>NC_140487.1:42741369-45141369 GCF_964271855.1 Acomys minous
CGCAGCAATGTCTGCAGAGACTCAAGGTGCTGAAAGGTACCCAGAGGCCCCATTTCTCTGCGTGACGGATGAGTGATGGCTTGCACCTGATGAATGTGACAGCACGGTTGTGAGAGGTCAGGCCTGGATAGGCTCTGAAGGTAGAGCCTGCAAGAACCGCAGGTCAACATGGCTCAGAGGCAGGGCCTGGGCCCTGCACTGACACTACTGGGAGCAACTGGACCAATGGCCACGCTGGTGCACAGGCCTTTCCGAAGCCCCAGAAGGACCAGCAGGAAGAACTGTGTTCTTTCCGTTGCTCAGGTGCACATTCAGATTTAGGGAGGCATGGCCAAAGGAGGAGAGTCGTAGAGGGGCAGGGCTCACGTTTCTGCTCACTAGGATTTCAGAGCATGTCATACATACAAGGAACTAGGGATCCAAATGATGTGTGGCCCCTGACACGGATAAATGTGGAGGGTCAGGATGTGATCCAACTCCCCCCAGGATACAGGAGCACAGCTACAGCCCCATGGAATCATTGAGAACGAGAAAGTGCAAAAAAACAGAAACTGCACCAAAAGCAGCCCTGAACAAGGTCTTGTGGGTTCCAAAAGATAAACAAAGCCCATCAAGGAAACTTGGTCACGGAGACAGGGACCCCATTGTTGACCAAGGACCCCACTAGACTGGGGAGCTTGGAGACTTTGGTGCAAATTTCCTGAGATGGTAGAAAAATGGAGAGCTGCCTGGAGTGGGCTAAGAAGAAGGTGGTAGAGGGAGGCAGGGCTGGCGGGGATGGGGGCGCCGTGCGGAGGAGCATTTGTGAACCGTCATAGGAGTGAGCCTGGGCATGCGTCAGTAGCTGCTGGAGAAATGATAAGTAGGATGTGGATGGAGAAGGGGGAGTCTTACAGTGACATCTGCCTGTATCCAGAGGAGAAAGGCCCTGAGGACCTAAAGGGAGCTGCATCAGATGGGAGCCGGGAAGGAGCAGAGACTAGATGTTGAGGCTTAAGGAGAAAGGGAACAAGCAAGCACTTCCCGTGCCCTCTCATGGGGGCACTAACCTCACACGTGAGGGCCCTACCCCGTGGTCTAGACATTTCTCAGAAGCCCCATCTCTTAGACTCAGCGTGCTGGGGACCAGATTTCAGCATTTGAACTTCAAGCTACAGCGTTTTTCCTTGGATGCCCCAAAACGCATGCCCTTCTCACATGCAAATGCACTCATCCAAAGTCATATGTATGTCCAAAGTCTTAATTAAATCCAGATTGGCTAAAACAGGGAGAGATTACAGGTGTGAAGAGCCCGATACAAATTTTGCCCCGGCTTTGAAAACCAGCTATTTATATACTTCCAAAATACAGTAGTGGTCACACTTAAGATTGGTGTTTTATTCAGAAATGGAGAAGGCGGTGAGGCTGGGGATATAGCTGAGTTTCTGGAGTACTTAACCAGAATGCCCTGGGTTTGGTCCCCAATACTGTATAATCTGGGTACAGTGCTGCATGCTTGTAATCCCAGAACTCGGAAAGTAGAAGAAGCAAGTGGATCCGAAGTTCAAGGTCATCCTTGGCTACATTGTAGGGTTTAAGTTATGTAAGTGCATGTGGCTGCTCTCATTCTCGGTCTCTGACTACAGCCTACGTTACGAAGCAGACTAGGCTGACAGTGTCCAATAGCTTTTAAGCTCTGGGGCTCCGAGATACTTGGGCACAGCAGAGAAATTTGGGCACCCGACGCTGGGTGCCAGTTTGCTGCTGTCCCAGGCGCTGGGATGCGAATGATTGCTTCGCTGTTGCTGGGCGGGCCGCTGGACAGAGTGGGAGGGGTGGGCTGTCATCTGACAGTGGGGCTGTTCTTGCTGAGTCTGAAGAATTCCCTTCAAGAGCCAGTAATGAGTGGAGCCACAGCCTGATTACAAACCACATCAGAATGCCAACTACGGGCCGGCACGTGGGACACAGCATGCCCCAACCACGGAGCATGGGAAGAACAGGCAGGCAACGGGGAGGGCTCTGTGTAAAGGTCTCGGGGCCTTCCCAAACGGACACACCACACACCCGGCAACGGGAACACCACCAGGGAGAAGCCTTCCTCCACAGAGCAGGTCTGCACAGGGCCTGGCAATATGTACCCAGAAGGTCCCTGTAGACGTATGGGCCCGGGAAGATGCAGTCGCCAGAATCGGTGTGTTGCTAAGAGCCTAAGAGAACTCCTGTTGCTGCTCAGACACCCAAGGCACTCCTCCTCCCATCACACGCAGGGGCCGGGCATAGGGAGGATCTTCAGAAGGATGTTCTAGGATGGAAGTGCACAGAAAGGAAGAGACAGGGCATCGCAGCAGGCAAATGTGCTGGAGAGAGACAAGGGATTTGACTGCATTGCTCTCCGTGGTGTCTCCAAGGACTAAAAGCAAATGAAAACAACAGACCAAGGACATCTCCACCTGCCCCACCAATGAGCTGGCTTCCACACTACCAGAACACAGATGCGAGCATCCATGCTGGCCCAGGAGCACGGGCACAGCCAGAAGCCACACGAACACTGATGGTGGCTGGCATGACTCCTGAGGCCACAGTGCCAGTGAGCGGGAGGAAGACCACACTCTGCCGTGTCCACAGTGCTTCTCGCACAGTCCCGGCTGGGTTTGGAATAGGCTCTATGTGCCTTGAGTATGAGACCATCCCATCCCATAATAGCCCTGTTATCTGTCACAGAGCCTGCCCTAGCCACACATTTGCTAGGAGTGTCCCTGTGTAAACCCTGGTCTCAGTGCTCAGAGGCCTCTTCATCTTGAAGGCAGAAATCAGACTGCAGGTGAAACCTCTCATTGCTTTTCCTAGTCCCACTACGCCCAGGGTGACCACCACGGCACAGTGAGAGCAGGACCTACCTTGTTGTCACTGAGTTGGTGTGGATGGCATGGCGGTTGCACAGCCTCATCCTCTCAGGCTATGGGTTGATCAATCCCTCTCAGCCCCCTCTCTTTGACGCAGACCTCATGGGAGATAGGGCTAGACCTTTCCCAACACTTCCCCATTTGTAGAACTCCACTGTCCCTTGGAAGTGGAACATGATGTCCAAGCCCTAGCAGAGCACTCCCTCACTCCCCAGCCCCCCTTGACACAGCGGACTCACTGGTCTAGACTACGTGATTGCATTTGTGTGTGTCTCTAAAATAGAAAAACGTGGAAAAATAAAAGGAAAAGGAAATAAGTTAAAGCCTTGGTAGCAGGCTCCAGCAGGGCTCTCCTTTTCCTAATCTTTGACATTCATTTTCTCTCGACAGTTTTAGTGATAACATCCCAGACAAATGGGCCCTGAGGGATGCTGGAGGCCAGCCTCTTCGGGTAGTGGGTGGAGACCATCAGTCTGGGGAAGAAGGAAGCCTTGCTTCTTTTGAGTTGTGTCATAGGCAGCCCGAGGAAACAAGAGCAGAGTCCAGGATTCTCCCCCTGCCCCCTGCCCGCTACCTCCCCATCCCCCAACGCCAAAAGGAATATTGCCAAGTCTGTGACAAGACGCGCATTTCCTTATCAGGGACATGTACGTGTAACCAGACTGGATCACCGGGGACTCTGAGGTTAGCCCCTGTCTCTGAAGAGCTCCTACGGGCAGAACACCAAGGCAGGTGAGCTCCAGCAGGGGAGAAACAGCAGCCGACAGACCAGTGTCCTCACCTGCTAAAGGAAAAGGGCTGTGGTGGCAGGGCAGGGCTGAACAGACCGCTGGAGCAGCCCAGTGGAGAAGCTGCACCCGCTTTTAAACGGGCTAGGTGGAAAAACTAAACCCAGGCTCTCATTACTTTGGAAATAACAAGAAAATAATTGGAGACAGTGTTTCTATTTTTACACCCTAGTCCCAAGCATCCCGGCCTGTTGTTGGAGGAGGGAAATAAAAGAGAAGGAAGCAGCTGTGTGGGCTCAGAGCATCAGCCCAAAGCACAACATGATGGGGTAAGGGGCGGCTTCCGGCACCGTGGGGACCGCACTTCTGAGCTGAAGGCAGCAACACATACTTTGACTCCATCCTGTCTAAGGATGTGGGTCCTGCGTTGCCTTCCGAGGATCGTGTCAGACTTCTGGCTGATAGGACATGCAGAGAGCCTCAGGGACTGCCTGCGCTGCCAATGTCACTAATGTTGACACTGTTCCGAGTGCTGCGTGAATTATCAGTGCTGCCGAGCCTCAGAGCCAGACTCCCAGCAGATGTAGGAGAGACCAGGTGGCCTCCAGAGGCAAACAATTTTAGCATCACCTCTCAAAGGCCTCAGGCTCCCATCAGTGCCCCCAAACAGTGGCAGACAGCAACCTTGAGTCCCCGCCTGTCCTCAATTGTCCCCAGACACCTGCATGTCCAGGATGAGGAAGAAAGGATAGCAGAGGCAACTGGGGACACATCCATTTCACAGTTCAGCATTGTGCTTCTGGCCAGCTTCCAAGCCCTGGCTGTTAGAGGGGGTCACCACTTAAAGCCAAGGAGATGACATGGCACTCTTTATAGGGAGGCTATAAGGTTCAAGCTGCCAGAGTAGCAACTACTACACACAGAGATGGGGTGGTGCGGGGGGTGGGGGGGGGCAGGCGGAGAGTAAGCCTGGTTCCTCCTCACTCCTCTTACCACACACTGGCAGACCTGCCAGAGGCCACGCTCACAGAGAGCTTCCTTGGCACACTGGCACCTTCCCCTCTTCCCCTCAGCATCTCTGGCTAGAGGGAAAAAAAAGGATTAATATCTAATCATTCTGTTGAGAAGTTAACTAAAACTGGCAGACGCATGTCAGTTCATCACTGTAATACTAAAGCTTTCCAAAGAGGGAGCACGGTGTGTGTGTGTGTGTGTGTGTGTGTGTGTGTGTGTGTGTGTGTGTGTGTGTAGTGTATGTACACAGAGGTAGTGTGTTTGTATAGGTGTTGGTATATAAGGCTATACAGGGTATGTGTTGTGTGTATAATGTATGTGTATGAAATTATACATAATGAGCCACATGCATAGTTTGTATTATGTACATATGGAATAAGATGGGCAGTGTGTGTACACAACACAGTGATGGTGTGTGTTATGTGCAGCATGCATGCTGTGCACAATGTGTGTGTGGTATATACACATTTTCAATATCTATATGTGATGTGTGATGAATAAGCCTGGTATTTGTGTATGTGTGGTATGTGCCTGTATATTCCTATTGTGTGTAGTAGTGGGTGAGATCTAGTGTATACACATCGTGTGCATGGTGTGTGTATACATATGTGTTCTGTGCATGGTGTGCAGTGTGTGTTTGGGCATGCGTATTGTGTACCGTGTGCAGCAGGCACATTGTGTGAATGTGGGCAGGAAGGTGGCTTACAGCTCCCCGGGACCTGACAGGTCCCCCTTTCCCAGCAGCCATCCAGGCCTCTCTGAGCCTGGAGGAGGGGGTGGGGCCTGACAGGGCCTCCTGCAGAATCCTGGTTCCTATAAAGCAGAGCCTAGCTGTCTCCACAGAGTCTGCAATTCTGCAGTCGCAGTTTTCTACGCCTGTGTTGTTCCCCCGAAGTTTCAGCAGTCCATGGAGTGTTGCTTCCCTCCTCCTGAGGTGAGAGAGTTCACTCTAGGTGATGGATGCGGCCTCGCCTGATCTGAGGAGCAGTGGCTGCGATGACACAGACAAGGTACTATTTTTCTCAGTTATGATGTAGGTCACAGCTTCCTTAGATTGGCTATCGCCATGGCAACCAGAGCTTTCTGCCTTTGTACAGGGACTTGCAATACTATTCCTCAAGGTAAAGGAAACATCCAGGATCCTATAAAAGAGGCCTCCTTGACAGCCAGCACACACTGCCCTGCTCCCCATGCCCCCCGACCAAGGCAGCCAGTCCTGCCTCACTCTGTGAGGCCCACTCTCCTTCCTTAAAAATGAGTATGCTGAGCTGCCCTCGGGGAAGGGGAGGGGTCTCTGGAACTGGGTGCAGTCTGTGCTCCATGAGGTCTGGGAGAGCAAATCAGCATCAGCCTGTCTAGGCTCAAAAACCTTGGTGTCTCACAGTGCCGTGAAGTCACTGAGTGAATGCAAGCTTCCTGCGTGCCCATCCAGAAGACCCCAGTGAGCTTCTCTGCCACCCATCCAGACGGCCTCCTTCCATGTCCCTTGTCCACTGTCATCTGGGGCATCTTCTTGTGCATTCTCAGAGTCTTGCGATGACCTGCCTGGGGTCCGAAGAAGCCACTCAGCAGTTCCCTTGAACAATATCTGGGTTTAACCAAGTTCCATGCTATATAATTCAGGAACATGGCTCCACAGACCTCACACACCCCTACCCTTGCCACAGAGCCCAAGCCAAGCTACAGAAAGCCCTTCTCTCTCAGTGCGGTGTGCCCCGCAGCCTTGATGTGTCTGACCTGCAAAACATGAACAGAGGGTGTGTGGGCTGGTCAGACATGACAATACCCACCAGAGCTGGAGAAGGACAGGCCTAAGTCCTGTGGTTCTGTTAGACTAAGCCGAAAGGTTCGGTAGAATCGGGAGGTAGAGCCAAACTCCACTAACACAGAACTAGGCTGAGGCTTAGGACTCGCAGTTTGAGAATGGCAGCTGTCCTGTCTCGGTGAAGGAAACCCACCAAACTACACTGCAGAGCTGGCTCCTGACAGCAGCTGTGCTGGTTGGATGCAACGGGGGCCAGTTTCACCCTCCTCCGGTATACAACCTGTGCAGCGCTGCCCCACAAGCAAGTAATAAAACTATTCTCAAAATTAGGTTGTGTCTGCAGCAAGCTAAGGGATTTCAAAGATGTGCTTGGAGTCCGCGGTGAGCAGACTTCCATTAGTCCACATGCAGACTGCCTGAGGGTGCCAGCCTCTGCAGGTGAGTCCACATGGAGCCTGGGATTCTCTCACTGGCTGCCAAGAAGCACGGCCGAGAGCTTTACAGCTGGGAGATGAGCTCTGCCAATAGGCACACGAGCTTGGCCACAGCCTTGGTTGTATGACTCTTGGGGTCCTGGCAGAGGAACAGTTCATCTGGCTGGGATCTGCCAGCCTGCAGGAGTGGTGACACCAGTTGTTTGTTGTTTTCAGATCATTAGGAGTAAAGCTGATAAGAACAGAGTTGAGCAAATGTCCTTGTTGTATGGTGAAGCATCTTTTGGGGATGTACCCCCAGAGTGATGTAGCTGGCTCTTGAGGTAGAGCTATTCCTAATTTTCTGAGAAAGTGCTAGATTGATTTCCAAAGTGGTTGTACAAGTTTGCACTCCCATCAGCAATGAAGGAGTGTTCCTCTTGCTCCACATTTTTACCAGCATGTGCTGTACCTTGAGTTTTTGATCTTAGCCATTCTGATGGGTGTAAGATGGAGTTGTTTTGATTTGCATTTTCTGATGACTAGGGATGTTGAGCATTTCTTTAAGTGCTTCTTGGCCATTCAAGATTCCTCTGTTGAGAGTTCTCCAATTAGCTTTCTGCCCAGTTTGTAAATTGGATTATTTGTAATTTTGTGTGTGTGTGTGTGTGTTTAATTTCTTGAGTTCTTTATATACTTTGGATATTAGCCCTTTGTCAGATGTAGGGGTGGTGAAGATCTTTTTCCAGTTTCTAGGCTGCCATTTTGTTCTGTTGACAGTGTCCTTTGTCTTACAGAAGCTTTTCAGTTTCGTGAGGTCCTGTTTATTAATTGTTGATCTGTTGGTGTTCTGTTCGGGAAGTTGTCTCCTGTGTCTATGAGTTCAAGGCTTTTCACCAATTTCTCTTCTAATAGATTTTGTGTCTCTGGTTTTATGTTGAGGTCTTTGATTCACTTGGACTTGAGTTTTATACAGGGTGATAAATACAGATATTTTCAGTTTTCTACATGTAGACATCCAATGAGACCAGCACCATTTGTTGAAGATACTTTCTCTTTTCCCATTGTATGGTTTTGGTTCCTTTGTCAAAGATCAAGTGTCCATAGGTGTGGTCCATAGGTTTATTTCTGGGTCTTCAATTTGATTACATTGACCAACCAGTCTATTTCTATGCCAGTATCATGCAGCTTTTATTATTACCCAGTAGAATAGCTTGAAATACAGATGTAGATACCTCCAGAAGTCCTTCTATTGTATAAGATTGTTTTAGCTATTCTGGGTGTTGTTGTTGTTGTTTTCATGTGAAGTTTAGAATTATTCTTTTAAGGTCTGTACCGAATTGTGTTGGTATTCTAATGGGAATTACATTGTACCTGTAGGTTGCTTTTGGTAAGATGGCCATTTTTGCTATATTAATCATACAGATTCATGAGCATGGACATCTTCCTATCTTTCGATGTCTTCTTCAATTTATTTCTTCAGAGACTTAAAATTCTTGTCATACAGGTCTTTGACTTGCTTGGTTAGAATTACACCAAGATACTTTATATTATTTGTGGCTATTGTGAAGGGTGTAGTTCCCCTAATTTCTGTTGTTGTTGTTGTTGTTGTTGTTGTTGTTGTTGTTCTTCTTCTTCTTCTTCTTCTTCTTCTTCTTCTTCTTATACAGTGGGGCTACTGATTTCTTTTCTTTTCTTTTTTCTGTTTTTTTTTTTAGTTAATTTTGTATCCAGCCACTTTGCTGAAGGTACTATTTATCGGCTGTAGAAGTTCCCTGGTAGAATTTTTTGGGTCACTTATATATACTATCATATCATCTGCAAATAGTGATACTTTGACTTCTTCCTTTCCAGTTTTTATCCCTTTGATCTTATTTGTCTTATTGCTTTGGCTAGGACTTCAAATACTGTATGGAAGGGATATAATGATAGTGAGCAGCCTTGTCTTATCCTTGATGTCAGTGGGATTGCTGTAAGTTTCTCTCCATTCAATCTGATGCTGGCTATCAGCTTTCTGAATATTGCCTTTATTGTATTTAGGTATGGGTCTTGTATCCCTGATATTCCCAAAAATTTTTAATATGAAGAGGTGTTGGATTTTGTCAAATACTTTTTCAGCATCTAATGAGATGATCATGTGGGGTTTTTTTTCTTGCAGTTTGTTTATGTGGCCTGGGATGAATTCTACTTGAACATGGTGGATGGTATTTTTTATGTGTTCTTGGATTTGGCTCTCACAGATTTTGTTGAATATTTTTTGCATCAATGTTAATAAAGAAAAGTGGTCTGAAATTCTCTTTCTTTGTTGGGTCTTTTTGTGGTTTAGTATCAGGGTGACTGTGTCCTCATAGAATATTCCTTCTGTTTCTATTTTGTGGAATAGTTTAGGGAGTATTGGTATTAGCTCTTTGAAAGTCTGGTAGTATTCTGCACGGAAACCATCTGGCCCTTGGCTTTTTGTTGTTGCTGTTGCTGTTTGTTTGGACGGGAGACTTTTAGTGACTGCTTCTATTTCCTTAGGGGTTATAGGACTATTTAATTTGTCTCGATTTAACTTTGGTAAGTGGAAAATATCTAGAAATTTGTCTATTTCATTTAGATTTTCCAATTTTGTGTGGTTCATGCTTTTGAAGTAAGGTCTAGTGATTCTTTTGATTTCCTTAGTGTTTGTTGTTATATCCCCATTTTCATTTCTGATGTTGTTTATTTGGATATTGTCACTCTGCCTGTTAGTTAGTTCGGCTAAGGGTTTGTCTATCTTATTGATTTTCTCAAAGAATCAGCTCTTGGTTTCATGGGTTCTTTGCATTGTTCTCTTTGTTTCTAATTTATTGATTTCAGTTTGATTGTTGTTTTTGTTGTTGTTGTTTTGGTTTGGTTTGGTTTTTGAGATAGGGTTTCTCTGTGTAGCCTTGACTGTCCTGGACTCACTTTGTAGACTAGGCTGGTCTCGAACTCACAGCAGTCCACCTGTCTCTGCCTCCCAAATGCTAGGATTAAAGGTGTGTGCTACCACCGCCACGAGAGTTTGATTATTTTCTGCCATCTACTCCTGTTGGGTGGGTTTTCTTCTTTTTTTTCCCTAGGACTTTCAGATTTGCAGTTAAGTTGCTTGTGTGCAATGTTTCCAATCTCTTTATAAAGGCGCTTAGTGCCATAGACTTTCTTCTTAGTACTGCTTCCATTGTGTCCCATAAGTTTGAATGAGTTGTCCCTTCTTTTTCATTCAATTTTAAGAAGTCTTTCATATCTCTCTTTATTTCTCCCCTGACCCAGTGGTCATTAATCAGGAAGATGTTCAGTTTCTTTGAATGTGCAGGCTTCTTGCTGTTTGTGTTGTTGTCAAGATCCAGCTTAATCCATGGTGATCTGATAAAGTACAATGGGTTATTTAAATCTTGATTAGTCGAGATTTGCTTTGTGACCAACTCTATGGTTGATTTTGGAGAAGATTCCATGGAATGCTGAGAAGAAGTTGCATTCTTTTGTGTTTGGGTGAAAAGTTCTATAGATATCTAATTAAGTTCATTTGATTCATGACATCTGTTAGTTTCATTATTTCTCTATTTAGTTTCCATCTCAAGGATCTGTACATTGGTGTGAGCTGGTAAGTTGAAGTCTCCCACTACTAATGTGTGGAGTTCAATGTATGATTTGAACTTTAATAATGTTTCCTTTACAAATGTGGGTGCCCTTGTATTTGGGGCATAGATGTACAGGATTGAGATGTCTTCTTGGTGTATGTTTTCGTTGATACATATGAGGTACCCTTCCCCATCTCTTTTAATTAATTTTTGTTGAACGTCTATTTTATTAGCTATTAGGATGGCTACTCCAGCTTTGGTGCTAGGAAACCCTTTTTCCTTCCCTTCACTCTGGGGTAGTATCTATTTTTGTCGCTGAGGTGTGCTTCTTGTATGCAGCAAAATAATGGATTCTGGTTTAGCTTCAATTCTGTTAGCCTGTGTCTTTTTATTGGAAAATTGAGTCCATTGATATTGAGATATTAATGACCAATTATTGTTACTTCCTTTTATTTTTATGGTGGTGGTGGTAGTGTTTGGGTGCTTGTCTCCTTTTGGTTTTGCATAGTTAAGTTATTTATATTCTGTGGTTTTTTTTTTTCTTGTATATAGTTAACCTCCTTGGGTTGGAGTTTTCCTTCAAGAATCTTCTGTGGGGCTGGGTTTGTGCATAGATATTATTTAAATTTGATTTTTTTTCATGGAATATCTTGTTTTCTCCATCTATGATGATTGAAAATTTTGCTGGGTATAGTAGTCTGGGCCGACATCTGTGGTCTCTTAGGATCTACAAGACATCTTCCCAGGCCCCTCTGGCCTTTAGAGTCTCTGTTGAGAGGTCAGGTATGATTCTGATGGGTCTGCCTTTATATGTTACTTGGCCTTTTTTCCCCTTGCAGCTTTTACTATTTTTCTTTGCTCTGTAATTTAGTTTTTTTATTATTATGTGACAGGAAGAATTTCTATTCTGGTCTAATCTACTTGGTGTTTTGCAAGCCTATTATATGTTTAAAGGCATCTCTTTCTTTAGGTTGGGAAATTTTTCTTCTATTATTTTGCTGAAAATATTTTCTTGTCCTTGGAGCCAGGAATCTTGTCTTTCTTCTATTGCTATTATTTTTAGGTTTCATCTTTTCATAGTTTCCTTGATTTCTTGGATGTTTTATGTCAGGAATTTTTCAATTTAATAGTTTTTGACAGATGTATTGATTTATTCCATTGTAACTTCTATGCCTGATATTTTCCTCCATCTCTTGTAGTCTGTTGGTAATGCTTACCTCTGTGGTTCCCGTCCTCTTTCCTTAGTTTCCTATCTCCAGGATTTACTCAGTTTGTGGGTTTTTTTTTATTGTTCCTATTTCCATTTTCAGGTCTTGAACCATTTTATTCATTTTCTTGAACTGTTTGATTGAATTTTCCTGTATTTCTTTGAGGGATTTATTAATTTCTTCTTTAAATGCCTCTATCATCTTCATAAACATAGATTTAAGATCTTCTTCCTGTGTTTCAGCTGTCACTGCTCTCCTGGTACTCAGACTCCATTGGGTGCCACCATTTTGGAACAGGACCCTGTATGCTCCTATTGTTTGGCCAGTCTCCACATGGGGACAGGTAGAATCATGGACTGTGTCCCTGGTTTCCCAGAGTTGTCCTCTGGGAGGCTCGAGGAATCTGGTGTCCAGATGTTGGAGCTGTGCATCGTTAGAACTCACAAGTCATGTAAGAGTAGGTGGAAGGTGCTGGGTGCTAAGAGCCTAGGACTGTGTGTGCTTTTTGGACCCAAGAGCCATCCACAGGGGCCCTGGAACTGTGTGTCTCTCACTCCCAGGATTCCTCTTCCCATCTAGGAAAGAAGATGTTGGCATTTTGGAGTCAGCAGCCAGGACACATGCTTGGTCTGCAGTCTCTGATCTTCTGCCCCTCAGATACTATGTGCCCTGGGTGCTGCCATCTTGGAGTCTCTATAGAGTTCCTCTCAATTCAACTTTATGGCACTGTTGAGAACAGCATTTTAATTCATTTGAAAAGCTTAAAATAATCCATGGCTCCATCTTCCTGTAAAATCTACATAACAAAAGTCATCCTAAAACTTAAAAGTGAAGCTAAACCGAAGCTCAGAAAATAGGAAAACAAGATTTTTTTATTTTTTATTTTTTTTTAGTTCTTATATTGTTAGCTATGGTGTAGTAACAAAAAACCCATTTGTGGTGACATGATAGTTAGTTTCTTCATCACTGTGGCCATCCCAGATGAAGATCATCAGTGTCTCCATACCCATCCAGGTGGCCCTTCCATCCTGGATGCAGACCTCCAGTGTCTCTACTGTGTTTTCCCTCCTTTGTCCCCTGTGGCTTACTTGTGTTACAGACTTTAAGAAACTTTATTCTAGCTCAAAACTATCAAGTAATCCACAAATGCAGGGAGGAGGACAGAGGAGATTAGAATGTTACTGCCATGGCCCACATTAATGATCAAAGATGGTGTCACTCAAGAACTGCATACCTCTCAGCCTGGAAGCGGCTAGTATCTTAAGAGGAGGAAAGGCTGCCTGAGCAGGGAGATCCGTGAAGTACTTGGAGTTTCAGACAGACTCCTTGAGAAGGAAAAAGGTCCCTATTCAAGTGAGTCCCCCAAAGATAGCAAGTAAAAGCATTGACTTAGACCTTGCAGAAACACAGCAACGCATAAGAGATCACTGCTGCCTGCTGAGACAGGAATCCACGGAAGAGACGGACGGGCACACAGAAGTAGCTGGTAGAGAGCAGGAATAGGGGAAAGTGGAGAGAGCTCTAGAAAAAAAAACATCCATCTGCTGGTTTCTGGGAGAGACCAGTGAGGTTAATCAGAAACAACCAGGAAATGCCCAAAAGAAACTAAGGTTTTCA
The DNA here is from genome assembly GCF_964271855.1 of Acomys minous. Lineage (NCBI taxonomy): Eukaryota > Metazoa > Chordata > Mammalia > Rodentia > Muridae > Acomys > Acomys minous. Next base: position 42,754,584 of record NC_140487.1, read on the forward strand.
GCCTGAACTTCACAGACAAACATGGACAGCCTGGCTAAGGAGAAGGAAGAGGAGGTCCCAGGCCAATGGTGGGGAAAGATGACTGATATGAGAGAGAATTTAAGCCAGGGACAGCTGGGAGCCAGATGCAGCTTGCTGTGCATTCCCAGCATCCTCTGCACCCTGGGAAGCTGTGAAACCAAGCCACAAAGAGCATAAATCTCTATGTACAGGTAGACTTGGCCTCCAAGGGTGACTTGGGCAGAGTGTCACTCACTGGGTGATAATAGCTTCAGCTCCAGGGTTGTTGGGACCAGCTCCCGCTGAAGTCGTGAAGGGTGGACCTGACTCCAGTTCATCATCTGTGGTGGCACCTGGCAGCTTCCGGTGCCCTGTGACTTATCGGAGGGCCGTCCAGCCCCAGCCTTCACTGTCTTGTGGTGTTGCCCCTGTCTGCCTATCTGTGTTCGAGTTTCCCATGGGAAGCTGTAGTGTTTTGAATATGATGTCCCCCATATTCTGGGGCCTTTGACTACTTAGTCCCTCATTGATGGCTCTGTTTGAGGAGGCTTAGAAGATGTGGCCTGGCTGGAGTAAGAACATCACTAGGGGTGCGCTCTGAGAGTCTAAAGTTTCAAGTTTACTCCCTCTGTTTGGTGCTTGTGGTTAAAGATGTGTGCTCCTAGCTTGCTGCTCCAGTCCTCCTTGCTGTGATGGCGACACTCTTATGCCCCTGAACTGTCAGCCAAACAACCCCTTCCTCAGTCATGGTGTGTTATCTCAGCAGTAGAAAAACAATAAAGAAGTACACCATCACATGGGTCCAGCCCATGCTAATGACTCTATCTAACTTAACTAGCCATTTTCCAATGACCCTATATCCAAGAAATGCCACATTCTCAGGTAAAACTTCGTTGTCACAAATCAGTCGATAACCCACACTCAAAATAGTGTCCATTACCATAGCCCACCCCACTAACCCTCTATCTTAGAAATATTTGTTTGTGCTCTTGTTACAGCCTTAAATGAAATGTGTAATTAAATCTACCTACATACACATCTTTAAGAGTATTTAATTCTAGTTTTGATGGCAATTTGAAATAAAAATTAATTTATAAGAAAATATGTTATTTAATATGTGTTAAGTGCTCAGCTAACATCTGTGCCAGTTGGATGCCATCACATCCCAAAGGAGGAGAACATCTCCACGTATCTGAGATTAGGGATGCTGTATCCCAGAGCATCAATGGGGATGTGATTAACCAAAGCAGGAGGACAAGTGAAACTGGCCCCAAGTGAGCAGAGAGCAGATTCTCTCTACTCTCATCTTCTTCGGCCAGGCTTGATTCAAGTGATAATACTTTGTATGCCCTGCAGATTCTTAGAATCCCATATGCAAATTAGTTTTACTTTTTCACTGTTGCAAACATTGTGCAAAGGATGCTCCTGTTTGCGAGTGTATATTTCTCACATATTTATGTGTTTCCATATCGTAATGCCCTTTAAACACGCCTGCTAGATCAAATGCTGAGATCTTTTAATTTGGTTGTATAAAAAGTATCAGCAAAAGTACTGAACACAAAATTTAAAGAAAAAGAAATGAAAAAGTAAGAGCCACCATCCATCCTCCCACACACACACTTCCAACCCTGGACTCGTGCATTCCTGGAGACCAACCACTCTTTACCCACATCAGGGGAATTGACGACACCCTGCAGGTGGTCTCTAGCTGCCTATGGAGTTGCCTCCTGCCTGGTGGCCTCACCTCACTTCCAAGTACCTGCTGCAATCCTCCCTCCAAGTGCTGTGTCTCCACCCTCGAGCCCTACTTCCAACAAAAGCATACAGGAGGGGCTGAGGTCTCTGTCCCTTCGTGGTAAGATCTGGTGTCTACATCCTGCTCCCACAGTGGGTCCTCAGCCATCATGATCCTCGAAGAGAGACAGTGACCATGAGGATAATAAAAAGGGACCTGTGGGTGGGTTTTTTGTTTTGTTTTGGTTTGGTTTTTTGGTTTTTCTAGACAGAGTTTCTCTATGTAGCCTTGGCTGTGTAGCCTTGGGATTATAGGCATGCACCACTGCACCCGACTTCCTGTGGGTGTTCTTTTGACAACCTGGACAGTGTGTGGTCATAAGCAGCCTTGCAAAGGATGAACCGGCAGGGGAGGGTTTCTGGAGAGGAGAATTGCTAGTGTGCATTGTGGGGGCCAGAGAAACGAAATGATGCCCACACCGTGCAATTTTCCTGTGCAAGATGAAGCTGATGCAGCTGGACCTCAGAAGGTCCGATGGCCATCCCAGAGTCAATCTGTGCTCGCTGGATAAGAAGCACACGTGTTGGTTGCTCTGCTTTCTGGCTCTTGCTGTCCACTCTGGGTGGGTAGCAAGCTTCTTTTGTTGCTCTGCCATGCTGCTTCTACCTCAAAGAGGGTGGCGTGGTGGCGGTGGATGCCGACACGCTGCAGTACTTAGTACCATCTGTCTCCCTTCCCCTCTGCTGAAGGTAGCCAGTACTTAGACTTCCATTCAGACAGAAATCATGCTTCTTGCAAGGACCAGGAAGGAGGCAGATGAGGGAAGCCTGCTCTACGTAGCTCAAGGATGCTAGCTGCAAACCAGAAACCAAGGATGCTGCCAAAGGAAACCTAAGCTTGTGTGGTCCACTCTCAGAACACAGGGTGTGAGGGGATGAAAGGGAGTAGGGTTGGAGGGGACCTTCCAGAATCAGGGATCTTTGCTGCAGCCCAAGTGACAGGCCATCATCCTTGGGAAGAACAGGACCAGTCCAGCCCATACCCAGGCACTAGGGGTGTGGCTCTGAATTCAACCTCATCCATCCACTAGATGAGTCATTTTGCTACTTTATTGGATGGCTCAGTTCACATCACGGACAGGATGCATGTGGGGGGAGGGGTACAACAGCACACACTGGATGCAAACTGGAAGTGTGATTCTCTGCCATGCTATCTGAAGCCAAGGCATGTGTTTGTGCTCTGAAGGCTGTAGGAGTTACTGGGCACTCCATCTGGGCCACAACAGGAGTGCGGATCCTACTGGTCCTCATGTGCAGACCTGATGGCCCTGAGAGTTTGGGCTGCAGCCCATAAACATGACAAGGATCTGGGACCTTCAAGCCTTGATGGAAACTGTCCAGGCATCTGTCTTTCTAAAATTTGCAAGGAGAGTGCCAGCTGAGAGCCACTCTCCACAATATGATGGCTATGACTTCTGACCCAGTGACAGCTTGGAAGACTGCGTAAGAGAGCCCGTATTTCGGACAGGTGGGTAAGAGAATGAGCCAGGCAGCTGTACTCAAACCAATAGACTTCTTTTGACATGTCACTTCCTGTGAGAGCAGTTGAAGCCGATGTCATGGTAGACAACTAGCAGAGGAGAGTCAGGCAGGGAGACAGAGGAGAGAGTCTGATAACCAGACTAGTACACAGGCCAGGCCATGAGCTATTGCCCCCCCTACCGGCTCCACCCCACTTATCTTCTCTGAGTTCTGAGGAGGTGGCTCCCTGGTGTACACTTTACAGCTGAGGACACTTAGTCTCAGATACACGAGGAATGCTGCCCAAAGTCACAGCTAAATGAAGCTCGTGAAGCTACCACTGGGGCTGTGATAACAGAGAAGGTTCCAGAATGGTGGTGGTGTTTCTCTTGGGCACTGGAGTTTCTGGCTCCCCAGAGATCTCCCTACCACATTCTAAATGCAGACCAGGAAGTTGCCAGCATCTTCCCCCAGTGACTGTGGTCTGGGAAGAACTGTGGCCATGAGGCTTACATGTTCCATATGAACACTTGTGTGCTCCCAAATTGATGACTAGGAGTAGTGCCCTTTAAAAGACATCATTAGCCCAGGAGAAAAAAAAAGCCCTCATTGAAAATGGTGTTCCTCAGCATCTGCAGCTATGAAACATATGTGCCTCGCATGTGACATCTGCACTGCGCTACTCTGCAGTAGAAACTGGTGGACTGAGACAGGCCCACAGGGTGTAAGGGTACATCCCAGCCAAGGTACAGATGTGGCTTTTCTTCCAGCACCCCGCCCACCTAGAGCTCATACCTCAAAGGCCAGCACCACACCTTCATCTCACTTCCTCCCCCCAATAATGAGTGTTTCTTGAGCACCTAAGAGGAGCCAGGTTTCTTGCCTGCAGCATCCAGTGGCCTCGCGCCACAGCTGTGTGTCTCTGCTTCCTTCATTCAGTCCTCCAGCACTGAGACAGAGGTACAAACGTAAATATTTATTTTGACTTTGAGTCACCTTCACCACAGGAATTAAAATGACTAAGGATGCTTCCACATCACCTAGAATTCCCTTTACAATGGAATGAATCATGCCAGGGACACGAAGCCTGCTTGAACCTGCTATCCTTCCTACGTTGCTTGCTGAGGCAAGGCTGCCCTTTTCTCCACTCAGTCTCTCCATTTGTGATGTGCTTCCTGGCAATTCTTGTTCTGTCCTCGTCATGTGTAAATCAAGTCACTCATATACACTGACACAGGGCACGGGCCAAAGCTCCTTGAGCCAGCTCTAGAAAGGGATGCTGTAATGGAATCAACCAGCTCTAGAAAGGGATGCTGTGATTGAATGAACCAGCTCTAGAAAGGGATACTGTGATTGAATGAACCAGCTCTAGAAAGGGATGCTGCGATGAAAGGAACCCGCTCTAGAAAGGGATGCTGTGATGGAAGGAACCAGCTCTAGAAAGCGATGCTGTGGTGGAATGTTGCTGTTGTCCTTTTCGTTCTGTTGTACAAAACCTTGTAACAGCCCATCAGTGGTAGAGTAGGTTGAAGAAAATTTCCGTCTTTGAGGCCTAGATGAGCAGATGTCATCAGTGGGACTCGCTGACCACTGCTCACATGAGACAGATGTCTGCCACCCTCAATGCCAGGTTTTAGCATGTGAATAATTGCAGTCACTGCCCCCACCACATACCTCCATTTTTCTAAAGACAGTCAAATACATTCTCTTAGGTAAAACATAAAAACTTTTACATACGCTTGGGTACCTCCACACACACATATATATACAAACACATACATATAAAATAATTCTTTAAAAATACGCAGCAGTGTGCTGCATTAGTGAGCATGTGACCTACACTCACTCTATGCAGAGTAGAATGATTCCCATCCAGGCTGGGGATGGAAATGTTTTAAATTTCTTTTGTGTAGGAAGAGTACGCATGTGTGCATGTGTATGTTGGGGGTGGTGGTAAATGCATCCCACTCCTGCACATGCACACTCTAGTCTAGAGGACACTGGCGGATATGGGGTGTCTTCTATTGCTCCTTGCCTTCCCCTTTTGTGAACCTGGAACTTAACTGTTTGTGCTGATAACCCGTCTGGCCAGGCAGCACTAAGGAATTTCACTATCATTGTCAATTCTGAAATTAAATAGCATTTGACACAACATGTTCACTGCTAAGTAATTCACCTTCAGCTTTGCTCTTGGAAGGCAGAGGCACACCAGGCGTGGCCACTGAAGCTTTCTGTGCTATGGTAAAACAGGGGAAGAGCTGTCTACCACAGAGCACGGAAGGAGCCAGTGAGGTATCAAGGCAGCGCTCTGTGACAGGGAATGGGAGGGCCCGCCTCTACCAACTCCCACAGAGAAGCAGCCAACAGAGCACACAAGGGGGCTGCAGGAAAAAAAAAAACTTTTTCCTATCTTTAATTGACACATGCTAATTATCTATCTACACGGAGCCCAGTGTGACCCGCAGCACACGCACACTGTGCATCGTGAGTAAATCAAGCTAATTGGCATCTCTGTCTCCTGAAACACTTATTTTCTTTGGTAACCCCTGACCTTTCTCTTGTAGTTCTCTGTAAACGGTGCAGCACATTGTTAAGTGTGGGCCCCTCTCCCCACCGTGGAGCATCAGAACTCACTTCCCCATCTGCTTGAGTTTTAGTGCCAACATTGGTTGCTTTTTGTCTGTCACTGCAACAAAATTCCTGACAGAAGCATTTCAAGGGAGGAAGGATTTGTTTTGGGTTGAGATTTCTGTTCAGAGGGCCACAGTGCATCCTGGCAGGGAGGGTGCGACGTGGGAACAGCTTTGTGCTTGGTGTGCAGTGAAATTCTTCATGCAAAGACCAGGACCAGAAGCAAGGCCAGCCCAGCCCCAGTGGGCTCTACACAAGCCAGCCTCACGTCCTCTCTAAACAGTGCCACCAGCTAGATACCCTAGGTGTTTAAATGTGCGAGCCTCTGGGGACTGCAGCTGCTCTTATCAAACAGACCCGGAGCTTCATCCTGTCCCCAAGATGGGCCCATTCCCAGATGATGAAGAAATGCTCTTACCTGCCACAACCCAGACAGATAGAAAGCTTATCTTCTCTGAGGAGGAGAATGACTCCATGCTTGAGGAAAATGCCATGATGTGAAAAGACAGCAACTACAGCATGAGACAAAGATGCTGTCAAGGAAGAAATGCTAAAGGGGTAACAAAAGAGAGCACAATCTAATAGTGACAACAGCAGCTGACATTAAAAAAAAAAATACTTTTCCGAGAGCCATATAGATCAGAAACAAAAGGAAACAAAAGGAAAGAAAGACCTCAGCAGCAGGTTTTGATGGCAGGAAGCAGCAGAGCGAGTGAAAGTAGGGTCCCATCTCCACTACCATGATGGGACACCTGAGGAAGGCTCCTAAAAGGAAGGCATGCTTAGCTAACAGCGTCTGGGGATGACATAGTAAGTGCCTCATTGGCTCAGTTTCTGCCAGGCAGCATTATGGCAAGAGTGTGCCGAAAATAGGAGGCCAAAGAGGCTAGGGTCCCCCAAGTCCTCCTTGGGGAGGGCACACCCTGGTGACCTGAGGCTACCTCCTAACAGACTCTCTGTCCCACCACACTCTCAGGACATCAAAACCTTAGCCTTTCCCTTCCCAGAAGACAATGTAAACAGAATCAAAGGCAAGTAAAGAACTGCTGAGACACAAGACTGTAGAGCTAAAAGGGAGATGTGCTCAAAGGCACAAAGAAAAGGCTGTAATTTGATGCCTGCTCAATTTTTATACAAGCACAATGCCATGATAAAGGTGTTTTTGAAAGCAGATTTCAAAATTTTCCCAATGATTAAAGCTTTCTGAAGAAACCTGTGATGAATATATCCCAGCAAGCATGGAAACAGAAATGAAAAGAAAATACTGATTTGGGGTGTGGAAGGTAACAAAACAGCTCTGAAATTCAGACATACAGTTTATTGACGGCAGAGCTGGGGAGCCCAAAGGCAAATTCCGTGGAATCATATTAAGACAGGGAACATGAGTATTGGGGTGCTGTTCTGTTGACAGGGTGCTTACCCAGTGCACAGGGCCCTGGCTTTGATTCCCAGCATCCTATCAAACCAATGTGTCAGAGTTCCTTTTTATCTCAGCACTCAGGAGATAGAAGTGGGAGGGTCAGAAATTTAAGGTCATCCTAAATGACACAGCCAGCTCAAATTAGAGGCCAGCTTGAAGAAAAAGAAAAAGAGGAGGAGAAAGAGGAAGAGGAGGAGGAGGAAGAGAAGACGGAGAAGGAAGAGGCAACATTGGGAAAAGCAAACAAGATGGGTAACTAAAATTCCACATGACTATTACTGAACAGAGGGGTTAGGAGGGAGGGAGAAAAGATGAAATGCCAAGACAGGAGAAAATAAGTGCATATTCAGCACCCTGAATGACACTTCTGGGGACAGCTGATTTGACAGGTTGGAAGCCTTTGAACCATTGTGAGAAAGACACTATCAAACTAAAAAGCCATGTGCTTATCCCAGTAAAGGCGGCAGAAGGGCATGTGAATCCTAAAGCTTCTCAGGAGCAAGACACTTGAAATACGAGGGTGGCCCCAGAGAGGAGAGCCAAGGGATCTGTGGGCCTAGAGCCAGGTTGCAGGTCACCTACACTCAGCACACTGAAGGGCTGCCTCCTGGGAACTACTGTCTTAGACACCACTAGGTCAGGTGATAGGCTCCTGGAGGTGACAGAGGTGGACAGGGGAGGAGAAGCAGCCCTGACTAGCTCATCACATGGAGCAAATGTAGCTGACAGAGAATTTAAGAATTAATTGGTGACAAATACAATGACAGTTTGTTGTCTTTGGAGCTAGGGAAGGAGTAGAGCACTAGTGCAAATTTCTTTTCCTTTTTAAGCTAACTTCTTTCTTTCTTTACTTTACATTTTGATAGAAGTCTCTCCTTCCTCTCCTCCCAGTCCCACTCTCCCTCCCTCTTCCCCCTTTCCCTACCACTCAGAAAAGGGGAATTCCCCTACCAACCCTGCCCAGCACATCAAGTCATTTCAGGACTGAGAGCACCCTTTCCTCCTGTGGCCTGGTGAGGTAGCCCTGCAAGAGGGAAGCGATCAAGAAGCAGGCAACAGAGTCCACTTCAGAGACAGACCCTGCTCCCCTTCCTAGGGGGCACACATGAAGCCTGGGGTGCCCATTGGCTATATCTGTGTAGGAGGCCTATGTCCTTGGTTGGTGCTTCAGTCTCTGAAAGCCCCTCTGGGCCCTGAGTAGTTGGGTCTGTTGGTCTTCCGTGGAGCTGCTGTTCCCTCCAGGTCCCCACTTTTCTGAAAGACTCCCCACGCTTTGCCCAATGTTTAGCTGTGAGTCTCAGCATCTGTTTCTATTTTCTGCTGGGTGGAGCCTCTCAGAGGACATATAAGCATAGCAGAGTACCCTTGATAGTGTCAGGGGCTGTCTAGCATGGGGTGGGTCTCAGGTTGGGCCAGGCATTGGTTGGATGTTCCCTCATTCTCTGCTCTATCTTTATCCCTGCACATCATGTAGGCAGGATAAATTTGGGGTCGAAGTTTTTGTGAGTGGGTTGGTATTTTCCTCCCTCCACTTGGAGTTCCATCTAGTTAGAGGGTGTCCTGTTCAGTCTCCATGACCTACTAGGAGACTCAGCTAGAGTCACCCCCATATCTTCCATCTCTGTCTTAGGTCTCCAGCTTGTCACACAGATACCCTCAAGCCAGGGTTTACCTTCTCTCTGCAGGTCCTCTGTCCTTCCACCCTCGCTCTCCCTAGGTTTCAGCTCCACCCTCATAGCGCCAATTTCTTTAGTCATAGATGCATATGCTGATGAAAAATAATAAAATAAAGGTGAAGGATATACTGGTCAATAATACAGTACACTTTCTGCATCATAAAATAATGGTATGTGCATGTTTTAGTGGACAGTATTACCTGTTGCAGTATGACTCTATGGCTAAGCCACATAGGAAGGGAAGCCAAGCCTAACGGGAAGGTGATGGTAGAGGGACCAGCCGCAGGGTCTCTGGGATGTGTGCAGGCAGGTGCATACCAAGGAATGGAGCTCAAGTTCAGCTGGAGGTGAGGACAGCAGGATGTGTAGAAACCAACCAGCAAGACCAGCAATCACACAGACAGCTTCCAGAAGTGACAACATTCAACTTGTGTGGAAGTGTGGTGTTTGTGGGGCCAAAGCAAAGGTGTCCCTCTCCAGGGAGGCATTTTGTTTCAAGAGTGAAGAACTAGGCATTCCTGACAAATTGCACCCAGTGATGACAAGACAACAGACAGAGGAAGAAGAGAGCTTGGTTTTTAGCATCGGATGAAATGGTAAAGAATCCCTTACACAGCTTGTGTGTTTCACAGAAAAAACAAAAACAAAAAAACAAAAACCAAAAAGAAACAAACAAACAAAAACCCCCAGTGCCTTTGAGCTCTCAAGGATTTGGTTAGGGATAGAAATTCTCCTTCTAGCTCAGGTACCCACCGCCTTCCCTCATTTTTAAGCTATCACCAAACTATGGTGGTATTAATTCTGAAAATCAGAGGTTTTGGGTTTGTTTGCTTGGTTTTTAAAATAAGTGATGCTGTCACAATCATCTGTAATCCTCGTCCCAGCATCTCTGAGATGGCAGCTGCTTTCTTGGTTGAGATACACCTTGCAGGCTAATCTACTAGCCTCTTCTCTATTTATAACCCCACTTCTGTGGGGGAAATGTATTAGATTAAAGTAATTGAATTACAAATAAAGTGTTAAGATGAAGATCATTTATAATAAGGGATTTATGTTTCTATACAAGCATATTTTAATACAGTAAAATTCAGCCACACGCTTTGGAACCAACATTTTATAAGTGATACATGTAAATCTTCCACTAAGAGTCTACACCTATGAATTAGGGCTCAGACAATTAATGCCCAAGCAGTGCTGAGGCAGAGATGAAGAGAGACCCCACCAGATACTGGGATTCCATAAGGTCCATCCCAAACGAGCCAAAGGGGGCAGGGACAAAGTTGAGGTTGTGTTTACAGGAAATGCCATGTGACAAATATTATTGGCCAGCATGCTGGGATGTTGAGATGACCAGACTCTTCTGCCCCTGGTGGATCATCCCACCCACCGCCCTCACCCTGTCCCCACACCTCAGCACCTCCCCCAGCATTCTTGCACCTCAGACATCTCTATCACTTTTAATGAAGCAAGTGGCATGGCCCCTTTAAGGATGTGTAAATAAGTGATGGACAATGAATTCCAATATCGATCAAGTTGGTAATGGGAGTGGGGCATCAACAGTTCATTATAATGTTCTGTACTCAATTATTTCTTTTGTTCCTCTTTTATTTCCTCTTAATGTTTCATGGCAAACTAAATAGCTAAGGAATTGCAAATGTGCAGAGCTCATAATTCTTATTATTATGGTAAATTAAATAACACTCTCTGAGATGTGTTGTGGTAATTATCCCTTCCCCTCATTTTCTCTTCTATTAATTTAGTTCCTAAATTTATTTCTGAACTGTGGACTTTAGTAAATAGTTGTTTTAATGAGGTCTTTTTAGATGCAAGTGTGGTTGATAAGCTCGATCTTAAGGTTTGTTTCACATGTGACAGAAATTCCAGGTGATTTGATGAAAAGCCTGGGATTTCTTGGGGGTGGGGAAATAAAGCTCCTGATGAGGCACTGTTTAGTGAGGGTCCAAGCCTTAAGGAGGCCTATACTTTCAGTACTTTCTTATATCTCTCCATCACACCAAGGTCAACTAGATTCCTTGTCTTTGGTAAGTCGTAAACCTGTATGATCTCAGAACACAGCCCAGGACTAAAAGAGATGCCATAGGCACAGCCCAGGAGAGTTGAGGACATAGGCCACATCTGTCTCTTTCTGAGGCTGTCAAAGGAAAGTCCCTTGTCTTGGCATGCCGCTTCATGCACCTTCCAGAGCCCAGGTCTCCCATCTCCCTCTCTGGATCTACAACACACCACAGGGAACAGAAGCTCCCAGCTTTGCTGCGGCAATGTCAGCTGGGACCTCAAGCACTTGACCCTGACAAATGTCTCCACAGAGTTTTGTTTGGTAAACTGGTTTAGTTTGATTGAGATGGGGTTTCATGTAGCCCAGGCTGGCCTCAAACTCGGTATGGAGCTGAGGATGACCTTGGTGATCTTCCTGCTCCTACCCCCCCGAGTGTTGGCATGACTATGGTGTCCCTCTGTGTCATTATAACCAATCGACAAGATATTTCAGGTCAGAAAGAAGCAGAGCAGTTATTTTGAATGTGGAATCACACATTGGGAAAAGTAAGAAATCCCATCTCCACGTTTATGACTTCAAATACAAGTCGTTACAGCAAACCACTGAAGGACCCAAGCCAGACAGTCCTTGCTATCCTCGAAGTCACTGTGGTGGGGCTTATGCCTACCCCGTAGCCACAGTCCTCAGTGCTCCCACAAGCTGGTGGCCTGCAGTTCACTCTAAGTGTTGGCCTCCATCCTCCTGAGACATTTTTGCCCTTAAGCCCTTTACTCTTCAGAGGGACGACCTGGAGTCTGGGAAACACTTGTGTGAATGCTGGCTCCATTCTGGGGCATCAGACACAAGGGCCCCCAGTGTGACATAAACAGCAGATCATATAGCAAGGGATGGTTGCAGATGGGCCTGGAGTAGTGGTCCAGCCTGCATGAGTCTACCAGGCCTCAGTCTTCTTGGTACTGGTTTAACTTAAGGCCAGATGTTTTTACAAATCCAAAGTACGTAGCTCAATGAGTTTAACACATAAATTATCTCAGCACCCACGTTCCTCTGACCCAGACAGCAACCCAGAACACATCTAGTTATCCCAGAATTCCCAGAACCCCTTCCTCTTGTCCCTACACAGGAACCACAGGGTCAGAGATGAACACACTGCATGTTGACGCTTCTTGGTTATGCGGATCATGGGTTGCCTCAGGATGGTAGACACTCCGTGCTACCAGGTACAGCCACTGTGATCACCTGCACAGTGAGGTCTCTCAGATCCAGGGTCTCCAGAGCTAGGAGCTTCCCATGAGCAGAGCCTGACCCAGTGCCTGCGGAGAGCTGCATTGAACACTTGCTGGATCACATAAGATGTTTCTTTCCCGTGGTCCCAGGATCAGAGTCATTTGCTCCACTTCCAGTGTCTCTTACCCTCAGTTCTGAATGACAGACACTAAAGACTGAAAGCGAGGGGAGGCTAGCTCGAACCCCAGAATTCCTAATTCTAGCACTTGTCTACTCTCAGGATCTAGAGACTGTGGACATTTTCTTCCCAGCTGTGGGTGGCACTGAAACTGTGTAGAGGCCCAGAGCTCACAGAGATTTGTCTGTGGGAGTGTGTGTTCTGCCACTCCCTCTCCGAAGGACAGAGCCAAAGACGGTGCCTCAGAAACGGTTTTAGAAAGTGAATGAAAATCCAAGTTCTTTGAAGTAGAAACTAGACAGTATCAGAAGATGTCATCCTGAGAGACCCCCCCCCCCAGGCTTGGTTCCTGTTTCCAAGGTCACATCACCAGGCCACCTCAGGCATGTCTGTGCATCAGGTGTTCTCTGAATAACCGACTTGGCCAGTGAAACCACACCTTTCCTATTGGTTCTGCTGAAAACTGTTGGCTAAATGAAAGTTCAAATCTACAGGGGCCGTGGCAGGACCCTGAGCTACTAATGTCACACATGGCCCTCACTGGCCAGGCTCTCCCAGTTTAAGAAAGCTCTTTCCCAACTCCCCAGCTTGCATGACTAAGGTACTAGGCGCTACCTTCAAATAACAACTTCGACAGGACAGCTGCTCTTAGGATTTTTGGTACTGGTCAGTTTTCTGAGTCGAATCTAGGAGAATTCATAGAAGCAGATTAAGTCTCCCCAGCTCCATCTCATTCCCAAATCATGTGAGGCTCGACAAAGGGAAGGGAGTGATTTGTTGTTTTCACTTATCGCATCCCATAGACTGGAAGACAGAAAGAAGGGACCAGGGAAGGAAGAGAATGGGAGGCAGCGGTTGCCTAGAGAGGCAGGGATGCTGTGATGAGAGTGCCCTGGCCTTCCCTCTCCCCTTAGCCCACTCCGCCCCGCCCCCAGCCCAGAAACAGCAGCTACATTAAAGCCCTCTTCCGTGGGTTGTTTTTTTTTTGTTTTTTTGTTTTTTGTTTTCAAATTCCTGCTGCGGCCCAAGCACAACCAATTCTACTTACTTTCTAATTTTGGTCTCTTTTACCTCCAACTTAAACAACGTTTGGACTGTTACAGCTTGGAATTACTTGGTCAACGTCAGATGTCAGACATTTTGAGCTGACCAAATACTTTCTTATGCATCCATTAACTTGGCAGTTTGGTTGTGTGTGCAAATGCATTTAGATATGTCAGTTCTAAAGAAGTCCCTTTCAGAAGAGGTATGCAGTTTTGTTGTGTTTAAGGCTCTTGTAGGCCGCAGCCTTGATAAACCCTCCCTCCATTGATCTTTTTATTCTACAGCCATGAAAGAGAATGCTAGACTCTTCCATTATTTCCTTTCCTCCTCTCCATCCACCCCAGCCTCTTAAAACAGTCATTAGAGGCAAACAGAAGACCACACTTCTGCCTTTTAATTGGGTATTTAACAGGACAGTGTTTGAAAGCAATTAATGGGGGAAAAACATTTTTGTCCCGTTTTATCAATTGGTCTGCAAGAAAAACGCTTACCAAGGTAGCGATTCTGTGTGAGCCAGGACACTGCTGTCCTTTTCAGTTTTTCCCATGTCACAACTTATTCATTTAATTCAGCTCTCCAAAACTGCCGCCGTGCCAATTATCTCTGTGTATGGAAAATGAGTGCGGCTCCTGCGGCTCTCCCTTCATCTGATGCCCGCGCTTAGCTTTTCTTCTGAGCCCGAGTAATGCGCGAGGCCAGCAAAAGCAGAGGGTCTTCAAAAGCACGTGAAGTGGCCGGAATGGCTTCTTGGTACCTGTGAAGGGTCCCCTCGAAGCAGCTTAGGGGACAAAAGCAGGTTGCGTCTGGCTGGGGTTTATTTTGTCCACATGATCCATTTCACACGCACCCAGGCGCCTGATGAATGGAGGATTAGCACACGTTTTCACCTTATTGAAACGAGTGATTCAAAGCAAACAAATAGGGCCAACCGGTTAGAATATGAAATTAAAGATTCTCTAAGTCCCTTTGTGGCCCTACAAGTCACATTCGCACTCAACTGAAAATTATGCAGCTAGTCACACAAACAGCACGTGATTGCCTCTGGTTGGCCAGAGCAGTTGGCTTGCTCATTGGCAACGTAAGGAAAATTGTGTTCCTGTCACAGAACGTGCCCTCCCTCATGGGAAGATGGTGTTTTGCAACTCACCACCAAAAGATACTTAGTGTACTGTTTGATTCTTTGATACCACATTTAAGGCTTTAACCATCATCATTACTACAGATTTTGTGTTGAACAAATGGAGACTAATGCTGAAGGTGATGCCATCAGTTTCATATCTGGTAATTTTGCTGGACCCAAGAATTTCTTCCTGGCTGTTATGAATGCACTCGCTGTCCTGTAGTCACTGTCTCAGGGAAGCATGGCTCCCACGATCACAATGGCTCACATCTGTCCCCATCCTTTCCCCTAGTGAGCCCGGCTTATTCTGCATACTTACTGTCTGCTCATGACCTCTGTACTCTGTCTAATGTTGGACTTCCTGTGGGTTTGAACTCTGAGCACGTCCTATGCTCAAAAGCAATGCAGCACAGTGCTGGGTCACCTGCAACAGTTTCTTCCAGGGAGACTTAGCTCCATACTCTAGGATCATGTACTTTTCATTCTGTCCTGATCCGCTTCATACTTTCAACTTAATTGTATACTATTTAAAGTTTTCTTAGGAGAAATATTCTTTTGTATCCTTTTAGTGTTAGTAAGATTGTAGTTTGCTTAAAAAAATGTTAGAAGCTTTCCAAACCAATGTGTGTGCACCTGTGCGCGTGCGCGCGTGTGCGCGCACACACACACACACACACACACACACACTCCTCCAGCCACAGCCCCTGAATTTACTGTCTGCCAACATGGAGCTTACTGCGGACTACTTCATTCAGTAGCTTAGTTTTAGGCAGCCATATCCACATCTGTCTTTAATAATGACCTATTTATTCATTTCTGACATGCTTCCCAAGTGCACGCAGAATGTGGGCTCAGCTTCCTCCCAGCCCAGTGCTACCCAGCATAACTCCAATAACGAAAACAAACGCGGGAAGGAGAAATGACAGTTTCTATTAGAATTTTTAATAGTCACTGAATATAGTCATTTTATAGTCATTGAGATGACTATAAATTGTTCGGAGGAATAAGATGTTATTGATTTATTCAGACTACCTTCGGGTTTGAAGATGCACAGCATAGAGTTATTGAGGAAACAAAGAATGAGAAAAATAATGCCCTCCATTTGGAAGCTCATAACTCAGTGGCAGAGAAAAGGCCTACAAATTCAAGTGTGTGCCATATAGTTTTAGATTTCTGGGTTGACATTCAGAAGACAGGGGAGATCCAGTGAGCAGATCCGGGCTTCTCCTCCTCTAGCCTCCAGACATGTTTTTCGGGGTGGGGGCTGGGGTGGGAGAGCAGGACTCTGCTGTGTCTGATAAGAACACACAGGTGGAGTGACGTGACTGAGGAGTGGCGCCTGAGAGGTGTGAAGGACCCACCCTCTCTGAGTCCCTGCACCTCTGTGCAGCAGAAGGGTGAGCTGAGATGCTGTGGTGCAGTCTCAGGAGAGGGGAACAATGCCAGCGTGTGAACGCACAGCCTGTATTGCTGAAGGGGGTCCTTGCTGGGATACCAGGGCACAGTCCATGGGGGATATAGATAACACCCCAGCCTCCCACGGAAATGGCCCAGGAACGCCAGGCTGGGCAAGTCAGCACTCCGGGGTCAGGGACGAGTGGACAAGGGTTGAGTAGAGTTCGGACGTGTGCAAGGACTGGACTGACTTTTCCCATCACCTCCTGCTCACACAGTCCTCCAGCGCCTCCTCACCTGCCCGCCATCCCATACACACGGTCAATTCAAATGGTTGGCTTGGGACTCACATCACACAGTACATAATTTCCTTACATTTTTTGACGGATGTGTCTTCCTTTTATCTTTGGGGAGTGTCCTGCATTAGACGATGGACTTAGGGAAAGAGGGGGTAAGTTTAAGTGGGGAATTCCTTGGGCATAAAAGCACACAGTGCTAGCCCTGTTCTTGCTTCAATAGTATGAGATCCATGGAAACAGGGGGATCAACTATAAATACAGCAGGCTGTGTGAATTCCCAAGGTGCTCCAAAGCAACAAAATTACAGTAAGTGGAAGAACTCTTACCACAGCCTGTTTCAATAGACATATCTACTGTGGAGAGATAAAACAAGCAATTACATCTGTGAAAAGCAATCTACACAGTGGGGTTTTCAAATGTCCACACCACTTTAAAAAGGAAATTTAGAAATGGTATGTGCTGACCAGAGTTTGGGTCCCCAGAACCCACAGAAATGCCAAGCTGGTTTGACGGCCTGCTTGTAGTATCAGAGCTCTGTTGGCAAACACAAGAGATCCCCAAAGCAAGCTCGCTTCGTCAGCGAGCTTTGTGTTCAAGGGGAGACCTTGCCTCAGAGGAAGACACCTGAAATCAACTTCTGGTCTCCACATGCATGCACACACTACACTGTACTACACACACCACACACACACACACACACACACACACACACACACACACACACAGTAGTGTGTTGCCATCACCATCCATCAGAAACTACTGAAGACTGATTAAAGTATTACTTGTCTTAAGTACTGTTGACCTATTTTCCTATATTGCTAGGATAGCCTGTGAGAAAACAGGACATTACTGACATTGGAAGCTCCCTCCTACAGGACAAACCTGTCCATAGTGACGCCACTCTCCAGATCATAAGCTGGAACCACCGAGGAAAAGGTGTTCCCTCGCAGGTGAAGCGGAGGTGTAGGAGTCTCCAAGCTGGCCTGAAGTTGAGCCTGGAATTAACTTCAAGTCCTCGGTGTTTACAAGTGACTCGCCTATCATCTACGTGTTCTGAGGGCTAGGCCAAATCCTGCTGAAAGCTGACCCACCCATTTCCTCACTTGTCCCTTTTACTGTGTCATGGTCTATGTCAGTATCAGACACAGTGAGAGATGCACTCTAGTAGTGAGGAGGAAGTGTGGTCCTTCCTGGTCCCATCACTGATTAGTAAGCACAGTGGGCCCATGCTGGGTCTCATATGACCTTTGTGATGGCTCATTGTTAATGTACTCCGTGGGTTTAGAATCACCCAGAAGACTTGCCTCTGGGCATACCTGTGAGGACTTTTCCAGAGGGTTAACTGAAGGAAGGAAGATATCCTAACTATAGGAAGGGGACTGGGGACAAGGGTTGCATAGAAAGAGGGAACAAGTGCACTGAGTATCCACATTCACCTCCCTCCTTCCTGTCCTTGGACCTGGAGTCACCAGCTGCCTCACATTTCTGCTGACCAGCTTTTACCACTGCACTATCCTGCCTACCATGATGGGCTATGCTTACAAACTCTCAGCCCAAGTGAACAGTTCTTTACGCCGCTTCTATCTGGTATTGTAAAAGTAATTTTTATTCTCCAGAAGTAATTGCCATCTCCACGGCTTACTGCCTCCATCTGCTAACCTAGGCCTAGTCTAGAAGCTTCCAGCCTCCATATGTTCTAACATAGCCCTAAAATGTGTTCAGACTCTGAGACTTACTGCTGAAGAAACTCACCCTTTCTAGCTCTTTCTGATCTCTGGCTGGCTGGTTCAACTCAGCTGATCTGGCTCAAACTCCTTTCCAAGCTGACTGATTCAAACTGCCTTCTCTCAGTCTCTCACTGAATTGTTCTGCTTGGCCTCATACTAACTCTGGCAATCTGTTCTAATCTTCTGGCTCCTCATTTTCTGGCTTATCTGTCTTCACCTGTGTCTTGCTTGTTCTCTATTCAGCCTGTGTCTGTAAAATTCTCCCAGGAAAAGTGCCTCTGAATTCCATGAACTAAACTGCCACACACTCAACTCCACTGCACTGCCTCTCAACTCACTGACTCAACCGAACTGACTAGAAGTCAGAGATGTGCATGCTTCTGTCTCCTGAGTGCTAGGATTAAATGCATGCACCACCATGCCTGCACCTAAGTATTTCTTTACCTGAAACTTGATGTGTACCAGGCTGGCCTTGAACTCAGATCTGCTTGCCTCTCCTGGGAATAAAGGTCCAGCCAGATCACACAGACACAGAAGGTCTTTGGATGCCTTATCTTGCCAGAGCTCTGAATTAAAATTCCTCTACATGGCCATTTGTCACAGCAACAAGAAATATAATTCACACATTATGGAGGGGAGGGGTGGTATTAGAGACAAAAGTTTCCAAGTGAGCTGTGAGGGTAAGTCTCCACAAGGGTGGATGCATGGAGGCCAGGCTAACTGTGCTGCAATAGGTGAGGTGTGTGTGCTACCAATTTTTGTAGCTAGCAGCATTACGCTACCACGGTAGTCGCAATTCATGGATTGCATGAGTTAACTTCGTGGCACAACTCTCAGTGTAAGAGGCCCAAATCTGGGCACTAAAGCCAAGGCCCTCAACATGCATAGTGGATCTAACTTAGGGACATCCTCCCAGGGTGCAATAACAAGCTGGAAGAAGACTCCATTCCTCAGTTGGAGTCGTGGGGGCTTCCCTAGAGAGACCTCGTTGTAACTTTAAGTAGGCACAAGTAACCTGTTGTAGACACGGGAAGTGGGGGCAGGTACAACATGCTATCAGGAGACCAGAAGACTCAGCTACAGGGGACCCCTGAGAAGCAGGGGCTGGTGAGAGCAGTAGCCACAGAGATAACCCACAGGCACTGCAAAAAGTGGTGTCACGTCCCACTGCCAAGCAGTGCAGGCCACACATTTGGGAAGAATACACAGAGCAAATGCTGGCTCAGGCACCAGCCGCATGGTCTCTCCTGAGGCTCTGGAGAGCAAATCTGCCCACCTGTTTGAGAGGCTCAGTTACACTTGAAGGGTAGGAGGCTCTGAGAGCTCCAAGTTGGGAAACACAAATGAACAGACTCAGCCAACCCTTGCAGCACTCTCCTGGGCCAGCTCTGGCAGTCACAGCACAGCAAAGAGCTGTACCATGGACATGGTGCTCTGAATGGTCCCCAGCACGTTCAAAACTGATCTTCGCGGCTGTCAACCTCCCTAACAACACCTGTACAGCCAAACGTGTGCCCAGAACTGTCTCTGCTATCAAATCATTTTAGCTCCTAAGGACCCCAGAGGGCATTTTAACCCCCTTTCTGAAGGAGAGAGTGGAGAGAAGATGTGTAACTGTTCGAGGGTACAGGGTGGAAGTGGGGAGCTCCTTAGCTACACCTGCACCGCAGTCCATAAATACTGAGATGCTACTTCCTAAAGCTAGGGAGAATCGTCCAATATTGCTAGCCACCTTAGCAGTTTCCTTGAGCATGCAGGTGTGTATACATGTGTGCATGCGTGCATATGTGGTGTGTGTGTGTGTGTGTGTGTGTGTGTGTGTGTGTGTGTGTGTAAGAAAGAGAGAAGGAGAATGTTTTTCTGTTAATTTCTTTAATATTTATAAAATGATTTATATTTTCATATTTCATTTTGGTCAATTATGGTCTTTTGGTGGTCTAAGAATTTATCATCCTACTTTTAGAAATGTAGGCATATAAAATAATTTTGTCTTGTTTTGTTTGGAGATGTTCTCATGTACCCTATTCTGGCTTCAATGGTCATGGTGTAACCAGACGTCCCTGATCCTCTTGTCTCCAGCCTCCACCCACCCCCTCTCAGTGCTGGGATTTCTTCTGCTTTGGCTTGATTTCATTTTTTTTTTTAATTCTTTCAATCAACTTATCTTCCAGGGTAACATGGGCCTCAGGTGGCAGCACAGACCACAAATGGACTGCAGACATCATCATGGCCTCAGGTGGGTGCACAGGCCACTCCCATCAACATGGCCTCAGGTGGATGCACAGGCCACTCCTATCAACATGGCCTCAGGTGGGTGCATAGGCTACTTCCATAACATGGCCTCAGGTGGGTGCATAGGCCACTCCCATCAACATGGCCTCAGGTGGATGCACAGGCCACTCCCATAACATGGCCTCAGCAGCAGCATGGCCCACAGACATCGACAAGGCCTGGGCAGAGGCACAGTTGATCAATCTTATTATCTTGGGACCTGGAGGGTGACTTCTTCCATTACACCCACTTAACTGCTCTTACACTTTGTTTTCTAGAATTCTACTTTCTTTGTAGTTTTCTCTCATCTTCCAGTTGCGTGAGGTGCCTTTCATCTTCTTAAAAATAATTTTTAAAAAGTTTGCCTGTGTGTCTGCAAATGTACCACAGGTATGCAGGTGGCAGTGATGGTCAGAACAGGTCACTGGACCCCTTGCAACTAGAGGTGCATGTTTGTGAATGAAGTGAGTGCTAGGAGCCAAGCACGGGGCCTCTGGAAGAGCAGCTGACACTCTCAACTACTGAGCCTCCTCTCTAGCCAGGCTCTTCTGCCTTTAACAGCTTTGTGTGTCTGTGCCTGAGTCCCCAGTCCCTCCTCCTGCTGTGGATCCTTCCAGGACATTTCTCCATGTCAGACAAGATAGACTTCATGCCTAGACATTCTAAGTTGGTGTTCTTCTGTCTATGGTGTCCCCACTTGACTTTTGGCACCTTTGAGAAGTGGCTTCAATGTCCCCACTGTCCTGATGTGCCATTCCTTCTGGGTTGGAATTGTCTGAGTGCTCTCATCACTGTGTCTAGGTGTCCTTCCTGCTTGCATTCCTGCTCACCTCTACTGAACATCACATACATTTGACCGTCACTTGCCAGGTACTGTTCCTGTAGTTCTCCATTTAGCCTGCGCTGGCCTCAAACTCACTATGTAGGTGAGGACAGCTTTTAGCTTCTGATATTCCTGCCTCCATCCCCCAAGTTCTAGAACAATGAGTGTGCAGTACCATGTTCAGTTTGTATAACACTTGGGATCAAACCCAGTGTGCCATGCCTGCTAGGCGAGCACCCTATCACCTGAGCTGCCTCCCCCTGCCTGTTTTGGTATGTCTGTGACTCCTTTTGAACTTGTGGATGGAGGCACCTGGCAAGGTACTCCTCACGGACAACCTGGGTCCCAGGCTTTCTTATTCCTTTAGGAGTCCGTTCTTGGTCCATCTGGTCGGCTTGGGGCCAGATGACCAGGCTTCCCCTGGAAAAGGAGCAGGAGAGGCTTCGAGGGTGGGCCAATGCAAGGCCACTCCAGGGTTATGGACAGGCCTCTCACTAACCTCCGCTGTCCTGAGGTACACGCCACTGGCTGGCCATGGAACCATGGTCTTGGACCATGGTCTAGAGCTCCGAGCAAGGGAAGCGGGATAGATATAACTGGAAAACATCCCTTCTCCATGCACTGCTTCCACCTGCCTCCCACCTCTTAGGACTCTGCCACTGTCTGCCCAATGAGGTTGGCTGGCATTGGCCACTGAGGTCCTGCTTACCCATCTCCCCTTATCTCACCCTATATCCCCAGCACTGGCTTTGGGGCAGAAGACCCAAGCGACCCTATTTGCCCTTCTCATCCAGACTTGCTTTTTTTTTTCCCCCTCTTGCAGATAACTTAATTATTTAACTGCATGACTGTCTTGAATTGTAATTCTAAACTTTTATTCATGATCTGACTCCAATTGGCAATCAGCAAGTCGAAAGTGTTCCAATTAGAAAAATCAAATTAATTCTTTTTTTAAATAAGGAGGAAAAACTACTTATTCTACACTCCTGGGAAGTAGAAATTAGGTGGAAGTCTTAAAATGAAAGGGACAATTATATCTCTTTCGTTTGTATCATTCTCTTTCATCTTCTCTTTTCCTCCTGTGTTTCCTGACCCCGCCCCCCAGAGCCCCAGGACATCCTGGGGCAGGAATCACTCTGTATGTCACATGGGAGGCCAAGGCTCTTCCATAGCACTCTGTGTGTGGCCACAGATTAGAATATCAACTCCCAGGAAGCTGCTCGTGGAGCTTACGAGAGTGTAGAGGACACTACCCAGGTGTGACTGGACCTGTGAAGATTGAGAGCGTGGGCTCTCCTGCTCCAGCTTCCGGGGTTCTGTTTGTGCCTCCCTGTGGGCTGCGCCTTCTTTACCAGCTGCCATCCTTTTAAACTCGGTGATGAAACACCGTGATTCTGCTCAGAAACAAGCCATGCTAAGAATTTACGGAGAGCTGAGATTATCTTTGTCAAGATATCACATAACACAAAAATCGTCTTTTCAACTTCACAACTATACCCAGAAACAGGAAAAACTCTAATCCAGGCAGGTGGCATACACCTGGAATCCTGTTGAAAGGCAGGAAGGAATTCCCCGCCTCTAAGATGTGCATGTCCAAGAATCTGCGATTCTGTTGGGTAACAGGAAAAGAGGGTCACAGCAAAAAGGCAAAAATGGCAAAGGGGGTTATGGTTGTTCCTCAGAGGGCAAGAGACAGAGGAGGATGTTCTGGATTGCCAAGTGGACCCCATGCTAAGAGAAGAACCCACAAGTTAAGGGGGAAGACAAGGCCCAACAAGCATAGAGTGTCAAGCAACATGGTGGCCTGCACCATGTAAAGATGGAGTCTAGGCCACCGCTGCTTCCTCGAATGTTCAGGAGCCAAGAAGTCATCTCAGACTTGGAGACTATTATTGGGAGCTTTCTTTGTGGGCAGAAAACAATGCAAGGCTTGATCTCTATACAAAAGACTGAGCAGCACTGTAACAACTACATGGGTAAACTGGCGAAATGCTTCCCCTAATAAGGAGTCTCATCAAGAGAAAGATATCATGGAAGTCCAAGCATGCACAGGAGGAAAATGAGTGCCAGCAAGAGTGCGAAGGCCAGCAAGGATGGACAAAGGCTCACCCTGTGACAATCTAATTCCACACATCATGGTATACATGAGCCATAGAGAAACCATTGAAACAACACTGCTCACCAGGTCAAACACCAACAAGGGGGATAGAAATGATAATGCACCAAATTAATCCAAAGAACGCATTAAAAAAAAAAAAAGAACTGAATGGAGTGAAGTTGAGTTGAAGAAAAACCAACAAGGTGGAGGACTGGAACCAACAAGAGCAGCAAGTACATGAAATATAAAATGTCCGCCGTGGGATGGAATACTGAGGCCAGATATATGCTGTAACATATACAGCAAATTTTGGCAAAAGAACAAGGCAATAAAAAAAGGAGAAGGCAGCCTTTAACAAAGGGTGATGGTAAGACTACAGATCCACACATTGATGATTAAACTCAGCCCACGGCCCATGCACTGCATTAAACTTAACTTGTACGGGACAAAGCATGAATATCTGAGCAAAAACAATGAGACAGAAACACACGGGGAAACCTTTACAACGCTGAGTTTGTTAATAACTTTTTGGATATGACACCAAGAACACCAGATAAAAGGAAAAATAGGTAAATTATGATCTATCCAAAATAAAATCTTTCCTGCATTAAAGGACATCCCACAGAGTCAGAGAAAACATTTACAAATCATACATCTGGCAAAATAGCAATATCCTGGATAATTAAAGAATCTTATAGCTCAATGACTTAAAAAAAACACAAAACAAAACAAAAACCAAACTTCTTAGTTTAAAGGTGGCCAAAGGACTTCAACAGACATTTCTCTAAAGATGTACAAACAGCTTGTAAAGACATTGCTAAGCATCAGAGAAATGCAAATGCAAGACCATACGAGATCTACATCACTGCTGCTAGGATGCTGGCACAGCCACTGCTAATGTAACAATCTGCAACGGGAAAAAAGGGGTTGCTGGTGAGAATAGGAAAGGATGCAGCCTCTCCCAACAACTGCTCATCTGCTCCCTGAGAAGCTGAGCGTGGACTTCCTCCCTGAGTCTGCAGATCCTCTTCTGTGTAGACTCCCAGACCTCAAGGCAGGGACACAAGTAGTTACTTGCATACCAATCTTCATATCAGCCAAGCAAATACCCCAAGTCAACAGATGAAGAGATGCACAGAATGTGGTGTCTATACAATACCGTGAGCGTTGGATTCTGAGATCTTAGGAAACAACATTCTGTGCTGTGTGCCACTCTGCTGCTCTTCCTGTCACCTTGGCCACTCTAGTGGCTGCAAGTATGTCATAGGCCCTGTCTATCACCAAGATATGAACTCCAGGATGCAGGAATCATGGGGCCCTAACAAGAATATCTGCCTTACCAGGGACATTAATGATGCATGAGCAATTCATCAAGGGCACAAAGCAATCTCAAGTGCCTGTGGATCTGTGAACAGAGCTTCAATGTGCACAAAGCAAGGCAGGGAAGTGAGATGGCTCAGCCGGTAGGAGCAGTTGCTGCACAAGGCTGATGCCCTGAGCTTGATCCCAGGAACCCATGAAGGAAGAAGAATAGACTCCTGAAATGTGTCCATGGGGAGGAAGGCTGTGGAATGCTGCCCCCCCCCCACTATGACATGGCTGCTGCACTCGCGCACATTCATGGAAACGGGTAGCTCACATTAGAACTGTACAAGATTGAGCTGGCTAAAAATTCCAGCATGGAAGCAGGGTGGGTGTGTGGCAAATCTCAAGGCTCCACTTCTAGCCAAAGAGTTATTAGTAATAGATGGCATCCGGCGTTTAAAACCCTGATGTGAGCTGGGTGCACATCTGTCACCCAGCACCTAGTACCTGGAAGGCCTGAGTTCAAGGCCAGCCTGGACTACATGGCAAGACCCTATCTCCTCCCGCCCCACCCCCCCCCCCAAAAAAACGTTTGTAATTCATCTAATTAACAGACTACAAGCTAAACTATATGATTATCTCACAGAAAAAGCGTCTGACGAAATTTAACAATCATTCATGATTAAAAATCAAACACATCAAAGTAGTGGGGAGCGAACCTCTTCAAGCTGATAAGGGCGTTTGTGAAGAACCTCAAGCTGACATCAGACTTAATGTGACAGGCTAAACGGTTTCTCTGAATTCAGGAGGAAAACACTGACGGCTGAGGTCTGCTCTCTCTCTCTCTCTGGTCTGCTCAGCCATGTGCTTATGATTCTAGCCAGTGCAATCAACAAGAAAAAAAATTTAAAAATCAGGGGATTAATCAGAATTGATCACCATACAACATGATCCTCTATGGAGTCTAGCACGACAAAGACAAGTTGCAGAATGTGAGCTCTGTGCTGCGTGGGGTTGGTTCTGTCATCCCTGCCCCATAGTCTAATGTTGGATCCCAAGCCCAGGACTCAGAATCTAGCTGTATTTGGAAATAAGGACTTTAAAGGTCAACTAAGCCGAAGTGAGCTCTTTGAGGGTGGGGCCTAATCTAACTTGATCATGATGGATTTTAACACAGACACACTCTGAAAAAGGAAGGGTCTCATGAAGACAAAGGGAATGGCCACCTGCTCAAAATAAACCAGCCCTGACACACCTTGAACTTGGATTTCTCTGGAACAGTGGGGTAGTTTCTGTGGCTAAGCCACCTTGTGCCATTCTGTTATGGGGGAATCCAACAAGCAAACATTTGTTTCTTTCTATTCTAGACATCAGCGCTTACAAGGAAAGTTTTCTTTCCCTCAAAACCCACAAGTAAAGGAGGGAACTGACTCCTTGGGCCTCCATACATACATCTTCCATGTTCTGGCCATAAAAATGGGTTAAGAGGCATGGCCAGTTTGCATAGCACTGTGTATATATATATGTGTGTGTGTGAAATATATATATACATATATATATATATTTGGTATACAACTTTACATGTGCGAAATGTACAAGATAACATATTTAGCATGCATACGTGTCTGTGGGCTCAGGGACAGAATCCAGGTCAGCAGCCTTGTGTGGCAAGGCTCTCTGAGCTCTCTCTCTCCAGCCCTGGCATTGCTCAGCTCTTGAATTAATCATTTCTCCAAGGCCCCTTTCTTTTTATTGCAGAATGGTGTTAGAGACCAGGAACTGGGCCTGGGGTAGTCACCCCTTAGGGATGTCAGAAGCTCTTAGCAGAAAAAGTGGGAGAACACCTGCACTAAGACTCGAGCTCCGATGCACGTGTCCAGCCTTCCAGACAGGCAGCCCGCTGTTCACGTCAATAACGGAGTCCACACTGCTGCCTCCAGGTCCATAGAGAAGCTACTGCTGACTTTATAAAGGACGAATTTCATCTTGAAGCTGCTCTATGAAATAAAGAACAATGTCAAATAAGCGCCTAGGCCCAGATACTCATGGTCCTATTGGAAGAGGACCAGGAAGGCCAACACCCAGATGCCCGTTCTCCATGGTCATTGGAGCGCCGGCTTCTCTTTCTCACCCACATAGCATTTTAAAGCTGCTGCATGAAAAAGTGCCTGCTGTCCCTCACATTCAATGAAATCCCCCACCCCTTGGAAACACCCAAAAGAGCCAGGAACAGTGGCAGCGAAGAAGAGCTCAGTAAAGGCTTGCTGGAGACTCGTGAGGATCTCCATTCAGGCCCTAGCACCCCTATGAAAGCTGAGTGAAGTAGTGTGTACCTGCCACCCCAGAGTTAGGGCAACACAGACAAGGAGGTCCCTGGGCTCACTGGGCAGCCAGTATACCTTAAGTTAAGGAGCTCCAGGCTCAATGAGAGACTTCCAGACCCAGCACCCTGGGCATTGCTATTCATCTCTCTGAGAAGCAGCCTCAGGGAATATCCAAAGTAGGACTGGCACCCCCAGGCACTGTGTCAGGGCCCAGTGTCTCTCAGGCCCTGCCCTCTCATCTATAGCTTGTCATAGCAGAACCAGTGCAGAACCTGGCATATAGCTTAGTGATTGGGTCTCCTTAGATCCGACACTGGGGAGAGAACAATAGGGGAGAAAGTGGACCCCCCCCCACAGTCATCAACTATCCTTTGTGAGAGTCAGGAGCATGGCGGTGGGGGGGGGTGAGGGGGCGGTGGGGGGGGGTCAATTCTCAACCTGAGCCTGCATGAAGCACTGGAGGGAGACAGGGTTGGAAAGTCTTTATGGGAAGAGCACCCTGGATTAGAGAGGAGCTGGGCTCTGACCTTTACCTGCCTCTGATCACCAGGAAAATTGGAACATTTGTCAGATCACATTTGAGTTCACACAACCCTGACGGGGTTGTACGCTGACAGTGCAGCAGCCATGCGTGGCCTCTGCGGTACTTGGTGATTTATTTTTATTTACCCATTTAGTTAGCTCACCCATTTGTTATTCAGCGGTCACAGACCACTTGAGAGTGTGATGAAGGCCCGCAACCCTCCCTGCAGAGTGGCAGTGTGCACAGAGCCACTGTGAGAGCCCATGATACTCACTAGGGCTTCTCCCTCCCAATACTTTGGCATCTACCACTCATCTTGCCCTTGTCTTAAAATGAAATAAGCACTCAGCAATTGGAACCTAACACGCTAGCTGAGTTCCAGGTCCTCAAATATGACAGAAGGAAAAGGGTACTTACAGTAGTAACACAGAGCACACCCCCAGGGCTTAAAGGAAGAGACAGGTCTGGGGCCTTACATTCAATTAGTGCTAACAGCTCCATAACACTCAAAGCAGAAAAGTTTGGGGAACAATAAATACGGTAAAGAGAGCCCCATCCGGGAGCCAGCAGGCAGTGTTCCTTCCCTGGAACTTCAGGAAAGGGACCAGGACTCAGTGTAATCGCTTGCAAAGTGAAAAACTCAGCTGAGGGTCCCTGGGAGTCCTGGGGCCCCAGCCCCCAATGGCAGCCCAGCACGGGGCCTGCAGGGGAGGGCATCGAGGTCTCATTAACACCCCAGAGGAAGAGAGGGTGGATTACAGGGTGGCCAGATGAATTCAAAGGGGAATGATGATGGATTCCCCTCATATCGGGAGCAATCAGCATAATTTATTTCCAAATCAGCAGAGTGGCGCGGAGGCAGGCACGCCTGACGTGTGGGCAGCCGGTGTGACAGAAATTGTTTTTTAAGTAGTTGCCCTCTGAAAATATTACCCTCTGGCTGACACCCAGTATAATAAGGCCTTGATTATCTGTCAGGCCTGTAAAATCAGAAGTCCTTATCCCGGACACGTGACCAAAGTGTTCTATTTGCTCTCAGCGGCTCTTTGTTCTCACTCTCTGCCCTTTGCTGGTTCCTTTCCCGATGCCCCTGATGCCTGCCCTTGGGGAAGGCACATCCTCCCAGCAGCACTGTGCAGACAGGTAAATGCCATGCACAGGTAGCAAGAGAGGAACTTGGCACCTGGAGGCAGAGGGTGGGGCCAACATCAAAGGAACAGCCTTTCTCTGCCATCCTAGCTGTTCAGTGCTAGGGGACAAAGGCAGAAGGGATGCACTGAAAAACATGGTGCCCTGTCTCTCTCCCACTGTCCCTTCCCAGTCACTTGCGGGAACTCACGATAAGAAGAGTGGAAATGGCTCTCCTCTCGGGAGACACACCGTTTTGGGTTAAGGAGGTCTCACACCCATGGGGCCCATACGCCTGCGAGACCGAGAGGCCTCTCGCAGGGCCATCATCCCTGCCCACTGTTCCATCTGCACAGCAAAGTCACGTGTGGGTTAGGATGTCTGTCCTCGAGACTGGGGAGATGACCCAGTGCATAACAGCATGTACTGCGTCACGTTGAGGACCTGCGTTTGGACCCCCAGTGCTTATGGAAAAAGATGTATGTAGCTGTGGACACTTGTAGCCCCAGTGCTTGGAGGAAAGTGCATAGAGGAGCTTGCGGGACGGTCAAGCTGACCCCTACACAGAAGATTCAGTGGGAGTCGCTGTGTGAAGGAATAAGAACAGTAGTAGAGGGGACACTGGTGCTGGCCTTCCACACAGGCACAGGACGTGCACACAGGTACACATGCCCATCTACCCCATCTCACACACACACACACACACACACACACACACACACACACAGGAATGCCTGTCCCCAGCCCTCACCCTGATAGTCCCTCTGGTCTCTTCAGGGCCCCTCCTTTGTCTCAAAGGGAAAATCCATACATGTATTCCTTTTTATATGCTCTCTGCTCACATTAACCCTTGGAGAGATAAGAGGGTGGTTCTGTAACCAAATCTGCCATGGGGAGACTTCAGTGTAGTTGGGGGTGGGGTGCGGGGGTGCCTCTGTAATCTCAGCACTGGGAATGGTTAGGCAGGAAGATGGTGCTTTCCAGGCTAGCCTGGGCTACAAAGGAATACCCTATCTCCAAAGAGCAAGGGCTGGGGATGCAGTTCAGTGGGAAAGATCCAAGTGCATAAAAGATGGGGCTCACAAGCTGGCACTGTGAGGCACTGCTAGTCTCTCTTCACGCAGCCACACTGCAACTACGGTATCGGCACGTGGACGTCACAGCACTCTGCTAAGCCATCAACAGGCCCTGGCTTTGGCAGAAAGGCAGACAATGTTCCCTGGTAGCAAAGGGGAAAATATACTTACAGGTAGACGATGACTATAATTCTGCTGTTCCCAAATCCATCTTGGCACCTGAGGACAGCACGCTTTGAACAAATGAAGCACTGATGGTGAGCCCCACTCAGGAAAAGGAGTGGAGTATGTGGAATACTAAGTGGGTCATGGCCACTTTCCACCTAGACTGTCTATATAGCACTGGATGG
Organism: Acomys minous; assembly: GCF_964271855.1. Lineage (NCBI taxonomy): Eukaryota > Metazoa > Chordata > Mammalia > Rodentia > Muridae > Acomys > Acomys minous. Next base: position 42,784,471 of record NC_140487.1, read on the forward strand.
GGTGGGGGCATGTCTCCAGCATGGAGCCACAGCAACCCTGTGTCCCACTCAGTGTTATTATGGCGGGATCCTCATACTCTTTGAAGCATGCTCACTGTTGACTTGTGGTCCAGTTCCCCCTCCATCCCGGGGTGAGGGGAAGAGTTAGCACAGGATGCCGTGCAGTGGCAGTACAGAAACTCCTGCTGCTGCAATGCTGCTGCCCTGTGCTGCAGACATGAAGGGTCACAGGGGACATCTGCCAAGTGGCTCTCCCCACAAGCTCTGCTGGGGAAAGCCAGAGCCTTTCTCCACCCCATCCCCATTCTAAACTACAGCATCATACCTGCTCTACTGAAAAGTAATTGATAACTAGAAGTTGTCATCTTTAAACTTAACAGCAGTGTTAAGATATAGTGGAGTAAAATAGTCATTGCTTAGACCTGTTGGCCACCTGTATGTCTTCTTCGGAGCAACATATATTCACATCCTCTGCCTATTATTTAATTGAGTTATTTGTTTGATTTACTTTTGTTTTGCTATTCATTCATTACATCTCTTTGGATGTTAACACTTCTCAGATATGTGGCATGTAAGTATCTCCCATTTTCTCATATCATACCTTCACTCTGTTCCTCGTTTCTTTGGTTATATAGACACAATAAAACCTTGTTTATTTTGCATTTTTTCAATGCTTTGGGGCTCATACCCCAAAAGTCACTTCTCAGACTAATGCCAATGGTGCTTTATCTCCACATTTTTATCTGATAGTTTTACAATCCAGGTCTTTCATCCACGACTTCCCTCCAGCTTGAATTGACTTTTATATCAATGTTAGGTGAAGGGCTACTTTCATTCGGCATGTGGATAAGCAGGTTTACAAATGCTGTTTATTAAGAAGCCTAGCCCTTTCCTGTGCACACATACGACACATTTTCCAAAGGCCACTGGCTTGAGGTGTGTGGATTGATTTCTGGCCTCTCTGTTCTGTCTTATTTGTCCTTATGTCTGCCATAATGCTGGTAATATATTGTTTTGATTACTGCCATTTTGAAATGTGTGCGTGCATGTGTGTGTGTGTGTGTGTGTGTGTGTGTGTGTGTGTGTGTGTGTGTGTGTTTTGAGACAAGGTTTCTTTGTGCGGCCTTAGCTGTCCATCCTGGATCTCACTCTATTGACCAGGCAGGCCTAGAACTCATAAAGATCTCCCTACCTCTGCCTCCCAAGTGCAGGAAGCAAAGGCGTGCGTGACCACACCTGGCCTTGTAATATATCTTAAAGGTAATTAATACATTGTCTACAAATTTGTTTTTGCACAGGATCATTTTGACTGTTCAGGTCTTTGGTGTCTCCCTGTGAATTTCAGAGCTGCTTTTCTACCTGTCAAAGATGCTGTTGGCCAGAGGGCCAGGCAGGGGCAAATGTAGCACAGATCTGGAAAACCCACAAGCTTTCTTTCTGTCCTCACATTGTTGTAGGCACTGACATGTCCTGGTAAGCTTATGTGGTGACTTTTTGCTGGTGTTGCCTTGTATTTAGCCTAGCTCACTTTTCTTTAGTGAAAGATCTTTGGAGGGCCTTAGCATCAGAAGGTCCATATTCCCTCCCACAGTGTGTGGAGTTGCCAATCTCCACCACCTCACCAGGCCTTACGTTGTGATATTTTGACAATACCATTCTTAAGGGGGTGAAGTGGTATCTTGTTGTGGTCTCAACTTATACAGTGATTAATGAAAAAGGAGAAACAGCTATCACATGACCCAGCACATACATATGTACCAGGTATATATGGAAGGGAACATAGTATGTCAAGGAAACATGTCTGCTGTAGCCTAACAACAAAGAAATAAAAGCCATGTCTATCAGCTCCTAAATGGCCACAGACAGCAATATGTTGTGGTTAATTTAGAAGTATGGCCTAATAACTGTTTATTATTAGGTTATAATGACTATGGAAGTATTTTCTAACCTGTTATCAATCAATAAAAACACAGACACCTATTAAATTTTAAAATAGCCTTGGTTCACATGGGGCAGGGCAGATATTAATCCCCTAAACTACCTCCCGTATCTCTCTGCCCCAGTCCCGTGCCATCTATCTCTAATAATTTCTATCAGCCTATCTCCCATCCTTAATCCCGAATACTTGCTAATGTTCCCCTCCATCCATGACAGCCATGTGCTTCCTGTTCCATCCAACCCACAGTGGCTTCCTCCTCCTCTCCTTCTCTGCCATCTGCTTCCTACAATCCTCTTTCATTCTCTGACATTCTCCCAAGAACCTCTCTGTCTTTCAAAGCCTGTGAATCTTAGCCACGTCTATCCCATTTGCCCTGCCCAGGTGTGTTGGCTTTTTTTTAATTGGTCAAACCGGAATGAGTTTTCAGTCACAGTTACAAACATTTTGGGTACGTTAGTCTGCTCATTTGGGCAGCAGCCAGACCAACCGCCAACAATTCGCCCTTTCTGTCTAAATAAAAAGACCATTTAAAAAATAATATACAGTAAGAAAAATTATGAAACAATTATACAAACCAATAGGAAGACTTATATACATAATGTCGAATCACAAGGCATAGCTGCAGCTGCAGCAAACAACACAGCCAATCAGCAAGTGGCATCACAAGCTCGCTCCAGGGCCAACCACTAAGGCACCAGTCTGATCATAATAGGCAGTTGGAGCTAGTACTTGATAGCCTGGCATGCCGCAGCAAGACATTTGGCAACCTTGAAGAAAATATTATTTATTTTACTTTGGTGAGCCTAAAATTCTGAACACGGGTGCCATGGAACACTATTCATCCATTAGAATAGAGACTAGAACCTATCACTCACAAAATAGAGAGCCTTGAAATAAGTGAACAAGCCAGGCCCAGTCAGACAAACATGGTGGCATCTCTGCATGGACCCTACGAAGGTCGGTGTCATAGAAGTTGAGAGGAAAACAGTGGCTACCAGGCACCCATCATTTGTGAGCTAAGGGTGACAATGGGTAGCGGGTTACAATTCAATGACAGTAAGAGGTCCTGGCATGCTATTACCCAGTAGCACTGTGGCAGACAACGATAGTTTCTGGACCTTCCCGAAAACTTCAAAAAGGGAGTTTTAAATGTTTTCACCTGAAGAAATGATCAATGTTTGAGGAATGTTATCTGTTTAATATGGTTTAAACATTATGCGATATAAACATATATTGAAACACCATGTGTGTTCATTAATACATACTTTTTTGTGTTTCTGTAATCAGTTAAAATACATTTCAGCCCTGGAAATCCATTCAAGTTGAGCTTTTGCTTTGCCTATCTGTGAAAGCAAACCAGCAGACACAGTGGCTACTGCCAGGTGCTTCGCTTGTGAGGCAGACATTTCTTAATATGTTTGTTTCCTTTTTTTGCATTAATCCCTTAGAGTTATTCAGTTTACTGCTAATGAAAGACTATCAAAAGCCCATTTATAAGTCAGCATGGTGGCAGCTGGGGATTTAACTCCACCATCTCTGAAGATGTGCTGTGCGAAGCTACATAACCGTATGCACGCATACATGAAGAGCCAATGAACACACAGACCTGGGGTTTTGTTTGGTTTAATGCTATAATCTCACTGCGGGAAAAACACCTGCACAAAATAAAAATCTCAAAGAATGGGTCAGTAGCCATTGAGAAGAGTGTTGGAACAGGTGTTGCATGAAGATCTTTGATCTTGGAGGCCCTTTTTAAAGTGTCGGAGACAAAGTACATGTCTGTGTCAAAGAGAAAGCCCACATGCATTGCTTCCTGGCAGGGGAGGGGGTGATTTGCTTAAGGCAGACTCGGCTCTAACCCCTGATATTCTGTAGGACACATTTGAAAGGATGAAAGCCAAGTGAGGGACACATGGTCCACTGGGCACTGTAACTTCCTACGCCACCGAAGTGCCAAGAGAGCAATGGCTAAAGCTGGACACTCTAGAAGCAAACTAGACAGTGGACACATGTCTGCCTGTGCTCCCCAGTGCCTGTGCTCCCCAGTGCCTGTGCTCCCCAGTGCCTGTGCTCCCCAGTGCCTGTGCTCCCCAGTGCCTGTGCTCCCCAGGTCCACTCTACCACTCTACCCCTCAACTTGGGTCTTTTTTCAACGATAATCCACTCCACTGTATATTGTCCACATACTCCTGAGTGTGGGTGTGTGATGGACCTACCAGGAGCCACACCCTTAAAACTGACTCTGTGGTGGTGTGAATGAGATTGGCCCCTATTGGCTCATATATTTGAATGTGTGGTCCACAGTTAGTGAAACTGTTCTGGAAGGATTAGGAGGTGTGGCCTTGTTGGAGATGCTGTGTCACTAGTAGCTGGTTTTTAGGTTTCAAAATCCCACATCATTCCCAGGGAACCCTCTCTGCATTGTGCTTGTGGATTAGGATACAAGCTCTCAGCTACTGCTCCAACATCCTGCCTACTTGCTGCTTCCATGCTCCCTACCATGACAGTCATGAACTCACCCTCCAATAGACTATTTCTTCTGTAAGTTGCCTTAGTCATGGTTTCTTGTCATAGCAACTGAAAAATAACTAAGCCACTGCCCCTCTCCCAGAAGGCATCAGTTGTCCACATATGTTACTAACACATATTCTGAACTATTATGTTCTTTGGTTTTTTTTTTTTTGAAGACGACCATTCCCACTAAGGTGAGACAGAGTGTCAATATAGTTTTGATTTGTGATTGACTGGTGGCTAAGGGGGCTGAGAATTTTTCATATGCTCATTGGCCATTTCTGCTTCCTTTGAGACATGTTCCTTCATTTGCCTATCTGTCCGGTGGGTTGTTTTGTTCACTGTATTAAGCAAAATAATCCAGACAAATATCATTTGTATTCTATCAAATTATAAGTTTTATGTACACATAAGGCCATGTGGCGTGTGTGGGGTGTGCTCCTACGCTGGGAGACTAGAACAGGGATGCACGGGGACGAGAGTGTCAAAACGGAGGAGGAGGGGATGGATATGGTCAAGGCACTTGAGACACTTCAGTAGATTGTCTTTCCGAGGCCCATCTCTACATCCAGTGAATTTTTAAATATTATATCTTTAGAAAATAGCTATGTTTCACAAAAAAGATACAACTCTCTGGGGAGCATGACATTGTTTTGAACCTTTACAAACCACTTTCGTGCCTGGCTGAAGGGCAGTGGCTGGATTCTCCCCATCACAGGGTACAGTGGCAGAGCTTGGACTGCATTTGCATCTAGCCCTACCCAGGCAGATCACCTCCCACTGTGATGGTTTAACTTGTTTTTAAAATTTATTTATTGATGGTAAGGAAAGTGATAAGTGTTCTGCACCTTGAGTTCTAAATGTGCTATTGTCTTGCTGGAAATGATCTTTCAATGTCGCACCACAGCAGAGAGCATTGGCCCCCAACCATGCCACTGTCATGAAGGTAAGCCATGAACACACGCACACACGCACGCACACACGCACGCACGCATGCACGCACACACGCAGGTCCAGTGTATGCCATGCTGGGGACTGAACCCAGGGTCTCATGAATGCTGGGCAGGCCCTTTACCAACGGAGCTACACCTCATTACACAACAGGTCATTTGCACTAGTCACTCGTAGTTCTGCGGTGACATAGTTGCCTGGGCTTGGACTGGAGTGCTCTGACCCAGCCATCATCCTGCGGCCTCCTTCGCAGAGTTCTGCAGCTCTTCTCGGTGTGGGTTCACTGTAGTCTATGATATTCATTCCCAAATCACTTTTGTTAACATTTCAATTATCTCATTAGCAATATCATGTTCATGGTGGCAAATTAAACGTTTCCAAAATTCTAGCTTTTTCCTTTGAAAGCTTGGGTTTTTCTACTGGCAACAAACACTTTCCATTGTTTTCTTTAAAGAGACAAGTTTATTCATTCATTAAAAAGATGCCAAACATCAGAGATGTGGGATTTTTTTTTTTATCACTGGCTCCTTCACAAGAAAAATGGAGCTGTTCAAGCCTCAGGGTATTCCCTAGACCTTGTCACCTTAAACACATAGTGGAACTGCAACAGCCTTTCCAACACACCATCTTAAAGAAGCTTAAAGAAACAGGCACTCTAGGGCTGAGACAACACTCAGGTTTGTTTTCTGCTTCCACAAAAGCAGCTGTGCTCTGTTCATTTGTGGTACTGGGCAGTGTGATGGCTGTCTTATAGGGCCTTCATTACTCTTTCATGGTGTGACCAAATACCTGGCAAGAAGCAACTTACAGAAGGAAGGTTTTTATTTTTGGCTCAAAGTTTAAACAGGTGTATACTCCATCATGGCAGAGGAAGCTTAGAGGCAGGCGTGTGATGTGGCTGGTCAGATTGTGTCAACAGTCAGGGGGAAAAAAGACAGGATGCGGGTCCAGGCTCTAAAATCTGAAGACTGCCTCCAGTGACTGACTTCCTCCAATGAGGCTCTGCCTCCTAAAGGCTCCATAACCAAAAAGAGCCACCAAACACGAGGCCATGGGTTCATCCAGAGCCTAAGAAGCCATTTCATATTCCAAACGTAGCAGATGGCTAAATGGCCCCACTGGTCAGTGCCTGGGCCAGCTGGTGAGTTCTCATGGAAGCCTGAGAAGGCTTGTGGAGGGCAGACTGTCCTAAGCATGGGGACAATGGGTGGGATGTCCATGAGTACAAAGGAAATGGGAGGATATGCCACACAGGGCCAGCAGTGGCAAGGAGGGGGACTCATGCAACATCATCCATTATTTACCACATGCCTACAAGTGGACAACCTGTTCTGCCTTTCCACCTGTCAAGCAGATGGCAGGAGTTGGCTCAGAAGTTGTTCTAAGTGATGGATTTTATGAGGCTTGCAAAGCACGTGCTCAGTGTCAGCCCTTCTATTCCCGTTTCTTATTCCCTGTGCCTTAGACCCCAAGAAAAGTTTCCCCTATGTCCCCAAGGTAGGTTCCCCTAATAATTTCTCAATGTTTATCTCTGATCACAAATGCTTAGACACTAAGATTCTATCTACAGAACATTAGAATTCAGGTAATAATTAGATGAAATAAGATTCTGTGTGACCTTGTGCTTGAATGTCAGTGTTTGTATCCTCTAACTTGATTACAACTTCCTTATCCCTAGGTGAGGTGCTACCAAATAGTTCCTGTTTAATGAAAGGAAGCTTTCAGGATAAGGTAAAATAGTTAGATAAAGTCTTCGAAAACCTCAGAGACATACAGAATATGGCATTTTAAAATGTTTTTATTATCTTAAAGATTCACTGACAATGAGACAGGTTAACTCCTGGTAACACCCAGCCTACCTTAAAGAGGATGATGAGCATCAAATAACCTCCTTATGGAGATGGCTTCAAATGTGGCAAACTAGCCACTGGGAAAATGTCCTCATTTCTACCATAGACAGAACTCTGCCTAAAAAAGGGCAAACTTGGATGCAGGCAAAGTCAACAGCCAAACTCTGCCAACACAGGATAAGCAAGACCTCAATAGTTCCTGCCTCACAAATATGTCTGTCAGATATATTGGACCAGAAGGCTGAAGAAGATGCTCCAATGTTATAGAGCGTTTTGGGTGACTATTCAGGTAGAACACTATTTCTGTCATCTTCTCATTTGGAAAGCTACTAACCTGCTCCCCCGGCATACTCAGGTAATCAAGTTTATTCCTTCTTAAGTCTCTGATGGGGCTGAAGACCAGATGGTTTAGTTTTACAGTTAAGCTCAGTTGTTTAGGGGTTAAGATGTTTTTAGGTCTAAATAGATGTTTTAAGTTGATAAATTAGAGACATGATAGATATTGAGTTACATTCAGAATTTTAGACCCACCAAGATAGAAAAGATGTTTTCAAGGCTGCGAAATACAAATAGTCAAAACACTAAGAATATAACATTTATATAATTCCTGATTGCGTCATAGTTCTTTTTGCTGTAGGCAATTTATTGTATATATGTGTGTAATAATATAAATGTATATATAAAAATTTAATAAAAAAAGAAAAGAAGCTTTCAGAACATAGGTGCAGAGCTCTAAATTCTATGCTGGTAAACATAGTAATTTAGGAAATACGACTTGGGGTTGGGACTCAGGCTATCAAATTTAGTGGTAACTGTGTGGACACACCAAGATACATTGAGAATCTTGGAAAAGGCCTGTCCTAGTTAGCTTACTGTTAACCTAACACTCTTCCTAGAGTTGCCCGAGAGGAATCTCAAATGAGGATCTGCCAAGATCACACTGGCCCACAGGCATGTCTGTGAGGTATTATCTTGATTCTTCATAGATATAAGAGGATTCAGCCCACCATGGGTGACATCTATTACTGTAATGAATACCAGGACAAAAGCAACCTGTAAAGGAAAGGGTTTATTTAATCTTAAATTGTCAGGTCACACTCCACTCAAGCAGGAACCTAGTGGCAGAAACTGACACAGAAGCCACAGAGAAACAAGGTTTGGTTTACACTGCCTCCTCATTCCTCATGGCTGGCTATGCCTGCTTTCTAACACCTCCCTGGACCACCTGCCTGAGGTGTCACCCAGTGGGCTGTTCCTTCCCTACAGGCCAACCCAATGGAGGTTCTTTCATCTCAAATGACCCTAGCTGTGTCAAGTTAACAAGACAATCAAACAAACAATACCTGCCCCTCCCCCTGCACATCATTATTTGAGCACGAGGTCCTGAGCTATATCAAGAAGTTAGCTAAGCATGAGCCTGTAAACAAGTCAGCAAGCAACTGGCCTATGCTTGTTTGTGTTGGTCTGTGGTTTGTGCTTCACGTTCCTGCTTGAGTTCCTGCCCTGGCTTCCCTAAATGATGGGCTGTGACTAGGAAGTGTAAATTTAAATAAAACCATTCTTCCCTAAGACACTTTTTCTGAGTGTTTTATCATAGTGATGGAAAGGAAGCTAGAACAGAGCCCTTCTTCATCGTCGGGATTTGGCAGTTATTTCATGGATTCTGGATGTAACTGCCCGCAATGTAAAGGAAGTTGTATTTCCAAATTAAGTTCTCTCTCTCTCTCTCTCTCTCTCTCTCTCTCTCTCTCTCTCTCTCTCTCTCTCTCTCTCTCTCTCTCTCTCTCTCACACACACACACACACACACACACACACACACACACACACACACACTTTTTACATTTTAAAATCGATTATACGTAGTAACCTGTGGTTCAAAGGATAGGCCAAGAATGTGAAGTGAGTGATGAGCTCTTAAGGTCTGGTGGGACCTTGGTACTTGGTGAGATGAACCTATGTCCACCACTTCTGAGTCATAACAGCAGCAGAACCTTCACAGATAGTCATGTCAGTTTCTGGTTTTCCAATAAAAAGCAGTATTTCCTTTAGCACAGAGTGCCTGTCTGTTCCTTCCATTATGGAAGCATTAACCTAAAGAAAGTTGAAGCTTAGAGTCATAGGAAAGATGCTTACAACACACTTTCCTCTGCCTGGGCAGCCCAGCCACACTGCAGTCATGAGACACTACAGTTCTTCTCTAAGGCGCAGTGCAAACAGGTTGCCCTCTGTGATGCTGTCTATAAACCTTCTAGTGAGAATTAATCACCAGCAGCTTTATGGGCCCCAAACACCTCTGGCCCTGCTCATGTGCAAGTGCCCTCTGCTCTGTAGCCATGTGGCCTTATAACCACATGTTTGTTATGCAGTTTATATTTCCACTAGACTATGACTTTCCTACAGTTTTGGTTGTTTTTTTTTTTTTTCAACAAACAAGAAAACACCTTACAAGGTGGATGCTCCAAAGGCATTTTATAAGTTGCAATAGGTGATTTCTTCATGTTCAAGAAGCCAGAAATGTGTCAAAGCCAGCATTAGAACTCAGACCTGTTTGGTAGTACAGTGATGTTATGTGTCACAAAATATACCCCCATCTACATAATTGACTAAATGTTCAGCAGCCCAAATGGTTCCCCTGATATCAGCTAGTGGTTTACATGGCTGTTCAAAGCACCAACCTCCAGAAGCCCCTGCAGAGATGCCCACGGTGACAGCTCTTCCTCTGCATACACAAGGCTGCATATGGCAGGCTCAGCCATGGACCCTGTGATGATTAGTGTTGATGGCCATCTTGATAAAGACTGGGGATCCCCTAAGAGACTAGCTTCCCAGTACAGCAGTGAGGGTTATATAGCTAGGATAGCCTCTGGGCTTGCTTATGAGGGGTTATTTGATTAGGTTAATTAAAGCGAGAAGACCCAGCCTAAGCTAGGGTGGCAGCATCCCCTGAGCTTGTATCCTGGACTACATGAAAAGGCTGAAGCTAACCCAGCATAGTCAGTCACTGTTCTCTTCCTCCTGACTGAGGCACAATATGACCAGTTGCTTCAAGCTCCTGCTGCCTCGACTTTCCTGTCATTATGGACCTGAATAATACCATTCCTTCTTTAAGTTCATTTTTTTTATGTTTTAAATTTATTTATTTATTCACTTTACACCCTGATCGCAGCCCCCCTCCCTCCTCTTGTCCCAGTTCCACCCTCTCACCCTCTTCCCCCCTTCTGTCCCTCCTTTCTCCTCAGAAAAGGGGAACCCCCCCAATTCACCTGAGCACACCAAGTTGCATCAGGACTAAGTGAGTCCTCTTTCCCTGAGGCCAGACCAGGCATCCCAACTAGGGGAAAGTGATCCAAAAGCAGGCAGCAGAGTCCATGTCAGAGACAGCCTGCTCTAACTGCTAGGGGACCCACATGATTATCAAGCGTCCCATCTGGTAGATTTATATGTGTACGGGGATCTAGGCCCAGTCTGTGTATGTACGCTCCCTTGGTTAGTGGTTCAGTCTCTGTAAGCCCCCATGATCCTCTGTTAGTTGACTCTATTGGTCTTCATGTGGATCTCTTGTCCCCTCTGGGTCTGTCTGTCCTTCCCCCAACTCTTCCATAAGACTCTCCAAGCTCCACCTACTGTTTGGCTGTGGGTCTCTGCATCTGTTTCAATGCACTGCCAGGTGGAGCCTCTCAGAGGATAATTGTGCTTGTCTCCTGTCTTCAAGCACAGCAGAGTATTATTAGTAGTGTTAGGGGTTGGCTCTTTCCCATGGGGTGGGTCCCATGTTGGTCCAGGCATTAGATAGACATTCCCTCAATCTCTGCTCCATCTTTATCCCTGAACACCTTGTAGGCAGGGTAAAGTTTGGGTTGAAGGTTTTGTGGGTGGGTTGGTATCCCCCTCCCTCCTCTGAAAGTCCTGCCCAGCTATAGGAGGTGGCTACTTCAGTCTCCATATCCTCTGCTGCTAGGAATCTCAGCCAGAGTCACCCCCATATCTTCCCAGGAGCCTACCCTGTCGAGATCATAATAGCCAGAAACTGGGAACAATCCAATGTTCCTCACAAAGAATGGACAAAGAAACTGTGGTCCACTTACACAGTGAAATACTACTCAGCTGTTAAAAACAAGGGTGTAATAAAATTTACAGGCAAATGGATGGAACTAGAAAATATCACCCCAAGGGAGGTAAAAACCCAGAAAACCACACATCACTTATAAGCAGATTTTAGCCATATAGTACAGTATAACCATGCTACAACGCATAGACCCAGCGAGGCCAAGTAACAAGGAGGGCCCAAGGGATGATGCTTGAATCTCCCTCAGAAGAGGAAATAAAATAGACATCGGAAGTGAATGACCTTAGAGAACTGGGTGGGAGAGGGAGTGGGAAGGGGAGCGAGGGTGGGGATCAAGTTGGGGGAGTGCAGGGGGAGGTGAGAGGGCTAGGAGAGAGAAGGGAGACTGATGGGGGGCATCTCTGGGACAAGCTTCAGTTGACATTTTTTCAAGGCATTTTATCAGAGCAACAAGAAACATAACTAAGGCATGCCTCTTACTAATAGGCACCAAGAAATGCTAACAGATACTATCAGGTACCAAAAATACCAGCTGATACTATGGTGTGCCATCAGAGTCCAACACTTACAATGAAATCCAAGCATGTGAATAGAATCCATCGAAACAATCACATACTACACAAACACCATGAAGTGCTGCTGTCAGACAACAATAGATATTATGAGACACCATAAAGCAGCAACAGATGCCACCAGATGTCATGAGTTACTATGAGATCCCTTCAGTAACCAACAGAACCCACGAGAGCCTTTCATACACCACCAGGCAATACCTGGTGCTCACCAAACACGAACAGGCACCAAGAGAAACCATGAAAAACCAACAGATACTATGAGTCACCATGAGATATCATCAGATACCACTGCGCACCAATGGATACTACAGGACACCAACAGATACCAGGAAACACCATAAGATTCCCTAAAACCCTGTGAGATCCCATCAGAGAAGATACCATCACCAAATTTTCACTCAAGGCCACACCTTTGCCTAATCAAAGAGCTCACCCCAAAGCTGCCCGTTAGTGCCTTCTCTGTGGAGGTTTGTCCTGGCTGCCCTCCCAGGACTGGCAGCAGCCCACATATTTTGAAAGAGAATTCACAGTCTATACACAGGGCTCAGTACTGTCCTTTGCTGCAGACCTGGCCCCTTTGTGGCCATGGAGAAATAGATTCAGGAATGGTGCTCTTGTCCACCTGTAGGCTCTCTTTGGAACATGCTGCCCCTCTGTGTCAGGATCCAGCAGTGTGCTCTTGCGCGGGGGGGGGGGGGTCTCCTGTATTTTAGTTGTTCTATAAAGTTGATTCCCAGCAGCTAGTCCACAGACTCGAGCCAGAGCAAAGGTCTTTACAAAGCCAAATTTCCAGAAGCCACCAAGGGCTCCGAGTACTGTCGTTCAGCGTTCCCGGAGGTGTCTTATGAAAACATGCAGCGGCTTAGCAGGGCACTTAGTTTGTAAAAAGGCTCGTCTCTACAGCCTGTGTCTGCAATAAAAAAAAAAGCATTCAACGTCTTGGGATTACAAGAGCAACAATTAAGGCAGGGACTGAAAGCTGACCTCGCTCCTCAGAGGCCATGCGCTCTTGCTCAGGCTGAAGAAAACTATGTCAGACTTAGGTGCAGATTTTTACATAAGCCCTGAATCTCCCTTTAGCAAACAAAAGCTAAAGAAAAATTCCAGGGCCTCCCTGGACTGGGGAGGAACACAAACAGGGGAGGTGGGGGAAGGGGCGCATGATGAAAGCTGGTTTGGGGAGGGACCCACCTCTCACTCCTCAGCTGAGATCCCTCCAACCCCTTTCAGACTGAAAAGGAAAACACGAAGCTTTTCCACACAATCCCTTCGGTCAACTTAGTGAGGATGGCACTTTGACGACTCCTTTCACACAGTCCTGCGAGAGGCCTAACTTGAAAGTGTTCTTTAATGTCTTGAGAGCAGAAAGCAAATTGGAGAAATAGTTGCAGACACTTTGATGGGCCTGGGAGCTGTTCTGGCTTTTCAGGACACAGTGCAGCCATGGGAAGAAAAGGCTTTTGTGGCTGGGCGGCTTCTCTAAACCAATGCTTGCTGTCCACACGTCAGATCACAGGGAATGTGGAAACCCATGGAAGACTTGTCAGCTTCCAGAGCCGGCTTGTTTTTAACTGTCCACAGCAATTAACAGGATGGGGGAAGGACTCCTTGCCTCTGAGTAACCACAGCAAAAAACAACACATAATTCCATGATTGATAAAAACTCGTGCTTTAGAAAGGTTTCCTCTTGTCACTAGCCTAGTATGTTTTGTATGTTCCTAAGCCAAGCAGAATGGCCAGAATAAGGAATAGAAAAGTGACCGCTATCACAGACACAGAAGTAAATGAAGGAGCATGTTTTTGAGAATCTACATTGAACAGAGATGTTTCTAGGGACGAGGGTCAGTGTGAGGTCCTTCATCACACAAGGCATGGCTCACACCTCTGAAGAGCCATGTGGAGGGGTGCCACTGGGGCACAGTGGCATCATGACCAACTGCAGTCGTCCCCTGGTTCCTCCCATGAGCAGCGCTGTTCAGTACCCAGTTTCCATTCCCAGGACAAAGGATGGGACGGCATTTCCAATCAGCCATGACCTTCTGTCTTCTGAGCATTAGCCCATTCTTCATGCCTTCCCATCACAAGCATCCAGGTGTCCCTGCTGTGCGGTGTGGGCAGCGGTGCAGGCCTGTGGCAGGGGTGCGACCTTTCGCCATAGGAAAGGCATTACTAAACCTTATATTGGGCCCCTCAGAGTGTTACAGCACTACCACTTAAATTAGTTCATTGATCCGCAATACCCTGACCTGAGCTTGGTACAGATACCCTTGGGGTACAGATAGTCAGCTTTAACCCTACTGGTCACCAGAGCTCTGTATACCCAGGTACTCTCTTCAGCTCAAGGGAACTTCCTTGGCATCCAGTATGCTGTTTGGGATGCCCAGGGGCTTTCAGCCTAGGTACATTTCACAGGAAACTGATTTCTGTCCTGTAGGATGAGCAGGCCCAGTGAGTTCTCTCCCGAGGAAGCCCTGGCCACCTTTAAGTCTGCAAGAACATGCAGCAGTAGCCTCATCCCGGGGCTCATTGCAGATATGCTCACAAATGGTCTCCATCCTGCCAGATGGCTGCTCTGTGCCCAGAAAACCCCGAGAGCATCCAGCACAGACACCTGTTGTAGGCAGCTCTGAGGAAGGCTGTGTCACCTCTCTTTACCTGATGGGTGAGGGAATGAAGGCCACAGGCAGCCAGGCCACCTGCCAGGCAGCTGCAGGATGCTGCAGACTCACGCAGCACTGGAGTGTGACCTGCTCAGAGTCACCATTTTCCTTTACAGTCACACTCAGTCACAGTCATGCTGCAGCCTGAGGCCTCATGACTTACAGAGAAAACTCACAACGTTCAGGGCCACCATCTTTAACACTAGAAAGAAAGCACTCAGTTCACCTTTCCCCAATCGAATGAGAAATGTGAACTTCTCTATGTTCATATTAGGCCATAATTTTGAATATGACTTTTCCACAGCTGACAGACTAACTTACCTATGGCTGTGATTCTCTAGCCAATGGCTGGTAGAGGTATCCCTTTTTAGGAGGGCAGCCCACCCCCCAACCCCACCCCATACAACCTTGGACAACACTAGCTTAGGGGCAAAAGTACCAGAGGTGAAATCTGCCTTACATAAACTGATTTAATATTCCCCAAATATACTGAGGTACATGTCATAGTGTACATGCTGCCATTGCAGCCACCGGGATCAAACACAATGCTGTGTCTACCCTTCTGCTAGGCACATGACCACAGCCTGGGGTGCAGAATGTCTCCAGAAACAAACACTCCTATTGCCAGTAAAAACTACACGGCCTTTTGTTTCCTGGGTCAGAGTGGCAGGCAAGCATTGCTGGCAAGGACTGGCACAGCTCAGATCAGCACTGTAGCCCACTGCTTTCTCCCTGACTCGGGTCCCAAGGAGCCCAAGTCTTTCTCTGCTCTTTATTTCTTCATTCTCACTGAATTGTAAATGGTAGACGCTATTTTAAATGTCACCCAAACCTTGCTCTAAAGGGAACTGTCATGTGAGCCATCCTGGAGTTCTCCACGGCATTCCCAGCCGTGTCTTCACTTTGCAGCAAGGCCTCTTCTTGCAGCTCGCTGTTTAGTCACGTTCTTCAGCTGCTTCCTTCCCCAAATCCCACCCTGTGCCCACAGGACCACGCTTGTGTCTTCCACGCATTGTGTCTACTCTCAGAGCAGTCCGTCACTTCTTTGAGACGTTCAGTGCAGCCTGTACTGAATACCTGCTTATGGAGCAAGGGATGCGTGCTGACCTGGGATCTTCTGAGGCAGTTCAGGCTGAAGGGGGACATGCCCTGGGTAAAAGAGGTGTAGAGAAAAAATGTACCTACTTTCTGTAATGATGTACACCGAGGTGGTAGTGCCAGGGGCAATGAATTTGTGTCAGTTCAAGCATATTATCCAAGCAATTTTCTCTTTTACAGGACACTGTTTACAGTGCCTGCTGTGGACTTTAAAGCTGCAGGAGTTCCCATGCTTTACACCAGCCTTCCACACAAACCGTCATCTCTGGTGAGAAAGGGAATGCCAGGGTCTGGGTACAGACTGAGGCAGTGGCTGAGGAGCCTGTGGGAAAGCTACCTCAGACACCAGCTCAGGGGACAGTTGTCTCATGGATGGGCTGAGTCTCCCAAGTGCCAATGCTGTTCGCAGTGTCCCTTTGGAAGCTTGGGGGTGGCTCTCTGGCACTGGGACAGGAGGAGAGTACTATCAGGCCCAAGTATGAGGTGCAAGTCAGGGAGCTGAGACCCTCAGAGATCTTCAAGTCACACAGGGGAGTGGGGAAGTTAGCGTGGAAATAGCCATGAGGACATGGCAGGTGGCTGGGCAGGCTCTGAAGGCAAAGCCGAGCTGGGACCCTGTGCGTCAGAGGAGGGAGGTCCAAGCACGGATCTTTTCATGGTGGCTGACAGCCACTGTGTGTCTCAGCAGCCATGGGACTCAAGCTCCCATTACACTCGCTAATGTAAGTGATGCTTCCAGACCCCTCTGTATGGAAATTATCTCAGGGCCCATGATACATACTACAAAGACAATTTTCCAGAAAGCTTATACCAATCAGAGTACTGATTTTCTCATCACTGACATCTTTTTGCTGTTGTTTTTGCCAGTTTAGTAGACAGCAAGTGTTACTGCAGTCCCACCCTAGGTGTTTTACGCTTGGTTGTTTATGCATATAATTCATGTATGCATTTTGTAAGGTGTAACTCTGATTCTTGCTGATGCAAACAGTATTATTTATATATGTATGTATGTGCATGTGTGAGTGTATGTGCATTTCTATGCATGTTAGGGTATATATGTGTGGGAGTGTTCATATGTATATGTACGTTTGTGCATGTAGAGGTCAGAGGACAACCTCAGACACTTCCACCTTTTAGTTTTTATAGCAGATGGTCTCTTAGTTGCCTGTAGGCTAGACTGACTGGTCAACAGCCACCTACCTCCACTCTCCAATGTTGGGAATCTGAGGTGCCACACCCAACCATTTCACATGGGTTCTGGGGATCAAACACAGTTCTTCATTCGTGTGCAGCAAGTACTTTACACACTGATCCATTTCCCCAGCCCAATAGCATTATCCTAACTTCAGTGTCTAACTGCTCCTTGCCAGCATACACAAATAGGATGCTCTTGTAGCCTGTTCTCACTTGCTAAACATTATAAATTCGAATACATTTTTTAGAAATTGTTTTGGGTTTTCCACATTGGTGACCATGTCAATACGAAAAGCTTATTCTTTTTATCTTTTATATCCTGAGTGTGTGACTCATTCATTTTCTGTATATAGACCAGCTGCAATCATGCATTCGATGCTGAGGAGAAAGCGCACCCTTGCATTTGTCTGACTCTAAGGGAGAAAGCACATACTCCTCAGCTCGGGCTTTCTCACGGGCGCTTTTCCAGACTAAGGTCTCTCACTGATGCCTTCATCCAGTGTTATAGCTATTATCCATGGCCATTATCATCGTTATCAGTCAAAACTTTACTGGCAGTTCTATTCAAGTAAAAAAAAAAAGTGGAGATCCTGACAAATATTCTGACAGATCAGAGAAGAAACAAGAAACTTTCTAGAGAAAGACAAGTGGCCAGAGTTCGTGGAACACACACCACCTTGCTGACTCCAATATCAGCTCATAGTAAGGTAATGTGCTGGTGTCTGTCTACAAGCAGAAGAGCTAGAGTGTGTAACAGTGATCCTGCAAACATGCAGAGAGTTCTAATACCACCAAAGTTCCCGTAAGAAATATGGCAAGCACTGAACCCACAAAGTGGCACAGTAGAGGAAGGTCAGGGTTCTCCTCTGCCAAGGGAGAGCAGGGCTATGGCAGGAAGCAGACTAAGCTGCTTTCCAAAGCAAAGGCTCAAACTACCAAAGCCATCATGCCGAGTGAGCTAAGCCCAATGCCAGGTGTCAGAGAAGACTAGGATCCGGAGATGCAAGCATTGTGGGCTGGGAGGAAAAGAAAGGAGAAGGGCCAAGTGGCAACTCTAAATTGATGTTGTTATGAAGACAACAAAACCTGAGACTATATTCACTTCAATAACAATAGTAATATTCCATGAGGCCAAGCAAGTGTGGAAACTCAACTGTTACTGCTCTCAATTTTTGGAAAAGGAATTGTGCCAAGAGAGTAAAGAGAGGCTAAATCAATGGGTAGATGGGCACTGAACTCCATCAAAGTTAACTGCTGCTCCTCAAAAAGTGTTATTAAGGAAAATAAAAAGGCCAGCTACCAACTGGGAAAAGATTCTTGGACAACACAGATCTGATAGAAGCTTGAGCCAAAATCTATACAGATCTCTTAGAATATAATAAGAGACAAACTATGATTTTTTTAAAGAGATAGAGGGACAAAGGATTTGAACAGACACTTCACCAAAGAGAACACAGATGAGAAGCTGTTCACGAGGAAGCGCTCACTACCTGTCCCCATTTAGAAGCTGCAGCTCACGCACACAGAGAGACATCACTACCTACCCACTGGAGAGAGTAGAACTGCTGGCATGTAAAATGCTCATACAGCTCACATGGGGGTGAAAACAGTGCCTCCCCTTTAGAAATGAGCTTATATCTTCTCGAGTCAAACTAAACACACAATAAGCTCACTCCAGGCATTTACCCAAGATAAATAAATGCAAATATCCCCACAAAGACTCACACATGGAGAGTTAGATTACCATGCTTCACTAATGCCTGTTGTCCCACACAAACAACTGCCACCTTCAGAAATTTGCTATGCCTGCTTGCACAGCTGGACTTGTTGACTGTTGATGTTCCCTCATTGAAGGAATGGGTGGGAAGGGTCATGGAGCCCACCAGTTCCATCCTAATTGCAAGGGGCCTCTAGGCCTGGGGACAGTGAATAGAGTAAGTGGGCTGGGCAGGAATAGGGAAAAGGCTCCCTTTGTCAGCCTTGGGGAAGCTGTCATCCATGCTGGATGCAGACCTTCCAGTGTGGTTGCTCCAGAGTCCTGTATGCTCATGCCCATAACCTTTCACCAATGCTCTGCAAGGACACTTAAAAACCTCATTGGCTCCCCAGGGTGAACTTTGGTGCAATAAAACTTTGCTTTGTCTTTGGGAACCTTAGGAGTGAGGAGAGCATACACTGCCTCATCACCCCCCAAACGAAGATTCTTGCAACATTGTCCTAAACTAAAAACAGCCCACATGTTCACCAACTGGAGAATAGATAAGTAATTACCAGGAGCTGGGCACAAAGCCTACCACGTGTAGTTGTTGCCAGAACAATTTAGAGAGATAATCTATCAAGGCAGGTATCAACCATGGTTTTCAAGATCTTGGGTCTGAAGAGGAAATTTATTGCAAAAGCTGTGAGTAACTTAGGAGGACAATGGGTGCACACTACATATTTGCCACTGTCACTGTGGTTACATGAGGCACCTGTCAAAGACCCTCTCGATGTTCTCCTTAAGGGCTGCACATTAACCAGACCTTAAGAATCACAGCCCAGGAAAACAGAAGACCTGAGTCCAAACACAACCCAATGGTAAGCTCTTCTCAGAGGGATTTTAAATTGTACCTAACATTCTTTCTCCTGAACTATATTAAAGGACAAATAGCCTGACCATGTGGGAAACATAAAACCTTCCTCCACCAGGGCCTGCAGAGACAGCTCAGCTGTTAACTATTAAAAGCACTGGCTGCTCTTCCAGTGGACCCAGTTCTGTTCCCAGTACCCACATGTCAGCTCATAACTATCTGTAATTCCAGTTCCAGGGTCTTTGCCCTTTTCTGGTCTCTGTGGACACTGCATACATGTTGTATACATAGAAACATGGAGGCAAACACACACACACACACACACACACACACACACACACACACACACACACATCAAAAACCAAGGCAAACCAAACAAACCAAAACAAAAAAAAAACCCCAACCAACCGCAAATCCTCCCTCTCTATGAGACAGCGTCTCTCTTTGTAGTCTTGGCTGTCCTAGCGCTAGTTACTTAGACCATTCTGACCTGGAGCTCACTGCCTCCTGAGTGCTGGCATTACAGGGGTGTGCTACCATGCCAAGCACAAAAACAAAATCGTAAAGACAAAACACTTCCTCCATCATGTATCTTTCAACTCTGGGGCAAAAATAAGAGAATTGGAGAAAAAAAAACTCAGTGGAAGCAGTTACAGCCTAAAAGGAGGGACACTGGCCAGTCACACCAGTGGGCTTAGAGAGCCCAGGAGAGCCCAGAGGGGCTCAGGAGACCATGAGATGTTTTTGCTGTGAGTTCTGATAGCTCCCCTTTGCAGGCAGGGTATGGTATGTCATAGGGTGACATCAGCAAGGTGAGAACAGAAGAGAAGAAGCTATGTCTTCAGCAGAGCCTTGTCATTCAAAGGACAAAGACCAGCTATACCCTGATGATGTCTCTTGCACTCCACAGACTCCAAAGGTAAAACTGCAAGTAGAGAGATGGCTTTGCCTTTCTGACTTTGCCTCGGGGTAGGAGCGGGGATGGGGTGGGGTGGGGTGGGGTGGGGTGGGGTGGGGTGGGGTGGGCATAGTTCTAGCAAATGTGGCCTTGTTCAGATTTGGGAGAGGCACCCTTTTGCCAGCTCTAGCCTGGAGAAGAACATTCTACATGCATACAGGGCTTCAACACTCTTTCATGTTTAAAGGTTGGACTGAGGCGGGACAATCTACTGCTGGGAAACACAGGAGCACTTCAAGCAGCTAGCTGTAACCAGCTCCAGGCTATGCAATATGGAAGTAGATGTCACCTGACAAGCAGGAGGGACTGGACCCCTCCAGCCAGGCTGAAGGAGCCTCATACAGCCTGCCCCCAGGCAAGCCCCTCCTTTGTGGTCTACAGAGAAGAGACTCAACTACCTTGACTTCACAGAATAGCCCTGTTGGAGGAAAGTGCCCGCTATAACATTTTAACTTTGCTTTAAACAGTCCCCAAAATCCTATTGTCAAGTAAGCTGATTCTGTCAGAAAAGAGCCTCTGAAGAAAAATGACTCAGCCTGTCTTTGTTGGAGTTTCTATTGCTTCAACAAAAAATACCATGACCAAAAAGCAAGTTGGCAAGGAGAGGGTTTATTCAACTTACACGTCCACATTGTTGTTTATCACCAAAGAAAGTCAGGATAAGAACTCAAACAGGCCTGAATTGTGGAGGCAGGAGCTGATGCAGAGGCCATGAAGGAGCGCTGCATACTGGCTTGCTTCCCCTAGCTTGCTCAGCCTTCTTATAGAACCTAGGACCACCAGCTCAGGGATGGCACAACCCACATTGGGCAGGACCTTCGACCACTCATCACTAATTGAGAAAATGCCTTGCTGCTGGATCTCACGGAGGCATTTCCTCAATTGAGGCTCCTTCCTCTATGATGACTCTAGGTCATGTCCAGTTGACATACAACCAGCCAGTACCCCCTGGGTACCACTATACTGGGAGCTGCTCACATGTGGATGGCGAGCCTTTGGCCAGGGAGTAGCAGGTGCCAGTGAGTCAGTCTCAGGCCCAGGATGGATTTAGGCCCTACTCCCTGCAGGTGACAATTCTATTGACTCCCATGGGGACAAGAGCTGCTGAGAGGGTAAGGAGCTACCCAGACCACTGTCCACTGGAATCCAGTGACTGGGCTAAGAGGTGGCCCCCAGACCTTCCTGGGATCCTCACTGTGTTCACCAGTGACAGATGGCTGATAGTGCCCTACACAATCAACACAGGAAGAGGAAGTCTGTCACAGTCCAGGCTGAGATGGGCTAGCCTGCTGTTTTAGATCTGTGGAAGCCAAGGACACCACGGCAAAAGTATATGATGGGCAAAAGCAGCCACCTCATGGCAAGAGAGGAAAAAAGGCCAGAAGCCCACATCTTTGAAAAGACACAGCCAAGGTTTCCTAAGACCTCTCAGTAGGCCCAAGAAGTTCACTAATTCCCAGTAGTGCCACCCTGGGAACCAGGACATAGGTTCAGCATTTCAGCCAGTCTGGTGCCAGATCCACATTGACCATGACTGTGTAGGCTGCAGTGGCAACCCCTTGGATCCCCACATGCACAACCTTTACCCAAGGCATCTCTCACCAATCTTGGCAAGTCATTTCACAATGGTCAGACCAAAGGAAGCTGGTTGGGGAGCTCATTAACTCCATTCCTTCCCATCTCAGCCTTTTCAGGTGGCTAGCACAGGCAGACAGTAGGCAAACATTTGCGGGACAGATTACTGCAAGGATGCTCAGATGTCTGTGCTGTTGCTGAGGCTCATGGCTCCTGATCCCAGGGAGACAAAACCCAGGACCTGGGCCTTTAATCTCCAGCAGGACCAGGGACAGCACAGTCCCTTGCTCCTTCTGATGAGTCTAGAATTGATGCTGACCTCCCCTCCCCCAACCAAGACTTGTAAATTCCATGTCAGGAGAACCAGGGAGTGAAAAGATGGAGGTGTAGGCTAGGGGACCGGTTGCTCTTCAGGAAGCAAGGTGGAGGACTGGGCCCAGTCTCCCAGCAACCACACCAGAAAGTTCTCAGCGGGAGCATTTGCCTTTCATCTAGGACTCGGTTGAACCCTGCAGCTGGGAGCCTTTGTCGGAACGTCTGCTCAGACCTGGGAGTGGGCGAGCCTCAGAAGGAGCCACTTGAACCATCTCGCACCACACCAGCATCTCCACCTCAAACGGTGTTAGTGAGCTTCATTAATTAACACTCCTAAAGTGCTTTGGGCTCCGTGGATGAAAGGGAGCTCTCCAAGTGCAACGTGTCATTACGATTAAAATGATATTTAGTATTGGCAGACGGACCAGATGCTAAGCACAGATATGCCTCGGCCACAACAGAAGAAAGGTTTGTGAGGATGTTTCAGAGCACTGCTAACAGGCTATCCCAAATTACCCCTCCCTCCCATAATGATGATTTGAAGAGAGAGATAGGATCTTAACCGCTGCAGAACCCAAGGGTATTTCCATGGTGCATTTCGAGGACGCAGAGCCTGGTGCACAACAGATTTCCAGCCTTGCCCTACCTTACCCCTCACCTAGAATGGTTGCAAGGGAGGGCAGGTGCCTGCAGACTTGTATCTGGGGACAATTCCACTTATTCACATGTCACTCCAGCCTCTACACTGTGCTGTGTGCTGTTGATTGGAGGCGACTCTAGAGAGTAAGGAACAATGAAGAGTTAAAAGTGTGTGTACAGCAAGCCGGCAGGAAAAAAAAATCCCTGGCTGCACAGTCAAAGGCCTGTGCCTCAAGCTGCCAGCCACAGACAGAAAAGTGCCGGCGAGCAAGTCTCAACACGCACGTCTTTATTAAATCTTTCTTTACAACACAGAAGTTAACTGTCTCCTGAAGTATGTAGGGTGTTTAAACGTGCCACAGCTGACAAAAAAAAAAAGTAATTTTTAAAGTCTCAGCACACGATTATCCATGGAAACAATGTCTTGGTATCTATTTCTGCGCAGTGTGTACAGTCAAGGGGTACAAGCAGCTTCTAGGGCAGCTGCCACCTGACCCCACATGTTCACCTTTCATCTCCACACCACATGGAGATTATCCATCCAACTTCTCCATGGCGGAGAGGGCAAGGTCGAAAGTGCCTTCACCACAGCAGCAGCTATTCAGCAACAGAACTGAGATATGGCTGGGAGCTGGCAGGGTTGACTTTAAGGGGGGGGCCTTGCCTGTCTTTGCTCCATTAATCAGAATACCCAGGCTGGGGACTCTAAAGAATAAGGCTGTGGAGTCTAAGGTCAAAGACAGCATCTGGTGAGGGCCTTTTAGCTACATCAACTCACAACGGAAGATGAAAGTCCAAAGGGCTTAGAGTAGAAGAGCTGGAAGATGAGGGGTGAGCACGTCCTTTCATCAGGGACTCAAGCTTGTGATGAGAGCATCCGTCCACTGTCAAGTGCAGAGTTGACATGGCCTATGTACCACCTTCGTCTTCTCCTTTTTCTTCTTCTTCTTCTTCCTCTTCCTCTTCCTCTTCTTCTTCTTTTTTCTTTTTGGTTTTTGAGACAGGGTTTCTTTGTTTTAGCCTTGGCTGTCTTGGACTCACTTTGGAGACCAGGCTGGCCTCGAACTCACAAAGATCTGCCTGTCTCTGCCTCCTGAGTGCTGGGATTAACGTGACACTGTGCCTACTTATCTCTGAAGGTCTCGCTTGTGGAGCCTAAGGTTTCTGGTATGTGGACTCCAGGGCAGGTGCTTGGCCCATGGCTGCCATCCTTTGCTGTGTTAGGGAGCCCAGATAAAGAGAACTCAGCAGCATCACCAGCTGTCATTTGGGCACATGGTTCAAGGGTGTCTGTGCAAACTGCTTGAGTGGCCTTGACCTTGGCCCTGGAGGGAAGGGGGGGATCTCGCTGATCCTCCCCTGAGGGACTTTGCTCATTGGAGGTGTGTTATCACTGAGGTCCAGCCTCGTATCGCTGCTCCCAGCCTAGTGGAGCCCATCTGTCTGACCCACGATCACCATCATTCCTGATCAGTTACATGGTGGCAGGTAGGGGGCCTTGCTCTTTGTTTTTTCCCTCTGGAGATCATCACTACTAACCTACAGTCAACACTAAAACTTTCCTTGTCTGTGTAGACATGGAACTGGGTCTTGCACTTAGGTTTGCTTTCAAGTGGAAACTATGAACGTAAGGGAAGTTAAGTAACCCATAAATATTCACAGCCAGAACAAGAATTCACAAAGGCATTTAGAATTCAGCTGCCAGGACCTTCTTTGTAGGAATGAGGGCTGTGACTCAAAAGCCATGGCAGGTACAGGCTGCATCATCAGTACTGTGAGTGAAGCCATGTCCCACGAGTCCAGCCCAGAGTTCGTCATGCCTAGATGGCAGCAAAGATCCAGGCCATGCTGCAGCTGAAGCAGCTTTAAGAAGTTAAAACAGAACCATGGCATGCCCTTGTTTAACCAACCAAGTGAATATTACCTGCTTTCTTGAATTAAAACATCCAGAGAAATTTGGCAAAGGACACGGAGAGGTAAAATTCCTTGGGAGGTGAACTGCCCTCTGGGCTCTGCAGTCAGTCCTCCCCAACTTCCAGGAAGGAAGATTCCCAGAGCCAATTGCTGAGTCTCAATACTGAGGCCCATGCCACATGGCAAGCATCCCCAGGGACACTCCCCTTACACAGTACCTGTGCTGCCCTGGATGTTCAGAGGTGGGATTTTATATCAAAGTCCTAGATCCTAAATAGGACTTCACCATAGAGATATGATCGTCATTGCACCATCAAGATTGGCCATGAAGGTAGTGGGGGTGATGGCATCATAAAAAGTGACTCTTGGAAGAGACCCATGGAGAAATGCCAAAGGGCTAAAGTCTAACTTCCGGGTGGGTTGCTATCACCGAGCTCCTCAGCATACCCAGAAAACCTTCCACAAGCTCTCCACAGCCTCCTTCAGCTATGTGAGGCTGACATTAGCAAACAGTATTCAGTCACACAGAAGAGTACTGCCTCAGAACCCTTCCCGAGCCAGTGCCTGCTGTTGGATGCCTACTGGCATCTTGAAGAAACATGAAAACAGGTCAATAGCAGTAAAGTTAGGGGGTCATTATTAAATGTGTCAGATAATTCTCATTGTGGTTATGAGTAGTTAGAAAACTCACAGATGAAGAACTAACTGAGGGACAAACTGTCCTTTTTGTCTGCATTTGCTCTGAAATGCTTTCACGGGAAGAAAAAAGCTGGCACAAACAGAATGGCCTCTTACTAAATGCAGGCCAGAGGTACTTCAGTGGTTTATATTCTACATATTTATATCCTCCTTCCTTTCACATGAAACGTTTTCTGTTGATTACATATATCAATATACACATTATTAAGAAGTAAGATACTGTGTGGGTCCCAGAGACTTTGGGAGCAGGTGGAAGGCAAGGCTACAGGCTAGCCAGGGGCAGGGTCTAGATCAACGGTTCTCAACCTTTCCAGTGCTGTGCCCTTTACTTCATTTCCTCATTTTGTGATGACCCCTGACCATAACATTATTTCAATGCTACTTCATAAACGTCATTTTGTTACTGTTGTGAGTTGTATATATGTGACCCCCAAAAGGGTAGCGAGTCACAGGCCTAGCTGGTTCCCTCCTCCCACCACCCCACCTGAGGCCTCTATGACATCTCCAGCCCCTTAAGTGCTTTGAGGTGGAAGTTTTTTTTTAATTTACTGGAAGGAAAGTATTAACTGGTTCGTAATCAGAGGGTGGAAAATATTTGTGCAGCCTAAGGGTTAGGGGAAATTGTGTAAAGTGAGTTGCTCCCCTCCATAAGTGCTCTGACTTTCTATTCTGTTTCACCCTGACGAGGCCAACAAACTGTCAGGTCCTGGTCATGCTATGCTCTAGTTCAGTTCTCAGCTTCGTCCTTCTCACCATCTCATCAACACACCTGGATGAGAAGCTGCACAGACTCATGACCCATCACACACACACCCTTTCTGCATCTCTAATTGCCCACTTCCAGTTAGCCTTCCTTTAATGCCTACCCAGTCAAGCAGGGCCGGCAAGAGTTCTACCACCGAGCCATATACCCAGTCTTTGCTTTACTTTTTGAGACAAGGTTTCATTAAGTGACCCCCTTCTGTCCTGTATAGCCTAGAAAAGCCTTGAATTATTGGTCCTTTTGCCTCAGCTTCCCAAGTAGCTGGGATTACAGGTCTGTACTGCTAGGTCCAGTTCATAAACCATCTTTCAAGAATTACCTATGGCCTCTTCCATGCTGGTTGACACAACCTCTTGCATATATACTATACCATCCCAGAGTCTGAAACTTACTAGGCTCCCCAGTCTCATTCATGCATGAGTGCACATGGTGCACATGTGTACACACACAGGCACACGCTTGTATGTGCATACATATGTGTCCAGCTAACTCCTTTAGCAAATATCTGCTCACCCATTGAGATAGCTTAACAGCCATTCCTAGGTCCCTTCTCTGTGCGCACACAGGCTGTGTGCATATACCCCTGAACCCTATGTAGAAAATGGTGGCTAGACCTCTTTCAGCAGTGAGGGCTCTCTTCATATCTACATTATCTACACACATACACACAGTGTTGTTGGTACAAGTCCTAAAGTGAAAAAAACTATCTTACAATGTCTGGCAAGATGGTACAAATCATGGACGTCATAATCGGGCCACCACATATCTGCTGTGGCTTATGTCTACATACAGACAAAGAAGACAGAGAGAGAGAGAGAGAGAGAGAGAGAGAGAGAGAGAGAGAGAGAGAGAGAGAGAATAAACTGTATTTATTTCATGCTTACCTATAAGGAGAACAGGATGGATATAAGTCTGCTGCAGAGAGAAGCTGCAGGCCCAGAATGGAGAAGGGCCTCCACTGGACTCGGCCCCACTGCAGTGCTTTGCTTCTCTGAAGTGTGAGGTGGAAGCTTTCTAGTCCTGTTTCAGTTGGTTTCTTTACAGGACTTAAGACATCACAAGATAGCTACATGTAGAAATATGTGTCATCATCACTCTGACTGGACTCCACCTGTTCCATTTAGTTTAACCACCTGCATAGACTCTTTCCTCTTTGATTAAAAAAAAAAGTGAGATGACAATCGTGACAGGTGCAACAGAACCAGTTTCTGTACCATCACTGAGAGGATTGCTGCCCAGGGCCACTCATGGCCCACATTCTGCTGCCTGGGTGCTGGGAGGGCCTGCTTTGATGTTCTCAGGTTTCAGTTTGCTCTGCCTCAGTGAGATGTCATCTGGGGATGTTCCCTGAATCTTGACACCTTTTAGATGTGAGTCTCGCTGCTTCCCTTCTCACCCAGTGATGCTGCATTTGATCGCTCTGGAATCCGTGTTTTCTGTTTTCACCTGGCCCTTTTTACAGGCTGACTCCTATGTGTTCTGAATGTGGTGACTTTCTGTCTATATTTGTCAACGGTGTCAAAAAGATGATCTTCCAAACAACTTGAATTTTGCTGGAGCTCATCCTCTGGTTGTCAGAAAACTACCTCAGGACAGTTTAGGTTTCCTCCTTCACTATTTGAAAAGTCCAGCCTATAGGAGCCCCTACAGATAACTCTGGGGCTGAGCTTGCTTCAGGAATCACCCAGAGCTATTTACTGCTCTCCAGCCACTGCTTTACTTTTCCATAGTGTTGACAATATGCTCAGAGAAACGGACACAAGCCTCCAACACACTGAGATGAAGCTCAATTGTGCAAGTGCACGCAGTATCTGCACGCACGTGTGTTTTAGGGAGTGGGTTCTGGATAGCGAGGCATGGAATTCTAGCGTCCTAGGCCACACATGACTGGCAGTCTTCTCGGGCCATGGTAGCATCAGCTGAGCTCAGGGCCGGCTTCTTCCCGTTTCACACGTTCAGCGTGGCCTGCTCTCATTGCTCTGATGCCCAGAACCCCTGCCTATGCCCACTCTTCACGCTCTGCCCTGCTTCAGTTGTGATGCCCAGGGTCCTATTGTTCCATGATCAAGCATTTACTTCTGGGGGCTTTTGTGCACTAAGTGTGGTGTGGTTCTGGGTACCCTATGGCAAGTCCATGTGCTTTCTTCTATAGTCCTATGAATCAGTTTTGGATTGGGGAACTCAAACTGGCCATGAAATGTCTTTGTACCTTTTCTCACTGTCTATTTCACTAATTTCCTGAAGGATTCTACTCTTCCCACCAGCCAGCTTAAGTGCAGACCCCACTCTCTGGTGGTCAAGCTGCCTTCAGGCTTTATCTGTGAAGCCTGTGCATTTATCTTCTTGGGTCTGGGGGCTGAACTCAAAGACGTGAACTATCTTCAGCAGGGCCTGTGCCCTTCCTGAGGCCAGGCTTGGGCTGTAGGCATGAGCCCACATCCTGAAGTCTACATTCTAAGCTGCCCGGGAGATATTTCAGCTGACTTTAAAGGCTGTGAGACAACGTGTGCTTGCTTTGATCAACTCAAGGACAAGGTCAAGTATTTTGAGATCTCTTTAAAAAAAATAAATGTTCCTATATTCTTATTTCCACTGCCTCTGGGTGACATTGGGTGAATACTCACGTGGCTTTCTTTGCAGGAAGCCTTCCCAGAATATCCAAGGGCTGGGTG
Source organism: Acomys minous (assembly GCF_964271855.1). Taxonomy (NCBI): domain Eukaryota; kingdom Metazoa; phylum Chordata; class Mammalia; order Rodentia; family Muridae; genus Acomys; species Acomys minous. The sequence continues at coordinate 42,813,422 of NC_140487.1, forward strand.
GCATGGTTTGCAATCTGAGCTATCTGCCAGCCTTGCCATGCAGCAGGCACAGCAGAGACGCACTCTAAGCACACGCAAATGGACATCTTGGCCCAGGAAATGACAATGTCAGCAGTGGCCACAGCATCTCTGAAAATGAAGGACAATGATAAAAATCAAGGATGGAGGCAGGAAGCAAAGTGTCCTCGGGACCTCCCAGAATGCTTGGGGCCATGCTGTTGGGTTAGTGTCCATTTCTTCCTTCTAATGGTTTCCCAGCTCTCTGGCCTTTCTCACTGGGCTATTTGGAGGACTGTTTCCCATGTGCCAGATGTCTCGCTATGTTTGGGTAATTATAACTATTTGAAGAATTTCAAGAAAATGCCAGCTCATTAGTGGCTGAGAGTACTTGACATTCTCTCTCTGATAAAAACCAGTTTGTTGAGGGGTTTAAAACTCATACAGCACACGGCACAAAGCAGGATCCAATTCAACGGAATCAAACTGTGAGTGATCAAGATCTGGGCAGTGGAGACATGACCACAGACAGTGTGGCATTGTCTGATGAGTGTGGGCGTGTTCTTACAGGACCCATCTTGAAGATATTCAAGTAACAACTGGACTATAAAGCAGGAGCATTACACCTTTGTTAAATAGTACTGGAGAGAAGACCAGTCTAACTAGCAAAAAGCATGCTGTTGACCCAATAATTACCAGGAAAAGCCGTTTTATTCTGGTCACCGCTCAGGGAGCCAGAATCATCACTGAATTTTTAAATGGCATTTGCTGCTAAAGGTGCAACAGTGTGACTCGATATCACTGTCGTCAGGCTCCATATTCACCACCTATGACTTAAGGATACAGACATCATTGTGTTCTGCCCCGTGGCTGCTGTGAAACATAGGGACAGGCTAAGCCTGCAAGGACTCCAGGAAAGTGGGAAATAATTCCTTTTTTAAAAATTGCTTGCTCTTTAGCTTTATATTAGAATATGTTGTGACTGGTAGTAGCACTATATGTAAACATGCACACTGTAACTTCATGAAAGAAAACCCAAAGCAAAGGGTTAGAGGAATAAAATGATATTAGTCTCTAATCCCTTTCTTAGCAAGAACATTCTCAAACTATCAGTCAAAGATGCATCTATCTCTTTGCAATTTCCAAAAGAAGTGATGAAGTCAATAATTACTTTAAGCACACTATACACCTGCCGGTACTTGATACCAACACATGAGTAAATAGTAGTAGAGAAGGAGGATCACAATCTCTGCTTCATGGGTTCGAGTCCAGCTATCCCCACTTCTATCCTGTGACCTGGGAGGTCCCTGACTGTAAAGCACAGACAGCAATGCTCACTATGCGGGATCCAGGGATCCTCTGAGGACACCTTAGCACAGAGCTCTTTGCAAGGTATCACTGCCCTGGTTATTGGCATTTTGCATCTGCGTGGCTGTACACCCGGGAGGCTTGCTCATGACAGTGACACAAAGTGCAATGGCATTGCCCAAGCTGGATGGGTTTAAAGGGCACATATGTGAGAATCACTGTGGGAAGGGCATAGGACAGACTTCTCACTGGATCATCTTCCATGTCAATGATTTTTAGGCTATGTTCTTGACTGAAGAAAGCTGCTTGGCCTGGAGGTCACAGTGTCCACTGACAATGTGTCAGGGTCATGGAGTGCTCATTTGTAATCGATAAATGCTGGCCCAACTGGGTAACTGAAGAAAAGAGATTGAACCAGACTAGTATCATTTTATTTATCTCTGTGTGTATGTGTTTTTTGTTTTTGTTTCTCAAGACAGGGTTTTTCTGTGTAGCCCTGGCTATCCTGGAGCTCACTCTGTAGACCAGGCTGACCTTGAGCTCAAGAGCTCTGCTTGCCTCTGCCTCCTGAGTGCTGGAATTAATGGCAATTGCCCCCATTGCCTGGCTCCAGTATAATTTTTTTAAATAAAATATATTCAACAAAACTGTAGATGACACATAAAGTCAGGAGAGAAAGTGGTAGAATTAATGATGAAGCGAGATTCACTGATCCTCTCAGGCAGCATCCCTGCCTAAGGACAGGCCTGAAATTCAGCTGGAAGGAATGCCAAAAGCCCCACCTTGCACTTTATAGAGCACTTGCCACAACTGTGTGCAGAAAGCCTGGTTTATCTCAGTCCTTCAAACAAAAGCCTGAGGTTTTTAGTTTAATTATTAGAGCAAAAATATATTAAGTGGTTATTTATTAGGCTGGCTTACACAATACAGTGTTCATATTCCAGCAATGGCTTTTTTACACCGAAGAGGCCAAGAGTGCAGTTGTCACTTGGCCTATTGGTCTCAGCAGTCGCAATCTGGCACCAAAGGCCTGGGAGATTCCTAGAGAGCGTCTGGTCTTCACTCTACACTGGAAGCCTGAAGAAGCTAGTTCTAAGAGCAAGGGGCTCAAGCAGTGGTGGCAGCAGCGGAGAGGAACTTGCCAGTGAGAGTGAGGGCAGCCAGGCAGAAAACAAAGTTCCCCTTCTCTGTCCTTTTATCCAGGCTCCCACCAGAAAATGCTACCACATTTAGGGTGGATCTTCAAAGCCACTTCAAATAATTCAAGCAAGAAATTCCCTCATGGGAGTGTATGCCCAGTGGCTACCTGTAGCTGATTCAGATCCATCACACCTGAAGTTCAACGTAACATGTTCAAGCTTGAGTGAAGTATTTTAAAGGAGGTGATGAGCAATTAGATGGCCCACAGAGGCACAAACAGACAAGCGCACTGATGTCATTTGCTGACCCATTCACAGATCACAAGGCTCGATGGGGGCCCAGATATGTTGAGTGTGCACTGGCATAATCACAGAGGTTTTCTTTATTCATTTTCAGAACAATCTGAGGAGATGGGAATTTAATACCTATTGTGCAAGTTTAAAAATAGAGACTGGTAACTTCAGAAACTTCAACAAGCTTGCTTAATCTCAGGCAGCCTGACAGCAGCTTAGCTCCAGACTGACGTCAAAATCCAAATCCCTTCCACTAGGTAAAATAGTATGACAGGAAGAATGGCTGAAGAAGACAGAGAAGGGAGGTCCTATGTGGTCTCCATGTTCCCAAGGTGTATTTTATGGCTACAAGAGAAAGTACTAGAACTATTAAAAAGAACCTGAAGACACATTTTATACTACAAGGAAATACAGTGTAGCCAAGTTTGTCCAAAGGCAGTGACTACATTTCTATGTTGCACGGAGGGTGGAACCGGAAACAGCCACCAATGACAAGTGTCAAAGAAGAGACCCTGCATTTGACCTGGCACGAGTTCACATGGCTACAGAGAACCTTGCAGTTGTCCATGTTCTGCCTCCAATTTCACAGCCTCTAAGGAATCTGTTCAACTACAGCGTGTGCTGTAGCCCTGTGCAGTTAGAAACCCAATTAGATGATGGGAGACAAGGCGTTTTTAGCCCTGGGAAAAGTCCGTACTCAGCAAAGGAAGCAAATTCTAGAGTGTTTTTCTAAGCTTTTAAAAAGGACACAATAATTAACTTAATTTTCATATTCCTGCAACAAAATGACAGGAAACAATGTAGGGAGGAAGGGACGTCCTGGTGGTTTGAGGGAAAATGATTCCCACAGGCTCATACACTGAAATTCTTTGTCCCCATTTGGTAGAATGGTTTGGGAAAGAAGTGTGGCCTTGTTGGAGGAGGCGTCACTGGGGGCAGGTTTAGATGTGTCAAGAGCCCATATTCCCAGTGTGTGTGTGTGTGTGTGTGTGTGTGTGTGTGTGTGTGTGTGTGTGGTTCTTACTTGAGATTAAGAATATAATCTCTCAGCTGCTGCCCCAGTACCAGCCGAGTGTGCCTGCTGCCATGTTCCAGCATGATGGTCACTGACTGGCCCCCTTAAGCTGGAAGCTCCCAATCAACTTTCTTCTGTAGTTGCCTTGGTCATGGTGCCTTATCATAGCAATTGAGAAGTAATGAGGACAGGTGTATTTTGACCATGGCTACAGGCCACCGCAGTGGGAAAGGCACTGTAGCAGGAATGGGAAGCAGACGCTCACATTGCATCCACCCTTCAAGAGCAGAGAAGGGCCAGAAGAACTCAAGGCCTACACCCAGAAACACACTTCCCGCAGTGAAGCACCATACACATCCCACACCTTCCAAAACTGCCCGCAGTACAATTTCTCCAAGTCAGTTCCTTGTCCTAACCATGTCCTCAGTTTGAACCCCTGTCAGGAGTCCCCCCTCCTTGGAATTAGGCACTGTCATGTTTTGTCATAATCTATGTTGGGACCATCTTAAGCCGCTTTTCAAGTGAGGTTTTGGAAAGAACCAAGCTGCTTCTACAGAGATGGCACACAAGACAGATGGACCGGGCTGGGCATACAAAAGAGAGATCTGGAGGCCTGAGCGCTCCTCGGAGAAGGGGATGCGCTCTGTGTTCTGGGTTTTGGGCCCTGTAGGATGGGTAAGAGCTGGGAGCTGCACCCAAGGTGAATCCCTCCATCTCTGTACCCCCTGCAGCCCACTCATGCCCTCCCTTCCTTGTTGCCTATGTCTTTCTGACACCACCACAGACAGGAAGAAGACAGAGACGGAGGGTGCTGCTGGTATGAGTCTTGTTAAGAGCAGGGGTTCATGAGGGTGGCAGGCAAGGGAGAAAGGGAAGAAGTGGCATTTGCCCTTTCCTCACCTCTGACTGTCAGTTTCCTCACAGGTCCTAGAGGAGGCAGCCTGGCATCTCTAATCACATTACAACACTGTTATTATGTTATAAGACGTACTTAATAGGCATAGAGTTATTGAGTACTAAGCTCTAAAAGTAGAGGGCTTGTGAGAGAAATGGGCATTCATTTTCCATCATTTTCTTTAATAATGAATATGTCTATTACTGCATGCAGAAGGGGGTGTCCAGAGATCCCTAATATGGAGGCTTGGGGACATGCACACAGAAGACAAAGGCATTTTCTGTAGCTGAGACCCAAACTAGTAAATAGACTTCTGGGAAAGCAAAAGATGAAGGGGTGTGTGTGTGTGTGTGTCGGTGGGGGTAACTCCTCCATATTTGCAGGTATCAGTTCAGAAACTACTGTGGCCAAATGGTCTTCTGGGATCCATGTCAAAGGGTGAGTCCAGAAAGGCACTATGGAGGAGAGTCCTGTCACTCATTGGGAAAACTGCTGCCATACTGGTGTCATGACACCACAAAGAACAGGCCACACGTGGTGTGTGTGTGTGTGTGTGGAGAGAACCATGGTTGTGTCACACAAGTGGACCAGGCCTAATGTTCTTGGGCTTATTCAGGGTTAGGACTCTTCCCTAATGACTCCATTGAAAGTTAGAAAGTCTGGATATTCTCCACTGAAGCCAACGCTAGAGGTCTGTTAGAAAGAACTTGCTTACCTGCATACAGGGCTGGTTCCCGAGTTCCTGGCAGATGGGAAGCTGGAGCTGAGAAGATGCTGAGGCAGCTGTCCTGAGAGAGAGTAGCTTTTTTTCTAGGAAGCTCAGCTTCTCAAAGCCTCAAGTGAAACGGAGGCCAAGACACATTAAGGAGGGTCACCAGCTTTGTTTAGGGTTGACTGTAGTTCTTAGTGAGATCCTCGGAGGATCTCCCTGGGGATTGGCCTGGCCAAAGGGACTTTAAACCAATCTACAGCATGAGTGGGCATTGAAAGAACAAGGTCAAGACTACAAAGCAAAGTCCATCTCTGTCTCTGCGTCTCTTTGTCTCTCTCTTTCTTACACACAGATATACATACACATAACACAGATATTCACACATATATACATTCATACAAACAGATCCACTTATACGCAGAGAGAAAGACAGGCATACATAGACAAACACACATACACAGAACACACACACACACACATACACACACACACACACACACACACACACACACACACACACACACACACCAGAGACACACACGCCAGCTTCCGTGATACTGTGCACCAGCGTTGAGAACTAGGCAGCATCTCATTTCATGGTGTAGGATGCTGTATCTTCCCCAAATTAACTCCTCACCTAAGTAAACAAAGCCACTACTGCATTGCCTCAAACTCTATGACAGGAAAGAAAGGGAGGAGATGGCAGAGAGGCAGAAAGGGTGCCAGTGAAGGTGCTACCTTCACCTGAAGGAGGTACAGAAGGCAGCACACATGGGACACTCAGAGTTCCCAGGAGATCGAAGGGGAATGAAAACTTGGTCTAGGATGACCAAGATGAAAAAACTGGCCCTGGGGAGAGTCTGCGGCAGAGAGAAGGAACCAGGTTAAGGAGTGGATGCCACCACAACAGGAAAGGCTTGTAACAGTGAGCTGAATGAGTTGTCACTTTACTATAAAGTGCTAAGTAAAAGAACCAGAGCTCCAGCTAAAGACGAACTAGGGGCTCCATGCAACAAGGCTGAGCACCAAAGAACAAGCTCATGTGGTGTGAGGTGAGCCCAGGTGTAAGGCAGGACATATGAGCAAAGCTAAGAGGCTTAAACAACCATCTATACCTCCTGCCATATATAGGAACTGGGGGAGAGGACAGTCTATAGGTGTAATCCTGTAAGGAAAGAAATTGGTAATCATTTGAGGGACACTGACAAGACTTCTGATAGAGATATCTGTCTGCTAACCTTTTTTTCTCATACCTACAGCTCCAGGACAGCAGGGACTGTTAGGATCTGATCTCCTGGAAAATACCCCAGGGTCTGTTAGTTCTTCAATATTCCAGTCCAGTCCAAGGGCCTGCAGCAGGAACCTGAAGATTCTGATTGGTTTAACTGGAAAGGCTATACGGATGCAACCCTTTTTTCAATGATCCTGGTAAGCATGTGAAGAATTTCACTTCAAAACTGCTTCTCGGTGTTGCCTCTAGTTACCTTCCCAGACCTGAGACTCAGCTCGTGGGTAAGGAGATTGTCCAGCAGGCAATAAGCCCTGTGTTCGATCCCTGGCACCACATAAAATAAGTACATAACTTTCCAAGCACTTAGAGCCTGTTAATTCCTCATTAAAGGACTCACATGGGGATTTTAATGTCCTAGCAGCTGATGCTGATTGAGAATCAATCCAAATTTAGGGTTAGGTTTCCTTTCTGAGACGATTACGGCAGTAAGGAAATGTGTTGAGATTTTGGAAATTTCCATTTCCAGGCAACATTTAGGATGACATCATGGCCTTGGGTCAACACCTGAAAACACCAAAACCACCAAGGATAAGACTTCCTAACCCAGCTGCCCCATGCTGTGATGAACTCTGTTATCTTATAAGACAGAAATTATGGGATATGCTACATGAACAAAGCAGTCAGCCAGTGAAAGTTAAGTGACAATCTAACTTCTGATGCCCTAGAAAATATTCCTTACACCTACCAGTTCTTCAGCCCTCCTTTCGAGCTAAACTTAATCAACTGAGGAGACACATTGCAAATTGAGGCCTCCTCCTGCAGGGAGAAGGGAAGGCATGCAGGTCATAAAGTCAGCACAACCATCAATGTGAAGCCAGAATATACTAAAACACAACCCACTATGGAGCCAGGATACACCCACACCACAGAACACCCCACTGTAAGGCTTAGACACACGCCTTCATGGAGCCAGGCCATACCCTACCATACCCATCCTACTATGTTTCCAGGAGATACTCCACTTTGGACCGCTTCTACCATAATGTCAGCACACCCCCCACTATGGAGCTGACACACATCCCACCGTGAGTCCAGTATACATACCTCCATGGACCAGCAATCATCTCACCACAGACCAAGCCTACATCAGCATTGGACCCAGCGCACACCCCACCTCCCCCACAGGTTGCCGCTTTTGCTGCAGTCCGCCGACACACCTAGCTCTGCTGTGGTCCCTGATAGCCGGCTCCAGCAGTATGTGTTTCCTATTCCCTCTCTTGGTCTGCTGCTACCTCCGTCTTTGCCCTCACCCCCATACTGAGCTACGCTCCACCCAAATCAGGTCAGCTGAGGCCTACAGTGGTCTGGAGTTTATGGCCTCAGGTGCATATGTAGCCATACGCTGGGCACGGTGATAAGATTCAATTTTCTACTTGAGAACATATTATAGTAGACCTTGTTCTAACAATTGTCCAGACTAAATCCGGAGGGAGCGTGAATGCTGGAATCACTAGAGACAAGAGACAGCCCCCAAGGCCAGCAAGGGCCACTCCCCCACAAAGGGGAACACTTTGTGAGGCAGAGAAGGCCCTGCAAGATCAAGGAGAAGCCCTATCTGTTTCTTGTCCTCAAATTCCTCTCCCTGTGTGGGAGACCTAGGAACCAGGTTTCTGACATGAGTCAAGTCTTTAGGAGGCACACACACACATCACACACACATCACACACAAAGCACACCATACACACCACACACATATACACAAAACACATACACATCACACATAAAACACATCAGACTACACAAACACCACACACACACATACACACAGTACACACATCACACATACCACACAAACACACAAAATAATACATATCACACACAAAACATACCATACCCACCACACACACACACACATACACACAACACACACATCACACATAAAATACCACACACAAAATATACACACATCACACACAAAACACCACACATACATACACAAAACACACACACATCACACATAAAACACACCATACCTACCACACACACGTACACACAACACACACATCACACACAACACACAAACACACAAAATATACCACATGCACACTACATACACACAAAATACGCACACATCACACACTTCACACATACACTACACACAATCACAACACACACACACACACACACACACACACACACACACACACACACTGAGGCCTGTATGCACAGGGGCCAGAGCTAGGCCAGCCTACTGTTATCTTCAGTCCCAAATCCCATGAGGATGGTAGCCAGTGAGGGTCAGGTCTTATCACAGTGCCTCACTGCTTGGGTGAGCTGTCATCTTGCTTGGGGACATTCCAGTCAGAGAAGTGGCATAGCAGCTGTGAAGGTGTCAGAGTGCATCAGGGAAAAGATCCATCCTGGGTTGGTGTCAGGCCCCATCCGTATTCCCTGACAGGAAATGCAGGAACTCAGGGCCCAGCTCCAGCTGGGAATCCCTGCATCACCTTGCAGCCCAGTAACCTCAGGACAAGCTTTTTCCAGCTGGAGCCTCGAGGCCCCAGAGGACTGTTCTGCTCCTTTTCCTGCCTTACTTGTCCTTTGTCCTCGCTCAAAGTGTTGGCCATGATGGGACACAAGTGTCACTATTCCTATTCTATCAGTTAAACAAGAAATTCGACTTATATTAAAACAGAAAGGACACTTGTAAATGTCACAAGGGCAAGTTTTATGCTAAGAGAACTTTGGGCAAGAAGCCTCTTTTATGAGGTTCCCCCTTGGAGTTATTAAGGGAGCAGGCCAGAGAGAGCAGGGAATAAAGCCCAGACCTGGGGCATTCTTCATAAAGCATGTTTACAACCTCCCAGCCTCACCCCTTCCCTCTAGAGCAGGCTCTCCTCCCAAGCACAACTGGCTGCCTGGCTGCCTGGCATCACTCACATATGAGTATACTGTGCCCACTGCTCTCCACTGCTCTCTTGAGATGTTCAGACCCTGTTCTGACTCTCATGGAGACAAATGTTCTGGCCAAATCAGCCTCGATGACTAGTGATTGCTTAGTCTACAGAGACTTTATCTCCAGCCTTTACATGGCAGTCCCACCTTGCTGAGATTCCCACCTTGCTCAGAACCACTGCCCCAGGCCCTGGTATCTAATGAGACCCCAGCTGTTCTTTTTAGAGCTTGCTGTGGACACTTTTGCATTTGTGCTTTTTCTCCATTCTTTGAATGGGCTCAGGCATCACTAAGCAATCTTAAAGGAGCACACTGATGGCCTTCCACCACTAAAGAAAGAAAAAGAGCAACAAAGAAAAAAAAAGTGTTCCCAGTGGCACTCCCAAAATATTGCCCCACTGACCTACCTCTCCTGCTCCACTTTGTCCCCCCAAATGAGAGCTCAGCAAAGGAAAGTGGAGCCTGAATCCTTTTGCATCCGACATTGAACAGCAGTGTGATTTTTGTCTGAAACTGTATGTCTATGTTGGTAATTAATTAAGCACACTAAGTCTTGTAATTTGGTGTCTGCTCTGTGGCCAGGCAGTATTCTTTGACATTTATCCCAGAGGCTCTGGAATTCCCAGTAGGAAAATCCTAAAAGTAAGATGACCCCGGGCCCTGAACTCTTGGAAACCTTCAAAGCCTGCTTAATTCCAGTCTAGGCCCCCTACTCAGATGGAAAGACCAGGAAGTATCTCAAATCCTGATCGCAGTGGTGCCTGCACTGAGCAGGGGCTCCACTCAGTCACTGCGTGAGGGAGATGCCTGGTTCTTGGAGGTATGAACACCGCTGTGTTGGTCTAGAGCTCACTTCTTCCCTTGGGGCATCCAGGTGCTGAGGCTGGGAATGATGAAGTGGGACAGGAATGGGTGGGTCAGCAGCATCCTGGTCTGGATGGGAGTTGGGGGAGGAGCCTTCAAGCTCTTCAAGTGTTACAGCTTTTTAGCTGTTAGCTCTCCCAGTGTCTTGACAACTCTTAAACAATATTCGGTGAAAGAGCTTGTGCAGTTTATTCGTGGTGAACAAGGGCTGTATGAGCCGTGGGGAGTGGGAAGGGATTTTCAGGGTGGTCGCCTATCCTTGGCTGGGGCTGAGATGCTGGGAATCCTTTGTTTGCATGGAGAGCAACACCAAGTGTTAGATTATGTGACTACCTGGCGAATTGCACAGGTAGGGGGTCAAGACTGTGCGGGCTGGAGCATGCAGGTACAGAACAGGGGTTCGGGTGGTGTGATCCTTACTCCTGCCAGTTTCAAACTTGAGATTTACAGGGTTTGGGTTCATCTGAAGCCTGCTCTATCTCCATGCCAGTTTCCCTAGTGTGATGGCCCACGTGTCCTCCACTGCTGCTCATATTTGAAATGGGGGCCACCAGGGAGGCTAACCCATGCCAAGGTCCAACCAAAGGCTCCCAGTTGGTCCCAGGAAGCGGATCCCACCCTGACACTCACCACCTTGGCCACTGCCCCCTTTTTCTCCCTCCATTTAAGATGAGAATAAAGAAGCCTGTTCTGCCACTGCTGTAAGTACAGTTACATAATGGTTCTACTTTTATACTTTTCCCAAATGAGGCATTCATACCACCATGAATACAGACTTGGTGGCACAGCATGACATAGGACACACGGAGTGGCCCACCTTGGAACCATATGATGCACTTTCCATATAGTCAGGAGTGGAATGGACATGGATGGACCCATGAAGGGAGGGGTTGGAAGCCAAGCTGTGCAAGCATGGAAACGGCAGAGAATGGTTCAGGCACCTAAGGGTCTGCTGTTTGGCAACAGGGATCAGACATAGATGTGAATCCAGAAGCTCTGCCAGAGCCATTGCCAGCCAAGCCAAGACTGTCAAGCTCTTCATCTGCAGATGACACACAAATGCTGGCATGTTAGCCTTTAAAGGTCAGTGGCATTATAAACACCCGGAGCATATCATGTAGCCTCTAGGTGCCCAGTAATAGGTGGCCCTTCCCTTGAGACTATATGCAGATAGAGATTCCATGAGTCCCCATGCAGAAGAGAATCTACCAAGTTACATACAAGGTGCATTGCACAAACACTAGGGTTATTATGTGAACAGCCCCTTCATGCATGAAATTCTAACACCAACCAGTGAAACAGGCCACCCCTCACCACCTCCCGTTGCCACCTACCTCCCAGCCTGCTTCTCCAGATGCCCCTTTAGAGCCTTTCCAGAATGTCAGAGTGCTGGTAAGTGGTGAACATGCCATCTATGAGTCCATCTTTCAGATTTTTGTTCCATGTTCCCTCACACAGAACTCAGAAGAAGCCATGGACGCACCACTGTGGCTGGTATCCATCTCCAATGTACCATCAAAACTAGGAAAGCGGGGAGGCGGGGCTGCCTTATAGGCCGGATACACCAGAGCACCTGCCATCCAGCCTTCCCATCTTCATATTAGAAGCACATGGTCTTTCCAATACACAGATCTATGGCTGAGGAATTGTGTGGAAAACTGTTAATGAGTATAGCCTCTAGCCTGGGGAACCCAACTTTCCCTGGGCATGGGTCTCTCTGCTCCTACATGTAATCAGTACCAAGCAGGGTGTGCTTTTTGGATGCTCTCTGTGTAACTGTCTCACTCTCCCCTGCCACTAGCAAAGCCAGCAAGCTGCTCTTGGGCCTTGGCTGCAGTACAGACATGGGGATGGTTCTGTGTGTAGTGGACACACATCTCTGAGGCAGCAGGACTATTCTGTTTGAGCTCACACTGACTTCCCACGCTTACCCAGACTTTCACAGGGTTCTGGACACATAGTGGATGTTCACTAAACAAATACTCCATTGAACAGTAAGTACTCTTCATCTTGTCAATGTAATCAGTGACTAAAAGGCCTAGTTTACCTGGACCAACCAAAGTGCTCACTATCCTATGGCAGTTTTCCTGGGAATTCGCATCTATCCACAGGCATTCAATACATAAAGAGCCATTTGCTACCACACAACATCTTACAGCTGGAAAGTGTGAAGGCTGGAATAAAAAGGCAAGACCTGCACGTCAGGTTACCTACGCCTCCAGAAACATGAGGCAGGAAGCAGAAGATAGGCATAGTCCTTAGATGCTTGGGTAACTTCTCCAAGGACCCATGGGGTGGCTGGTCAGTGACAGGAGGAGGAAACATGAAATGACAGAGCTTAGCTAATCAGGGTGGTCAGAGTTGCCTGCAAATAGGAAACAACAGCCCTTCCCTAAAGCTGTGAGAGGAGCTTCCTTTCCAAGGCCTTCTTCCACAAGGCCTCAATTTCCTCTTCTCTAACATTAGGGCATTTAACTGAATCACACCAGTTCAGTGGCTCTACTCTCTGTGGATTCAGCGAAAACTTGGCTGGTGAAGTGGGACCCAAAAGAGACAAGGAGAAAAGGGCATGGCTCTGTGGACCCAGGTCATTACTCTGTCTAAATCCAGGGATGTGACTCTACATAGATTTATGGGTCCAATGTAAATCCCTAAAATGTTTCATAGTTTTTCAAATGTCCTGTCTTCTCTTCACTCTCTTCTGAGTCTGAGCAGTCACTGTGGATGCTCAGGTACAGTCTCTGTATAGAAGGTATGGGATGTCATGGGTACTAGGTGACCCTTTCCATGATCAGACTCCCCTCCTTCCTCTCCATCATCCATTTGGTAGGTGAAGACTGGCCCAGTCTCTTGGAGTGACCCAGCCTTGGGGGGAGACACGGCCAGGAGACAGGGTTCTTAGGAAGAAGAGCTGTGAGGCTTCAGAATAGAAAAGATCTTTTGGGCCAGCAGCTCCTCCTTGCTCAGGATCACACTTCCGGGAGAAGCGTTGCATTCCCTTGTCCAGGGCTGCAAACCTCTCCTTGTACTTGCCTTTTAGAGCAACTATGGGTCTATACTGCTCGTTTCTGTCCTTGTTACAACACAATGCTTTAACCTGAAGATCTTCAGAGCAGTCATGGAAAACCACAGCAACCGGAAGAACACACAATATCGGTGATCAAACACAATAGAAACCATTGAACACAATCAGGCAGAGATTGCATTCCCACAATGTTGCAGAGGACGAGTCACCTGGCACGTGGTGAACCCTGTGCAGTGTTCTCCAAGGGTGCCTGGCAATCAGCTAACAAGGCAGCTCCTGAGCCTTCACTTCTCCCAGCCTCATCACAGATGCCATGTGGAATACATTAGAAGGGGGAACTTAAGGAGCTCATCACTTAGCAGGGGATTGAGTCTTATAAATTGGAAGAATTTGAAGAGCAATTGTCACAAATAGAGCTTCTGAAAAAGAAGAGATTAGAATTGGCTGAAGTTGTTGAAAAGACGTAGAAGGAAAAATGGGGCTTAAGTGATATTGGAAAGAAGGTTCAAAATGTGACTCTGCTAAGAGAAGACAGGAACATACTAGTAATGCAGGCTAGTGCAGAGGGTCACTAGGAGGAAGAGGAACATCTGGGCTGGGCTTCTGGGGTCCATCTGTGTGGAACAAGGGTAAGCTTACCTCAGGGGCAGTGTAAGTCACTGAGAATTCAGGATCATAGAGAGGATATGAAATGACCCACTCAGTGACTCAGGATGGTTAACGAGTTGCTTAAGCAAACAGAAAAGGATGGCATATTCTCAGAACTGTGAGATGAGTGTCTCACTTCCTATAACAAGGTACATGGTGTTTTCATGGTAGCTTATAGGAAGCAGGATATGAGGGAGAGGATACGAGGGAAGTCATGAAAGATGCAAACATCTGTCAGCAGGAGAGGTGGTGAGGCTCCAGGAACATCTCCATCATCTGCAGCAGAGGTGGTGAGGCTCCAGGAATGTCTCCATCATCTGCGGCAGAGGTGCTGAGGCTCCAGGAATGTCTCCATCATCTGCGGCAGAGGTGGTGAGGCTCCAGGAACATCTCCATCATCTGCAGCAGAGGTGCTGAGGCTCCAGGAATGTCTCCATCATCTGCGGCAGAGGTGCTGAGGCTCCAGGAATGTCTCCATCATCTGCGGCAGAGGTGCTGAGGCTCCAGGAATGTCTCCATCATCTGCGGCAGAGGTGGTGAGGCTCCAGGAATGTCTCTATCATCTGTGGCAGAGGTGGTGAGGCTCCAGGAATGACTCCACCATCTGTAGCAGAGGTGGTGAGGCTCCAGGAATGACTCCACCATCTGTAGCAGAGGTGGTGAGGCTCCAGGAACATCTCCATCATCTGCAGCAGAGGTGCTGAGGCTCCAGGAATGTCTCCATCATCTGCGGCAGAGGTGGTGAGGCTCCAGGAATGTCTCTATCATCTGTGGCAGAGGTGGTGAGGCTCCAGGAATGACTCCACCATCTGTAGCAGAGGTGGTGAGGCTCCAGGAATGACTCCACCATCTGTAGCAGAGGTGGTGAGGCTCCAGGAATGTCTCCATCATCTGTGGCAGAGGTGGTGAGGCTCCAGGAATGACTCCACCATCTACAGCAGAGGTGGTGAGGCTCATGCAATTTTCAAGCAAATAGATGGGACTAGAAAATATCAGAGACCCACAGCCAAACAATAGGCAGAGCTGGAGGAGTCTTGTGAAAGAGTGGGAGAAAGGATTGAGGGAGCCAGAAGGTCAAGCACACCACAAAAAGACCTCCAGAGTAAACTAACTGGGCCTATGGGGGTTCACAGAGACTGAGCAACCAGCCAAAGAGCATGCATGGGCTGGACCTAGACCCCCTACACATATGAACCCTGGATGTCATGTGGGTCCCCCTAGCAATAGGAGTAGGAGCTGACTCTTGATTTTGTTGCCTGCCTTTGGGTCCCTTTCCCCTAGCTGGGCTGCCTTGTCTGGCCTCGGTGGGAGGAGATGCACTTAATACTACTGTGACTTGATATGCCAGTGTGGATTGGTACTCCTTGGGGGCTTCCCCTTCTCTGAGAAGGAGAGGGGGAATGGGAAAGGGATGGGAGGGCGGCACTTGGAGGAGAGGAGTGAGGGCTGGGATCTGGGTGCAAAGTTATTAAATAAATAAATAATGAAAAATAAAATACAAAAAAGAAAATTATTCTTAATATTAGGGCAATTGCATTTAATAAGCAAAGGCTTAAACAGTGAGAAAACATAAAAAATATGAACATAAAATCTGATCACAAATTTTAAATATGTCTTTTAGTATAACGCTAAAACAATGTCTTCTTTAAAGTCATTTTTCTTTTTGGAAAATCTACTAAGAGTAAATCAACACTTGAAAAATACCTTATTGTCAACAGAGTCAAGCATTAGTTTCATGTAAGGGTATTGAATTTTGAAATTAAAGGAATTAGTAATTTTATGTTAAATTCAACATGTTCTCATGTCCCTGTGCTTAGAGTTTAGATTCTCACAATCTTTCTATAACATAGTTTAATCTTCTAGTATTCACATCCTTTTCCCATTCAGAGTCATAATTATCTTACTGTACAAACCCTCAAAAGCTTTCTTCTCTTCTTTCATGTTTTAAATCAAGAATGGTCTTGTGTCTATAACTGTTACATCTTTTTCTTTTCGTGATAGTGCATTTTTCTTTTGATCATTAATGTTTTTGTTATTCTATTACAATATTTTTAAATGAAATCACCTAAAGCATCTTCAAGATATTCTATATATCTTACAGCTATAAATACAGTTATTGATACCAATAATTTTGTGGTTTTAACCAATTTAAATCAGTTACTTAATAAAGATTAAAGTAATTATAAAAGGAATAAAAACATCCTAAGTGAGAGCACATGTTCATGAGGATGTGGAGGAAGGGGAACACTCCTCCATTGCTGGTGGGAGTGCAAACTGGTACAAGCACCGTGGAAAACATGTCATTTTCTCAGAAAACTAGGAACAGTCCTACCTCAAGACCAAGCTATACCACTCCTGTGTGTATACCCAAAGAATGCACTAACATACTACAAGGACATTTGCTCAATTATGCTCATAGCAGCTTTATCCGTAATAGCCAGAAACTAGAAACAATCTAGATGTCCCTCAACTGAAGAGTGGAAGGATGTTTTTTATTTTCTCGATGATAACTATTGTGCCTGGGGTTAGACGGAATCTCTGCACAACTTTGATTTGTGTCTCCCTGATAGCTACAGATGTTAACATTTTGCCATGTAAGCTTGGCCACTTGTACTCCTAAGAACTGTCACTTTAGTTCCTTTGGCCGTTGTTTGAGTATTACTGATTTTACCATCACTTGTTCATGTGGAGTTCAACTTCTTGAGTTCTTCGCATATTTTGAGTATCCATCCTTATCTGATGAATAGTACAACATCTGATTCTGTAAGATGTCTCTTCACTTTTCAAGCTTTCTTAATTTGTTGTACAAGGTGTTAGGATAATATGTGAGTATGTGTACAAATTCAAAAGGCCGTAAAGACATAAGGGGGAAACATCCTTTCTGAGAATCACCCCATGATGTAAAGGACGATAGGCAGATAGATAGACATACGGGTAATGCATAGATGTAATAGGCTGATGACAGACAAACAAGCAGAGGTGGCTTAAATGAGAATGGCCCTCATAGGCTCATATATTTGAATATTTAGTCCTCAGTTGGTGGATTTGTTTGGGAAGGATTAGAAGGTGTGGTCTTAGTGGAAGAGGTGTTTTGCTGGAGGGTGGCTTGGGGGTTTCCAAAGCCCATACATACCATTCCCCGTAGGTGCTCTCTGCCTCATGATTACGGATTAAAATGTGAACTCTTGCCTATTGCTCCAGGACCATGCCTGCCTGCCTGCTGCCATGCTACCTCCCATGATGGTCATTGATTCTAATTTTCTGCAACTATGAGCTCAAATCAAACTTTTCTTTAAGTTGTCTTAGTCACAGCTTTGTCATAGCAATTGAAAATTAACTCATACATAGATTATAGATAGATAATGGATAGATGACAGGTAATAGATATGTAATAGATTGATATAGATAACAGATAAGTAATACTTCAATAATAAATGATGGATGCATGGATTATGGATTTATGATAAATAGATTATGGATTTATGATAAATAGATGATGGATGGATGGGTGATGGATAGATGGATGGATGGATGAATGGATGGATGGATGGATGGATGGATGGATGGATAGGTGATAGATGGGATAGATAGGTAAAGAGATGATAATAGTTAGGTGACAGGTGATAGATAGGTAAATATTGACTTTCAAGACACTATTTATGTATTTGTGAATAATCTGATAAATATGCATTCATCTTTACACAAACATGGCAACATTCATCTTTACACAAACATGGCAAATCTCACACACTACTGTTTGTGCTGCTTTTCTACCTAAAACACTTCCCAGAAGTGTGTCTTAACTCAAGTGGCTGTACAAAATCCTACAGGATAAATTGGTTTTTAGATTATATATATTATATACACATATAATATATACATTCATATCATATATACACACATGTATATTATATATTATATATACATACATATTTACACACACACACATATATGTGTGTGTGTGTGTGTGTGTCTGTCTGTCTGTCTGTCTGTCTGTCTGAGATCAAGGTGCCAGCAGATAGGTCCCATCTTGAAGCCTCTTATCAGCTTGTATGCCTCCATCAGCTTCCTGTGTGCTCACATAACCTGTTGTGTATGCAGGACTAGAAAGTTCCTCCCTTCCTCTGGGAAGGCTTGCAGTGCCATCAGGTTATACCTTTCACTTTATGACCTCTGCAAAGCCTGTCACCAAATCCTGCAGCCACTGGTGCTCAGGACTTCATCAAAAAAAATTAGGGGCAAGAGAGTCAGTAGTTAGGGTCATTGTTGGCTACACACCTCTGCCAGGCTCCATTGTAGAAACAGCTGCACCCGCCCAGATTCCAGGAGAAGAGGCACACACCCAATGTGTAATGCAGAGTATTGATGACTACCACCCATGTTCTAACTGGACACAGTCTTGAAATTATTTTTGCCACTTTTTGTTTCTTGAGCAACATATGAACATCGTGTCATTGAGAGCACTGACTTGGCCGGCTGGGTGTGGTGCCTTTGTTGGTGTCATCTTGACCCCTGCATCCTGAGGTATCAGTCCTTTGCACTGAAGTACAGTAACGCTCAGAGGCCCCCTTCCATACTGTTCCACATCAACATTATTGTTGTTATTGTTGTTATTCTCTCATATATTATTACATCCCAAAGCAGTTTCCCCTTCCTCAGTCTCCCCAGTCTCCCCTCCCCACCTCCCCTCTTCCCCAGATCCATCCCCCTCTACCTCCCCTCAGAAAAGAGAAGGCCTCCCAGGGACATTCAACACTGTAATTTGTGCTTGTTGGGTTGTTGAATTGTTCAGCTCCTCTAACTCTAGAACTCTTTCCTGAATTGTGCTTTTAATTTATTTAATAACAGGTTGGCGTTTCTTAGTGCTTCTGCGAGTATGCCTTCTTTCTGCTGCTTCCAGCATGACCTCCTGTTTGTGGCCCTGAAGCCCCACAACCTGTAGTCGACTTCACCTGGCGGAATTGTTCATGAGCTCTTCTATCTTGCTCATGTACTCTTGTCTTAGGAAGGTAACCTGCTTCAAGATTCTTAAATGTTTAACCTGGTGAAATATGTATGTGGTCACAGTGGTTGTTTGCTTGTTGGTAATATTTTAAAAATCTGTTCATCCTGTGCATTCAATGAGTTTCCTTGTGGTATCTTAAAGAATACCTCTGGAGTGCCAACGGATCACTGAGTAAACTGAGTAAGAAGAGTCCTACTATATACTATTTGGTAAAGCACGTGTGGCGTAAGTCCAAGGCCATAGGTCAGGAGGCAGGAACCATCCTTATGGCTCAGGTTACCCATGAACATAATAAGCTCATCTACATTAACTTGGCTTTGGCCAATAGGGCTGCTGATGTGTGCAGAGTTTTTCTGTACCCTGCCTTGACAACACGCCACTTTTTCTTATTTAGAAGTATCAATTACTATACAATTCCCCATATCATCTCTGCACCCCCTGCTTCCTGGGACTCTGTGGCAAGCTGCCTCTGACACCTGCTCCTGGTCCAATCATCTTCTCGCCTCTTTCCACACACGGTGGCTGCTTTTCCCTGGGGCTGGGTCACTGAGTCTCCTACTCTGCAGCTGCGGTGTCCTCCCAATCCTCCTGGGCTGTCTTGGCCCTCTCCCTCCTTGGCAGCCTTCCCTTCTATATTGTGTTTCAGACTTACAGATGTCTCCGATTTTGTTGTAAAGACAGCATTTGCATTTTTATTCTCATTCTTCTTGCTGCTTTTGATTGGTTTTCAAGAGGGAAGGAAGGAAAAGGCCATCTTTACACAGCAATTCTAAAACGGAATCTCTCAGTAAATCCCAAATAGGATTCTAAATGCAGACGTGGGGTACTACGAAGAGGTCTGAGCCACCCTTGAGCACCTTCAGGGGGACAAGCAGGCAGAGCCAAGCCTGTGCCCTCATGGGATACAGAGGGAGGGGCTTCTCTCCCTTGGGACTCATGTTCAGAAAGTGGCCAGGAGCCTCAGCAGCTTTGTTGGGATCAAGTGCAGCTGCTCAGGGCTTTAAAAACATGCAGTGAGGATCTCACTGCAAAGCCAAGGAAAGAGGCCCAATGGCAAACTGAGTTTGTTAAGATAGCTTTAAACTGATAGTGTCTGGGAATCCAGGCCCAGAACTCAGGAGTCTGGAGACACTGTGAGAGCAGGGGTATGCCCTCAGAATTTCCCTTTGCTTTTTATTCCCATTGCTTTCGGTATAATGCTTTTTAAAAATGGATGACAACCTCTCCTTTCCTCAACATCATTAGAGGAAAAGACGATAGCAAACCAGGAAAAGTTAAAGAGTAAAGACTGACTGGTTTCAGGAAAAGACAGAAATATGCAAACGTGCACATCCAACTGCTAATGCATGTGTGTATGGAAGTGTGTCTGTGCACATGTGTGTGTGTGTGTTTGTATGTCTGGTGTGCATTTTTTATGTCCTTGCACATTTATGTGTATGAGTGAGAGTATGTGTCTGCAGGTTCTTTTGTGCACGGGGGAGAGAGGAGGGCAAACATGTTGCTTCTGTTTAGATGGTAGTCTTCCCCAATCCACCCTGCGTATCAGGACACACTGGACAAACAACTGATCTACAAATGAGCAAAGTAGGGTGCAGGTGAGAGGTCGGGGATCTGCTCCGCTAGGAGGAACAGTATTCTGCAAGGCCTGGAATGAAAGAACCAGTTAGAGGGGCAAACTCTTTCTCTGGCCTGTCCCAGCTCTTTCTCTACCTGCCCAGCAACCTCCCTCTCAGAGGTGAGCACGCTGAAGTGGGACTCATATGTTCCCACGCCTCCTTCCAGAATTGAGAAACAGGATCTGCACTCTCACGCCCATCGCACGGCTGGCTCCACCAGGCCATCCGTTCCTGATGCATAATTAATAGTAGGAAAAAAATGTGGAATCCATTTTCTAGGATTTTTGATTCCCAGGTGGCACAGTAATGAACCTTTTTTTCCAGCGGAAGTGTTCCTCTCTAAGATAGATATCGCTGGGATGCAGAAAAGAGCTTTCTAGACAAGGGACCCCCATCACCCGAGCTGCAGAGCTTCAGCTCGGGGGAGGGGTGACTCCTGGGACCATTCCTGCAGACCCAGACTGATGCCTGGGAGTGTCTCCTGAGGATGTGATATCACAGTGACACCCTGGAGCCTCACCTCCCCACGGTAATACCGCATGCTCTGGGTGGCTGAGGGTTTTTATGAAGCAAGGCCAGGACCTTTCCTGGATTCTAACCACTTCTGTCTTTGGCTGAAGACAAAGAACTTCACTTCTCATCTCTCAGAGAATGTGCATCCTTTGAAGCAGCTTGCTCAGGGCAGCACTACAAAGACAGGAAACCGAGTCCAGGCTGTGCGACTGTGGTGCTCTCCACTGGATCAGGTCCCAGGCAAGCAGCTGCCTCCCAGAGCAGACCTGTCGGCAGAGTGATTCCTTATGGCTTCTTCCCGAAACCAAAGCTCAGGGTGAGAGCATCACCCTCAACCATGGCCGCCATGGTAGGTAGCTGTTGGACTCCTAAAGCATGATGGGATACCTTGAAAAGCCAAGCAGCTGTCCCCTCCTCTGGCTCGGGATGAAGCCGTCCGTTTGGGCTACACAGTTACAGTGGAGTTCTCAACACAAATTATTTGTGTATTTTATCTTGGTTGATTCAGGAAATTACAAGTGTCCTAATGCTTAGTGACAGACACTGGCATATCAAAGGATTCAGGGGAACATAAACAGACATAAATCACCTTCACACTGCCCCTCCCCAGAACTAAATTCCCCATTTTACAAAGACCATGTAATCCTTTCGTTTTCAAACAAACGCCACTGCAGCACTGTGATCCCACCATAAGCCAGCATAAATCTTGCAACAAGGGGCATGTTTAATGTGTTCTTTAATAGTCCACTCCCAGGTCTCCAGCCTGACATCACTGGAGCCGAGTCTGAGGGGATTACACGTGTCAGCCACTCAATTGGTGGCAGTCATCACAATAGACCCACCTGAGAACGCTCCACAGGAAACTATATGCCACATTTCCCTGCCTTGTAAAAGGCAGAATTAAAAAAAAAAGAAAAACAGCTATTAAATTAATTGGCACTAAAAGCATGTAACGGTTATCTAATCTACTAATGTTTAGGTTAATATTAACCCCAGTGTCTGCTATGACACGCATTTGACCTGCACAGGGAGCCAGCTCACCGCTTAGGTCTTTGAAGAGAGGCAAGAGGTTGGGGGAAGGACAGGGGTTGGAATTCTTTCACTCTGACCTTGTATTCGAGAACTGTGTTTGCTCTGAGACAAGTATTGACTTTATGTGAGGCCACGCTCGTTGAGCCTGATGTAGCATGTTCCTCCGTAAATTTTAAAGGACCACAGGTTCAAGAGGCAGCTTTTAACTCGCAGATGCCTGAATTGGCTAAAGTGATAGTATCTCTCTTCAAAGGAGGAGCAGCATTAGGTCCCAAGGGAAGGATGGCCCAGGGCCACTGGGAGGAACAGATGCTGAGCTGGGACCCCGAGTCTTTGTTTCCCACTCTCTACCGTAACCATAGAGCAAGTCCTTTGAGTTTCCATCCTCTCTGCAAGAAATATGTGGACGCTGGGAGAAAAATCTTGCAATGAAAAGCATGAAGTTTGCCCATAGTTTGAAAAGGCGTATCAAAAAAAAAAAAAATGCAGCCACGTTTCAGACCATCAGTAGTAGCTGCAGGTGGAAGATGCTGAGGATGGACAAAGTTATCTGGAAAGGTCTGTTGGTGACATCCACATGAAGACCACCTGTTGAGTTGTCTCAGGTGCTTGAAGGAGACAGAATGGCCACTAACAATGCTGCACAAGACCTGCCCAGGACACCCCTTCCTTCTACTTCTCAGTCCTGGGCCTCCAAATTTCACCATCTTAGGTTTGCAGGAAAACGGAGGACTTCGAATCTTTCGTAAAATGAAAACTACTCAGTAGGAGTTTTACAGAAGCATTAAAATGTGGCAGCACACACTGAAGTGATCTAGAGCAGGCAGAGGACATGGAATAGCCAGGGGCATTGTGCTCTCCACTCCAAGAGGAGAATAAGGAAGATGAATTGCCTACTCTTTGAGGTGGGTCATCTGCAGGACCCTGCACCAGAAAGCTCCAGGGTGCTGCAGTCTGTCTTTCTAGAGGCACCTGAGGAGACCTACCGAGTGTGGGATGCTCTTGGAGGAAAATAACATGTTGCTGAAAACAGAACCATTTATAGTCTGTTTCCCAGCAGTCATCTCTAACCCAGAATCCCCTCCAGTGAGGACCAATGAGAGAAACTAAGGGAGAGCGCACAGCATGCCCTGCTCCACAGCCTAGGATGTGCTCCCAGCATGGCAAATGGCACCTTTAAATCTATCTGCTCTGCTAAGTAAGTGCCAATGAGACACAGATTGCCATTTTAAAGCTTTTCCCCAGCTGTCTTGAGTTCCCATAGACACAGCACACGTGCCATTGTGCCTATTAGGAAACTGTTCTAGAGATCAGCACTCCAGCTGGAGCTGCTGACTGCCATGAATGGGTGACACGGCTGCAGAAACCCCCTTGACTATCCAGAGGCTGAGAGTGGGCAGCACTGGAGTTAGCTCCAGTCACACAAGGCTGCATGCCACATTGGCTCATGTCTGTGGACCCCTCTGTCCTGGCTACCACAGACCTCTCCAGTGGGAAGACATGGAGCTCTTCAGAAAGCTGTAACTTACTGGTGCTTTGCCCCTCACTCCCCCCATACATAACCTGCCCTTGAGATATGAGGGAATGGAAGACACTCATAGACCTGCCGCTGCCACACTGCCTGCTGCTGCGATCCCCTCCACCTAGAGTCTCTGAGAATGTGCCTCTCTTCTGGCCCTGTGTTTATATTTTGTCTAGCATTCAGCTTTAGATTGTGTAGAAATACCTGACACAGAAGCACAGACTATTGAATAAGACGAGAGCAGCTGCCAGTTCTGCCTGTACCCTGGAACAGGTAACATACACCACCATGAGTTTGTGTTAAATCATTTACTCCTTTCCAAGACTGGGTTTCTGCTTTATGAAGCTGTTTACACAGTGGTTGTTCATTTGATAATAACCAACACTTGTTCAATAAAAAATTCCAGATATTTTACTAAGTTTTTGTATGAACCATCTATGGAAGTATAGGTATTAAAGATGAGATTATATTTCCATTTTCTAAAAATAAGGAATATGCTAAATATGGGGAGGTACAATAGCACATATATTGACTCAAACCTTTCTGACCTCAGAACCCTAGTGCCTAAGTAGACATAAATATTTTGAAAGATTGGGGGTATGTGTACACTGGACCAATATTTTGAGGGACTTGGGTGCAGTTTCTGGGCCAGCCATAGTGGGGATGAGGACTTCACTGACTGATTCTGTAGCCAGAGTCGGAAGATGCAGTGATACCCATGCTGTCAAGAGACCATTAGACCTAGTTGCTGATGCTGTCATCTATGGCCCTCTCGCTCTGTATCACTGGCCATAGGAAATGCTTTGCCCCTCCTAGGAGAGAAAGAAGTCCCCAGCTGTGCCTTGGGAACTCCAGCTCTGGGAAGTCAGTCCTCTGGGTCCAGTGCATGGGGTCAGTGTGGTTTCCTCCGTCCCCATTCCTAGTGTGCTCAACATGGCATCAAAGGTACCTTGCTGGAAGGAGCAGGTATGGCACCGCCTATGCTGAAAATGACGTAGCTCAAGTCTTGGGAAGGTTGAATGAGATGCTTTCTAATCCTTCCCCCTACCCCAATACTTCTTCTTTATGCATAAACCTGATCAATACCCTACCTGACCTCCTTGGGCTGTGAATCTCTCATCATCTTCTGTAGAAGATAAGTTCCCATAGAGCGGTGTGTCTGACTGTGGCCTCCTCCTCTCCAAGACCCAGGCCCACCTACTGTGCCCACACTGCTACAGGAATGAGATATCAGTGAACCCTCAAAATATTGCTGGCTGCTTTGGCACTGGGGTTCTGAGGCCAGGAAGGTCTGAGTTAATATATGTATTGTACCTCCCTCCACTTAAGCCAAACTCTGACCAGGTGGTCCTGAAGGCCCAGGAGATGATTGTGGCTCAGGCCTGAGCCCAGCTGGAGTCCAGGGGCAACCTGTGACTTCAATGCCAAAGCTAGCACCCAAGCCAGCCACTGTCCCTTCCCCCTACAAGTCAGGGCCAGTACTCAAGATAGCCAATGTCCCTTCTCCCAGGCAAGTTCGGATAAACACATACCCTTGACTATAGCACTGAGATGTATCAGTCGGGTTTCAAAATGTAAGGAGCTTTTGTAAAATCAAAATGGCTCCGTGACCGACAGCGAGTGCCCCTTGGAAGCACGGTACACATGCTGCCGTCATTGGGATTCACATTTAATTTAGGCCAAATTAAAAGATGAATCAGAGGCTGAGTGAGGTCTGTTCTCAAAGCCTTCTGGTAGAATGAATAGCGGCGCACTTCAGAGATAAGAGACAGGGTGGGCGGTGCTTGGAGGACCTGGAGACCCAGAAGTATGCTGAGAATTCAAAGCCACCATGGAGATGATGGAATGTGTGTCACTGGCAGCCCCAAGTCCTTCAGAGCAGAGTGAAGTGCTACGGAACAAACACATCTCTTTTTCCCTCTATAATCGAGGAAATGTGTGTGACAGCAGTTTGCTTGCAAAGGACAGCCTGTCACTTTGGATGTCATCTGTCAGGCCAAAGCAATCCTCTGCCTAACAGGGACCTGCCTTCCCACCATGACACCACAATAAAACTGTATAAAATTTTCACCATAACAAACTGCACCAAATCTGTCGTATTTTCACCTGTGCAATAAAAAAAGCAGTCTTTTTTTTTTTTTAACCAAGTACAGCTTCTCTGAGTGGCCCTTGGCTACCTCCCCTTCCTCAAGCCCAGCCTGAAAGGTTTGGGCTGGGGTTGGCCGCCACCATGGTCACAGAGGGAAACACGCCTGTTCTGCTCAAAAGAATCTGTGGGATGAGGTCCTGCACCCCAGGACAAGAGGTAAGTTTGACAAAATGAAAGACATAAAAATATCACTGCCATTAGAACAAACGAATAAGGTTAGGAAAAGACTGTGAAGCAGGAACACACTGGGCTCGCACTGTAGAGCTGGAACATCTGCACAGCATCTGCAAAGTGGGACCTTCTAGCAGCAAAAGTGAAAGGAAGTAGTAGCTATAACATGGTGACAAACGTAAATGGCACAGGTGAGGTGAGCAGACTACAGAGAGTGCCCATCTCGCTCACACATACAGATATTCTGAGCCATCCACAGAGACACCTGAATAAATGTTGCTGGGTCCACAGGACCATAAGGATACCTGCATCATACAGTGGCTGCCAGTTTTGAGCACAACTCAAAAAAAAAAAAAAAAAGCATTTTTTCAGTCCTTCACCTAATGCTCGGCCACTATCTATTTCCCCAGGACACAGCCTGCACCGATGATCAAGGTATACAGTGAACAGAATGTCAGGACCTTTCTGCACAGTGCTTCAGGCCAAGCAAGGAGAGGGCAACAGAAAGCAAGTTCACTGTGCTAAGAGCAACCAACGAGCAGAAAGGTTAGAGAAATAGGGGGCTGTGGCGGGAAAGGCTCTTACGGCTGGAGAAGGAGCGGGAAAAGCAGAGTTGGGCCTCTCACTTCCCGCTGACCAGGCAACAGCAAGGAAAACCAGCTCTACATGGCACAGAGATGCAGCTCAAACCGACAGGAAAACAAGACACTGCAGGTTAGCTTTTGAGGGCTTCACCTTGGGTCAGCCGTCTCCACAGGGACCACAGAGAAAACCTGAGGCTCCATGAACATAAACAACGATCATCTTTTCTTCACCCATCTCTGATTGAACATGTGCATTCTTCAATGATCAATACCTGTACCAACCAGTCACTTGTCCAATGCCACTTCGTATGATACTCAATGAAGCCATCTCAAAATGGCTTTTAGGGCTTGGTGCTATTTCAGAATTACAGGCCTGTCACTGGATCTTGTTTCAGTGTTACTCTACAGCCACATATATTACATGGCAGCATCTCGTTTCATAATTTGAAGACACATGTCCTTGCACTGGCATAGTTTATAGTACTTTGTTTCTTTGTTTAGCTCCCATTGCCCTATTTTATGCATTGAGGTGGGGTTTTTGTTTTTTGTTTTTGTTGTTGTTGTTGTTGTTTGTTTTGGTTTGTTTTGGTTTGGTTTGGTTGGTGGTGCTTTTTTTTTCCCCTGGAAAGGGGTCCAGAGGCTTCATTGCATCTCTGTGACAATCTATCAGTCAATTAAACAAACAAGCAAAATAACTCCTCTTAGTGTTCTTGGTGCAACTGACAAAGTGAGCACCCTCCACGGGTTCTTCCAACTGACATCTCTTTTCTCAAAAGTTCCTTGTTGTTCTGTACTCATTGACTGCAATGCTGGGTTTGAAGAGATAATTTCTTTTAAGTATATGGTATATATATTTTTACCGTAATTTCCCCCTTTCCTCTCCATATTCTTTCACCTCTCCAATCAGTCTTCCTTCCGCTGGCCTTCATTCTACTTTCATCTCACATATAAACGACCTTATAGCTCTCTATAAAACCTAGGATCACATATTAGAGGAAGCACAGGCAGTATTTGTTTTTCTGAGTCTGTTTTGTTTCATGTAGCATGATGATCAACAGTTGCATCTCTCTCCCAATAGATGATGCATTTCTTTCATCTTTATGGTGAGTTAACACTCCACTGTGCATGCATGCCTCGTTTTCTTTGTCCATTCATCTGCTGATGGACATCAGTGAGAGTTCTGGCAAATAACCTTTTTACAACTGAGCATCTGTGACCTCCAGTGTAACTCACCACAAGAAAGGGCAAGTGAGCAGACGCACTGTGATGTGATCACAAAGGGTAAAATTAAATGTCTGCTTGTGTTCTGAAAACTGCTTAGCAAACTGTGACTAGAAGAGCTAACCCAAAGCCAGGTGTGGTCAGGAAATCCACAGCCAATGTGCTGCTTTGACTGGGGAATGTAAACACTTCCTGAAATAGAGGAGATTGGCTGTCCTTACCATTTCCCTTCAGGACTGTCCTAAAAGATCTAGATCCCTCATTATTACAAGAAAATGAAATATAAGGTATGAGGCTTGGAACACAATAAAGGTATCACTACTTAAGGTGATTTTAGCTAGATAAGTTAAAAATTCTAAAGGAATCCATGGGTAATTATTAGACTTTCTGGTTGAATTTAAGAGATTGAATTTGAGAGTGTGCTCACGATAAGAAGTTAAATGCATACCCATATAATGACAGCAATGTGTTTAGGACAGCAGCAGTGAGCTACCTCCTCCTGCCCAGCTGACTTCAGCACATCTTAGATGGACAGCTCCAAGCTCAGTGGTCTCCCACACAGAGGGCTCTCCACTCTGTCTGCTGCACTTATTCAAGCCATGGTGTTTGCCCTTGACTGTGCAAGGGAGTTCCCAGAAGTGCTGGGGCGTTAGGGCTCCTTGGGCAGCCCTCAACCACTGGAGGGTGTGACTTCTAGCAAGTGTCCCGGCCAGCCTTCTTTGAGCTCCTCTTTTGGGAACGCACAGAGGCTATTCTCACTACCCTGGATCGCACAGGAGATGGTACTAGGAAAATTTAAAGAGTTGAGTGAATGAAAGTATTTGGTGCATTCAGGGACATATGGTGACGACACTGACTCGCTCCAAATTGATCTACATTCTAAATGTAATTCCAATAAAAACAGGGCTCGGGGGGAGACACTTGGCAAGCTGATCCTAAAATGTTACAAAAATCCAAAGAGCAAAGAATCTTGCAAACTCCAACAATTCTGCATGAAAGATGTGCTAAAATATTCAGATATTTTAAAGTTACTGTAAATATGATATGAGATTGGTTAAGCATGTGATTATTAATTAGACTTGATTGTCAACTTGACAGGACTTAGAATCACCATGGAGACAATCCCATAGTCATGCTTTAAGAGGGTTTAACCGAGGGGAGAAACTACCCTGATTGCAGGTGACACCATCCTATGGTCTGGGATCCTGGGCTGAATACAAAGGAGCTGAGCATTAGCATCCATCTCCTTCTTCTCTCAGACTGTAGACACAACATGTGAGCAGCTGCTGCAAACACTGGCAGCCACATGTTGGACTGCACCCTCCAACTACGAGCCACAGCAACTTTCTTTCCTTACGTTGCTTTTGTTAGGTATTTCACTGTGGCAGTGGCAAAGGTAACTAACCTACATCACAGATAGTCTGAGATAACTGAACCTGTGCCTAGAAGTGATGTCCTTGTTTACCACAAAGGCAAGGAGATGTTGTTCCTAGTAAAGATTCTGGACCATTAGATAAAATGTGTTATTCATAAAGATGACACAATTACTATGCCACATTATGCCTATAAGTTAATTTTACAAAGATAATTGAACTAGGAGGGAAAATCCAAAACCAAGAGAGACCACTGAAGGTGATGAAGGAAAATATCTTCACGAGATTAAGACAGAAAAGAAGCAGGCTCACTAGGAACCCCCTCCCCTCATGTAGTTTTGACAGGATGATCTTCATTATGCTTAATAACTTCTGATCACCAAAAACCCAATCATTGAAGTAAGGTGCCATCAGGAGGGGATGGGATAGATGCACCCAGCAAACACAGGGAGCATGAAGCAGCGTATGTCTATCAAAATGTCATTTAAAGTAACGATCATTTGCTGGGCGTGGTGGCTCACACCTCTAATCCCAGCAGTGGGGAGGCAGAGGCAGGTGGATCGCTGTGAGTTCAAGGCCAGCCTGGTCTACAAAGTGAGTCTAGGACAGCCAGGGATACACAGAGAAACCCTGTCTCAAAAAACCAAAAAAAATAAAATAAAATAAAAAATAAAGTAATGATCATTCTACAGACTGAAGTGATTGTCTGTGCGGAGGTGACATGATACAGCACAGCACCACAAACCTCTACTGATCAGTGAAATGGTGAGAAAGAATAAAATCGTGGTGCTGGCAGGAGAAGGAAAGGCCTGAGCCCCAGCTGGCCCCTCTTATCCAAGCTCGTTTCAGTAACTTGCAGGAATTTTTAAATGTTTGCAAACTTAAAAAAAATCATAAATGCAATGAAAGGAAGACTTGGGTGGTTTAAAAACAAATTTCCGCCCATTACCAGCAGGTTAAAAAGTGGGAAATTGTAGAGTTAAGACTGCTGCAAAACTGACAATTGGCACAAAAATAATGTAGTAAATAAATAACCACAATATCCAGGCAGATATTATCCCACTGATACTCAAAGAAAAGGTAAACAACATTGCAGATGCCCCTTCTCTCTGGCCAGTGTTTGGAGAAATGGACAGCGTCCCATGTCAGGAAGCAGCTGACCTTCCAAAGTCCAGTCTGGAAGTTAAGTGGTAGCCAGAGCTTTGAAACATCATCTATCCTATTAATGACTTGGTACATTCTTACAAGTCACAGAAGCACTCAAACTCTTGGTACATTTTATATGTATATACATATGTATATGTGTATATGTAAATATATGTGTGTGTGTATATATGTGTATATATATATATATATATATATATATATATATAGAGAGAGAGAGAGAGAGAGAGAGAGAGAGAGAGAGAGAAGGAGAAAGGGACATAGGGAAAGAAGGAAGAAAAGAGAAAGGAGATGACAGAGAAGAAGGAAGTGAAAAGGGAGAAGGGAAGGAGAGAGGAGAGGAGAAGAGAGGGGAAGAGAAGGGAGGGGAGGGGAGGGAAGGAAAGGGGAGGGAAGGAAAGGGGAGGGGAGAAAAAGTGGAAAAATGTGTCATTAAGTATAAAAGTGGCCATATCTGTTGTAGTGTATTTTTTCTACAGTAAACATATACAACTAACACCTAGGGGTCTTGGTAGGGTTTCTGGAATCCACAGAAAGCTAAAGATCTGAAGAAAGGCAGGTAGAGGAATGAGTAGTGACTAAGTCAGACAGGCAGGAGAGAAAGCTGCTGTGACTGTAGCAGCTTGAGCCATATGAGAAGCTAGGCTGTCTTAGTCTGTCTTAGTCACTGTTCTATTGCTGTAAAGAGACACTATGACTAAAACAGCTCTTATAAAAGAAAACATTAAATTGGCGCTGCCTTACAGTTTCAGTGGTTTAGTCCACTACCATCATGGCGGGAAGCATGGCAGCACACAGGCAGACACGGTGCTGGAGGGGGAGCTGAGAGCTACATCATAATTCATAGGTAACAAGACTGGGGTTGGCATGGGCTTTTGAAGCCTTAAGACCCACCCCCCAGTGACATGCTTCCTCCAACAGGGTCATACCGCCTACTCCTTTTAATCTTTTCAAATAGTGCCGCTCGCTGATGAATGCGCATTGAACGAAATGAGTCCATGGAGGCCCTTCTCATCCAAACTACCACGTAGGCTGCGTCTCCCACGCTGTCCTGCCTGAGTCTCAAGAGGCAGAGCAAATCGGTGCCATGAGTGTGACCTGGAACAAGGACACAGAGGGACCAGCAGAGCTTAGAAACAGACAGGGAGAGTGTTTTTCCAATGATCTTAAACTATGAACGTCTAGTGTGGAACATCCCCTAAAAGCATGGGTGGTGGCAGTAAAGACTGTCAGTCACGCAGGTTGGAGGACTCAGGAAAGAGAAAGTAGTGGGGGAGGAGGGAAGGATTCTTTTCAGCTACAACCAGAGTCTGACAAGGACAACCGAGCCATGAAGCCAGGTGTGATGAGGACAGGCACTAGAAGGCTCTGGTGTGTGGCTCTGTGTTCCCTTCAGATGCTAGGAAGGCAGAGAGCCGGAAGCGGGTGGGTGATGGGGACCGGAGGCAGGAACCCAAGAAGAGACTAAACAGAAAGCGTGGAGAAGTACGGATAGGACAATTTGCTTTCACAAAGTTGGTCACAGTGGTGAGTCAGTTTCTCACACAGACCCACTCAGTCATACCCAGGCCAAGGACATACCAGGGGGAGCGGGGTGCTCACCTGCTCCCACCCAAGCTCCAGATGCCTCTGAGGAGAGTTAAAAAACTTCAGACCTTCTCTACTGTGAGAGTGGGTGTGGTGTTTCCGCAGATCATGCCATTTGCTGTCACCTTACAAATACCACCTGCTGTCTGGCCCACTTTTTAAAAAGTTTTATTTATATGCATGTGTGTATTTGTGTGTAGACACGTGCAAGAATGCAGGGCCTGAAGAAGCCGGAAGAGAGCATCACATTCCGTGAAGCTGGAGGCACAGGCTACTAAAAGGTGCCCAATGTGAGACTAGGAAGAAAACTTGGTCCCCTGGAAGAGCAGTATGGGCTCTTAACCACTGAGCCATCTCTCCAACCTCGGGTCCACTTTTCTTTTCTTTTCTTTTCTTTTTTTTTTCCTTTTCTTTTCCTCTCTCTTCCAACTGATTTCTTAACATACGTTTCTGAAAAGTAATTACAGTTTTCTTTTACTGAGAGAAAATTTCTATGAAGCACTGTGAGGATACCAGACAAATTTTGAAAAGTTAGAACCCTATTTAATGACATTTTTATAATTTAATTTTCAGAATTGGCTCTTTTTAGGCAACAATACTCGTCGATGTTCTTGGTCCTATTTGGTGGCTTCTACGTACAACATTATACACATGCAAAACTCCTGGGTTGATGGGGAGGGCTGACAAATGTCACTCCAGGTCATTCCCGGCAGCACAAGCTTAGGAACACAGGATATCAAAAATAGAATGTCTCCCTGTACTTCCCAGGTCTAACTCCAATCTTGCCTGCTGCAATTTAAGCCCCTGCAAGTGATGCTATGAGAGAGTGCTGTGGTGTGTCCCAACAGGAATATAAGGTGACAAGTGAAAGTCAGAGCAAGACCAGAGGCTTAACATAGAGCTGTGCTGGCGCCAGCCTAGGGCCCTTAATGCCTCCAAAATCCAATAGCAAATTTGTAAATCAAATCACAAAGCACACGCAGAGAGACCGAGTGGGAGAGGTAAGTGGGGTGAAACCAAAGAAGAGAGGCAGATTGCGTTTTGGTGCTGAATTTTAAAACGAGAGACTCTTGGAGTGAACTAATCATTTTTTGGCAGAACAGTTTCCCTCCAGCAAAAGTTCCTCTCCAGACTATCAAGTGTTGTTGGAAATAGTCTCGGCCTGGCCTCATATTACCTTCATCCCGACCTTTGAGCTCGTCCTGAAATCTGCTCAGCTCCCACTCACACTGTTGGAGAAAGTGGGGCCCGTTAACCTAAACACACTGGCAAGTGCAGAGCTGCCCTCCTCCCCACCTGTGCCAAGTCCTCCACCTTCCTCACCACCTGCTCTAGCTCACCCTACTTGCTCCAACTCCTCCTCCCTTCATAGGAGTCTGAAGTGTATATACACCAATCTCCACTCCCAGCACCTCATACCCCATGTGTGCACATCCAAGTAGAATTTCTTCACAAAACCTTTTTTTTTTCCTGATTTTTCCCCCAAAACATTAACAGACAGAGAGATGTTCCTATGATTCCCAAATCATGAGTTGTATCAATGTTGTTCTTGAGGTCTGGACAGCCCAAGGTGTCACAGAGAGATGCTGGAAGAAGGAAGAACAGCTGAGCGCGCAGGTAGGAACACACACAGTAGACTCCATCATGTCCCCCCCCCCCCCCCGCATGGAGGCCTGATGTCTGTGTGACTGCACATGCTACCACTGCACCTCATGGGAAACACGGCTCTGTAGTGGAGAGAACACAAACTGACGACAATCATGGTTTTGACTCCAGTCTGGGACGTCTAAGTGACAAAAGATGTTTGCTCACCCATAGCGTGGCCAGGCCTAAAGGATGGAGGGATCTTCAAAAGTTGGGGGCTCCTTACATGGAAAAACTTGCCTCTTCAAGTTGTTTTTCTGACCTGGATGCTGGCATTTGAAGTTTACAAGCAAAAATGGAACAGAAGTAATATAAGTCCTGATAGCTTATGGGTGCTATCATCCTCTAGGAATCTGAGGACCTGAGGTGCAGCACTCCGGGTGCCATTCCCTGAGCATGCGCCGCTGCCCAGGCTCTGTGTCTTATCTTCCCTCCTTCAGTGTGCACGATGAATCTCTTATTCCACACTGTCTTATCCTTTCCCCATGTTTGCCACCAGCACCTTCTCCCATGAGCCCTAAGTGCAGCCATGTTCATAAACACGCCATGTTTCCCAGCAGCATCACACGCCATCCTGTTCCCAAGAGAATCAAAGGATGCTCTGGGCCATAGGTCTTGATTTATGCCATGCTCCCCAGGCATCTCCAGCAACCACATGAGGGGCACAGCAGGAGCCCAATGAGTATTTGTTGATTAATGGGACTTAAGCCATGAAAGACAGCCCTCTTTGGGGAGCTCTATTTGTTAAGTGGGTCAATTAGCTTGTCTGCCCCCCTCGTGACTGATGGGGTATTGTGAATTCCTCGTGTCTACAATCAGCAGATTTAGGCCCTCATCACTGCGAGTGGCTTTTTACTGTTCCAGCCACAAAAACAGCTGTAGAGCAAACTGCCATTATGCAGGAGATGGTAAGACAAGAGTGTTCTGATGAATTAAACATTCTGGTCAGTGAGAAGATCATGTGTGCACAAGACCATGCTTTTCATGAACTCACAGCCAGATGATATAATTGCATCCCTCAAAAGTAAGCTCCAAGGCCCATCGTGGCAGTGCTGGGCCCCCACAGGCAAGGCTTCCTTCATCTGGGAGCTCGGTGAGAAACAGAGAAGGTAAGAGTGGCTTGACTCTCTTCTGGCTCCAAAAACTCAGGAGATCTCTCTGAGACCTAATGTCACAAAACATGCCACAGAAGAACCAGTAATTGGTTACATAGATTCCATATTTTCATTCTAGAAATAAGATAATTTAAACAATATAATATAGGGTTTTTTTAATGAATAAGAAGATGCTTCCCAAGTAAATTTGTAGTGTGTTTCAGGTCCCGACATTCAGAGCTCCACTTGCTTTGTAGGCCTCCCTTACAATGCCTCCCCTTAGCCACACATACCACTGATAGTCTACAGTGGAAAAAATTTAAATTTTATTATTTTTATGTAGCTTTTGTGTAACTTTAAATTTATTCATTCAAAAATTCTGTAATGAACAAAAATTAATTATAGTTTCTATTTATTCTTTTTAGGAGATTTACTTTTTTTACACATAGATGCTCAGAAGTCTTCTTCTAGTGAGGACATTTTGTAACAGATAGTCAGCACTACAGCATAATGTGACCCAGCAGCACTACGGCTCTGAGTCAGTTCCACAGCATCGGTGCCCTGAAGCCTCCCAGATGGACTTACCCAGACCTCACAGAGGGCATCTCAGTTACCATTCCTCAAGTGGCCTAGGACACAACCTGGCCATCCATATTTCTAAAAGTTTGAGAGATCTTGACCAAAACTAAGATGTAAGTGAGCCTCTTGATTGAACTGTGTTAAGATACGCTGTGCTGATTTCACACAGGTTGGGAGCAGGAGACTGACATGTGTATCTGGGGAACTTAGTCCTGGGCCTTCCGGCACATGGAAGGCCTGCCCTCTGCCAGACGCCATCTGCAAACCCTGTGCAGCTTCTCACTTAGCAGGCTTCCCTGACCTGAACACTCAACTTATTATTCTAAACCTTTGAGAAAGGCATATAGACAGTGTTCCTCTTTCTATTAATTCAGCAGTGGGCAGATTGTTTAGACAGTCTTGCAAATAGAGGCCCCAGCCCCTGGCTCCTGAGTGTTTACACTAGGCACACAGGCTGGGGAACCAGACAGCATCTCAGTATGGATCTAGAAGGAGGGACACCAAAAGCTTCATATCATGACATCAAAGCTTAAGGAGATGAAAGGGCATCTTTATATTTGCATCATAAACACGCTTTACATACTCTGATATTCCAAGAATCTTTCATTTTAGCAGGTGGAAAAACAATGGCAGGGGCACCTATGTAGAACACAGAGGCTGGCTTGTGGCTGGTGATGGAGTTTTACACGGCTTTGATATAACCACCGCAATTAAGCGCTCTGATGAGCAAGGACTTGTTGGGCTCTTTACAGGGTACACGCTGTTTACTAATCCCTGGTTTATGTGATAAATCCATCATCATTGGGCACAGCTGCAAACAAGTTTTTAAAGGGATAGATTTTGTTCAGCACAACAAATTTCAAATGTTTTGCCTCTCTCTGACGGTGTGCTGCCCATAAGAGGTGGCAAGGTGGATTCCAGGCTGTCTGGCTGAGCACTAGGGTGTTTTTAGCCTGGAGACACAGGTTTGAAGGTACGCTGCCCAGCTAGTGAGTGGAGAACATGGACAGGCACACCTCACAGCACCCACACAGTGAGCAGGGCCACATACTTGAACTCCCTGAGACTGAGGTCACAGCGGGGAGCAGGCCCTTCATTACCAGGTACCCCGGGCTGGGTCAACACCAGTCACATGCCTGTTCCTTATCCTGTTGGAAAGGACAAATACCAAAAAGAGTGAGGGAGGGAGCATGTTGGCTTTTTGTTTTTTCTGGGCCAGGTCTTATGCAGCCTTAATGGCCTTAAACGATTTAGGGAGCTAAGTCCTGGTTCTCCTGCCTCTACTTCACAAGGGCTGAAGTGATGGGTATGCGCCAGCTACCCAGCCTGTGCGCCTCCTCATCAAACCCAGGGCATGATAAACTTCACTCTGCCAACTGAGCTACGTCCCCAGCTCCTATATTGGTGGGTCTTGTTTTATCTAGAAAATTGTAAACATTTTAATCAATCTTATTTGCTGTATTTGTGCGGGTGGTGAATGTGTGTGTGTGCACATACATGCAGAAGCTAAATACCGTGGACATCGTTCCTCAGGACTCTTACTCTTTGCTGTTGCTAGGTTTGTTTGTTTTACTTTTTTTTTTTTTTAAGCTTTCTCTTTGTGAGCTTCTGTAGTGGCGGTGCGGCACATATGGAGGCCAGATAATAACCTCGGGTATCTTTCCTCAGGCACCATCCACCTTGTGTTTTGAGACAGGTTTTCACAGTGCTCTGAGCTCACTGAGTAGGTGAGGTGGGCTGCCTGTGAG
This sequence comes from Acomys minous, assembly GCF_964271855.1. NCBI lineage: Eukaryota > Metazoa > Chordata > Mammalia > Rodentia > Muridae > Acomys > Acomys minous. The sequence goes on from NC_140487.1 coordinate 42,850,507, forward strand.
CCCCAGGAATCCACCTGAGCCCATCTTCCCAGCTCTGAGACTGAAAGTCTGCCACACACAGCTTCTTCACATCGATAATGGCGTCAAGCTCAGGCCTCAGATATGTATAACAAGCATTGTACCAACTATCTCCAGACCCTATTTTTTTTTTAAGAGAGCCTTAGTTTTTATTTAATTTCTGAATTACAGAGCTATTTCTTCTTTTAAATAAGTTCAACTCTCACAATGACAACACAGATATCCATTGTACATTATGGCTGGTCCACCCAGAAGGCCAAATCTCAAAGCTCCAGGGCATGTATATACACGCACGCACGCACACACGCAAGCACGCACGCACACACATGCATGCACACGTGCACACACTATTTCAATAAATCAGCCTCTCCTGTTTAAAAAAAGTCATCTTGTACTTCAGTTTTTTTAAAGACACAGTTTGAATGAAGCTGAGCTACTTCCCATCAGTGTCATTGATTAGTTATGAGCGTGAATGAAGGCTGAGCCACACACTGGTTCACAGGATCCACATCACTTCTCAGAGGATGCTGAGACCACAGGCTGAGAGTGGCTGGTCCTGAGGCTGAGCATACCTCACCACCATCCTTGAACACTCTCTCAATCAACTGACCTTTGTCAACTGCTATGAAGTACACACATTAGAAAGCTTGATATTCTCAGAATCGTCTACACTCTGCCAGAGAGGTTGGGAAAGAGGCAGCGAGGTCACCAGCCAAGCATGACAGGACATAGGGTTCCTTACACAGGGGTAAGTGCCAGTGGAGGAAGTGTGTGCTTCCAGATGTGTGTGACTAAAGGCCATAGGTTAAAACAAAGAATAGTAGACCCTGGCCCTCCCCAGGCTGATCAGCTTTCAGTCAGTGTGTCCTGTTTCCAAGGTATATGTTGTTTTATGGTCCCAGATCAACAATATGGGACATGCATGATGCCACTCATGGTCACAGTCCTGAAGCCTGAGTGCAGCCAAGCGGCTGGACCCTCATTATGAAGTCCTTAGAATAGCCTCTCTTTGCTCTAGTCCCACACATCTGCTTGCACACAGGCCACCAGGTACCTCTTTAGCTTCTCAGCAGAACCCAGGGATATCTAGGTTTCCTTCCCTTTGCAGAGACCATCGGTAAAGCTTGGTAACCTGGCAGGGGGCACCACATCTCTCTGCAGTGCCATCTTGGATATGGTACAAATTCCTCTGGGCTTCACATAGGGTGACTAGGTGATCCCTCTGTCTGACTGGCTAACATGTGCTACCCAGCTAGAACCACAGGTCTATGGCAGGCAGGGATCAGGGCACCTTCTGTCCACTCTTGCTGTTAGCTCCTCCCCTGGCTGACTTCTACAAGAGGAAGTGAGTTGATCACACCATGGCGCTGCCTTTGGCTTGTCCCACCTCAGAGGGACCTCCTTGCTACAGATCTAGGGTTCACTAGGCCATGAGAATGAAGCATTCTGAGATTTCCTGTCCTGACAGGGATAAGGGTCATGAACATCTCACTGTAAGGTTCCTGATTGACAGAGCAGAATGGATTGCTGGGGACATTTGGCTCTTTCTGTCCCTATTGTCACACTTCTAGTCCCCCTTAGCAGAGGAAAAATGGCTAAGGGGACCAGGGCAGCAGGCATTAGTCCACATTGCTAAGTGTTACTGTATCCTTCCTTCATTCACCTCTGTTCTTCTATGACAAGGATCACCAGGAACAGCTCTGGGCAGGAACAGGATTTGAGTTCTCGTCTAAAGATGGGTGTAATGAGGTTGTACTTGTTAGGAAGCAGATGAAGATACATGTGAGCTAAGGCATGAAGTAGTTCTAAGAAGTAGTGTAAAGTATCAAATTGGAGTTCATGAAAATATAGACTTCCTAGGACTTGCTTCTGGATTGTGTATGGACCTCCCACTTTAACATCTTCAAAAGCTAAAAACTGGCTTTGAAAATGCTTACCATGTCAGAGGCTGTCCCCACCTTCCCCACAACCCTGGACAGCAGGGACTGCCTGCTTTTAAGACTGTCTCTAACATGAACTCTGCTGTCCCAATTTGATCACTTCCCCTTGGTGGGGAGGCCTGTGGCACACAGAGGAAGAGGAAGCAGGCTATCCAGATGAGACCTGATAGGTTGTGGTCATGTGGTGGAGGTCTAGGGGAGGGGAGTAGGGTGGAAGACGGAGGGAGGGTGGGAACAGGAAAATACAAGTAAGGGGATAACAATTGGGATGTAATCTGAATAAATTATAATAAATTAAAATTAAAAAAAATAAAAGGCTGTGAATTTGGGAGAAGGCAGACATGGGAAGGGTAGGAGCTAGGAAAGAAGGAATGGTACAATTAATTCATGTTTTTATTTCTCTTTTTAAAAAAGAAAGAACACACCAAAACCCATCAAATCATAACAGAAGCATGGAGTCTATTTTGTGTTGATGAACTCCTGAGGATGTGGCCTGCCTTGGAGTGTGGCTGACATACCAAGAATGGAGCTATGTGAGAATTGAGTGCGTTTGATAAAACTCCAAAAGAACAAGTCTTGTGACCTTAGTTTCTTCAAAACATGGAACTGTTCTTGGAATGTGTTTTTGTGTTCCTCCCAGGTATAGAGCACAGGCGTGAGTATTCCTTACAACCGGCTACTGTTATTTGTTTATATGCCTTTATGGGAAAGTATGTTTCATCCACTGTGCAGCTTCCTCACCAAGTGCCACTTGCCCTTGGTGATTGTACGCTCACTCATGTGACTCCTCTTAGCCCTCAGAGTATATATTGTATGATGCTCTGAATAAAGTTGGATATTACATAAGAATTTAATCTGCAAAAAAAAGTTTTTTAAAAAAGAAAGAAACAGAAAATGCTTCCCACGGTTATCCACTGTCAATCACACACTCAACAACTGCTTTAGTAAACAGAAAGATGCAAAGAAACAAGCAATAGCTACTAGTGGCTGGGGTTATGACAGCAGCTGAACAGAGCAGAGGAGATCCTGAGTGCCTAATGAACAGTGGGACAGAACCCCAGCATCATTCTGCAGCACAGCCTCTCCCTGTGTCATCCTCCAGAATTCTGTAAGCCAGAAGACAATGGGGAGAGCACTCCTCCCTCAGCAGCAGGCTTGTCAAAGCCCGCTTCTCTGATCAAGCAGCCAAACTGTTTGACTATTCAGATGTGGTGGCACATACTTATAATCCCAACACTGGAGGAGGGGCAGAGTAGGGAGTTAGAGGCCAGCCCGAAACACATAAGACCTTGTCTCAAAAAAGTAACAGTAGGGATGGCTTGGATGGTAAAAGTGTTTGCCACCAAGCCTGACGATCTGCATTTGATCCTTACAACACACATGGTGGAAGGAGAGATCCAACTCCTGTGTGTTGTCTTCTGACTGCCATATGTATACTATGGAACCTGCGCGCGCACACACACTCGCACACATGCACAAGAGGGGGCTGGGGAATAGGGAGATGGAGACGTAGCTCAGTGGTAGAGGGTAGAAGGGTGCATACTTTGTCTAGTATGCACAAAACCTTAGGTTTAAATCACCAATAATAAAATTTCAAGCCTCTCAGATGCTGCTCACTCTTGCGTTCCCAGTCTATATATCTGAACACAGATGGGTCCCGCTGCCCAACATTCCACTGTCCTATGGCTCTTTGGTTTCTCATTTGCATGCCTGGATGCAGGGGAATTGCTGAAACCCTGCCACAGAACGCAAATGCCAATGGCTGTCTTTTCTGGAGTCCCCATCCGCACCAAGATCCTCACAGTAGCCTGGACCACTCTGGAAGCAGGAGAGCAAAGATGCAAGAGCACTTTTCAGGCATTTGACTGCCTGGCTCTGCCCTGGTTGCTCTCTGTCGTCACCCTGTCCAGCACATCACAGGCCCCTGGAGTCCTGCACTCATTCTATTTCCAGCAGGACAGTTGTTGAGCCCTGTCAGACAGCAGTACCACAGATCTGGTGGTGACTGAGCATCATGGAAGCCAGAGATGTCACAGCCTCCCAAGGGCCACACACACCTGGCATTGGACTCTAAGGGACTCTCAGGAGCCATTTCCCAGCTCTGCAATAACCTAGATGCCCACAGTTTCTGTTTTATGGAACTTCCACCCACTTCCTGTGGCTGCCCATAGTTGACTCTGCCACTAGCTTACTCCTTCCCACAGGCTGATGGTATTCTGGGTATGAGTAAATACACCACTTTGTTCATCTTTCACCTACTGGGAGCCACTGAGCTCCTTCCAGCATTAGCCATGGAGGGTAGAGGTGCAGACATTCCAGATGTGTGCTCTCTGTTTGCTCTGTTTGTCTGCTCATAAGAAACACATAAATACCACCACTGGAACAAAGGGTCAGCACATTTAATTTTTATCAGAAACTGCCAAAAATACTAAGGGATGTTATTATTTTAAATATCCTGCACAAAGTCCAAATTTTCATCTCTGTAAAATGTTCCTGCTGCTACCAGGCGTGTAACAGTGTAGGCTCACGAGCTCATCGTGATATTGGGTAAGTATCTGCAGCTCAGTCTGCCACTGCACATCTTCCACTGTGTCCTGACTGCTGAGATTTTCCCCATTACCTAGAATGACTTTTTCTTCTTACTGGTTAGTGGGTTCTCATGGTGCTAATGCAATTCCTTTGTCACCTATGTGCATTTGGACTGTCTCTGCCCAAGTGGACCTATTCATTTTCTCTTTAAACCACCTCTTTAAGACCAGAAAGTTTCTGTGTAGTTGGATTAGGTATAATTGTTTTCTCTCTTGTGGATATTGTTTTATGTTCCCTAACAGGCTGCCACCTATCCCCCAAGTTATGGAAATAGTCCCCAGTGTTTTCTTGTGAAATCATCATAATTCCGTTTTTACCTTGATGCCTATGATCCAAATCAAATTGATAACTGGTTATGATGTGAGTTAGTTTGGCTTTTACTGATAACTGGCTGTGCTGTGAGTTAGTCTGGGTTTTAAGGATAAGTAGTGTTAAAGGCATTGGTTAAAAATCAATGACCCATGTTAGTGAGGGCTCAGTGCTCTAACGGCAGTCTGATTATTGTACCTACTAACACATGAAGGCAGCAGTCACAAACTAGTCTCTGTTTTGTCCTAGTAACAACAATATTAGAATTAGCTATGCAAACTTTTATGGAATTATGACTGTGACCGAACAGAATGCACAGTTTACATCAGAGACGGCTACCAGCCATTCATGAACATGGTCCATTTCTTTGTTCCTTTAGGGATTCTTCATTTCTCTTGGCAGTGCTTTATAGTTTTCTAAATTGATTCCTTCCACGTTTTTTATTACTTCTACTTTTAAGTAGTTCATGCTTTTGAGGTTATTTTACATGAAATGATCATATTTTTCATTCTTGCTGCTGATTGATAAATTAAAAATACATTTTTTAAACTTTGAAAATGTGTATCTATTTTTTCTAATAAGTCATTTCTGTTGCTTTGTTTTGTTGTTCTTGTCAATAATCAGGGCTTCCTGTGTACACAGGACAACTCTTCCTCTTGGCTTCAAGTCTGTGTGCTCTTTATTTTTCTCTTGTCTTTATATACTAGTTGGACTTTGCAGTCCCAGGTTGAACGTAAAAGATGACAGAGAGACTTGGCATCCTTCTAGCCTGAGTGACTCAGTCTCTCAACATTAAGTACTGTGTCACCTGACAGTTTCTGTGGTTCCTTTTCTCATGCCAAGGAAGTGAAAGTACTTCTTCGTTGTTCCTAATTTCCTAGGAGATTCTATCTTGAGTGGGTTTAAATATCTGTCAAAGTACCTGCCTGATCCACCTGGGGCACAGCCAGCAGAGATGAGCAGTATATTGTACCCCAACCTCATTGCCTGCCTTTGCTAGGAGGCCTACAGGGACCCCAGGAACACCAGTTTAGACCCCCTCCCCACAAATTCCCTGCCTTCCTGATCCACCTGAGGCACAGCCAGCAGAGATGAGCTGCATGCTATCTCTGGACCCCTATCACCCACCTTCCTGAGGAGGTCAGGGCAGGGGGCTCAGGAATATCCAGCTTAGAACCCTCCCTGCCAGTTCCATCCTTGCCTGCTTCCCCTGGGGCACAGCCAGCAGAGGGACGCTGTGCTCTGTCCCCGGAGCTCCACTATGAGGGCCAAGGCTCCAACTTCCTGAGGAGTCCCACGTCAGAAACATCCAGCCAACCATAGGGACAGCAAGATAATCAATGTAAGAACACAATCAATAAGAACCTAGAACCATGGTACCACTAGAGCCCAGCTATCCTACTACAGGAAGCCCTGGATATCCTAACACAGCTGAAATATACTATAAATTTATTTTTATGAAGATGTAGAGGCTTTTAAAATGGGAAAAGACCATAAATATTTTATGAAGATAATAGAGGCCTTTAAAGTGGAAACTAATAATTCCTTTAAAGAAATACAAGAAGGTATAATCAAACAGGTGAAGAAATTAATACAACTGTTCATGGAAATAGAAGCAATAAAGAAAACACAAACGAGGCAATCCTGGAGATGGAAAACCTATGGAAGAGAACAGGAACTACAAACACAAGCATGACCAACAGAATACAAGAGATGGAAGAGAGAATCTCAAGTATATAAGATACAATTGAAGAAACTGATACATCAGTCAAAGAAAATGTTAAATCTAAAAAGACTCCTGATACAAAACATCCAAGAAATCTGGGACATTATGAAAAGACAAAACTTAAAAATAATAGGAATAGAAGAAGATTCCAACCTCCAAGGCCCAGGAAATATTTTTAACAGAATCATAGAAGAAAAATTCCCCAACCTAAAGAAAGAGATTCCTATAAACATACCAGAAACTTGTAGATAAAAAAAAAAATAGATTGGACCAGAAAAAAATCCTTCTGCCACATAATAATAAAAATACTAAATATGCATAACAAAGAAAAATATTAAAAGCCATATAATAAGTTACAAAACAAGCTTCAGCAGATATTAAAAAAAATAAAAGAAATAACCATGGATTAAAGTTAGGTTTCAACAACATCAGAAACAATAGAAAGCCTACAAACTCATGGAAACAGAACAATTTTCTACTCAGTGACCAATGGGTCAGGGAAGAAATAAGAAAGAAATTAAGGACTTTCTAGAAGTCAATGGTAATTAAGGTACAATATGCACAAACTTATGCAACACAATGAAAGCAGTGCTAAAAGCAAAGTTCACAGCACTAAGTGATTTCATAAATAAAATGGAGAAGTCTCATACTAGTAATTAAAAGCACACCTGAAGGCTCTGAAAGAAAAAGAAACAAACATACCCAAGAGGAGTAGAAGGCAGGAAATAATCAAACTGAGGGCTAAAATCAATAAATTAGAAAAAAAGAAAACAATTCAAAGAATCAACAAAACCAAGAACTGGTTCTTTGAGAAAATCAACAAGATAAAGAAATCCTTAGCCAAACTATTTAAAAGCAGAGAGACAGAATCCAAATTAATGAAATCAGAAATGAAAAGGGGGGGGCATAACAACGGGCACTGAGATAATCCAAAGAATCATTAGGTCTTACTTCAAAGGCCTGTACTCCACAAAATTGGAAATTTTAAATGAAATGGATGGTTTTCTTGATATATACCACTTACCAACATTAAATCAAGATCAGGTAAACAATTTAAATAGACCTTAATCCCTAAGGAAATTGAAACAGTCATTAAAAGTCTACCAACCAAAAAACCCAGGGCAAGATGGTTTCAACACAGAATTCTACCAGACTTTCATAGAATAGCTAATACAAATACTCCTAAACTATTCCACAAAATAGAAACAGAATGAGCATTGCCAAATGCTTTCTATGAGGCTACAGTCACCCTGATATCTAAACCACACAAAGACTCAACAAAGAAAGAGAATTTCAGAAAAATTTCATTCATGAACCTGATGTGAAAATACTCAATAAAATACTCACAAACCAAATCCAAGAACACATCAAATACATCATCCACCATGATGAGGCAGGCCTCATCCCAGGGATGCAGGGATGGTTCAACATACAAAAATCCACAATGCAATTCACCATATAAACAAACAGAAAGAAAAAAAAATTAAAGGAGATCAAGGGGATACAAATTGGAAAGGAAGAAGTCAAAGTATCACTATTCATAGATGATATGATAGTATACATAAGTGATTTCAAAACCACATTTAGCAAAATGGCTAAATTCAAAATTAACTCAAAACACACACACACACACACACACACACACACACACACACACACACACACAGTAGTTTTCCTTTATACAAGTGATAAACAGGGTTATTTAGCAAGAACTTATGGAAACAACAGCCTTCACAATAGCCACAAAATCTATAAAATATCTTTGGATAACTCTAACCAAACAATCGAAAGACCTGTATAACAGGAATTCCAAGTCTCTCAAGAAAGAAATTGAAGAAGATATCAGGAGATGAAAAGATCCCCCATGCTCATGGATTGGCAGGATTAACATAGTAAAAATGGCCATTGTCCAAAAGCATCTACAGATTCAATGAAATTCCCATCAAAATTCCAACACAATTCTTTATAGAACTAAAAAGAGCAAGTCTTAACTTCATATGGAAAAATAACCCAGGACAGCTAAAACAATCCAGTACAACAAAATAACTTCTAGAGGCACTGCCATCCCTGATTTCAAGCTGTACTACAGGGCAATAGTAATTTTTAAAAACTGCACAGTATTGACATAGAAATAGACTAGTGGATCAATGGAATCGAACTGAAGACCCAGAAATAAACCCACAAACATATGGACACTTTATTTTTTACGAAGAAGCCAACAACATGCAATGGGATAATGAAAGCATATTTGACAAATGGTGCTGTTCTGACTGGAGATCTGAAGCTTGAAGAGTCCAAATAGATCCATATTTATCACTGTTATTTGCACAATGGAATACTACTCAGCTATTAAAAGCGAGGAAATCATGAAATTTGCAGGCAAATGGATGGATCTAGAAAATATCTTCCTGAATGAGGTAACCCAGACCCCAAAAGACACACAACGTATATGTATTCACTTAAGAGTGGATATTAGCCATAAAGTACAGGATAATCATGCTATAATCCACAAACCCAAAGAAGCTAAATAAATGAAGGAGGGCTCAAGGGAGGATGCTTGAATGTCACTCAGAAGAGAAACTAAAATAGACATCTGAAGTAGATGGAGTGAGGGAAGTGGATGAGATGGGGGTTGGGAGGGGATTGGGTATCAGCTGTGTGGAGAGTGAGCTGGGAGAGAAAGGAAATTGGTGAGGGGTCATGTCTGGGAAGGAGAAGGCTTCTGGGAGTCTATGGGGGTAATCTTAGCTGAGATTCCTAGCAGCATGGAATATGGAGCCTGAAGTGGCCACCTCCCATAGCCAGGTGGGACCTCAGTGGAGTTAGGGAGACATCAAGCCACCCACAAAACCTTCAACCCAAAATTTGTCCTGCCTACAAGACGTGTAGGGATAACGAGGGAGAAGAGACTGAGGGAACAGCCAAATAATGACTAGCCCAAGTTGAGACATACCCTATGGGACAGAGCCAACCCCTGACTCTATTCATGATACTCTGCTATGCTTCCAGACAGGAGCCTAGCATAACTGTCTTTTGAGAGGCCCACGCAGCAGCTGATGGAAACAGATGCAGAGACCCATAGCCAAACAATAGCTAGAACTCATGGAGTCTTATGGAAGAGTTAGGGAAAGAAATGACGGAGGCAGAGGGGTCAGGGACCCCATAAGAGACCTACATAGCCAACTAGTCTGGGCCTATGGGGGTTCACGGAGACTGAGCCACCAACCAAAGGACGTTCATAGGCTGGACCTAGGTGCCCTGCACACGTGTAGCAGATATGCAGCTTGGTCTTCATGTGGGTCCCCCTAACAATTTCAGGGGGCTGTCTCTACCTCTGTTACCTGCTATTGGATCCCTTTTCCCTAGCTGGGCTGCCTTATCTGGCCTCAGTGGGAGAGGAAGCACTTAGTCTTGCTGCGACTTGATTGCCAGGGTAGGTTGGCACCCTTCTAGAAGGAGAAGAGGGGGAAGGAAGGAAGGGGGTGTGAGAATAGGAGTGGGAGGAGAGAAGGGAGGGGTCTTCGATCAGGCTATAAAATGATTAAATAAATGAAGACAGATCTCTGTATAACATGTTCTCACTGAGGTAAATATTCAGCTTTCTATTCCATTCCTTTGGTGGACCATGTTGATTTTCAAACATTGAGCCAGCTTCACAGGGTACAGCCTGCACTGTGTTATCTTTTCCTATGTGACTGGGTTCAATGGGTTAAGATTGTGTTACAGATGTCAGCATATACGTCCTTAATTTTCTTGTATCCCTTTGTCAGATCATGATGATCTCATAATATTCATTGGGAAATCTTCATTTTCTGTTTTTAGAAAAGAATATTATATGATTGTTACAACTTCTTCTTTGGAGATTACCTTTAGGAAAGTTATTTTGATAGAAAGTTTCATTAGATATTTGGTGCTTAAATTTTATTCTGTATCATTCCCTTAACAAGTAAATTTTTTGAGAAGTTTTCCATTGTCACTTGTCATTTACTAGTAAATTATCAATTATCAGAGTGTATTTCCATGATGTTGTTTTATATGCATATATATGTATGTATGTATGTATGTATGTATGTATGTATGTATATATATATATATATATATATATATATATATATATATATATATCTTGTCATGTTGGTTCAATATAAAACAACTCCCCACCTTTTTTTAAACAGCACTGTTAGTGTCTGTTTTCTGTAGTTCCTCTGAATTACTCTTAGGGAAGGCTGACGCAGGGCAATAGTGTTTTTTTAAATATATTTTATTAATTTGTTCATATTGCATCGCAATTGCATATCCCATCCCTTGTATCCTCCCATTCCTCCCTCCCTCCCATTTTCCCCTACTCCCCTCTCCTATGACTGTGACTGAGGGGGACCTCCTCCCCCTGTATATGCTCATAGGCTATCAAGTCTCTTCTTGGTAGCCTGCTATCCTTCCTCTGAGTGCCGCCAGGCCTCACCATCCAGGGGATGTGGTCAAATATGGGGCACCAGAGTTCGTGTGAAAGTCAGCAGTTGTGTTTTTTTTTAATTTTCTAATTTTATTTTATTAATTTATTCTTATTACATCTCAATGGTTATCCCATCCCTTGTATCCTCCCATTCCTCCCTCCCTCCCATTTTCCCATTACTCCTCTCCCCTATGACTGTGATTGAGGGGGACTTCCTCCCCCTTTATATGCTCATAGGGCATCAAGTCTCTTCTTGGTAGCCTGCTATCCAAGGGACGTGGTCAAATATGAGGCACCAGAGTACGTGTGAAAGTAATACCCCACTCTCCACTCAACTGAGGAGAATGTCCTGTCCGTTGGCTAGATCTGGGTAGGGGTTTGAAGTTTACGGCCTGTATTGTCCTTGGCTGGAGCCATAGTTTGAGCAGAGCCCCTGGGCCCAAATCTGCCTATCATAATGTTCTTCTTGTAGGTTTTTAGGACCCTCTGGATCCTTCTACTTTGCTATTCTCCCATGCTTCTCTCATCTAGAGTCCCAATAGGATGTCCTCGCCTCTGTCCCAGTTTCCTGGTAAGTGAAGATTTTCATGGGACATGCCCCTTGGGCTAGTATGCAGATATAAGTGAGTATATACCATTTGACTCTTTCTGCTTCTAGCAATAGTGGGTTGTTTTGTTTTTATTTTTTTATTAATTTATTCATATTACATCTCGATTGTTAGCCCTTCCCCTGTTTCCTCCCATTCTTCCCTCCCTCCCACTTCCCCCCTTCTCCCCTCCTCTATGTCTGTGATTGAGGGAGACCTCCTCCCCCATATATGCTCTTAGAATATCGAGTCTCTTCTTGGTAACTTGCTATCCTTCCTCTGAGTGCCGCCAGGCCTCCCCACCCAGTGGATGTGGTCAGAAAAGGGGCACCAGAGTTCATGTGAGAGTCAGATCTCACTCTCCACTCAATGGTGGAGAATATCATGTCCGTCGGCTAGGTCTTGGTAAGGGTTCAAAGTTTACTGCCTATATTCTCCTTGGCTGGTGCCTTAGTTTGAGGAGGACCCCAGGACCCAGATCTGCCTGTCATAAAGTTTTTCTTGTGGATTTCCAGGACCCTGTGGGTCCTACTATTTCCCCATTCTTCCATGCTACTCTCGCCTAAAGTCTCAATAGGATGTCCTCTCCTCTGACCCACTTTCTTGGTAAGTAAAGTTTTTCATGGTACGTATCCCTTGGACTAGTGTTTTGATATAAGTGAGTATATACCGTTTGTCTCTTTTTGCTTCTGGGTGAACTCACTCATTATGATGATTTCTAGCAGTAGTGTTTTTAAGAGGCCAGTCTGGGTGCTATTTGCCCTAGCATGTTTGTGCTGTCCTATTTTCTGCATTTCTACTGTGATCTCCATCAGTCCTTCCTGCTACCTCTGGTGCATCTAATGTGCTCATGTGTTTGACATTTTTTAAAGTGCAAGATCAGGGCATTGGTTAGTTATTCCCTCAGTCTCTACTCTATCTTTATCCCTGCACATCTTGTAGTCAGGGTAAATTTTGGGTCAAAGTTTTTGTGGGTGGGTTGGTGTTTCCCTCCCTCCACCAGGAGTCCTGTCTAGTTAGAGGGTGTCCTCTTCCGTCTCCATGACCTCTGACACTGGGAATCTCAGCTAGAGTCACCCCCATATCCTCCCAGAAGCCTACCTTGTCCTATGTCCCTAGCTTTTCACAGAGATGCCTCCACCCATAGTTTCTCTGTTCTCAGCAAGCCCTCTCTCTGTCCTCCTGCCCCTGCTCTCCCCAGGTCTGATCTCCACCCTCACTTCTCTCTGTGTTCCCTCTCCTACCTTATTCCCTCTCTTCAACCATTTTCAATGTCTATTCTCTTTCCCTTTCTTAGTGAGATTTAATTATCTGCCTGTGGGTCCTCCTAGTTACTTATCTTTTAGGGGCCTGTGAATTGTAGTATTTTTCTCCTGTACTATACAGCTAAAATCTGCTTATAAGTGAGTAGATACCATGTGTATCTTTTTGTGTCTGGGTTACCTCTCAGAATGATCTTTTCTAGTTTCATTTATTATCCTTCAAATTTCATGATTTCCTTGTTTTTAATAGCTGAATAGCATTCCATTGTGTAAAGGTACCACAGTTTCTTTATCCATTCTTTGGTTGAAGGACATCTAGATTGTTTCCAGATTCTAGCTATTATGAATAAAGCTGCTATGAACATAGTTGAGCAAATGTCCATGTTGTATGGTAGAGCATCTTTTGGGTATATACCAAGGAGTGGCATAGCTCAGTCTTGAGGTAGAACTATTCCCAATTTTTCTGAGACAGCACCAGATTGATTTCCAAGTAGTTGTAGAAGTTTACACTCCCAACAGCAATGGAGGAGTGTTCCCCTTTCTCCACATCCTCGCCTACATGTGCTGTCACTTGAGTTTTTTATCTTTGCCATTGTGATTTGTGTAAGATGGAATGGTCAACCAATAACCTGTCCAACCCAAGACCCACACTATGGGAAAGAGCCCATCACTGAACTATTAACAATACTCTGTTCTCAGACAGGAGCCTAGCAGAGCTGTCCTCTGAGAAGCTACACCCAGCATCAGATCCAAACAGATGTGAAGACTCATAGCCAAACATTGAGCAAAGCATAGGAAATCTTGTGGAAAAGCTGAGAGAAGGATAGAAGGCCCTAGAGGTGGCAGGAGTTCCACAAGAAGACCAGGGCCCCAAGGGGCTTGCAAAAACTGAAACACCAAACAAGGACCAAAACTGACTGGACTTAAACCTCCTACACAGATGTAGCAGATGGGCAGCTCAGGCTTCATGTGGGTCACCCAGTAAGGGTAGCATGGGCTGTCTCTGATATGCACTGGGTTACCTGCTTTTTGATCACTCCCTCCTGGTGAGGCTGACTTGACTGGCCACAGGGGAAGAGGAAGTGCTCTCAGTCCTGATGCGACTTGATGAGCTGGGGTGGGTAGGTGGGGGGGGGCTGCCCTTTTCTGAGGAATAGGGGAGAGAGGATAAGGGAAGAGTGAGGGAATGAGGGTGGGACCAGGAGGAGAGGAGAGAGGGGGCCACCATCGGGATGTAAAGTGAATGAATAAATTAATTTTTAAAAAGATACAAGATCAGTTCATTGTTTTAAGTCTTCTAAAATTGGCATTTCAGAAGTAAATATTTTCTTCAAAACATGACTTTAGTTGTAAAATTTTATGTGTATATTCATTTTCACTCAGTTTAACTTGCTTGGTTTTTTTTTTTTTTCATTGAAAACTCTTCTTTGATGTATGTGATTTACAGCAGTTCGTATAACATGAAAATGATTGAGTCTTTTTTTGGAGTCATCACTGGTACTGATTTAAATGTTGCTCTGCTGTGGTCAGAAGAAACACTGATAATCTCAGATGCGTGGAGAGCAGTTTTGTGTGTTGTCCTGGCAAACAGTGCATGTGGGCTTGTAAGTGATTCAGATTCCCATAACTGCCAGATAAGCCATTTAGATTTTGTAATTTAGACTAACTTTTACTTTTACATTCGTGTGTGTGTGTGTGTGTGTGTGTGTGTGTGTGTGTGTGTGTGTGTGTTTCAATTATAATTGAGAGTCTATGTGTTTAACCATTTTGTATTGCTGTTTTATATCACGTATTGAGAACGGGATTTTAAAACACAGTGTAGTATATGTCTGCTTATCTCTCCCTCCCTCCTTTGCCATCTTTGGCTTATGTATTTGTTACTAAGCAGATACAGAAATTTAATTATTACTTTTTACTGATGGAGTATTCTACCTTTCCCTTTGCCAGCCTGCTTTACAGTGAATTCTATTTTGTCTGGTACTTTGTTTGGCTGGTTGTTGTTGTCCTGACTTTTTTTTTCCTTTGGTACTTGTTTTGGTTTGGTTTTGATGCCACAGTTAAAGCCAGAGATGTGGGGACATGCCAGGCAATACTCTGCCGCTAGGCACACCCCAGGCCTACTCTACTCTCTACCCATCCCTGTTTGATCAGCTACGTGCAGACCTTTGCAGTCAATTCTAACTGGTAGGTTAATCCTTTTGTGTTTTTTTCTGGTCATTAAAAAGGCAGAGTTTGGTTCTGCCATCTTATTATTTGTTTCCTATTTCTCCATTTCTCCTACCTTGTCTGTTTCGGGGATCAGCAAAGACTTTGGGTGTGTTCCTGTTATTCCTGTACTAACTTTTTAGATCCATAATTTAAAAATTTTGGTGTCTTCTCTAAGGATTAAAATATATACCTATAATATATTACAGTGTGTTTCACTATTGTATCACCTCAGATAAAGTACAGTTCACTTTTTTGTTCTTCTCTCATACGTTATATCTCGCCTGCAGTTTCCTCTCCTTCCACTCCCCCCAGTTCCCCCAGATCCACCGTTCACTTCTGAAATCTGGTTCGGCCCAATCCTCTATGCACAACTGCTTTCATGTGTGTTGAATTTACGCATGTAAACTCTGGCTGCTTTAAAACTGCTCCTCAGCCTTTGCTGTTATTCACAGCTACTCCTTTCCTGAGTAGGGCTTAGGTTTTCTTGCTTCTCCTACAACTGTTTGTTTCTGTTGTTAATAAGCACACCTCGTCATGAAGGAGCCGTGATAGGCTCTGGACTCTTGCACCTCCTAAGGGCTCTTCTTTCAGCAGGCTGACTTGGAACTCAACAACCACATTCTAGAGTGGGCAGCGACTTCTAGATGAGTCCTTTCACACCCAAAGTGT
Organism: Acomys minous; assembly: GCF_964271855.1. Taxonomy (NCBI): domain Eukaryota; kingdom Metazoa; phylum Chordata; class Mammalia; order Rodentia; family Muridae; genus Acomys; species Acomys minous. The sequence continues at coordinate 42,866,268 of NC_140487.1, forward strand.
GCTGCAGGGGTCAGACACTGATTGGAGATTTGGCCTCCTCTCCTGGTCATATCTCTCTAACTTTCCCGATGATCTGCCAACTCCAACCTCCCCTGATTTCAGCCCAGGAGCCCTGTTGGTTTCTCCTGTCATAAGTGATGATTGTAAAATGTTTTGAGCTTGACATTTTTCACCAGTTTAGTTTCTGTGTTCCAAAGTGGGTATCTGCTGGTTTCTGACTGTTGGAGGCTTTCTAGGGCCCTCGGAGCAGGCTTGTGTATGGCTTCCTAAGCTTGTGACAGTCCTTGGTCGAGGTTGCGCTGCTAGCCCTTGTCATAGCCATAAACCTGAACATCTGCTTTTGATGGACTGCCCCCTTGCTTCCCACAAAAGCAGAAACCACATGTGTCTGATAATTATCACAACTAACATCAGATATTCCTCTCTTTGTTTTTCCCATCAGGAAGTCTCACAACATCCAGATCGGATGCTAGATCAGGACTGACTCCATGCATCTCAACCCACGAAGGGCAGTGAATTTAAAAGCATCATCAGAGAACTCACTCCTGCCAGTCACACTGCTCCTCATAAAACTACACTGTTACTTCCCATGAAACAGTAACCTCTTGTATATATGGTTGTTTCCTGTGGATACGGTAGTCACCCACGGCCATAGTCACCAGCTGTGCTGGTAACTGTCAACTTGAGACAACCTAGAACCATCTGCAAAGAGAGTCTTAATAAAGAACTATCTACATCAAGTTGACCTGTGGGCATTTCTGTGTGGGGCTGTCTTAACTGTAAGTTGGTGAGGGAATATCCAGCCCATTGTGGGCAGTACCATTCCTTATGAGAAGAGAAAGCTAGCTGAGAGCGAGGAAGCAAAGATGTGTTTATTTTCTCTTTGCTCTTCACTATGGATATGGCGTGCTTGAGTTCCTATTGACTTTTCTGAAATGATGGTCTGTATGTAACTTGGCATTGTAAGCCAAATAAATCATTTTCTCCCCTAAGTTGATTTTTTGGTTAGGACATTTTATTTATTTATTTTTTATTTTTTTTCCTCTTTTATTAATTTATTCTTGTTACATCTCAATGGTTATCCCATCCCTTGTATCCTCCCATTCTTCCCTCCCTCCCATTTTCCCCTTATTCCCCTCCCCTATGACTGTTACTGAGGGGGATTACCTCCCCCTCTATATGATCATAGGGTATCAAGTCTCTTCTTGGTAACCTGCTGTAGGACATTTTATTATAGCAACAGAAGTAAAACTAGACATCACTTGCAGACATACTTATTGTGCACAAAGTCATTTCTCAGAGACACAGTCATCTTCCGTAGCACTGTCACCTCCTGAAGAGACAGTCACTTCCTATGACCACAAGCATTCCTATGGCCACACAAATCCGGTGGACACAATCATTTCCTGTGGCATTATTACTTCCTGTGGTCACTCATCTCTTGTGGAAACAGTCACCTCCTGTGGCCTTGTCACCTCCTATGGTCACTCATACTTGTAAACACAGTCACCACTCACAGACACAGTCACCTGTGGCATTGTCACTTCCTGTGTACATAGTCATCACCTGTCATGGACAGCATTGCGATGCTTCAGTTTATATCACATTCCCTGGTAGAACTAATTTGTGGAGAAATATCCCTGAGAAACCAGGAGTCTTCAAACAGTGTTTCTGGTACCAAATGGTCTCTCGCGCCCTCCCCTGCCCGGGTGAACACCAGCAGCCTTTATCATGCTCTTGTGTTTCCAAATTATAGGTTTTACTGGAACCTGGACATGTAAAAGCAAAGGAAACCTTTTCCACTTGCTGCAAGCCAGCTGGCTCTGGAGGGAGCAGGTCCAGGCTGTGCCTAACCTTAGGATTCTTTACATCTTCCTGTATAGGGCTATATAGATTTAAAATAAGCAAAATGATTAATATTTTACTCTGGCAGTCTAAAGGAAGCTAGATTTTGGTATATGTCTGAGGAAAATAATTCAGTGTTGTTAAGGAAAGCATAGACAAGATAAGAATATAAATGTATGCTTAAAAATAGTAAAAACAAACACAAGCCCTCCACATCTTCCAGGTGTGCCCTGCCTGGTCTCACACTGCTCCCAACACTCATTTCCAGAGACAGCTCCATCCACTGTGGTGAATCTCTGGACCTGGTCACACTCCACAGCCTTTCCTCCTCAACCCTTGCCAGCCTCACTGGTTACCAATGAGCTTCCAGCCTTCAGACACACCTCTCCTGCTATGCTGCACTCAGGCTGTGTGTGTGTGTGTGCTCTCCAGGATGGCCTCAGCCCAGCATGCACACTTTAACTTCATGTGACTCCATAGCCTTCATCATCAATCCCAAATACTGCCCCTATTCTCCTAAGGGGGAAAAAAACACGTGGGACTTTGGGTACTTTTCCATTTGTCTGGTCACTTTTCCTCATTTCTGTCTTCCTCTGTTCACTCTTTCATTCCCTCTGGTATCTCCAGTAGCATCTTAGATCACAAGGTCTTGACAGTAGTACTTAATAATATTTTGGCCAATAATTTGGTGTGGGTGCTACTGTAGGGCACTCAGCAGTAGGCCTGGGTTCTGCACATGTGGTGCCAGGAGCCCAGCTGTGACTATGGGAAATGTCTTCACCCAATGATGGATGTCTCCTGTCCATACTGCCCTGCCCAGAGAGGTTCAGGGGTTGATAACAAACTCCTCTTTGCATCCTGACGTGATAAATTCCTTCACTAGAATTTACCCAAATTGCTGTTTTCTGTAGTCTTCCAGCTGAGCCCTTACACAGTGCTGATGCCTGCTTGGCACCAGAATGGAAGCGGGATTGATTCTCGGCCTCTCAGATATGCGTCACTACTGTAGGGATCACAACAATACTGCAAATGAAGAGCTTTCCTACAGACGAGGAAGTGCAAGTGTGCAGATAAAATACTCATATAGCATCCTAAAGGGAGAGTCAGGCCAAGTTGTAACACTGTGGACAATGTGCTGCCCACTATACTCTGATTGGAACGTTGGCTCATGGAGGAATGGGATGTTGGTATTAGGAACCAAAGGCAAGATCACATGACACATGTACCAATTTCCACCTGTGGGACTCTGGCTCCTGCCAGAATCCACTTTACCATGTGGTAAGGAGAAACATCTGCACCTGTCACTCAAGCCTGCTCTGGGATCTAGCTGTATAATCTGACCAGCACAGAGATGACCAAAGTAAAGAAAAGGAATGTGTCACTGTAGGGTGATCAACATCCCAAGCTGATGAAGGAGACAGAGTGACAGAAAAGCATCTACTGCCGAAGAGCGTTTGCAAATGCAGTAGCCCTTACCAATCTGAGAGGTCACCACTGAGAGCTATAATTTAATCTTGGTAGAAATTAACACTATTTCAACAAACTGTGCATCTGTAATTCTCAACCTCCCCCCCCCCCTAATAACAGAGGAAAGCATATTAGGGCATCAACTTTGGTAAGGAAGGATCATTCTCACCAAGGCTAATCACTCCCCTCCCCCATCCCTTTCATACACAGAATCTTGAAAATCAGCTGAAAAGGTGAAGGCACTTTGTTAGAGCCATATAAACACCCAGGCCTGGCAAAGTAAGAACATTTTTACTCTGCCCTCTGTAAGGTTGAATACCTGTCATTAGAAAATACAGATGCCTCCCGATGCCAGGCCCACAGGCTGAGGTCCACAGTGTTGGGACAGGCCTAACAGGACTGCAGCCTTGCCTAGATTCATACTGGCAGGCCCCTAAAATGACTGGGGTGTGTTCTGAATTTCTTATTATCTCCACTGGGTTTATTCCCAAATTTAGCTCTCGGGCTGGAAATGCACACACAGTGTCTCTTCCCTTTGAACAGGGCTTTTAATTTCTCCAGCTCAATTATAATTAGAAAGTATCTAAACTTTACCTTGGTGGTTTGGCTTTTCCACTAATAACTGGATCTTCAGAATTAATCTCTTGTAGAAACTCTCCCTCAGATCCCTACTTCCAGTTTCTGCAGGTTTCTGATTTCTTCTGAATATCCAGAAAAGAGTCTAGGCTTGGGTAAGAGTATCGCCATCTCCCCACATGACAGCAGCGGTTGTAGCCAATTTTTCTTTGATGTATGAGACCATCACTGACCATTACTATTACAATGAATTGACCAAACAGTCTATTAGCACAAATCACTGGGCTCTTAAAGTATATTAACTGTGTTAGTTTTTTATTGCTATGACAAAATACCTGATCAAATCAGCTTAAAGGCAGAAGGATTCATTATGAGGTTATGATTTCAGAGGTTTCAAACTATGGTCACTTGACCTGTGAGCAGGTAGACAACCACAGCAGGAAGGGCATGATGGGGCAAAAATGTTCCCCTCACGGAAGACAGGAGACAGAGGAAGGTACCAGAAGGGGTAGAGTTCTGGTCACACAGAACTGAGCTGGCAACACATGTAAAGCTGGCCACAGAGGGTCAATGCTGACCACAGAGTCATTGCTGACCAGTGCTAATAAAAAGTTTAGCCATTGTGTCGCAAAGAAAAGTAGCAGCTGGGACATAAGAAGCCCTAGGATTCACACTAAGATAAATTAGGGAAGATGCAAAAAATGAAAGCCATGTGTAAAAGGGGCAGCTGTGGTGCTGATTGCCTTCCCAGATTGCAGAGCTGTCAATCAAATAACCTATAGGAACTGAGTTAGGACTAGCCCAAGGAGGTCAATTTGGTTACAGTAAAAGAGAACTTTCTCCAAGCCCAAGGACTGGCTCTACTAACCACCATCCTCTCTAGTGAGATGGTTGGGGTGGCAGGGAAGCCACAGGGCAGGGTCTCCTCAGAGCTCACTGGAGCAGCATCCTCCTTCATGGAAAAGAGAACACAGAGAGAAAGGCTGGGGAAGATGAGCACTTTTCCAAGAGTCTCTACAGACCCTTCGGTGCAGAGAGATGTCAACAAAAACCAGGGGAAAGGAAAAGTGTGAGTATATGTGTCAGACCCAGGAGCCATCTTCCTATTGGTGTCAAGGTAGCATGTCTGAAAGGCCTACAATTTAGCTGGGTTTAGCCAAATGTTTTTCTAGCACAGGATATCTCAGAACTTGCCCATCAAGCAACAGTTAACATCTTGGGAGAAATTCTGTTTGGAGACTGTGGCTCAGACATATGCCTTGGTATTTAAATCTACAGTGGAGGAAACAGCTCCAGAGAGAGGGGTAGGTGGAGAGTCATGGATTAGCTCAGCTCTGTGAACTAAAATGGCCTTTGTGTAAAGCTGAGGCAGCTTTATAACCTCTTCAAGGGTATGAAAAGTAATTTAAAAGACAACTATCTTTACCTGAAGAATTGTTGATTTTATAAAGATTATTCATTTCTTTTAAGTCCATTTGTACCTTATGTGTATATACATGTTTGTTTGTGTGCATATAGATATGCACACAAGTACACACACACACACACACACACACACACACACACACACACACACACACACACGGGCGGGGGAGGTGCCCCTATAGGCCGCTGTTTCTGTAAGTGCAGTCTAATTGACATGTAACTCAGAAAAGCACTCTGGCTCACTACAAAGGTTTCAGACGCAACCACTAAAAAGACTTTAGGCTAAACCTGGAAAAGGGGGGTTGGAGCATCTTATTATGCAACAGTTTCTTGTCTTTGCCAAGCACTGATGCTTGGAAGTTGAGAAGAGACAGCCGGCACACCTGTGTCCATTGGCATAGAGTTAAATCAATACAAAACAGTAGGCAAACAGCCAATTACCTGTCACTAAAGACTCACTTGAAGGGCTTAAAAACAATTTTTACAAGTAGGAATTTAAAGCTTCCATACTTATAAGAAGTCTTCCTCAGATACATAGAGACATTAAGAATGTATGTAGCAAATTAGGGAGTGACCTCCCTAACAGCATCTGGTAGCAGTGCTGTGCACAGCCTAGGGAACCCTGGAGAGGTCTGACTGCGGACCCCTCGCCACCCTCTTGTTTTTGTTTTCACCTCAGTGTTCCTGGCTCATGACAATCCTGTAGCCACACACCCCAGCAATATTCCTCTCAGATACCCACTAAGACTTACTCTCCTGGTGGTCATCACAAAGATAGGGACCAAATTCTAGGTGCACATCAGGTAAGCCTTCTGGGGTGGGGAGGTGAAAGGGGCAAGGCCCAGGCAACCTGCCTTTGCAAGCTTACGTGCCAACAAGGATCTCAGCATGATTATAAATTTTGCTCTGTAAACAAAATTGTATAGTCAAGGTTCTTTTTTTTTTCCGAAGCAGAAAATGAAACAGATGAAACATCTAGGCAACATCCTATCACTCTCATTGATTACTTGAGCCTCCATATCCTGAGACATGGGCATAAGATGCTGTGGTTTAGGTTTTCAGCTTCCAGGGAGAGGCCGGTGTTGAAGACTTGACCTTCAGCCTGTGATGTCAGGTGGTAGAAGCTTTAGGAAGTGGACCCAGGGGGCAGAAGTTAGTTAGGTCTTTGTGGCTATGCCTGTGAAGATGGGGCCCCAGCCATTCTCTCTCTCCCTCCCTCCCTGCTCTCTTTCTCCTTCTTGCTCTCACTCTCTCTTCTTCCTAACTGCCATGCAAAGCTTTGCTCAGCTATGCAAATGATGGTTCCAAGTAGCCACGGAAGGAAGCCTCTGAAAGCATAAGCCTAACAGCCCTTTCTTCCTATCAGATGCTTTATTTCAAGTATTTGTCACAGCCATGGAAATATTTCTGACGCGCAACATGCAGTAATAGAACATGAATTGAATTAAAGGTTCCCTCAGAGGCCTCAGGTACTGCGACAGGAGAACGGCATGTCTTCTTGTCCTTTCATGCAACAGTAGAGGCAGGCGTTTTGAGAGCAGTTTTAAGACAGGTTTTATTTGTGGTGTCATAACACAATGGATAAATGATATCAGCCACTGCCAGTTTTCAGCACTTTGTTGAGCACTTCTCATAATCAGCTTCTACTTGAGACACATGTTATCCTATGGGGCAGGACTGCGTAGACATGCTTCCCTACCACATATACATACCCAAAGCATACTGGTCCTTGGCTCAAGGCAGCTCACCAGAGGACATTGCACTTGGTCCTTATTTCACATCCTGATGGTTCAGCTTCCCAGAGGGTCTTAGCCCTCTCTGTGCTATACAGTGGCTGCCACACACATGGCAGTCTATGGAGAACTGATGTATTTCACACAGTCCTGGAGGCTGACAAGTCCAAGATCAAGGGGCCAGCATCTGATGAGAGCCTTTGTGCTGTCATCCATGACACAGCAGAAGATGGAAGGGCCAGAGAATATCAGGGGAGGGGAGGATACAATGAGGGCACACCTGTATCCTAATAAGCCAACTCTAAGAGCTGTATTAACCATCTCACGAAGGTACCACCTTTCAGCACTGTTGCATTGAAAGGTTAGTTTCAGGGCTGGAACTCAGTAGTTAAGGGCACTGGCTGCAGACAGGCACGGTGGTGCACGCCTGTAATCCCAGCACTTGGGAAAGCAGAGGCAGGCAAATCACTGTGAATTCAAGGCCAGCCTGGTCTGCAAAGTGAGTCAAGGATAGCCTGGGCTACACAGAGAAACCTGTCTCAAAAACAAAACAAACAAAAAAACTAGATCACTGGATACTCTTTCAGAGGACCTGGGTTCAATACCCAGCACCCATATGGCAGCTCACAACTGTCTGTTACTCTAGTTGTAGGGGGTCTGGTACCCTCACACAGACATACATGCAGGCAAAACACCATAAAAATAAACACATCTTTTTTAAAAATTAGTTTCTATGATGGGTGCCCTTCAACATGACAGATTAGAATCATCTTGGAAACATAACTCTGGTCTATCATAAAAGCATTGTCAAGAGGTTTTACTGAGATGAGATGCTCCCCCTTGAATGTGGTTGATGCCACGCTGTGGAACAGGATTCCAGACTGTGTGGAAAGGCAAAATGGAACAAGTGAACTGAGGACCAGCACTCATTTCTCAGCAGAATGTGACTAGCCTGCTTAGGACTCCTGCTGCCATGATGGACCTGCTGTGAAGGACTGCATCCTCAAACTGTGAGCCAAGTGAACTTGTTGCGTTGGTTCCTCTACCATTAGAGGAATACAGCAGCCCAGATCGCCTGGGAAGAGGGAACCCTGGTTGAGGCCCATATCAGAATTATTTGTAAGAGTTTATCGTGCCTGATGACTGATGTGGGAGGCCCCTGTCCACTGTGGGCAGCACTATCCCTAGACAGGTGAGGCTGGCCAAAATAAAAAAACAAACAGAAAACTACTTAAGTATGATCCAGCAAATGTGGTATAAGTAGCATTTACCTGTGGCTTCTGTTTCAGTTCCTGTTTGAGTTCCTGACCTGAAGTCCTTCAAAAATGGATTATGACTAGAATTTGTAACACGAAATAAGGCCTTTCCTACCCTAAATTGCTTTTGGTCAGAGTGTTTGTTTTTGTTTTTTGTTTTGTTTTTGTTTTGGTTTTTTGTTTGTTTGTTTGTTTGTTTGTTTCATAGCCACAGAGGCACAAACTAAGAACACCCTTCCTTATTTTTAAAAATACTTAATTTTATTATTTGTAATTATGTGTAGGTATGTGTGTCTGCATATAAGTATGTGCATGTGAGTTAAGATGCTTGAGGAGGCCACAGCCATTGGATCCTCTGGAACTGAGGCTACATATGGTTATAAGCTGCATGACATGTATGCTGAGAACAAAATTTGGGTCTTGTAGAAAAACAGCATATATTCTTAATCTCTGAGCCATTGTCTGCAGGCCACACTCTTCCTTCTTTAAGATGCTTTCCCACATATTTTGTCATAGTAACAAAAAAAAAACCCATAATATAGACTCCCACATCAACTTTGGAGACCAACATTCAAATCATCCCATCGCCCCCTGCCAGGTCTAAAGCTTATGTCCTTCTTACATTAGTCACTGCAGCAGTGGTCCTCGCCTTAACTCACTTCAGCATCAACTCAAAAGCCCCAAGTCCAGAGTCTCATCTTAACAAGCACTGAAGGCCTCAACCTGCGCTACGTACACCCTGACATTGCTTCTCCATGCTGTGAGCCTACAATATGCAAGGCAGACTTGCCTCGAACCCAATGGTGGGGTAGGCACAAGAAGGACATCTGCACTCTAAAAAGAGGAAGTCCCAGGAAGGAGGGAGTCAGGCCCTATCCAAAACCTGGCAAAGCAGCTGTGAGCTCTTCAAACTTCAGGATGATCTTTCACTCATATACACTGTCACCTGACTCCTGGCAGTCTGACCCCTCAGTTCACTGGGCTCAGCCCCATCAGCTTTCCAATGGAGTCCTGTTGCTGAGGATCTCCAGCCTGGGGCAGTCCATGGATGGCTCTGTAGTTTGCACTCTCGATGCCACTTCTGTTGCTCCACAAGCCTCTGCCCTGACAGCATGTACAACAGCAGGGCCCTTGTGACTAGCATCTGCTTAGGTCCCAGGCTGTCTATAGTGCTCCTTGGAATCTGGGTGGGAGCCAGCATGGGGCCACAGCTCTCAAACTCTACGCGCCATAAGAATCAAAACCCCAGTTTTGCACTGCTACCTCTAAGCAGGAGATCCATGGCTGGGGTGGCCAGGAACACTGCTCTCACCTGCTGAGCAGTCTCAGCACAGACAGAAAATTCTAAGGTTCTATGGGTGCTTCTAGAACCCTGAGCCTCTCATCCTGCTCTAGAGCTGCAAAAAACAATCTTAAAATCTCTAGGGTCCTCCTTGCTGTGAACTAGTGCCTTGCCCCTTCTCTTGTGGACAGGCAAGGACATGCTCCATTAAAAAGGTGTCTTGCTGTCCTCATCGCCGTCAAGGACACTGCACTGGACCTTGAGGATTGATGGGGAAAACTCCAAAATGAGCATCTTCTGACCCCAGCAGAAGCTCTACAGTCCAGCTTCTTCCTGAGAACTAAAACCTATTTCATTTCTCATAATGAGGACTTTGATTGCCCCTTGTCTTCATTTTGATCTCGCATTTGAGGGCACTCACATTCAGATTGAGGGTGGAGTATAACACCTTCATTTCTGCTCTTTTCTCCCGGTACACATTCCTGCTTGTGCTTCAGTGCTGTTTTCCTGCCGCCCTCAGGCAGACTCAACCCTCTCTCCCACGTGCAGGGAGGCCATGCACCTGCGCGAATTCACATGCAGCATCCTCCGTGGTGACAGACTCCACAGCAGCTCTGGGAGAGCCCTCACCTCCAGTCCTTTTAGAAGTTAACATTTAGAAAGTGATGCGGACTCTGACACCAGCCAGAGATGCTGAAGCAGAGGTTACCTTTGCTTAGAGCCCTCTGTCTGCTGAGGGACTCTCCACCCCATCCTCTAGCCTCAGCTTGCAGTCTAGACTTTCAGACTTCATCTAAAACTCTGAGTTTCTCTACTTCAAAAGGAGAGCTCCTACAGCCCCAGCAAAGAGAGATAGCTGCTTAGGACAGTTATCATTGTTTTGTTAATCCGAAGGAGCAGAGCCATGCTCAGGAGATTGTATTGCTGTCTTGTCTTGATCTAGGAGCCCCAGTGGTGTCATCTGTAGGAGCTGAATGCTGTTTATTTAATATACTGGTCCTTGGGATCCATTAATACAAATGGCCACCTACACTCTAAGGCCATGCATTGCAAAGACAGATTTCTGCGGAAGCAACGGTTCCATCAGGGTACTTTATCACTGGATTAGCTGCTTGCTGACATCTCTGGCAATAAGCACCAACAGTAATAACAAAAGTTTCTAATGAAGAACTAGTGAGGTCATAGCACATCCCTGGGCAGGTTTGATGATCCATGTTCTCAGTATCTACAAGAAGAATGACCGTAAAGCTGACAATTCCTCCCATTTTTACTTAGAAGTGCAAATGACCATCACATCATTTACCCAACAGGTTGTCACAGGGTCCCTTCTAAGACTCAGTCTGGGAAGCCTTTGTTGGGGAGACTGTCATAAAAAGGAGACAGTCACCCTTCCCTTCAAATTTTCCCACCAAAGTCTGATCTGTACCCAAAGTCTGATCTGTAAAGTAGAAGGCGAAGGCCAGCGATGTGAGTACCGAGCATGTGAGTCCTCAGAGGGGAGGCAGCTCCAAGTACCGCCTATGGCTGAGACTGGATGTCTTACAACACACCCAGCAAGTGTGCTCAAGCTTTGGTCACTGAGCCAGGATGTTACCTAGAGTTCATGCTTCAGAACTGGCAATAGAACTATAGAATGAAAGCCAAACCCCTCACAATGGTCACTATTTTGTGTTGGGCCATTTCTTTGGTCAAATGTGGCCCAACCACGGGCAATGGATTTGGCTATGCCTGCTGCTCAGGAAGATTGGCAGGGGTCTGAGGTGAGGGTAAGCTGTCAGCATGAGCTGGCTATGTATTGCTGGAGCAGGAACGAAGGAAGAAGGGAAAGGAGGCTCCATAAAACCTCGGGGCACTTCAGGGTGCTCATGTCCCCAGGCCACCCTTCAGTCACTGTGTGATTGTGTTACTACCAACTAGCACTTTGCAAGAAGTACAGCACCACAGAGGCCCAAACACTGTTAGCTCCCCCTCAGTAACTCAAGAGGGAAACTGTGGGGACACTTGGGATTATGCATGAATGAACTACTGCTGTCTAGACCATAACTCACATGTACCTAATGGAAATTAACCTGGAATGAAATCAGGACACTACAGCAATGCCTCACTAAGAGAGTTTGCAGACCACGCTGGCAAACCCAGACTATACCTTAGTCATTGGATACTGCCCACGAGGAGCATCTATGGTGATGGGAGCTCAGTTTCCAAGAAGAGCCGCTGGATGCCCTGTTTTTCACCAGCCAAGCTGCACTCAGGGCGGTCTCTAGCTCCGCCCTCAGTCACTTATACTCAGGCTGTGTCCCCAAGAATCCAGGTCCAGAGGATGACGATGGGTCCCAGGGGCTGGAGAGTCAGGCACAGGACAGGGCCCCAGGCCTCACCTCCCATCCCACATAGCTGGGTTGGATACTTTTTAAATTTTTAACTGAGGCTTTACAATTGAGATTTAAGGCAGGATCTGCTGGGAATTATATCACTGGATGATCTCGAAGGACACACACTTCAGTGGTCTCTTAGCCTGAAGCCCAGTGCAAACTGACTTCTGTCCCTTGTGCTGTTACTGAGATGCTGTCTGACTTTATTTTACCGGGCCACCTGGATACTGCCTGTCCTCACCTTGCCCCACCAGACAGCACAGTGGCCAGAGCTGACCAATCCCTCTCCACGAGCACTCCTTCACCTGAGCCCCAGACCGGAAGTGCTATCCACTTGCTGATAGTTCTGCTAATGAGTTGGCAGCTCGGCTCCTCTCCTGGTGCAAAACAAGTGTCTCCTCCAGCTGTAGCCGTTTATCAAGCCTCTACCACAGAAGCACATCGCAAGCCTAACTGAGTGTCGCTGCCCCAGAACTGGCACCTCCCTACCCTATCTCACCACGCTGTGCACAACACTGTGACAGTCTTCTCATGTACACAAATGTCTCCATGTGCGTGTTTACATAATGCCCACCTCCCCCATCTAGGTGAGGGCTGGGAACCATCTCTCTCCATCATCACAGCATCTGCTGGTGGTTAAACCACCATCTAATAATGTGCTGTTTTTCTGGTTCCAACGAAGCAGTTCAGCTGCAGAACCCAGAGGACTGTGGCTCACAATTGGTGGGTTATTCCAAGAAATGCATCTGAATCTTACTGCTGTTCCAGAAGCAAGAGTAACTCCACATGGTTCTGACCCTTAATTGTGTACAATTTTAGACATCACAGGAGGCTGCATAACTAAAAGTCACTTTCAGCAAGCAGAGTCCTGTTTAATTAACTTTTAAAATGCTGTGCTAGTTGCCTCCCGCCAAAGTCTGCCCTGTTAAGATGAAATAATTTTGCAGATCATGTTCGATTGTACTTTCAAGCCTGATGGTATACTTCATACATAATAACATGTATTGATAGCAAAAATGCTATTACCAGGGTGAAGGAGGAAAAACAGTGACAACAGTTTCCACCCAGAGATGCCATCATACTGTGGCCAGCAAGTAAACATAGGTGCCTTGCTTGCTTAAATCAGACCTTCAAGATCCCAGTGAGAAAGCATATTTTCTAAGTATTAACCATAGCTCATGTATGAATCAAGCACATTAATTAACTGCTCTTTTTTGTACTCAAAAATGCAATCTGCACACATTATTTGAATGCCTTCTTCATTCATTCTTCTACAGAGGCCACTCGGTGTGGTAGCTCACCGTGGGCTCTTGTGGGTCTCCAGCTTGCCAACTCACCCGTAGAACTCAAACCAACCAACCTCCTTAACCACGTACAGCCATTTCCCACTGTCCGTCTACTATGCATCCACTTGGTTGTGGCTCTGGAGAATCCCAGCTGCCATCCCTCCCTCACTGGCACCCCAGTCTACATGCCATCTCCTATACTTGCTTCGAGCCACAGCTCAAAGCTCCATTTTCATCATCTCAAGACTTTATGCTGCTCTTGGAGAAAGCAGTCCCACAGCCAGTGAACCATCTCTGCCCAGACAGGTGTCTCTCTACAAAGAGGTGTTCAGAGTTTAAAAAAAAAATCATGACTGGGCACCCAGTGAGTTTCTTTTAAGTTAACTTTTGTCTTTCATGGAATTGTCACAAATAAAATATTATTTTAATTAATCTCTTAACTTGGAAATTTTAAAATTAGATATTTGAATCCAGTCTACATTTTCCCTCAAATCTGAAAACTACTGCTCCAAAACCATTCATTGGCTATCAGTGACAAATGTGTGCTAAGCCCAGTGCATCATATGTTAAACATGTACAGCCCTTCCATGCTAATCACACCTGGATAATAAATTTGTTTAAATATACAAACCGCACACATAAAATATTTATAGTGTATTACCACTTTGAACTCTAGCTGTTTTACTCAGCCTGCATTTGCTGAGCACTTACCATGGATCCTACACTGGAAGCTTACAACCCAGTAAGGCTAAAGACAAATTAGAATCCATCTTCTTGCAATGCTACAGCACCATGGTACAGAAATCTCAGAGTGCTGTTCCCCGGTGGTCATCACTGCATGGCTAGGACAGGAAGAAGGCTTATGATGGAAGATCCAAAGGCTGGGGCAAAGTAGCCAGGGATGGTGAGGAAGGAAAAGGGGTAGTACATGGGAGATCTCAAAAATATCAGAAAAGACCCAAACAGACCTTTATATGATTAGAATAGAAAAATGGAAACCGGCAGACTTGAGAATGGGTGCATTCAATTGGGAATACACTTGAGGAACCTGTGGGATATCCCAATGTCTGTGAGAAGACAGGAGATGAAGACTTGAAGAGGTAGACCAAGCTAGAGTCAGGGAGAGATCAGTCTATGAGGTGGGAGGTGCACATGGCCTGGAGGCCTGTGCACAGACAAGGCCAAAGTGTAGAGCAGAGGCAAAGGAACCATGGTGTTGGGGTGGGGTTTGGGGGCACAGAAGCACCTCCAGGATGTAGCTACAGCAGGGAGGAGGGGAAGCAGTTGCCTCAGGAGCAGCTGCCAGATGGAATAAGCGCAAAAAGCACCGTGGCACTGTGTGGCTGGGTCAGGGACTTGGGTACCAAAGTGTAGTGAGCACAGACTGAGGAGGGCATAAAGGTGCAGAAAGTTTGGTAATTTATTGTACACTAAGAAACATAGTGCACACAAAGGAAAATAAATGAAGTTTCCAGTGGACGTTTGAGGTTAAATTATTTATTTCTTTTTTATCTCCCTTTTTAATTAAAAAATCTATACAATGTATTTTATCATGTTTTTCCTTTCCCCCAACTCCTCCCATATTTTCTCTACCTTCTACCCACACAACTTTATATTCTTTCTCTCTCAAAAGTCTAAAATTAAAACTAAAATGAAAACAAAAAATAAGGCAAAAATGTCAAAACAAAAAGCCATTTAAAAAAGCATGGAGTTTATTCTGTATTGGGCAACTACTACTAGGCATCTGACTTACTCTGGACACTCCAGTGGAGACAACTGCTGTTCTCTTTAACAGTGGGTATCAACTTCAAACTGCTTCTTGGCTAGGGTGGGGCTTTGTGTCCACCTCCCCTGTCAGTGCTGGGACCCTGTCTGGCTTGGACCTGTGTAGGTCTTGTGCATGTTGCCCCTGTGTCTAAGTTCATATGTTCATCAGTCCTGTTGTGTCTGGAAGACACTGTTTTCTTGAGTTCATCCATCACTGTGGCTCTTATAGTGCACCTGCCTCCTCTTCTGCATTGATTCCTGAGCCTTAAGAAGAGGGCTCTGATGAAGACATCCCACTTAAGACTGAGCGCTCCAAAGTCTCTCACTCTCTGCAAATTGTCCAGTTGTGATTCTCTGTGCTAATTCCAATCTACTGAAGAATAAGCCTCTCTGATGAGGGTTGAGCAAGGCATTGATCTGAGTCCCGGCCTAGTATCTGAACTCCTAGTTTTTAAAAAGATTATGTGTATAAATATTCTTCCTGTATATGTATCTGCATGCCACTTGCCATGGCCCAAGGAGGCCAGAGAGAGCATCATAACCCATGAAACAGGTGGTTGTGAGCTGCCATGTAGGTACTGAGAATCAAACCCAGGTCCTCTGTAAGAGGTGGTAAGGACTGAGCCATTTCCCCAGCCCAAGCGACCTAGATGGAGCCCAGGGGATAAGTGAGTGATTCCAGTAGATCCAGAAGGCAGTGCCCAGGGCATATAGAGTGCACAGCCATACAGAGGTCTGATGAAAGCATGTGGAAAAGGCAGGTAGATGAGAAGTTCGGGAACATGTAGAGGGTAGGACCCCACCATCAAGGGGAGAGAAAGCACAGTGATATATCCCTGGGCAGCACAGGCCCCTGAGTACAGCATCCACTGTGGGACCTTTTGATATAATTCATCCTCTCCTTTAGGTCATGTCTTGTCCTTAACAATTTATGTGTCTTCCCCAATACTTACATATTGCCTAAGGCTTCCCCATTCCTCAGTCAAGATGAATGGTGACATGTAAACTTGTTTCCCAGGAACTCAAACACCATATAGAAAGCTTCATACCACCTTTCTCTTCTCAAATAAGTCACAGTCCTCTAACCCAAGAACTCGGCTCTCCCTTCATGTACATAGGGATGTGAAACTACCATGTAGGGCAGCAATATGCTCCTAGGTGCTCTAGGCTGAGGCCCACTGTGTCAGGAATCTGGAAAATAGATGGCACATTAATTAAATTCTCAATGGTGTTCTGAGGCATTTCTGAGCACAGAGCCAGGCTGGCAGAACTTGGAGTCTGGCCAGAGCCATATGGGATAACTCTGTGTGTATATCCTTTCAGTCTCCACTTACTCCTTGTGTCTGAGAAAAGCGGAGGGTCTAGATCCTGTCTGACAATGTAGACCTAGAATCTTCACATCCCTTGCTGTGGACTAATCCCAGACCACCACTCCCCAAACCTCCCCTTCTCTCCAAGAAAGAGTTCAACTGATTAAGCTGACTACTA
Organism: Acomys minous; assembly: GCF_964271855.1. NCBI lineage: Eukaryota > Metazoa > Chordata > Mammalia > Rodentia > Muridae > Acomys > Acomys minous. The sequence goes on from NC_140487.1 coordinate 42,882,765, forward strand.
GGTAACTGCACCCATGGTAGTTGCAGTATTAGTTACTGTTCTGTTGCTGTGATGAAACACCACGACAAAAATCAAATTATGGAACCCCTACCAAGATCTAGCCAATGGACAGGACATTCTCCACAGTTAAGTGGGAGTGGGGACTGACTTTCACATGAACTCTGGTGCCCCATATTTGACCACGTCCCCTGGATGGGGAGGCCTGGTGGCACTCAGAGGAAGGATAGCAGACTACCAAGAAGAGACTTGATAGCCTATGAGTGTATACAGGGGGAGGAGGTCCCCCTCAGTCACAGTCATAGGGGAGGGGAGTAGGGGGAAAAGCAGGAAGGAGGGAGGAATGGGAGGATACAAGGGATGGGATAGCAATTGAGATGCAGTATGAATAAATTAATAAAGTATATATATGCAAATTATGGAAGTGTTTATCTGGGCTTATGGTGGCAAAGGGATAAGAGTTAGTCATGGTGGTGAGGCACAGCAGTAAGAAGCAGGCATGGCCACAGGAGCAGGAATCCGAGGACTCACATATTGAACTGCAAGAGTGAAGAAGAGAGATAGAGATAGATAGATTAGATAGATGATAGAGGAATAGATAGATAGATAGATACATAGATACATAGATAGATAGATAGATACATAGATACATAGATACATAGATAGATACATAGATAGATACATAGATAGATAGATACATAGATGATAGATAGATAGATACATAGATAGATAGATACATACATACATACATACATACATACATACATACATACATAGATGATAGACAGATAGAAGATAATAGACAGACAAACAGGTAGACAACTGAAAGTGGAGCCAGGCTATAAAGATTTCTTTTTTATTTTAATTTTATTAATTTATTCAGATTACAACTCAATTGTTATCCCACCACTTGTTTCCTCCAATTCCTCCCTCCGTCCTGCTTTCACCCTATTCCCTCCCCTAGGTCTATATATAAAACTTTCAAAACCTCAGTAACACACTTCCTTCATCAAAACCACACTTTCTTAACCTTCGCCAAGGACTGAAAGCAACTAGCAATAGGTGTTCAAATGTTTCTCGTTCAAACCACCACAGTTGCATCTGGAGAGAAGCTTGGAGTACTCAGCCTGCAGTGACGCCTGTCTTTTGATAGAGTAGCTCGGGAAGGTTTACCTGTGTTGTTCCAGGCTACTGGGAGGGGCGTGGTAAGATAGAGAAGGATTCCCATGAGGTCTTCCCATAACCCCCACACAGTCCGCCACACTTAGCTGGGGAAAGTGACACCAAATTATCTGTATACGCTATGAAAGCAGATCTGGCAGAGGTGTTACTCAAGGTATCCTCACAATTATTAAATTGGAAAATAAACACAAACACATGTGTTGAATTTCAGCATTCAATTATAGTCCAAGCTAATTGCCTAAATCTGTGGGAGACAGTGACTTCTTGCAAAGCACCCACATTCCTAGAAGGAAAGGGCTCTGAATCCTTGAAAGGTCTCATTGTGGGGATGCTGGCCATTTCCATGCAGTTGGTGTGTTTTAAGTGATCCGGGTACCACTAACAGTGTGAAGTTCAAGGGTCAGATGGACAGAACAGAGTCTTCCTGGAAGAAAGAGTAATACAGGCTGAGGCATGCAAAGAGCAAGGTGAGTGTGGTGCAGGTGAGTGAACACATGTACACACACAGTCTGGACCCACTGTGCCTGGATGCGGTTCAGCTTTAGCAGTGCACGATCAATTGCAGAGGTGGCCATTCACAGCGCAACACAGACTTAGCCTTCAAGACATGAAGAAAGTAACATCTGAGAGAAGATGCCAGCTAAAGATGAACAACTAAAGGTGTATACCTTTCAACCCACAACTCTGAGGTAGAAGAAGGAGGATCAGGAGGCCAGCCTCAGCTACAAGGCCAGCCTGGGCTATGAGGCCTTCCTTATCTCAAAATAAAATAAGATTGAACAACTAGGTTTCTGCTCTGAGAAGGAAAGGCATTAGAGGATAATACGTGCTGTGGAACACACTGCTCCGATATAGTAATGCTCACATGCACACCAAGGCACTTTCGCAACAAGCGCCTTCAAAGCCCAGTTGCCCTGCTGCAGAGATGGCTCAATGGTTAGAGCACTTGTTGCTCTTACAGGGGACCTGAGCTCAATTCCTAGCACCCACGTGGTGGTTCCCAGCGATCCATAACTTCAGTTCCAGAGGCTCCGATACCCTCTTCTGACTTGTTTGGGCACCAAGTGTGCACATTGTACACATACACACATGCAGGCAAAACACATATAACATAAATACACCTAATAAATTTATGTAATTAAAAAAGTCATCTTTGTCACCTTCTTTTCAAAGATGACTAAAAGAGTCAAAAGTGGTGTAATTTTCATATATATCCAAAGTCTGCACAGATGATGGGACTTGCTATTGGGACTCCAGGTGAGAGAGGTATGGGAGAATGGGGAAATAGAAGAACCTAGAGGGTCCTAGAAACCTACAAGAAGACCTACAAGAAGCTGCTGAATCTGGACCCAGGCTGGCCTGCACAAACCACTGTACTAATCAAGGACAATGCATGCAGTAAGCCTAGGCCCCCTATTCAGATCTAGCCAATGGTCAGTACATTCTCCAGAGTTGTCTGGAGAGTGGGGACTGACTCTGACATGAACTCTAGTGCCCCATATTTGAACACTTCCCCTTGGTGGGGAGGCCTGGTGGCACTCAGAGGAAGGAGAATAAGGCTACCCAGATGAGACCTGACAGGATGTGGTCATATGGTGGGTGTCAACAGGCAGGGAAGAAGAATATGGTGAAAGAGGGAGGGGGGAACAGGAAGATACACGTGAGGGGATAACAATCTAGATGTGATCTGAATAAATTATTTAAATAAGAAAAATGAAAACAAAAACAAAGTTCGCATGCTGGAAACTGGATCCCCAAAGCGGCAGTGCAGACGGGTGGGCTGTGTGACGGGGAGCCTTCATGAGTGGATCATGCCCTTTTGCTAGAGGGGTTAATATGAAAGTAGCTTTGACTCTCTTCTCTCATCTTCCCATGCTTTCTATTGAGGGAGAACCTAGGGAGAAGGCCCTGGCCAGATGCAGACCCTCCCTAAGCCAGAGGCACTACTGTCAGCATCCCCCGGGCTGTGGAGATGCGACACCATGGCAGGCAGCCTGTAGTTCCTTTAGCTCATCATTATGTCAGGGAAAGCCAGGAATCATCATTCCATGAGTGTAGCACACAGCCAAAGATCTGTACCGGGTGGTGACCCTCTGGTCATCAAGTCCTCAAAGCAGCCTAGAGCGTGGATGTCAGTTGCCAGCACCTCTCCTCAGACAAGGAGGCCAGAGAGCAGGGGGAACGTCCTAGTCATTCCAGGACACTAGAAGTAGCAAAGATTCTTACTATCATTTTCACCGAAAAGTTTGCGTTTGACCGGAAGGAAAACTCTGAGGCTTATTTCTTTTAGCTCTGTCCTTTCCTCATCAGATTTTGTTGCATTTTTCTGAGTCAAAAAACCCTTTATGGTTTAGGCCCAATGCAGGTATTGCCCAGGCCTGGTTGTTGTCTTCAAGAAAACTCCAAGTTGGCATCCCATAAGATGCTGTCTGCCCAGTTCTTCTTGTTCTTCTGTGGGAAGGGTTTGCTGGCAAGACCCAGAAAGAAGATGAAGTCATGTCCCTGTTCCCACAATCCCCACAGTCAGCCTTCAGCACCTTGGTTCTCACAGGGGAAAATTGTGGAGATAAGACTAGAAAGTTCCTCTGCCAAGGTCACTGAGCCCTACTCCTCCTCACTCTTCTTTCCTCACAGGAGCCCAGGCCTCTAATTGGCCCTGCCAGTGAAAGACATGACTGTGCTGGGAAGGAATCCATTGAGATCTCAGCCCTGGCTCACTTGTAGCCGTTTCCTCAGAAAGGAAACATTCCTTCCTCTAGTGACCAGAGAAGCTCTGGCAGGTGACAAGACTCAGGAAATACTGAAACTTACAAGACTCACAAGCCCTACAAGACCCCTCCCCAAGGTTATCTAAGAAGTAGCAGTTGCTGGTGAGGGGACCAGGGCAGACCTGCAAGTTATGAGAAAATGGTAAGAGTGAAGTTTTCCTGACTCGTCACCCAGGCTGAGGTGGGTTTTCTCATCACACTGCTGCCTTTGAGTCACATGTGTCCCAGTACGTAACCCCAATAAACTCAATAGCTCACAAGCTAAACAGGCGAGGTTATTTCTTTGGTCTACTGTCAATTCCCTCTTTGGGGTTGGTAGACTTTTGCTCATGAATCCCTAGGAAAAACCACACAGCACAAGAATGCACCTCCCCCTGTTCCCTGGCTGAACACAGCTCCAGCCTGGCCCCTAAGGGTGTGTAGTGGTCCTAGAGGCTTCTACTCTAATGTGGTCTTCTGAGGCCCACAGATACTGAAGGTCTCCCAGCCTTATTTCCCTAAGTTGTGCCAAAGCCAAGTTAAGCTCAGCCCTGAAAATCATGTTTTCTGCCTCAGAGCTAAAAATAGTTGGTGAGGCTTAAAGCAGTTCTGCCCCAGTTTATTTAAGGCGTAATCTCAAATATCCCTTTGTCCTAATTATGAGATATCCCCGAAGGCAGAGCTCAGGGAGAATCTGACAGCAGCGCGACATTTTATTCTTGATCTTAATTCAACTCTCAGATATTTACAAGTCCCCACAGAGCGCCCCCCACTGGCCAAGTGACTTTGGTTTCACTCTATGATGGAAATTAAAGGGGAATGGATGGAGGGAGGCCAAAACTCCTAAAGAATCAGAAGCCTGCATACCAAAATATTAAGATAGTTAATATATTGATAGACTGACCACTGCTCAACACTGGCCACCATTTTCCTGACCCTGAACTAAGCAGTTGATCAGGGGCCCCTTTCCGCTGTGTCTGAGTGGGGCTCCTTGGCCTAGGTACTATTCTTCACAGGCCTGCTGTCACACTTGACTTTCTTAACACAAAGTCAGAATCATGAGAATCTATTTTTAAAGTTATGAATAAATAAACATTGATAAAAATGCTTAGGAAGACAGCTTGTTTCAAGGTGCTGGACTGAGCCACAGATTGAGCCAGAAGTGAGCTTTGGACCTCTGAATAAGATGCCTACACTAGGCCACTCTGTGTGACTATAACAAAATGCCTGAAGAAAGCTACTGTATGAAGAAAAGGAGTTTACCAACTCAAGTTCTGACCCAAGATAGAGGGGCCACTTTTGGTGGTGGTCTTCTTGTGAGCAGAGCCCCAGCTATACTGAATATTACATGGCAAGAGGCAGGAGCGTGGCTATGTCCTCTGGTCTCTCTCTTCTTAGGAAGCTGCCAGGATTTAATCAGGAAGCTCTCCCTATGACCTTACCTAATTCTTCCTAAAGGCCCCACCACTCTACCTCACAGTGAAACTAACTTCCCTTAATACTTCATGATGAAAATTAAATTCAACATAGAAACCTTAGAGGGACATTCAGCCCATGTCTTCTGTGAGGACTGAAAGTCATTCTTCAGGAACACTATGGAACAGACGAATGCCAAACTGCAGGATCAGCCTGAGGCAGGCGTCCCACTGCTCCACTGCTGCCCTTTGCAGTCCTGGAGACTAAGGGGTCCAGCTCTGTAGTGGAACGATCTCTCTCTCTCTCTCTCCCTCCCTCTCCCTCTCCCTCTCCCTCTCCCTCTCCCTCTCCCTCTCTCTCTCTCCCTCTGTGTGTGTGTGTGTGTGTGTGCAGGTGTGTGAGTGTGTTTGCATACAGAGGTCAGATGTCAACCTCCAGAGCTGTCTACAGGTGCTTTCCATCTTGGATTTTTCACAGAAGGTCTCATCCTGAATCTGGAGCTTGCTGAGTGTGCTACTCTGGCTGGCCAAAGAGCCCCAGGGATGTTTACATGGCTGCTGCAGATTGAACCCACATCTTCTTGCTTTCTCAGCAAGTACTTTAACAAATGAAATATCTCTCCAGCTCCAGACCATCTCTTTCTAAGAGACTAAAATAGTAAAATATTAAAAACAAAACAAAACAACAACAAAAACCTTCTCATTTCCAGGCCCACTAACATAAGAAAAGTCAAACTTTTTTTTCTCAAGACAGGGTTTCTCTGTGTAGCCCTGGCTGTCTTGGAACTCACTTTGTAGACCAGGTTGGCTTCGAAACTCAGAGCTACACTTGCTTCTGCCTCCCAAAGTGCTGAGATTAAAGGCATGTGCCACCACACCCAGCTTGGGGCATTGCATTTTATAACAATTCATTTTTTCTGTGTCTAGGATGTTTGATAACATCCTCAGAGTGCTCTGTGGGTTAGAGGCTTAAGCAGGTGGCATGCCAGCCGCAAGGAAGTCCTCGCTCCTACAAATCACAAAACACAGCGGGAGCATGACTTAGATGAGGAGTGCGTCATGTACAGCAGTTCTCTTTCACCTGCTTAGATTTAAAGCTTTGTTTGGGAAGCAGGAGGTGAAAATGAACCTGCCATTCTAAGGCCAAGAGGGCTGTGGTCAACAGCAGGCTCGAAGTCTGTGTCACGTGACTGGGTTGCCCAGGTAACAATTTAAGGAGAGAGAGAAAGCCCCGTTTCTCTGAAGCACTGTGCTCCGTCATGGGTGGCACCACATTGCAACCTCTGTCTCAGGGAGATTCACTGATGCTGACTCAGCAAACCCAGCATATCTGAGATATATACATACAGACGCTGCACTGAAAGTCCTAAAATAGAACACTTTCAAAAATGCTTGCACTATTTCTAGAAGTTAGTAGAAAATTCTGAAATGATTTTAAAAATAAGGTACTACAATTCCCCAAACAAAGCATCTTACTCTACAAGCCAGTACTACAGCTGAGAGCTGGAAGAGTGCTCTGAAATAAAAACACTTCATAGAGGTGTGCAGTGGCAGAGCCCTTAGCAAGGCCCGTGACCCCTTGAGTGAATGGCGGGACAAGCTTGTGAGATGCCTTCAGTCCCCTTGGGAAGGTCACAGTTCTGTCCTGTGCCCACTGGAATTTTGAAAAAAAAAAAAAAAAGATTCTTTAAAGGAGTTTCCAGAAAGTTTTCCAGTGCTTTATGCAGCCAGAGGCCTTTCTAGAGTTGAGAAAAGCGTATCTGGAGGAGTGATGGAGATCAGTACGTGGCTGTGCACACATCATGCAATCTGGTGGAAGCTTCTGCTGTGCTATGTGTTGTATGTACATATGGACATGCAGGCTTGTGTCTGTGCATGTGTGTGCAGGTACCGACAAATGTGTATGCATGCATGCTCCTGAAAGCCAGAGGTCAGTATGGGTTCTCTGCCATTGCTCTGAACTTTGCTTTTTGAGACAGGCTCTCTCTCACTGAGCCCAAGCTTAGCTGTCTGGCTGGTGGGCCACAAGGATCCTCCTGTCTCCACCTCCCCAGCACTGGTTACAGGTGCGTGGAACCCTAGCCATTTTGCAATGCCATCAAAGCACATGAGAGACCCACCATGCCTCCTTACAGTAGCTCTCCAAACTCCCCAAGTCACCAGCCAGAGCCTGCCCAGCTCCTTGACAAGTCTCTGAGTGCATCCCATGGTCTCCCAGCACTGAGCCGCAGCCATTCTGCCTTTCTCCTTTCCACACCTCGGCTTGCACGCTGCCCATCATGCTTTTCCTATCGTCACTTTATCCGTCTCCCAGAACTGCTACACAGTGAGGTCTGGAGGTGCTCTGCTCACCCCCCACAGGCTTGTGCTGCAGAACCTGAGGTGTGATGTGGGTTTTCCTCCTGTCTTACTCACAGACAGGGACAAGCTCCTGCCTTTTGTGTCCTCTGGACCAAGTGTGTGGCTTCACTACTTGCTAAATAAATAGATCAATAAGCAAAACAAGCCATATTCGCTTCTGCACCGCACCAGACACAGAAGGTAGGTCCTTCAAAAGTCTGCACTTCCCAACCCATGCTGGGAAGACAGGATCAGGGCTTCCCATGGGCACCCTGAAAATAACTGGAGCACGGCAGAGCAGAGCCAGCAGTGCAGGTGCACAGTAGGGGGCTGCTGTACCCCTGGTGGCTGCAAAGAAAGCTATGACCTCCCAACCTCAGTGGAGATTAACAGAGAAGCAGCTGGGGACCCAAACACCAATGTCCTCCTAGGCCTTGTGCTGCTTTCCAAGGCTCAAATTCCACCACAGGTAAGGGGTCAAAAGTGGAGGCTATAAGACCAGCTCCAGCACACCAGCATAGAGACTTGACGGTGGTGGAAAGAGACCCATCTCCAAGAGCAGGAGAATCTGTGCTTTTGTTTGTTTGTTTTGTCTTTTTTTTTTTTTTAGGTGAGTGGCTTGTTCTCTGTGGAGGAGGCACCAGATGCAGACAAGCAGCCAGAGCTCATGTGTGGCACAAAGAGATCCTGAACACTGGGTCTTACAGCAGTTCCTAGAGCCTTACATCCCTATTGATTGACAAGCCACACCTGGATGACAGAGTCCGGACCCAGTGAGTATGACTGACCTCTCCTTACTTGTTACCTCTTAGGGTGTAAGAATTGAAACTGGAGGCAGCAAGAGCAGACCACGCCCCATAGGGAACATTCCAGACCACGTGGCATTCACCAGACTCCAGCACGGAGCTACTTAGCAGAACCAACGCCATGCCAGCCTCCGCCAGCCTTCACCCACCTCCTTGCTTCACCTCCTCCAATGCATTAAGACATTTTAGAGTTTGCTTGCAAGTTCCAGCCTTAAAATCCTGATTATTTATTTATGCCCTTTTTGTCTAAGAAGTTAAATCCCCAAAGCATCTCAATTTAGATCAAAAGCAATTTACCAAACTTCACCTGGCACACCTGTGCCTTATGACTTGTTAATTACCTGCTTAGCATTTCTAGAGCTGTGAGACAGAGATGTGGCCCCATTGGCTGCAGGGAGAAACCTCTGATACTAGCCTCCTGTGCCAGAGTGTTCCAGAACGCCTGAGGTGTTCACAGGCAAAGCTGCTCCACAGCTACTAAGCCACATGCATTTCTCCAAATTGCTCTTATTTTCCAGAGTGGGCAGCCCGACACTGAGCAAACAAGCGCATAAATGTAGGTGAAGTTGCTGACATATTCCTTGGCTACCTTGGTCAAATTATGCTAATGGTCAAATAGTGCTAATATATCTTATCAACAGTGTTCCCTCACACATGGGCTCAGCAAGCCCGACACCCCCAGCACCTTGGGTTGACAATTTGGCATTAGGATATTAGGAATAACAATAATTACCTGCTTTTACGATTGCTTCAAATGAAAGAGATCATTAACACACACAAACATGAAAAGATGATCTCATTTCTAAGATGGCTCTTCATGTCTCTTTTTTCCCTCCTGCTACTAAGTTAGCAAAGGGTGGTTTTGATCATCCAGCAAGAGGGAAAACAGTGAGCTGGTTACAACAGCGTAGTGCACTGGATGCTTTTGCCCTTTTCATTTTCCGGTTTTCTTGAGAAAAGGCACAACCTTCCCTGAGCTCTGCCCCTGGCAGCAGGTTACAGCACAGGCTGCCCCAGGCTGGTGGACTGCTGGAGTCACGTGATGCCAAGGTTTGAATCCTAATTTGCTAACTACTTTTGAAGTTAAACTCAAGGGAAGTTAAACACGCTCTATACTTTGAAAACACCTAGAATCTTAAGATTAGAAGATTTGTTGCCACATGGACATGAATAAATAACCAAGCTGTATGTAGCTCCACGTGGGTCCCAGGCACAACTCTGAGCCACCAGATGGAAGCATGACCCTCTTCCCCACTAAACCGCAGTGCTGTTTTTTCCCTCTGCTGGAAACTGGCTCTCGTGTAGCCCAAGCTGGAGCTGTGTAACTGAGGATGACCTGGGACTTCTGGTCCTCCTGCTCCACCTCCTGAGTGCTGCATTTATAAGCACACACCTCCATTTAAGGTTTAGTGACACTGGGCACCAGGGCTTTACAAATGCTAGGTGAGCACTCTGCCTACAGAGGCACATCCCTAGCCCTCTGCTTTATTTTTATCTCTTCAGGAAGCATGCCAGACTTTGACTTCAGGGCATTTGCAATTGTGTCCCAGCCCATTCATTCTCTTACACATCCTTTCAGGTTATAATCTATCCCTGGCTACTGACTGCATCCCGGTTCTACCAAACTGTCTCCCACCCACTGTTTGCACTCACACACATACACCAGAGGGCTACAGTGGGATCCTTGGTAGCACAGCCTCTCCCCCACCCCCACCCCTCTCTCTCTCTCTCTGCTTACCTCTCCCTGGTCCTTGCCTTATGCACCTCAGCAGTTGAGCTTCTCTCCATACTTTCCAGGTTTGTTTAGTGTCCTAAGATTCAATCCAAAGTTGATAACTATCCCACCCATCCCAGCCAGTCTCACCCCAAGATAGAGGATAGAAGAAAAAGCAACCCCAGCATTCACAGTTAAATGATTCCAGTCTCTCCGAGGGAGGAGCTCACAGTATCACGGAAGGCATGGTGGCAGGAGCATGAAGCAGCTAGTCACATAGCAGGGCCTTTCAGGAAGAAGAGGGACCAACATGAGCCTGTGCAGATTACTCACTGCTTCCCATCACATGCAGCTACAATGAAGACTTTTCACTGAGGTCCCAGGGACTCACCTGCCTGGAAGCCAGGCCAGAACCCGAGTGCCTGCTGCTGATAACAAACCAACCAGGTCAGGCAATGCTCCCAAAGATACCTGTCACATCTCTCACCCAGAGGACCCCAGAGGTACCTCGAGCATGGTGCTCAATGTTTGAGAGAGTCAGGTCCCAAGAGGGACCCCTGCACCTCACACTTCTGCTCTCTGCCTATTACCGAGCCACTCTGTATTTGTTACATAGGGCTACTAGAATGAATGGCCGCAAACTCAGAGATTTGAAGCAATAAAAATGCATGCTTTCCTGATCTGCAGGATGGAGACTTGAGGGCAAGGTGGCCCAGACGAGAATCAACTCCATCCTTGCCTCCCCATTCTGGTAACTTCCAACAAGCCGTGGTGTTCCCTAGCTATAGATGCCCCCCCCAACACACACACACAAACACACACTCCACACCACACCATCATCTCACAGAAGTCTCCTAGTGAGTTCATATTGCAGGTGTAATGTTCAGCCAGTACTGTGACTCGAGAACCTTTATGTGCTCTCACCTGCAAAGCCCCTTCTCCTCGTTGTGTCCCAGCTCAAGGGAGGCACACTGTGGAGGTGTGCATCCCAACAAGTATGCTCCGAAAAGGACACTTTAAAGCAGGGGAATCCCTCTATCCCCATTTTCTTCGTGTCTGTCAGTGAGCTTCACACAACAGTGAGCACTTTGGAGAGCATCAACAGCAGTGCTCCTCTTGCCTGTTCAAGTTCCTTGAGAGAAGAAGCAATGGCACATGCTGCAGCAGGAAATAGAAGTCAAGGCTGAAAACGGCAGTGGAGGCTGGTTTGGAAACTGCCTTAGAGGCCACTTTGCGCTCTTGTCTGTTCACATGGGGCATCACTAAGCTATCAATGTCGTCTCCCCACTTGCTGCAGCTGGGACAGGCAGGTGCAGCCTGTGCACTGAGAACTGCAAGGGTAGCTCCTGCCATCCACTTCTGGCCCAAGGGCAGGGCTGGCCTGGCCTTCCCACCCCAACAGCCCTTCATATGAAATGCAGACTTTGGTGGTCAGATATTTTGGGGCTGGAAAGTAACACTAGCCCTACATTAGAACTAATCAGAGTGAAGCTTGACAGACCGTCATGTAGTTTGCTTGGTAACTCCTGCTAGCATTTACAACATATAAATAAGTCATAGATATTGTAGCGAGCAGAAAGCCTGCGATGAGAAGACAAATAAGAACATGGTAACAGGTTGGCCAACTGGGAATGTCTATCAGGGTATTACGAGAATTATTTTAGGAAGAGGGCATAAGAACAGATTTATGAGCTAGAAAGAAGCTCACAGTGCACACTCATGCAGATGAAAAAGCATGGCCACACTGTGAGGGGGATGTTCGGGGAGGGCAAATGATACCCAAGAACAAATGCCCTGGGCCTAGGTAGTTGGTACCCTCTTTCCAGGCCTACGCAGCTACAGAAGGGGACCCTGGAGGTTGCCTCCCTATTTTACAGATCTACCATCAGTATCGTACACACAGACTCTTAGGAAAGTATCTTGAATCCTGCATCATGTCAAATACAATTACTGTGAGGATTAAGAAAAGGAGCCACTGAGCCCTTGGACCCTGGGAAGACTGCCATGCAAGTTCCCTTCATATTCCCAAACCTAGTCTTTAGCCTCTAATAAGCTGAAAGATAAGCAGCAATCAATCCTGCAAGAAAAATGAAATTTACAGAGAGCAGAAATCCAACTTCTGTCTGCAGGTGGAAATGGGAAGGAAATGGGTGTGGGGCTTTGGCTGAAGCCCACATGCTGCGGGACATGCAGCACCTAGACTCCTACCCCATAGCCTCCAGCTTTGAGGGCCAAGCGCTCGATACAAACAAGATAGACGGTTTGGAAGAGGTTCAGAGATGAGCGCAGCAGCAACAACATTAAGGGGCTGGTTTCCAGGATTGATTTAGGAAGGAAGATTAAGGACGCTAAGTGTGTACAGCCTTCCTAATCACCGACTAAGTGAAGACAAGACGAACATCAGCGGATGTTTAAAGGTAGGAGTGGTAAGGATAGAGAGGATTATATAAGCAAGGTTCTCAGTTTATGCAACATCATGTAAACTGCCTTAAAAGCTATGGAGTGAAGACTTGGCTCCTCCTGTGGCTGAGCTGGAGAGAGAGGCTCTTGAGCTGAGTTTCCCGTAAGGAGGAGACTCTTCCCAGACAGAGATGGCAGGAAAGATGAAGCTATTCTTTGCTTATGAAACAATGCATTGTGTTCAGAATACCAGACCAGGATTCGGGTAGACAGTGGGCTGGTCTGAGTGGGATCAGCAGACATGCTACTTGCCTTGACCAGACTCACCTTTTCCTGGTGCACCAGAATACTGGGGCCAGCCCTGCCCACCAGTCTTGAATGAGATCTCAGCGCTTTGTTTACCAGCTCACCTTCCTTCCTCCATGTGGTGCTCACTGGTATTTTAGTCCTCCCAGCGTCTGACCCTGGTTTCACCAGTAAGAACAAGAAACCAGTAAGTTTCACCACTAATAATGTGATGGGGTGTTTTATGGATTCTGTGCTTGCTACTTCCTTTGGACAATTCTCTTGGTGGTTGGTTTTGTAGTATAGCAGTAGTGGTGATATAGATCGCACCGATGGTGGCAATGGTGATGAGATGGAACTGGTATGACAGTGGTCATGATGATACTGGTACTAGGGAAGAGAAGATGGGAGAGGTAGAAGTAGTGATGGTAACAGGATTTGGGGTAGATGTGATATGGTGGTGGTCATGACAGTGGTGGTAATGGTGAGACTGTAACAGTCGAGGTATGGCAGTAGTGGTAAAGGTAGCAGTGGCAGTGGTGTAGGTAGAGGTGACGACAGTGGTGCTAATGATGATGGCAGAGGTAGTTACGGTGAAGGTGGTGAGATGGTGATTATGCATGTGGTGGTCATTGTGATGGAGGAGTGGTGATCTAGGAGAAGATCTGGCTATGGTGAGATGGCTGTAATGCCAATGGAAGTGACAATGGATGTGGCTGAGGTGGTGATGGAAGCAGTCATGGTGATGGTGATGATAATGGAGGTAGCAGTGGGAGAAGGAAAGGAGGTAATAGTGGTGGGAGTGGTGGTGGAGTGATTATTGGAAGCTATGGGGTGAAATAGATGTGCTGTGGCAGTGAGAGCACCGAAAGCAGTGATGGTGGAGGTCGTGGAAGTGCAGTAGATGAGGGGAATGGTGAGGTGCTTATGTGATGGTGAAGGTGATGTCATTGGTGGTAGAGGTTGTGATGGCAGAAGTGTCAGTAATTATGGTGGAGGTACAGTGATGGACAAGATGGCAGATGGTGACAGTGGTGGAAGAGGCAGGAGTAGCAGGGACAACAGGGCAGCTCCTTCTTTCCATAAACTCAAGGACAGATAGTGAGATGCCTATGGATGAGCATTGCCATCAATCTGAGCAAGCAAACCCTTTCTTCTCTATATTCTTCATCCCAAACTCTACTCTGATCCCTCTTTTAATGTGATATATATGCACATAATATACATTATTCTCATGATTACATCTCTACTCATCATGTTAACTATTTTTTAATTATGAAAATGTTAAGTAGGAGCCTCTAATCCATTATTTCCAAGACGTGTTTAACCCAAAATTCCAAACGAGTTTCTTCATATTAAGTAATCCGCCACCTCAGGAAGAGTTGTGTTCTGCACAGCTTCTACCATATACCACACTGCCTTCAGCTGACAGCTGCATGGGACTGTGCTGACAGTAATGGATTTAGATTGTGGTGCTGGTTTTCTTGTTTATAGCATTGTTTTGGATGTTGAATTAACATTTAGAAATGTAAATATAAAATTCATTTTAAAAATTGGGTGGAAAATATCATATTAGTGACAGTTGAATGCCTAAAAATAAAAATGAAGATATAATCTTCTAGGGGATAAAAAGTTAAGGAAGGCACTCAGCAGACAATGCCTAGAGAAGGGGGGGATTAACATAAACAAAAGGTAATAAATTAGGTCCTACTCTATCTCTCACTGCTGCAGTACTGTTGTCTTTTAGGGCTGAATGATACCTAATGCCATCACTTACCTTATAGTCTACAGGATCCACTGGCCATATATGGATTAGCCATTCCCTCTTTAACGGACTCACAGGCTGCCTCCTATGAGCCCACACTAGACATTCTCTGGGCACACCTTGGAGTGGGGTTACCATGTCATGAGATATCACATGATGTCTGATACCTAACTGATATCTTAACAAGTATAGATTGCTAGCAGAATGCCGGGCCCACACTAGTTGGTGCCTCTGTGCTCTCTGCCTGGTTTCCAACTGCAGCATTTTGATAGACAGTTAGCCAGCCATTGATCATTCTAAGCACACTGGAACCACTTAGCCACATTTACTACAGTTTGGAATACTTCTGTCATGCAATTCTTGTCCCCCTCCTATCTGTCTCTGAAGCAGATGCTGCCATCTGTAATGTGCTGCTCTAGACTCACCATTGGAAGAAGCAACCATGTTCAAGGTCTTGTTTCTTCCATATCTTGCTTAGGATGGACATGTTAAATACCCGCACCACTGTCTATCTGCACACCTTGTGGGGATGTGTCTTCTGGGCTTCTGGGCACAAAGGGAAGCAAAAAACTTTGCATGAAATGAGCAACACGTAACTTTCTAGCCCTATGGGTGGGGCTCTGCAATGGACTAAATGTTTGTGCCCTCCAAATCCCTATATTGAAATCCGGCAACAAGGGATCAGTATTAGGAGGGAAGACCTTTGGAACACTGTGAAATTTTAATGATGGAGAGTCATGAATGGGATTAGTGGCCTATGAAAGAGACTGAGAGAGCTCATTAGCTCTGTTTCCTTCACATGAAGACCACCCTCACGAAGCCTGACCACACAGCATCCTAACCTCAGATTCCCAGGCTCAGCACTGTGAGTTGTTCTAAACCCCCTACCCTGTGCTAGTTAATCACAACTGCCTGAACAAACTAAACCCAGCTCCCTGGAAGCAGAGTTTGAGATGGAAAATCTCAGGTTGAAATTTGTGTGTCATTGTGATAGTTAATCTAATGTTAACTTGACTGGGCCACGGGGTTTCCAAATTAAACATGGTTTCCAAATTGCCTGAGAGGGTGTTTCTGATAAGATTAGGTTTCAGATCAGTGGAGTCAGTACAATAGAACACCCTGCCTAAAGTGGGTGTTCCTTGACAAGTCAGAGAGGACAGGAAGGAAAGACAGGAGGGACACAGGGAGGGGGAAGGAAGGGAGGGAGGGAGGGAGGGAGGGAGGGAAGAATAGAAAGAAGGAAGGAAAGGAAATGTGGAGGTAAGGAGAGAAGAAGGAAGGAAGGAAGGAAGGAAGGAAGGAAGGAAGGAAGGATGGATGTTTCCCTTCTGCCTTCAGTTTACATGCCAAAGTGGAACACTGGGTCTTCTCCCAGCCTTGGTCTGCAATTTGCACTGTTGGCTCCCTGGTTCTCAAGCTGTCACGCTCAGACTGGAATTGTACTACTGGCTTTCCTACGTCTCCAGCTTGCCCATGACAGATGGTGAGACTTGTTGACCTCCACAGCCCTGTGAGCCAATTCCTTATAATGGGAGATGCGACATGGAAGTGATAGGACTGTGCAGGAAAATACGGAAACCAGCAGCATGGTCAATACTAAGGTTTCAAGCATTCCAAGCAGCAGCCAGGCTGGGCCTTCTGGCCCCATGTGAACTAGAAGGAGGTGTGTCCGAGGCCAAGCTAGTCTCTGTATTTGTAGGTGGAACCCGGTAGAGGGAGAAGTCGGAAACCTCAGCAACTGGGACATATGCACAGCCATAAGAAAGAATCCAGGCAGAGAAGTTCTTGACTCTCTGCTCATGAAGTCTGGCTCACCATCAATGAGTCCTTTTAGCCATTTGTGTTTTCTCCCCTAAGAAATCCCTGACACAAATCATTTTGCCTGCTTTTCTATTTGAGTTATTTTGCTTTCCTGATCCTTGCATGCCTTTTTAACATATTCTGGCTTGGATGTTACAGATAACTTCCCACCAACCTTCTTTCCACGTGTTTTCTCTGAAGAGACGTCCTAGGCATGAAGGAAGGCCCTCCATATCTTCTCTACCTTACAGCTGTGGTCTTCCTAAAAAGTCTTCAGCCTCAAGATCACAGAGACACCCTACAACATTTTCACTGCTACTTTTATCACATGGTTTTTTAAACAAAGTTCTAGATCTATTTATTTTATGTGTAAATACTTTGCCTGCATACATGTATATGCCCATGCCTGTGGGCTGCTGCCAGAAGTAAATAAAAGGCAAGGTGTCTGAATCCCTGAAACTGGAGCTCCAGGTGACTGTAAGCTGCCATGTGGGGGCTGGGAATCAAATCTAGATCCTCTAAAAGTGCTCTTAACTGCTGAACCATCCCTCCAGGCCCAGGATAGCTTGCGTCTATAACTGGTAAGAAATGCAGAGCCGACATTATCTTCCATCTAAGCCATGCGTCCTTCTCCCAGGTGTGGGAGTGGTCTGATCAGATAGCAAGTGACACTGTGGGTCTGTTTCTGCACTCACGTCCTGTCCCACTGGCCCCCTCCATCAGACTCTCACCAATGCTGTGTGCTTTAATGTGGTTCAGTTCTGTGCTCATTACTGCTTCCTAATGCCTTCTAATATGTACTTTGGAAATATTCCTCCTTTAAAACAATCGTATATGGGCCTTTATTCTTCTAAATAAATAAGCTTCTTGGGCTCTTACTAGATGTTATATTCAGATTACGTTAATTCCAGCACTCGGGATGCAGAGACAGGCAGATCTCTGAGGTCAATGCTAGCCTAATCTACAGAGCAAGTTCCAACCAGTTGGTGTAATATAGTAAGACTGCCTAAAATAAAATAAGATAAAATAAAACATTACTTTGAAGTCATTTGATTAAATTGGAACATAACAAATCTTTACAATGTTGTATTGTCCTATACATGAACCTAATGTATGTTTTCATTCATCAAAAACTACTTTATGTTTCATAATAAAGATTTCACTTTTTCCTTCCTTCCTTCCTTCCTTCCTTCCTTCCTTCCATTCTTTCTTTTATTCATGCATGGTGTATCTACAGAGGTCAAAGGAGAACACCATGAGCCACCATGTGGGTTCTGGGAACCAAACTCGGGTCCTTGGGAAGACCAACAAGTGCTATTCACTGCCAAGACACCTCTGTAGCCTCTGCATTCTCTCACAGAGGCCTTCAGCATCTTTGTCAGTTAACACAGATGAGTTACTGTTCTGAACAAGGATTTATGTTATAGAACCTGGTTGTCATCTATGAATGAGGGAAATTCTACTGCAGAACATGGGTTAACTTTTAATCTAGTATTATACTAGACTCCTAATTTAACAAGTTTTTGTTGGTCCTGTGTATATATGATCACATTATATGAATGACAGCTTTATGTCTTTCCTTCACACCCTTATATCATATAGCCCATAATGTATTTTCCTTGACCTATTCCTTTGATTAGGATATGTGTGACTGTCAATCACACTTGTCTTGATCCTAATCATAAACAGCCTTTTTTCTACAATCTGTCACTCATTTTTCCTTTTTTCTGTACAGAACCTTAGAATGCTAAGGAATGTCTTTCTAGCCCTGATTTCTAAGGTGTTTCCCCATAAGTGGATAGAAGTTCTTTCTGTGACCCACTGGGGTCTTCTCTAGACTATGAATATATGCACTACATAGGGAGGTTTCTAAGAATAAATCCCTCCTAAGTCATGAAGCCGTTTTCTTTCTTATTGTATGTGTATGCATGTTTGTGTGTGGGTGGTACACATGTGCATAGAGGCCAGAGGTTTATGCCAGATGTCTTCCTCAATTGATCTCTACCTTGTATATTAAAGCAGGTCTCTCAGCTGAACCCACAGGTCATCAATTCAGCTAGTCTAGCTAGCAGCTTTCCCCAGGGGTTTCATCTCCATATTCTGAGTTCTGGGATTACAGGAAGGCTGCTATGCCCACCTGGTGCCTATGTGGGCCCTGGGAGCACTAAGTCTGAGCCCAACACTTACCCAGTGAGTGCTTGGCTCGCTGAGCCATATCCCCAGTTGTACTTCTGAGAATGTTGGGTTGGTGAGTTACCATTCTTTCAGATGCCTGTGTATACAACAGGGAAGCATGCTTGCACTTTCCATTTCTTTTATGCTCCTATACAGATACCTGAACTTGGCCTTCTGGCTCATGAATGACTGCCTTGGTTTCACAGGCATGGGTTCTTCTGGACACTGGGGTCTCATCTTTATGTCATATCCTCAGGAGGCCCACTTTGGCCACCCAATGCTGTGTCTTGTCCCTATTCTTATATTAGTACTTTGTGAGGTGGGGGCAGGGAGCATAGCACGAACCCAGTAAGCTGATCATTTATCTCTGTTTTCATTCTTGCTGTGCTCATCTGAGAGATTACAAGCACTTTTACAGGATTATGTCCCCAGCGAGGACACCTTTGGAACAAAAGAGACAGTGACGACTTGATGTGCAGACATTGTAAGAGGTACAAAGCACAGATTGTACCAGCACTGCCTGAAGAGACTTCCAATCATCTACTATCCCTCACAGAGACTAAGTGGCATGCTGTGTGTAGACTTGGGCTCACGTACCCTAAAGCAGCTGATGCATCTTAGAAGATGCTGCTGAATCCAAATACTCAGTAAACACATCTAAGTCTGACTGTGTGCACAGCACCCAGCAGAGCTTCAGCAGAGATACAGAATCAAATTGCCAATGTTCTCGAGCTTGCATGAGTCATGGAAGGTTCACACACAGCAGGCTTCTTGTATCTGCCACAACAGGAAGAAACACACAAAAGCACCAACATAGTCACTTGACGGCAGAGGGTCAGGGACCTGCAGCTGCTGAGAAGCACACAGAACAACCAAGCAGCCTCCCATAGGCTGGAGAGTCAGATGATGATGAGGGAGGAGTAGACAGGCCTGCTGAGGTCAGAGGTGAGATTGGGAGGAGGAGACAGACAGCAGAAATCTTGTCCAACTCCCTGGGAGGAAAGACTTCTTTATTCAGGGTCCACATGCATGCTGAAAGAAGGAAAGAGGCCAAAGAAGAAGCACAAATACAGGTTAAATGCAGCGCTGGGCTTTGGGTAAGTCTCTGGGCACTTTCCACATCATCAATCTTTATGACCACGGCATTGGATCATTTTGGCTTGTGGACGTGACCCTTTTCTAGTGTGTAAATGAGGTGAGTGAGCACCTCAGTCCCATGCCAGAGTTAGCAAAGAAATGCCAAAGGGAAGTGACCACAGGGACGTGTCCTGTGGGGTGGGAGGATTCCAAATGGGGCAGTGGAAAGCCTGCAGTGGGTGGCGCTGTCTTCTGTGTATAACTCTCAGAGGGACTGACAGCCAGCTATACATTTGGCCATTTCTGGCATGGGCCTTTGTTTAGATGCTCTGCTAGGAGGTCTGGGACACAGTGCCCTGATTCACTTCTCAAAGGGACAGGTTTCCAGAATTCTAAGGACCTAAGACATCTGTGCAGTTAAGACAGTCACTAGCATTCATTCCTGACTTGCTCCGTAACAATGAATCACCTCATACCACTTGGAAATGGCGTGTCTTGCTTTTCCATATTTTGTGTTTCCCACAGACTCAAGGCTGTGTTAAAATGCTGGTAGCCTTTAAACCGCATGAGTGCAAGTGCTTTCTCCTTCCCTCACCCAGCACACTGTGTCTGTCCTTATGGCTTGGGCTATGTTATTTGTGTACCGAACAACAGATGGTACCATCTTTTAGAGGCGAGAATGAACTCCAACTCAGGCCACTGCAGATTTTTTTTTAAGTTCTACAAGTTCTTGTGATTCTAGGAAGTATACCATTAATTCACTCAGAGTGAAAATTCCAGTGTCCTTGGATGAACTAGTCACATGTGTGTAGAACATGTCCTCTTCCCCCCAGCAAAGTGGCTGCAGGCCCTGCTGGGCGAGTCCCTCCATGCACTGTTTTCTCATCTCTGACCCTGACTGCAGTACCTACTTTAATGCCCTATGTTTTCCAAGTCTCATGCTATTGTCAAGGAGAGAACTCTGTATGTTTATGTCTCCTGTATTTTGATCCTAGAGATAGGACCAGTTAGACTCACTTCTATGTATATAATTAACTCAACACCAAATAAAGACCTTTGGCGACCTGGGCTTCCCCAAACATTGCTGTCCCTCCCATATCTAAACCTACAAAAACAGCATCAGGTCACAAAACAGCTGTGAAGAAGTTCAACAGCTCTGGCTTGTTTCCTTGATGGGTTTTGTTTTTGTTTTTTTGACTTAAACAAAAACCAGGGGCTTGGGGAGATAGCTCAGGGTTTGACTCTCAGCACCCACATAAAAAGCTGGAGGTGGAGGTGTAGCCCTGGAGATGTGAGTGCAGGGGGGTCCTGAGCTTACTAGTCAATCATCCCTGTCTACTTGCTGAGCCCTAGGTTCAGTAAGAGACACTGTCTCAGAAAATAAGGTAGACTGCTCCTGAGGAGTGATGCCCAAAGTTATCCTGTTACACACAGACACACACAGACACACACACACACACACACACACACACACACACACACACACACACAAGAACACCCTGCTTCCATGGCAGCAGTTTTTCATCTAATGATTCCAAGCTCCTCTTTTGCTGTACCCCAGCACCATCCAAAGTTATCTCTGAAAGCATGAGTTCAGGGAAATTAGCATTAATCTCACAAAGAAAGCAGTGAGTTTCCGATTACATTCTCCTTAAACATCCACCAGCCTGCAACAGGCACATGAGCACACAGGGCAGTTCCTGGCCATATAAAGAAGCTGTGAGGCAAAAAGCCCACTCAGCACACTTGGCCCAGCAGGAGGCTGCTCCACATGGGTGCCAAGAAGACCCATACCTGTAACCACATGACTGGCTCCAGCAGAGAGACTGAGCCCTATATAAACTCTGCTTCTCTCCCAGACCCATAAGACCAAATTTACATAAGTCAAATGTAAATATGACATGACTTCACTGTAATCCTTTCCCAAACACCATTATATGCATTATCTTATGAGTCCCACAAATCCCATGGGTGGATCATAGCTATTATTTCCATTTTACAGATGAGGAAATTGGGGCTCAGCAAGGTTAAGAAACTTTCCCAAAGGCAAAGAGCAGGTTAATGATATGGGTGAGAATAAATAAAAATTCTCAAGCTTGCAGGTCTATGCTCTGTTCAGCCAGTAGCACATTGCCTGATACCAGTGTCACTTGTTCCTGTTACCCCAACAGGGGTTGCAAGAAAAGGCTGGTGAGATGTTTATAGGCTTAGAGGCTTAAAACCAATCCAAATTTTTAATGGCCCACAATTATCAAATAAACATGAAGGAAGAAAGGCTCGTGCTTGGATCTCCTATAGTTTTGGTCACACTAAAGTGCTGTGTAATTGAGTGAACCACATTTGCTGTTAGAAGCCTCCTTAAAGATCCAGCCCAATATCTTAAAAATCCACTTAGGGAAACTGAGCAGCCCAGGAACATTTAAGTCAAAGACACCTACATTGCTAAAAGTAGTAACAACTTACAAAACTCTGTAAACCTTTCCCCAAAGAAGTGTGAAAGGAGGGCCTGTAAAGAAGGCTCAGGAAGTAAAGTACTCAACATGCAAGCAGAGAGACCTGAGCTCAAATCTCCAGAGCACAGCTAAAGCCAGGTATGGCAGCATGCATGGAATCCTGAACCCATACAGTGAGATGGGAGGCAGAAATAGAAGACTCCCTGTTAGCTGGAAGGCCAGCTAGCCTGCTAAGCAACAAGGAAGAGAAGCTATCTCAGACAAGGTACAAGGTGAGATTGTCCTCTGAACTCCACACACATGTAGTGGCACACATGTGCCCACACTCACACATAGATATAAATATTAATAATACATACATACAGATATTTTAAAGACAAAAGAAAAATGTATGAAAGTAAGTAACATAAGGTTCTAGAAACGATGGCATCAACTTCAAGGTACAGAGTGCAACTGTGACTCCTGTGGGATTTCTATGTCACTGTAATGTGCATAAAAACGAAATGCACACTGTTCCCATAGCCACAAGAGTATGATGGAGTGATACTGAGGTGGTGGCTCACAGTGGAAAGATGGTGGAAGCAGTCCTGGAGGAGGTCATCCAGTTAGAAGGAAGGAGCACAAAGAACTTGAAGCTGAGGCGAGAAGCGGGGATTTCAGAATGCAAAGATGGAATCTGTCCCTCTGGTTCCACACGTCACCCATCAATGGCCCTCAGGAAGACTTGTACACTTTCAGATAAAGAAGTAAGGCAGGCAGGCCTTGTGGGTGACAATGGCAGGTGCTTCTGTCTATTGTATGTGCGATGAATGTGTTCCTGAACAGGTGGCAGAAGGGGAGCTCCCCCAGGAACCCTACCTGATATCCATAGATATCTTGGGGAAGAGCACATGCCCCAGCTTTTATGACACTAGATTTTAGCTGTGAAGGGGTTTGCTAGCACATCAGATGCCAAAAGATGCCACTGCCAGCTACACAAGATCACATCAAGAGCTTTCCTTTCCCACACAGTCTTCAATACATCTGAAGTTCCTTTTCCATCCCCATAGGCAAGCCATCAGGATTCATAGCTGGTTTAAGTTCCCAGGGCATGACTTCAATGCCCTCAAGAGTTAAGGCCATCAGCTGCGAGATAGTTTGTTTAAGAGCTGACTACTGGCCACTCCGTTTTTAACAGATATGGATTGTCATGTTTCAAAACCATGACACAGCTGACAGTGAGGGCTTAGAGAGTGGACCCACAAAAGACACACATAGCTAAACAAGAGGTCAGAGATCAACAGTAAAGGAAGTGGGAGCCGCTCCTCTAAATCTGAAGTGCATGACAGGTTGGGCTGAAAAGCGAGGCAGTTGACTCTAAAGGAAGAACACAGACTAGCTGCAGATCAAAGCCAAGCACCATGGCAGGTGAATTTCATGGTGGGAAAAGGGCCAAGACATCTTAAAAAGAAATACTGTCTTCTCCACGTATGCCTTTGCCCTGGAAGGTGAAGCTATGATTTACAGAGGAAGTGCAGTCTTCCTTTAAGTCAGATTTTCCCTGAGCCAACAGTGAGAATCCAGAGCTACGGTCCCTGCTGGAAAGGAGATGTGATTTCATGAGTGGGGCTAAGAGCAGTGGAGTGTGGGCCATTGTAGCCACCCCAGATCTATATGAGAAGCAAAAACAGAAATGTGTGGGGAAAACAGTGACCTCAGACAGACCTCTGAAGACTAGAGAGGAAGAAAAGACATTTGAGGTGGGGACACTGGAGTCCCAGATGCCGGCACAGGGTCAAGGGGGGAGGACAGTCTCCTTAGACAGACTGTAGCATCAACAGGAGAGAAGTGAGATCTCAGACAAGGTCCCATCGGTGTCCACACGTGGCGAATAAAGGAAACAAGTAGGCCACATGTTTATAAGTGTATCACAGTACTAAGAGGAGACTTGACTGCAGACTGCAGGAACAGTACTAAGAGGAGACTTGACTGCAGGCTGCAGGAGCCTCTGGTCCCTGACTTTAGTCTGATGAACTTGGAGAAGAGTCTATGTGAGAAGAGGCTTCTGCTAAAGAGATTTTCATCTGAGGACCCAGAACTTTCAAGATTTCTTAATTACTGGGGAAGAGATTGTGGCTGAAGTCATTAGGATTGAAATTACAATATTAAGAAACAGAATCAGAAAGCTATTAATATAATGGTCTGTCTGTCTCACCATCCCCAAGTTCCTGTCCCACAACTAGGGTGACTTAACTCCTCATACCACACCCATCCCCAGCCTGACACCCTGCTCTCCACAGTTCCTGGAAAAAAATCTCCAAGTGCTGAAATCTGCCAGTCCTCAGCATTGAAATGGCCCTTACACTGTGACCTCTTTCTGGGCATTGCATCCATCCCCGTGTCCCTCTTTGAATCCCTGCACTGTCCCCACATGCCTGCTCTATAGGCAAAGCATCTATTCCATGAGGCCCAGTGGCTCACCTCCTCATACTGAAGCTAGGCTTAAAGGAGAACACACATTCACCTAGCTCTTTCCTGATAAGGACTAAACTAGACACTGACACACAACCTTGGGTGCTGAGAACATCACAGTCATTGTCACATTTACCATCACCATCTCTCACAGCAACACAAACTCACCACAAGAACCAGAGGGAGAATCTCCAAAATAGATTCACTAAAGAAAATCTGAGCTGAGCTTTTCAGGATGGGCTAATGCTTGAAGATTTGGAAAGGATTAAGAATTTTTCACTCAGAAGAATTAGCCCACCCAATGCCATGGAATCAGGACAGCCTCAGATATGCCCAAAGACTCTCGTCCTTTGGCTACCACATTCTATGAACAGGGAGTCACAGTAGCTGCAGACCCACACAAAGAACCCTGTTGACACCATGGAGAGCCTGCTTCTACGGTTGGCAGCTCATGTCCAGGAGACAAGGACAGGACTAACTTGAAAATGCTATGCAGGAGTTCTTTGTTGGCTTTCAAACATTTCTGCACTTAACAAGAACACAATTTAGATAACTGTTCATTTTTATTTCACTGACAAGTGGCAACGGTGTTTTCCATACCAAGTAAGTGAAATGCCCATGTGTGTGTGTGCACAGCCCACATGTAATTGGCTCTGGCTTTGCAAGTCACACTGGAAGAGTGGCAGTGCTGTGTCCTGTGGAAAGAACATCTAACTGCCAGAGTTATTTTCTTACTAAATCCTCATGAAAACAGGCCCTGGGAACCCATTTACAAAGCAGTTGCCCGCCTAGATGAGTTGGTATTCATGTGACTATCAAGCTACCATCAAAAGGAAACCATGGTGAAATAGAAGGTCTTCCAGAGTTCTAGAAATGTGGAGGCTATTTCTCCCTCAGTGACATTGGGAAGAGGAAAAGCTCCAATCCCAGCTAAGCCTGAGAGATGAGTCTAACATTCCCCAATCTTTTTCTATTGCTGTCCTTGTAGCCTACAGTTTTGTTTTGTTGTTGTGGGATTTGTTTTTGAGCTACATCTCCAGCCCCCAAATAATCCTTGACGTCTCCCCACCTCTCTCTCTCATTTTGGTGGTACTATGGATTAATCCCACGCCTTGTGCATATCATGCAAGTGCTACAATACCAGCAACGTTTCCAACCTGTAGCAGCCTAGTTTTTTACTTATTTACCAGTTATTTTACCTATATGAGTGTTTTGCTTAAATGTAAGTATGGCCTGTTAAAGGCCAGAAGGTATCAGATCCCCTAGAAATGGGGTTACAGACAACTGTAAGCTTCTGTGTGGGTTCTGGGAGCTGAGCCCGGCTTTACCTCTGAGCTCTCTCTCTCCAGCTCCCAGCAACTTAGTATAAATGAGATAACTCAAAGATAGGAAGGCCATGAGCATCTCTCAGACAGGAGAGCGGGTACCGGAGCTCTGTCCAAGCAAGGCAGTGACGAGAATCCCAGCGGCTGTCTGGCAGATGCGGGTGCAGTTATAACGAGATAATTCGGGCACTGAAGCATTGAAGTTCAAAGCCAATGACACAGAAAGAAAACTGTGATAGGGAGTTCAAAGTCAACTAGCAGCAAGAAGAAACTAATGCTGATTCTCGAAGCTGCTAATTTGGCTCCTTGAAAGGCTCTGCCTGGATCTTTGGCTAGGTGGAGCTGGTCTGTGGGTGGAGTCCCAGCTTTGAAGTTCATGGAGACAACTGGGGAGAGTGATCTTGGTGCAGGTGGAGCCAGCAAGGGGCGAGGGCATCAAAGGCAAACTTGGCTGCTCGGCCCTTTGCTAAGGGTGGGGCCTGCTCAGGTTTCAGCTGCCCTAATCCATTGTGCACACCACTGTTTGCTTAGGTTTAACTCCAGGTAGAATTCTGGTTTTGTTTCTCACTTAGAGAAAAAAAATATATCGTTTGTAAAGGGAGGTTACTAAATAAAACTTTGGGCACTATTTACCCTCGGCAGATGACTTCTGCCTTGCAATCTGATCCCTGCTAGGTTACTGTTCAGGTATAGAATTCCCAGAAGACCAGAAGTCTTGAAAGAGATTCTTATAGAAGCCTACCTTGCCCTGGTAACCACTTAAGGCATTTTTGCCTGCCCAGCTCAAGCTTGAGACCCAGAGTCTGAAGCCTCACAGCTTCCTTAATTCTTTGAGGGTGTGTGCAGGATGCCTGTTATCAAGCAGCCATGGTGTTAGGAAACACGAGGGCTTATAGAAGTATCCTTTTAAAAACCCTGTTCTGCCTTTAGGGAGCTTCTGGTGCAATCTGCTCACACGACTCTGCTGTTACTTAAAATACATATATAATAGATTGCTATCAGATCAAATAAGAAAAACTGAAAACCCTGAAGTAAAAACTTGGAGAGTAAATGCCATAGGGCGGGGAGTCTTGTGGCAGGTTGGCACAGCACTCAGGGCGTCCAGCAGCATTCCGACCCAGAGAGAGCTGGCTTGGCTGATGCTGTCTGTGGAGGAAAGCTTGAGCTCTAGAGAGTACTGTCCAGCCTCGTTCTGAAGGCTGACCACTGACAGCGCCATGTGGGTGTGTGCAAGCACAGTGTAGGGTCTGGTTTGCTTAATTTAGACCAACTGCCACATGTAGAATGGATTATAATTTAGTACAATTTGCCTCCTCCTGTGACTATTCTTGGTGGAAAATAGGCTGGTGGGGCAAGCTGGTGGCTTATCAAATGCTTGCTGACAAACACAAAGGTGTGGTCAGTAGGTCAGCTGTCATGTGGGAAGCAAACTCTGAGATGAAGTTTACATGTGGGGCATGTGCAGGAGGCCTTAGGATCAAAGCCTGAGGAGAGACAAGAATTAAGCAGGTCTCAGTCTCCATGAGCTCACAAGTTCTTTAGAGGTTTCCCGAGTATGCACAACACCACGCCTCTGTACACCTGCTCCATCAGTTTGTGGACAACATTTCTACAAGGAAGAGAAATGCTCTAGGCATGTCTGTCCCCTTGCAGGGTGGGCAGAGCTAACATCTGCTAATATACTTTCTAGTAATGGTAGAGTAAACCCTTCACTCCTGAGATCTGGGGTACTGCCTCACAGGCCATGGCAAGGCCCAGACAAAAGGCAGATTCAGTGCAATATGAAGAGGTCCTGGCCTCTCTGCACTTGCGCCCCACAGTTCTCTACCAGATAACTAAAACCCTTCACATTTGATCCAGACCAACAGAATGTGTGCATGCTTCTCAGATGGTGCTCACTAATGTTTGAGCCAACTGAAGCCAAAATTCTCCAACACACCAATGTCCCTAGTCTAGAAACATCTGACCCTGTGGAAACCTCACACGTGGGTAGGAAGTAGGGGCAGAGCTCTCCAGCATTTAGCATACAGTCCTTAATGAACTAGTTCTAGTGCCCTGGTGCTAGTCTGCAGCCAGATTGCCGTGAGTGCATAACCACATGGGAACACACCAAGAGCTTCATCTTCACACTTGAGCACCCATCCGGGTATCAGTTTGCTCCAAGATAGACCATGCACGGTGGCTAAAATGATAGGCTGTGTTCCCTCAGGAGCTTTTCATGTCTTTTAGAACAAACCATGCACTTGAAACACTCAGTGCATACAGAGTACAAAGTGCAAACCTATACTCTCTCCGCAGACACTCTCTCGCATCTACTGGGCTAGAACCTGAGTGGAGAAAGCACATCAGGAACTTCCACTCACTGCAGATGCCTGTATCATCTGAGCTGCCAAGCAAGGCGTCCACACAAAATCATAAGATTCTATGTCCAGCCCAATATGCTGTGTGCTTTCCTGGACAGGAAGCACAAACACAGGTTACAGTGGTAAGAAGAAGGCCCACAAAGGGCAGATCCTGGACTGCGCCTTGAATGAGGGAAGACTTTGATGGGGGTGGGGGGAGGCGGTCGGAATATGTAGCTAAAGCTTGCCAGAATTACTGGTTGTTATCATGTCATCTAAAACAGGAAAAAAGGGGGCCTGGAGAAATAGCTCGGTCATTAAGAATATTTACTGCTTGTCTTAGGGTTAATCTTGCTGTGGTAACAGTCTATGACCATAAGCAATGTGGGGAGTAAAGGGTTTATTTTATCTTACAATTTATAGTCCATCATTCAGGAAAGTGAAGCGTGAACTCCAGACAGGAACCCAGAGGCAGGAGCTAATACAGAGGCCATAAAGGAGCATTGCTCACTGGCTTGCTCCTGCTTTCTTATAGCACCCAGGACCAAAAAACCAGGGATGGTGCCACTCACAGTGAGCTGAGCCCACCCCCACATCAATCACCAATTAAGAAAATGCACCAAAGGCTTGTCCACAGGCTAATCTAGTAGAAACACTGTCTTCTAAAAGAAGCTGTGTTAAGTTGACATAAAACCAGCCAGCACAATGCTCCTTTCCAGCACACACACTGAGTAGCCTGTAACTTCAGATCTAGAAGAGCTGATGCCCTCTTCTGGCTCCTTGAATACCACTCAGGTACATGCATGCACACACACATGCATGTATACACGCGCACACGCAAGCACACACACACACACACACACACACATTAAATATAATTTGTATAAATATAAACTGTACTGAGTGCTGAGTAGAGACAGAGGCCACTTCTTGGGACTGAGACATTACTCCAGCCATAAGAGGGATTTGTGCTGGGGACACTGTGTGCTGGCTGATGGTGTTCTGTCACTCTCATATGAGAAATGCCTGGAAGCCTCCTATTAGTAGTCTTGACAGCGATGAGCTTTTGGTCATCAGTTGTAAGCTGAAGCATGTAGATCCTCATATGATTGTGACTGAACAATGTACACTGCTAAGGAGTGAGAGAGAGATAACGGTCCTCAAGATCAACAAGCCTGCTGCAGAAGAGTGGACAGGGAAGCAAAGTACTAACAAAGCACAGTGTCAGAAACCCGGGTAGAATAGGGTGGGAAAACTTCATTGTAACCCTGATGCTAAGCAGTAAGTCCTACCTTCCTGCATTGCATATTCCCAGGCACTTCCTGGGTACACAGCTGTATCTGCAGGCTGGCACCCGGGCCAGTGTTCCTAAGGCCGTCTTGTCTTGTAGCCAAATAAAGATCATTTGTTGCATGCTTGCCTGTATTCACATCTAGAGACTCACTGAGGCTTGGCTTCATGTGTCCACTTGTTCAGCCCCACTCCACCCCCAACACGGATATCTAGGGAGCATCTTAGACTGCAAATGTCAAAATCTAGTGCACTGGCTTTCTGTCCCCAGTACCTTTCTGTC
The DNA here is from genome assembly GCF_964271855.1 of Acomys minous. NCBI lineage: Eukaryota > Metazoa > Chordata > Mammalia > Rodentia > Muridae > Acomys > Acomys minous. The sequence continues at coordinate 42,912,612 of NC_140487.1, forward strand.
AGTGGCTCACATTGGACATGTAGGGTTCCTTCTTGTCCTTTTCCTTCTATCTCCAGTCTCTAGAAGCAATACATACAGCCTTACCTTCAAAACATATGAGAACAACATCACTATTGAGCACTGCCCCTGGTCATTGGGACTGGGACTGGCATGCTAGTCTCAAAGAGAGAAAAGCAGGTATGCCAACTGATGTTATAGAAATGCTCATGACAGGCCAAAAGTAGAAGCCATTCAGCTGTCCATAGTCACATCAATGGGTAAACCAAAGGTGAACTCTTTATAGAAATTCTCCAGGAACTTTGAAGACATTATGCCAGTGAAATAAGTCAATTGCAAAGGACAAATACTGCATGAATCCACCTCTGTGGACTCTAGGCACCTAGAGTGGTTCATGGAAAGTAGAAGGAAGCATCAGAAGCATGGGGACAGAGGTTGAGTTTGGGAATGTGAGAGCACCTGGAGATGAGCAATATGGCAGCTACCCAACCAAGCAAATGCTCTAAAGCCACTGAACTGGGCACTGGAAATGGAAGCCTAGTAAGTCTATGCTGTGCATATTTCATCAAAATCAACACAAGGGAAACCAGAGCAATGACTTTCTATCATAAATCCAACAATTCACCTCTCCAATGGGACACACAAAGGCTACCATCTTCTTACAGCTTTGTCTCTGTCTCTGTCAACTCCAGACAGAGGGCACTGTGTGTAGTTCCTGATCGCTTGCTCCGTAAGTCCATCCATCCCTCTGGTCCAGGCCCCTCCCTCAGCCTCCTTTGGTAGCACACGTCTTTGCAGTCCTGGACATCCTCAGCTATTGTCTGGTGAAATCCAGGCAATGCTTAGGCCTCCATCCTACACACATACCCACTGCAAGGTATCTCTCATGACACTGACCTAATGGGTAACGTGCTCTTTGCTTTCCTATTATAGTCTCTTCATAAGAGAAAGCCAATTCTATAAAAGCCAGGCTTGACTTTCTACACTTAATATAATAGAAGACACCAAAATCTTATCTGGCATGAAAGGTAGATCCTTCCTCCAATATCTGCTGAGTGAGTGAGTGAATGATTGAATGAATGAATCAAGCTTATTTCTCCCAAGAGAGGAGGAAGCCATTCTCTAAATATTTATGTTGTTTCCTTGCCTTGTCTGTCTGTCTGTCTGTCTTTCTTTCTTTCTTTCCTTCTTTCTTCCTTTCTTCCTTTTTCTAGTTTTTTGAGACAGAGTTTCTCTATGTAGCCTTGGCTATCCTGGACTTACTTTGCAGACTAGGCAACAACCAAGGACCATGCATGGTGAGGACCTAGACTCTCTGCTTAGGTGTAGTCAATAGGCAGCACAGTCTCCTTGTGAGTCCCATAATATGGGGAGCAGGGACTACCTCTGACATGGACTCTTGTGCCCACTGGTTGATCACTTTCCCCTGGCAGGGCATTCATGCCAGGCCACAGAGGAAGAGGATACAGGCAGTACAAACAAGATTTGATAAGCTGGGGTCGGATGATTTCTGAGAACTAGGGGAGGCAGGGAGCAGGGAATGAGGGAGGGAGGATGGGACTGGGAGGAGACGAGGAAGAGGCTACAATCTAGATGTAAAGTGAACAAATTAAAATTTAAATTTTTAAAAAGAGTCAGAGAGAGAGAGAGAGAGAGAGAGAGAGAGAGAGAGAGAGAGAGAGAGAGAGAGAGATCAGTCCACAGGACAGATGTGTACACAGCATGGGCTATTCTAATGAGCTGGGGTGGCTGGGTTACCATGCTCTCTATCAATTACTACATCATAAACATTAGTTCCAAAGTTCACAAGCAAAATTTTGGGTAAATAATAAAGAGCTTTAGCAGAAGCAGACTAAAGGCCAGCTGAGTACATTGGTAAGAGCAGTCCCATCACATTTTACTCACAGGGTACTTTCTAATAAAACACCCAGCTACCACTGCCACTGAGATTTCAAAGGACTTCAACAATGTGAACTGAAGAACTTAGTGTTTGAAGGTCCAAACAGGTTTGAAAACTCTTCTTGAAAGATGCCCGCAATATTCAAACAAATAGCTGGATGTTTTGGAAGAGAATAACACTCTTTGCTCCCAGCATTTTCTCTAAACTCAGCTGTCAACACCAGCTAAGATCCCACCTATCAGATACCTGGCTACCTGCCTTCCCCTCACCCATCAGCCACTTAAAATACTTTGCTTCCTTTTAATCAGAATAAGCTCCGATTATCTCCCTTCAAACCAAGACTGTTGTTTTTATAATGCTAACAGTCTGAAACGGAGCATAGCAAAGAATCCGATTGGCCCCTTTCCTCCTAGGCTCGGAAAAGCAGCCCCAATCTTAGAGACAATGAAACACGCATGCGACACAGGTACAGCTATCATATGACAAGGGGAAAACTGTGTGTAGCCTTAAGGAGCACAGTGCACAGGAAAGACAGGAGGCAGAGACAGACTGAGAGATGGAGACAGACAGAGACAGAGACAGAGACAGAGACAGAGACAGAGACAGAGACAGAGATAGAGACAAGAGATAGAACCTTTTGTCCAGAAGTGAGTCATCCACTGGGAATCAGCCAGCAGAAGGTCTGAGGTGGTAAAGATGAATTCTGCCTTCCTTCCAAGAAACAAAAATGAGTTTGTGAGCTCTGAAGAACACAGGTAAGCACCTGGAAAGCCAAATAAATCCAGAACTAAGGTCCTGAGATCAATTATACTTCATTAAAGTATAAGTATAAAGTATAAGTAGTCCTTCCACCTAAGCTATAAAAAAATACAGGAAAAGAGTTTATTGCAGTTTTCTGCTAAAATAAATAAATAAATTAATTAATTAATTAAAATAAAAAAGCAAAAACCATATTTCTCTCGAGTTATTTTCAAAAGAACCACAGCTCCTGTTACCTGCAAAATCTGATTACAGAAGAACATAAGAACATCCCTTTTCAGTTGGTGTCATGGGCCAAAGAAAACAGAAAGGTCAGTCCCCAGGACCAGACAGACACTTCCCGATGCTGTCTACTTTTCACATCACAGCAGTTACCTCAGCTTTGCTAGTGGGTACAGGAGAACAACGGGGCTGGCTCTTCCTTTATCTGAAGAAATGAGCCCTAAATGCAGTCTACTTGTGTGATTCATTAACATGGATATCTGAAGACAGAGCATCTGCTCTATACCCAACCTCCCAGCTCACACACCCATGCCCTCTGCACCATACCTCTCCTCCAGTATGCCTTTGTATGCTTAGCATGCTGGAGCTAAGGTGCTGCCTGCAGTGAAATCTTAGGTAACTACCATCTACCCTGATGGAATGCAAATGAGAGAAAGAGCATGCCACCTTCACCAGAGAAACTACCAGCTCTGCCACATATTAATGCAACAACACTATTGATTGTCTTATTCAGTATTGTTGAAGCAAAAATCCACAGGTTGGGCTGGGAATACGTCTCTGTGAGTAAACCTCCTACTGAGCAAGCCCCAGAACTTGTGTTCAGATCCCTGGCACCTACACAGAAGCCAGACCCAGCCAGATGCGTGAACCTGTAACTCCAGCACTAGGAGCGAAGACAGGGGCACCTCAGGGCTCTGTGGTCAGCCAGCCTAGCTGAAGTGACTGGACCAGCTCCAGTGAGAAACTCTGCCTCAAAAAAATATGGTGGAGAAGCAATTGAGGAAGACATCTGACATCAACCCTGGCCTCTACATGTACTCACAGGAGCAAGTGCTCATAGATGCAGAGGTACACACACATGGCTTGGGGGGTGGGGCAGGATGGCATTGTTTGCAAAGCTCGTGTCTCTGCAACTGACTTGTTATTACCAGGCTTTTGTTAGAGTTTGCCACTGGAATGAGTGTTTTTCAAGATTTTTGTCACATCATTAATAACTTCATTCAAAGATCACACATCCTTATTTCAAACAAAGCACTCAGCCATGTAGTCAACATCTTATTGACCTCACTTACAAACAACCCTTGACAGTCAGACAGACGAATGAATAATTGCTTATTGCATGTCTTTACTTTAAGCTACTTCATGGATGTAGTTAATTATCTTTCCACAGCTGCACAAAGAAGGCACATGAAAAGAGGCATCTATGGTTCTGAATCATTTTACAGAAATAAATGTATAGAAGTATTGTGAGGAGACAGATTTTTGTATATTACAATAATTGCAGAACAAAATGATTGGTTCATGGTTTTCCCACAACTTCTTTTAAGTGAGAGGTCTATGCAGCTTTCTCCAGGCCACAAACTTACATCTAAAAGTTGAATTATTTCATAGTTAATTTAAGTTTGTAATACAAAAAAGATAACTGACTGATGGCCAAATCTGTTCCAACACCACATGATGCACTCAAAGGCTCCTGAGTTGTCTCCATCAGCAGCTGAGCCATCACAGATGTCCACTGGGGGGGTCACACACAGCCCCAGCACCAATCAGGGCTCATACTGCTAACTGCCGTGAAGTGACCGGGTCTTTTTTTATTAGTGTGAACCAACTCACTGCCCTCTCTCAGTCCTATCAAGCAACAGTAAACAGCAGTTATAAAACGATAAGAATCTTCAGCCAGCGGTGTGAGTTAGACCAATGGTGACTCAGACAGTATGGAGCAAAGGGCATGTAAAATAGCCAGAACTCAAAAAGCAAAACTATACATAACTCAGTGCAAAAACCCAAAGCTTTGTGACTTCCTCTCTCACCAAGCCAGGTGACCTGGAAAACCTTTAGGACCCTCCTTCCTCCCCACATGGTGGCCTCAGTTTTGTAAATCTGCAGAGAGGAAACATCACTGCCCACATGCACTGTGGCTGACAGGTGTGCGAGTTATCCTGTGTAACCACATTTTCAGGAGATTTTTAAACTTCATCAGCAGGTCTGTGCATTAGCTCAGTTAGACTTTTGTTCTTGAATGCAAGTGATCATTCAGTTCCTTGCCTGTGTCAGCTTCACTTTGTGGGGGCAAGAAGTGAAGAAAGGAGATCTTAGAAATCAGAATTCTATTTATCTCAACAACAGTCAAGTCAGAGTTCTTTCAGAGTCCAGAAAATATTTCAGTGCTCTTTTAAAAATTACTGGAAGTCCAGAACACTCATCTTTATAAAAATTATTATACCTTTAGTTTGCTTCCTGTGGAAAGGTCAGAGGGCCTAGATCCAATTAACGGCAAATTCTCCTTCAGTCCATGGCATAATTTAGTAGTGACTGTGTTTTATTGTCCCTCCAATCTCTTTGAGACAGAAGCTACTGATGTTATGTTACCTGAGCCCATTTAGGCTTTGACTCAGTGCATGGACTGAGCCTTATATCTGAAAAAACAAAACACAAAAATTCTACAAATTCTCTCACAATGGATTGGTCATGACAAATAAGCTGCCAAAATCCACATTCCTGCTCTATAAGACAGAGGCCAGTGGCTAGCCCTGCCCCACAGTAAACAGCTAATTAGATGAATGCTTTGTGTGAAGGGAGAAAAAGACAGGACCCTTCGGACACTGGGCCCTCTCCGAGTCAGCACAGTTTTTTGTCACTTAAGAGTTGAAGTGGTTTTCCTGCCTGGAATGGTTGGAATTCTTGAAGTAGAGAAGAGCTGAAGTCAGGAGTTGTAGATGACAGGGGGAAAAAAGCTCCCCAAGTTAGCGACTCACCAACTCTATGGTCCTGTCTGGCTTGCACAACAACAGACTGCACTTCCCGCCAAGATCAGGCATTCTTGCTGACTCCCAAGGGTGCCTAACTGTATAGCTTTCTCCAGGATGGGGGTAGGGAGATAGAGCAACAGAAGAACTGCAGGCTCCAGGCCTTCCCGGAGCAGGAAGCCCAGGGCTGCAGGCTGCAGACATGCAGACAGCGGAGCGCATGAGCCAGCAGCTGAGAGGGAGCACCCACTTAGCCAGCGGCTCACTTCCCCATCAGAGTGCACACATGAGGGCTACAGATGGATGACACTGCACAGGAGCGGCTGGGAGAAGAAGGCTCTCAAACTCTTTGAGTGTGCACTTGGTGAAAGGAGCCTCTACTCACCATTCAACCATAAGACCAGCCACAGCCCATGACTCAGTGGATGGCTGAGAGGAAAGTGAGGGAAACTGCCCACTCATCCGAAGGTGGTAAAATGCCTGTTCCTTCCTTACCTGTCTTTCATGTGGCTTCCTGTGCTACAGGGCACCCTTCTGTGTGCTCTCTGTAATCTCCTCCAAGCAGTCACTGTTCCTAACCATCTTAGCAGCTCTTGCTGCCTTGGTGAGCCTAATCTCAGCTCCATAAGAGAGGTGGGCTCTTGCCTAACCTCATGCTGTTCTCTGCTGGTTTTAGTTTGCAACTGCCCAGTAGGCAAGAATCACAACCCCTACCTAGACCAAAGTCCCACATCATTCATCCTCAGGCATAGGGCCGTGAGTTTGAAACAAGAAATAGTTCCACAATTTATTCCTCCCCTGCTCACTGTCAACACCTAAATTTCATGACTGTAAACCTCATTAATGAGGTCCCTCCACATGCCAAAGGCTACCTGCAATCCTTTATATGATATGCAGAGGTCAGGAAGCATCCAAGGGCATAGAACTGGCAGGCAGCACAGAACCAGCCAGAGGCACAACTTGACAGATCTCTCAAGGGCAAAGTCTGTGTGATGTAGTAGAAGGCCCAGCCCAAGACAACCCTAGAACACACTTAATCAACACTTGCCGGATAATTGATGGAGTGAATAAATGTCGGATGATACAATAAAGGGCACACTTCTCTTCCAGGCTGAAAGATGTAGTCTTCCATCCCACTGTAATGAGATTGCAAGGGACAGTTATTAATTCTTTACAGCATGGTCAGGGTGAAGACATGGCCTCCAATGAGCATAATTAATATGCAAGTGAGTTTATATCAGTCTCCCATCAAGAAACCTGTCACTAGTGCATCGTGATCATCTTTCTTGACTATTCACTTGGGTTGTGGTCCACAATTTAAGAGATTATTAGCAGCCCTGACTGGAAGATCACCACAGATAAAGAGTTTAGATACAGGAAGCCTGGAATACTCCCTCATGGCCATGCTGCAAAGATTGAAATAGGGGGATTAAACAGAGAGACTACAGAGGATGCACAGAAAGACATGCTGCATGTGCTCCCAAACCCATCTTATTCTCTAGGGTTTCAGACCTAGAGATTTTAGATTCAGGGACTCCTACACTGGTCCAAAGCCCTGACCTTACTCCCTAAAGATCACATCATATGAATTCTATTTCCAATGTCCACCTGGCCTTCTACTTCTGCCCCACTCCCATCTCAGCTGGGATGAGGTTGCTTCCTCATTTAGTTGACACATGCCTGCCCCATCATAGACCACCCTGCAACAGGCTTTGAAGAAGAGGCTCCCAGCTCCTCTTTGCCACTGTGTCTGGCAGCTGCTTGTCCACTCCCTACAGCATCCTTTGTCTTATGAACAGAGGGATGAGTAGTCTTGCCCAAGAAAGAAAAGACTCCTCTTAACCTCAAAATAGACATGCAGTAGGAGAGGTATTTTGGTAAAAATAAAGGATCATCTGAAAGAATGTATAATTCAACAAAGGAGCTGAGCTGACGGTGTGAAGCACCCGTGCTGTGTATTACTCTGCATTAGTTGCAAGGGTAAACAGTGCTTTCAAACTGGAGTGCATCCATTACAGAACGGCCACGTGTGCACATCTTCCCTTGTTCTGTGTTTCCCACTGCAGAGTTCAAATCAAAGTTCCAAGGAATTTTTGCTGTTAAGTTATAAGCTCATGATGAGCATTCTTAATTTAATGCTCTTATGAACACAAGGAAAACCAAATTTGTCAAGATAAAAAATATCCAGCACATCCAATGGCAGCTGTTTTGTTATCTGTACAGACACAAAGAGCACTAGTAGAGTTAGAGGTCCAAAGTAAATGACAAGTACATGAGGTGTTCTGTTTGAATTGGAATTTTAGACGTGTGTGTGTGTGTGTGTGTGTGTGTGTGTGTGTGTGTGTGTCGTAGCATGTATGGAAATCAGAGCACAGTTTATAGGAGACAGTTCTTTCCTTCCACCCTGAGGATCAAATGCAATCACCAGGCTCAGCATAAGCATTCTTAATCCCTAAGCCATCTAAAAGGCCCTGGCTGTGTTCTTTTAGGATGTTCTTTCAGATCTACTCTGTAGACCAGGCTAGCCTCAAACTCACAGTGATTCTCCTGCCCACTTCCAATGCCAGGATTACAAACGTGTGCTGCTGTAGATGTAAATCACTGGGTTGTCACCAAGTGCTGAGGCTCTGCCAGCACCCCAGTCATTTATATAAACATCATTCTGCATCTGTTCTTCCAGTAAAATGGTCACTAATATTCTAATATAAGTAGCTCTTAGAAAATCACTTTTCAACAGGTTACAAGAACGAATAAAAAAGTTTTAAGTCATAAGGGGGTGAAAGGCATCCAAGCTTTGCCTAATACAGCCTCTGGCAGAGTTGCATCCCTATCATTTTTCCTGAAAATTAGAGTGTGAGAGGGAGGACTGTTTTAGCATAGCCATTGATGAGAACAGAGACCATCAGTAAAGGCTCTGAACCTCTTGTTCACAAACTGAAATGTAAAACAACTTCTAGTAGCCCAGAATGCTAGCAGCTATAATCCCCAAATTCATTTTTAAAATAATGAGCTAATACAAGGTTTAAGAACCTACAGCTTGGCGCCCTCTGGTGCCCACAGAGAGCTGATTTAGACAACCTAAAGTATTAATTATTCTTTGTTAGCTGAAATGCAGAATATGAAACACACACACACTCACACTCAAATGCCACTTGTCTTTCAACACATTAAATCATGAAATGCCACTAACAGCAAACACAACCAGAAAATGAGCCTGGGAACTGTTTGTTCTCACCAGCAAGGATCTTATTTTGCTGCTGTCAACCCTGAGCTCCCAATCACAGTAACATCCACTGGTCCTTCCTGTATGCTAGCCAGATGAAAATGCTGCCAACTCCTTGTCACCAAAATGCCAGGCATAGGCACTTTCCCATTTACCAAGGCCACACAATATTTTCTCTAGAGTTATAGATCTAAAGTTGATTTGAAGAATTGAAAGTTAATTCTTCACAATTAATCTTCCCCCCCCCCCAAATTAGCTTTCCTTTTTGAAGAAAAGTTAATCCTTCAAATGAGAAAATAAAACAGAAAACATTCCAGAGCAGAATATATACTTGCTTCCTAATACAGGAGCATCCTTGCAATGTGCATCTGTCTACACACAGCATGGGAAGGAAATCTGCCCTTGTAGGTGTCCCCAGTCTAAGAGGTAGTAGCCACCATGCCTGGCCACACTGACATTAGTTGATGCATGTATGGAGCTGTGAGTGACATAAAGTGCTACCTGGCCAGTCTTCTGCTTGGCTCTAATTTCTTCTTGGTTTCAGTCTAACATGCAAACAACTCTCATGCCAGATGTCACCTACATGTTACTTGCTTTGTAGAGAAAGCTCAGCCATGATTCATCATGTCTCCCAGAGGAAGAGGAGGGGGGAAGGGGGAAGGGGAGAAATAGGAAGAAGAGAAAGAAAAGAAGCTGTTCTTCTTCTCTTCCTTCTTCTTCCTCCCCCTTCCTTCTTCTGACAGTATCTTTCTATGAGTCATGAGAGCAGATTGTATGTGTTCTTTAACAGGTTAATGGATAGTGAGCTATTCTGGGAGAGGCCATGTTATAGAACCCTGCCCCCCATCTCTCTCACACACACAAACACCCGTTGTGACACCCTCCACCGTGTGATGAGGCCTGAAGCCCTCACCAGATGTGCTGATTAGGGCTACACATGATATCAGACTTTCAACCCCCAGCCCAAAACAACAACAAAATCCTCTGGCCTCAGACATCTTGTTATAGCAGCAGAAAGTACACAGGGACAAGCACCTGCCTCCTCTCAGCATACCTGATAATGTCCCTAAAGTGAGCTATGCGTGGACAGAGGAACATGTAAAGCTTGCTATGTAGTTTCCTCTCAGTCCACTTTCATCTCAGTTCCTCGGCCTGCCACACACCTTCATTAGGAGATGACATCCAAGCAAGCAATATTTGACAAGGCACTCCTTTAAACTTTTTACTGAAAGGTCTGCTGCCTGCATCCAGCTGTGGACCCACAGTGGGGAGGCATCTCCCTTATCTTCAGACCATCTCATGAGAGCACAGGTACTCTCAGCCCAGAGTGTCTCAGCCCAGAAGCTCTGCAGTGGCCTCCATCAGTCCATAGACAAAGAAGAAATGAATAGGCCTAGGTCTTTGGGTCCCATCTCACACCATTCAGAGGAAGCTCTTTCATGTGCACAGTCAGGACTGCCATAACAACTGTGAGAAAGAAGCGAGGGCAAAAGAAATGGGACAGAAACTTCCCTACCTGGTTGTCTTTCTGTACACAATAAACCCAAAGACTCTCAGGATCCAGGGTGGGGTAGGCTTTAGAGAACGAATGCTAACCTCTTTACAATACATGGGGAACTGAGGTCCACGAGCTTCCCCTGGTTGGGCTCTGGACCCAAAAAGTGATGATGACCTATTGGCTCCTGGAACCAGATGACTCCAAATGTCAGCCAATGCCACCATCTACGCCTGAGGCCCTTATTTGAGAATTCCTATCTCAGGTTCCTGGCTCCCTTCTCCACTGGCCACCCAGAAGCCTCTTCACTGCAGGATTGATCACCGCACCTCCGGCAACCAAAAGCCACTTCCCAGACTTAGTGCATAGAGCTGTCCCATGCAGCACCTGAAAAACCAGCTCCACACACCCTAAGTTCACCCCCTCCTCCAATCTGGAAGACATCCCCAAACCAGCTCTGCCTGCGCAGTGCCCAGGGCTCAGGTAATGTACCCTCAGGGAGTCGTGTCATCTCTTCATGATGTGATCCCTGTCCCCTCAACCAATCTTACTGTGTGACTCAGAGGTCTCCCTCCATAGAAACTGTGAAGATATATCCAATGAATATGTTCTAAATTTTTTAATTTTTTAATTCTTCTCACATACAACACAGCGCAACCACAGTTTCACCTCCCTCCACTACTCTCCCTGCCACTTCCCCTCTTCCTCAGATCTACTCCATTTCCATTTCCCTTTAGAAAAGAGCAGGTCTGCACAAGACAATATCTGAACAGGACAAAACAAGATGCAATAAGACAAGGCAAAAGCCCTTATATCATGTCTGGACAAGGCAATTCAATAGGAAGGAAATATTCCCAAGAGCAGGCAAAAGAGTCAGAGATACGCCTGCTCCCACTGTTAGAAGTCCCACAAAAACACCAAGCTAACAGGCACAGCACAGAGAGGATCTTGTGCACACCCGTGCAGCCCCCATGCTTGCTGCTTCAGTCTTGTGAGCCCATAGAAGTCCTGCTTAGTTGATTCAGTGGGCCATGTTCTCCTGGTGTCCTCAATCCCCTCTGACTGTAGTTTTTCCTCCCTCTCTTCCTTGAAGTACCCAGAGCTCTGAGGGGAGGAACCTGATGGAAACTTGCAACCTAGACTCACTCTCTGCAAAACGTCTGGCTGTGGGTCTCTGCACCCACCCATCTGCAGACAGAGGAAGCCTCTGATGAAACTGGGCAAGGCACTGATCAGTGAGTATAGCAGAGTATCATTACCAATCATTTCACTGATTTTTTTCAGTTGTGTTTGTTTTTACCCTAGGTCTGAGCTATCCAGTCTCCAGTTCCTGGCCATCCAGGCAGTGTAGGGCATGGGCTCCCTCTTGTAGTGGGGCCTCAAGTTAAACTGGACATTGGTTGTCCATTCCCATAAGTTCTGGGACACCATTGTCCCCAGAACATCTTGAAGACAAGACAGGTCAAGGGGTTTGTGGCTGGGTGGGTGCACAGGTTTCTCTTTCCACAGCCTGCAGAGTGCCTTCTTCCACCAGAGACTAGAACATAGGTGGTAAGGCTCCATGCAGGCATCAGCTTCACCTCAGCACTGCAGATGTTATCCTTGGCAATGGGGCTCTGCTGTCAGTTTTCAGAGAGTGACCCTCTGTACTGTCATTGGTCTGGGCTGTGCAGAGATCGTCACAGAACTCCCTATGCCAATAGCCCCGCTGAATGAAACCCAGCCCCTTGCCTGGCTACACATAACGGCCAGTTCAGACTCCCTATTCTCCCTACTAGGAGTCCTAACTAGGGTCACCCTCATAGATGTCGGGGACTTTCCACTGTACTAGGTGTCCAAACCACTCGCCGAAGTGCTTCCCAATTTCAGCTATCTCTCTCCACACTCTCTCCTTCTAGCTCTTCCTCCACACACAGCCTATCCCTCCCACTCCCTTCTGCACCTGCCCACAGTCCACCACCAAAATCTATTATAGTTCCCTTTCTCAGGGAGAACTGTGCATCCCTGCTACATCCAGCTTGAGTCTCATATACTGAACAGCTAATATCCACTTACAATACACACCATATCTGTCTTTCTGGGTCTGAGTTAACTCACTCAGAATGATTTTTTCCTAGTTGTATCCATTTGCCTGCAAATTTCATAATGTCATTTTTTTAAAACACAGCTGTTAAAAAAATGTGTAAATGTACTACATTTTACCCATTCTTCAGCTGAGGGGCATCTAAGTTGTTTCCAGTTTCTGGCTACTATGAATAAAGTAACAATGAAGATAGCTGAGCAAAGTGTCCTTGTGGTAGGATAGAGAATCCTTTGAGTGTACACCCAGGAGTGGCATAGCTGGGCAAGAGGGAGCTGCATCCCCAATTTTCTGAGGAACTACCATATCGAATGTTTATAGTTCAGTTTTACTGGACTTTCATTTCTGATTTTATTAATTTGGATATTCTCTGTCTTTTAGATAGTTGGGTAAGGGTTTGTCTATCTTGTTGATTTTCTCAAATAACCAACTCTTTGTTTCATTGATTCTTTGCTTCTATTTTATTTCATCTCTCAGTTTGATTATTTCTTATCAGCTCTTCCTCTTGGGTGTGCTTGCTTCTTTTTGTTCTAGAGCCTTTGGCTGTGCTGTTAAGTTGCTATTATAAGATCTCTCCAGTTTCATGTAGGTACTTAGTGCTATGAACATTCTTCTTAGCACTGTTTTTATTGTGTCCCATAAATCTGTGTATGTTGTGTATTCACTTTGGTTAAATTCTAAAAAGAATTTAATTTCTTTATGTCTTGACCCAGTATTCATTCAGTATAGGACTATTCAGTTTCCATGAGTGTGTAAGCTTCCTGATGTTGTCTATATCCATCTTCATTCCATGGCGGTCTTAGAGGATGCAAGGAGTTATTTCCATTTTCTTGTATTTGTTGAGACTTGCTTTGTGTCTGAGTGTATGGTCAATTTTGGAAAAAGTTCCATGAGGGGCTGAGAAGAAAGGATATTCTTTTGTGTTTGGGTGGAAAGTTCTGTAAATATCTGTTAGGTCCATTTGGTTTATGGCATTAGTTAGCTCCAGCATTACTCTGTTTAGTTTTTATCTGGATGACTTGTCCATTGGTGGGAGTGGGGTAAAAAAAGTCTCCAATATCAGTGGGGGGTTCTATGTGGGACTTAAGCTGTAGTAGTTGTAGTTGTTTCTTTTACAAAAGTGAGTGTGCTTTTGTTTGGAACATAGATGTTAAGAACTGAAATGACATCTTGATGGATATTTCCTTTGATGAGTATGTAGTGTCCTTCCCCATCGCTTTTGATTAATTTTGGTTTGAGGGTTTTTTGTTTTGTTTTGTTTTTTGGCTTTTGGTTTTTGTTTGTGTGTGTGTTTTGTTTTGTTTTTTGTTTTATTTTGTTTTGTTTTTGGTAAGATATTAAAGTGGCTACACTAGCTTGCTTCTTAGGTCCATTGGCTTGGAATATCATTTTCCAACTCTTTATCCCGAGGTAAATTTCATCCTTGATGTTGAGGTGTTTTTCTTGTATGCAGAAGAAGAATGGATTTGACTCCACGTCCATTTTATTATTCTGTGTCTTTTTACTGGGTAACCGAGACCACTGATAACTGAGAAATATCAATAACCGATAATTTTTAGTTCCTATCACTTTGGTGGTGGTGGTGGGGGGTGCTGTGTTTTCCTTCTTTTGATTTTGCTGGTATGAGGTTATTTATTTCCTGTGGTTTTGTGGGTATAGTTAACCTCCTTGGGTTAGAGTTTTCCTTCTAACATATTCTGTAGGGCTGAATTTGTATATAGATATTGTTTACATTTGACTTTATCATGGAACATCTTATTTTCTCTATCTTTGATGATTGAAAGCTTTTCTGAGTATAATAACCTGTGTTGGCACCTATGGTCTCTTAGTGTATACAAGGCATATGTCCTGATCATGTGGCTTTTAGTGTCTCCATTGAGAAGTCAGATATAATTCTAGTAGGTCTGCCTTTGTAGGTTACTTGGTCACTTTCCATTGCAACTTTTAATATTTTTCTTTGTTCTGTATATTTAGTGTTTTGATTATTATATGGTGGGGGAAAATTCTTTTCTGGTCCAATATATTTGGTGTTCTGTGTGCTTCCTGTACCTTTATAGGCATCTTTTATTTTTTAGGTTAGAAAAATTTCCTTCTCTGATTTTGTTGAGATATACTCTGGGCCTTCAAGCTTGGTTCCTTCTCCTTTCTCTATTCCATTATTCTTAGGTTTGGTCTTTTTATAGTGTCCCAGATTTCCTGGATGTTTTGAGTCAGGATTTTTTTTTTAAGATTTAACATTTTCTTTTACCAATATATACATCTCTTCTATTGTATCTTCAATGCCTGAGAGTTTTTCTTCTCTTTTTTTTTTTTTTTTTTTTTTTTTTTTTGTATTCTGTTGGTAAAGCTTGCCTCTGTCGTTCCTGTTCACATCCCTATACTTTTCAATTCCAGAATTCTTCAGTTTGTATTTTCTTTATTGCTTCTATTTTCTTTTTCAGGTCTTGACCAGTTTTATTAATTTCCTTCAACTGTTCAGGTTTTCTTGGCTTTCTTTAAAGGATTTATTCATTTTTTCCTATTGTTTCTTTGTTTTTTCCTGGATTTCTTTAAGGGATTTATTCATTTCCTCTTTAAGGACTTCTATCATCTTGATATTGTTGGTTTTACGGTCTTTGTTTTGTGCTTCAGCTGTGTTGGAATATGCAGGGCTTGCTATGTTAGGATAGCTGAGCTCTGGTAGAGACACATTGACCTGGCTGTTCCTGACTGTGTTCTTATACTGGTGTCTAGGCATCTGGGGTTTGGGGTGATTACCAGTCTAGATGTTGATTTCTGGGTTTGTCTCTGCTGAGTGGGTGTTTTGTTCCTTGGTTTCTGTTTCCTTTCTGGGTTTTCAGAGAGTGTGTTTGCTGTGTGTTATCTGTTTTACTTGATGCTTGGCTGGCAGGTTCATAGGGAATACTTGCTAATATTGGAGGCTTGGGGAAGGGGAGGCCAGAAGAGGAGATGATCTGTTGTAGTGCTATGGGAAACCCAAGGATAGGGTCTGGGGGAACAGAGGCAATGGAAAAGGTCCACAGGCAGTCTACCTGGTCTTCTGGCAGTTTTGGCTTATGGTTGAGCAGAGGGTGTCTACCCAAATTGGGAGCTGGGTCATACCTATGAGGGGAAGGGGAGGCCAGAGGAGGGATAGTCTGTGGAAACCACAGGAGGCATGAGGGTGGCTACAGCAGGTATCCCATTGCAGCGACAGGGGTGACCCTGAGGTTTGGTTCCCCAATGTGTAGGTTTAAATGGCCACCATTCATTTGAGTACATCCAAAGCTAAAATGTAGTCAAACAACTCCCACTGAGCTCTTATGCCAAAGTCTAAGAGCCTAAGTATGTGCATGTGTATGTATGCATGTGCATCTGTTTCTGTGTATAGAAACAAACATATGTGAAGATACAATTAGAAAGATATAGAAATTGATGTGTACAAAGGTACATTTATGGGTCTCAGGGATGGAAGTAATTTTTAATTAATTTAATTTTATTTTATGTGTATTGGTGTTTTGCCTATATGTATGTCTGTGTGATTTTAAAATTACAAACAGTTGCAAACCACCACGTGGGTGCTGGGAATTGAACCCAAGTCCTCTGGAAGAACAGGCTTCTTAACCACTGAGCCATCTCTCCAGCCCCCAGCAATAATGTTTAAAATGGCAAATAGCAAATGTTGGTAAGGACATGGAGAGTTAAGAGTATTCTGACATTGCTGATAGGGAAAGTAAATGGAACAGGTAGTGTGGAAAATAATTTGTGGATCACTCAAAAACTTAAGCATGGATTTATCACATGACTCAGCAATTTCACAATAAGGTCTATATACAAAAGCCTTGAAATGTACGTTTGTTTGAATGAAAGTATACCCAGACCTTTACAACAGTGCTATTGATATTAGAAAAGGTGTGAACAGTTTAAATGCCCAAAGGGTGCATATATAGGAGCATATGGTATAGCCACACAATAGAATATTACTCAATCATGCAAAGCACTGGTTGGTTTATATGTGTTAATGCATGAGGATTAATCTTGAACACATCCTACAGGGTAAAAACGATCCCTATATAAAAGATCACATTTTGTACAATTCCACTTATAAGAAATGTTCCAGAATGGGTTAATCCATAGAAATATGAAGAAGGTTGGGGGTTATCAGAAGCTGGAGGGGGAGGGAAGGGGAGTCACTGTCTAACGAGTAGGGGTTCTCTGGGGCAGTGAAATGGCTTGACAATCTGAACTGGTGCCTACTCCTCACGCCACAAGACAGTTCACTTTTAACTGTTTAATCATTAACAATCACTAAATGCTTAACTAGTCATGTAAATTTCGCCTCATTATAAAAGATAAAGTTATAGTTAGATTAGAATTTATTAGGGATAAACATAATTAGACCCTTTCTTGCCTCTTTTGTTGTGGAATTAAAAAGTATAGTTAACTTAAGAGTGCCCACTATGGGCTATTCCCTTAGTTTCCTAAGCCTCACAAGAGATATGATGTGTCAGTCCCGTAAATTAGTGCAGAGTAAGGTGAGGGCTTAGTCCTAGAGATTCAGGCAGAAGCACTGTTGCCTCGACCACAATGGAAGCAGCTCTTTCCACCTCCCAAGAACTTCCCAACAGTCTCAAAGGGTGAGGCATACAGGGATGAAGCCTCTCCTGTGGGAACCAAGATGTGTGTCTGGGTAAGGATGTGTGTTTGGGTGTATGACTGTATATTTGGGTGCTTGGGTGTGTTGGATGTGTGTCTTGGCTTCCAGAATAACCTTTTTACCATTAAAGAAACCAAAGCAAGAGGATGACAGCCCCCTGAGACCACCAGGTGAGAGCCCCAAGGACCACAATTCCCAACCTGCCCTGTCCTCCATACAAACCTAGCAGTGTATGACAGTTCCACCCTGTCCCCTCTGCACTCCATTCCTAATAGAGTACCCTGATCCCTGGAGGCCATTGCAGCCACCTGGGGAAAACAGGTGAGATCACTATTGCCAGCCACCTGCTGGCACCAGGCTGCTGGACAAACACAGCAGCTGTGAGCTACCCCTGGCTCTTTGAGCCCTCCATCTCCTGGACCTCACCCCTATGTGCATTCCTTGAGGCATTCCAGGAACCACCAGGCCACAGGGCGAACACAGCAATGGTAAACAGCTTGCCCCATGCATCCTCACACCTATGTGCATTCTTGGAATCTGGAAGCCCCAATGGAACAGCAGCCAATACCAGAGACAAGCAAATGGCTAAAGGCCAGTGCAAGAACACAAACAAGAGCCTGGGCAATGTGACAACACTATAACCCAAGTATCATACTACAACAAGCCCAGGATACCTTAACATAGCAGTGGAACAAGGAAATGACCTTAAATATAGACTCATGAAGATGATAGAGGCCATTAAAGAAGAAATGAATGAATTCCTTAAAGAAATACAGGAAGAAGTTCTAGCCAGAGCAATAAGACAACAAAAGGAGATCAAGGGTATTCAAATGGGAAAGGAGGAAGTCAAATTATTCCTATTTGCAGATGATATGATAGTCTACATAAGTGACCCTCAAAATTCCACCAGAGAACTCCTACAGCTGATAAACACCTTCAGCAAATTGGCTGGATACAAAATTAACTCAAAAAAGTCTGTAGCCTTCCTATACACAAATGACAAGCTTGCAGAGGAAGAAATTAGGAAAACAACACCCTTCACATTAGCCACAAGCAATATAAAGTACTTAGGAGTTACTCTAACTAAGCAAGTGAAGGATTTGTTTGAAAAAAATTTCAAAACTCTAAAGAAAGAGATTGAAGATGACATGAGAAGATGGAATGATCTTCCTTGCTCATGGATCGGGAGAATTAACATAATAAAAATGGCCATCCTACCAAAAGCAATCTACAGATTCAAGGCAATCCCTATCAAAATACCTACACAATTTTTTAAAGACATTGAAAGTTCAATTCTGAACTTCATATGGAAAAACAAAAAACCTAGAATAGCTAAAACAATCTTGTACAATAAAAGGTGCTCCGGAGGAGTCTCCATACCTGATCTCAAACTGTACTATAAAGCAATAGTAATTAAAACAGCATGGTACTGGCACAGCAACAGGCTGATTGATCAGTGGAATCGAATCGAAGACCCAGATATGAATCCACACACATATGCTCACTTGATTTTCAACAAAGAAGCCAAATCCATTCGATGGAAAAGGGATAGCATCTTCAACAAATGGTGCTGGTCTAACTGGATGTCTATGTGTAAAAAAATACAACTGGATCCATATTTGTCACCTTGTACAAAACTCAAATCCAAGTGGATTAAAGACCTCAACATAAAACCAGAGACACTAAGTCATTTAGAAGAAAAAGTGGGGAAGGCCCTGGAACATATTGGCACAGGAGACAACTTCCTGAACAGAACACCAACAGCCCAGACATTAATGTCAACAATTAATAAATGGGACCTCATGAGGCTGAGAAGCTTCTGTAAGGCAGGAGACACTGTCAACAGAACAAAGCAACAGCCTACAAACTGGGAAAAGATCTTCACCAACCCTACATCTGACAAAGGTCTAATATCCAAAATATATAAAGAGCTCAAGAAATTAAACACCACCAAGCCAAATAACCCAATTGAGAAATGAGGCTTGGAACTAAACAGAGAATTCTCAACAGAGGAATATCAAATGGCTGAGAAACACTTAAAGAAATGCTCAACCTCCTTAATCATCAGGGAAATGCAAATCAAAACAACGCTGAGATTCCATCTTACACCCATCAGAATGGCTAAGATCAAAAATTCAAGCGACACCACATGCTGGCGAGGATGTGGGGAGAGAGGAACACTCCTTCATTGCTGGTGGGAATGCAAACTAGTACAACCACTTTGGAAATCTATCTGGTGCTATCTCAGAAAAATGGGAATAGGGCTTCCTCAGGACCCAGCTATTCCACTCCTTGGAATATACCCAGAAGATGCTCCAGCACACAGCAAGAAAATTTGCTCAACCATGTTCATAGCAGCCCTATTCATAATAGCCAGAACATGGAAACAGCCTAAGTGTCCCTCAGTAGAAGAATGGATAAAGAAACTGTGGTACATATACACTATGGAATACTATTCAGCTATTAAAAACAAGGAATTCCCAAAATTTGTGGATAAATGGATTGAGCTAGAAATGATCATAATGAGTGAGTTAACTCAGAAGCAGAAAGATTCAAATGGTATATATTCACTTATATCTGCATATTAGCCCAACGGGCATGTCCCACGAAAGCCTTCACTTACCAGGAAACAGAGACAGAGGAGAGGACATTCTAGTGGGACTCTAGATGTGAGATTCATGAGAGAAAGGCAAAGTAGAAGGACCCAGAGGGTCCTAGGAGCCTACAAGTAGAACATTATGATAGGCAGATTTGGGCACAGGGGTCCCACTCAAACTAGGCACCAGACAAGGACAATACAGGCGGTAAACCTTAAATCCCTACCCAGATCTAGACAATGGACAGAACACTCTCCACAGTAAAGTGGAGAGTGGGATATTACGTTCTCACACACTCTGGTGCCACACCTCTGACCATGTCCCCTGGATGGGGAGACCTGATGGCACTCAGAGGAAGGACAGCAGGTTACCAAGAAGAGACTTGATACCCTATGATCATATAGAGGGGGAGGTAATCCCCCCCAGGAACTGTCATAGGGGAGGGGAATAAGGGGAAAATGGGAGGGAGGGAAGAATGGGAGGATACAAGGGACGGGATAACCATTGAGATGTAACAAGAATAAATTAATAATAAAAAAAATGGAAAAAAAAAAAAGAAATGCTCAACCTCCTTAATCATCAGGGAAATGCAAATCAAAACAACTCTGAGATTCCATCTTACACCCATCAGAATGGCTAAGATAAAAAATTCAAGTGACACCACATGCTGGCGAGGATGTGGGGAGAGAGGAACACTCCTTCATTGCTGGTGGGAATGCAAACTAGT
Source organism: Acomys minous (assembly GCF_964271855.1). Classification (NCBI taxonomy): domain Eukaryota; kingdom Metazoa; phylum Chordata; class Mammalia; order Rodentia; family Muridae; genus Acomys; species Acomys minous. The sequence goes on from NC_140487.1 coordinate 42,932,995, forward strand.
ACAACCACTTTGGAAATCTATCTGGTGCTATCTCAGAAAAATGGGAATAGGGCTTCCTCAAGACCCAGCTATTCCACTCCTTGGAATATACCCAGAAGATGCTCCAGCACACAACAAGAAAATTTGCTCAACCATGTTCATAGCAGCCTTATTCATAATAGCCAGAACATGGAAACAGCCTAAGTGTCCCTCAATAGAAGAATGGATAAAGAAACTGTGGTACATATACACTATGGAATACTATTCAGCTACTAAAAACAAGGAATTCCCGAAATTTGTGGACAAATGGATTGAGCTAGAAATGATCATAATGAGTGAGTTAACCCAGAAGTAGAAAGACTCAAATGGTATATACTCACTTATATCTGCATATTAGCCCAAGGGGCATGTCCCACGAAAGCCTTCACTTACCAGGAAACTGAGACAGAGGGGAGGACATTCTAGTGGGACTCTAGATGAGAGAATCATGGGAGAATGGCAAAGTAGAAGGATCCAGAGGGTCCTAGAAGCCTATAAGTAGAACATTATGATAGGCAGATTTGGGCACAGGGTCCCGCTCAAACTAAGGCACCAGCCAAGGACAATACAGGCAGTAAACCTTAAATCCCTACCCAGATCTAGACAATGGACAGAACACTCTCCACTGTAGAGTGGAGAGTGGGATATTACTTTCTCACATACTCTGGTGCCTCACCTTTGACCATGTCCCCTGGAGGGGGAGACCTGGTGGCACTCAGAGGAAGGATAGCAGGTTACCAAGAAGAGACTTGATACCCTATGAACATATACAGGGGGAGGTAATCCCCCTCAGGAACAGTCATAGGGGAGGGGAATAAGGGGAAAATGGGAGGGAGGGAAAATGGGAGGATACAAGGGATGGGATAACCATTGAGATGTAACAAGAATAAATTAATAAAGGAGAAAAAAAAAGAAATACAGGAAAATACAAACAAATAAGCAGAGACTTTAAAGAGGAAACAAATATACCCCTTAAGGAAATAGGGAAAAACACAATTAAACAGGTGAAGGAAATGATTCAAACTATCCAAGACCTGAAAGTGGAAGTAGAAGCAATAAAGAAAGCGCAATCTAAGGAAGAGAACAGGAATAACAGATGCAAGCATCTCCAACAGAATTGAAGAGATAGAAGAAATAATCTCAGGCATAGAAGATATGATAAAAATTGATACATTAGTCAAAGAAAATATTAAAGCTAAAATATCCCTGACAAAAACCATCCAGAAAATCTGGAATACAATAAAAAGACCTAACCTCTTAATAATATGAATAAAAGAAGGTGAAGAGTCCCAGATCCAAGGACCAGAACATATTTCCAATAAAATCACAGAAGAAAATTTCCCCAGCCTAAAAAAAAAGAGATGCCTATAAACATATAAGAAACATACAGAACACTAAAATCAGGGACAAGACAAGGCTGTCCACTCTCTCCACATCTATTCAATATAGTACTTGAAGTCTTAGACAGAGAAATAAGACAACTAGTGAAGATCAAGGGGATACAAATTGGAAACGAAGAAGTCACAGTATTGCTATTTGTAGATGATATGATAGTACACATAAGCGACCCCAAAAATTCTACCAGGGAACTCCTACAGTTGATAAACACCTTCAGCAAAGTCGTTGGATATAAAATTGACTTAAAATATCAGTAGCCTTCCTGTATATAAGCAATAAATGGGATAAGAAAGAAATTATGGAAATAACATCCTTCCCAATAGGCACAAGTAATATAAAGTATCTTGGTATAACCAAGGAAGTGAAAGACCTGTATGATGAAAACTTCAAGTCTCTGAATAAAGAAACTGAATAAGATGTCAGAAGATGGAAAGATCTCCCATGATCATGGATCAGTATGATTAACCTAGTAAATTGGCCATCTTACCAAAAGCAATCTACAGATTCAGTACAATTCCGATCAAAATAGCATCATACTTTACAGACCTTGAAAGAACAATCCTCAAATTCATACAGAAAAGCAAACAAAAAACAGACTAGATAAGACAATCCTGTATAATAAAATAACTTCTGGAAGTATCTCCATCCCTGATCTCAAACTGTGCTACTGATCAACAATAAAAAAAAAAAAAAACCCTGCATGGTACTGGCATAGAAACAGACTGGTGGATCAATGGAATCAAAATAAAGACCCAAAAATAAATCCATAAATGTATGGACACTTGATTATTAACAAAGAAACCAAAACTATACAGTTGGGGGAAAAGCATGTTTAACAAATGGTGCTGGTCTAATTGGATGTCTACACATAGAAAAATGCAAATATATCCATATTTATCCACCTTGCACAAAATTCAAATCCAAGTGGATCAAAGGCCTCAACATAAAACCAGATCTACTAAATATATTAGATGCGAAAGTGGGGATCAGCCTTGAACTCATTGGCACAGGAGACAACTTCCTAAATAGAACATCAACCGCTCAGACTTTAAGGCCAACAATTAATAAATGGGACCTCATGAAACGAAAAGGCTTCTGTAAGGCAAAGGATACTGTCAACAGAACAAAATTGCAGCCTAGGGATTGGGAAAATATCTTCACCAACCCTACATTTGACAAAGGCTAATATCCAAAATATATAAAGAACTGAAGAAATTAAACACCAATAAACAAAATGGGGTACAGAGCTAAACAAAGAATTCTCAATGGAGAAATCTCTAATGGCCAAGAACCACTTAAAGAAATGCTCAATGTCCTTAGTCATCAGGGAAATGCAAATCAACAACTCCATCTTATGCCCATCAGAATGGCTAAGATAAAAAAATTTTTTCAACTGACAGTACATGCTGGCACGGATGTGTACAAAGTGGAACACTCCTCCATTGCTGGTGACAGTGCAAACTTGTACAACCACTTTGAAAATAAATCTAGCACTTTCACAGAAAACTTGGAATATCTCTACAAGACCCAGTTATACCACTCCTGAGCATATACTCAAAAGATTCTCCACCATACAAGGACACTTACTCAACTATGTTTATAGCAGCTTTATTCATAATAGCCAGAATCTGGAAACAACCCAGAAGTCCCTCACAAAGAATGGATAAAGAAACTGTGGTCCATTTATACAATGAAATATTACTTGGCTATTTAAAAAAAAACAAGGAAATCATAAAATTTGCAGGTAAATAGATGGAACTAGAAAAGATCACCCTGAGTGAGGTAACCTAGACCCAGAAAGACATGCATGCTGTGTACTCATTTATAAACAGATATTAACCATATGGAACAGCAATACCAGGCTACAATTCACAGACCCAAAGAAGCTAAGTAACATGGAGGAAGCAAGGAAGGATGCATGAATCTCATTGAGATGGGAAAATAAAATAGACACAGGAAGTGCTTGAAGAGAGAGAACAGGAAAGGAGAGGCGTGCTGAGGAAAATGAAGGTGGGAACTAGATATGGAGAGAGTGGGGTGGGGTGGAAGAGGAGGACAGAGGGCTTTCAGAGAGGAAAGAAGCCATGTGCAAGGGCATCTCTGAGAATAGAATAAGACCTACAACAAGATAGGCTCCTGGGAGGATATGGTGGTGACTCTAGCTGAGACCTCTAGTGATACATGGAGGCTCTCACCAGAAAGGACTCCTAGTAGAGGAAGGGAAACACCAACCCACCTACAAAAACTTCAACCCTAAATTAATCCTGCCTAAAAGATGTGCAGGGATAAAGACAGAACAGAGATTGAGGGAAGGTCCGATCAATCCTCGGCCACACCATGAAAGCAAGCCAGCCCCTGACATTCTGCTATGCTTGCAGAGGGAGCTTAACATTGCTGTCCTCTGAGAGGCTCCACCATGCAGCCAAACACTGAGCAGAGCACAGGGAGCCTTGTGGAAGAGCTGGGGGAAGGATGAAAGGACTCAGAAGGGACAGGAGCTTCACAAGCAAGCCAACAGAGCTAACTAACCAGGGCCCAGAGGGGCTTGTAAGACTGAAGCACCAACCAAGGACCTAGGCCTCATTCACATAGGTACCCAGTGGGCAGCTTAGTCTTCATGTGGGTCCCCTAGTAAGGAGAACTGGGGCTATCTCTGACATGGACTCTGTTGGCTGCTTTTGGATCACTTCCCCCTGGCAAAGCTGCCTTGCAGGCCACTGAGGAAATGAATGAACTCAGCCCTGATGGGACTTGATGTGCTGGGAGGGGTAGGTGTGGAGAGGTCCCTTTTCTGCAGGGTAGGGGAAGGGAGAGGGGAAGAGGGAGGGAGGGTGGGGCCAGGAGGAGAGGAGGAAGTAGGATATAAAGCAAATAAATAAATTACTAATTTTTTTAAAAAGAAAAGAAAACCAAGCTTGTCTAAATACAACTTGGAAAAGAAGGCTCTACCAAAAAAAAAAGGGGGGGGGAGAGATTTTTCCAAAAAGAAAAAAGTTGTTCTTTCAGGAAACAAACACTCTGACCTTGTACCATCCTTGTCCTAGAGAATAAGAGAAGACAATCCCTGATCTTATCCAGGCAGCCAGTACAGACTTGGCACCCAGTTTAGACAAGGCCACCCTCAGCTGTGAATACACACACCAAAGGTCCTAAATAAAACAGCAACAAATTCCAGAACAGCTAGTAAGAAAATATGATTCCTCCCACCAGGGCCAGGTTTGGGGCTTTCAGAGATTCAAGAGTATCTTCATATTTGAAAGTTCATGAACGCCATTCACCAAGTCCACAGATTCAGAAGACTGTGGTATACTGATTTCAGTAGTTAGAGGGGGGAGTTGTATTTGACAAAGGCAAGCATCATTCAAGTTTGGATGAGAAGGAACATTCTCCACACTGGCAAAGCCTGTGGGCATTTTTTGTAGGAAAGCCTGGCAGCTTCATCCTAGGCCTGGAGCAGCCCAGGGAATTCCTCTGTAACCTGACTTCTTATCCAAGAATCCGAAGCAGCATAGTCAGGCCACAAAGATATGTTAAAACCCTATGGATTGGGAGGAAGGAAGTAACCTTCAGTGAGTACAGAAGACATCACTGAACACACAGACATTTGACCACACCAGAGAGTGGCTCCCTGTGAACTGAGGCCTCGCTAAGATCTTCCACACCTTATGCAGGAGTAGAAATAGGTCTCAATGACCCACTTTTGCAAAGCCAGCAGCCATGGGCCATGGATGACTGGATACCTCCTAAGAAAGCAGTTTGCTGCTGTGTGGTACTGTTGAATGTATGCAGCAATGCCTATGAGCACAGTGGCTGTCTGCAATGCTAAGTCTCCTCATCACTCAACAAACCTCAAAACAGAAGCAGGTGATGACACATCAAGGAAGAAGTCAGCATGGCTGGAGTGGCAAACTCTAGAGGAGATGGAAGAATGTCCAGAGAGAGCCATGTCCAAAGGATAGCTGGTGGGAAATGGAAGATCACAACATGGCTTCAGTTATCACGCTGACAGAAGCACTCGGCAAAGGAGAGGTCCAGACTGAATGAAAATCTCTCCCATGCCATGAGAAAACTGTGTGGGCTTCCAGAGCCTAGGAAGAATGGCAGTGAATGCTCTGAGCAGGACCAATGCCTGCAAATAGGCCCTGGATGAGTGCTTGACATCCTCCTCCTCTGGCTTCTCCAAATTCCAGGCCATGAAGACTCCAAGCTTAAGAGGCACGCAGATGATAAGTTCAGTAATGCTTTTCACATGTTTTTGGTTTTGTTGTCTCTTGGAAATGGGCCTTATGTTAGGCAGGTGTCAAACTCACTACATAGCTGAGGATGACCTTAAACTCCTGATTCTCCTGCCTCCACTTCCTGAGTGCAAGAGCTGCTTTTCTTGCATGAATAACCACTTAATGTGTTCCATGCTAGAGATCCCCGGGTTATTAAGTAACTTGTAAATCACTGTCCTGCCTTGTTTGGTTTTAATCCTCAAGTCTTTAATTTTCAATTCATCAAAATTCTCCAAGGTGAGGTTTTTAAACTAGAGCAGTGGTTCTCAACCTTTCTAATATTGTGACATTTTAATACATTTCCTCGTGATGTGGTAAACCCAAACCATAAAATTCTTTGCTACATAAATGTAATTTTGCTACAGTTATGAATCATAACATACATATCTGATATGCTACCCCAAAGGGGTCGAGACCCACAGGTTGAGAACTGCAGAACTAGAGGGACGGAACAGTAATGGTGACTCAGGACTAGCATGCCGTGATAGTGATACGGAAGTCCAAAATCACACTTCAATCCAGGAAAGACCCAAAAGTCGCTGTTATGCTACTCACTTTGTCACTTTTCTCTGGGCCAAGTAAGGCATTTCAAGGAGAGGCTTCATATATAAAAATCACAGCACAACCACCATGAAGCACAGAGACAGACGAGAGACCTGTAATCAATAGGGCATCCAGAACCTCATTTTAGTTCAATTCCAAACCCTTCCCCTTTGATACTTCATGTCCACTCTCAGGGAGCACAACATGTTGATTGGTGCACAGGTCCCTTAACCTCCCTTATTTACAGGAGCTTCAGTTACTAAGTTCATAGCCCATTGAGGTGCCAGATAGGTCCTTCCCAGAGCAGCAGCTCCCAGCAGATTCACAGGCCTCACTTGCTGGCCCACTTCCACTATAGGTGCCACTACTGAGCAAGTGATCTCAAAAGTTCATTAGATTGACAGTATGGAGTCTTAAAGTCCAGATGCAGCAAGTTTTTAGGTTGTAATAAATCTTGCCTAAAAAGCAAGACATTCCTAGCCAGAAGGCAGAAAACTCACCACATTCCACATAGATCCACGCATAGCTGTAAATGAGTTGTCAGGAGGCAACTGGGAACTGGGGGATTGATCTGCAGTGACGAAAAGGAAGAGAAAGATGACTGAGCAGCTATTTCATCTTAGTGAGAGTCCCTCCAGCAGGAAAGTGCAGACTATTCCGCAGGCTAAAGAGACTACAAGGCTCAAAAAGCCCAGAAAGCTACCTGACTCACAAGGCCTCTCCCCAAAGTCATAAAACCAGCAGACAGTTGTGCCAGAAGACTCTTCCATGGAGCTGCATTCAAGCTCTGTGCAGAGCTCCAGGGACACAGGTTTTGAGTTATCACTCACGCTGGGGCAAGCTTTTCCATGACACAGCAGTGTTAAGTCACCCCTCTCCTGTTAAGTCACTTCTCCTGTTAAGTTCACTCTAAGTAACCTCAGTGAACTTAATGGTTGTGCAAGATTAGATTCATGTGGAATCCTTTTCTTGGTCTGTGGGTGCCCTATCTGAAGTGGACAGATTTGTGTGTGTCCTCAGGAAAAGTAACACAACAGATGACTGAGAAAAGATCCCCAAATATGGACTGCATGTTCAAGTTTTCAATGTGTAACAAAAATAGTTAGATTGTCACCAACTTTAACCCTTCATGTATAAGACTAATGATTCAGATTGGTATATGACACTTTTGTAGCTGTGCACTTTTAGTCTAATGGCAACTAAATGTTATCAATTCTTTCACCAAAATTCAGATTGCAGCTAAATTTGCTAGAACACATATTAATAAAGCAAAGCAACAGACCATGGTCCCCAGGCTCGACTCCTGATTAGAATCACCCTCAGGGCTTTTAAAACGCTGATGCCAGAGACCTATCCCCAAGACAGTCTGCTTTAATCGAGCTAAGGCTCAGTCTGGAATTTGGAATCTTTTTTTAAAATCCCAAGTGATTCTAGAGCCTGAACTGAGAAGCGGTTTTTAAAAAGGAGGAGGAATGATGGGTGTGGTGATGCACATCTTTAATCCCAGCACTCAGGAGACGAGGCAGGCAGATCTCTGTTGAGTTCCAGACCCACCAGGGATACATAGTGAGACTCTGTCACACACACACACACACACACACACACACACACACACACACACACACAATGTTATAGAAAAATACTTATTAATACAGAAAGACTCTAATAACACATTAATGAAAAATTTTACACAACAGTATTTGTACTTTATAAATATATACGTGTAAACAAATATATGTTCATATGTGCATGTATGTGCATTTTGAGAAGAGACTTCATTATATAAAAATCACAGCAAAGCCACCATGAAGCACGTAAGTTACTTACTGAACCAACAAGTTAAAAAGCTTACCACTTAATGCAGTGCTGGGGTAAATCTTTTTTCTTATATTTGGTTAACTGTATTTTCTGTAAGAACATGTATTACTTAAGTGTTTTCATTTTGAAATGATTTTTAAATTAAACTTACTTTGAATTAATATACAAAATTCTATACCAGTGAATTAAAAATAACCCTGTGAGTAAAATTTAAGGCCTTAAGTTGAGGAGTAAATTTAATAATCTACTTTTTGTCTTGTCATCTTATTTATTTCTATATTCCCCCTTCTTTCTTTTCAACCCCTATCTCCAAACCTAAGAAAGAAAAGATAAAGGAAAAGAGAGACATCCCTGAGTCCAACCTCATTCTCTCTGGATAAGACCAATAGTAACCTATAACCACCCCCAATGAAAATAAACACTTATAGCCCAAGAAAGCAACCAAAAACCTACCCAACCCCTCCCTTAAGGGAAATGAAGTGTTGTTCTCTTCTGGCTGATTTGGGATGAATAATACCTTTGTAGGGACACAAATAAAATTGGGTGAAATGGTTAAATAAGCTAGGAATAGTATTTGTGGTCCAGTTTCTAAATGTTGAGAAATTCCAGGCTTAATACATAATATTTTAGAGTCTTGTTCTTTAAATATCATGAAAATTTCTATTTGAAAAGGAGATATAAACTATTAAGAAGGAAATACATACAGTGTACAAGGTTGTAGAAATCCAGACGTCAAGAAAGCTCTATGGGAGATGGAAACTAGTGGGTGTGGAAGTTACTGTAATCTCAGATGCAAAGGGTGGTCCTAAGTAAGCATGAAGAACCTCGTCCCGGTTATAGAAACTGGACTGAGGCTTTGTGCTTCCTTTTTTCAGCCAGCGCCGAGCGGTGGGCATCTCTTGGTAGAACTGGCACAAGCGCTGAAAGACCGAGATAAGAGAAAGCCCTACCAGAATCAGCGGAAGTCTGAGCTAGGACAGCCTGCTACCAACACTAGGATCGGCCCTCGTCGCATACACACAGCCTGAGTTTGAGAAGGCAGTAAGAAGTACCATGCCTTGAGATTGGATGTGGGGGGCTCTGAGTGTTGTACTCATAAAACAGGGATCACTGATGTTGTCTACAACACATCCAATAACGAGCTTGTGTGTACCAAGTCTCTGGTGAGGAGCTGCATCATGCTTATTGACAGCACCCCATACCGACAGTGGTACAAGTCTCACTATGCACTACCCCTGGGCCACAAGAAGGGGGCCAAGCTGACTCCTGAAGAGGAAGAGATTTTAAACAAAACAAAAAACAAAACAACAACAACAAAAAAGATCAAAGAAAATTCAGAAGAAATAGGATGAAAAGAAAAAGAATGCCAAAATCATCAGTCTTCTGGAAGAGCAGTTCCAGCTGGGCATGCTTCTTGCCTGTATTGCCTCAAGACCAGGCCAGTGTGGCAGAGCAATGTGCTAGAGGGCAAGGAGCTGGAGCTCTATCTGAGGAAAACCAAACCCCAGAAAGGCAAGTAAACCATTCATATCTCATGTAATAAAGGTGTTTATTGTTCTATTAAAAAAAGAATCTCATCCATGAGGAGAGATGCCCCTGGTGTATCCCTACCTGGAGACAATGCTTGCCAGTCACCACTTGAGACTGAGTACAGCGCATATCCATCATCTCTTCCTCACACTCCCAAGGACAGAAAGACACCTACATACCTACACTCCACAGGTAACTCCATACTCAAACTAGCAAGACACTCATGCCCCACGCCCACACTAAAGACATTCACCTTCAGCCCTACACACTCAGACTAAAAAACGCTAGCCTTCTACAGTCCAGCGAGCATAACACTGGTCCTCTACGGCACTCGGTTACAAACACTCACCCTCAACACTGAACAGTAATGGCTACTGCCCTCCATATCACATGATGGAGACGCTCATGCCCATGTTCAAAGTAGGAGGATATCTGCTTTCCACACACACTCAGATGAAGTAGACACCATGGCATATTTTAATGGCTGCTTTTTTAATGAGCCCTTATAATGGCTGGTCATCATAATAACAGATTCATAATGAGAATCCAGAGCAAAATGTAAAGTACAAAGTTTTGAAATGTACAAGTTTATTTGAAAAATATGCAAGAAAAGAGCATGAACACAAGGAAAGTTTCAGAGAAGGCAAGACAAACTATGTGGCTACCATCTATAAAGAGATTCATGTCATTAAAGAAGAGCTGTGTCCCTGTGTTGAGGAAATAAGGAACACAGCTTATGTAAAGCCCTAGGTATAAAGAGGCAAGTGCTTTCTAAATATTTTTCTTTAAAAAAAAAACTACCTGATGGGACAGAGGGGAGAACATCCTATTGGTACTCTAGGTGAGAGAAGCATGGGAAAATGGGGAAATAGAAGGATCCAGAGGGTCCTAGAAACCTACAAGAAGAACATTATGATGGGCAGATCTGGACCCAAGGACAATACATGCACTAAACTTCGAACCCCTACCCAGATCTAGCCAATGTACAGGACATTCTCCACAGTTGAGTGGAGAGTGGGGACTGACTTTCAAATGAACTCTGGTGCCCCATATTTGACCATGTCCCTTGGGTGGAGAGGCCTGGTGGCACTCAGAGGAAGGATGGCAGGCTACCAAGAAGAGACTTGATGTCCTATGAGCATATACAGGGGGAGGAGGTCTCCCTCAGTCACAGTCACAGGAGAGGGGAGTAAGGGGGAAATGGGAAGGAGGGAGGAATGGGAGGACACAAGGGACGTGATAACAATTGAGATGTAACATGAATAAATTAATAAAATATATTTTTAAAACTACCTGAAAAGATAGAAGCCTGGGTGTGCTGCTGGAAAAAAAGGCCAGCCAAGGGATCGGCCAAACAAGCACTCAGCCTACCCAATTGCATCCCAAGCAGGCATTAGAACTTGTCCAACTTCACATAGTACTCGTTTTTCATGTATGCAGAACTCACAAGTTACAAGGTCACCATGGCTTACACAAAGATCCAAGAGAAAATCCAAAGAGGCAGTGTAGCAGAGCCAGCCCCTTTACAGGGAGTCCCTAAAAAGCCAATGTGTGAAGCTGAGCAGATGTAACCCAAGCTGCAATAGAAACCACAGAATACTGGAGATGCCAGGAATGGAGAACGTCTGCATAGGATGTAGGACATCTACACAGCTGCAGGCACTGAGTAGGGTGAATCCAAGAGAGAGGCTCTGTGAACTGCAAAAGACAGAGCCACGTGGGCTGGGCTGCCCAAGCCTATCAAGTCCCTATCATGTAACCACATGAACTACATAAAGTACAACTGGGATCAATGTTTATTCTAATGGGCATTGGTCTTGCTTTGCTCTGATCTTTCTTTCACTATCCCTTTTCAATAAGACTATTTACATTCTCCAATTATATATCAGAAGTATGTGATTTGATACTTTTATCTTGTAGAGGCTCATAGCTGAGATAGTGCCTTTAGTCTTAGTAGCCTGACTCTACTTTGGGCTTTTTTGTTTTTATTCTTGAAGATTATATTAATTTTTTCTCAGTCATAATTTTACATTAGATTTCCAGAATGTTTAATAAGCTGGGCAAAGTCTTGCTTTCACTTTAAAAGTTCCATATTTTTACCACGAAACCAAATAACCCAATTGAGAAATGGGGCTCAGAACTAAACAGAGAATCTTAACAGAGGAATATCAAATGGCTGAGAAACACTTAAAGAAATGCTCAATGTCTTTAGTCATCAGAGAAATGCAAATCAAAACGACTCTGAGATTCCATCTTACACCCATTAGAATGGCTAAGATGAAAAATTCAAGTGACACCACATGCTGGCGAGGATGTGGAGAAGGAGGAACACTCTTTGATTGCTGGTGGGAATGCAAACTAGTACAACCACTTTGGAAATCTATCTGGTGCTTTCTCAGAAAACTGGGAACAGGGCTTCCTCAAGATCCAGCTATTCCACTCCTTGGAATATAACCAGAAAATGCTCCACCACACATGGTCACAGCAGCCTAATTCATAATAGCCAAAACATAGAAACAGCCTAAATGCCCCTCGGTTGAAGAATGGATAAAGAAACTGTGGTACATTTACACTATGGAATACTACTCAGTTATGAAAAAAAAGGAAATCCCGAAATTTGTGGACAAATGGATGGTACTAGATATGATCATAATGAGTGAGTTAACCCAGAAGCAGAAAGACTCACATGGCATATACTCACTTATAATTGGGCACTAGCCCAAAAGGCCTGTCCCGTGAAAGTCTTCACTTACCAGTAGATTGGGATAGATGTGAGGACATCCTATTGGGACTCTAGGTAAGAGAAATATAGGAGATGGGGAAATAGAAGGACCCAAGGTCCTTCTAGAGGGTCCTAGAAACCTACAAGAACATCATGATGGGTGGATCGGGGCCCAGGGAGGTCTGCTCAAACTATTGCACTAACCAAGGACAATACAAATAGTAAATAATGAACCCCTACTCTGATCTACCCAATGGACAGGACATTCTCCACAGGTATGTGGAGAGCGGGGACTGACTTTGACATGAACTCTGGTGCTCCATATTTCACCACCTCACTTTGGTGGGGAGGCCTGGTGGTACTCAGAGAAAGACTAAGCAGGCTACCAAGATAAGACTTGATAGCCTATGACCATATAGTGGGGGAGGAGGTCCCCCTCAGTCATAGACCTAGGGGAGGGGAATAGTGTGAAAGCAGGAGGGAAGGAGAAATGGGAGGATGCAAGTGATGGGATAACAATTGAGTTGTAATCTGAATAAATTAATAAATTTTTTAAAAGTTCCCTGTTTTTATAGTGTTGAGTTGGACTAAATGCATTTTGCATTCTGAGATGGCCATGAGCCCGTCAGGTTCTGGGAGTAGACAATATATATCATAGTGCAGATGAAATACACATCAGACGAGGATGAGGAAAACAACCACACCCCACACTTAGGCTAGGAAGAAATCTATACCACCCTCACTGGGAAGACCCTGCACTTTACAGAGCATTCTTTCCTCTATAAAGGGAGATTATATTTCATCTTACAGGATTCCTGGCTCTTAGAGGGACGGTTTCATAAGCTTTCCTTGTAGCTACACCCCTTCTGTCTGCCCCAGTATCTAGCACAATGATACACAGACCTAATAAATGTTGTTTGAATGAAAATTATAATGTATCTTTAGTAGTCAAATCAATGGGGTAGTCACAAAAACAAAGTTTGACATTATAAAATGCTTAAAAACTACTATGGGCCTTGGGGATTAATTTGAACATTATTTTCATATGTGCCAACTGCTTAGGCGAGTGGGTTGGCTACCTTCTCAACTTTTACCTAATTGTTAACATCAAGCATGGCCCAGGAGTAGTCACAACTGGTCTCTTATCTTACAGGCAGTGGGTCACAGGGGACAGCAGAAATTCTCCCTTGCTCTTCATCACCCTCCACCATTAATACCACAATCTGGAATTCCCAGAATTAGTCATTCATTTGAATTAATACTATGATAAAATTGAAACATATTTTTAAGGCGCTTATTAGTACATGACACCACTGTCACTTTTATACTTGGATTCATAGGTTCTCTTTCAGATATAAGATACCTAAATGTAATTCTAGATTGATTAAAAACATATAGACAAATTTAACAAACAGAAAAAATCTAAACCTAAAGAAAATTGTCAGTAGGACTAAAGTTTATGGAATGCATGTACGTGTAATGGATGGGTGGGTTGGTAGATAGGCAGATGGATAGATGGATACATGGTTGCATGGATGGGGAGATGAGGATTAGTGGAAGGAAGGAAGGGAAGAAAAAGGAAAAAAAGAAAAGGCAGGAAAAGAAAAAGGTGAGGGAGGATATCAATTGCAAAAATTAAGCAAAAAATTCTTTGTAGTGTGTAAAATTTCTAGTAATCATTTCAGAGAGATACCTGCTCTTGCATGTTCATTGCTGTTCTTTTCACAATAGCCAGGAAATGGAAACAGAGTAGATTTCCATCAACTGATGAATGGATAATAAAAATATGATTCATATAAAATATTATTCATCCATAAAAAATTATGAACTTTGCAAATAAAGATAAAACTGGAAACAATCATTCTGAGTGAAGTAGCCCAAACTCAGATAGATAACTACCACAAGCTTTATCTCATATGTTGATGCTAGTTTTGAATCTTTAGATATGTTTGTTTAATCTGGAGTAGGCATAGAAGGCAGGAGCCTTAGAAAGGGGCCGTGAGAGGAGGATTCAAAGAAATGGGGATAGAATCCAAGTGGTACGAATAGGAGAAGGGGATTATGGAACAGGAAGAACTTAATGAGATTGAGAGATAAGTGGGCACGGTAGAAGATGAACTATGGGAAGGATGCCACATTAAAAAACCACTGAAACATTCTGGAAAGATGAGTTCATGATTACAAGCACTTGCTGCTCTTCCAGAGGGCCCAAGTTTGGGTCCCACAACCCACATTAGACAGCACACAACCATCTGTAACTTCATCTCTGATGGTCTAATGCCTGTGGCTTCTGTGAGCATCTACACTCATATGCACATATCCACATGCAGACACACACAGATACACATAATCAAAATAAACTATTATAAATGCAAGATGTTTGAAAATTCCTTATAAAAATCTACTACTATAGAAGCTTCCTAACACACACACACACACACACACACACACACACACACACACACACACACACGTTTTTACTCTATAATAGAAGAACAGTGCCTTCCCAAGATACCGTAGGCTGTCAAATGAAAAGTTCAGTGCCAAATATGGGTTACCTCTTTTTGAGTTGTTGGTCAATAGTGTCTCATTGATGCCACCCCCCAACCTTATAGGCTATGGACCCTGCGGTTGGCTATGATCCAGACCTTCACAGTAATATCCTATTGCTGAAGACACCACATATCTGAATCATAGGATGTGGAGAAGTCAGGCTGGTACTGACTCGAAGGTTTTTTATTTTAATATTATTTATTTATTCGGATTACAACTCAATTGTTATCCCATCACTTGCATCCTCCTGATCCTCCCTCCCTCCTGCTTTCACCCTATTCCCCTTCCCTAGGTCTAAGACCAAGGGGGACCTCCACCTCCACTATATGGTCATAGGCTACCAAGTCTCATCTTGGTAGCCTGCTTAGTCTTTCTTTGAGGCCACCAGGCCTCCCCAGCAAGGGGAGGTGGTCAAATATGGGGCACCAGAGTTCATGTTAGAGTCAGTCCCCACTCTCCACATAACTGTGGAGAATGTCCTGTCCATTGGAACCAAGGACAATACAAGTAGTAAACATCAGACCCCCTACTCTGACTTGAAAGCTTTATCCCTGTTGACTATCTTTCATAGTGATGGAAGGTTCTGTGCATGTTACCAGGAGAGAATGTCATCAACAGTCTTGTCCATCTGTGAAAGCCATGAGCTACAATGACACCTGGTCTGGCAAGATACTCTCACCTATGCAATGGTGACAAGATGGTTATGAGGAGAACAAATAACTTTACGATTATATTTGAAGTCCACTCCACAGGGTGGAATCCATGCGTAGTACTGTTAACTGAGCCAAAAAGCTGTGGCTAACTAAGTCTCAGAGCCTATACGAGAAGGCAATACCATAATTTTACTAGTAGCTGTGACTACATGCACAAGAGTAAGCCACCCAAAATCCCAGCCTGGATGGGATTATGAAGTCTCACTCCTGTCAGAGGAGCTATTGGCAACTGATGGCTACCAGGGAAGACAGTCAGTTTTCTTCAAGGATGTGAGTTCAGAGAAGCTAGCCATGCTTCAGTAGATAGGCCACAACAGGGCCCATACAGACAGCACTAAACGGACTCGATGAGTGCAGGGAAAGTGGGCAGGTAGAGCGCTGGAAAGAACTGGAGGGGAACTGGCATGAAGAGAATGGAAGGTAGATTTGGTCAACATATATCACATGCATATGTGAATAGTAAATATTTTTAATTTAAAAAGAAAGCCTTGCTCTAAGCCAGTGTTTTTTCATAAGCAAAATTATTTTCAAAGAATACACTCTTTTGTTCAGGACACTGAACAAAATTATATATATAAATTATACTGAACCAAAGCAGATATGGACTGTACTTCAAAGTAGCACATCACTGTTACACGGCTTGAAGCTGAAGTGCCTCTTACAGATTCAAGTTTTAGATGTTCTTTCCAGATGGTGGTGCTATTCTGGGGACTAGTAGGTCAGTAGGGATACTGTAGGGTATATAGGCCAGCCCACAACTCAGGATGCTGTCTTCATCCTGGGCCATCATAATGTGAGGACCTTCGGCCACATGACTTCATACCCATGGCATGTAATGTCAGGACATGGCTACTAAGATAGATTAAAGTGTAAAACCATGAGCAAAAGTAAATCTTTCTTCCCTCAGTTTGTCAGTTATTTTGGTCATAGTGACACAAAAGTAACTTGTATTTTAAAGAGTAGTGCCTAGGAGTGAAACCACCACCCAGGCCTAAGCTAAAGCCATACATAGTCTTAATTACTTCCTATCACTACAGTGATAAAATACGCCAACAATAGCCAATTAAAGGAGAGGAGTTTCATTTTGGCACACAGTTTAAGGGTGTATAGCCCATCGTGACCAAAGAGCCATGTGGCAGGAGTTAGAGGCATGACATAGTCATCAGTAAGAAACAGAGAGATAAGTGCTATGCTGCTAGCTTCTGCCCTTATGATACCCAGGACTCAAGCCCAGGGAATGATGCTGCCTCCCATCCAATTAACCCAGTCAACAGTTCCTCACAGACACACCAAGAGGTACACTTAGTCAGAGTGATCCCTCACATGTGTGCCTGGAGGCTAGTCTCTGAACTGATTCCAGAAACTGCCAAGATGACAATCCACACTAATCATCACCACACATAACTGAAAACTGCCGCCTCCATCTCTCACCCTTTTATTTGAAGAAGAGAAGGAAAAGTGCAAGCACAAAGCTCAGTGGTTTGTGTCCCAGACTAGCCTGCCAGCCAGCACACCTAGGCCTGGGGCAAGGTGAGTACAATCTCAGGCTCCTCCTCTGCACTTCGGCTCCAGCTAAACCTTCTTACAGAACCCGGAGCACACACCTACAGCACTCTGTCATTTGGTCTGCTTCGCTTGGCTTTTCAATAACCTACAGTCCAATTAGCTCTGTCCTATCAATAGAAACTGGGCAGGCCTGAAGGAGAGCTCAGGCCACTGAAGGAGGAATGTATAATGGTTTAATGTGGAAAAAAGAAAGAAGTGTTATAGTGAAGGCCTGTAGACATGAGCTTTCGGATAGGAACAATGACTCCAGTGGGAACAGGAGTAGAGAAATTTACATCATTTTCTAGCAAGCAATGTGACTATTTGACTGTGTCAAAAAATTCAAATAAAACTGAATTTAGATTAATTAATTTGATAGAGATTATTTTAATACAGCAGAATAATCAGTGGCATGATTATTGCTAGCTGCTCTTTTATATAAGTTTACAATAAAAATTGAGATTTAAAAACAGGAACAGATACCCATAGATCGATCCATCAACTCTTACCAGAGAGAGTTGCAATAGATTGGAATCAACACAGAGACTCACAACTACATAATGTCCAGGAAGTGAGAGACATTGGAGCATTCAGTCCGAAATGGATGCCTTCATCAAACTCTTCCCCTCAAGGCTCAGGGATCTGTGTGGAAGAGGAGCCAGAAGTGGTGGATGACTCCAAGGAAACAATGTCTTTCAGACACAACAGGACTGATGGACACTTGAACTCACAGAGACTGTGACAGCATGCAGAGTTAAACCACACAAAACCCCAGCACTGAGAAGAGGAAGTGGACACATTGTCCCGCCCCTAGATAAGAAGCTACTTATATCTGATACCTGCTTAGAAGGGAAAAATTAATTTTCTCCAGTGGAGTGTCCACACTGCAGGACAGGCTCCATGCCAAGGAAAAGTTGGTCAACACAAAGTGGATGCCATGATTTTGCTTTGGTTTTTGAGTTTTGGTTGTTTTTTGTTTGTTTGTTTTGTTTTGTTTTGTTTTGTTGTTTTCTTTTGTTTTGCTTTGCTTTTGGGAGGAGGAGGGGGACTTTTTATTTTGCTTTAGTATTATTTTTGTCTTTCTGGGGTTCGAATTGTTTTTATTTTCATTTTTGTTTTGTAATTTTGAAGTGAGAGGAAAACATGAAGTTGGTGGGTAGGGAGGTGGGGAGCACCTGGGAGAATTCAGTGTGGGAAAATAAATAATGGCGCAGAGCATGGCAGTGGTGGTACACACCTTTAGTCCCAGCATGCAGGAGGCAGAGGAAGGTGGATCTCTGTGAGTTTGAGGCCAGCCTGGTCTACAGAGTGAGTTCCAGGACAGCCATTGCTACACAGGAAAACTCTGTCTCAAAAAAGTAAACAAAAAACCCAAAAGAGACAAACAAACAAGAAGAGGAGGAGGACAAAGAGGAAGAGAAAGAAGAGGAAGAAGAAGAAGAAGAAGAAGAAGAAGAAGAAGAAGAAGAAGAAGAAGAAGAAGAAGAAGAAGAAGAAGAAGAAGAAGAAGGAGAAGAAGAAGAATCTGAAAGATGTGGAAACCATCACCTTGAGGGCAAGTGCATTGCACCCAAGAGCCCAAGAGCACAAGAGCCCAAAAGTAAATACAGACTATGATTGCCAAGAGAGCCGAGCACAGAAGGTAGGCCATGAACTTCACATTGGCACAATAGGAGAGGTGCCTTGAGAGTGAAACCTCAAACACTGAAGGCTCCCACATGTAAAAATACAAACTTATTTAAAAGAGGGTGCCCAAGATGGTGTTTCTGGGGTGTAATGCTGAAAGGGCCCCTCAGGGAGATGTACAGAGTTCAGCTGCACAGGAGCTCAGAGGCTCTAGCAGCATGATCTGGCATAGGGCTAGAAAACAACTACTTTTCACATTGGCATATCTTGACATCATCAATGTGCTGGTTTTTCAGAATACAGAATGCAAGACATAGCAGATCATAACGGCTTGCACCAAGGTTTTAGAGAAAAGCCCGACAGGCAAGACAACAAATGGCAGGTCAGAATGAATGAGCTATGCAAGAAGCTTTGAAAGGGAAGTCTAAGTTGCAATTGAGTTTCTAGGAGGTTAGAGATGCCGGGGTTTTTGGAAAACCTACTGAGGAAACGTTCAAGAACCAAGTAGAACTAACTATAGCAATAGAGAGGTAACATGCCCTGCTAGTGGAAGGGTCATAGGAACAGGGCTGCCCATGTGCCTTAAATGACAGACACAGTGTGATATATGAGTTAATGATTGCCTTACTAGACTTCAGTCTGCCTTCAATCTATTATTTCCTTATTTACCACCCCCACCCCCAGCCCCCTGCCAAACTCTTTCTTTTTTCATATCTACGTCAGTGGAGCATCTTCACAGCACAGGTGCCTCAGTTTACCCTGGAGATAACAACAAGCAGTCCACAAGTCTTCTCGAGCCAGTCTGTCTTTCTCAAATATTCTGTGGACCTGGAACATGCTCAGTCTAGGCATACAAAGACAGCCAAAAGTGAAATGATGGGCGGAACCCCAAGATAGCCAAGGGTAGAGTTATGAATATAAAGTCATTAAAGTGCATTCTGAATTGTTTCACACAGTATCCCCATGGGGAAGCCCAAGTGTCCATTGCACATGCCCATGTAAGAGTGTTCTCCCCTGATAGAGATGCCCATGTAAGGATGTTCCCCCGAGAGGAAGTCCCCCTCAGTCACAGTCATAGGGGAGGGGAGTAAGGGGAAAATGGGAGGGAGGGAGGATACAAGGGAGGGGATAACCATTGAAATGTAATATGAATAAATTAATAAAAATAAATTTTAAAAAAAGAAAAAGAAAAAGGGTGTTCCCCCTGATAGAGATGCCCATGTAAGAGTGTTCCCCCCTGATAGAGATGCCCATGTAAGGATGTTCCCCCTTATAGAGATGCCCATGTAAGAGTGTTATCCCCTGATAGAGATGCCCATGCAAGAGTGTTCCCCCTGATAGAGATGCCCATGTAAGGGTGTTCCCCCCTGATAGAGATGCCCATGTAACAGTGTTCCCCCTGATAGAGATGCCCATGTAACAGTGTTCCCCCTGATAGAGATGCCCATGTAAGAGTGTTCCTCCTGATAGAGATGCCCATGTCAGAGTGTTCTCCCCTGATAGAGATGCCCATGTAAGAGTGTTCCCCCTGATAGTGATGCCCATGTAAGAGTGTTATCCCCTGATAGAGATGCCCGTGTAAGGGTGCTCTCCCCTGATTGATAGAGATACTCATTTAAAAGTGTGCCCCCTATAGAGCCACTGTGGTTTTACCATCAAAGCAACTGTATAGAGTCCCTGGCTTCCTTCATGTTCTGTTGGCACTTGTGAATAAGTACCCTGAACTCAGTTTCAGTGGTTTTTCCTGATAGTACAGCTGGCTGTTTATGGGTGTCCTCTCTTGTGAGTATATTCAGGTACTCTTTAGTAAACTGCTTGTAAAATCCCAAGCACAGTCTGAGGGTTCCACTCAGGTAACTCACATTCAAACATACACCTAGGGGGGGAATAGGGTGAAAACAGGAGGGAGGGAGGGAGGGAGGAATGGGAGGATAGAAGTGATGGGATAACAATTGAGTTGTAATCTGAATAAATTAATAAAATAAAAAATGCTAAAAAGAAAACTTACACACACACACACACACACACACACACACACACACACACAAACACACATACACACACCTTTTCATCAACCTTGGATGACCTAACAGTCAATCTGTGGCTGTTAGATCAGTGTGAAGTTCTATCAACCATGGATGTCCTCACAGGGTGTCCTAACATGTGAAGTTCTATCTACTATGGATGAACTCACAGGGTGTCCTAACATGTGAAGTTCTATCAACCATGGATGTCCTCACAGGGTGTCCTAACATGTGAAGTTCTGTCAACCACGGATGAACTCACAGGGTGTCCTAACATGTGAAGTTCTGTCAACCATGGATGAACTCACAGGATGTACTAACATGTGAAGTTCTATCTACCATGGATGAACTCACAGGGTGTCCTAACATGTGAAGTTCTATCTACCATGGATGAACTCACAGGGTGTCCTAACATGTGAAGTTCTATCAACCACGGATGAACTCACAGGGTGTCCTAACATGTGAAGTTCTATCAACCATGGATGAACTCACAGGGTGTCCTAACATGTGAAGTTCTATCAACCACGGATGAACTCACAGGGTGTCCTAACATGTGAAGTTCTATCAACCATGGATGAACTCACAGGGTGTCCTAACATGTGAAGTTCTATCAACCATGCATGAACTCACAGGGTGTCCTAACATGTGAAGTTCTATCAACCATGGATGAACTCACAGGGTGTCCTAACATGTGAAGTTCTATCAACCACGGATGTACTCACAGGGTGTACTAACATGTGAAGTTGTCTGACTTGGTCTTGTCCTCTCTACCACCCAAAGTTTAGCTTGGATGAATATAGACTGCACAGACAACACAGATATGAAATTTCAATGAAATAGCCTCTTGCAAGAGGCCTTCTACTGCAGGGCCTTTGCACTCACTCCCTTCAGGATATATTTAAACCTCTGTAAAATGCTGTAAAAATATGTTACATAGAGAGTCACATATATGCTCTGACTTCTGTGTAAATAAGGTTGAGGTTGTCCCAAAGGATTCCACTTTATCTAACTTGCAGAGGCCTGTCCTAACATTAGTCACATGCACCAAGTGCTGGTTCCTCATTCCAATATCATCCATCCTTCTCAGAGAGCCCTCTAGTCCTAAACAAAGTGTACCTTCCTCTTAGATTTTAAGTATAATGTATACATTAAAAACCTGTATATATTTAATGTATATAGTGCTATGGTTTGTTACTTATATTTGTGAAATAATTGTAAGGATGCCAATGGAATGCTGGATGTGCCTTTGTGCACTGTTATAAGCTGTAATTACTCACTTGATTCTACCTAACTATAGAATCTCAAAGGAAGAACTTTTATCTTTTGGACATTCTGTAGTTAGAAAAATCCATTAAATATCTAGTATTAGACCATTTCCTGGCTAGTGTTTGATTATTAATTTGAGCTGATGAGACTATATAAAATCTTACTGGAGAGGCAGTGGAAAAAGAAAAATGGAACCAGTCAAAGTCTTCCCTGCCCTTGGAAAATGCCCTGTACCAGCTGGTTAGCCATTTACTATAGTTAATATTCATTTAATATTTTAAATCATTGATTATATTGAATTTCACATGTATCTGTCAGGCTCCTGTTACAAGTTCAACATGGACTAAATATTATGAAGGGAAAAGCTACACCAAAGGTAAAGTCCCAATTCCTAGTTATTATATATCTAGCTGGGAAAGCAACTTACTTACACATGAATTTTCATCATATCTTGGAGGGCTGCAGAGATGGCACAGTGGTTAAGAGCATTGGCTGCTCTTCCAGAAGACCCAGGTTTGGTTCCAAGTACCAATATGGAGGCTCAGAGCAGCTTCCTCATTCCAGTTCCAGGGGATCTGACATTCTTCTGGCCTCTGAGGGCAGCGCACACGTATGTTGTACATACATTCAGTTGACACAGACAAAGATCATACACACACACTGAAGGAAAACAATTAGATGTTCCCTGGAGGTGCCATGCACACTAGTGCTTCACTTCCTGATTCTTCTGGAATGTTCTTTTCCTCAGGTACCTTAAGGATACCCTTGCTCAATGCATTGATATCTCTTCTAGAATGTTCTGCATCAATGGGGTAATTCTCTGGCCATACTAATCGCAGCCTTCCACCTGCCGACCCCGTATCGCCGGTAGGCGTTCCATTCCAGGTCCTGTCAGTGCTAACTACTGACCTTCTGTAAACTAGAAGTTGTTATCCTCCCTCTCCACGGTGGAAGCCAAAGTCTGTGAGAACACCACCTTGTGTGCTCACCCGTCAGCCCCCTTGTCTGCAAACCGCCAGCTCACAGCAGACATTCCAGGAGCACTTCTTGAGTTAATGCTTGAGGAATGAATCATACGACGCCACTTACTTCATAGTCTGATGTCATGTGAATTAAGACCTTTTCCAGGAAAGACTGTACCTCTCCTACAAAACACCGAACGACCCAGGAAACACAAGTCCCCTCTTCCAACATCAACTCATCTGTGTGAGCCATGCTACCAGGCTGTACCAGTTTGATGACTGGGATGACTGTCCCAAGTAAGCACTGAATTTGTACAAATGCAAGCATGTGTAGATTGCATCTGTGACCAGTGGACTATGACAATGGTGAGCACATTCTAACTCTAAAATCTATGCCTAGATAGGTACTGATGTTAGATATTCACACAATTGGTACAAATAAATTCCATATGTACATGAACTTTATTTTCTAAAGATAGATCCTGCTCAGTGTAGATTTTAAAAAGAGAAACAAAAGCAATGAGACAGCAATCTAATTCCCAATTACTCAGCTGCTCTATGATCAGAAACTGCCTTCTCTCTGTTGTTTTTCCTCATTTGCACACTGTGTTCGTGTGTGTGTGTGTGTGTGTGTGTGTGTGTGTGTGTGTGTGTGTGTGTGTTTCAATCCTTGTATTCAGCATTGAGGATTCTGAGTGAAGCTATGACGGGTCAAGAGAACTGGAGTGGGAAGGCAGAGACTTTGGGTCAGATGGGTGAGGGCCAGCTTTTCCCCCTTGTTCATTCTCTGATGCCTGAGATCCTCAGCCTATTATGGCCCTTTCCAGCACTTCTTTGGATCTGCAATGTACCGTGAAACATCTCTGGTCTGCACCTTGTATGGCGTGCTAGCTAATGAGCCACATTCTAAAGTCTGAAGTTTAAAGCCTATGTGTCAGGACTGAGCATACAAGGAATCCCCTTTATTCCATAGAGGAGTTAGGGCCTGAGAACACAGACTAACAGCAACTCTGTCTTGGCCCCTAGAAGGCAATTGCAATGACCACATTCTATGCCAAGAATCTTGATCAATTTAGCTGCCGGTGTCAAGGCCCTGGCCATCATCCACGTGGACACAGCTTCTGCTGTATTCTTTGTCTACTTGAGTAAACCTGTCTTCATGACACAGCAGCCTCTAGCTAAATGTCACCAATGAAAGCTTTTATCAGTTTCATTAAATATTAAAACAACTCTACTATAAGAAGGATTCAAACAAACTAACTTAAAAAAAAAAAAGAAAGGGGGAAAGAAGGAAGGAAGGAAGGAAGGAAGGAAGGGGGAGGAAGCTGTGAAAAGCTTCCTCATCCTGGGATGGAGGGCAG
Organism: Acomys minous; assembly: GCF_964271855.1. Classification (NCBI taxonomy): domain Eukaryota; kingdom Metazoa; phylum Chordata; class Mammalia; order Rodentia; family Muridae; genus Acomys; species Acomys minous. Next base: position 42,957,351 of record NC_140487.1, read on the forward strand.
CCCAGTTTCCCTTTAAGGAGCTATTACAGATCCTCCAAGGCACACAGACCTGAACTGCTCATAAAGGAAATGTTTTTCACTTCTGTTGTTGTCTGTCTCCCTCTGGCTGGAACTTCTGATCATGGCAATATATACAGCCAATCATAGGACATGTACCTACTGGAAAGGGGCAATTGCACTGTCCTCAGGAATGCAAATACTGAGATGAAGAACTCTGTCGGGTCAGGACCGCGCTCTCTCCACCTTCTCCATATGAGCCAAGCTGAGAGGACACTTCCACTGTATGACTAATTCCTTCTTATTCTAAGCTTATCCTATGGCATAATTTTTTCATAAACCACTATGAAGCTTTAAAACTGAGGTAAGAAAGAAAATTTTACCCATGAAATGTTTTAGATGGTATAAAAAAATCCCCACCCCCAGTCTTTACCCCAGCCCCTAGGTACAAAGCAGGTTTTATTAACACAAGGCAAGTGCTCAATTTAAAGAGGACGGTGGGCATTAAAGCAGATTGTTTTATGTCTCTGACACGAATACTCCGGGCGGATGAACTATCAAGGCCTGGGTTTAAGTGTGATTAATGCCTAGTCCTTGGAAAGCATCCAGACTTATTAAATCTGATGGAGTAAAACAGCATAACTTTCTCGTATTATTTCCAAGAGATGTGATTAGCTTGGGCATAGCAGTGAATGAAACTGCGGGAGGGAGCCCTTCGAGGGGAGGAGAGCACCACTGTATTTACAAAGAATTAAACAGAGAGAGTGGAGCATTTTTAGCATGTACAGACAGAGTTCAATCCCCTCCACCTAAGGAGGAGTAAAGGCTGAGAACAGCCAACACAATCTTCCTGTGTGCGCTGACTTCTTTAACACCCCTAACAGCATACCTATTGGAGGAAGAGAGAGAGGATTAATAAGGCCTTCTTCTACCTGAAAGGAATAATCAATACCCACTTGCTCACACACACAAGCACAACATGTTACTTCATATGCTGGCTGCCCCCCCCCACACACAGAGCAGAAGTGTGGTGTCATCACAGCCTGGTGTGGTTAGCTCCAGCCATTGATGATTGATGTGTGTGACAGTTCAGAGGCATTGTCGGTTTCACCTTTTCTAAGGTGTTGTTTGTCTCCAGGGCATATGATTCAGGGACGTGCACACTCTTCAGTGTTTCCTTTGGTTTATTCTGAGTAGAAAATTTTCCAAGGAACCAAACCCACAACAGAATACTCTAGGTAGAAACTAATGGATACCCTCCAGCCCCTAGCCGATACAAAAAAGTTACCCTGCATCACCCCAATCCAGGAGGAAATGCCAGGGAGAGACCAGAGTGCCAGTGGCCACTGAAAGACACATCCTTAGTCCACCATACCCTGTGTACTCTGCTGTGACTTTAAACTCTAGAGATCAAACTACTTGGATACTTGGATTTAGGCTCTGCTGTAAGAGATAGGAGCATAACAAAAATGTTTGTACCATCAGAGCCCATCCCAGTCAATAACAAATCCCAAGCAAACCCGAATGTGGAAACAGAGGACCTCCCCTCAACTGAGTCTCTGAGCTGATAAAAGAATAACAAATACAAAAAAATCTGCCAAACAACAAAGCTTCAATTTATTATACATGCTCATCAGTTTAACCCAAACCCCTTAAAAGCCTGAGGCTGATCCAGCCCCTTTAATACCGGTCCTGAGCACGCCCGGATCAAGGCCCGGCCCAGCCTGCTTTGTCTGCGAAGATGAAAGCCAGGCGAAAACAGGTGAAGGCTTTTTTGAATCATCACCTGCAATTAAGCAAAGGAAAACCAAGAGGTAAGCTGAACTCCCTTTTACAAAGACACCCCCGCAGCAGGTGGACACTTGTGCAGATTGCCTACTGTCTGTCTGCCAACACACTCACCAGAGAGTGAGCCTTCTCAGAGGATCCCTGGCTGACAAATGTCTAAGAGGAAAAGTGCAAGCACAGCGCATGTGCACACACACATGCACACACAGGCACACACACACATGCACATGTGCACTCACACACACAAATCAGACACAGAGAAACACACAAATATACACCCAGATGCACATAGAGAGGTACACAAGGGAACACACAGTTGCACATGAAATACACACACACCTACATACAGAAGTATAAACAGACAATATACAAATTCACAGATATACACACAGGCATACACAGTAGACAGAGCAGCATACAAGCATGCAGTTAGATGTACACATAGAAATGCCTTCAGGCAAAGTCACACACACACACAGAGACTCAGACTGGTATACAAAAACATATGATGTCCATACAAAGATACACATAGGTACACATGGTTACACACAGATACAACACAGACAAAGTACAGACTGGACACTCATTCACAGATAGACACAATATACACACAGACAATACATACCCTGATGCACACACATCTACTCCACCAAGTCCTAACAATCTAATGACCACTGCTGAGTTTTTTTTTAAAGAGACAGGGAATGTGACAGAATATTCAAAGTGGCCTCTTTCAGGGGACTGAGATTTCCATGGTGCAGCTTCCTCGTTCTTAAACAGCACTGTGACTCAAATGAGGTAGCCACACTCCATGCCACACACACAACCATCATGCCACTTTTCAGATTCTGATAGAAAAGTTCAGCAGGCTAAAGGTGTCTGGGGTTCACATTCACGAAGAAGCTGTCTTCTGTGGCACACAGATTGGGTTAATTTTGAGGGTCTATTCCCTGCCTGGGCTCCGACTGCCTCAATAGACATGGTTCTGCCAGTGCCTGCTTGCCCCTCAGTGGCGTGGACAGTGGGCTCTGCAGCAGGAAGCATAGGTTTGTTTTTTTTTGAAGGAAAGTTCCATAGAGAAGAAACTGCCATTGACGCTAGTTTCATTTCTGTGTGGGGCCACTGGAACACCCCGCTGGCCAGTCCTCCATAAGTTTTCATCACAATGACATGAGTGAGGCAGCCATGAGCCACATCACACCACCATTTCATCACATTCCTTATGGCAACCACATCACATAGCATTTCTGATAACCAAGTCCAGCTGCTTAATATCTGCCTTCGCCTCTGTGGGCACCCAGTGTCCCTGTTGGTTGTGACTTCAGAAACTCTTAAGTGAATCACAAACAAGAAGATACAAGGCTGACTTCCACCACGCTGATCTGACAACTTAATCTTCTCCTAAAGTCAAGCCACTTGTGTCAGATCTATTCAGACCTTCTCATTTTCCAGGCGTGGCCTTCAACCTGGCAATCGGTAAGCAGGATCAAGCTGAAGTTGACGTATACCACAGGGAAGTTAAAGTGCTAATGCCTGAGACATGCTGGCAGGTTAGGACTCTAGAGACTCTTCTCCAGGGTGTGAAGAAGCAGGGTTCTCTAATGTGTCTTTACTTTCAAATCTCCCAATCACTGAGAAAGCAGAGAAGGGAAGACATTTAACCATGGCCTCACAATGCTCTTGGGCTCCTTCCCCAAACATCCCAGAAAATCCTTTGAAGTTGTTCTTTTCCATCTCTTGGGGAACAACCAGGCTCAGTTTTCATCTCTGCTTTCTTTAGTCCATTTTTCCTCTCCCTATCAGCCCCGTACCATTCACCACGATCTGCTCCAATGTGCAACCCTTCTCACTCAGATATAATTTGTTATGTAAAATTGGGTCTTCTAACCACAGCTGCTTCTCCAGAAGGGTCTGTGAGTCTCCAGACTTCCTAAACAATGATGATCACACAGTCCCAAAATGCCCTTCTCAAGGATTCTTTTGGGGGCTAGGGGGGATGTATGTACTAAGAACTGGGAAGCTAAAGTGTGAAGTTCACTTGACTTTCTCAGCCTCAACTGCCCATCTGCAGAAAAGGACTTAATAATTATATTTTGTGTGCCCCCTTTCAACACTGGTAGTCCATGGTTTATGAGAAGTTCAAGTAACAGTATTGTTCTCCAGTGATTCTCAAGCAAGCCTAGGTCAGAGCTCAGAACCTCAGACCCCTGAGGTCCATATGAGATTTGACACAGTTGTGCAACAAAGTGTCCTCCCTCTGCTCTCATAGGAATTCCTGGCAGGACTCTTAAGGCCTGGAAGAACCCATATGACAAGGGAAGAAACCACATAATGTCACAGTAGACTTGGCACAAGGATGTGATGCTCTGTGAACACCCGTCAGATAGTCTGACAGCAACAGCAACTCAGTGCGGCACTGCAAGCTCTGCTGCTTCCACCCAACTCCCTTTCTTCTGCCTTTGTAAGGAGGGCTAACAACCCATGGATTCTTCTGCAAAGAAACCATCCATTAAGACATTTCTTTCACTCTGCCTTGGCAGCACTAACTCAATACTTTTACAGTGTACTTCCTGTCTTCAAAATGTTCTTCTAGACTCTTCTATCTCCACCTGTGTTTACTGTGTGGTTTGCTTATTTTTAACTTTTAACATTCAGAACATCCAAGCCACTTGACAAGATGACCTTGGTCTTGCACACAAGTCCCCCAAACCCACAAAAGGGCTTACAAGGGAGAAGGCAACTGGACAGGAAAGTCCCTCCTACTCTTCCCATTCATACTCAGCTTCTGACTTCATCCATAGGCCAGAAGGCACAGGATGCCTCTCACCACATTGTTTCTGAAAACAAGAAAATACTGTGCCACTCTGAGCATAGTCCTGTGTTGGAGGTCATAGAGTCGAAGGCCTGGTGACCAACAGGAATATGACGACGGGCACCAGGGAATGCAGGGAGTGGAAATCATCTCTCTGCCAAGTGTAGGGACATGTGGAGGCTATGCTTAATCTGGAAGCCAAGGGAGATGGAAATGGCTGCACGTGAGGAGGGAGGTGCAGGTAGCCACACTCAGCATTGACTGACTGACTGACTGACAGTCTTCTGCCCTGGCACAGGCACATGGAGGCCACACATTAGAACCCACTGTTAGCCAGGAGTGTGAGCCACCGGTCTTGATGCCAAGTATATTAGACGCTCGTTGCTGTGGCAAGATACGTAACTAAAGCAGCTAAGAAGGAAGGGTTCTTTGTTTCCATCATGGCAGAGGTGTATACACAGGCAGGAAGCACAGAGCATGAAAGCCAGTGCTCAGCTAGCTTTATTCAGTCTAAGACAGAGACCACAGTGCTGCTACCCACACCACAAGCAGGTTTTCCTTCCTAAGTTAAACGTCTTTGGAAGCACCCTCACAGACATGCCCAGAGATATGTTGCATGGTGACTGTAAATTCAGTCAGTTTGACAATGAAGGTTAACCATCACATCAGCTACAAAAAGAACTGACCCCCAGTCACCTGTGCTCACCAAATGCTGTAGATCTCAGTCAGGGGACCCAGCAAAACAAGCAGGATCCTGCCTCGTGGACTTTGTGTCCTAATGAGTAAGTCTCATGGATGTCTCCCTTCCAGACTGTGGTGAATGCTATGGAGGAAAACTAATCAAGGAGTCAGCAGAAGGAACGAATGTGAAGATGCTGGGAACCTGCTTCCTTCTTTCCTTCCTTCCTTCCTTCCTTCCTTCCTTTCTTCCTTCCCTCCTTTCTTTTCATAAAAAGTTTAATATTTATAGTAAAACCGTAAGATGGCACGGAGAAACTTCTCTCAGCATGCCATGTTTAATACCTTATAAGTGTGGCACATTTGTGCCACCAAGAAGCCAGAGTACCTACAAATCCAGGTTTCAGAGTCCCTAGTTTCCCTGCAGGCCGGCGCCATTATTCTCGTGTGCTCTTGTGATACCGATTCGTTCTTGTCTCTCTGGTTCATGAGCCTCAGTCCTTCTGAGGCAAGCCCTCAATGGCCTTGAACTTTTGACAATACCAAGTGTCCCTCATTAGGGTTTGGTGTGACCCTGTTCTTACAGTCAGAAAGACAGACTTCAGCTATGCATTTTGGGGGAAACTCCTGAGGTATGAATATGCTGTTCTCAGCACACTGTACACAGGATATGGCACTCAAGGCATGTCTGAAGGAACATAACCCTTAAGGGAAGATCTGAAGGAGACACATGCAGACAGCTGTGGGGAAGGTTTCTGAACTATATGTAACAAATGCTGGTGCCCTGAAATAGTCAAAAGAGCCTGAGCTACATGGATCGAGTGTGGAGAGTGACTAGAAGTAGCACACAACATCAGAGACAGCATGGGCACACCGCAGTATAGTGAACGGGAAGGAACGCCGCCATCAGATAAGCCCCTCGCGCGCATTAGGGATGATCATAGCCCAGCCCACCTGCTTGAATCTGTGGCTTTTTCCTACACGGGTGCAAGAAACCACAGATTCTGTGATCCCTGCCTTCCAGCACACCTAAAGGATTATCTGGTGCATAGCACTTGCCTTGAGCCACATTAGCTCTTAAAATTTTGAGCCAAAGACTCCAGAAGAAACAAGGCACTGTGGTGGCACTGGATCTGGAACCAGAGCCTAGAGACAGACCTTCAACCCTAAGCAGAGAAGCCAGTCTGTCAAAGGAGAGGCTGTGATAAAGACGTGACAGCACAGCCATCCATGGCGCAAACTTCTGACCATTTGACCCCACTTCCTGCTCACAGGAGTCTCAGCTGTCTCTCGTTTCCTGTCTTTGGCATTGATGAGTTCCCTAGATCCTTATTCTAAATGAAGCTAGTTTGAGGGGATTTATGGTTTGTGCAACTGAAAGAACTCTGTAACAAGATCAACTGTGAATGCACAGGGACAGAGCAGAGGGCAAGAGGCAGCTGTAGGTGGCCGGCTGAGAGGCTTCAACAGTGGGTGCCATAAGTAAAGGAACGACTTACCCTGGTTCCTCCCTTCTCTACCCTGTGCACTGAAGTCACCATTGATGAGGTATAAACCATGAGACCAACGTGTACAAAGTATACCCACACTGTAGGTAAGGATGTACTTTGTACTCATCATTTACTGGATGTACTTAAGATTAAAGTGAGCCCTAACATACAATATCCTAGCCCTATGGAAGCAGCTCCTGGTGGGGGGGGGGGGGCAGAATCCCAAGTACAAGATACCTAGCAATGGAGACCAGTTCTGACTGAGTTACCCCTCATCTGTCACTCAACTCCTCTCACCTCTGTGGCCAAGTACGTGGCAACTGTAGCATAATGCTAACACAATATCCTTCAGCTAAGGTGGTAACTTAACAGAGGAAGAACAGGGACACACACGTCTCTTTCTTCCATATTCCTGCAGAATAATTTGTGATTGCACATGAATCAATTTCTCAGTTGGGATATAGGTGAAATGATATGCAGCATGTTTGCCTAGGGTTGCAGAATCCATACTTCTGCCACTAGTTCTGTGACTATGATTCAACTCATGCTACTTCTCAGTCTGGAAATTTCTGTACTTTTCCCAACACGATCTGGCCAGCTATCAAAAGACTCACATAACATTGGGCTATGATATGAGGGTTCAGTTGAGGAATATTTACTTTAACTTCCAGATTAGCAGTGTATTATTTTGCTATTGCTGAGACAGAAGACCATGACTAAGGCAACTTATGAAAGAAAGCATGTAATTAGGCGTTTGGTTACAAATGGTTAGAGTCCATGTTAGGAAAGTGAAGTCACAGCAGCAGGAACAACTAAGAATTCATATTTCCAACCAGAGTAAGAAACAATGGTAAAATGCTTTGCTTAAATATTTAACACAAAAGAAGGGGAGAACAGCAGAGGAGAATGGCAGACCTGAATTCAACCATCTCAGTAAATTTATTAAACATGGATTTACTAGCCATTCCAGTCACAAGGCAGAGGTTGCTAGACTGGACGTAAAATAAAGATCTTACTGTATGCTGTCTTCATAAGTATGTACACTGCATCATAAATTCAAAGATACAAAAAAGAGAACATGATGGAAGGGTGTTCAAATAAACATTATTACTCAACAGAAAGAGATGTGTTGCATAATGACTAATGTTTAAGAACACTCAGACAAATATGGTGACATAGCACTATTAGCAAAAACAACAAATTAGGCATTCATGTATATAACCAGATACAGCAAGAAAAAACACAAGCCAAATACAAGAAGAGGAAATAGACAAAGGATCACAGGTAGATATTTCACAGTTCTTTACTCCATAATCACAGACTAAGTCAACAGAAAACCAGTGAGGCTGCAGAAGACTTCAGCAGGGCTATCAGAGCTGCCGGGAGGGAAGCCCCCTGGCCATGGCTTGCCTACCATGGGATAATATCAGGGTCCATCCCAAGAACCACAAGAAATGAAAAGGGAGAAAGCATTTGAGATCTGTAGACAACAACAGAAAATACACATTCTTCGTCAGCACATGTGGAGTGTTCACTACAACAGGTCACATGCAGGCCATAAATTAAAGTTCACTATATTTAGAAGACTGAAATCATTAAAAGTATATTCTCTAACCACAGCAGAATCAGTTTTTAAATTGAAAAAGGAAACTACTTGAACATTATGCAATATAAATAAGCAACAGGTCAAAGGACCAGTCTCAAGAAAAATATACCTTAAACAAAGTAAAAATGAAAATGTACCATACTGAAATTTCTAAGATGCAGCTAAGGGAGGATTTGGAGGGAAATTCACCCCTAAAAACTTGTATTAGATATAAGAAAGAGGAAAGTTGCTGACAGCTCTGGCAGATCCTACTCTGCTCTACTAAAGACCATGCCTGTACCTGGAACCCCAGATAAGACCCTGCTCACAGCCCACAACTCTCTGTAGAGCTTGCTCAGCTTCCCAGACACTACTCCCTCCCCTCATGGCCACATCCCAACCCACAACTCTGGCATAAAAAGACCCAGCTCTAACAAAAGCCACAAGGTAGCCAAAGCCCCAGAGGCCGTGCCAGCTCTTCAGAACCCCAGAGCCCCAGAGGCAATACTGGTACCTAAAACCATGATAGGGACACCTACTGGATCTGAGGACTCTTGTGTCACTGGAACCAGAAGCCACTCAGACCAGAAGACCAGACAGAAAACAGAAACCAAGTGAAGAAACATCTATCCAATGAAGATAAGCTCAGAAACCAGCACCTCAACTTATAATTACCCTAAACTCAGATGCATAGATGCCAGTGTAAAAACACAATCAACAACAGGCAGGGCAAATTAGCACGACCAGAGCCTAGCTATCCAACTACAGAAACCTCTGAATATCCCAACACAACTGAAGCACAACCTTAAAAGCAACTTTCTGAACCTAGCAGTGGTGGTGCACAGCTTTAATCCCACCACTTAGGAGGCAGAAGCAGGTGGACCTCTAAGTCTCTGAGTGTGAGGCCAGTCTGGTCTACAGAGTGAGTTCTATGACAGCCAGGGATACACAGAGAACCCTTATCTCAAAAAAAAAAAAAAAAGAGCAAGGGATACACAGAAAAACATATATATATATATATATATATATATATATATATATATATATATATATGAATGAGAGAGAACACTATAAAAATGATAGATGTCCTTAAAGAGGAAATAAATAAACCTCATAAAGAAAATAGAGAGATCTCATACTAGCAACAAAAGAAAATTGAAAGCTCTAGAACCAAAAGAAGCAGGAAATAAACCCAGGACTGAAATTAATAAAATAGAAATAAAGAGCTAATACAAAGAATCAATGAAGAATTGTTTGGTTATTTGAGAAAATCAACAAGGCAGACAAACCTTTATCCAAATTAATTAAAAGGCAGATATAGACTATCCAAATTAACAAAATCACAAATGAAAAGGGAGACAACAAGGCAATCCAATCCAAAGAATCATTAGGTCTTACTTCAAAAGCCTATACTCCATAAAATTGAAAAGTCTAAAAAAATTGCACAATTTTCTTGAAATATACCACTTACCAAAGTGAAATCAAAATCAGATAAACAATTTAAATATACCTATAAACCCCTGAGGAAATAGTAGCAATCATTAAAAATCTCCAAAGCAAAGCAAAACAACAACAACAACAACAACAACAACAACAAAATAGGGCTAGATGGTTTTAGCACAGAATTCTACCAGACTTTCATTTTTTAAAAATGAGCTAATACCAATATTCCTCATATTATTCCACAAAATAGAAACAGAAACAGAAGGAACACTGTCAGATCCATTTTACGAGGCCAAGACCAATTTCCCTCATGAACATAGATGCAAAGATACTCAATAAAATACTTACAAACTGAATCTAAGAACACATCAAAAAGATCATCCACCAGGATGAGTTAGGCTTCATGCCAGAGATGGTTCAACACATATGAGGATCTGTCAATGTAATCGACCATGTAAACAAACTTAAGAAATAAAACCACATGATCCACCTCATTAGATGCTGTAAAAGCCTTTGACAAAATCCAACATCATCTTGTGATAAAAGTCTTGATACAGAGACATACCTAATACAATAAAGGCAATAAACAGTACGCTGATAGCCAACATCAAGTTAAATGGAAAGAAACTCAAAGTAGCTTCACTAAAATCAGGCCCAAGATAAGACTGTCTACTCGCTCAATAGCTATTTAATATAGTACTTGAATTTTAGCTAGAGCTGTCATCTTATTAGACAACCAAAGGAGATCAAAAAAATACAAATTGGAAAGGAAGAAGTCAATGTATCATTATTTGCAGGTGATGTGATGACAAACATATAAATGACCATGAAATTTCCACCAGGGAACTCCTACAGCTGAAATATGTCCAGCAAAGTGGCTGGATACATGGATTAACTAAAAAAATCAGTAGCTCCCCGCCCCCACCACCCCATGCACAAATGGGCTGAGAAAGAAATCATGGAAATAACACCTTTCACAATAACCACAAAAAATATAAAATATCTTGTTGTGACTCTAACCAAGCAAATGGAAGACGTGTATGATAAAAACTTTTAAGGCTTTAAAGAAGGAAATTGAAAAAGAGATCAGAAGATGGATATGATCTTCCATGCTCATGAATTGGTGAGATTCATATAATAAAAATGGCCGTTCTACCAAAAGCAATCTATAGATTCAACAAAATCCCCATAAAATATCCAGCACAATACTTTTTAATGTAAATTTTCTTTTTTCTGCATTAATCAATTTACTTAATCCCTTTACAGCCTGATCACAGACCCCTCTCCCTTCTCTCCTCCCAGGCCCACCCACCTTTACATCCCCCTCCCCTAACATCCTGTCCCCTTCTCATAAAAGGATGCCAACTCACCCTGTCACATCAAGTCACAGCAGGAATAAGCACTTCCTCTCCACTGAGGCCAAATAAGACAGACCAGCTATAGAAAAGGGATCCAAAGGTAGGCAACAGAATCAGAGACAGCCCTCGACACTCCTAGTTGTTAGGGGACCCATGTGAAGACCAAAGTGCATATCTTCCAAAACAACTCTTTACAGACCTTGAAAGAACAATACTTAACTTCATATGGGAAAAAAACAGGATAGCTAAATACAATAAAAGATCTTCCAGAGTTATCACCTGTACTACAGAAGCTGTCCTACAGAGCTATAGTAATAAAAACTACATAGTATTGGCAAATAAACAGACAGATGGATCAATGGAGTTGAACTGAAGACTTAGACATAAAGCCACATAACAATGGACACATAATTTTTTATAAAGAAGCCAGAAATTATAAGTGACCCCCAAAATTCCAACAAAGAACTACTACAGCTGATAAACACCTTCAGCAAATTGGCTGGATACAAAATTAACTCAAAAAAGTCAGTAGCCTTCCTATATACAAATGACAATCATGCAGAGGAAGAAATTAAGAAAACTACACCCTTCACATTAGCCACAAGCAATATAAAATATTTAGGAGTTACTCTAACGAAGCAGGTAAAGGACTTGCTTGAAATTTTTTCAAAACTCTGAAGAAAGAAATTGAAGATGACATGAGAAGATGGAATGATCTTCCTTGACCATGGATTGAGAGAATTAACATAGTAAAAATTGTCATCTTACCAAAAGCAATTTAAAGATTCAATGCAATCCCTATCGAAATAGCTACACAATTTTTTAAAGACATTGAAAGGTCAATTCTCAACTTCATATGGAAAAACAACAACAACAACAACAAAACCCAGAATAGCTAAAAACAATCTTGTACAATAAAAGATCCTCCGGAGGAATCTCCATACCTGATGTCAAGCTGTACTATAAAGCAACAGTAACTAAAACAGCATGGTACTGGCATAGCAATAGGCTGGTTGATGAATGGAATCGAATCAAATACCCAGAAATGAATCCACACACATATGCTCACTTGATTTTTGACAAAGAAGCCAAATCTATTCAATGGAAAAAGGATAGCATCTTCAACAAATAGTGCTGGTCCAACTGGATGTCTACATGTAGAAAAATGTAAGTAGATCCAAATTTGTCACCATACACAAAACTCAAATCCAAGTGGATTAAAGACCTCAACATAAAACCAGAGACACTAAATCTTTTTAGAAGAAAAAGTGGGGAAGAGCCTGGAACACACTGGCACAGGAGACAACTTCCTGAACAGAACACCAACAGCCCAGGCTTTAAGGTCAACAATTAATAAATGGGACCTCATGAGGCTGAGAAGCTTCTGTAAGGCAGGAGACACTGTCAACAGAACAAAGCAACAACCTACAGACTGGGAAAAGATCTTTACCAACCCTACATCTGACAAAGGTCTAATATCCAAAATATATAAAGAACTCAAGAAATTAAACACCACCAAACCAAATAACCCAATTGAGAAATGGGGCTCAGAACTAAAAGAGAATTCTCAACAGAGGAATATCAAATGGCCAAGAAACACTTAAAGAAATGCTCAATGTCTTTAGTTATCAGAGAAATGCAAATCAAAATGACTCTGAGAGTCCATCTTACACCCATTAGAATGGCTAAAATCAAAAACTCAAGTGACACCACATGCTGGTGAGGATATATAGAGAGGAACACTCCTTCATTGCTGGTGGGAATGCAAACTAGCACAGCCACTTTGGAAATCTATCTGGCGCTATCTCAGAAAAATGGGAATAGGGCTTCCTCAAGACCCAGCTATTCCACTCCTTGGACTATACCCAGAAGCTGCTCCAGCACATAACAAGAAAATTTGCTCAACTATGTTCATAGTAGCTTTATTCCTAATAGCCAGAACATGGAAATAGCCTAAGAATCCCTCAACAGAAGAATGGATAAAGAAACTGTGGTACATTTACACTGTGAAATACTACTCAGCTATTAAAAACAAGGAATTCCTAAATTTGTGGACAAATGGATTGAACCAGAAATGCTCATAATGAGTAAGTTAACCCAGAAACAGAAAGACTCAAATGGTGTATACTCACTTATATCTGGACACTAACCCAAGGAGCATGTCCCATGAAAGTCTTTACTTACCAGGAAAGTGGGACAGAGGAGAAGACTTCCTATTGGGACTCTAGGTGAGAGAAGCAAGAGAGAATGGGAAAATAGAGGGATCCAGAGGGTCCTAGAAACCTACAAGAAGAACATTATGACAGGCAGATTTGGGCCCAGGGGTCCTGTTCAAACTATGGCACCAGCCAAGGACAATATGTGAAGTAAACATCAAACCCAGACCCAGATCTAGCCAATGGACAGGACATTCTCTACAGTTGAGTGGAGAGTGGTGACTGACTTTCACATGAACTCTGGTGCCCCATATCTGACCATGTCCCTGGATGGCAAAGCTTGGTGGCACTCAGAGGAAGGATAGCAGGCTACCAAGAAGAGACTTGATACCCTATGAGGATATACAGGGGGAGGAGGTCCCCCTCAGTCACAGTCATAGAGGAGGGGAGTAAGGGGAAAATGGGAGGGAGGGAAGGACGGATGGAGGGAGGGAGGGGAGAATTGGAGGATACAAGGGATGGGATAACAATTGAAGTGTAATACGAATAAACTAATAAAATATATTTTTTAAAAGAAGCCAGAAATTCACAATAGAAAAAATAAAGCTCTTCAACAAATGGTGCTAGTCTAACTGAATGCCAACATATAGAAGAATGTAAATAGATCCATATCTATCACCCTGCACAAAACTCAAGCCCACTTGCTCAACTATGTTCATAGAAGCTTTATCCATAATAGCCAGAAACTGGAAATAACCTATATGTCTCTCAAGCAAAGAATGGATAAAGAAAATGTAGTACATTTATACAATGTAGTATTACTCAGCTGTTATAAACAATGACATCATGAAATTTGCAGGCAGATGGATACAACTATTTTTAAAAAATCATCCTGAGTGAGGTAACTCAGACCCAGAAAGACAAATATGGTATGTATTCACTTATAAGTGGATGTGAGCTGTAAAGGATAATCATGCCACAGCCCACAGACTCAGAGAAGCTAAGTAACAAGAAGGGCTCAAGGGGGTTGGGATGTATGAATCTCACTGGGAGAGGGAAATATAATAGATGTCACAGATGGACTGGGGGCCAATGGGGACAGGAACAGTAGGGAGTAGGCTGGGGGAGTATGAAATGAGAGAATACTGGGGGAGACAACTGGAATTGGGGGACATCTCAAGGATGAGCTAGAAACCTAGTGCAATAGAAACTCCCAGCAATCTACAAGAGTGACCCTAGATAAGGCTCCTAGTAATGGGGAATACAAGCCTGAACCAGCCGTCTCCTATAACCCAGCAAGACTTCCAGTGGAGGAATTGGGACACCAACCTAGCCACAAAGCCTGCAACCTACAATTTGCCCTATCTATGAGATGTTCTGAAGTAAAGGTGGCACAGGAATTATAGGAGTGGCCAACAAATGACTGGTCCAGCTTTAGACCCACTGTGTAAGAGGGGGTCTAACCCCAACACTGACTGGAGGGCTAGGAACGGGACCTAGGATAGAACCAAACATGACCAGCAAAAAAGGGAGTCAATGAAACAATTCATAATGGTACCCTGCTATACTTGTGGACAGGAGCCTAGCTTAGCTGTCATCTAAGAGGCTTCATTCAGCAACTGATGGAAATAAATGCAGAGACCCACAGCCAAACTTTAGGTGGGAATTCTGTGGAAGACAGACAGAAAGTATTATAGGAACCAAAAGGGTCAAGAATACCAAAGAAAACCCATAGAACCAACTAACCTAGGCTGATAGGGACTCAAAGACTGAACCCACAATCAGAGAGCCTGCATGGGTCTGACTTAGGCCCTCTGCATATAGATTATGACTGTGTAGCTTGGTTCTTGTGGGACTCCTGACTGTTGGAGTAGGGGCTGCCTCTGACTCTTTTGACTGCTTTTAGACCCTGTCCTCCTACTGGAGTGCCCCTTTCAACCTTAATATGAAGGTTGGTGCCTAGTCGTACTGCAACATGATATGCCATGTTTCGTGATATCCATGGGAGGCCTTCTATTTTCTGAAGAGGAATGCAAGAGAAGTGGACGAGGATGAAGGAACTGGGATGTAAGGAGGGAGGGAAAACGATGTTAAGGATGTAATATATAAGAGAAGAACAAATCGAACTTTTTATTTAATAAAATAAAAAAATCTAAAAAGAAAAAAAAGAACAAGAAAGAGGAAAGTCAGTGTTCAATAATGCAGAATTCCACTTTCAGAATCTAAGTAAATAAAACATGTAACCCAAAGTAAAAAAGGAAAAAGATAATTAAGATAGTACAGAAGTCAATGAAGGGGACCATGAGCAACAAATAGATAGAAGTCAATGGAGCAAAAAATGGCTTTTTAAAAGATTGATAAAATTTATAGACCGAAAGCTCACTTAAGGAAAGAATGCATGCATCACTGTTGTATGTAGGAAGCCATTTTGGAGATTTCTTATTAAGTTAAACACACACTTACCAACAGACTCATCAATCCCACTTCCAGGCACCTACCCAAGAAAAATGAAGAAATATATCCACATGAAAACTTTTATGCGAATGCTCATATAGCATTTTTCATAATAGAAACTGGAAAGAACCCAAGTGTCTATCAACTGATGAATAAACAAATATCATCCACCCATGCAATGAAATATCCCTCAGCAATAAAGACAAATGAACTATTGCTACAGCTGACTGCAGAGAAACATGGGGGAATTTGAGACAATGGAAGCATTCTGAGCTCAGTGAACAGATTGTATTTCATGTAAACTATCCTTAATAAAGCCTGTGTGTACACAAGTGTGTGTGTGCACGCGCAGCCCTACACTGCTACCTGGCAAACATGCTAACTGAATTGATCATTTCAGCTTGCTTATGTTTTTAGCCATTACTCTCCTATTCACTTTGCAAGCATATACATCTATGAATATGCTTAACCGCCAATCACTTGCTGCTTCTGATCTAACGATTTATTCTGCCATTTCTCCACATTCTGACCCCAGTAACGCATGAGAGCCAACTCAGCTCTAGTTTCTGTGTTTCCCTCTCCAGTCCTCTTCTCCCTCCTTCCCACCCCATCTGGTCTTTCTAAACTAAAAGTGCCATGTCTCTCCTCATGCTCCAACAAGAGCCTGTCCTTTCTACGCCACTTCTCCTTGTATGCTATGCACTAGGCCAAGTGTATGACTACTCTCTTATTTCCCTTGGGAGGAGTTGCTGGATTCCACACACCACAAAGGATACACGATTTTCCTGGGTTTTTGAAATGCAGAATTCATGCTAGTCACACATATTCCTCCCCATCTGGCTGTGACTACTGCAGCATCCTAGTACCAACAGTTGCAATTTTTCTTCAGCATCCCTCCTCTCTAAGCTGTTATGAAGCCTGATGATCAATGGCCTGATTTATTCCCAATGTTACCTCCCTGCCATCAGGTCTGAGCAAGCTCTCTGCAGGTACCCAGGTCCTTGCATTCTTACCACAGCACAGGACTGCAGACACGTGCCAGTTGTCTTGCTGTAGATTCTTAAAGAATTTATCTTCTTACACAGTTTCCCAACCATGTCCTGAGGATGGTGTCAAACCAGACTCTGCCTGCCAGAGGTAACCTCATCACACTTCCTGTCTCCACCCTCTCCCTGAACTCCCTCTCTGTTAGACACACGCAGGATGTTGCAAGCCAGTGTGAGACTCTTTCTCTCAAATGGCTCCTTAGTACTTCTCTGTTTCTGCCAACAAGGTATCCAGCCACAAGGTCAGCCAGTTCAAAGTGATTTGACAAGTGCTTACATGCTGTGTATGTGTCTTGTCCCAGTGATGTCACAGCCACTTCTTAAAGGCAGGAGCCAAATCTTACTGTTTCTATCTAGGCTTAAAGAACACAGTGCGTACCATAAGCAATCAACATGGTTTTTACTTTAAGCCTCTTATTCTTCACAGTGGTATGAGCTTCCCCCGCCCCCCGCAACACCTCTGCCGTTGTCCTGACATGTCCATGCATAAGCACCGCAAACACACTGTGTGCCTTCCTAAGAAGGCCACATTTCATCTTAACCATTCATTCCACTTTGCATTTCATTTGGGTGCCTTGTGGGTCCTGGAGGATATAGCCTGTTTCTGAGTTGGATGGGGGAGAGGGGGCTCTGGCTGTCCTAAAGACTCCTTGATACTTGCTGTTTGGGTAAGACTTATCTGATTCCTAGTTCATTAGTCTACCCATTCCATCCCCCATCTCCAAATCAATATCTCTCTTCATTATGGAGTGCTCTGACCTCTTAAAGCCTTTAAGGTTTACGTCTCTACCATAATACTCATTTTAGTGTTTTAATTTGTAGCCCTCACAAACCCCAGCACAATCTCCAAGAACAATACTGCATGTTGTTATAACACCACTATCATAGGCTGAGCATGGTGGTGCACACTTTTAATCCCAGTACTCAGAAGACAGAAACAGGCAGATCTGTGAGTACAAGGCCAGTCTGGCCTACAAAGAGAGTCTAGGCCAGCCAGGACTCTGTAACACAGAGAAACGTCTCAAAAAACAAAAATAAAACCAAAAAGACCACTATGGTGGAACACTGGCAAAGAAATGTGAGAATGCAGAAGTATCTTTCTCCACCATCCCAACATACTCATTTTACTTTCATGATGTAAGTTCTATTTAAAACTGGGCTCTAGCTGCTTTTCCAAAATTAACACATTTTCATTTCTATTATAATTATTTTCTCAAGAAACAGTTCCTGGCTGGTTGACCAATGGAATCTAATAGAAGACCCAGATATGAATCCACTCACATATGCTCACTTGATTTTTGACAAAGAAGTCAAATCTATTCAATGGAAAAAGGATAGCATCTTCAACAAATGGTGCTGGTCCAACTGGATGTCTACATGTAGAAAAATGTAAGTAGATCCAAATTTGTCACCATACACAAAACTCAAATCCAAGTGGATTAAAGACCTCAACATAAAACCAGAGACGCTAAATCTTTTAGAAGAAAAAGTGGGGAAGAGCCTGGAACACATTGGCACAGGAGACAACTTCCTGAACAGAACACCAACAGCCCAGGCTTTAAGGTCAACAATTAATAAATGGGACCTCATGAGGCTGAGAAGCTTCTGTAAGGCAGGAGACACTGTCAACAGAACAAAGCAACAGCCTACAGACTGAGAAAAGATCTTTACCAACCCTACATCTGACAAAGGTCTAATATCCAAAATATATAAAGAACTCAAGAAATTAAACACCACCAAACCAAATAACCCAATTGAGAAATGGGGCTCAGAACTAAAAGAGAATTCTCAACAGAGGAATATCAAATGGCCAAGAAACACTTAAAGAAATGCTCAATGTCTTTAGTTATCAGAGAAATGCAAATCAAAATGACTCTGAGATTCCATCTTACACCCATCAGAATGGCTAAAATCAAAAACTCAAGTGACACCACATACTGGCAAAGATGTGGAGAAAGAGGAACATTCCTTCATTGCTGGTGGGAATGCAAACTAGTACAACTACTTTGGAAATCTATCTGGTGCTATCTCAGAAAAATGGGAATAGGGCTTCCTCAAGACCCAGCTATTCCACTCCTTGGAATATACCCAGAAGAAGCTCCAGCACATAACAGGAACATATGCTCAACCATGTTCATAGCAGCTTTATTCCTAATAGCCAGAACCTGGAAACAGCCTAAGAGTCCCTCAGTAGGACAATGGATAAAGAAACTGTGGTACATTTACACTATGGAATACTACTCAGCTATTAAAAAAAAAAAGGAACTTCTGAAATTTGTGGAGAAGTGGTTTGAACTAGAAATGATCATAATAAGTGAATTAATCCAGAAGCAGAAAGACTCAGATTGTATATACTCACTTATATCTGGACACTAGCCCAAGGGGCATGTCCCTTGAAAGTCTTCACTTATCAGGAAAGTGGGACAGAGGAGAAGACTTCCCATTGGGACTCTAGGTGAAAGAAACAAGAGAGAATGGGGAAATAGAAGGATCCAGAGGGTCCTAGAAACCTACAAGAAGAACATTGTGACAGGCAGATTTGGGCCCAGGAGTTCTGCTCAAACTATGGCACCAGCCAAGGACTATACGTGCAGTATACTTCAAACCCCTACCCAGATCTAGCCAATGGACAGGACACTCTCCACAGTTGAGTGGAGAGTCGGGACTGACTTTCACACAAACCCTGGTGTCCTATACTTGACCACGTCCCCTGAATGGGGAGGCCTGGTGGCACTCAGAGGAAGGAAAGCAGGCTACCAAGAAGAGAATTGATACCCTATGAGGATATACAGGGGGAAGAGGTCCCCTTCATTCACAGTCATAGAGGAGGGGTGTAAGGGGAAAGTGGGAGGGAGGGAAGAATTGGAGGATACAAGGGATGGGATAACAATTGAGATGTAATATGAATGAATTAATAAAAAGGAAAAAAGAAATAGTTCCTGGATCTTTTTTTATTGCTGTTGTTATTTAGTACATAATTTGGAGGAGAAAACAAACTTGTCTGTGTTTGATACAGGAAAACTTTGAAAATGGATAACTGCATTTGATTCCTTTGAGTGACTTCTGAACTAAACAAAGCCTTACACTAGGAAAGTTTATTCTCCCTCAACAAAAGACATCAAGAATGAAGGAAGACTGGGCATAGGGAGTTAGTATCTGTTTGGGATCCTATGAGTCTCCATGAACAGGAATCCCTTTCTAGAACACACTAGCAAGGTCAAAACTGTGTCTAACAATGCCAACTAAAACTCAATGAGGCATGAGTTTTCTCATTGGAGAAACACCAAGGAGTAGAAATAAGCCTTTACATCAACCTCTAGTCCTCTTGCCACACACTCTGTCATGTGGGCAGTCCAACTGCTTGAATCCAAACCCTGGAAGTCTCTATACTGTCAGCCTTGGCCACTCCACTCCTGTTCTTTCAGGAAGTCAGTCGGCCTAGACTCAATTCTCCTCTATGAAATGAGAAAAATATGACTGGTGGCAATGTGTGCAGAAGTACGTGATTGCACTTAGTAACAGCACAGTGACTGTCATTTATGCCTATAGTGACATAGGTCACTCTCACTCCTTAGTGAAAAATCCACTCACTAGGAAGATTGCTATTTGGATGGAGTATCCTACCAACACCCATAGGCACTGCCACAGAAAGTTGGTTTATACTGTGCAGGGCCCATTTACATAGCTTTCTTGAGATTCTGGTATCCAGACCAGGAGAAATGAGCTATACAGAGACTTACCAAGCAGTGAGCTTCAACAAGGACATTTCCACTGGGCAGTAGTAGCACACACCTTTAATCCCAGCACTAGAGAGACAGAGGCAGGTGGATTGCAATGAGCTTGAGGCCAGCCTGGTCTACAAAGTGAGTCCAGGGCAGCCAAGGCTACACAGAGAAACCCTGTCTCAAAAAAACTAAATAAATAAATAAATAAACAAACAAGAACGTTTCCACAATGAGTACATAGGAGGACATCACTATGAGGACCTGGGAGAACATCATAGTAAGGGCCTTGGAAGACATTGCTGTAAGGACCTAGTAGGATAAAACAATAAGGATCTGGAAAGACATTATTGGAAGTACTTTTATGATAGATGGATGGATGAAAGGATGACGGATGGATAAACAGAGATATAGTTATAGAAAAATGCAGTCACCTCAGAATAAACAGCTATTGAGCCTTAACAGGTTACATCTAACTATGAAAGCCATCTTCTACATTATCAGCTTATCATCTGCAGAGCAATCAAGAGAAGAGCTTTCCCACTACAAATGGAGCCAGAAAGACCAAGCACAGACTAAATCTGTCAAGGTGTGTTCTTGGTAACCTGACCTTCAAGCTTTCGCTCATCAAAATGGGTGGTGGTTGTGGGAGCTAGGATCTGGTCTCTGGAAGATAACTTGAATTATCTAGTAGAATATAGATACCAGAGGATGCAAATAGACACATGCCAGAATCTGCTGCACAGAGTATGCGTTGAAAGAAGGGTAGTGTTATAAGGTGAGTATATTCCAAACTCTGTATTTTAACTAAAAAAAGTTGAGGATCATCTTACATGCCCAATAGTCTTATTCACCAGAAAATGCAGGACATACTGTAGAGCTCCTGGGCAATGTATGACACTTAAAAAGTATTCAATAAATAATAACTATTTGCATATTTCTTTAAAATTTCAAATGCTTTTAAAATGTATTATTCAATTTAATGCCTGGATAATCCCTTTGGTCTTGGTAAAGTACTCTAATATACCTTATGGCCAACATTTCTCAATGTCCCTTTTGCCCTAGATAATGAGTTGTGGTGTGATGTGTTGTGGTGTGACGTGACATGACGTGATGTGAAAGCTCTTTCTGGAGAAATGGATGTTGATAATCACAAAGTAATACAGTAAATGCAAAAAAAAAGTTTTTCCCAGGTTGGAAGAGTAGCTCCCTGAAACAGATGACTTGTGAGTCTCCTTCACTGACATAGCTGTCTCTAAAGAGGCCAGAGCAAACTTATCACACAGCTCAGTGACAACAGCATGCAAATAACACCCTGCACAACACCCTACACAAGGGCCACAATGGGTGCATGCTGAGGCCTGCTGGGGAGACAGAATCTGAGGTGCCTGAGAAAAACACAATGACTGCTTATGGGCAAACTATAATGTGAGCAGGCAGCCACCTTCCCTCCTGTTGAGACTTCCTGACCTGACTTTCATTTGTACGCAGATGCTGAACTGTGTGAGTGCAGAAATCCCACTGTATAGTCTCAGCAAAACCTAGACAGAGATCTTCTGGATTTTTCCCTTTCCCAAGACTGTTAAACACCACATTATAAGTCTAGCCTTCTCCCTGAGTCCAAATTATAGTTCCTAAATGAGTGAATCTGGGTTTCCATACTCTGTCCTGGCACCTTTTTCTCTGCCAGGTTTTAGTGGAGCTAAAGCTATACAGACTTGATCACATAGTGCCAAACACTTCTCATTAATGAACTCATTTATTTGTCCTGTCCAGGATTAATCATCAACAGTCATGAGTCTTATAAGATCCTTGGCTAGCACCTGGCACCAGGATCAGCAGACACTCAGGGCTTAATTAATTTGGGCAAATTAGGAAAAAGAACAGCAAGAAAGAAGGATGCAAATATGATAGGAGAAGGCAGAAGGCTTGAGCATCCTCCCTGAAAATGAGAGACAAGAAAAGGTCATCCACAAAGAAAGCAGGAGCCAGAAGACACCCTCTAGCTCTTGTAAAAGGTCAGAAGATGAGAGATACCTTTAATTACTGAGATTTCTGCAAAGCTAAGTAAAAGATCCTCCAGTTTCCTTGCAGAAAAAGCAAATGGCAGGTAAAGGAGATGGTAGCCCACATAGCTACTGATCTAAACAAAGAACAACTCTGAGAGGGCCCATTATGTCAGTGCTAAGGGAAAAAGCAGTAGACACCTTCATTACATGAGTGGTGTTAGCAAAGATCATCATAATCAATACTAAGCTGGTCAGTCCCTTCACTTAAGAGCACAAGACAGCCTCCCAAGAGCTCCCTCCTGATCCATCCAAGTATGACTCTGGCTCCTAGATTGCTCAAAACTCACTTCTACAGGCAAATCTTGCAGGAAAAAAAAAATAGCACCTGCCAAAAGAGCCATCAATGTTAGGAGTTGCCACGGACACAAAGTCATAAGTTGGCAATGTTGGTAAGTGTCTTAATTTGCTTTCTGTTGCTGTAACAAAAACCTGACCAAAGCTTGCTGAGCTTGTTTTGCTTATGCACCTCAGGATCATGTGCCCAGAGTTAGCACAACCCACACTGGACTTGGCCAAGAAATTCCCTACAGACTGTGCTACAGGTCAACTGAATGAATGCAATTCCTCGATTGAAGTTTCTTTTCCCACAAATAACCCCAATATGTATCCAATTGACACAGATCTACCACAGTGAGCTATCAGAAATATTCAATGTCTTTGAGGCACTGAAGTCCCTGAAGAGGTTGCTTGCTTGTCACTGCCTAGCACACAAAGTAGATACAACAGATCGATAGATGCCTGTTTTTAGAACTTGGCAGTAAAATCCTACTGTGAAGGCACTACATTGAGGAGAAATCAAGCTAGTCATAACCTAGAAGTTTTATCCCTACTGGCTAGCTTTAGTATTTCTGAGGAGGAAGAGAAAAACAATCTTCTATCTTACCCAGCTGTGAACTCTGAGAGCTACCCTGACCTTCCGGCCGAGACATCTCCACTGGTGCAACAATAGCGTGAATGGCATGGAAGTAATCAACTGCTTTCTGACGTGGATTAAGACCTACTCTATAAGATGAAACCCATACCTGGAACCATTATCAGAGCCAAAACAGTGGGGAGAAAAAGCAAATACTCTTTGAGAGAACCTACTATCATTCTGCTAAAAAAAGCTACAGTGTTAAACTGACTCCTGGTGACTTATCACTAAACCCATAGATTAGTTCACCTCTCAAGCTTCATCAGAGGAGCTTCTTTCTTCAGTATATAGCAATTAATACAGAGACCCACAACAGTCCAGGTATAGAGAGAAAGAGACTGTAGAATGCTCAGACCTGGATGGGACATTAATATCACACCCCTCATCCCAAAGGCTCAGGGAACACCAAGGAAGAAGGGCAGAAAGATTGTTAAGAGCCAGCAGCAGTAGATGAGTACAATGAAAATGCTTTTGTGACACAGCAGGGCAATTGCATATGTGGCCTCTGGTGGTTGTGATGTCATGCAGATCTGTGCGGGCTCTACCCAGGCAAAATCCTGACATGGAGAGGGAAAGTGGCATGCAGTTCTCCCCTAACTGAGTTGATAATGGCACCTGACAAGTGTTATGAGACTTGAGAGGGGGTCAGTTAGTTTTGCTTAAGGATGTGGACCTTGGCAGATTGACCATGCATATCGAAGAATATGGACAGCACAAGTTGAACTTGATGAGCTTAAATCTTTTTTTATTTTATTTTTTGTTTGTTTTTCGAGACAGGGTTTCTCTATGTAGCCTTGACTGTCCTAGACTCACTTTGTAGACCAGGCTGGCCTCAAACTCACAACAATCCACCTGCCTCTGCCTCCCACGTGCGGGATTAAAAGTGTGTGCCACCATGCCCAGCTCTTTTTTAATTTTTAAAGGAAACATAATTAGGGAATAGCCGATGAAAGGAATGAATATAACCAAAATACACTGTATTAAGTTCCCAAAGAACTTATAAATTACAAAAATTAAATATAATATTTCAACAATGAAAAATAATGTTCTTTACTTCTAATCACCAAAGCATTTTTCTACTACATTCAAGCCTTTGTTCTACATTCCAATAACTATCTGACCAAGGTGAGGTATAGTGGATGTAAACATCCTACAGTGGGGAACAACTCAATAAGATCCCTATAATGCACATCACAAGAGACCAGCACCTAGTTAAGACAAGAAGGGTTGAGTCTTCACCACATAAGCACAGAGTTCATATATCCTGAAAAATAATGGGAAGAGTGATGGATGTGAAAGTGATTGGGTTCTGTGGTTGTATTTGATCATGGTTACCCACATTTCTCTCCCTAACTCCTCCCAAATCTATCCTACCAACTTTCTATCCTCCCCCAACTTTATGTCACTAGTTTCAGCTTGTTTGTTTTTATAAAGTGCCAAGTCCAATTTGTGCTGCTAATGTACTCATGGGTAAACGACCATCCACCATACCCACTAGAGCATGGTAGGCCCAGGAGAGTTCACATCCTCAAGGAAAATAGCCGACTCTCCCTCCCCAGAAGCCACAACCATCCGCAGATCCTCAGCCAGGAGTGGAAGCTTATGAGCCCCTCTTCCCTCCATGCTGGCTTGATCTTGTGCAGGTCTGATGCAGGTAACAACTACTTGTGCAGTGGTCCTGTCATGTCCAGAAGACACTGTTTTGCTCAGGTCCTCCCAAAACTCTGGCTCTTACAATCTTTCTACCCCTATTCCTGGGTTCCCTGAGCCTTGGTGGGAGTTGGAGGGTATAGTATATTTGTCCCAGTTAGGGATGAATACTCCATAGTCACTCAGCTATGTTCTTAGTTCTTTAATATTTGAGTTCATTACACTACTCACTGAATCTATGAGTGAATCCCTGAGGTCGGAGCTCTAAAACCCACCGTCTGAAGCCCAACAGCGCCACTGGGGAAGAGTTGTTCTCGTCATCTCCCTTCAAGCCAGTGGTGCTGACGCTGAGGTTAGCCTCACAGTGACTCTATCCCTGCTAGCCAGACATGCCCAGTGCCCTCAGGCCAGCCTCCATGGCAACTGCACAGACAAAATGAAATGCGTTTTCAGAATCCTGACCCAGAAAACCAGCAGAAATCTTAACACAAGGAAGACGAGTTTTATTTGTTGGCATTTGTAATGGTAGGGCCAATAGTCATGGAGTTTGACAGCCAAGGAAGAGAAACACCAGGACCTTGTGAACTGCAGGATCCCTGTAGAAGAAGTTGACTGGGGTATTCCTCATGATACATATCCTGGTTACTCAAGGTCAAGGTGAAACTTTCTTATAACTTTCTAGCTTCGCTTTTTGTGTTTTATAAAACAATGGAATGGTTTTACTCTCTAAAATATTCTGGTAGCTCATGAAATTTTGAAAGTTGCTACATTTAGTAGTAAAATCTCAGCATTAGACGCTGTGTCTTCCATGCTCCTTAGTGGATGATCTACCCTTATGTACACACAGGCAGCACTTACTGGACTCAGTGGGTTATAGGAGAGGAGGAAGAAGACATACTGTTTCGAAGGAGCATGAGGGAAGGGGTCTGGGAGTTAGAGGGGGAAGGAAGTGGGTAAGATCAAAGACATTTTATACATGTATGAAATACGTTTTCACATGATGTATCTCTGAAACAGCATAGTGATCATCTGGGCACTCCTGAGGTAAATGAAGGAGAAACAGAAAGTGCAAGGTCATCTTTGATTATACAGAAGACCAGCCTGCGATAAATATGACTCTGTCTCAGAAACAAAAAAGAAAGAAGGAAGGAAAAGGGAGGGAAGGAGGAGGAGAGGGGAGGGGAGAGATAGTCATGGCTCTGACTAAGTGACATTTTTAAACACCAGCTTTACTGCTTCCCCTCTTGAAGTTCTGACCCCTAAGAACAAAGTAAATGTTACTGTAATCATTACACATTGTCACTCCAAACCACCATGCTTCAAGCATTACAAGTAGATTGTTCAAGAGCTAAATTTACTGTTGCTAATTCTGTGGCCCTAGTTTCATCTCCTTCTTGAAAAAGTAATAATTCCATTGATTATTAGACTAGTATTATAATTATACTTTATATAAAGTGAGACTTTAGAAGACTTTATTTGCCTGATTCATACATTTGCAGTCTGAACAAAAAGACTGAAAGGGACTCAAATAACTCACCTCTCCAGACACAGATTAGACTGAGGCCAGAAAAAAGAAGCAAAGACTGGAAAGGATGTTCAGTGTGGGGGAAAAAAAACAGAAAAGTAATTACTAGAGAGATAAGGAGAGCTGTTGTACCTAAAAATAGACCTTGGAAAGGACTTGAAGGGCCTTCTAGTCCAATACTTCCTGGAGTGTGTTTGCAAGTCATGAGTCACAGGATGTCAAAGAGTGCTGTACACTAGGAAGAGTGTTCCAACACCCAAACAACTTTGGAATTTTTTCATCTTGATCACACTACCATTTTTTTTAACCCAAGGCTTTTAAAGACACTAATTCTCCAAGACAGAAAAAAAAAACATGTTCAATGTTTTCCAAAGGTACTGACTATGAACTTTTCCACAGAGCATGTACAGAATTAAAAATAAATCTGGCTTTCAGAGATCTTTAACCAGACCAATAACTCACTGCAATGAACATTTACAAGTGAAGCTGTGTACACAGAGTGGCACACTGTGACATACTACTATTTCCACAACGAGATATTTTCTATGCTTTGTTTGTTTGTCTTTAATGTGGAGGTGAGGCTGCAAGGGCAAAGAGAAAACATGAAGGACGGGGAGATGAACTGGACTAGGGTGCATGACATGAAACACACAAAAGAAATGTTTGTAAAATCTGGCTTTCTATGCCTTGGGATGCAGTTCAGTTGGCAGAGGGCTTTCTTAGCCTTTCTTAGGTTCAAGGCCCTGTACCACAGAAACTGGGGGTGATCATGAACATCTATAATATGCAGTTCTAGCATTTAGGAGGTACAGGCATGATGGTTACAAGTTTAAGATCATCCTAGGTCCACATTCATGTATACATATGACCCACGTCAAACATGGCAAATTTGAGGTCAGCCTGGGCTACACAAAACTTTGTCACAAAA
Source organism: Acomys minous (assembly GCF_964271855.1). Taxonomy (NCBI): domain Eukaryota; kingdom Metazoa; phylum Chordata; class Mammalia; order Rodentia; family Muridae; genus Acomys; species Acomys minous. The sequence continues at coordinate 42,984,965 of NC_140487.1, forward strand.
ATTAAACATTAAAAACCAGACCAGGCCTAATAAACCCAATTTTTAAATCAGTCATCAAATCATGTCCTTTTTATTGTCATAGAGGAAATAGGAAATAGGATCCACGTGTTATCAGCAGCTTAAAACTAAGACTCAGGTTTGTCTTTTCATACCCGTTTCCCTTATCATCCTCCTTGCCATGTCTGCATAATTACTTGAACTCAAAAGTGATAGAGCCAGGCAGTGGTGGCACACACTTTTAATCCTAGCACTCTGAAGGCAGAGGCAGGCAGAACACTGTGAGTTCAGGCCAGCCTGGTCTACAAAGTGAGTCCAGGACAGCCAAGGATACACAGAGAAACCCTGTCTCAGAAAACCAAAGGAAAAAGAAAAAGAAAGAAAGAAAGAAAGGAAAAGAAATGACATGGTACATTGTGCAAAGACATGGGCATGGTGAAAGGGCTTGGAAATCTATGAGAATCATTCACATGTTGGTAGCAAAATGACTGTCTCCTGTGTATATGCCACCCTCTCCCAGGTGGTAGGATGAGCACTTGGGCTTGGCTTCTCATTTCATCGCATCACAAATCTATGAGGGGAGAATTGGAAGCCTTAAGATTGCCCAAAGTCACAAGGAAAAAGGTAGGAAAGCGGCAGTTACCAATTCAAATTCTATCCGGCACCAGAGCACCACAAATGAAGAGCTGTCCGCATGCTTAGGACTCAGTAAAGGTTACAGAGCAAATGATGAATGATGTGAGATTTGAACTTTAGGAAGAAGCATCAGAAATATGACAGAGTATTGCACGGGTGTGGCTGAGCTCCTAGAGTTGTCCTGTGACACCTTGCCTCTTCTGGGCCAGGCTCCTCTTTCTCTTACACTATATCAGGGGTCCCATCAAGACTTCTATCCCCCTTTCAAATAAGATAGAATTCTTCAAGAAAGTAGAGGTGCTAAAATACTTGCCAGGACAAGAAATGCTATTTGCCTCATGCAAAAATAAATTTTTATTATAAAAGGGCTACTCTTTTATTTTACCACAAAATTAACCAAGATTAGTACATTGTAATTTCTGCCTTTCTCTCTAGTCAGAAATGAGAGGTAAGGCTTTCTGAACTACTAAGCAAAACTGCTGAGATCCCACTAGTGTATTGTCATGGCAGCTCTCATGGTATAAGAGGTGTATGTGGTACTGTGCCCTGCCTTTGGAAGCTATTTATTGCAGAGATGATGCCAATAAAAGTAGACTTTGAAGTTTGTCAGAGCCAAAAATAAAATTTACAGTTACTTAAGAGTCAATATTTCACCCCAGGTGAGATGGTTTGGATCCTCAGAATACAGAGCTTAAAGTTGTGTTTCCTTCATATATGTACAGGGACACGTACTTGGTGCCTGCTGCATGCACCCAATGCTGACATACCACAGACATTTGGTGAATAATGATTAAACCAGCAAGGTTGGGCTCCCCAAAGTGTGATGAGCCTCCAGAATCCATATGGCTTCTCATCCTCCTCTCAGGGGTCCCCTGAAAGTTAGTCTGTTCCTTGGCTGAGGAACAAAGCACCACAGACTGGGTGGACTCAGTAACAGAAACTTACTCGTCATATCCTGGAGCTGAAGGCAAAGATCAAGAGGTAGCAGGTGGATTCCTCTTCAAGCTTCCTTCCTTAGCTGTGTGATGGCTGGTCTCGCCTCGTTGACTGGAAGAGATGAATATGACTATGAATGCATGTCTAATGAAGAGGGGATGCATTTATAGAGAAGAATGGCATGTGGGGCAGTGACTTAAGAAGAAAGCATACCCTGAGTGTGAGTGGCACAGTCCAACGGGCTGGGAAGGTAAAAGCCAGAACACTACACAAGTTCCTTTGGCTCCAGATAAAATGTGTCTATTCCTGCCACCATTGTCTGATGAAATCAGACTCCCTCTTCTTCGGTCTTTCCATATTAGCTTATAACCATGCCTACGCTGGAAGTTTCCAGCCTTTCAGCACAGTATCAAGAATATTGACGCTGCCTGCCAGGGAACACAGCTTGCAAAGCTCCATAACCTCCCCTCTGGAGGAAGCCTGACAGTCCCAGGATCATCCAGGCCTGTGGGTCCCCAGGAACAGCCAGGTTAGAGTCCACCCAACCTTTTTTCTGACCACCTAGGACACAGCCAGCAGAAGAAAATCCAGGCCAGCAAGTCCCCAGAAACATCCAACTAGAAGAAGTGAGCAGTCTGCTATACCCTGAGCTCCATTATCAGACCCAAGGCTCTGCCTGCTTCCCTGAGGAGCCCTTCAGCATCAGAAACATCTAGCCAACACCAGGGACAAACACAATCAACAAGAGCCAGGGCAATATGGCATCACCAGAACTATCAAGCTATCCTAGTACATCAAGCCCTGGACACATTAACACAGCTGAATCAAAAGATGATGACCTTAAGTCCATCCTTATAAAGATGATAGAGGCTTTAAAAGAGGACCTGAATAAATCTCTTAAAGAAATAAAGGCAAATTCAAACAGGTGAAGGAAATTAATTAATCCATTAGTAAAATACAGGAAAATACAATTAAGCAAGTGAAAGAAATGAATAAAACTGTCCAAGGCCTGAAAATAGAAGTAAAAGCAATAAAGAAAAACACAAACGGAGGCAATACTGGAGATGAAAAAAGTCTCAGGAAGAGAACAGGAACTACAGACACAGGCATCACAAACAGATTTCCAGAAAGAATCTTAGGTGCAGAAGACGTAATTAAAGAAACTGATACATCAGTCAAAGAAAATGTTAAATCTATACCCAGCAAAACTTTTCATCACCATAGATGAAGAAAAGAAGCTATTCCATGATGAAAACAAATTTAAACAACATCTATGCACAAATCCAGCCCTACAGAAGATAATAGAAGGAAAACTGCAACCACAGGAGACTAACTACAGCCAGGAAGACACAGGAAATAAATAACCCCGCATGAGAAAAAAACATTATAAAAGGGGAGGAGCATGGGTGCATGTGTGCACACAGACACACACACACACACACACACACACACACACACACACACACACACACACCACACACAGCACTTTACACTCTACATCAAAATAACAAGAATTAACAATCATTAGTAATTAGTATCTCTCAACATCAACAGACCCAGTTCCCCAATAAAAAGACAGAGCCTTACAAAATAGATAGAAAATAGAATCCATCACTCTGTTGCACATAAAAAACATGCCTCAGTAACAAAGATAGGCATTATCTCAGCGTAAAGGGCTGGACTATGGTTTTCCATATGAACAGACCCAAAAAGCAAGCTGGAGTAGCCAGTTTAGTAGCTAATAAAACAGACTTTCAACCAAAGTTAATAAAAAGAGACGAGGAAGGACACTTCATGCTCATCAGAAGAAAAATTCACCAAGATGACATTTCAATTCTGAACATTTATGCCCCTAAAGCAAGGGCACCTAATTTGTAAAAGAAATATTACTAAAGGTTAAATCACACATAGAAACACACACATTAAAAGTGGGAGACTTCAACACCCCTTTCTCATTAAAACAGAGACCAAACAGAAAAATAATGAAACTAATAGATGCCATGAATGAAATGGACCTAACCGATATCTACAGAACCTTTCACCCAAACACAAAAGAATATACTTTCTTCTCAGTACTGCAAGGAACCTTCTCCAAAATCAACCATATAGTTGGTCACAAAGCAAACTTCAACCAATACAAGAAAATTGAACTAACACATTTTTCTTTATTAAACTACCATGGATTAAAGCTACAACAGAACAACAAAAAGATAAACTTGTAGCCAAACTAACTAAAAGCCAGAGAGATAGCACCCAAATTAACAAATTCAAAAATGAAAAGGGGGACATAACAGCAGACACTGAGGAAATCCAAAGAATCATTAGATATTACTTCAAAAGCCTGTATTCCAGAAGAGTGGAAAATCTAAAGGAAATGGATGATTTTTTTCATAGAGTTCACCTGGCAAAGTTAAATCAAGATCAGGTAAGCAGTTCAAACACTCCTATAATCCCTAAGGAAATTGAAGTACTCATCAAAACTCTCCAAACCAATAAAAAGCCCAGCACCAGATGGGTTTGGCACAGAATTCCACCAGATTTACAAAGAAGAGCTAATACCAATACTCCTTAAACTATTCCACAAAATAGAAACAGAAGGAACATAGCCAAACTCATTCTATGAGGCCACAGTCACCCTAATATCTAAGCCACACAAAGATTCAACAAAGAAAGAATTTCAGACCAATTTTACTCATGAACATAAATGCAAAAAATACTCAATGAAATACTCACAAACAGAATCCAAGAACACATCAAAAACATCATACACCATGATCAAGTATGCTTCATCTGAGAGATGCAGGGATGATTCAATATATGAAAATCAATGTAATCCACCATATAAATAAACTGAAAAAAATCACATGGTCATCTCATTAGATACAGAAAAAGTCTTTGAAAAAATCCAACATCCTTTCATGACAAAAAATCCTGGAGAGATGAGGAATACATACCATATCTAAATATAATAAAGGCTATGTACAGCAAACCAACAGCCAACATCAATTTAAATGGAGAAAAACTCAAAGCAACCACACTAAAATCAGGGAAAGGCTGCCCACTCTTTCCATATCTCTTTGATATCGTACTAGAAGTTCTAGCTAGAGCAAGAAGACAACTAAAGGAGATCAAGGGGATACAAATCAGAAAGGAACAAGTCAAGGTATCACTACTTACAGATGATATGATAGTATACATAAGTGACCCCAAAAATTCCAGCAGAGAACTCCTACAGATGATAAACACCTTTAGCAATGTGGATGGATACAAGATTAATTCAAAAAGAAAACAGTAGCCCCTCCTGTATACAAACAACAAATGGTCTGAGAAAGAAATCAGGGAAACCATACCCTTCACAATAGCCACAAAAAAATCCATAAAGTATCTTGGCGTAAATCTAACCAAGCAAGTGAAAGACGTCTGACAAAGACTTCAAACCTCTGAAGAAAGAAATTGAGGAATATATCAGAAGATGGAAAGATGTCCCATGCTCATGGATCAGTAGGGTTAACATAGTAAAAATGGCCATTTTCACAAAAATAATAAACATATTCAATGCAATCCCCATCAAAATACCAACACAATTCTTTACAGAGCTTGAAAGAAAAATTATAAACTTCATATGGAAAAACAAAACAGCCAGAAGAGCTAAATAATCCTATACAACAATAGAACTTTTGTAGGTGTCTACATTCCCGGCTTCAAGCTATATTACAGAGGAACAGCAATAAAAACTGCATGATACTGGCATAGAAATAGACTGGTTGATCAATGGAATTGAATTGAAGACCCAGAAACAAACCCACACACCCTTTATTTTTTTTTTACAAAGAAGCTAAAGGCATACATTGAAAAAAAGATAGCATCTTCAATGAATGGTGCTGGTCTAACTGGATGTCTACATGTATAAAATTACAAATAGATCCATATTTGTCACCCTTCACAAAAGTAAACTCCAAGTGGACCAAAGACCTCAACATAAAACCAGATATGCTTAATACATTAGAAGAGAAAGTGAGAAAGAGCCTTGAACTCATTGGCACAGGAGACAACTTCCTAAATAGAACACCAACAGCTCAGGCTCTAAGATCAACAATTTTAAAATGGGCCATTATAAAACCTAAAAGCTTCTGTAAGGCAAAGGGCACTATCGATAGAACAAAAAAGCAGCCTAGAGATTGGGAAAAGATCTCCACTAACACTATATTTGACAAAGGGCTAATATTCAAAATATATAAAGAACTCAAGAAATTAGACATCAACAAATGAAATAACCCAATTAAAAATTGGGGCACAGAGCTAAACAGACAATTCTCAACAGAGGAACCTCGAATGACTGAAAAATATTTAAAGAAATGCTCAATGTCCTTAGTAATCAGGGAAAAGCAAATCAAAACAACTCTGTGATTCCATCTTACACCTGTCAGAATGGCTAAGGTCAAAAACTCAACTGCCAGCACATGCTGGCAAGGATGTGGAGAAACAGGAACACTTGTCCATTGATGAATAATGCAAACTTGTACAGCCACTTTGAAAATCAATCTGGCACTTTCTCAGAAAACAGGGACTAGCTCTATCTCAAGACCTAGCTATACCATTCCTGGACATACACCCAAAAGATGTTCCACCATACAGCAAGGACATTTGCTCAACTATGTTCATAGCAGTTTTATTCATAATAGCCAGAAACTGGAAACAACCCAGACATCCCTCAACTGAAGAATGGATAAAGAAACTGTGGGTCCATTTACACAATGAAATACTACTCAGCTATTAAAAACAAGGAAATGCTGAAATTTGCAGGCAAATGGATGGAACTAAAAAAGATCATCCTGAGTGAGGTAACCCAGACCTAGAAAGCTACACATGGTATGTACTCACTTATAAGTGGCTTTAGCCATTTAGTACAAGGTAACCATACTCCATTTTACAGAACCAAAGAAGGTAAATAACAAAGAGGACCCAAATGAGAATGTTTAAACCTCCCTCAGAAGGAGAAATAAGAAGGCAAGGGTTGTGGTTGAAGAGAGGGAACAAGTTATGAGAGAGAACACAGCAAGAGATAAGGGTGGAGATCAGATCTGGGAGAGTGGGGAAGGGGGGTGAGAAGGCCTTTAGAGAAAGGACAACTCGTGAGTGGCACGATCTCTATGACAAACTGAAGACCTGAGTCAGACTAGGCCTCTGGGAGAATATGAGGGGAACTATAGCTAAGACTCCTAGTAGCAGGGGCCATGGAGATTGAAGAGGCCACCCTCTAACCAGACAACACTCCTAACAGAGGGAGGAGAACACCAACCCACCCACAGAAACCTGCCTACAGGATGTACAGGTAGAAAGCTAGAGCAGATAGAGCAGAGATTGAGGTAATGGCCAACCAATGCCTGACCCAACCGAAGACCCGTCTGATGGAAGAGAGCCAACCCCTGACACTATTAATGATACTGTGTTATGCTTGCAGACAGGAGCCTATCAAGAGTTGTCCTCTGAGACTCCTCCCACAAGTGGTTCAAAACAGATACTGAGACTCATAGCCAAACACTGGGTGAAACACAGGGAGCCTAGTGGGAAAGTGGGAGGAAGGACAAAAGGACCTGAGGGTAACAAGAGCGCCACAAGAAGACCCACAGAGCCAACAAACCACGGCCCAGAGGGACCTATGGAGTCTGAAACACAAACCAAGGACCATGAATAGACTGGACCTAGGTCCTCTACATAGTAGACAATGGGCAACTCAGGCGTCATGTGGGTCCACTAGTAAGGGTAGCAGGGGCTTCCTCTGACATGGACTCTGTTGCCTGCTTTTTGATCACTTCCCACTGATGGGACTGCCTTGCCAGGCCACAGAGAAAGAGGAAGAACTCAATCCTGACGTGATTTGATGAGCTAGAGTAGGTAGGTGGAGGAGGGGATCTCCTTTTCTGAGAAATAGGGGAAGGGAGAGGGAGAAGGAGACTGGGAGGAGAGTAGGGAGGGTGCTATGACATGGATGTAAAGTGAGTAAATAAATAAATAATTTTAAAAATACACACAAACCAAATCCAAGAACGCATCAAATACATAATCCCTCTTGATCAAGTAAGCTTCATCCTACGGATGCAAGGATAATTCAACACATGAAAATACATCAATGTAATTCACCACATAAACAAACTGAAAGAAAAAAATTACATGATTGTCTCATGAGATGCAGAAAAAGCCTTTTAACAAAATCCAACATCCTTTCATAATAAAAAGTCTTGGAGAGATTAGGGATACGAGGCCCATACCTAAGCATACTAAAGCAATATACAGCAAGCTGGCAGCCAATATCAAGTTAAATGAAGAGAATTCCACTAATATCAGGGACAAAACAAGGCAGTCCACTATCTTCATATCTCTTCAATATAGCACTTGAAGTCCTAACTAGAGCAATAAGACAACTAAAGGAGATAAAGGGGATATATATTAGAAAGGAAGAAATTAAAGTATCCATATTCGCAGAGGGTATGATAGTATACATAAGTTATCCCCAAAATTCTACCAGAGAACTACTACAGCTGACAAATACCTTCACCAAAGTGGCTGAACACAAAATTAATTAAAAGAAAAATTAGTAGCCTTCCTGTATACCAACAACTAACTGGATGAGAAAGAAATTAGGAAACCAACACCCTTCACAATAGCCACAAATAATGTAAAGTATATTAGTGTAACTCTAACTAGGCAAGTCAAAGACAAGTATCACAAGAACTTCAAGTCTCTGAAAAAAAATTGAATAAAAATCTGAAGATGGAAAGATTTCTCATGCTCATGGACCAGTAGGACTAACATAGTAAAAACGGTCATCTTATCAAAAGCAATATACAGATTCAATGTGGTTCCTATCAAAATACCAACACAATTCTTTATAGACATTGAAAGAACAATTTTCAACTTCATATATAAAAACAAAAAAATAAGAATAGCTAAATTCTATACAATAACAGAACTTCTAGAGGTATCCATATGCCTGGCTTTGAGCTATAGTATAGAGCAACAGTAAAAAAAAAAAAAACAAAACAAAAACAAAACAAAAACAAAAAAAAACATGGTATTGGCACAGAAAACAACTTTCTGAATAGAACACCAACAGCTCAGCCTCTAACAGCAACAATTAATAAATGAGACCTCTTGAAACTGAAAAGTTTCTGTAAGGGGCTGGAGAGATGGCTCAGTGATTAAGAGCACTAGCTGCTCTTCCGAAGGTCCTGAGTTCAATTCCCAGCAACTACATAGTGGCTCACAGCCATTTATAATTCTGGTGTACGTGCAGGCAAAACCCTGTATACATATAAATAAATAAATCTTTTTTTTAAGTTTCTGTAAGGTAAAGGACACTGTCAACAAAACAAAATGGTAGCCTACAGATTGGGAAAAGATCTTCACCAATACTAAATCTGATGAAGGGCTAATATCCAAAATATATAAAGAACTCAAGAAATTAAACACCAACAAACAAAATAACCCAATTAAAAATGGGGTACAGAGATAAATGGAGAATTCTCAAGAGAGGAATATCAAATGGTGAAGAATCACTTGAAGAAATCCTCAATAAATCTCATTTATTAGTCATTAGGGAAATCCAAATCAAAACAACTCTGAGATTCCTTACACCTGTCAGAATGGCTAAGATCAAAAACTGAAGTGACAGCACATGTTGGCAAGGATGTGGAGAAAGGGGAACACTCCTTTTGCCAGTGGGAGTGCAATTTTGTACAATCACTTTGAAAACCAATCTGGCACATTCTCAGAAAACTTGGAATAGATCTACCTCAAGACCCAGATATATCACTCCTGGGAACAACTCATATGTCCCCCAACCAAAGAATAGATAAAGAAACTGTGGTGCAATTACACAATAGAATACTATTCAGCCATTAAAAGGAGGAAATCATGAAATTTGTAGGCAAATAGCTAGAACTAGAGAAGATCATCCTGAGTGAGGTAACCTAGACCCAGAAAGGTACACATGGCATTTACTCACTTCTAAGTGGATATTAACCACATAGTACAGGATAACCATACTCCAATTCACAGACCCAAAGAAGCTAAGTAATAAGCAGGGCCTACAGGAGAGGCTCTACCCAACTTGGATTGAAATTCTCATAAGGGGAAATAGAATAGACAGTGGAAGAGAGGGAACAGAATAGGAGAGAGACTGCTGAGGGAAATGAGGGTGGGGATCAGATATGGGACAGAAAGAAGAGAAACCACAGTAGGGGTATCTCTGAGACAAGTGGAAACCTACAACAGGGTAGGCTGCTAGAAGGACATGGGGATGACTCTAGCTGAGACCCCTAGTAGCCACGGTCATGGAGACTGAAGAGGCCACCCTTTTACCAGTCAGGACTCCTAGTGGAGGGAGAAGAATACCAACCCACCCACAAAAACTTTGCCCCAAAATTTACCCTGACTACAGCATGGGCAGGGATAAAGACAGAGCAGAGACTGAGAGAATATCCAACCAATGCCTGGCCCAACCTGAGACCCACCCCAAGGGAGAGAGCCAACCCCTGACACTATTAAGTGCACTCTGCTATACTTAAAGATGGGAGCCTAGCATAGCTGTCTTCTGAGAAGCCCTACTCACAATGAACTGAAACAGATTCTGAGTCTCACTTCCAAATAATGGGCAGGGTGCAGAAAGCCTTGTGGAAGAGTGAAGAGAAGGATAGAAGGACCTGGAAGGGACAGGAACTGCACAAGAAAACCAACAAAGCCAATCTACCTGGGCCCAAGGTGGGGTATGTAAAGACTAAAGAACCAACCAAGGACCATGCATGAGTCACACCTAGACCCTCCTACACACATATTCCCGATGGACAGCTTGATCTTCATGTGGGTCCCCTAGTAAGGGGAGTGAGGTCTGTCTCTGACAAGGACTCTGTTACATGCTTTTTGATCACTTTCCCCCTGGCAAGGCTGCCTCGCCAGGCCATGGAGGAAGAGGATGTACTCATCCTGATGTGACTTGATGTGCTAAGGCAGGCTGGTGGTGAGGGGGCTTTCCTTTTCTGAGAGGTATGAGAGGGGGAGTGGGGGAAGAGAAAGGAAGGGAGGGTGGGACTGGGACAAGAAGAAGGAAGAAGCTACAGCTGGGATGTAAAGTGAATTAATTTTTTAAAAGAATACTGAGGACCCAGTTTCATGGGCTAAGCACCATTGGTTTCTCTTCCTTTCAAGAGTATAGACAGTACATTGTTTTTTTTTTTTTTTTTTTTTTTTTTTTTTTTTTTTTTTTTAGTTGTTGCCAAAATGCTTTTATTTCAAACATGGCATTACAAAGTATTTAAAAACCACTCATTATACTGGTAAACGTAACCAGCAAAGCATAACATTAACCTGGCAACAGATAATTTAGATGAAAATCTATGGATAAAAGACTGTTCCATTTGGGGGCAGCTTTTTGTTTTTTTGTTTTTGAAATCCATCGTGTTGGATGGAGGAAACATTCATGTTATTTGCTCCAACTCTTGTTTACTGTCACACTTTTTTTTTTTGTTTGTTTGTTTTAAGTATCTAAGAGGGTAATCACAACCAAATTTATTCTAATAAGCCTAACAATGTAGAAAAAAACAGGGAAATCATTAGAAAACACAGTTTGCCAAAATTGTTGTAATAGGATATAAAATGTTTTAAGATACTTTTACATATTATACAGTGCATAGTGCTGGGGGATTGTTTTGTGCACTGTGTACTCAGATGCTCACTTATATCGAGACACTAGCCCAAGGTGTACGTCCCCATGAAAAACTGTACCTACCAGAATAATGGGTAAGAGGGGAGGACATCCTATTGAATCTTTAGGTGTGAGAAGCCTGGGAGAAAGAGGAAATGGAAGGATCCAGTGGGTCCTGGAAAACTACAGGCGAGTCTGGGCCCTGGGGTCCTCCGCAAACTGTGGCAACAGCCAAGGAAAAAATAGGCAGTAAAAACCTTGAACCCCTACCCGGACTAGCCGATGGACATTCTCCACTGTTGAGTGGAGAAGAAGATCTAACTCTCACACAAACTCTGGTGCCCCATATTTGATCATATCCCTTGGATGGAGATGCCTGGTGGCACTCAGAGGAAAGATAATAGGTCACCAAGGAGAGACTTGATACCGTATGAGCATATTCAGGGGGAGGAGATCCCCCTCAGACACAGACATAGGGGAGGGGAGTAGGGGGGGGAAGTGGGAGGAAGGGAGGGATGGGAGGATACATGGGATGGGCTAACAACTGAGATGTAATATGTATAAATTAATAAAAATGTATTAAAAAAAAAAAAAAAAAAAAAAAAAAAGAAATGACAATGCCCCCATCTAGACGACAACAAGATCTTAGGGCACAAAAATCAGCATCTGAGTACATTGTTTTTTTAATTTTTAATTTATTCAGATTACATCCTGATTGTTATCCTCTTGGTTCTATCTTCCCATTCCCATCCTCCCTCCCTCTTCTACTCTATCCCCCTCCCCTAGACCTCTGACATATGACCTCAGCCTATCAGGTCTCATCCAGGTAGTATGCTTCCCCTTTCTTTGTGTGCCAGGGCCTCCCCATCAAGGGGAAGTGATCCAATAAGGGGCACCAGAGTTCATGTCAGAGGCAGTCCCCAGTAAGTTGTTAAACTATCACTCACTACCATGCAAGCCAGTCCAATAAATCCCCTAAATCAATACAGTTAGCACATGGTATCATCTCACTGTGCTCTCATGTGGTATTGCCTCTGTATGTATCTGTGTTGTAATCCCTTATTCTTACAAAACTACAATTTAAAGTGAATTAAAGCCTACCCTAGTGACTTCAGTTTTAGTTAATCACCTTTGAGTTAAGACAGAGCTGTGTTTATGCTGAGAGGCCTTATGTGGAATCTTTTTCTGGCAGGAGTCAAACCTGGAGAAGTAAATCCTTGAAGGATTGACAGGGTTTAGTATGATTAGATAATATTTTGTCATCATAACCAAGGATTTCATTTAGGGTGTCATCCATAGACTATGCTGTGGCAATTGTCCAGAAAATTGTGAGTTTGCTTTTTGGCTTCTGTTTTTATGTCCATCCAATATGGGACTCATCTTGTGTAACATGACATGGGATGCCTATCTTGAGAGTTACATATGAGTGGTATCTCTTGGTACACATCATCCCTTCCAGGATGATGGTGTGAGAGAGGCTTGATTATATCTCTGAGAACCCTTACATCCAAACAGATACTCCATCAAGGAAGTATAGTGCTTTGATTCTTTCAAGGCATTAAGTTCTGCTTTCCAGATTCTCACAGAAGCCTTGTGAGGAAGAAAGTACTGCTCTTATGCTCTTATCACCACCACTAAACAAGCACAATATTGATGAGGTGGTAGTGGCTCATGCCTTTCATCACAGCACTCCAGAGGCAGGAGCATCACTGAGTTCGAGACCAGCCTGGTTTACAGAAAAAGTTCCACGACAGCCAGGGCTATGCAGAGATACCCTGCCTCAAACAAACAAACAAAGACAAGCACAATATAAGAATAAGAAAAACTGAGGTGAAATGACCTATCAAATTGAGGGCACATAGATCACTGTCAGCTTTGTATGGTATGGTAATGGCATTGTGTTCACGTGGGGACATTTCTTAATTCTGAATGGATTTCTCCTCAAGCGCTAGAGGGATGACATGTCGCAGTGTTCATAACATCTCTCCTTTACTTCCTGATCCTTCAGCAAACTAATATGCTAATATGTTAATGACTAATGAAAGTGACTGGTAGCAACTTACTGCTATCCACTCTCTTATTTCTATTCTTTAACATTTTCATAATAGAAGAATGAAGTCATCCATCACTACTGTTTGGCACACATCTTGATTCCTACTAATATCTACCGTAACTACTTATGCTTGCTGGAGCAAACAGGGAAGCACGCTCATCTCAGTTTTTATATTCTTAATCCCTCCCACAAGAACTAAAAACAATTCTATCTGACTCCTATTAGAAGGCATCTCCTCGCCTCATTAGTCTCTAAGCAGTGTGCAGTATCAGCCAATGCCTTGAGGAAGTACCAACTTGAAACCAGACAAAGGTATGCCCTTGAGAATGACATTTTCGAAAGACCTTAGAAGGTGTGCCAAGGGAAACAGTACCATCCAAAAGAGTGACTGCTATCAGCCTTGCCCTCTGCCTGAGCCTGTCTTGCCTTCTTGTTTGTTTTTGAGAATTTTATACATGAGTAGTTTTTGTTATTTCCTTCCTTCCCTCCCCCCACTCTAAATCCTCCCATATGCCCCCCACCCTCTCAGATTCATAATCTTCTATAATCATTGTCTTACATATATGCAAGTTGAAGGGAGTTTTTCCTTGTCTGACACTGGGGTTTTTGTTAGATGGTCTATGGCTCTTAGGGGGAGCATTATCATTCCACATGATGTAACTATATTTAAACTTTTTTTTTTTACTTCAAATTTTCCCCCTTGAAAACATCAGGTCCTCATAGCACAGTCTCACTAGACACTGCTACCAGGCCTTCTCTCCTGGCTGGGTACGTCTTGAGCGCCTAAAAATTGAACCTGGTTCCTTGATTTTTGCTCCCTACTTCCTCCTAGCTTGCACCAATTCAACTTTGTTAACTGGACCGTACAAAGATCTGACAAGAAAATTCCATACACACATGCTAAAGGAAATTAATTTTGTGGATAGTTAAAAGTTAACATTCCAAAATCTGTCTAAAGATTCAATCCAATCCCCATCAAAATTCCAGTGTAATTCTTCACAGAAACTAATTAAATTTCATATGAAAACACAAAAACTCAGGACAGCAAAAATGATCCTGAACAATAACAAAACTGATGAAGGTATCACCATACCATATTTCAAGTTATACTACAGAGCTACAGTAAGAAAAACAGCATGGTAATGGCATAAACACAGACATTTATTAATAAAATAAAATTAAGGATCTACATACAAGCTTACACTCATACTAAAAATCCACCTGATTTGACAAAGGGTCCAAATCATACACACTGGAAAAATGACATCTTAAGAAAAATAGCGCTAGTCAAACTGGTTAACTACATGAAGAAAGTGAAACTAGAGCCTTATCTCTCACCTTGTACACAGCTCAACTCCACATAGATCAGGGACCTCAATGTAATACTTGAAGCCCGATCAAAGAGAAAGTAGAGACTATGCTTGAACTCATTAGCAAAGTAAAAGACTTTCTCAACAGAGCCCCATTAGTGTAGGCATTAAGATCAACAATTGAAAAATGGAACCTCATAGAAATAAAAAGTTTCTGCACAGAAGGACACCATTGTTTGAGTGAAGAGGCAGCCTATAGAACAGGTGTAAAAATCTTTACCAGCTATTCATCTGATGCCATTTAGTATCCATACTACACAAAGAACTAAAAATAGCCCAATTGAAAAAAATGGGACATGGAACTACACAGAGTTCTAAAAGAGGAGATACAAATGGCTGAGAACTTTTGGTGGTGGTGGTGGTGGTGTTTGGTTTTGGTTTTGGTTTTGGTTTTGGTTTTTGAGACAGTGTTTCTCTGTCCTAAACTTGCTCTACAGACAGGCTAGACTCAAACACAGAGATCCATGTGCCTTTGCTTTCTGAGTGTCAGGATTAAATGGGTGGGTACGCCACCACTACCTAGTCTGAGAATTTTTTTAATGATCAACATTGTTAGCCACACAGGAAATGCAAATCAAACCAATCTTGAGACTTCATCTTACTCTAGTCAGAATTGGCTAAGATTTTTTAAAAAGGGGGAGGAGGGCAACAAATGCCAGTGTAGATGTAGGGAAAGCGGAATACTTATTCATTTCTGGTAGGAGTTCAAACTCATGTGGCCACTATAGAAATCAATATGGTTGCTCCTCAAAAAAATAGAAATACATCAACCACATGATCCAGCTCTACCACTTGGATATGCAAATAAAGGACTCTATATTCTACTATAGAAATATTCATTCACATTCATTGCTGGTCTATTCACAACAGCCAGGAAATGGGAACAGCCTAGAACTCCATCAACAGATGAATAGACAATGAAATATTACTCACTCACTGAGAAAAATAAAATTATGAAATTCACAGATAAATAATCTTTCTGAGTGGGATAACTCAGGCCCATGTTTTATTTGTGGATATTAGCTTTAAATCTAAAGATATGTGTATTTCATTTGGAATATCTGTAGAGGTCATGAAATTAGATCTATCAAGGGAGGGGATATAGAACACTGTGATGTGCACGGTAAATGGGTAATAATAGAATGAAAAATTGGGATAAAGGATGGAGAACAGGGTAGAGGAAGGAATACAAGGAGAGATAAATATACTTAAAGATCTTTCAAAAATTTATATATAAAATTGCAACTATAGAAGCTTCCTAAATATACACATACCTATATATAAAAAGTTTAAATGGAGTTACCCTATAATACATGTTGTCCTATAACAATGCACTACAAGACATCACAGACAAGAAGCCCAGTGCCAGGTTGTGTTACCTCTTTAGTTTTGGTCAGTGAGATCCTACATACAGCCAATTATTGCAGGTTATTGTTGATGCTCTTGATTACTCTCCAGAACTTGGGAGTTAAGAGACCCTATCGCTGAAAACACCTCACACCATAGAACTTGGAGAAACTAAGCTAGAACTGATGGGGATATTTCATCCCAATTGTTTTAGTTAGGGTTTTATTACTGTGAAGAGACACCATGACCACGGCCACTCCTATAAAGAAAAATATTTAATTGGGGTTGGCTTATAGTTCGTTATTGTTCATTATTGTCCATTATTGTCCATGATTATACATGGCCCTGGTGAACAAGGAGGAAAAGGAAGATGTGCTGAGTTCATGACATTATTATTGTCATGCAGAAGCATGGTGGCAAACAGGCAGACATGGTGCTGGAGAAGGAACTGAGAGTTCTATATCTTAATCCAAAGGCAGCCAAAGGAGACTGTCACACTGGGTGTAGCTTGAGTTTAGGAGACATCAAAGCCTGGCCCCACAGTGACACACTTCCTCCAACAAGACCACTCCTACTCTAACAAGGCCACACCTCCTAATGGTGCCACTCCCTACTGACCAAGCATTTAAATACATAAGCCTATGGGGCCAAACCTATTCCAATTACTGATTAGCTTTCACAGTGTGACGATGCTTTATGTGTGATCAGAGGAGAAAAGTAACATCAATCTTATCCAATTGTGACCACTGATACAATAACAACTGGCCCAACAAGACATGCCCACTGGTGCACAGAGTGGCACAAACACTACAGGAATAATCAACCACTACTTTATGGTTGTATTTAAGACCTGCTCCACAAGTTGAAACCCATGCCTGGAACTGCTATTACAGAAGGAACCCATGGCTAGACAACTGGCCATAGACTCTAAGGGAGAACTTACTACAATTACTCTATTAAATGGGGATAGTATTTAATTTTTTACACTATGTAAATGCTTTATTTCAATGTAGGCCAGGGCTCCCTCCTGGCCTGCTGCACAGGTTCTGACAGGCTGGTTTCTGGGAAGGCGTCACTCAGGTCATCAATGGTCATCTGGTCGAAAGGAATTATGTTCTTCATTTTCTCCAGCTGCTTCTCATATTCCTGGATCCTGACTAGGGATCCAGACACAAACTCAGCACAGTTCTTCACATCCTCCTTTTCCTCATGGTTCACCAGGGCCATGTATTTATCCTCAGTCACAGGAATCTTTGGGGAGTTATACTTCTTTTCAAAATCATCCACCAAGTCTGCCTTGGCCACATTGGCTTTGCAGTAAACCCAGTCAATCGCTGGTGGTTTCTCAGACAGATTAGCCAACCTGGTGTGGAGGATCTCATTACAGTACTTAAGGGAGTTTGCAGTTATCTTTTGATTTGGGGGTATGATTTCCCCCAAAAGCTACCCAATCAACAGTTTTTAGAGCAAGTTTACTCTCAGCCATCTTGGGATCCTTTAACCCCAGCAGAGCAGTGTCTCCAGCAGCAAGGAACAAACAAATGGGCATAGTATTAAACCAACTCCTAATTATATCTTTATATCCATAGGTAGTGCACCTCTAAACCTTCATCACAGAAGCTTCTTAGAGAGACCCACAACTTGTCAAGGTGTAGAAAAGAAATGACTGCTAAATGCTCAGCCCTAAATATGATGTCTATGGCACTCTCCTTCCTCTATAGGAGGGAGGGTACAAAGAGTGTAAAAGCCAGAAGGTAGATAATGACTGCAAGGAATGTGTTTTTCTAACACAGTAAGGCGGTTGCACCTATGAACTCACAGTGGTTATGATAGCATGTACAAGGCCTATGCAAAAAAAAAAGCCAGACAAAAATCTCAGCATGGACAAAAAACGTGGGCATGAGGCCTAACCCCTGGTAGAGGAGGTATTGCCAATTGATGGGTTCTGGGAAATGGAGATTCAGGGTGTTTTTTTAAGAGTATTGACTTGGTAGATTGAGCACACCTCAGTGGATAACCAAACAGCCAAGAATACAGAGGCAGCACAGCTTAAAGAGATGTTTATTTTTAAAGTTATAGAGTTAGGTGAGTAGAGAAGAGATAGTAGATCTGGGGTAGGAGTGAATGAGCAAAAGACATGGAATAAAACACTAAAAGAATTAATACAAAAATTAAGTTAACCTTCTGCTATATGTTACAGTCATCTTCCCAGGGCCATTTTGATATGACACTACTGCATATTCAAAAAAAAGTCGTGATCAATGGGTGCAGGGTGTAAATGTGAGTGAACAGGTAGGCTAGTGTGTCTGCGCATGTGTGGATGAAGAGCTGTGCCGTTCTTCTTATGGTATGAGGCTTTCACTTTTCCCTACTTGAACTATAGTGACCTGTCAGGAATAGCAAGTAAAAAAACACTAGGATATGCTTTGCTTACTATTGACACAGTGACCAAAAAGCTTCCCATTTCTCCCCTGTTCTGCTACTTTAAAACTACACATGTAAACCTATACACTATTTTAAAATGGTCATTTAAATAAAAATAATGAGTGATATGGTCAATGTCTTCTTCATGGAATGGGACTAGTTCCATGTTATATGCTATGTGAAATGACTTGGATTCTCAGAATACAAAGTTTAAAGCTGTGTTTCCTTCATACAAATGCATCAGCATTTATGTCCCTAGTACACATAGCATGTATCATGTGTTGATATACTGTAGATATCTTGTGAATAATGATTAATCACATAAGCTTGAGTTTCCCCAAGTGTGGTGAGCTTCCAGGACCCATTTGGCCTTCCCCTTCTCCTATCAGGTAGCCCATCTTGGTAGGATGTTCCTTTGTTGATGGTGGCATAACATATTACCACAGGCTGGGTAGCTTAAATAATGGAAATGTATTCACTATAACTTGGTTGAAGAAGGCCAAGGTGTAGCAGATGGGTTCCTCTTTAGGCTTCTCTTGTCCTTCCCCTGTGTGCTCACATGGTCGTCCTTGTGTGCCATGTGTATCCTGAGTATATCACATACACTGGATTAGGGATAAGTCTACTGAACTCATTTTATTGAAGGTCCTAGCTCCAAATGTAGTTAGTTACATTCTGAGAAGTTAGGACTTCAATAAATGAAGAACAGCAAAACTCATGGATCCTTTAGAGGTGTATAAAGGCTCAAGTCCTCTGGGTTCTTAAGATTAAGGTCTAGGCTACCTGATGGTCCAGGAGAGACATTCACAGTGGTAACAGTACTGATGAAAGAAGAGAAATAGAACAGAGTTTCACCTGAAAATACAGTGGGAGGGTGATGAAACCACGAGAGCCTACACAAACAGAATGCTGTGGTGAAGGACAGTGTTCAGACACAGACTGTGTTCAGCATAAACTCTGACACTAGAGGTTCACATCTCCACAGGGCCTTAAGCATGTCCTTACACAGAGTTGGAAGCATGCCCTCCCTAGAGACGGGAAACAATCTCTAAATTTTATTATATTTATGTATTTATTTGTTTATATATTTGTTATGTTTCCAGAACATAATTCATCATTGAAGGAAAATGAGGGTAGGAACTCACAAAGTAACTGAAGCAAAAACCACGAAGAAATGCTACATTCACTAGGTCATGCTTGGCTAGCTTTCTTTCTTTTACTCTTTTTCTTTTTTTTTTTTTAATCATTCTTTATCTTTCTATTTTTGTTTTCTATCTTTGTTTTTGTTTTGTTTTTTCAAGACAGGATTTCTCTGTGTTGCCCTGGCTGTCCTGAACTCACCCTGTAGATCAGGCTGGCCTTGAATTCAGAGATTCACCTGTCTCTGGAGTGCTGGGATTAAAGGTGTGCTCCACCAGCACCCAGCTTCAGCTAGCTGTCTTATACAATCCATGCTCACTTGCCTAAAGACAATGGCACCCACTATGTGCTGGATCCTCCCGTATCAATCACCAGTCAACACAACCTCTCACAGATGTGGACACAGGCCAATATGATTGAAGTAATTTTTCCATTGACATTGCCTCAACCCAGGTGAATCTAGGTTGTGTCATGTTGACAAGAACAACAAACCAGCATCTTGTATGCATGTGGGGAGTAGAGAATACACATATACAAGACAGATATGTGGAAGTCAGAGACAACTTAGAGAAGTTGATTCTCTTCTTCTACCGTGTAGGTTCTGGGATTGAGCTCAGGATATCAGACTTGGCAGCAAGTACTTTTACCTATTGAGACATCTTGATGACCCCAGAAATCTAAATTCTTTCACCTCTCCTGAAGCTGCCCCCACTCTGACAACTTCTCTATCTGTCTGCCCCACTCAGCTTGGCTGTCACATCAAAGCATCCCAGGCTGGTCAGTTTGCAAACTAGGCATTTATTTTCTTAGGATCCACAGTTAGAACGATAACAAGGATTCTCCTTGGGTTTTCCTCCTTGTTGGCTCTCCTATGACACA
The DNA here is from genome assembly GCF_964271855.1 of Acomys minous. Lineage (NCBI taxonomy): Eukaryota > Metazoa > Chordata > Mammalia > Rodentia > Muridae > Acomys > Acomys minous. The sequence goes on from NC_140487.1 coordinate 43,005,447, forward strand.
GAAAAGTTCTGGTGTCTCTTCTGCACTGGGCAGGTGCCCCATACCAGCCTCTTTTTAGTGTGTATCACATGTCCCCATCTCCAAATATAGTCATCATGAGGATGAGAATTTCAATACAGGAAATGAGCGATTCATACATCTACCCACAACACAACACCAAAACCCGCATGCGATCCAGAGCTGTACCACACCTGCCAAGTGTATGATCCTCCAGAGTATTTACCATAGCTGAGCTGTGTGAAGACTAGGAGCAGCCACCAAAAGGATAAGTGATGATCAATGTCGGACACTTTGGGAAAATTCATTCCTATTCTGTCCAGAGATTTCTTGTTTAAGGATTGGACTGAATTTACTTCTAATTAGAATGAGTTTCAAGAGTCTTCTACTCAGTTGTTTATTTTTATGAAAGAACTAAAAATATGCCCATACTTCTAAAGTATGCTAGACATTTAATTTCATTTAATTAGAATATATTAATTACATAGTAATCATTCATGATGACATTTCTATACATGTATACAATACACTTTGACTCTTCCACCCCACATATGAAAGCACACTATGCTTGGCTTTCAGAGTCTGCTTCTCTCACTTGCCATGGAATTTCCATTTTCCTGCAAACATCATAATTTCAGCCTATTTGCCCACTTATTGACTGGACTGATTATTAATTGTTTAGACTTTTTAGTTCTTTATATATTATAGATATTAATCCTATGTTGGATAGTACTTGACAAACATTTTCTTTTAGTCTGTAGGCTGTCTCTTAATTCTGTTGCTTTGGCTTTGGGAGGTTTTTTTTTTGTTTGTTTTGTTTTGTTTTGTTTTGTTTTTCTGTGAAGATTCTTTTCAGTTTTTTGAAGTCCCCTTGCCTATGGCTGTATCTTACATTTTTCTTACATTTTGCCTAAGTAGGTTCAAAGCTTCAAGTCTTTTGTTGGGATCTTTAATACATTTTTTTTGTATAAGTTGAACAATAGAGTTTTAGTTCTTCTACATATGGATACCTAGTTTTCCCATCATCACTTGTTAAAGGCTGTGTTTCTTTCCAATGCATGTTTTTGTTCCTTTCTCAAGAATAATATGACTATATTTGTGTGAGCTTATTTCTGGGTCTTCTATTTTATTCCATTGACCTATGTGTTTGGTTTTGTGCATCTATCATGCTAGCTTTGTTTCTATGGCTCTGTGTTATAATTTGAAATCCAGTATTGTCATTTATCTATTGTTGCTAGTTCTAAATAGAATCACTTCAGGGCTGTGAGGCCTTTTGCACTTTCATATTAATTTCAGGGTCTGTTTGTTTGTTTGTGTAAAGAATGTCACCGGAATTTTGAATCAGTACAGGTTTTTGTTTTGTTTGTTTTTGTGATGTGGCCATTTTAACAATATTGGTTTGCCAGCCCAGAAACATGGGAGGTCCTCTGTCTTCTAGTGTCTTTTTCAGTTTCCTTGATTCACAGCTCTCATTGCTTAGCCCTGAGGTGTCTGGCCTGCCTTCACCTATACTGTGGTACTTCACTCTTCATCCCGTTGATAGCCTTCCTTCTTTAGTCCTCTGTTACCACAGTGGTTTTAGGAGATTCTGGAAGGATAGATCAGACCCCACAGGAACTGCCTTTGGTAGATGCATATGTAAACTCCACACTTAACATGAGAGTTTTAAGACAGTGTTTCAGGACCTGGGTTTCTGAAGTTGAGAACTCTACTTCTTTAGAGTGAGTGAACAGTTTGTTGATACTTGTGCACATAACCTTTTGTGAGACATTCACTGGGCCATCTTCTAGCCTTGAAGCCACTATAGTGTCCCTATTAGCTCTGTGACATCAAACACCCTCTTCTCCTCTCTGCACTGCTCCATGTCAAGCAGACCCAAGATGAGCTCTATCACCCAGACTCTTGTGACTGTGACTGTTGGCCCAATTCATTTGGGAGACACAGGTAATACCTATGTGGCTAGATCTCTCTATAACCAGGCCATCTGAATGACCCTCCCTGTCCCCACTTCTCCAAGTCTGCTGGGCCTGTGTGAGAGTCCTCTCTATTGCTGTTCTCCAGATGCCTCAGCTTCATGAGTTTGCCTCCTAAATCACAGTCAAGCTCCACATCCCTCAGCACAGGTGGTCCCTGACCTGGTGCATCTTCATTTGCATTCTGTTTCTGCCCAATTAATTGCAGCATGATGATAAAGGGAAATAAGGAAAACGTTCATCAAATTACCTCATCCCAAATAAGCCAGAGTTTCTACATTTTAAAGAGCTGGCAAGTGCCTGGAGCTCTCATCATCTGAAACAGAGACTGAAGAGACTGGTCATAGGTGTGATGCCTTCTTTGTTCTGGTTCAGACACTCACAGTCTTCAGTGTGGTCCATTTTCATAGTAATGATTGGACATGAGTGGATAATAGATATGCCATAAAACACAGGAAAATTCACATTTTAGTGTAAATTCAGCCATGAAGGCTACTTTTCTGGCTCCATTGCCCATTCCTGGGATATCCACCCACAAGACACCATCCTTGAAAGTAAATTGCATCCTAGGGAATGGCAGATGGAACACAGCACACAGTGATGCTGAAGGGACCACCACGCAGCCATCTTCCAGAAGCTCAGCCCCACCCCCCAGTGATTTGTGAAAACAGCCACCATGGGAAGCCTCTCCTCCCAGGTCCGCAGCAAAAAATTTTTATATCAAATGACCTTGATAAAATGGTTGGGTAAAGACAATACAACCTCTTTTCTAGAATAGTCTTCTGGAGGGAAACTCTACTGGTGTCTTTTGTAGAAAAAGAGATTCCTGCTTCTCCTATGAGCTTTACCCAAATCTTTCCAGACTTGCTGAAATCCAGATGCTCCAAACAGGGTTGAGTGAAGGGGGAACGTGTGCTATTTACTCCAGCTGTGGCTGAGGACTTTCCAAGCACCTCTGCTATGTTCCCATCAGAAGACTCGTCGACCATCAAAGTGTTCAGAGCGGGCTAACTTCGTCAGAGCTGGCAGGACACTAGAAAACACTCTGACAGCAGCACAAGCCTTCACATGAGACCAAACAAAAATGCAGGTTGTGAAAGATGCTCCTGGGCTGGCGGAATTCCCCTCATTAGCAGGAAGCCAGGCTACTCCATCCAGAGCACGCCTCCTGCGGCATGCCTGGACTCTACTCTGCACTCATTGGGCTTGCTTCTGACAACACAGCATCACCTAGTGGGGGACTGCCAGGAGGATTCCGGATACCTGCATCACTGAAGTCCTGGGGTCTTGGCTCTCAGCTAGAAAAGGAGATACTATGTCATCACTCCTCACTTCTTAACATTATAAAGACATGTGACTGTGACGGAAGGATGTCTCACTTCTCAGAGGACAATAAAGGCAGAATGAGTCGAGCCACTTTGTTACAAGTTCTCATGCCATTGGTCAAGCTCCCTGTGCAATTAAAGCTTGAATGGGTCAGGGAGTAAGGAGGGGAACACTTTGGCTTCTGTGCACTCCCCTGCCTCTGCTCCAGGCACCCAACAAACTTGAGTACTACTTCCACCAGAAACTACAGGAAACTCTGTGTGTGTTTCATGCCTGGATGTGCAGGGCCACCTTTTAGGTCTGTGGAAATCTTCCAGTGTGTTCTACTGAGAACACCATTCCTCCCTACTCAGCTTTTCCTTATAAAACTTATCTGGGCTGACATACAAAACTGCTAACAGCTCAGCAATCTAGGCAAAGTGAAAATGAAAGAACATTTGCAATGACCAGAGACATCAACAGTAAAGGCAGTGTTCTGACAGGCACATTGCTAACTGTGACTCCTTTACACATTCAGCTATGAGTACTGTGAGAGAGTGGCCTGAGCTAAAAAAAAACCAACAGCTCTCCCAGGCACAACACTGAAAGGTGCTTGCATGCTGGGAAGGAGAAGAGAGTGAGTATATCCATTGACAATTGGTTGGTACACAGACCCACCTCTCCATGCTGGCCCAGGTGGTGTTCCTTTGCTTCCTGAGAAGTCTCAATGCAGAGAGACCAAGGGACAAAGTTACCTCAGGAGTCTCAGGAAGCTACTGACAGCCATTAGGCCACATAGACACCCCCACGCTGTCATCATTGCAGCAGGGTTACAACATCCAATGGTACCATCTACACTTGGTTGTTTCTCAGGCTACCTTCAAACAAGGTGAAACAGAAGAATTCCAGCAGAGCTGCTCACTGGGCCTCAGTGTCACAGTAACTTGTCTTCCATGAGGCATGGTCACCACACCCTGAACTTTTGTCTGCAGCCCCTAAAATAGAAACCAGAGTACCAAACAGCATCTGGTCTGCGACTCGGGGAACTATTGCATTACCTGTACAAAAGTTCTCACTCTTAAGAGTGCAGGGCCAGTCTAGAAAAGCCTGGTATAGTGAAGACCCAGGCCATATGTATCAGGATCTGTGAGGCCACCCTTCACCCAGGCCTGTGTCTAATCCCCCAAGGGAACACTGTGCATGGCAAAGGCCCTGGTCTGGGAAACAGGCCACATCCCTTTGAGTTCTGCCTCCACCTGCCTAACAGACCACCTTGTCCCCTGTTACATCTGTGGTGCTCCCTGGAAGTACAGGTCCTTCACTGTGACATAACACAAAGTTTGTCAGAGATCCCAGCTTGCAGGATGGATGCTGATGCTTCTTTAATGACACTACCAGAGCTAGGAAAGGAGGAGTGGGAAAAGAATAGATGATGCTCAGAGGTGCAAAGTCTTAGAGGAGTGGGTGCTATAAATTATGTGCTGCATGAAGATCACAGTTAATAATGAAAACAAGTTCTGACAAGGATGCATGGACAGAGGAACACTTATTCACTGCTAGGAGAGTACAAAATGGTGCAGCCACTGTAGAAATTAGTGTGGATGCTCCTCAAAAAGCTAGAAACAGACCCATCTATGATCCAGTATACTACTCTTGGGCACATATCCTACTATAAAGATACTTGTTCATCCATGTTCACTGTTGCTTTCACAACAGCCAGGAAATGAAAACAGCCTAGATGTCCATCAACTGATGAATAAACAATGAAAATGTGATACATCTATACAATGAAGAATTATTAGGTCATTAAGAAAAACAAAATTATGAAATTCACAGGTAAATGGATGGAGCTGAAAATAAACATTCTGAGTGAAGAACTCTACACACAGAAAGACATATGCCCCATGTTTTCTCTTATTGGTAGATATGAGGTGTGAATCTAAAGATATGTTTCCTTTTGAATGCCACAGAGGTCAATTAATTAGTAATGGGCTGTGGAGAAGAATTCAAGGAAGGGAAGATTAAATACAGTGGCATAATGAGTTCAAGGGGAGTATCGGCATTGGAGGAGCTAAACTGGGGATGGGAGGGCAGGGTAGAAGAGGTAATACAGGGAGGGATAAATAACTCTAGACCATTTGTAAAAGTCACATGGAAACTTGTTGCTATCAAAGCTTCCTAAAATATGCATATAGTCATATATAAAAAGAATTAAAATAGAGTTACCCTATTACAGAGTGGCAATGCCCCAATTAGACAGCACAACCTACCAAATAAAAAGCCTAGTACAACATTTAGTTACCTCTTTGGGAGTTGTTGGTCAGGGAAATCCTACAGATGCCCAAACATTGCAGATTATTGCTAATGTACTTGATTACATTACAATAAGCATAGGGATTAAGACCCTATGTTGAAAACACTATATACTTGAGTCATAGAACATGGAGAAACCAAACTAGTACTGATCTAGAAGTGTCATGCCTACTGACTAGCGTTAATAGTTCTGGAAGGTACTAAGCACACAACCAGAGGAGAAAAGTAACTATCAGTCTTATCTAGCTGTGAACCTTGCAAACTATAATACTGGCTGATCCAGCAAGAAACCCCCACAGGTGCAATAGTGACATGAACGTCATGAGAGTAACCAGCCACTTTATGGTTCTGCTTTGATTTAAAGACTACTTCGTAAGATAATATCCATTCCTGGCTCTATTATTGGAACAAGACCTGTGGCTAGACAGGAAATTGGCCGTAGAGGAGCATCAAATACTATCACTCTGCCCAACATAGAATTGTTATCATTATAGCCGCTGATTGATGCACCCTTCAACCCTCATCAGAGAAGCTTCTTTTTGTGATAGACAGTAATTAATGAAGAAAACCACAACTTGTCAGAGTGCAGCAAATAATATACTGAAGAATGTTCAACCCTACAGTGGAATGTCTGTATCATCCTCTCTCCTCCCGAGGCACAGGGATCACTGAGAAAGAAAGGGTAGAAAGATCCAGAGTCTACAAGGAAATGCGCTCCAGACACACCAGGGCAATTGCACAAACTCACAGCATTATGACTGCATGCACAAGACCTATGCAAGGTCAAGCCAGACCAAATCTCAGTTTGGAGAGGGGAGGAGAGCATGCAGTACTGCCACTAGCTGAGGAGCTACCAGGAGATGGAGAATCCATTTTGTGTAAGAGTATAGTCTCTAGTAAATTGACCATGCTCCCATAGAATATATATCCAAGAATATATGGACAGCACAAATTAGAATCCATGTGTGTTTAAAAAAAAAAACTAGACATAAAGTTGGGTGGGTATGGAAGGGAGTAGATCTGGGTTGAGTTGGGGAATAGAGTGAATAAGGTCTCTCAAAGAACTAATAAAAATGAAAAATAGATAGCAAATTTCAAACAATAGATATTTAATGTTCTCCTCACAGAAAAGAGAAGTTGGTGAAGTGATGGATATAGGAGTTAGCTGTCTTAACTCTCTCCATAATCCAAACACTGATCAAATCACAATGCACACAATTCCCATTTGCAATTAAGTGTTAAATTTTTAAGGCTGGAAAGATGGCTCAGCTGTTAAGAGCACCTGCTGCTTTTTCAGTGGTCAAAGGTTCAATCTGTAGCACCCACATGGCAGCTCACAACTGTTTGTAACTAAAATTCTATGGGATCTAAGTCCCTCTTCTGGCTCCAGCAAGTTTCAGGCATGCACATGGCACACACACACACACACACACACACACACACACACACACACACACACTTACTTGCAGGCAAAACATTCATACACATAAAGTAAAAATAAGTCAATTAATTTTTTCAATCTTATTTTACTTTATTATGTTTGGGGTTTGTTTTTTGGTTTTTTGTGGTTTTGTTGTTGTTGTTATTCTTTTCTTTTCTTTTTTTTTTTTTTTTTTCTGTATAGCCCTGGATGTCCTGGAACTCACTTTATAGACCAGGCTGGCTTCAATTCAGCCTGTTTTTGCCTCCTCAGAGCTGAAACTAAAGGCATGTGCAACACTTCCCAGCTAAGATTTAATTTTTAAAACTAAATTATTCGAAGTCTATAAATACACTTTTAATACAGTTATTCCAACTGATTAGTAAAGAACAAACTGAGCAAGCTCCCAAAGTAAGTGGAAAGGGGAGGAAAGTGAACAAGGTGTCCAGGATAAGAGGAGAAATAAAATTATGATTTTTAGCTTATTACCATTCATATGTTTCAGTGCTTTGAAAGGAGAGCCTGAGTGGGTGAATGGCACCAGACACAGGAAAACACAACTCAAAAATCCCAATGGCAAAGATGGGATGCACAATGGTGGTAGCCACACCCAGTGCAGAAAAGCATCACAACTCAAAGTGAACAGTGACCACTGAAGCCCATGATGCTGCCCGGCATCAGGGAGAGCATGCTGACCTGCTCTATTACTCATCCAGAACACGGTCTCAGGGGCCACGCTTAGATTTATGATACCTATTATTGAGTTGTAGATCAGCCTAGATATTGCATGTCAGTATAAACACCTTTTCACACTCTTCCCCATATAACTTGTCATTTTTAATATCCCACATTGATGTTCAACATCTCCTTACCATCACAGTGTAAATACAGCATGGACCATATTTCCAATGTGACTAAAAAGAGTGATTGAAGAGCTGATGGAGGGGCGGATCTTTGATTTATTTCATCTGAGGTTCCCCAGGAATATGCTGTGATTTATGTCCCCACACAGCTGTCTGATTAGTTCACCCTGGGCTAAAAAGGCAAACCATTAAAGGCATTACAATTTCGACAAGGATGCTACCACCAGTCAGCACAACAGTGACATCTGTGCCTTGGAACACAGGCCTTAGCAAAGAGCTGTGCTTCTTAGTTAACATCAGGATGATGGATCAGACATGGCCAACCAGAACAACTGAAATTGTTTTAAAACACTCAAGTGGGAGCTGCAGAGATCACTCAGTCGGAAAAGCACTTGCCTCGAAAGCATGGAGACCTGAGTTCCAGCCCCAGACCCTATGAATGGCCTGCACTTCTGATCCCAGAAACGGAGGATCCCTGAAGGCGCTGGGACCAGCTAGTTTTGCCTATTGTATGGAGTTCAAAGCCAAGAAGAGACCCTGCCTCAACAGACATATAAATGGAAGGTTCTCGAAGGACAACACCCAAAGCCATCTTCTGACCTCTACATGCACATGTGCACACACATGTACATCCACACAAACAGAATAAATAAATTAGTTAATTAATTAACTAATTAATTAAAATACTGAAATGTCTCCACTGATGAACCAATCCTAGCCATATTTAGGGTGGTGAACAATTCTAATGGGATGTCAGTTTTTGTTTTATTCTAGATTTAGCATACGTGCACTATAAAGTTCAAGGGCAAGGAGCTACTAAGCCACAGGAGTGATTTCCCAGAAAGTTGCTGAGAAATCTGGAACTAGAGGTTAGCACCTGCTTGGAGAGAGGATTTTAGAAGAGTCATATGTATAGCCTTGCCTAAATCACAGCTCACCAGCCTACCTAGGTGGTGCACAGCCTTCTAGGAAGTGATACACAAGACTGACATTTATTCATACAAGATGCCTTGCATTTGCGGGGGAATATCATACCTATGAGAAGACAGGACCATCAAACTAAAAACCAAGAATAGACAAACTAGAAGAAAGAGACCCATCTTTGATGTACCTATTGAAATGATCAGATAAGGAATTTTAAGGATTATAAATATGGTCCAGGAATTGATGGGGGAAAGTGAGAACTGGGCAGTCTCACCAGATCATTCTTAGGAAGAGCCAAGTGCACACTCTAAAACTGGAAAACACAATGATTAAAATTAAGAAGTTAACAGATTGGTTTTACAGTCTGTGACTCAGCAGAAGGAAGGCTGTGAGCTGGAACCAGGAAATGAAAGAGGCAAGGAAAAGCGTAAAAGAGCCCTAAGGCATGGGAAAGGCCTTCCTATACCTGCCATTTGCACAGGGAGATCACTGTGTGAGAAGTAGATTAAAACTCAGCTGTGCGTTGTGGAATTGTCTCTCTAGTGCAGGCTCTTCAGGAGTCTGGGTCAGATGCATGCTATGCCCAGGAATTTAAGACCAGCATAGTAAAACCCCACCTCAAAAATAAATAAATTTTACAAAACAAACAGCATAATTCAGCCATGAACTTATGAACTTCTGCAAACCTGAAGTAGGATAAATAGGAAGCAAAGAGCACCAGAGACCTGCTTGTAGTGAAAAATGTTAAAGCACAATAAAAAGGGCTGCAGAGACAAGTAAGTCACAGCCTGGGAGTTGTGCAATCCATAAAACCAACAAAAGATTAAAACCCACATGGTATTTTAAATCAAAGATCAAAGATGATGAGCAAACGACTTACTTATGCAAGTCCAGGAGGCCTTGAGTGACTTCAGGGAAGACTCCACGTAGTTGCTCCCATTCCTTGCATGGCCGTGTACCCTACAGACAGGCCTTCCTGGAGCTGTTCCACCCTGGTATCTACAAAAGAACACCAGGGCTCATGAAAGTTCTTCTTCCTTCTGAGACTGCCTCAATCCCAAGCAGAGCTCCAGGATCTGGCACCCAACAGTCTGTAACTGAGTCCCTGTGACTGTGGATAAGAGCTTCACCAAACACCTCTTCATAGTGTACAAAGTCACTGTCTCTAAAGATCACAACTCTGTTTCTTCACACTCGTCCCAAATACTTGGTCAATGTACATAACCCAGAGTTTGTTTTCTTACAGATCTCATTTGCAGGCTCAAATTTTTCATTACTAACCCCTGCCCAACTACTATGGAAATAAGTAAGCAAGACTTTTTCTGTACTCCCAGTTCACAATCTAGAGATATCCCACACGTAGGCAGCAGAGGCATAATGCCAGTCCAAAGTCCCACCTGATGCAGGCCAGAGACTGTCGCTGTCTATATTTCTTAACCTGTAGAAGACACTGAGTATCCAGGGAAGGTTCTTCTTCATTCACTAGTTGGTCAGGCAGGAAAGCTTACCCAGTTACGTGTGTGTTCAAAATGCAGATGTAACTTTCCCACCTCTCAAAAAGATAAAACAAAAACTAAACGGAAGTGAAGAGAGGCCTGCTCAGTCCTAACCTCTATGCTCGGCATTTCCTTCACCCTGCAGTCACCCAAACCTGAGGGGTTAGGCTTTCCAATGAGAGGTTGGGATGTTCCTCTTCTCTCTTCCAATGCCATCCATGGTTCTTATCCTCTATCTCCATGGGAAATTCACAGAAGGAATTTAGTCCTGATGGCTTTTAACTACTTCAGCAACAGTCCATGCAGCTACCACGTCCTCCTGTTCCAAGTCCAGGAAGAAATCTAAGCTATTAACCTCCAAAGGCGGCACTAAATATCCCCTGCATACACTCCCCCAAATTCCACAATTCAAGGGAAGAACTATTTAACACCCCAGTATCTCATGTAGGCAATATAGGGTAAAAACTGAAACATCAATTTATAAAGGAAAATGGGTTCACGCTGTAGTGATCACATGACAAGCCACTAGCAATGTCTGCAGGTGTATGCACAAACTCTTAAACTCTAACGACACTCACTCTTCCACTCTCTGAAACAACAAAACTATTATGCAATATATGCACCCAGGGTCATAAAGAAAAACCTAAAAAAGAGAATAGATATTTTCCTGGAAATATTTAATGTTATAAAATGTTGGCTCTCACTAAATTAATAACATAATTTCCATCCAAATATTAACATTATTTTAGAAATTTCAAAGTCAAAAGTTTTTACAGTTCACCTGCAGTCTTATATGCACACACACAAAAGAGCAAGTGCAACCAGACTAGTGCAACCAGAAAACAAATATATGAAGAGTACTGACAACAGTCCAGATGGGAGGATAAATAATCCTATGTACCAGTGCTAAATATATGGTCCAAAACAAGATGCTGACATATAGGAATTCCCTCTACAACAAAGGAGGCATCTAAAATCATCATAGTGTAAATCCTTGTACTAAGTAGTGCCTAAGGGCCAGGGACACTGCTAAGGGGGTGGGGGTTGCCTAATATTCCCAGTGTAGCTAAAGAAGAGAGAGAAATATGGGAGGGGAGTGGGAGAGTGGAAGGGAGGAGAAAGAGAGAGCAGGAAACAGAAGCAGGAAGTGAGGTGAGAGAACAATACTGAGAGGGAACAATACTTTGGACAACTATATTGGCATTTGGAAAAAATTATGCCTGCTCCTTACCTCATATCTTACCTTAAAATAAATTAGAAGTTGATTAAAGTTGAAGGGGAAGAGATAAGACTAAAAAGATAATAGAAATAATTATGTGGTTATTGGTGCAATCCGTAAGTGGAAAGGACTCTCTAAGATTGACATCAAAGCAGAAACCATAAATACTGGCTAATATGAACATGTAAAGTACCTGTGTGTCAAAAATAAAATACTGCTTATTGGTTCAAATGCAGTTGTGTTACCACAGTGTTAAAGGTGAGAAAGGTTCTGTTGGGTGACAGAACATAAAGTCCTCATCAATCACAGCAAGAAGGCGAAGGGCACTGTGCTGACTGGTTATGCCCAGACACCACAGTCACCAGCACAGCAGGCGGATAATTATGTCAGAGATGAGAAGAGGGCACTCTAACTCCTTCTCCCTATAGAAAAGCATGTATTATTACTTTCTCAACAAATATAGCAACATGCAAAAAACTATATAGCCACTTATATCTATTTCCATCTCAAAAAGCTGGGAGTATTAGTATTAGTTGTTGGTGCCTCCCTCAGAAACTGAAAACATGTATACTTCTACAAGGTGCAGCTCAGTACCGCTGACACTGTTAAAAACAAGACAGAACCAAACAATGCATTCAGAGGTTCTCTCGGGGCTGCTTATTATTTATTCATTATATAATATATACACTTAAGGAAAAACAGTGTGTGGGTAAATTCATATAGTAATAGGACAATCAACCAAAGCTATGTGTCTCAGCGTATCTGCAGTGCATGGCACTCTCATGTGTAACACTAAGAGAAAATTCCGGAGCAATTTTGAGGCAAAGGAGAAACAGTAGAAAAGATAAAAGCTTAAATTACATGCAAAATGTGCACCTATCTGCATTTAATAGTATATGTTTGACCTCCTTGTCACCACACAGTGGCTCATGTTTAGATGAACATCACTTTATCCTGTATGTTACTGGAATGTCTTACAATAAAGATGTCCTCTTGTGTTATTATAATATAGACACAAAATGAGGTGTTTGGGCTGCCAATAGATGTGAATCAAAGTGAACTCAAAGTAAATAGAAGAAACTGAATAATAAAGAGAAAATATGAAATCAAACTGAAACTAGAAAAGAACAGTTTGTGGAATTTATTCATGTTAGGTAGAAACAGAGAAGATGAAATGGACAAAAGAGGAGACTTCATGATAGATACTTCAGATCGAACAGGATAATAGGGGAATGCTACTAAACCCCTTACCACTTAAGCACAAATGAGTTGTGTGAATGAAGCAGATAATCAAACTAAGAAACACTAGAAAGATATAGAAAAAGCAAAACTAAGCCAAGAAATAGACTTTGACCTCTCACAAAGCCCATCTGCAGAGTCCTCAGCCCAGATATCTTCACTGGTAAACTTTACCAAGTCTTGAGGAAAGCAAAGAGACCAAAGTAGATGTGTCAATTCAAGAAAAAACTATAGACAATCACCCTAGAGGATATGAATACAAAAAAGTTTAAACATTAGCAAAAGTAATCTGCAACACACAAAGTGATATAAAACAGATAATAGTTATTGGTATGAAGTGCATAATTTCCCAACACTGATAATATTTTTTGCAAAACTCTTAGCAAACCAGAGATAAAGGGATTCTTCCTCAGGCTGATAGAGGTGTCAGGATAAAGCCTATTGCATGACATTTAACAATAAAACACTGATGACTCCTTAGGCCTGGCAATCTGACAAGAAAATCACTTCTACTTCCCCTAACCAGCATCCCACTAGAGAAAGACAGTAAAAAGCAAGCAGAATCAAAGTGTGGTTATCTATATTTGAAGATGCTATTACTGTATACTAAGCAATGAGGAAAACTAGTCAAACCAGCAAGTTCAGCAAAGAATTCAAGATCAGAATACAAAAATTGGGCCAATGAGAGATCTCATTTGAATTAAAAAAAATGATTTCCCTACAAGCCAGACAACCTAAGTTTGATCCTCAGAACCCACACTGGAAAGATAGAACTGACTCCAGAAAGCCATCCTCTAATGACTATGTGTACTGTGACATACACACACCCATGTACCCACACTCACGCATATACATCATACACTACAATAATAACAGCAACTATTATTATTATTTTAAATTTAAAAATCAATTGCATCTATACCTAAAACAAACAGGTGAAACTATAAAATATTATTCATAAAAGCACCCAAAATTCTAATATACTTAGAGACTAAGTATTGTAATATCAATGCTCTAAAAGTTCTAAGGCAAGACTAAGAAGAAATAACAGAGTAAAATAAACAGAATGCTCTCCTGTGTCCATGGGTTAGAAGGTTGATTCTAGGATGGCAATTAAACACAAATTGATATATAGATACAATGTAATCCCAAACAAAATCTCAATTTTTTAACCATAAAGTTAATTTTAAAACAAAGGATCTATTTTGTAACAAAATAATTATATCACCTTATTTCAAGATTTAGTATAATGCTATTATAAAGGGAACATTCTGTTAATGATATAACAAACGATCAATAAAACATGAGAGGCTAGAGAGAGGCTCCTGGATGTCTTAGTTTGGGTTTCTATTGCTGTGAAGAGACACCATTTCCACTGCAGCTCTTATAAAAGAAAACATTTAATTAGGGCTGGGTTACAGTTTCTAAGGTTTAGTCCATTATTGTCAGAGTGAGAAACATGGTGGCATGTAGACAGACATGGTGCTAGAGATGGAGCTGAGAGTTCTGCATCCAGATCAGCAGGCAGCAGGAATAGACACTGAGCCACCAGGCCTAGCTTGAGCCTACCCCTTAGCAATGCACTTCCTCTAACAAGGTCCATACATCCTAATAGTGCCTCTCCCGATGAGCCTATAGGAGCCACTTTCATTCAAATCATCAAAATGGGTAAAGTATCTGTTGTGCAAACATGAAGACCTAAGTTCAGATTCCTCACACCTACATAAAGGTCAAATGCAACAGCACATATCTGTAACCCCAGTAGTGAGCGACCTAAATGGGTGGGTCCTCAGAGCTCACCGGCCAGTCTAGCCAAAATGAAGAGCACCAGTTAAGTGGGAGAGTGTCTCAAAGGGGGAAAAAAAGATGGAGAGAAGCAGAAAAAGGACACCTGAGATTGACCTCTTATCACTGTTTTGTTTCTAGTGAGAGACAGGAAGGGGGTGGATCCAGATTAACTGGGAGGAGCTGGGGATGAACTGGGAGGAGTAGAGAGGGGAAACTGTATTCAGATTATATTGAATGAGAAAAGATCTGTGTTTAATAAAAGGGGGAGGGAGGAAGGAAGACCAAAAATGACAACTGGTAGAGTAAACAATTATGCCCTTTAACCTATGTGCAATATAATTATGTCTGTTTAAACTTTTTTCAAAAGAATAACTTCATATGATGATGGTTATTTTTAATTACTATCTGGGAATAATGTAGAATCATGGTGGGGAGAGTATCAGAATAGGACTGTCTATATCACGGTGATCTGTGGGCATGCCTGTGGGGGATTATTTTTATTCCGTTAAAGAAATCGAAGTGAAAACTCACTCGCTGTGGATCGAGCATTTCCTAGGTAGGGATGCTGAACTGCGCAACGGTGGAGAAGGCAGCTGATGCACTCATTGATCTCTGTCCTTAATTATGGAAGGATGTGACCTGGAGTTGTGAGCTCAAGTAGATCTTTCTTTCCTAAAGCTTTTGTTAGGATGTTTTATCACAGCAAGCGACCAGAAAAGAAACCAAGAGACATGTTATTATTTTCCAATTTATAATCAATTTAATATGCAACAGTAGCAGTAGTTCAAGTTAATATTTTATTTGCTGTATAATTTTAACTATATTAGGTTTTTTTTCCCCTCACAGTCAACTAGTTTACTATTTACTGTCAACAATGTTGCTAATTACTAGCTCAGAGCTATAGTGATACTACAATTTAACAAAATGTTCATACTTAAGCATTCTGAGTTTAATACTGAACATTCTAGTTGCCACAGAACTGCAAATAAATAATTTAAAATTAAAAAAAATAAGAATAGACAGTTTACAAAAGAATAAATACAAGAATTCCCATGCATATGAAATGATGCCCAAAATTAAGAACAAAGACTACAGCAAGAATGTTACCAGGCCCCTATAATCCCAGAATTTGGAGAGGCTGAGGCAGGAGGATGCAAGTTCTAGGACAACAATAAACAATAAAGAATCAAATAAATCAAAGAATAAACAAATCAAAACTAAGTAAAGTTCTGGTATAACAGACTGGCAATGACCTAAATGGTAACTGGTAATTTATAAAATTTTAAAAACCGGCATTCTTACATGTTGTCAGTAGGAGTATAGATTGCTAGAAGTTGCTGGATAGAAATTTAACCATAGAGGTCAATTTTTAATCTGCAGAATCTTTTACCAAGCTTCCCAGAGCCAGCCCAGAGGGAAGGCCATTGTGAACACTGAAGAGTGTCTATTGTAAGGTTGTTCACATGAGTAACTACAGCAACTAGAAATGAATTCACTGTTAGTGTTATTTTTAAATATATCTTATTACTTTATTCATATTACATCTCAATGGTTATCCCATCCCTTGTATCCTCCCATTCCTCCCTCCCTCACATTTTCCCCTTACTCCCTTCCCCTATGACTGTGACTGAGGGGGGACCTCTTCTCCCTGTATATGCTCATAGAGTATCAAGTCTCTTCTTGGTAGCCTGTTGTCCTTGCTCTGAGTGCCACCTGGCCTCCCCATCCAGGGGACATGGTCAAATAGTGTTATTTTCTTTAACTGGTGCTAAAATGACTGAGTTAAGTCAGAATGCACCTTTATATTCACAATAGGATACCGAGGAATGAAAATACTGACAACTTAACTCTGTTAACTGAGTTAGAAACTTGTCTCAATACACAATTCATAAGAGCTAGACCATACAGATTTAAAGCTGTACATATGTATAAATCAGCACATATGACATTAAAAAATCTGATTTTCTCACAGTGGGTTTCACTCTGTAGGTCAGCCCAGAACTCACTATGTACCCCAGGTTGGTTTTGAACTCATGCTTCCCCTGCCTCAGTCTCCTAAGTACTAGAATTACAAGTATAAACTGCCTTGTATGTTTCCAAGGCAAACAAAACTCTATGGACTTTTTTCAAAACAATAATAATAACTATTAAAGGACAGTAAGGTAGGTGTGTGTGTGTGTGTGTGTGTGTGTGTGTGTGTGTGTGTGTGTGTGTGTCTGTGTGTCTGTCTGTGTGTCTGTCTGTCTGTCTGTCTGCATGTTGCTTGTTTGAATGGGTTTGGTGTTGGGTTTTTTCTTTTTTTGAGATAGGTCATTACATAGCCCAAGCTGGCTACAAATTCACTAAGTAGCCCAAGCTGGCCTTGAATTCTTTTTTTGGGGGGCAGGGGGAAGGTGGGGGGAAGGCGGGGGGAATCACGTCATTTATTCCAAGAAGTTGGGTTCTAGAGATATGTTACTTGTCCTTACCTGAAACTTTTTCAGCTTATTTTTTAATTGATAATATTCATATTACATCTCAATTGTTATCCCATCCCTTGTATCCTCCCATTCCTGCCTCCCTCCCACTTTCACCCTATTCCCCTTCCCTATGACTGTGACTGAAGGGGACCTCCTCCCCCTGTATACGATCCTAGGGTATCAAGTCTCTTCTTGGTAGCCGGCTATCCTTCCTCTGAGTGCAACTAGGCCTCCCCATCAAGGGGACATCATCAGATATGGGGCACCAGAGTTCGTGTGAAAGTCAGTCCCCACTTTCCACTTAACTGTGGAGAATGTCCTGTCCATTGATTGGATCTGGGTAGGGCTTTGATGCTTACAGCACGTATTGTCCTTGGTTGGTGCCATAGCTTGAGCAGAACCCCTGGGCCCAGATCTGCCCATCATAGTGTTCTTCTTGTAGGTTTCTAGGACCCTCTGGATCCTTCTATGGCCTTGAATTCTTAAAAGTACTTCTGCCTTTGCCTCCTTAGTGCTCATATCATAGCTGTGCACCCAGACTCATTTTTATTTTTACTTTAAAGCTATTCCAACTAACTAAATTTTTCATTTGTGTGTATATGTGCCTGCTTCAGAGAAAGGGCGCACATTAATGTGTAAGTGCAGGCAGAGGCCAAAGTACAACCTCAGATAATATTATTCCTCCAGTGCTACCCACCTTGAATTTTAAGACAAGATCTTTTTAAAAACCTACTTTATATGGGTTCCTTATTGCCTCTACCTGCCTTCTAACTCATTGGCCCGTTAGGAAAGAAAGAAGGTTAGTAGGGACAGGGAATTTAGACTTTCTTTTTTTTTTTTTTTTTTTTTTTTTTTTTTTTTTTTTTTTTTTTTTTTTGGTTTTTCGAGACAGGGTCTCTCTGTGTAGCCTTGGCCATCCTGGACTCACTTTGTAGACCAGGCTGGGCTCGAACACACAATGATCCGCCCACCTCTGCCTCCCGAGTGCTGGGATTAAAGGCGTGTGCCACTACGCCCGGCTCCTTTAGACTTTTTTAGATTCAATTCCTCGGAACAATTCCACTCTTTCTTTCAAGATTCCAGCTGTCGAGATAACCAGCAACAGGAATCAGTAGCAGAAGGAGCAACAGCAGGGACTGGCAGCAGCCTCTTCGAAGATTTCTCCAGAGCATTTCAAAGCCAAGTGAAGTGATGGAAGTGATGCAAAGCCAAGTGACACAAAGTGATGTCTTTCTGGTCTGCTGGAGGCGGGGGGGGGGGGGGGGGGGCTCCTATTTATATCCTCTCAGAGTCCTCACCAGGATGTTTTCCAATTGGCAAAGACCACATACCCACATGAGGCAATTCCTAGCTGACAAAGACGAGACAGTTTTACATCCCACACTGGGGATCAAAACAAAAACATATTCACATCCACCACTCAGCCTTATGTCTTTATCACATCCCTCCCCCTCAAGGCTTACAGACTGTCTAGATAAATTTGTCAACTTGACACACCTGAAGTGGTCTGAGGGGAGAAAACTTTAATTAAGAAAATGTCACATAAGATCTAGCTGTAAGCAAGCCTGTAGTGCATTTTCTTAATAAGTGATTAATGGGAAGGGCCCAGCCCATTGTGGGTAGAGCTGTCCCAGGACCAGTACCAAGGCTGGGTTCTATAAGAAAGCAGGCTAAGCAAGCCATGAGGAGCAAGCCAGTAAACAGCACTCCTCAATGGCCTCTGAATCAATTCCCACCTCCAGATTCTGGCCCTGTTTTGAGTTCCTGTCCTGAATTCCTTAAAAAATGAACCACAACATGAAAATGTAAGTAAAATAAACCCTTTCCTTCCCAAGTCGCTTTAGTCATGGTGTTTCATCACAGCAACAGTAACCCACAGGGATTTATATGGAAGAGAAGGCAGCAAGACTGTAAAAGTCAGAGATGATAGGTGACTCCAAGGAAACCACAGGGCTGATGCAAATATGAATTCAAGAGATTGTGGCAGTTTGCACAAAACATGCACAGGTTCAATCCAGACAAAATCTCAAAACAGAGAAGAGGAAGTGGGCACAAAGCTCCACCTCTAGCCAAGAAGCTATTTGCAATTAATAGATTCTGGGAAGGGACCACTGGGACTATCAACCACACTCCAGAGTAGGCCTCTTGCTCAGGAATAATTAACCAATACAAACTGGACTCCAGGTTTGTTTGTTTGTTGTTGTTGTTGTTGTTGTTTTAAGAAAGAGAAAAAAACATGAATGGGTTGGGTGCTCTGAGAGAAATTGCGAGAGGAAAAATATATTAGATGAAAAAAATTTAAAGAAAAATAGATGGGGTATCTCACTAGCCTGGAGTTCCCCCAAGTAGGCAACCCTACTCCAGGAACCTAGTTCTGATGCCCCAGCACAGGGATTACAAGTAAATGCCATCACATCCAGCTTTCTTGATGTGGATTCTAGGCGCCAAACTCAGGTCTTCATGTTTGCAATACCAGCATTTTATCCACCAAACCATCTCCCCGGTCCCCTATATTAAATTTCAATGTAAATTTTGGGTTATAGATTTAAGGACACGAATCCTTGTGTGGTGGTTTGAATAGTAATGGCCCACCTAGATAGACTCATGTATTTGAATGTCTTGTCATAGGAGGGGTGACCTTGATGAGGTAGGTATGGCTTTGTTGAAGAAATTGTGTCGCTGTGGAAATGGGCTTTGAAGTCTCCTATGCTCAAGTCTGTCCAGTTGGCTCACAGACTCCCTCTGCTGCCTGAGAATCAAGATGGAGAACACTCAGCACCATGTCTGCCTACATGCCACCATGTTTCCTGCCATGACAATAATGAACTAAGCCTCTGAAACAGTAAGCCAGCCCCAATTAAATGTTGTCCTTTATGAGAGATGTCATGTGTCTCTTCATGGTAATAGGAACCCTAAGTAAGACACCTTGCCTTTCCCCACTTCAGCCTCTCACGGAAGTCAGAACTGTGAAATAAGTGGCACTGAGCAGAAATCCCCTCTGCCTTGCTGTACTTCTATTTGCCACAGCAATGAGAACACTTGGTGAATCAGACCCCAGAGTGCTGGCATCATCCACACTCTTATCTCATCTCCTGGCCTGTTGCCTGATGGATACATTGTGACATCATAGTGTGTGAGGATGCATGCTTAAGTAGGAAGAATCCGTTGAAGGATGCTAAAGTCAATACAAAGAAAGAAGGAGAAAGTGTTTGAATATAGAAGAAAAATGTCTTGGTTAGATGTCATTCATTCTTATAAAAGCATTCTACAATTCCTTAGTATATAGAATAGCAACTTTTCTGTTGATAATCATCTTAGTTTGCATTCTATTGCTGTGATAAACACATGACCACAACCAACTTAGTGGAGGAAAGGAATTGGCTTACACTGTCATATCACCGTCCATCACTGAAGGAAGTCAGGGCAAAAACTCAAGCAAGGCAGAAGCCTCAAGGCAAGAATTGAAGCAGAGAACATAGGGAATCAGCTTGTTCCTCTTGGCTTACTTATCTTTTTCTTTTTTCTGTTTAGCCAAATTTTATTAAATACTGCCCAGGATGATGGACACTGATATGTCAACATGCAGATTTCCAGCATATGGCCCTCAGCTTGCTCAGGAACATGTGCCCACGGTGGTACCACCCACAGTGGAGTGGGCCCTCCCACAGACTTATAAATTTTTTCAACTGAGGAGCCCTCTTCCCAGATGACTCTAGCTTGTGTCAAGTTGACAAAAACAAACGAGCACAAAATTAAAGTTCCAAAGATCTTAGAGGGGAAAAAGTCAGCACAGCTAATGCTGTGTTCTGAAATTTAGCACTGTTAAACCTGAATCTTTGAATGAGATAAAGCAGTTGTCAAACAGACTTCCATGTCTGGTTGGGTTTCAGGGAATAAAAGAGCCAGTGAACACTCAGTTCTTGTGTCTGGCGTCTGGAACACGGAGCAGGTGAATAGTCAGCATGTACACCTTCTAACGGAGGGGTAAGAGTGTGCATCCATAGGAAGGCAGAGACACAGCTGGCAGCTGGGACTACTCCAATGTAGGAATCACATGTCTATGGTCCAATTGGACCTCAATACTCTTCCCAATTAGGAGCTGCTGGTGGATGTAAATGAAGACCCAGCAGCAGGCACGATGGGCCTCTACCTCATATCTGTTAATTCCTAAGAAGGGTGACAGGCAGTCGAGACAACCCCTACCCTTTCCATCCTGTCTCTCATACCAAATGACAGCCTTCTCAAGCAGGTAACACAGCTGAAGTTGTCTCCAAAAGCAAAGGCCTCCCAAGCTTACTGTGTTTACTATTTCACAGAGCATTGGATTATCTAAAGATGGCGCTCATTTGGTCTAATATAATTACCCATATGCTTGTTTACTCTGCCATCATGCTAGAACACAGCTAAAGAGCCTCCCCAGATACCAGTACCATATTCTTGATCTCCCCAGACTCTGGGGAGCAAAATAAATGTCTACTGTTTACAAACAATCCAATCTGTGTCATTCTGCCATAGTATCAGAAAACAGACTAAGATAGAAACACTGGTGAATCATGTGGAGATCTACATACAAGCTCAGTTAATTTTGAAACCAATGAAGAAAGCAAGATTGATATAAAAATTTGACCCTAATAATGCAGCACTGCTCCAAGGAATAAAAGCATCCCTAACACAACTTGGGGTCACAGTAAACTGCCAGGATTCTCATCCCATGGGGAAGATCAGTCTTCCCAGAGGTGCCTTGGAGTCTTGCTCACCATCCCGTTTGCTATGATTCATGCTCTTTATAACCCTGCCATAGTCCCAGACTTTTACTACTGTTATGTTATAAACTAATTAAACAGCATTCTAGCTTAATGCATTGTCTTACAAGTTTATCTAGATAAATATGTCCATGAAATGTATAAGCCTTTACAATTAGACTCTGACTCCTCTGACATCACACACACAGCCTCCTAAGAGTAGTCAACTCAGCTTCCTTGTAATCTCATATTTTGCCAATTGTCTATGAACATTTTAATGTTCCAGTTAAAAGTAGCATTAAAGGTCTTTGTATTTCTGGCCCAGCCCAGCTCTTCAGGCCCAGGCATCATCTTTATTGCTCTCCACTTGTCCACAATTCTCAACTAGCATGTTGCTCACCTGCCCTATGACGAATGCACATGAAGGCACACACAGAAACACTTGTAAAGGTGTGCCCCTGCGTTAAGGCTTTACAGTGTCTCTGACCCTCAACCCCCTATGCTTCAAGGTCTGAGTAATGCTTTTCTCTGTGGTTCCCAGCCCTGCTCCCCAGACAACTGATTCTCCTCTTGGGTCCCACTGCTTGTCTCTGCTCTACAGTTACTTTATTTAACACTTGGCTTGTCTGCTTTCCTGGACTGTGAGACCAGAAGCAATACATTCTATAACTTGACTTTTAGACCCTGGAACTACAACCTGTTGTGTATGTGCCTTGTAGACTTTACAAAGTATTAGGATGAGATTTATCTAAGAATCAGTCTCCCATGGAGCAGCAGTATAAAGGGAGGTGTGAACAAGGAGGGAGCCTATCAACTAGCCATAGAAATTATTAAAAGGAAATAAATTGTCAAGTTGAGCCTCAAGGAGACGGAATCTCAGGGAAGTCATTTAGGATAGTTGTTGGAAGCATCCATTCATTTGTTAAACAACTCCAGAAACTGCCTGTGAAAACTGACAATGTGTCTAAAGTGAGGAAAGACAGTATACCCAATGTATAATATAGGTTCAAAACTCAAAACAAAACAAAACAAAAGACCTACTGTACTCTACAGGGAGGACACGGACTGGAGGAACCCATGGGCTACTGTGGCTTTTGGACTGTGAGAATCTCATTTTATAGCCCCATCTTTCTAAGTGATATCTTGAACTAGGGAATAATCTAGATAATAAATCCACTTCAATTACTGTCCATTAGAAGAGGAAAACACTAAACTCAAGCAGAGCTCATGGGAATTACAATCAGTGTTTCAGGTAAGGACTAGCTTAATGCTTCCACCGGCAAGGGGGCCCTGCATTCCTCCTTACCTGCAATCTCCTATGGAAAGAACACTTCACAGTCAAATGACAGGTTGCTCACAATGCTTGCAAAGGGAGAAGCTAGAATCTTACAATGTTGCATCACAAATTTGGACTCCCCAGCTTTTCTGATCAGTTTTTCCTCAGTCTTTCCTTTTATTTAACTTCTCTCACCTGTTGTACTGCTCATACAAGCTTCTTGCATTCCCAAATAGAAAGCAGACAACAGCTAATTTTGGGAAGGAGAGAGAGAGAGAGAGAGAGAGAGAGAGAGAGAGAGAGAGAGAGAGAGAGAGAGAGAGAGAGAGAGAGGAGAGAGAGAGAGAGAGTATGCACGCTCTAAGACTGTGGGCTAACCTTGGCTGTCATTCCTCAGAAGCCATCCACCTTAAAGGTTGTTATTTTGTTTTGTTTTGGGATGATCTCTCACTGGGACCTATGGTCACCAGTTTAGCTAGGCTGGCTGGCCAGTGCCCCAGAGACCCATCTGTCTCTGCTTCCCCAGCCCTGGGATTACAAACATGTCCACTACACCCAGATGCTTTTTATAGATTCTTATGCTACAAAACAAACTTTACCAACTGAGCTACCTCCATAGCCTTGGGCTCATTATAAAGAGTCCAGCTGGCTCAGCCCTGATCAGCACCCACCCAGGCCTGCCCGCTGCAACCATGGGTGCTCAGGCTACATAGTCATGGCTACTACCCAAGCCACTTGTACAGGTCAGGTCTCAGAGAAAGCAGCTGGTTCAAGGGTTAAGTAAATGGTCCAAAATGTATCTATTTCAGTAATTTTCCCTAAAGCATTCCGGAAAAAGTGCACTAATGATTTACGCTAATGCCCATTATAAGATGGAGAGATTTATTTTTGTGCTTGTGAGCATTTAAGAATCTTAACTACCCTGTGTCAGCACAGAGGACAGTGAGTCAGGGCCCCTCTTGACTGTCTTCTGTACAGTCCCTATGACTGCCCCATTCAATAGAAAAACAATTAACAGCAATGACTCTTCTCTTTTGCCTCATGGGAAATCCATCATGAAGCTACTAACCCAGTGAGCCTTCAATGACCAGACTGGAAGAAAGGAATGAGTGAGAGGGGTATTCCAATATTCTAGGGAGGGTCGAAGGAGTTAACACATTCTTTACAGTTAGTCTTTCCTTTCTCCCGCCTCCCTCAGTAGCATAACCTCCCAGGCCCACATCAACTGCTATCTGAATTCCAAAGCCTCAGAGGCAATCCATTGATTAAAGTCATTCCCTTAGGGGTAATGGAAGCAGCAATAGTGGATTAAAGACTGATGGGATAAAATGATAATATCCCAGCCATAAATGGCTCCCAAGAGAAGCTACGATATACCCAACCTTCAAAGATACTGATTTTAGAATTAATCCTATAGCTCATGTGCCCCCAGACAAGGTGTAATTAGGAAGCATGTGAGGGATAAAGACACAGAAAGGCAGGAAGGAAAGAAGGAAGGAAGGAAGGAAGGAAGGAAGGAAGGAAGGAAGGAAGGAAGGGGAGAAACAATACTGTGAGCAGAAATGAGATGCTGTACTTAGGGGAAGAAAATCTACTCTACAGAAACAGAAACTTTTCTTCCCAGGACAAGGGATTCTCCCATTCACAAGTCAGATAAATCCCAAGGCCTTGAACAGCCGATGGAGGAGTTGTACCCCATGGAGTACCCCCTGGGCCCTCCCTGCAACAGCACGGTGGTCCTTACAGAACAGGTCATGTCTTGCTTGTCTTGTCCCAGGGCTTGTGTTTTGGGGTTTTGCTTTGGGGAAGCTTTGATTTCCCACAGTGTCAAGCTGATGGAGAATCTGAATAGTGTGATCTGCTCTGCAGTGGGTATTCCACATGAGTGTGCAGAATCTGAATAGTGTGATCTGCTCTGCAGTGGGTATTCCACATGTGTGTGCAGAATCTGAATAGTGTGATCTGCTCTGCAGTGGGTATTCCACATGTGTGTGCAGAATCTGAATAGTGTGATCTGCTCTGCAGTGGGTATTCCACATGAGTGTGCAGAATCTGAATAGTGTGATCTGCTCTGCAGTGGGTATTCCACATGCGTGTGCAGAATCTGAATAGTGTGATCTGCTCTGCAGTGGGTATTCCACATGCGTGTGCAGAATCTGAATAGTGTGATCTGCTCTGCAGTGGGTATTCCACATGAGTGTGCAGAAAGAGAGAGAAGGGTTAGGAAAGAGACAGAGGGAGCAAGAGGAAGGGAGGGAAATGAGAAGGGAAGTGCAGGCCTTACTATGTTGTATGAGGTTCTAGCCATCTAGTTTGATTGCTTTTGACTGGCATTTTAATGCATTGTTAATGTAACTAAAGGCCTGACACATTTCTCCTTTTACCTATTTTCCCAACCAATCCCGGAGCTAATAACTTGCTAAGTTGAATTTAGTTAATTTTCAATTTTATATAAACATCCTGAAATCCCATGCTACTGATGGTTTCTTATGGAGCAGTACCCCTGGAGCACCTTCTACCTACTGTACTTAGCCAAAGCCAGATAGGCCTGCAGCCTTACAAGCCCTCTCTGCTTCCCCAGTGGCTTCCCCTCTCCAGCTTCAAAGCCCTCTGTCTCCAGGAGACAGTGGCTTCCCCTCCCTGCACCAGTGACCTGGGTACTCTTCTGCCTGTACCTGTGGTCTAATACCTCTTTAAGACCTTCCCCAGACATGCTATCTCCTGCTGTTTGGAAACACATCTGGGGATGGGGAGGGCAACTGGCTGGGGGATAGAGGAGAAGGAAAGGAGGGGATAAGGGAGGGAACAGGAGGGGAAGGAAGAGGAGGACATGGAGAGAGGACTGGGAAATAGTTGGGGAAGCATCTCTGAGACCAGGAAGGCTCCCAGGAGTCTATGGGTCTATGGGAGTGACTCTAGCTGAGACTCTTAACAGGGGCAGGTATGGAGACTGAAGTTTCCACCTCTTGTAGCCAGGTGGGATTTCCAGTGGAGGGAGAGGACAACCCACCCATAAAACCTTCAACCCAAACTTTGTTCTGCCTACAAGAAGTGTAGGAATGAAGATAGAGCAGATATTGAAGGAATGGCAAACCAATGACTAACCCAACTTGAGACCCAAGCCACAGTAGAGAACCAACCCCTGTCACTATTAATGACATTCTGCTATGCTTACAGACAGGAGCCTAGCATAATTATCTTTTGAGAGGCTTCATCCAGCAGCTGACAGAAATAGATGCAGAGACCCACAGCCAAACAATAACTAGGGGAGTTTTGCAGAAGAGTGGGAGGAAGCATTGAGGGAGCCAGAGGGGTCAAGGACACCACAAGAAGAGTCAACTAACTGGGACCATGGGGGCTCACAGAGACTGAGCCACCAACCAAAGAGCTAGACTCTCTGTACATATATAGCAGATATGCAGCTTGGTCATCATGTGAGTCTCCTAATAATGGGAGTAGGGGGAATCTCTGACTGTTCTCTGCCTTTGGATCCCTGTCCCCTAGCTGGGCTGCCTTGCTGGCCTCAGTAGGAGAGAATGCGCTTAGTCTTGCTGTGACTTGAGGTACCAGGGTGGGTTGGTACCTCTTAGGGACCCTATTCTCTGAGAAAGAGAGAGGGATGGGGAAGGGGGACCTAAAGGGGTTACTGGACGGAGAGGAGAGAGGGAGCTGGTATCAGGCTATAAAGTGATTAAATAAATAAATAAAACCCACACCCTGTATTTGACTTCCTTAGGCAGACACTCAGGAAGCTCTTCCTCTCCTTGTGAGTCAGTTAGTTGTGTTTCACATTACTCGTCTCAGTTTTGATATTAATGAACAAAACCCAAACAAAATCCCAAGTTTACACAAGTTTTTTCAGTGTATGTTGCCTTTACCAGAATAAGATATGTTTAGTGAGAGAAGAAATATGAAGACAGTGGCTTACCAGCAGGCCAGTAGAACTAACCCTCTGCTTGATACTCCACACCTTTAACCCAGAGCAAATGGCCTAGAAGCCTCCACTCAAGGAAAGAGCCACCTGCAGATTTGACCTCTTGGGGTGTGGGAACTTTTTCATCTTTATTGTCCCAATTCCCGCACATAGATATTCACTAATTAATTAAACATCACTCATTATTGAAAGATTCAATTATTTTTATTACCTCATACCAAAGCTTTCCCTAAAACTTTGGGTCATTAAATAATAATGGTTGCCATTTTTTTCACAGTGCCTCTGTTAGAACACACTTTACCTAATGTAATCCTTGTAAGAACCCTTAGAGGCAAAGATTGGAGTGATGAATAAAAGTGATTAAGTAATTTGCCCAAGTTCAAAATGCTGGTAAATGATGGAACTAGTTTTCAAATCCAGATCTTTTTGATTTTAGATAAAAGTTAAAATAAGTTTTAAAAGAATGATCTTCACTGGTTAACTCGCAATTAATCAGAACATCCATTTAAACACAACTCCCCAGGCTCCAAAACTGTGACCTCAAGTAAACCAACAAGCTTCACACAGCTGCAAATGTGGCACACAGGGACTGGCCTCTCCCCCCTGAGGTCAAAGTTGACCTGCCCACTTTCTCCTCACAGCAAGGAAATGTGTATTTTTCATCTGGCCCTAGGGATAAAATGATAGCACATTCATGGTATCCATACATATGCCTGCGCTCTCTCCCTCTCTCTCTCTCTCTCTCTCTCTCTCTCTCTCTCTCTCTCTCTCTCTCTCTCTCTCTCTCTCTCTCACACACACACACACACACACACACACACACACACACACACACTCACATTGTTGCCTACAAATAAATTCCTTTGTGAAAGTGGTCCTTCTACAGTACAGGTGGTTTAGTGGAAGCTGGAAAGGACAGTCACAAACAGCATTCTGACCCTAGCACTGAACATCTAGTGCAGAGCTGCTGGCTGTTGCCTCCTATCGCTTTTAACATCTGAAAGGCAAAGCTGTAATTAGAGCCCACGCAGACAGTCCTAGCACAGCAAACTCTGTCAGCCTGTCCTGCCTTTCTCCACGTGCCCCTTAGGTCCCTGCCATTCTAGATCAACCTCTACCCTAATTTATCCCTGTCAACAGCAATAACTCATTAACCAAGTCTAACCAAGTTTGATTGGATTAAACACATGTTGGCAGCAGTGGATAGGCAGACTCAGTGTTAATTCATTGACAGAAATTTAAGGTTTGACCCTACTCCCAAAGAAATGGACATGTTGTCAGGAAACTGGCAGAGAAGTGGTTTGCTTTTAAGGGGCAGCAGTTTCCAGTATCTGCTGAGGTTAAGGACTCATTCTGAAGGCAGCTATCACAGAAATATGGGGATCCAGTTACCCCCAAGCCTCCATCAGAACCCTTTCAAATGCATTAAAGGTACCTTAGTTCTCTTCACCCCGATGTCCTCTATGCCATGAAGTATACTACCCACCTGGGCCAAAGATACTCAAATTTTCATACATTATAGTTTCATGGCATGATGCACTTCTTGCTAAAGTCTGATCCTAATTATCCCTCAGAGCCCATATCTGGTGGCTTCTTTCTCCATGCTCCCACCATGGTGTCCTACCTCACCACAAAACAAAGGCAACAGAGTGACCATGGGCTGAAGCCAGAGCTTAAGAAAGCTTTTCCTCCTATGAGGCTATTTATCCTGGTGATGGAAACTAATACACTATTATCTTAGAAACACGAAACCAAGAGTAAAACATAATAAAATTAATTTCACTTATTAAAAAGCCCTTTTACCAAAAATGTGCATATTTTAATTTGCATGAGAAAAAATAAACTGAATCTTAAACCACAAATAAAAATCTCTTTTTGCCCTTAAGTATAACGCATATTCGGAGCCACATTTTACTGGCACATCTTAAAATTAATTCAATTTAAAAGTGCTCATTGTTGATAAATAGACAAAAAAAAATCAATGCCAGAAAAGTCATCATTAGACTAATAGTGGTAACATTAAAAATCTTGTCACTGAGGTAGAAGCCATGAACAAGCTCTCTGCAGTAGAACCAAGTCTTTCCTCTGGAATTAATACAACAGAGACCCATAAAAAATTAATCAGGACAAGAATCAATAACTTCTCAAGTGCTAATAAGCACTGCCTTGTTCTGTGATGTGTTGGGCAGTTTATCATGGTTAGCCACATGGAGATTTATGGAAAATCCATAGTTAGAACCAAAGGATGAGGTAATGCACACTTAGTAAATGAAGCCCAGTTACATCTATGCCTAATACTATGAGTCCAGAGCTACAGGATTCATCTTTGATTTCACTACACACACGTACACACAGACACAGACACACACACACACACACACACACACACACACTTTAAGAATGAAAAGAGTCGGCCACGTAAGCAACATTATTAGGGAGATAACTGAGAAACACACAGTGCTGTTCAGAGGAGCATCTGCTTGCTTGGTAGTAGAAGGTAGAAATACACTCTTTAAAAATCAACTATTTTCTGCCTTATTTTACACAAAGATTAACTTTTCCTAGAATATTTTTAATTTACATAAAATACCTTTAGGATCATTTAGATCTTTATTCTCAATCAAGCTGATGGATCTTCAGGTCATCTAAGTAGATAAGTTAATGGGTAATTAATAGTTCATAAATTGTAAGGCCTGACCATTAGGTTATCTCACTGAGTTTCATAGTGTGCCATGTTATTAATTAAAAGCATCAAATTATATGTTTGGTAAATTAATCTTTGAAGCAATATTATAATCACAAAAATATGCCTAATCAAATAGATGGGACCCAATAAATGTTGCCATAAATCTGGAAACATAAAATAAGTATAAGTAATTACAAACAAGTAAATTCTGGTGGACAGTCATTTTTTTTTTGAGTGTCAAAGATTAGAAAGACTGGATAATATAAATAAGATAACTCACTGGTCAGGGTTTAAAATGGCAATAGGTGAAAAATATGAAACAGTCCTAACTTTCTTGATTTAAAAAAAGGCTGCTATAATAACAAACTGGCAAATCATACTTTTTGTGCAAATATGATAGATTATTGATGATAAAGGAGAATTGGAGTTAGGGGGGAGTTAATCAAATAGGTCTGGCAACTGCAATTTATAATGGTGACCTGCCTATAAGACATGCTGGTGCAATAGTAGCACGAACATTGTGGAATTAACCAACAACTCTCTGATTAGAGCTGGAACCCATGCCTGGTACTGCTCAGTGGCCATGAACCTTAGACTGGATAGGCTGTGGGCCTATGGGAAAACCAAACACTATTGTTTCACTTAGGGAACATAATGACTCTGACAACAGTCTGCTATACCCATAAACTCAGCCATCATCGGAAACTAATGCGAACTACCACAGAGACCCACAACTGGATAATGTACAGTCAGAGAATTTGGAACTCTCAGTCCTAAATGGGATATCTCTATGAAACCCTTCCCCTCAGGGCTCAGGCATCTATGGAGAAGAGGAGATGGGAAGATTGTAAGGGCCAGAGGTGATAGAGGACTCCAAGGAAACAGTGTTTTCCAGCCAGGACAGGATTGACGCACATATGAACTCACAGGGCTGTGGCAGTGTGCACGGGGGCTACACAGGTTCGAGCCAGATGAAGTCCCAGCACTGAGATGGGGAAGTGAGCACAGGCTCCCACCTCTAAAACAAGAAGCTATCAGCAAATAACACCTGTTTACAAAGGGAAAATTAGTTTTCTCCAATGGGATCTCCCTGGGTATATTAACCATACCTCAGGGTAGTCCCCATGCCCAGCAGTAGATGGCCAACACAAAACAAATTGAATGATATTTTTTCAGACTTTCTGTTCCATATTGTTTTGATTGGGCATATTTGTCTTATTGATCTTTTGTTTATATATTAGCATTTCCAATTTTGTATTTTCGTGGGTTATGTCTGTGTGTGTACTTCTTGTGGGGGGTTTTTTTAGTTTTACTTGTGTTGTTTTGTTCGTTTGTTTGCCTGTTTTCTTTCTAAAGAGAGGAAGAGAGATAAAGGGTAAGGAGTTGGGTGAGTCAGGAGATGGGAGAAATCTGAGAGAAGTTGAGGAAAGGAAATATCAGAATATACTGTATGAAAATTTTTTCAATAAAAGAGAAAAATGATAGATGATACATAGATAGATAGATAGATAGATAGATAGATAGACAGACAGACAGACAGACAGACAGACAGTCTGGTGAATAATGAGATAGATAAGCTTTGTTTGACATGGGAAACTAACATGCTTAAGTTTACAGACTTCTATACCCACATGTTCATACCCAGTCTGTTCTGTGGCATATGCTAAGTTGTCTTGCAGGTTCTTTTGAAGTGTCCCTCAGACGTCCATTTAGTTTGACAGCGTGACTTGATCATGCCAGTGATGCCAAGCCTCTTTCTACCCATGTTCCATTTTGAAACAAGCCTGAGAAGAAATCTCAGAAGCCAATGGTGTAAACATAAGGCTAAAGGACAAAAGTTCAGCTTATGAAAAGCTGGTGAGGACCAGGCAGAACGTCCTCTTTCCCAGCCAGGCAAACTTTGCCTTAAAGAATAGGAAGACTAGACCACAGTAGCTCAGATGACAGGGCATCTGTCTGCACAGCAAATCTAACAGGTCTACATGGCAGCCCTGTTGATCTCCCCTGCCTGTGAGCATGCTCAACTTGTGGCCATTCTTGCTGTGGCTCTGATGGTAGTGTCCATGTGTCTTTTCACATTCTAAGGAAGGATGTTTTACCTGGTTTGCTTTACAGTTGGAAAGACTTCCTTCTGCTTCTCCCTTGGCAGAGCAGAATCCCACTCCATTCCTGAATCTCTCAGTGTAAAGGCCTCTGGAATTGCTTTCAGGGCAGTAAAACCTGTTCCCAAGAGCTGGTCCTCAGTAAAGGTGGACACAAACACCTGAGCTATACTAAGTGCTAAGAGCAGGGCCCTGTGGTGTAGAAGGTGGCATTAATAGCTGTGTATTAATGAGGTCATCCATGATTCTTTATCATTGCACCTATGGATTGGAGTACTCATTTGCATGTAGTTAGTTCCCTACTCGCCCAGCAAGATCTGCCTCAACAATTTAATTACCTCAGAAACTGTAACTAATTATTAAAGTATAGTTCAAGGTCACAGCTTGTAATCACAGGATAATTATCTTGACTGTATAAATCACATCAGTTTGATGAAATATAAAAGTTACATTGCAAATAAACATCTAATTACACGGCAGGGTGGATGTAATTATTATTAAGTAATCTATCAGAATATGAAATTGCTCCTGGATGTGGTTGTAATGATCAGCCTTGTTATTGCCAGAGATTTTACCTAGCTATTTGTGTATTATAAAAGAAAAAAATTTTTTAAACATGATGTTTTAAAAAAGGAAGGTTTTTAGAGGGTCTGTTTGATTTTGAGTTTTCTATTTATCAAAAAGGATCAAAAATCTTTTTATCAAATCTCAAATGAAAGAACTTCAGAAACCTAAGAGAAAAAGATGTGGAAGTAATTAAGAAACAACAGATACAAAAGCTCCCAATTTGCACACAAGATGTTTACATTCCAAGATCATAGTTTCTATCCAAACAGGGAGCTGGAGAGACAGCTGATATTACAGCACTGGCTGTCCTTGCAAAGGACTTGGTTTTGGTTCCCAGCATCCATAAGGCAGTTTACAACCACCATAACTCCAGTTCTTGTGGATCCAATATCCTCTTCTGACTTCCACATGCACCAGACACATGTGTAGTTTACATCTATACATGCTAAACACACTCCCCACACACACACTAAAATAAATCTAATACAATTGTTTTAGGGCTGTGTGTGGTAGCACATACCTTTAACCCCAACACTGGGGAGGCAGAAGCCAGCAGATCCCTGAGTCCTCCATCAACCTGTTCTATACAGCAAGTTCCAGGTCAGCCAAAGCTGTATAGCAAGACCTTGTCTCAAAACACAGTAACAGTAATAATGTAATAAAATTTAATTTTAAAAATTACTTACAAAAACTTGGAGGTCATCGTTTCTATGTTTTACAAGGAAGCAATCACATGTCCTTTTCCTCATTGGCTTATTCTTCCATAAAGTGAGATAAGGCATCTTATAAAATTAACACAGAAACAGCTGCTGGCACTCATGCTCATTAGCAAGTACAAAAGAAATGAAGGCCAATAGACGCATGTAGAGTGGCTGCCTCTCTGTGTACCATTTGGTTTTACATCATTTTCCCAATTATCTTTGTTCTTATTTCTCTAATTCTATGTACTAACTTTCATTCATTTTGGACTCCCATGAGTTTGTCTATTTGCCATACATCTAAGAGCATTCTTTACTGTCTCTTCTGTTACTCCAAAAACATTATAACCTCTATAAAACGCTCAATTTTAGATCAACCAAGGTTGAGAAAACAGGAATAAAGTACTGTTTTTTCAGAAGGAAGGAAGGAAAGAGAAGAGATTGGGAAATTTAGACAAACAGGGAAGCAGACAAAGCAGGTGAGGCGAGACCACAGGAGGGAGCTGAGACAGTGGCATCCACTTCCTATCCCTCCAAACCAGGCCAGCACAACTGAGGGAAACTCCTCCCATACCTATGAGAGAGGACCTGTGGCAAAGCTAGAAGATGCCACCGAACCATGAGACTAGAAAGAAAATAGTTAACTACTTAATTGATCAGCAAAACACCAGCCAAGACTGGAGTCCTGCAGCAACATCTACAAGGTTGTAGGGTGGTAACACCAGCCAATGTTGGCAGTGGCAGGCAGAGGGGCCAGCTAATATGGACAGAGGGCAATCTCAGCTACACAAACTAACACATAAACAGCATGCAATTATGTCAATGGTGGCTCCAGGGACCAAGCACAGAATGCCTTCACACTGTGCCTGGACCCTGAAAATGCTTAGAGAACTTACCAAGCTGTCCAGTGTCTGCTGTAAGCCCTACAAAAACCCTCAGCACCTCAGTAGGATTTCTCTCTCTTGGAACCCCACCCCACTCCCATTCTTGGAAATGTCTCTCACTTTTCCTTAATATAACCTGCTTCTGTTTGCCAACTCCTGTATGTGTGCACATCCTTTAACCATCATCAGTGTGAGACAAACCCAATGGCCCACTGCTTCCAGTCGATATTTGTTACTGTTGGGTGTCCAGTGTTTTAGTCCCTGGGTCAAGGTAAGAAAGACCCTTCTAGTCTCAAAACTTTTCATCTCTTTCCTCCAGTTTCTCTTCCTCCTCCAGGGAATTCAACCAGAGTTAAGGGAGAGACCAACCTCCACCTGGCAGCTGGCAGAAGCACTGTGAGTTATCTCAGTGCTGAGAGCCCCAGGGGCTACACTGTGAAAAGCTGTTCATGCCCACTGTTATGGGACATTTGATGTCAATTCCATATATATATATATATCAAGTTCAGCCCCTAAAGACACTGCTTTGTGATCTTAGGCACACTAAAAGTTATTTAAACAAAAATTTTTCATCAATATAAGCAAAGCTAATATGAACTCATATAAAGCAGCATCCCCCTCCCCTACTCCTCAGAAAAGGGGAGCCCCCTACACCAACCCACCCCAGTACATCAAGTCACAACAGGACTGAGTGCATCCTTTTCTACTGAGGCTTGGCAAGGCAGCCCCACCAGGAGGTCATGATTGAAAAGCAGGCAACAGAGTCCATGTCAGAAACAGCCTCTGCTTCCCTTACTAGGGGACCCACATGAAGACCAAACTGCTCATTGGCTACATGTGTGTAGGAGGCCTCGGACGAGTCAAGGGATTGCATGGTCCTTGGTTGGTGTTTCAGTGTTTGTAAGACCCCCTGGGCCTAGGTTATTTGACTCCATTGGTCTTCTTGTGGAGTTCTTGTCCTCTCTGGGTCCTTCTATCTTTCCCCTCCCTACTCTTCCACAAGGCTCCCTGTGCTCTACTATGCCTAATGTTTGGCTGTGAGTCTCAGCATCTATTTCAATCTGCTGCTGGGTGGAGCCTCTCAGATGACAGCTATGCTAGGTTCCCATCTGAAAGCATAGCAGTGTATCCTTAATAGTGTCAGGGATCAGCTCTCTCCCATGGGGTGGGTGTCAGGTAGGACCAGGCATTGGTTGGACATTCCCTCAATCTCTGATCTATCTTTATCCCTGCACATCTTGTAGGCAGGGTAAATTTTGGGTTGAAGTTTTTGTGGATGGGTTGGTGTTCCTCTCCCTCAACTAGAAGTCCTGTCTGGCAAGGAGATGGTCTCTTCAGTCTCTATGACCCCCACTACTAAGAGTCTCAGCTAGAGTCACACCCATATGCTCCCAGGAACCTACCCTGTCATAGGTCTCCAGCTTCCCCCAGAAATGTCCTTACCCTCGGTTCCTCTTCTATCTCCAAGCCCTCTAGTCTTCAACCCTGCTCTCCCTACATGGCACATGCCGAGATGTTGAACATCTCTTTAAGTGCTTCTTGGTCATTTGAGGTTCCTGTTTAGATGCATTGAGAATTCTCTGTTCATATCAGTATCCCATTTTTTAATAGTATTATATGGTTTGTTCATGTCTATTTTCTTGAGATCTTTATGTATTTTAGAAATTAGCCCTCTATCAGATATGAAGTTGGTGAAAATCTTTTCTCATTCTGTAAGCTGTTTTTTTGTCCTGTTGACAGTGTCCAAATTGGGAACCAATTTACCTCAAGACCCAGCTATACCACTCCTGGGCATATAACCAAAGGATGCTTCATCCTACCACAAGGACACTTGCTCAACTACGTTCTTAGCAGCTTTATTCATAATAGCCAGAAACTGAAAACAGCCTACATGTCCCTCAAGCAAAGAAAATGTGGTACATTTACACAATGGAATATTACTCAGCTATTTTTTTAAAAAGTGAAATCATTCCTTTCGGCCACAGCAGCCATCTTGCAGTAACTCGCCAAAATGACAAACACAAAGGGAAAGAGGAGGAGCACTTGCTATTGTTCACTAGGCCTTTTAGGAAGCATGAAGTCATTCCTTTGGCCACATACATATGAATCTACCAAAAGGGTGATACTGTAGACATCAAGGGAATGGGTACTGTTCAAAATGGAATGACCCATAAGTGTTATCAGGGCAAAACCAGAAGAGTCTACAATGTCACCCAGCAAGCTGTGGGCATCATTGTGATCAAGCAGGTTAAGAGCGAGATTCTCGCCAAGAGAATCAATGTGCGCATTGAGCACACCAGGCACTCTAGGAGAGGGGACAGCTTCCTGAAGTGTGTGTAGGAGAATGACCAGAAGAAGGGAGCCAAGGAGAAGGGCACCTGGGTTCAGTTGAAGCGCCAGCCTGCACCACCCAAAGAAGCTCACTTTGTGAGGTCTAATGGGAAGGAGCCTAGCTGCTGGAGCCCATTTCGTTCGAATTCATGGCCTAAAGTACAAAAGAAATAAAGGACCTGGACTATAAAGTGTTTTTCTTTTAAAAAAAAAAAAAAAGGAGGATCTTGACATTTGCTGGCTAGAACTAGGATAGGAAAAGTTCTGTCTAGGTCCATCTTTAAACACTTGTATTTGCATACACTATCAACATCCACATTTAGACCACAGAAAGCCTTTATCATCTCTATGAACATAACCCAAGGACGGCTTTGCCATCCCCATAAGTCTGATGCGTTGGGGTTCTTGATATGGTCACGTTCATGTCAGTAACACATTCACTCAGGATTCCATCCGCTCTACACATTCACTCAAGGCTTGCTCAGCTGCCTACACTCAATGAAAGGGAGTCTAGGGTACAGCTCAGTAGTAGAATATATTGAGTCATATACTTGGCACCGGCTTTACACAAGTTGAAAACACTGTTCAAAGACTAGCTGGAGGAATCAGAGGTTCAAGTATAAACACTAGTATCGGCGTGCAGTCATGAAGCCTAAATGTCTGATAAACACACATACTACAACACAGAATAATGCCATGTAAGGAAAAAGGTAAGTCAAATGCAATTTGCTCATATTTAAAATTTTTATATTCTAGATTTAATATACTAGAAGGTCCTTAAGTAATGAAAAGAAACCAGCTACTCATGTATACGACCATGATGATTGACTCAAATTTACCAAGCTTAACCACAGAGACCCAGAAGAGTCCAAAGTACACTGTGCCATACGGTACTAGCCCACAGTAATGGGCAATTGTCCACATGTTAAAGCTGGTCTGCCACTTTTGCAGCAAGTGCAGCGGTGTCAACTAAGGACAGCTGGATAACAGTAGGAAGAACCCCGGAAAAACAAGTTACGAACTCAAGATTGTTCACTGTTTGTGATTTGGCAAGTTACTGTCTCTATACTGTTTCCTCACTTTCCAAGAACAGACTGGCCTGCCTGCCTCTTGCTTCACAGGGCTGGAATATGCATGAACTGTCATGGGCTTCCGTGGACAAGCTCCCTGGTCCTTGCTAGTCAAGCCTCCATGTGGACGTTCTCCCAGTTACTATTCCTACATGGAGCTGCCAAGTTGGTAATAAGAAGTCAGATTAGTAGGAGTACTACTCTCTTAACAAAGACGAAATGTCAGAAAGGGAAAAACTGGAGGGGGGGAAGCTTTTACATTTCCAAATGGCATTAAAAGTCAAAACTATGGTTTCAAACCCTCATATGCTAAGCCAATGTGTCAGCACTTCGTGACCAGGAACAGATAGTCCTGCTCCAGTGATGGCCTCTCCGCCCAGACAATTCATACATGCATCTCCAGGGAAGCAAAGGAGGGCATGTATGCGTTCTGGGCATTTGTATCCATCTCAGTGCACATCTGTTTTCCTTGTGCCTAATTTGACATGTGTAGGGACAAAATAAGACAAGACAGCTAGCTACCTCATACCTACCTTCTCAGCAGATTCAGGTGCCACAGTAGAGTATGGCAGAGACCACAGGTTCTAGATACAGTCCCCAAAAACCAGTGGCCAACTCAGATCCTACAGTCATCCAACCTTCTGATGCTTATCTACCTATACAGGTGGGCATAATGATAGGGCATAATGATAGGACCTCCTTAAGGAAACCAAATGATAAGGCACTATGCAGTGGTAACTGATATCTTGTCTTCTTGAAAACGGCCTGGGTGTAGTGTTACTTGCTATACATGTCTGACTCAGGAAAATATACATGTTTAGAAATGGTGGCACCCAGGACACAACCAGGAGTATAACCAACAAGGTCATTAGTAACCTGATGGCCTAGTTGGCTTCAGCTATCAACTTGATACTGAGAGTCTTCTGAGAGAGTCTCAATTGAGGGACTACCCAAATCAAACTGGCCTATGGCCATATCTTGTTTTGTTTTGGTTTTCGGTTTTTCAAGACAGGGTTTCTCTGTGTAGTCCTGGCTGGCCTAGTACTCACAGTCATCTGACTGTCTCTGCCTCTAGAGGATTAAAGCTGTGGGCCACCACACCCAGATGGCCATGTCTTGATTAATAATTGATGTGGGAGGTCAAAATCAAACCAGTTTGCCCCATTCCTCCATGGTTTCTGCTCCACGGTCTTACCTTGAGTTCTTGCCTTAACTTCCTTCAGTGATAGCTTAGAAGTGTAGGCTTAAATAAGCCCCCTTTTCCCCATTTATAAATGGTCTCAACAGTAAATTGACCTCAACCCAAAAGTATCTGGCATCATGCTAAGCCTAGAGGGAGAAATGACAGGTGTCTTAAGATGATCACAGGTTTCAGGAAGGGCACCTGCTCTCTTGAGAAATCCTTCAAGGACCTGGGGGAGGTGAAGAATCTGAAGGAGAAAGAGTCCAATCAGGGATAACATATTCGAAGACACAGACAAAAGAAATATCAGAGATGGAGAAGGACGTGGAAAGTTGTGATTTAGACAGGTGGGTTCCAGGAAGCTGAGGCAGGAAGAAATGAGTAAAGCAACATAGAAAGATTGTAAAGAATTAAAAGCACAGAACAGCAGAGCCAGCTGTCTTCATAAGGTCAGCATGCCTAAAGGACAGCAAAGAACCTTAGCCACTCCCAGTGAGGTGATGGCAATAAGAAGGAAGGGATCAAAGGGAGGGAGTCGGGAGAGACATTGTTACGCCACAGGTCTACCCTAGTGAGTGAGGGAACTAACTGGAAGTGGAAATC
Organism: Acomys minous; assembly: GCF_964271855.1. Classification (NCBI taxonomy): domain Eukaryota; kingdom Metazoa; phylum Chordata; class Mammalia; order Rodentia; family Muridae; genus Acomys; species Acomys minous. The sequence continues at coordinate 43,044,519 of NC_140487.1, forward strand.
TAGAAAAACAAAGGCAAGGAGACTGGTTCCTGCATTTGTGAGCACAGGAAAACAGGAAAGAACACCATTCCTAGGAGGAAATAGCATTTGGCAACTGAACATATCTAAATATTCAAGCAGGGGTCAGGAGAGATGTCTTAGTGGTTAAGATTACTGGCTGCTCTTCCAGAGGACCTGGGTTCAATTCCTAGCAATCATATGGCAGCTCATAACTGTCTGTAACTCCAGTTCCAGGGGATCTGGCACCCTCACACAGACATACAAGCAGCAACACATGAATGTACATAAAAACAAATATTTTTAAAAAATAAATACTCAAGCACAGATAGCCAACACAGTGAAGTTGCTGTCCAGGGGCTCCATACAGGGATCTGGATGGACATAGAGATTCTACAGATGAGAGCAAGCCTCAGTCACAGAGGCAGAGAAGGTCACAGCCAGGCAGAACATACAGTAAAAAGGAAAAGGGCCTAGAGCAATCCCTAAGCAACAGGCATATAAAAACTAGACTCAATGATTCCATAGCTTAACCAGATGGTGGGCAATGAGAAGCCAGGAAAAAACAGGGAGTGCACACTTCCAAGAGACAATACCTCAACTACTCAGCAACAGACAGTCATTGAAAAATAGGTAGCATGTCAAAAAATAAAGTCACAAGAGTTTTCATATTGTGATCCCTTTCTGTAAACCCAAGCCAGAGTTTTGAGTGCTGTCAGCATGCCAAGACTTCTTCGGGTTTTTTTTTCCCCTGTTATCACATTTTGCTTTCAAAATAGCCCTAGGAAGCAGATTCAGTTTCTAACCATCATTTTACAGATAAAGGAAATAAGACCCAGAAACAATTATAGTTTCTAAGGTCTCAACTAATACATGGCAAGTGAGGAAGCAGGAAAGTCCCCTGGCAGGGAAAAATCTTGAGAACACACACTAAGCCTGAGGTGCTGCACTACAACTGGTAAGATGGAAGAAAAGATGAAAAAATTTCCCTCTAGAATTCTAGCCAAAACTATATATAAGCCCATTGCCTTTTATGAACACTGTCTGCAGTTTGTTTGTCTTTTTGTTGGTAGAAAGCATGAGATTCTGGTTCAAGAATGAAAAATCCTTTAAAAGAAAAAAGAAAGTATACACAAAGCCCCAATATTCAGAAGCAGATAATGATAGTAATGGATAGTAATACATCATTGTTTTAAAAAATCTATTAAAATATATGTTCTGATGAATACTTTCAACCAGGAGTTCCTAAGTGTACTTGCAACCAAATTACTTTATTGGGTCTGGTGGTCTGGATGAAAATGGCTCCAGTAGGTTCTGTGGTGATTTGAGGAAAATGGCCCCAAAGACCCATAGGGTGTGGTACTATTAGGAGGTATGCCCTTGTTGGAGTAAGTGTGGCCTTATTGGAGGAAGTGATCACTGGAGACAGGCTTTTAGGTCTCAGATGCTCAAACCACACCCAGTGTGGCTGTCACTTCCTGTTGCCTGCTGATCCAGATGTAGAAGTTTCAGCTTCCTCCTCAGCACCTTGTCTGTCTGTTAATGGACTAAGCCTCTGAAACTAAAAGCCAGTCCCAATTAAATGTTCTCCTTTATAAGAGTTGGTGTGGTCACGGTGTCTCTTCACAGCAATAAAACCCTAACTAAGACAGGTTCATATATTTGAATGTTTGGATCCCAGCTGATGGACTGTTTAGGGAGGATTAGACGGTGCAGCCTTGCTGGAGAATGTGTGTCGCTGAGCGTGGGCTTTGAGGTTTCAAAAGCCCATGCCAGTCCCAGTCTCTCTGTGCCTCTGTCATGTGAATCAAATGTAAGCACTCTGCTACTCACTCCCCCAGTACTATGCCTGCCTACCTGATGCCATGCCCCCTTCCATGATGGTAATGGACTCACCCTCTGAAACTATAAGCAAGCCTTCAACTAAATGCTTTTATAAGTTGTCTTGATCATGGTGTTTCTTCACAACAACAGAAAAGTAAGTTTCTTGCCCCTGCATTAGCTGCCTGGGAGCATTGGCCCTGAGGCAAGAGCATGGGAAAGCTGAACCTGCTCCTTTAATGGCAGTAGTGGGCAGGAGAGCTGGCCCCACCTTTTACCTGGGGTGGGGGGCAGGAAGCAGGATAGCTGTAGGGCATTGGGATCTCCATGACACAGGGCAACAGCAGGACTTCTGAGAGGAGTCACAGTACTGATCAGGCAGCAGAAGACAGAGTCCTCGAACCAGACCAGTGACTCACTTCGCTAAACATTTGCAAGTGAAGCTGTCTGGGGAAAAGGGTGTACAGTGTGACACACCACAGCTTCCATAGAGCTATTTGTTTGTTTAGTTGGTTGGATTGTTTGTTTGTTTGTTTTGGGGGAGGCTGCAAGGGAGAAGGGTAGATATGGAGCGACAGGGAGATGAGTGGGACTGGGGTGCATGGTATGAAATTCACAAAGAATAAAACATTTACAAAGTAACATGTGAGTTTGGGGGGAGGGTTGTTTTTTTTTATTTTTGTTTATTTTGTTTATTGGTTGTGGAGTTTGTTTGTTTTATTTTGGTTGTACATTACTCTACAGAATGGAAAAGAATGTGTTTTTCACCTCTCACCTTGCAGCCTTTTGAAGGAAGATGAGTAGTGAACTATAAAAATAAAAGTACCAGAGATTCATGTCAAAAATATGCAAGGGCACGGTAAGATAAAAATGGACTTGTTTGTGGTTACTGGAGGGGTCTGAGGAGGTATCACTGGATCCACACTGAGTCTATGCTCCCAAGTCTGCCTTTCCTTTGACAGGGCAGCCAACAGAACAAATGTACATAATTCTATACTCATGTATATACATACACATGATCCTTCACAGAATTTGATGTGAGTGGGACTCACAAGGCTAGTTTCAAAACACTGTAAGTTTAAAATTTTTAGAATTAATTATTGTGATGGTTATTCTTGGTTGTCAACTTGACTACATCTGAAATCAACTAAAACCCAAAAATGGAGGTTATACCTGTGAGAGATTGTTTTGCTTAATTTAAAGTAGGAAGATCTACTTCTAATCTGGATATAGAAGGTAGGATGAGACACCTTTAATCCAGATATTTTGAGTGGGAAACATCCACCTCTAGTCTGGGTCACACCTTCTTCTGGAAGCCTATGTAAGAACATGCAGGAAGGAAGCTTTTGTTCTTGGCCTGCTTGCTCTTGCCTTGCTGGCAAGTCCATTGCTTCATTGTCAATACAGCCTAATTCTTCAGGATTCCAGTGTATACTGAAGAGGAGCTGAAAAAACCAGCCTTGTGGACTGAGCAACTATTGGATTCTTGGATTTTCCATTCAGAGCAAGCCATTGTTGTACTTGCTGGACTGGAGACTATGAGTCATTCTAATAAATTCCCTTTCTATATATTGAGGGAATACATTCTCTAAGTTTTATACTCTAGAACGCCCTAATACAGTTACAGAGTTATAGGATTATAAGAAAGTAAATATGTGCTCCCTCCCCATGGTGGGAGCATGTTAAAATTTTTCCCAAAGAAACTATTCTGAAAGGACAAACAAATGACTTCATGTTTTTGTGGTTTCTAATGTGCTAAGGTAAAGACTCTTGTACAATTTGATCACACTGCTTTTATCACTAGTCGTGCACACACTCTGAATTACAGTGACTGATGCTAGTCGGGTGTGTAGAGAATTATCTAAGGTACAATGCCCAATAGGACTGTAGGGTGAACTTAGTTCTTCCAACAAGGCCAAGAGCATAAATCTGTGGCTGTGCCTCCTTTCTGAGGACAAATACAAGTGTTCTTACTCTGAGCATGTCTAAGTCCTCCCATTATGGGAGCTGTGCTAAATTGATGATCTACATGAGTGGCTCTCACCTTCCTAATGCTGGTACCTTTACTACAGTTCTTCATGTTGTGGTGGCCTCCAACCGTAAATTTACTTCATGGCTACTTCATAACTCTAATTCTGCTACTGTTATGAATCATACTGTAAATATTTGATATGCAGGTTATCTGATCTACAACCTCCAAAGAGGTCATGACTTATAGGTTGAGAATTGCTGGTCTACAGGTTCGCAGCACCTTTGCCAAGCATCAAAACAAAACTGATTGGTTTCAAGATTTTCTTAATAATGTATTGTTTTGGTGCTGAGTAATTTATTAACAAAACTATTAATACCTGAAATGTTTTCATCAAGTTTTGCAAAAATAGCATAAATATTTAAAATGCCGTCTACACAGGCTTGCTGCCAGAAGAAAGCAAGTCCATTACATAGAACTTTATAGAATATTTATAAGACCCAATTTAACACAGATCTAGGCAGTCAGCCAAAGTGCAAAAGAGTTGCTTCTTTTTATAATTTAAACTTTAATGAAATTCAACAAAACAAAAAGGAAGAAATTTGAAATAATGTTAAGTCTTCAAGAGCAGTCTTCTTGAGACTGTTCGGTATATCCAGAGGTGCATTTCATGCTGTTTCCACTTTTTCCTCTTCCCAAAGAATTCCTCAAATGCCTTCAAAATATGCCAATCCAAAATTGCCGATCTTAGTGGGTTTCAGTTTTATCAGCTTACTAAAGTAAGCAGAGGACTTTAGGAAAGAGTCATGGCCTTAAAGTAGTCCTTAGAAGTGAGGATAGAGAATACCAAATTGTTAGACAAATTACATACACCAACAGTGGACAAAGCCATGTGATACTAGGAAAGGCTTTGCAGCCTGCTTCTTGCACTATCCTCTTGAGAGGACTACCACTGTATACATAATGCCTTGCCCCTGCATAGCCACTTAAACTTATTACACTCAAGAGTATTGCAAGATGGCTCATGCCTAGTCTTCTATGGTTCAGTAATTTATTGGGAAAGATACTGTATAGATTGTTTGAATTGAGATGAATCTTATGATTGAATGAATTGTATGCATTGTTTTTTTTAAGGTTCAGACTTCAGGCCAGTTAAAGGAGTCATTTACCTAATAAAACAAAAATTGTACTTCAACATATGCCCTTGTGAGGCTGCAGGTTGAAGTCTACATATGCCCTTGTGAGGCTGCAGGTTGAAGCCTACTTCCAGGAATAAACTGGTATAGTCATTGCCTTTCCATTTATTGTCACATTTAAAATCTAATCTGTTTAAAATATATAACTGAGCTTAACAAAAAGAAAACTCCAGAAGCCAAGAATAATAAGACAAGCCCGAAAGTTATTGCGTTTATTCTGATTATCCGGTTCCTTTGGGCTAGGATTCCTCTGTGCCTATGCAAGGGTCTTAATGCATGACCTCTTTCTGTAGCAGATAAATGTTGAGCCCTGCAGATAAAATGCAGAATCATGAAAGCTGCTCCATGGGCCAGCAAGACAAAGATACTACCATTCGGGATCTTGTACTGTATCTGCAGAGCAGGAGCCCCAAGCAAAGAAATGGCCTTTGAAACCCACATGAACCCAATCATCAAAAATCAGAGTACCCTGAAGGGGGAATTCAAAGAACAGAAAAGATAGCATATAGTCAGGGTTCTCCAGAGTAACAGAACTTATAGAATGAATCTCTCTACATATTTAGAAAGGCCGGCTAATTAAACAGTGGTTGGCTATAAATGGAATATTCAAGAATCCAGTTTATGCTCATGTCAAGACCAGTAGATCTGGATGTCTCAGCTTATCTACCACACACACTGGAATTCCAAAGCAGACTCCAGTACCAGTGAAGGAATGGCCTTGCCAGTGAGATCAAGAGCAAGCAGGCAAAGAACAAAAGCTTCCTTCCTTCATGTCCTTATATAGGATTCCAGAAGGTGTAGCCCAGATTAAAGGTGTGTCTTCCCTCCTCAAAATCTGACTGAAGGCAACTGTCTTCCCATCTCAAAGGTCCATATTAGAAGTAGATTTACTTCAAATTAAGAAAGAAAAACTCTCCCAGGTGTGCCCTGCATGTCTGGATTTTCGTTTCTCCCAGATAAAGTCAGCCAAGCTGACTACCAAGATGGAATTGCCACAAGGGCACTGGAATACACATCTACACATTCATATACCATATAGCATATTTTTCAGACCATGAGAAGCATTTTCCTCCAGAATGAGGGGGGTGCTTTATGGTCCGATTGCTGTTTTTACTGTTTTTCTTGTTTTACTGCTCTAAAAAACTGGGTGCGTCTTATGGTCAGGTGCATCTTATGGTCCGAAAAATACGGTATGTGCTTACACATACCAAGCAACTTCATTTTTCCTATTTTTGAGTTGAAGAAACTAATTAGATAATTAATCCACTATCAACGGACTAGTAAGCACTAGAGTGCATATTTGGATCCAGGCTGTACAGTCTAGTTTATATAGCATAGTGCTTAAATAAAGCATTTAATAAGTTGCATTGTTGTACCCAAATAGACAAAAGAGATGAGACCCTGTTGACTGTCATTATTTCACAGAAAAAAAAATTTTAATCAGGAATGAAAGAATAAATGTGTGTGAAAAACTATGAGAAATGGATTTTGTGGCAACATAATGAAAATATTTAGCTTTATGTGCATGCATGAGAAAAAAATTAAAATTTAGTGTTTAAGAATATGAATATGCTTGTGAATTCTAAGAAAAGAAAGAAATTATATCATCTCTGTTTGAATAACCCTTATTCATGTGCTAAGCTCCTATCCCAGCATGACCACATTTGAAGATAGGTTCTTTAAAGAATAACTAAGATTAAATATAAGAGTAGGACCCCCATCTGATAGGACTGGTGACCCTATGGGAAGAGATCCCAGGATCCTGACATGTGCCCACAGCCTATGTGGGAAGTAAACTAACTGCCTGATCATGCTACCTACAACCTTGATCTTGGATTTCAGCCCCAGAACTGAGAAAATTAGTGTACATCATTTAAACTACAGTTTGCAGTGTTTTGTTGCAGCAGCCTGGCATGAGACATGAATAATGATATGGAAAATAGCATGGCTAACTGACATCACACACGAGAGAGAGAGAGAGAGAGAGAGAGAGAGAGAGAGAGAGAGAGAGAGAGAGAGAGAGAGAATACGCTCTGTATGCATCTTGGCCACTTCAGTCAATGACAATTTTTATGTGACAATGAAAGGAACCATTGGCTATTTTGGGGATCTTTCTCATTTTCATGGAACTTTTACAATATCTATCAGTCTCTATAAAATATTTCTGGCAATATTTTGATTGGAATTGCACCAAGACTACTTTCACAATACTGTGCCTTCCAGTTCATGAATGCATCTGGTCTGGGGAAGGTCCAGGACTGTGGCATATGAAAGTCATTTTCCATTTATTTCCATGAGCTTCTGTAATTTTTAGTTCAGTGATCTCATCACTCACTTTTCTTATGACTGGGTATTACTATGATTCTGGTAAATTATTAAATTGCATTTATAATTGTATAATGATGCTCAGTAGAACTATAATTATTAATAACCTACAACCTTGAATACTTGTCTTATTCATTCCAATAGGTTAATTCCTTTATCCAACCTACTATCTGACTATATCTTAGACTGCTTTTAAAGAAATATATAGGAACTGTGCTTCTAAGAACTTGCTAGATTATAGCATGTCACTCTTTGAACTGCACATCTTCTTCAAGAGCACAAAGCACACTGTGCCTTCACCTACCTTCCTGTAAGGCTCTGTGCATGAGGCCTTCCTGACATGTGTCCCAGTCTTAAAGGCAAAGGCTATCTTCCTCATCTACATAGTCTAGTGCTTCCTGAAAGCCACAAGTACTAAGTGAACAGCTACAGAAATGAAATCAAACAAAGTTATCAGAGCTCAGTAACCACCCTAGGGCTCATGGTATACTATAACTCAATTTTCACGAAAATCTTTGCAACAGTAAGAACAGACAAATAAATAGCATGGCTTCAGGACATAGGTCAAGATAGCAATAAAGTGGATACTGTATAGTCACCTCATAAGCTACTATGTGAACACTGAAGGAAGATAAAAAATAAAAATAAAAATAAAAACAACAATGCCCCTAAACATTTTTAGTCTTTCTATGATGAAGACAGATAGAATTAGAGATAGACCCAAGGACAGTTCTGGCTTCTGGCCAAGACATAACTGGTAGTCAGTGAAGCAGAGCATGAAGGAGAATTGCTCCTTTCTGAGGTCCTAATCCTACAATGTCTGACAAGTTTCTATCTCCTGTTCTCATCATTAGAAAATACAGCTGACCCAAGTAAAGTGAGCATAACCAGAAAGCCAAGGCCACCTAACAAGTCTGGGTCTCTACTCTACCCTTAGGGCCTACCCTTGCCATGTGTACCCCACTACCAGAGTGGTTAGCAAAAGAGAACAGATACAGAGATGCCCTGCAGAATCAACTTTGGGAATTCTGAAGGGCGGTATCATGTCCCGCACAGCCCTGTCTTAGCCAGTTAGTCCTTTTCTCCTTGAGGGAGTGAGAAGTCCTCTGTGATTTTCTTCATCTAGGACTAACTAACAGGGACAGTCTTCATGCTGAATTCCCAGAAGTGCTAGCACTGCATGTGGAAGTGGCATGCTGGACCATCTCTCATCATCCCTTTCAACATTTGGGTGTTGAAGAGCAATGTAACTCGCACTCACCTTAGTGACTCCAAGGAACCATACCTTACAAAAGCCTACTGAGTGGTGTCAAGCCTTTCATTTTAACCCTGGGTTTATGGCATACTTTGGCACATGCTAGTTGAACCCCAAGGTCTCATATTTGAAAACTGGGACTATTGAAAAGACCACTTCCCTTGGGTGACCATGCTGTTTCTCCTTCTTTAGCATTCCCTGGGGCTCTTTCCAGGGCCAAAACATTCCAAGCAAATATCTCTAAACACCCAGCATTCTTTCTTTCTCCTTTTTTGCAGTTAGTCACAGGAAAAAGGCGCCCTGCTCCATGAAGGCTTTACAGGGCTACCCACCCCACAGGCCAGGATAAGACACAATAGCTGAACACATCCTCCCCATTGGCACTGCTGACAGTCTAGCTCCCAAGATGAAGCTGGTACATGGAGGTGTCTGCAGTCACTCATTACGCTGGGACTCAGTCACCGCAAGTGACAAGACCCTTGACAAGTACATGTTCCTGAGTAGTGGTATTTGTTCTTATTCTAATTTGATTGTGAAAACGAAATAGGTTTCTCTTTCAAGACAGGCATGTGAGAGAAAAGGGATGAGCTTTAGTCAAAATAAATGGGAGAATATATATAATTCAATGCAACTCACTGCATAGATCCTTTGAGATTTACCCTCTGTCCATTAGGGATCCAGGCAGGCTCTGCTCTCCCTTTGTTAATGCCAGTAACAACGTATAACAAAGCACTTTCTTTTCCCTCACCATTAGAAAATTCAATGAACATGTGCTTACTAACAGCTTAATCTATTTAGTGCAAATATACCTTTATCTCCTTTTGCAAAAAAGAAAAGTAACATACAATGTGAACCACACAGAAACTTCCAAAGCTGTAAGTTCTCTTGCTCGGTCCCCAAGCAGCTGTGTGTCTAGTTCACACAAGTACACAGGGTCAGCACTCACTGTTAAACTCCCTCTGCTCCTGAAATGTCAGGAACAGAAGCGGGCATGTTTAATAGCTAGTTTCATTTTTTACTACTCTGCAATGCTCAGGCAATAGCATAATAATAGAAGTTTACCTTGCGCTAAAGAATCTCTTTCCAGTAGAATCAGCTGAAAGGAAATCAACTAAAAAATGCTGAGAAAAATGAGCAATGCATTTAATTAAAGATGAGATATACCTTCTGTGAGGGGGTGTGCCAAGATGGATGGATGGATGGATAGGTAGGTAGGTAGATAGGTAGATAGATGGATGGATAGATAGTAGGTAGATAGGTAGGTATGTAGGCAGGCAGATAGGTAGATGGATGGGAGGATGGATGGATGGATGGATAGATGGATGGATGGATGGATAGATGGATGGATGGATGGATGGAGCACTGCTAGGGATGGAACCTAGCACATTATGCACAGCAAGTGCTCTACCACTGACCTATACTCCCCAGGCTGGTCAGTAGATGTGATATATTTCATAAGCCAACAATGGTTTGTAACCTCAAAGCCTGAGACTTTTGGTCAGTCATTCGTTGATTACTGCAAGAAAAAATTTTAACAATAGATGACAAGAGAAGACCATCATAATTGTAACTCTCTGCTTGCTTATTTTTTTTAAAGATAAGGTAATATTTTAAATTAAATTTACCTATAAAATTTCCATAAAATAAAAATACATGATCTCATAAAGTCAAATCAGTCTTTAATTGTAATAATAAAAATTACATTTCAGTAATGGTGTCTCTGAGTTAATAGCGCCATAAAATAGAAGCTGTACAGCTAGTCTCTGCTACTTGGATGGCTATGTCTACAGTTAGAAGGCAGGGCTCTGAGATACATCTAGACCTTGCTTGGGGCAGCCTACTGGGAAGGGCTTTCCAGGGCTGTACAGGTGAACCATGTACCACAAAAAAAAAAAAAAGACAACATTAAACTAGGAAATTCTCACACTGCAGTTAAGGTGGAGGAATAATAACTACTATGACTCAAGAGGTGACAGTAATATTTCCTAGTATCATGCATGCCGTTACTGCTGATGTTTGAACCTAAGAATTTATAAACATGATGCCAGTTACTTTTTCATTACTAGATCTTAAAGCCACCTATGAAGAGATTCAACTTTGTAGGTACTTTCATTATTTCTGAAAGAGGCTTCTGTTCATGTAAATCTTTAAAATCACTAATGAAAGAAATGTCTTCAATATGCCACCAACACAGAGCCATAGCATCTGCATGTCCCTGCCTTATTCCCATCTATTAGCTTTCTCCCTGGCAAGGCTGTACTCTCCCTCAACTATTTATCCTTCTCATGTGACTTCCTGAAGTACAAAATCCAGGCCACACATGTGGGTGAAAATATCAACACCTTAGGAAGAGCTAGGTTCTCTCTCATCTCAGTGTCCAAAAGCCTTCTCTCTCCATCTCTCTGCTCCTCTACATTCCTCACACTGAAGCCCCATCACCTCTATGGTCTCCACAATTAAGGATCATGTGGGCTAGATCATCCTGCCTGTCTAAGCCTTTCTGGTACCTATGAAGGCAGCTAGGCAGATGAGGAATCCTTCTGTTTTAAGCCCTGGGTTGCCTGCCTAAACACCTCTTGAATAAGCTGTATTCCTGCATCAACTCAAACCCAGAATAGGATCTCAAGATGGAGAGTGTGTGACTTCCAAGACCTCTCTCTCCCTTCTGTCCGTCCTCCTTCCCTTTCATTGACTTCAGAAGATCATATAGCTTCTTCATTGCTCCATGGACTTGGTCCCCTGAAGTGTGGTTTGTCATCCTCTCCTTTCCTGCACAGCCGTCCTTCATTCCAAGTCTTTGATGGTTCTAAAAGGCTACCACCTTCCCTAATTGCCCAGGTATTTGCCTATTTGAGCATTTTGTCTTTTGAGGACATAATTCAATTCATTTTTGGCAACTACTTTAACCCAACTGCTTCTTGACTAGCCTGTAAATTGCTCTAAATATGAGCTTCACCCTGTTCTCACTATGCTTAGCACACTGCTGGCAATCAGACAGTGAGTAGACGAACACAGCCAGGCACATTCCTGGCAATCAGACAGTGAGTAGATGAACACAGCCAGGCACACTCCTGGCAATCAGACAGTGAATGAGTGAACATAGCCAGGCACATTCCTGGCAATCAGACAGTGAATGAATGAACATACCAAGCACATTCCTGGCAAACAGGTAGTGAATGAATGAACATATTCAGGTACACTGCTGGCAATCAGACACAGGAGCAAATGAATGAACACACTCTAGCACTCTGCTGGATACCAGACAGATGGTGAATGAATGAACTCACTTAGGCACATGGCTGGCAGTCAGACAGACAGTGATCGCATTTGGGAGGGCTTTTCCACCAACTATGCCAAGTAGATTACATTTTTCTTTAAACTATACTGATCTACAGGAAGTAAAATATACAACAATTAGTAAAGGATAAATGGAACATAAAAATTTTCTTTGTTCTAACAATTAACTGTCTAAAGGAGGCATTAATCAAACAGTTCCATGTACAATAACACCAAAAATTAAACACATATCTGGATGTAATAATGTATGCCTGTAATACCAGCATTTGGGAGGCAGAGGCAAAAAGTAAGACTCCATAAACAAATAAGAATAAGTAACTAAATCCTCAGGAATACATTTAACCAAGGAGGAAAAGACTTATACACTGAAGATAGAAAAGCACTGTAGCAAGAGAACACAAATAAAGGCTGGTGAGATGGCTCTGTGGCTAAAGCACTTGCTGCCAAGGCTGATGACTCCTGCAAGTTATTCTCTGACTTCCCTCATATGCCATGGCTCTCGTGTGTATACACACACACACACACACAGAGAGAGAGAGAGAGAGAGAGAGAGAGAGAGAGAGAGAGAGAGAGAGAGAGATATTAAATGTATTGTATGAGAAAAGAATTTATTTTCAAATAAAAAGAAAGACTTCCACTGAGACACTGGAGACTTAGAGGTGGCAGCTATACAAGTCCAACAATAATCTCTCAGTCTATGGCCCTGGTATAATTTCACAAAAACTGGAATATGGTATTTCTCTCTACTTCTACATTGTACAAAACAATTCTAGATGGTGGGTGGTGATACAACTCAGAGGCCCATTCTCTAGCCAATGTTTTTGGTCTCCTAGATTGTACTAAAGCCAGGCATTATTACCAAGGAATGCTTGCCATTTCTCTTGTCCTCTCTGACTTACATTGCCCCCCCTTCATTATTAGACATGCAAAGGGTGGCTCTTTGGGGAACTAGATATGTTTCCTATGTTAGCCCTTTCTATTCAGACAAAGTATCTCATGAGACAAAGCACACAGACAGTGATGTTGCTATTTTCTTCTAGGACTTTTCATTGTATAAATATTCCCTCTATAAACTAGGCATGGTAACACATACCTATAATCTCAGAATTTAGCAAGAGCATTAGGAGTTACAGGCCAGCTCAGGTTACATATAGATAAATAATAATAATAATAATAATGATGATGATGATGATGATGATGATGTTTGCTCCAGGTACCAAGTTACAAAGCCTAAATCTCAGAAATTATCACAAAGATTACTGTGATATGTCTCAAAGTACCTAAAACCTCATAAGCCAATGTAAAAGCTACTACTATGGCATAACCAAAAATCTTAAAATAGTTCTTAAGGTATTTAGTTCTTACCAAATCAAAGTCTGTGCACAAAAGTCTGCAAAAACTGCAGATCTGATGCAGCCCATGCTAAATGCAGTCAAGCTAAATATCAGACTTGAGATATTGCAAGCTACAAATCAATATGCACAATCAAATGACTAGAGTGAACACTATTCCAAAATAACAAGAAGGGTTGGCACCTCTCACATGGAGGTTTATCCAGAGGAAGCTACGCATAGGCATATCAATAGTTGCTTACACAAAGGCAAAAGTCCAGCCTACCACGTTGTCACCCACAAGGAATATAGGCACAGGTCATCACCATTTATCACCCTCTTGCCTAGGCACCCCCCCCAAACAGATGATTCTTTGTGGCTATCAATTATGTTACCAGTCAGTTTTGTGGGATCCTTTTGCTCTGCCTAGCTGAAGCTCTTCAAGTGCTGGTCTTTGGTAACCCTGTATCTCTCAGCATCTAACAGCAGCTCTATTACAGTTCTCAAGCAAACTCCATTAAAGGGGCCCTTGCCTCTGCAAGTATTTAGCTCATCAGCAGTCTAGGAAGTCAGGGTTTTCTGAGTGCTAGATAATAGTGAGCAGTGTAGCTTCAGGGCCTGGGACCTGAGATCTTGGGCCTAAAGACTTCACAGCTCTCTGAAACCCTTCTTTACCCTTAGTTCTTAACCTTTCTCTGCTTCCTCAGTTCCTCTTGTCCTCTTGCTGCTCCCTCAGTGTCCAGCTACCTGCTGTTGCCTTGGCTGCTTTCATAGATGAAGCCCTTTGGGAGGCAGCCACCGATGCTCTGTTGCTGCTGCTGCTTTTATCGCATAGGCCTCCAGCACTGTGTTTTACCCCTTCTTGCAGAGGTCAGTGCAGCAGTCACTGTCTGCCAATCACTCAGCTCTAAGTCTTCAGCTTCCCAACAGCTGGCTGCCTCCTGCTTTTGCAGCTCATCCTGCCAAGGGGCTGGATGTCATTGCTGCTGCGTCTGTGCTGCCTCAGCCATGGACACTGCTCTGCTATCTCTGATACTTCTTCCCTCCTATTACCAGCTCAGTCTGCTCTACTAAAGTAGACAAGACTACAAGACAAGCCAGTAATTGAGCCTATTGAGCAACACTGGGGAGGCAGAACAGGAGTGGATCTTCCAGCAGTATCACAAGATATGCTGACCTGCCTGCTTAAGTAACCGGAGATGGTGTGTTTGCAAATAAAGGTCTGTGTTTGTACCAATCATGGCAAAGTCTCTTTTGCATGGGGCACAGCAGCCCCTCTGCCAAACCACCAAAGGAAGTACTCCCTTTGGGAGTTGCATGACCCTTTCATGGGGGTCGCCTAAGACCATGGGAAAACATAGAGATTTACATTACAATTCATAATAGTATAAAAATTAGGCATGAATTAACAACAAAAATAATGTTATGGTTGGGGGTGTCACAATGTGAGGAACTGTATTAAAGGGTCACAGCAGCATTAGGAAGATTTGAGAACCACCGGTCTAGGTTAAAGCCCTTGTAGTCGGATCCACCATGGCTGCAAAAGCAAATAAATGTCCAGGACAAACTGAAGCCATCCCTGATAGTCCATCGCCTTCAGGAGCCAACACAACCAGCTACCATCACAGTTCAGTTTCCTCAAGACATGTTCAAAATGACCATAAGAGTCACATAGTTTCTGACTGACAGTCCTTTTGTTCGAGAGTCTGGGCATGTAGCTAGAAAGGATCCAATAGCGTCCTATAGGTGTGTCTAACCTCACCCCTATCGTTGCTTTTGCACTGGAATAGAAACAACAGGAGACATGCTTACTTCAAGTACTTAAAGAACTTCTCAGTAGGGCTCTGACACTGGGTAAAAGCACTTTCTGCCAGGCCTGAGCACCTGAAGTCTATCTCCAGACTCGATGTGGGAGAAGGAGCAAATGGACACCTGCTGCTTGTCCTCTGCCTCCACATGTACACAGTGATACGCACAAAGCAAAAAAATAGATGTCAAAGAAAATTTGAAAAAAATATCATTAATACAAATACTGAATCAACATATCTTAACAGTGTTTAAATATTATCTAATACCTTCCCAGTGCCCGGAGAGAGATGGGTCCCTCTCATTGTTCATTCCCAAATCAGCCTATGAATTTAATTCAGCAAAAATCCCACCCCTCAAAGACTTTTGTGTAATTCAAGCTGATCCCAAACTGATCATGGAAAGACAAAGGAGCTAGAACTATGGAATAACTGTAGAAACTAGGATGTGTTGGAGGACACCCACAGCACAGGGTGGATAATTGCTCTCTTGCTGCAGCAAGCAAGAGAGCAGCAACAATCAGAGTGAAAGGAACTCCTGTCAGTGGAGCAGAGCAGATCCAAAACCAGCTCCTCACAGGCATGGCCACTTGATCAAAGACACAGAACAATCCAAGGGAAAGGCTGGTCTCAACCAGCTGCTAGAACAACTGGATGTTCACAGAAATTAACTTCAATCAAAACTAAAACCTGATGGAAAAATTACCTCAAATGTATCGTAACTATAAATGTAAAATGTTACTCTGCAAAACTCTTAGAAGTCATAGGACAAATCCTAACACCAAAAACAATCCATGAAAACAGAAATTGATTAAGTGGACTTCATCAAACTTATGTTTATCCAACAAAAGACACTGGTAAGAAAACAAAAATATATACCATAGACTGGAAAAAAATCACAGGTTCTCTTTTCTGCAAATTAATTTTGTATTTTCCAGAAAATACAATGAACTACAATAATGTCATTTTTTTTAAGTGGGCATAAGGTCTGAACAAATATATCATCAAAGACAGTGTGTGGCTGACAAACAAAAAGCCTCAGTATCACTCTGCACTTGGAAATTCAAACCAGGATGATCATGCTCATAATTAGGAAGTGGGAAGAGGGAGGGAAAACTAACAGTACCACATGCTGGTGATGGTGTGAGCCCCCTAGAACTCATGTACTGAGCTCCAGGAAAGAAGTTGAACAAACTGACCATAGAACCCAACAACTCATGTTTATCCAACATAAATACGAACACATGCTCATAGAGAAATTATTATAGGGATGTTCATAGTAAATTGTTTGTAGTCTCCAAAAACTGGAAAGCACCCAGATGTCCATCAACCAGCAAAGGAGAAAACCGAGAGGTGCCGTCACTGGTGGAATAAATCTTAGCAACAAAAGCTGTGCATGCGTGTAGCTGCATGCAAGGATTTCTAGTGCATTCTGCCAAGGGAGAAAAGCCAGATTTCAAAAGTTACATATTGTAAATCTTTCTGAATGTAACACTGTGGAATAGGCAAAGCTATAGGCACTGCAGACAGGTGAGTAGCTGCCAGCTGCCAACTGCCACTGAGGGGAGGAACCACAAGTAACCCTAAGAGAGCATCTCTGCGGCCGTGGTTATGTCGTAAAATTTGAGTGTGGTAGTGGTCATGTGACTGCACTTGTCATAGAACTGGGGCATGGAAAGGGAGTATTATTTTTACCTCAATATATTTGACTTTAAGAACACAAGCCCATCTCACTGTAGAGCATGAAGCTAAGGACTGGTAGGGGGTACTTAGGCAGACTGTCTTGCAGGTATGTTGTACATGCAGTAATGTTGTAAGGTTGCGGTACACAAGCTCAAGCTCCTGTACCTCTACACAGCAGCAGCATCTGAAGCTTACCACATACATGCAAAGGTTCCCATCCGTCTCTTTAACATTTTCTTGATTTCAGCAATATTTGTTTAGAACTAGAAAAAAAGACAGAAATAGAAGCCCAGTGCTGATAAACAATTGATCTTGCAGAATAATCAACTCTACTCAATAAAAGAATCTGAGACTCAGTGTTCAGCTTGAGATTAAATACCTTTGTTTTTCATCCAGTTTTTATACTGTTTAAACAAGGGGGTTTTTGTTTTGTTTTATTTTTTGGGGTTTTGTTTTGTTTTGTCTTGTCTTATTTTGTTTTTTAAGCCTTGACTTTTTAAAGGTCACATTGTGCAACATTTTTCTAAATCTTTGTCTGGTCTCACAACAAGGTAAGTTTCCTTAATGCTGCTACAAACCAGGTAAAAGGCATGCCGAGGTGGAAGTTAAATAAAAAGCTACCTCAAATAGCATTTTTAAAAGGCAAACATCAACCTTGTAAGTATTAAAAGCACGTTCTAAAATCCACTCTGATGACAGTTTAAGAAAGCCGCTTTTATGTGCTGGGAGCCTGGCTCTGCAAGGTCTTTTAAATGCCAGTGTTTACCTAAAAATGCAGGCAAGGACCAGAATCTGGCCTTGAAGAGGCGCCTTTTGACTGCACACAGTGAACCCAATCTTTAACCAATAAATTGTTCTACACCTTTGTCTCTGCCGAGAGAGGCAGAGGTCTGCTCTCACAAGAAAGCACAAGCCTCTTTAAAGTCAGGTAGCTCTTTACTCTGCACCTCTGTACTTGTTGGTTTAGAGTCTCTGAGTGACAATGCACATCACTGGTGTTATGGGGGGTTTTGTGCTGTCATCTGTGCTACTTATTGTACTTTGACTTAGATCAAAGTCAAAAGCTTCTAGAAAGACATTCAGACCACAATGTGACAAATAGCATGCCATGTTTGACACAGCAAACAATAAATTACTTTCATCAACCTGATTAAGAATCCTGTGTTTTCAATGCTAATTCTGATGTCTGAAATGATAGAACTTTCTACATTTTCAAACAAGGAGTTTCAAATATGAAGAAAAAGACATAAATAGAGCCCACATACCACAAGTTCTGAAATCCCTACTGTTCAAAGGACTGCGGTTTCACCCTGCTATTGTTCAAAGCTCATTGTAAGGTTTAAGTTGAATAGTACACATTCAAATCAAACATGCTAATGCACCATTTTCTTGGTTGGAAACAATTTGTGGTGTTATCTATCCCAGACCAGACTGAATCACCAGCCTTGGCAATGTTCAATAATGCTGTTACAACCAGTGGCTTTCCCTGTGGGCTTCAGCTACAGGTGCTCTCTACAAAGAACAGTTTCAGACAGAGCAGGAATGGGCTGTCACACTCTATCAAGAATGCCACCACCAGTGCACAGCCTCCTCTTGCTCAGAGCCTCCATCCCAAGGTGCAAGCTGAGTGTGTTACTCACTCCCTACAAAATCTTGCAAGGGAGGAATTAGTCTGCCATTTTCTAAGTGAAGAAATTGGGACACAGACTTAACTTCTCTAAAACAGATTTGAACACCTCTTCCTCTTTCTGTCTGTCTCCGTCTCTCCCTCCCTCCCTCTTTCTTCTTTGTGGTACTAAAGATGGAAATGGGGCCTTGCACACGCTAGATAAACACTTTACCACCATGCTATAGCACTACCTTATTCAAACACATGCATTAGCATATGCATTTATAACCATACACAGAATAATGACAAACTGGGGTACCAGAGTCATTTGGCCCATCGTGTGTGTGTGTGTGTGTGTGTGTGTGTGTGTGTGTGTGTGTGTGCACGCGCGCATGCATCCACCAAATAGAAACCACAGAAGTTCTGACCTGTACAAAAGCGAAGCATGGTAACCTGGGTTTGCATACTCAAGAGTTATTGTCTAAAATGATAAACACATTTATTTGTTTGTTGGTTGGTTGGTTTTCAAAACAAGGTGTCTCTGTGTGGCCCTGGCTGTCCTAGAACTTGCTCTGTAGACCAGACTGGCCTTGAACTCAAGGGATCCACCTGCCCCTGTCTCCTGAGTGCTGGGATTAATAGCATGTGTAATACCACCTGGCTAGTAAACAGATTTAAAAGGTTCTTCTTGAACTTCCTTTCTATTGGGAATCTAAAATTCTTCTCCAATTTTTAAAAAATTTTAGCATTAGTGTGTGTGATGTATGTGACATGCAGTAGAGATCAGAGGATGACCTTCAGGAGTATCTGGTTCTCCCCTCCCCCCCTCACACGGGTTCTAGGGAACTGAACTGAACTTAGGTGGGCAGCCTTGCACAGAAAGCATTTCACCCACTGGCCCACCTTGCTAGTTCTAAATATTTTTTATATCTGAGGAAACTAAGGAAGAATCTGGCTCAATATGGCAGAACACACTGCCTCCTTCCAACTTCATATACTCAATTCTTAAGCCTCACTCTGAAGCCCCTACATCCAACAGGATGTGCACTTACAGTCCACACACCTGCAGCCCACACGTTGACATGCACATGGTTGAGGCCTACAAGCCTTGAGGTCTGCATACCTGGGGTATATACAGTTGGGGCCCACATACTCCAAGGTCTACACAAGTAGACTTCACGTATCTGGAAGTTATACATCCTAGGTCCTCACACCAGGAGTCCACACACCCTGAGGTCCACATCCCAGGCCTGTAATACACCATCATGGTGTCCACATCTCTGTGGTCTATAAACCTGGAGTCTACACATCTGGATTCTATACTCCTGGGGTCTATATGTCTGGAGTCATCATACCTGAGGCCCACATCCCAGGTACCCATAATCCTGAAGTCTATACACCTGGGCCCATACATCTGGAGTCCTCATACATTTCCCACTCTTAGGAATGGCCCCAACTGCTCTTTATAAGTCCATCCATGTCCTCTCAAGCCATGTCTGCCTGCATATGTTGTTATTCTTTCCAAATGCTTCCCCTCTCCATTACTTTGCCATGCCTTGATCTTTATTGACTTTTATGGCTACTATTCCTCCAAATCGTCTTATTCTAAAGTCTGGCCTCCACATACAGACAGAGGATCTCAAGTAAGAAAACATTTCAGGGCAATTACAAGAGGGCACTGCCACAACTGAGGCACTGGACCCAGATGCACTTAAATAACCCACAGCTGCTGTTCTTGAGGATCAACACAATTTCTTCATGACTCATTTTAAGGATAATAAAAAGATTTAATATGTGTGGAAATGTAACCTGTCAGCAAGATCAGTTACTTTTGCTAAGAAACTGTCCAGACAAAAGAAATGGATGCAAACAAATATTGTATGAATTAAAAAGCCATTCACAACTTCAAATTTTTCACAAAAAGTATTCACTTTGAAACTTTATTTATGGAAAAAGCCAGGTATGTAATATAGAATAGCTTATTTTTAGTACTTATCTGTGAATTCATAAATACTGAGTTCATGGACTGATGTCTTACTTGAAAGGTTAAGTAACGATATATTTCATGTTATGATGCTTGAACCGCCATTAAGCTGTCTTCTCTTTATGTGCTTATGTGCAACCACTTTCACTTACCTGAACAAAGTGAATAACCACGGCCACACTAGAAATAGGGTAGGAGCAAAACTGCAGATTCACTAGCAAGCATGTGGTGACTATTTAAACCTGGCTCTCCTGCCATATCTCTCCTGCCTATGCACATGCACAGAAGCAAGCACAAAAGCATTATGGACCGACTAGACTGCCTCACCATCCCCACACAGCCAGCTTAGGTGATCCAACGGCCCATGGGCGCCATCTGAATATTACTTATTTTTGGCTTCTTTTTCTTTCTTTTTTCTTTTCTTTTCTTTTTTTTTTTTTTTTAAGAAAATTACCTTTTATCCCAGCCGAGACCAATACAACCTCCTCCTCAGCCTGACTATAATCACCAACCTATAGAGTGAGTGACTCATCAGACAAGCAAGTCTTGTTTCTTAATGCCCTTGGTTAGCAGTACAAAAAGGTGGTGGCACAATCTTAGTGTAACAGTGGAAACTGATGCAGTACATGGAAGCACTGAGAGACGCATAAACAAACGGACAACAGTCCCTGCCCCTGTAGCTCCTCGCACACACTCCTGTAAGTAATCCCAATGTCATGCCCCACGACATATAGCAACTAGCTCAAGAAAATCAGCATAGCTTAGATCAGTGGGGCTAGAAGGCCAGGTCTGTGCAGCAATTTCCTCCATGATAAACCTTGGAGGGAAGCTTTTTAAGACACAGGATGTTTAACAAGAGGTCAAACATTCCAGCCTAAATGGAAGTTGGCTAAGCTAAGGAAGTAAACAACTCAAAAGCTTTAGCAAGCCCCTAAAATTGACCAAATGCAATAAGGACTACAGAGAAAAGACTTGCAGAATAGCCAAGTCACCATAAAGGAGGAGACCAGCCAAGTTACCTAGAGGACTCTCAGACAAGCTGAGAGGTCTAAAAGAGGCTCAGACTACCTAAGCTGCCTGAAACAGTCTCCAACCTGTTGATGCCTGCAGAAAGTACAGTGAGCTTCTAACAGCTGTCAGCCATGCTAGGGTGGACTCTTGGTGATGCAGACGTCTGAGTCCTTACTGCTCCTGTAATTCCTCGCACACACTCCTGTAAGTTATCACCGTGTTGGACTTTGGCCGTATACTTTCTTTGGTTTGCTGTCAGTTCCCTATCTGAGGTGAACAGATGTGCTCATGTCTCTCCAGAAATAGTGTCACACGCCATGATACAGTTAGCATGGTGCACTCCTGCGCATCCTGCCCTACTTCTCAGTTAGGCCCTAATACAGACAGCATGTCTATCTCTGAACGACAGCTCAGGTACCAAAGGTCACAGAATTCATTAAAAAGTCCCAAGGAAAACCCAAAGACACTGTGTGGGGTGGGTGTGAGGAGCTAAAATAAGACTAGAGGACACGGAAAACCTTGACCTCCTTTCTGCTCCAACAGTCAACAACCCCAACTTAAGAAGCCTCAGATCTCATACGAAAACCCTATGGCTTTAGGTCATATCACTCAATGCACATGCCCAGCTTTCAACAGGAAAGACGCTGCATGCAAGCAGGCAAGAAATGCACTTCCTGAAGCCAGAAGGCAGCAGCAAATGAAACCATGGAAGAGTCTGAAGTTAACCAAGAGGGGATTTAAACTGTGAGTAATGAGATAGTGGCTAATATAGTTAAGATGTTGTCTGCTCTCCAGTGGTTATGCTAGGCTTGCTCTTCATTACGGCAGTGATGACATAATGGGAGGTCCTCAGGCCACTGGAGCATCTTCTTGGGAAGAATAAAAGGTAAGGTTAGAATTATGGTCAAGGTAAAAGAACCCAAAATTTGTTCTTTTGTTATAAAAAGCCTGAGATACATTCTGACTCAGTAAGGCTTCTGGTCAAGCCTGACTCAGAAACTCCTACCATTGCATAGCATCCAGTGCAAGGCTCTCTCCAGAGTCAAGCTGGTTGCATCACACTGAACAGCTCTTTTTTTCTTTACTAAGTAACCTGCCTTGCTCTGGTGAAACACATAAGCCACATGCAAGGGGAGATGAGAAATATGAGTATAGCGAAGGGAAGAAGACAGAATCAAAAGGGAATACAAGTTCAAAACCCTAACAGAAATGAGAATCACCGTGGATGGCCCATCAGAAGAATGAACATGCCCACCACAATCTTTGGGTCAAAGATTTGTCAGCAGGACACTTCCTACTAAAGAGCTAATACATGAAAACCCACCACCTCACCTGCATCTAGGAAGATACAAAGCCATTATACAATCTCCGAACTAATAGGATTTTTTAAAAAAGGAAGCCAGGCATAGTAGCTCACATCTAAATTCCACTACACAGGAGGCTGAAGCAGAAAGATCATGAATTCAATGTAAGCCTAGGGTAATACGGAAAGCCTGTCTCAGTGTCAAGACAAAAGCAGAAAACACCAAGTGTTAGGACAGATATGGAAGCACCAAAGCCGCAGACTTTGTGTGTGAGGACAAAATGTAGAGCAACTGCTGTGAAAAGCAGTCTGGAAGTCACACATACTGACCAGTGATTTCACGTACAAAAAAGTGGTAAGAGTAGAAATGAAACATGAGTTTCATGGCAGTGCTCCTATTTGTGAACTTATGATCATATAATCAAATGTGATATAGCAGTGTATAGCAGTATTCAGTCATACAAAGGAACAATGCACTGGTACATGCTAAGACATTAAGGGACCTCAAAAATGCCACATAAAAGAAGCCAGACACTTAAGGTTATAGGCACAGAATACAAATTGGTAGCTGCTAGGGGTTGGGTTGGGGCAGACACTCTTTGCATGGGTGCGGGGTTTGTCTCCACTGTGCAGTACAGGAATGTTTCAGAGCTAGAGAAAGGTAGTTATACAACACTGTGGGCATATCAAATGCCACTAAGCTATTCACTCTATGATGGCCAGTGTTGTTCTATGGGATTTTACCTCAAAGAATTTCTTTTAAAAATTGATGCAAAATATTGGGCATGATGCTGCATTCCTTGCCATCAGGAAGGAGATAGGAGGACTGATGTCCATTCGAGGCCAGCAAGGCTACACAACAAGTTACAGGCCACCCTGGGATACATAGTAAGACCCTGTCTAAAAATAGTGGTTTTTTTTAACAAATGAGAAGTTCAGGAAGCTGCCACCAAAAGACCTGACTTTTGAGAACTGTCCAGAGAAGTCATGCAGAGAAAAAGAAGATAATTTAGGACAGAAACTCAGAGCCAGTCTGTTTTTCCATTCAATGAAAAAGAGTGATAACTGGGTGATTACAACTTAGGGTAAGAGAAATGAGTGGCAGATGTTATAACTCACATGATGTTCTAAGGCGTGGGTAAAAGGACTGGCAACCCTTTTGTAGGTATCTGCATTGGCCAGGACACAGCACCATGTTACCGGACTCAAAAGAAATTAAAAAATATTTTGAACTAAGGAAAATAAAACCACTAGTCTTCAAATTTTGTAGGATGCAGCAAAAGCAATATTTAAATCAAAACATAAGCCAGACATAGTGGCTCATATATATTGTCCCAGATACTCACGCCATTGAGGAAGGAGGATAAGTTAACGTACGTCTTAGGTCCTGAGGTCTGAATCACACTGAGCAACAAAAGAGACTCCTCCTAAGGGGAATACTACTATCACAAAGTAGTAATTACAAGGTGAAATTTTTAAGCAAAAGACTAAAGAAAAATATTTATGACTAACTGAAGAATGGCCACCCTAACAAAACATCAGGAATTAATCATTTGGATACGGTGGGGAATTTTTAAATGAGATTTGTAAAAAGAACTTTATGAAGTTGGAGAGGAATACCTCAGGACAGAACGATCAGTAGGCACTGTCCAAAGCAATTCACATACATTATCACATTTTAACCTCACCTCAGCCTGAAGGTCTTAAAAGAACCCCCATTTTCACTGAAGTTCTTCCTGCTCCAAGTAACAGAAAATCAGACCCACGATAGATGAAGCAGGCTAAGAAAAAAGACCAAGAGCCAGGCTAGCTGCAGGGCTCAAACTACATCACCCATCTTGGACTGGGTCCAAATCCCAATTCTTCCATTTCCTGTATAATCCTCCTTCTAAGGTTCACCTGGTGGCCCCACACCTTCAGGCTCTTAGCCCATGATGCTTATGGGACAGATGCAGCTGCAGTTTCGTGTCTTTTCTTGTTCCCACATTCAGCAGGAAGAATTAAAGGAATTTTCCAAATTCGCCCCTCCCCCCCAACCACTTGAGTTCCTGTGGCTGGCTCAGCTAAGCCAGGACCCCCACCCCCCACCCCATGATGTCACCATCATCATGGTACCAGGGTTTCCAACCAGTTTCAATTGGCCACACGTTCACTCACAGAGTAACTTCCAGGGCTACTGTTGGGGATAACTGATGATGAAGCAAGGCCCTCTTTGTTAACTAGAACCAATGTTTAGGAAAACAAAGCAACTTGCCAAAAACCAGACATCTTAAAAATAAGTGTAGGTTTAAAACTCAGGTCTAGTTAATGGTATCTAAAAGCTTCTCCCACTTAGGCTTCAATAAAGACTAGTGTTAAGACTGCAAAAAGGTAGAACTTATGGAAACATAAGCTAAGAGTGTACTAGTTCTTGAAAACACCTGAACTTTAACCACCACGTGAAAATTTCGTAACAAAACTTACTCAGAGTTGGCCTGCTTTTAATCTGCTTCTACAGGATTCAAATAGAGCAAACTCAGAAAGCTCGTTGCCGGGGGGTGGGGTGGGGGGAGTTGTAACTTTTGAGTTTAAAATTATATTGTTCCAGAAATGTATCATGTATATTAGATTTACATCGACTTTTCGGACTCTGGTGACAGAAGACCATTTTCCAGCTCAGTAACTTCTGTAGACTTTATGTGTGCAGGGCTTTGCATTTTTGTGTTTTCTTTGTACTTCCAGGTGAACTGTATTCCAATTTACTTACAACGCTGTCATTTGAGGCAGGAGAAAATCAATACAGACTTCTACTTGGCACAAGAAGTGAGAGACTTTTAAAGGACCCCTGGGGTTCAAGACTGATTCAGTGGTCTGCGCCGGGGTGCAGATTTAGAGGGGTAAGAGGAGATGGCACCGAGTGCTGCGGGGCTAGGTACCCTGGGGAAAGTCAGCAGGCGCAAGATAGCTAGCTCTCTCCACCCTCACCTTAGCTTTCAGAGCAGCCATGACACCCTAGGGCTTGGAGGGAGCCACAGGGGTGGGGGGTGGGGGGGATGGCAGAGGGTTGAGACACGAACGTGAAAAGGGCAGCACCCGGCAACAGGCTGATAATTAGGGCGATTACCGGGAGCCAAGGCTGGACAATGCAGCCACCGTGAGAGGAACACTGGGAAGCCAGGTGGCGACGCCACATTGCTCGCGAAACAATCGAGAGACTGTCAACAAATCTCCCTACTGAGGGGGCGACAGAGAACCCACTACAAAAGCCGCACAGGTCAGCGCACCCCCCGGGACGCACCGCGCAGCTTGACCGGAGCGCAGCCGGCGACCGCGGGAAGGACGCGGAAGAAACAGCCTAGGAAGAGGTGGGAGGAGCCGCGCACGCCTCACCACACACGCCCGCGGCGCGCGGCCCACGACGACGTAACCTCCCCAGCGTCCGGAAGCTGACAACTCCGCGAGGGGCGGAGCCATGACGCAAAGCGTCCGTGCCTCAAGGCGCTCGCAGCTGGTGAGGCCCGGAGGGCGTCTGGTCCGCCGGAGGAGGAGGTGGTGGAAGTTGCGAGCATGCGCACTGAAGACCCGGCGGAGCGTGCGAGCATGCGCACTCGAAGCGCGGAGGCTGCTGGTTGCCTTGGAAACGAGGAGCGGCTCTGGGCAGGTGGTGGTGAAGGCCGGCTGCGTTTGTCCCGCAGCGCTGTCCAAGGCGTAGAGAATCTTTGGTGCAGAGGGAGGCAGTGAAGTCGCGTAGTGTTGGGGTGGGAGGTCCGGGTGTCTGTGGGCGCCCGCGGGTCCTGCCTGCGCTGACCATGGCGTGTGGTGTACCATGGGCCAGACGTCCAACGACATCACTGGGCTCTGTGGGATTAGTTTAAATTTATATGCCGTGTTTCCTATGCATTTTTAGTGATGTGTATATTGTCTTTTGATCACTTAGAGTACTGGCGACTAACTGCCTTGTCATCACGTGCTGATTTCCTACCTGGCACAACCTCCTAACCCTGTGCAAGCTGAGACTTAAAGGCAGTATTTTGTTGTGGCTGTTAGTGTCAGCTGAAGTTGTTTACCTCTCTTCTGTTGCCAGACTAACAGGTCACCTCTTATCCTTTTATGTTTTCTCATACTAGATCTGGCACGTTTCAGTATTTTGAATTATATAATTTGCTGATACTGGGACTTTGATGAGGTATTTTTTTTAATGCTCTCACCTTGATATTAGTCACAAGAGTACAATAAAAACTAGATAAAATTGTAGACTAATTAGCCACCTATGGTTTAACGATGGTATGAATCTTGTTGAAAATTAAGCAATTTTTGATATGATGCACACTTGATTTTTGCTGAGTTACAGGCGTTTTGAACTTAGGAAATAATGGCAGTGACTTTCGGTATTTTGCATGCTTTTCTCCAGCCGATGATAAGAAACATTGAGTACAAACGCTTTTCATAGATCTTCATGCCAGAACTGAAAAGGAGCAGGAAGGTGGGCACATTGAACACTGCCCCAGGCTTCTGAAGGAGCTGGAGAGCAGCTGGGTTCTTTTCTTAGTCTTAAATCAGTTGTCTCACACACGACTTCCTATGGGACTCACTTTCCTGTAATCTTTTTCATTGTTGCAGTGCTGGGGGTAGAACCCAGGGCCCCGGGCATGCGTACATGTGGCCCAGCTGCGCTGCCAGCACCTTCCTGCAAGATAGTACCACCCCCCAGGTTGTTTTTTTTTTAAACATGCTCTATTTCTCTCCACTGTAGAATATTATGGACACTTGCCTTCATAAAAAATAACTCTGTGGTCCCAAAACTTAAAAGGTCAATACCAAATAATTCCCCCAGCTTTTTTTTTAATTCCCCCAGCTTTTAAGGGAATTGGAGCAACAGTAACCATTTATGGGTATCTCCTGCAGAACAGTCCCTTGAAAGCCCTTGGCGGGGTGTTTCTTCTTTTGTGTAATAATCACTCAATGTCAGTATTTTTGTGTGTTTTATGGATGTAAAAGCTGAGCCAGAGATGTTTAAGCTTGCCCCCAAAAGTGGAAAGCCGTTCTCTCCCACCTGTGTGTTGATAGGTTAAAAGTGGCCAGCATGCCCCTTACATCCACTTCTGAATTGTTTCCTTTCTCTCTGGAGGGAAAAACTACACCATGCTGGTTTACAGGGCATCATTGCTTTCTCTTCAAGACTCGGGTTAAATGTTTTTAAGGGTTATGCATTTACTTAGTATCTGATTTTGGTCCAAGACTTTGCCCTAGGACTGTTTTTACTGCTAGACTGTTCTTTATATTTGCGTTCTTTCCAGCACTGTGCTAAGCTGTTTGAGGACAGGGATGGACTGGGTTGCAACTGTGTAGATCGGGAGGGATAGCTCGTGCCAGTCTGTAGCTGCCTTTCTTAATTAGCATCCTCTGCGCGGCCCTGGTAGACCTGCGTGTTTACATACACTCTCATTCTCTGTTCACAGAAGAAGAAGAATGGAAGTTATTGTAATGTGATGCTAGAGTTTGGGGAAGCCACACCACAGTGTTTCCTGATTGAGCATGTTAAAAACTAAGGTATTCCATCTTCCTCAAAACCCACACACATGGGTTCACCCATGGGATGTAGTCTAACTGGACCTTCAACAGCTATAAAAATAGTTTACAAACCTGTGTCCATGAGAAACTGGGAGTGGGTGGGAGGTGTGTGCTGTGGGTAACATACAGTAAGTCTCCAAGTACTGCCTGCAGGCCCCTCCTGGCTCAAGGACCTGGTTCTGCAGGAGATGCTTAAAAGTTTTCACCAAAGATCTTGTACTTAAGAACAAGATTCCTTTTAGCATTTGACTGGAGTCTGATTTAGTTACAGCAAAACAGCAGGAGCTTACTTAAGCACATACAGGTTTGAATTTATTGGTTTATGATTAAGGTTCCACTAATTAAATGAAAAGATTTCCCTGTGTTTCTAACATGGATGGATGTTGGGCCTGGGGTTTGCTCTGACTTAGCTGTCGCCCTGGCATTCCTATAGCGTCAGTGGAGCACCAAGCCTCAGTTTTCTTCTACATGATGTTACTTACTGTTCTGGTAAATAAGATCCCCCTGCACACTTTTTAGGATCATTCGTCCAAAAGAGGCAATTTAGCAGTCACTGCAGTCGCCTTGCAGGACCACATTTTACATGACCTCCAACTTGGACATCTCTCAGTAGCAGATCCTTGTAAGACAAAAGTGCAAAGGAATGAGAACAAATCAAAACCTCTCAAGAGAAATGCAATGGCCACAGTGGATACCGGGCTGAGAAAAACTACAGAGGGCCCCAAAGTGGAGGATCCAGAGAAAGAATACGTTCTAGACCCCACACCGCCTCCGTTAACTTTAGGTAAGCTAATCTGGTCTTTTGCCCTTTGGCTTAATGCTAATTAACCCAGTGTAGCCCTGTCAAGTTGGATGGTGCCCTGTTTACAAGGATGAAACAATGGTGTATTTGGCGTAAAAATACAACCTTGACATTTTCATTTTATCGGCAGGTCCTGGCAGCCAAGTGTGTTGTTACTAAGGCTCTAATGCCAGCTTTTTGTTTGCCAAGGTTTCTTTGGTTGTTTTGTTTTGCTTTCACTTCTGAGATGAAGGGTTATTGATGGAACTATCCCATAAACAAGATGGCTGTCAGCAATACTCTGATGAAGCTGCAGCAACAGGGGCAGGTGACTTGCTTTTGTGAGTGTGAATTCTTGGGTATGTACATTGTGCCTGGCTTTATCATGTGCCCTTTGGCACTCCACATAATCCCAGAGTCGCGTCTGTGTTTCTATACAGTAAGCCCTGCTGCCTTCCTTTGCATAATTTTGCTGGCTTTGGGAATCTCCTTATATAGCCCAAGCTGGCCTTCAACTCTCAGTCTCCCTGCCTCAATCTCCTGAGTGCGTGGGTTACAGGTATGTGTCTACATCTTTGTGTCTTTGAATGTACGTTCCATCTGGCATCTTTTAGGAGAGCCTGGTTACATTGAATTGAAGGCCAGCTTCCGGTGGTCTCCTTCCTCCTTAATAAGCTTCATCACCTCCAGGTGAGGCAGCAGTGATGCTTACACTCTTCAGCCCAAACCTTTCCTTGAATCTGTGTAGTGATCCTTCACTTGAACTGTCGTGGTGTTCTTCATTTCAAGGGACTCCTTTGCCAAAATTTTCTGAGGCTCCATGCTTTCTGGTGAAACACTTTGCCATCAGTTTGAATAGCATCCACAAATTAGATGCCCTCGTTCATCCATGATGGGATCCCTGTCATGCACTGGGGCCATACCTTTTTTTTCCCCCCTTTGAGAGAAAGTCTCACTTCTCCCACCATAGCCCTACATCACTGATTCAGAAGTATAATTGTTAAATTCTTATGGATCTGTTTTTCCATATTTATAGTTTGGCAGATAGATATGCTCTTACCTTGGCAACTGCAGTATAGTGTTGTTTTCTGTAAAATCAGAATCTTAACCCTTTCTCACTTTAAGGAAGGCCTTTATTTCCTCTCTTGGTCACATCTAAGTGACCAGCAACTCTGATGTGTTTGTCTAGATAACAAACTTAAGGCTGTAGTACAGCCACAGTGTATCTGATCACCAAGATGACTGCAGAGGGACAAAGGGCTTATACAGCCTAGATACACTATAGACAGGAATGAAGCACAGGACGGCGTAATATTTCATTAGCCTGCTTAGATTGACAAAAAACAAACAAACAAATAAAAACTTTAAAATTCTTTTTGAAATTTCCCATTGAATGTTTTCAGATGGGAGCTGACTGTGAACCATTGAAACCTCAAAACATACAACCACGGATAAAGGATCGTGACTGCAGTTGATAATCAGCTCAGCATTAATTCCTTGGTGTCCATCATTAGACCACCATGTTAAGACCATAGAATTCTTTATACCATTCTTATAATCTTTGAAAGTCTGAAATAATTTTATACTGGAAATCTAGAAATAAAAGATTTCTAACTTATTAAGCACAGAAAATGGGCTTGGTTGGGGTTGTTGTGTTATAGTGTAGGTGACAGAGCCAGGTGGCAGTAGGAGGGCCTGCACCACATAGAAAGGAAGCTCATTCGTTGGACAGTTATCTGGTTTGCACCCCTTTGTTCCTTTAGCTGCTGGGGTGAGGAACAGAAAATTTCCACATTGTAAGTGCAGAATAGCCAGCCAAGAGATACAGGCACCCGGAGAGGAAAGCCTGCTCCCTGGTGTTCTCCAAGAAAGCCTGTTCTCAGCTCTGAGGCTTTGGGGCAGGGGTGGGGGTAGCATTACAGATACAAGTTTCTGCAGTTCAGAGTTTGGCCTTTGACAGTAGGAGGCACTTCACCTACAGGAAGTCATAGGCTCATCATTAGTCCAAGAATAAATAAAGGCTGAGCTTATTGCCCAGTGTGGTAGGTACTAAACAAGACAGGAGAGGCCCTGATTCTGATGGCTCTGAGCTCAACTCAATTTTTTTTTTCTTCTCCTGATGGTTTTAGTGTTTGCATGTTTTGCCAGAACTAAATCTACTGAAGTGAGTTCAGCTCACCAGTATTATCAGGTGAATTTGGAATACATGTGTTCTTAACATAATTTTTTCCAGTTTGTGTATGTTTCCCCATGCAGAGGCATATGCATGTGGAGGCTAGAAGCTGGTACCAGGATCATCATCAGTCACCTCTACCTAATCTTTAGACATGGTCTCCTACTAAATTAGAATTCACCAGTTCACCTAGGCCAGCAAGTTCCAAGGTTCCTTGCCAGCACCAGGGTAGTAGGAACACGCTTCCACAGCAGTCTTCTACATAGATGCTGGTGATAGAGCCTGTGCTCGTGTGTGTAGCGCTTTACTGAATGAGCGATCTCTGTTTGTGACAGGTATTTTATGATTCTCTTTCTTCTTCTGTATTTTTTCATTGTGCCTTGTATTTTATCTAAACCAATATCATCAGAAATGTCTCTTGAGAAGAGTACATTTTGGATTCATACCTATTGGTTCTGGTTCCACTTTGCCTCCTGTTTTCTTGGAATTCCTACCGTTATCCCTGTTATTTCCCTTTTATTTCTTTCGCTTTGTTGTATTTCCCTTTCCTAGCATGTTAAGTAGAATGTATGTTTGCAAACTTTTTTTGCTGGCAGCTGCATGCAGATACACACATCCCTGTGAACTGCTGTTACGTCCCATGTTGAGTGCTCTCATAGCTATTCAGCTTTTAAGTACTGTGTTTTCTCCTTGGTGTTTTGGTTTTCTTTATATCCAAATTCTTGAGTTACATGAGTTGAGCATCTATTCCGTTAACTTTTTCTGGGAAGACATGGACTAAATTCTATTTACCTTAAAAGTATATCCATTACCTGTGAGGTCACCTTTATCTTCAAGCCTTTCAGAATACATTGATACTTCTACCATGATTTTTCTAGAACCCAGGTTCTTTCTGATGGCTGCTGCAATAGCTCCCATTCCTGTGGCACTTATTGTGTACCATTAAAGATCCTGTGCTAGGTCGAGGGGTTTGTTTTAGTTACCTTTAACAGTATTTAGCAGTTTGTAGATAGTGGTTTGCACTTGCAGTCCTAGCAGCCCTTAGCCAGAAATGTTGCAGGTGCTTTTTCAAAGTGAATCTTCCCGTGGGCTGTGAGCTCTTGATGGGCATGCATAAACCTCTTAGTTAAGGCATGTATCCTTGGGAAGCATGTGACTGATGAACACTTGGTAAGGGGCAGTGGTAGGGGAGCACGGCTAAGTGCAGAAGGCAGTGCTGCAGGCCGCCAGTTAAGTTAGGTGAGAAACAAGAAGGAACATGGCCAAAAAAAAAAAAAATGATGTTCTTCAACTTCTATAACAACTAAATGTCAACCCTGCTTGCTTGAAAATCACTTAGTATTTAGAATGATGACAAAGTCTGTATAGTAGAAACATAAATCATTACTGATGACTTCAGGTGTTGTCACTGCCCACATGCCATCATTGAAAAGCACCGTGCTGTGTGTTGTGAAAGCTAAGCTATAACACCCCTCCCCCAGAATATCTGCATGCAGATTGTCTCCTAGAAATGTGACTTTATGTGCTAACATACGTGAACTTACATTGTGTCTTCTTTCCTGTAGCCCAGAAGCTAGGCCTCTTGGCCCCTCCCCCATTGCCACTGTCATCAGATGAGTGGCAGAGAGTGAAACAGAGATCCCTCCTGCAAGGGGACTCCATGCAACCGTGCCCAATATGTAAGGAAGAATTTGAGCTCCATCCCCAGGTACATAACAGTCAAAGCTTAGACCAGCCAGGTGCGGTTCCCTAGAAACAACCAGTGAGCCACCCAGTTCCACCCTCTCTTGTGACTTTCAAATACTTAACATTTTCTCTACCACCCAGTGTGTGTGTGTGTGTGTGTGTGTGTGTGTGTGTGTGTGTGTGTCTATCTGTCTGTCTGTGTCTGAACACCATCACTTGACAGTGTCCACTTACTGGCATAACACTTCAAGTATGCCATTTGCATGAAAGAATAGTTGAATATCTTCAAAGAATTTATGGGATGACCCTGGTGTGAAGTAAAAATCACTGTTCACACATCTGTTGAAATAAGCTGGGTGGTTTGTAGAAAACCCTGGTTTATAGAAAACTTATGACCCGCACACACCCACTGCTGTGCCTGACTGAACAGTTAACTCCAGGAAGCCAAGGTCATTCATGCTCTCAGAATTTGGGAGAAACTGATGGTCACCCCTCAAAGGCTTTTGCACAGAGTGTAACCTTAGCTTCTGCCTGGTGGACACTGAATCGGCAGCTGAGAAGACTGAGAAGACCAGCATAGAGCCCGGTTTGGGTCCCACCAGAGCTTCGTGGGCTGTCCTGACTCCTCAGACTTGAAGATGCTTCATTATCAGCAAGGATGCTCACAGTCACTACACTTTTGTTCCTCCGTAGTGTGAATTAGGAAGATGCTTGAAGTACACTTTCATTCTTGTCTCCAGTAGGACCTAATCTTATATAGGAAGTGGAAACTGGAAAGATTTCAGTCAGCCCCTGAACCACAGAACTGTCACATGCAGGAGAGTTTGTAATTCCGTGCTGGCATGTAGCAGGATCATTAAAGCTGCAGGGAATCTTCCAGCCTCATTCGTTGTCCTGTACATGCTTAACCCAGTTGTGTGACGAATGAAAACTTAAGTATCTCGAGGTCTGTGTAAGCACCTCAGTAAACTTTGTTGCTCTGTTTGGTTAAGGACACTAGCACTGTCGTGCTGAGCTGCACTTAGTATTTGCACATTAGGTTTCTTCTAGTTAAAAACAGTTTTCCTGAGCTATAGAGATGGCTCAGTGGCTAAGAGTACATATTGGCTGTTCTTCCAGGAGATCAAGGGCTGATTCCCAACACACACATGGTGGCTCACAACTCAAGTTCCGGGAGAGCCTATGCCCTCCATGGGCACCAGGCATACGAATGGTGCACAGACATACATGCAGGCAAAATACCCAAACACAAAAATAAATAAATAGAAATAAAACCAATCTTCCCAACATTGAATAATTTCAAGATATTTTCAAGTAATCTCTTTTCTCTGCAGTAGAAGACACCATCTAAAGTGAGAACAGAACTCAGGTAATTCATAGCACGCCAACTCAGAAGTTACGGCAAAATGTAAAAGGAGTTTAGTCCACACTTGTGTAACTATCACCATAAACTGTTTCCTATATGGACATGTAAAAGTAAAATATTCTAGATAACAATTTAGATGTAATCTGAATAAATTAATTAAATAAAAAGTATAATCTAATACTATATATTAGAATAAATAAGAATTACATTATTCAGAGCAAATTGGCATCTATCAATAACATACTTTGAAAAATTATATTAAAAATGAATACCTGAGTCCACAGATAGTTTTATATAATAATTTATTAAATTTAAGCTTACCATTGGAAGGGTCCAGAAAAGGTTTTAGGGGGCTAGGGACATGACTTACACATTAAGAATTATTATTCCAGAGGGCTGGGGTTCAATTCCTAGCACCCACACGGTACTTACAACCCCCTGGAACTGCAGTTCCAGGGAATCTGACACTCTCCTCTGGCCTTTATGGGCGTCATATGGACATGGTACACAGACATACATGCAAGCAAAATACTCATACACATAAGTTAAATATTTCTTAAAGGAAAAGGTTTTAGGAGTTTATGAGTGCAATTCTAAATTTTATTCCCTTAATCCCACGTAAAAGTGCGGAGTGAGCAAAGCCACAGGGGATGGCCCCTGAAAACAGGAAGATGTGCCTTGGCCCACTCACTTTCTCCAGTGCCAGTGTCTAAAATCCTTCTTCCTTACTGGCTGTAAGCTACCTTTGTTTTTTGTTTTTCCAAAACAAAACATCCCTGTTGGGTAAGGAGTTTGAGTTAGAAGGATGAAGTTTTCCTCTGTACACACCTGATCTCCATTTCAAAAGGAAAATATAATTTGTCCCTATAATGTCTTCCTATTTAAATGTAAGATTCTCAGAATTATGTCACAGTAAGCTGTGATTTTAAAAGGAGTGTGACTTAGCTAAACAAAGCCTTATAAAAAAAAAAATGTGTGTTCATCAAGCCTCTGCCCCTCCTTGTACCAAGTCCACACCACATGGACGGGCTCCTCCCTCCCAACCCTGTCCGCTCCGCAGTGTCTGCCTTGGCACTCCTTGCATGAGCTTACTATCAAGCACGGTGTGTTTTGAGGTCCTGGGTCACTGGCTTTGCTTAGAAGGTGTGGTTGCGCTGTATCAACCTTAGAGCTGCGGGGGTGTGCATGTGCTGTGCAGCTTGCTCTCCCAGAGGGTGCAGTACTGACCTAGGACTCCTGCTCTCTCCTGGTGCTCAGGTGCTGCTTTCCTGTTCACACGTATTCCACAAGGTAAGTAATCCCACCCCAGGCCCGGCCTCCTCCCTCCCTCATTTAAAAAGCCATTTGTTGATCCGCAAGCCCCATGTGTAGTTAGAGACATGGCTTTAGGATACTACAGCTCCTCCTGTTGTGAAAACCGCAGGTTTTGTGTGTCGGAAGCACAGGGGTTTGTGTAGCAGACTGTTTCTGCGGCACATCAAAGCTGCTGAGAGCTTACTTCCTGCCAGTGGTTTGCATGGCAGTCTTACATGTAGCATTTTACCTTTACACCACTTGACTCTCAGAGGTTTTTGAAGTCTCTGCATGCATGTTCTTGTGGAAAATCATTTTGGAACGGGTTTCATGAGGAAGGTGTTAACATCTGATGAAACTACACTTCATGATCTAAATTGGACTGCATCTCAATTATGAGAAAAAAACACTGTAATTACATTAGAAGTAAGTGTTGTTTATAAGTAAGTACTTGTAAAGTTTGAAGTAAAATCCTTTTCTTCAGGCATGCCTTCAGGCTTTTGAAAAGTTCACAAATAAAAAAACCTGTCCCCTCTGTAGAAAGAGCCAATATCAAACCAGAGTAATCCATGACGGAGCCCGCCTGTTCAGAGTAAAGTGTGCCACCAGGTAAGAGGGGCCTCAGTGCCCTGCAGAGGGGAGGCGAGTGTGCAGCTCAGGCTGTGTTCACAAACACAGAGGGTCACCAGGAAGGCTCAGGCTGGGAGGAATACTGAAGTACTTCTTAAAATAAGGCCATTAGGGGCTGGAGAGATGGCTCAGTAGTTTAGAGCACCAGTTGTTCTTCTTGAAGACCCAGGTTCAATTCCCAGCACCTACCTGATGTGCCTTACAACTATCTGTAACTCTGTTTCCAGGCAATTGGATGCCTCTCTGATCTCCATGGGCACAAGGCACACAGTGGTATAGACATACATACAAGAAAAAACATTCATATGCATATAATTTTTTTAAATTTTAAAAATAAGGCTATTATCTTTAAATAATGGTCATCATTTCTATGTTTTAGAATCCAAGCCTATTGGAGAGGGTACATCGTTAGAAAGTGGTACAGAAACCTGAGAAAAATAATCCCTCCTACCGATACCAAGTTAAGAAGACAGTTCTTTGAGGAAAAGGTAGGTGTGTATGAGTGAGCATTCAGGACTGGCAAAGCTACAGGCAGTGCAGCTGCAGCTTACTTCACTTGTAGAGCTTTCTGCTTAACTCGGTGGCTTCATCCTGTGCTGTTTGTTTAAGTCAGGTGCCATATTCTAGTAATAGAAGACAAACTTGAGTTTTGAAACTCTAAAAGGCCCCAGTTATGCCTGGGTCATCAGTGAAAATGGAGACCTCACGGACATCATCTTCCTGTAACTGGCTGTACCTTGTAAGATCACCACATTATAGAAACAGACAGCTCCTGTCTGTGCTTGCTTAGGGTCGCTCTGCATTTTATGTTTATCTGGTGGGGACTTTGGGTTCTTGTTTATCAGTTTCCTGTGTCTCTGCCTGTATAAAAAGGACTAACAAGTATTAGAAGTAGCCATCCCTGAGTGGGGAGCCTTTCTCATGCCTGCTCAAGCATGGCAGGTCTAGCTACTATCAGTAGGTGCTCTGGGGCTCTTTTCCTCACATGGATGTGGGTGCCACTACTGACTTAAGAATCAAAGAAATTAAAAAGAAACACAGAGTAGGCACTTGAAATTTTGTATTTGTTGTAAACGTTAATATCTTTCCCAAGTTAATTTTCATGTAGGTTTTTAATACTCAGTGTTTGTTTACGGTAACACTGGTATGACAACATGCCAGCCTCAGATCACTGCGATAAACTCCTCAGACAGGCGTGATGGTGCATGTCTATAGTCCCAACACTTGGGAAACTGAAGTAGAAAGATTGTTGAATCAGGAATTTTATGACAGCCTGGGCACCACAGCAAGACCATCTCAGAAAAGAGAAGGATCGGCTTCTCATAGTCACACTGTGTTGTTGTCATCTCCTACAGAAGGTAGCATTGGCATGTTTAGTTTCACTCTTTCTTCTTCCCATGTAGGATGGTGAGTGATAACAGACAGCCTTTAATGAAAAAAATCGTTACTTATTTTCTAACTCATTTTTTAGTTACTGTTTTCTTTAGGCACAAGACTAAGTGAACACAACCACTCACTTCCTGGTCCCATAAGAGACTCATTTATCTCAGAGGAGGAAATGGAGTGTCTGTGACCTTGTTTGCTCTTGCAAAATTTTAAGCCAGACTTGACAACTATTTACCCTTCTATAGGTGGATAGTTTGCCCATGTGTCCATGTAATAACTTTAGAAAGTCTAAGCTATACTTGCTGTAACAGAAGGCAGTCTTGACAATCAGGTGATGGTTCTCGCTACACTAATGTTTATCTGTGATGTTGTGGTACAGCATCATGGTCTGAGAAAATGTGAGAGACCCACTGCTGATAGTTGTTTTCAGAGCCCAGTAATGTTGTGGAGGTTCATGAGGCTGTAGTCTGAAGCAAAGGGAGCCCCATCATGAGGCCCAGCCCTGATGGCTTTGCTTGATGTCTCAAAATGTTTCTCAGACACTGAAAACATTTGTTGTATCTTTACTTGCTACAAATTAGCCCCACTGTCATTTTTCTTAGAGCTTTTAAAATTCTCCAAATAATTCCTTCCATGTGAGAAAACCCATTTTCAGTCTCTATAAGATAAGGAAAACCAGGACCAGCCATCAAATAAAGGCAGATCTCCCTGCTCACCACCACCTTCCCTGCTGCAGGGAAGGCTCGGAAACGCGTGCAGGCCTTCCAGGGCCCCTCTGGCTTTATTAGTCTATTCCAGCATCAACAGCACGCCCTTGAGAAGGACAGCACATTGGCAGTTGTGTCCTCTGTGGTCTGATGTTCTTGACCATCAACCAAGAACAAACTATTACTGTCCATAGGAAGAAAACAGATTGAAAGTAAAAGAATGGAAATCATTATGCTGAGGAAGTCAAAGCTGGAAACAAGCACGTGTAGCTGTGCTGATAGCTGAGAAGGCTGGAGAGATGGGTTAGCTGGTAAAATACTGCACAAGCATGAGGACCTGGTGCTCAACACCCAGTAAAAGCAGAGTACACCTGTAATCCCAGGGGGTCCTGGAGGATCCTAGGAGCCCAGTGGTCAACCAGCCTAGTTAAGTGAGAGACTCTGTTACAAAAATAAGGTGAAGAGCAATTGAGGAAGGCACCACACATCCCTGTCTGGCATATACTTGTACCTGTATGCACATACCCACCTGAATGTGTACATTCATAAAAAGCAGACTTCAGTCTGAAATTAGAATCGATAAATAAGGTGATTACAATCTTATAAATGGAAAAGTCCATCAAGAATATGCAGTGAATGAAGCATATGAGCACTGGCCATTGGTATGCCCTGCTCTGTAAATCATACACTCCTAGACATTAAGGGTCAGATAGGTCCAGTTACAGTAATCTGAGAGACAATTACCTCTACTCTCAACAGATAACACAGACCAAAACCTCAACAGAGAAACTCAATTGTTAAACTGTACCATAACTCAAGTTGGCATTTAGGAATTCTATGCAACACCTATGGAGCACAAATTCCTCTCAGGAGCCTAGGGCAACTTTCTCCAAAATAGATCACATTTTAGGCCTTAACACAAGAGTCAATAAATACAAAGAAATCAAAATAACACATCAGATCACGGTGGCATAAAACAAGAAACTAGTAACGAAAAC
This sequence comes from Acomys minous, assembly GCF_964271855.1. Classification (NCBI taxonomy): domain Eukaryota; kingdom Metazoa; phylum Chordata; class Mammalia; order Rodentia; family Muridae; genus Acomys; species Acomys minous. Next base: position 43,083,675 of record NC_140487.1, read on the forward strand.
CTTAGAAATTACACACATGTGTGGAGATCAAGCAAACATGCTCCGAAATGATTGTAAAGACACCGGGAGGACATTGTAAAGCTCCTAGAACAGAATGAGAAGGAGAGCAGCTTGTTGGCATCTTGGCAGTGCAGCAAAGGCAGTGCTGTAGGAGAGTTCACAGAAGTAGGGCTCACTTACATTAAAAGCCCAGAGGTACTATACGTTAACATTAAAAGCCCAGAGGTACTATACGTTAACAAAGACAGATCTTAAGACCTCCAACAAGAGCAAAGTGAACCCAAGATCAGAACCAAATGATACAGTCAGCACAGGAGTTGATGAGGTGGAGACTGGAAGAGCCCCGGAGTCACTGAAACAAGGAGCTAGTTCTATAAAAACAATGTACAGGACCAACAGACTTTAGCCAAACTAACCAAAAGATATAAAAGGGCCAAAAGCAATAAAACTGGAGGTGGAAGGGGAACATTACACATGCCCATTGAAATCCCAGAGTGTGACTAGGGAATATTTCTTTATTTACTCTACATCCCGGTTGTAGCCCCCTCCCTCCCCTCCTCCCAGCTCCACTCCCCTCCCTGTTCTCCTCATCCCTCTCCCCTATTCCTCAGAAAATGGGAGCCCCCCCCCCCATCCACCCAGCTCATCAAGTCACATCAGGACTGAGTCTGTCCTCTTCCCCTGTGGCCTGGCAAGGCAGTCCCATCAGGGGGCAGTGATCAAAAACCTAGCAACAGAGTCCATGTCAGAGAAAGCCCCTTGTAGACAGGAGCCTAACAGAGTTGTCCTCTGAGGCAGCAGCACTGTGAAACAGGGAACAGATGCAGAGATTCATAGCCAAACATTGGGGGAAGCATAGGGAGTCTTGTGAAAAAGTGGGAGGAAGGAGAAAGGGAGCTGGAGGTGACAGGAGCTCCACAAGACCAACAGAGCCAACTAGCCAGGGCCCAGAGGGGCTGTGGAGACTGAAGCACCAACAGGGGCCAAGCATGGACTGGACCTAGGCCCCCTACACAGCTGCAGCTGATGGGCAGCTCAGGGTTCTCTACTAGAGAACATTTTGAAAATATTTCCAAACATTGGAAAGATTAAAATAAATGGATAAATTCCCAGATACATTTGAACTACCAAAATGAAGAGGATATAAACACAAAAGCTTGACGCAAGGATGAGGTTTCCCAACAAAGAAAAGCCCAGGACCAAAGAGATCACTGCTAAATTCTCCTCAGCCTTTAAAGACTAAAGCAATGACCCTCAAACTACCCTGCAAATAAAATGGAAAAGAGTATCCCTAAACCCTTGCTTGAAGCTAACTTTTTAAAAAATTATAGATCAATTCCTAATAAAACACTGGGAAAACTGAATTCCATAGCACACTAAAAAGATCAGGCACTACTGTGTTACGTTTCTGTGCCGGTTCTGATCACTACTGCTGTAATGAAACACTATGACCAAAGCACACTGCGGAGGAAGAGTTTGTTTGGCTTATGCTTCATTATCACTGTTAATCGTCAGAGGAAGTCAGGGTAAGAACCTGAAGGCAGGAGCTTATGCAGAGGCCATGGAGTGGTTCTGCTTACTGCCTTGCTCCACATACATGGCTTGCTCAGCCTGCTTTCATATATAACCCAGGACCACCGCACCGAAATGACACCATCCACAGTGGGCTGAGCCCTCCCCCATCAATCAGAAATGTCCTACAGGTTTGCCTAGAATCTGATCTTACAGAAGCGTTTTCTCAATTGAGGCTTTCTCCTCTGCAATGACTCTAGCTTGTGTCAACTTGACATAAAATTAGCCAGCACAGTTTCTGAATGCTATGAGAAAATACCAATGGAAATGAAAGGTAGTTTATTTTGGCTCAAAGTGCCTGAAGGGCATCACAGCAGGAAAGGAAGAACAGCCAGGGGTGGTAGTGCACACGTGTAGTCTAAGCACTTGGGAGCCAGAGGCAGGTAGAGCTCTGTAAGTTCAAGGTTAGCCTGGACTACAGGGCAAGTCCCAAGACAACCAAAGCTACACAGAGAAAACCTGTCTTGAAACCCCCTCCAGCCCCCCCCCAAAAAAAAGGAAGGAAGAAAAGAAGGGGAAAACAGCTGGAGAAGTTTACCCATAATGGCAGAAGCTTGTGGTATAGCTAATTCACATCTTGGTAGTCAGAAAACAGACTACAAGCCCAGAAGATGTCACCTTCAAGGACTGACTCTAGCAGCCCACTTCCAACTCAGACACAGTCACAGATCTCCTACAATCTCTCAAAACAGTGACACCAAATGAAGACCAAGTGTTCAAATAACTGAGACAATAGGCCGTATGTCACATTCAAGCCATGAGAAACATAATGAGGTTGGTTGATTTCATTCTTAAGATGTAAGAATGGCTGACCATCCACATAACAACAAATGCATTTTAGTACATGGATTCAGGAACAGAAATAAACTCTGTGATCATTTCACAGATGCAGAAAAGGCCTTTGTCAGTTCAACATCCCTTCATGATAAAAGGCCTGAAGAAACTTAGGAAGGAGCAAGCATACCCTAACAGATTAAGTGCATACATAACAAACCTTAGCCACCTTTATACTAAGTGGAGAAATCCCTTAAAACATTTTTGCTAAAACCAGGAACAATACAGACATAATATTTGAATTATTTGACAGAGTGATCAGTAAACCAAGTAAAAGGAGTAAAATGGGTACAAATGAGAAAGGAAGTCATAGTATGCTTTGCAAATGATATGACCTATTTTGAAAAGGCCCGAAAGGCTCCATCAGAAAAGACTTCTTTTTTTTTAAGGTTTATTGTTTTATGTAAACAAGTGCTCTATCTGCATGTACACCTGCATGTCTGAAGGGGGCCTCAGATTATATTATAGATAGTTGTGAGCCAGCATGTGGCTGTGAGGAATTGAACTCAGAACCTTCGGAAAAATAGTCAGTGTTTTTAACTGCTGAGCCATCTCTCCAGCCCCAGAAAACATTTTTTGTTGTTTTTTTTTTCAAGATAGGGTTTCTCTGTGTAGCCTTGACTGTCTTGGACTTGCTTTGTAAACCAGGCTGGCCTCTAGCTCACAGAGATCCACCTGCCTCTGCCTCCCAAGTGCTGGGATTAAAGGTGTGTGCCACCGCGCTTGGCTCAGAAACTTCTTGTGAACACTTTTAGTCAAATAGCAAGAGAAAACAAAAAAAACCCTTTCTACATGCCAATAACAAGCATAGTGACAAAGAAATGAAAGCAGTCCCATTCACAGTAGCCTCAGAAAAATAAAACACCTAGGAATAAACCTAACCAAAGAGTTCAAAGACAATGAAAATTTGAAACACTGAAGAAATTGATGAAGACACTAAAATATTAAAAAAAAAAAACTTCCCATACTCATGGAGTGGCAGGATCATACTGTGAAAACTGACCACTTTAGTAAAGGCAATTTACGGGTTTTGTGTAGTCTCCATCAAACTTCTGATAATATTCTTCATGGGATTAGAAAAAAGCCTAAAACTCATATGGAAGTACAGTATATCCAAAACAATCCTTTGCAGAAAGAAACCTGCTGGAGGTGCAATATCTGATCTCAAAGTATACTGCACAGTCATAACATCAACACAGTGCTGATGACGAAATAGACAAGGGGACCAACAGGGTGGAAGAGAAGCCAGAAATAGACACCAGTCTACAGCCACCCAGTTCTTACAGAAATGTCGAAAACACATTGAAAACAAATCTCAACTAGTTGTGCTAAGAAACATGAGAAATGACACCAGATCCCTCTCTGTCCGGTGGAAAATTCCATTCCAAATGAAACATGTACGTTACTGAAGCTACTAGAAGAAAACATAAGGGAACCGTTTTTAACATTTTCTGAAGAGAACTACAACAGCCCTGGAAATAATACTGAGAATTAACAAATGCTGTTTCATGAAATTTAAAATGTTTCTATGTTACCTAAGAAAGTTTAGAGTGAAGAGACAGTCTACAGAATGAGAGGGAAAGTTCTTGCCAACTACTCATCAGATTGTGTCTAGACTATATAGTAACAACAAAAAAGAACCAAAACGTACCCAATCAATAAATAGCCAAATGAACTGCACAGACGAGTCCCAACATAAACTCAAAGGACTAATAAACATTTTTTAAAAAGTCACTCTTCACAGCCAAAATTAGGGAAATGCAAATCAAAACTGTCCTGCTAGTCCCATTTCAGCGTGTTCAGAAGAGCTAGTAGCAAGAAGGCAAGCCAGGGTGTGGCAAAGAGAACTCTCACTGTTGCGGCTGACTATTGATTGGCCTACCCATTATGAAACTCCACGTGAAAGTTTCTCAGGAAACAAAAAGTGAACCCTCATGCACTGTAGCCGTGCCACTCCTGGGCACATCCCTAAGTGTCCCAAATCTTCTAACAGACATAGCTACACAGCCATGTTTACTATACCTCTCTTCCCATCAGACAAGCTAAGGACCCTGCATGAACACCATCAGGTGGATGAAGAAAGGAATAGGAAATGTGGTTGACATGCACAACATAATTTTATTCTGGCAAAAAAGAATCCATGCAATTAGGAGGATTATTGAATTCATATGCACTTTAATAAACAGTGCATTAAAATGTCATTGAGTGCAAGGTGGGGATATAATAAAGTTCAGGGTTATCTGGGAGTTGCTCTTCCAGATCCCACCAACTTTGCCAGCTCATCCGAAGATGGACTTAGCATCCTATCCTCTCAGATTCAGGCAGGTAGAAATGCAGCCATGTCAGCAGGTGTGCAGGATTGCTAAGGCACACTTGCATTGACTTTTATTTCACTAAAATTAAGAGGAAATTTCTTCATCAGTGACTGTTCTGCTTTTAATAAAATAATTGTAAAATATTCCTGTTATGCTGAGAAGATGGTTCTGTGGATAAAAGACCTTGCTGTACAAGTGTCATGGCTTGAGTTCAAATCCCCAGAACCAATGTAAAAGCCAGAGGCTAGGAGTGCCATTCGTAACTCCAAAGCTTCTATGAAGAAACAGGAGACTCTGCACAAACTCTAGGCCCAGCTGGGGTGTGTGTGTGTGTGTGTGTGTGTGTGTGTGTGTGTGTGTGTGTGTGTGTGTGTGTGTGTGTGTGTGTGTGTCTGGGGGGCAGGGGGGAGCAAGGAAGGACTGACATCTAGAGATCTAGAGTTGTCCGAAACTTTGTCACCACACAAAAATGTTCCTACACATCAAACCATGACAGTGAAGCCTTAGATTGCTCAGCACCAGAGCAGTCTGACCGGTCTCTGCCTAGCAGTAGTGCAAGGAGACCAAGTATAGCAGGTGTGTGTTGCAAATGATAAATGCACAAACATCATATAAAATTACCCAAACTAGACTACTAGGTGTTCAAATTCAAAGTACATATGTGGTAACTATCTCGTACAACCACCATAATCAGATGTGGCCGCGGGAAACCATCCCTTCATAATAGTTCACACCTTCAGCTTAACGTAGTCAAACCACGAAAGGACTTCTAATAAAATCTGTCTTGCTGGGCAGTGGTCGCACACGCCTTTAACCCCAGCACCTAAAACCCCAGTTTTAAAAGACAAATCTTTTGAATACAAAACTTAATTGGTAGCTGCACTCCACAGTAAGTAATGGACAGTAGAAAGCCACATGGATCATCATATAAAATCATGTATGCTAAGAATGTTAGTTCATTCATACAGAGAGAGCAAAAGAGCCTTACTTCATCACATGATCCACCAACGCTGCTGAGGTGTGAGTGTGCAAACACTGACTGGCACGAGGATCAAAGGCTGCTTCCTGGGCACAGTACCTTGTTAGGTGGAAGGCATCAACTAGTGGGTAGGACAGAAGCCACTGCGGCAGAGGGTGCCAGGGCCTGAGGCCCAGCACCTTTGGATGCCTCCCAAGACCAGCAGGAAGGAAACCTGGTTGAGAACACTGGACAGCACCGTGTCTTGGTCACAGCAAAGCAGTCGTCTTTACTTCTAATAACACTATAAGAAATGAAGTTTAGTGGAATAATATTACCTGGCAGACATATAAATGTTTTTAGGAGTTCCAACCATTTTCTTGTGTTTTGTATTAAAGTTTTCATCACGGAAATGAAATTACTATTTCACAGTGGGAATAGGACAACTGAGTAGCAAGTGTCACAAAAAGTACTGTGGCCCAACAATGCATGTGCAGGTCCGCACTGCACACTGCCTTGTTCAATATAGTTTTATACTAATGGAAACATTTTATTTATTTTTTACAAGAAAAATGGTTTCAGTAAAAAATAAGTTTGATGTTTTTCATTTAGAAGGGCTGTAAAAGTGTGTGTGCAAGTAGTGTGAATGTATGTGTGTTTAGGTGCAGTGTGTGTGCGTGCTTAGCCAGAGTGTGCCCTGTTACACTGGTCTCTGCCTTCTCTCCTTGAGACAGGGTCTCACTGAACTCTGGTTCAGCTTGCTGTTTCAGCTAGACTGACTGGTCGGCAGGGCCCAGGGATCTGCCTCTCTGCTGGGTTCCAAGCCTAGGCAGCCATGCACAGCTTTGTACTTTGGTGTTCAGGGTTGAACTCCGGCCCTCATGCTGGAGCTCCAAGTGCTCTTTAGCTACTGAGCCATCCTCCAGCCCCAGATACGGTAGCATAAGGTTGTAAATAAAAATGCTTTAATAGTTAGATGTTAGTATATCTAAAATAAAAATGTAACTGCTGGCCCTGGTGCCTCAGTATGTGAGAAGCTTTTTTCTGTCAACAGTAGTTAGCCCAACAAGGACCCTTATTCCCTTGACCCCCTTCCCTCTCAAGCCAGTTAGCCAGTCCCATCAGATTACAAAGTCCAGCTCCCACCTGTAGGATAAGAAATAGTCACTTCCTGTGCATCCGTTTCTGTGTTAATGAAGCACAGAGGCCATCTTGGCCAGGGGTAGTTACCAGCCTGGTTTGGGTTCTAGGGTACCCTTTTTTGCAAAAGAAATTGCCTCTCTAAATTTATTTTCACTTTCTTTGTGTTAGCCCAGGTTTATTGTTTCCCCATAATTATGTCCAACCTTACTTTATACTTCTAAAAGTGTTTAAGTGCTTCTGCAGCTTGAACCCATGAAGGTCTTCAAAATAAAAAATAATTACTAAAATTAAAGTCAGTTTGAAGTGAACCAGTGCACCTAGAGGTTTCATAGTCATAACTACATTAAGAACAAATTCCAAAGCCATGATGAACAGTGCTCTGGTGAGGCTGAGAAGCTAGCTTTGTAGCATAGTTAGGAACATTCCAGAAATACCAAGTTAAGGCCGGGCGTGGTGGCATACGTCTTTAATCCCAGCACTCAGGAGGCAGAGGCAGGTGGATCGCTGTGAGTTCGAGGCCAGCCTCAGCTACAAAAGGAGTCCAGGACAGCTAAGGCTATAACAGAGAAACCCTGTCTCAAAAAAACAGCAAAACAAAACAACAACAACAACAAAAAACAAAAACACAAAAACAAAAAACCAAGCAAACAGAAATACCAAGTCATTCTAGGGACATGGGAGGCCCTATGTTTCCCCACATGCCTGCTGGCCCATCTTGACTGCACAACACCTCAGACTGAAGGTTCAAGTCAGAAACTGGAGATTTTAGTACACAGGCCATAGTGAATAACAATGTGGAAGTGGCAGATCATTTATGGATGGCAATAGTTCTTTTAATCTGGAAATTACGACATATTTAAGATATATCTCAGTTTTCACCATGAACAAAGAGCAATGTAAATTCATTTCTACACTTTTAGTCAAAAAAAAAAATTGAGTCACTAGGAGAAATAAATCTTAAATCTGGCTCGTTCCTGTCAAGGATGGGTAGACACTGCTTCCCTGAGTCAGGAAAGCAGGAGTGGCAGCTGGCCCCTTTCCCAGCAGCCACTGTGATCTGTGCCTCAGTGGGAACCACAATTACAGACTTTTAGATACACCATTTATTTTGGTATCGGATAATAGCAATTAAAAACAAAAGACTCGCAGCACCAGGAGAATGACTGCTGAGCTGCTCTGTTGCTTTACAAAACTGACCTCAGCAGATGCGCAGAGGTAAAGCCTAGATCCAGCGGCCTAGATCCAGCAGAAAGCCTGGCCGGAAAGAAAGAAGTCTTAGCAAATAGAAAAGAAAGAGGTACTAATCCACCCGGGAGCTTTGTCCTTGAATGCTTCCTGTGCTGAGATGAATCTTTTTTTCAGTGTTCTGGATCAGGTTAGCTCAGGTCGTTCTGATTCTATAATTTATCTCGCTTATACACAAACTGCGGTTCGGCATTTCCCCCTTCTCTTCCTGGGAGAGTTAACGAAGCCCTTTTCTTTGGTTTTATCCACCTAAATTCTACAAGCAAAATGTTCCCATGCACTAAGAAGTTCTCTTAAAGTGGCCTGGCTTTAAAGTAGCATCGGCATGCTGCTAGCAAAACAGAAGCACAGCAAAGTGGTGCAGTGTGACAAGGCAGGCGCTTTCAAGCATACTGAACTTTTGTGGTAAGAACTACAAAGGTCAGATGTTGGGTTTTGTACTGTTGAGTGTCAGGATTAAAATTCAGTGAGGGGGTGTTGGACCTGTCTGGCTGATACAGTAGTCCTCATACACTTACTTGCTTGGGAACTCAGATCAAAGGACCTAGAAAGGTCGGGAAAGCTGATGTGCTAATTCCCCAGCAGTGTGTACAGAAAGCCTAGTGTGGCCCAAAGTGCAGTGGCCACTCCTTGGATGCCTTTGATCCTTATCTGGAAACTCTGCTAGCATCTGTCATATAATTGAGGCATGGTCTTTTATTGCTGCAATTAAAACTTTCCAAATGCACTATGTTATCTCTGCGCCAGCTAAAGTCCAGACCATTGTTTGAAAGGTGAGGCTAACAGTCTGTCAGGTGCTGGACTTGAGGGCTCAGCTCCCACACACCCCCAACCTGTGCCTTCTCTAGCTTTTCATTTCCATCTCACCAAACAGCATAATGGTCCTGAAGTTTGTTCATTCCTTTGACTTCCTTTATCACATAGAGATGGCAAACATTCTGTTGCTAACTTGAAGTGGCTCCAAGCTGCAAGCCTGGAAGGATATTAAACCAGTAAAAGCTTATCAACTGATGCATTGATACGCTGTAAATTCCAGGCTTTTCTTTTTGCTTTTGAGGGTGGCCCTAAGTCAACACATTAGTAAGCAATTTGCTGACATGAGATGGATCACTTAAGACTCTCCTGAGCAGACAGAGTCCACCTAAATGCTTTTGTTGGTATTTTTTTAATGTTTAGCTAGTGTACTGCTTGCAAATGACCAGTAATTGCTTTACATATCAATGACCTGGACTCTTTCTTGGTTATTAAATTTATCAAACATCTAAAATAGGAAACTTAAAAGGAAAAGTATGCTAAGCTAATCATATTTCTAAATTGACTTTTTATATGTTTATCTGTTTATGTGAAATTCATAATATTAAGCATTATTGTTTAAAAACTACAACTAAGTTGGCGTGTTTTTCTTGTCTTCCTTGCCCTTTGAATTATGAAGGTTATTAATTCACATAAGTGAGGAAATAAGAATTTCTGAAAACAAGAGTTTGACATTTCAGAAATACTTAGTAGTTGCTTTGAATTGATTACAGTGAGCACTCGGTAAATGTGTGTTGACTTTTTTCAAGTGTTAACCTGAAGCCTCCCACTTGCTAACATGAGCTAGCTACTGGGCACAGCGCTAGTCCTGCAAAGATTGCTGTTCCTGAGCTGAGCTGTGGTTCTAAGGAACAAGAGCAGTCCTTTCTGCTCCCTTTAGAAACACACCCTGATATGTCCTCAGTGTTGACAACTTCACATCAGTGTCGTGGTTTTTGCCTAAACATTGGTGTTTTACTGAATTTTGCCACCAGAAGTCCCTTCAAAATCTAGACAAGCATTGTTCCTATTCACCTTTCCCTTCTCTAGGAAAGAATTCCTATTGTGCTGCTTCCAAATATGTACATTTAGGCCATGTATTTGCTCTCATTTCTAATCTTTTCCAAACTGAAAGTCAACTTTTTTTCAGTGCTAAGGACCTTAAATAGATGAACCAGGGGCTTCCCTAGATCTGTGGTACTCATCTGAAGAGATAAGAAATGTACACAAAATAGATACCATTGACCCCCAAGAGCCAGAAGGCCACTGGGAGAGTGGAGGACAGATCACTTTCAGCCCACGTCACCGTAACACATGAATTGCAGGAAGAGGAAAAGGCAGCAGTTACTCACAGAACTGAGCAAACACCTGGGCCACACCATAAGATTCTTTCAAGACAGCTTTTGCGGAAGTCAGTGGTGACTAACAAGATGGTACTACTTCACACAGCATCATATTATATATTATAACTAATATGCTTAGAAAAGGAATTTACAGTATTCATGGAGGCTGGGCCTGACAGGCACAAAAGCACTCTCTAATCACTTTGCATTTCACAGAGACTTTCATAATTTCATAATTAGCTAGATCAGCTAACCTAGCCCTGTTTGTTCTTAGCAAGTGGGTCTCTTCAACCAGTGGTGCCTTCCTGGACCCATCTGTTCCAGACAGGAAGAGAAACTGTGACCAAGTTCTTCAGAGTAGGTACTCGTTTGTGACACCCAGTTTAAGATAGACAGAGGGACTCTCAGGAGGATGGGTGTCCAGCTTAGCTGTGAGGCCCTAGAATCTGGTCACCATGGCTCTGCATCAGTAGCAGACATGGGGAAAGCTGGTGCAGCCCCAGCTCTGGCCACCCGAGCTCTAAAATACAGCACAGGTTGCCCTCCCCTCATGCCCGGGAGCCTGAGGTCCCAGGACACCAGCACTGTGGGTGTGCTCCTACCGCTTTAGGAACTCTTCATTAGAAGAGTCGTGTTTGTGGTCTTTGATCCTCAAGGCTGTACCCTGCCTGTTAAATACTGGCTCAGCCCCAACATGTTGTACTAACAAGCCCCACGGAAATGGTGTAAGCCTTTTCCTATTTTATCAGGTAATGCTTGCAAGTGATAAAAGTGAACTTTTGTTTTGATTGAATAAAATGTATTTAGTAGGCTTTAACCATAATTAAATATGAAAGATTATTTTTGTTTAAAAACAATTTCTTTAAAACTAATGAAGTATAAAATTTAAAGTAATAAGGTTTACAACATTTTTAAAAATTAAGAGGTATGAGTTATAGGTGTAGAGGTGGTGTTACTGTTTGGCAGTGAATTCCTCTCTGAGTTCCAGGCCAGCCAGAACTACAAGGAGAGACTCTGACTCAATAAAACAAAACAAAAAATGTTAAATTTCAAGGAACAGTAAGTGCCATGAGGACAGACAGGAAAGAGGGGGGGACAGAGACGGGGTTATTCTGAACAAGGGATATGGGAAGATGAATGTGAACAGAGCAAAGCCGATGAACCCCTGCCACCCCTGAAGGATGTCTTGACAGGCCTGGCATGCAAGCTGGCAGGATCCAATGTTTCATTGGGTGGTAAGCACCTTATTTTGGGGTGGGCTGGAGCTGGCCTGAGAGGCTCCTGGAGAGGAACAGCCATAAGTCATAGGCAGTGCCCACAGGGATGTGCTCAGGGACAGACCACAGATTTGCTCAGGAATCAGTGTAGGATCTTGAGGAAAAGAGACCCATAGGTGTGGTCTTGTGACTTGAGCTCACACATCCAAACTTAGCTCTATTTGGAGTTGGGGAGGACCCCTTGGGCTTGCTACTTGGGGTGCCTGTGAGATCTCGACATGATGTGCTTCCTGGCAGCAAATGAGCAGGCCTGAACTCAGGAGCAAATAGTATTTAGTACTGCAGTAAGTTGCAAGGGGTAGCTGGGAAGGAACAGTGGTACTCAGCAGCCAGCCATGGTACTCAAACGCCATGTCTGGGAAGCCCACTTAATGTCTCATGCTTCTTGAGGAGAGTGACTAGGTGTGGCAGGGAGACCCCATGCTCCCCAACATGGTTTTCTCAAGAGAGCCTCCCAGAGGAAAGGGTGGTGTGCCGATCATTGAAGTGTCGAGCTAATGACAGCTATGTGAGGGATATGAATACTGTATTCCAAGTGACAGGATCAAGCCATGAAATGAAAACAGAATTTTTTAAAATACAATTTTCCCTTTTCTCTGGCCTTTTATATCATTGTGATTTAATGTTTGGAGTAACATTGTAAGTTAATAGCGCGAGTGTATCACTTAGCTTTACACTGTACGGTATCTGTTTAAGTACAGGTCTGAGGAAGCAGAGTTAACAATTGCCTGCCTACACACATGCCCATCACTTCTCAGCAGAACAGCTGCAGTGCTATAGGAGCTGCCTGCCTGGGCTGTGGCCACACTGCAATTCCAGAATTCTGTTTTTGTAACTCAGTCCTGCTCCTCACTGGCACATTACATTGAGTATTGTATGACACTGTTCTTGGGAAGATGTGAACCAGTGTCTTATCACCCCAGAAAGGGAACCACCAACAGCAAGGACAGATACCACAGAGGCCAACTTGGTGAACTAACGAGTTTATTGAGGTTACTTACAGGAGGATGGATGACTCAAAACCAGATACATCACAGGAAGCCTACCACAGCATGGAGATGCCCTCCACATGACATGCTGGTAGCTAGATAAGTCACAGAGCTCCTCTTGTGAGCAGTCCTTACTGTTTATATAATCTTTGGGGGAAGGAGCCTTTGTGAGTGCTCAGTTTCAGGGACCTGCAGAGACTGTGAGTTGTTTACTTCCTGAGTCTTAATGAGCTTCTTTCCAGGATGGAATTTCTACACACAGCACTAGGGTGGCTCGTGAACACCTTTTCCCAGAGAAAGGGCTCCAGCTGCCCTGGTCACCTTTTCCTTCTCCTTTCACTAAGAGTGTCTCACACAAATCACTAGGGGACAGGGAGGCGGAGGCAAAGGCAGGCAGATCTCTGTGAGTTCAAGGCCAGCCTGGTCTACAAAGTGAGTCCAGGACAGCCAGGGGTGTTACACAGAGAAAGCCTGTCTCAAAAAAACAGACAGACAAATGACAAGGGGAGAGGGTGTTGGTTGGCTCTACCTCATTCTTAGAACTGAGAAGGAAAAGTGCATGAATATAAAGGACAAAGGGAAGAGCTTGAAGCAGCAAAGGGAAAGGATTTTCCAGATTTGAAGCAAATCCAGAACAAAGGCCCCTGTATATGACTTAAAAGTGGGGGTGAGGTGTGGTCATTGTTACGCATAGTAATGCTGTGGAAGACCTCAGGAACAGAGGAACCTGACAAGCTGCTCAAAGAACAGCACCTGCACCACACAGAGAGATGTCTCAGACGTTCAGTATAAGCCAGAAGACTGGGCACCATCTAGGGGAAATGAAACAGCTCAGAATTCTATGTGAACTAAATGAAAAACTGTAAGAACAGCGACAAGGAGAGACATGAGTTAAGACGGGCAATGCTGTTATGACTCTAAAATGCTTTCTTAAGAGGAGCACTGAAGATTGCATTCCCTAAAGAAAGAAAATGGCCCTAGATGGGAAGTCTATGTATAAGTGGTAAATACAGGGGAGAAGGTTGTCTCTCAGCCACTGAATCTGCCAAACAAGAATGGCAGTGTATCCCTAACAAGCTAAGACAGAGCTCTAGTATTTGCAAGACTGGACCGGGAGACGATAGCTGAGTGAAAGCATGCAGAGGTCCTCATGTGTTGGCTCAGAGGATAAAGAGCTGGTTAACTTTGGACTGTGATAACTGGCATATGCATCTATAGGGCTAGAGCTAAAAGAACAGAAAAGTTTTTCACCTTTAAGGTGACTAAAAGAAAAGCTAAAGATAGAAATTTTTGGTGGAAAACAGAGGTTTGTTTTGTTTCCCACATGGGGACAGTGAGATGGCTTTTAAGGCATTTGCTGTGGAGCCTGCTGATTGGAGTTCAACCCCCAGGACCTACATGGGAGGAGAGAACTGGCTCCCAGGACTTGTGCTCTAATGTCCACACTAATGCCACTTAGCCTTGAGTCCTGGGAACAAGACAGGTCTGACCTGAGATGGGGAACAGCATGTAAAATACCCCATTATAGCCATTCAAATGAAAATGGTGAGATGGTATTTTGGACATATTAGGTGAGAAAAATTAATTTAGAAGACTTTCAAAGTGATTACTAGAAATTTTAGCATTGCACATATAGCTCCAACTGCCTTTCTGTCACACAATGGCATAGTATAACTAACTCTTAGGTCATTCAGAAAATCCTCAAAGCAACTATATCATGGCGGGAAGCTTAGGTAATTGTATGTCATGTGCTGCTTTGCAGTGACTAGATAGACTCATTTTCTCCCAGCCTTTCCTCATATGATTCCTCAACAGCAGATGTTTTTCCTCTTGCTCAGAGAAACCCAGTCTTTATTGCCTAATTGAAATCCAGGGAATGATTCTCTTTCCCAGCCCATCTGAGAGGCTGGCTTCGGGACCCTGCAGACCCTCTGTGACTGCACTACTACTACCCACCTGAACATCCCTGCCAGTGTAATTGTTCCTAAAAACTCAAGGTGGCACTAACACAATGCACAGTACTAGAAGCTACTGATGCAGAGCCATGGTGACCAGATTCTAGGGCCTCACAACTAAGCTGGACACTCATCCTCGTCAGAGTCCCTCTCTTTCTATCTTAAACTGGACAGCAGATAAAGACTGGGTGTCACAAGTGAGTACATGCTCTGAAGAACTTGGTCACAGTTTCTCTTCCTATCTGGAACAGATGGGCCCAGGAAGGCACCACTGGTTGAAGAGACCCACTTGCTAAGAACAAACAGGGCTAGATTAGCTGATCTAGCTAATTGTGAAAGTATCTGTGAAACGCGAAGTCATGTATGGTTGGAGAGTGCTTTTGTGCCTATCAGGCCCAGCCTCCATGAATACTGTAAAATTTGATTTTCTAAGCATATTATTATAATATGATGCTGTGTGAAGTAGTACCATCTAGTCAGTCATCTGTTTACATTTGAACTTCTGTCCAGAGGTAATTGTGAAGAATTCCCTACAATTATGTTTTAAGTAACTAAAACCACAACTACTATGACATTTAAGCACTGGACCAATAATGTATGTTTTTAATAAACGTTGTACTAAAAATATCATGAAAACTTACAGAAAAATGAGTTGGGGAAGAACACCTAAAACCTATACAACTTTGTAAGCAAGACACTAACAACAACAACAACAAAAATCACTTTGAGACAGGGTCTCATATGGCTCAGGCTAGCCTCAAACTTTGATCCCTTACCTCAAGTCCTCTGAATGCTAGGATTATAGGTGTGCACCAACATGACTTACTATCTTAATATAAATCCCACTAAGGTTTAAAAGTTATCTACTAAGTAATATAGTACTCATAAGACTTTTGAAATATGGCGGCAGCATCTTGAAGGAAGGGCAGACACAGTGTCAAGCCTTTAACTCAGAGAATAAGAGATGGCACACAGATGGGTCAAGAACTGCTTCTTAACTGTTGTGTATTTAATGGCAGTAGGTAAAGCTGGCAGGGGACTTGCCCAGGAACCTATAGAATGCTGCATCATACTCCACATTCCTAAGTGTGTGTACACTAGTTCACACCAGTGTGTCTTCAAAGTGTTGGAGTCCTATAGTTCCAGCAGCTCCTATTCATGCCATTAGGAGATGAATGCAGGCCCTGCCACAGCCATCCAGCACCTAATGCCCAAGCTGTTTGTCCTAAGACCAGTTGCTTTCCTAAATTGGTTGTGTGTATGTAGCTTTATAAAGAACTGGGTTTAGAGGAACACTAGAGACTTACTTAAGGTTGATACTGAGGTGGCATGCATATGCTGCCTCTGCACTGACACCACCAGTGTAGAATGTAACCTAAGTCCCAAGGGTCTGTTCTGTAGTGAGGGATCTTAGTTATCCATCTTGATTATGTGTCTGGAGGAAGATTTGTAAAGTCATTAGGCAAGAAGCATTTCGAATTGTGACCCTAGAGCTTGATGAAAACAAAAACCAGAACGTCCCCCCTTTGCTTGGTCCTCTCCTTTGCTTGCAATAAGGTCGTCTACAGTCTGCAGCCACAGATTCACAGGAAGATGGCTGTGAGCCACGCCTAGAGCTAGGTCTAGTTCCCACACGCCTGGAAGCAGTGCCAAGAATTACACTGTGCTGTGTAAGTCCTCAGCAAGATTCTAGTTCCTCCCTCCTGTCAGCCTTAGTCCCAGATGCATCCTTGCTAACTATAACAGAGGAAAAAGTATCTCCTAAAGTATCTCCAAAACTCTCAAGCTGGAATCCTGTGATTTAGACCAACCAACAAGATATATATTAGCAAGAGAAATGTATAAACATTTAATAGTCTCCTGTGACATGGGCAACTTCTTACAGAAATAAGGACTTGTGTCTAGGCAGCAGTTAACTGGGCTTTCAATGATGAAGAGTGGCAAGTCCCCTAAAGATGACAAAAGGAGACAACTGAGGAGTGAAACAGGCAGCTTGTGTGTGTGTGCTCAGAGATGAGGGCAGGACCTGAGAGCTTCTGGAGAAGGGAAGGCACGTCCCTTCTTCAGGAGCCACTGCCCTGTCCCAGAAGCTCCACTCTGTGGCTCTGTTCTCAGTTCACAGAGATCAGCCAGCGAATCCTGTGCTCATACAACATCAACATAGATGAACTCTTCTCAGAAATTGACCTCTGCTTGGCTGTGAATCGCAGCATTCTTCAGCAGCTGGATGAAAGGTGTGGCCATGAGATCACTGAGGAGGACTGGGAGAAAATCCAAGTGCAGGTAGGCTTCAGACCAGCTTCCTTCCTGCTGCAGTCACTGGTGTGTAAGGGTGGAGCCTTGCGGAGTTCTGCATGGACAGGGACACCTGGGCCTTTGCTATGAGCTCAGTGATGACCATCAGGGTCCTTCGTTTTGAAATGTTAAAGTTCAGTGGTGGATGCTGGGAACAATGAAAACCCCAAAGGGCAAGCCTAATGCTTCCTGCCCTCCTCCTGCCTCTGCAGCAGCCTAAGGAAGGAGAATAGGGCTCTGCAGTAACTCAAAGCCAAGATGGAGGGGAAACTTGAAATAGTAAATTGGGGGTAAAAGAAAAAAAAGGCTTAAAACAAAATTGGGGATGTTTTAAAACTTCCAACAGTACAGCCAAGTGCTTAGCAATTTCCCACTGTTTTGTTTTAAGACAAGGTTTCTTTGTAGCCCTCACTGTCCTGGAACTCTCTCTCTAGGCAAGGCTGGCCTCCAACTCACAGAAATCCACCTGCCTCTGCCTCCTGAGTGCTGGGATTAAAGGCATGCACCACCACACTTGGCATAATTTTCCACTTTTAATTAAGAGGCACTGTTTATTATTAATGCTCAGCAGTTCTAAAGTATTCTTATTACAATCTCTACATCTCACATCTTGATTATTTAAGATTTTCAGTGTACTGCCCATGTGTCTTGTGATATAGTCCCTACTGTAAGTCTGAGTAACTGTGGAGTGTAATGGGAGGGTCTTCCTTTAACAAATCCGTGTCTGTTTTGTGCTACAGGCTGCTCACCGTGAGATCTATGAATGCTCCATCTGCCTGACTCCACTCTCCCTTCATGGTGACTGCCGACAAGCAGCTGTAGGGACCAGCAATCAGCGTCCCCGAGAGACAGTCCTCCTGTCCTGTGCACACCTGTTCCACCATGCCTGCCTTCTGGCCTTGGAGGAGTTTTCTTTGGGAGACAATGTCCCTTTCCACATCTGTCCTCTCTGCCGCTCCAGCTACCAAAAGAAAATTCTTGAATGCTGAATTCATGTTCAGGAAGTTAAATCTAAAGTGAGAACAAGAAAGGGGTGAAAAGCCTACCGATTTTCGATGAGCTGAGTGAGTTTTGGGTTGAGTACTACATTGCGGTCTGTTCTTTTTTACGATGTAGAAGAAATAAGGGCCTACCTAACTGTAGTCTTCATTACATAAAAAGAAGCTTATGTATTTGTGAGTTTAGTTACTTGAAATAAATGAGAAAGTTTTACTTAAAATGTAGCTAGTGTCTGGCCAACAGCCAGGAAACTGACACTTATCCAATGCATAAGAATCTTCCTTTTATTTTTATGTAGTAGATTAATATTATAGTTAAGTACTTTTAACATGTAAACTGAAAAAAAAAAACCCAGTGTATTCAACATCAAAACAAGGTGAATTAAATGTTAATGATGGTGTTGCAGATTCCTGTTGTTCATATATGAAACAACTGAAAAATCCCTGAAGCCACAGAATTCTTTGGTGTCGGTGTCACACTCTAATGCCAGACCTCACAAATGCTCTAGTCCCTGATATGAAACAGCGCAGCATTTGCTTATAACCAACTACATCTCTCAGTATACTTTGAGATCACCTATGAATTACAATGTCTAGGAAGAGATGAGTGCTCTGTGAATAGTTGCTGCACTATATTACTTAAAAACTAAGAACACAAAAGAGAAAAATGTGTGTACGTATCAGCACAGATACAGTTTTGGGTTTTTTTTTGTTTTGTTTTTGTTTTTTGGCAACAGTTCAAACTCCAGGTTGGATACAGAGTGATGATGGTGCTAAGATTGGTGTGCACAGCTCAGACGGCCCCTGGCCACTGGAACAGATAAAGACCCATTCAACAGTGTTAGCAGTATATGGCAATCGAGGCTGGGGTATCCAGCCTACAGACCCTTCAAGTTCCCTGGCTCCTTTTATCCCAGGCATTTAAGTCTCCTTTGCCTCAGCCCACACCAGGGAATCTGCTTTCTTTGGGGGAAGAGCATGTTGAAGACTGCTGGGAGGCAGTGCCCACATGAGACAGTATCCCAGCCTGTGTGAGAAGCAGGTAGCAAGCAAAGGTACATGCCAGGGTTCAGAACTGCCCCCTACACAGTGTAAGAAGTATTTAAAACTCACTTTTCTAATTTTTTATCCTTTTAAATGGTTCTCTTTTGTTGGTTTATAATATATGCATAGATAGATATATAATTTGTGAATTGCTACATATATATTAGATTATACTAAAATTTCTTAATGATTAGACATGCTGTTTCAACATTTGGAGGCTAATTTGAAGAATACTTTAAACATGTGGCAGAGACAAGCTGCATGTCAGAGAACCACTTTTCCATTCAGAAGACTCAGCTGCAGAGGTCTCTATGTCTAATGGGGATGCAGCGAGTGTTGCAGTAGTCTGAGTGCTCTGATGTTGGAAGGAGGCCATGCACAAGCTGAGGTGGCAGTGCCATTCCCTGGAACCTGTCAATGTCCCCCCTGTGAACTCCTCTGATGATGTACTGACACAGGAATGGATGCTACTTGTTGGCAACAGGTCTCTTGGATTGAAGAACACATCAGGCATCAACTTCATTGGGGTTCTGACAGTAGTAAATATTCTAGCATTGAGAGCAGGGTCTCAGCCATCGGGCAATAGTCAAGACAATACAGCTCCATTTCTTATGGAAAAGTGGCCTTTTGAGAGGACAGTACAAACTTTTACCATCCCATTGTATCTTTAGTCAGGTGTCACATGGAAACCAATGCAGTGATTGGGATACCTCATGCCAGTAAGAAGGCTCAGAGGCCACAGAAGGCACTGCCCCCCCCCCCCACTGTGGCCTCTTCCTCAGAGCAGTCTTTACTGTAATGAACTGCTCTCTGCTGTAGCTTAGCAGATATCTCAGCATTCTTGTAAGACAAACCCTGCTTCTCTCTGCCCACTCCCGTGTTTACTTTAACCATACTTAGGGGGCTTGCATGCTCTGGATTGTAGGCAATTAGAAAGTCTTCCTTTTTCCCCACATGGTAGACACACATGAATTCTTGCACACTTACACATTTTTATGGTTGCTGTTTCACAGGGCCTGCCTGACCCATCCCTAGGTGCACTGCTCACTAACTCATAAACTGACTAAGACACCACCAAAGCAGCACATTCTCAGGGTACTTGGGTCCAGACGTGGTCCATGTGAGCCAACAGCAGCTGTTCTGAGCTTTTGCCCTCAGAGTAGTGAGAGCTCTAGAAGCCTATGATAAGCTGAGGTGGAGTCCAGCCTTAGGCTTTGTAGGGCTCTTTTCTTCCTTTCCATGTACATGAGACAGCCATATCATTGTTAAACTACAATGTTACATGGCCCTCTATTTGTTATTCTTACCACTCAAGACAGAGGTGATGGTTTAAGAACACGTTATAGGTTCTTACTACCTTCCATTCCTACACAAGGCTCAGTGTCTGGCCCTGGAAACTCCTGTGCAGGGCTCATATCAACTTCTCAGGCTCTAGCTACTGAGTTCTGTCCTCGGCAGTGTAGCCGGAGCTGGACTTCTAGGAGCTTCCAGAGTAAGCAAGGGCTTCAGGCAGTGTGCGGCAAGGGCAGCAACTCTAATGTAGCAACTGCTGCTATTTTCAAGCCCTAAGGCCTTGCAGGTTACAGCCATAAAACTGGTCTCCTCTTAGACCCACAGCATCTTACTGACATCTGCTTACTGAACTGCATTAAGTGTTGGCTTACTTAAAGAACAGAGGAGGCTCAGCATGGACAATGTCCGCAGACAGGCAAACTAAGGTGGCTGCTCTCAGTCCCAAGCCCCATCAACACACAGGAATGATGCCACCAAGGTTCATCTGCTGTCTGAGGACCCTGAACAAGCCAATGGGAGTCACTGGAATCTGGATGGCTTGGACTAACCTGCTTCCATACTCACGAATGGGGCAAGCTCAAACACCTTTAGTTGTTTTTGGCTGCATTCCAAAGACAAGAAATGGAGGTGTGCATTTCCTGTTTGATGGGGTTCAGAGCTGCCCATGTATCAGGAAGGTTCGAACATTCACTTTCTGTCCCCATGCTCCTGTACACCTGCCTCACTTCCCAGTCTCTCATGTGAGTTCACAATGAGAAATATAAGACAAAGTAACCTACCCTGTAGCATGACCCAATGCAAGCCTGTGATAGAGGAGAGGTCGGGCTCGGCAAACACTTAAGCTATGGGGACAAATAGGGGTCTCAACAACATGGCTTGTGTCCTTTTAAGTTTCTGGGTATACTATTGGGTCCCAGTATAATCACAGACCACAAAAAAGGAAAGAAGGAAAGAAAAAAAAGAAAAAAGAAAAAATGCTGTAGGAGCTTATGTCCTTGGTGCCATGGTGTCATGTTTGCAGCAGGACTTTTCACAACAGGAAAAGACAACACTCAGAAAACCTTAGAGAACAAGTTTACCCAGCTGTTTTTCAAGTAGAAATTTACCTCCCATTTTGTACTAATAGGCCAGGAAATAGATTAGTTTGTGCCTTGTATTATATATATATGTATATATGTATATATATATATATGTATATATGTATATGTGTAATGTATAATATATAATGTTTATATGTATATAAA
Source organism: Acomys minous (assembly GCF_964271855.1). Taxonomy (NCBI): domain Eukaryota; kingdom Metazoa; phylum Chordata; class Mammalia; order Rodentia; family Muridae; genus Acomys; species Acomys minous. The sequence continues at coordinate 43,104,972 of NC_140487.1, forward strand.
CATTAGAAAATTCTAGCATGGTTCATAAGGAAAAAATGTCACTGTTTTGTTAAATTCTTATATGTGTTTTGGTATGCATGTAGACTCACTTACAGAGGACATTCATTTCTTATTGTGGGGTGAAGTGTGAAGCCACTGGTGTTCACAGAACTGTGCACACTGCCAGCAAATGAGCCAGTGTGAACAGCACTTACATTCTGTAGAACTTTGGATTGAAGTTCAGTTCCTCTATGGAAGAAATCAGAAACACGTCTAATGAGATTGAATCAGTAAATAACTTAAGATGCATTGTTTTCAACTGTTAATATGACTTTTGGGTTACAAAGAAGTGTATCACTGATCCACAAGGGAAAGCAGGAGAGCATCTAGCTCCTCCTCTGCCAGTCATCAGGAGAATCGCCGTGCTCTAGCGCTGAACAGAGAGGCAGCCAGGCAGTGCTCTTGACTGTTGATGCTATCACTGAAGACTAAATAGATGTTTATATGTGCGAGGGCTTATAAATCAAGTACTGAACTTTAATTTCTAAGAATTTTAGAAATTCTTAGACTAACAGAGACAAGACTAACAGAAAATTTGAAAATATGTAACAAAAATTTACCAATGTAGCTAGACATTTGAAAAGTATCATGCCAGTTACTTACAGTTTAAAATCAACACCGCATATGTTCACATATTTAAAGATCCTATAACAATTCAAACGTATAAACTGGAACCGATGGGAATTTGTGCTACTGACCACAGGGATCATCTACTGCACTTGGCCAGAACAGAGGTGGCAACAATCACTGCTGCCACCAGTACAAGCTCCAGCGCAGAGGCTGTGAGAAGCACACCCAACAGGTGTCATTCTGATTCACCAGTCAGTCCCAGAGAGGTATGACTGAAGGGCTGGACAACTTCACCAGCTTCTCATATTTAGGCCAGACCTTATTTTACATTAGATAGATAGATAGATAGATAGATAGATAGATAGATAGATAGACAGACAGACAGACAGACAGACAGACAGACAGACAGACATAGATAATGACTGATAGATATCTAAAACATATGCTAGAAAATCAATGTTACAATCTACAACATTTGTTATATCCCCTTATCAGGATCTATAACTAAAGTGCTTTGTACCCTTTTTGTTTAAATTGTATTAATTATTTTTATGTGTAGGAGTGATTTCCTGCAACATGTGCCTGCAGTGCCCATGGAGGCCTGAAAAGGATGTCACTGAGCTCCTCTGGGACTAGAGTCACGGATGGCTGTGAGCCTCCATGTGGATGCTGCGAACCAAATCTTGGGTCCTCTGGAAGAGCAACCAGTGCTCTTAACCACTGAGCCATCTCTCCAGCCACTCCACCCCCAACCCCCATGCCCTTGTTTTGTTTTTTGAGAAAGTTCACTATGTAGCCCTGGCTTGCCTGGACCCCTATGTAAACTAGGCTGGCTCTGAGTTCACAGGGATCCTCCTGCCTCTTGAGTACTAGGATTAAGGCAAACACTACTATGTCCAGTTTCATGCCCTTTTGGTTTTGGTTTGGTTTTTGAGACAGGGTTTCTCTGTGTAGCCTTGGCTGTCGTGGACTTGCTTTATAGACCAGGCTGGTCTCAAACTCACAGAGATCCGCCTGCCTTTGCCTCCCAAGTGCTGGGATTAAAGGTGTGCGCCACCACGCCTGCTTCAGCTTCATGCCCTTTTAAAGAGGAAATTCAAGGTGTGAGAACAAAAGGATTAACAGTCACTGGTGCAGCCTCATCCAGTTACAAATGAAACGCACTATGACTAGCGAGATGAGAACAGAGCTATCTGTTGGCAGAGCTATCTGCAGTCCCTGTAAAACATCACTACAATGCAAGAATCCCATGAGTGCCTGTCTTTGCGAACCCAGAAGGGAAGCCTCAGCATCCCGCTGTCCACTTGTTAAGTTCTCCTTCAGCCAGCCTACAGCACATACCCATTGCAGTGACTGCACCTGGACTCAAACCCTCTCTCCAGGAGAGGGACCAGTGACCCTTAAAGGATGGTAACCATGCAGTAGAACAACCACAGAGGGAGGGCCTGAGATCCAAATATCTCTAGCCAGTGTTTTAAAATTCATCATATATCTGGCTAAGCTTGGTCACTTAAGCCTGGCACCCATCTTCAAATTAAGAACTTCCAAATGAGCAAGTTTAGGACTGGCCAGTGAGATGGCTCAGCAGGTAAAGGTAGCGGAGTTACCAGTATACACATGGTGAAAGAAAAGAACTGACTCCTGAAAGTTGTCTTCAGCTCTTTACTCATAAAACACACACACACACACACACACACACACACACACACACACACACACACACACAAAATAAAGTTGAGACAGACATTGAAAAGTTTAATAATGTATGAAATTTTCAAACACCTTACAGATTAGCCAGGAGCTGTGTGTCTGGTAGTGTTGGCAAATGGTGTACACTGGAAGTGACTGCAGTAGGAAACTGCTCTCTGATGTCTCCTTCACTTGGTCTGCTCAAATGATAAACTTAAAGTTTCAATAAAAAAAACAGCCTGGCACTAATGCTAATGTAGGCAAAATGATGAGGGAAATTGGAAAGTAGTCAACTTGCACTGTGCTAATGCAGGAGCTCACACTCAGGAACCTACTAGTGCGTGCTGGCAGTATGCACGGAGTCACTCAGAGCCACAGCGCCAATGCTCCTTTTCCTTAAAACTAACCTGGGGTGTCAGGGAATGCCATGGTGTAAGTAAAGGAGTGTATACTCAATGGCTTGAAACATACAACTACATTTTCTTGTTTTCTAAGTTAAAAAAAAAAAAGGTCAGATACAGCCTTTCATATATTTCTCCGAAAGAAAGTAAATCCAACAATTTAAGAAAAAATGCTTTACTATTTTTTTCTGAACACAAACCCCATTTTTTTTGTTTTTTTTATCCATATAGTGCATATCAATATCGCTATATTTCTGTGAATCGTGTGCTACCTAGGGACAACACATGCGCTCATTTTTTTAAATCAGTAGACTCAGGAGTTGAGAAACCATCCCAACAATTATGACTAAACAACTGAATACGTATGAGCTCATATTGCACTGCACCTGCCTTTCCATGGAGAACCTGACCTTTAAGCTCTGGGTTTCACATTGGTAGCTGTCCTGGGGTGAAGACCTAAGATGAAATATATGAAAGCCACCAAAGCCTGTGGTACATGAAGAAGCAATCTCTGTCTATGGGTTCCACAGGCAAACAAGCACAGGTAGTGAATCAGTTTTTGAAAAAAGGTTTTAAAAAGTGGATATACATATGGCCTATATGGCAAAGTCTACATTACAAGTGTATACAACCCTGGCACTGTACTGTGAAAAGTATTATCAGGTGTATGCACACAACCTGTCCAAATCTACCATCACATATGCTTCCTACTGCAGCTTACCACAAAAAGATAGTCCTGGGGCAGCCCATGAAGGCCCTGGTTTTAAAAGAATCTAGTATTTTCCACTGGCTCAAACTCTAAAGAAGATTCTGTACCATAAATTGCAAATTCTGCTTTTGGTTTTTAAGGAAATAGAAAATGCAGTTTGTTACTAGTATGGCAGTTTCCAGGACTTCCTGAAGATGGTGTGGGGTACCAGGTGACTCTCAGGCAGGCTTCTGCCTGCAGACCCAAATTTCCCATAAGAAAGTCCACATCTGCTTCCTCGCACATCTTCACCTCTCATCCAGATGGCTCCCTGCTGTAGACATGCCGCTTTTCCTCAGTTTCTAGAAAAAGCTATAAGGTCAATAAGGAAATTCAAATGAGAAACAGATCAATAATGCCAAGTTCTCAGTGCCTATGAGAAGGTGGCGCTGGCAGGTGGGCCCAGACCCCACCACAAGCTGATCTGTGGGGGTGGGGGGGGGGAATGTCGTGAGTCAGGAGTCAGTAGGACTTGCTGCAGAATGCTACCGAGGCAGCCAGGTCTCACAGTACTTTCTGATGCCCGTTGGCAGAAGGCTTTGTAGTTTCTGAATCCCTTGAGGTATCTGACAAGTGAAGTTTATGAAGTCCTGCAGAAAAAAATAGGATAAGTGTGAGAACGGAGCATTGCTAAGGGACTGGGTGACCAGAAAAGACCCGTGGAGGTTGCAATGCTGGAGATCAAACCCAGGACCTCATCTATGGTAGTCGAGCACTCTACTACTGAGCCACATTCCTGACCAAGAACTACACTTTCACCATAGAACACTTAAGTAGGTTCATTTGTTAAATTTGGGTATGACACAGGACTGATAAAGCTGCAACACTCATCTGTAGACTTCTCCCAAAACAGTCCCTTGGTCAACACAACCATCATGGCCACTGTGCAGATGTTCTCTGAAAAGACCTGTTAGGGATGGATTAATAAGGTGAGACTTCACATCTTGGACCACTTGAACCTATATTTAAAGAGGATCTTTTCTCTACAGGGAATTGCCCCCTAAATAATATACAAAAAGATAATAGAAAACGTTTGAAAAAGAAAGCAAACATCTCTTGAAAGTTTCACACAAGTCTTAAAAACACCACTGTGTCTTATGGGTAGATTGCTGACATGACACAGTGGCCTCTGGCAGGTTGACTTGTTACCTTAGCAGAAGAGCCACGGCAAGACGCCAACATTTATACACTACAGCCATCTCAGTTGTAGCTAAGTTGGAACCAATCTGAGGTCCTAGCTAAAAATCATGTTTCAACTAAACATGTGTCTGAGAGTTTCTGATTCCTGTGAAACCCAGGCACTAAAATTCATAAATTATCTGGTGTTTCCATTAAGCTGTGGCTTTTTCATTTCAGGGCAATATGTCAATCAGCTATCCCCTCATAGTGCATGCTACAAACAAAATACACATGGAATAGTAACCTGGTGTTTTTTCTTCAAAGCTCATCCTTTTAAACATCAAAATCATAATGTCAGTGCTATAAGAAGGTTTATTGCTGCTCCTATAGTTTAAGCTTTTTGAAATTAGGGCCTTAATGAATTTACTGAGGCTGTCTCCTGAAACAAGTAAAACCACAATCTATATGGAACAGAAGCATTCAAGTGGTGTCAGGCAAATCAGTGCTAGGGTTTCTTGTGGTTTTCCATAGGAAACCTTCTTTACTGCTATGGAGGTGGATGCCGCAAGCCTGGGAGATTTCCAGAGTGCTGCTCATGCTAAAGCATCAAGCCTGGACTATGTTCAGCATGAGTATAGGAGTGGTGCAGACAAGACATGTGGCTTGGAGCAGGCTTTGATGCCACCACAACACAATGAAAACAAAACCCCTGTCCTGACTGTACCAAGAATGCTAACATTGTTTTTCATTTTTATTTGGTTTACTGGAGAGAATCATAGGTTGCTTGTATACTTAGAAAATCCAAGCTCCCATCCCCAAAAAGCTTCAAGTAAATAATAGTAACATGGCCTTCGACACCAAGTCATTCTCATCACTGTCATGGTAAGAACCAAGCGTGACTGCCAGTCCCAAGTTTTCAGGATGTCCTAGGGCCTATACTGAGGCCCCATAAGAATCACCACAGTTCCAATTCACACACCTTATAGATGAGGCCCAGCAGTACATGATTCTAATCCAATCACAACCAGTCAAGCATGCAACTGACTTCCATGCCCACTTAGAAACTAAATAGAGACTCAAATGTCAAAGTCATGATTAGCAAAAAGAAAAAAAAATTGCCCATAAACCTCAAGATTACCTAGGGCCTTGAAAAGTTCTTCTCGTACAGCTGATGTGAATTTTCTGACCAAACACAACGTTGTCACAATGGCAAAGAGTAAATTGTAAGATAATACAATATAGAAATTTCCCAGCCAATTAAATCTTCCAAAGTCTCCAAGTAGATCGAATCTAGTAATTCCTGTTTAAAATGATAATAATAATTAGAAATTTTTAATAAAGCGAGGTGTATTCAGATCTGTAACAAAACACAATTGAAATGAGCTCAGACTCTCCACAGACTTTTCAGATGTCTTCCATCAGGGCAACCCAAGCCAGCCCTGATCTTCATGTCTGGGCCTGTCACTTGCATGTTCCTGCCACCACCTGTCTAGGGCTCTCGCCTGCATTAAAGAGCAAGCTCGGGAGCCGTTCACTAGAGCCAGCTCTCCCCACTCATTACATACAAATGATGTCTATCCCACCCTGCAGCCCAATTCCAGTGGCAACACCTTACACACTCTTAATACTCATCACGTAACTGAATACTTCCAATGCACCACTGGCAGAACCTAACACTACAGATGTATGAGATAAGAGAGGGAAACTGGGAGTGTGTGAGGATTGCATCACACATGGATTTAAGTTACTTAAATTCACACACACATCTGAAGTCTTTTAACTAAAAGAGTATGTGTCATAGGTCCAATACTCATCAGAAAGAGCATGAGTGGTAAGATTTTCTGACTACAGATAAGTAAATAAATCCTACAAGTCAGGTGGTTGAGTAGAGTGGAAAAGGAGGGCATGGTGGGGTCTTGCGGAAGACGCTGCAGGACTACATGGGGCTGTATGGATCTATAACAAAGAGTTACGAGAATCAACAGATACTTCTATCAGACTGTACATTTATGTTCTGCATATGCTATAGGCCATTTACGGATTTTATGAGTGATGTCAAAAATGCCTTTGACTCACTCTTACATCATCAAATGACATTTGAATTTGGCTTTCAGCCCTGCTCCAACACAATTCCATCAAACACTACTGAGAGCTTCACAGAGTAGCTTATGGACAGCAGAAATCTCCCTACTCAAACAGTGCAGTAAAAACAGGGCATTTAAGTAAGTCCCTGCCACCTGCAACCAATGCGAGTAATTTTGAAAGACAATGCCCAAGTATTTTTACAGTAAGTGAAGATTAATGAAGTTTTTTAGTATATTTTTAATATAGTTTATTCATATTACATCCTGATTGTCATCCCCTCAGTTGTATCTTCCCTTCCCACTTCCACCCTATTCTCCTTCCCTAGACTTCTGACAGAAGGGACCCTTCCCCCTCACCATATGTCCATAGCCTATCAGGTCTTATCCAGAGAGCTTGCATCCCCTTCCTCTGTGTGCCCGCAGGGCCTCTCCACCAAGGGGAAGAGATCAAATCAGGGACACGGGTTCATGTCAGAGGTAATCCCCCTCCCCCCACATTGAGCACAGAAGTTCTAAAACAGTAAGTTGGTCACAGACCCTAGAAATGGACCCACTTGGCACCTGGAAAGTCAGGGATCAGACCTAACAGGATGTCTAGGCGAAGGACAGTTTCTTGCTCAAAAGCTTTGTTTCAGGCAGACATATACAGAAACCCGAGAAGAACAAAAATGCTAGTTTACAGGGTTGGGTCTGAAGACATTATTGTTCCAGATGTACTTCAGGGAAAAAACTGACTGTAACAGCATGGCCTGGTGCTTTGTGATTGATTGATAATTATTTTGCCTCCCCCCAGGTGTGCTTGCTCATGTACTCCAAAATAATATTTGTAATCTTTGCCTCCAAATTATCTTTGATTGGTTCAATAAAGTTGCCTAAACACTTAGGCAGAGCAGAGTTAGGTAGGCTTGCTGGGGAGGAGAGAGAGGATCACCACAGGAAGAAGGAGGAGGAAAGAAGAGGAAGCAGGACGGCCATGAGTTAGCATAGAGAGAACTACATGGCCAGGGGGAATTTACTCTGATTGGCATGGAGAAAAACAACTATTAACGTGGATGCTGGATGGGAACAGCCCAGATAGGGATGACTAGAGCAATGGCATGGCATGTGTGCTGGGTGGTTACAAGGCAGCCTAAGGGGTTTATATCTGCACAGCCCAGGTAACATAAGGCTTATCTAAAATGGACCAGGAACTGGGCATTGTAGTGCATGCCTTTAAATCCCAGCACTCAAGTTCGAGGCCATTCTGGTCTACAAAGTGAGTCCAGGGCAGCCATAGCTCCACAGAGAAACCCTGCCTAGAAAAACCAAAAAGAAAAATAAAATAAAATTTATCAGGTGTCTATGACTTTTATTGTTTGATGGCAGGTTAAACAAAACCACCACAGTAACTGTAAGCTTTTAATAATAAACATAATTAACATTTTATATTTACTGTAACACCCGACTGATATTAACCAACCAAAAGATTATTCTAGGTAGCATATATAACTCTTTACTTAGAAGCAAAAAACAATCATTTCTCTGAAATTCTGGCTAGGTGGCTTTTGTCCCAGCAACAACTAAATAAGAAAAATGTCTTTTTCAAATTAAAATTATCAACAAGAAAAAGTAACAATACTGAGGTAAAGCTTATTATATAAATGTACAGTATTTCCAAACTTATACATGGAATTAAAACTGTGTTTTAAAATACAACAAGGTTAAACTAGTAAATACCTGTGGTCAAATATCTCAAGGTCTTCACCCATCCCATCACTATTAAAAGACAAGCAACACACACACACACACACACACACACACACATACACACACACACACACACAGAGGCTTTACTAGACAGCAGTGAGGCACAGGGTCATATGAACTGGGTACAACACTTCATGACAAGCAATGTACTGCCTCCCCCACAAAGACACAATTGAGAATGTTTTGTGAGTAATTCCTTCAAAAACAACCTTTTTTTCTATTCACATGTTTAAAAGAACTAGTGCAGGCTGCCCCACCCACTGTATAAGTCAATAGAACACATGTTCTTTAGCCCACCTGAGTCAACTTCTACTCAGAGCAAGCATGTTCATGCTGGCGAAGCTGTAGGAGGCCATTCAGAGCATTTGTAAAGTGCAGGACACAAAAGGCCTGAAAGCGATGTTATCAGTAAAGTATACAAGCTGGCCTAGTACACAAACATCTGACCCAAAACACCCATGATTTTAATGTAAAGGTGCCAAAGACGATCCATGTGTTCTTATCAAATTAATTTGTATTAAAAATTAATCTCTAAACTCAAATAATGATTAGTTCCAACACCACCCTCACTATGTTTTTCAAATTCCCTCCCCCTAACCAGACTTTTGAAAAAATTTAGCTAAGATAATGTCTAAAATAAGCATCGCCTAGAGACAGTCAAGCAATAAAATCTGCAATCATTCTAAACATCCTTGCTTTCAGGGCTGGTATAAGCAGGCACAGTGTGCTAACTGTCCTGCTTATGAAACACAAACTCATTACAAAACTAAGCTTCTGCTCTGGGGGTAGAATGGCAATTCAAAATCAAAGGCTAACTTCTAATGCCTTTTTAACATTTTTATTTCATTAAATTTTAAAGCATTTATTTATCTTATGTGCATGGATCTATATGTGCCACAGCAAGTATGCTGAGGTCAGAAGACAGCTTGAGAAAGTCCATTCTCTCCTTCTACCACGTGTGGGTTCCAGAGACTGAACTCAGGTTATCAGACTTGGCAGCAAGTTCCCATTGAGTACCTTGTCAGCCCCCACTTTTAAAAATTATTTGTTTGTTTGTTTGTGAGCTGCCTATATCAGAGTATTCCTATGCTCCGTCTTACTGTGAAAATATGTTTTTGTTAAATTATAACAATTAGAAATATGACTGCAGGCTTCAATTGCTAGCCAAAAGGGAATAAAAGGGACAAGAGTTTCCCACCTGCCTGAATAAATTTAAATACTGGATGTAGTATCTAAATGATGGTTTGTGAGACACTGGACATCAAGTAATGAAGGACAGTGACTGCTGAGAGATGACAAGCAAGCAAAATAGCCCCTGAATGGTGCTGCATCCTACCTAAAGAGGCCACTGAGGAGCAAACAAGGCCAGCACCCTCCCCGAGGAAAGGGGCCTCAGCATTCAGCAAGAGGACAGCTTAGTGAGCAGAGCTGCTTGGAGCGGAGCCCAGAAGAGAACTTAGCAGGAAACCCAGAAATGACTCTTCCCAGTGGCCACAGCCTCTCCTATAGTTCAGGAGCTAGAGGCAAGACTGAACTTACCAAGTAAGTTAAAAAAAAAAAAACTTTTAAGGCGTGGAGTTGACCTATAAAGGAAAAGCACAATGTAAACTTGTGCAATGTAAACTTGATAGCATTAAGAGCTCATTAGATACTGCAGGGACTGGAAAACTTAAAGAGAGCAAAAGAACACAGAACAAGGAAATTAATAGTGACTAATGATGCACTTACTACCCAGAGTCCCTGAGAGGAGTTGCCAGGTGCTTGGCCAGTGAAGTTCTTGCTAGGCAAGCATGAGGACCTGAGTTCAATTCCCAGGATCTATGAAAACATAGATTCAATTCCTGGGTGTTGCTGGCCAGCCAGTCTGACTATTCTGCTCAGGTGATCCCAAAGCCTATAAGAAACCATGTCTGAAAAATTAAGATGAACAGAGCCTGAGAAATGGCACATGAGACTGACCTTTGGACTATTCTCTCTCTCTCTCTCTCTCTCTCTCTCTCTCTCTCTCTCTCTCTCTCTCTCTCTCTCTCTCTCTCTTTCTGTCTCTCTCCCCCCCCTCTCTCTCTCACACATACACACACACACACACACACACACACACACACACACACACACGCATGCATGAACACCTACACAAGTACATACATGCCACACACAAATGCACACATATCATAATACCCCCCACATACATGTACACACAAGTGCACATACACAGAGTCCCTATGAGATAAAAACATGGATAAATTCCTTGAAAACACATTGGCCTAGAAATTACCAGCTAGAAATAGTTCAAATTTGATGACACATATGCATAATGAACTCAAAGAGCAAAAAATCTGAGAAGGATCCTGACTAAGCACACAGTAATCAAATGGCTAAACCTTCTACAAGAAAAGAGAACAGAAATAATGGTAAGAGAAAATTTGTCAAAGCAATGCAAAGGAGAAAACAAAGTGAGAATATTCTTAAAAGTTTATGAAAGATAATCATCTAAAGTCTCATGTCCAAAGATATCTTCTAAACTACAGCAAAATAAAGACATCTCGCACATCCAAACAGCATGGAGCTTATTACCAGCAGACTTTCATTGCAAGAAATGTTGCACAAGTCTCAAAGTGGACCACAGAGCTGTAGTAACAAAAAACGGCATGGTACTAGCACAAACACAGACACAGACACCAACAAAGTAGAACAGAATTACAGAAGTGAGCCCCAGCCATCTGATTCTTGACAAAGGAACCAACAGCACTGGAGAAAGGAAGCCTCCTTAACAAGAGGTTACAGGAGCCTGCGTGTCTACACTAAGAGCCAAAACTAGATCCTGCCTCCCCTGTAAAAAAAAATCAACTCAGAATAGATTTTAAAATGCTGTAAAACTAGCCGGGCATGGTGGGGCATACATGTAATCCCAGCACTCAGGAGGCAGAGGCAGGTGAATCTCTGTGAGTTCGAGGCCAGCCTTGTCTCAAAAAACCAAGAAAAGAAAAGAAAAAAAGAAAATTGCTGTAAAAACCTAAAGCTTTAAAACTACTAGACTAAGGGTATGAAAAATATTACAAGATATAGGCACAGGCTTACTGGACAGGACCCCAACAGCTCAGGAAACAAAAGCAAGAGGAAACAAATGGGACTGCATCTGACTAGAAATCTTCATGATGCAAGAAACAATGAAAAGAGTCTACAAAAAGGGAGAAATCTTTGCCATCAATTCTTCTAACAGGAGCAAGTAATTCAACAAATGAACAACTGAACTGAACCAACAGTACTCAAAAGAAAAAAAAATTTTTCAAGACAGGGTTTCTCTGTATAGCCTTGGCTGTCCTGAACTGGCTGTGCAGACCTGGCTGACCCCCAACTGACAGTGATCTGCCTGCCTCTGCCTCCCAAGTGCTGGGATTACAAGCATGCGCCACCACACCCAGCCTCAAAAGAAATGTTTAAATGACTAATAAATACACACACACACACACACACACACACACACACAATAATGTCTAACTGGTCGTGGTAGCACACACCTTTAATGAACTCTGTGAGTTCAAAGCTAGCCTGGTCTACAAAGTGAGTCCAGGACAGCCAGGATTATAAGAGAAACCTGGGGGTAAAAGAGAAATTGGGGGTAAAAAATCTAATATCTTTACAAAACATATACAAGTAAGATTCTGTCTTACCTCAGTCAATACTGCTTTTATCAAACAAACAAAAACCAAAAGCAACAAATGCTGGTGAACATGGTGGGTAGGGAGGTGGGAAGGAAATGTATTCACTGCTGGTTAGAATGTAAACTGTTGTAGCCACAATGGAAATCAGTATGAAGGTTTCTCAAAAACTTAAAACCTGAATTTCTAATATGATGCAGCAATACCCCTTTTACATATGCATTCCAAGGAATCAAGGCAGCTTACAGCTGACACCCTATGGGCATCACTGCCCAATTCATAGAATTGTAATATTGCATATACCTTAAAGTACCAGGATGTTAACTTCTCAGAGCTTTGTCAATTAGAAAAAAAAAAAAAGGAGAAGTTTATCTGTAAGAATGCAGATGAAGCAGACAGGGGAACAAGGGAGAGATGGTATGTAGAGAAACAGGCAACAGACGGGATCACACCGGGAATCAAATTTGATATGAATGCTCTAAATATCCAGATCCAGACAGGCGTACACAGCTATGACACAAAGGAGATTCAGAGAAGAGTTATACCAGTTAAACAATGAGCCCCACTACCATTGGTACAAAGGGCCAGCGCGCTGGGGAGTCCATGGTTATGCATCTCATCTGGTACCAGAGCTTTAAAGCATGTGACACAAACTGACAGAGGTAGAGGAGAGAGAGAAGGTCACAATAATAGTCCTTTTCTCAACAGCAGTCTGAACAAGTGGATCTAGAGGGCAAGAAGGCACCTGCCATGCTGTGGAGCTGACACTGAAAAACAGCACACAGATGAAACATATGTCCTTTCCTTCTTCTCATGGTTTGCACACTGGCTATAAATCCTGCTCAACACACACACACACACACACACACACACACACACACACACACACACACTGCATTCCTTCACATTGACATCAACAGAGAAACTAAAGTAAAATTTACTAGCAAGCAAATCTCTCAAATATTCCCAAATCTTTGGGAACAAAATCTCATACTTCAAAATATCCTGAGTCAAAAAAGAAAAAGTATTTTTAACAAAATGAAAATTAAAATGCTCCAAGGAGTGGAATAGCTGGGTCTTGAGGAAGCCCTATTCCCATTTTTCTGAGAAAGCACCAGATAGCTTTCCAAAGTGGCTGTACTAGTTTGCATTCCCACCAGCAATGCAGGAGTGTTCCTCTTTCTCCACACCCTCGCCAGCATGAGGTGTCAGTTGAGTTATTGATCTTAGCCATTCTGATGGGTGTAAGATGGAATCTCAGTGTCGTTTTGATTTGCATTTCTCTGATGACTAAGGAGGTCGAGCATTTCTTTAAGTGTTTCTCAGCCATTCCACTCCTTGGAATATACCCAGAGGATGTACTACCACACAACAGGGACATATGCTCAACCATGTTCATAGCTGCCTTATTCATAATAGCCAGAACTTGGAAACAACCTACGTGTCCCTCAATAGAAGAATGGATAAAGAAACTGTGGTACATTTACACTATGGAATACTACTCAGCTATTAAAAACAAGGAATTTCCAAAATTTGTGGACAAATGGATTGAACTAGAAATTGTCATAATGAGTGAGTTCACACAGAAGCAAAAAGAGCTAAATGGTATATACTCACTTATATCGAGACACTAGTCCAAGGTGTACGTCCCCATGAAAAACTGTACCTACCAGAATAGTGGGTAAGAGGGGAGGACATCCTATTGAAACTTTAGGTGGGAGAAGCCTGGGAGAAAGAGGAAATGGAAGGATCCAGTGGGTCCTGGAAAACTATAGGCGAGTCTGGGCCCTGGGGTCCTCTGCAAACTGTGGCGACAGCCAAGGAAAAAATAGGCAGTAAAAACCTTGAACCCCTACCCGGACTAGCCGATGGACATTCTCCACTGTTGAGTGGAGAAGGAGATCTAACTTTCACACAAACTCTGGTGCCCCATATTTGAACATGTCCCTTGGACGGAGATGCCTGGTGGCACTCAGAGGAAAGATAATAGGTCACCAAGGAGAGACTTGATACCATATGAGCATATTCAGGGGGAGGAGGTCCCCCTCAGACACAGACTTAGGGGAGGGGAGGGGAGTAGTAGGGGGGAAGTGGGAGGAAGGGAGGAATGGGAGGATACATGGGATGGGCTAACAACTGAGATGTAATATGTATAAATTAATAAAAATGTATTAAAAAAAAAAAAGAAAATTAAAATGCTCTGTATGAAGGTTTGGGGTACATAAATAAGGGTGAGACAGCTGTGTGGTGGTGATCAGGAGCAGGAAGGTGTAGCAAGGGGTAGGGATGGGTGGGTAACACACAGCACAACAGAGGGGGCAGCCCTGGGAGGCAGCAGCTAGGACATAGGGATGCAGCCAGGGGGCCAGGGGAAACGCACAGAAGGGGAGGGGACCTGCAATGGGAAAGGGATTGCAGCCAAGCAGCACTCATATCAGAAAAGGAAAAAGACCTCAAAAATCAGTGAACTAGAAAGTAGAGACAGGGAAAAAATGAAATTAAAGCTGCTTCTCTGAGAGGATCAATAAATCAACACATGTAAGCACACTGCTCAGGAGAGGAAGAAAACATGAGAAAGCTGTGCCAATGCTATGTCTCCACTCCTGGTAGCTGAGGGAGCTGCCCACAGACCTGACACTGTTGCTGATATTAGCAAAACTTATTCAAGCTGAGTAGGGCTCTTTCCACAGAACAAACTGAACCGTTGCTAAAGCCTTTCCAAAAGTAAATTCCAAACCAGACACTATCATCAGTAAGCAACGGGGCAATGGAGGAGGAGAAACAAGTCTAAAACTACCCAGGGAAAATAGAGAGTCTTTTCCTGAACACTTGTAATGAGGAAAGCATCACACGTACGTGAAAATCAGAAAGGAGCTTGAAACAGAAAGGGAGAACCACAGAACAATGTCATCAAAAACAATGAAAAGTCCTCAGGCAAGCATCATCATATCAGCCCCAAAAAGATAATACATCATGAACATGGAGCCTACCCAAGAAACAGCAGGCTAATTAACATTTGAGAACTAATGTAATTCAACATATTAGAGACTTTTAAAAAGTATGTGATCGTCTCAGTAGACACATAAAAGCCACTTAACGAAATCCACCATCCTTCCAGGTAAGAATTCCTGCAAAGCAGGGATAGAAAGGGCATATTCAACATGGCAGAAGACATCTACACCAACGACATCAATAAACAGGCAACAGCCGACCCTCCATGCCAGTGTATGCATGTTCATCAGAAGACTGCTGGGCTGTAGCTCAGTCAGTGGTAGAGCACTTACCTTGCATGGATACAGCTCTTAGGTCCATCCCTAGTACTGCCAAGAGGAGAGGGTGAGAGAAGGAAAGGGGAGGGGAGATGAACAGAGATGGGTGGAGTTGGTGCCCAGGGTGGGCACTACCTGTATCACCTTGGCCACCTGCAGTGTCCTTCTCACCTGCCCCCTTGAGCACTACCATGGTCATATAATTAGAAGGGGGTTGCAAGGCCAAACAGTCAGGCCTCCACATTCATGACAGTGTCATGGCAGGGGACAGGATGATACTCACTGTGCACATATTGAGCAATGGCTTTTCCTTTTATATAACTGTTATGGAAGTCACATCACATATAATTAACCACTTCAGGCACAAGTGAGCCTCTCCAAAGGGAAACTCCACATCCACAAGGCAGCTTCCCTTGTGGTTCTCTCCTC
Organism: Acomys minous; assembly: GCF_964271855.1. NCBI lineage: Eukaryota > Metazoa > Chordata > Mammalia > Rodentia > Muridae > Acomys > Acomys minous. The sequence goes on from NC_140487.1 coordinate 43,120,725, forward strand.
AACCCTGCCTCTATCAGTGGAATCATACAGCATTTGGCCATTTGTGGACAGACTGTATCACATGACATGTTTCCAAGTTCCATCCACCTTGCACCATATAACAAGACTTTCTTTTCCTCTGTTTTTAATTGTGGTAAAAAGACATGTAACATAAAATGTACCAATATAATTATTTTAATGCACAGCTTGGTACTGTTAATAATAGTCAGATTATTTACAACCACCATCACCACATCCTTTATCTTAGGAGTGTGAAACTATTCCCTCATCTTAGCAAAGTTGAAACCCTTTCCAAGCCACTCTCCCTCCCTCCTCCCTAGGCCTCTGGTAAGCACCGCCTGTCTCTGTCTCTTTGGCCTGGCTTCCGTGGCTAAGTAACAACCCACTTGATGTGTGTTCCACAGTGTGCTTGTTCTCTTGTCCGACAACAGGCCATTTCCACCTTTTGGCTATTGTTGTATGGGTCTTTTCAAACAGCAAGCTGAGAATGAAAGAGATGACTTGGAGAATTGCAGAAATTACTTCATCTACACTAAGAACAGCCATCTTCAAGGAGAAGCCTCCCTGACATCACAGGACCTTATGCACTAAGGCTCTGAAAGGAAAGACAACGCAGGAAGCGGGCTCTTGTCCATTAAGGAAAGTAAAGTTTCTTAAGAGCATCAATTCAAACAAGCAAGTGTATGGCCAAGTTGAAAGTACAAGAACCTGAGACACTTTTACCTGCAGCTAGGATTTCACTTCACCTCAGAAAACGAGGAGCCTTTGGCACAGTAAAGGAAGGTCAGAACAGAGGCTCCAGGAGTGTGTGAGCTAAAGCTTAGAGATGGAGAAGTGGGTCTGAAATTATCATTTTTCATGACTATATTTGCTACAAACTCACTTTTTTCTAATTGAAGGCAATTTATTTAAGTAGTAGGATGAACTTCAGTAAATGAACTTAAATATTATCTAAAATCTAATCACGGAGAATAACAGCCAGAGTTCAAGAAAGAACCAAAGATGGGAACATCTGGGCCCTTCAGAGCAGATGAAGTCTGCCCCTTTCTTGAAAGAACTCCTCAGAGCTGGCCCAGCAGTCTCTCAGAGATACTTTCTCTCTCTCTCTCTCTCTCTCTCTCTCTCTCTCTCTCTCTCTCTCTCTCTCTCTCTCTCTCTCTCTCTCTCTCTCCTCTTACGCTACTCTCCTCAAAATAAAAAAAGGACAAGAAGGCCCAGAACCCACTCCTTTCACATGGGTTCCTCTGTCATTCAGGAAGAAAGCAAGGTGGGCAGGAAGGGGTCGGATGCAAGATGACAGAGACACTGGCCTAACTTTCAAGTTTCTGATTCGCCTAGCCTCTTGGATGGAAGTGTTCCAAAGACGAGTGAGAGACAACATGCTCTGTTTTGCAATGACCCGTGCGGCATAGAGTAATACCCCAGGGCAACCCAGAGTTAGGTGCATCTTTGTTTAGCATGGGGCAAGCTCGGAGTGGGGGAAGGTGATCAGACATGTGAATTTTCAAACAAATGATGACTGGTAGGGACAGAGCAATGAAAGGAGACGGTTAAGGAACTGGCAAAGAAAGAAGAGGGGGAAAAAAAGAAGAGAAAAGCGGTGGAAGGAAGGTGGAAATAATGAAGAAGAGAAATGGAGGTGAGATCAGGAATGTTGAATGCTCCAGCATGGGGAAACCAGGAGTCAGCAGTGGCCTGCACATGAAGACCTAATTAACTGTTTATAGATGTCTAAGTGCTGACAGAGAAAATCAGTTCAAGCCCTTTTCTTCTTAACTCCCACTGAAGTTAAGACTCTTTGAAGGAATAGCAAAACCACAAAAGAATTTCAAACAGTAATATCCAGGTGACAAATACCATTTCCTATAGAGTATATGCACGCACACCTCTAGAAGCTGTGAAACAAAGTGGCTTCTGGAAACGGAAGAAGGGACTAGGATTGAAAACACAGTCAGACCACTTAGGCCACAGCACATGGAGAAATCAAGGTGGCACTCAACAGGAAACTTCCTCCCTACTGGCTAATTTTCACCATAGCAGAAGGTGTATACAGGCTGCTGGGGTAGAGAGGGCCATCAACAGTCTTACCCAGCTGTGAACTACAGTAACAATCCCATGGAGAGACAAGCATGGAGGGCACAACACTGGCGTGAATGTTACAGGGTGGCCATTTACTTTCTGACTGGATTTGAGGCCTGCTCCACAGAAAGAAGTGTATGCCTGGTACTACAAATCTGACCAAGAACCCACGATTGGAGAACTTATATGTCCCGTGGATGAACACACTATTGTTATATAGTATCAACCCGCCCCGAAAGTCATTGTCTCTAATACTTGTAGATTAGCGCAGCTCTCAGACCTCTGCAAAGAAGTTCCTTTGAGCACTGGACGGTAGTTAATATAGAAACTCACAATTGGTCAAAATCCAAAAATTAAGTATCTGTGGAGTGCTCAGCCACAAAGGGAAAATCTGTATCACAGCTCCCACCCAAGGCTCAGATCTCATCAAGGAAGAGGGGGCAGAAAGATTCCAAACAGATGACCTCATAGCAGCTGTGGTTGCCTGCACAAGACCTGTACAATATTGAGTCAGGCAGCATGCTGACATGGAGTGGGGAGGGGCTCATGACCCCCACCACCTTGGTTGGAAAGCTATTGACAGCTTATGATTTCTGGAGAGGGAGAGACATTTTTCTATAAGGATGTGACCTCTAGGTAGGTTGACCATGCTCCAGTGAATGGCCCAACACTAATGAGTAATACAAATCAGCAGCAGTAGCAAACCAGTACCTGGCCCAACTTGAGACCCACCCCATAGGAGAGAGCCAACCCCTCACACTATTATTAATGATACTGTGCTATGCTTGCAGTTATGCCTAGCATAACTGTCTTCCAGCAGCTGAAGGAAACAGATCCAGAGACCCACAGCCAATCAACAGGCCAAGCTCAGGGTCTTGTGGAAGAGTGGGAGGAAGGATTATAGGAACTGGAGGGGTCAAGGGCACAACAGGAACACCTACAGAGTAAACTAACCTGAGCCCATGGGGCTCACAGAGACTGAACCACCAACCAAAGAGCAGACATGAGCTAGACCTAGACCCCATACACATATGTAGCAGATGTGCAGCTTGGTCATGTGGGTCTCCTAACAATAGGAGTAGGGGCTGTCTCTGACTCTGTTGCCTGCCTTCGGATCCCTTTCCCCTAGCTGGGCTGCCTTGTCTGGCCTCAGTGGGAGAGGATGTGCTTAGTCTTGCTGCGACTTGATGTGCCAGGGTGGGTTAGTACCCATGGAGGGGCCTCCCCTTCTCTAAGAAGAAAGGGGGGACATGAAGGGGACTGGGAAGCAAGGAGGGAGGGGCTGCAATCAGGCTGTAAAGTGATTAAATAAATAAATGGGGGAAGGACATGATAGAAGAGTGGGTGACTATAATTAAAATACATTGTATGTATGCATGATAGTCTCAACAATTAATGAAAATACTGTTTTAGATTTTTTTTTTAAAAAATGGCCAGAAGCCTCTTCAGTCCAATCTAACTCTTAATGCTCTTCACAAAAGCAATCTCTTCATGCACTTGCTTATATAGAAGAGTCCTGCAACTGAGATAGCTGTCTCAGTCCCTGTCTTAGAGCTCGCTGCATGTGTCCCACTGGACATACTCACTCAACTACCATAACAAGACCATTACTGTAACTGTAGAGCTTGACAACAGCATCTTCACTCCACATTTTAAAGTGAACCTTAAGACTCCTTCTCAGCAGATAATCCCAACAGGAATTACTTTCATACAAACTAAAGCATAGGAACTACACTTTGCCTGCCATGACCAGCACGGCCTGTTCCATGAGCAGCACTGGGAAACATGGCCCTGACAGGAGGCTGAGCTAAGGACCATCACCTGCTGTTCTCCTGACTCTGACATGTGGTGCAGGACACTTTGAGCAACTCTTTATTCTTAGACATCCTAGCCAGATCTATAAACTTACTGTGAAAACACATAAGGAACACTAGTAATCAAACATAAGTTTATTGAAACTGCTTATTTATTATCATCTTTAATGAAACTAGATCTAATGACATTGTATACAATTTTCCTGAGAAATTTTCAGTGTGGATTTTGAAACTACTTTTGCCATAATTAGATACCATAATTAGAATATATAAATTACACTTCTGCTTCACATCTGCCACTGATGAATATCTGTGAAAACATCACTTGCTTCTATCTTATAGCAAACACAACACAAACAGTTGAAGCCCAGAGTAAAAGCCCAGAGTAAAAAATAACAGTTTAGCCAAGTACAGCCTCTTCAAGAACAGCTATTTCTAACAAAGTCCCTGCCTCAAGATGCAACAAAAGAGAATAATCCACCTAATCTCCTGCCAGATGACAGGTTAGGGACTCAGATGACGAGTAGCTGGAGATACCAAATTATATACAACCACCTCCTCTAGTCACACTCAGACTGTTTTAAATTTCACAGTAATCTATTACTTAAGATAAGAGCAGCCACTATGCCAAAATAGGGATTCTTTATAACCAAAGTCTGACCACACAGCAGAACAATGCATTCGATCATCAGACGCACAGAAATGCTCTTACGGGTTTTAAAGGGCTGAATGTAAAAATCTTACATTTGCTACATACAATAAACTACATTAGTTCGTTGACTAAAATGCCTGCTCAAAGTAACCCTCACAACTTCTTTGTAGTAAATGATAAGCTTATTAAGTTATTTAGTAGACATTTTTTCAATGAATACATTTCCCCATTCAAATGTAATAAGCTATCTGAGAGTAATGCCTCAATGAGCATGTTATGTCACATAACCTTGAGCTATAGACTGCATCAACAATAGCAGCCTAAGATCTCTAAAAGAAAACAGCTACAGGGCATTTTCTTTTTTTTAAGCAACCGTATCATCAAACTAACTATGCTACTCTGGATTCAGTGTACTTTCAATTCACAACTGAAATCACCCTCTTCACCAAACTATCACTGAGACAGAGAAAAGTTGTTTGCTGGTTCTATATTCTGTTCTGCAGTGTCCCCATTTCTCCTAATGGCAGATGCTGTCGACTGAGTTCACAGGAGCAAGGAGGTCAGATCTCCTTGTGAGAGGCAAGGAAAGGGAACTTTTCACAGCTAGGGATGTGGTTAATGCATCCTCTATTCTGCTCTCAAGCTTTTCAGCTGGTGCACCACAATCCTGCTCTTCAGCAGGGGCACACTCATCTGTATCTCACCTTCTTAAAATCAAAGACTCGATCCTAAAGCGTTAACAGAAGAATTACAAAGTAACTCTCTAGTTTGCATTTCCCATAATACTAAAATAAGGCTTTATCTCTAGTCTAGAACTTTGCTTTTTTAATACTGCAGAAAGCCTCCATGAATCTGTTTAACGTATTTACTCTTTTCATCTATTCAGTGCCACTGGGCATAACACGCATTGCAGTGCATGCCGCTGTCTTACACGGCGCCACATGACTCACTGTACCGCAGCGCACTCCACTAATCCTGTTTGGACAGCTGGGTCCAAGAGCTTCTCAGCTGCATTTTAATTGTTCCATCGGGTTTTTTTTTCTTTTTATTTATCTCTATGGCAAACTACTCAGGAATTTAATTTGTCAGGCTTCAAAAAGTAAATTTTGCCATTAATTTGTTTTCTTTGTATTAAGCCTATACCCAGCAGGTGATTTTCTCCCACAAAATTGAAATACATTAATAATTATCAATTACTCTTATATAACAAAACACAATAAATAAGATTTGCATAGGTGTAAAATGGAAAGGTGGCTGATCACTACCATTATCTGCTGAACAGTCCTAACAGATGTGGCAATTAGCTTCAAATGACAGCACTAATGTGCATGCTTCATGTTTCAAGATTTGCACACCACAAGCAGATGTGTCCTACCAACCAAACACGAAAGAGGCATCCTCACTAAACAGCTTGCAGGATCAAGGTCTCTTTCACATTTATGCTTTAATTCTACTTTTTATTAAAACACAGAAGACTTTATAAAAATTATGAAGAAAACTACAAAGCTCCCACTTCCTGACACATATGCAACACTGATGGCATGAACCTTGTCAGCATTGGAGGTGGTGCCTGGAATAGAGCAAGCCTCAGGCCTACAACTGCTACTGAAGCCAGGGACGGAGTTCACAGATGGAAGCTGTCGGTCATTTTCTAAACATTAATTTACAAAGTTAAAACCTAAGACTAGAGAATTATATAGAACTGCCTAAAGGAAACCACTGCCTAAAATATTTAGCTAAGAACACAGTCTAGAACAGTGCTTTATAAAAAAGGCCAAATGACTTATGACTCAACTACTTCAGTGACAAACAGAATTCTCTCTTTTACTTTTAAAATATTAAAATTAAAAAAAAAAAGTACACTGACAATGTAAGGAAATGCTATGATTGGCAGGCAAGTGGAGAGCACAGGACTAAAGTGTCCTTTGAATTGGTGTGTGCTCCCAGGGACTGCACAGCATCGTGCCCAGCTCTATTCTCATGAGCACAGCAGCTTAAAACAAGTTTATAAATTTCTACTTTTAAAAAGCACACTTTAAATGATACATTTGGAAATATATTTCATATATGAAAATTTGTTTTAATATTTTCTAGGCATTAACATGTCTTTCTTTTCTTTTTAAGTGTTTTTCTGAAGTCACAGTTTCCTCACTAAAAGATTCAAGAGGCTAACTTGTTAATGTGGTGAGGAAAAAAAAGTCTATTGTTTAGGAAAGGAATTTTTTAAGTGCTTAAAAAATAAATGGCCTTTGTTTTTGTTTTTTTAAGCACTTGCTTTGGTATGGCCCTATACACAAACGAAGTATAGAATAATGTAGGAAACGTATATTTTAAAGGTAATTTTTAGAAAATAATTCACAAAGCAAAAGTTAAAGTAATTTAATAAAGCTATCTATAAAGACATGGATTTTTAACAAGCATTTCTGAGTCAAACTTACCCAGTGTTCTTGACATCACAGGCAAAGCGGAACTCAAGACTAAGATTGACACACAATTCCCAATGATCTGTGGACAGAGAGAGGATGGTGCACAGTGAAACAGCAGGGCAGAGAGCCCGCTCCCAGCACTCCGGGAAGCTACCATGCAGACAGATACGCAGAGCACTTGCCACTTCTTAGTGACACTACCATTGGCGCAGAATTTAAGCATAACCAGACTTTCCATTTAAAGTTTTATCTACAAATTCCACAAAATACATGTAAGTACAGATATACAGTCATAGAATACATAAATCAGACATTTTATATTACTGATATAGTTGTTGATTTAAAAGCATTGCCTATGAAATAAAAAAAGAATGCTTTTGGACTTCTGACTACATCTTAAAGGCTGACTGCTGCCAAGTTCTTTGGTTTTTTGTTGTTGGTTTTTTTAAAAGATTTATTTATTTTTACGTGCACTGGTATTCTGCCTACATGTTTGTGCAAGGGTCGCAGATCCTCTGGAACTGGAGTTACAGACAGTTGTGAACTGCTGTGTGGGTGCTGGAACTTGAACTCAGTTCCTCTGAAAGAGCAACCAGTACTCTTAACCATTAAGCCATGTCTCCAGCCCCACTGCCAAGTTCTTATATAATATCTATTTTGACTTATTTAACCACTATAAGATTCAATTCTTAGATGTGAAACCACTAAAAACAAAAACTCTTTCACGTTCAATAAGAGGCACTGAAAACACCAATTAGTATTTCTAATCACCTAAACTGGATACAGGGTGGATAGATAAGATAGATAGACAGACAGACAGACAGACAGATAGATATGCTGTATATAAAATTTATATTTAGAGCATACACACACATACATACAAGTGTGAGCGTACACACACACTTAAATGGGCTGTAAATATAGACTATATAATAGAAGGGGAAACAGGCCAACAGCTTTTAGCCATTCTTTTTAGGCAACCTGTGAGAATATTTTACAAAGATCCGTTTATTATGTAAGGTTCCAGCTTTTATTGTTCTGGAGCCAGTGGTACATTGTAAAAAGTCAAATTAGCCTCAGTCTGCACTGTCTCTGAACAGAGCTCTTCCTTCTCATTTTAATTATTCAAAGTTGAAATACTTTGTGTCTACTACTTGTAGCAACTAAGCTCTTCAGCTTTCAAACAAGCTCCTGAAGTAGTCAGCACAGTCCAAGTTACTCATTAGCAATACGTTTTCTTTAAGAGGAAAAGGGGTCCTTTCAGGAGACTTCCACAGCTAGTTACCAAGTTCTATAGTTCTGTGCATTTACAAGTGAATGGACGCAGTCCAAATTACACAGAGCTACACAGAGCACATCCTTTCCCACTCACTCAGCATGCTGAAAATCTTCCTTTGTGTGTCTGCTACTTACAAATACCTATCACCCTAGATGAGCCATTCAGGGTGATTCCTAACTAAAACACTTGTTTGTCTTGGAAGCAAAAGAAAGACCACTAGCACCTAAGACTTTACCTTACCTTTGTCATAGTTGTGTCATCCTTCTTGGGTGTAAAGTTTCCAAAAAATCTGAGGCTATAGAAACCAACAACAGAAGACACCATGAGATAGCTGTGAGAATGAAGGAAAACCTCTCCAAGGGAATGCACATTTCTCGAAGTCTAAAGCCCACGGGAAAATCAAAACAAAACAAAAAGCCAGAAGTTTGAGGGGGACTGGCTTGTTTTTCCTTCTAGACAAGTGTCTTAGTAAATTACCATTGTCCCAGAAACTAGACAGAAAACTTGTTAACAGACATAACATTCAGCTGAATAAAGGATACAAAATCAGAATGATTTCAAGTGCAGCTCCCACAAAGCCAAAAGTGGAGAGAGAGGCGCTTCCTATCCCAGGCCCCTGCAGGGAAGACACTCCTCAGAATCCAGTGATGCCATTACACAAGACAATTGAATTAGGAACTCTTAACACCTTAAGACAACACGAATCCCCTGAAGACTAAATGACTTCGTCACAAATTCACCAGCATGGTAATAATTTTAACAGTTCAAAAATAACCTGGTTTACCTCAAATGTATTTCAAGTCACTTGCCAAAATGATTTCATTGTGATTACTGCTATAAAATGGAATAATCTGCTATCTGAGAAAAACATCTTAGACATTCTGGGGAGGTTTCGTTTGTTTGTTTGTTTGTTTTTACTTAGGTTTTATTTTACTTTATTTATTTTTTTAATTAAAAAAACCTTTTTATTGATTCTTTGTGAATTTCACATTACACTCCCAATCCTACTCATTTCAGCAAACCTACGATCCAAAAAGAAGAGGGGGGAAAAAATCCCACTATGGAAGCTACAGAATGTCACAGTATGTCCCATAGTATACTTTTTTGTCCACACATCTTTACTTGAAATGAGTCATTGCAATGAGTCACTGGTCTGGTTCGAGGCCTCTGGCTTCTGCTACACTGTCAATACTGGGTCCTCACCAGGACTCCTCACAGCTATCCCGTTGTTGCCCTGTGTCATGAAGATCCTACAGCTTTTGGTGTGCAAGACCAGCTCCTTCTCACACTCCAGAGTTCATAGGTGGGGTAGGTGTTGGGGTGGGCCAACTCAAAGCCCTAAATTTGGGCCTGGGTGGCAGTTGAGTTGGTAAGCCTGACAGCTCTCCTCCTGCACTGCCCAGGCAAGGGGCAAGCCCAGCTCACCGCTCTCTTATGGCACCAGAGCCAGCTCTACTATGCTGCCCAGGCAAGGTGCAAGAGCCACTCTCCTGAGTTCTGCAGCTGATGAGGGACTGGGATGGCTCACTTGCTCTCATGCCCTCAGTGCCAGTTCTCCTGCAACCTTGGGAACTGCTCACCTGTGCCCAGATGAGCTGCGGGCCTACTCTCTGGGGAGATTTTTGTTTTGTTTTTGTTTTTTTAGTAGAATAATATATAATCAAAGGGAGAAGCAACATATAAAAATTATGTTATAAGGCCTATCAAATTTAAGATATAGTTATAAATAAAGCAATGTATAACCATTTTTCTTTTCCCAAATTTTCCTTGATAATTCAGTTACAAAAGTGTGATTGGTAGCACTTTTTTTAAAATTAAAAACTAAAGTAATTTTAACAAAAAAAGCAGTGTATAAATTTTCATAAATATTAGCCCAATCTCAAGACCTACATTTACCAAGAAGTTAGATAAAACAGAACAAATAGTGTTCAAATACTGACAGTAAACATCACTCTTTACTAAAGTAGGAAAAATAGTTTCAAAGCTTACAGCTAGAGATTAAAGAATAATCTCTGAAGACAATCACCATTCCCCTGGTCATCTTAAATTACAACAGCAGAGATAAAACAAAATATAATCAGCCTAATAAAATATAAAATAATAGATGACATTTTGCACATTATATATACTCTAATGTAAATTACCTACATAGGTCACTGTAGTGTGCAGTAAGGGATGGCACAAAATGCACCCTGCTGCTCTGCTCGATTACAGTGAAGTGAGAGCCAACAGAAGTCACGGGAGCAGCTTCATGGTTTGGGATTGTGATATAAGACAAAGACAAAGACAAAGCTAGAGTGTCCTGTGCAGAAGGCACTCCACTGAGAGCTGCTGAGTAAAACAAGGGTAATAAAAGGTGGCAGGAGGTCCCAGACATGCTGCTGGATAGCAAAGTCAAGAAAATGGCTGAAGAAATTAAAAGCAGGTTTCTTCATCTCATGAAAGGAAAGGAATTAAGACTGGGACTGACTTTTTTCTGTGAGAAAAAATGGCAACTTCTTGCTCAGAGAGAAATGTGACACAGCAAGTCAGGAGAGTTTTAAAGTCACCACTATAAGGATTGGAAAAGCTGCTGACTTAGGAAAACAAAACGAACTTCAAAATGTCAATCAAATACCACTTTCTATATTCAGAAACTGCCAGGTCTGGTGGCCCGCACCTATAAACCCAGTACTCAGGAGGTAGGAACAGGAGGATCTTCAAGGCTGAGCTACATGAGATCCTGTCCCAAAACATAAACACACATGCCCATGTGTGTATATATATGTATGTGTATGTGCACAGGTGCACACGCGCACACACACACACACACACACACACACACACACACACACACACACCCCACAAGCACTAGAAAAGGAGTATTTCCAAACTTTACAGACACCTGGAACCTTGCGAGGTAAATAGAGTGGTATAAATCTGGAACCTCAGCACTTAGGAGGCTCAGGTAAGAGGACTACAAAGAATGACAAGAGGTAGTATGTCAACTATACATGTTTAATGATGGATATCTTAATATAATGTATATTTAAAATATGGTAACTGCTTGATTCTAATAAAATAATCAACTTTGTAAATTTGGGGTTATTGTTGGTTGTGAGCCTAGCCTTTAACGGCTGAGCCGTCTCTCCAGCCCAATTTGGGATTATTTTTGAGACAGAGTCTTCATGTGTAGCCAAGGCTAGCCTTGAACTCAAACTCAAACATTCAGTCTCTTAGGTGCCACCACGACCAATGGAATCATCTGTAGATCACATAAAAATTAACTCATGAGCAAAGTGCATCTGGACTCTCCTCCATTAACCACACATTTTAAGAGAGTTCCATAATACGTGTGATACTTTTGACACACAATTCCCTCCACTTTTTCCGATATACAATATATTTGTTAAGTCTAGCTAATCTGTTCTTTATACATCACTATTTTAGACCATGCATTTTCTTTAAATTACAAATAAAAATTTAAAAATCAACATCAAGTCTTATAATGAAGTCTATAAATAACCCATACTTGAAAAATAATGCCCTAGAAACCAAAGCATGTGTGTGTGTAGATATCAGCATATATGCACACACACACACACACACACACACACACACACACACACACACACACACGATGACCATGTTTGTGGAAGCTCTTTATTCAGAGAAATTCACAGGGCTTGAAATGTTTACATCCGGAAAGATGTTTCTATGAACTTACACAAAATATTCAGACACACATCTAGAAAGACTTTTGAATGCATTCAACTTTACCCTTGTTCCCTTTGGCATTGCAGTCTCATCCACCAGTAGGCAAAGAATATTGCACGCCACCAAGAGGACAGAAATGGACTGCAACAGAAAGGGAGCTGTCAGGTTTCAGTTCCAAACACTGCTTTTAACAATACACATCACATGTGTCTTTTAGAATGGGGACAGTATATAATGAGTATATACAAGAACTCCAGACAAATTCCAAACATTCTGTAGCTTTTCATTTCAAAGCTTAAGAGAGAAGATGAACTTACTGTGCAGACTTCTCAGTGAGAAGCCCATAGCTCCAGACTCTACTGGGGTGAGCTCTACCACAGCTCATCTCAGAAAGAAATCTGACCCCTGCAGCTTTTGGAGCAGCAACCATGCTCTGTTTTCTTAATTCTCCTCAAGCAAAACCTGTAGTTCCTGCTGCATGAGGAAGTGCAACCTTAAAGACTTATCTAATTGTCATTCATTCCCGGTTTTGCTCTGCTGGATTTTTACAAATTGAAATACAGACATATTGTGATTCTGTTAGTAGAAACCCAATTTACTGGGAAGGGCTTGGCTAAGGGGAACACTAAAGACAATACACTTTATTCAAGCCAGCAAATAACTTCTTACTGTTTCAATAAGAAGTAGAACCATAACAGCAGGATACACCAAATTTCTCTCCCAGGCTGAAGCCTTTTTTCGTCTCTCTATCAGAAAGAAAAACAAAATAAAATAGAGATTTCAGCAACTTCCAAAATTTCTCTCCAGGTTCATATTGTCATCATATCTCACTATAATATAACCAGTACACATTTTTTTTTTTGCTTTCTGAAAAACATAAATCTTAAGATCAACTGTTTGTGATTCTCTTCTACAAACTATAAAAATCCACTTAAAATCAGCTTACTAAATTAAAAGCTCAATCCCATGAGGTTTAAATTTCAGCTTGGTAAAGACAGTTTTGCTTTCAAGGAAATATATTGTTAATAAATAGCTCACTTCTAGGATAATGACACGTGTGCTTGACACACATTAATGTACTGATATCAACAGACATTTGAGTGGATGAAGGACTATGAATGACAATTCCCTCCAGTCCTGGGTCCCAAAGCTGAACACTTTGTTTTCCAAAGTCTATATACATATACATTACATAAGTATACATCAGCAAACATCCCCTTCTAACTTGCACATGAACAACGAGGAACACATCACAACAGTCTATAGATATATTAGAGTAACAAGATAAGGAAAGCAAGAGGCTGGAGATGTGTGAGGAGATGGAGGTGAGCCCTTCCTGTGGGCATCCTTTCCCAGCATCCTTTTTCAATGTGGAGTTGGCATGAACCCACAAGTCTGAGAAGTCAAGGGAAGTCAAGAGACAAGGGCAGGTGTCTGGAGTGGCTCAGCAGCTAAGAGCACTTCCTCCTCACCCAGAGGAGCTGAGTCTGGGTCTTAGCACCCATATTATGTGGCTCACAACTACCTGTAACTCTAGCTCCAAGGATTCTGTGGGTACCTGCACACATGTGGCACACATAGTCAAATAGATATGCACGCACACGCACATACAGAGGATTTTTTTTTCCTTTATTTTTGTAAAAGAGGCAAAAGCAGCAATGCTAAGGAGAAACTCTCAGGAACCCAACAGAACCAAGGAGACCAAACCAAACAGCCTGGAGCTACCAAAGCAGCTAGACATTGAGAGGGCAAAATCCCTGGTGTGGGGTGGGGGACAGATAAAGAAGTAAGCCTGCTTTGTTGATTCCTTCCTCCTCAAAACTTCTGTAATGGAAAAGCTATGAAAACAACAATGGAGAGATGTAACTAAGAACCCTGGAGCCCAGCAAAGCTGCAGACCCAATCTGGAGTTCACCATGAAGTAGAGTCAAATCACTCTGGCTTTCCCTCAGCACCAGTGAAAAGAAATACCCTAGGAAAATAAACAGACTCTAACAGCCTACCCAAAAGAGGAAATATCCTCCAAGTTCTACAATTTTGATATCCAGAAGTAAGTCAAACATTACCAAGAGGCAAAGAGGAAAAAGAAACAGACCCTCATTTGGTCCACACACAGACTTAATAGAAAGAGGCCTTAATTGATAGTCAATTAAATAAGTGACAAAACAACCAAACTCACAAATAATCTGGACCAATGAAAATATCCAAATGACAACCCTAGAGATGAAAAATACTGTAACTAAAATTAAAAATTCAAAAAAAGTCAATAAAAAGTTTAAACAACAGTTATGGCACAGCTAGGAGAAACTAAAATGGGAAACAGTCTCGAAAACAGCATGAGATACTAGGGCACAGAAAAGAAAGATAAAAGAATGAGGAAAAGTCAAGTGTGTGTTTAACTAGATTCTGAAGAAATCAGAGACAATAGGACAGATTTTTTTTAAATGGTAACACAGGACAGCCAATGCTACACAAAGAAACTCCGTCTCAGAAAAAAATAACAATAATAATACTGTAATGACCAACAATTTCCCAAATGAAGAAATCATCACACCACAGTCACAAAAGAAAGAGAAGGGAGAAAGAAAAGCAGGCAAGCAGACAGGCATGAATAAGCATGTGTGCACATGTGTGTGCACAGGCACACGGGGGGGGGGGGGGGGACGCACGCACACATACACAAATGTTCAGAACCCTGGACTTCTGATCATGAGAAAACAACAGCCTTGGGGAACAGCAAACAATAAAAACCTAAATGACCCAGCTTACCATCTTGAAAGTTTCCAGAACATAGTGCTGGGAGAAGGAACCATTCCTACCCTGAAAACATGAAATATGAGTCTGAGAAGACTCATAAGTCTCAGAGATGACACTGCAGGACAAAGAAAGCACACTAAATGTCTACAAAGGTATTCAACTTAGATATTTACCTGAGACATGACACAGTCCATGGCTCAAGACAAGCATGTCTGAACAGTGACCTACAGTTGCATGGGCCACAAGGAGAGATGCCACACAGTGGAGCAGGTGCCCTGGAGCAGCACCGCTCTGGTCCAGCCTAACAAGATTTCAGAGCCAGGTAACTGAATCCATTACAGGCACTCCTAACCAAAGTTTTTTTCCTCCTAGGGATGCAAAAACTCCAGAATCTCAAAATGCCTATTTTCCCATCAAAAATTGCCAGGCATGCAAAGAACATATAATAAAAACAATACTATAAAACAAAACCAATCATTTGAAACTTATCAAGAGCTAACAAAGATGTCAGAATTCACAGACAAAGATATTAGAAGTACTCATGTCTTACTTTGGGTTTCTATTGCTATGATTTACAATACCATGAGCAAAAGCAACCTAGGGAGAAAGGAGTTCATTTCAGCTTAGTTATAGTCCATTGTTATAAAGGAAAGTCAGAACAATCACGCAAGGCAGGAGTGTGGAGGCAGGAACTGATGCAGAGACCACAGAGGAATGCTGCTTACTAGCTTGCTCTTCAAGGTGTTCAGCATGCTTTCTTACACAGCTCAGGACCACCTCCCTAAGAGTGGTACCATCCAAAATGGGCTGGGTCCTCCCACATCAATTATTTTTTTTTAAATGTCCACAGTCCAATTTAGTGGGAGAATTTTCTCAATTGGGGTTCTCTTTTTCCAAATGACTCTAGCTCAGTAGTTCTCAACCTGTGGGTTGAAACCCTTTTAGGGGTTGAACAATCCTTTCACAGAGGTCATCTAAAACCACCAGAAAGCACAAATATTTGCATTACAATTTGTAACAGAAGCAAAATCATGGCTATGACGTAGCAACAAAAATAATGTTATGATTGGGGGGGGGGGGAGGAGTCACTAAACATGAGGAACTGTATTAAAGGGTTGCAGATTTAGGAAGGTAGAGAATCACTGAACTAGCTTGTGTCAAACTGACCAAACACGAGACAGCCAGCACAGCTCTCAGAGGGGCTGGAAAGACAGCTTGACTGGTAAAGTACCTGCTGTGCAAGCATGAAAGCCTGAGTCTGATGACTAGAATCCTCATGAGGAAACCTGGTATAATGATACATGCATGCAATCCCAGAGCTGAGGAGGCAGAGATAGGACAGTTACTGGGGACTACTGGCTAGCCAGTGTAGACAAATCAGTAAGCTACAGAGTCAATGAAAAAATTTTTTCAAAAAACACGCTATCAAAGAAGAGCCTGGCATTAACCTCTGGTATACACATGCACACAGATACACATGAGCACACAGGCGCGCGCGCGCGCGCGCACACACACACACACACGGTGTGGGGGGGGCGAATCATAACTACAGTCCCACACACACAGAGGTGGAAGAACAGATTGAACAGTATCAGTTAACCGCATGAGGATAACAGGCCCAAGCCAAACTGAAAACCAGTGTCTGAGAACAAAACGCCGCAGTTGGGGTTACAGACAGCTCTGATCTGCAGAAGAGAGGTTGAGATGAGTAAAGCATAGCGACAGAAACAATCCAAAACCAAACATAGAGAGAAAAGATTTAAAAAAAAAAAAGAGAGAGAGAGAGTGTGTCAGTCTTGAGCTACAGCCAACCTGCAAATAACTGAAGTCCCTGAAAAGGGTAACAAAAAGAGAAAAGTATTTGAAGAAATTAACCACCAAAATTTCTCCAAGTTAAATGAAAAGTACAAATCCCCAATCCATGAAACTTGATGAACCAAAGACCATGAAAACCACATAAAGGCACATCACAATCAAACTACCTTGTATCAGTGTTTACCCAAAAACCCAAAAACCCAAAAACCAAAAAAAAAAAAAAGGCCTCTTTAAAAATCACATTGACAGAGAAGCCTTTCACATATTATTTCTCAAAATCAAGGCAAGCAGGACTAACAAGATGACACACTGACTAAGTATACCTGCCACCAGCCTGCCAAGGCCCACATGTGGAAGAAAGGAACCTACTCCTTCTTCCTGCAAGTTGTTCTCTGACTTCCAAACCCATTGTGTGGCATGTGTGCATCAACTCCATAAAAACCCAACATCTTTGAAAATTAGCATATTTGAAAAGCAACTTCCCAGGCTGGAGAGATGGCTCGGGCATTTGTTGCTCTTCCCAAGGACCCAAGTTCATTGCCCACCTCCACAAGATGATTACAGCCATTGCCAACTCTAGTTCTAAGAGATACCACACAGACATGCTGACAAAACATTCATTCATGTAAAAAATATAAAGCATTAAAAAAGTAATTTCAGAAAATATATACCTACCGTTTTCCAAAACAAAGACAATGACTCTGAACACAGAAATATTTTAACACAAACTAAGTTTTCATAAATTTTCAAATATTTGAAGACTATTTTACAGTCTTAATAACTAACCAAGACTAACAAATAAACCAAGAAAAAAAAAAGTACAGTACCTAATTTTGTCTTAAGGGTCTTTACATTCTCAAGTTCTTGCTCCAATTCCATTATGTTGTATTCCACTGATGAAGACAGCCCTATCAAAGCAAAAGTATTTTTAAGAGTAGCAGTGAAGGCCTTAACGCTGGAGAGCAGGGGGACCACAGGTTAAAATACAAAACATTGGAACTCACTGATAGCTGGGAAGAACCCATGATGCTATCAGACATGCAAAAGCTCACTGCTTAGAGCAGAGGCTCTCAACCTGTGGGTCATGCCCCCTCTGGGTGCATGTCAGAGATCTTGTATGTCAGATATTTGCATTATGATTAATAACAGTAGAAAAATTATACTTATGAAGTAGCAATGAAAATAATTTTCTGGTTGGGGGTCACCACAGCATGAGGAATTGTACTAAAGGGTCACAGCTTAGGAAGGTTGAGAACTGCTGATTTAGAGCAACCAAGGCTCTTGATGACTGAAAAACATTCTTAGGAAAATGTCTTTCCTTACTTGATCTATTATATCATCTTTCTTCACGTGATTACCAGAGCAAATGCAAGGACTCAAGACCTTCTCTAAGAAGACAATTATCACCAGTGTGGCTGGTGTTTCCACAGCTTCCTTCACATTCATATTTAACTTCTTTCTTACATATAGTTTCCTTACTCATGCAAGTTCTTATGCAAATGCCAAACCAGTTAGTTGACTGCTGGCTATTGCCTATCAACAAGCATGTCCCAGTAGCTGAGTGTGCATGCCACAAGCTGCATGTGCTGCAAATTCACTCAGCATTACTGCACTTGTCAATATCCTGGTGAACACTAGCATCTCCCGTTCCTTTGCTTCTATTATTTCTGTGAGACCAATTTCAAACTTCGAGTGGTAGGCCATTACAGTTTCAAGAGCTTTTTAAAGTTTCCATTTCCCAAATTATTATGTACTATAATAATTCAAATTATTGTAATAGTTTCAACTGCTATCAGTAACTTTTGAAAAATCCTATATATCATCATTAGCACTGGGTGTGACCAACTGTTGAATTTTTGCCAAAGTGATAAGCTACTTAAATGTCCATTTTCCTAAATGCAACAGATCACATCTCCTGTTTCTCATGTGGATTTCCTCCATTCCTACTTTCTGCCTTTTTCTCCAGTGGTCTATGTATAGGATCTGCCTATTCTTTCTGCTTGATCTTTAAATTCTGAAACAGATAAATTGAAATCTCAGACACAAATGTGCCAGGTTAGGTTTCCTCCTGTGAAGGGATTGTTTTCAATATACATGTGTATTTGGCTGCTGAGGGTCTCCCTTATTACAACTCTACGACTGTTACATGTTCCTATAGATCATATATTTTATCATTTCATAATGACCATTTCCAGTAAAGGTTAGCCCTGGATACATACATATACAAGCAAAACTAAGTGCACTCGGTAGATTATATACACATTTGTGCATGAGTGTGTGCTTACACATAACAATAATAACTTACAAGTTCATAGATTTGGGAGAATGGGAGGAGATGAGATAGAGAGGGGCAGTGATGCAGATGCATTGATCGTGTATAAAATTCTCAAGAATAAAGAAAACTATTAATAAAAGAACATATGCAAGCATGCAGAGAAGCCAGGCTGATGAAGCCCCAGTGTCAGTAATTCTGTCACAGAAGTATGGGGAGCAGAGAAAGCCCTGAACGAATGAAGTCTTGAGTGACGATGTGTTGCCATATCAAGAACCACAAAGCATCATGGGAAATGTTGATTGTGAGTGTAGAAATGTCCACCATAGCTTTCTACCCGGGATTATTTACAGCCTCAATATTGCTCCTCTACAAAGACAGCTCCTACACAGATTAACTAAACCTGCCTCCTTGTTTGGCTATAGGCAAGAACCTTGCCTGATATTCAACTCAATGTAATAAACCCACTGAGTTTTTGGTTTGCACTGGTTTCCCCATCAGAGAGGACAGTCCAACCAAATCCAACTTCTTTCTATGTCAATCTTTTCTTCATTGAAACATAGAAATAAAAAAGCATTCTTTAAAGGCAGAATGACATGTAATAAAGAATGCTCGAGACTCCTTCAGTCATCTGTCCCTGGAACCTTGATGAACACAGGACGGCAGGAAGAAGCTGACCCAATCATCTGGGCCTTTAAGTCCCTAGACTCCAGAATGAAAGCTGCGGTATGCTTCCTTCTTCAGGAAGGGGAAAGGGAGAAGGAAAACTGCAAAGCTGTGGCTTTCTCAGAGAGAAAAGGCAAGCAGGCCCTGGAAAAAGATGATGTGCTAAGTTAAGTAGCCCACCCCATTCAGTCTGCCTTCTACCGCCAATTTACCCTAATTATATTCAATAAAATACTGTAACTGCATTCAGGATACGCGGTGCATCAGCTTTCCACACTGTCTTAGTTTTCAGTGAATTTTAAGTCTTATCCTTATCAGAATGAAGTGTGCACAAAACTCAGTCTCAAACATTTGATTACATTTGTCTAAAGCCTGCTTCTTCCTAATGTCATGTCGTCAGGAGGTATTTTCCTGACTCTTCCCACCTCATGGTGGCCAGGAAGCAGAGAAAGGAAGAAACCACTGACAAGATAGACTTCGAGGACATGCCCCTAGCTTCTTGCAGCTAAGATCCACCTTCTAATACAGTGGTTCTCAGACTGTGGGTTGTGACCCTTTTAGAAGGCCAAGTGACCCTTTCACAGGAGTCACCTAACACCATCAGAAAACAGATATTTACGATTCATGACAGTAGCACAATTAGCTATGAAATGGCAACAGAAATAATTTTATGGTAGGGCTGGGGGTTACCCCACCATGAGGAACTGTACTAAAGGGTCACAGTATCAGGAAAGTAGAGAACCACTGTGCAGAACAGCACGCTCCCAGCTGGAGATAAGCCTTGAAGCCTACAGTTGCAGCAGTCTTATGAGAACTCCACAGCAGTTCTCCCCCCAGGAATGTCCACTTGCCAGGGCCACTGCACACTGCAGGCTCTTTGTTCCCAGTGTTCTTGCTGTGAATACATGTCTGTGCAGTTAGGCATAGGTGAGTATTTTCAATCCCAAAATTCACATATCATATCAGAGCAATTTCTTGATCCTGACACTTTTTTCACCATATTTTCTCTCTTACCCCTGTCTGGAGAGAGGGTGTTAGCTAGAGGCTGGCTCCAGCGAAGAGTTTCTAACATTCTTACTTCTTACCCTTTACTTTATTCTTGTCATTCTGGCTTGTTTTCTTATTTCTAAGGTTCAAGAACCCTTTCCGTCAACTGGATGTCCTAGGTGATGGAGCCTTGGCCTTTCTCATGAAAATGGCCTTCTTGTCCACCTGAGGGGAGGGGGTTCATCTTGAGCCATTCTTCCTCCATGCACCCACATCTGCATGCCCATGTCTGCTTGTGTTCACGTGGGAGGCTTTCCTCAGACACTAGAGTCTTGACTATTTATTTATGTTTCAGAATGAAGCCATTAGAAATAAATGCTGACTTGAACTGGCAACTTCTGGGAGGTCTTGACAAGAGTGCCACTCATGATACTCCAGTGCGCCCCTACTGCTAGAGCCCCATGGCAGATTAAAGCTCAGTTGTGCAAATGGAGAAGGAAGGAGCCTATGCATCTCGTCTATGAGCACTCCCTTCTGACCACCAGGCCAGAGACCTTCTGTTTTACTCAGAGAGTAATCTTTACTCTTCTACTAAGATGGACAAGAGCAAGTGCCTGGTACCCAGGATGGAGGCAAAGGGTGTAGAGATTAAGCCACTTCATGACAGTTTTCAACAAGCACTCCCTTTCTTAGCTCATGTTATCTCATCTGGTGGTGCCACTTTGTGACTCTGGGGAATTCTAAAGTATAAGTCAAGCATAGATGACTTAGGAATGGGCTCCTTTTGTTCTGCTAAACTGGCTAATTCAACATTTTCCCATCTGCTAAATTTAAATTTTTATTGTGGTTTCCTCTTTGGAGAAAACCAAGTTTCTCTTAGGTTTATGATTCTCTGAACCTCACTTTTCTCACCCATGAAATGGCATGTACCTATCAGGATGCTTTCCACAAGTCACAGCACTCCAGGTAGCTTTAAAATAAGGAAATAGTTTCACATAATTCAAAGTCAGGAGACAGAGCAAGCTTCCATGTGGTTTTCCAGCAGCGCAACAGTGACATCAAGGGACTAAACTGTGCCCCCCACAGTCTAGACTGTGAGAGGCCTGGGGCTTTTCTCTCTAGGCAGGACAAAGTTGTGGACTGTCTATTAAATCTTGCCTCTACTTCTTCTTTCCCTTCTTCCCTCAGCTACAGGATTTTTGTTGGTTCTTTCCCCAGACTCCCTGGGTACTTCAGTGCTTACCGCCTCATTTGTAATTCTCTCACTGAGATAGAGTCTCCATTATAATATCAGTATAAACAGCCTCAGCATGCAGCCTGCCTTTCTGTACAACGTTCTGTGTTAACGTGAAGCCCTTACAACCATGTTGGCTAACCACCTCCTCGGTGCTTCTCACTCCTTCTTCTAAATCTTCTTCCTAAAATACTTCCAGACTGATGCTACCTTTTTCCTTCAGTATAGAAGTTAGAATGCCATAGATTCAGTTCTCAATGCAGAGATGTGAAATGAATATATGAATATTGGGATTTTTTTTCCCTAATCAGTAAGCAACATCTTAGGGAAAGTGTGTAACTCTTCACAATTGTATACAATACTTAGTGGCCTGTAGCAAGCTGCAAATGTTAAGTTTGACACTGAGCTCTCTTTTTTAAAAAATATATATTAAAAATAATTTTTCATACATTACACTGCCAACTCTTCGCAGATCCTCCCCACCTCTCTCATCCTCCCAACTCAACATGTTCTTTCCTTTCTTTTTTCTCTCTCTTTAGAAAATGGGCAAACAACAAAAAAAAACCAGAATTTTAAAATAAATAAATAAATACAATAAACACACACACACACAAGCAAACCAAAGCCATAAAACAAAAAATTGGAACTGTAATATATAAGAGAAAGACAAGTAAGGCAGACAAATGCCCAAAGCAATATTGAGACCAAAAATAAAATCTACAAAAATACCATTGAGTTCATTTTTTTGTTTAGTTTTGTTGTCCATCTACTGCTGGACATGGGAACTGCCTACCCTTACATATGGCTAATATACTCAGTGAGACTCCATTGGAGAAAATCAATTTTTCTTTGCAAGTGTTTGTCAATTGGAGGTGGCTTCTTGGACCGGGACAGAAGCTCACACCTACTTTTCTCCTCTCAGGGCTGGGACCTTGTCTGGCTTGAACCTATGCAGGCCCTGTGCACACTGCCACAGTCTCTGTGAGGTCATACGTGCATCAGACTGTTGTGTCTGGAGGACAGTTTTCTTGGAGTCATCTATCCCCTCTGGCCCTTACAACCTTTCCACTTCCTCTTTTGCATAGTTCCCAGGTCTTCTGCGAGCGCCCACTTTCGTGTGTGTGTGTGTGTGTGTGTGTGTGTGTGTGTGTGTGTGTGTGTGTGTGTGTAGGTATGCTGAGTGGATGTAACAACTGTCAGTAAAGCACTGTTTAGCCAATCAGCTGGGCAGAAGGACAGGAAGTGGAAGGCAGGACCTCTTGGAGGAGAGGAAGGAGGATTGCCAGTTGGGAGGAGGGAGATAGTAGATGGTGTAGGAGAAGGAAGGGGGAAATGGCTGGAGGAGCATCTTAATGGCAAATGCTTGGGGTATATGTATTATATCTCAGTTTAGAGTAGTTTGTTTGCCATAGTTTAGGAGTAGATTTGTATTAGTTTAGATTCTGCTCAGCGTAGTGCTAGCAGCTTTAAAGTACATTTCAGACTGTGTCTTTTATTAACAATCTTAGGCCAAAGCAATAACATTTTTAATGTAACATTTGTGTATTACTGTTTCTGATTTTTTTGTTTTATGTGTGTGTGTGTGTGTGTGTGTGTGTGTGTGTGTGTGTTTCTTGTGCTTATTCTTTTAAAAGAATCTGGTTTGTTTTTTTGTTTGCCTGTTTGTTTTCTAAAGAGAAAGAAAAAGAAAATAGAAAGTAGGAAGGGTTTAATGAAGATGTCCATTTAAAACTGAGTTTTGCAAAATCTCTGACTCTGCACATTGTTCAGTTGTGGGTTTCTGTAGCAATACTCATCTAACTTTTGATGGTGGCTGAGCAAGACACTGATGTATGGGTACAGCAAATTCATATATGTATATATGTATATACATATATATATGTGTTTGTACGTATGTATGTATATTTATGAGTCATTTTATTGCTATATTCCTTTAGCAGGACAATATTATTTGGTTTCCCCCTAGGCCTGTAGCCATCTAGTCTCAGGTTCTTGGCTACCCCAGCAGTGTCATAAATAGGTTCCAACTCCTGGAGTGGGCCTTAAATCCAATCAGAAAGTGGTTGGTTACTCCTACAATGTTTGTGCTACTACTGCACCAACATATCATGCAGACAGGCCCCCGATCTTATTATAGATGGTTGTGAGCCACCATGTGGTTGCTGGGAACTGAATTTAGGACCATTAGAAGAACAGACAGTGCCTCTTAACCTCTGAGCCTTCTCTCCAGCCCTGTTGAACTATCTTTTGTAAGCATTTTTTCACATCATTTCTGGAAGTCAGAATTCTTATAAACTTCAATCTTTTAAATGCATGTTCAGGGCCAGAAACATAGAGCACTGGTCAAGCAGGGCTATCGCTATCCATGTGGCAGTCTCTCCTGTGACCCTCTCTGGCTTTGAATTTGCACTCAAATCTCAGCCTCCTGAATTTTTCCTGTTATTTACTTGACCATCTTTTCTCATTTGTTATTTTCTCTCCATCTAGATATGTGCTTACATTAGTATCTTACCTCTGTAGTCCACATTTATTATTTCATTAATACTTTCTCCTATACTCCTGTCTGTGTTCCACAAGAGTTTCTCTACTACAATCTACCAGGTGATTATTTTTCAGAAAGACTATATTAATTTCCTATTGGTGCTAGACCAAATTGCCACAAAGTTTAAGACCCAAAATAGCACTAATTTATTGTCTTGTAGTTCTTGAAATCTACAGTCACACCATCAAGGTGTCCCTAGGGCATTCTAGAGGATCATTCCTTTGTGTTTTCTAGCACTTGGAGGGTACCTGCATTCCTCGGCTTGCATGCCTGCCTCAAATCATTCCCACGTGTGCTGCCATTGCATTTTCCATTCTTTGGTCATTCTCTTTAAGCTTTACACTCAGCCCACCAGCATACAGAGTACCAAGACCTTTAATCTGATCATATATGCAAAGTAACACATTCAAAGGTTCTGGGTATTAGGACTGGGCACCTTTGGATAAGCATTATTTATTTTATTTGCTTTCTAAGTTTTAGACAGTTTTGTTTTCTGTTCTAATACATCTCCTTGGCACATCAGGCTGCTTTTGGAGGACAGGTACAACTTCTTTCTTGTCTCTCCAATTAACTACTGAGTAGGCCCCACTTGCTAGGTGATCCTCTTCTTCACTGGCCCTGAGTAAGTGCCCCTGCTTCTGTTTTCTGTCTTCATTGTTGCTTCCTTTACACCTAATTAAGTCAACTGGTCCTTCAAACAACTCTTGGTCTCAGGGACTAAAGAGCCAGTAGCCAAAGAGCTGAAGCAGAAGAAGGAAGGCTAACCTGACTAGTCAGAGCAAACAGTAATCATTCTCAAGCAAGGACGCCAAGAAGCATTGGGCCACAGAGGTTTCACTGTGGAAATTCAAGGCCTAGAAAAGTCACAGATCCTAAGTCTCCCATCTGTCCCCCTCTCATTTTCACTCATCACTAAAAGCAGAGGTACAGTGCCACCTGTTGGCTGAAGGTTCTGTGCTGTCTCCAGGGTGGCCTGGCTTCACTATTTTGTTAATATTCAACTTACAGTTTTACAAGAGTAAGGCTAGATATAGCACACAGAAACTCAGGCACTGTGACCCAAAACTGGCAGAGTTTGACAAGAAACTTGGTTTTGAGGTTCTGACAATCAAAACAAAAAGGAAACAACTAGGTTACAAAGTTAGTGGGCATCTCCAAAGGAAAGAAGAATACTTGCCAAGGATAGCACAGCACTGTAAGATTGTCAAGCATCTTTAAAGCAAAGTGCAAAATATCTAAGTGTTATTTCACTTCCAGTAATCAATTTAAAGCTTGGAGACTATATGATAAATATTCTGAACTTTGAACTTTGCTACCAACATAGCATTTCTGGTGTCAAATTGAATGTAAGTGAAGAAGCTAGCAGCCTACCTTATGGTATGCCTACACGGCTCAATACAATATCTAGAACACTGAGTGCATGCTTCTTCAAAGAAAAATATCTCAAGTGATATTTTTAATTTTACATCTATGCATGTCTTCTCTGCATGTATGTCTGTGCACCACATGTATGCAATGCCCTCAGAGGCCAGAAGAGGTTGTCAGACTCCCAGTAACTGGAGTTATAAATGGTTGTAGGCTGTTGTGTGGGGACTGGGAATTAAACCCAAGTCCTTTGGTAGAACAACCAATGAGCTATCACTCCAATTCCCTGGAGCTATCACTCCAATTCACATTTCTGAAATGTGCTTTTATTTTATTTTAGGTATTGTAACTCCAGATACACAAAAGGTGATTGGTAAGTACTATCTATCACATAAAAGTCAAGAACACATTCCTATTGACCTCATAAAAGTTGCCTGAAATTGACAGTTTTCCAGGACATTCCCTTCCTTCATTACTTGCTAAAATATTAATGCCCAAGCAAAAGGCAAGCTTAGAGAGACAGAATCTTTCATTATAAATGACCAAAAGGCAACAATGGCTAGTATGAAGTACTTATAACACACTGTAAACAAACACTGGACTATTATGTAAATTTATGTTGCACCAAAAATAAAAATATCCTAAAAACTATATTATCATTATTTCAAAACAAACCTAAAATGTTCAGTGTCAGCATTGTCTAGTCAATAAGTCAAATTGTAGACAAAAACCTGTTTGAACAAGTCTAAAATATAAAAAGGGATTCTCCAAGAAAACCACAAAGCAGCTCATTTAAGGTCAATTTAACGGTATTATTCTGTTTTTCTTCCAGCCCCGACATAAGATTTCACTACCTCAAAGGAAATTGTAAGAGTATCTATTTGCATTCCCCCCAGGTGATTGGCAGTTCAACACCAATTAGTTCAAAATTACACTGTTACTAGCATGCAATAAAAACAACACCTTTCATCTTCCTTACACAGGTAAGAATACCTTCAGAGCCAATAACTTTGATCAAATGAGTATTTTTTGATCCTGCCCCACCCGTGTCTTTGGATTCAGGAAAACTAATAGCTGAAGGCATTCTTCCCAGCTTTATTCTTAAGCTGAAAAACTGGTTTGGTACTGAAAATATTTTGCTCCCAAGATAACAGAATTTCCCAAACTTTAGCATTCTTCAGTAACTGAGCTGTCCTTATACTTTTTCCAATGGATAAGGCAGTCTCAATATATGATAGCATCAGCTGTACAAGGGAAGATGTTATCTAAAATATACAGTATATTTTTAAACAAATATACATTTCAACTTAGGCATGTACACAATTCAAATAGCTTGATGCCATACAATTGTTTCCACAAACAATTCTGAACCTTAAGTAATTCAGGGTATTCTGTGACATTATTCTGAAGTAGCAATCTCTAGTATAAGCAGATTCTCTTTGTATTTCTTTTTTTTTTTAGCATATAAACAAAAAGGGGTAGAATAGAAAATCTAATCCATTCAGTATGATCATTTCTAGTCCCATCCATTTGTCCACAAATTTCGAGATTTCATCCTTTTGATAGCTGAGTAGTATTCCATAGTGTAAATGTACCATGGTTTCTTTATCCATTCTTCAACTGAGGGACATTTAGGCTGTTTCCAGGTTCTGGCTATTATGAATAAGGCTGCTATGAACATGGTTGAGCATATGTCCTTGTTGTGTGGTGGAGCATTTTCTGGGTATGTTCCAAGGAGTGGAATAGCTGGGTCTTGAGGAAGCCTTATTCTCAGTTTTCTGAGAAAGTGCCAGATAGATTTCCAAAGTGGCAAGCAGAAAGACTCACATGGTATATACTCACTTATAATTGAGCACTAGCCCAAAAGGCATGTCCCACGAAAGTCTTCACTTACCGGGAGATTGGGATAGATGTGAGGATATCCCTCTGGGACTCTAGGTAAGACAAATACAGGAGATGGGGAAATAGGACCCAGAGGGTCCTAGAAACCTACAAGAAGAACATTATGATGGGTGGATCAGGACCCAGGGGGGTCTGCTCAAACTTTTGCACTAACCAAGGACAACACAAGTAGTAAACATTGAACCCCTACTCTGATCTAGCCAATGGACAGGACATTCTTTCCAGTTATGTGGAGAGCGGGGACTGACTCTGACATGAACTCTGGTGCCCCTTATTTGACCACTTCCCTATGGTGAAGAGGCCTGGTGGCAAAGAAAGAATAAGCAGGCTACCAAGATGAGACTTGATAGCCTATGACCATATAGTGGGCAGGAAGTCCCCCTCGATCATAGACCGAGGGGAGGAGAATGGGGTGAAAGCGGGAGAGAGGAAGGAACAGGAGGATACAAGTAATAGGATAACCATTGACTTATAATATGAATAAATTAATAAAAAAAAAGAAGAAGAAATCTAATTTGAGTAACTCTAAAATTTTAACTGCTTATAACTTTAAATTTGGCCAGCAATCCCATCTCCAAGAATGGGAGATCTTCCAAACTCTGATAATTATTTCAACTGACAGGAGCAACTGTTCAAGCTCAAGGCTCCTTCTGGTTTACAGAGCAAAAGAACTGTCCCCAGACATACCACATCATGCTGCACAAAGCTAATAAAGAGGCACTTGGAGGCCGAAGCCTCATGTCCAAGTCTCCAGTGGATCTTGTTTGTGTATTAACACTGAGGCTCTCTGTACACAAGATGGAGATACAGGCACACACATTCCATTTCTGTGTTATTAACATTAAAGTCCCTTTCTGATGTCACTTGACTGTGACAATGAACCTGGTATTATAAGACTTCTGATATCCAGTACAACTGTGGATATGCAAAACTACTTTTATTATTAATGATAACTCTAAACAAAGGGCAAAAATATTAAAATAACCTGCTTTAGGAATATTATATAATGTTAAGTACACTCAAAATGATGATTTGGCCCTTTTCTATTTCAGGTACAAGTACTGTAGAACTTAAACTAGACAGGATGTGAAGACCTCCCTTTACCCTCCATGTCTGATGCTGCCATCAAATATGGTAACACTGTTATTCACACAGACTATGCTTAAAAAGAGCTGACATATACTCAACACAAATTCCATTTTTTAAAATGTGAATTTTATAATACAACTTCTCTTACAAATGCTATTGACTATGACACATGATCCACAATCTTCTGCTTTGTTTCCCAAAGCTGCCTCCCTCCTGAATTTTAGTTTATATTTTCCACAGCCACTCATTTCATCTTGTGGCAACTCATTTGTTAGGAGTATATTTTCTTGTAGTGAAAGTGTGACTAAAGGGCTCAAGAAGACAAATAAATTACAGCTTCTGTCGCTGTTTCATTCCTATATACACAAATGCTTTTTGCATATACATAATCAAGTTTAGGCTGACTGTGCCCAGACACTTTGCATAGAAGCCCCGAGTTAAAGTCCAAGATATTTCCCTACAGTGGCATATGTGTGTATGTGTTTATGTGTATGTATAGGCAAATAGATACAGTGACCTATACATATAGCCTACTATAGTACTCTACATATGGTGTTTATATCCCTATTCAAAGAGATATTCTTTACTCAGTGATTGTGTGTGTGTGTGTGTGTGTGTGTGTGTACCATATATGTGATATTCTGTATGAATATGATTCAAGCATTCTTAGTGTGGAATGGTTCTGCTTATTCAGATTCTGTGGCCACAACAGCTGGGAAACCACCTCACTCCTACCACACATAAGTCTTCAAATGATTACTGCTAGGACCTAGAAGAAATCCCTAGGAGAAAGCCAAGAAGAAAGCTTTTGTGTTGGCCATATGAATGATGTCAGATAAACAGCAACGCAATTGCCCACGGTCCGGCCAGAAGGTACCATGGCAACACAGCCATAGATAAACCCTGGGCTTCAGTATCATCCATCACAAGCCCGAAACTTAGCTTCTAAGTGTAAGAGTCAAATACTGACAAAGGCACATGGGCTGCCTGAGGCAGAAGAGGCTGAACAGACACACATGTCTTGTTATTTTCTTTCTTTCTTTCTTTCTTTTTTTTTTTTTTTTTTTTTTTTTTTTTTTTTTTTTTTTAGTTTTTTGAGACAGGGTTTCTCTATGTAGCCTTGGCTGTCCTAGATTCGCTTAATAGACCAGGCTGGCCTCACACTCATAGCGATCTGCCTGCCTATGCCTCCCAATTGCTGGGATTAAAAGTGTGTACCACCATACCTGGCAGGTCTTGTTATTTTCAATCCTTTTATTTTTCAGCGTCCACAAGTATTAAAACCTGGAAAAACCTGCTACCTCTTCTGTGCTCTAAGCATAAAGATTCAATGTAAGTTTTAATAAGAAAGGCTTTTTAAAAAAAGATTAGAATCCTGTGGCTGGAGACAGCTCAGTGGGGAGTGCTTGCCTAGCACGTACAAGGAAGCCCAGGGTTCAAACTTCAGTGCCGAGAAAAGAATTAGAACAAAGCAAGCAAGAAATTGCTACCCCCTCCAAAAATGATATACAAATTTTTATCATGAAGATGAAAAGAATACCTAACATAATTGAATTATAGTTCAAAGACTATAATATTTTCAAATAAATTACCTTTAAAAAAACTGTGAAGGATTTAAACTCAAACAACAAAAAAATAATTTCTATTCATTATGGAACTTCTAAAGTTATCCAGTACACCCATAGGCTATAAACACACACAAAAGCTAATTATTTCAATTAATGCTGCTGCATTACTTAAACATTTAAGTATGTTAATGATATATGTATCCTCTTAACACTGGGAAGAAATTATAAAAGATTTTCTACCCAATTACCATAATGGGGTCCTCTTCTGCAGAGGTCCTAGAAGTAAACAGTTCTGATTGCTCAGATTTTGTAGGTACAACAGCAGGGAAAACACCTTATTTACACCTGCCCAACCTCATCCATTCACTCTGCCTCAGCATCTCCTTCCTGAACATGTTCACTGAGGTTCTGTTTTCCCACTGAACTTCACTTCCCCTGCCTGCCTTATTAATGCTCTGCTTTGGTTCTGTCTGGTTTCTTTCTTTTTCTTTCTTTCTTTTCTTTTTCTTCTTTTTTCTTTTTTGGTTTTTTTGAGACAGGATTTCTCTGTGTCGTCCTGGCTGCCCTGGAACTCACTTTGTAGACCAGGCTGGCTAAGAACTCAGAGATCCACCTGCCTCTGCCTCCCAAGTGCTGCTGTTAAAGGCATGTGCCACCATACCCTACTCTGTCTGTTAACTACCCACTGATGCAAGGAACACACACAGGGTACATATATTCTCCATACCTAACCTGTACCTTGCACAGTAGAGAAGAACACTTTCAAAGCTCCCTACCCTGAGAAGCTATGTCCAATGTGGAGAGACAGGTATATCACAGAGTGGAAGGACCATAGAGAAATAAAGCAGGTAAGGGGAGGCAGCAGGCAGTGGAGGTGGACATGACGGTGTATGACTGATACTTGCTGTGCTCACAAATATGGCAAGTCCTGCAAGACGAGCTTTGAGGTCAAGACCTAGAACATAGAAGAAAAGCTACTTCCATATCACAACTATGTATTGTCAGGCCAGTTGTTACTATAGCTCCCAGGGTTCACAGCTGAATAAGAGTGGTAATTACTTTTCATCTCTAGTAGACTGCATAGTGCCTTCCTGCCTTATGAAAGCTAGCCAGTAAGAATGAAACTTCCGGGTTTGACGCTGCTTGATGTCTGCATGTATGTGCTATCTTCAGCAATTGAGTCTCCAAATTGTCAAATTTGGAGAGAGTAACCAAAGGCATTGACAATAAACTAAAATGTTTAGGTGTCTACAAGCCAACCTAGCACTGGATTGTTAGCCTGTGGCACTCAGTAGGAGAATCCTTGCTCCATTTCAGGGTAATCCCATTTAAACGTTCTATACATGTGTATGTATATATCACATATTTTCTCTATTTGTGGATGTAAGCTTTGACTCTATAACATCCATAAATGAGAGAAAATGTGATATTTGTCTTTCTGAATCTGGGTTACCTCACTCAGAATGACTTTCATTCAACAACTAAACATTCCCTTGCATAAATGTGTCACATTTTCATTAGTCATTCATCAGTTGATGAATGTCTAGGCAGTTTCTATTGCCTGGCTATTGTGAATAGAGTAGCAGTGCCCATTGATGAACAAGTATCTCTACAGAGTCCTTTGTATAGTGTCAGAATAGTATAGTTGGCCCATGTGTCAGCTCCACTTCCATCTTGGTGAGGAGCATCCACACTGACTTAGATAGTGGCTGTACCAGTTTGCACTCCCCTAGCAGTAAACAACAAAATCTTTGCCAGCATTTGTCTTCATTATTAACTATAGTCTTTATGCAGTGCACTGGCTCATAATATTTTCTCTTCTAAGACTTTGTACCTCTGAGCATCATCTCCTCTTTTTCCCACTCCCTCCTTTCCCAGCCTCTGGTACCCTCATTGAAGTATCAGCATCCAGCCTGCAAGCTGGGCCTCATGCTATGTCAGAGTCATGGTAGAGGACTACAATTTCTAGGAACACCACGGGCCTGACAGAGGGCAATCTGTTAGGCCAGGCGGAGGCAGAACTCAAAGAGATGTGGCCTGTATTCCAGAGCAGGACCTTCACCATGCAGTGTCCCCTCGAAAGACCAGCTGCAGGACTGGGCAAGGGTTGGTATCACAGAACCTAATAGACATGATCTCTGTCCTCACTACACTGAACGTTTCATGGCTCTTCCTGTCCTCCTATAGGAGTAAGCACGTTTGTATGGATAATGCAAAAACAAAATTTAAAAAAAAAGCACAGTTGTCCCATGCAGATGGAAATGAGCCAGCTCAGAGGGGAGAGCAGCATAGCAGCAGCTAGATCCTGGGTCAGAGAAGAGACATGTAATGGCATCTGAGCAAGGTGGGTCATATGATACATTTATTTTTTAGCTTTTCAAGAATTCTATCCATTAATTTCCATAATGACTGTGGTGGTATGCCATCCCGCCAACAGTGAATAAGGCCCCCTTCCACTACATTGTGTCCAGCATCTGTCGTCAGCTGTGCTGCAGATCTTTGCCATTCTGACTGGGGTAAGATAACATCTTGAAGTTGTTAAGATTTTCATTTTCCTAGTTGCTAGGGAGTATGTCCTTTTTTTTTTTTTTAATATATTTGGTAACCTATTTTTGCTCTTTTAAGAACTCTATGTTCATGTCCTAGGCCCATCTTTTTTGAATGGGTAGTTTGTATTTTTGGCTTGGTTTTTATGTAGTCTGGATATTACTCCTCTGTCAGATGTACAGCTGCCGAAGCTTCTCTCCCGCTCTGTGGGCTTCCTCCTTACCTGGGTGATTGTTTCTTTAGGTGTGCAGAAGCTTTTTAGCTTTATGAGATCCCACTTGTCAATCGTTGGCCTTAGTTCTTCAGCAAGTCAAGTCCATTTCAGGAAATCCTTCCTCCACCTACATCACATTCAGCATCGCCTCTTTCCTTCTAGCAGTTGACAGGATTCAGGTTTCGCCTTTAGTCCTTCACTCCATTCAGAGTTGTTTTTTGTGCACGGTGATAGCTGCAGGTCTCCTTCATGTGGTCATCCAGTTTTCCAACACCACTTATTAAAGATGCTTTCTTTTCTCCAGGCTATCTTTTTACACCTTTTTCAAATATTAAACAGCTGAAATTACATGTATTCATGTTTAGATCTTGGATTTTGTTCCACTGGGCTATGTCTATTTCTGTGCCAGCACCACACTATTTGTATCACGTGGCTCTGTAATGTCTTAACATCTGGAATGGTGATCCCTCCAGGATTGTCCTTTTTTTTCTCAGGATTGTTTAAGCTATCCCAGGTCTTTTGTGATTCCATATGAATTATAAGATAGTTACTTCTATTTCTGTGAAGAATGAGATGGTGATTTTGAATGGGATTGTATTGAATATATAAATAGCTTTTAGTAAAAATCGTCATCTTCACAATATTAATTCTACCAATCCATGAACATGGGATGTTCTTTGATTTTCTAGTGTCTTTCTCTCTCTTTCTTCAGAGACTTAAATGTTTAATTGTAGAGGCCCTTCACTTCCTAGGTGAGGTTTATTCACAGATGTCTTATCTTCTTTGAAGGTATTGTGAATAGGAGTGTGGTTTGAATAAGAATGGCCTCTGTAGGCCATTTGAATTCTTAGTCACCAGAGATCGTAATGGTTGGAAAGAATTAGAAGAATTAAGAGATGTAGCATTGCTGAAGAATGTCTGAGGTTTCAAAAGCCCACACCCAGACGCTCTTGCACTCCCGCTTTTCTCAATCCCAACAGATCAGGATGTACCCTCAATTTCCTTCTCTTAATGCTTGGTAGGCTTCAACTGTACATAAAGAACTATAGGAAACTAAGTAATGCTGAGAATGGGAGAAATAGTCTTCCCCAGAAAAGAGCACACCACTGGTTATCCAACACCAAATGGTTAGCCCTAAAAACATACACATAAGTAACATAGACTGAGTAGGTTATATATATGAATGTGTGTGTGTGTGTGTATACATATATACATGTATGTAACAGCAATTAATGAGAGAAAACAGGCACAAATTGGAAAGAGAGCAAGAAGGGTATATGAAAGGGCTTGTAGTGAGGAAAGAGGAAAGAGAAAAGATGTAATTACGATGATAAAAAAAATAAAAGAAATAATTTAAAAGAAGAGTCATTCAAAGACTCTAAAGTAAACTTAAGGAATGGTCACATATTGGAAGGAAGAGCAGGCAGCATAGTCAGGAGGAAACACAAACATTAGAGTGAGCAGGCAAGGCTTTGGCTTCACCAGATACAGCATAGCATAGCACAGCCCTAGAACATAGGCACCAGCCCGAGGAAGCACGCAGGCAGGCTCCATTTCTAACCCTGGCCAGGCAATATAGCCTAGACAAGAAAGCTGAGATACAAGGCAGGTAGAGTAAAGGCTACTGAGAGAGTGGCATGCTGGGTCTTTAATGAAGGACTATGGGAAATGGATCACAGGAAAAGAGCTGAAGAAATAGGAGGGCCGGCTTGAGGTGGAGATGCCTGAGTGTGAAATGTGCAGGCCCTGGATCACTAGAGAGGGCAAGGCTAAGGTGTTAAATAGATAGAGCACCAGATTCTCCCAGGCTTCTCACACCTAAAGTCTCAATAGGATGTCCTCCCCTCTTACCCACTTTCCTGGTAGGTACAGTTTTTCATGGGGACGTACACCTTGGACTAGTGTCTCGATATAAGTGAGTATATACCATTTAGCTCTTTTTGCTTCTGTGTGAACTCACTCATTATGACAATTTCTAGTTCAATCTATTTGTCCACAAATTTTGGAAATTCCTTGTTTTTAATAGCTGAGTAGTGTAGATGTACCACAGTTTCTTTATCCATTCTTCTACTGAGGGACACGTAGGCTGTTTCCAGGTTCTGGCCATTATGAGCATATGTCCCTGTTGTGTGGTAGTGCATCTTCTGGGTATATTCCAAGGAGTGGAATAGCTGGGTCTTGAGGAAGCCCTATTCCCATTTTTCTGAGAAAGCGCCAGATAGCTTTCCAAAGTGGTTAAAAAAAAAAATAGAGCACCAGAATAGAGGGCTGAAAAGGTCATAAAAAGCATTAGAAAAAAAATCACAGATCAGATCAGAGCGTGCCATCAGAAAAGAGAGCTCTGCGGAACAAGGGTCCACTATGCTAGGAGAATCTAGAATGGCCTGGTAGAAGAATGGCAGGACCACAAGAAATCAAAGTGTTGGAGAGGAGGAGAGAGCAGGATGCCTAGCAAACCCAGGAGGAGCGGATAGCATGCAGGGAAGAACACAGCAGTGCTGCACAATGTACCAGCCACCCTGGGAGTAAAGACAAGCTGGGAGAAGACAGTCACCACACAAAGGTGATGGGGACATAACGGTGCTAGAGAGAGCAGAAAGAGGAGAAGGAAGGATGTAGGAATCACAGGTGAACTAATTTTCAGCTAAGGAGCACATGCTAAAGTTACAGGAGCTAGGAAACGTGGAAACCCTGTCAGAAATAAGACACTTAGAAATATAGGGTCAGGAATCCAGACACTGTGGACTCATCTGCTGTCCCCTGTCACAGAGAGTGAGGCCTTAGTACACTCTTTGCCTTGAGTCTCCAGGCAGCATGAGAGGGAGGTTATGAGGGAACAGGATGAGACACAGGGAATTCAGAACTCTGTGTAGAACTTGGTAGATCCCTCCTAATCTCTTATATGTTTGGGCACTAGAGCCTTATATATTTTTATTCTTTATTTACTTATATTCCATCAGTCAACTAGTCTATCATCTTGAGATCACCTTAATTCATCTGCACCACATCTGATGCCAAACCTGGAGGAGAAAGGGAACAGGCTGTGGACAGGATGGCTTCTTCAGGGCACTGATACTTTACCCAACCACAGCTTTGCTATTTCATTAACATGTCTTATGAAAAAGAACAAAACCACTCAACAGTTTATACAGCAGCACTGTCAAGTATCAAGAGAACACTGGAGAAGTCACAGTCAGGCACTCCATTTTTCAGCTACACTAATACATTTAAAGAGACATGGGAATCCCATGCCAGTACAGAGTGTTGGCCACAACACGCCATGCTACCTTCAAGGTAAAACAAGTGCTAGCCTTACAGCGAAGTCCTTCTTACCACCAGCCAAGTGTAGTGTCCCTCCAGGGCACTGTACGACTGCACTGGAGAAAACACACATCCCAAGGCTGCCTCTAATAATACCCCACAGCCTACACACTAGCCCACATTAGTAATATGCCATCATTGGTTCCACAAAGCAGCACCATGAATGCATTTTTAGAGTCTGATGCTCCTGCTATTCCATAATTCCTCCCAGAGCAAGAGTAGAACATATTTTTGCTGTATAATTTAAAATATAAAATAATTGCTACAACGAAACAATTAACATTATGCCATATTTAATGAAATCCATGAGGATGGCTTACCTTAGTAAAGGCCTACTTCTAGTCTTTCCTAAAAATAGCAAATCATTAGGTCTCAAGAGATGACTCAGTAGTTAAGAGCACTGTGTACTCTTTCAGAGAACCTAGGTTTGATTCACAGTACCCAAATGACAACTCATGCCATCTGTAACTCTAGTTCCAAGATACCCTATGCCTTCTGTCATCCACAGGTACTGCATGCACATGGTACACAGATATACATGCAGCCATATATATATATAATATTTTTAAACTTTAAAATAGCAAATCATAAAATGTTCTTTTTTCCCCCTCTACCAATAAACCAGAGAACCAATAAACTACAGAAGCTTACAATCCTTAATACAATCAAATGTCAACCTGGCCCTAGAATCATTTATATAATAAACAATTCAACCTATCAGTTTCCATCTGAAATAGCCCACAGTGGCCAATCACAGCAACACATTATTATGGAGCTTCCCTAAAATCACTGTAAAGGCTAGCCAGAATAGTTGCAGTGGTGCAAGACTAAGCTAAGGCTGGTATAAAAATCTCCTGAGGGTCTCCTAAGGAAGACTACTGTTACCGTCAACTCTCAGCAGGAAGGAGACAAGCAGACCCCAGGCACTGAGGTATCGTGCAGACCTTTTAACTGTAGATGTCCAAGGAGCTATGGTGTAAGTCTGCTGGACCCCAGTGGCTACTGCCTCCAAGGGAGCTAGCTCTCTGGCCCTAACCCATCTCTCACTAATTCTCACAATCTTCCTTTGTCACCTATAAGCCTCTGAGAGGGTGATATTTCCACTCTTCAATTGCCTGTCTCTATTGAATTACAAGATTTCTGCCTGATTTAACTATGTAACTAACACACATACCGTGGAGTCTTCTCTGGAGTGCTTCTTCTTCTAAGGTAATCATATAAATTTGTTCATCCAGGTCTTCAAGAATCTAAATTAAAAGATAAACTACTAAATAATGCAGTGTGACCCACTCACGTACATGACACCTCAGGCTCTGCAGCCTACTGTTCTAAGACCATGTGTTGTATTGACTCAAAACTAAGACCCCAAAATTAAAATGTCCAGACTATTTAACTTATGGAAGTTTTAATATATTTTTCATACTTTATTTGTAATACATTTATGCTTTTCTATTTTATTACTAACCAAACATTTCAAGACTCAATGTAACAAAATCTACATGCATCTAAATTAGATATTCTAAGGCTGAAAGGATTACACTTTGTAGCATTCTCAGGGGCTAACAAGGACATAAATTTTAAACAGAGAGAGACACAGCAAATACAACTTCACGCACAAGCTATTATTTCAGAGCTAAAAGGAAGAGATCATTTAGTGTAATATTTGTCTCCCTTGTGTTTTTTATCTACTCTGTAAATCAAAACCCTATAAGCTGGAGGCTGGAGAGATGGCTCAAGCCAAGTCAGCCATATGCAGTCTAGCTTCCTCTACATGGCGTGTTCCAGGCTAGGAGAGCTACACAATGAGACCCTGTCTCAAAATTAAAAAAACAAAACAAAAACCCCATAAACTATTCTGGAGACAGATAGGACATCCCATTTTTTTTACCTGGACACAGTAAGTACTTCCAGGAGTACTGGAAGATGAAGTCATAAAATCCACCTGAGACAAAGCCCTAGAGAAGCAGTGTGCTTACATAACACACGCAGCAGCATGTTGTAACAGCAAGCAGGTAAAGAATTCATCAATCACCACTAGTTCTTCACTGCCTTCAAAACTGTAAAACCTAAAACTGCTATTCACTTCCGGCTTTGTTAACGTAGTTGTCCTAGGAGAAGAGTCTGTCTTTCTGGCTCTGAAGGAAGTGTGAGGGCAGCAGGCCTAACAGCAGTGCTCTCTATCACTCAAGCCCAAGCTACTGATTCCAGCAAAACAATAAAAAGGGAAGAATTGCTGGAGAAAAGCAAGGATGGGGATACCTGTTTCTGTTCACCTGCCAACCTGACAAGTTGCTCTAAAATCATGTGATCCCCATCTGAAAACACTCGTAAAGCATCCTCTGCTTTCTAGTCCTTGTACAAGTATCTGTGGTCCTGCTCAGCCACTAAGGTACCACTGAATAGATGTGCCACCAGATCCACACTGGGTATAATAAAATAAAAACAAAATGAATAGGTAGATAATAAACAATGACACAGAACGACCATCACATAAGGGGAGGAAAGGGAAGGAGACGTTCCAAAGAGCTCACCAAGGCCAGAGAGCATGAGGTCCTAAGCAGGAGTCATCTATACTCAGTCGCCTGGCTAACCAATGAGAGAGTAGCCCAAGACTTACTCAACAAGGGGCAGAGACAAGAGCTGTCCTCTCTGTCACTGTTTCCCATCACTTTCCACTGTTTGAATTTAAATCCATCCCATTTCCCTGTTCTAATACCTAACACTTTAAGGACTGTCATTTTAGAGTGTGAACTATTGATAATTCTAACCACAGGAGAATCACAGAGATGCGTGCCATGTGCCTCTGAGTGTCCCAGCATCTTCATCACTCCATACCCTAAGAGGCGAAGGCTAAACATCACAGGGAAACTCCAAGTCTTTCAGGGCCTTGGCTCATCGCTACCATGGACTAGTAGGAGCTCAGACATGGGCACTCCATGAGGACAGCAACCAAGATAAGAATTCCACGCAGTAACTTTGAGAATGAACATAAACGTCAAAACTGAGGCTTAAGTAAAAAATGTTAGCAAAGGTCAGAGGGAAAAACTACTTCCAGTTGTGGGAAAAAACCTTCGGCCAATGTTTCTGATAGCTAAAACGCCAGACCTGACTGACAACTGACTCCACAAAAGGAGCAGGCACTTGAGGCAGAGGGAGCCAGAGAGAAGGCAAGTTCCTGAGGAGATCACCACTCTGGGACTCATGGTAGACAGACAGACAGTGCTCTGGAGCCTGAGCTGCAGGTTCAAGCTTGCGCTTATCTGGCTCTGTGACCAGCTACTCAGCCTCCCTGGACTAAAGCCAGTTTACCTAAAAAATAACCATCACCCCACTCACCAAGATGAAATGAAACTGAGTGTCACATACAGCACTTAGAGCCAGCATGGGACAGATCCAATTACTCAGTAACCTGCCACTGTCACTAGACAGTAGAAGAAAGGAAGAAAGTAAAAACAACTAAGGCTGTGAACGTGTTGTTAACAAGGCAGCATGGAGAGACACACAGAGCACTCAGAAGTGAGGAGGTGGAGCTGGTGGCTCTGCATTAGTCAACAGGGCTTAGCAAACTATAAGTGGCTTCCTTGTCTTTTCACTACCATCTGTTGATGAGATACAAATGACAGAGGACTTTCAGAGCACAGGGCAGAGCAATAACAAAACTTCAAAACAAGAGTGAAAATTGAACACTTGTCTACAGAAAGTAGAAAAACAAAACAAGTAGAAGAAACTAAATGAGCTTGGTATCCCAAAACGTCTTTTAAAAGGAACTGAATGAGAGGATGTAACTTCAAAATCCAACAAGAACCATAATATTGCCTTAGTAGGTTCCCTTAATGAAATCCCCAGAGGGAGGACAGACACATGGCCAAAATGGCTCAGCAGGTAGCCCTGGTCACTAGCCCAGGTAAGTTCGGAGAAGGCAGTGCAATGTGACCACTGTGGTAGCTGAACTTCCCCCCATGAGACTGCTGGACACCGTGGCAGGTACACAGCACTGCAGACTGAGCAAGCCCAAAACAGAGAGCAAAGAGCCCTGTGGCCACAGCAAGGCAGCTTCAAACTGCTCTGACAGTCTGCGAAGGAGCGGAAGGGGGCAGCACACGACACGGGAAGAATACTAACTGTGTAGATAGCTGAGACTCAAGTTTGCGGGCAATAAGGATCTGGGGGGTTAACTTAAATAACAGATTTTCTAGGAGTAGCTAAGAAGTTATAATCTGAATAATTTGCTCAAAGACCAGAAAATAGGAACAGATTGTTATAATAATATCCACTAAAAGACATTTTAAAATAAATATTTAACATTTCTAAAACACAAAATATAATTCAAGATATATTGCACATATTTTCAGAAACTGGTTTATAAATCAAAGCATAGATATGGTCAATTTTGGTTTGTCTCTGTTTTGTGTTTGTTTGGGAGCTTTGGTTGATGTATTTGTTTTAGCTGTAGACAGCTCTCGCTCTGTGCCCCAAATAGCCTTGAGCTTGCAATCCCCAGGACTCTCATACCCTACAATCAGAGGCATCTACACCCTGGTCAGCTATGTGATCGAGTTTGAAATAGAAAAAATTACTGTTGGATGCAGGGCAATGAACACACAAAATACTTACAGACACCTGCAAGGTTTGTCTTGAAATTTTCTGTACAAACTTTTACTTAAGTGCACATAGTTAGTACTTTAAAAAGCAAAAACAGATTTTGTTTGCAAAGATTAAAAACTTG
The DNA here is from genome assembly GCF_964271855.1 of Acomys minous. Classification (NCBI taxonomy): domain Eukaryota; kingdom Metazoa; phylum Chordata; class Mammalia; order Rodentia; family Muridae; genus Acomys; species Acomys minous. The sequence continues at coordinate 43,161,676 of NC_140487.1, forward strand.
ATTTAAAAAGTTAAAAATATGAATTATAAACCAACAAAAATGTTGTCCTTAATTTTTAAATCTTTGTTACATAATGAAATACATAAACACAAGTATTTAGCAAACATAAACAAGATACTTACCGCTGGCTTCACCAGCAACTGGCCCACCACTGTGAACATACGGGAAAGGCCAACTGGGGTACACACTGAAAAAATGAGAAAAGAGGCCCTCATCACTCAGAGAGACAGGCTACCAGTGAGCAGGAAAATCAGCCTACAGAGCATTTTAGGTATAGTCTCATCTCCAGGTACTTTGTCAGAAAGCCCTTCCACTCCCCAGCAAAGAACCAGGGCATTGTGAGGTGGCCAGGCATATCACACGAAATGTGAAAATGAAAGAAGGCTACAATGGTCAAGATCCTAAAGATTGAACACTCTTGTTTAAAACAAATTAAATAGACCCAAGAAAAGGACACACAACATTTCACCTGCTAGAACTAAGAGCCAGGAGGTATCCAAAAGTGACAACTACAGTCACAAGCCCTTTGACCAATGCTTAACAAGAGTCTGGTATCTTCAGGAAAACCAAACGAAGTTTTAAATAAAGACTACAAATTCATCAAATAAAGTTTTATTCTTTCCATTTAAAGTACCCCAGTATTATACCTGGACTAGAGGTAGACATAAAGAATATGTACATGGGGTACATGCTAAGAGTTTTGTGAACCAGGCTGTGGTGGCACATACCTTTAATCCTAGCACTGGGGAGACAAGGCAAGTGGATCTCTGTGAGTTCGAGGCCAGCCTGGTCTACAGGTGAGTTCCAGGATGGCCAAGGCTACACAGAGAAAAACCCTGTCTCAAAAAGCCATTTAAAAAAAAAGTTTTGTAGTACATGTGTGTATGTTCCTGTGTGTCTTCAATTCAGTATAAAAGCCTACCCTTAGTAAACAAAGGCGCCCAATTATTATTAAAATTTATTGGGAACAATTTTTTAAAAAGTCAGGGACAACTCAAAAAACAGTCTCCATTATTTAAAAATTTCATCAGGAAACTGCCACAATTTTCCAGGGTACAAGACAGCGTCACTTTCCTGTGAGCATCACATTGAAGAGTATTTATAAGCTGGGAGTGGTGGCACACATCCCAGCACTCAGGAGGCAGAGGCAAGCAGATCTCTGTGAGTTCAAGGCCAGCCTGGTCTACAAAGAGAGTTCCAGGACAGCCAGGGCTACACAGAGATACCCTGCCTCAAAACACCAAACAAAACAAAACAAAAACAAAAACAAAAAAGAGTACTTACAGAGAAGCAGCAAACATCCCATCAGTGAGATGCAGGAATATAAATAGGGCAAGTAGAACTCCCAGAGATCTGTGAAAATATCAACGCATTTTAATAAGCTGAAGTATAGCACATTAAAACAGTCCATCTATATTTTGATAAGCAGTATTATGTGATAAACATTTTAACTGCTTATTTGAGTGTATTAAAGTCTAATTTCTAAATTACAAAATAAAAAGTTCTAAAGTATGAAAATAAGAAGTAACCTTTTTAAAAAATTGTTTCAAAGGGAGAAAATGCTCCGCTGAAATTTAAGAACAGAAGACAAATAATAAAAAGTATATGGAAAACTGCTTAGTCTTCTGAAACAAGTAAATATTCATTGCTTTGCTTAAGTATCTCTAAAGACATCTAAATTCTGTAAATTAACAGAGAATTAGCCACACAAAGAATTATTTAAAATCTTTTAAATCCTGCCAGATATGGTGACACATGCCCTTAATCCCAGCACTCTGGATACAGAGGCAGACATCTCTTGGGAGTTTGAGGCCAGCTAGTATACAAAACAAGTTTCAGGACTGCCAAGGCTGTTTGTTATACAGAAAAATCTTGTCTCAGTACATTAATACATAAATAAAATGTAGTTGTATCCCAAACTCAGGTGCCCATCATAGGAACTAGCTAAGAAAATAATCAAGTACCATATAAAGACTCCATACTGGCAGCATCACTGTCAATCAGGGCGGAGGCCACCCACACCATCCCAAGAATCAGCAATGCCAGAAGCAGCAGCATGACCAGAGTTTCCAACACACGAGCTCGAATTCCCTTCAAACACAACAACAGCAAACACATTTTAATACTTTATATTATCTCATGAGCAACCAAGCTTCTATCTGAAAGCATAAAAATATCCTTGCCCTTTAGGAGGGTAGAAAATATATATTCATACTTAATTAATTTATATTATGTTTTTAATATAAATCTATATTTATTAGAGAAAGCCCTAAATGTTTATGGTTTATGTTTAGAGTGACTTCAAAATTATTTTTTTAAGCTAGGTATGGTGACATATACCTGTGATCCCAGCACTAGGGAGGCAGAAGTAGGCAGATCTCTGTGAGTTCGAGGCCAGCCTGGTCTACAAAATGAGTTCAGGATACCCAAGGCTATGCAGAAAAACCCTGTCTCAAAAAAAAAAAAAAAAAAAAGAATTAAAAATTTAAATTATATTTTAAAAATATTTTTAATTTATTTTCATTTTGTGTTCATTTGTGGTTTGCCTGCATGTATGTCTGTGTGCCTGTGTCAAAAGCTCTGGAACTAGAGTTACAGACAGATGTGAGCTGCCCTGTGGGTGCTGGGAACTGAACAGGGTCCTCTAGAAGAGCAGCCAGTGCTTTTAACCACTGAGCCATCTCTCCAGCCCCTCAAAATTATATTTTTTAAAATATTAAACTCAGATTAAATCACAATGCCATCATTTTTCATAAATGTTTTTTGTGAAATTATTTTTTATTAATTTATTTATTTATTCACTTTACATCTTGGTCATAGCCCCCTCCCTCCTCTCCTCCCAGTCCCACACTCCCTCCCTCTACCTCCATCCACTCTCCTCTACTCCTCAGAAAAGGGGAGCCCCCTTCCCATCCACCTCAGCTCATCAAATTGCATCAGAACTGAGTGTGTCCTTTGCATAAACATTTTTACTGTTATTTTCCTAGTGCTTCCCAGTACACTTGTGGACTTCCATCTGTGGTTCTAATCAAGGAATGCCAGACTGTTTGACACAGGGACACAGACACTGACATCTACAATCAGATCAAGAAAGGCACCTAGCAGTCTCTGGAGTCCTCTAGTGACCAAGTGGAGAACTGCTTGAAGACAGCAACACCAAGAACTCTACAGATAGTGTACCAATTATATTGCATTCATTTTTCAAAAATGGGAATTCAACTAGTTTATAAGGCTTGACTATAATAAGGAAGAATCGTGCACATTTTTTAAGTAAAACAGATTCTGACCTCAAAAAGTCAGACTGAGCCGGGCGTGGTGGCGCACGCCTTTAATCCCAGCACTCGGGAGGCAGAGGCAGGCGGATCGCTGTGAGTTTGAGGCCAGCCTGGTCTACAAAGAGAGTCCAGGACAGCCAAAGCTACACAGAGAAACCCTGTCTCAAAAAAAAAAAAAAAAAAAAAAAAAGACAGACTGAAAGACAAGACTTGTCAATTTGAAAATTGATAGACAAAGCTAGAAATCCCTACTCCTAAAGTCACCAAATGATTATTTCTGTAAATAAGTTCAAAGGTTTATATCCTTGTTTTATGCCTCTAACAGCAAACTTACAAGTGGTTTCTGTTTTCTCAGTAATCTCGCATTTGTCCATTTCATACTGAGAGTGGTTTAAAGGGTTGGTCTTTGCTAACACCTGAACTGCAGGAACAGACAGCACTGACATCATACCTCCACACCCTGAACACAGGACACAGAAGAAGTGCCCCAGCACCGTGTGCTGATATCAGAGGTAAAGTGGCTTTTTCCTACCTATCCAGAAGAGTCATGGCATGTGCAGGCTTTGCACACTTGCTCAGATGTGTCAGCTCTCCTAAGTGTATATGGCAAGGAAGGCCACTGAAGCTAAAGGAACCAGGCTCACAGCTTAATACCTGATCTCTAGAAACAAGCAGCTATTTTAAGAAAGGAGCAACAGAAAACTAAGGTGAGAATTGGCTGCCCGTGGCTGCAATCCAGCACTCAGAAGGCTCAGACTAAAAACATAGTTAAAAGCCAGAACATGATACAAGGTAAGTCCAAGGCCAGCCTGAGTTACATAGTGGAAGTCTATATCAAGAAAATTGATTTTAACATCAGCCCCACCTATAACCAAAAAACTCAGCTAGCAAGATGCTCAGGTTTCCTTAAGCCTACCTGACCTTGTCACATAAGCAGATCATCCTATGTGGCCAAGATCCATAAACCCTTAAGATATCATCACAAAGGCAGCCTGAGCACTACTCTAAACTCATAGTTTCATTTGCTTTACCAGTAATATGGACTTCAATATATGGCATCATTATCCACTTTTCTGTTTATGTCAACACCTGAAACTATCAATGCCACAACTTTCCTGCCAGCTCCTCCAGCTCCAAGCAACCCAATTAAAAAGAGTGCTACTGTGCTGAACACAGAGTCTTCAGAAGAAAAACAAGGGGCTAAAAAAATATTTTTAAGAGTGTTCACCATCCTTAGCCATCAGGGAAATTAAAACTACTTTGAGATTTTATCTTGTCCCAGTCAGAATGGCTAAGATTAAGAAAATAAAAATCAAAAAATGCTGGTGAGGATGTAGAGAACAGGAAATCCTCAAGTACTATTATCAGGAATGCAAATTGGTGCTGCAACTGTGGAAATCAAAGCCAAAGTTCCTCAAAAAGCAGGAAAAACGGACATGGTGGCATGTGCCTGTAATCCCAGCACTCAGGGAGGCAGAGGCAGGCAGATCGCTGTGAGTTTGAGGCCAGCCTGGTCTACAAAGCAAGGACAGCCAAGGCTACACAAAGAAACCCTGTCTTAAAAAAAAAAAGACCAAAGCAAAAAAGCAAGAAACAGATTTACCCTATGTCCCAACAGAATCCTTGTTTGGCACTGTGGTGGTTTCAATGAGAATGGCCTCCAAGGGCTCACGGGTCCCATTAGGTAAGGAACTGTTCAGTCGTGGAGGAGGTATTGCCCTGGGGATGGGCTTTAAAGATTCAAGGACCTGCTCCAGACCCAGTCAGTCTCTCTCCTCTCTCCCCTCTCTCCCTCTCCCTCCCCTTTCTTCCCCTCTCCCGTTTCCTCCCCTTTCCACCCCCCCTTCCCTTCCCTCTCCCTCCCATCCCCTCCCCTCCCCTCTCTCTCTTTCTCTCTTTCTCTCTCTCTGCCCCCACAACCTCCCACTTGCAATTTACAGATTAAATGTGAGCTCTCAGCTACTACTGCAGACAGGGCAATGCCAGTCTGCCTTCCATCACATCCCTACCATGATAATCACGAACTAATGCTCTGAAACTATTAGCAAACCCACAATTAAATGCTCTTTTAAAAGTGACTTTGGTCACTTTGGGATACGGTTGCTACATGATCTTAGCTTTTCTGATGATGAGATCCACGGTTTTACTGCATAACGAAAAGCTGCCATTGTCTTTTAGTCACCTAGTTTATATTTGTGATTGTCTAGAATTTTTTAAAAATAATTTTTGTATGTACGAAAGGTTAACCAGAATCCAGGCTTCCGTTTCTGGAAAGAAGTCATGTCTCTTTCTTACAGGTAACTTCTTGGTTTAATTTTTACCATGACTTATTTAACTACTGATGCCTGACCTGGAATGTCAATCACGACACCAGATGTATATAAGAGCCTTTGTTATGAACTGCAAGTTTCTTTACCACTGAAATTCTATCACTGCTCTGCAATAAACACTTGTATTTTATAACATGATAAAAATAAAAGTGACTTTGGTCATGGTGCCTCCACACAGCAGTACAGCAGTAACTAAGATACGCAGATACTCAAAGGACTCTATTTACTACGACAGCAAAACATGTTCATTATTCGACTCTACTGACAATATCTAGGACAGGAAAACCGTCTAACTGTCCATCAGTTGATGAATATATAATAAAATTATAAATATATAATGAAAATATAAAGTGGAATTTGATCCAGCTACAAAAAAAAATAAAATTATTAAAATTTCAGGTAAATGGATGAAGCTAGAAAACATAACGTGAAGTAACTCAGATCCAGAAAGACAAATATCATACATTCTCTCTCCTATATAGACTTAGGTTTAGAATCATTAGATTTTTGTGTTTAATCTGGAGTACTTGTAGAATCCAGGGAGCTACAAACAGACCACTGGTGGGGGGCAGGGGAAAAGAATACTCTTTTTGAGACAGGGTATCTCTGTGTATCCCTGGCTGTCCTGGAACTCATTTTGTAGACCAGGCTGGCCTCAAACTCACAGTGACCCACCTGTTTCTGCCTCCTGAGTGCTAGGAGTAAAGGCGTGCGCTACCACGCCAGGAAGAAAGACCTTAAAGGAGTAAGGATAGCAGAACACGTATAATATGGAGGGGAAAGAAAATATGTGAGGAGAAAGGTTGAAGTAAGGAAAGGGATAGAAGGGTGTGGCTGAGAATGGAGTGAGGGAGAAATAATGGAAGATGTTTGAAAAAGCAATATGGAAATCTGCCATTTTATAAGCTTCATATATATTTCTGCGTTTAATTGAAGCTATCCAACACAAGGGATTGTGCTCCTCCCTGAAGCCATAGGTTGCCAAATAAAAAGCTCAATCCTCGGTGTGGGATACCTCCCCTCTAGTTGTTGGTCAGACATCCTGGAGACTCCAGAACAATACAGGCTATTGCCATCACTCTTGGCTGCCCCCCCGAACTTGATGTTAAACTCCTATTAATGAAAACATCACACTTACTGGTTACATGATATGGAGAGATCAAGTTGGGACTAACTAAAACTTCCTCCCTAATGGCTAGCTTTCATAGTCCTAGAAGATGCTGTAAGAGCTCCTAGGAGGCAAAATTCACCAACAGTCTTAGCTAGCTGTGAGCCCTGTGGACTATAATAAAGTGACTACTATGGCAAGATATGCTCATTAGTACAACAGTGGCATGAATGTTATAGAGTAACCAACTTTTTTCTGATTGGATCTAAAGCCCAATCCACAGGAGGAAACACATGACTAATACTTCAAATCTGGCCAACAACAAGATGTTGGGGAACTCACAGAGCCCAGAAGTGACTCTATTACTAATACTTTGCTAAGTGGACCTAACATCTAACTTATCTCTAAATTCATAGCTCTATATTCACAGATTAATACAGCTTTCAGGTCTCATCAGATGTTTCCTCGTGCAGTGGACAACGGTTAACACACAAACTTAAGACAAAAAATAAGTATCTGTAGAGTACTCAGTCACAAGTAGGACATTTGTGACACTGAATTCCCCTTGACCAAAAGGCTCAGGGACCATCGCAGAAGATTGTAAAAGGCAGAAGCAGGGATGCCCTGAGTGAAATAGCAGCGTCTTTTGGACATGACAGACCACAGCACTTCAAGAACTTACAGAAGCTGGGGCTACCAGCACAAGATCAAGCCAGTCAGTATTTCAGATAGAAGGAAGAGGGGCTCACAAGTTCTCACCCCTACCTGAAGGGCTACTGACAGCTGAAGGCTTGTGGGTGAGGAGAGTCAGTTTTCTTAAGAAATATGCTCTGGTAGATGGCTCCATGCCCAGGAATATATGGAAAGCAGATCCAATCAGATTTTTTAAAAGGACATAAAGTCAGGATGGTGAGGGAGGTAGGGGTAGACCTAAAAGGAGTTAGGCAGAGGAGTAGAGTGAATATAATCAGAATATATTGTATGAAATTCTCTAAGAATTAAGACTTAAAAAGTAACTAAGAAGTTAGTATGTAAAGTACTGAATTACAAAAGTTCAATATAATTCAAATATGTGAGATGTATCTCAGTATGCTACATCACATCAAGATATTTTATTGGCTATCCAGAAAGGCTATTTCCTTCTATTTCTATGCTAACAATTCTCTAGTTACAAAATTCACATTAAAAAGTGACTGGGATCCCCAAAACTCCCCGGCCTTGTTCTAGTTACCCACCTCTCATATTGCTTTCCATGGTGAGCCCCGCCAGAACCAAGCCTGCCTGCACCATCTCTACATTCTTGGGCCTAGATCCAGACATGTGGCTGTACTGAGAATTTTGGTTTCTTTAAAAAACACAGAAATATTATGTGACTATGTTTTTGTTCTAATCCCAGGAGATATTGGGATGCTTTGGATTGTCTACAGCAGCCATGATTTGTCTCGTGCTCTAGGAAGGGCGTGATTCTGCCAGCTGAAGCTAGTTTACGTTTGGAATTCTGGGGACTTTGAAAAGGTATACCAATGCCAGAGCCCCCAAGAAAGGTGGCTGCTGCCGCCCCCTGCTGCTTTGCTGGTTGCTGATCGCTTTTGTTGTTTGTTGGACTGCTGCTTGCTGGCTAGAGATATCCTGATGATAAAGACTGGACTTGCCCCAAGGAACTGGACACGCCTAATCAGCAGGAAGTAATCTAAAGAGATCCTTCTCCCTCCATACTTTTTTTCTCTACCTAGTATTGGGGAGTTGGAAGGGATTTGGGGTAGAGAAGGGTGGTAGCTAAAACAACCCAATAAAGTAACCAAAAAGTACAGCTGGATGCAAAGGCCTTGCCTAGTGGCCACCTATCTGCCCATCTCCACACTTCAAGTTCTAGCTCCAAACGCACTGTTCACAAACCAGCCTTGCCTGCTCTATTCACCCAGAAGCTACACTGCCTGCGCTATCCCCATAGTCCCAAGCCTAGCTCTGGTCATGCAGCTTCTACACCAGCCTAGAATCTCACTTCAGGCATACAACTGACCAAAGAAGTCCACAGACACAGGTCACATCATAAAAGCACAAATAATATGAAAGGCCAAGACAATATGTCCCCATCAAACTCACTAGATTTTATAAGAAAAAATTCTCCAATGAGAATGACCTAGAGCAACACCAAGACAGAATTTTAAATAATCAAAAAGTAGGACTTCCATCAACACAGTACTGAGGACTAGACAGTCTTGTTAAGTCCTTATGTCACAGAATATCTCAAACGCTGGATAAAATATTAAGTCTCTTTGTCTCCTACCTCTGAGGTCAACTAGTGCCTCTTACTGCTGGTGTCCTAGTTAGTTAATAAAACACCATGACTAAAAGTAAGTCAAGAAGGTAAGGGTTTATTTGTCTTACACTTCTATACTGTAGTCCATTACTGAAGGCAGTCAGAACAGGAACTCAAACAGAGCAGGAACCTGGAAACGGGAGCTGGTGAAGAAGCTGCTTACTGCCATGTGTTCAGGGTTTTTTTCCTTCTTTCCTTTTTCTTTCTTTCTTTTTTCTTTTTTTTTTTTTTTTTTTTTGTTGTTGTTATTGCTGTTGTGTTGTTTTGTTTTGATTGTTTTTCAAGACAGGGTTTCTCTGTGTAGCCTTCGCTGTCCTGGACTTGCTTTGTAGACCAGGCTGGCCTTGAACTTACAGTGATCAGCCTACCTCTGCCTCTGCCTTCCTGAGTGCTGGGACTACAGGTGTGGGCCACCACGCTCAGCTTCAGCTTGCTTTCTTATAGAACCTAAGACCACCAACCTAGAGATGCTACAACTCACAATATGCTAGGCCCGCCCTCATCAATAACTAATTAAGAACATGTCCTAGTGCATGATTTTATGAAAGCATTTTCTCAGCTGAGGTTCCGTTTTTTCAGATGACAATAATGCAGTGGTTCTCAAGCTGCCTAATGCTACCATCCTTTAATATAGTTCCTCATGTTGTTGTGACTCCCCAACTGTAACATTATTTTGTTGCAAATTCATAACTATAATTTTGCTATGATTATGAACTGTAATGTAAATAACCAATATTTTCTGATGGTCTTAGACAACCCCTGTGAAAGGATCATTCAAGCTTAAAGAGGTCATGACCCACAGCTTGAGAACCACTGCTCTATCGTGAGTCAAGGTGATTTAAACTAGCCAGCACAGTTGGCTTCTCTCAAATGCTCGTTTTTATTCACTTGCCTACAGTGTTTATGAACTCTTATCCTACTGGTTTTCATCTTCATTGTATTAGCTATGGATTTCACAAAAACATTTTCATAAAGACTCAAGTATAATGTACCCTTATACCCTGGCCCTTTCTCCCCTACTCCTTCCCACTAATCTTCCTGTTCCCAGATAGACAGTATCCAGAAAGCTTCTGCTTTCACATTTGAAAGATAGATAGATAGATAGATAGATAGATAGATAGATAGATAGATAGATAGGTGATAGATAGATAGATAGATAGATAGATAGATAGATAGATAGATATTTTGAATGAATCTAGGGTCTTCATGAGAGGAAAATAGAGTTTTTGTCTTGCAGCCTGACCTCACTTAATGTGACGATTCTCCAATTCCATCCATTTAATGCAAACCACACTGTGTGTGTGTGTGTGTGTGTGTGTGTGTGTGTGTTCAGTCATCCACTGAAAGATACTTGGGCTGATTCCATTAGTACACATTGTAAACATTACCACACACACATCAGGTATCTCTGCGTGTGCTGAATGAGTTATTTTTTTATTGTGCCTAAACACCTGACAAGAAGCAACTTAAGGGAGAAAGGGTTTATTTTGGCTCACAGTTGAAGATGATGCATCAGTCATAGTGGGGAAGGCAAAGAAGTAGGAACATGTGGAAGCTGCCACATTACATCTGAAGTCAGGAAGCTAAGAGACAGAAATGCTGCTGCTCAGTTCATTTTTTCCACTTTATTTAGCCCACAAGATGATGCAACCCACATTCAAGGTGGGTCTTCCCTTTTCAGTTAAACCTTTCTGCAAACACCCTCAGAAGCACACCTAGAGGTACACATGCATGCTGATTCCATCCAGTCAATTAGAATTAAATGTCACAGTAACCCAGAGCCTTTGGGTTCCAGAAGTATATTTGGACCATAAAATAGTATCATAGATCATTTTTAGTTAGTTTTTTTTTTTTTTTTGAGAAAAATCCCATACTGAAATGGCCAGCCTACCTACATTCTTATCAGTAGTGTATAAGTGTTCCTCTTTCCTCTCATCCTTAACAGCATTTGGGTTTGTTTGTTTGTTCTATCTTAATGATACATGTTCTGATTGGGGTAAAGTAAAAATCTCAGTAAAGATCTGATTTCCAGGTTTAGTCCCTTTATTATCTCCTCTCTGGTGTTGGTGGGTCTGGTTGGTTCTCTGTCCAGGCTATCTTGACCCATTCTCACACCACTAGGACCTATGCCTCCTTCTGTATCCCTTGGTGGGTTACCATTCTGGTCACCATTCTCCCACTGACCACTCAAGTCCTCATATCCTTCAACCACATAGCCATATGAATTTACTTTTCACTAAAACAAGGTCAAAGGAAAATTTGAAGCAGATACACATTCTTCAGAAATCTACAGACAATGTGGTAACAGAAGTTGGAGGAAAAAAATCCCAGAGGACAATAAAATGAAATATTCAGAGTCATGCACCAAACAGGGCAAGCATGAACTTTGTCTCCACTACACAAGACATGTGCTCTATTCTTAGTTAACGCTCCTTTTCATGCTCTTGTTCAGTCTCTCTTGCCCATTTCCAAGTTTTGAACATTTTTTTTTCCTGGCAACAGAAAATTTGAGTATACAAAATACATTATTAAAGTGGGTGTTTTAGTCAGTGTTCTATTGCTGTGATGAGACATCACAACCAAGGTAATTCGTGTAAGAGAAAGCATTTATTGGGGGCTTGCTCACAGTTTCAGAGGGTTACTCCACCATCTTCATGGCAGAGAGCATGGCACCAAGCAGGCAGACATGGTGCTGAGGAGTAGCTGAGAGTCCTGTATCTGGAAACTCAGGCAGCAGAAAGAGAAACACACTGGGCCTGGGTTGAGTTTTTGAAACCTGAAAGCCTAACCCCAGTAACACACTTCCTCCAATAAGGCCACATCTATCCCAAAAAGGCCACACCCCTAATCCTTCTCAAGTAGTGCCACTCCCTAATGACTAAGCACTCAAATATATGATCCTATGGGAATCATTCTTATTCAAACCCCCACAGCAGAGAAGACAAATAAAATATTCTCACACTAATAACCATTGTACAGTAACACAAATACGAAGAATGACATGAAACACAATTTAAGGTTAGCTGGCTTTCTATAAAATATTTAAATTAAAATATTGTCAGATGTGGTGGCTCAAGCCTGTAATCCTAGCACTTACAAGGCTGAAGCAGGAAAATTGTGAGATTGTCTAAAGACATAAAATATTAATGAAAATAGACAGTTGTTAATATGTACAAGAGAATTAGCCAAAACCATGTGCCATTTGAAGGTGTCCAAGCAAGCCAAAAAACACAGGCAAAGAAAATATGAGGACTCTGAAACCCAGGGGCACTCAGCAAGGACTTGTACTGTGGTGTCACTCTGGAGTCTCAGCAGTTATGAGTGGATTAAAATTACCTTTCTTAAAGAGGGTAGTGAGGTCATGAGAGGCCAAAGCAGTAAAAAAGGTAGAGATGGAGATCTGATCAGATTCAGATAGAGGACATGAATCTTTTCTGAGCCAGAAACAAGGACAGAACACAAGAGTTAGTAAAGAATAATATGACTGCCACATCTCAGATAAAGGCCAAGAAATAAAGGGAATCGGAGATGCAGGTTCAGGATAACAAGGTGGGGGGGGGGGAGGGCACAGCAAATAACCAATCACTGCAATTTCTCAGCCCTGACCACAGCATGTATCAGTAGTCAGTAATCTGAACTGCATCTAGAAAATAATATATATGTACTACCAACAGCCTGGAGAGCCCTGAAAGACAAAAAGTAGATGAGAACAATTTTTGGAGAACTGCCAAGAAATCACAGGCTAAAATCAAAAAAGAAAGTAAGAAGAATTAGTGATGATTCCTGATGCTTTAAGTTTATGAACTAAAAGTCCTAAAATATGCCTAGTGATGGCATATGTCTTGTGAGGGTGTCTAGTGATGAATAAGAATTTAACATCAAAAAATAAAAGGTAGGGGTGATAGTTTTGTATAAATTTTTCTAGGAAAACAGGACAGCAATATAGATTAAAATTTTTAATTTGCTTTTTAAAATCACTCTACAAAATTAGCTAAATTAGCTAAAATATTAGATCCTTACAAAAACTCATGGAAAAAGTAACTGAAATAGAATACACACCTGCTTTGAAAGGATGACAAGCACTTTAAGAGCTAAATTAACTATCAAATTACCAAGAAAGACATTAAGAATAAAGATGCAAAAAGCCAGAGAAAATGTTCTGTGTGAGCTGATTATGTGTTGTTTATTGTCAAGTCCTGAGTTTTTTCCACAGTTACATTGACAGCACATGTCATCAAATAAGCTTTCTAAAACCTGCCTTAAGAATGCATTACAGGGGCTGGAGAGATGGCTCAGAGGTTAAGAGCACTGACTGCTCTTCCAAAGGTCATGAGTTCAATTCCCAGCAACCACATGGTGACTCACAACCATCTCTTCTGGCCTGCAGGCAGAATGCTGTATACATAATAAATAAATAAATCTTTTTTTAAAAAAGAGAGAGAGAGAAAGCATTACATGGGGGCTGGAGAGATGGGGCTCAGTGGTTAAGAGCACTTGGCTGTCCTTCCAAAGGTCCTGAGTTCATTTCTCAGCAACCACATGGTGTTCACAACCATCTATAATAGGATCTTATGCCCTCTTCTGGACTGCAGATGTATAAATAAACAAACAAACAAATAAATAAGCCTTTTTTTAAAAAAGATACGTTTTATAAGCCACTGTTGACCAATACATACTTAAAAGTATTACATGTTCAGATAGAATTATACATTAAATTGAATAATGAAATAATATTTAATGCTTTTCAGTAACTTTTATCCTAGTTTCTTGGCTTGGGGTTTTCTAATAATACAAGTATAAAACTAAACCTCAAATTCTTGGGAGATAAAAGTGGGTGGATAAACTCCCAGAGAAGATGTCTTGCTACAAGAGCTGTACCTGAAAGCCTTTCTGAGTCAGTAGCAAGGCATACCTGCACTTTAAATCCATTTGTTCCGTGGCTGACAACTCTTCACAAGGAGGCATTCTGCCACTTCCTCCATGCAGGATGGGCTCACATCAAAGCTGATGGTCCCAATAATCGTCCCTGGGGGCGGGGAGGGGAGGTCTATGCGATTACATGCTCATTTACTATCTGGGTTTTGTTCTTCCTTTGCTGTTACTGGCTTCTTGTTGTTGTTGCTGTTGCTGTTCTACAAATTCCCGAGTTTTTTCTTGCTTTCTTGAGAACTATACACTTAGTAATACACAGAATTAAGCTTTTTACTTAGCCATATTTAATTTTGGCATCAGCTAGTTTACATTTTTTAAGACAATCAATGAAAGACACCCCATACATGTAATGTATGGAGCACTCCTGGGCCTTCTCATAATTTCTCATAAATTCATAAATAACATTAGAAAACCCTGGTGGAATTGTCAAAAAAAAGGATGCTGGCAGATAAAACAGAGAGGGACTATTCTATGCAGAGGCAACAATGTGTAGGCTTAGACTCCAAGCTGGGAAAGATAGTAGCAGGCAGGTTCCAGCAGAGGGAAAGTTCAGCAGAACAGCCTCCCAGTGGGGCTGGGAGGATGACTCAGCAGTTAAAGCCACTCCCTGCTGCCCGGGCTGAGGACCTGGCTTCTGGTCCCAATGGCTATATAGCAGCGCCATCTCCTGTACCTCTAGTTCAAAAGAATCTAATGCCCTCTTCCGTCCTCTGCGGGCATCAAGCACACACTTGCATATTAAATAAAATATAAATAAATAAATCTAATAATTTTTTTAGAAAGGAGTCACGTTTTCAGAGCACTCTGTGCATAAGGCATGCAATGTAAGTTTATACAAATTTGTTAGCTATTAGAGACCATCAAAAATTGTATCAAGTGAGTTATACAAGCAGCTATACCTTTAAGAAAACAAAATTAGAAGGCACTTTGTATGGGAAGGGAGACTAGATACAGAAAAAACAAAAACAAAAAACAAAAAAACAGAGGGTGGTTAGAGTCTCCAAGTGAGCAATCAGGAAGAAGATCTGAAATCAGGTATTGCAAGTTGTCGTCTAATGCAATAAATTCTTACCACAGCATAAGGTAGTCGTTCATTAAATTTTTTGTAACAAAAAAATAAATAAATAAACATATGCTAGGTGTGGTGGCACATGCCATTAATCCCAACACACAGGAGGTAGAGGCTGGCAGACCTCTGTGAGTTCAAGGCCACCCTAGGACAGCATGGAGCAAGGACTACATAGAAAAAAACCTGTCTTTAAAACAAAAAACTAAGACATAAACAAACAAAAAAAAACATATACCAGAAATATGACATAAACTATATGTATTTTAAAAGAATAAAACAATGATTAAGCAATAACTCTGGCCCCTTAAAAAAACCATTTGAAAACTGTAAGCCTTGGGGCTAAAAAGGTAGCTCATCTGTTAGAAGCAACTGCAGTCATTCCTGCAGAGGGTCCTGACTTGGTTCCCAGCACCTACATAGTTGCTCACAATCACCCGTGACAACAGTTCCAGGAGATCTGCCATGCTCTTCCTTGGGCACCAGGCACACAAGCGGTAAACATACAAACATGTAGGCAAGACATTCATACACATAAAATAGAACAAGTCTTTCAAAAATGTAAGCCTTTCATAAATCTATGCTAAAATCAGCTGCTTAGAGAATTTAAGACTCATTATTGCATAATGAAAACTTAATATGTAATCCCTGTTAGAATAAGGAAGTATAAATATTTAAACTTTTCTTTTTTTACTGTATTACAAGAAAAAAGGAACTCTTCTCACAAAAGTTATTTTAATATATTTATTTTAACATTTTGGTTATAAATGTACCCCTCTTTTTTCAGTGTTTCCCTGCTGATCTTATTTTACCCACTAAAAGATAAATTTACATGTATAGTATATTTAACATGTCTACTGTTTAAAATTCATCACTCCAGTATTTATCCAAGACTAGACTTTTTTTTTAATTGAAGGTGTGCAAAGCAGTCTGTCTGACGTACTGTCACTGTCAATGACTAGAATAGTTCACCACAACTTGAAACAGCATTTAAACTAAGCTGTTCAACAGTCCCGCTGTCACTTCTATCCCTGGTATACAAACAACGTAAACAGGCTGTCAGTTAGTACACTGCACCAAGCTTCAGCCAGTTTCTGCTGTGTAGATTCAGAGACACTGGCAAACATTTCATAGACACTGCAAATTGTTACCAGGACAACATCCTGAAAAATGATTTTTATAGGCAAGTAAATAGGAACAAGACCTACAACTTACACTGCATGGTGCATGCTGAGCACTGTTTGGTAGGCGTGGGATACTGTAACTAAGAAGCCTCCAGCAGCATTAAACCTGACCTCTAACTTCACTCCCAAATAAAATTCATTTTAACCAAAAGTAGGTAGTTTTCAATCCCCCCACGACAGGGGAGGGGAACAGAGGGAAAGTTTCTAATTGGCAATGATTATTTCTATAAATTTGCTTTCTGAATGTAAGCACTGGGACCATGGTAATTAAAAACATATTACTTTCAAATGTGAAGCTGGAAGCTTTTTATTTGTTCCCTCACGAAGTTCTTCTCATTTAACAGAGAGCTGAACTATGAGACATTCTGAGATGTTTGTTAATTTAATCATCCTATAAAATAAAATTTGAGGTTTGGTTCCCTATGAAAGCAGCACTGTCCATCTTTTACAACCCACGCTTTTCTAAGTAAACCAGACCTTATAGTGCAAGAGATAGATAACAAAAGTGCCCCATGATGATACAGTGTGACTTCTTCTGAGACCTGGCTTCATGCCTTGTAGGCCAAGCTAGCCAGGTACTTGTAATCCTCCTGCCCTGCTATGATGTAAAAAAAAAAAAGTAACCCCCCCCCCCCACGCACACACAACACTCCAGTGTCTCATAGCAAATACTAGACACACATGAGTACAGCACGTAACTGTGCTCCCAGAACACTTTGGGCATGTTACGGACACAGGTGAGGGCAGCAAGGTTCAAAGAAGAGACTCTGAGAAATACATCTGAGGCATACTAGGTAAGGAAAGTTTTGGACATAGCAGTCAAGTTTTGGACTTGAGTTCAAAACTATTACTACGCAAATAAAAAGACAATCTAGCCTTATATGTAGAAGTCTATCATTTTTTTATAGATGCAGAGAAAATTAAATACTTAACAAATCAAATGTAAGCACTATAGGGCCTGAAAGCTGAGTTGGGTTAAGAAAACAATTGCCATCAACAAAACCAGATCCTATAACTAAAGATATAATTAGTTCCCTCACACATGCAAGAGTACTAAGAAGGGTGGTAATACAAATTGATTTGTATTTATTCATTTTATTTATCTTATTTATTTTATTCACTTAGGAGCCAAATAAACTATAAATTTGAACACTCATTAAATGAAATGTCTTATGTTCTTTTCCTCATGATCACTCCTCTGAGTTCCTGCATGTACCTCCAGATATGAAACGCTCAAGAGCCCTGCACTACCACCCTTCACAGAACAGCACTCCTGTGTTTTGAAAACAGCCGATCCTATCCTTACTATTTCTGGGAAGAAACCAGGGCTCCCAAGTGGGGGAGGGCCAGGAGCTCTGATTAATACATGACTACATCTTTTTCTTGCAGGTGTTGGGAGAATCAAATTAACACATAGCAACAGTTAGTGAGATATGACTTCATTTTCTGTAATAAATGCCAAGATCAAAACATGCCCAAGTCAAATTTCCTTGCAAGGTTCCCAGCAGGAGCCTTCCTCTTGTCTGTGATTTCCTCTCACCCAGCAGAACCAGACTGAGTATGCGCATTTGCCACTAACACTAAGCAGCACTTCCTTAATCGCTCATTTCCAACAATTTATGGATCATCAGTGGCAAAAAAACGAGCAAAAATAATGAAAGAATGCAATGAAAGCTCATGGAGTCCCAGGCTGGACTTCCTACTCACTTCTCTTTAAGATGGAGGCCTGAGACAAATTAGCCAGTGAGGGGAAAAGTCATCTGGTCATAAAATACAGTACAAGGTCACTTTTATGTAAGTTTGCCAAAAGCGACATAAACCAGGGCAACCTCAAACTGTGACACAGGATAGAAACATATTAAAGCGATCTTTGTTCCTCCTCTATTGTGCTGTCATGTTGCTTGGCTTTATGGACAGCCTGAGCCCAGCACGGAGCGCTTCGCCTCCACCTGGCCAGGGCAACTAATTAAGAGAGGAAGTGACCTCAGATTTGTGCGTTTTACTTTTATTATGAAAGCACTTTGTTTGAAGTTACAGGAGCTAACCTCTTAATCCTACAGATCATGTGCGAGGTTCTGGACACTCTAGGATGGCTGGATGGTTTGGATAATTGGTCAGGATGTTGCTGTCGTTATGTTAAGTTTTATGCCAGGACTTCAAATCAAAGATGGGCATTAAAGTAAAGGGCAATATAAATCTGCTACCAGAAAAGTCCTGGGCTTATGAATTAATCTGTCATTACATTTACATTGTACTTACAAAGAAATCATATGGTGCAATCTTTTTCCCACTTAATTAAGTTTATTTTGTCTTTATAATGTTTTAATTCAAAATATGATTGTAACATACAAAATGAATCAGATATATTCCTCTCATTTAAACACTGGCTGCTGGGCTAACCTCTAGAGTTCACTATGAAATCAGAAACACCACCTGGAGTTACTGTCAATATCCAAGAGGTCTTTTCTGAACAGGAGAGGAAGAAAGCACTGTACCACTGACCAAAGGTGATAGTCCCAGCACTGTGGTCTGCCCTGACATGACTCCAACCCCTAAGACCCACTGACTCTCTCATACCAAAGAACGCCTAAGGTCAAAACAAACTCAACATGGGCATTTCCTATCAGCTAAAATCCAAGCACAGAATCAGGTTCAAACACACACAACCCAATGCCTATGGCAGTGCAAGTGAGTGACAGCAAAATAGTCTACACCTAAGAAATCTCACTGCAGGAGAAAGTTAAATTCCTAAGACAAAAGCAGGTTTCTTACTGTTAAAAAATATCACTTTTCAAAACTATATTCTCTTAGACTTGAGAATTCTTAAAAGAAACAGTGAGGAGGAGATGGCCCTAATAAAACAGCAACTCGCCCCAGTGTAAAAAGATAGAAGAAAGGCTACTTACAGCCCTTAGAGGATATGACCCGCTCCCCAGGCCTAAAGTGTCCTGTTTGAATTAACATAGCTGTTTAATTAAAAACTAAGTAGAGAATTCTGCTTCATTGGATTTTTTCAGTTCAAGCTCTGCATCCATCCTGTAGTCAGTAGCCAATTTCCGCATCTCTGCACAATATGCAAGGAGCTGTTTTAAAATCGATTGCCCAGGGGAATCCATGGATGCATGGGGGGCCATGTGCCACTTAGAGAATATACCAGATGTAGACTCAGTAAAACAGCCCAGGAGGGTGGTCACAGGGGAACGGGAAATGGAACCAGCCAGACTGTAAGTTTGTCATGACTCAAATCACTGGGTACATTCACACTACACAGTTTCTAGTCTCTCTCCAGTATCAGTCAGAAACAGATATGTCCAGTGAAGTCAATCAGCCAACAGCTGGCCAGGAGCACACATGACTGCATGTACTCATCTTCAATGGCAGCACCAACGACAGCCTCAGAGTGAAGTTCACTGTTCTGACGCAGCCTCAGAAGCTACACAGATAGCTGCTCTTGAGAAACACTGAAGACCTGTGTAGGTAGCCCCCAGGACCCAAATGCCATACTAGATGGCAAGACACTAAAAAATTATTTATTGTACATTGCTAACAGACTTTGTAGCTTTCTTTCCTGTAACTGATTTTAAAATGAAAAAAAAATACATAAGCACTTTAAAATAACACTGATCACGTAATCTAAAAACATTGTGACCATTTCTATAGGCTTCCAGCTCTTTGTCAAAGGATGCAGCTCCTAATGCTAAAATTGACTTGCTTTGTTTCTACACTCCATACTTCAAAGTGCAGAAAATGATTTGAAGGTTAGACCACCTGATAATGTGTCATTACTCAGGGCTGGCCACTGATTTCGATAAGCACACTCATTAGCCAGTGCACTTACAGACTGCATACGTCTTAATTAAATCACTGTGCTAAGGAAAACAGCACATTTAAGGTCTAGAGGACTGGCCATGTCCTTTCAGAGCCTTTCATCTCTCTTTTATTTTTAATTGAATTTATCTATTTGCTTGTTTGTTGAGGGCACCTGTGCCACGGTGCACATGTTGGGGTCAATGGGCAACTTGCAGAAGTCAGTTCTCTCCTTCTACCACATGGTCCTGGGGACTGAGCTCGGGTCATCAGTCTTGGCAGCAGCTCCTTTACTTGCCGAATCATCTTGCCCGTCCCCCTCTGTCTTACTATGGTGTAAGCTTCTATTTTCTGAGGGCTGTCTCCTCACTATTCTTATACATTGCAGGTCAAAAAAAAAAAAAAAAAACAAATGATTTTGAGAAAGTAAAAAAGAAAAAAAAAGGTAGTTAAATCCTAATCTGCGTACTTTTACATAAATTACTTCATTTAGTCATCAAAATAATACCTGGTGGCACATGCCTGTAATCTCAGCACTCGGGGACAGGTGGATCATTGTGAGTTCAAAGCTACACAGAGAAACCCTGTCTCGAAAAACCTAAGAATAAGAATAATACAGTAGAGAGCTGGATGTGGTGCCACATGCCTTTAATCTAACGTTAATCCCAACACCCCAGATCTCCCTTCCTTGGTCCTTTCTCCTTGGTATATCAGTGTAGCCAGGCTTCCTGGACACCATTAATCCTCCCCACTCCACCTCCAAGCCACAGCCATCTCTTTCCAACCTTAGCATTAAGGGAAAAAAAATTTATATTGGTTTCTACAATACCTATTCATCCCCTAGCTCCCAGGTCAGATTGATGGTAGTCACCCTGGCCTCTACCTCCTGGCCTTTCCCTCCTGGCCTCTCCACCTCCTGGCCTCTCCACCTCCTGATCTCTCCACCTCCTGATCTCTCCACCTCCTGGCCTCTCCACCTCCTGGCCTCTCCACCTCCTGGTCTCTACACCTCCTGGTCTCTACACCTCCTGGTCTCTCCACCTCCTGGCCTCTACACCTCCTGGTCTCTACACCTCCTGGCCTCTACACCTCCTGGTCTCTACACCTCCTGGCCTCTACACCTCCTGGTCTCTACACCTCCTGGCCTCTACACCTCCTGGTCTCTACACCTCCTGGCCTCTACACCTCCTGGTCTCTACACCTCCTGGTCTCTCCACCTCCTGGCCTCTACACCTCCTGGCCTCTACACCTCCTGGCCTCCACCTCCTGATCTCTACACCTCCTGGCCTCTACCTCCTGATCTGCCAATGATTTTATTAACTGCCTCACAAGCTATAATTGAGTCTCTTTCCTGGCTGGTCAGCGCAGACAGCACAGAGGCAAAGCCTGTCCAAACACCACAGGCCACCTCAAGTTATGATCTGTTTAGCTAACAACAGCATCTTCATAAGGAGCGTGAACTGAGCAGATACTCCTACAACAGCAAACGAGAGTAACAGTGAAGCAAGAGCAGGGTTAGGAAGAGGAGGAACTGTGCAAGCAGCAGGCATCAGCAGGTGGTTTTAGTGAGCCTACACAACTACACCTACACATCTGTGCTGCTGTAGGAACCCCTCCCAAACAGCACTTGGCAATGGATAGAACACGGGCTCCAGGGCACTCCTTTCCTTGGTGACAAATGTGAAACAATGAAATACAGACTTATTACTACACTTAAGTACAATAGTACTTAAGTAAAAAAAAAAAAAAAAAAAAACTCAAGAAAAATTCTTTCCAGCTCCTATTGTCTACAGCATAAAACCTAAACTAGCTGCCAGAGCTGAAGCCTCCAGGACCTTACCCTGAGACTGACTCCCTGTGCCCTTACTGCTCCCATCCTCCAGCACTCATCAATTCAATCAGAACTCAAGACCACAGGGCAAGCCTTTAAAATACTGTATTTTTTGGACCATAAGATACACATTTTCCCCTCAAAAGTGGGGTGGGAAATTTGGGTGCGCCTTACGGTCCGAGTGCTGTTTTTACTGTTTTTCTTGTTGTACTGCTCTAAGCCTGTCTGGTGACTGCAGAGTCTGAGCGCTTCACGAGCAGCCCCAGCACAGTAACTTCTACTGAGAGCTGCTAACTCTGTTTCTGATGAACAGACAGATATCTACGAAAAACTACCTCCAACTTCTTCAGAGACCCAACCTCTGAAGCATCTCCAGTGGCCTCCCCCGCAGGCTGTCCATTCTCTGCAGCACTCTGTAAGGCTGTGTGTTCTGTACATATTCTAGAAGCCCTCTGGCCACGGGTTTCAGGTGATGCCTCCCCTTTCTTTGCACTCGATAACAGCACAGCTCCTCTGCTGTCAGCATTTTTTGATCCTCTGTCTTCCCCTTCCACAGTCTATCCTTGACCATCTCTTTTTCATGCTGCCCTCCTGTGCTTTCAATGTTGGACTACAGAGAGAACATACCCTTTGGGAATGTCAGGTGTCATGCCTGCTATTTCATACATGGGGTCTTTAGACAACTGACTAGCTTGGGGCCTCAGTTTTAGCCATATACAAGGAGAACTTGAACTAAGTCAGTGATAAGATCTTGTATAATTCCTTCAAGAAACTATAAATAGTAAAGCAGCTTTCTTTTTTGTTTGGTTGGTTAGATGGATGGATGGCTGGATGGATGGCTGGATGGCTGATTGGTACCTGTCCTGGAACTCTCTCTGTAAACCAGGCTGGCACTAAACTCAGAGATCCCCCTGATCTTGGGGGAACTTGGATCCTTCCAAGTGCTGCAATTAAAGGGATGTACTACCATGCCCAGCTATCACGGGTTTCTAAATTAAAATGAAGTAATTTTTTTTTCTATTACATAATTTCAATTGTTAATCTTAATACATAAGAATAGAAAATAACGCCAACATACAAAAGCAGTTTTCTCAATGTGGACCTTGAAAGCAAAGCAAAGCAAAGCACAATCCGGTCTCATCTTGGTACATTTACTAAATGTGAAGTTAACTGACAGCTTTCAGCTGCGGAGTGTTCACATCTGAAGTAACAAGGTCAGTCCACAAAAACACTTGACCTTTCAGTGGCCCTTTCTCTGTGTTGCTCAGACTGTCAAGTGTTAAACAGTCTCACTCCTAAGACCCCATATAAACAGTGCTCCTTAGGCAGCATAACAAAAACTGAAACAGCACGGTTATCTGCATATTCTTGGGCAAGAATGACACATAATTCATAAATGTAAGGGGATTTGGGATGGCTCGGTCTTGTAAGCATGAGGACCTAAGTTCAAACCCCTAGCACTCAGGTAAAAGCTGGTGCAAGGGTGTGTATCTGTAACTCCAGAGCTACAGAGACAGAGATGGGCAGATCCTTGGAGCTCACTGGCTGGCCAGCTGAACTAAACCAATGAGTTCTAGATTCATCAAGGACCCTGTCTCAAAAAAATGCAGTGAAAGGAAACTGAGGACACCTGATTTTGATCTCTGTCCTTTACATGGACCTGCAAGAACCTATGTAAACACACACCCAAAATGTTCATATGCCACATACAAAAAGGAGACAAGTTATATGAAACAAATACAGGAAACCCAGTTTTCAACTTCCCAGGTCAAATTTATAAGATAGATAAGCATAATTCACTCCATATATTACAATAGGAATAGAAGTAAAATTCAGAAAAGTATAAGATGCTTCAATTGTAACACTAACTCACTCTTTCAAGTATTAATTACTTAAATCTTTTCATTATAGTCCAAAAGTTTATGGCTGGACATTCTGTACTCAAAGTCAGAGTCAGTCTCCTCTACTATAACGTCATAGTGTGTTTTCAGGTGTTCTCAAAAAGCTTCCCAGTGTGCTCACTCCCAAGTCTTCCAAATTATATAAGATGAGCCGTTCTCAGTACCGTAAGGGTCTATCTCCTGCAGAGTATGTGACTTTGTAATATATCACTACCCCAAAAATATTAGACATGGAATAGCTTTTACATTAAGATGTAAGTGTGTCCTACTGGGCTCTGAAGAAGATGAGGCCTCCTAAAAGGGCCTAACAGCTTTGATGTCAGGTTATCAGCTCCACAAAAGACATTCCTCCAGGTGGGTGTGTACCATAAGTGTGATCCCCATCGAGTACACATGGTAATCCATGTGTAATACTTTTAATAACATCAACAATGTGTCAACAACATTATTTAGTAATTCAACTGCTTGTTTATACCAACTTCTAGTTTAATACACATAATATTTACTTTATCATTTAATAAATTTAATCTAAACTCAATTTACTTACCTTTTTCAGGCCAGCAAAACCTTCTGATTCCAGAAAGAAAAAGGCAAAGGGCATCAACACAAATAAACAAAGGTTGGAAAACAAAGAAGCGAGATTCCACAAACCTATAAAGATAACAATTTAAAAAATCAAGAAAATCAGGTTAGATATTGATACATTGCTTCAAAGTTCACCAAATTGTGATGTTCATCAAGATCTCTATTTTTAAAAATAAAAATCAATAACTGTTTGAAATGACTAAACTTAGCTATTAAAAATATTTACATATTTGCTTTAAACATTTTTATCTGTAATTTTTATCTATTGTAATTTTATCTGTAACTCAATATACAAACTATTTATTTTTTCTCACTTCCCCCAAGTAAATTAACTAAAGCTATCATATCCAGAGATCTAAACACACAGCTCTTTAGACATATCATCACTGAAGTATTTTAATTAGAGCCATTTAGTGTCTGCTTATCAGTTAGTAAATACCAGGTCCAAACTAAGTATTTCATATACACACCCCATTTAGTCTAGTCTCACAAGACAGCCTAGAGGAGACTAACGCTTCCTGGACCCCTGAGCCCAGCACTGCTCTAAATGCCTTACAGATATTCCGTGAACTCTTTTCTAGGCACAGGAGTCCCTGAATGGCAGCACTGTTAATCCCACAATGGAGGCTGTCACTTGCCAAGCTGCAGAGCACCCTGATAATCATATCACAGGAGCTCTAACAAATAATTCCAACTGAGGAAGAAACCGTGACCCAAGTGGGCAATGAAAATAAAGACACATTCAGAAAGTGATACTTTCAAGGATGTCATTGGCACAGTGTTTGGCCTAACACTCATTTTTTTTTAATAAGAAAAAACACTAAAATTCAAAATTGAGCTTTAAAATGATGGCTGTACTTTAAAAGTGGAGTCAAAGTTAAAAGTTATAACAATGCATTCAGAGCACTGCATGCAACTTAAAAACCAGGTACTGTTCTTCCCACACCTTCCATTAGAGCCCATGCTTACAGCATTTAGAGGTCAGCCACACAGCACACTGCTCTCTGAACAAACAATGTCGTGTGGCATGAGTTAGCGTGTGTGTGTGTGTGTGTGTGTGTGTGTGTGTGTGTGCACGCGCGCGCACATGCAAACACATCCTGCTCCTAGGACAGTGTGGAAGACAGGGAACTAAACTCCTGAACACTTGTATCACTTATCTAAAGATATTCACATAATTTAGTAGATAAGATAATTAATAGCATCAATTCATAGGTTTTTTATTAATTTTTTAATTGAAAAATAAAATAATTCATATTACATCTCATTTGCTATCTCACCCTATGCATTCTCCTATTCCTCTCTCCCTCCCGCTTTCACCCCATTCCCCTTCCCTATGACTGTGACTGATGGGGATGTGAATATGATGCGAGGGTATCCAGTCTCTTCTTGGTAGTCTGCTATCCTTCCTCCGAGTGCCATCAGGCCTCCCCATCAAGGGGACATGGCCAAATAATTCAGTTTCTTATCCAGAAATCTAGATTTAATGCACATAATGCACATTTAATCTTTTCAACACACACACACACACACACACACACACACACACACACACACACACACACACAAAATCAATGTCTTTTCTTTTCTGAGACTACATCACATATATCCCAGACTGGCCTTGAACTCTCTAAGTAGCCCAAGATGACCTTGATCTCTTGATCCTCCTGCATCCACACCTTGAGTGTTGGGACCAGAGGCGTGTACCATCACATGTGATGTACGACAACTGGACCAATGCCTCCACAGAACAAGTACTTTACACTTGTCTGCTTTTATTAACCATCACTTCCCCAGAGGCAACTGGGAAATTTGCAGGACTTTAGCTCCTAGCATGCTGCCTCTTCCTTTCCTGTTTCTTTTCCCCTCCCCAACCCAGGTGTATCAGCTCCTGATTTTCTTTACTAGCAATCTCCATGTGTCCATCCACAGTGTCCTCACCCCTAACCTGTTCTGAGTGAAGGGTCCACGACACAACTTCTCAGGAACTATATTTAACAAAAGAATGAATGGACCTGGACCAACGCTCTGCTGTCAGGTCAGTACACAAACTACGTGTGCAGTCGCTGGTCCCTATTTTGACTGTTCAGGATTATTCTAAGGCTTTCCAGATATATGAAGTAGGGTAAAAACTTCTATTATGCAATTATTACATCATGGAAATACATCATTAACTGTTGTGCTTTGTTTAGGTATGGTGGAAAACAACAATTTTAAGTAACTTGTGTTAAAGAAGGTATCACTGTGTCAAGGATCATACTCAACTTAGAGGAAACAGTGTTTATAAAACTAGATGCCAGATAGCCCTTTCAGAAAACCTTTTTTTAAAAAGAAACTACCTATATCTGTTAAGAACCTACTGTAGCAACATGGGGCAACATCCAAACCTTCTGACAAGGGCCCTTGCTCTACAGTCAACCTCGAGTTACAAACTCCCAGACTGGGGCAGTAAAGACAGCTCAGCAGTTAACAGAACTTACTGCTCTTCTGGAGAACCCAGGTTCAATTCCCAGTACTCACTTGGCAGCTCACTACTAACTGTAACTCCAGTTCCAGGACACCCAAGACCCTCTTCTGGCTTCCATGGGCACCAGGCACATACATTGTGCACAAACATGCAAATGTAATGATTATACATAAGTTGTTTTAATGTTTAAAATTAAAATTAAGGGCTGGAAAGATGGCTCAGAGATTAAGAGCACTGTCTGCTCTTCCAGAGGTCTTGAGTTCAATTCCCAACAACCACATGGTGACCTCCAACCATCTATAATGGGATCTGATACCCTCTTCTGGCCTGCAGGTGTACATGCAAGCAGAACACTGTATACATAATAAATAAATCTTTTTTTAAAATTAAATTAAATTAAAATTAGTAAGATAGTTCATTTAAAGAAAAAAAAAAAAAAAAGAAACCAAAAGAAAAAGAAATGTCAGATCTACAGCCAGAAGACACTTCCTAATTTGTTTAGGTATCTTTGGGCAAAATAAATTCAACTTCCTAAGCTTCCCAAATCCAACCTTAGAATTAAATTTTAATTGTCAATGTAAAATGAAGAAAATCATGATGTGTACAAAAAATAAACATATTCATCTTAATAGTCTCACTGAGCAGTACATTATACGCACTGCTCTGATTCAGTTACAGCTTGAATGTGCCTCCCCCATGCCCAAGTCGGAGAAGCCTAGTGTCCAGCAATGGTGAAGGAGTGGAACCTTGTAGGGGCAAGGCCTCATGAAAGATGCTTAGATTCTAGAGAGCAATGTGAGGGAATTAATACTTTACTTTTCTCCCAGGACTACATCATCATTCTTACAAAGTCATCGTAGCCAGGTGTGGTGGTGCACGCCTTTAATCCCAGCACTCAGGAGGCCAAGGCAGGTGGATCTCTGAGCACTCAAGGCCAGCCTAGTCTACAGAGTGAATTACAGCACAGGCAGGGCTACACAGAGAAACCCTGTCTCAAAAAACAGAAACAGACAGTCGGTGTAAAAAGAGGCCACTCTGTGATCTTAGTACATTTAGCACAGAGCTAGCTACTACTCTGGTAAGTGAAGATCAAGACAATCATGAGGAGACCCATACTCCTGAACTGCCAAACTGTAAGGCAAACAATTCGTTCCAAAGCACCAACCTCAGGTGTTATTACGGCAACATACATCTGACTAACACACGAGTGCACAGTTTGGCAAGTGCTGGCTCCATACCCACAGATAATGAGCACCTTTGCCTCAGACATTTCCACAAGCTCTAATAGAATCTGTACTTCATGCCTCTGTGTCCTTACCCACCCCCAAGTAACCATTGATTCTGTACTCCAAAAAAAAAAAAAAATCAGATTTTCACCTGGGTGCAGTGGCACACACCTTTAATCACAGCAGGTGGAGCTCTGTGAGTTCTAGGCCAGCCTGGACTACAAAGCAAGTCCAGAACAGCCACAACTATTACAAAGAAAAACCCTGTCACCAGAAACACACACACATACACACAGAGAGAGAGAGAGAGAGAGAGAGAGAGAGAGAGAGAGAGAGAGAGAGAACAACAGCAACACAGATTTTCTACAATATCTGTGTTTGGATTTTGTTTTGTTTTTTGTTAGTTTGGTTTGGTTTGGTTTTGATCTGGCTTCTGTCACTATGATCTGTGACCACAGCACAGACCATACAGAAGCCCTACTGAATTGCCTCACCTGTAGATGGCATCTGAGTTGCTCCCACCTTACGGTTATCACAGATGAAGCTGTCATTAACCACGCATGCCCAGACTTTGCAATGGACATAGGCTTTGACTCTGAATAGTGTGCAGCACAAGATGGCAGAGAATGGGAGCTGTGTAACATTTTAGGAAACTGACAAAATGTTTTCCAAATTGGTTCTATTTTCCATTCCCACCAGCAAAAGGAAGTTCTTCACATGCCCCCAAAACAAATACTTAACAGGTAAAAAATCTGCAGTTCTCTTTCACAGTCTATGTGTTCTTTTTATAATCAAAGAATAGTTCACCAGATTCAACAAAGCCAAATTTATGAACTTTTTCTTTCATGGGTCCTGATCTTGATATCATAGAGAAATGATGGTGTGGCCTAGTGTCACAGAGACTCTGTTTGCAAATGTACATTTTGTGGTTTTATAATTTATCATTTAAATCTATGATCTCTCGAGCTCCAGGTGCCAGGTATAGACTAACGGTCAATTTTTGTCTGTGACTATCCAACTGTTCCCATTCTATTGGTTAAAATTATCTTTACTCATTAAGATTTATCTTATGCATGTGTTCTTGAACTCCATACCCAGCTGGACTGAACGCTGCTCGACCTTCATGCTGCCGCCACCCCTGATCATTACAGACTGACACCATCCTGAAGTAGAAGGTCCTCCAGGCTCCTTGTCTTCAAAGTTGTTCAGGTCATTGAAATTCATTGACTTCTTCTCTGAACGTTAATTAAGTATCAATTTCCATCAAAAATGCCTATTAAGGTTTTGACTGGCATTGTGTGAAATCTATAGGCTCATGAGAGGGAGAATTAGGCTCTTAACATTATCATAGACATAAACGTAACCAAACTCCCAAACTGGGCCCTATTCCCCAGTGTAATGACACCTGCAGGCAGAGCTTTGGAGAGAGGATAGTCCATGGGAGAAAACAGGGAGGAAGATCACCTTACACATGGCAAAGAAGGGCCACAAACGACACAGTGCCTGCAGAGGTCCAGGGCTCTGTGACTGCCCCATACCTGCTACTAGTATTCATTCTTGGGAAAGAAGACCTCTAAAAGAACAGCTTCCCCTGCTCCTAGTGGACTAAACAAAGATCATTGTCTCAATAAAATTACACAAAATAGATAAACCATTTCTAAGAATGAAAAAGTAAAGTATTTACAAGCCAATTAAATAGGATAAAGCAATACTACAGTTATCTTTTCAGTTGTGTACATACAGGCAAAGACATACACACAAAGACTCCTAAAACACCTTCAAACTACAGGAGGAGCTGGGGAGACAGTTCCCTTGGTAGTGTTTGCTTTGCAAGCATGAGGAACTGAGTTCAGCCCCAGTGTCCATGTAAAACTCAAGGTGGGGTGAAATATGCTTGTAATCCCAGAGCAGGGGGTGGCAGGGGTGGGTGGAGACAGATGGACCTCCCAGGCTCACTGGCCAGTTTTTAAAAGGCAAGTGGGTGGCTCCTGAGTAATAACACCTGAGGTTGACTTCTAAACCTCCAAATGTACACACGGGCACACAGCACCCATACAAATATACACAAACACACACAACACCAAAACACCTTTCCATTTCAATTTGCATAACACAACACATTAGATATATTCTATATACCCAGTGTACTATATTGTCGTGGCCAAAAACAAGATATTCATCCTATCTGTGACTTAAAGGAGCCTACCTGTCTTTACAGCAGTCATCTGAGTGAGAAGCACTTTACATCTGACAGCCAGAGTTTAGACTGCTCAGCTATCACAGCCTTGAAAGGTCTTCAACTCCGTCCCTGGGCTTTCTCCTGATAAGTGCATCACAACTCTACTCTTAGTAAGAATAGAAGAAAAACAACACCCAAAATTTTAAATAAAGGTTAAAAAAAAAAACTGAAACATTCTAATGCACCAGCACTCAGACAAAGTAAGGAAAAGAAAATGGTGTGAATTATAACTAAAACTAGCTCCTCTCTTTCCTTACCATTACTTTTTCTTAATTTTATTTAAAATAAAAACTGTTATATGACATTTTAAATTCATAAAAACGAGTGACAAAAAACTAAGCAGGACTGGGGAACCAGCTCACTGCGTAAGTGCACGTACTCTGCAAGCATGAGGACCTAAGCACACAAAATGCCAGCATGGCTGTGCCTGCCTGTGCCTGCCTGTCAGCCAGCACGGGAGCAATCCCAAGAGCATCCCGCCCAGCCAGCCCAGCTGAGACAGCTGCACTTCCAGCTCAGGGAGAAACTCTGTCTCAAAAAAAAAAAAGGTAAAATTTGCTTTATGCAAAAACTCACAGAAAATAATGACAATTACTCTAACCAATTCACTCACGTAAAACTAAGACAGGGCTGGGGAGCTGGCTGGGTAAGTGCTTGCTGCATGAGTGTGAGAGCCTGAACTAGTCCACAAAAACAATCAGGGCCAAAAACCCAGGGTGCACCCTGTAATCCCAGGGCCAGGGAGGTAGAAATAGGTTCATCAGAAGTGTGAGGCCAGCAAGGCAGGCCTTTGTGGTGAGAACCCATCTCAAAAAAAGAATACAGTGTCTTCTGAACAAGTAAAAAAAATTACAAGAGACTGTCACACAGTTACACATATCATGTGATGTAATTAGATGTCTTTGCCATACCACAAGAAAAATGAATTGAACTATGGTGATCTAGTTATAAAATGCCATGCATAGAAGGAAGTTTGAACTCAGCATTAGAAGTCTGCCTAACATACAAACATAACAGGTACATTTAAAGCCAGGTGTGGTGGCTCACCTTTAAATATAGCACTTGGGAGGTGGAGGCAAGGAGGAAACAGAGTACAAGACTAGTCCTTTCCGGAAAAAGAAATATATGTATATTCAATATGCCCAGCAAAGTGACTTGTCAACTCAGTAAATTTACAGTTTTTTTCTTAAAAGCAATTTACAATTTTGACACAATTATATTGTATCAAATTTTGTTGATACAATAGTATTGAAAATTATTGTTGCTGACATTACACATATTTTATTGTATATATTTATACTAATTTATAATATAAAAATTGTCTAATTGCTGCTTCAAAAGGCTAAAATTATACACTTCAATATAATAGAATGCAAAACTTAAGAAAAGTGGTTTGTCTGTCAGTATCCACAGAAAGCCACTGAAGGTAAGTACCCAATGCCCAGCTCCAGAAGACATTTCAGCGGGAGGTCCAAAAACAAGACCAAATTGCTGGCTCACTATCGGTTCTTTATCTTCTACCGCCACCTGCTGGCATCACAAAATAGTCCAAACTACAATATTCAATTCATGTTGACAGAACCTTACTGTTAGAGATTTTACTGATCTGATAGCCTTACAAGAAAAAACAGTGAACCAAGGCCCTAGATTTGAGCTTTTGTATTACAAAATAAACAGGGTGATGTAGGGGTACATCAGATTTTAAGTATCCTTTTTCCCAATCTCTTTATCTAACAGAATATATTTACCGGCATTCCCATCAATAATGAAGAACAAACCAATCCACAGTTTGGATATAATCTAAGCCATTTTCCTACTCTAAACACCAAGACTGGTTTTTTGTTTTTTGTTTTTTGTTTTTGTTTTTGTATGATAAACAGTATTGCTGATGCAAACTGTGACAACAGACTGAACTGTAAGTGTCAATTCACTACTAAAATATTAGTAGCATATAATATGGTACAATAAAATTTAAGGCTTATCTTTTAATAATTACTTATAAGTAAATATCTCTTCCTTATAGGTTTGGCTGCTGATAATCTAAAAGCTTGTTTGGCCTTCTCTAGAGCTTAAAAACAGACTTTGAGAGAAAAGATGGGTTTTGTCCTGTTCCTTCATGGTGTCCCTGGCTCACTGTTCCTGATAAATCAAAATAAAGTGCAGTCTTCACAGAGACCAGCCAGGTCACTGACACTCACTGACAGCTGAACCTGAGCTAGAGACTCAGTTGTCAATGTGTATCTCCGCACCAGCAAACAGAAGTGAAGCAACCACTGGGCACGACTGGAGAAAATACCTCAAAACGAGAGAAATGTTTCCAGATTTTAAGGCTAAAACTTAAGTCTCTTACGCTCTTCACTCTCAAAAACTTACCATTATTGGCTTTTAATTTTAAGCACACATGGTAGAAAAGTAGTCATGGTGAAGTGAGATCTTCCGTTGTGTGTGGCCGACCCTGAACGTTTCTCAGCCACTGCCTCTCTAGTTCCAGAGCATGTTCCACTCTACCATTGCTTATCATGCAGAAATAAGTTGCATGTCTTTCGACTAACTTGATAACAGCGCCCAAAACACAAAAAGGAAACACTACAAATTGATTTTTCCATC
Source organism: Acomys minous (assembly GCF_964271855.1). NCBI lineage: Eukaryota > Metazoa > Chordata > Mammalia > Rodentia > Muridae > Acomys > Acomys minous. The sequence continues at coordinate 43,194,554 of NC_140487.1, forward strand.
CACCTTTTATCGTTTTATCCCTGTTTTAGTTATGCCACTTTGACACCTCTGCCTCCTCCACTCCTTAAAATGTACGGCATGCTGAATCAAAGAACAACAGTGGATAACTACTTGCCTTTGAGAAATAACTCTTGGCCTGATACTATGCTTTCACCAAATCTAAGTGTTTGACGTTAGGACTATGATAGGGCTGAGCTGTCTATCATAAAGGGGTATCTTATACTTCTAATCAAAAAATCTAGGCATGAAGGCATGTCCCACGAAAGTCTTCATTTACCAGGAGATTGGGATAGATGTGAGGACATCCTACTGAGACTCTAGGTAAGACAAATATAGGAGATGGGGAAATAGAAGGACCCAGAGCGTCCTAGAAACCTACAAGAAGAACATCATGATGGGTGGATCAGGGCCCAGGGGTGTCTGCTCAAACTATTGCACTAACCAAGGACAATACAATAGTAATCAAACCCCTACTCTGATCTACCCAATGGACAGGACATTCTCCACATCTATGTAGAGAGTAGGGACTGACTTTGACATGAACTCTAGTACCCTATATTTGACCATCTCCCCTTGGTGGGGAGGCCTGATGGTACTCAAAGAATAAGCAGACTACCAAGATGAGACTTGATAGCCTATGACCATATAGTGGGGGTGGAAGTCCCCCTCCGTCTTAGACCTAGGGGAGGGGACTAGGGTGAAAGCAGGAGGGAGGGAGGAGTGGGAGGATACAAGTGATGGGATAACAATTTAATTGTAATCTGAATAAATTAATAAAATTAAAATTAATTTTTTTAAAAAATCTAGGCATGCACACAAAGTACTGTTGCATCAAGTAGAAATGATATATGTGTGATCCAGCATATGCAGGCCCTTGTAGAACAAAGTGATTTCATGAAGAAGTGGCCCAGAATCAAGGCTCCCTCCTGTATACTGTTCTCTCGGAGGGCAAAGGAAGGGCCCAAGGTTTGGTTTAGTCTATAGCACTTGCAGTCTCTACAGGTATGTGGATGGCTCCAGCTCTTCAGCCTTCTCTGCATAAAAATAAAACAGATGCCTGTTTCCTATGGGAATACTCACCAAGGAATGGTACCTGGGCAGAGGGGGGCATTAGTCAAGAGGATAAAGAAGACAGGATAACCCAAAAGGACAGGGGCAGCTGTGGATAAACAGTGGCCTCTTTCTCCAGGCACTGGCCATCATCCAGTGGACTCATGAAAGCTGCTGCTGACTTCCTCTTACGCTAGAGCAGGCATTAGACGAGGTGGATATTTTATATACACTCCATTCTCCACACATGAAAACACAGCCAGCTGAACTAGTTGTTCTGCTCAATCTTCAGATAAAACACTAAGACTTAAAACATTTAAACAATTTGCTGGGGTGCAGTGGCGCAAATCTTTAATCCCAGCACTTAGGAGGCAGAGGCAAGCAGATCTCTGGGAGGTCGAGGCCAGCCTAGTCTACAAAGTAAGTACAGGACACCAAGGCTATTACACAGAGAAACCCTGTCTCGAAGGAAAAAAAGAAATAGTTGCTCAGGGCTACTAAGAGTAAAACACAGAGCTGAAATGCAAAGCTAGGTCTAACTGACTCCAAAGCCAAGAAACAGACCCTTATGGGATAACTTCCAAAATAAAAAGGTAGTATATTAAAAACACTAGAGAGAGAGCTAGTAAGCTGGTGTCACTAGGCCCGGGAGCTTTGGAGGGTGAGGGACAAAACTACTCTGAGAACTCCAGAGGGTTGCAAAAACAGTCAGGCACAAACAAAGCTGATGACAAGAAGACAGTGTTTGTCACATTCATGGTGGAAGAGGATCTTCTACACAGAAAACCAACTAGAGAAACCAAGGAAAGAAAAGGAGCAGTCAATACAAAATATAAAATTCCATATCCCCAAAACATACACAAAATTAAAAACCAAAATAGCAACTATAAATAAGCATTAGATAGAGGTTTAGTTCTACATATAAAGAGACCACATAGTTCAGCAGAAAAATAAAAATCAGAAAATGAAAAGGGCATGACAAAGTATATATGTACTAGATGTGCATAGATGAACTAAAATGAAAGATCACTAATCTTTCTAATGATAATCATAAAACTATTTTTTTCATAAAACTATTTCTTAGCAACAAAGATATCAGTATCTGATGCTGCTGGGTTTGTGTTAGAAACAAAGGCACCTGCACCATCTGTCAGAAGAATATAAGCACATACTTCAAGAAAATAGTTTGGCAATGATATTTATCAGCCTACTAATTTCCATTATAATTATCTACGTAAACTATGAGAAATTCAAAAGTCACTGTGAAAATCCCCTGGATACCCAACAGGGGACAGTGTAAGCGTCTACAGAGGAGAGAAAGCTGCCTGGTACCTGGGAATACTCAGCCCCCACCTCATGTCAGTTGGAAGTCACTGAAGAATAAGTGGTCTCACTCCTGAAAGCAACAAGGTAACCGCTGAAGACTGCTAGGTGAACATACACGCACTAAAATGTTTTCAAAGAATATGAAGAGCAGAAAGATCATCAGCACAGATTCAGTGCTCAAAAGATTCAAGGTACACGTGCTATAAAGCCATGGTGCATACGTGTACTTAAAAAGAGCTGAGGTACTTTCCTACTTTGTACGCTTTGGTATTCCTGCCCATTCTAGAGTTACAGCTGGCCCAGGGTCATCTTCTCTGCAACAAAGCCTCCTGAACCTTCCCAAGAAGAGAAGGCATAAAGCTTGCTCCTGCGTCACACAGAATGGTCCTTCTAGCCAGCAGCTTGCTGGTTCACAACTACACGGGCCCATGGTCACGTCACACTCACTGTCGCTCTCTAGAGGCTTCCGCACAAACACCACCACAGCAACTGAAAAAGCAGCTCTATTCCACAGCCTCCCCAGCCGCCAGCAGCAGGAAAGGCAATGCTAGAAGAGAGGGATTCTCTTTGTAGACCAGGCTGGTCTCAAACTCAGAGATTCACCTGCCTCTGCCTCTTCAGTGCTGGGATTCAAGGCATGTGCCACCACCACCCAGCAGATAAAACTTTTTCTAAGTCAAATGGCAAGTCAGATAATTTTTGTTAAAGGAAGACATTTTACCATTAACTCACAGGAAGGCTCATAAATGAGGAAAAAAATCTAAAATTGCTTAACTTAAAAAAATAGTAAATACTTGTTGCTGACTAATGCTCAAGATATTGTTTCACAGCCTGTCTTCACTATTATAAAGCATCTCTTCACTGGGATAAGGGGAATTATTTGTGTCCATACAAAAATACTCACAGTGAGGTGTTCCAATTTTACCTGCCTTTCGTGTTTGTAAACAATGTATATAAATATAATAAAATTAGTTTGACACTAACAATCCAGTAAGTAATGATATAATTAACAGCACTGGCCCCGAAAGTCAACACTAAGAAAATAGAAATGGCATGGACACGGAAAGTAATAAGAAAGCTAACAATCCAGCCTACACTGTCCTAGCAGAGAGAACAGTCGGCGCACACACACAACAGCTATCACATACTAAATGACTGTCACTGTCCTAGCAGAGAGAACAGTCGGGCACACACACACAACAGCTATCACATACGAAGTGACTGTCACTGTCCTAGCAGAGAGAACAATCGGGCACACACACACAACAGCTATCACATACGAAGTGACTGTTAAGACACAGGTACTTTCTGTTAGATCTACTCCTAAAAGCAAGCCTAACTATTCTACTTAGGGGAAGAATGGGAGGATACAAGTGATGGGATAAAAATTAAGTTGTAATCTGAATAAATTAATTAAATAAAAAAGAAAACTTAAAAAAAAAAGAGAGAGAGAAAGGACCTGAGGACAGATATTCCCCGAGTCTGCTGGAAAACATGAGCTACAGCTGCACTACAAACCTACCTTACTTCAAGGAAGAGACCCTATGATCTATACTGTCAGCTTTTTTTTTTCCTTTTCAAAATGGTCTCACTGTGTAGTCCTACATGAGGTGGAACTCACAGAGATCTGCATGCCTCTGTCTTCCAGTGCTGGGATTAAGGTGTGTGCCACCATACCCAGCTACATCATCAATCATGTTTTAAAATGTCAAGAAAACAAAATAGCCACTGAAGCCTCTGCTCCATCAGGTCTTCAGGAGAGACTAAGGTCCTCTGACATAACCAGATGAACCAAAAGTCGTTTCCTAAGATATTTAAATGAATCAAAATCACAGGAAATGCCCAGGCTAGTAACTCACGTCTATAATCCCACACTCAAAAGGCTGAAACACGAGACCTGCCGTGAGTTCAAGGCTGGCCTACTGATGTCCAGGCCAGCTGGGGGTATAGTGTGACACACTATTTCTGACACCCCTAAGCAGGTGGTCTGGGGTGTATAAGAAAGCAGGGCTAAGCAAGCTTTGAGAAGCAAGCCAGTAGGCAGCACCCCTCCATGGCCTCTACATCAGCTCCTGCCTTCAAGTTCCTGCCCTGACTTCCCTCAGTGATGAACCATAGTTCCTATGGAAGCGTGAAGCTGAAATAAACCCTTTCCTTCCCAAGTTGCTTTTGGTCATGGTGTTTTATCACAGCAATAGAAACCCTAACAAGACAATAGTTTACTGGAAGATGTTACAAATTGCGAAGGAAACTAAGAAAACCCTATAACATACAGTGCAGTAAAAAATAAAATAAAAAATAAACAAAAACGAAACAAAAAACCTTGAAGCATTAGTGATGATTCTATTAAGTAATATATACTAACCGTGGATCAAGGAGCCATTTAGCCACTGAATATAGTAGTTCTGAGGAAAGGCAAGCAGGATCTCATTGCTGATGATTGAGAATGGTAAAAGCAAAACAGCACCAGCTGAAACCGCTAGAGTGAAGGTGCACAGGAACAACCTGCAAGACAGAAGAGGCATCATCACTGGGGGGCTGGGAAGTGATGAGCACGAAAGCAGTGTCACAATATTAATGAGAATCCCATCACAGACACCCAACTGAATCTAGAAAGAGCAGCCAAGCCAAATCCCTAAATGTAGTCCTGAAAGATCTATATACTGAAGACAGTGCTACATGCTTAAGAAATTATCATTACTATCTGGACGTGCATGTATGATGCCAGGGGAGGAAGGGGGTACTATGGCATATGTGTAAGGTCAAAGGGCAACTATGTGGAATCTTTTTTTCTCCTTCTACCTTTACACAAGATTCCAATGTTGAACTCAGGTCCCCAAGCTCACATGGCAAATACCTTGACACACTGAGCCATCTCACCAGCCCCTGTATCTCTTTAAACATAGTTAAATTATAGTTAGTAAATAGCAGAGTAGTAGTAAATAATACTATAAGCCTAATCAATATTTCAAATACTACTTCAATACTTCTTAAATAATAAGCTTCAATATACTAAAAAAGAATCTAAAATAAATTAAGCCAACAAAAGAAACTGAAGAAATATTGACAATAAATACAAAGTGGGCTCTCTATTGGCACCAAGAAGTGCTGACATAGTATCAGGAAACGTGTTATTTCATAATCTATATCATTTATAACAACCCACAGGACAGACTGCAATCAGGAGGGACTTTCACTTCTCAGTTACACATTTCTGGAAAGTTTTAAATTTTTTATAACAAATACCTAATTTTGAGAAAGATTAAAAATAAGTAAATAAATGCCAAGGCAGAGAGACATAGATTTCTCTGAGTTCAAGACCAGCCTAGTTTACATAGAGTGCCAGGCTAGCCAGGTCGACATAGTGAGAATCTGTCTCAGAAAAGAAAGAAGAGGGTGGGAAGACAGGGAAAGAGGAGAGGGGAGGGGAGGGGACGGGAGAGGAGAAAAAGAGAAGAGGGAAGTGGGAAGGAAAGGGAGGAGGAAAGAAAGTAGGGAGGCAGAAGACATAGCAGCAGTAATGGCAAAGAAAACTTACTTAGCATTAAAGATAAAACTTGAGTATCCATCATGCTTTATATAAAATGTAAAAATAAATGCAAATTTCTTTTTAAGCCATAGTAAATGCCCAGGCATTAATCAAGTAATCCTGCACTCAGTGCCATCCTGTGGCAAACAAACAGCAGATGTGCATTTCCACACAGGCACAGGTACCCTGGAAACCCCTGGGCTCAGTAAATCAAAACCAACTATGGAGCACTGCAAACAAAACTCAGCTCAGACACAGAGCATCATGAACCGACCCAGAAAATGACGGGCATGTACTCAGAAAAGCTGTTCAGCTGGACAGTCAGCTCCAGCCCACAGAGGTCCACCATCCTGATTAGCATCACCCCTGTCAATGGCATAGTCAAGGCTAAATCCAAATGCTCACCATCCCAGGGCCTGCACTGCTCTCCCAACACGCTAGGCCCCTCAGCAGGATACATTTCACCTTACATTTACTCCCCTACCTCCTAACCCTCAAATGGATAGATCTCATGGGTTCCAGGCCTGTGCCTAAAGGTTGTTTGCTCCCTCACTTTAGAGTGTCCCTACAATACTCCACATGACAAATGCACCTGAATAGCAAGACAGACTTCAAATATCACTTGCTTGTCATGAGTCCCTCAATCCCTACCTTCTTGTTCCTCTTAGTAAGATCAGCTCCTTTTTCCTCTTAGCTCACATAATACTCTGACCACACACCAGGGCAACATAACTTCCAAATGCAATATTAGAAACCCATGACCTGGCAAAAGGAGCTCATTTGTTTAGAGATAAATCAGCAAGTCTCAAGTGGCCCAGAAAACCCAGCATATTTGGTCAGCATTACTATATTGCTGCTTTTCAACCGCTATGGAGGCTCTGTCCCATACTTTATTACTGTGATAATCCTACCCAGAGAGCACAAAGCCACTTCTGCTGCTCACAAAAAGCCACCACATATAAAAGGCTCATGTGGTAAAGCTAGTAGTGACAAAGGGTCCTTTAAAATAAGGCCCAAAGCTGAACAGTATAGAAGAGAAATTGCTTGAACAGTCATAAAACATTTGGAAATGTCACCTTCCAAAACAGAGTAGTAAAAATATCATATATGCAGAATATTGTACCTTTGTGATTATGGTAGCAGTAAAACAAAATATTTTCTTGAATATCTGCAATTTGTGACTATCTCCTTAAGCAGGAGGGAGTGCAGAGCTCACTTGGATGCTAAATGTCACCAGCAACTCAGAAGGCTATCATCTACAAGTGACAGTGTAAAGTAGCTTCACAAAGTGACGGCAAATGGAGTGAGGCCATCTTAAATTACTTCAACAGGCCTGCCACACACTTCCAGGGAGCAAACAAGAGCTGGGCCTCAAAAGTTGGACCTTGGAGATTTCAAGTGGATAAGCACTTCTTTTTTTTTTTAAATATATTTTATTAATTTATTCATATTACATCTCAATGTTATTCCATCCCTTGTATCCTCCCATTCCTCCCTCCCTCCCATTTTTCCCTTACTCCCCTATGACTGTGACTAAGGGGGACCCCCTATCTCTGTACATGCTCATAGGGTATCAAGTCTCTTCTTGGTAGCCTGCTGTCCTTCCTCTGAGTGCCACCACTTCTTTCTTGAAATTCTTCTACAACTTCTTCAGTACTCCCTCCTTTCTAACTGAAATATACCAACCTGTAATTCGAAGTGTTTTGGTCTGACTCTAAAGTGTCCCCACAGGCTTATGTTTTGAGGACACATTCCACAATTTGTGGCACCATTTGAAAACTGCTATGCCTCCATGAAGTGTGGCCTGGCTGGCATAAATAGGTCACTAGGTTTCATCTATCGCTGGTTCTAGCCTGTATGCCTGCTCTGTTTTCTGGTCCATTTGCAAGCAACAAAACACTGACATACACTGCCACTCTGCAGCCTGTGAAACTGTAAAAACAAACCTGTCCTCCTTTATTAGCTTCTGACTGGTATTGAGTCACAGTGATGAGAAAAGTAACTGTCACGGTCTTTTCTGGCTAATCAATAAAGGCGAGCTTTGTGAACTCAGCCCCCAAGTGCTCACTCTGATCAGTGGTTCTTAAGCAGTGGGAGCATCAGAATGTATTACTACCTGAAGGGCCCATTCCACAGACTGATCCAGGGAGTCTCTTGTGATGCTCACTCACTAAACAGATATTTACCAACACTTGATTCTGAGCCAGCACTATACCTGGCATGTTAGAATAGTAAACAAGATGTTCATTTGTGCCTTCACAGAGCTTCTAAGTGAAGCATCACTTAATGCTACAAGAGCATCAGACAATAAACAACAAAATATAAATAGGTAACTGCATAATATATTAAAGGTGATAAGCACTACAAAAATAAAATCAGCAAGGAAAACTGAAGAGACAATGGTAAGACAAGTCAGACTCTGAACACAGAGCCAACATGACTCCTAACAAGAATCATGAGAGAGGAGGAGTCAAAGGCAACTGAGAGGCTGGTGTCTCATGACGAGCAGAAGGCAGGCTGCATGGGGAAGCGAGGAATTCAGTCTTAGACTGGTGTATTTTGGTGTCCACAAGGCAGGAATATCACAAGTTGCTGCTCTATGATTTTTTTTCTGCAGCCCACGGGTGACTTAGAGTTGCTGTCTCTCTACTGACCCTGTCTTCTTGGTCCCAGGGCAAGGCAGGGACCACCAGGATGTTCTACTCTTAAGATGTTCTTCCTTCAGTTAGTATTTTATGGGAAGGTAAGTTTGAAATTACAAGAGAAACCTACTCTTGCCATTCTTCCATCTACTCATCGACTAGTTACTATCAGAATGGACTCACGATCATCCTACTATCTGCAGTGGCTTCAACTCCATTAGAATAATTTACTTTGACGTCCTCAATTTGGTATGAGGATCCTTAAAGAACAGTTTCCTTTACAATTTCCCAATAATTCTTACATTCTTACATTCTGTACAAGTAAACTACAAAATTAATCTGGGCTTTCCCTATCCAGCCCTTCTAGTAACCTTTAAGAGTCCTGGTTCTGGAGCCACCGGGGCTGCTCCCAAAAGCACGCTGACAGTGCCACTATTTCCTAACCAAACGCCAGCACCTGGGCTGGCTGCTCTTGCGCATGACTTCAGTTAGAGATGCATTTGTATCTGGTTAAAGAACCACTCACAATAACAAAAGGGAAAATGATCTGAAATTAGGACCCGGCTTATGAAACCTGGAAGGGGGCACAGGGACACTGAGTGCATTGTGCACCTGCATGACAAAATCAGGACCAGCACAGGGCTCTGCCTGTAGAGAGCTGAGCCAGCCTTGTGCAGAATCCACCCTTGGCACTGGAGGAGGCCTGCCAAGTGGGCCTTCACACTCACCCCGTCACCAGGATGCAGAGGACTTGGAGTGAGGGAAGAAGGCTTGGACACACAGGGCTCCGCCTGAGAAGGGGCCACTGAGGAGCCCCGCTCCGGGGAAGGCGGCAGAAGCCAGAACCAAGCACCTTCTCCAACAATGATGGACTCAGTGCCTGAAAAGCTTTTTAGGAAAGGGCACCACCTGCAGGTAGTGGGGCACTAACCCCCACTAAGCACTAAGCCCCAGTTCCTCCTTAGAGACAGGGAGACTGCCTCCCTCCACCATGGCCCCCTCAGCTTCTGGGTGTCTTGCGGACCACCATGAGAACAATGGGGGTGCTCTGACACCACAGGGCTCTGCTCCTATCCCTCCTCTAGGTCACCTCACACTTACCTCTCTCTCTCCTGATTGCTAGTGTAACTTTCTAAGCATCACAGTGGCTCACTGATTTGTTACTGTCACGGCACCCAGTCACACCCCATGACACCTCTTAGTGGGGAACCTGTATCGGCTTAGAACTACTAAAGAAACCAACGTGCACTACAGCTCACCCTAATAAACCACCGCTTTTGGGGGGAAAAAAAGAGTCCTGGTTCTAATACAACATTCTATTTAAACACTACCTGGGCATTATATTGAGTCTCTGCTACTGGGAGACAGCCTCAGGAGACAGACAAAGCTGAGGAGTATAGTGTGCACTCTGCATGTACAAACACAAGGCCACATTCACTTTTATATTGCAGTTCTACTACTCGTAGGTATTGTAAACCGTGTGTTCATACTGACACAATCCCAACTCCAAACCAATGACTCAGTAGTCATTTTTGTTTTCTCTTTTTCAATTGGTTTTTGGTTCCTACTGACTTTAATCAAGCATCCCTACTGTACAGGGAACCAAGTTCCTACATACTGATCCAGGTCTATACAGCTACATATCTTCCTGTCTAGGTAGCTCCCCATTCTGGACTGAACTGTCCTGACACTCACACATCCCCACCTGAACACCCAACACTCGTGGCAGGCTCCCTTTGGCATGGACACCCTCATTATCCATGGTGACATCGACATTCTCATGGAGACCTTGTCACCCTGTTGGCTATCCTGAAAATGGAGTTGGGGTGGTTGAGAGCTACCATGTGGGTGGTGGGAACTAAACCCTGGTCCTCGGCAAGTGCAGTCTGTGCTCTTAATTACTGAGTCATCTCTCCAGTCCCAGATCTCACATTTTAATAGGCAAAATCTAGTAGAAAGATCTTAACTCTTTGCCATTCAGTTTGATACTTCAAAAATTAAAGTACTTCTCTATCATATCTCCCCATCACACATCAGGGACCTACAATCAGGCAATCGGCCCCTATGTGCTCTCAGCAGGCAAACATGTCACTCTGACCAAAAGTCTATGTGGGCAGGACACGGAGCAAACAACTGACAGCTTGACTGCTTTCCCTGTTTCTCAGGGTTTTGCTGTCTAGCCAGGCTGTCCTCAAACTCTCAATCCTCTTGCCTCTGCCTCTATAGTGCTGAGACTACAAGCCTTTGCCCACTAAGCCAAACTAGGTCTTTCTTTACAACTGTTCCACCTTTAAACCCTTTTCCTCATTAACTCTCCTGAAGATGAAATGTGCCATTTCTTTAAATAAGCACTTGGCAGGAAAGGGACTATAGTCTCATATAGTCTAAACTGGTCTTACGTACTATGTAGCTGAGGCTAGCCTTGAACTCCTCCCCCTTACCATAACAGACATGTGCCACTCTCAGTTTGAATAAGCATATTTTAGCAAGAGACAATCAGTTCCAAATTAACCATGTGTATTTGCTTACATGTGCTTTTTAAGATTGTGATTAACAAAAATAAGTACTTTAGGCAATTATTTCCTTCAGACTTTAATTTCAAAACTATAAACAGAACAATTAAGTTTTAGAGTACATACGATATCCTGTTGACTACAGCATCCTCATCTTCTTGTTCATCTGCAAAAATGTTTATAGTGTTACTATTTTATCTCCAAAAATGTTTCATGAATTTATCTATAAATATACCAAAAATACAGTTTTAAATTTTAATTACTGAATGGCAAAGACTTTCAAGGAGTATTTTGTTGACCTTAGCAAAGACCCAAATGTAAATTTCATTATAACATCTAGAGTGGTTATAACTAATAAGTGAGTTGTGATTTTCTGAAAAATGCTGATTAACTGGCACATATAAATTAAAATTTTACAAATATCTAGTCTCAAGAAAATAAAACTTAGAACCACAGGACCATTGTGAAATACAGCATAAGTCAGGATAAGCTGCTCATGAGTGAAATGTTCTGGCTGCTAATGGCCAACAGACATTTCTAATATAAAATAGAACTTAATAATGGCTTTTCTTTCATTTGAATTTTTATTAGCAAAGGAAATAAGATTTTCTTAAACCACCCTAAACTACCTTGGACAGCATCTCCTCAATTTAAAAGCACTGTCCAAGTTACAGACAGAAAAAACATCATTTTCTATACCTTCTTAAGTAGCAGGCCGACTTCATTTGGATACCGTCCTCACTCCCCATCCTCTCTCTGGCCTCCTAGACACCATCTCTTTTGTCCTCGCTCATAAACTCACCAGCCAAAAAGACTGCGTAAATACACAAATACTGCAAACCCTCCCAGTCCGTCCAGCTTCTCATCTGTCTCCTGCCCTGAAAGGTTCTCCTTGAGTCTCTGGATTCACTTGCCTCAGTCAATGGTGTGTTTGGGTGATCCTTTACAGTGTCCACCCTGAATTACAGACTTCACCGTCAAAGACACCACAGAATCACATTCATGGTTAATCTTCATCCTGCTTTCCCACACCCAGTCCATCACCATGTCTGGAGGAAAGGTTCCCTGTCTCCTTCTCCATGTCCATCCTAGTCCATCAACAAGGGCCACAGTCCTTCTCATTCCCTGAAACTACTGGATTAAACTAAAGATCATCTAAGTCTACATTTTCCTGTGCATCACCCTTAACTTTCCTTTAAAGAATGCATTGATGTTTTCCAATCACATCCTCTCCTTTCTTCTATGTGTATAATCTATGAAGCCATGTGACCGAGTATCTTTAAAATAACTGAGGTACTGTCTTAAATCTGCAAATCTTCACATGTTTAGCAGTTTACAGCCAGGTGATGGCTCTAAAGCAGCATACTACAACAAGAGCTGCTTCTTTATTCTCTCGAGTGTGATGAGTTTTAAACTGACGATATTATATCAAAGAATCCTTGATACATAGAACCCTTAAGGATCATACAGCATCAGCCATGAGCCCAACATCACACATGATTTCAGAGACAATAGCTGAGAATGAGCAGAAGGCAGTAAGGCATGATAGAGTACATATAAAACACTAACCCAAAAATGTGTGAATTGATCAGTCCATTAAAAAAAATAAAGATATGAAAAACCCTCTGATTAACTCAGGACTAAGTGAAATAATACAAGGATATTATATAATTGAATACCAGTATAATTATGGATACTGGAAATTCTACATTTCTTTAGAGAAGGAAAACGGAGGCTGGAGAGATGGCTCAGTTCTTAAAAACAAGAGCTCCAAGGTTTGATTCCCAGCAATTAATGCAACTCCAGTTCCTGGGAATCCAATACTGTCTTCTGGCCTCTACATGAGGCATGCATACAGTATACAAATACACATGCAGACAAAACACCCACCACACACAAAACAAAAATAAGTAAATAAATACATCTTTTAAAAGAGAGGAGGAGGGGGAAGAAGGAAGGAAGGAAGGAAGGAAGGAAGGAAGGAAGGAAGGAAGGAAGGACAAGACGATTCTGTAGTGAGAAAATGAAGGGGGAGGGATGGGATGAATAGGACACTCAGCTAGAGCCAGCCACAAGGAACCAAACACCCCATAAACTCCGGGATCTCCCAGGTACTAAATAGCCAGCACTATTCTTAGTTGGACATGAGAATGTAGTAAGCAAGGACTGTGGCCTAGGAGGGTGACCCTGAGCAGGCGGTCCCTCGGGGTTATTTTTGGTGCTCTCGGTACCAGGCAACTGTTTACTTCAACCAGCAGCATAGTCAGCATGGCTGCAGCGTGTGGGTGGAGCCCATATACCACCCTAGCCACCCAGCTCTGATGAAAGCTGTAACAAAACCGTTTCTACTTGCCTGATTTCCTCTTGTATCTTGTAATGATGAAGTAGGAAACAATGTAGAGAATGGCAAAAAGAAGAAAACATATCTGAAAGGAAGAAATTTAGCAGGTCATTTACGTTTTGTCTGGTTTTTTTTTCTTTTTTTTTCTCCTTTATTAATTTATTCTTGTTACATCTCAATGGTTATCCCATCCCTTGTATCCTCCCATTCTTCCCTCCCCCCCATTTTCCCCTTATTCCCCTCCCCTATGACTGTTCCTGAGGGGGATTACCTCCCCCTGTATATGTTCATAGGGTATCAAGTCTCTTCTTGGTAACCTGCTGTCCTTCCTCTGAGTGCCACCAGGTCTCCCCCTCCAGGGGACATGGTCAAAGGTGAGGCACCAGAGTATGTGAGAAAGTCATAGCCCACTCTCCACTCTACTGTGGAGAGTGTTCTGTCCATTGGCTAGATCTGGGTAGGGGTTTAAGGTTTACCGTCTGTATTGTCCTTGGCTGGTGCCTTAGTTTGAGCGGGACCCCTGTGCCCAAATCTGCCTATCATAATGTTCTACTTGTAGACTTCTAGGACCCTCTGGATCCTTCTACTTTGCCATTCTCCCATGATTCTCTCATCTAGAGTCCCACTAGAATGTCCTCCCGTCTGTCTCAGTTTCCTGGTAAGTGAAGGCTTTCGTGGGACATGCCCCTTGGGCTAATATGCAGATATAAGTGAGTATATACCATTTGAGTCTTTCTGCTTCTGGGTTAACTCACTCATTATGATCATTTCTAGCTCAATCCCAACCATGTTCATAGCAGCCTTATTCATAATAGCCAGAACATGGAAACAGCCTAAGTGTCCCTCAATAGAAGAATGGATAAAGAAACTGTGGTACATATACACTATGGAATACTATTCAGCTATTAAAAACAAGGAATTCCCGAAATTTGTGGATAAATGGATTGTCTGTTATTTTTATAGCCAACAAAAGGTACATATTTGGTATCTAAAGGAAATGAAGGATCTAAACTATTGAAAAGTAAAACTTCTGGATAGTTCACGAATATAACACTGTGAAAGAAGGGCAGGCTTTGTCCCAAGTGAAAGCAGTTTTGACTACCTTTGCCACTTGGAAACACCACAGAGACCCCACTGAGATGGACACCGGGATAGACTGAGAGGAGCCATCCTGGGTCCAGAATTCAGGAAACAGAGGACTCCAGCCGGGCGACTCTAGCCTGGCTATTGTGTTTCTAATCGAACTTTTCGATGGGAGGAGGGAGCCTGAGGGTGCCCGGCCATTGCACCCCTAGAGAGAGAGACACAGGCGGAGAGGAGAGGAGAGGAAAAGGACCAGGAGGGCCCTGAATCGGGGAAAGGACCAGCGAGCAGGCCCAGAGACACCTAGGGATCCATCCAGTGGAACTGATACCCGGAAGGTTTATTCTTGTTTCCTTTTAACCTTTTTTCCCTCCTGTATTGGATAGCTGGGTTGTATAATACAGTATAATTGTTAAGAAACAGAGCCAATATAACATTTTGCTAAAAAAAATATATATATATATTAATATGTGAACTGGTCAAGTATTCGAGTTCAATACTGTTTTGGTGAGAAAGCTCATTGGAGTTTCTCTTTTCATAACTTGATACAATGTTTTCCAAAGTCATATGGCAGTGTAAAGAGCCAAGCCAGCTTCAACTATTGTGAAAACGGTGAACACACGCGCCCTCCTGAAAAGCAAAGCATGATAAGAGCATCACTCATGCAGAGGGTGTAACGGTACCACACTCAGACAGATTCAACACATTACACATCAACATGGATTAAAAACAACTGTTCAATAAATATACCATATATCAAAATGAAATTTCTTTACTCAACCCTGGTATAAGTCTTAAAGGTAAATTCCATTTACTTTGTTTAATAAAAACTGCACAGAATTGCTATATAGAGGGGTTCTGCTCCCCACAATGGCAGTGTCCTCTCCACTATGCTAATAAGTAACAGAAGGAGCTCATTGGCTTACCATCTTTACTGACTAGAACTTACAATATACTCTCAAGGATTTTAATATACAGGGCACTGCTCTTCGCCACATCCCTAGGTCACACAGCAGGCCTACTAACCGCACGCTTAAGAACTTTGGCATCCACTGGCCACACATGAACCTGCAGTCCCCTTTCTCTCCTCACAACTATTTTTCTACTCTCTACTTCTATGAGCTAAATTGTTTAGATCCCATGTACAGATGAGATTATTCAGTACTTGTTTTCCTATGCATGCGGACTTCACTTGGCAAAATATCCCCAGATTATCCCTTGTTGTCCCAAATGGCACAATTTCCTTAAGGCTGAATGGTACACATAAGGATCACCACATTTTCTTTACACATTCTTCTACTGGCACACCCAACAGTTGTCTCTATGACCTGACATGGTGAGCCCTGAGCACAATGCCTCTTATAAACCAATTCATTTTCTTTGAATGTGGATCCAGAGTGGAAGAGATGAACCACTTGGCTTATCTGCTTTGCATTCTGGAGGGCACGCCATGCTGTTTTGGTGCCAGTGGTACACAAGGCTTCCCTTTTTCTACATCCTCAACAGAACTTCTCTCTTGTCCTTTGAAGCAGCCACTCCAACAGGTATGAGTTGAGTCTTGCTTCCCATTTCTCTATGACAAAGGATGCTAAGTACATTTTCATACACCTGCTGTCCATTTGTATATCTTCTTTTGAAAAATGTCCACTCAGGTCCTTTGCCCATTTTTACTCAGGTCATATGTCTACATTATACTTTATTTTTATCAGAGCAGAGACAATAAATGGGTAAACAGAAAAGGTCAAGAAACAGCATATTCATCAAAGACCAAATGCTAAAAATAAAGCCTCCTCGAGCTTTTGAAGCATGTGGGGAAAAAAAACTAGAAGACTTTCAAAGTGCTGAAATCTAGGGGTTGCCCTGAGCTTGAACCTCTCTGGATGAGTTGGTGGACATAGATAACAAAGACTTTGGACCTGGGTGGTAGTCGCCCCTGTAGTGATACCACGTAGAAAACAACACTGAAAATGGAGAGGAACACTATGAACTGAGTGTCAACATCCCATAATACATGTGGAGAATGATGGAAGATAATCCTAACACCTGTTCCGGAAGCCTCAAGACTAGAGTTACAACCTTCTCCTGAAATCCTCTGGAGCACAGAAAATAGGTCAAAAGGAAAACTAAATGTTGGCAAAGAAATAGTGCTCTACAATGCAATGGAGGTCAGGCTCCACAAGCAAGGGAAGAGGAACTTGGCCGTGAATCACAGGGTTAAAGTAGGATGTCAGATGACTAACAGAGATTCCTGAGTTCATTCACTTAGTTGTTCTTTACTGTGGGACTCAGTACATCCAGGAATCCATTCTAACACTGGGGACACTAATGAACAAAGGTGTACCCTTGTGACATTCACATGCCAGAGCGAAAAGGAACAATAAATATAAATAGGTAACAGATAATTAAATTTATGTTTAAGGATGGTTAGCATGGGCCTAAGAAAATAGGGAGTACTAGCCAGGTACAGTGGAGCATACCTATAATCCCAGCACAAAGGTGTGAGTTCGAAGCCAGCCTGGTCTACAAAGTGAGTCCAAACAGCCAAGGCTATACAAAGAAACACTGTCTAAAAAAAAAAGAAAAAGAAAAGACGAAAGAAAATAGGTAGTACCATTAGCAGTGGGGGTTCATCTCACTAGGATGTCATCTGAGGAAGAATGGTAGGACAAGAGAAGCAAAACCAGCAGTGTGTAATGCAGAAATCATAGTAATGTCATGAGCCTGAGACAAAGTGGCTCTGGTGTGTTCAAACAAAAGAGAAAAATAAGAGATGAAACAGGGATTAATATGAGTCCAGGGCACAGAGGATTCCAGGTGCTGGTACTTACACATGATAACTAACAAGCTGGCTCCGACCTTGAGGGAGATGGGAACCCATGTAAGATTCTGAACAGAGAGGTGACATGATCAGATTCAGTGAAGAAACTCATCCCAGCTGCTAGGAAGGAGGGAGAGAGGAAGAGAGACAGAGACTGTGTGTGTGTGTGTGTGTGTGTGTGTGTGTGTGTGTGTGTGTGTGTGTGTGTGTAAGAGAGAGAGAGAGAGAGAGAGAGAGAGAGAGAAATCACTCAGATCTATGGTGTGCAGCATTAAATGATTGAATTGTAGGTGTTTTGAAAGCAGGCCTGCTAGGACTTGCAAAAATAAACACAAAGTTCTAGTCCTGAGAAACTGGAAAGACTGAGTTGTCTTAAGTCGGGGAAGATTGCAAAAGGAATGGTTGGGAGGAGGAAGGAGCCCTGCTGAGCTTGAGATATACCCTACAACAGTGGAAAGCTGAGTGAGTAGTCTGTATACACGTCTACACTGCTCAGGGGGAAAGGCTAGACTACAAGTTATGAAATACACAACAACCAGCAGATGACACACTGTCCTGAGGCAGGCAGGGAAGGCAGGTCTGCTCACAGATGTTCAGCATCAGCGCAGAGGCTGCCAGACAAGCAGTTACCAAGGTCAGGGCACCGACGCCTGCACATTTCCTGAGCCCCATGAAGGAAAAGGGAATTTTGCAGCTGTGTCAAATACTGCTGACAGCCCAAGCAAGATGAGGACAGAGTATTGACAACTGGATTTGGTGCCATGGAAGTCACTGCAACCTTGACAAGAGTTATTTTCTCTGAAGTAAAGGAGATAAAAGCCTGGTTAAAGTGGATTCCAGCAAGAGCTGGAAAGAGAAACGCAAGCAGAGTTCTTCTCTGGCGCTACAACAAAACAAAGGAATTGTGAAGAGGAATTCCAAGTCAGGAGGCTTTTGTTTTTTTAAAGGAGGCTTTTTTTTTTAAGGTGAAAAAGTTACAGAAGGTAGAATGGGGTAATCCAGCAGTCATAAAAAAAGAGGAGGGAAATGGAGTAATGCTGAAATGACCACAAAGCTGAAGAACTGACAGAAAATCTTTCTGAATCGAGAAGGGAGGAATAAGCTGGTAGGGAGGAAAAGAGCAGAGGAGAAGGACCATAATGACTGTGGTGCAGCCGACAGCGAGATTAGGCACCACGGAAGTCCTTGCAACTTTGACAAGAGTTGATTTCTGAAGGAGACAAAAGACTGGCTGAAGTAGACTCTGGGATGAACTGGAAAGAGAAAGGAGCAGACCTAAGGGAGGGGAGGAGGAGGAAGATGGCAGCTCCACTAATCCTACATCAGACCTCCATATCTTCCTTATATGACATCTTGACAGGTTGTGTGTCTGGCAGGTCCTGCTGCGGATACTTCCTAAATGTGCACCAAGCATCACTGAACCCACTTTTGGCATCCTCAGTCTTAGAGAAGGAAAAGGCGGAAGGGGAACACAGATACTTGAGTTCAGTTGCTGGGTAAGTAGGTTTGTCTAGAGGTGGACATAAATTACCTCTTTTGTTGCCTTTTATTCCCTTAAAATTGTTAGCAATTTATCAAATCAAAATTCTATATAGAAAATGGAAGGAGAGAACAAATAAAAAAGAGAAGCATGCAAGGAACAAAGTGAGATTAGGCCTTTAAAGTTCCAGACAAACCCAGGCTAGAATTCCTGACACCTGAGGCCTGACCATGATGTAAAATATGATGCTTGATTCTACAATACTGAGATGAAGCAGCTCAAGTCCCCAAGAAATTTCAGCCACCTGATATCCTAACTGCCCAGATACCTTCCATTTCTCCCTTCTCCCTAATCTACTTCTCCCCTTCTCTTCCTGCACCCCTCCAACCTCCAGTCAAACTCTTCAACATAGTAAAGTGTACTTCACAGGCCTCTCTCTGCCTTTTCTTCACTCGTTCACTCTTCTAATCATGATCTGACTCCATACCCACTGGGTAGCTTAAAGGCCCCAGGAACTGAGGTGATAACCCAACAGCCAAACTGCAGGTCCTAAGGTTCCTCAGCCTCTATGCATCAACCTCTGTCAGCAGTGTCCTCCCTTCTCTGATACCTTCCCTTTTCCTCAGGCTTTACCAGCTGTGCCCCTCTGACTCCTAAGACCACACCCTCAATCCACAAGTTCTTCATAGCTCTGTCATTTCCTCAGGCTTAGCCTCCAGCCCCAGAAAGTGCTTGAGTAGTCTGGGTTGTCTGAACAAGAGCTGCATAAGATCAAGTCAGTCAACCTGATTCCAGCATGGAGTGCGGAGAAGCTCACAAGCCTCTACCCCTTCACTAAGGAGCTACTGACCGCTGAAGTCTTCTGAGGGTGGGAGTCAGTTTTCTTTAAGGCTATGCCACTGGTAGAGGGTAGGTCAACCACACGCCAGTGAATGGCCCCATACTCAGAAGTATATGGGCAGCACAAACTGGACTTGATGGGGAAAGGAAGGGAGGGAAGGGGAGGGGAGGGGAGGAAAGAAGAAAAGGGAGAGGAGAAGAGGAAGGGAGAAGGGAAGGAGGCTAGGAGTGGATCTGGGAGAAGTTAGGGGATGAATAGGATCAAAAAAACATTGTATGCTTGTTTAAAATGCTCAAATAAAATTTTTTTTTAAAACTTTAAACTAAAATAGACCTTCAACACTCCCCCTAAATAAGTTTGCACCAAAGATGTCTAGGATTTTTTAAATGACATTTAAAAGTGAAAGACAGGAATTCCAGAAATTCCAGGGAGTGCATACAGAAGTAGATAATAAATAATGAAAGTTAATGAACAAAAGGCCCTAGGAGCCAGAATGCAGAGAAGGAAACCAAGGAAGCAATACATTTAGGAGTACAGGTAAAGCTACAAATTATAAAAACCTAAGAGCCACTCACATGGAATAAAAGCTACCAGCCATAAATACAAAAATACACCCACAAAAGACCAGGACAGAAGCCGATGAACAGACTACAGTGTGGTTTCCCAAGGTGGATGCACACAGGTTCTCCTCTAAACGAGCACATCTTTGCTTGAGAACCTCAAGGATGAGTGAGCTGAACGCAAGCTGCAATGATGCCCTCTAATCTCCTGCACTCCAGGAGCAGCAGCAGCAGCAGCAACAGCAAATCCCTACAAAAAAAGAAGTATTCCAGCAACTCACCACTACAGGTGAGACACGGCTGACAGGAGACGACAAAGCTCTGAGGAAATCCCTCCCAGAGAAACCCACAGCACTTCTCAGTGATGCCTAGCCTGTGGCGAAGGCAAGCCAAGCCCTTGGAAGCCATATGCTTTTACTCCTGATTTGAACTGAGGGACCTAGTCTTCAATGGCTTAAGTTTAATATATATTGTTAAAAGTTATCATCTTAAATTCCAGGTATAACACTGAACTTAGATTCAAGCTGGTGAAATACAATAAAATTTTACTATTTAGCTTTTTATTTAAAATCTAAAAGTGAAAGATACCAAGCAGGACCAGAAACGTCTACCCAACCTGAGAGCCAAGAGCTTTTACTGAGAGGCACCAGATTAATGTTAATATCATTAATCCAAAAGATAGACAGACCTAAGTATTCTGAAAGGCTACAAAATAACCACCAATTAAAGCAATTTTAAATTGTACTTCTTTGAAATTACCCCAATGACAAGGAAAACTTGAAATCCAGATTAATAAAAGACACAAAGAATCAAATTGTTTGTTTGTTTTTTAATATAAGAAAGATGAAACCAGCTGGGGAGATGGCTCAGTGAGTAGAATGCTTGCTATACAAGCATGGGAACATGAGTTCAGATCCACAGAACACACATAAAAGCAAGGCTCACCAGCATACATCTGTAGCCTCGGCAAACAGGGAGTTGAGACAAGTGGATGGTGGGGGGTTACTAGCCAGCCAGTCTAATGCCGTGAGCTCCAGACTTCAATGCACCGCATACATACAAATGGATGGCTAGATGAATGGAAAGATGGCTACACATACAACTGTTTCTCTACCACAGCCCTGGCTGTCCTGAAACTCACGCTGTAGACCAGGCTGGCCTTGAACTCAGAGATCCACCTCCCTCTGCCTCCTGAGTGCTGGGATTGAGTTTCAATTTTTATTCCCAGATAAAACTGAAGTTTAGTTTAAAAATATGAAGTAAATTTAAAAGGTAGAAATAAGACAAAGTAAACCCTTAAATTATTTCATAAAATAGAAAATGAAGAGACACTTCCAAAGAAGAGTGGCACCCTTAGTGTGAGACCCTTTACCCCTGTATCCTTCATGACTCTAAGGCCAGAACCACAGGCCAAGGCTGCCAAGTTCGGCTGCCTGCTTAGGATGTAGCCTGGCCCCTCTTGGAATTATACTAACATATACTTTCCTTTGTTGCTTCTTTCTAGGAACAGATATTTCCATTTGCCTTTCCTTTTACAAGCTGCAGGATTAGCTGGATAAGATCTCCCTGTAAGGGCACCACTCCCTTTATTCCATCTCCTTATCTCAGCAAAAACCTTGGCTCCAACATTAAGTTTCTGGTGTTCTTTTTCTCCTTAAACTGTTTTGGGTTTCTTTTTGCACTGCTTGCTCTTTTTCATTGCATGCCTACATAAGAGTGATCACTAGCAGTCATGTAGTAGAGTCAACATTTGACTGTCTTGAAATCTCTGCCAATGAAAGTAATCCAAAGCTTTTCAATTCAGCCTCAGGCAGATTTTTACAAGGGCAAAAAGCAACAGCCAAGATATCATGAGCAGTGTCTAGCCCAGATGTTAATATTGTGTCCCTATCCAACCTCTTGAGCCGGTTCAATTGTCCAAATAGTTCTCAGCACTAACATCTTCTAAGCTCCTACTATGATAGTCAATTAAACCCCACTTAACAGCATTAAACTACTTTCCTACTCCAAAGTTCCAAAGTCTTACATATTTCCCAAAAAAACCCAGCATATTCAGCACTATCACACCATTAGTTCATTCTCTGGTACCAACTTCTGTCTTAGTTTTCTATTGTTGTAAAGAGAAACCATGACTTCAATAAGGCTACTTATAGAAGAAACAGTTAATTGGGGCTTACAGTTTCAGAGGGTGAGTCCATAATCATTGTGGCAGGGAGCATGGCAGCATTCCAGCATAGTGCTGCAACAGTAGCTAAAAGCTTGCATCCACAAACACAAGGTAAAGAAAGAGTTCATTGGGAACAACATGGGCTTCTGAAACCTCAAAGTACTTCCCACTGACACACCTGCTCCCACAAGGCCACACCTCCTAATTCTCCTTAAGCAGTTCCACCAACTAGGTACCAAGCATTCAAATATATGAACCTACAAGGCCATTTTCATTCAAATCACCACAACAATTTTTTGGTGGGTTTTTTTTTTGGTTGTTGTTTTTTGCTTGTTTTTGTTTTTGTTTTTGTTTTTTGTTTGAGACAGGGTCTCTCTGTGTTAGCCTTGGCTGTCCTGGACTCGCTTTGTAAACCAGGCTGACCTCGAACTCAAAGCGATCTACCTACCTCTGCCTCCAGAGTGCTGCGATTAAAGGCGTGCCCACCACAACAATTAATGAAAAAAGAGGCCATAGATTTGAAAAAGAGCAAGGAAGAGTATATTGGAGGACTAGAAGAAAGGAAAGGTAAAGGGTATGTGATATAATTATAATCTCAAAAACAAAATAACTGAAAAAAAAAGTTAATAAAAATAGGTAGGAACAAATGTAACCAAAAACATTAAACACATCTATAATGAAAACTATATAGCACTCAAAAATCTGAAGAAGACACTAGAAGATGGAAAGACTTCCAATGTTCATAGACTGAGATAATTAATACTATTAAATGGCATACTACTAGACGCAATCTACAAATCCAATGCACCCAATCAAAATACTGACATTTTCCACAGAATATAAAAAGCAACCAAAATATTATTTGGCGTCATAAAACCCCAAATATACAAAACAATCCTAAGTAAAAAAAAAAAAAAAAGTATGATTGAAGGTACTACCATTTTTTACTTCAAAATACACTACTGCGCCATACTAACAAAATCAGCATGCATACAGAATAAAAGCAAACATGTAAACCAATGGAATAATGAACCAAGAAATAAACTATGCACTATAACTATATGATTCTTAACAATGTTCCAAAAATAGATAGTGAAGAAAAGGCATCCTCTTACAAATGGTATTGGGGAAACTGATTGCCCACATGGAGAAGGTTGAAACTAGATCCCTATCTCTCACCCTACCAAAAAAATCAACTAAAAAATAGATCAAAGTTTTTAATGTGAGATGAAACTACTAGAGGGAAGCACAGAGAAACCACTGCCTGGTAGGACTCCACTAGCTCAAGAAATAAAAGCAAGAACTGACAAGTGAAATTACGCCAAACTAAAAGGCTTCTGGATTTGATTGTGTCTACTTACTTCTCCCTTTTTTTGTTCTCTTACACACCTCCTGGTCCTTTTACCTTTCCCTAATATTCCCTCTTCTACTTTTAGGTCTTTAATAAAAGCAAAGGAAACAACAGTGTGAAGTGTCAGCCCAGAGTTGAAAAAAATTAATAACCACAATGTTTTAACTCAAACTTTAACAGCAAAAGAACAAATAATCCAATCAATAACAAATACTTCTCATGAAGAAGAGGAGGAGGAAGAGGAGGAAGAGGAGGAGGAGGAGGAGAAACACAAATGGCCAATGAATATATTTTTTACATGTTCAACAGCCTTAGCTAAAAGGGAACGGAAATCAAGATTCCACTGAGGCTCCATTTCATCTCAACCAAAATGGCTGTTATCCAAAATACTGATGAAAATGTAGATAATAAGGAACCTTTATATACACTGGAAAGCATGTGAATCATTACAGCCACTATGGAAAAAAAAAAAACTAAAAACAGACCCACATATGACCCAGCTCCTCGGTATATGCTCAAAGAAAGTAAAATCTGTATTCCTGTGTTTGTTACAGTACCATTCACAATAGCCTAAATGTTGACAGATGACTGAACCAAGAAAAAAAAAAATATATATATATACATACACATACACACACACACATACACACACGAATCATTCAGCTGTAAAGGATGATGAAGCTATGTTATTTGCATGGAAAAGGATGGAAATAGAGGAACTCGGGTTAAGTGATGATAGACAAGAAAGAAAAGAGAGAAGAATTACATGCTTTCTTCCATAAGTGGAAACTGATTTTATTAAAGACCTAAAAGTAGAAGAGGGAATATTAGGGAAAGGTAAAAGGACCAGGAGGTGTGTAAGAGAACAAAAGAAGGGAGAAGTAAGTAGACACAATCAAATCCAGACATATGAGTACATAGAAATGTCTTAATAAAATCCAATTGTTGGTATAATTAATATCCACTAGATATTTGTGATTGTAAAACATTTTCAACCATGAATGATGGTATTCAACTATATTCTCAGCGCTTGAGAAACAGAAGTAGAAGGGCCAGAAGTTCAAGTTCACCTTCAGTTACGCAAGGAGATTTCAGGGCTGAACTAGACTGTATGAGCCTCTGGCTCTCACACAATGAAAAAGGCCCACTAGAGCACTTTATTTAAAAAATGATATAACCCAAAGGAAGAAATAACTGTGATGAATCATCATATACCAAAAAAGTAAAGTGCCAAGCTTCTCTCTTACTTGGATGATAGAGATAAAGAAGACGGCTTTTTGGTAAAGGAGGAGGGGGTGGCGCACATGGTCCTGGCGTGTGCAGGCTATTGCAAGATAAATGTTTAACCATCCTGAAATACTAAAGTATCCTTGAAGCAATTTCATGCTTATGAAGATGTAGAAAAGGAAGATCTTGACAAAGATACGAGTTTTCAGATGATAATGGCCCTGCTTCTCCTACTGAAGATCCATTAACAGAAGATGAGGAGAGAATACGTCCTGATTCTGATGAATGTGATATCAAATTGATAGAAGACAATTCATAAGTTTGGAAATTCCCAAAGAAAAAAAAATGTCAATATATAACAAGCGAAGATTAAGAAAGAAGCTGCTGGACAGAGGACAGAAAGCCCTGGAAAGGAGATGAACAAGTAAATATCAAAAGAGGCTTGTCTTGAATATGAATGAGGTCAGAGCTGAAGATACTTATGAACAGATGCTTCAGTGTAACACTGGCATAACCTGCATACTGATCCATAGTGTTCTGAATGTGATAGAAATCAATATAATCTAAATTCATTCTTAGGGACCTGGGATGTCTACACTAAATGGTGCCTAAATTGTAAAGTAAATTTTGAAGAAATTGATACCAAAGATTCTCCAGTGGAGAACTTTGAATTTTTCATGAATATGTCTATCTTTAATGCACGGGGAGATAAAAGAATTATGGGCTGATAGCACAACTGAATTAAACAGTTATTCTTTGAGAAAGAGCTATCTCCAGAAATCCTGAACTTCAGTGACCTTGATGGACAATGAAGGGATCACATGTGAAATCCCTTAAATAAAAATGTATTAACTTGGAACTGGAGAGATGGCTCAGTGATTACAAGCACTGGCTGCTCTTTCAGAAGACCCGGGTTCAACTCCCAGCACCCACATGGAGGCTCACAACTGCCTGTGACTGCAGATCCAGGGGATCTAATCTCCTCATAGACATACATACAGGCAGCACACTAGTGCACAGAAGTAAAAATAAATAAATCATTTTGAAATGATAAATAAAACACTATTTTAGCTAGGAGACATTAATTTATCATAAAAGAAATAAACCTAAACCAAATAAACTAGAGAAAATGTGAATTTTAAAACATCCTAAGATTAGAGGCCTTCCTCAACTGTTAAAGAATAGCTGTCTACGAAGTACCAGAAACTAACAGACTTAGTAATGAGAAACGCAAAGCCTCTTTAAGGTCTACAGCAAGGCATTCTTTAACACACTGCTAGTAATCCTATTTAGTGCAGGAAAACAAGAAAAATGACTTCAATTAATAAGTAAAATTGCCTTTGTACACAGATGCCTGTATTATCTATACAGAAAAAAAACTGAATGAATATACAGAAAAACCTGGAGCCTAATACATAATTATAGCAAGAGCAAAGGTCATATCACTGACGTCAACCATTTTCCTATATGCCAGCAAAGGACAACTGAAATTTTTGTTTTGTTTTGGTATCAGTTTTGTTGTTGCTTCTTTTTGTTTTGAGGCAGGATCTCACTATATAGCTCTGACTGGCCTCATCATATAAACCAAGGTAGCCTTGAAATGACATAGATCTGCCTGTCTCTACCTGTGAAATGCTGGGATGAAAAGTGTGTACCACCAGCCCAGGGACAAGTGAAATTTGAAGATAAAACCACACACCATTTACACTACCGTGCCAAAAAGGAAAAAGGAGAAAAAAAAAGAATAAACATTATCAAAATATGTGGAAATCTAACAAAATACATTTAAAAGACCTGTAAGAAAAACTATAATACTCTGATGAAAGAAATCTAAAAATAATTGTAATTAATGGAAGATAGTCCATGTTTATGAGCAGAAAAATGTAAGTTCTTCCTATGTGGTTTACAAACTAAATGCAATCTCAAATCAAAACCTAAGCAAGTTTGTAGATATAAACAAACTGATTCTAAAGTTTATGTGGAGAGACAAAAGCCAGAATAAGCATCACAATCTGGAAAGAAAGAATACAATCAAAGGACTTTTGTAAAGTGAAAATAAAGCATAAGTAATCGAGAATGTATAGTATGAATGCAGTATTGGCCAATGGAATGGAATAGGAATGCTAGAAATATAACCATGTAATACAGAGCTTTCACAAAGCACAATGACAATTCAATGAGGAAAATAATACATGCTGCTGAAACTAGATATCCACTCACACCACAAACAAGAAGTAATACTTACAAATTTCGCAAAACAGGTACTCCAGCATATTACCAGGCATTACAACACATCTACCTGTGCTCACTAGGATTTCCCAAAAACAGCTCCCAGAACGTAAACGCACACTTATGCTGCTGTACCAGCTATGTCTCAGACTCATGAGTGTGCCAGAGCAGATCCACCTGGCAGAACTTTCAGGAACTAACAAATGTCCACCATCAGGTCCATCAGGCACAGAGGAATGAGTGAAGCTGTCACTTCCCTGGGCTGACATTGTCATTCAATGGTAGAGGACACAGATTCAGTTACCAGTAGCCACATAACAACTCACACCTCCTTGTAACTCCAGTCCCAAAGATCTGATGTCGTCTTCTGGCCTCCATGGGCATCAGGCACATACATGGTATACAGATATAAGTACCGACAAAACATTCAGATGTATAAAATAAACAATATGTTTAAATGAAACAAAAAATAACCTACAGCCTTAGATGTCAAGCAGCAGTTACTCTTAAAGGAGATAAGTTACAGCTGTTGACGGAAAGGCAGGCCTCTGGCACGGTAGCTAAATTCTATTTCTGCATCTGAAACCATTAGTCAATTATGTTTTGTAAGGAATGCACCTAGGACATACCTACAATTATAGATTCCTTCCTAGTGGCATAAGGTGGGAATAACCAACTACTTTCTCATTGGCTTTTAGGTCCAAGCCACAAAATGAACCCCATACCAGGCTGTTACTGGAGACAGGAACCTGTGGGCAGACAGGCCATAGGTCTAGAGAGAACCTACTAGTATTACTCTGCTCAGTGGGCATCACACTAAACTAACTCCTAATGACTTATTGTTAGACCCACAGACTAAGGCACTGTTCCATCTTCATCAGAGATGCTTTGTGTAGATGGTAGTTAACAGAGACCCACAACTGGTCAAGGTGCAGAGAATAAGGGACCACAGAATGAATGCTCAGCCCTAAGCAGGAATTCTGTATCATTCCCCCTCTTCCTAAGGTTTAAAATAATTGTGTAAGAGGGGGGCGAAGGATTGTAAAGAGGGAGTGGATGACCATAAGGAAGCAGTGTTTTTCAGCTACAACAGGGCACTTGTACAAATGAACTGACAGTGGTATGACAACACAGACAAAAAAATCTCAGCATGGAGAGGGGAGGTAGCCATGTAGTCCCACCTCTATCTGAGGAGTTATTGACGACTGATAGCTCAGTCATGTTCCAATGAATGGCCACACAGTCAAGAGTATAGGCAGAGCACAAATTTGATTGAAATGGGTTTTTCTTTTTTAATGTCACAAAGTAGCAGGTCATGGTGGCACAAGCCTTTAATCCCAGCACTCAGGAGGCAGAGTCAGGCAGATCTCTCTGAGTTCAAGGCCAGCCTGGTCTACAAAGCAAGTCCAGAACCACCAGGGCTCATCTTATACAGAGAAACCCTGTCTCAAGGGGGGGAAATGTCACAAAGTTGAGTAGGTGGGGAGAGGTCTGGGAGGAATTGGGGAGGGGTGAATATGCTCAAAATACATTGTATGTAATACTCAAAGAAGTAATAAAAATAAAACTAAATACACTGTACCAAACTGTCAGCTCATATTTATGCATCTCTTTTACTCCGGTGTGATTTGGCAAGCCAATTCTTAATTTTCAAAATCAGTAAGTGCACAAACTGGACTACTCTGGACCACAAGTTGTTTGACTCAAATCAAGAGCGTGACTGAACAGAGAAAGTGAGCTAGAAAGGAGGTGGATACAAATATGGAACTTGGACATACTTTACAGAGTTATGGGGATACAAATAAATCCATTTATAATAGTGTACGGTATCCCGAAACATGCTCATCAAAGGAAACCTTAGGAAGCCAAGCTGGCTTCCCGGCCTGCTAGAAGCAGCAGGACGAAGCTGGTCCATCTTTCACAGCTTCTGCTCTCACCCTTCCCAGGAGAGACCTCTCTTCCACCCTCTGGAAATTTTTAACTCTGTCCTGGCTGGGGGGGGAGGGAGTAGAGGGAGGGATGTGGGGGGGGAGGCCAGAGCCACTGCAGGGCTGGAAGTTTGGGAAGCCAGGCACTGTCTGCACCACCTAACCTGAGCCACAGCCAGCTCAGCCCATGTGCCATGCAAGGCTAGGAGAGAAAAGGCAGCTCCCTACACCCTGAGAGTCAGCAGGAGATACGGGATGGGCGCAGGTGAGGGAGAAGGTGAAGATGGCGAAGCAGGTGATAAAGAAGCAGGTGAGTTGCGTGAACACGTGGGAAGGGTACAGGAGAAATGAGCTAAGTGTAGGTGATTGGGAGACAGGTGACAGGAGGAGAGGGCAGGTGATGGGAATAGCCGCCAAGTGATGGAAGAGGAATGGAGCGCAGGTGACAGGTGGACACAGGTGACTGGAGGCAGACAGAGATGATAGGAGGGAACGCAGGAGATGGGAGGGGGCACAGATGACCCGAGGGGCTCAGCGGTAAGAGGATCACAGGTAACAGGAAGAGGAATAAAGATGACGGGAGGGGGACAGGAAGTGCAGGTGAAGGGAGGGGGCATAGGTGAGGAGAGGAGGGAGCGCTGGTGGCGCGAGGGAGACCTACAAGAAGAGAGGGCAGTGGGGTGACAGGAAAGAGACATAGGTGACGAGATGGGGAGCAGGTGACGGAATCGCAGGTGACAGAAGGCGTTAAGTGACGCGGGTGTGCAGCAGACCCGGTGGGGCGCTGGAAGGCCGGCATGGGTGGGGGGTAGAGGGGAATCGGGGACCGTGCTATGGGACCTTGCTGGTCTGCGCTGCGGCTCCCGGTTCCACCGCGCCGCGCAGGACCAGGGAAACCGCCCGGCCACGCACCGTGGACTCTCGCACTTGGCTGTGGAAGTGCTGCTCCCGCGCCGACACCTCGTCCTGCCCTTCCATCCTCCTTCATGCCCGCCTCAGGGCCGCCCTCGTCCGCGCGCTCCGCCGCACCATTGCCCCCCGGGCGCCGGGGCTGCACAGCCTCTCGCGGCCGCACAGGAACGGAACCTAAGGCGCAGCGAGCTCGGAAAACGCCGCCTCAGCTCGGGGAGAAGCAACTAAGAGCGCGAGAGGCGGGGAACAGCCACAGCCTGGGGCGGGGCTTGAAGCCAGGGCGGGACTAGTGCGTCACTCGGAGGGCGCCTTACGTCAGAGACGCGCGCCTGGGCGCCTGGAAAGCTGGGCCGAGGGTCGCTAGGCGCCTCGGGGAGTGTAGCGGGAGGTATGGGGGCGGGGTTCTTTGAGTCCTGGACTGAAATAAGCCAATGAAGCGTGGAGGGGCAGGGCCGAAATCTCGGAGCTGGAACAAAAGTGATGGGATCCAGCCATGTCGCCCATTGCCCAGGGCTTGGGAATGAGGGCGGGACCGAGGAGCCAGGGAGGGGTGAGGTCTGGAGGCGGAACCCTTGTTGGGGGCGGGATTCGAAGAGGTGCAGAGATCTAGGCACAGGTGCACCCCGCCCTCTCTCACTTGCTGAAGCTTCTAGATAATTCCCAGGCTCCTCAGTCTTGCTCTCTGGATCTGAGCTTGGCATTGGGCTCGACCAGTGTGAAGATCTGGGCAGAGTCGGGTTTGGGTCTATTACAGAAAATTTCTCTCCCACTCGAGTGCAAAGACAGAAAACGGTTGTAGCATAGAGCTCATGGCGCAAGCCAGAAGTCCAACCTCTCTGCAGCGATAAGAGAGCCGAGGCCCTTCTGGAGGACAGAGATAGCCTCGGGCCCCCAGCCCTGCACATGGCTCAGGTACTAGGGTCAGGTTCGGGGCCCTCAGTAGACCTTAAACAACGCCCTTACTCTTGAGCACTGTTAAATATGCCATTCTGGGATTTTTTGTTTTGTTTTGCTTTAAAACTGAAATGTAAAGGACTATTTGGTTGGTTTGTATTTTCTAGACAGGGTTCTCTATGTAGTCCTGGCTGTCCTGGAACTCAGAGATCCACCTGCCTCTGCCTCGTCCTTGCCCCGCTGCCCCTCTGCCTCCCAAAGGCATGGATTAAAGGCCTGCGCCACGGCCTGGCCTTAAAGTTGTATTTGCAATTTTGCTTCTGGGTTCATTTGGTTGGAGAGACCGGAGTACCTGAGGCTTGCTCCCAGCCTGTGTTCCAGCTACCGCAGATGGTGAACAAGTAACAACTTCCAACTGGCTGAATTCAAATGAGTTTGAATTTATGGACCACGGGTTTTATATTGATACCTAAAATACTATATACATATATGTCTATGACATATATGACATGTATGTAGACGCAAGACTGTCTGGGGGAAAGAAGGGATTAGCCAGAGAGAAGGGAGAAAAGAAGAATGCATGGAAGTGTCCATGATAAAAATACACTTCAAGAAAATGCCTTAATGATACCCATAATCATGTACAATGAACATACACCAATTAAACATGATTCATTAGGCCAGCGAGGTGTTCTGCAGGTAAAGACATTTGCTCCTAAGCCTGGTGCCCTCAATTCCATCTGCAGGAATCATGTGGTAAAGGAGAGAACCAACTCCCACAGATTGTCCTTTGACCTCCTCATATACCCTATGGCCCATGAGTGTACACAACACACATAAGTTTTAAAATGTAATTTTTTAAGTAGAAAAAATACTACCTCTAATATAGTTATACTCTAAGACAGTTTAGACCGCTATAAGGGCTTTGAATTTGTCTCTGGGAGGTGTCAGCAAGCACCCTGCTATAATTGTCATGTGGCCTTACTGCATCTAGAGACTGGACAGCAGGTAGGGATCAAGACAAGAGACTCACTGTGATAATTCAGTGCGGGCATACTTTTACATCTATTTCTATTTTGCTTTCTTTTCTCTCCTCCTCCCTTCTCCACCCCAATCCCTTCCAACACCCCAACACCAGGTAGGAGAGAAAGATGGTTAATGGGGAGAAGAGGCAGAGTTCTCTGTGGCGGCTTCCTGCTGTTTAGGGCCTGCCTGCAGGATCTTTGAGGTGTTACCAATCTCCACCATCAGGATGTGATGATGGAGCAAACACAGCAGCAGTCTTCTCTTGCTCCTCCAAGCGTTCTGCCCACAGCCCTCCTTCCTCTCTCTCCCTGAACCCTCATGTTTTTTCAACTGGCAAAGACCATGCCTCCCCAGGAGGCAGTTTCTTGTTGGCAAAGACAATGCACCCTCTCAAGAGGCTGTCAACAGCTATGAACAAACTGAAGCAGCCCCCATATCCCACACCTGGGGTTAAAACAAAACCATGTTTACATAATATAACTGAGTTTTTAAAGAAACCAAAGCATCCACAACAGTTCAGAGCTGTGTATTTGATTCTGTAAAGGCAGTGCAAGTGATAAGAGGTATACAGGGTAAATTTGTGTTGAGAGTCTGTAGCAAGAATCCTTACCATGCAGTGTCTTAGTTGGGGTGTCAGCTGCTGTAAGGTGAATGCCATGACCACAGCAACCCTTATGAAGGAAAGCATTTCACTGGGGCTGGCTTACAGGTCAGAGCTTTGGTCTATTACTGTCATGGAGAAGCATGGTCACCTGCAGGAACACATGGTGCTGGAGAAGGAGCTGAGAGTTCTGCATCTCAGTCAGCAGGAAGGGAGGGCAAAACTGGGCTTGCCTTGCACTTCTGAAACCTCAAAGCCCACCTCTAGTGACACACTTTCTCCAATGATGCCATGCCCCGTGAGCCTCTGGGGGCCATTTTCATTCAGGCCAACATACACAGGTTGGGAGTAGAAAGCAGGCTCAAGGGACTAACACCTAGAGGATGGAATTGTATCACCTAAGGTGAGAGAGTGCTTTGCTAAAGCAGTGAGGTGTGAGCCAATCTACCTAAAATGAGGAAACAATACTCCCTGGCTACCAATGTGTACTGTTTAGTAAGCTTTTTATTAGAAAGGCATAACCAGCAAGTATTGTAAAAGATGTCCCATTTCCTCAATACTTGGAGGACACTACTGAAACCTAAATGATGCAACTTGTTACACCCCTGGAAAAATATAAACATGTCTGACAGTGTGGGATGTTGTCAAAACGTGTGGATCCTTTCCAGTGTGGAAATTATCCTGTGCACCAGCTGAACCAATACAGTGTCTCCAGAACATAAGGGAGCCTTGTCTTGTAAAGCTGAAAATAATTAGCAAGTGTACTCCTGCCCACCAACATAGAGAAGGCCCTGTACGTGTGAACCAGGAGAGATGGACACGAAGCTACATCTGCAATTCCTGAATGAGTACAAGTCTCCCACAACCCAGCTGCCCACCAACAGTGAAGCAGAAAAATTACATGTGTGTGGAGCTACAGTGTGCTGGAGAAAAAAAAATCCATAAGAGTGGATTAGTCACAGTTCTCTAAAGTCATGAAAGTTATGGAATGAAAATAAACATTCTAGAATGGATATAGATATAGATATATAGATATGGATACTTATTGGAATGTACAGGCTGCAAGCCAGCTAATCCAACAATGGCTAGCTATAAATGGAAAGTCCAAGAGTCTAGTAGTTGCTCAGTCCCACAAGGCTGGGTGTCTCAGCTGGTCTTCTGCATATGTTAGAATCCTGAAGAAGTAGGATCCAATGCCAGTGAAGGAATGGATATGCTAGCAAGGCGAGGGCAAGCAGGCGAGGGCAAGCAGGCGATGAGCAAAACCTTCCCCCTTCCATTGTCTTTATATAGGTTTCCAGCAGAGAGTGTAGCCCAGGTTAAAGCTGTGTCTTCCCACTTCTGGATTAAAGGCGTGTGTCTTCCCAACTCAAGATATGGGCTCAGGTATGGCCTCCGCTTCTGGATTGAAGTTCATTGCAGTTATAGTCAAGTTGACAGCTAAGAATAGCCATCGCAAAGGGCCACAAGAGACAATGCAGATTGATCTCTAAAACAAAGTGTTGAGCAAAAGAAAGCCGCAGGAAAATAGGTATGGCTCCATTTATAGAAATCAAAACAATGAAAAACAAGAATATATTATTTAATGAGACAAATGTGCAATAGAAGCAGAAGAAAAGCAGGGGAAATGGGGGTCAGATCAGGGACTGGTGAGGGGTATTTGTGGTAATAGAGCTTTGATGGGATATTTTAAACTGGCAGTGGGGTTTTACTACTCTGTTGTATTGTTACTCTTTGTATCATATACATTATATATAAAGCACAGAATGTATCTGCTAAATATTTAATAAAGCACTTTCTTATTTTCCTTTTATTAAAAATAAATTTTCCCTCACATATATTTATTGATTATGGTGTCCTCTCCCTCTACTCCTCCTGTTCCTCCCACATCCCCTTCTCTTATCCAGATCCATTCCCTTTCTATCTCAGTAGAAAACAAAGGGACAACAGGACTTGTGGTGGCAGAGGCGGGCAGGTCCCTGTGAAAGGAAAGCCAGCCTGGTCTACAAAGAGAATTCCAGGACATCCAAGGTTCTTACACAGAGAAATCCTGTCTGGAAAAAAAAGGAAGGAAAGAAAGGAAAACAAACAGGCTTCTAAGGAATAATAATAAAATATAATAAGATAAAACAAAAACTATCACATCAAAATTGGACAAGACAAACAGAAGGAAAAGAAGCCAAGAAAAGACACAAGAAGCAGAGACCTATTGTTCATACACTCAGGAATACCATGAAAACATTAGACTGGAAGCCATAATATCTATGCAAAAAACCCATATGGTGAAAAGGGAGAAAATGTGTGTGTGTGTGTGTGTGTGTGTGTGTGTGTGTGTGTGTGTGTGTGTGTACTGTAAACCAGCCCCAATTAAGTGCTTTCCTTTATAAGAGTTGCCATGGTCACAGCATCTCAGCACAGCAATAGAACAAACTGTAATTTTATTCGCTATATGGGAATAACAGTATGAACTCTGAAACCCTTGGTAGCCAAGATATGCCAACCAGGAGAACCTGGTGGTGTCCCCAGCTCTACATCCTCGGCAGGCCCTGAGGTGCCTAGCCAAGAGGTTCCAGGAGTTATGGACCTGTGTTCTCATCAGCTTTGGGGGTATCAAACAAGAGACTGTGGATGCTACAGCTCAAAAGCTCTCAGAGGGCTTTGGGATGCCAATCAAGATGTCAATTTAAGAACAGATCTGTAAGTTAGCAATGAGGGCAACAAGAGCAGCAGGCCTCCTGTGTCCAACATGTCCAAAAGGCTGGAGTCACGGCTGTGAGATGACTGAAGCAGGAACGGGTCATCTTGCTAGCATCTACCTGTGGAGTTCTAGAAGCTGGCTCCAGTAAGCTCCCTGCCCAGGGAAGAAGCCTCAAGTGCCAGGCTCCGGCTGTCGCTGGCAGTCTTCCTTTTCTTCTTCCTCTGTGAAACCTCTAATTTTCTGAGGGAGCAGATGGGCCCTAGTTGCCTGGATATGAGACTACATGTCAGAGAGAAATGAGACTAATCTGGGATGAGGTGACAAAGTTTCTGTCAGTCCCACAGGCCACTGCCTGCAGCTTCCCAGACCTAGTCTAGATAAACTGTCAGGCTGTGGGTATCAAAAGAGGGGAGGGGGCAGCTCTCATGTAATCAGGGTCCCTGTCTACCCACCCCACCCCATAGCCCCCTTGCCCTCAGGGCTTGAGTTTCCCACCCACCTGTCAGAGAGCCCTGATTCAACCGGGAAGCTCTGTGTGGTAGAGCAGAGCTCCACACTGGGGGCTCTTCCATCTCTAGCACAAGGACTCTTTAAAAAAAAAAAAAAGATTTATTTATTTTATGTACATGAATGCTCTGTCTGCTTCTAAACCCGCATGCCAGAAGAGGGCATCAGATCCAGTATGGCTGTGAGCCACCTGTGCTTGCTGGGAATTGAACTCAGGGCCTCTAGAAGAGCAGACAGTGTTCTTAACTGCTGAGCCATCTCTCCAGCCCCACAAGGAGTCTCTAAACCAGGTTCTAGAGCTACAATGAATCCGCTGTTGATTTGGGCCTCAGTTAAAGGAATGATGCCTAAGGATTTTACTTTAAAAGTTGTTTCAGTCCATCTTCTATTCTTATAACAAAATGCCTGGCACTGGGTAATCCATACAAGAAATGTTTGTTCTAACTTAGTCCCAGATTAAGAAGTCTAAGAATGTCTCATGATGTGAACAAAGCCTATTCACCACATACAGGAAACCAATGGCAGACCAAAGAAACAAGGCCACTCAAATACAGTTTAGTATATCAGCGGGCTTCATGGGGTGACTTACAGGAGTGTGGGTCGGATCAAGAGTTGTTTACTGAACGTGGATGAGTCAAAGGCAGCCCACTCTAGCGTGGGTCCTGAAGCTCCCGTCACAGCTTGCAGGCAGCTCCACTCAAGAGTTGCTTCTCAAGTGCGACCAGGCAGACGTAATGTTGCGAGCATTTCGTAGTGGGTGTCGGAATTAGTGAGGAATGGGGCCTTCAGGGGGGAGGGGAGCAGGGCGTGAGGGTCGCCAGGGCCACAGCGGCTGGAAGATGTTCACCCTACCCCCTGCAACCCAGCCACCAGTTTGAGAAGTGCAGGAAGAGGGCCAGAGGGGACCCGCCCCTGGCCGGCGAAAGTCATCAACTCCAACATAGAGAATCTGCCTCCCCACATTATCTGCCTAGTGTACAAAGAGGGGACAACACTGACTGCAGACTCTCAGACCAGGATTCCCACCATTGCCAAGGTCACTGAAAAGAGAATTCTGAGGAGCTGTCCCAGAGCAGAGGTGATTCAGATTAACAGTGTATCTCAACTGGTTATTAGCTGGGACACATATACCATAGTCAGATGTCAACAGAGGGGGAACTGGATGTGAGGGATATGGGAACTCTTTGTTCAATCTTTGCAATCTTTACATAAATCTGATACCACAGCATAGTGGAAGTATAAAATCTAAATCTAAACTGTAGAGAAATGGGCTTTAAGACTCAGTAGGTGGTAAACAGTCAGTAGGACCCCAAGTGGCCATTGGCACTGGCTCCTGAGAACTAGTGGTTAATTTCTAGGAATTTTGCAAGCTGGTTATTAAACACAGCCATTACTCTAAAATTAAATTGCATAAGGTTACATGCTTAAATTATGTATTCAAATGATCATAATAAATATTTTTAATCCATCAATTCCTGCCTGGTCTATAAAGCGAGTCCAGGGCAGCCAAAGTTACAGAGAAACAAACAAACAAATAAAAATCTATCAATTCCTAATTATCTTACTATATTGTGTTCAGTCCTTGCCAGATCATCTTTTGTATGTGACTGTGTTCTGATCTCCTCATCCTCCAAGGACAAGCATCCCATTGGATCAGGGACCACTGTGATGACTTTATTTACATTTACCTCTATAAAGACCCTGTCTCCAAAGTCAGTCCCATTCTGATGTTCTGGGCCTTGGGGGACACAAACCAGCCTGAACCAGCAGTATGTTAGATCTATCTTTTGCTCATCACTTTTTCCTAGGGAAGTAGTCAGCAAGCTTAGCCGCCAAGGAAAGGAGGGTAGTGTGCGAGACTTCAGGAGGGAGGAGATAAAAGGAGGCATATTGAGGGAGAGAGTTGGGAGTGAATGGCAGGAGGAATCACATCATCTGTAGTTTCTAGGCAACACTGAGGTACCAACTCCAGTCATCCTCAAAGACAGCATGGGCACCTGCCCCAGTACTGATGCCCCATATGCTCAGTGACTCCACTGTCTAAACACAGTGTCACACTGTGTCATGTCCTGCACAAAACCTGGATAAGGTTAGATGAACTGAGATTTTTGATCACTGGACACATTAGTTAAGGTCCTTGTCTCAACAGCACGGAGTCTGAAGACCAGCTTCAGTTTTGGGTGTCTAACCTTGTCAAGTACTTATCTGTTCTCTGCTCTTGTTTTCTCAGCAGTAAAATGGGGGGTGGGGGCTTGGGGAGGGAGTAGGGATAGTCACCAGATATGGCTGTCATAAGTAACTGACATAAGCCACTGGATGTAAGGACTTTTATAAATCTCATCCCTTGGTCATCATCTGAAACACTGGATCTGAGGGGAGACATCTGTAATGTTTTATATATGTATAGGTATGTGTCAATATCACAATCCTCAGCCAGGTGTGGTGGTGCACACCCTTTAATCTCAGCACTTGGGAGACAGAGGCAGGTGGATCACTGTGAGTTCGAGGACAGCCTGATCTACAAAGAGAGTCTAGGACAGCCAAGGCTACACAGAGAAATCCTCTAGATAGATAGATAGATAGATAGATAGATAGATAGATAGATAGGATGTGTGTGTGTGTGTGTGTGTGTGTGTGTGTGTGTGTGTGTATCCTCATAGTTTTCCAAGAAGGAAAGGATGCTGAAAGTATTAACAGCTGGCACATGCCTCAATCCTGTAACTTGGGAGGCTAATGAGAATTGGATTGAGAATTCCAAGCTCAGGTGGGCTATATATCAAGTCTGTCTCTGAAAACAAAAGCAAAGATGCTTAGCCTGGAAGAAAGGAGCTTTCATGGGGGGGGGGGGTGTGGATTTGTGACTAAGGTGGCCACAAGAGGTGAGGTTAATAAGAAATGATCAGAGGAAACACGTGGACCCAGAACCTGAGCTGGCTCAGGGAATCATGGAGTGCTATGTGCATCCACTGGAATCTTAGCCTCTACAATTTCCACGTCTACCGTTGATGTCAGTCCCTGATTTTTAAAAGGTGTTGACGTTAAGGCTACATGTGTAAATTTCAATGACTGACTCTCACTGAAGAATAATGAAGGCTAAAGGCCACAGATAGTGGCATGTGTGTAATCCTTGTAAAGCAGAGGCTGAGCCTGGAGGGTCCCCTGGATGAAATAGCAAGTTCAAGACCAGCCAGACCTGGCAAGAACCTGTCTAGGGAAGAAGAAAAAGGATGATGTATGATCAAGAGTCTGCTAGCAGGAGAGACAAAGAGGCATGGCCAGGATACATGTAATCAGTTTGGTGCTGTTAACCTCATGTGCAGTTGGCTTGGCTTAATGTCTACAGTGATGGCAGATGCAGACTCTGCACTTCCGCATCACAGAGTCTCTGGGAAAGCAAAGCCTAACTGGACTTAAGGTGAGAGATTTGTTCAGATATCGCATGATTCTACCCTTAGCTCTGGACAGCACAAACATCCAACATCCAAATGTCTGATCCAGTGAAATTCAGCCCAACCATGGAAAGGGCTCCCTGGGCTCCTCGGGCACACAGTGAATGGTAGGAAGTCAGCTAACAGGATGAGGAAAAACCTGGGCAACTTGGGCCATGATCTAGGAGAAAAACAGGATGCTTCAAGGTCACAGGGGCTGAATCAGGCAAAGGATAGGATGTTTTCCTGTGGTCAGAAAACATTCAGAACCAGGTTGGATTAGTTAGAACCGCTAGAGATGCTGATTAACCCAGCTCTGTCTGGGACCCACAGGATAGAGCTGATTCAGACATGCCCATGCACAAAGTTCTCACATACGCCTTTGGAATGAGCACTTCAAAGCCAGATTCTGAAACTCCGCCTGGAAAACACTCCAGCTGGGCAGTTGGCTCATAAATGCTTCAGGAAGAAGAACCATGGCAGGGAAGTCCTGCTTCACAGTAGCTTTTGAAGTATACTTCCTGAGGAGAAAGACGGAAACTGAAAGGAAGTCATGTCTGAGTGCTGTGCCTGTCCCCCTGCCACCCCCCCTCCCCGCCACACACACACACACACACACACACACACACACACACACACACACACACACACACACATCTTCCTTGCATCTGCCACATTTGTGCAGCATCTGAGGTTAAAGTTCTTCTAGAATTCCCTGCACATACATAAGCATTTTGTAGCTTGCCATTATGATTGCTAGCTTGCTTACCGACACACCCTGGTTAATTTCCCATGTAGAGTGTGCCTAGATCCTATTCTTCCTCATGGTTGACCAGTAGTCCACAGGCTAATGTGGCTGCATTTCTTTAGCCAGTCTCAGGTTACTCTTGGTTCCTACTGGCTTGGATCCCACTAAACAATGCCTGTGAGCATACCTCACTCTGCTCTTCACACACTTTTGTAAACTTTGGAGGGTCTTTTGGGATGAGGCTGGGTAGCCCAGTGCTTCTGGAAAACACTTCCCAGGGAAGCATCCCCTCAGGAGTATTCCAAATGGTAGACAAAGGCAGGAGAGACCAAGCAGGAGAGAAAATAGGACATGGCAGTTTGTTTTTCAGTCTCACTGGTCCCTGACCAGGTAGATCTAAACAGTATCCATAGAAACTTCAGTGAATTTCCCCCAGAACTACACATGTGGTTCCCCTGACCAGCCAGCCCAGAGCCTAGCTCAGGAGCATCCACTAAGCATGAAGTCAGAGGCCTGGAGGGCCTGGGACATTTGGAGTTGGACTTAACCTAAGGGAGAGGAGGAGGTTCACGCCCCAGGACATGGGAAAGCAGGTATAGAACCTTGGGGGTCCCAGATCTGGAGCCGGCCTGCCCAGGGATTCTAGGCCTGAGACCCAACCCAGGGGTGAGCTGAGGGTGACAGAGGAGGAAGTAGGCGGGTGGTAAATCACGGCAACTTTCCCTGTTCCAGACTTGGGTGTTCCTGATTGTTCTCAGTTGTTTATTTTCTAGGCCAACTTGATGTAATTTCTCTCTCCCTTAGGCCTCGTCCCCAAAGCCTGATGACATGTGATTGGAATTAAGCTGGGAAATAGCATGGGTGCAACATCTGAGCCTTCTTGGCCAAAGAGGAGGGGTGACTTTAAGGGAGCCAATATCTTTCTGTCAGCTCTTGGCTCTGAGGTTACTGGCAAAACCATCAGACAAAAACATGTGGTGAAATCTCCGAGACCAGGTTTCTCCCACTCTGAAGTCATCTCTACCACAGGGTCAGGGCATGCAGAGCAGAGCACAGCAGCCTCACTCCCCTATCAGTCCTGGTGCGTTGTTGAGAACCAGTTCCCAGCTGCTGGCTGCAACCTCAGCACCAGCAAGCACCTTTGCAGAGGCTGGAAGAAGGGGCTGGAAAGCTCACTGAGGCAGCATACAATCCCTGACGGAAAGATCCATCAGCTTTGTACCCACATGCTGTGGTATTCCAACATCCCCGCCACTCTCAGCCCTCTGTCCAAGGAGTGCGCTACAGCCCTGTGTCCAGGAATCCCCCCCTCCCCCCAGACTGTCCATCACACAAGCTTTAAATGGAAGATGTCAGATGCTGCTGGACATGCTTCATACAAACATGTCACTCGCAAATGGACTACAAATCACCAAGGGAGACAAATGCCACCAGAGAGCAGACAAAAGAGGCTACTTCCAAGCTGTAGGTGGGAGCATGGCAAGATTTTATGACTAGAAAAATAGAGAAAAGCCATTCACTCTGGACAGAACTGGGTTTAAGACATCAAGACGAACACACGAAACCAAACAGAACAGTGGATGAGAACCTTGTGTTGCTTTTTGTAGCTAATTGTGACACATGGCACAGTCCAGAGTGAGTGTTGACACTGCTTGTATTGCTGTGTATGTGGCTTGTCTCCTGTGGTGGCTCTTCTTGGTTGGCAACTTGACGGCCATCTGGAATTAACGAAAACCCAAGAGGCTGGGTGCACCTGGAAGGTTCTTTTCTTAATTAGGTTATTTGAAGGAGGAAGACCCGATTATCTTCTGAGGCAGAAAGACCCACCTTTAATCTGAGCCGCACCTTCTGCTAGCTCCACAGGCTCATAGGGACTGGCACTATAAGGAGGTGTGGCCTTGTTGGAAAAAGTTTGTCACTGGGGGCGGGCTTTGAGGTCTCAGCTGCTCAAGCCAGGCCCAGTACAGCAGTCTCTTCCTGCTGCCTGCTGATCCCGATGTCAGCTCCTCCTCCCGCAGCATGTCTGCCTGCATGCTTCCTGCCATGACGACACTAAACCTCTGACCTGTAAGCCAGCCCCAGTGAAATGCTTTCCTTTATAAGAGGTGCCTTGGTCATGGTGTCTCTTCACAATGATAGAAGCCCTAAGACATACCTGCAGGGAAGACACTCAAAGGCCTGCAGCTCACCATGCGGTACCGGTGAGCGTTGGCCGAAGTCATTATCCTGGGCACGTAAGTGATGGAGAGATGGGCGGGAAAGAGAAGCGGAATGGTGTGAGCACCATGAAGAGAGGCAGAACTGGAGACAAGAGGGTGGAGATGCCCAGCCAATGTGAGTAGCCTGCACTGCCATTTGAGTCCATAGTAAAGTCCCCACGCTGCCACTAAGGGCCATGTCTGGGTCCACGGCCATGCAGGGGGGAGGTCCATGCTTCATATTACTACTAAAGGCCATGTGGACATGCTTGGTCTGAGCTGCCACCTAGGATCATGTTGACGCCCAAGGGCATTGCAGGGCTTTGTAGAGCTGGCCCCAATCCTCACTGTCCAGCTGGCCCACCCCTTGCCAGGAGCAGCACTTCAGAGAATGGACCCTGCACCAAGCCTGGATAGCAGGGTAGAGCTGGCCCTAGTGCTAGGAGCTCAAGTGACCAGCCCTGAGGCCAGGAGCTTGGGAGAACTGGGACTGTCATGTATCTGCCATGAGGTGGCATGGGCCCCAAGAGATGCCCCGGGCCAGGCTCCTTGGCACCCAGGAAAGCTGGCTCCAGGGCCATGAGTGCAGGAGAGCTGTCCCTGCCCCCTTACCAGCTAGTTGCTCAGAAGAGAGTACACCTCACCTGGGTAGCACAGTAGAGTTGGTCCTGGTGGCCATGGGTGCAAGTGAGCCACCCTGAGGACATGAGAGCAGGACAGCTGCTCCTGCCCCTTGCCAGCTGAGGTATTGAGTGAACTAGCCAGGGTAGTGCTGGAGAGCTAGCCCTGGTAGTGCAGATGCTAGAGAGCTGGAGGGCTAGCCAGCTCAGCTACCACCCAGGACCAGATCCATGGCTTTGAGTTGTCCCATCCCAAATGCCCCACGAACTGCTGGAGTGCATGAAAGGGGCTGGTCCTACAGAACCAAAGCTGCAGGATCTCCATGACTCAGAGTATGCAAGAGGAGTCCTGGTGAGGATCCTGTATTGATCATGCAGCAGAAGCCAGAGGCCTCAAACCAGACCAGTGACTCATTGCAATGAACATTTGCAAGGAAAGGTATGTGGACACGACAAGATGGGTTTGTTGTTGTTATTGTTGTTTTGTTTTGGGGGGACTTGGGAGGTTGTATTTTTTTGTTTTGCTTTGGGGTTTTTTGTTTCTATTTTTCTTTTGAAGGAAGGTTGCAAGGGCAGAAGGTGGATATGAATGGACAGGGGGTGAGTGGAATTGGGGTGCATGATGTGAAATTAACAAAGAATCAATAAAAAGATTTTTTAAAGACACAACCTATCTAAAAGACATGGAAGAAGGAGGCTTGCTTTCTTTGCCTGCCTGCTCTTACTCTTGCTGGCAAGTCTATTTCTTCACTGGCTTTAGAGACAGCTTTTTTTGGAATTTTGGAAAACCAACCAAGACATCCAGCCTCATAGACTAAGCAAGCAACTACTGGACTCTTAGTATAAATCCATTACTGAACTAGCTGGAGCAGTATGTAAGCCATT
The DNA here is from genome assembly GCF_964271855.1 of Acomys minous. NCBI lineage: Eukaryota > Metazoa > Chordata > Mammalia > Rodentia > Muridae > Acomys > Acomys minous. Next base: position 43,238,156 of record NC_140487.1, read on the forward strand.
CTACTAACACACACACACACACACACACACACACACACACACACACACACACTATGAATATGAATATATGTGTGTGTATATATATGTGTGTATATATATACACATACATACATACATACATACATACATACATACATACACACATATATACTATAAGTTCTGTTCCTCTAGAGTACCCTGGCTAATATATTTTCCTGGTACAGTTTTAGAAACTGAAGTTCCTAAAGGAAGAAAAAGTCCACACCTGTGTTGAAGACCAACTGATTGTTGAGAATCAGAATATTGCAGATGGGAATTATCTTGGGTTATTTCTATTCACCTCAGTAGCCATTCATGGCCCACTCCTACGTCTGATCTAATATCTTTGTGATGATCAAAACCTTTAAAAGGCACCCTTAGCTCACTACATTGTCCTCCAGCAACCCAAAAGCTAAGATTGCTATCAGACTGCATCTGAGCCTATAGCAGAATCTCCCCTGCTTTGCTATAAGCCATCTACCTGCAGTCTCCACCAGTTTATTTGGTAAATTTCTTGATTGTGACTTCCTTTATTCCTGTTGTTTTTCTTTTGTTTTCAAGACAGGATTTCTCTGTGTAGCCTTGGCTGTCCTGGACTCACTTTGTAGACCAGGCTGGCCTTGAACTCACAGAGATCCACCTGCCTCTGCTGGGATTTAAGGCATGGGCCACCATGCCCAGCATCTTCCTTTTTTCTATAACTAGTGATATCTCATGTACTCACTTCCTCAGTGGAGCTTGTCTTTCAGGGCAACTGACTGTGTTCCCAGGCCCTGGCCACTAATATTTGGCCCTAGAATAAAGTCTCTTTCTCTTTCCATTTGAGGTGAGAGTTCTGTTTTGCACAGACAATTTCAAATCTTATAAGGCAAGGCCCACAGCCTCCCTGGAAGAGCTAGCTGGAGTCTCTTACCACCATTCCATTGCTTAATTGATCTAGAGAGGGAGAAGCCTTTTTTGTGCAACCTTTGTACTGCTGAGAGGCATTGACAACACACTATAGGCCATGAGCACCACTAGGGGGCGCAAGTGCCACGTGCAGCGCTTGGGATCCAGGAAGACTCGCGCTCTGTCTTTTCCTGAAAGGGTTCCAAGCTATAGTGAACTAAGAGTATTAAAATAATTTCAGCCAAAGTTAATGTTACTGATCATGTTTGTTTGTTTGTTTGTTGAGACAGGGTTTCTTTGTGTAGCCTTGGTTGTCCTGGACTCTCTTTGTAGACCAGGCTGGCCTTGAACTCACATCTATCAGCCTGCCTCTGCCACTACTCCCAGCATCCATACTTATCTTTACATTTAATTCTTCCTACACAGCCTTAGAGTTGAAATCAACGTGGGAGGTGGGGGATGGCAATCAGCTTCCTTGCCCAGATGAGGATAGTAAGGGCAACACCAGAGTTCTCTGCTCCTGGGCTGGGGGTGCTCCCTCTGTGGATACAGCATACGAACCCATGACTCTCTACAGAACTTTAAAACAAAACCTCACCCTCTTATTTTACCTCCCAAACTAGGTCCAGAAATTTTAGTCAGTTATCATATTTACTTTTGTGTAGTATCTTACAGATTTCCACAACTCACATTATTTAATTTCTCAATAACCCAACAAGTAAAATTATTTTTTTAAAAAACTAGCTTCAACAATTAAAAAAAAAACTGTGAGAGAAGAAAAAGAGTTGGTAATATTGACCCACATATGGAGGCAGTCCTAAATACAGCTATAGGTATAGATATAAGCAAACAAAGGCACAATTATGATTATGGATATAGATACTATTTATACAGATCTAGTTACTGGTTTTGGATGTAGATATAGTTATGTATTGTTAGATGTTAATACAAAGAAAGACATAGATACAAGCATCCCTTTGTGCTGGCCATACTAGACACTCTATTCCACAGCTGGACCACACCTGTGCACACAGCCCAGCCCCTAACAGCCTCTTCAGTCCACAAAAGTTCCAGCTTAGTGGACATAATGTATGACCTAACCCAGAAATGATGCCTATGCTGATTGCTGAACAGCTTTGTTTTTTTTTTTTTAAACAAGGGCTCACAATGTAGCCTTAGCTAGCCTGGCACTCAATATGTAGACCAGGCTGGCCTTGAATTTACAGACATCCACCTCCCTCTACCTCTCCCCCACATGATGCTATAATTAAAGCCACAATGACTAGCCAAGCCAACTTTTTTTTTCCTTGAGACAGGGTTTCTCTGTGTAGCCTTGGCTGTCCTAGACTCACTGTGTAGACCAAACTGGCCTTAAACTCACAGAGATCTGCCTGCCTCTGCCTCCCAGGCTGCTGGGATTACAGGTGTGCGCCACCATGCCCAGTCCAACCAACCCTTCAAAAAAGAGATTCAAATATTCCTTTTCCTTGTCATCAAAGTCTGTTTTTTTCCACAATTGGACAGTGTAAAGACTTCCTGGATAGCCTGGGTATTAAGTTATAAACAGTCTGTGTTTGTCTTTCTATATATGAGGATAAAAGCTAAAACTCAAAAAAGCAAAAATGTTATTGTATATTTTTACTATTATAAAATGAATTCTAATTTGGAACTTCACTACATTTCCAGCCGTGGTAGATGTTAAGATAATTATGTGTTTGCCTCTTAGGTAATGTATCTGCTATCAACTTATTGCATTAAAGGTTTGCTTGTGAATTCAAGATTATTTGCAGATTTATAGCCCTTTCAAATAAAAAGGATTTTCTTTCTTTTTTTTTTTTCAGAAGTACTTATGATTTCCTCTATCTGGAGACCCACTTGCCATTAATAACCCCTCCTTCCGAGACCCTCTTAGATAAATCCGGCCTGACGTTCCTATAGTGTGCAGGGCAGCGGAGGCTCCGAGGACGAGAAGTAATCCCTGCATGAGTTATATTGGCCAGCATGTGAGAAAACATCCATCCACAATTTATGAATTATGAATGCTCCCAGAACACGCTTTGGTATTCTGAAGATAGAGGTAGGTGTGTTCCCTGTGCTGACAGCCTGGATAGATGTTTATTGAGCGCTGAAAACTGCTGATTTGAAGAGCCCATCTGTAATAATGATTTTGGTCTGCCTACAGTGCTGACTAATCACATCTTCAAAGCCTTTGGCTCTGTCACCCAGGCAAAGGTGTTCTGGGCTTGTTCTGGCATCCACAGTAACCACAGACTTGGCCTAAGCCTATACTTGTGCTGAGTGCCTTGGTGATACAGTGTCCCTGCTGAAGCCTGGCTTCAGCAGTTAGGAAGCTAGCAGAAGGGGGGAATGGGGGTAGGGAGACAGACTGTGTCTGTGTCTGTGTCTGTGTCTGTGTCTGTGTCTGTGTCTGTGTCTGTGTCTCTGCCAGCTAGAGGTACTGGATTGTATTCCAACATAGTTGTAATTTTTCTGTTACACTGCTACCTTACAGTTGGTATTTTACCATGTCATCTGACAGTGCAGTTACAATATAGGCAAGTAACAATTTTGTCTTAAAGATACTATATAGAAGTGGAGTTTGGGCTAAATGATACATATTGGTTACACTGTATGAATTCAGGAGATAACTTCATTTCCTGTCCTGTAACTTTATCATTAACTATGGACTTTGATTTTTTTTTTCATTTGTTTGAGACATGGGTAGCCCAGGCTGGCCAAGAATTCTCTGTACAGTCTTGAATTGCGGTTTTTCTGCCTTTCCGTCCTGGGTACCAGGATTAAAGGTGTGCTCCTCCAACATCTTGTGTATCAGTTGCGTCTCACTGTCAAGTTCCAGTGGATAACCAACAACAGTGGTAAGAGGCTGTATTTTGGGGGGTCTTTGGGGACTCCCTGACCAACAACTCCAGGGAAGGTATCTTATACCTCAAACCCAGAGCTGTGCATGAGAAGCAATCACTCTACCATCTGAGCCATATGCCCAGTGCCTCATTGCTAATTTGAAGAGATAAAGAGTGAGGGCCGGGCATGGTGACACACACCTTTAATCGCAGTGCAGGCAGGCAGATCTCTGAGTTCAAGGCCAGCCTGTTCTAAGACTAGAGAAACTCTGTCTTGAACATAAAACAAACAGAAAAGGAGTTAAAGATTAAGACTTCAAGACCTGTCCCACCGTCAGTCTTCAATGAGAGAGAGAGAGAGAGAGAGAGAGAGAGAGAGAGAGAGAGAGAGAGAGAGAGAGAGAGAACACATATGTGGGTTCTTGAGGACCCCTCTTCCTCGAAGTGATGCCACAGGCAGCCTTGGTGAAGGTGTCAGTGTGCAGTCCTGAGTTATTACTCTCCCTGACACTGCTCCTCTTCAGCATGCATGCTAACAATGTCTGTGCACGTATCTTCACAGGAGGCCTGGTGGGGAGTGTGATAAAATTTAATGAGAAAGCTTAGTTGCTAAAAGCAGGCAAATAAGTATGTAACATTAGGTGGGGGAGGTATGTGATGTCTTTTAAAGCCACTGTATCTTTTTATATAGTTGGCTCGTAAAATAATAAAAAAAATTTTTTTTAACCAACCAGCATTCCTCTTCTGAGAGATTTGTTCAAGAAGCACTGTAGTTCTCATGGGAATAAGCAGGTTAATTTTCAGTATTAGATAGGATGAGGTTTATTCTGAAAGCACAAATGTTCTAGCCTAATGGAATTCAAATGCAGATAATTCCTTCTAGGCATTTGATAATACTAAAGATCAGAGTGGTACAGTGAACAGACTAGGTTCTGGACAATAACTAAATGAGTTGCCTTAGAAATCAAGTGTCTAATGCTGTAAAAGTCCCAATCTTCACTTCTACCTTATGAACAAAATAGTATAGTACGAGGCTCACAGACTGGCCCTGTGGAAGGTCCAGGGCCACTCGCCACAGACCAGAAGAGACAAGGCTTAAACTGCTTCAACTTTACCCTCCTCCTCTCAAAAGGCCAGTGTGAAAAAGTGATGAGAGTGAGCAGTTACTGCACAGGCAGCCTGGTCTTTGTGGAAGGCCTGAACCAGGAAGCAATTCAGTGCTACCAGGTCCAGGCAAGGGGTTCCCTGCTGCACCCAGGACCTGGTGGGAGGACCCAGGAAGTGTGTAGCTGTAGCTGTGAGTCTGTACTCCAGACCCAATCCACTCATTTCTATGTTTTTAGACAGAGACAGAGAACAGCACACAGAGGCGCCAAACCCCTCCCAGTCATCTCCCAATTTCCTAATATTTTAGCCAAAATGACCAGGATGCAATAAAAAATATGACCTGTCTGATCAAGAGCCAAGAGAATCATAGCCTGAGAAGAGACTGTAGATCAGACAGTGTCGATGTCAAGACCATCAGGGGTCAGAGTTACTGGGCACAAAACTGAAGTGGCCATGAATAAAAATGCTTCAGGGCCTGAAGGTGTGGCTCCATGGCAAAGTGTGTGCTTACTGTGTCTGAGGCCCTGAATTTGACCCCGAGAACTAACAAATAAGTTAAGAAGGCAATAAAAAAGTTTCCGTGAATAACTGTAACTTCCCTGGAAACAAGTGATAAACTAGAAACTCTAGTAAAGAAAAAGAGCCTGTTGGTTTGTTTTTTTTTTAAAGGAGAAGAAATGAACATTATGAAAACTGAAAATACAATAACCAGCACAGAAAACGAGATATCAGAGAGGTCTGGGCCAAGAGACTCAAGACAGTAACAAAAGTCCCAGCATTAGATCATCAGAGTCCCAGCTAAGAACAGCATGCATATATTCAAGGAAATTATGTCAAGAGATGTGCTAATTTATCAAAAAGACAAACCTATGCATTCAAGTCACAAAGCACATTGCAACAGAACAAATCCAAAGAAATTCACACCAAGTCACAGCACAACTCAACTCAACTCAACTCAACCAAAGGCAGGGGCGTCTCAGGGACAGAGTGGGACAGCATCTTTCCTGTGGGGAAAGGTCAGGGGCAGAGTGGGACAGCATCTTTCCTGTGGGGGAGAACATGATGACAATGAAGCCTGTTTCCGTGCAGCTTCCTCCCCAAGGCTCAGGAACCATCTCAAAAGAGGATGCAGAGAGATTGTAAAAGAAAATAGTGTCTTCTTGACAGAGGAGGACCGCTGTGCTCAAGAACTCAGAGCAGGCACGGATCCCTGCACTGAGGTCAAGCCAGTTGACAGAGGCACTTCTCTTTAGTCCCCACCTCTAGCTGAGTGGTTGGCGACTTCTAGAGGAGGGTGTGGTCTCTGGTTGCTCAACCGTACTCCAGTAGATGGCCTCAAACCCAGGAGTGTGTAGGCAACACTTACTGGACTCAGTGGGTTATGGGAAAAGATGAAGTTGGGAAGGTGCCATCAAGAGCTTTGGGGAGTTCAGAGAGGGAGTGGGAGGTAAGGATGATCAAAATACATTACATGCTTATATGAACGTCTCAAACAATAAGCAGTTGTGCACGCACGTATGTGATGGCCCATGCAGCCATCCTGGTACTCAGAAGACTGAGACAGGAGGAATGCTTCAAGTTTTAGGCTAGCCTGGGCTAGATGATAAGCCCCTCAAGAAAAAAAAATCAAAACAATATCTGTACCTTCAACAAAACAGCGAAATAAACTTGATGCACACATGTAAACTAACCCCAACACTCGCGAGGCAAGATGACAAATTCCAAGCCAGCCTGGTTTACATAGTAAGGCCTTTTCTCAAAAATTAATTAATGGTTGAAGGTAAGAAAAATGAGAGAATTTTTCTCAGAAGTACCATTACAGAACAGTTCAAGGAAGTTGCTTAGACATCAGGGAAGTGAGAGGCTGCAGCCCTGGGCAGCAGCTGCTGGTGGTAGGTTTCGACTCCATGGCCCCCACCCAGGACCTGCGTGCCCTGTGCCTGCATCCTCCGGGATGGTGTCACCTAGCACCGAGTCAACAACAGCTCGTTTTACAGAATCCCTTTCCTCTATGCCTTTGGTGCTGTAGCCTTGAGCCCAGTTGTCTTGAGGGGTTTACGTTTTCTATCAGGACCTGCACCCAGACAGCTGGGAGCTGGTTGCAGCAGGGACCCAAGTGCATTGGTTTTACACCCATTTCAGGCTGTGACTCCACCCACCTCATGATGTCTTCATAGTCATGAGCATGAACGGCCTGAGACCAACTCTGAGTCTTCCATTGCTTTGGATTTCTGAATCAGTGAAGCTAAACACAGGACCAGGCCGTGAAAAAGCTGAGAAGTTGATGAATCTGGCCTTGTGAGGGGAATGTGACGGATGGGTATAAAGCACGGTGTTGGCTCCACCAGGCTTTAAGCAGGCAGCCCTAGGGTAGCAGCATTTGGGCTTGCAGAGATTTGCCTGCCAGGGGTAATTCCAGGTACAGGACAGCACCTAGCACAGGGCCTGCTGCCCTTCAAGGACCACACCAGGCCCCACCCCTCACCAGCTTCTCTAGCTTGAAAGCTCATTGTCACACACACAAACAGGTGGCTCTGTTTGGATTTGCACACGGAAGTAATACTACAGATGGAACTCTAAACAAAAGTGGTTTAGGAAAAATCTAGAACATTCCAAACCACTTAAGCTGTCCTAGAAAAGTGGAAAAGGCAGTGTCGATGCCAATATTGTAGCTAGATCATATTTCAAACTGCCATCTGCATGTGATTGTGAGATGCATATTAACTGGGGAATTATTATAATTCTACCATAATTTACTACTTTACCAAAATAAACTAGCAAGATAAATAAATACTGCTGCCTATGCCCAGTTGACTAATATGACCCAAAGAGAAATAAAATATTAGAAGAGGAGATGTCAAGATTAGGCTAGATTAGTGACAGAATCTCAGGGTCCTGTTTCAATATAATTAAATATGTGATTTAATGTGTTTTTAGCTCAGAATCATCGTAAAAGGTTTTTAAAAATAATAACATAGAAATGAAGACACCCTCACCCAGGCTGCAGAGGAATAAAGGTTGTCATATTTCTGCTCTCTCCTGGCAGGGCAATCCATCCCCATCAATCCTGCATGCTGCCAGGGGACACAGGGATGTTTTCCTTCCAGTCACTCATGGTCATTATTTAATGGAGGGTAGCAGCCACCGTCTTCATTAATATATTAACCTATGCCTCAAAGAGGCCTTGCAGTAAACTAACTGACAACTCCTCATGACAGCTTTATGTCACAGGGCTTAGGGACATTAGCCATCTGAAACAATGGCCTCTCGGAGAAGTCCGGTGTTCCGACTCCAAGGAAGATGGCTAGCCGGCACAGAGAGGTATCCCTGCGTCCCAGCTTACAGTAGCAGCTTAACAGCTTCAAGTCTAATCTAGAAGAGCAAGTTAAAACCATTCCTGATATGGGGCTGGAGGGGCAGCTCGGCAGTTTAGTGCACTGGCTGCTCCTGCAGAGGACCCTGGTTTGGTTCCCTGCCCCCACACAGCGGCTACCATCATCTCTAACTCCAGGTGCAGGGAATTTAACACCCTCTTCCGGCCTCCACGGGCCCAAGCATGCATATGGCAGTGTATGCCTACAATCCCAGCGCAAGTACAAGTGGTAGCAAAGGGATCCGGAGCTCAAGGCCAGTTTGGGTTACATAACAAATTCAAGATCATTCTAGGCTATGTGAACCATGTAGTTGTGGTTGCATCTTGTTTGTTTGTTTGTTTGTTTGTTTGTTTTTGTTTTTCGAGACAGAGTTTCTCTGCATAACCCTGGCTGTCTTGGACTCACTCTGTAGACCAGGCTGGTCTTGAACTCACAGAGATCCACCTGCCTCTGCCTCCCGAGTGCTGGAATGAAAAGTGTGCACCACCACCGCCCAGCCCAGCTATGAGGTTGCATCTTTAAACATTATAGGTCTGTAAAGCCAAAGACCAGGGGCTAGTGGATATTGTTATGCGGGAAAGGGGGAATGCATGTAATAAGCTCATTTGTCCACTACTCAAGAATTAAAGGCTCCTCAGGCTGACTCCTGGCCTGATCACCCCAAAGCATTGCACACCACAGCTTCCTAAGCACTTCTTTAAAAGAAAAGTATAAAATGTGTGTGTGTGTGTGTGTGTGTGTGTGTGTGTGTGTGTGTGTGTGTGTGTGTGTGTGTGTATGCCCACGTGCACATCTGCCACAGTTTGTGGGTTGTGGTCAGAGGGCAACAAATGGGAGTTGGTTCTCTGCTTCCTCCATTTGGGACCTGGGCCTTAAACTCGGGTTAGCAGGGTTGGTGTAGAGACCCATGTAATGGAAGTTTTGGTTTCTTTGTAAACTCAGTTATGTTATGTAAATATGTTTTTGTCTTAATCCCAAGTGTGGGATATTAGTTTGGACTTTAGTGTGTCCACAGTGGATAACTGCCTCCTGCAGGGCATGGTCTTTGTCAGCTGGTAATGGCCTGCCTCGTGTGGCAAGGAGAGGGACATGCTCTAGGACTCTGAGGAAGGTAAATAGGAGAGGTGTGCTGTGTGGTGGCAGCCTGTGGCATATAGCAGTTTGGAGAGACCAGAAACAGACAATATGGTGGCTTGGAGACAGACGGAGGACACTGCTTGCTGTGTTTGCTGTTGATGGAGATTGGCATTGCCCCAAAAAGAACCCAAGTGACCCTAAACAGCCAGGAGGAGGGAAGGGGCCTGCGCCCTCTCTCCACTAACCTTTGTTCTCTCTTACCCAGGGCTAAGGGGTTGGTGGAAGGGAGGTAGAGGCTTACCTAAGTAAAATACAGTTGCAAATCAGGCATCAACTTGGCTGTCTCACCGGTCCTGATGCAGCTGGCTGCATCCTATTAAAGTTACACACACACACACACACACACACACACACACACACACACACACACACACACACGCAGATGTGCTGCCATCATGCAGAACATGTCTGTGGACTCTGCTTCCCTTCTTCTCCTCCTCCTCCTCTTCCTTCTTCTTCTCTTCTTCTTCTTTTTTATGGGGAGGGGATTTGAGCAAATGGCTCCTCATTTCAAAAAGGCTTTTGTCAACATTTAAAATCAAAGCAGTGACACCTGAGGTTCTCTTCCTCCCAATTGCCTCCAACGTTAGGTTTTGAGTGTTTATTTTGAGACAGTCTCATGTAGCCCGGGCTGACCACAGCTTCTCCAGGCAACAATGACCTTCCCGCATCCATCTCCCAATGCTGGGATTGTGGGTATTCACCACAAGGCCCAGTTTATTGCTGGAGGGAACTCTGGGGCTTCATGCAAGCTGGGAAATCACCCTACTAACACAGCTATACCATCCAGCCCAGACTCTGCTTCTTTATTTCCAAATGACTCATGGTACCACGCCCTTCACATCACTGGTCTAGAAGGAAACCAACCACGGGAGACCACTGGGTTTGATCCTCTGCAGTAAAGCAGATGCTGCAACCTTGTACACAGAGCAGTCACTAGAAAGGGCACTAGTGGCCATTGTGGGAGCCCAAGAAGCCCCACTGCCTGGCTGATGCACATATGACCCTATGCTCTTTATTATTGTTGGTTTGTTTTTTTTTCTAGACAGGGTTCTCTGTGTAGCCCAGGCTTTCCTGGAACTCATTCTGTAGACCAGGCTGATCTCAAACTTGGAGGTTTACCTGCACCACCACTGCCCGGTGCAGCTCTCCCTCAGGTGTGTCAGTAGGCCTCACTGATGACAGGGCTCTCATAATCCATCCCAGGTCACTGTCACTCAGGCTATAGACAGATGGAAATGATTGAGCTCTGGCTTCGCACAGTATTGTGCTGAAGTCACATGTGTCACAGAGGCGTTTGCTCTTGTGTTTAAGGGTGGCTGTGAGGCAGGAGAGCATGGATAATAGCTTAGCAGCTGGGACTCCGCTTGGATTGGCCTGTGTACATCCTTCTTCTAATAATCCATCTGGTAGCTGAGCTTGTTTATCTAAATGTGCTGTGTGTATACACCTCCCCCCCCCGCCCCCCTCATCCATGCACCTAGGCATCTGTTGGCAGCCTCAGACTCGCACCTGCGTGGGCTAAGTGTACACCCCTCTCTGAGCTGAGGTAAGTTTCCCCTACGCTGACAACCATCACACCTGGACACTTTATACTCAAACATATATTGTCTTAGTTAGGGTTTTATTGCTGTGAAGCAGCACCACTGACCATGACAACTCGTATGAAGCAGACCTTGTAACTGGGCCTCGCTTACACTGTCAGAGGTTTGGTCCACTATCATCATGGCAGGAAGCGTAGCAGCATCCAGGCAGGCTGGTGCAGGAGGAGCCGAGAGTCCTACATCTTGATCTGCAGGCAAGGAGAAGAAGACTGTGTCCCACACTGGCCATAGCTTGAGCATAGGAGACTTCACAGCCTGCTCCCACAGGGGCACACTCCCTCAACAAGGCCACACATACTCCAACAAGACTACACCTCCTCATAGCGCCACTCCCTATGGGCCAAGCATTCAAACACATGAGCCTATGGTGGCTATACAAATTCAAACCACCACATAACCTCAATATATATATAGGCCAATCTAGTATGAAGTGGTTTTAGGTACATATGTACTCAAGCAAAGTTTTAAGGAACATTTCTTATTATGATCATATTCTTATGCATAAATGGGTGTGCATATGATTAAAATGAGATATATTATCAGAAAGGGTACAAGCAGTAGAAATATGGTTATGTGCCCTAATCTACCAATTAAAACAGAACCATACTCACTATACCTTTAGTAGCCAAAAGCCTTCCATCTCTTTTGTTTGTCTTTGTTTTTGTTTTGTTTTGTTTTTTCGAGACAGGGTTTCTCTGTGTAGCCTTGGCCATCCTGGACTTACTTTGTAGACTTGGCTGGCCTCGAACTCACAGAGATCTGCCTGCCTCTGCCTCCCAAGTGCTGGGATTAAAGGCGTGCGCCACCATGCCTGGCTGCCTTCCATCTCTTGAACCCCATAAAAGGAAACCCCAAACAGTAACCTTGAGTAGCTTCACTGTCATGGACCACTGCTCTCTTGCAGTATAAACTGCCCTTTTTACCACTTTCCTTGGGAGAGGTTTCTTTGCTACATTTGCAAACCTGTGTAGGCCTTTATTTCAATTCTTAGGACCTGAAAACACCTGGCCCAGACCCCAGCCATCAGCAACAGCACCCACTGTGGGCACAGGGATGAGAGGAATGGAGCCTGGCCTGCCCCTTGTCCCTGTGCGGATTGATAGCACCACTCAGCTGCACGGGCACAGTGTGAGGTAGCCCATCTGTCCAGCAGCACCAGTGTCTACTCACGTAGGTGCTGCCAAGGGCACATGAGGACTCTCCACTACGGGCTGCATGGGAACGTTTCAATGAATAGCTGTTACATTTGTCATCATGTGTGGCGCTGTCTCAGAGGGAAGAGAGAACGTCTCTGAGGTGAGGATGGCGGCCCAGGACATCTCCCCATCCTTCATCTGCAGTATCCAGCACCTCAGGGCTCTGGCGATGTGGGCCATCTGCATGCTCTGGGGAGTCCTTCTTACTCAGAGTTCAACATCTGCTGAAGATTTCAGCTCCAGCCGCACCCATACCACTTCCTAACACACAGGTCTCACCCCCCCCCCCACCCGTGTGCCATCTCCAGCCAGTTAACTCGTACTGGCACCATGGAGCACGCATTCTACAGAGTCCCAGGAGCACATTCTGGTTCGAAACCCCTCAGCAAGCTGCAAGGGGCTGTAAGAGGTCTGCCCTCCAATACTCCTGGCTCTCCCTGCTAAGAGGCCCAATTTCCTTGCCTTCAGACGGGAGCTAGATCCCTAGAGCGTCTGGCTCAACTTGCAGACAATTCCACCAGAAGAGGCACCTTCTCCCCAGCAACCACCTGCTGCTTGTATAACCCTGGGGAGGGGTCATGAGACTATTAGAAAAGGGTCTAAGCTTTTTTTAATTAATTTATTCATATTACATCACAGTTGTTATCCCATCCCTTGTACCCTCCCATTCCTCCCTCCCTCCCATTTTCCCCTTAATCACTTCCCCTATGACTGTGACTGAGGGGGACCTCCTCCCCCTGTATATGCTCATAGGGTATCAAGTCTCTTCTTGGTTGCCTGCTATCCTTCCTCTGAGTGCCACGAGGCCTCCCCATCCAGGGGACATGGTGAAATATGAGGCACCAGAGTTCGTGTGAAAGTCAGTCCCCGCTCTCCACTCAACTGTGGAGAACGTCCTGTCCATTGGGTAGATCTGGGTAGGGGTCCGATGTTTACTCCACTTCTTATGAAGGAAGGACTGTTTCCATACAGAAGAGCTACACTACAGCCTGTATAATTCGAATTGCTGAGTTCTCTGTCTCTACATTGCCCTAGTTTGTTTCCTGTTGCTATGGTAAACACCACAACCAAAAGCAGATAGGGGAGGCAATGGTTTATTTCATTTTACAGCTTACAACCCCTCGTGAAGGAAAATCAGGACAGGAACTCAAAGCAAGAACAGGGAAGCAGGAACTGAAATAGAAATCTTGGAGTGGTGCTGCTTATCGGCTCATTGCTCGTGGCTTGCTCTGCCTGCTTTCTTATACAACTCAGGACCCACAGTGTGCTGGGGCCTTCCACAACAGTCGTTAATAAAGAAAATGCCCCCATAGACTTACCCACAGGCTAATCTGATGGAGGCAATTTCTATTGACTTATCTTAGCTGGAGTTACTTTTGGTGTGATGAAACACCATGACCAAAACTACTTGGGAAGGATTTATTAGGCGTATGCTTCCACATCGCTGAACATCATCAAAGAATGTCAGGACAGGAACTCAAACAGGGCCAGAACCTGGAGGCAGGAGCTGATGCAGAGGCCACAGAGGAGTGCTGCTTACTGGCTTGTTCACCATGGCTTGCTTAACCTGCCTTCTTATGGAACGTAGGACCACCAGCCCAGGGATAGAACTACCCACAATAGGCTGGGCCTTCCCACATCAATATCTAAATAGGAAAATGCCCTACAGGCTTGCCTACAGCCTGGTCTGATGCAGGTACTTTCTTAACTGAGGCTCCCTCTGCTCAGATGACTATAGCTTATGTCAAGTTGATATAAAACAAGCCAGCACATCACATGCTTGAAGAGGGTGCTTAAAACTTTTTGAGTTTTCTTAGTCTTATCAGTCCCCTCTTGAAACATTGAGGAAATGTTTCAATGCATAATAGCTATACAACAGTGTATATTAATTAGGATTGCTGAATTTTCTGTTTCATAATATTACTATATAATGTTCCTCTCTGTCTCTGATAATTTTCTTTGGTCTTAAGCCTACTTTATTGGATATTAACCTGAAGTGGTAGTTTCTGGTTTCCTTTAAAAACTCGGTTGTGTCATGTGAGGTTTTGCTGGAAGCTGTCTTGTGTGAGCATTGTGATTTTGGCCAGCTGAAATCATCCAACGGTAGACTCTGAGAAGAGACTATAAATAGAAACCCACAGACAGTGAGAATGCTTTTTGCACCACTAAGCTTTGCAATGGCTCACATTGCTTCTCTGGTCTTTGTTTTTCTACGCTTCTCTTAGCAGAGAGAAATGCTCCAGAGACCTTCTCATGCGTGGCACTCTGGCCGAGTCCTCTGACGCGTGCTGACTTGGTGGAGTTTTGCCGTTTCTGCTGGATCTTCCTGCTGCTACTGATTCGTGTTGCTGTTTGGTGTTTGCTATTTGATGGAACTGCTGGTATTCTGACAATGAAGAATGGAATCACCCTACCTCTGGTTGGTGGGTTGGAAGGGAGGTAGGTAGAAGCACTTAAGAACCCTAAGTAGCCGGGTGTGGTGGCACACACCTTTAATCACAGCACTTGGGAGGCAAAGGCAGGTGGATCACTGTGAGTTCGAGGCTATCCTGGTCTCCAAAGCAAGTCTAGGACAGCCAAGGCTACACAGAGCAAGCCTGTCTCAAACAACAACAACAACAATAATAATAATAATGATAATGATAAACAAAAAAACCTAAATAAAGTAAGTTTGTGAAAAATCTAAGTCTACACTAACCAACCATGTTTTCCTTTCATGTTACATCAGATATATCTTTGTCAACTTTTTCTTTCAAACTACCATTTTTGATATCTGAAGTGAGTTCCTTCAACTGCATGTGACTGGCTCATCTTCTTTAAATCTCCTCTGTTAATCTCTGTCCTTGACATTTTGTGTAACTAGCAATACAATACAATATTCTCACACCTGCCATTGATTTTTCATTTTGTTTATGTTATTTGTTTGGTTGGGGTTGTTTTGTTTGGTTTTGTTTGGTTTGTTTGGTTTTTTGAGACAGGGTATCTCTTGTATCCCTGGCTGTCCTGGTCTCACTTTGTAGACCAGGCTGCCCTCAAACTCACAGAAATTCTCCTGCCTCTGCCTCCCAGCGCTGGGATTAAAGGCCTGCGCCACACCCAGCTTGTTTATGTTATTTGTATCTATGTTTTGCCTTGTCTTTCTAAGATGCCCTCAAGCAATCAATCAATCAATGCAACAAAGTAAAAACAGGAAACCTATTTGTAAGCTTTCTGTGGTAGTTTGTGACTACTTCTTCATGTAGCTTTGCTCACAGTTGCTGTAGCCTGTTCCTCTCTCTTTTGCGGCTCTAGGGATGCAATTGTCAGATTTTATTTCCTGAAGCTGTTCTTCCCAGCCCCGAGTCTATTTTCTCTGTCAGTCCTTCTCTGACATTCCCACCTCTCTCTTCCAGTTCACTCTCCCTCTTTCCCCTTCACCCTGTAGGTGAAATCACCCACTGAGCTTCTCATTTTAATTATTTCATTTTTTTTCATTTCCGAAATTTCCACTTGGTTTTTCTCTATATTTTGCATTTATCTTCTGGGATTTTTATTTCACTAGCTGAGGCATTTTTATCATAGCTGTGTTAAAAGTTTTTGTTAAAATAAACATTTTGACATCTCTGCCAGATAGGTATAAAGTCCAGGTTTTCTATATGGTCTCCCATGGCACCATGCAGCACAAACACTGGCTGTCTCCTGATGGCGTCACAAGATGGATGTTGTGCCCTAACTCTATCTAGTCTTCGCTGACACTCAGGGGTTGGTTTTCCTGTGGAGCTTGATTTGAATGGAGCAGTCTTCATCTAAAAGCTTATCGCAGTGCTGGGCATGGTGGCACATGCCTTTCATTCCAGCACTTAGGAGGCAGAGGCAGGCAGATGTCTGTGAGTTCAAGGACAGCCTGGTCCATATAGTGAGTTCCAGGACAGCCACCACTACAGAGTGAGACCTCGTCTCCTGTGTTAGAGGCTTTCCCTTTCCTGGTTATTTGACTATGAAAGGCAGCTCATTTCGTCTGTGCTGGCTGGTGTTTCTGGGTTTCTCCTTCTTCCCTTCCAACTCGGAGACACAGAAGGCAGAAAGAAAACCCAGGAAACCCAGTCCGTAGTACCCTCTGGCTCCAGCATCTCTAGTGAGTCTCTCTTCTCAGCGTTCAGCTTTTCTTAGATTGTTCTTAGGTTGTTTTGCATTTCTTTTGCAATTATTTTAGTTGTCCTTAGCAGGAGAAATGAAGAAATATTTAACCTTTCTTACTAAATCAGAAAGAACAATATAAAATTTGTGACAATATAAATGTTGAGTTTTAATTTTAGAGCCAAGGTAACTAGCTCAGTGGTACTGTGCTTGCCTGGGATACACAAGGACATCTGCACGGATTCCCCAGCACTGAAAAAAATAAACACACAGCCCCACAGGTATCACTAAAACTTCTTCCACTCTGGAGAATTTATACCCAGACACATTTTTGTTAGTGTTAGTTTTATAAAATTGTGTTTGTTTTTCTTTTTTTTTCTCACAACCCAGCTATCACACAAATAATTGAGTCTTTTATTTTTTTTTTAATAATAAGCTTCACAACACAAGAACTGAACAGTTATTACTCAGTTCTTAACCCTCTAAGCTAATTTGGTTTCCTCCCAACTTACATCCCAGAGATACTTGCACTTTGTAGCTTCCTTGCTTCAGCTCCTCTCCTGGTGTCTCTTGGACCTTTGCCTACTTCCTCCTCTAACTCCTCCTCCTCCTCTGGCTGGCAGGAAGTCCAGCCCTATTCTCTCCTCTGCTCAGTGATTGGCTATAAACTGCTTTATTGGCATATCAGGGGACAGCTGGGTAGCAGTGTTTACATAGCACTGAGACAGGAGAATCTCAGAACAATGACTGCTACCAGATTGGAGTGGAGGGTATTGTACTGAAAACAGCATTTGAATTACATAATAACCTTATGCGCATTTTGGGTTTTTTGTTTTTAGACAGAATCTTACAATGTAGCCCTGATTGGCTTGAAATGCTCTAGGTAGAGCAGACTAGCCTCAAACTCAAGAAATCCGCCTCCAGAGTGTTAATATTAAAGGCGTGTGCCACAATGTCTAGCTCACAGGCATAAATTCTAATTTTTGATCATAGCTGCTTTTTAAAAAGATTTTATCTGCAGGTGTACACACAAATAGAGCACTCATATACATTAAATAAATAAATTTTTAAAGCTTTTATCATTTTGATAACTCTACATGTATCTTTGAAAAACATTTAAGGGCTGGGTGGTGGTGATGCACACCTTTAATCGTAGCACTCGGAGGCAGAGGCAGGTGGATCTCTGTGAGTTCGAGGCCAGCCTGGTCTACAAAGAGAGTCCAGGACAGGCAAAGCTACACAGAGAAACCCTATCTCAAAACAAAACAAAACAAAACAAAAAATATCCCAGATGCAGTCAGTCTTGTGGGGTATCTTAATAAATGGCTTGCCATGGAGGATCCCCAGCTCTTGGCAGCTGCTCTTTGGAAGTGGACTTCCTCCTTCATTATATATGTATGTGTTTTGCCTATATGTATGTGTATATATGTGTGTGTGTATGTATGTATGTATGTATACAGGTATGTATGTCATGTACATGCCTGATGCCCTTGAAGGTCAGAAGAAGGCTTTAGCTCTCCTGGGACTAGAGTTACAGACAGTGTGAGTCACTATGTGTTGTAAGAACCAGTGCTCTTAACCACAGAGCCATCTTCCAGGACTATCCCATGACTTTATAAAACTCAATCATCAACTCTGATGTCTGTATTGCCAACCTGGCAGAGTCTAGAATCACCTTAGGCACAAATCTCTGAGCATGTCTGTAAGAGACTATCTAGGTAGAATGCATTGAAGGGGGAAGACCCACCTATATGTGGGCTGTGGTCCTAGATTACATAAAACAGGACACAGTAAACTGAGCACCAACATTTCTTCTTACTTCCCGTGGATGCAAACTCCTGCAGCCATGCCTTAAGCCACAGCAGACTTCTCCTCGACCTGTAAGTCAAGACAAACCCTTTCTCTCCAGTCGCTTTTGTCAGTGTCTTACCACAGCAATAAGACAGCAGCAATGAAAACCTTTTTCTGACTTTACTGGTGTATAGGGTCTGTCTTCCTTTTTACATTTAATTTTATTTTTACTTACATGTATGTGTGGGTGCTGTGCACGCTGGTGTCAGCAGAGGGCAGAAGCTGGTGTCAGATCCCCTGGAACTGGAGTTACAGAGGCTTGGGAGCCTCCCGGCATGGGTGCTTGGCTCTGAACTCTAATCCTTGACAACCTGAGTCCTCTGCACAGGCAGAAAATGCTCTTAACCACTGAGCCTTCTTCTCCAGCCTCATCAAAGAGCAACTTTTAAAACTAAAAACTCTTAACATAATATAATTTAAAGATAGACACATTTGATTCTTGTATACTGAGGACTAGAAGTAGAAAACATTAAGTCCTTGTGTTCTGTAATTAAACTGTTGATTCTGTGGGAGCAGAAAACTTTGCATGTACAGTACAGTAAAAACAGTACAAGTCAGCTGGGTTTGGTGGCACACGCCTTTAATCCCAGCTCTCAGGAGGCTGAGGCAGGAGGATCTCTGTGAATTTGAGGCCAGCCTGGTCTACAAAGCAAATCCAGGACAGGCAAGGCTAAGACAGAGAAACCCTGTCTCGGAAACAACAACAACAACAGCAAAACCTAACTACAATTCATAACCTGTGCTTCAGTGTTTGTCATGATGCGGCATGGATGACATGTGTAATACAAAGTGTGTCTGTTACAGGTTCAGGACCAGGGCTAACAGGCAATGTGGTAGCTCATCCCTGTGATCAAGCCTGACACTCAGGAGGCAGAGGCAGGAAGATATCTGTGAGTTAAAATCTATCTTGGCTTACATAGCACATTTCGGACTAGCTGGAACTACAGAGTGAGCCCCTGCCTCGCAAAACAGAACTGGGGCTGCAGACCAGGGCTGTGGTAAAGTCACATGGTATGACACAGTTAAACACAGCCAGAAATACCTGCCTTTGTGGAGTAGTCCATTTGAAACTATTGTTTGGTTGCTGCAGACTCAAAAGCCTTTACAGTTACCAAATGTTTCATAACACCCAGGATAGACTTGTGACCCACAGTTTAGGGACCTGTGGGCTTGATAATAGAAAAACGCAGAGAGAATAGGAGGAAAGTAGAGGAAAATCAAAGCACTAGCAGGAAGGGATAATGCCTCTGAAAGTCTCAGATGCAGCCTTCCACTGCGCAGATGGGCTGGACAGACCAGTGGGAACAAAGGCTTCTCAAGGACCTTGGTAATTGGGTGAGATTGATAACTACAGTGAAAGCCACAGCATTAATAATAAAGGGACCAATGACACAGACAAATATATTTACAAGTCACTGACTCAAGTTGAGGTCTGCGAAGACCCAGATGTATTACTGCTTTCAAGTTTATTTATGGATCCATGCCCTAATGTGATAAACAGTTGGCTTGTAAACTAAGGATACTGAAAACTACTACATATAACTTCAGCTGTTTCTCCTTTTACACGATGTGAGAGATGTCAGCAAGGCCACTGGTCCAGGATAACTCCTTACTCATCTGATGAATGGATGAGCGTGTCAAAGGATGAGTAACCTACAGCTAACTCATAATAAACAACATCTCATTCCCCTGTGGACAACTTGGTGAGAACACCAAAGTTCTACCACAGGGCCAGCAGTGTCCCTCTTTAAGGCCAGTGTGACAACACTGTATAGGCAAGTGCTGTCCAAGGCTCATGGAGAGAAATGGAGCCCCTAGACTTTCAGTCGAGCCATTACATAAGAACTCCAAGAGGAAAAGACAGAGGATCAGGAGCCTCTCAGACCTCACCTCCACCACCCCCCCATTGCCTTACAGCCCCAAAGTATATAGAAAGACCTTCTTCCACCTTTCCTTTCTCCTTCCTTCCCTCCCTCCCTTCCTGTCTTAGTTGTGGTTACTATTGCTATGATGAAACACCGTGACCACGGTGACTCCTATAAGGGAAACCTTGAATTGGGGTCAGAGATTTAGTCTTTTATCATCATGGTGGGAAGCATGGTGACAGGCAGGCAGATATGGTGCTGGAGAAGCAGGTGAGAGTTCTACATCATGATCATCAGGCAGCAGGAAGAGAGAGACAGAGACAGAGACAGAGAGAGACAGAGACTGGGCCTGATTTGAGCATCTGAAACCTCAAAGCCTACCCTCACCCCCATACTTTCTCCAACAAGGCCACACCTACTCCAACAAGGCCACACTTTCAATAATGCCACTCCTATGAGTCTATGGGGGACATTTTCATTCAAACCACCACAAAGGGGAAAGAGTTTATTTCCCCTCACAGTTTCATATTATCAAAAGCACCGAGGACAGGAACTCACACAGGGCAGAAACCTGGAGACAGGAGCTGATGCAGAGGCCAGGGAGGAGTGCTGCTCACTAGCTTCCTCCTTGTGCCTTGCTTTCTTATAGAACCCAGGACCACCAGCCTAGGGCAGCACAATCCACAGTGAGTTGGGCCTTCCCACATCCATCACTATTAAGACACTTCCTTTCAGCCAGATCTCATGGCATTTTCCAAATCAAGGTTCCCTCCTCTCTGATGACTCTAGCTTGTGTCAAGTTGACACAAACTAGCCAGGAAACTTCCTTTTCTTTCCTTTCTTTTTTCTTTCTCCTTCCCTTATTCATTTGCTCAGCAAATGTCAGAATGGCTCTTATGTTCCAGGAGTGAGGAGGGCTGCACTGCAGAAGCAGAGCAAGACCAAATCTGAGCTTTGCTCTCTAGAGACCGGCACGGAGACAGCCAACCACAAGGAATCCCAGCAGGACCGCTAGTGGAGCACCTCTCACACCTGTGGGAGCATGGAGGACTCCTACCTGGAACCCTTGGAAGATTAAGGGCAAAGCAGAGGTTGGTCATACCCTGCCTAACACAGGCTGGGCCTTCAAGGCTGAGACATTCATCCCACTTTATTGTGATACTGTAGATTAGAGACAGAGCTGCTAAAGATCTGAAATGGAGGAGCGGCCAAGGGAGACAGGTGCTCTGGCTCCAGTCTTGTGTTCCTCTTGCCCAGTGCCTGCCCCTCCACTCCAGCAAAGTGATTCTCACTGCTCCCCCACTACAAAGGTAACCCACATCTATACCAACACATTGTTCATGAAGATCCTCTCAAGACCTTAGGGTATCAGGAAAGCCTCTTTGGAAAAGGGCCTCTATCTGGCCTTTTCAGAAGAAGGTTCCAGCCTTCTCCATTATTTTCTACAACCTCCTCCAGATGACTCTTTCATCCTCCTCCTCCAGGAAGCCAGTGAGGCAGCACACAGCTGCCTCATAGTTCAACCCCATGACACCTCATGATGTAAAGGCAGTGACAAAATTCCAAGTCATACCACACTGGGTAAACCAGAGTGTCCATCATTGTGGTCCTCAACCCAAGAAAGTCCTCCATCTAACTTCTCCAAACAGAGCGAGTGTCCCCCTCCTCTACACGGAACTTCCATCTAACTTCTTGGGGGCAGGTCCTCCATGTAATTTCTTCAGACAGAGCCCCCATGTCTCTTGTCTTAGTTAGGGGTCACTATTGCTATGATGAAATACCATGACCAAACCAAGGTTGTTGGAAAGGGTTATTTGGAGTCCACTTCCACATCATCGTAGTCCCTCACGGAAGGAAGTCAGGACAGGAACTCAAGGAGATCTGGAGCCTGGAGGCAGGAGCTGATGCAGAGGCCATGGAGAATTGCTGATTACTGACTCACTCTTCTTAGCTTTCTCAGCATGCTTTCTTATAGAACCAGCCCAGGGATAGCACTACCCACAATGGACTGGGCCCTCCTCCATCAACCACTAATTAAGAAAATGCCCTACAGCTAGATTTTCTCAATTTAGTTTCCCTCTTTTCAGATGACTCTGTTTGTGTCAAGTTGACACAAAACTAGCCAAGACCCCCTTGCTTTAGACAGACACTCCATCTGTCTCTCAAAAGGCTGTATCCATTGCTTTTGTGTCTCTGTGGCAGAAGGCCTGACAGAAGGAAGTTACAGAAGAGCACACTTATTTGGGATCATCCAGAGGGTGTCTGTCCACCACAGCAGGAAAGGCCTAGAAGATTGGTTCAGATGATGTCAGCAGGAACATGCACAATAGAGTGTTCACATGGCAACTGCCC
The DNA here is from genome assembly GCF_964271855.1 of Acomys minous. Lineage (NCBI taxonomy): Eukaryota > Metazoa > Chordata > Mammalia > Rodentia > Muridae > Acomys > Acomys minous. The sequence goes on from NC_140487.1 coordinate 43,260,525, forward strand.
AGGCAGCAGAGAGAAGGACAATTCGAGTGCCCCTGGCTTGCTCCTTTTCCTTTCCATTTCATCTGGACCCTGCCCATGAGGTAATGCAAAGCTCATCCCTCTGGATATGCCCCAACAGACGAACCAAAAAAGAGCATCAGTGTCCCGGGTGATCATAAACCCAGTCACAGCTTGCTTTCTGTAGCTGCAATAACCACCATGACCAGCAGCACTTGGGGAGGAAAGGGCTTATTTGGCTTACACTGTCACATCACAGCAGCAAAGTCACAGCAAGAACTCAGGTCAGGAACCTGGAGGTAAGAACTGCAGCAGAGACGGCAGAAGAACAGTGTTTGCTGGATCTCTCCCAAGCTCTGTTCAGCTGCCATTTCTATGTGATGGTTAAATTCTTTAACTCCATTTTATTCTAAGCATCCATCTTGGCACATACTGGCCATTTGTCTCTGACTGCAGTCCCTGGAAGATAAGTTCCCAGTAACCCTGAGTCAGTGACACCCCTTTCTCCACAAACCCCCAAAATGCTGACCATCTACTCGATATGATATGACTGTTTTTCTTTTCTTTTTGTCTTCTCTAACTTGTTTAGACAGATACCCAAAGATGGTTTTGAGTTGCCTTAACCACTTAACTTGACAGATCATGCCAGTCTTTGTTTACTTACATAGATATTGAAGGTCTTCTTGTGGGTTTCTCCTTTAAAAAACCTTTCCCCATACCCTTCCTTCATGACAATTTCAAATTTGGCTCAGAGATTGCTCCTCTTGCTAGCAGGTAATCCATAAATCATTTAATTACAATTTGATTGAGTCCATGGTCTTTCCCAGGAGTCACAAGCTCCATCACACCTGTTCTTCCTATACCTCCCCCTGATTGCTTGGGCAGAAGTGGCACCACCTACACTGGGCTGGGCCCTCTTACACTAATAATTAACCAAGAAAATGCCACCAAGATTTGCCTACTCAACTGAGGTCACCGCTACCCAAATGAGCCTGGCTTGTGTCAAGTTTACCAAAAAGCCAACCAGCACAGCAACCATCACACAGGCAGGGCATCCTCTTCCAGACAGGCTTTCTCCTCCTGCGCTAGTCAGCAGCCCATCTCCCTTCAAGACATTCTCTTGGTATCCCGTGGGATTCTACAGGATGTCCTATCACTGGCGAAGACACTAGGCTGTATGGTCCCTGTAGTCACAAATTGTACAACTCAAGCAGGAGCTGCACCATTGCTACCAGCAATAGCAGTAACCTTGTCAGCTCCTGCCTCTGGACATGTATTCAGCATTGTTCTAAACTCTCCACAACTGTTACCTCACCTGATCTTTATTCATACCCATAAGGTCAGCAGTATCATCACAGTCATTTTACAAAAGCCAACCTCTTGCTCGTTTGTTTGTTTGATTGTTTGTTTGTTTTTCAAGACAGGGTTTCTCTGTGTATAGCCTTGGCTTGACCTGGACTCACTTTGTAGACCAGGCTGGCCTTTAACTCACGGAGAGTTGCCTGCCTCTGCCTCCCTAGTGCTGGGATTAAAGGCGTGAGCTATGGCATTCAGCTCAAAAGATTCTTGAGAAATCAAGGTCCGTCTGAGCTACAGACTGAGAAACGGTCTCAAAGTAGAAAAGAGAAAAGATACACAGAAAAACAGCATTTGCTACCTTTCCTTGGTTACTCATACTTGCACGGAAATGCCAGGATGTGTGCGAAGTGCAAAGTTATGCTACAACCAAAACAAAGAACTAGCGCTTCAGTTTTCAAAGGACTCTATTAGTGTCTGTGACTGCAGCCCTCCGATCAGCAGAGGGCACCTCCCTCCCATCCCAACTTTTTGGTCGACAGAAGCGCTCACCCGGAAGTCACGCCCTTGCCGGAAGTGATGCAGCGCAACATCCCGGAAGTTAGCGGCGTCTGCAGGCATGGGTGCTGCGGACCGTGTTGGAGTGCACGGGCGCATGGCTCAAACGAAGCGTACCGGCAGCTGCCGCCGTCCGGGCGGCGGGAAGGGGCCGCTGAAACGGCTGCGTCTGGCCGTGGAGGACTTCGTGCGGGCTACCTCCGAGAGCGAGACCTGCGAGGGCCGCGGCGCTGTGTCGCGCTCCCGGCCCGGTGGGCGAAAGAGCCGCAAGGAGCTCCGTAAGGAGAAGCGACACCTGAGGAAAGCGCGGCGCCTGCAGAGGACCGTGGGCTCTGGGGCAGGGGACCAAGAGGGAGGTATCGTTAACGGCGGCCGGGAGACCCCGTTGCCCACTGAGATACGACTGATCCCCGCCAAAACCACAGCGACTCGCGCTGAAGCCAAGGCTTCCTCCGCTAACATCAAAGCCTCGGCGACCCAGGCTAAGGCCAAACCTTCCTCCTCCAAAGCCACGGCGACTTCAGCTCAAGCCAAAGCCAAAGGTGCCCCCGGAAAGCCCAGTCCTGCCACCGCGGCCTCCAGGAAACGGGCACTTCTAGCGGCCAACGAGGAGGAGGATCGAGAGATCCGGAAGCTGGAGCGATGCCTCGGCCTGAACAAGCGCAAGAAGAAGGGCAATGGTAACTCGGTGCCGCTGAGCTTCGCGCGCGACGGGCTGGACTACATCCTGGGGGCCCTGGAATGTGGGAAAAGCGGAGGCCTGTACGAAAGTAGCGAGGAAGAGGAGGAAGCCAAGGTGGAGACTGCACAGACACTCTTGGAGAGTGACCTGGAGAGCAGTTCCGAGGAAAGTGAGGAGGACTCAGTCTCGCAATCGCAGCGGGAGGATGAGGAGGATGTGAACTTGGAAAGGGAAGAAGCAGAAAGTAAAGGGAAGAAGAGAGTACGCTTTGCAGAAGTCGTAGAAAAGAGTGAAAGTTCTTCGGAGGATGACCCAGAACATGAGGTATAACACAAACAATCTGTAGGGCTCCTAGGTTGTCACTCCAAACGGGGTGAGAGGGCAGGGTGCAGAACAAACAGCATTAGCACTGACACATAGTGTCAGCCGCAGCCTGCTGAGGGGCAGCCCTACCCGGGGCCGGTCTAGGTATTTATAAAGCTTCACTTCATTAAACAGCAATATCCTGTAACGATAGCTGCCCAGGCCGGGTGTGTACGGTAATCCCAGCACTCTAGGAGGCAGAGACGGGTGGACCTCTGAGTTCGAGGACAGCCTAGGCTATGTACCCAGAGAAACCCTGTCTGATGGGGGGCGGGGGAGGGGGCGATGACAGCTGCCCCAAGTTCTCATGAGGTTGGTAAATTTTAGTTGCAATTTTACTCCTGTCTTCTAGGAGAATCACGGTGTTGAAAGTGGCGAAAAGTACATCCCACCTGGGTTGAGGGGTGAGGAAGCAGTGGATGTCCGTAAGAAAGAAGAGCTAGAAAGGCTTAAGAAACACGTTAAAGGCCTAATTAACAGGTAACCTTGCAGAATTATGATCTACGATCACTAAGCCATAGACATTATCTGCAGTGCAGATGGTGGGGGCAGGACTAGACAAGGTTTTGGATGCTTGTTCTTGGTGTGAGATAACTGAACTAACCGTGAAGAAGTAGGATGCTCGGCTGTTTGATATTGCCCTTGCCATGTTTGAAGACAGCTCACTGGGTCATTCTGAGAAGCAGGAAGGAGCAGGGCGTGGTTCTGTGTCCTCCAGGGTGCCTGGGGGGGGGCACCCTGTTCTGACTACAATTTGTAGACCAGGCTGGCCTCAAACTCACAGTGATCCACCTGCCTCTGCCTCCCGAGTGCTGGGACTAAAGGTGTGCACCACCACGCCCGGCAGTTTTCATTTCCTTGTACTAAATCCCATCATATCCTGTCACTTCACCGTTTCCTGTCGTTTTACAGCATGTTCAGCATAAGCGCAGGGACACGCTAGCTATAAGAGCCAAGTGTTTGTGCTATCCAAGAGATATACAAGTTTACACTTTCTCTCTCTTTTGTTTTTGTTTTTGTTTTGTTTTGTTTTTTGAGACAAGGTTTCTCTGTAGCCTTGGCTATCCTGGACTAACTTTGTAGACGATTCACCTGCCTCTGCCTCCCAAGTGCTGGGATTAAAGGCGTGTGCCACCACCGCCTGGCTCCAGCTCAAGTTTTTTTAACTCACCACCTAGGAATGATCATTGCCTCTGGGGAGGATATTAGATCAGGTTAGCTGTGGGCATATGTACAGACTTAGAGAGTATCCCAAGCTATGCTTCAGTGGCTGTGCTCTGCTCAAAGACGGTTACGTTATTTCAGGCTTCTAGAGTGTGTTATGAGCAGTATGCACCAGGGTTTTGCAGTGAAGTCAGCATGGTTTCTGAGTGAGACATATACTTAAAATAGAATGTATCAGTGACTCTCTGCTCACACTCCACTCCAGATTGAGTGAGCCAAACATGGCGTCTATAAGTGGGCAGCTAGAGGAGCTGTACATGGCCCACAGCAGGAAGCACATGACAGACACGCTGACTGCTGCCCTCATGGATGCCTGCGTCACTGCCTCAGCCATGCCCAGCAGACTGATGATGGAGCATGTCCTCTTAGTCAGCATCCTTCACCACACGGTCGGAATAGAGGTGGGTGCCTTTTCCCTGTACCTGAGCCATGTCATCTGGAATGGTACTCCAGCATGGTCAGTGAGGTTGAGAAGTGAAGGCCGTGGCCTAACTACCTCAGAAGCCTGCTGTGCAATATCGCCCTGGCTTTCTTAGGAATTGTGCTTCTGTGGTGTCCCTCCTCCCCCAAGCACTATGCTTATTTTCACATATGAATGTCTGAGTCCATTTTCTTGCCATTACAAAGTGTAATGGATGCCCTGGACCGCTTTCCTGGTGCCCTATGATCACAGTAATTGACAGTGTTTTGTGGCTGCTGTGGTGCCTCCCCATCCTAGACCACACTGAGACAGTTCAACAGACTTAACAGCATTTGAGTGAGTTATTTTAAAAGTCATAGATGTGACCACCACAGCGCATCAGGAATTTGCTTGGTTTGAAAACCTGAAATTATTGGTCCTGCTTCCCATTTCAACCTTTGCTAATAGCATGAAGGACAATGAGATGACTTGTTCAGGGGGAAGTCATTACGGCACTTTAGCTAATGGCATCCACTAAAGCTGCCAGATACGCTACACTCTCAGGATGCTGCTGGTTCCCATTAAACTGCTGAGAAAAGCCACGCAGGAACTCATGGAAGGAAAAATGCTAAAGGCATTCTCAGCCACTTAGAGGGACCTTCCCTCAGTCACTTAACGTTCAGGCCTTTGCAGATTTGTGTTGAAAGTCACATATAGATTCAGTGATAACATGATTTTTGTTCCTATTTTTAAGTTGTACTAGTATGTTTAATTTTAAAGACATAATAGAATTTAAACTTTAGCCTGTTGCTTCGTTGGACATACCTGTGTGCTGAAAACATACCTGAATTAGCATCTCAATGTTTCTTGCTCTGAAGCATGCCGACTGTGTTAACATTGTGCCTGGGTGTAAGGTGATGTACTGCTAGGAAAGGTGTCCTGAACTGGGGATCGAGCCTCAGGCCTTTAGTTTAGGCCTCCAGAAATCAGTATTGCCAGTCTGTTGTATCTTTCTGGATTCTTCAGCATCGTTGTTTTGCAGTCTAGCAATCCTGTGTGCGCTTGCCCATTACACTCAGAGCTGGCTATGGATCTCATGAGCCCTCCTGTAGACACGTGCCATACCTCATGTGAATTTTAGCTTAAATCCACTGACATTGAACCAGATTTTGACCAGCTGCCCACAACATATTCACCCTTGCCTAGTTCCTGGAGACCCAGACCAAATGCTGGGAATCACACCCAGTGGTGCCTGCCCTGCCTGTCGGCCCCAGAGCACTGTGTGAGCAGCCCTTTCTCCCCCATCTATCACAGCTGCCTTACTCGGCTCCTAGCTGGATGTTCTGCAAGAGAAAATTGTCACAAGATGATGCCACCAGCAGGAGTCACTGCTATTTCTGCCTTCAGGTTTTATTGCCTTCGTTCAGAACCATCATAGGTTCAAGTCCTGGCCTTCCTCCTCCCCAGCACACACTTAGACACTATAAATAGAATGTTCCAGAACAGCAAGAGGACAGTGCCATAGTCATCTTGCCCAGCTTCACCCATCCTCTGCTAGTTCTTGGCCTGGTGCCATTTCCTGGCTATCATCTTTACATGGATTCTAACATCAAACTCATGTCCCCAGATGGGAAGCAGGCTCCTTCATACTGAGCCATCTCAGTGGCACATTTTTTTAAAATAAATTTTCCCAGGGAGCTACAGTGATATCTGGGTAAAAGCCACCTGGTTGATGATTCTAAAGATATGAGAGTATCTTTACAGAAAAGATCCGTATGCCCAGGCAAGCACTCAGTACTGTGTCTGTTGTCTGGAATCTTCTCATTGTATGAAGAAGCCCTAGTTACTGAAGTCTGCATTCTTAGTCATCAACGCCCCTGCTGGAATTCTTATGCCACCTGTAGTCACATTGCACTGTACAGGTAGGTGTTCATGCAAGGTCCCAGAGTGACGTGGTGACATTTTTTCCATCTCCTGCAGGTTGGTGCTTGCTTCCTTGAGGCTGTGGTAAAGAAGTTTGATGATGTCTATAGAGATGGAGGTGAGGGGAAAGAACTGGACAACCTCTTTGCCATGATTGCTCATTTGTACAACTTCCACGTGGTACAGTCTCTGCTCATCTTTGACATTTTGAAGAAGCTTGTTGGAACTTTCACGGAAAAAGACATTGAGCTGATCCTGTTGATGCTGAAAAATGTGGGCTTCTCGTTGAGAAAAGATGACGCCTTGTCACTTAAGGAGCTGATCACAGAAGCCCAGGCCAAGGCCAGTGGGGCAGGCAGCAAGTTTCAGGACCAGAACAGGGTAGGAGTGCCACATGACCTGCTGAGCACCCATGAAGCAGAATGACAGCACGTAAATGAGTTTTTGGCTGCTCACTGTAGTGTCCATGCCCCAGTGGTCTTTCTTCTCTGCCTTAGCTAGGTGTGCTTTTGTCTTTAGTCTGCAGACTGACCTTGTTTGTGAGGGCTTTGTTTTGTTTCCTTGGATTTTTGAGATGGAGTCTCACTATGTAGCCCAGGCTGGCCTCAGAGTCATGATCCTCTTCCCGGTGCTGGGGTTACAGATGTGTACCACCATACACTGCTTGAACTGGTTTCTTCAAGAGCTCGTACATATTTTATGGTTGAAATGGATTTGTTTGCCCTCAAGTTGTTTCCCAGGAGGCTACGCACAGGCTTGAGTGTCAGCCTGGGTCAGATGTGTGGCGCTGCTTCTGAGCAGCAGAGGCTTGGTCTTACCTATCAATTCCCCATCTGTAAAATGGACTCATAGGTCCCACCTCACCTGAGGGGTTAGGACAGCACCTGAGAAGCCCTCAAAGAGACACCAGTGTGGGAGCCCAGGGCTTGGCTAGAGAGACGATAAGCCAGGTCTGAAGCCTGTCACACATGGGCCCAGGGAACCAGGTTTTCTTCTTGGGTGGAGGAAGATCTGAGCTAATAGTTCATTGGCAGATGCTCTACTTTGGTGGCCACTTTGACCCCAGTGTAGAATGATGGGAGGTGGCCAGAGCAGGGGAAAGGGCTTCAGGAATATTGAAACAAAAATAGGCTGTGGTGGCAGTGGGTGTAGCCTTCAGAGTCAGAACTGAGTAACTTTTGGATGAGAGTTTGGGATCACCCTGTGGGCCGTGCAGGAGAGCTGCCTCTGAATAGTCAAGTTGGCATCTAGATAAGTCTTGGGGATGGGTTTGCCAGGAAGGGTTCTGAGTCACCCTCAAACCAGGCCTGGGGTTGTGGAGTGGAGGAGGGAAAGCCTCTGGGTGGTGCTGAGGGTGCAGATACCACTATTTGAAAATCCTGCCTCCCTGAATGAAGTGTTGAAGATAGGCGAGACTGCATCTAGGCTGTCAGTGTGCGGATCAGTGGTGGCCTCTGCTTCCACTGTGAATCGCCAGTGACTGCTGATGAGAGTTTGGGTGGTTTGTCTCTTGTAAGGTACGGTTTATGTTGGAGACGATGCTGGCTCTGAAGAACAATGACATGCGTAAAATCCCTGGCTACGATCCTGAGCCTGTGGAGAAACTGAGGAAGTTACAGAGAGCTCTGGTGAGTAACACCCTATTCTGGCTTGTCCTGAACCTCCGTGTCATTAGGGACCCATTGTGACAATGGTTTAGCCTATGTTCAGCACAAGTCTTAGAAACTGTACATCTCGCCAGGCGGTGGTGGTGCACGCCTTTAATCCCTGCACTCCGGGAGGCAGAGGCAGGCCGATCTCCTAAATTCAAGGACAGCCTTGGACTACACAGAGAACTGCTGTTTTGACAAAAAAAGAGAAAGAAACAAAAATAAACTTTACATCTGTAGTGAGATTGCGGAGCCTCCATGCATAGAAACCATCAAGTTTATTGACTGTCCAGGTGCTGAACTGTATGATAGCTTTCTCTGTTGCTACTCAGAAGGCCAGGCCCCACCTGGACCAAGTAGCTCTCCTCAGATGTTCCACATATAGTGTTACCAGTCAGCATGAGATGGTCACCATGTCATAGTCACTGATGCAGAGCCCAGGTTACATACATGTGGCTGGTGGGCACACAGACCTCACACACAGGACACTGGTTGTTGATGGCTCTTTGTGGCACTTTTCCAAACAAGCTAACTGTCCCAGTTGTCCATCATTCATTGCCATAGTCATACACCAAAACTGCCATTGTCAAACAGAGCATGACAGAAGTGCAGAGTGTGAGCCAGCTGAGGCCCTTCAGGAAGCCTTTTCTTTTAACCAGGTACGCAGTGCTGGCTCGGGTTCCGAGACTCGGCTTCGAATCTCATGGGATGGCATCTTGAATGCAGAGCAGACTGGTCGCTGGTGGATAGTGGGGTCTGCATGGAGTGGGACCCCGATGATTGACAACAGTCATCACGCACACCTGCAGAAGCCACTTGGAGGAACGGTATGAAGACAGTGCCTGGCCATGGGCTCCCTGCTGTGTCAGAAGTCTGCGCTGTCTAAAGTACCTCCCTTGTTAGTGCTGAGTTCTTGAAGGGTACCGCACAGGACGTGTCATAGAAGTAGCTTGTGTCGGCTATGATTCCTCTGTCATTCTGCTTGTTAAGAGTTCTTAAAAAGTTCCAAACTCAATTCAGACAAAATCTAGAAATGGAATGTGAGAGGCGTGAGAATGAAATTCATTTGAGAGGAGCTGTTGTTGGAACTTGGGTGCATGCTACTCCCCGAGGTATAGGTTCTAGTCCCTACTGTGCGTTCAAATTGTGCTCCAATTCCCTTCTTGTCTTTCCTGCCTGGGACCCTCGTCTCACTTGGTAGTTGTGGCTCTGAGGCTGTGGTAGCAGCTGTATGAACTTGGTCTTCAGCTGTGCACAGGTCTCCTCCACCTCCTGAGAAGGCTCCTACTGAGCTCTTCTCCCTTTGCAGGCATTGCCTAAGAGTACAGGCATGATATTTACATGCACTATATACGTACAGTTCACAGTCACCGTGTGCTCAAATGTGTCTGTTTCTGAGGACGTGGGAGGGTCTGGGCACCGATCTCTCTCTTTTCAGGTTAGCTCCAAGATGCTGGAGCTTGCTAGAAAGCAGAGAATGAACACTGACGTCAGAAGGAACATCTTCTGCACTATAATGACGAGTGAGGACTTCCTGGATGCCTTTGAGAAGCTGTTGAGGTAAGCATTGGTGAGAGCATTTTGACCTTTAATAGGCGTAACAGAAGTAAGTTGATTGAGGTTTTTGCTTTTGGATAATTTGAGCAACTGAGTCATCCCTGTTACTGTCCTTTCACCTGGCCTCTGAGTCCCATGTGACCCTCATATGACATGGATCCCTAGTAGTGTGTCATTGGTAAATAGCATTGTGTAGTGCAAGATTTGAGAGCTTGGCTGGCAGTATTAGGTGACCAGCCATGACTGTTGCTTGTCAGGAATTGTTATCTCCACCTTTCTGACTCTTAATATAAGACACACACACACATATATATATGTATATATATGACTTATAGTATGGTTTTCATAACTGTAACTTTTACTACATGTTTCTAAACAATTGAATGTTAACCCCTTCCTTTATCTGCTTTAAACTTAGAAATAAGTGCACGTCTGATGATTGGGTTTTCTGAACTGGGCCTTATTGATAATGGAAGCCTGGGCTTGCTTACGTTTCTGAGACCTTATTGTCTACTGAATGTCAATAGCACTGACTGCCGCAGTCAGTGCTGCAAGGTGGTACAGCCTATCGTCCTAGCACTGTGAGGCTAACGCTGGAGAATCATGCTTCCAGGCTGCACCGGACTTAACAGTTACTCCTTGCCCACCCAACTTTTATTTATCAAACTCATTAGCCAGGCTGGCTTGTACCCCAACAGTGTGAGGCCCTGGACTCTAGCATTCCAGCATTGCAATTGTTTTTTTTTTTTTAATCACTGTCTGTTCTTGTGGACATTTAACCCCATGGATTGATGAGTGCCGCTGAAATGAAACTGGTTGTTTGGATGGCCCACACACACCTTGAGCAGAGCGCTGCTTCTGTTGGAGTTGGTTGGTTGGTTGGTTGGTTGAAAAGGCGTGGGTACGACCAACAGCAGAGTTGCTATTTTCTCCTAAGTCATAGAGCTGCCTTTCTCTACAGAGATTGGATTCAGAGGGCAAACAGCTGGGGCTAAGTGGGCTCAGTGGTAGAGGTCCACTTGGCATGTGCAGGGCTGTGGGTTCAACTTCTAATTGCTCCTCCCCAGAAAGAAGAAGGGCAGTCAGTTGTTTTTAACTGCCAAAGCTCACATTCATGTCTACTCCCATTGACGGGTAGAGCAGCTGTGGTCCTGTTGGTGCGTGTGATTCTTGGCTGTCAGCTCTGCAGAAGACTGAGCAGCAAGGTTCACACCACAACACGAGTAATTTAAAAGATTCTTCCCTGGGACAAGAAGCCAGACTTGGACAGCCACTTCAGGACTGTTGACATGTTCACACAACAGAACTAGAGTCACAGAAAACTGTCATGGTGGCCTGTGTTTCAGAGAGAGTGCCTGCTACAAAGGAAGAAGGAGTTTTAGGGGCTGTGGAACTTCCTGTGTTTCCACTGTGGTGGTTGCTACCTGACCCTGTCCATACTCACAGGACTGCACACAGAACAGAATGGAGTTTCCTGTGAGTTTTACCTGTAGAGAGGGTGTCTGGGGGTTTGAGACACGTCTGCCTGTATAGCTCAAGCTGGTCTTGAGCTCACAAATCTCCCATCTCAGCTTCCTAAGTGTTGGGTTATTGTTACACAGCACCACAGCCACCTAACAACATAAACCAGTCCTCAGCTTTGTAGCTTCTATATAACTTGGGCATTGTGCTGCGCCTTACAAGACATTTGGCCATGTTTTTGGGAAAACAGGCCCACAGAAGCTAGGGACAAGACTGGACAGTGGCCTAATATGTGGCTGCAACCACCGTCTTTACCAACTCACTTCCCACTGGACACCGCAGACGGGAAGGAGCTGATTTTGCCATAAAAGCTGAAAGCAGACCTCCATCATCCCTTGCTGCCTGTAGCAGGTGGGAGAGCTGGTCCTGCCGTTCACCAGCCTCGGCACAGTAGAGCTGACCCTGTGGCTAAGGCACAGGTGAGCCGACTCCGAGGACATGAGAGCAGGGAAGCTGACCCTTGCTGGCTGCTGCATTGGATCAGCTAGCCAGGGCAGTACTGGAAAGCTCGCCCTGGTGGTGTGGATGCAGGAGAGCTGGTAGCTAACTGACTCAGCTACCTTTCAGGCCACAGCCAGGGCTGTGAGTTGGCACATCCCAACATTTACCCATCTATGATCTGCTGGAGCTTGTGAAGGGGCTGGTCCTGCAGATCCAAAGCTGTGGGATCTCCGTGACACAGGGCAATAACAGGGTATCCTAGAGGAGTCCTGGTGAGGATGCAGTATTGACAGTGTAGCAAAAGCCAGAGGCTTCAAACCAGACCAGTGACTCATTTCAGTGACCACTTGCAAGTAAAGATGTGTGGACAAAAGGGTATATTGTGTGACACACTATAGCTTCCACCATAAGGTTCTTTTTCATTGTTTGATTTTTTTTTTTAACTCTTACTTTCTTTTGTGGGGGAGGTTGCAAGGGCGAAGGGCAGATACAAAGGGATGGGGAGATGAGTTGGATTGGGGTTCATGATGTGAAATTCACAAAGGATCGATACAAGTTTTTAAAAATTGAAAAGATATGTTCTTATTCTGGCTGTTTGTCTACAGGCTTGGGCTGAAGGACCAGCAGGAGAGAGAGATCGTTCATATCCTCATGGATTGCTGCCTGCAAGAGAAAACCTACAACCCGTTCTATGCTTTCCTGGCTAGCAAGTTCTGCAGCTATGAAAGGAGATTCCAGGTAATTAGAAGCCGGGCGGTGGTGGCGCACGTCTTTAATCCCAGCACTTGGGAGGCATAGGCAGGCAGATTGCTGTGAGTTCGAGGCCCGCCTGGTCTACAAAGTGAGTCTAGGACAGCCAAGGCTACACAGAGAAACCCTGTCTTGAAAAACCAAAAAAAGAAGAAGACGACGTCTGTGCATTGGAAAGGTAGGGTAAGGTAAAAGGGGTCCCGCCCAAGGCATCTTGTCTGTCACAGCTGGAAAGACTGTGGCCAGGCTGACTGGAGTATTTCAGGGTACCAGTCTCTTTTATAAGTTGCTAATGTTTCTTCAAACCCATTTGTTGATATGTGGAACAAAACTACAACCAAAAGGGACTTCTGTTATGGTGTCAGGAAAGGACAGTGAAGTTGTTCTTAGTCCTGGTTTGGCTTATTGATAGGTAACTAAGGAATAGAGTACCTTTAAAGTGGGATCCAGCTGAGTCCTCCACTGATTTGTTACATTTTAACTTTTTTTTCTTCTTTACTGTTAACTAGATGACTTTCCAGTTCAGCATTTGGGACAAATTTCGGGACTTAGAAAATTTGCCAAGCACTAAGTTTTCAAATCTGGTTCATCTGCTGGCACACTTGTTGAAGACAAAATCACTTCCACTTTCTGTTCTAAAGGTTTGTATAATGCAAGAAATTAGAAAAAGCAGCCAAGATAGTATATTTCTTTTTATTTATTTTTGTTTTTTAAATGCGTTTTCTGAGCTTCTGAAGTGTTCTTTTTCTTTTTGGTTTTCGAGACTGGGTTTTTCTGTGTAGCCCTGGCTTTCCTGGAACTCCATCTGTAGACCAGAGAGGCCTTGAACTCACATCTGTCTGCTTCTGCCTCCCGAGTGTTGGGATTAAAGGTGTGCCATCCTACCCTCCAGCTATGAAGCGTTTTCTTTCTTCCTTTCTTTCCTTTTTTTTTTTTTTTGTTTGTTTGTTTGTTTGTTTTCCCCCCAAGACAGGGTTTCTCTGTGCAGCTTTGGCTGTCCTAGATTCACTTTGTAGACCAGGCTGGTCTCGAACTCACAGAGATCTGCCTGCCTCTGCCTCCCAGAGTACTGGGAGTGTTTTCGTTGTCATAGCCATCACAGAAAATACCCAGCTACCACATTATGAAATTTTACTTAGAGAATTAGTGTCTAGTTACAGACTCGGGATTGTTTTTGTTTTATTCTGCTTTATTGAGTGGGGAGGGGGTGGAGGGGAAGGTCATATGTGCCAGAGGTCAGAAGACAACAGAATTGGTTATCTATTTCCACCACATGGGTTCTGAGCACATCAGGGGTGGTGGCAAGTGCCTTTACCTGCTGAGCTATCTCATCAGCCCCAGTAACAGGCTGTTTGATAATCAAGTGAGGCTAATATCCTGTTCCTGGTTATACAGTGCTGAACTGCTCACAGCTCCGTGGGGAACATAGAGTGAAGTAGGACTTTGAATTCAGGATTACTAATTGCCGTGGTAAAACACAATGCCCAAAAGCAACTTGGGGAGAAAAGGCTTTATTTCACTTACACTTCCAATAACAGTCTATCACCAAAGGAAGTCAGGAGATGATGCAGAGGCCTTGGAGGAACACTACGCAGCCTGTTTTCTTACAGAACCCAGGACCACCAGCCCAGGGATGCCCCCCCCCACACACACAATGGGCTGAGCCCTCCTACACCAATCACTTCATCCTATGGAGACTTGTTTTCAGTTAGGTTTCCTTCTCTCAGATGACACTAGCTCAGGCTTTTCTCCTTCTAAAGATGCACTTGTGGATCTTCACTGCCAAATACCATAAGACGATAGTTCTCCACCCCTGCACTTGGAGCCTTCAGAGCCTTGAAGCACAAGTACTGAAGACAGTGAAGCCTAGGCACGGGGGTGTGGGGGGTGGGATTCAGGGTGAGTGCTAAGCTCTGTGTCCTGTGTGTGACACTGCTGCTCTGCAGGGCAGCCTCCTGTGTCCTGTGTGTAACATTGCTGCTCTGCAGGGCAGCCTCCTGTGTCCTGTGTGTGACACTGCTGCTCTGCAGGGCAGCCTCCTGTGTCCTGTGTGTAACATTGCTGCTCTGCAGGGCAGCCTCCTGTGTCCTGTGTGTGACACTGCTGCTCTGCAGGACAGCCTCCTGTGTCCTGTGTGTAACATTGCTGCTCTGCAGGGCAGCCTCCTGTGTCCTGTGTGTGACACTGCTGCTCTGCAGGGCAGCCTCCTGTGTCCTGTGTGTAACATTGCTGCTCTGCAGGGCAGCCTCCTGTGTCCTGTGTGTGACACTGCTGCTCTGCAGGGCAGCCTCCTGTGTCCTGTGTGTAACATTGCTGCTCTGCAGGGCAGCCTCCTGTGTCCTGTGTGTGACACTGCTGCTCTGCAGGGCAGCCTCCTGTGTCCTGTGTGTGACATTGCTGGTCTGCAGGGCAGCCTCCTGTGTCCTGTGTGTGACACTGCTGCTCTGCAGGGCAGCCTCCTGTGTCCTGTGTGTGACACTGCTGGTCTGCAGGACAGCCTCTTGTGTCCTGTGTGTGACACTGCTGGTCTGCAGGACAGCCTCCTGTGTCCTGTGTGTGACACTGCTGGTCTGCAGGACAGCCTCCTGTGTCCTGTGTGTGACACTGCTGCTCTGCAGGGCAGCCTCCTGTGTCCTGTGTGTGACACTGCTGATCTACAGGGCAGCCTCCTGTGTCCTGTGTGTGACACTGCTGGTCTGCAGGGCAGCCTCCTGTGTCCTGTGTGTGACACTGCTGATCTACAGGGCAGCCTCCTGTGTCCTGTGTGTAACACTGCTGCTCTGCAGGGCAGCCTCCTGTGTCCTGTGTGTGACACTGCTGGTCTGCAGGGCAGCCTCCTGTGTCCTGTGTGTGACACTGCTGGTCTGCAGGACAGCCTCTTGTGTCCTGTGTGTGACACTGCTGGTCTGCAGGACAGCCTCCTGTGTCCTGTGTGTGACACTGCTGGTCTGCAGGACAGCCTCCTGTGTCCTGTGTGTGACACTGCTGCTCTGCAGGGCAGCCTCCTGTGTCCTGTGTGTGACACTGCTGATCTACAGGGCAGCCTCCTGTGTCCTGTGTGTAACACTGCTGGTCTGCAGGGCAGCCTCCTGTGTCCTGTGTGTGACACTGCTGATCTACAGGGCAGCCTCCTGTGTCCTGTGTGTGACACTGCTGCTCTGCAGGGCAGCCTCCTGTGTCCTGTGTGTGACACTGCTGGTCTGCAGGACAGCCTCCTGTGTCCTGTGTGTGACACTGCTGGTCTGCAGGACAGCCTCTTGTGTCCTGTGTGTGACACTGCTGGTCTGCAGGACAGCCTCCTGTGTCCTGTGTGTGACACTGCTGGTCTGCAGGACAGCCTCCTGTGTCCTGTGTGTGACACTGCTGCTCTGCAGGGCAGCCTCCTGTGTCCTGTGTGTGACACTGCTGCTCTGCAGGGCAGCCTCCTGTGTCCTGTGTGTGACACTGCTGGTCTGCAGGACAGCCTCCTGTGTCCTGTGTGTGACACTGCTGATCTGCAGGGCAGCCTCCTGTGTCCTGTGTGTAACATTGCTGCTCTGCAGGGCAGCCTCCTATGTCCTGTGTGTTTGTCCTTCCTGCCTTTCATCAGAGAATCCTCACAACTTCCTGGGATTTCAGTTAATTCCAGAGGTCAAGTTGACAACCAGGAGTAGCTATTATAGGGCTCAGGGCACATCCCTGACCCTGTTCCTGGGCTCTTATCTGTGTCCCTTGCTCTTCTCAGGGGAGCTATTCTTTGGGGGGCAGAGAGGCTGGGGTTCTCAAGACAGGGTTTCTCTGTATAGCTTTGGCTATCCTGGACTTGACTTGTAGACCAGGTTGGCCTCTTATCTCAAAGAGATCCGCCTGCCTCTGCCTCCTTTTGTTCTGGGATTAAAGGTGCGAGCCATCATACCTGCCTCAGAGGATCTACTCAAAACAGCCTTGTTCCCAGGCTATTGTGCTTTCCTGTGCCTATATCTGCAAGCAGAGCATATGTGGGCATAGCTCAAGCCTCTCTGGGCAGTACTTTTCACCATACTCTATCCTCCTGAAGCTTTTTTTTTTATAAAGATCAAGAACAATTTTATTAGGATTTTTAAAGGGGCAACTACAGACAAGCTGTAAAACCCCAACAGCTGCCATAAGAGAGAAGGGAAAATGATCATGCAGTCCATTCAAGCTCACATGGAAGTCAGACCCAAGTCAAAACACATAGCTGTGTGTGTGATAACATTGGAGGATTTAGAGAAAGAATAAAGAAGCCCAAATTTTTGGAGGAAAAGCCCAAGTATTAAGGAAAGCATGCTTGAACACGATGGTAAAGCTGTCTGTAAGTTCAGCTCGAGTTTGTGTTCTCTCCATGTTGCTGTCTGTGGCTCTCTAATTAGTGACTTCTCTGTGGTGGGCACAGGGTAGGTACAGTGTGTTTATCCTCCTGCTAAAATTGAGGCTTTGTGCAGTTGTGTCTCTTTTCTAGAAAACAGAAGTATGTATGTGCTAATTGGCCTCTCCTATAACCAAATTCTCTGTGTGGAGTTGTAACTAAAGAGCTACCTCAAAATACAGAGGCAAGACCTGTCTCCCCTCTACAAATTAAATTCAGGTTTGGAGTGTATATCCCCCGTAGCTATGCTCCCAGGCGCTCATAGGGCTGTATAGCTCACAGCCTGGGCAGCAGCCTACCCTGCCAGCAGTACTCTGTCGTTGCCAGCAGTTGGCTCCTGGCAGCCAGTGTTGCAGAGCAGGAAGGGTCACAAATCATGGTAAGATGAATCAGCATGATGATGCTTTCCTGTCTCCTGACCCTTAGGTAGTTGAGTTCAGTGAACTGGATAAACCCAGAGTCCACTTCCTACGGAGAGTGTTGACTGCACTGCTGATGGAAACAGAAGAAGAAGACCTGGGTTTAATTTTTTCAAGGTATGTGCCTGGTATTCCCTGATGAGACACAGGAAAAGGCAGAGATTGCTGTTTGAGCTAGCATGGAGATCACTACCATTTCATTGCTGTTAGTTTTTAAAGCCAGGCCTGTGCAAATTATAACAAGTAGATATGTTAAGTCTTTCCTTGGGTTTCATTTCATTTTTTACGTATGAGGTACTGGGACTTGAGCCCAACCTAAGCATATGCTTCTACCACCGAGCCTTGTCCCTAGTCCTCAGGAAATTCTTAGGTGAAAGCTGGACGTTGTAGTTCACAACTATAAACTGTGGTGGCACATGCCTTTAATCCCAGCACTTGAGAAGCAGAGGTAGGTAAATCTCTGAATCTCAGGCCAGCCTGGTCTATAGTGCAAGTTCCAGGACAGCCAGGACTTGGAGGAACCCTGTCTAAGGGGAAACAAAAAAAGAAAACAAGCCCACAGATAAATAAATAGACAGACAGACAGATGGGTAGGTAGATACATTAGATAAATAAGTAAACTGGGTACCACCAGTTATGGCAGCACCCAGCATACTGGGTGCCAGGAATCCTAGCACCTTGGAAACTGAGGCATTAGAATTTCAAATTTGAGACCACTCTGGGTTACCCTTTTTTTAAAAGCCAGATATAGTGACATTCCTATGGTTACAGCTTTTCTGGAGGCTGAGTCAAGGAGGATTCTTGGAGGCCAGCAGTTTGAGGGCAGCTTAGACAGCATAGCAAGGCTCTGCCTAAAAATACACAGTTGGGGTGTCTCACTAGGAGACACCTATGCTATGCAAGACCTTGGGCTCTATCCCATCACCCAACCCCCCAACCCCCAAAATGCCTAAAACTAGGTTTTGCCTTGCTTCTTGAGGCACCAAGCTCTGAGGTCGGGAAGACAAGCCTCTCCCTGACATGTGTCTCCAATTCCCTTTCAGAGTGTCTGACAACCCAAAGCTGGGAATGTTGCGAGAAGGCCTGAAGCTCTTCATTAGCCACTTCTTACTGAAGCACACACAGGCTCACCAGAGTGCTGAGGAAGCCAGTCTGCTGAGAGAAAGAGCAGGCCTTGCATCCAAGTCTTTACAAGGCAAAGCCATCCTGAGAATGTAGCCAAAGAGTAGTGAGCATCTGACTAGGAGACATGACTGAATTCAAAGGCCTGTCCTGCCTGTAAGAACAGGAGGAATTGCTCTGAATGCCATGCTCTGTCTTGGTTTAATATTCTATTTTTGGATGCTTTGACCCAGGGTCAAATGTATATGTATGTAGATAGCAGATCAAAGGAAAGCCATGAGAGGAGGATCAAGATCATATATGGATGGCTTTTTTATCTTCTCTTCTTTTTGTTTTGTTTTGTTTTGTTTTTGAGACAGGGTCTCTCTGTGTAGCCTGGGCTATCCTAGACTCCCTTTGTAGACCAGGCTGGCCTTGAACTCACAGCGATCCACCTGCCTTTGCCTCCGCCTCCCGAGTGCTGGGACTAAAGGCGTGTGCCACCACCAGCCGGCTTATCTTCTAAAATATTGGTTAAAAGTTCAAAAACTGGGTCAAGAATGGTGGCACATGCCTTAATCCCAGCACTCAGGGAGACATCGGCGGGCAGATCTCTGAGTTTGAGGTCAGCCTGGTCTACATAGTGAGTTCCAGGTCAGCCAGAACAAATTGAGACCTCATAAAGGTCTCATAAAAACAGCATCAAAACAACAGCAACAAACACATATATAGAATCACTTTTGAAAATGGAGACATTGCTGGAGAGATGGCTTAGAGGTTAAGAGCACTGACTGTTCTTCCAGAGGACCTGAGTTCAATTCCCAGCAACCACAGGGTGGCTCACAATCATCTATAACGTGATCTAATGTCCTCTTCTGCCATGCAAGCAGAGCACTGTATACATAATAAATAAAATTTAAAAAAAGAAAGAAAGAAAAAAAAGAAAGCCGGGCGGTGGTGGCGCACGCCTTTAATCCCAGCACTCGGGAGGCAGAGGCAGGCGGATCGCTGTGAGTTCAAGGCCAGTCTGGTCTACAAAGTGAGTCCAGGACAGCCAAGGCCACACAGAGAAATCCTGTCTTGAAAAACCAAAAAAAAAAAAAAGAAAGAAAGAAAATGGAGACATTAATCTGTAAAATAAAGATGTAAATTTAAAAAAAAATAAACCTTTTTAAAGCTTTTGTTGTTGTTGTTGTTTTTCTGTTTTGTGTTTTGTTTTGTTTTTTGAGACAGGGTTTCTCTGTAGACCAGTCTGGCCTCCAACTTAACAGCAATCCACCTGCCTCTACCTCCTGAGTGCTAGGACTAAAGGCGTGTGCCACCACACCCAACTTAAAGCCATTTTCTGTAGTGTGTCACCACCAGAGTTCTGAGGCTGGCGTGGGTCTATGGGAGGTTGGCTTGGGTCCATCCCAGAAGCTGCTGGCACAAGGCTGTGTAAGGTTGTTCATACTTAGTTCATCACCAGACTCTTCCCTTTATCATTAGACTTTTCCTGAAAAAAAACAAAACATGTTGGATACAAGAAGGCCATGTTCATGTCCAGATGGAGGAAGTAGCTGCACATCTCAGGCTTAGCCTTCTGTGTTGATCCTAGATTGGACAGAGGTGACGTTTCTATCTCCTCTGTGTTTGTTCAGGTCTGCATTAAGATGCAGCACCCTTTTCTCCACTTGATATCACTATGGACACCTAGATCCCCATTCTACCTGAGTATAGGCAAGGAACTACGGCCTGCTTTATTTATGTATGTGTTATTTATGTGTTTTGCCTGTGTATATGTTGTGAGCTGCCATGGGAGTACTGTGAACCTGGGTCCTCTGGAAGAGCAGCTAGTGCTTTTTTAACTGCTTAGCCATCTCTCCATCTTACTGTAATACTTTGTCTGATTGACAGTCAAACATCTGTACAGTTCCAGTATGTACAGCTTAATGAGTTTGGGGGAAAGTAGGCCCACATGAAACTTACCACCACCAAGTCATGGGCTATCCCCTCCTCCAAAGCCCATTCCCACCCCTTAATACTGGTGGCTTGGGTGTGTGTGAGTTAAGTACATGACACAGCTGTTAGCTGTGGCACCTGCGAGCATCACTGCCCCCAGCCCTTGACCAGCACCATCCACTCAGCTGCTGAGTTTGATTTAGCAATCATGGAAAGGTGAGGTCTACTGTTTTCCCTGTATCTGGCTTATTTCACTCAGTGGTGCCATCTATGTGGTCACAAATGAAGGACTGTTCTCTCTGAGATGGCTGAGCATGCGTTTAGACCATGTTCTCTGTATCCATTTACCCATCCCTGAACACTCAGGCCCTTGTGGGTGCTCCTACAGTGAACTCCGACCTCAGTTCCAGCCGTGGGCTTATCGTACCCTGTGGCGTTTCTATTGTTAGCTTTTTGAGGAACTTCCCCCACTCTTTTGCATAATGGCTGTACCAATTTTCATCCCACACACACAGTACAAGAGCTCCCTTTTTGTTCACACCCCTCGTCCCTTGTGATGGTCTGTTGTTTTAGCAGTAGCCGTACAGACAAGTGTGAGGCCATGCCGCATTATGACTTCGATTTGCATTCCCCTCATGATTAATGATGTGGACCCTTTTCATACTTAAACTTATTCAGATCCTTTGCCCATTTGTTATCAAGTTTTGGGGTTTGATGTTTGTCTTTTGTTTAGTTGTATGAGTTCCCTTTGTATTTTGGATATTAACCCCAGATAAGATACAGGATTTACAAATGCCTTAACCCATCCTGAAAGTTTTCCCGGTACTGCTTCTTGAGACATGACTCTTTTGTCTCATCTTTGTACCCTGTGTAAGTGTGAATTGATCCTGCTTTGGTCCTCTTGTCTGTTGTGCAGGGACCATTCTGCTCTGATGACAGCCACCATGATGTCTGAAATCAGGGAGAAGTAAATGGCTTTGTTTCTCTCAAGTTCACTTGGCTCTTTATGTTCTGTACTATAAATGAATTTTGGGAGTATTTGTTTCTGTTTTTGTGGGAAGGAAATGCCATTGGATTTTGATAGAGACTGCACTGAGGAGTGGAGGGAATGTGGCACTTGAGACAGTTTGAGACGTGGCCTTTTATCTGTGTCTGCCCTGTTTCCTTTCCATTACTCCATATCTCGTTCTTTCACTTTCCACTTTTTGCCTGTGTCCTTAGCTATAGATTAAGTCCCTGGCGCGGTGATTGTCAGATCTTGGGGCAGCTGGAGAGGAAGGTTGTTCTTATCCATCCACCTATCTTTCGATAGAGAAGTTCAGCTTTTCATATTATTGGGCTAGGAATATGGGATATTCACGGTTTTCTAAGTAACAAATCACTTGCATTCAGTTTGTGTTTCAGTTCCTAGCACTGCAAAAGTAAGAATGAAAAATAAAGTTGAGTTTTGCTAAGTGTAGCTACTGCTGTTTTATTGGTTGTCGTCTTCTTTGATTTGTTAGATTTTGTTTGTTTCATTTTTGTTTTTAAGTTTTTATTCTTTTGTGAATTTCACATCATACACTATAATCCCACTCAACTCCCCATCCCTCCAGATCCACCGTCCACCCTTACAGCCTCCCAAAAGAAACAAAACAAAGCAAAACAAAAGTCTCACCGTGAAAGCTTCGTGTGTGATGGTGTGTCACACAGTACACCCTTTTTGCCCACACATCTTTACTTGGAAATGTTCATTGCAGTGAATCATTGGTCTGGTTTGAGGCCTCCTGCTTCTGCTACACTATCAGCAGTGGATCCTCAGTGTTGCCCTGTGTCATGGAGACCCTGCAGCTTTGGATCTGCAGGACTGGCCCTTTCACATGATCACATGATCATAGCTGAGGTGGGTGTTAGGGATGGGCCAAGTCACAGCCCTTGATGTGACCTTGGGTGGTAGCTGAGTTGGTCAGCCTATTAGCTCTCCCACACCCACACCACTGGGGCCAGCTCTGCATCTCCTCTCTGTTCCTGTTTTGATTTGTTTTAATGAGTCTTTTGTACTGTCACACTTTGACATCTTTCTTTTTACCTTTTCTGTCTCCACTATGGGGATTTTTCTTTGTAATTTCCGCAAGGCTTACATAAAGATCTTCTAATTCTAATGCTAATTTTTAAAAAAGATTTATTTTATTATTATGTATGCATGTTCTGCTTGTATGTATACACCAGCACACCAGAAGAGGGTAACCAATCTCATTATAGATGGTTGTAACCCACCATGTGGTTGCTGGGAATTGAACTCAGGGCCTTTGGGAAAGCAGACAATGCTCTTAACTTCTGAGCCATCTTTCCAGCCCTCTAATGCTGATTTTAAGCTGACAGCAACTTAACTTTACTACCCTATTGCTTTTCCATAGTGTGTTCTCACGTGTGCACTTATTTTATTGTGTCACACTTAACACTTCTTGATGTATCTATTAACAGCTTAATATAATATAATATTTTGAATATTTTGTCTCTTTTATGCTAGGGATAAAAATTATTTTCATACCCTCATTATAGTAAACTCTGTATTTCAGGTTTAAGAATGCTCATTAGCAACTGGGCTTGGTGGCTCATGCCTATAATCCCAGCACTTGGGAGGAAGAGTAGGCAGATCATTGGTCTACAAAGCAAGTCCGGGACAGCCAGCGCTACATAGCTACACAGAGAAACCCTTTTTTTTTTTTTTTTTTTTTTTTTTTTGGCTGAGCAGTTAAGAGCACTTGCTACTCTTACAGAAAACCTGGCTTCAATTCCCAGGGTCCACATTGTACAGCTTACTTGTAACTTGGCTTCGTGGGAATTCAATGCCCTCTTCCGGCTTCCACAGGCACTTGCACATATATGGTGCATGCATATACACTCAAGAACACACAGGCATAAAATAATCAAATCTTTAGAATTGGTGTAAGAGAAGATAATGACGTCAAGGGTAAAAAAGCAGGTCATGGTGGTGCATGCCTTTAATCCCAGCATTCACAGGGCAGAGGCAGACCAGCACAACCAGCCAGGCCTACACAGTGAGACTCTGTCTCAAGGCAGAAGGGAGCTCCTCTTAGTTATTGTTTCGTTGATATGAAGAGATGCCAAGGCAAGTCTTAAAAAAGAAGACATTTGTCTATGGCTTTCCTTACAGCTTTAGAGGGCAAAGAGGCAGGCCCAGCTACAGCACCGTCTTTGGAGGTGGCTTCCTCAACTGAGGTGCTCCTCTCTCAGATGGCTCTAGCTTGTGTCAAGCTGATGTAAACTTGCCAGCACAGTGTGCCACTCATTTCTGAGATACCGGGTTTCCTTCCCATCCCTTTTACAGAACAGGGGGGGAATCCTATGGATGTCATATGTAATTCATATGTTTATACATAACATTTGTGTTTGCTTCACCAAGATGACTCAGGTACCTGCCCAACACTTCAGCAGTCACCCCCTTCCCGTTCCTTACCTACGGCTTCCTTCTGTGTCACAAACAGTACTTACTTGCTCGGTCTCATAGTGTACAACGTGGACTTAGGTTGGCTGACTGGAAGGCTGTAGGCAGCTTTGTGATTACTTCAAGATGTGTTTCTGGGCCTCTGGGCCTCTGGGCCCCCGCGCTGAGGGCAGAGCCAAAGCACCTGATGCTCTTAAGAGGGTTGGTTCTCATTTCTGAAATGTAGACAGCAGGGTGGTTTCTGTGTGTACTCCACTTGAGCCCGCCCTCCACCCTTCTGATTTATAGATTGTAAACTACTTTTAACAAACCATTATAGTCATGAAGTTTTACTGTGTGTTGTGTCCTTCTGACATGTTCCAGAACAAGGAACCTTTGAAATTCCAGATATTACTGTTTATCAGTAAACCAGATGTGGGCCTCTGGTGTGCCACAGCTGTGAGCCTATGGCTTATTGCCAGTGGCAGCAGCTGTGTGGCTTTTTGTGGTTCTGATTACATGGCAGGAATTGTGGGTTAAAGCCAGCTGGCTGTGGCTCTTGGGGGCCCTCACCCCACCTTGCATGCAGGCCTGCCTCTTTGCTATCTCGGTAGGCTTCTGAGGTGATGTGAGGTGTGTATGCTCTGGGCTCTCCATATTTTGCCTCATTGTTCTCTCGGTTTCTCATGAGAAACCACATTAAGACTCTGCCTGGCTTTGTATACCATTCTGCACTCTGTATCTCCTGAGGCCATTGTACATGCCCACAACCCTGGAGCTGTCAACACTCACCGTATGGGAGCTTGCTTCCATTCCCATGCCTGCCACAGCTGCCTGGACTGCATCAGAATGGACTCCAAGGCATGCAACTTCAGGCTTCCAGCTTCCCCCAGCTGGGGCATCCAGTGGGGCTGTGTCTCATCGAGTCGGCCAAGGATGCCAGAAGATGGGCTGAAGGGGGTGCTGCATGGCAGGAACTATGCAAAGAGACGTTGAACATAATGACTATGGGACAGAGTGACAAGACAGAAAGCAGATGTGGGGGCAGCTGGTCAGTCAGCCTGGGAGTTGTGAATGGCTGGGCGTGCCAGCTTCATCCCACCCTCCAGGTTCTCCTGCTCACTAAGGGCTCCAGGTGTGATGAGAGCTGCAAGCTTGGACACGTGCAGGAGCACAGCTGGAGAGTGGGGCAGACATGCCCACTCACCATTGTCCCACCTGGCATGAGAACTGGGGACACCCGGGAGTTCTGTGATAGGTCCCGTCTCTGGCTCAAACCTATGGAGGCAGGTGTGGGAGCATGGGCTTCCTGCTGCGCTCTCACACCCCTGCATCTCTTCTGAGGTTGGTAGTACATCTCCCAACACTACAACAGCCTGGCCATTGGAACTATCCAAGGTCATCCTGCAAGTCAGCCCTGAGGCCAGGCATGAAGATGCTTCAGCCTCTCCTGCTGCAGCCTGCTCTCCAGCTGGATGCCTATGCTGAAATCCTGAAGAGCTCCTGAAGAGACGAGATGGTAAGATCAGGGCCCTTAGGTGATGTGCCATCTGTTTAGTGTTCAAATCCCCCAAGATGTTGGAATGATCTCTGTTCTGGCTGGGCGTGGTGGTACACGCCTTTAATCCCAGCCCTTGGGAAGCAGAGGCAGGTGGAACACTGAGTTCAAGGCCAGTCTGGTCTACAAAGTGAGTCTAGCACAGCCAGGATAACACAGAGAAACCCTGTCTCAAAAAAGGGAAAAAAAGAAAGGAAAGAAAGAAAGAAGAAACCTAGCATTCTGCTCACAAAGAGTATCACTGCAGGAAACCAGTGCCAGTACCTTCCCAGGGCAGCACCTGTCTCTTGATAACTTCCCAGAAGGCTCTCCTTTTAAATGCTTCACAGGCCCCACACTGGCACCATGGGGCCCCCGCTCCCAGCCCACAAACCTTTGGAAACAAACCACTCTACTGCAGTAGCGGACGCTGCCCCAAATTTGGAGGCTGAGGGCAGGGGTGTGGAGAAAGGCTATTTAGGTCCAAGGACATTTTCTAAGACCTGAGGGATTAAGCTATGGCTGTCAGAGCCAAGCTGACCTCACCATTCCACCTCTGGGAGGAGCCTGTGGACCCCCAGCGTCTAGGACCCCTGGAGGAGAGCAGAGCAGTAGGGCAGAGTGCTGTGAATGGACCTCTGGACATAGCCCACACAGTTGTCCAGTCAAGGCACACACATGGTGGGAGTGTAGGTTCTGGGATGGAAGGGCTCTGCTGTGTGCTCTGCAGAGCCTCATCGGCACCCTGCCCAGGAAAAGCCCATGTCTGTTGGAATGCTTGGGTGTGGATCATGTAACCACAGGGGGACTAACGGTCCACATGAAGGCAGCCTTGCCAGGGGAGGGCCACTTTGCCTTTCCTCACCTTTATGTCTTGTGCCATGGGTTGTACTGGCACAGTGGTAGGGAGGGACTTGTCTATTTAGCAGTGGAGCTCATGAGAAGGGGACATTTATCTTGAGTAGAGAAGGAAAATAGTGAAAAAAATTACATTTGCATGCGATTATGAGAGGGGACATTGGGCCCAGTGTGACGAGGTCCAGGTTGAAGGGTGATCTCCAGGCCGTGGCTCTCATGCATGTTGAAGACCACAGTGCAGCTGTGTCCTTTGCCCATGCTGAGTGACTGTGACCTTCACGAGTCCAGACTAGGCTGTGACTGCTGCTGACCTTGCCTGGGTCCCTAGATCACTTCTGCAACCAAATTGGGCATAGTTTCTGAAGGTAACTGACCACCTCACAGTAGGCTGTGCCCCTGATTCCCAGCCTAGGAACAAGCTGTCAGTCACTCCTTGACAGGCTCCCTGCTGGCAGTCAATTACCCCAGCACATGTGAGAGAGAAAAGCAAAAACAGCACCTTTGTCAGGTGGTCAGAGGGAGGAAAAACAATTGGACAGGTATTCTTAATAAATCTTGATAACGGGCTATTTGATTCATTTTACTTTCTCAAAAGTGTTCCCAAGAAAAGAGCAGCTTGTTGTCTTTATTTGTAATTTATTTTTGGTTCTCTGGTTGCTCACAATCTACAGGGCTAACCATGTTCACTTTTTTGTATGTTTGCATATACAGTTACATATCCAAGCTTATATACACTTTGACACTATTTCCCAAATGAGCAGACTTCACTCCTGACCTTCAGCCTTCCCTGTCCATGCATGCAGACTTCTATACCCTCAGCACACTCACAGCCCCTGAGGCTATGCACAGGAGCCCCGCATGTCATATGGGTTGCCAGGCATGCTGTTCCTGGCTGGCCTATCTCTATAGCCGCTTTCCATAAAAAGGAACAAATGTGTTTCAAATGTCATGTCTACTTCTTATTTTTCTTTTATATAGAACACCCTGCTCCCCATTTTAAATTCTCCTACACCCTGGGAACCTTTTTAAAGAGGATATACTTATTTTATATGTATGAATGCTTTGCCTTGAGTGTGACCACCTGCAGAGATCAGAAGAAGGCATTGGATGCCTAGGATCTGGAGTGGCAGGCTCCAACCAGTGGGTGCTGAGAATCAAATCCAGGTCCTGTGCTCAGCCTCTGGGCCCTCATCCCTTCAGCCCCAATACTGGGAATAGTTTTCCCATGATTATTATTATTTATTTTTTAAATTTCATATTAATGAAATACATGTGGCTTTTTTCCCATTTCATTAATTTATTTCCTTTACATCCCAATTGCAGCTTCCCCTTTTCCCAGTCCCTCCCTCTCTTCTGCCCCCATTTGCCCCTCCCTTTCTCTTCAGAGAAGGGGAGCCCTCTGTGCATATTAAACCTCCTTTGGCATATCAAGTTGCAGTAGGACTAGGCACATCTCCGATTGAGGCCTGAGAAGGTAGCCCAGTCAGGGGAAAGAGATCCAAAGGCAGGCAACAGAGTCAGAGACAGCCCCTGCTAAAGTTGTTAGGGAGCCAACATGATGAACAAGCTACACATCAGCTCCATATGTTGTAGGGAGCCTAAGTCCATCCCATTCCTGCTCTTTGGTTGGTGGTTCAGATTCTACGAGCCCTTACGGGCCCAGGTTGGTTGATTCTTTAGGTTTTCTTGTGGTGTCTTTGAACTCTTTGGCTCCTTCAATCCTTTGCCCCCCTCTTCCGCAAGATTCCCTAGCTCCACCTAATGTTTGTGGGTCTCTGCATCTGTTTCCATCAGCTGCTGGGTGAAGCCTCTCAGCGGACAGTTATGCTAGGTCCTGTCTGCAAGTATAGCAGAGTATCATTAATTGTGTCAGAGGTTGCCTCTCTCTCATGAGGTGGGTCTCAGGTTGGGCCAGTCATTGGTTAGTCATTCCCTCAATTTCTGCTCCATCATTATTCCTGCGCCTCTTATAGGCAAGACAAATTTTGGGTGGAAGGTTTTGTAGGTGGGTTGTGGTTTCCATTCCCCCCAGCTGGAAGTCTTGCCTGGTTCAGGACACAGCCATTTCAGGTACCATATCCCCTGTTGATAGGAGTCTTGGCTAGGGTCATCATCCAGTTCCCTTCTGGCTTGCCTGCTGCAGTAGACACCTCATCAGTGTCTACTGTGACCTGGGTCTTGGAACAGCTATCTTTTATCTGTCATTCTTCCTCCTTTGTTAGCTTGAGCTGTAAGACATGGGCTGGGGAGATGGCTCAGTGGAATGTGGGGATCTGAGCAGGAATCCCTAGACCCCAGTAAATCTGGCTGTGGTGGCTCACATCTGAAGGCCTGGTTCTCTGTAGCAAGATGGCAGACAGAGAGACAGGAGAATCCCCGAAGCTCATGGGTCAGCCAGCCCCATATACAGCAAGTATAAACTAAACAACAAAAGAGCCTGTCTCAAACAAGGTGGAACCCCAAGCTTGTCCTCAGACCTCTAAACACATGCCCACACTCACACACACACAGATACACTGTCCCCCAGCAAAGACCACGCCCAACTGATCCAGGGCCACCAGTGGAATTACAAAAGGGATGGGGGCATAACCAGAAGTGACCTGGATAGGAACCGTCTTCCTGGTTTCTCTTCCAAGGTGGCATGCGGAGATGAAGCCAGGTGGGAGGAAAGGCTGCATGTGGCTTGCCTTCCCTGACAACCACCATCACCACCTTAAAGCCCCAGCATTACCTTCTGAGGCCCAAGGCCCATGTTTGGGGTGTGGTCTTGCATACTGTTAATAAAAATGCCATTCCTGTTATCCTTGAACTATTCAAAAAGTAACTAGAAAGGAAAGCCTCACACTTGTGTGGTGCCACTGTAGCCAGGTGATGACAGTCCCGTGGACCACAAGGCATTGGTAAGGCCAAGAGGGACCAAACACATCAGACCCAGGCCCATCTTAAGGCCAGAGTCCCCGAACTGCATCGGTCTGTAAGGCTCATCACTCCTACCACGCTCCCTACCTGGCTATCCCCAGGGATATTGCCATCCACTGTAAGACCAGGCAAGGTGCT
Source organism: Acomys minous (assembly GCF_964271855.1). Classification (NCBI taxonomy): domain Eukaryota; kingdom Metazoa; phylum Chordata; class Mammalia; order Rodentia; family Muridae; genus Acomys; species Acomys minous. The sequence continues at coordinate 43,289,592 of NC_140487.1, forward strand.
ATTCTTTCTACTGATCTATTCCTACTGTTCCTATTGACAGAGGTGCTGGGAAGGTGACCACCAGCCCTGGTTTGTCCATGGCTAGGTGGGGTTGTCTCAGAACCTGAGAAATTTTCACCAACCAGGTGGATCAGTCATTCTGCCACAGCAGACACACTTGGTACTAAGGGAGACCTAGTGACATCTTTGTGGACAAGGTATGAGATGGGAGCCGCAGCAGAACAAGAGCAAGCAAGCTGGGCTGCTGTGCACACAGCCCCTGTGACCGCATGTGTCTCTGTCCTCAGTGGTTCCTCATTGTGTCACTGCCCTACAGAGAGCTGGCAATCTGTTGACCCCTGACAACTTGTGGCCCTGGGCACTCCAGTCAGTGCTTTATTGCTCTTAGATGGTCTGTCTGTCAAAAGATCTGGTGCTCTGTTGGTCACCTAGTAGACTCTGACCCATAGAAAGGGCTTGTCTACTGTGGATTGAGAGCAGAGCCTGGCTCTCTCCGTGGTGTGTGTGTGTGTGTGTGTGTGTGTGTGTGTGTCTCGGCCTTGGGTGTCAGGAACTATCTACTTAGTTTTTGAGACAATCACTGACCGATTCAGCTAGGCTGGCTGGCCAGCAAGCCCCAGATCCTTGTTTCTCCCTCCCTAGCCCTGGGATTGATTATATGACTATACAGTCACACCTGGCTTTTTATGTAGCTGCTGGGGCTTGAACTCAGGCCCTCAGGCTTGTAGGCAAGCATTTTATTTGCTAAGCCACCTCAGCTTTTCTTCTTGATTTGTCATGATTGTCATTATAAGAATCTATGTTAGTATCTATCATCTATCTATCTATTCTTTTCTTTCCTCCTCCTCTCCCTCCTCCTCTTCTTCATATTTTAGATGGGTAAATGAGGATGATATTGAACTTCTGACCCTCGCAAGTGCTGGACTCCGGACATAGACCACCATGCCAGATTTATACAGAGCTGGGAATTAAGCCCAGTATCATATGGGAGCACTGTAAACAAGCTACAGTCATAAACCTAGTATCTGTTTTATAATACTTCAAAGCTGATGGGTAGGACACTTTCTCACTCCAGGAAAATAATTCCTAATAAGAGTAAGGCAAACGGGGTGGTGGTACCACACACCTTTAATCCCAGTACTCATACTGAGAGGCAGAGACAGGTAGATCTTTGTGAATTCTAGGCCAGCTTGGTCTATGGAGTTCCAGGATAGCCAGGGCTACACAGAGAAACCCTGTCTAGGGGCAGGGGGAGTAAGGCAAATCCTGGGGATGCTTTCAAACATGACAAGACCCAAAGCACCCAGGTGAGCCTGGCATTCAGCATCTCAGTGAGCAGGATCTGAGATGGCACATCACAAAACCAGGGCCAAAATCATTAATACTATTACTATTTAATTTTGCAAAGCCTTGGTCAAAACACTGACTTCCTAGAAGGAACCAACCCCAAGCAGCTGTGCCCAAAGGCGTAATTATCAGACAGGATATGGAAGCAGGCAAAGGCAAACCAGACTTTCCATAAGTACTTATCCAGAGCCTGAGGCTACGGAAAAGCAAATGGCATAAAACACTCAGTCAACTCATCAAAAACACAATGTGATTATTTGCATTTATTTTGTCCTTCCCTTCCACCATTTGATTAGTGGGTTTGGCCCCAGTGGATGATACCCCATGGTGGTCTGTGGTCAGCAGCACTCTGTGGATGGTGATGGTGGGTTGGAAGCCCTCTGTCTTCTGGTGAGGCTCAGCAAGTGATAGGCCTGCATTTCCACTTTAGCAGCAGCAGGACTTGCTGGTAAAACACACTGTGGATAAGTACTGGTGTCACACTGGAGCAGAAGGCTGGGCCTAGGGAAAGGTGCAGGAATCGGCCACCTCATGCTTTACCTGGGGAATGTAAAACAATGGTACATATGCCACAAACTGAGACTGCTACACACAGGTGTCACTTGTGTATGAACATATGAGGGTCCTTCTGCTCTTTCAAAGAAGTGCTAAGCTAGTCCTCCAGGATGGCAGAAGTATTCATCTAGATTGTTCTGTCCAGGTCTGGGCTGCCTTAGAACCCAGACACATCCTTAGAGAGTCCTGGTGTTATAGTGCCATCTGTCACCATTTGGGACATCTCAACATAGCCCCACACCCCTTCCAGGTCTGCTAGGAGTTGTTTTGCCCAGAAACAAAGGGCCCAGTGGCCTCCCAGGACCCTGCCCTCCAGAAGTCCACACCCTGTTGGCCTATCTCCCCCAAGGCAGGTAAGGAACAGAACTTACAAGTGGACTCCAGAGCACCTTCCTGCTCCCCAGCAGAAACGCAGCTCAGCCACAGGGCATCTGGGACGCAGCTGGAGTTGGTCCCAGCACCAGTGTTCAGCTTGGAATCCAGGAGATGCACCTTCCAGCTTATACTCCTGGTCCTTTCAAGTCCAAATCCATGTCACCCAAGTCTGAAGGCTTTATGTCTCTCACAGCCTGGATAATTGGTAAGGAGCTCTGCTACCGTGGGAGAGTCCCAGGGTCGAAGTCCAAGTGTCACTGTAGTCACAGTGCAAACCGCTGGCTCAGGCACTCCCCCCTCTTAATGGCATAATAAATGCTTTGTTACCTGTGAGGGAGAGGCCTGATAAAAGCAAAACACTATCACAGCATTTGCGATTAGGAGGCAGCCAGGCCCTGAGACAGAGTAACATATATGAGCAAATATAATTTATTTCTGCTCTCTGATTGTGAAGGTCATGGCGGTTTAACCTGCAGGGAAGGCTGCAGACATTATCTGCTCCAGTAGAACTGGGAAAGAAAACACCAGGAGTCATTAAAAGCAAATTACTTTGTTTTATGAAGATAGAGAGGGGAAGGCCTCCAAAACTCTAGATGTGGACTGTGTGGGCACCATAGAAGGGAAGGGAGTGCTGGGTGCTGGGTGCTGAGCTAGGATTTAGTAATGACACAGCTACCCACAGGAGGGCGGGAGAGGTTCCCCTAGGGTTTCTGGGACCCCTTGTCTCAAGGTTTTTCTGAAAAGTTCAAAAGCAAGCTGTTCGAGGACATGATGTTTTCTATGTCTGCGGAGACAAAAAGGAACCTTTCAGAGGACCGCTTTTCTGCTCCTAAGAGTAGTTTTTTAAAGTGCCAATAAGATGGGCTAGCAGAGGCTAAGACAGTTTCTTGTGCAAGTCTGGTGGCCTCAGTTCAATCCCCAGAGCCCACATAAAAGTTGAAGGAGAGCCAGGTGTGGCAGCGCACACCTTTAATCTCTGCACTCAGGAGACAGAGGCAAGCAGAGCGCTGTGAGTTTGAAGTCAGTTTGTTAAGGAGTTCAAGGTCAATCAGGACTACACAGTAAGACCCTGTCTCAAAACAAAACAAAAAAAGTGGAAAGAGAAAAATGACTCCATAAATTTGTCCTCTCACCTCCACATGAGTGCTATGGTGCAAATACACACACACACACATACACACACACACACACACACACACACACACACACACACATTATGAAACATTAAAAAACAAAAACAATAGGGAGGGCGGTGGTGACGCACACCTTTGATCCCAGCACTCAGAAGGCAGAGGCAGACAGATCGCTGTGAGTTTGATGTCAGCCTTCTCTGCAACTTGTGAGTTCCAAGACAGCCAGCGCTACACAGAAAGACACTCTCAAAAAACCAAAAAACAGAAACCCTAGGTTCTGCCAGGGGTGGTAGTACATGCCTTTAACCCCAGCACTTGGGAGGCAGTTCTGAGCTCCAAGGCCAATGTGCTCTACAGAGCAAGTTCCAGAACAGCCGGGGCTACACAGGGAAACCGTGTCTCAAAAAGCCAAAAACATTAAAGAATGTTTACATTTTAAAAAAATGAACCAAGCTCCTGAAACAGGCAGCAGCACAAGAGTGGGGCAGATTGTCTTTGGCCGCTCAGAGACTGAGTTGCAGATCTCAGAGCTGAGGTTTGGAAGATGGAAATAAGAGAGTGGAGGTTGCCATATGTATGGCGCCGTTTACAGTAAAAGGCAAATAATATGTACATTTTGCCACAGTAACAAAAGATTCATATCAAGTACCTGTGACAGGATTTGTTGTTTCTCAATATCCTTTTACCCTACCATGCAAGCTGCACAATTCAGCCAAGTCCATGGTAAGCTAAAAGTGGAAACTCCCTCCTTGTCCCCAGAGGCTCTGTGTGGTTGTGTGGTAAATGCCAGCCAGTAGGACGGGGAGAAGCACAGAGGAGCCGCACTCATCAGTCCTTATCTCCTGCTAATTACCACTGTCAACTAGACTAGATTTAGAATCACCTAGGATATATCTGCACCTGCAGTCATTTCCAAAGAGATGTAAGGAAGGCCTTCCTGCCAAGACGGACAATACCCGGGCCCCATTTTCATTTTTGAGACGAGGCTGCTCTGTGTAGTCCTAGCTATCCTGTTAACCACTCTGTAGAGCAGGACTTAGAACTCACACATCTGCCTGTCTCGGCTAGAATCAAAGGTGTGCACCACCAGGCCCACCTGGACCCGAATAAATCCTTCCTCCTGTAAGTTACTTTCTTTGTCAGGTGTTTAGTTCCAGCCCTGTAAAAAGTAACTAAACTTATTCCCACCCCCTTACTGGCTGGGTTATGGAGCCAGGGAGGGAAAGTCACCAAATGAAAGAGTCTAGTCATCAGTGAGTATGGTCAAACTCAACTGTGTGCATCAGTAAATACAGCCCTGGACAGCCTGTTCACATGAGACAGAAATAAATGCTGGAGAGATGGCTCAGCAGTTAAGAGCACTGGTTGTTCTTCCAGAAGACCTGGGTTCAATTCCCAGCACCCACATGGCAGTTCACAATTGTCTGTAACTCCAGTTCCAGGGGATCCAACTCTCTCACAAATGCAGGCAAAATACCAATGTACATAACAAAAATAAATAGACAACTTATCTTTTAAAAAAAAAAGATAGAAATAAATTGCTGGGGGCTGGGGAGAAGGCTCAGAGGTTAAGAGCACTGGCTGATCTTCCAGAGGTCCTGAGTTCAATTCCCAGCAACCGCATGGTGGCTCACAACCATCTATAATGAGATCTGGTACCCTCTTCTGGCCTGCAGGTGTACATGCAGGAAGAACACTGTATACAGAATAATAAATAAATAATTTTTTTTTTTAAGAAAGAAACTTCTGTCTGTTACCAGTTACCCAGCATCCCTGTCATCTGAGCTACCCTAATCCTGATGTGTTGTCAGACAGGCTCCTTGAACTTAAGCAGCCAAGTAAGAGTGAAAGACAGTGCCTTTGCATGTGTGGAGGACAGCTCTGCAGGCCCCTCCCTTAGGGGCTCAAGCTCTCTCCACATGTCCTCTGTTTGGCAGTGTCAGGTACCTGCATAAATACTGCTTGATAATTAGGCAGCAGGCTAGGGAACTGTAGACCAGCCAGAGCTCAGGGACGTCAAGACGGCTTGGCTAGGAAATATGAGCTGTGACAAGGTCCTCACTGTATCAAGGAGCCTCTGGGTACTACAGCCTAAGGAGGGCCTTAAAATCTTTGTCTTGGGGAAGGGGTGTCTCCAGCCAGCCTCTCCAAGTGCCCACTGGCTACCAAGAGCAGTAGACAGAGTGCCAGTTATGTTTTAAGGCTCTGGTTGTATTGTATGTGCAAGTGCCCCATTGGTCAGTCACAGTCTCATCCAAGGTGCAGAGGAAAAGGGAAATGAGGCCAAACCAGAGGCTGACTGAATGGGCCATCTATTGAGCCAGGTAGTGCTCTTTTGCAGATGGAAGGCTGGAAGAGGCTCAGGAGAAGGCTCAACTCTTCTTCTTCTTCTTCTTCTTCTTCTTCTTCTTCTTCTTCTTCTTCTTCTTCTTCTTCTAAGATTTATTTATTTACTATTATCTATATAGTGTTCTGCCTGCAAGTACACCTGCAGAAGAGGGCACCAGATCTCATTATAGATGGTGGTGGTTGCTGGGACTTGAACTCAGGGCCTCAGGAAGAGCAGTCAGTGCTCTTAACCTCTGAGTCATCTCTCCAGCCCCAAGAAAGTTCAACTGTTAAGAGCACTGGCTGCTCTTGCTGAGGCCCTGAGGTCTGAGTCCCTGCACCCACCTGGCAGCTCACAACCTTCTGTAACTCCAGTCCCAGGGAACCCAACACCCTCTTCTGGGCTCTAAGGATACCTTGCATACAAGTGGTACACAGACATATATACAGGCAAATACACATAAATTAAAGTTTCAAAAGAAAGAAAGAGAGAAAGAAAGAAAAGAAAGGGGCTACAGAGGGATTAGTTACTCTGGCTGGCAGAGGTACTTAATCTAAGGCTGATCATAAACCTGTACACCTAGCATAAAGACACTGCGAAGGTGAGATGCCTGCCGCAGTGTGAGGAAGACACGATTTACATTCCCCTTGTAAATTATTGCTGTTTTTTTTTTTTAATACCCTGCAAGTTTCCTGTCTCCGTTGGCCTCTGACTTGAAGAGCTAGGGCCAGCCAGACCTGTTTGCAGGGAAGGGCCTCCAGCACAGGCTGAGCCATAGTTTGCAAGAGGCAGCTAAGCCAGGGCTTAACCCAGGCAGCCTGTGACCACCTGGGAGCCCCGAGCTGAGAGAGCTGAACAAACCGAGGCTCACCAACCGCCTGGGACACTCCCTGCCCCCTTTTGGAGGTTTTATTTCGTTTTCTTCCGTTTCTTTCTTTTATTGAATTCCAGCATAAAAATAAATATTATGGCTGGAAGAACTATTTTAGTCAGGAAAATTAAGGCATAACAAATATAAAACCTGCAAGCATCTTGGTGAAACCAGGTAGGCTTTCAACACTAACGGTGCCTTTCCCGTTAGTACACTTCCGCTGTCTGCCTCCTTGTTTTTTTCATGAGGGCACCCACAACTCTTCCTGGAGCATTACAGGAGCCTATGGGGAGCGGCAGGTACGCTAAGGCTGAACCCAGGGCCAGAGCGCACCCTTCTACTATATTCATAGCTCCTGGGGCCTATTGTAGCACCTGCTGATCAAGGTCCTGGGGAGTGGGCCTAAGCATCCCAGGAGTCCCCCAGAGTCACCACTTAGTGGAGCCCAAGGGCAGGTGGTAATTCTCTTTCGCGGTCCCAGCCTAGGTCCCGCCCCGCGCCCCGGGCCTGACCCCTCGCAGAGCTGCCCAGAGTCGGTTGCGCGGGCCGTGGAGATAAGGCGCACGCCTTTGTTCCTCCCCAGCTGGGTAAACCGCGCTCTCGCCCTCGCCGCGCCCTCCGAGGGGTGTCACCCTGCGTCCCGCCCCTGCGTCGCCCGGGACAATGGGTTGGAGCGGCACATTGTCAGGCTCCGTGTGTACCCGGGGCGGGGCGGCAGGTGCGCGGGCGGCGGAATGCGGGGTCGGCGCGGGGCCGAGTGGCTGGGAACCCTGCGAGCTGGTGACCCGGCACCCTTGCTGGATGCGGACTCTGGGAGGTAAGAGCTGCACTGGTGGTGGTGCGAGGCGCGGACCCGAGTCTCTACCGCCAGCCCCGCGTGCCCGCGCCGCACACCTGGCGCGCCCTAAGTGATTTACGAAGTGAAAGTGTTAAACGAGGCCACCAGCTGGAGCACCGGCCGGCTTTATGCGTTTTATTAGGTGTCCTATTATGGAAAATAAACTTTAATCCGACCATAAAATCCAAATCTGAAAAACATACTCGCCCTTGTAGTCTGAACACTGCGGCATTCTTGGCACAGGTCACACCTCCGACGGATTAATTTTATTGAGGGAGACACAGAGTACCGCGGGACTTTGATATTGGGGAGCGGGGAGCATTCCGCATGGCACCCATCCCTTGCGACGCTTCCGAGAGGGTCTCCAACACCTCCAGGTCGCCTCCCAGGGCTACTCTCCCCCTAGCCTTGGGACTGACTCTAAGGAGGACACTCTCAAACTGGCCCTGCACCCCAGAGGATAGGGAGGACTGCTGGGCTCCTTTGCTGGTAATCCTGAGAGGTGTGCGCTGGAACCACTCTGAAGCACGAGGCGGGGCACCGAACCGCACTTAGCCCTGCAAAGCTAATGGACAGCATCGGGCTTGGAGCTTGCTGATTCTCCAGAGTTCCTGCCTTAACTTGTAAGGACGTGTGTGTGTGTGTGTGTGTGTGTGTGTGTGTGTGTGTGTGTGTGTGTGTGTGTGTGTGTGTGTGTGTGTCAGGGGTGGGTAAGAATGCAGAGGCTGGGAATGGAAGCTTAAAACAATCTTCACCTCTTTTTTTTTTTTTTTTAGCATGGAGTCTTGCTATGCAGCCCACATTGGCCCCTAGCAATCTTCCTGCCTGAGCCTTCAGAGCTCAGGGATTACAGGCTCCAGACACCATCCATCACCAAACCAGCTCAGATCCACCATCCTCCGCAGTGCTGGGGTGACAGGCATGTGCCCCCCCCAACTTCTTCGCCAACATTTCTAAGTGTAAAGTACAATAACGGCAACTAAACGCGTCTTGTAGGTAATTAACAAATCTCTAGAACTTTCTTATTTTCCCAAACTGAAGCTCTGGCCCTGTGAACCCCCGGAGCACTGGGTCTCTCCACCTTCCTATGTTTAATACAGTTCCTCATGTTGTGGTGACCACAACCATCACATTATTTTCATTGCTACCTCAAAACTGTAATTTTGCTACTGCTATGAATCATAATGTAAATATCTGATATGAAGAATATCTGATAGACAACCCCTATGACAGGATCGGTCAATACCCCTCTCAGGTTGAGGACCACTGCCCTGCCATCTTTTTCTACCCCTTGGCAACAACCAGAAGACTTTGTAAGCCTGGCAGGTCTAAAATGTTGCCATTGGAGTAGGAAGACCCTCCGTGGTTAAGAGCATTTTCTGCTCTTACAGAGGACCTGAGTTCAGTACCCACTCCCACGTAAGGCCTCACTAACCACCTGTGACTCCAGGGCATCTAGATCTGCTGCCTCTACCCTCCAAGGGCACCTGCGCTTACATGAGCATATACACAGACATATGTATATGCACACGGGTGTGCACACACACACACATACACACTTTTTTATTTTGGTTTTTCAAGACAGTGTTTTTCTTTGTAGCGTTGGCTGTCCTGGACCTCGCTCTGTAGACCAGGCTGGCCTCGAACTCATAGAGATCCACCTGCCTCTGCCTCCCAAGTGCTGGGACTGAGCCACCACTGCATGACCTTTGTATATATGAGTCTTAGTTTGGGTTTTTGCTGTTGCTGAATTGTAGCTCTTTATTTTCCATGTTAGCCCATTGGCTTGCAATGTTTTCTGTCTTTTCTACGTGGACTTTCCTGTTTACTGTGTCCTTCATGGCTTTGAAATTTTTCAGGGATGGATTCCCATCAGTCTCCTTGTTTGTTTGTTTGTTTAGTTGGTTGACCCCTAGGGGGTCATAATCATCCTCTAGGGATCATAATGTTAGAAGTTTCCCTCTCCAAGCTGACTCCCATCTGCACGCTGGGCAGGAGCAGGCTACTGTGAAAAGAGTACTTTCTACTGGCTCTGGGCTTCCAGACCTTCTATTAATTAACCTGTCTGCATGGTCTCTCACCTCAGCCTCAAGGGCTGTAAAGGCCCCTTGTAGTGTATGTTGCTTTATCAAATCGCTAAAGAAATAAGTATTCAGAGTCAGATTTTTTTTTTTTTTTAGGCTAGGAGAACAGAGCTGGGGGCTGGAGAAATGGCTCCCTTCATTAAATGCTAGGCTCACAAGCAAAAATATAAGAGAACAGAGCTGGGAGTGCAGGTCAGCTTTAGATGGGGGGCCTCTAATCGGACCCAGACCTTACAGTGCCGGGCTGTAGCCTTGCTTTACAGAAGTACATTCAGGTTGAAGGACTAGACTTGGCCAGCTGCTGGCTGAGTCACATGAGGATGTCTGAATGTCTGAGTATGATACTCCGGACATCAGGACGCCCACTATGTAGACCAGGCTGGATTGATTCTGGGAACCCAAATCTTTAGACTGCAAAGCTTCCACATCCACACCCTCATCGGCCTGGGTCGCAGAGGCTAGAGTGTAGAGGAAGGAGAGGCCCAAGGCAGCTCCTGCCTGTGGCAAAGCCAAGTCCGTGACCCTGAGTGCGGAGCCTGGAGGGGGCCGGGCGCGGCCTTCCACACGCGCCAGAAGGCCTCCAGGCAGTTGTTAGACCGAGCCAGTGATTATATTTAAATTTGCTATAATTGATTTGGGGAAGAGCTACAGTGACAAGAACGAATTGATCATTAAATTTATTAGCGAGATAAATTCCGCTGCGATTAAGCTGCTGGCTTGAGACACTGAGGCCGGCGGATGTGCGCGCCAAACTAGAGATTTGCTGCTGTGTTGTACCCGAGTAGGGAGAAACGAAAGGGGGACCTTGTGGTTGTTTCCCTGGCCTTTGTTCCAGGGGAGCGACTTTCCCTTGGGGGTGAGGGTACCCTGAGTTCCTAGGTCAGTAGTGAGGAGGCTTCATCCCAGGCCCAGACCTCCCCCTTTTCTGTTTGCACGGGGTTTAGAGCTTCAAGGTCTGAGACTAGGAAGGCCACCTCAGAGGGAAAGTAACCCCCAGATGTTTGCAAACCTGCGAAAAGACTGCTGCTGGCTGAACCTCACCAATGTGTTAAAAATATTTTTTTGTTGTTGTTTGTTTTGTTTTTCTTTTCCTTTTTTTTTTTTTTTTTTTTTTGGTTTGGTTTTTCGAGGCAGGGTTTCTCTGTGTAGCCTTGGCTGTCCTGGACTCGCTTTTGTAGATCAAGCTGGCCTCGAACTCACAGCAATCTACCTGCCTCTGCTTCCGGAGTGCTGGGATTAAAGGCTTGTGCCACCACCGCCCGGCAAAAACAAAAAACAAAACAAAACAAAAATTAAAGATACATCTTTTAAAAAGAAGAAAAGGGGGCGTCTGCTTCCCTCTCCACTGTCTCAGATTTTCCTATTTTCTTTCCTCAAGCTCTTTATTTTCTCCACCATTTGTAGACTCAGTCTGGATTCACCCCAAAACGCCTTTGGATCGCTTGCACTGCGCTCAGCAGCTGCTTTGCCTGGTTTCCAGCCCCGCCTAGGCCTGCTTGGGTTCGACGGAAGGAGGCCGGGGTGATAATGAGCTGCCAGGAGGATATTAATCTGGCTTGGCTCAGAGATGGAGGAGCGCCCCGCTGGCCCCTCTGTAATCACCCAAATGAAACTCCGGGCCCTTCTGAACTCTCACCAGATGGGTGGGAGGGAGGGCCGAAGCAAGGGGAGGGGGCTGCTCGCCCTCAAGTAGGTGTAGAAGAGAAAGTGACGGAGGGAAGGCCGCCCGTGGAAGGTGACGGTGAGGGGTCCCTCTTTGGCAGGTCTTAGACGGAGGCTGGCTACTAAGACAGCCAAAGGGAATGGGGAGTGGGGACAAGCCAGACCCGATGGACCTATGTCCTCTAGACAGAGTCTGGACGCAGAGGCCGCGCGAGCCTAGGGCTGGGTCCCGCATGTGTGCTGCACATGGTCTAGAGGCTGGATGATTGATGGTGTTCGCTGCAGAGGTTTATTAACCCAGAGCCATTGCAGCCCTGGAGTGGGGCATTCTTGCCTCCCGCTGCTGTCCTCTCAGAAGACATTTGCACAGATCCAACAGAATTGTTCCTGGCTAGCACAAGGGACATAGTGCTGGCGGAGGGGTCCGGGTCAAAAGGAGAATGCGTTTCACGGCTCCATTAAGCGCCTTTCCCGGAAAAGTGCTTGCTTAGCTCCCGCGATCGCTAGGACCCCAAATACTATAACACCTAGTTGTTGGCAGCTTATTCTCCAAAACTTTCAAATACCATGTTCCAAGCTAATGACGCTAAAAGATCCAGCAAGTAAATGGGAAATGAACTATTCAAAATAACTTATCTAAGAGTCACGCCGCAGCACAGGGTTTCAGCCAGGTCCTTGGCTAGCTCTGACACCTGGCCTTGGATATTTTTAGCAACATTTCACACCTGCGCTCCCACCCACTCCTGTCCCTTCAGCCTCCGGAAACAGGCTCGGTCTTGGGGGCCCAGGCACGGAGCTGGTCTTGACACCCAGTTGCCATTCTGATATTTAGCCTTTGCTGATAATCACGAAATAGACACCCTACCCCAAACAGTCAAACCCCACAAGATTTGCATCTTCTAGGCTAGCTGAGCAGCCTAGTGGCAGGAGCACTTGCTTAACTTGTCCTGAGTTAAATTTTCTCCTTCTAAAATTTTAAAGGTTTTTTTTTTTTACCCCGACTCTCATCCAGTACAAAACCAATTTATTTTACATTCCATCTCCACCCTGGGGGATAGAGAAGCTAAATAATAATTTAGCATGCATAAGTATACGTTTCTTTCTTTATATATAAATACAATGTACAAAAATACACTACCATTCTGAGGTGTTTTTTTCCAGCAGTCTGAATGATCATGACACCCCGTCCCTCCCTCATACATAGGCATAAAACCTTTCCCCCCCCCCCTTTTTCTTTTCTTTTTTCCCTCTGTTTTTAATTCTCAGCAGAATGGTTGGCTCCAAAGGAGGTTTCAAGCTTTAGGTCACTTAACACTGTCTTTTTTGCCCCCTTCTCTGATGAAGAAGGAGTCAGGCAGGAGCCACTCCTAGAAATGGTCTCACAAACACCTCTGGCCAACACAACCCGAAATTAAATGTAAAACAACAAAAGTTCACATTGGCGCGTCTCTCTCTCTCTCTCTCTCTCTCTCTCTCTCTCTCTCCCTCTCCCTCTCTCCCTCTCTCCCTCTCTCTCCCTCTCTCCCTCTCTCCCTCTCTCCCTCTCTCTCCCTCTCTCCCTCTCTCCCTCTCTCCCTCTCTCCCAAAATATTCTCACCCCAGCCCGCACCTGCACGTATGTGTATGGTCCGAGGAGAGATTGCCAACCTGGCTGCAGGCCACAGGACAAGGTTGGAACCCCGAAGAAGCCTGGTGACCGTCTTGCGCGTCCCTGCTGCCGCGCTTAGGTCAACTACTGGGGCAGAGGTTGGTGCCCCGGCCCGCTTGGCCTTGGGGGAGGCGAGTCGTCCTCGGATGAACAGTCGGAAGAGGCGGCATGGGCACTGGCGACGCCATTGCTGTAGGGGAAGTTGTCGTCCTCATCATCATCCTCGTCCTCATCCGGGTCACTGTCCCGCAAGTCCCGCAGGCGACGGCCGCTGGCCTTGTCCACCGAAACCGGGGGCCCCAGCAGCTCCTCCTCCGCCTTCTCCTCTGCGCCGCCTTTGCCCGCGCCCCCGCCGCCCTTCTGCTTCTCCGCCTCCTGCGCAGCCTGCTCTTTGGCCTTTTTGCTGCGTTTCCATTTCATTCGGCGGTTCTGGAACCAAATCTTCACCTGCAGGGATAAGCTGGCGTGAGAAACCTACCACCTGCATCCCCACAAATCCAGAGGATGCGAGCACCCCTGCCCTTCGGCCCACCCTCACTCTAGAAGGGGCTTCCCTAGAGGACTAGAAACTGACTGACTGGGCAGCAGCCTCTCCACTTTCTCGCCACTACATCCACCCTATTTATCAGTAACCCCATGAACATGGTACCCCTAGCTCCCCAACTGGGAACCCTTTACGCCCTGGGTCTACCGAGGCACCAAGGCAGCTGGCAAATAACTAAGTTCGTAAGTCGGTACCATTTTAGGGTAAACAAAAAAAATCAAAACAAAACTCCTAGAATGTGGCCTGAGGGACACCTTCTCCAGAATAGCTTGCTAAATACAGATTCTCAGCCTGCACGTCAAGTTACTGAATCAAACCTCCAGGTGCAGAAAGATGCTCTGGGTCACCCCAGAACCTTGCCCACTGAGAATTAATACCTAACCGAAATGTCAAGAAGCTGGGATTCAATTGCCCAAAGCAGCACCCGCCTGGACGGTTTGGGGGGAGGAGGGGGAACAGGCTACAGGGTGTTGGGGGGAGGGCGGTGTCAGGCACGCACCTGAGTCTCAGTGAGCATGAGCGAGGTGGCCACCTCAAACCGCTTGGGCCGCGACAGGTACTTGTTGAGCTTGAACTGATGTTCCAGCTCCAGCAGCTGCTGACTGGTGAAGGCAGTGCGAGGCCTTCGGCACTTCCCCAAGAGGTTCGACTGCGCCTGGGCTGTGGACCAAAAGGGCAAAAAGTCTCTGTAAGTTCGTCCATTGCTGAGTTCCACCCACTGCTGCCCTTATCCTCCTAGGGTCCAACCTCCAGAGCCCACCCTGCAGACATGGGCTTCTTCTTCAACATCAGTGCCTACTCCCCCATGGACCGGGAGACCCACATCTCAGACAAAGTGGAAGTGGGGAGCTTGTCTCAACAGACAATCTTTTCTTTTGAGGGTCGCGGGGGTGGGGGGTGGAGGGGTAGCAGCTACCAGAATGAACACTGGTAGGAAGAGAGTTGGTCTAAAAGGCTTGGGTAGCTGGGCTGGACCAGCAAGAAACCAAGTCGCCCCTGTTCTCTTGGACGGCCTTCCCTCGCCTCAAGCAGGAGGAGCACCCATCCTCTGCATCCCACCATCATCTTAAACGGAGGGGGTGGGGTGGGGGGAAGGAAGGGTAAGGACAGCATTCATCAGGGGGTCTCCGAGTCTGCTTTGACAAGTTCCCTCCTCCTTCTGGTGCGGAGGGCAAAGGCTGAGGACCGGAAGCCTGTTCGGATGATTCTCATTACTCAAATTAAAGGCTGAGCTGTGGAGTGGGTCGGTCTGGCTTTCTGTGTGTGTTCCAAGAGATCTGTCCAGTTTTATTTACATAATTTCGCACGGTTACATCACAGAGAATTTTATGACCTCAAAACGAAACTTCCCTTGATTTCCCAGGAGTCCAAAGAGTGTTAGACAATAAAAGAAAGAAAGCAAAGGAAAGAAAGAGGCCAGCCCCTGGCTGGGATGAGCTCAGGCTCCCCTGGGATGAGCAATTTGCTTTATAGGAAGCTCCACGCCCCCTGCTTTAGTTAAACAAGGCTACGAATTCCCAACTTGACAATACATTAGAACTCTAATTAAAACACTGTCTTGGAAAGGATCATTTGAGAAATGCTATCTATTAGAAATAAGCAATTTTTAAAAAGCTAGTTTTCCCGGGTGAGAGAGAAGTCTCTGGAATACAACACACTCAGCCTTTCCCTATTGCATTCCTTAGAGTCTGTTGGACTTGGCATCCTTTTCCTAATGCAGCCACCATGAGACACCGTGCGCTGGGCGTGCTGGCAGAAGGGTCCCACTTGCATGGATTTTGAGTGACCATGGCCTCCACGAAAATATCCTTTCTCCACCAGGGAGCACTTGAGTGGCCAGGAAACCCAGAGCCATAGAGGCCTGTTGGTGCCCACTGCCCAGCTCCTCTCTGGATCGTTCTTCACGGATAGGTTTCCATCTGAAGAGGTTTCCTGGGTCCCTGGGCCAGGCTCAGGTCCTGCCCAGGACTTAGTAGATAGGAATAATTTCATTAATCTCTGAGCTGCATGCAGCCCAACTGTGGTTAATGGGAGCCTTCCCTCTTTGTTGAGAATGAACAAATGAGGCTGGCTGGCCTTCTTGGAGCCAAGCTGGGAAAAGCCTGGGTGGCTGTGAGCAAACAAGTGTGCAGGCTGGGATTCTCTCACCACCTTGCTACTTCTGCAGTTCTCTGGGGCCCTTGTTTTTCTCTGTTTAGTCACAAGCACCGCTTCCAGCAGAGGAATCTGAATTCTGGCAAGTGTTTATTTCTGTTTTCTTTTCTTTCTTTCTTTCTTTTTTTTTTTTTCTTCTTTCCTTCAAGTGCCTGCATCTCCCCAGTCTAAACAAACCCACTCAGACGGAAACAATGGGGTCTCTTTGTTTGGGTGTTGGGCGGCTGACAGGGGAAAGCTATATACATCCTCGGATCATCCTGATGGAAACGCGGCTTGCCCCTACTCACGTGGGGCACAGGGCAGGAGTCAAGAGCTAGGGTGCCATACACAGATGCTGTGTGTGCCAAGGAAGTCTGAAATGGCTCCTGCAAGGTTGTCCCTCTTGGGTGGCAGAGAAGAAACAGAAGGCTGGACCTTCTTTGTCCCTACCTTGAACGGGAGCTCCCTAAGGTGTTGGGCACCCAAGCAGACACTTTCTATTTAGAGTCCCTGAGACTCTCTTGGACAGTGTATGCAGGGACTCCCCGCGCACATTACACACACACACACACACACACACACACACACACACACACACACACCTTGCCTTTCAGAGGAAGGCAGAATGCTGAATGCTGACAAGGGCCAAGGAAGAGCTGACTGTAACTATAGGAGACCATTTTTTCCTTAGCTACTTCTGGACCCATTGATGTGGCTTTCCGTAGCCTATTACGGAACCCTTGGCCAAGTTCATGTTCTCCCGGATGTCCCCGGTTTCAGTAACCCTAAAACCTGCCCCAATCGAGGCCTTCTTTGGCTAGCCTTCCCGCGCACTTCCTTCTCCAGCCTCCAGGTTAATCATTAGATTTCAGCCTCACACCTCCAACCTCCCCTGCCCGTTAAGAGAGAACGAGAAGAAAGCAAGGCCTGCTTGTGGCCATCTTAATAATTCGCTACTCCTTTCACGCCCCGCGGCCCACGCGAGGCATCAAAGGCCCAGGGGTGAACCGTGGCGGCTTCGCTGCGCGCTTCCACAGCTTGCTGGGAGCCGAGGGCAGAAAGAAAGGGGGTGCAGGAGAGGAGGATGCGCATGAGAACTGGCCCGGGTGCTGCGCAGGTACTCACAGCTGAAGTCCGGCATCTTGGGCAAGATCATGCCAGCGGTAGACGCCCGCAGCCACTGGTCCAGTTGGAAGGTTCCCGCGCCCAGTTTGATGGGGTCCGCAGGGTGCGCAGGGTGCGCGCCCTGCACCTGAGGGTACGAGTACGAAAGCGCCGGGTGCTGGCCCGCTAGGGCGGCCGCTGCAGCCGCGGCGGAGTAACTGTAGACCGGGTGTCCGTAGAGAGCCGCTTGTGCTGGGAGGCCCGTGCCTCCCTGCGCGCCCCCTGGGTGCAGCCCTAGTGCCAGGCCGCCGGCAGCGGCGGCGGCCGCAGCGGCAGCCGCGGCTGCAGCCGCACCAGGGTGCGCGTGGTGGTGGGGAGTGCCTGGCCCACCCGCCGCGCCGCCTCCTCCTCCGGCGCCTAGGAATCCCGGCTTGGGTAGCAGCGCGCAGTGTGCAGCCAACAAGCGCGGGGGCGACGGGCTCTCAGCCCTCAGCCGATCGCCGGTCGCCGCGGTAGCCTCCGAAGACGCGGGGCTGCAGCTGCGGCTTGCCCCGCTACTAGTCCCCCCGCCACCGCTGCCGCCGCGGCCGGGGCCAGATGCTGTGGCCGCCAATGAAGTGACCAAGGCCAGAGGCGCGCTCTGCGTGGAGGCGGCTCGCGGGGGATCCACCGCCAGCAAGGCGTCGATGCGGAAATTTTTGGATTTTTCCATCGGCTAGACTGGAGCTGACGATCAGGGCCAAGGGTGGAAGATGCGGTCGTGAGCGGGCTTGCAGAGATTGAGCGTGACGGTGGCCAGCCCTGGGGCTCGGAATTGTTACTGCGATTATTTGCTAATAATTAAAGTCGCAGCCGGAAGCTCAGGCGAGAGCGACCATGGTCCAGAAGCCTTCTCCTGGCAGTCCTCGTAGAGACTGCACTCCACTCATGGAATAAACTCCCACGCGAGCGCTCCTGCGAGTTTGGGTTGGGGAGGCCGGCTCTCTGCTCTTGAGCGCTCAAGCGACCGCACCGAGGCCGCTGGCGCCTTGGTGGGGACCTGTGCCCCTCCGCACACTTGAAGCTCAGCGCGGTCTGGGATTGGCGGTCTCAGCGGGGGCCCGAGGAGGGGTGTCCGCCTGGCGATTGGACAAGGGGCGCACCTGTCACGGTCCAATTAGCCTGCCGCTCCGCCCCTGCGCCCCCAGGTCCTAAGCAGCGGGTAGTGTGCAACGTCGGTGGCCGAGAGGAGGCAGGTTGGAAGAGTTTGGAGACTGAATGCAAGCTTGCCGCTTCGTTAGTGTTGAGAGGGTGGCAGGAGCTGGTAACTCTCTGTCCCAGTGAGTGCCTCTGAATCCCCGTGACACCTTCTTCTAGAAGCCACAGGCCAAGTCTTATCTTACTCAAGCTACTCGTGCGACCTTGTGGGAGTTGTGGACTGGTCTGCACTGGGGTATTACGTGGTTCTTCACCCCCATACGCAGTAGGGACCCAAACCGGTACCCTGATCATAGCACACTAAAGGCCATTCGGTTTCCCAGAATCTCTGGAGGTCCCGAGTCTTGGGCGCCTGAAGGTAGTTTGCGTCCTAGTCACCAACTTTCTGCGGGTCAAACCTTCTTATCTGCCCTCCCCCTAAGGTCTCCAGAGCCTCCCGATGTTTGCAGGGTTAATGTTAGTGAGAGTTTGACGCCCACAAATCTTTGTCAGGAGCTCCCACTTCGATAAGGGTGGCCAGAGAGAGCAGTTTTCTAACACTTTGATTGAGAGATGTACATTGACTTGAAGGTCGTTTGCATGGGTACCCCCTCAGCCCGGCCTGGGTGACGTCAAAGTTCTCTCGGCAGGGCGCGGAAAGCTTTGCGGGAGACTGCCTAGGACTGCACCCACAGACTGCACCATCCCCAAGGCTAAGAGAGCTACAGTGCCTCCTCCTGCCGGCCGCCTTCAGGAAAATCAAGAGATAGCTTCCGACTGAACAAGGTGTTGGAGTGTGAATGCAGACTTCATCCTGCACACACATCAAATATTTACAGTAAAAGCGCTCCCAGAGAGGTGTTTGGGTTTTTTTTTTTTTTTTTTTTTAGTGTAACGAATGAATAAGTAGGTTGGGAATCAAGCGGCCACCAACACGGATTTCTTGCTAGCTCCATCCTCAGGCACCTTTCCCACACGGAAGAAAGTGGCAGGGATTTCCAGGTTCCTGCAGGTTGGGTTCCTAAGCAGGTGAGAGGCTAATAAAAGGTCAGAAATGGGTCAGGGAGGGTCAGGGGACCCCTAAGACGATCGGTGCGGGGTGGATTTAAAAGTAGCAGGCAAGGCTATTTCATGAGAGATATTTTTTGAAAGATAAATGTAAAGATTATACTTTTCTCCTTGAGAGACTTGACAGAGCACTTCTGTCCTATGAATACCTTCTCTCTTCTATGTGTTTTCTGTAATTCTCATCCTAAATCTTTGTTATGATCCTACAAGAGTTGGTTTTGCTTTTTGTTTTTGTTTGGTTTTGGGGGGGGTTAATCATCTTTGTTTTTTGGAGCACAGGTTCAAAGAAGCTAAGACTATATCTGCTTTTGGGGGCCACACAGGTCCCACCTGCTGCCCGTGGAGCTTCTGTCTGTCTGTATTGCCCTAGTCCTTCACCCCACCTGATTCTGTGGACAAGACACATTATACAGGAGACCTGAGATCCTCTGCTACTTGTCATATGGAGGAAGCCCAACTCAGACAAGTAAGGATGCTGGGTTGTCGTCCTGTCCCCCCAGGATGCAGTCTTGACCCCACTGCACTTGCAGGAGCTTGGCTTTAAGGCCGATGGGCCTTTCCCAGATGAGATAGGTTGATTGGTCCCAATGGGAAAGATCCAAGAAGAAAGACACCCTAATGGCTGTCCCAGCACTCAGGAGGCAGAGGGAGAGGCAGGTGGGTCTCTGAGAGTTTGAGGCCAGCCTGGTCTACAGAGTAAGTTCCAGGACTGCAGCCAAAGCTACATAGAGAAAAACTGTCTGGGCGTAAGAGGACAAAAGCAAGAGAAGGAGGAAGAGAATGACTGCAGGTGAGATTTCCCTGTGGTGGACCTCAGTGACCCGCATTCTCCATGAACCACTGCGCCACCACGGCTGTTTTTGTAGATGATACAGTGTTGGGTCTACTGAGTTTAGAGATGCATTTCCTTAGGGAAATCATCCTAACAGAAGAATTAATTGTCTGTTTGTTGTGTGTGTGTGTGGGGGGGTGTGCTCCAAAAGCCTCTAAATCCTTTTCAAACCCCTCTCTGCTTTGTCTGGAGCTTGAGCATTCACCAGGCCCTCATCCCCCAGTGCCCACCACCTGTGGGCCAAGTGAGGCTGTATCAGTAAAAGGGAACCTTTGCATGCTGGACTTGGTGGATATAGTTTCCGTTTGGCAAAGTGGGTATTGGGCCAAACAGACTCTCTAAAGTCATAGGGCTTAAATATGACCATAAATTCTGCTTCTGTTTGAGCATAAATTAATGCACGTTGGAGGTGCCTGGAAATTTGTATCCCGGAGAGGTGGGAGTTGGGAGAGAGACAGAGTTATCTGGACTTGGGATCTTTGTGTGTTTTACAATGTGTGAAGTGAGCATGCTGGGTCTCTTCCTGTTCCCAGTGTCTATTGACCCAGCCCAGCTGGCTTTGCTGCAGCCTAGGACTGAGAAGGGGGCTTACTAGGGGCTCCAGGAGAGATCAAAGGTCTGGTCCCAGCAATGTTCCCAGCCCTGTGCCTCCAGGTAGCTCCTTTCTCCAGCTGCCGCAGGGGCCAATTGAGGCTCTGGGGGAGTAGGGAGGAAGAACTCTCCTAACTCAAAGGAGGCTGGGATTAAAGGCCAGCTGTACCTTTAATCATCTGCCTCTCTGGTCATGTTCTCTCAGGGTTAGGGTGATCAGGGTGGACAGCCTAGGATCTCTTTTTTTTTGGGGGGGGGGGTCTTGCATTAAGCAAGTTACTGACTGACTACAGCCTGGAATTGAGCCTCTTCTCATGACTGATAAAGGAGTGTTGATTTATACAAACAACCACAAAGAAATAAGATGGTGGGAGTGGGTCGACATTTCTGCAGTTCAGGGTTTATGGGTGAGCACTGCTCTTGCAGAGGACCCATGTTGGGTTCCGGCATCCACTCAACCATCTGCAACTCCAGCTCCAGGAGGTTGGATTCCTTCTTAGGGCCTCCTTGGGTACCTGCACTCATGTATGCATACCCACAAATAGACACAAGACACACATAATTAAAACATAAAAATAAAACTTTTTTTAAAAAAAGATGTTATAAGTTACATCTTTTACACCTGGAATTATACAGGAACTCAGGGCAAAGCCTGTATGTGCCCATGTTTACAGATGTCAGGCCAGCACTGAGTTTCCCTTCCTGTGGCATGTGGCAGGTACAGCTTACAATAGCCATTAATAAAAGGGCTAAAGGCCTGAAGGCATGGCTGGGAGACTGGATAGAAGGGAGCTTTCCCTGTACCTCTCTCCACACATCTGTCTGGCTGTTTCCAGAACTGAAACAAATAACCCCCTGCCCCAGTCTCATGGAGAAAAGCCCGTGAAGATTGACTTCTCAGCCCTATTGAACCTCCATGGGCGTTAACTCAGATCAACATTTTAAGGCTCCCTTCAGGAAAAATGAGGCTGGAGGGTGCAGTGTGACTAGCAAGAGCCAGGACACAAGCCCATGGGGGTGGGCGTGGCATTTTCCCAGGCTATATAAGTAGTTCAGGAGTATGGAAAGCAAGAAGAGAGGGTAGGTGCTGGACCTGGAAGGAGATAGACCAATCTCCTTCAGGCCTGGCTGGCATCAGTGGTTAGAATTTCCCTGGAGACCTATCCCCCAGCCCGAGGACACACAGATTCCAGTGGAGAGCCTGGGGTTGGGGGAAGGTAGGGATCAGGAGAAGGGGAGTCTGCTGAGTTCTCCCCATTCATCACAGCCCCTGTAGAGCCAGAGGGTCAGAGGTACCATCAACTCCTTTATCACCATCCTTTGATCTGCTGACTTCTTCTCCGACTCCTCTCCTCAGACACCCCCCCCATCCCCAGTTCAGCTCTTAAAGGGGACAATTTGCAAGTGTGGCTCAGAAGATGGAGACCTGAAGCCCACTGTTCCAGGCTGAGGTGAACTGCTCTTGCCGAGGAGGACACTGGGCAGTCATTTTCTTTGCCAGCCCTGCTGCTTCTCCTGCACACCTGGATTTCCTGTTTGTTAGACAGCATCCTCTGCCCCCCCCCCTCTATGCTAAAGCTTACAGTGCTGGACCAGCCCCATTCCTCATTGGAGGAGGAGGAGGAGGAGGAGGAGGAGGAGGAGGAGGAGGAGGAGAAGAAGAAGAAGAAGAAGAAGAAGAAGAAGAAGAAGAAGAAGAAGAAGAAGAAGAAACAAAACAAAAAACAAAAAAACAAAACCCAGCCCAACTTCGGCTGTAAGGGGTGTGGGAGAAAAACAGATATAAAATCGCAAAATCCCAGCAACAGATTGGTATTCTACATTTGAAAATGTATTCTAGATACCAAGGGTTTGTTGTTGTTGAAGATGGTTCGTTCTTTCTTTCTTTCTTTCTTTCTTTCTTTCTTTCTTTCTTTCTTCCTGTATGCCCTGGAACATGGAAAGAGGCTGAGTTTAGCCCTGCACTGGGTTCTTTCTGACCCAGGAAGCCAAAAACATTTTCAATTTCTCTTACACATCCTAGAAGCGTGACTGTGGGTCATAAAGAGAAACAAGGCTAAAAGGGATCACCTCAGTTCTTTTAATCCTCTAGGGGCAGGGGTGGGGAGGGACAGCACCCTCAGAAGAAGGGACTTCTCAGGAAACCTGTGGGTCTTGCTCCAAGGTCTCATTTCATTTTACTGCAAATTCGCTGTGTAGTAACTTCACACCATTGTCAGGACAGAGAACAGGAGCTAGCGCCAAGTGGCTGTGCAGCCCTGCCTCCATCCCCACTGCTACCTGCTTGCTGGGCTGCTAAGTCTTCCACAGAAAGGACCAACACGTTTTGAAGTGCAGAGCAGTGTGCTTATGATAAGCCAGCTTTCCATCACCGGTGTGAAGCATGTTCTGGAAGCAAAGCCTGGCTCTGCAAAGGCTCCAGTTGCTGTTCTTGAGGGCACTCCCACACCTTTCTAAACCACTAGTTCGCCCCTGATAGGCAGAAGGAGAAGGCTATACTGCTGGACACTAGCAATCTTGAGGCCCCAGAAACATAGTTTACAAGCACTGGCAAACAATATAATGCCTGCTTTAAAAATACAAAAACAAAAACAGCAATCCCAGCCGTGGCTCAAACACTAAGGGAAGAAACGCAGATACACAAACACAGATGTTGCCCGGGAACCTTTTAATGCCTCGGTGAGTGAATTTTTTAGTGTGTTCTGACTTGAAATTATGGTGAATCAGGGCGTGCTAATGCCCAAGTCTACAGCAGATAATGGCAGGAAGTCCTGGCTAATTGGTCTATTCACTACTTGCTGAGGTGGCAGAAGCTCAGGCTGCAGGAGGCAGAGTGAGGACAAGGGAGGGGGGCAGGGATGCTGAGCCCCCTCGTGGGCAGCATCTCAGAGCTGGGGGTCGGGGGAAGACAGGTGGCAGTGCGGGTTAGCCCCCAGCCCAGCCATCTATGTCTAGGATCAGGTTCACCTCAATCCTGCCTCTGCCTCTTACCACAGGTGTTAAGAGGGGCCTTATCCTTTTGCCAGAAGGACCCAGCTGGGTTACCCCAGAAGCTCTTTCCATGTGCCGCATTCTTATGGCAGCGGTCTCACAAACTTGTGGAAGGAAACACACCTAGCCCCCATTCTACAGATGGACAAACCAAGGCGTCAAGATGTCCGACCTGGCTCTTTGCTTAAGAAGCACACAATAAAGTCCCAGGGATGACTTTCAAATCTGCACTGAGTTTGGTCCCCAGTGTAAGCACATTGCATTGGTTGTTAGGGTCTCCTTGTTTCCCAATTGTTATAATTCTTCCTCCACCAACCCACCACTCCGACAGAGGTCTTTGCTGGTTTGGCTCATACCAGTGGCGGAGGCGTATAGTCACATCAGAGATACCAGGCTGCCTCTGGTGTTCCTAGGCCACTTTGAGGAGGGTGTCCTTTCTCTCTCTCACTTACAACCGTTCTTGCAAAGACCAGCTGGGAGGGAGAAAGACCTACCCTCTCTCCCAAGCCCTCCCTAGAGTCTCTTGGGCCCTGTGCTGCGGGCAAGATAATTTGGCTAATGAACTCGTTAAAGGGCCCCTGGTGACCCGCCCTGGCCTCCCCTTGGCCCATCTGGGAAATTCCACTGAAAGGCTGTGAGCGCTCTGCAGTTCTGCTGCCGTCTGTCACTGCAGGAGGCGCAAAGTGGTGACTCTAGGCCCCCTTACATTAAAATAATTACCCAGCGGAACAGGTGGCCCACTTCGGGGCGCCTAGACGCATCTGGCTGCGCCTGGAACTGCAGCCGCCAGGGGAAGAGGACGGTCCGCCCAGGGGAGGGCAGGTCAGGGCCGAGCCAGGCGGGGACTGAGATGGGCCTTCGCAGGCATGTAGATCCCAGGACGCTTGACAACTGGGTGGCCAAGGCCTTGAGAGAGGGGGGCTGATTGTACCTCCACCCACGGTCACTGTATGCTGGTGCCAGAACCGAACCTCGAACTCTCATCTGACTCCGAGGTTTGTGCGCATCGCTGTGTTGAGCTTGACACCAGGGGATCGAAGGAGAAGGCGCTGCTACCTCAGCATCCCAGCTGGAGACTGGAGACTGGAGACAGGCAGCACAGGTAGCATGTAAGAGCATGTGTCCATAAGTGTATACACCAAATGAATGCTCACTGAGAGCCTGGGCGCATGTGTGCATTTTTGTGTAAGGTGGCTTCCTTGTTCACGCGGAGAGTAGGTTCCCTGCAATGTAGCTAAAAGGAGCGGCGCACAGGCCGGCGTGAGGCCAAGCCTATTGCCAAAAACACATATTACACTGCGACATTCTGTAAATGAGATAATGATACATAAACCCGATGATCGATGTGACGGGCCTGGATGTCTTCTCTAAATTAGCCGCTCACATCGACTGCTAATAATGTGAGTTTATGAAAGCAATTTCGGTGCAATCGGCGAGAGGGTCTTCTTACTCTAATCAGCCTGCCTGGCTAATGGACGAGGGGGTCAGGCTGAGCGTTATTGACACGCCCGTGCCCTTAAACCTGTTTCCCAATAAAGCTGATTAGTTTTTGTCAATTCATCAGCTAACCACTCCGGCTGGAAACGCATCAAAGTCGTATTTGTTCAACGGAATCAACAAGTCACAGGTCAGCACCATTCGGGGCCCGGGCTAATCAGGACCTGCCTCAGGGAGGGGTGTTGATGAGACATTCCCTGAGCTGGGGAACCCTAACATGAGTACGGTAGATAGAATTGCGCAGTCTGGAGGCTTCCTTCCCTTCTCTGACTGCAGCGGGTTGGCCCCGGACTACATTAGGTCTTTTCGGATCTGGAAAGAGTGCTCTCTCTAATTCAAGTTAGGCCAGGCCACCCTCAGGCAGGATGGAGCCTGGGGGATCATGTGCAGTAGAAGGGGCCGACTGACCAGAGGTGTGGTTCTGAGGATGTGTCTGTGCCCCCAGGAGCTGGGTGCAGGAGAATATCAACCGCTTAGGCAGGTCCAAGACAGGCCTGCCTGCAGCACGCTGACCACTTCATTTCTGCTGCAGGACCCTTGTGACTGATTTTTCCGGGAGAAGGAACTAGAAGGAACCAGCTTGATGAGAATACAGCTGGTCCAGGTGTGAATTGCCCCTTCAATCAGCGGGCAGTGACATGGAGGTGACCTCTAGCCCTGGCCCTTAGGTGAAGAAAGGAAAATGTGTACTGTCCCTTTAAGCCCCCATCCAGGGCTGCCTCCAGGGTCCCATCCCCCTTCAATTTAATTTCATTAAAACAGAGCATGAATATTTCTATTAAACCTAAAATGAAATATGAAGCCATTTAGACTCTGCCTGCACCAATCACCCAGATTTATGACTTTTATTCATCACATCAAGAGCTTGGAAAAATGAATTTTCTTCACCCAGGAAGGAAATAAAACCTCAGGCTTGGTCATTTCCAGAAAGCTGTTAATTTGACCATGTGGTAATTACTTTCACAATTAACTAAAATACAAATCAGCTTGACAAATTGGGCTAGTTTATATATTAATTAGCCCGCTTAAATTTATTCATTATGAAAAGACAATTTAAGGGGACCTGCAGTGTCTGTTTTATTGCAATAAATTATTGTAAGGAAATGGGACTAATAAAACATCATAATATTTAAAGATATAGTACACGCGTGGGGGTGTGCTTTATTGACAATTTCATTTTCCAATTAGTAATTTTGTTGTAATATATCTGCGAACCCGGACTTCTGGCCAGGGAGACAGGATCCCCCAGGGCCGGGGCGGTCAGAGTGGCGGGTCAGAGTCACGGAGCGGAAGGCCAGGTCTGGCGAGCAGCAGGCAGAGTCCAGTCCTTTCCCAGCTCCTACGCAGCCACTGGGGTGCAGCAAGCAAGTCGGGTGCAGCGGGTGCAGCGGACCCAGGCCCAGAGGCAGCGCCTGCGGAGTCCTCCTCCCTGCGGGGTCGCGGGGCTGATTTAATAGAATGTCGATAGAATCATTCGATGCCTTTTAGCTTGTGATCTTTATAAATGTCCCTCTATTAAATTAGAAAATGATTCTCTTCTCGTTTAATTGTATTCTTTCGTTTCTTATTTCCAATTAATTAGTCCTATCGACGTTGCAATATTTTAAGCGACTCAAGTCCGTTTCCAGTTAGAATATATAGGTCAATGCATTCAGTTTTATACTAGACAGAACTATATAATGTGGGTTTTAACTACTCATCCCCATCTGTCTTAAACACCTGGCCCCCATAGGTCTCCTTCCTGGGGTCTGTGCCCCGCTCCATGGCCCCTCCGAGCTCCCCAGATCCCGCATGCACAGTCCAGTACCAAAGACCAGCTGCCTGGGCCTTTGTCCAGAATTTTTTGTTTTCAATGCGTCCAGCTTACTGAGTCTGGGGACAAGCAGAACTGCAGAAGGTTATCGGCAAGGATGCAGTTCAATATCTGAGGGGTTGTGTTCCCTTCAAAGCGGAGAAAGATGAGGATGCTGGTCAGTTGTGGACCTTGTCCCCTCGTGTGCCTCTTGGCCCTTTCTTTCTAGCCTGCAGCTCTGGAGTTACATAGCCCAAGCTGCCCCCCCCCAACCTTCTTATGCCTTTTCTCCTGCCTCTGCCTTTGGTTTGCAAGCATGTGCCACCACTTCTACTCACAAAGTTACTTTTAAATATATGGCTTTGGATCCCCCTTTTTTTTCTACCCTATCCCCTTGCCTTTGCAGTGATGGGGCATACATATGCCTCAGACCCTCAACAGCGCTGGGCCACCAGCCACCAACAGTTTCAATCTCAGCTTCCTCAGTACTCCACATATCTTGGTGTGTTCATGGCTGCAGAGTAATTTAGGAGGCAGGTCCTCCACGGACTGCCAAGCTGCAGAAGAGAATCTCCTCCAAGGCCCCACGAGGCACTACATCAACTGTGCACCAGGAGGTAGGCTGCACTTTGCCAGTTTCATCTTCCCTAGCTTCGGGCTCCCCGAGTGGGGCTCTAGATTATGGTGTCTGCCAAACCAGAGTCCAAAAGCCTCTTCTCCACACCATGAGGGGAATAAAGTTAGGAAAACAGCTACTTTGGGTTGGAAATCACGTCTCTTTCGTCCCCTGGTAGAAACGACTGTCCAAACAACACGGCCTATCACCTGGATTTACCTCTGCAAAGCCCTGCTGACTGCCTGGGGGTATTTGTCATTCAAAACTTGCACATTCCAAGCATCTGGGGACACCAGATGAAAGAAGGGAAGTGGTCTCCCTCTAAGCCTAGGCCTCTTTCCTGAGGGGTGTGTGTGTGTGTGTGTGTGTGTGTGTGTGTGTGTGTGTGTGTGTGTGTGTGTGTGTGTTTACGACTTCTCTACATCATATTTTCCCTACATATTTTTATTGATTCTCTGGGAGTTTCACGTCACGTACCCTATCACCCAGTCCTTCCATGTCTGCCTCCCCTTGTGAGACCTCCCCTCCAAAAAAAGAAATTAAAAAAAAAATGAAAATAAGAAAATAAGAAAAACAAAACAAAACACTTTGTGCTCTATACTCACTGGAGCATGGTCACACTCTCAGTGGCCTGCCCCTTAAATAGAACTGAGTCCGTCCCCTCCTGTACCTTCGCCAGAAGCCATCGCTTGTGTGGAGCTACTCTTCAGCATCCCCATGACAGTTTTTAAGAGTTCATTCGAGGCTTCCTGTCTACACTGTTACTTTTTTTAGGAGGTGGGAGTGGGGGATGGGGGCTATCACAAAAGCCTTCCATGTCCTTCCTGCTCAACGGTGATCATCCATACCACAGCGAAGGTAGTGTCCTTCCTTGTTCCTCACAGTTAGTGGGAGGAAGGATCACAGGTCTCCACAGAGTTTCTGGCGACAGCACAGACCCCGAACGCGGGGGGCCCCCTGCAGAAGTAGGACCTTAGACCCAGACCCCCACATCAAAATGTCCCTCTGCCACCAGGCCTCAGGTACAATCACATTTTTAAGAGGAAGTGGACTTGAGGTCCGCTGGAGAGGGAAGCTCACTACTTCAGAGTCTGACAGGATGAGAACAGATCCTTTTCAGAAGTCTCTAACACCGACCCCTGTGGCGCGGGGAGGGAGACTTTCCCAGAGGACTTGCGAACATCCCTTTAATCTGAAAGTTCCTTTCGCTGAGCTTCTCGTCTCAGGTACCCTCAGTGCTTGTCCACTGAGGTAGTTAACGGGAATAATAAATTCAGCAGTTCCAGAGCACCAGCTGACCTGCATCTGCATACATCTCCCCGGTCCTCTTCCACTCAGGACCAGAGTCGGGGTGAGGGGGCTGGGGTGGGGAATGGAAAGATGGGTGGGGGCAGGGGAGGCCAGACCGAAGGAGCTACCTCTCACGTGGATACTCAGTCTGAACATGATTAAAGCAGCTGCCAGAGACCAGCTGTTTGCTCACTTGCCAGAGTAGAACAGATCCACCTTCCTGCCTCTGTTCATCCACACCACCTCACTGGTCCCTCCCTGCTCCAAGTCACTCTTGGAATATGGGTTTTCTGCTCTCTTGTCCACAGCTAGGCTACTCAACACAATCTAAGCTGGAGAGACCTTTCTAGGGCCTGTGTGACCAGCTTGGTTCTAAGAGAACCATTTCTGTGCTGGAGGACAAGTATGCATGTGTGAAAAAAATGTGTGTGGGGGGAAAAAAAAACGAGGGAAGGGTGAGAAAGGAAGAAGTCTTTCTGGAAGAGCCAAACACAGAGGCTGGCATTTATCTGTGAAGGAGTGTGTCATAGAAACTCCTCCCAGACCTCATCAGGAGGCAGCACTGCATCACCTCTCACTTACACGTCCTGCTGGTCCCCTCAATTTCTACATTACTTAACTTGCCAACCAGTTTTATATCTTTGTGTTTCAGTGTCATCATTATGAAAATTTTATTTTGCCATCTCCAGAGTCATTTTTGACAACTATAAAATAATCAAATGTAAGGAAAGCACTTTCATTTGTGGTTTTTAAATATAGCAGTAGCTCATGGAGAGGAAGTGGTTTAAACCAGCTGAGAGTCCTTTTAAAATTTATTGTTATACCAGGTGGTGGTGGCAGCTGCTCACACCTTTAATCCCAGCACTTGGGAGGTAGAGGCAGGTGGATCTCTATGAGTTAGAAACCCTGTCTGGAAAAAGCTGGGTTTGTTGTTGTTGTTGTTGTTGTTGTTGTTGTTGTTGTTGTTGTTGTGTTGTTTTGTTTTGTTTTTTTAGCTACTTATTTTGTCTCTATTTGAGTGCTTTGTCCACACATATGTATGTGTATCAGAAGGTCTTTGGATCTCCTGTAACTGGTGGTTGGGAGGCACTGTTGGGAGGCAAACTTTGTCCTCTGAGCTGCTGAGCACCTCTCCATCCCTTGCCTGAGAAGCCGATACAGTGTGACTGCTGCATGTGACCTCAGGCCAAGCTCCTGGTCCAGGTCCTTCACTGACTGGGTACTGAGGGTGGACTTTACACAGGAGAGGTGTGGCCTGCGACCTCTGCCCTGTAAGCTTGACATATGGTGCCCCCTACCTGAAGACAGACCCCAGGTGCCTCCAGGATCTTAGTCTCAGTCTTTGTCCTCTAAGAGTTTCGAGTCTGGCGGGGGGGGGGGGGGGGCCATGCTTAGCAACAGACTGTTTGAACACCTTGGATGAACAGGAGAACACCAAGTGTTCACTCCTAGGTTTATAAAGGCATGCTGCTACACACCTGTGAGTGATCCCAGCATTCAAGGGCTTGGGATGGGGGAGAAAGAGTCTAGCAAACAGATGCAGCTGCAGAAATAGGATTTAAAACTCACCTTGAAACCCTTAATGAAAAGTGGTTGTAGGCAAGCAGAGAGGAGAATTTGCCGTCCTCCTTTATTTAAAAAAAAAAAAAAAGTCACAGCTCAATCACCTGAGTATTTGCAACACCAGGTGATGGGAGTAGAGAGAGGTCTGGATGGAGCAGCTCACTGCTCCAGGCAGGTGGGGAGAAGGAGTGTGGCTGGCCATCTATAGGCTGCTGGAATGCCTCAGTAGGAGGCCTGGGGCGAAGGAAAGGGGGTGGGGAGCAGGCAGGGGAGGAGGCTAAGAAGGAGCACTCAAAGGAGGACACTCATTGGATGCAACTCCTGAGAGGTACGTATTAAACATAAATACAACTAGAGATTAAAATGTGAAATACAAGATGCAGATTATAGAAAAGAAACCAAAAAAGAATGGGGAAGATAACCAATAGAGGAAAATAGGGTTTTAAAGGAATAACTGACCAAACCACAAAATTTGCAGTGAACAATATAGTTTCGTGTGAATAAAATGTTATAGAATATCAAGTGTGTGTGTGTGTGTGTGTGTGTGTGTGTGTGTGTGTGTGTGTGTGTGTGTACATACTGTGTGTACTGAGAACATTTAGAATCGTCCCTCTTAATAACTGCCAAGGGATTGTACTTCACTAACTGCAGCCATCACCCCACAACTCATTCCGTCTGTCTAATTAGAAGTGGATCATGCAGTATAAACAGCATCCCCCTGTCGGTCTGGGTCTGACTGTCTCGATTCTGTGGGTGAGTCTTCCTCTGGGTAACTTTGCAGAATGGAGCAAGGATAAGCCGGACTTCTTTCTACTGTGGCTGAGTCACATTCAGTGGTGAGCACGCCCTGTCTGTCCGCTGGTTAGTGTGTTGGGTTGTGTATTATTTTTTAATATATTTTATTAATTTATTCATATTACATCTCAATTGTTATCCCATCCCTTGTATCCTCCCATTCTTCCCTCCCTCCCATTTTCCCCTTACTCCTCTCCCCTATGACTGTGGCTGAGGGGGACTTCCTCCCCCTGTATATGCTCATAGGGTATCAAGTCTCTTCTTGGTAGCCTGCTATCCTTCCTCTGAGTGCCACCAGGCCTCCCCATGCAGGGGACGTGGTCAAATATGGGGGACCAGAGTTTGTGTGAAAGCCAGACCCCACTCTCTACTCAACGGTGGAGAATGTCCTGTCTATTGGCTAGATCTGGTAGGGGTTCGAAGTTTACTGCACGTATTGTCCTTGGCTGGTGCCATAGTTTGCGCAGGACCCCTGGGCCCAGATCCGCCCATCATAATGTTCTTGTAGGTTTCTAGGACCCTCTGGATCCTTTTTTTTAGGTTTGTTTATTTTATTTTTTATGTGAATGAGTGTTTTGCCTACATCTATGTATGAGCACTAACTACATGTATGACTAGTGCCTGCAGAGGCCAGAAATATGTGTAGGGTTGCAGTTGCCTGGAACTGAAGTTGTGGTGGAGTTGTTTATCACTATATGTGTTCTGTGAACCAAATTCAGGCCCACAACAAGAGCAACAAATGCTCTTAACCACTGAGCTGCCTGTCCAGTCCCTGTGTGTTTGTTTGTTTGTTTGTTTGTTTGTTTTTTGGGACAAGCTCCCTTTCTGTAAATCTAGATAGACTGGAATTGATTATGCAATCCTGGCTAGCTTTGAACTCAGGACAATCTTCCTTCCTCAGACTCCCAATATCTGAGATTACACCCACGAACCACTGCACACAGTTAATTTTTTTTCTTCTTCTGTGAAACCCACCCCTATACTTCTGCTAAGGATTTTATTGAGTCTGTAGATCTCTCTGGGAAGTAAGACATTTTTCAGTGTGAATTCAGATCCATGAATTTAGCCTTTCTCTCTATGAGCTTTGCCTTACTGTTTGTAGCCCTCTGGTTTCTTTCACCAGTGGTTTACAGTTCTTAATGTATATAATCTTTCACCTCTGTTGAATTTGTACAAGTTTCTTCTCTTCCTCTTCTACCTTCTCCTCCTTCTCCTTTCTTCCCTTCCCCTTCCTTTTCTTCTTCTTTCTTCATCTTTTTTTTAAATTGTAAATGAATGCTCTGTCTGCATGCACACCTGCATGCCAGAAGAGAGGGCATTAGATTTCATTACAGATTGTTGTGAGCTGCCATGTGGTTGCTGAGAATGGAACTCAGGACTTCTGGAAGAGCAGCCAGTGCTCTGAACTACTGAGCCATCTCTCCAGCCCCCGTCTTCTGTTTTTGTTGTTGTTGTTTTGTTTTTTGTTTTTTTGTTTGAGACAGGGTCTCTTGGCTGTCCTGGAACTCACAGAGATCTGACTGCCTCTAAAGATGTGTGTCACTGTGCCTGGTTGTTTTCTCCTCCTCCTCCTCCTCCTCCTCCTCCTCTTCTTCTTCTTCTTCTTCTTTTCTCCCTTTCTCTCTCTCTCTCTCTCTCTCTCTCTCTCTCTCTCTCTCTCTCTCTTTTTTTTTTTAAAGATTTATTTATGGTATTTATCATGTGTGCCTGCAGGCCAGAAGAGGGCAGCAGATCTCATTATAGATGGTTATTAGCCACCATGTGGTTGCTGGGAATTGAACTCAGGACCTCTGGAAGAGCAGACAGTGCTCTTAACCATTGAGCCATCTCTCCAGCCCTCTCTCTCTCTCTTATGGGACTGCTTTAGTTGCCTTTTCAGATAATACATGATTGTATGTGGAGATGTAGAGATGTTACTGACTCTTTTAAATTGTTATTATGTTTTATGGGGTGTGTGTGTATGTATGTATGTGTGAAAGAGAGGGTTGTGTACGTATATATGTGTATGTGTGACAGAGAAAGTGTGTATGGTGTGGTGTGTGTGTGTGTGTGACAGAGAGACAGTGAATGAGTATGGTGTATGGTGTGTGTAGGTGTATGTGTAGTGCATGTATGTGTGTGTAGGGTGTGGCGTGTGTGAGAGAGCATGTGTGTGAGAGTGTGTATATGAGTATGTGTGTATGGTGTGTACATATATGTGTGTATGTGTGACAGAGGGAGAGTTAGTATAGTGCATGGTGTGTGTAGGTGTATGTGTAGTGGACGTATGTGTGAATGAATGTGTGTAGGATATGGTGTATGTAAGAGAAAGCGCGTGTGTGAGAGTGTGTATGGTGTGTGTGGTGTATGTGTATGGTGTGTGGTATGTATATATATGTGTGTGTGTGTGTGACAGAGACTGTGTATATGGTGTATGGTGTGTGTGTGTATGTAAAAGAGAGTGAGTATGGTGCATGGTGTGCATAGGTGTATGTGTAGTGCATGTGTATGGTGTGCATGTGTGAGAGTGTGTGCATGTATGGGGTGCTGTGTGTAAGAGAGAGAGCATGTGTGTGTGTGTGTGTGTGTATGTGTGGTGTGTGTATGATATGTGTATCTGTATATGTTGTGTGTGTGGTATGTGTGTGTGTAAGATGTGATGTGTATATGTGAGAGAGAGTGTGTGTGTGAGAGAATGTGTATGTGAGAGAGAGTTGTGTGTGCATGGTGTGTGTGTGGTATGTGTGTGTGATGTAATGCATATATGTGAGAGTGTGTGTGTGAGAGAATGTGTATATGAGAGAGAGGAATTCTTTTATTTAAATTTTATTTTACGTATATGAAGGTTTTGCCTATATATGCATAGATATGAACATATAAATAAATATATGTCCACATATGAATATATATGATCATATATATGCACATATGAATATATATATGAACCATATAGAGAGACCATATGAATTTTTGTTTCCTGGCGAAGCCAAAAAAGGCATAGAATCTTTATATTTAGTACCATTTGATCTAGAGTGTCTGGGAGCTGGGTGTGGTGGTACATGCCTGTAATCTCAGCACCCACAGAGGCAGAGGCAGGTGGATCTCTGTGAGTCCAAGGCCAGCTTGGTCTACAAAGTGAGTCCAGGACAACCATGGCTACACAGAGAAACCCTGTCTTGAAAAACCAAAACCCAAAATTTTTAAAAATAGAAAGCAAGCAAGCATAGGATCCCTGGGGAATGAAGAAGACTACAAACTACCATGTGGGGCCTGGGAACTAAACTCGGGTCCTCTGGAAGGACAGACAATGCTTTTAACTGCTAAGCCAACTCTCTAATCCCAAGAAGACATTTTTTTAAAACTTAATTTTTAAAAAAATTTATTTTTTAAAGATTTTGTTTATTTATTTTATGCATATGAGTGCTCTACACTTGCATGCCAGAAGAGGACATTAGAGGGTGTAGGTGGTTGTGAGCAGCCATGTGGTTGCTGGGAATTGAACTCAGGACCTCTGGAAGAGCAGTCAGTGCTCTTAACTACTGAGCCATCTCTCCAGCCCAAAATTTAATTTGTGTGTGTGTGTGAATGTAGTGGACATACACATGTGCAATTACACCCTTCTGTGCTTGAGCAGAGGCCAGAGGAGGACGTAAGGTGTCCCGTTCTGTCACACTCTGTCTTATTCTCTTGAGACAGGATCTCTCGCTGAACCTGGAGCTGGGCTGGTGGAGAGCAAACCCCAGTGATTTTCCTGTCTGTGTTCCCCGAGAGCTGGCTTACAGGTGTTACAGCCGAACCCAGCTTCTTTGTGGGTACTGGGATCTGAACTCAGATCCTAGTGCTTGTACAGCAAGTCCTCTTACCCACTGACCTAGTCACCTCACCCCAAAGACACAGTTCAGCTGCCTTCTCGGATGTAGTGACGTGATCTCAGCAAGGGGCAGCCTTTCCGGCCCCTTCTCACAGCACCCAGGTAAGTGTGCACCAAGGAGACAAGCCTCAGGACGGCCACCCAGGAGTTGACTTAGATGAGAGATGGTAACACAGGACTGGACCCAGCAATCAGGGAAGGGCCAGGAGGTGAGAGTCAGGGCAAGGTGACTGTGAAGCCTGCCAAGTTGGTGATGAAGAGACTGTTTGCCCACCGGCATTAAAGTCCCATGAATCATTGACAAGAAACCAAACAAGCGCTGGATCTATATAACAATTTGAACTCATACTGCTCCAAGTAAAATCAAATTAGAAGTCTTTCCCCAATTAGATTCTGCAAACGCTGACACAGAGCCGCACAGCACTCGGTGTTTGTGAGACAGCAAGCCTACCTCACACCTCGCACAGCAAGGATATTCTCAAGCACGCCCATCTCCACACCGGCTTGTGTCAACATTCTACCTCTAGATAATAAATATGAGACACAGCACACACTGCTTTTAATTGCATCGATAAACTGGGATTAACCCCCAAGCCAGGCTTCACTATTGCAATTAAATGTCCTCAAATAAATGGTTTCCTCAATAAACAAATGGAAGGGGCTGTGTTTGCCCTGAGTAATAGCAGGTGTAATATTTTATTGGCTCAAGCTAAGTATTAAGTGGAATCACTCGCAGGACCTGATTTATTCCCCGAGATCGGAAAGTCATCTTTCATACGTCATGGGCTGCTTCGGTACTGTATAAACAGCTAATGATATCCTAAATCAGGCAAGCTTGACCTTGCCTTCCCCAGAGCTGCTAGGCCTTGAAAAACCAAGAGTCAGGAGTCCTCTAGGGAGCCCAGGGAGGTGACTGTCTTGGACACACAGCTGACTGCTCTTTGGGGTTAGGTCTTTAGTTTCTAGGATTCAAAATTCCGGAATGTGTGCAGAACAGAGGGCTTGGGAAATAACCCAGGGGCTCTGTGTGGACCGTTTGATGATCCTCCTTTTTTTTTTTTTTTTTTTAAAGAGGAGTGTTGTAGAAGCGTATCCTACTTTCAGCCAAGGATACCTATGAATGCTGCCTAACACAAAGTTGTAAACACATGTAAAACATCAGAGAGTGAGGTAGGGGTGTGTGTGTGTGTGTGTGTGTGTGTGTGTGTGTGTGTGTGTGTGTGTGTGTGTGTGTTTGGCAAGGTTCTCATGGGTGAACTTTGTATGTTGGGCACCCCTTTGACCACAGAATAAACCAGATGTTCATTCTGGTTCCTGGTGAGTCCCTACCATTTATGACCTCTGAACTCTCTTGGTAAAATCTTGCAAGGAATTATTTTTTTCCCTGTTGGTTTTTGTTTTGTTTTGTTTTGTTATTTGTTTTTTTGTTTGGTTTTGATTTTTGGATTTTCAAGACAGGGTTTCTCTGTGTACAATTTTTAATATGTTATGAATATAATTTCTTTATCTGTTATAAAATTTGTCACTCTGAGCTGGGCGTGGTGGAGCACAGCTTTAATCCCAGCACTCGGGAGGCAGGGGCAGGCGGATCCCTGTGAGTTCAAGGCCAGCCTGGTCTACAAAGAGAGTCCAGGATGGCTAAGATAACATAGAGAAACCCTGTCTCAAAAAACCAAAAAGCCAAAAACAAACAAACAAGAAATTGTCACTCTGTGATCTCTGCCCCCCCCCCCACAGGTACTCTATGTAGTCTGACAGTCCTGGATTCACTCTGTAGACCAGGCTGGCCTCGAACTCACAGAAGTCTGCCTGCCTCTACCTCCAAAGTGCTGAGATTAAAGGTGTATGCCACCACTGCTCAGAAATTAGGGTGTTGCTAGGTGGGTTGCTTTGTTTTGTTGTTGTTGTTGCTTTGTTTGTTTGCTTTTGGGGTTTTTTGTTTTGTTTTGTTTTGTTTTTGTTTTTGTTTTTCAAGATAGAGTCTCTCTGTGTAGTCTTGGCTGTCCTGGACTTGCTTTGTAGACCAGGCTGGCCTCAAACTCACAGCGATCAGCCTGCCTCTGCCTCCCAAGTGCTGGGATTAAAGGCGTGCGCCACCACGCCTGGCTTGGTTGTTTTGTTTTTGAGACAGGATTTTAATCTGTAGGCCATGATGGCCTGCAATTCATAATTTGTGAGTTGCTATGTGGGTGCTGGGAACTGAACCTGGGTCCTCTGGAAGAGCAGCTAGTGTTCTTAATTGCTGAGCCATCTCTCCAGCCTCTCGGCATGCTTTTCTTAAACATCTTATGTTTAAGAATATATATGTTAAGACAATATATGTGTGTGCGTGCTTATTTATTTAGTGTGTGTGTAGAGGTGGGGGATGAAATACATGTGTGGAGGTCAGAGGACAACTTGTAGGACTCCATTATCCTCTTCCTTTACAGGGAACCCAGGGACTGAACTCAAGTTATCAGGCTTGGCAGCGAGCACCTTTACCTGCTGAGCATCTTGCCAGCACCAGAATGTTGTTCTTGTGCCATGGAGTCCAGAAGATGCTTCTAGTATCTAATGTTATCACCCTTATTTTCTCTTCCGGATTTGTGTATTCTTTTAGTCTTTTTTTTTTTTTTAAGTGAAAAGTCTACTATGATGATTTATGATCTTTCACTTTCGTGCTCACTATAAATCCACTGTGAGGCCTGAGGGGTGGCTTAGTATTTTCGAAATGCTCTTCCTGAGGACCCTGGGTGGTTTTCAGCATGTATGTGGTGGGTAGCAACCATCTGTAACTCGAGTTCCAGAGAATCCGATGTCCTCTTCTGGCCTTTGTGGACACCATGTAGGCAAAATACTCTTACATATAAAGTAAAATAAATGAATAAAATAAATTGCAATACATTTATCTGTAATAGTCATTCTGTAGTTTATTTACTTGGCTACTGCCGCTTCTTCTTCTCCTTCTTCTTCTTCTTCTTCTCCTTCTCCTTCTCCTTCTCCTTCTCCTTCTCCTTCTCCTTCTTCTTCTTCTTCTTCTTCTTCTTCTTCTTCTTCTTCTTCTTCTTGGCCCCAAACTTCTAGAGGTCTGCCTGCCTTTGCCTCCCAAGTGCTGGAATTACAGGAGCATGCCACTATGCTCCAAGCTTTGCACCAAGAAGCTCTGGCCTGTAAATCTAATAGTCGCATATAGATCTATTTAAAATGATGCATTACATTTAAACAACCTACCAAGCAAATCCAGGCATTCTTCCTGGCCCATGGGACAGAGATTCTCTGAGCTGAGCAGAGACCATCTGGTTCTGACCCAAGACTGAGGACTTAGCTAAGGGCTGCATAGAAGAGAGGGGAGGAAGGGCTCCATTAGCCCTCACCATGTTGAGGTGGCCTGCAGGGCACTGCCGTCCCTTCTCCTGAGCTGCCCTCTGTACACTAGAGATCTAAGCCCTGAGTGGGGTTATTGATTTAGTTAAAGAGCAATTTAGAACACATTTTATTAATATTCTCGACATCGGCGTCACTGTCGCCTTTTCGTCATCCTAAATGATGTCCAAGCTCCACTTATTTTTAGTTAGTGAATCTTTCATAATTATATCACCACCGAGGGAAAACACTTGCTTGGCTCCAACCTAGTCAAAATATGCATAAAAATTGCTGCATGACTTAAATATATCAAAATTACCTTCCTTTTAACTGATGGCCTAGAACTTAAAAGATATTCCTTCCCAAACTGTTATAAAACATTTTTAGATGATAAATGCTATCAGATGGAAATAAAATATTTAACACACAGGACCTCTTCCCGAGTGTGAATATATCTATAGATAATTGTAAGCTCCTAGGAATACTTGATGGGAAATATATTGATAATACAATTTTTCTTTTCAAAGAGATTGTAATGATTGCAAATTTGGTTTGATAATTAAATTAATAAGGACTGTTAGATTCCAACGTGGCCCTCTTAGTGATATACAGAACTAATAGTATCTTTCTTGCCAGCTAAAGAGGTTTTAAAAGACTGTGTCAGGTGATCTCCACCAGTGTTTCTTTGCCCTTTGGAATTAAGTGTGTCAAGTGTCGGTTCTGAAAAATTTCATGAGAAAACAAAATGCTTCTCTAATACTGTTAATTTTTTTGTTAAAAATAAAATATTTACCAGAAGGACTGAAGAGATGGCTCCATGTGCATGCCTGGTACCTATAGGTGAGGGGGGTTGTGTGCTTTTGAGACGCAGGTGTCCTGAACAAAGCACCCAGGTCTGTTGGATTCTGCTCACATTTTTGCCTTTTGACTTTGGGAGTTTGCAACCTGAGCCTCTCTGGCTGTGACCAGGGTATCCTGACCTCCCTTCCTTCCAGACTGGCCCCCGCCAGGTCTTGAGCAAGTACATAAGTGGTTAAGCAATTCAGATGCCCGCTCTGCCAGACCCTGGGGGATTAGAATCTCCCAAAGATGCCCTCTTGGTCTCAGCTTTTTCACTCTGTCCAAGCTAAAGAATTATCTAATCATAGTAGCCATGTAAGGACCAGAAACTGGGCAAGTGCCACATGGCAGTCTCACAGAATGAAGTGGCTTTCCAGGCTCTTTGTCCAGGACTATAGAGATGGTATAAGGCAGAGCAGGGACAAATGCTGTGACTCTGATTCTAAAGGCAGCACTTACATATGTGTCATAAGAAGAAGAAAAAAAAAAGACAGCATTTGATTGGGGCTTACTTGCTTACAGTTACGTCTCCATCTGCAGGCAGGTGGGATGGGGGCACGGGTGGGGGGTGGGGGAGTGGGAGGGACGGGGAGGGGTGACTGAGAGAGTGAGAGCAAGGGAGAGCATGCACTGGGCATGGACTCTTGAAACCTCAAAGCCCCCCTCCCACCCCCAGTAACACACTTCTCCCAAAAAGGCCACATCTCCTAATCCTTCTCAAATAGCGCTACTCCCTGATGACTAAGTATGCAAATATATGAGCCTATGGGGGGGGGGGATTCGTATTCAAACCACCACTGCATGGTAGAGTCTCACACATCCTGGCAGGGGTGAGGTCAGTCCCACAGGAGAGCAGGTGGCAGAAGCGAGATCAGGGGCTCTGAGCCTTTATCAAACTGTCAGCTTTTGTAAGCCAATCACTAGGTTACCTGGGGTTGAAGCCAGGCTCATTCCCAAGCACCATCAAGTCTTACCATTTCCATGAGTAGTTGGTATTGGTATTAACCCTTCTTCTCAGATGCACACAATGGAGAAAGCTCTTTTTTTTTTTAAATTAATTTATTCATATTACACCTCCATTGTTAGCCCTTCCCCTGTTTCCTCCCATTCTTCCCTCCCTCCCACTTCCCCCCTTCTCCCCTCCCCTATGTCTGTGATTGAGGGAGACCTCCTCCCCCTATATATGCTCTTAGAATATCGAGTCTCTTCTTGGTAACTTGCTATCCTTCCTCTGAGTGCCGCCAGGCCTCCCCATCCAGAGGATGTGGTCAGAAAAGGGGCACTCTCCACTCAACGGTGGAGAATATCATGTTCATCGGCTAGGTCTTGGTAGGGGTTCGAAGTTTACTGCCTATATTCTCCTTGGCTGGTGCCTTAGTTTGAGGAGGACCCCAGGACCCAAATCTGCCTGTCATAAAGTTCTTCTTGTAGGTTTCCAGGACCCGAGAAATCTCTTACTGCAGGAGCAGAGAGTCCCGTGCCAGCTCCAGGAAGCCAGATGCAGATCTCTGCCATTGTCGCTGTGTCCAGAGCCTAGAGTACCTCTCTAGGATCAATCTGGGCAGGAACAGCAAATGGAGCAGGTAAGACCCACTGCTCCAGGTGGGTCTGGGCCTGGGCATCAGCACAGCCCCAGGTCCTGCTGGGCAGGTAGGGTTTCTGGCTCAGCTGTGCTAGGCTCAAGGTCTGGTAGGTCCAATCTTCGGCAGAACCTGCTCTGGACAAGGTAACCCAAACCACAAATCCTCTGGGGAGACTGTGAGTGCGTTTCTGTTGTTATTGTGGAGTTCTTTCTCTGAGTCCCTTGTCCCTATTGATCCCAGGTGAGGAGTACAAGTTCCCTGCACACTGTGGTCTCAGGATCAGGGCCTTTGAGAATAGGAATCTGGCTTCCAGAGGCCTCTCGGAGGGATGCAGGCTCAGGCCAGGAGATGAGGGCTGGAACAGGGCATGGGTAATAATAAGACCAGGAGTGAAAGGAGGAAGTGCCAAGAGTCCCAGGCTGGAGCAAGAGCAGGAAGCAGTGAAGGACCAGGGGCTTTGGCCAGTTGCAAAGAGCTACTTTCCTGCTAGCGGGTGGGGAAGCAGGAGCATCTAAACAGCGTAAATTCCACAGAGCTGTCCAGAGCCTTGCAGCTTCAGGCTGCGTTCAAGGACCCACAGCTCTGTCAGGTGCCAGGTTCTAGGTAGGAGAGCCACCCCGAGGCACCAGGGAAGTGACCATTTTCATCGTCAGAAGACTTTCCAAACATTAAGCTCAATTTATCAAACGATGTTTTATAGAAATTAATTTCCCAGGGGACTTCTCTGTATTACTCTGATTGGTTTTCATTGGCTAATTTTTCAAATTGCAGTTCTATGAAAAGAATACAAAT
Organism: Acomys minous; assembly: GCF_964271855.1. Classification (NCBI taxonomy): domain Eukaryota; kingdom Metazoa; phylum Chordata; class Mammalia; order Rodentia; family Muridae; genus Acomys; species Acomys minous. The sequence goes on from NC_140487.1 coordinate 43,330,836, forward strand.
ATTCTTAGATGAGAAGTGTTTTCAGAGAGGTTTGTAATCTTTATATCTGGGTTTATATATTGCCCTTCTATTGACACTACTTTTTTGATTAATAGTGTGTAGAACATTGCCTAATGCATCAGCAGAATTAGCTATGCAGAAGCATTCAGGCACACAGACATTATATTGATGAAATGACGTTTTATTGACAAAATGACAGTTTAATACTGAGCTCTCCTGACGCTGTTTATTTCATCAGTTGCCTCCGTTTTGATAGTGAACCCCACAAAGCAACTGTGATGTAAATCTGTCCTGTTTTCACCGTGCTGTTTGGTGGATCAATTTGGGCATCCTGCAATATGGACACTATCTCTGTAGGGTGTCCTAATTCCAGTTAATTTTTGTGGTCATCCAGCTAATGGTCCTGGAAAGTGTCATGTCATGGATTTCTTGCAAAGCTCTGCATTTTGTCCCTTTGACAGAGGCCTGCTTTCTCCTGGTTAGGAGACACAGAAGTCTGAATCCATAGTACCTCAGACCTTGTTTGGAGAGAGGGTCCTCACAGTTGACCGCTGTAGGAAGAGGAGGTCATTATGGTGCTCCTAATCCAGTATGGGCGGTGTCCTTATAAACAGAGACAGACGTGCACACAGAGGAGTGTCATGTGTGGACTGGCCTGATGCTGCCATAAGCCAAGGGCTGTGGGAAGCTGGGGAGAGGGTGACTCTGCCCACACCAGGACATTGGTTCCTGTCCTCTAGACTCTGAGAGAATGACATTTCTATGAGTATAGAATCATTTTGTGAAAGAATAGGTTTCATTTTGGTGTTTTCCAATGTGTGTATTATATACTTTGTTCGAATGAGAGAATTAATTTTTGTTATTTGGCCTTCCCAGTTTCACTATGTTCTGGCAACTGTAGGAGATAAATGCATCATTTTTCTTTTTTAAATTTATATTTTTAGGAATTATTTTTATTTTATGTGCATTGGTGTCTCACCTGCCTGTGTGTCTGTGTTAAGGTGTCAGATCCCCTGGAAATGGAGTTACAGACAGCTGCCATATGAGTGTCTTGGAGTGGGCCCAGGCAAAACATAAAAGCTCATGCAGAGGCCAGATGTGGTCCCCCAATGACTTTTGCAGCTGGCATTTTCCTCTGATTCTCACTGAAGCCCAGCGAAGTGGGTGACAAGCCACAATCTACAAAGAGCTGAAACAGAAAGGGTCAAAGTCATCAGGACAAGAGAGAAAAAGCTGGCCTCTGGGCAGTGAGACTGGCAGCATCTAGGAGCCATCTCACACAAGGTCAGTGTCTTTCCCCAGAACACTGTGATGTGGGGTCAAGAGTAGGTCAACAGCAGCTGGTCAGGTCTATCACCAGAGTTGCCTGGCACCCTGGGATCTAGATGCCGCCTTCCTGCCCTTTGAGAGTCTGTTCCTCTCTGAGTAGGAACTTAATTGGCAATTTGAACAGAGAGGTGTAAGAGGAATATCATATTTGTAGCTCCCTCCACTTCATTAGAAGGACCAGCCATGGCAGAGAGTGGTGATGCACAGAGGCAGACAGACCTCTGTGAGTTCGAGGCCAGCCTGGTCTACGGAGCGAGTTCCAGGACAGTCAAGGATGCACACAGAGAAACTCTGTCTTGGAAAATCAAAACCTACCCAACCTGTAGGAGGGCCACCCATGTATTGATTGGTTTTTGTGAGAGTCTTTAGTCATTTGTCCATTATCCTGGACTGGTGGCTATAATTCCCGAATTATCTCATGTCCTGCCTGGGGCTCAGTTTTGCCCTGGTGGCTATCTGGGCAAGTATGAAAGAGGTATGGTCTCTACCAGTGACCAATGTCCCTAAGCCCCTTCCCTGGGCAGTACTGGCTCCTCCATGCAGGTTGGCCACTCTTCTAGAGGAGCCATTCTCTTCCTGAAGCATTGCTGTGGCTGAGCAGAACCTCCTCTTACGGTCAGGTCAACTTAAACTTGGGCCATCCTTGCCCTAGGGCAAAGTGCCCTTGCAGCCCACCTGTCAATCATCTTCCTTGTGAAGGAAAATCTTGTTGATGTTCACAAAGTTTTGTCAAACCCACAGATAGTTACAGAGAGAAGGATGGCCAGAGATGATTTTTCAGCAGTGCCTCTGGCTCAAATCAAATTAAAGGATTCTGGTTTCCTGACTCAGGAGTAAGAGTTTCTTGGAAGACCATGATTTGGTGGTCCTCAGACTCACTCCAGGACTAAGCAAGGGACTATCAGCTTTGTTATCGTCTAGAAGGACTTCCACAGCAAAGGACCAGAGTAGGCTCTGGCACTACCAGGTTGGCCCATTTGACCTGGAGACTCACGGATGTATGGGTGTCCCCGCTGCTGCAGCTGCTTATCTTGGATTTGGGAGCTCTGGGAAAGAAGCTCCATCTGCCACAGCCTTGGGCATGTGTAATGTCAGGTACTGCCTGACTTCTGACATGGAACAGAGGCAAACTGACTAGTGAGTGTGCTTGCCTCCTAGAGCCCTCACCAAAATTTTAGCAGGCCAGGTGTAGCACGGGGCTTTAATCCAAGCACTCAGGAGGCAGAAGCAGACAGATCTGTGAGTTTGAGACCAGCCTGATCTACATAACCAATGTAGAGGTCAGCCAGGTCTACATAGTATAACCCTGCCTTAGAAAGAAAGGGAGGAAAAAAGAAAGAAAGGAAGGAAGGAAGGAAGGAAGAAAGAAAGAGAGAGAGAGAGGAAGGAAGGAAGCTGCACAAGTGTGAGGATGGGCTCAGCTCCCCAGAACCCACACAAAGCCACACACAGCAGCATGTGTCCTTTCAGGGAGATGAGCAGTGGAAAAAGGAGTGTGTAACAGGGAACATGAGACACTACACTGGCTGCCTTACTGACCCAACTCTGACATTTCTGTTTGTTTCATTTTGTTTTTTGAGACAGGGTTTCTCTGTGTAGCCCTGTTGTTCTGGACTCACATTGTAGACCAGGCTGGCCTCGAACTCACAGCGATCCTCCTGCCTCTGCCTCCCTGAGTCCTGGGATTAAAGATGTGCACCACCACCACATCGAGCATTAACTCTGGAGTAACTGCAAACATGTTTTCTGAAGTCATCTGCACCCTTGCAGCACCCATTATGAGTCTTCAGTATCCCAGGCAGCTGAGTGGGTGTGCTGCTGTATCTCAGTGTGGTTTTACTTAGAGCACTGGGGATGCCATGCATTTTTTTCAGGTGTTAGACCACCATCTTCTTTAAAGATATACTCATTTATATCTTTTACGCACAGTGTTAACATGGTATTTATCTATTTAAAAATCTTTTTATTGATTGTGAATTTCACATCATGCACCCCAGTCCTACTTATCTCCTCATCTCCTCCACCCTTACAACCTCCTCCATAAAACAAAACAAAATAAAACTCTCACCCAGGAAGCTTCATGGTTTGTCACACAGTATGCTTTTTTGCCTAAACAGCTTTTCTTGCAAATGTTCACTACAATGAGTCATTGGTCTGGTTTGGTCTCTGGCTTCTGCTACACCATCAATACTGGATCCTCACCAAGACTCCTCTTGGATAGCCTGTTGATGCTGGTGTCACGGAGATCCCGAAGCTTTGGTTCCGAAGGACCAGCCCACTCACATACTCCAGCAGTTCACAGATGGGGCAGATGGACCAACTCAAAGCCCTGGATCTGGGCCTGAACATAGCTGAGTTGATCACCATGGCCAGTTCTCCAGCACTGCTCTGGCGAGGTGCGCGGCATGCTCTGCAGCCCCTTCAAGGGCTGGGGCCGTATTTCCCTTGCCCAAGCCACTGAGGAGCGGGGCGAACTCTGTGCAGCCCCCTGACATCAACATGGCCCCAGGGTGCAACCCAGACCTGGGTTGTCCACATGGCCTTTAGTAGTAACATAGGCCATGGACATCGACACAGACCTACACTGCTGGGCCATGGACCCAGATGTGGTCCTCACGGGCCAGGACCTCACCAAGGCCTCAGGTGGCAGCACTGGCTACTCACATCACGTTGTTCCTCGCTACCCTTGCGGCTTCAGTTCAGCCTCTCTTCATAATCCACAAATGCTTCCCTTTCTCTCTCATCTCTCCAGCACTTATTTATCATTATTTATCTTTTTTAAATGGATTTTTAAAAAAAATTTATGGGTACAAATATTTTGCCTGAATGTATTTTGTCTGTGTACCATGCCTGGTGCCTGTGAAGGCCAGAGGAGAAGTTGATGATTGTAAGCTGTCATGTGGATTCTGGGAATTAAGCCAGGTCCTCTTAGGCTGCATTAAAAAACAAAAACAAAAACAAAACAACAAAAGAGCTAGAAAGATGGCTCAGCTGTTAAAGGCTAAACTCATAACCAAAAATAAAAATAACACAAGAAAGAGGCTGTCTTTCTTTTTCCGTGGATATCCAGTTGTCCCTGCATCTGTCTGGAGCAGAGCATCCCTTTGGTGCTGGCACATCTTGGTTACTTCCTTGAAACATATTGATTAAGCAAGAGAGGCTCTTGCCCTATTGACATGTGCTTATCCCATGCCAGCCTCTCTGTCTTGAACTCTGCAGCTTTGGAGTGTGTTTTGGAATTCAGAAGCTAAATTTTTGCTCTGGGTTCTCCTTTGGCTAATGGCGATCTTCCATAGTCCGTGGGCCCATTCCACTCAGCCCTGCCCTTCCATGACCCTGGAATTCCTCCCCCTACGCTCAGAGCCTATGGTGTTGCCAACAGCCACTTAATTCTTCGTTTGCATCTAGCAACGGATGCTGTGGGTTACTTATGTCTTGGATTTCAGGTTTTCTTGGACTTTCCTTGCTGCTTCTCCTCAGGCCTCTTGTCTCTGGGACTGGACAGCTCCTCAAATCTCTTCCCAGTGTCAAGAGGCTTTCATCAGGTCTCAAGTGTCTAACTGCTACCCCACACAGACAACCACAGTGTTTGGATCTCTGCATGGGTTTTGGACTCCTGCATCCTGCTTTTGCCGATGTTTCCCCAAGCACCTGGTCTGCAGCCCCACAGGCCCAGGCCCAGGCCCAGAGGCTGGCCGCCTCCTCCAAACATGCCTTTCTTCTGCCTTAGGAAATAATGACTTCTGGCCTTCAGATTCACTTTTGCCACCTCACTGAGATGATTCTCTCAAGTCTATGAGAGTTTCCTCTATAGTCATCTCTCCTGCCCAGGCCACCATCCTCTCTGAAGAGCAGAGGCCCTGGCCATGCCCATACCCTGGAAGGGACATGGGTGAAGGAAAGGAGTCAGTGCTGTCATTAGAATGGATATATGTGGTAGGCAGAGTAAAGCCCTAAAACCCCAAAGATGTCCACTGTCTAATCTCCGGTCATTTGGCAGAGGGCCAATAAGACAGACTGAAAATAAACAGCAAACAAAACTTCTACGCTAAGCATTAGGCAGACAGGTTCCAACAGTGGCCCTTAGAAAATATAAGGGCCCTCTCTTTTTCCATCCCTTGCTCCCCTTTCTCTCTCTCTCCTCAGTCTCAAGAAGAGACTTCCTCTCCTCCCTTCCCTCCTGCCTTTTCTTTCTTTCTTTGTCCTGGGTTTGGAACCCCAGTGGTAGTGCTCTACCACTGCACCACAGCCTCGTGCTCAAGTGTATGAACTCTTTCTCTTCCTCTTCTACCTGCCTTGGGCAGGTCTCTCTGTGTAGTCCAGGTTTCCAGAATGACCTCATGCTCGCTAACTGCATGTGCAGCAATCCTAGTTCCAAATGAGGTCACATGCTAAGGCAGTAGAGACATCACCTTTTTTTTTTTTCTTGAGGCTATAATCCTACCCATAACACGACCGTTGAGGAGTTTCAGTGTGTGAGGATGTGAATCTAACATGCATTTGTACAGGACCACGTGAGGGAAGGTGCCACAAGGTTGAATTGAGGTTCTTATCTGAGCAGGCCTCAGAGACATGAAGATTTGTATGATTCAGTGGGGGGGAAAGACAGGAGACTGGAGGGAGAACAGAACAGGAAGTGAGGGGAAATTTCCAGGTGAGTGGAAGAGGCACAGGAATGGATGAGAGAGGAAATGGACAGAAATGGAGCAGGAATAGGTTTAGGCATCTGTGAAAGACTGAAGAATCATCGAGCAGAGAGGACACAGTGGCAGTGTCTTAGAAGAGAAAGTGATCAGCAGGTCATTGGGTCAGGAGGATACCCAGGTCCTGGGCCTGACCTAGGCTTACCCACAGTTGGGAGGACTGGCTGGTAGAAGCCCCGAAGCAGGCAAGAAAAGGCCTGGCTCTTCCATCAGAGCAGGATGAATTACAGATGCCTTCTGAAGAACTGCCCAGGGTCCTGGCAAGGCTAGCCTCCGTGCAGGACCATCCTGCTGGACCCAGCACCCTCTACTCTGGAGCAGCCGCTTTGCCTTGAAAACCTGAACATTTTTGTGTGTGTGTGTGTGTGTGTGTGTGTGTGTGTCACAGACTTCGCTTGTACTGAAGTCCTCCTTCAGTGGGGACTGTCTGCCTCTTCCTGCTGGCAGAGGACAGAGATATCAAATACACGTTGTTTGCTCTTTTGAGGAACAGCCATTATCATGACTGTAGGGTCAGCCTTGGCATTCACATAGGACGAAGGCACAGGGCGAGGCACATTGAGCACAGGACACGAGCAGTGCTCACTTCCTACACCTGATTCTGAGCTTCACTTCTTCCGGCTCTGGTCCCTTCTGCATCTGCCGGCTGTGCGGTGGAACAGCAGCTGATGGATACACAGATGGAGGAGTTGTATGACTTCTCGCTACTCAGATGCCTGACGACGACGACGAAGACGACGACGAGGAGGTCACTTAGGCAGACACATTCTTTTTACTCCAGCCCATTAGCTTTGCATGGCTTTGTGGATGTGGGAAGTGCCTGCCCGGGAAAGCGGGCTGCTTGTAAATGGTGCATCTGAGTAGGGTGGACAGCTCAGACTGCAGCAGGGACCCTCTCTCCCCAACTCCTCGTGGGATTAGCATAATAAAATGAGAGAAAATATTGACATTCAGTACGTGTGCAGCCTGCTAGTGGAAGGCAAAGGGAGATCTGCAATGCTAATTGAAATGTAATTGATGTAAAACTGCAATTCTTACAAAGAGGTGGGAAGACCGGCCCGCTTGTAAAATAGATAAGATTAGAGGGAATCCCAGGCATCAATCCCAGGCCTATTCCGGGTGCCAAGAGCTAATAAGCCAGCAATTGTTTTAGTTCATGCAGACACCGCCCATATTTACTGTATTTTCTAGACCAAGCTTGGCTGCTGCTGAATGAATCAATACGAGGGTTCCATTATTCCATTCCGTGTCTCTCGGTGGTGTCTGTAGCCCAACATGACCTGCTATTATAGATGTGATAAGGAGGAAGGAAGTGGCCAGCTAATCACTCCAGATGTACAGGCAGACGAGCTGGAGGCCTGAGTTTCCAGCACTCCTCCGGCACCATCCCCGCTGCTCTAACTGTGCCCTGCAAGGCCTGCCTGGCCAGAGGAGCTGCGACAGAGGCTCCTGGGCTCTGTGAGGCTTGCCCCCTAGAGTGCTCAGCAGTCCTGGGCCAGGTGGGCGTTGGGCTGACGTGCTGTTGACAGATTAAATTTAGTTTCCGAACTATTGCAGTGGTGAGGCTGGGAGTGTGGTGTGGGGGATCAGGAGAGCATCCATGGAGGGCAAGACCATAGAGGAGCGTTACGGCCCTCAGCTGGGCTTGTTGCCCTGGGTCCTGGCCACATCCTTTCCTTTCTACTCTGGCTCCTAGCCAGCTGAGTCCCATGGCTCCCCAGGAATTGCTTTCTGACCAAGGAGAAGGGAGCAGATCACAGGATGAAAGAAGAAGCCAGAACTTGGGAGGTGTTACTGTACCCCCAGTGGGGACCTAGGAGTTCTGGGTTGCTCCAGTTGTCTCTGACATCTGGCAGACTCACCCCCTGACAGTTCTATCTGCTTTGAAAATGATGGTGAGGTTTTGACACATTTTTGTCACTTACTAGCTCTGTTGCTACTTGAGTAGCCACCAACCTGAATCCCTATTTTCCAAAAAAGGCACAATAGGAGATTGGAGCCGGGGGCCTTGTGCATGAAGTTGATGTTATTCTGCCAAGCCCTCTGTGGTGCTTTCGATAAGAATGGCCCCCGTGGACCTCCTATTGGGACTCTAGGTGAGGGAAATATGGGAGAATAGGGAAATAAAAGGATCCAGAAGGTCCTAGAACCCCACAAGAAGAACATAATAAAGGGCAGATCTGGACCCAGGGGACTCTGCTCAACCTATTGCACCAACCAAGGACAATAAATGCAATAAACATTGAACCCATATTCAGATCTAGCCAATGGACAGCACATTCTCCACAGTTGTGTACAGAGCAGGGACTGACTCTGACACGAACTCTGGTGCTCCATATCTGACCACTTCCCCTTGGTGGGGAGGCCTGGTGGCACTCAGAATAAGCAGGCTAACAAGATGAGACTTGATAGGCTGTGACCATATTTTGGGGGAAGAGGTCCCCTTTTGTCACAGACCTAGGGGAGGGGAACAGGGTAAAAGAGGAAGGGAAGGAGGAATGGGAGGATACAAGTGAAGGGATAACAATTGAGATGTAATCTAAATAAATTAAAAAATATTTTTAAAAAAGAATGTTCCCCATAGGCTCATAGATTTGAATGCCTGGTCATTAGGGAGTGGTGCTATTTGAGAGGGATTAAGAGGCGTGGCCCTGTTGAAGGAAGTGTGTCCCTGGGGGTGGGGGTGGGGCTATGGGGTTTCAAAAGCTCAAGCAAGGCCTAGTCTCTCTTCTCTCTCTCTCTCTCTCTCTCTCTCTCTCTCTCTCTCTCTCTCTCTCTCTCTCTCTCTCTCTCTCTCTCTCTCTCTCCCTCTCCTTCCTACTGCCTGAGGATCCAGTAGAACTCTCAGCTCCGTCTCCAGCACAGTGTTTGCCTGCCTGCCTCCATGTTCCCTGCCATGACAACAATGGGCTGCACCTCAAGAACTGAAAGCCAGCCTCAGTTAATGCTCTCCTCTAGAAGAGTTGCTGTGGTCGTGGTCTCTCTTCACAGCAATACAACATGACTAAGGCAACCCCCCCACCACCACCACCCTCCCCCACCCCCTCCCTTCCCCACCCCCCCAACCCCCCACCTCGGTTTTAATTCCTTCACTTGTACCCTGCTGTCCTGGTTGCGTATTCGCATGAAGAGTTCCCCCACTCCTTTGTGGGTGTGAGGAACAAGACCTTTCCCCTGTAATAACTAATTACAGATACTGCAAATAGTGAAAGTGAGATGGTTTCTTTTTCATTTTAAACAAAAGGCAAAGTGACCCACTTTTTGCTGCTTTGATGGGAAACAGTAGCTCTAATCATCCTGCTCTCAATCCCTTGCCCTCTGTGGCCCCTCACTGCCTGGGTACTTCAAGCAAGCACAATATTCTTAATGTCTGACATGACTCTCACCCCAACTTCCTCATCTTCCTGGAGATTCCCCCCCCCCCTTCCAGATACAAAGGGGTCAGTCCCATAGCCAATTGTCCATGATTTTTCTATCCGGATCTCCTAAAACATGGGGTAGATGGTTATGAACTGTTATGTGGGTGCTGGAAATTGAACCCGGGCCCTCCGGAGAGTTCTGTGCTGTCTCCTCAGCTCTGAATCGAACTTTATCCATAGCCTCCCTGATGATCTCTACGATCCAGGCTAAAACCCTGTGTACCGTGACACCGAGGTCTTCACAAACCTTTCCCCAATACAGCATTCTGTAGGTTTCAGGATTTTGCGGGGTTTGTTTCTGTCTACCCACATGTGTCTGCCCACCAGAGCATGATTCCTTCAAAGTACTTTAGTAGTCGAATCTGGGCGGGTTCAGGGCCCTGCTGGATGGAAGAACAGAAAAGCCCCCTCATCGCGGACAGCCTTCCAAAGTCAAAAGGCAGAGCAGGCTCAGCTTCCCCAAGCCCTTCGGCTCTGTCCTCCTGCAGACAGTGCCAATACACGCAGGTTGGCCTCTTGCAGCAGCACCCCGCTTCTAATATTTTAAGGAAATTATAGAATAATATATTTTCTCACAGGAGACAGTTTTCTGGCCCCAAACAAACCATTAGTCAGTAGTGGTGTGGGCGGCCCCTTTCACTAATGCAGGCATGTGCTTGCGTCTTTGGCTTTGCCGTAGTCCTTAACTGGGTCACAGAGTCGCTATCCCTGGGCAGCTGGTAGCACACAGCAGCCAGCCAGCCTGTACCTTTCTGGAAGGACCCCTTCATGCTGACCCCAGGATCATGGGAAGGAAATATTCCTGAATTAGACCCTCCAGTCATGGTGCTAAGGAATGGGGCTCCATTGATAGAGCACTTGTCTAACATGTTCCTGGTACCATCCCAGGCACCACAGCAACCAGGAATGGTGAAACAGACCTGTAATCCCAGAACTGCGGAAGTGAAGGCTGGAGGGTCAGGAGTTCAAGGCCACTCTATGATATAGAGTGAGTCTGGGGCCAGCGTGGATTATATAAGACCTTGCTTCAAAAAAGAAAAGTCCAGCCAGGCTGTGGTGGTGAACGCTTTTAAACCTGGCACTTGGGAGGCAGAGGCAGGTGGATCACTGTGAGTTCAAGGCCAGCCTGTTCTACAAAGTGAGTCCAGGATGGCCAGGGCTACGTAGAGAAACTCTATCTTAAAAAAAAGAGAGAGAGAGAGAGAGAGAGAAAGAAAAAAGAAAAAGGAAAAGAAAAGTCCGTTCTGGCAAATTGCTGAGGGAAGAGTGAAGACTCAGTTATACCAATTGTTCAATAAACTGTTCTTATTTTACATTGTAATTAAATGAACTGGTAAGGGACACATTTATCCCTGTGACCTGTGTCTATGGATCTGGTGTTGGCTCTATTACTCATGGGGTCAGGGAGGCCGACTTCCATGCTGACTTACGATGTACATTGTATTATTAGCTTCCTAGGAATCCTGTAACAAAGTATGCCGTTGGTCAGCTTAAACAGCTGCGATGTATGGTCTTGCTTCTAGAGGCTGGGAGTCAAGGTCAAAGTGTCCTCAGCACTAGTTCCCTGTGAGGGCTGTGAGCAAGGCTGAGTCTCAGCCCCAATTAGCCTCTCCTGGCTGCTGGCAATTCTTGGTGGTCCTCATTTGGTAGCTACATCACCCAGTCTTTGCTTCCCTGTTCACATGGCATCCCTGTGTGTTCAATTTCTTTCCATAATGTTACCTTCACACTGGCTTCAGAACCATCCTAACAGCTTCATCTTAATTTGGTTACATCTTCGAAAATCTTATTTTCAAATACAAAGGCCCCTGGGGGGTCATTAGGATTCTAGCCTGTGATATTGAAGAGGACATAACCAGAAATGCATATCATATCTTATGACATGGGAAACTCCTCTGAGTAGAGAAATGGTGTCCCGTTCTCTTGTCTCAGAGGTTTGGTAGAATTGAGTAAATAGTAGTGAGCCTGCTTTACCCAGACCCCTGGACTTGCCTCTAATTCCATGTCTGGGTAGACTGGCCGCTGTGTGGACCGGTAGAGGCGTGTGTTGGTGTTGGCTGGTTTTTCTCCTGGTCTTTCGAATTCCCTCCATCAAGGCAGTGAGCTATAAACCAGCAGAGCTTGCGCTGACAGTGTCAGGCAGAGCCGTTTATCATGGTGCCCAGTTGATTAATACATGTCAGCTGGGGTTCAGATGTAGCACACTGTTGCCCTGTGATAATAGAGGTGTCTATTCACAAGCGGAAAGTAGCAACAAAGGCCTTAGAATCTCCTGGTTAGTCCGGCAGACCTGGGCTATCGCACCTGTGAAGAGGGCAGGAATAGCCAATGGGGGCAAAGCCTGCATTTGGTGGGTACATGGGGCAGGGTAGAAAGTGTCTAGTTAGAGAACTTCACACAGGCTCAGCTTTGCCTTTGGCTGAGATAAGCATCTTTATCCAACCTGGCCACTGTACTCAGTAGGGGCTAAGCTAGAGAAGTGCCCCAAGGCCTCATAGCCCCCTGTGGTCCTACATCCTATATGCGCAGGAGAAGGATGAAAGGGGTCAGGTCAGCCACAAACCCCTTTCCCTGTGCTCCTGTGTAGAAAGTACCTTTGTTGTTGTTGTTGTTGTTGTTTGATTTGTTTTGGTTTTGGTTTTTAGGTTTTCTTTTCTTTTTTGTTTTGTTTTCTTTCTTACTTTCTTTCTTTCTTTTTTTTTTTTTTTAAGATTTATTTATTTATTTATGTATACAATGTTGTATTTACATGTACACCTGCACGCCAGAAGAGGGCACCAGATTCATCATAGATGGATGTGAGCCACCATGTGGTTGCTGGGAATTGAACTCAGGACCTCTGGAAGAGCAGCCAGTGCTCTCAACCTCTGAGCCATCTCTCCGGGCCTGGTTTTTAGTTTTTCAAGACAGAATTTCTCTATGTAGCCTTGGCTGTCCTGGAACTCGCTCTTTAGTCCAGGTTGACCTGAAACTCTTGTGGATCCACCTGCCTCTGCCTTCTAGAGTGCTGGGATTAAAGGTGTGTGCCACCACACCCAGCAAAGGTGTCTTTTTAATAAGGGTTTTCTAGATAGGAGGAACTCAGACCGCCTCAGGCCTGCTTGGTTTGCACAGTCTTGCTGAAGAAAGACCTGGCCACCTTGTAGACACTGCAGACAAGAGCCAAACAGAGGTGGGCTATGTGTGTCCAAGACACACTGAGCTGTGGAAGACAAGGCTTTTCTCCCAATTTTGTGGAGACAGATGACCTATGCTTACATGTGTTTGTGTGCACGCATGTGCACAGGTGCACACACACTGATGCTCGTGCACACCCAAGTATAACACACACACATAAACGTGCAAACACGTGCACACATTGACTAGCCTCTGCTTAGACTCTGTCTTGGAATATTCAACTCTGTTAGTTGGTAATTCTTGGTCTCTTGTTTTCAGAGGAAGAGGAGAAATCGACCAGCTCAGCATTCTCTTCTGGTTGTGGGCTCATACTTGATGTAGCCGGCTCTAGGAAGAACATCAAGGCATAGTTTTAAAGATGCCCAGACTTGGGGCCAGGGCTACTTCTCTCAGGAGGGCTGGGAAAGACTGTCCTGATGCTCATTGCATGAATACCGATTGATGGAACAAATGAGTCCCAGTGCTGTGCTAGGTGTTTAGTGATGCCTGCAAAGCTCCTGCTACCAACCTGAGAGTGAAGGGGAGGGAACCTGCATCTCCCACAAGGGCTGAAAGGATTCTGCCACATCACGCTTAGCTTATCCAAAGGCAGCTTCCTCATGTGTGCTACCTGAAGAGAATGACATAGAAAAATGGACAGTTGAGGATTCGTCCCAGAGTAGTGATGGTATCAGGCAGTTTTAGCTGGCCTGTCCCTGGTGAGGGGCCATGCCTGCATGTCTGCTACCTAACCCTTCTACTTCCTGCCACCCTCTGAGCCTCCGAAATCCTCTTACTCAATTCATGAGGTTTCTTTATTATTATATATTTCCTCCTTTTTTTTGAGACAGGGTCTTGTGTAACTTGGGGCTGGCCTCGAATTCTATATGTAGCCAGACATGGTGGTGTGCATCTTTAATGCCAGCACTCAAGAGGCAGAGGCAGGCAAATCTCTGTGAATCTGAGGCATAGTCTGGTCTACAGACTGAGTTCCAGGACAGCCAGGGCTATGTAGAGTGACACTGTCTCAAAAACAAAACAAAACAAAACAACAAAACCTCATTATGGAGCTGGGCTGTTTCTGGGGTGCCTCTACCGTGAGCGGCAGATCACAGGTGCATGCCAGCAGGCCTAGTCCTGGTGTAGTGGTTTGGAGGAGAACTATAACTTCTGTGCCTGGGTACTTGGACAGTTTTGGTGATGCTGTTTGGGAAGGTTTTGTTGGTGCAGCCTCGCTGGAGGAAGTACCTCACTGGGGCCAGGCTTTGAGACCCACTTCCACTTTGCTTTCTCTGCTTCAGGTTTGTGGTTGAGGATGTGACTTGTCACTTCCTGTTCCAGCCACCATGCCTGCCTACTGCTACATCCTTCCACTGTGATGAACTCTTACGCTTCTGGAATCATTAAGCCTTATAAGTGTGCAGCCAGATGTACATTATAAGTGTGCAGCCAGATGTGCATTATAAGTGTGCAGCCAGATGTGCATTTGCAAGGCTGCTTGCAGCAAGCCTTGGGGTAGAGTGTGTGTTCATTTGAAAATCTGATAGATACAAAATTGCCTTTTATATTTGCCTTCCTTTCCTGTCTATGTGAGAAGGGCCTTACTCCTCACTCACCTCAACTTGGATTTGATGACCATTGCCAACCTGGCAGGTGAGAAATAGTATTTTAGTAGTATTGCTCGTAATTTGCATTTGTCTCTTGTGAAGATGGGGATCTTTTTATTGTTATTATTCTCTCATGTATTACATCCTGGCTGCAATTTCCTCTCTTTTCCCTTCCCCCCAAGTGTGTCCCCTACACCTTCCTCCTCCCCCAGATCCATACCCACCCCACCTCCCCTCAGAGAAGAGCAGGCCTCCCAGGGACATCAACCAAACAGGGCATAGCAAGCTACAATAAGACCAGGCACATTATCATTCATAACATCAAGGTTGGAAGAGGCAACCGCAAAGGAGGACTAGGGTCCCACAAGCAGAGACAGCGCCAGCTCCCACTGTGGGGAATCCCACAAGAACACCAAACTGCTCAGCCCTAACATATGTGCAGAGGACCTAGGTCAACCCCTACAGGCTCCTCGATCTCTGTGAGACCCTTTGATTCCCCGTCGGTTGATTCGGTGGGCCGTGTTCTCATGGTTTGTCCATGACCTCTCTGGCTCCTCTGATCCTCCCTCCCTGTTCCGCACGACTCCCAGAGCTGTGGGATGCCGCATCTGCTCCCATCAGCTGCTGGATGGATGGAGTCTTTCTGGCTTCTCTGATGACTAGTCCCAGCACACTCTGCAGGCAGGACAAACTTTAGGTCAGAAATTTTGTGACTGGGTTGCGGTCCCAATATCTTCACTTGAGGCCTTGCCTGGCTACAGAAGATGGACGGTTCGGGCTCTGTGTCCCTCATGACTAGGAGGAGTCTATGCCAGGGTTACTCTTGCAGAGTAATTCCAATGGAATTTCCACTGCACTAGGTTTCTACCTTGCTCCTAAAATGTGCCCCACCCCAATTCCAGTCATTAATGCCTCCCCACAACTTATATAATTCAAGTCCAAGTGGATCAAAGACCTCAACACTAAACCTCATACGCTGAACCTGAAAGAAGAGAAAACGGGGGATATCCCTGAACACCTTGGCACAGGAGGAGACTTCTGGACAGAACACCAATAACACAGGCACTGAGATCAACAACAAATAAATGGGACTTCATGAAACTGAAAAGCTTCTGTAAGGGAAAGGACACCATCACTAGGACAAAACAGCAGCCCACAGAATGGAAAAGTGGTTTTCACCAACCCTACATCTGACAAAGGGCTAACGTCAAAAATACATAAAGAATCGAGAAACTAGACACCAACAAACCAAATAACCTTGTTAAAAAACAGGATAGAGATCTAAGCAGGATCTCAACAGAGGAATCTCAAAATGCGTGAAAAACACTTTTAAAATGTTCACCATCCTTAGACATCATGAAAATGCAAATCAAAATGACTTTGAGAGTTCATTTTACACCTATCAGAATAGCTAAGATTAAAAACACATGTAACAAGCTGCATGATGGTGGCACATGCCTTTAATCCCAGCACTTGGGAGGCAGAGCTTTGTGAGTTTGAGGCCAGCCTGGTCTACAGAAGGAGTTCTGGAACAGCCAAGGCTACACAGAGAAATTCTGTCTTGAAGAAACAAAAATATATAACAACAACAACAAGTAAAAATACAAGTGACAGCTCATGCTGGGGAGTATGTGGATCAAGAGGAACACTCCTCCACTGCTGGTGTGAGTGCAGACTTGTATAACCACCTTGGAAATCAATATGGTGGTTTCTCAGAAATTTTAGAATTGGTCTACCTCAAGACCCAGCTATACCATTCCTAGGCTTATACCTAAAAGATGTTCCACCGTACCACAAGGACACTTACTCAACTATGTTCATAGCAGCTTTATTCATAATAGCCAGAAACTAGAAACAACCTACGTGTCCCTCAACCAAAGAACGGATAAAGAAAATGTGGTACATTTACACAAGGGAGAATTACTCAGATGTAAAAAATAATGACATGAAATTTGCACTTAAATGGATGGAATTAGAAAAAAGTCATGCTGAGTGAAGTAACCCAGACACAACAAGACAAGAATGGTATGTTCTCACTTATAGGTGGATATTAGCTATAAAGTAAAAGATAATCATTAAAGGCATGGTGGTGCATGCCTTTAATCCCAGCACTCAGGAGGCAGAGGCAGGCGGATCGCTGTGAGTTCGAGGCCAGCCTGGTCTACATAGCGAGTCTAGGACAGCCAAGGCTACACAGAGAAACCCTGTCTTGAAAAGCCAAATAATAATAATAATAATAATAATAATAATAATAATAATAATAATAATAACAACAACAATAACAATACAGTCCACAGACCCAGAGAGGCTGGTGGCAAGGAGGGCTTGAAGAGGAATGAAAGAATCCCCTTGGGATGGGGAAAAACAACAGGTTTCTCAGGTGGACTTGGGAATAGGAGTGCTCTTTTCTTATCTATAAAACATTTGAAGGCCGGGCATGGTGGTGCACGCTTTTAACCCCAGCACTCAGGAGACAGAGGCAGGCGGATCTCTGTGAGTTCAAGGCCAGCTTGGTTTCCAAAGGGAGTCCAGGACAGCCAAGGCTACACAGAGAAACCCTGTCTCTAAAAACAAAAAAAAAAAAAAAAAAAAGCCTAAAAAAATTTTGAAACCAGACTTGGTGCACACACTTGTAATCCTAGTCACAGTACTTGGGTGGCAGAGGCAGGAGGATTGCCACAAGTTAGAGGCCAGTCTGTAGCACATAGCAAGTCGCAGGCTAGCCAGGGCTATGCAGCAAGACTCTGCCTGAAAAGAATACAAAACAAGAATAAAAACTCATTGGTATTTCTTTTCCTCAGACTCATCTATTTATGTCCTTGGCTCGATTTTTCTCTTGGATTATTAGGTATTTTCCTATTGATTTTTAGGAGCTCTTTGCAAATTGAGAAGATTAGCTTTCAGCATTCTGTATATGTTATGGATATCCATTTTCAATTTGTTTCTGGTCTGTTGGCTTGATTTGAGTATTTTCTTTGCAAAGCGTTATGCTTTTATTTAATCAAAATGTTTCAATTTTTTTTTCTTTTGTCACTCCTGGACTTTCTGGTGTGGTGAGAATGTCTTTGCCACTGTGATACTGCTAAACACTCACATGCTTTGCTCGGCTCACCCACTCATAGTGTCCCTCACAGCCGAGGAGTCAGGCAGCATCCTTAACTGGCACCTGCATGCTCTGAATGACTCTCCCCTCGCCCCTAGCAGAGGCCACTCATACTGAAATATTCTGAGCAATTGCTCAGACAATGGGGCTTTTAGAAAGGCCAGGGGACATGGGCAGAGTCCCACTGCTGCACAGTAGGATGACACTTTAGAAGACGTTGTAATCATGTGCTGAGAGGCAGTAGAGAGACCATTCAGAAAGAAGCCATGGTAGGAAAAAAAAAAAACAAACCACACAACCAGGAGAAATTTCCACCTCCTATTTTGCGAAGGGACATTTTTATGAATGTAGAACTGATTTATCATTTTAAAATGAAGATAGGGAGATGGGCCAGTTGGTGAAGTGAGTACCACAGACGTAGAAAGACCTGAGTTTGGTCTCCTAGACCCATATAAAAAGCCAAGAAGGGACTGCATGTTTGTTACCTAAGAATGCTAGGAAGATTCCTGGTTTGCTGGCCAGCTAGTCTGTACAGTCAACAAGTTCCAGCTTCAGTAAGAGATCCTGTCTCAAAACATAAACTGCAAAAGGCTGAGGAAGACAGTGTTGACCTCCGGCCTCCACATGCATGCATGCCCTCTCTCATGTGGACAAGCAGGGTCTTGGAGAACGTGTATGATCACAGCACTTGGCAGGCTGAGTCAGAAATCACAAGCCTCAGGTCAGCCTGGGCTATAGAGCAAGGTCCTGTCTCAACAGAAGCAAGCAAGCAAGCAGACAGAAAACCAAAATCAAAACTATGAGAAAGTATTTTTGTGACTTATAATAAGCCAAGTTCTTCCCTAAAGCCAGCCTACATTCTCCCCATCCGACTCTTAAACATTCTTCTAGGTTGCTTACACACACACACACACACACACACACACACACACACACACACACACACGAGAGAGAGAGAGAGAGAGAGAGAGAGAGAGAGAGAGAGAGAGAGAGAGCTCCGTTTGTATAGTTCAGGTTGGCATGTGAATACAGTAGCTCAATACACAGCAGTGAACTCTGTGCATTTTCAGTGAGATGAAAGTTTCCCTTCCTCCACTGTACTCTTAACAACCTATGGCTTTAGTTCTACCAGTGAAGAAATAAACAACATGAAGTATTGTAAATACATAATAAAGCTGGGGCAAGAGGACTGCTGTGAGTTGAGGTAAGCCTGGTATGCATATCAAATTTGAGACTAGCCAGGGTTTTCTAGTAAGAAACCCTTTCTCAAATGTAAAATAAAGTACATTACATATTGTATGTATTCCATACAGCTTCTGCTGTCGTGAACCTACATAAGCACCATGTACTGGCAATATCCACCCCCCCTCACCAAATAGAGTGTGAACTTCAGGCCTGCGGGTGCCTCCTTCCTTTTCTCTGTGTTTCCTGATGTTATTCAAATGAACATATTTCATTCTCTTCTTTTTTTAAATATATTTTATTAGTTTATTCATATTACATCTCAATTGTTATCCTATCCCTTGTATCCTCCTATTCCTCCCTCCTTCCCATTTCCCCCTACTCCCCTCCCCTATGTCTGTGACTGAGGGGAACCTCCTCCCCCTGTACATGCTCATAGGGTATCAAGTCTCTTCTTGGTAGCCTGCTATCCTTCCTCTGAGTGTTACCAGGCCTCCCCATGCAGGGGACGTGGTCAAATATGGGGCACCAGAGTTTGTACCTCCCCAACAAAAGAAGACTTTGATGTGTTCGTTTCTTTTTATATCCCTCTCCTTTATCTTCTAGTTTTCCTTAGCTGTCATTTTAACAGGCTCAAGTTCTATGTTGACACTCTGTTTTGTCATTATAATCAAGTCTCTCCATTTTGTCTACAAGACAGTTCTAAATTGAAAAGGCAGTCCATGGCACAGACCATGGGAAAATACAAGTCAGAACCACACCATGCTCCACCACTTCTTACCTGCTGGGCTGTCCAGGCCCCTTGCACAATGGCATGGGGATGTGAAATGTACAGCCATTTTGAGGACTGGTTTGTAAATTTCTCAAAAAGTTAAACTTGCTGTATGACCTGCAGAATCCACTCCTAAGTACACACTTCTAAGCAATAAAAATGCAAAAGTACATGAAATTCATGCACAAATATGCACAAACACCCTCAACTGCCCAGGAACTGGACAGCCTCCTTAAGTGATGTTCTCGGGAGTTATGTGACACACAGAACAAAGTGTGGCCCATCCACAAAGCTGTGAAAGGGCAATGCACTGTACACAGGAACCTTGAGAGCAATATGCTAAGCAGAAGACACCAGTCACAAAAGACTATGTAGTATATGCTTCTAGTAACGTGAAATGCCCCCCAAAAGCAAATCCTGAGACAGAAAATAGACTCTAGCTGCATGGGGCAAAGGAAGGGGTGAGTGTATTGGCAGAATAGGTCGGGAGGTGTGCTACCAATTGGCCCTGGGAGTGTCTTTGGAGTAAACGTGTTCACAGTTATTGCACAAATGTGAGTATGCTAAAAGCCACTGAACACCATGCTTTGCACTATAGGTTGTATAGTTTGTGAAGTACACACCAAGAAAGCTTTTTTAACATTTATTTTTAATTGTGTGTGTGTGTGTGTGTGTGTGTGTGTGTGTGTGTGTGTGTGTGTGTGTGTGTGTGTGTTATGCCAAATGTGTGCAGTACCAATAGAGGCCAGAAGGGGGTTTCAGATACCTAAGGGCTGGAGTTACAGGCAGAGCTGGGTCCAACCTAATTCAGATCTTCTGAAAGTTCAGGAAGACTCTTAACTGCAACACCACCTCCCAAGTCCCTCAGACTGTTTTGTGGATTGTACAAATGACATTCTGCTTAGGCCAGTCAGTATGGCTAGACCTGGAAGCAGGGCCTCTCTGCCTTCAGACTTGATGTTCGAAGTGCCTGTAACTGCAGTTCCATGGAGTCCAGTGGCCCCATCTGGCCTCTATGGGCTCTCACACATAGACGTTTGCAAACACGCAGACATGATTTTAAAAATCTTTAATTTGCAAAACCAAAATCTCATAGTGTTACAAAAGTTGTTACCTTACATTGGAAGACATTTTATAGTCATTGTTGGCTGGATGCGGCTCACAGGCCTTCATGGGGTGGACCCCTCCACCTATGGGAAGGGCCCAAAGCCCAAATGCTTTTCTCTTCCATCTTTCTTACACAATTTTCTTTTTCCATTTTCCTGAAATACCTCCTTGAGTGATGTTCTCAGGTGTTATATAGCACCATCCTTCACTTTGAGATAGTATCTCCCTAGTATCTCAGGCTTGCCTCAAACATGCCAAGTAGCCCAGGCTGGCCTTGAACTCAAGAAGCACCTTTCTCTACTGAGTGCTTAACTATCTATTTTTAACCATCACTGGTGGCTAATTGCTCATATTTTGGAAAATTCTAAGACTGAAAACAGTCTTTCGGGGTTGAAGGCCTTAATTCATTTGCATTTTGTATATTATTTCTAGTAAGAAATTTGATACGCCTGAAGAGACGGCTCAGTGGGTAAGGGTACTTTCTGCTCTTGCAGAGGACCCAGGTTTGGTTCCCAGCTCCCACATGGTGGTTCACAACGGTATGTAACTCCAGCTCCAGGTAATCTGACACCTTCTAGATGCCGCAGATTCCTGCATGGATATGGTGCACACAAACTCACACCGGCACACACATACACATAAATTAAAAATAAATAAATATTTTTAAAGAGATGTGAGGAGTCTTATTACTCTGTAGGAAAATTCCTGAAGAGATACTCTTGGGATTTTTAGTGGGCAATTTCCCCAGAAAGCCTTGAGATGTGGGGTCATTCCTCTTTAGTTCTGATGGTGCTGGAAGCGTGTGTCATGAGAAGACCTTTCTGCACACTGGGGTGAGTGTCTTGTATGAATTCTCTGCTGTTTTCTCTCCTTATGCAGAACTCTTGTTAGGTGGCCAGTAGCCCTCGAGGATTTTATTTATTTTTGTTTTTTATTAAATATTTTTTACATTTATATTTACGTTATTACATATATACAATAAACCACCTACAACAAGAAGAACCATGAAACAATCAGAAATTACATAAATGTTACATTCTCAATGTTTTGGCTATTTGTATTTGACAGCCTTGAAGAAAAAAAAATCTTTCCTATCTTGGCGTGTCTAAAATTCTGAATGTAAATCAATATTTATCATATATCATCATTATCAACTTAAAACATCTATCTAGACCTAAAAACATCTTAACTTCTAAAAAATTGAGCTTAGTTGTAAAACTAAACCATCTGGTCTTCAACCCCATCAGAGACTTGAAAAGGAATAAAATTGATTACCTGAGTATACAGGGAGTGCAGGTTAGTAGCTTCCCAAATGAGAAGATGATAGAGACAGTTTTCTACCTGAATAGTCACCCAAAACACTCTATAACATTGAAGCATCATCTTCACCCTTCTGGCCCAATATATCTGACAAACATATTTGTGAGGCAGGAACTATTGAGGACTTGCTTACCCTGTCTTGGCAGAGTTTGGCCATCAACTCTGTCTGCATCTAAGCTTGCCCTTTTTTTTAGGCAGAATTCCGTCTGTGGTAGAAATGAGGACATTTTTCCCAGTGGCTTGTTTGCCACATTTGAAGCCATCTCCATAAGGAGGTTCTTTGATGTTCATCATCCTCTTTGAGGTAGCCTCTAGGATTTTAAGTCTTAGGGTTTCCATTTCGTTGTTCTGCCCTGTCTGGGAAGAGTGTTTCTGCAGCTCTTTAGCTCGGTCCTGGGTGTTTGAACTGAATCTTTAGTTTCTACAGACATGCTTTTTATTTCTGCCTTTGTTTTCTCCTTTCTGAGGGTCTTGCTTTGGTTCTATTGCTGTTTTCTTTGTTCTTTCAGTCCACACACCCTGTTGAAAGCCTCTGGGTTTTGTTCAATCCTCTGTGGTGACAGATTCTGCACTGTCACCTCCTCCATCTCTTTCTTGTACCCAGAAATGCCTGTGGAGGGCTGATCTCTGTCCCTGTGTTACCAGAGGACTGTAGGGATACCAGGAGCCAGGAGTCGTCCTGGGACTCAGGGTCAGTAGGGGAATCCTGAGCCAGGATTCACAGGGCTGTGTGGTCTGGAAACCCAGCACTTTCCATGTCTGTGGAAAGCTTTTCCACGTAGATCCATTTCTACAGGTCCAAAGACCTGCAGCCCCCACTGGCATCTCACATCACAGAACTTCCTTCATGCAAGGACTCTGGAGAGATACTCTGTCATTCTAGGGAACAAGAATGTTTGTCAACATCCTCACATTAAACATGAAGAAGTGAGCCTGAAGTTGAACCCAGATGACCTGCTACTCTAAACGCCCAGCAATCCACAAGGGATCTTGGCACTGAGACAATGGCCCCTGGTTCTGTGCCGGGTTCTTCTCAATTGCTCTTAGGGGTGGGTACAGCACTAGTTTACCTCGGGTTTTCAGAGGAGATCCCTGCTCATGGAGAAGCAAGATTGAGGATTGAGGAGAAGCACAGACAACTTAGACCCAGCCACCCATCAGAACAGAGTGCCACAGGACCTCTGTTCCAGCCCTCTGACATGGCCAGTTGGCAATATCTGCCCCCACATGTCCCCTATGGAGGATCCTGTGTTTGTCCTAAAGGGGCAGGTGGGTGGTACTGAACATTCTGGACTGATCTATCACTAGCAGGGGGCCTCAGACAAGCTGCACAAGTGCTCATCAGGCCTCATGAAAAGAATGGCAATATTAGTGTCTCCTGGCTATCAGGAGAAACCAGAGTGGAACATGACAGAAGCCCAGCCAAGGTCAGCGCCATGGTTGCCTAGCTGGAGGCACCAGCTGAGGGCCACACAGAAGAGCAAAGCAAGAATGCCTCTGAGCTCTAAAACTGTCGTCTCTTAAAGAAATCCAGATGCTTACATGAGAGGCTCTAGATACACCAAGCCCTCTGGATGCTGGTATTCCTTTATTTGTTTGGTTTGATTTTTTTTCAAGACAGGTGTGTGTGTGTGTGTGTGTGTGTGTGTGTGTAGTGTGTGTGTGTGTAGTGTGTGTAGTGTGTGTGTGTGTAGTGTGTGTGTGTAGTGTGTGTGTGTAGTGTGTGTGTAGTGTGTGTGTGTGTAGTGTTTGTGTGTGTGTGTAGTGTGTGTGTAGTATGTGTGTGTAGTGTGTGTGTGTGTGTAGTGTGTGTGTGTGTGTGTGTGTAGTGTGTGTGTAGTGTGTGTGTGTAGTGTGTGTGTGTGTAGTCTTGCCTCTCCTGGACTTGTTTTGTAGACCAGGCTGGCCTTGAATTCACAGAGATCCACTTTCCTCTGCCTCCCGAGAGCTGGGACCACAGGAGGATGCCACCACACCTGTGGAGGTTAGAGAGCACCTTTGTAAAGTCACTTCTTTCCTTCCACCTTTACATGGGTTCTAGGAATTGAGCCCAGGTTGCCAAGGCTGCACAGCAAGTGCCTTTAACCACTGAGGCATCTCACCAGCCTCTTGTTTGCTATTTTTGATACAGATATTTGCTATGTAGCCCTGGTAGTCTGGAACTCACTATGGAGATCAGGCTGACCTTAAACTTGCAGGCAGCCATCCTGCCTCTCCCTCCTGAGTGCTGGAATTAGAGGCTTCCTCCACTACCCCCCAGCTCTGAGCTCAGTTTTCTAAGGAAGAAGATGTCTCCAGCACAGGACCCTGCCCTCTGGATCCAATGGTCACTTGTTTCTGGAAAGCTTTTTATAACTGGGTACAATGGGGTTATCTCTTGGACATGATGGTCTGGAGCCTTTGGACTGAGGATGTCACTGTGGTCCTCACTTCAGGATATGACTTGCACAGTGTTTCTTTTCCTTTGCTGAGCTCTGAAGCCCCTCTGCACCTTCTGGAACCTTCTGGGCTGGAAGCCAGTCCTATCCTGCCAAAGCCCACACAGACAGCTCTGTTCTATAAAGCAAAAGGGTCTCTCCAGCATGTCTTTCCTCCCTTGTGCTTTCAGCCCTTTGAGAAAGCCCTTCCCTGAAGGTAAATTCGGTTTAGGGAGACATTATGGCCATGCACAATGACAGTACACTAAGCCATTCTTAATTAGTTGAACATCTTTAAACCAGTGCCACAGGGCTCAGTTGGTTAGGTTCTGGTAGCCCAGAGCTTGTTTTGGTGACAGTGGATGGTCTGCCTGCAGCTCTCCTGTCACAGCGCTGTGACAACACCTAGTGAACACAGGGGAGCTACTCAGGGTGCACAGCCTTCCAGCTGGGTGGTACCGAGCCACTCAAGGATAGCAGTGGAGATCACGCCTGAAACAGCTTCCTGATGGCTCTGGGCATGAATGTGTGACTGGTCATCATTCATGGCAAATCTGATGCCGGTGGTCCAAGGTTGTTTACCTCAGGGACAATGATAACTTTTTTGCACAATGGCTCTGCTCCAGAGCAATCTTGGACCCAAGTCTAGTTCCAGAACAATCAACTCTAAGTTGTTTGAGAAGGCTGTGTACATTAAAACAGCCATAAATCATGGTAATGAAGCCCACTTCGAGGAGAGAAATCCATTACACACTGCATACACAGGGCTATTACTCCAGGACTCAGTGCACACTCCTTTGAGGGCATAAACTGCAGTACTAACAAACTGCCCTGTAAATGGAAAACATTCCTCAGTTGGGGATGGAGGGGGGAAAGTCCCACAACTCCCCCAGTATATGAGCATTTCAGTGACACAAACACTCTTGGGGCTTGCATTTCACCAAGAAGGGGGTGGTAATAAGTGTATCGCTTGGCTCTTGGAAGAGTTTCAGCATGATTTGCTGGGGCCCTTCAAGCAAGGTGAACTGTGTCTCTGTAGAGCAATAAAGAGGGAAGACGTGGATATTTGTGTGTGCACACGAATTCATAGCATCTGAAAATGGTCCAGACTTCCTGGACTAAATAGATCTGCCACGAGATGAGCAGGGATGCTGAGAACATCCTGAGCTTTCCCAGATGTGCCCAAAGCAGACTTTTGGACTCAGCTGCGCCTGCCAGGCAACCCAAGGTCAGCAAACCTGCATTTGGAAATGAAAGTGCTGGTGTTCGGCAAAGTCCTCGTTTGATTTCCATTTGCAAATGAGCAGGAATGATTTCTTTCACTTACCCTTGGTGATTAACTGTTGGCAATCAGTGTCCTACACACAAATGAGCCTGTCCTAGTTTCCAGCTCCAAACACTGGACACTTCAGAACATCACCTCCCAGGTTTCTGGGTCAAGATCCAGTAAGGCTGCATTTCTTGACTTGGCATCTGGCACCAGCACTGAGTCTTATCTCAAGGCTCTTGGACAGTTTTAGTCCTGTTGGGGGTCCTTGAAGTAGGTGATTGTTCCGGACCTCACCTCTGCGGCTTCCACAAAGGACACAGTTTGGCTGGCTGTAGACTGATCACATATGGGCAAAGATGTGAGAATGGGGAGTAATTTGGTGATAATTGATTCAGGATCAAAATACCCGGAGGTTGGGGTGGAGTCTGGGACGATAATTCAGTTGGTAAAGTGCTTGGCTTGGGATTGAACCCAGTTTGGTTTGGGTTGTTGTTGTTGTTGTTGTTGTTGTTGTTGTTGTTGTTGTTGTCATCTGTGTTTGTTTTAAAACCTGGTGTGGCTGTGTGACACAGTATCCTAGGGAGGCAGGGAGGCAGCTCCTGGGACTCATGGGTCATCGAGTCAGCCAACCCGCTTAGCCAGTTCCAGGTCGGTGAGAGATCCTATCCTCCACCCCCAAAGAAGAAGGTGGGCAGTACCTGAGGACACCTGAGTTTGTTTTCTGGCTTCCAGGTACCCACACACAAATGCATGTATGCACCCCTGCGTACATACACAGGGTAGGGGTGGGATGAGGAGTAGAAGAAACTTGGCTGAGGGACAATCAAAACACTTCGGTTATTTGGAAATTCTGGGCCCCCACTAACCTCATAAACCTCAGTGCAAATTTGCCCCCACAGAGGTCTCTGAGGGATCTGTGAAGGAGCCGAGGCCCCCTGCAGGGTTTCCTTAAGCCTTAGGACCAGCATTTATCTGCCTTGATTTCTGCTCTGCCCTGATGTGAGCAAGCAGCCTCCAGATTCTGCCACCACAGCTGAGAGCTGCTCCTGCCCACCCTCCACCCTGGGAAGCAAAACAGACCCTCCCTTCCTTTCTTTTCCCCTCCCCCCTTTTTTCCCTTTTCTTTCTTTTTGAATATTTTGCCTTTATTTTTGATTGTTATTTTTAAATTTTTACTTATTATAATGTATCCAATCACCTGTATCTTCCCGTTCCCACCCTCCCTCCCTCTTCCGCCCTATCCGTCTCCCCGAGACCTCTGACAGAAGGGGACCTCCTTCCCCAGCATATGGCCACAGTCTATCATGTCTCATCCAGAGAGCCTGCTTCCCCTTCCTCTAAGTGTCCCCCTGGCCTCTCCACCAAGGGGGAAGTGATCAAATAGGGGATACCAGAGTTCATGTCAGAGTCAGTCCCCACTCTCCCCACAACTGCGGAGAATGCATTTTTTCCATTGGCTAGATCTGAATAGAGCCTCTAGATTTGCTGCATGCATTGTCCTTGGTTGGTGCAACAGTTTCTGCAGGCGCCCTCTGCCACCAGCCTCTGTGAGCTGCAGGGCACCAGCATCTGGGTCTTCTAGCTCAGGGAGAGCCCAGGGTGTGGAGCATGAGTGGATCTGACCTCTTCTTTTCTTACTGTGCTTTTTGTCAACCAGTGGCTTCTACTTGCTAGAGTTCCTGTCACCAGGTTCAGCATCATGCTGGTGAGGAATCCCAGGCAAGCTAACTGAGAGGCCCATGAGGTGAGGAGCAGAGGCCCTGGTTAACTGGGAGTAGACCCAGCTAACAGCCCTGCAAGAAGCTGTTGTAGAAGCTGATTCTGTAGCGGCAGGCAAACCACACATTGTTTTGTATCAGTATGCTCGGAAGTGACCTGTTTATTACACAGCACCAGACGGTATACGTGTGGTGGCACCTTCAGCTTCTGTCACCCTCTGTGTGTGGTCAGGTGACAAGCTGGGCTTTGGGTGTGGGAGCTCCTGGATACAAAGATACCCAGACACCTCCACCTCCTTCTCAAGTGCTGGCTGGGGTGGGGTGAGGTGGGGGTGACACGGCTCATGGCTGCCTGCCTTCTGAGAACTCCTCTTTCTACTTTCCCCGTGTGTGCGTCCCCAAGGAGGTGGGGAGCCCTGCTTTTAGTCAAGTTCTTCAGAGGAAGTCTTCAGTCTCTTGTGGGCGGGCTCTGAAGGTCTCGAGAAAGGACACAGCTGCCCACTGACAAGTGTTTCCAGACCATGCTACCTGCTGTACAGATGTTCATGGATCAACCCTTTGCTCACTAGAGATGCCCACTTATTAGAATGGTTTTTTTTTTTAACCTGTAATGGTAGCAAAAGATGATGAGAATCCGGAAAAATTAAATTATTCACAGGTTGCTGGTGAGGATGTGAGTATAACTACGGTGAAAGAAACTTAGTAGTTCCATTAAGAATTTATTGTTTTGGACAGGTGTGGTGGCACACACCTTTAATCCCTGCACCTGGGAGGCAGAGGCAGTGGAATCACTGTGAGTTTGAGGCCAGCCTGGTCTACAAAGCAAGTCCAGGACAGCCAAGGCTACACAGAGAGACCCTGTCTCAAAAAACCAAAAAAAAAAAAAAATTCTTGTTTTTAATTCATTGTGGGTGTTTGTTTGTTTGAGATTTTTCTAGCTAAATAGCCCAGGCTGGCCTCTAACTCACCCTTTTCTTTCCTTAGCCTCCTTAAGTGCTTGCAGTTCCTTTTAAAATTAAAAATGGGGGCTGGCAAGATGGTTCAGTGGCTAGAGATGCTTGCTGCCATTGTTTGATAAGGTGGGGGGTGAGGGTGAGGAAACTTAGATGGTAGAAGGAGGACACTAACTCCTGCAAGGTGTCCTTTGACTTCCACATGCACACCGTGGGCACAGCAAGTGCCACTTAGCTGTGAGTGAAGCGGGGTTGCTTGGAGAAGTGTGAAGAGCTGGTGTGAAACGCTGAGTTAGGTGCTGTAAGTCTCTGTATTCTGGGTGGGCCAATGTGGGGATGGGGTGGGGGGTGGGGAGCCCCCTGATGGGTCGTGGGAGACCAGGAGAACATCTCCACCCCACTGTGCCTGCCTCATTCCCGGGGACTGTGTTGTAGTCCACAGAGGGCGTGGGAAGCAGAGTGTGAAGAGCAGCTTGAGGCATCAGGGAGGCGCTGACTGGGACCCAGCAGTCTCCAGCCTGTTCACACCCCTCCTCCGTCTATTAACAATGAGCTGTGACCCTTAAATTGCCAGGTAATTAGCTTGGGGCCAGGAAAAGTGTTTGCTGAGTCAGATGCAGCTGAAGGGACCTAAGCTGAGACTGCAAGTCACCTGTTCAAGGTCACACGCCAACACAGGACAGACAGGGGAGGCTTTTAGATTTTTTTTTTCTCTTCAGATTTTTGAGACTGTGGGTTCTGAATAGCTTGGGGTGTCTAAGCCTCGCAGGGCTCGGCCGTCCCTGAAGAAAGCCCCTTCTTGCCTCCCTGTACCCCCTTTAGACAAGATTTACTGAAGTCGAGTGAACCTTGGTTCAACCTTGTTCCCAGGTTCTAAGTGGTCGTTTCACTCAGACATTTAACTAAAAGCCCTTTCCATAGAACCAACTCCCGCAGGCACGCTGCCAGCAATTAATGAAAGATGATAAAATAATAAAAGCAGTAATGCATTAACTGTATTATCCTTGCCATTTGGGCAGCGTTTTTCATTATCTCCTCCTTATGGACAGGCTCCAGCAGCGTCTGAAAGAGCTACGTTATGGCCAGGCTGCAACCGCATGGGCTCATGGATGCTGCTGGGCTTCTTAGAACGGGATGCTGGGCTGTCTACCCCTGGGGAGCTTGAGCACCCTCAGAAAGCGGAGAGGGCCAGCACCTGCTGCCGCCACCGCTGGCCTGACTTGGAGACCGGGCTGTGAGCTCACAAGGACAGATTTCACTTCTTGGAATCCCAGCTCTGCAATGAATTTGGTTTCCTAATTAAGAGAAATGATCCAGCGGTCTCCACCTGAGATTACTCTTGAAGAACATTTTGATCTAGAAGCTGGATGTCCCTGTGGAGAGTCACGATTTCCAGGTCACCCTTCCTCATGAGCATGCTGGAGGTACTTCCTGCCTGGGATGACAAAGCTCAGGTCATGGTGGTCCCCCTTTTCCAGCCAGGCAGCTTTTACTAAACTCTTACATTGCATTTTGCTCCAACAGTCTAGGCCTCGTGTGTTCATTGGGAAATGGCTAAATCTCACACTCTAGCTCACCCGTAGTGATGGCAGCCTCCTCGTTGTAGGAAATGGTACCACTCTGACCAGTGGGAAATGTTCAAGTGCTCATGTGACACTATATGTCCAATCAGCATGGTGTCTGGGAGGCTGCTGTGTAACTCAGTTCAGAGCAATGAATGCCCACAGCTGAGGGATGACTTCTGAGAAGTTCAGCCAAATGAGACGAGATCAGAAAATGGGCATGAAGTCCAGAAAGTTCTGCCAGCCTGACACCAGAAATAGCCTTTGTATTAGGAAGTGACACAGATAGCAAGGGCCTGCATCTCTGGCTCACTTTCGAGATGCTGCCCCTGTCAGCTACCCTAGACTACTTGTGACATGCATGAGACGGGCGTCCCTGCTGTCTGTACCTCGTAGCAGGTGCATAGATATCCTTCCTCAGGGATGGCAGATCTCCAGACTCTGTGCCCAGCGGTTACTCCAGGAGCCTGGAGGGGACCAAGGATTGCTCAGGGCCACAGTCCATGCCACTGCTTCCTTGCATTCCTTTCCCATGGGGTCAGCTTCCCTGACAGCTGCATCAGCACCTCTGGTCCTGGCCACACCGATGCTGACCTCTGGGTTCCTGACCTCAGCTGGGCTGGGCGTGACCCCTCCAGCCTCTCCTGTGTGTGTTCCTACACCAGCCTCCATTTTTTGATCCCCCTGTAGGCAAGAGAGGCTCAGCCCTCTCCGCCCTCCCAGGGAACTCACAGAGGCAAAGCCTGGTGACTCAGGACCTGGATAAAAAGATAGACCTCAGAGAGGGGCAGTGGGCATCTTTCCGCGGCTGCACCGCTGACAGGAGCTCTAGTGTCTTCTTTGGTTTTCCTCCTCTATCCTCCGGCAGGAACTTGGCTGGGCTTTCTGCGCTAATCAGAGGAAATGAGCAAGACTTCCAAAGAGATTGTCTTTGGGAGAAATTGGCTGCTGGAGCCAGGTGGCAAGATTCATTTAGGGCCTGAGAGAAGTTCAGTGAGGACTGGAGGAAGCTCGTTAGCCACAGGGCAGTTCGAATCTTCCTCTTTGGTTGTATTTTTCTCCTTGCTTTCTTTCGTTCTTTCTTTCTTTTTTTTTTTTTTTAATTTTTTATGTTTTGGTTTTGGTTTGGTTTTCGAGACAAGGTTTCACTGTGTAGCCTTGGCTGTCTTGGACTCACTTTGTAGACCAGGCTGGCCTCGAACTCACAGCGATCCGCCTGCCTCTGCCTCCCAAGTGCCGAGATTAAAGGCGTGCGCCACCACGCCCCGGCTCCTTCTCTTTTATTCAGATAGCAATGGAGAGATTTCTCCTTCCTAAACATCAGCCCCAGCCGCTGTGATGGCGGTAGGTCCAGTGTGGTCTTTTGGAGTTAGCTTTATTGACTGTACTTCCTCTGGAAGGGTCCTGTGGAAAGCCTCCTGTGCTCCAACACCTTTCTTCTTTGGTGGGGACGAAGAACAGAGGAATCTGGGCCAAAATAGGAGGAGCAGAGAGGCTGGGAACACAGGGACATCCAGCAGAGCCGAGGACAGGGACATAGAGGTCACAGGTGATTCCGGAAAGCTGGGAACAGAGGCATCAATGACAGAAGTGATTCTAGAGGTTGGAGGAGTAGCCAAGATCTTCCCCCACACTCTAAGCTTTTTCTCACTCACCCCATATCTCACAGGCTTTCTGAAATGCCTTCTGCCCTCTGCAAGACTCAAAGGTATCTGCTGGCTTTCTAGATCGATGGCTTTGTTTTTTGCTTGTGGCCTGGCTGAGTCCTGAGGCTTTCCCTCCCAGGTTTGCCTTTCCACACTGCCTGCCTTGGTGGGTCAGGAGGGACATGTCATCTTAGCCCAAAGGCTGGCTGTAGCCTTTGTGATGTTGGATTTGGCCCTTAGAGCAGTGAACACCCTCAGTACTGTTCAGAAGGCCTAGAGAAACCTTCTTTGAATCTTTCAGAAAAGACCTGGCTGCTCCCCAGAGCAACCTCACCCTCTGGAAGATGAAGCAGTTCATAATTCCTAGGGTGTTTGTAAAGAGAACCATGGTTGTTTACAGGATAAAATGGGCACGTGCTGGCCAATCATTAAGATCCCACTTTCATTTCCACAGTGTGTACGGCTCGCCGCTCAGTGAAACAGCTTTGCGCTAAGTCAAGGCAGGTATGTTCCAAGTCGGTGTTTTGTGAATAGCTCACTTTTATTTTATTTTATTTTTTTCCACTTTAAGCTTGGAAGATACCCTCATAACCTTTCAATTTAGAGCGCTCATCTCATTCTCAGTGGAACTCCAAAAGTGCTGCCAGGCTGGAACAAAACCGTCAATTAATTGTCAATTCTTCACATTGAGCAATTGATTAATTGGCACAATGTTATCCCTAAATCAGTGGTAATTAATTACTCAGTTCTTAATGTTGACCTTCAGAGTGCTAAAACTCTTCAAATTGCCACTGCTCCTGAGGGAGGATGACGGATGTAGCGACATTCTTCCCATAATTTGTGCTGCACCTAAACTTTCTGCCTAAGTGAGCAGCAAGCACAGCAGAGCCGCGGAGCCGGAGCGGCTGGAGCCTGTGCTGGCCTCTCCCAGACATCAGGCGAACCTCAGGAAAACCGAGCCCGTTCCCTGGGGAGTAGCACACAGTTCTACCAGTGTCGGGCATCTTCATTACTAACTCTCTTCCCAGAGCGAATCACGAAGAGCACAGGGAGTGCCATGGCTTCTTTTTGCTAGGACAGGTTTGCAGACCGGAAACCAGTCCTCTAGAAACAGCTCCCCGCTCCCCCGCCCCCACTGAGGTTCTGTCCCACCCTGGTTCTGGACAACCTGTTGTTTTCTGTTTGGAGGAAAAGAATTCAGCCAGGCCACCTCCTAAGGACACTCACACCTTTACTTGCCAAGCCTGGCTGAAGTGGCCACACACAAGGCTCCTTCCTCTGGCTGAGCCTAGGTGATCACCCAAGCGGCGCCCCCTCCACCCCCACACACTTGTGGGAGAAGAAGATATCATGGGGTTCACTTCAGGATGCAGAGGCTTCTGGTCTCTAGCCCTGTCTTTTCTGGGGAGCCTCCCAAAGCTTATTCTGGGCCAAAAACACTGTCCTTGAGTTTGGTGGGGAATCTCCACGGGGGCTGTGGAAGGGGACTCAGGGGAAGACAAATGACCTGTTTGCCCGAAACAGAACTTATTTTTAATCAATACCTGGGGAGCAAGGTCAGAACAGAAACTTGGGGAAGATAGGGGAGTCCCAAAGCCCTGCAACTAGGACAGGAAGTATTTAAAGCTAAATTCAACTTTTTACGCCTAAAAATATAAAGCTGTCAATTTTCATTAAGAATGAAGCAAATGAAATCTAGAGGGTGCCAAATAATTAATGACTTTTAATAACCCTAATAAATTTGGATTTCATCAAAACCACGTTGCTTGTCATCCTGGATGGCCGGCAGGAGGGGCAAGCACCTGTGGGAAATGATGCAGCTGACAGTCTTCCCAGGTACATCAATTATCATTAAAGGGCGATAAGGATGCCAGAATGGACTGCGTTAGCACCTGATGCGGAGGCCCTCATGTTTAGATGGGGCCCATTAATTGTAACGACTGCACTTCTGTGATCCCGCAGGTAGAGCACAAACTAATTCATGGCTTTGGCAATCATGGAGGCCTTTGTTCATTAAGGAGTCTGATTTATTTCATATAAAGGAGGATGCCCAAAGTCCAACCAAGGAAGGGTCATTCGATCATCTTGTTCCAGACAGTCAGAGGCATTAGGTAAAGGATGCGTGTCTCCGGACTGGACCACCCTCGTGCAGGCAGATGGAGCGTGGCCACAGGGCTGTGTACACTAGCATCCAGCCTTGGAGCCTGAGGAAGAGTGCCTGCCTGGTGGGGGCTATATTAAAATAGCAAGGTTTTTTTTTTTAATCCTAAAAGTTCATTTATTTTTATTTTATGTGTATAGTACTTTTACCTGCATGTATGTCTGTGTGCCTTATCGATGCAGTGTCCCAGGAAGCCAAAAAAGGGTAAAAGTGGAGTTACAAATGATTGTGAGTTACCATGCTGGGTCCCTCTGTTAGAGCCACAAAAGCCCTTAACCTCCAAGTCATCTCTCCAGATCCAGAATAAACTTATTTAACAAATTTGATTTTTTTTCCTGACTATGCCTGGTGGTAGTTATTTGGATTTATCAGTTTTGACTCAGAGCTCTGGTGGGAAACACAGGTATTAGCTTCCCACTGGGCTACCGGACTTCTAAGGGGCTACATAGCTCACCACCCTTGGTTTTTGCTTTGTGAGACAGGGTTTCTCTGTGTAGACTTGGCTGTCCTGCACTCGCTTTTGTAGACCAGGCTGGCCTTGAACTCACAGCAATCCGCTTGCCTCTGCCTCCCAAGTGCTGGGATTAAAGGCGTGTGCCACCACCGCCTGTCACCTACCTCTAGGCCAACACTAGCAGCAGCATGACATAGAGGTCTCAAGGATGCCTGGGGCCTGAGCTTTGTAGGCACCTGCCTCCCAGCTAGCCTTATTTGTGTGCCGCATGCTTGCTCACTCTTTTCTAAACCAGTGGTTCTCAATCATGCTAATGCTGCGACCCTTTAGGGACAGCTTCTCGTGTTTTGATGACCTTTAACCATAAAATTATTTTTGTCGCTACTTCATAACTGTAATTTTTTTTCCAAGACAGGGTTTCTCTATATAGCCTTGGCTGTCCTGGACCCTAAGTGTAGACCAGGCTGGCTTTGAATTCACAGAGATCCACCGGCCTCTGCCTCCTGAGTTCTGGGATCGCAGGCATGTGCCACTATGCCTACGCATAACTGTAACTTTTTTCATTTTTTATATGTTTCTTTTTTAGCATATATACTTATTTTATTACACATGAATATAATAAACTACATATAGCAGGAAGACCCATGAAACAATAAGGAATTATATAAATGTTACATTGATAGTGATTTGGCTGTTTGTACTTGTCAAACTTGAAGTAAACATCTTTCCTGTTTTGTTGGTTCTAAATTTCTGAATGAAAATCAATATCTATCATATCTCACCTCTATTAACTTAAAACATCTATCTTGATCTAAAATATCTTAACCCCTAACCAACTAAGCTTAACTGTAAGACTAAACTATCTCATCCTCAACCCCATCAGAGACTTGAGAAGGAATAAAACTTAAATACCTGAGTGAACTGGAAGTGCAGGTTAGCAACTTCCAAAGTGAAAGAAATGACAGAGACAACTTGCTGCCTGAACAGTCACCCAACACTCTCTATAACATTGGAGCATCATCTTCGGCCTTCTAGCCCAATATCTCTGACAGACAAATTTGTGCGGCAGAAACTATTGAGGACTTGCTTACCGTGTCTTTGCAAAGTTTGACCATCGACTCTGTCTGCATCATAATGTTTTACTGTTATAAATCATAATATACTTTTTTGTTTGTTTGTTTTTCGAGATAGGGTTTCTCTGTGTAGCCTTGGCTGTCCTGAACTCACTTTGTAGATCAGGCTGGCCTCGAACTCACAGCAATTCGCCTGCCTCTGCCTCCTGAGTACTGGGATTAAAGGTGTGTGCCACCACACCTGGCTGAGATACTGTGTGTGTGTGTGTGTGTGTGTGTGTGTGTGTGTGTAGGTGCTCTCAGAAACCAGAAAAGGGTTTTCGGATGCTTGGAGCTGGAGTTATAGGCAGTTGTGAGCCACCTAACATGGGTGCTAGAAACCAATCTCTGGTCCTCTTAAAGAGCAACAAAGGCTCCTACTTGCTGTTCCTATTTTTCTCGTCTGTTTATTTACTTTTTGTATTTTGAGACAGTCTCCTGGCGTTCATTCAGGCTGGCTTCAACTCAGTACATAGCCAAGGGTGACCTTCAACTCCTGACCTTCTTTCTTGCCTCCACCCCCCAAGAGGTGGAGTTCCAGGCATGTACTCCTGTGCCTGGCTTATTCTAATTTGAGGAACTGTTTCAACTGTCATTTTGAAGGCTGCTGTCTCTCAGAAGGTCTCCACCTCTGTGTGGGCCCCTTCAGGTATAGCAGGCTGCTGTTCTGGGATCTCATATGGACTGTGACATGGAGCTAGGGCTGTGGGAAATCATGGCCAGGGCTAGGTCATGCTAGCTTGACCAGAACAACATGAAAGAATCTCCAGTGAGGCTGCCTCTGTGAACCACTGCTGTGCTGGAGGCTGGCTCTGAAGAGGCTGCCTGCTGTGTCTGTCAGAGACCTGCTCCAGCAGAGCGTGTGCTACCCTGGAAGGATGGGAGCAGCCTCTCCTACCAACCCAGAGAGTGGAGATGGTGGCAGCCAGGCAGGCACCCGCTTTGAGAATCTCCCTCTCTGAGACCCAGGACCCTGCCGAGGCCCATCTCAGGGCTAAGCCGCAGATTGAACCTGTCTTGATTCCATCTCATCTACAGCTGAGTGTTTTATGGGTCTTCATGAAAGGCATGATTTATGTTGCAAGACTGCTGGAAAGGCTCAAGCTTTTAAAAATAATTCCTGAAAATGAATTTCTTTTTAGGGTCAGTGACATTCTCTCGAAGCTCAGGAGGACCCGGGGTTCCGCTGATGACTGTTGTAGGTGGCTTCGTCTTCCTCCAAGATTCATTTCTTCTTTCATATCTTTAAAAAGTACACACCCCTTTTAATGCTATGCACTGGTAGCCAGTTCTCCAGCTTTCCCCAGAGCTTCTCATCGGCAACAAGTTGGCAATAGATGCTGATACAATCACAGGGACCTACAAATATCTCACCAAGCTGGACCTGGTGGTTCTCCTCAGGAGGCCAAGGCAGGAGGAGTTTGACACAACTAAAAAAAAAAAGTCACCAGGCCACAGCCAACACCCCTCACAAAAAAGGCAGGTCAGGATTTCTGAGCAGCTCTCAGAAAGCCCTGGGCCACAGTCTCACATCTCTCTGGACAATAATCTTAAGGAGTCAAGGACTGGGCGTTGAAGGTTCACACAGGGAAGAAGAAGAAAAAGTTCTGGGGAATGTCCACCAATGTGGGCATTATCATGTATCAATAAAATAAGCTAAGAGGAGGAGCAGAGGAGGGGAGGGGAAGGTGCCGCTGTCCAGGACCTTGGGGCAGTGCCTCCAAGTTTAGTCACTTTTGGGGAGAGGGAGGATTGCACTGCCCTGCTCTTGAAGAAGAATTCTCTCTTATTTTTCTTCTTCTTGTTTTTTGTTGTTGCTGTTGTTTCTGTTTTTGTGTTCCAGAACAGTTTTTCTGTGTAGCCCTGGTTGTTCTCGAAATTGTTCTGTAGACCAGGCTGGCCTTGAACTCACAGGGATCTACCTGCCTCTGCCTCCTGAGTGATGGAATTAAAGACATGTACCACCATGCCCACATTTTCTTTCTTTTTCCTTTCTTCTTCTTCTTCTTCTTCTTCTTCTTCTTCTTCTTCTTCTTCTTCTTCTTCTGAGAGAGAGAGAGAGAGAGAGAGAGAGAGAGAAGGAGGGAGAGAGAGAGACTCTGTAGCCCACGTTGGCTTCAAATTCCCAATTTTTCTGCCTCAGCCTCTGGAGTGCTGTGATCACAGGTGTGCACTACTATGCCTGTCAGAATTCCTTCTTTTTTAAGCCTGAGTTGAGTAATAGTGTAAAATTCCTTGACTTTATTAACTGATGCTTTGAAACTTACTCTTGACTGGGGGATAAAGTCAAGGTTCTTCACAAACCACAGATCAGATCTTGTCACAAGCTGCTGTCTTGCCAGGTACATCCCTCTGAAAGTGGAATGGGCTCGCGGTCTTAGCTGTGGTCCTAATGGCCAGCCTCTTGGCATGTTCTCTGCCTGGCATGCCAGTGCTGGGCCCATGGTTCCTTACAGTGATTGGGAGTGACAGAGATTGTTCCTTGTCGTTCATCTCACCTGCCCCATTTCTGAACCTTAACACTCTATTCTAGCTTGGAAGCATTGAGAACGCTCAGGAAGCAGCTTGGTATTTCAGAGCTGGTATGTGGAGCCAGCCAAGAACTGCTAAGCAGGGAGCCTAACTCATCTTGCATGAATTAGACCCTACACTAAGGGCTGTGCCTTTCCTACAGCACTGCATCACTAAGAAACAAATAAGGAATCTATTGGAGTCATGAACCAGAATCTCTCCCTATCTTCATGGTAAGAGACAACGGGATCTGGGGTGATGATTAGTCTACCACACAGATGATACTATTGTGGGAGCAGCCAAATGGAGTCTGAACCTTACCTCAGTGACTTCTCACACCTGTCACAAGTACAACATGCACTCAAGGACAAAGGACCTGGTCTCTTCGAAAACAGGCCATTAGAAAGATCTGTGGTAGTCAGGGGCGTGGTGGCGCATGCCTTTAATCCCAGCACTCGGGAAGCAGAGGTAGGTAGATCTCTGTGAGTTCGAGGCCAGCATGGTCTACAAAGAGAGTTCCAGGACAGCCAAGAGAAACCCTGTCTCAAAAAACCAAAAAAAATCTGTTGTACAGTGTGTTGCTATAGTTAGTAATGATATATTAAAATTGCTCAACAACAGGACTAGGGAAACAGCTCTGCACTTAAAAGTACATACTGCTCTTTCAGACAACTTGAATTTGATTCCCAGCACCAATGTCAGGCAACTCACAACCCCCTGTAATTCTGCTCTAGTGGGGTCAATGCCCTCTTTGGGGCTCTAAGGGCACTGCCCCCACCCCCTGACACACACACACACACACACACACACACACACACACACACACACACAGAGACAGACAGACAGACAGA
The DNA here is from genome assembly GCF_964271855.1 of Acomys minous. Classification (NCBI taxonomy): domain Eukaryota; kingdom Metazoa; phylum Chordata; class Mammalia; order Rodentia; family Muridae; genus Acomys; species Acomys minous. The sequence continues at coordinate 43,369,189 of NC_140487.1, forward strand.
CAGACAGACAGGAAGAGAGAGAGAGAGAGAGAGAGAGAGAGAGAGAGAGAGAGAGAGGGAGATCTTGTTGAGCATAGTGGCACTTTACCTTTAATCCCAGCACTCAGGAGGCAAATTCAAGCAGATATCTATAAATCTGAGGCCAGCCTGGTCTACATAGTGAATTACAGGGCAGCCAGGGCCTGTCTGTCTCAGAAAAAAAAATCTTTTTTAAAAAATAAAGATGATCTTAAGAAATTAAGTGATGTCTTTAATAACAAGCATAAATGGAAAAAGTTTCAATATAATATTTGAGAATAGAATTTAAGAACACATTAAGATCATACATCATGACCAAGTTGTTTTCATCCTAGGAATTCAGGGTTGTTTTCATGTGAATCAATGGAGGCAATACAATAGGTATGTGACAGAAATCACAAGATCATCCCACAGATGCAGAAAAGGCCTTTGACCAAGTTCAACATCTCTTCATGGTAAAAATCTCTGAAGAAACTCTAAGGAGAAATCACATACTTCAATATAGCAAAAGCATCATATTCAAACCATATCCAACACTATACTAAATAAGAAGAAACTGAAAGCATTTCTTCTACAACTACAAATGAGATAAGTGCCCACTCCATCCACTCTTACTCAAGTTAGTACTTGAAATCTTAGCTAGAGCAATAAGGTGAGAAAAAGAAATAAAATGGCTACAAACAGGAAAGGAAGAAGTCAAACTATCCCTGTTTGAAATATGATGATGATGATGATGATGATGATGATGATGATGATGTATGAGTATTTCTCCTGCATGTATGTCTGTGTGCCACATGTATGCACTGCCCAAGCATGCCAGAAGAGAGTGTCAAGTCCCCTGGGACTGGAGTTAGTGGATGGTTATGAGCTACCATATAAAAGCCAGAATTGAACCTTGGTCCTTTGGAAGAACAGCCAGTTCTTTTAACTGCTGAGCCAACTCTCTAGCTCCTAAAGATATATTCTCATAAACAAAAGTTGCTAAAAAAAAAAAAAAAAACTCTTAGTTTCTTGGGGGCTGGAAAGATGGCTCAGTGGTTAAGAGCACTGACTGTTCTTCCAAAAGTTCAATTCCCAGCAACCACATGGTGGCTCACAACCATCTATACTGAGATCTGGTGTCTTCTTCTGGCCTGCAGGCATAAATGCAGGTGAAACACTGTACACATAATAAATAAATATGGGGGTGCGTGGTGGCGCACATCTTTAATCCCAGCACTTGGGAGGCAGAGGCAGGTGGATCAATGTGAGTTCGAGGCCAGCCTGGTATTATACAAAGTGAGTCCAGGACAGCCAAGGCTACACAGAGAAACCCTGTCTCCAAAAACAAAACCAAAAACAATGACAACACAAACAAAAGAAGAAAGAAAGAAACTCTTCATTCTAGTGCACACTTAGTAAAGGAATAGACTACAAAATCATCAGGCATAGCCTGCAGTCTTTTAGATGTCAATAATGCACTTGTCAAGAAAGAAATCGGGGTGGGGGTGGGGGGAAGTCCCACTCACAATGTCTTAAAAAGACATAAGATACCTAGGAATTAACCTTACCGGGGAGATAAAATACTTCTGCACTGAAAACCTCAAGACAACAGAAAAAAAGAGAAATTGATAGAGACACTAGAAGACAGAAAGCCCTCCCGTGATTATAGCACGCTTTTAATCCCAGCACTCGGGAGGCAGAGGCAGGCAGATCTCTGTGAGTTCGAGGCCAGCCTGGTCTACAAAAGGAGTCCAGGACAGGCAAGGCTACACAGAGAAACGCTATCTTGGAAAAAAAAAAGTGATCTACATATTCAACACAATCCCTATTACAATTACATTGATATTCTCCACCAAATCTTAAAATTCATATGGAAACATAAAAGGCCCCAAATAGCCAATGCCGTCCATTGTAGTCAGCAAGAGCAATGCTGGAGGTATCAGATTACCCCATCTCAAAGCACTGAGCCAAAGGAGCAGAAGCAACATGGTGTCGACACAAGTACCACGTGTAGGCTGATGGAATAAAATAGGATACCCAGAAACAGACTCACACAATTAGAGCCACCTAAAATTGACAAAGCCATCAAAAACATGTGTTAGTACTGGCATGGTGGCAGGCAGAGGCAGGCGGAGCTCCCTGAGCTCGGGAGAGCCAGGGCTTAGTACTAGAGAGATCTTGTCGCAGAAAAACAGGAACAAAACATGCCCCCTGGACACCCCCCTCCCCCCCCCAAAAAAAAAACCCATACAGTGGGAAAAAGACAGTCTCTACAACAAATGGTGCTGGGAAAAGTGGAATGTCTACATGTAGAAAAGTGAAACTAGATCCAACTCTCCCACTGTGCACAAAAATCAATTCAAAATACATTAAAGATGTTAATGTAATATCTGAAACTTTCAAATTGCTGGAGGAAAACAGAGGGGAGAAACTTCCAGATACGGGGCCAGGCAAAGACTCTCTGAAAAACGCGACAGCAGCCGAGGACACTATCCCAGGAACTGAGAAGTGAGATTCCATAAAATCAAAACCATACTGCACAGCGGGTAGGGGCGGGGGTCCAGCGGGAAATCTCCACAAACTCTACATCACAGCCGGGATTAATATGCAGAGCGGCCTTTGCTTCAGTTACTGCCCTCACACTCCTGTGCGGCTTTCCTTGATGATGGACAATAGCTAGAGGCAATCTATTCCTCCCATGGTTGCTCTTCGCAGGCGAGGAGGAAACCAGAGCAGTGTGGGTGTTGGCAATCCCACTCAGGCCCTCGCACTTGACCTGGACACACTTTACCGACTGAACCATCTCCCCACTCACCTCTTGTTTTTTGGGTAGCTGGGTGGAGCGACTTTGAGACAGAATCTCATGAAGCACGGCTAACCTTTACTTCACTATGTAGCCAAGGCTAACTTTGAACTCTGATCCTTTGCCTCGACCTGCCAAGTCCTGGGGTTACGGGTGTCCCACCACACTGAGCATTTAAAGTTTTTATTATGTTCATTATTTCTTAGTTATGGTGATTCAGTAAGAGGCGGCACACTGCCGGGCGTGATGGCGCATGCCTTTAATACTGGCACTCAGGAGGCCGAGGCAGGTGGATCGCTGTGAGTTCGAGGTCTACAAAGCGAATCCACTACAGCCAAGGCTAACAAAGAGAGACACTGTCTCGAAAAAACAAAAACAAACAAACAAAGAGGTGGCCAACACCTTTAATCCCAGTACTCCGGAAGCAGAGTCAGGCAGACCCTCTGAGTTTGAGGCCAGCCTGGTCTACAAAGTGAGTCCAGGATAGTCAGGGCTACCCAGAGAAACCCTGTCTTGAAAAACAAAAAACAAAACAAAAGTTGTCCTGGATGGAGAAGCAACTAGATCCATTTTGTTTTCATGTGTATAGCAGATTGCAAGGTTTTGTTTTTCTAGTTCTGACTGGCATAACAGAAAATAAACTTTGCCTAAGCATTTTATTTTACTGGTAAGTATGTGTCCCAAAGAAGTGAGAGGCAAAGCTCCAGCAGATGCTTTCCCACTGATGTCTGTGGAAGCACCTCTCTCAATATTGCAGACATGGCAGGAGGTAACTCAAGTGTGTATCGGCAGATGAAGAGACAGGCAGTGTGGCATGTCCAAACATAGTGACGTGATTCAATGTGAAGACGGAAGAGAGCTCTGAAACATGTAGCCATGCAGGTAAATCTCAGAACATGATAAAGAAAAAATAAGGCAGCTATTTATTAAATATTAGCTATTAAATAAAGCAAAAAATTAAGGGTCAAATTCTGGATAATTATACATTTATGAGATACCCAGAGAGCTCAGGGTCAAAGACTGGAAGTTTCTGTCACTGGTGGGAGGGAGATTGGGAGAATTAGTGTCTGGCAGGTAGAATTTCAGTTTGAGAAGAGAAAACTGTCCTAGGTATGTGATAGGGATGGCTGAGGGGCACTGCACTCTACATAATGCTACTGAGCCACACATTTAAATTGGCTAAAATCCAGCCGAGGTGTGGTGGTGTGCTTGCTGCCCCAGGTACCTGGGAGGCTGGCACAAAATCGCTTGAGCCCAGGAGCTTGAGGCCAGCTTCAAAGCAAGACAGGGACAGCAACTCCTGTCTGGGTCTCATTTTCATTTTCTTGTTGGACTTCCAGCTTTTCCAGGATGACTCCAGCTCCCTGGGCTGTTCAAGGACAACTTCATGAGGAACTGGCACCTTAGCCTCTTTGGGTCTCCCAAGAAAGATTGCACTTATCCATTTGGAAATTAAGGGAAGCCTGAAGTGGAAGGTAAAAGCTGTAATCAAGGCACTGAGCCGGGAGAGGCTGTCCATTGGCAGATGGTGCCTCTTGCTGTGTGAGCATCAGCCTTACTTTAGCCAAATCAGCATATCGCAGCACATTAATATTGCTAATTTGAATTGTAACAGTTTGGTAGTTTGCTTTTATTTTCAATTTGCAAATTATTTTACTTTTATGACTGCAAGGTGCCTTTAAGCCCCAGGAGTTTATAAGGAACTTTGTATTTATGTAAAAGTGTGTCCTTCAATAGCAAATCAATAGGGGATCACAGAGGAATTCTCCCTTTTAATTTGACCTAGCAGACAATGAGGCTGTGACTCCAGGCCTCCTGTCTGTGCCTCACTGCCCAAGTGGGGAGTTAGGGAAGAATCAACCTATCCTCTGCTGCAAGGGTCCCCTAGATTTTTATGATTGGTTAAGCCCCAGCCAAGAGTATGTGGCCTTTCCCAGGCTATTGTGACTGGTTTGCAAAGGACCCAGGATACCATGGGTAGAGAGCAGATACCAGAAGTGTATGGATACTGCACAGAAGACATGCCTGGACCTTCAGGCAGAGGTGACTGTCCCCACTTAACCACAGCTGCCATGTTACAAGCATGCTCGGGAGCAGGTGCGAATAGGAGGGAACAGAGGGTTCAGTGCCTCTGGCCACTGGAGTTCCGAAGTCACTTTGTGTTCATAACCTTCTATATTGAGATCTGGTATCCTCTTCTGGCATGCAGGCACACATACGGGCAGAACACTGTATACATAATAATAAATAAGTCTTTAAAAAAACAAAAAACAAGAAACAAGAAGCAGAGTAGGCTCTTAGGGCTGGCTGGTCACTGTCCCATCCATCAGCTTCAGCTGGGGCCTCTCAAACTCAGCAATGGGCTCATCAGAAAGCCCATCTGTCCTGCTGATGGGCCATCCTTGTAGGGGGCTAGGATCTCTCCAGCATAACTGAGCTCTTAGGACAGGGGTACTCAGTCTTCCTAATGCTGCGCCCTTTACTACAGTTCCTCCTGTTGCAGTGACCCCGCCCCCAAATCATAACATTATTTTAATGCTACTTCATAACTGTCATTTTGCTACTGTTGTGAGTTATAATGTAAATGTCTGATATGTAGCTCCCTGTGGGCATCAAGACTTCCATGTTGGGAGGGAACCACTGTCTCAGGAGGGACATGGAAGGCCCGTCGCTCACTACCACCTGACGCGATCTTGGTTGGCATCCCTTCAGAAGTGAGGGTTCTCCTTTGTTTTCCCTTGAGTGCTGCCCACAGACACAGGTTGGAGTGTCTTACTGGAGAACCTAAACCACTTCTCAGTGGAGATGAAGTTCCGCAAGGAAGTGCCAAGGACAGCTTCCCATGGCTGCTTTGAGGAGGAAATGGTGTCCTGTGTAGACTCACAAAATCCTTATTAGGGAGGGAAAAAAACTACTGTTTTTACTGATAAATGATTTTCTCTCTATTCAAATGATGATGATTGTTCCAATTCAGTATTTTAAAATTCAAAACCAAGGGGCTAGAGAATGGCTCAACGGTTAAGAACAGTGTCTGCTCTTCCAGAGGTCCTGGGTTTGATTCCCAAGAACTACATGTTGGCTCACAACCATCTATAATGATATCTGATGTTCCCTTCAAGCATGCAGGTGTATATACAGAGTACACATGCACACAAAAATCTTACAAGTAAAAACCAAAACAAGCTGGCCGTGGTGGCCGTGCCTTTATTCCCAGCTCTTGGGAGGCAGAGGCTGGTGGGTCTCTGTGAGTTCGAGGCCAGCCAGGTCTACAAAGTAAGTCCAGGACAGCCAAAGCTACACAGAGAAAACTTGTCTCGAAAAACAAAAACAAAATAAAACAAAACAACCAACAACAAAAGAAACTGAAACCAAACCAAAACAAACCAAAACAAAAAACTCAAAAAACCCAAAAGCCCAAAACCAAAATGAGAATGCCAATACTACAAATCCAGATGGAATCTCCTGGTTGGTTCTCATGCCAGGAGCGATAGCCAGGATGGCCTTGGTGTTTCTGTAGGAGAGGGAGGCACTGCAGCCAAAGAAGTCAATGCTTTATTTTCAAGATGGAGAATGGCACATTGGAACTTCATATTTTATCTTTTTAATCATGTGTGTGTCTGAAGTATTTCATTGTAAATTTGAGAAAAATCAATCCTGGCCCTGGCTTTTCAGTTAGTTTATTAATGGCATTTGGCAGCAAGAATACCGGCAGAATCCCTTCTTATTGACTGAGAAGTTTCTAGGGTGTTGGTCCTGTTAGCTAGGGTTTGCCTCCCCTGGGTAAGCAGCAGCCAGGCTCAGCATTCCCAGTGGGTGCAGATAGGCCTGTGTGGGAGTCTGTGGTGGGTCACCTCCCAGGCCTCAAATGGTTTTACATCCTTTCCTTCCAGGGGCTGTGTGATTCTAGGGGCCGTGAGAGAAGCTTGGACAAAAGTCCACAGGCAAAAGCTTGGTGTGTGGCTTCCAGACGAAACATCCAGTGGTTCCTGGACCACAGTGTTCTTGTCCCTGCGTGGAGAATGGGTGCCTGTGTGCAGGTGGTAGAGACCCCAAATCCAGGCAGCTGGAGTGCCCATCCTGTGCCCTTCCAGCAGTTAGCTGGCTTAGAAAGCCATCCGACTTCATTGCGGGCTCTGTGTGAGGAGCAGGTAGGCTGTGAAAATTCCAAGTAGCCAGAATTTGAGAGATTCTCTACCTAAACGTGATTTAGTGAGTCCTGAGAGTTTCCTATCACACGATCCCTAGAATCACCTGCTGCCTCTCAGGTCCTCACGACGGTTCCACATTCTCCAGGTCAAGCAACCCAGAGAGGATACACACACAGATCCTGCAACCTGCCTGACCTTGATCAAGCACCTTTGAATCTCTGCTTCTTCAGCTTCTTAGACACAGGCTCCTACAATGAATCTCCAGGAAAGCATCAGGCCTCATCCTTGGCAGTGTTAGAGAACCTTTGCACGTATTTTAAATGCCCACCAGATTCATAAAGCTAAATTTTAACCGTACTGATAAACTGTCAAGCATTAAACTGAACTCTTTAATAAACTAGAAACAGGTTATCATCTTGGGTGACATTCCAAAGGCAGATGCCAAGGACACTCGATCATGCACAGCTGGTGCCTGAGGCTTGGCCCCTGTACTGGCTAGTTTTCCGTCAACTTGGCATAACCTGCAGTTACTTGAGAGGAGGGAACCTCAACTGTGAAAATGCCTCCAGAAGACTGGGCTGTAAGCAGTCAAGTCTGCAGGGCATTTTCTTACTTAGTGATTAGTGGGGAAGGGCTCAGTCCACTGTGAGTGGGGCCACCCCTGGGTTCTGTAAGAAAACAGGCTGAGCAAGCCATGGTGAGGAAGCCAGTCAGCAGCACCCCTCCATGGCCTCTGCATCTGCTCCTGCCTGCTTCCCTGTTTGAGTTCCTGTTCTGACTTTCTTCAGTGATGGACTACGATATGAAAGTGTAAGTCAAATAAACGCTTTCCTCCTCAACTTGCTTTTGGTTGGTCCCGGTGTTTTATCCCAGCAGCAGTCACCCAAACGAGGACAATCTCCCAGTCTTTAATGCTGTATTAACCTCAGTCTTTTTGGAGAGGGGTCTAATGCTCTGGCCGGTGGCCTATGATGACCCTGAGAGTGCCATCTCTCAGACTGAGTCTGTTTCTAGACTGTTATTACTCACCATCACTGGTCTGAGTCTCCCATGGAGTCTCACTCTATTTAACCACCTGCATCAGGGTAGTTCAAGACTGCAGAACTGGCGTTGGGTTATATTCTTTCCTAAGAAACCACAATGAGAAGTAGCCCGGCCCCTACTTTTGTTTCTTGACACCCAGTCCATTGCTGCACTGCCCTGTGCCACTGTGACCTCTTGGAACAGTGAACAACCTCCTCCTCACTGGTGGTCATTGTCCCCGAGCCAATAGCCTGCATGCCCTTGAATGAAATCTCAGAGTGCCATGCCTGGCTCTGTCTAACTTACATATGCACAGCCAGGGCCCCAGAAGGCCTGAGCCACCGTGACCTTGCTGTCACCATCGGCCCACCACATGGCCTAGACACACACAAAACACTTTCCCCACAGTCTTGGATATTTCTAGATTTCAGCGGCTAGTGGCTGTTTTAGCCCCCGCTGCTGCCTCTCGCCTTGGCTCTTACATGAACTCCTTGTATCAAAAGAGATTTACTGCCCTAACTCTTCTGTATCTCAATTTAATGAAAATGTTAAGGATACTTTGATGGTCTTACGCCAGTGTAATTTTAAATAAAATGTCCTCATTCTTTGGCAGACTCTGCCACCCGATGTTTAACTATCAGAAAGTACTTAAGCGGAGTGCTATTTTCAATATTGTCTAAAGACAATCAGTATATTTTATAGCATCCCCCCCCCAGAGTAAACAAAAAAAAGTTTTATGGGCATCTTTGGGGCAAAGCCTCATCTCCATTGCTAGATATTGAACCCAGGTTTTAATGGGTTCACAGAGATGAAGCCTGAGGGAAATGCCAGTCTCTGGAGCTACAGTGGAGCTGGTTCCCGTCAAAAATGCCATGCCTCTCAGCTAGGAAGCCCCTTGCTTAACTCTCTTTCTGATCTTTGGTTCTAGTCCTATTTACCTCCTAGGTTTTCCTGTAGGGAGAAGCAAGGGGGCGTCTGTACAGCATTAGTGAACCCCAGCAGGCTCCAACAGTGCCTTTGATTCCCCGCTTTGATTATATACTCCAGTACATAATTACTTCTAAGTGACTTCGAGTGAAACATGTACACATCTTCCCAGAGTCTAATGCAGTGGCTGTTCCTTTTTGGTCCTGCAGTCCAAAGCTGGTGAGGCAGTATGGGGCACATGTGCTCCGGCGGTCTGTTCCCACACATGAAATGGCTGCCAAGCGCACTCTTAATTGGCTAATCTCTTCAAATGATTAAAATTATGTTGAAAACAATGCATAAAAATAGTATGAGTAGATATGGTGGGTTGAACAGGATGTCCCCCTTATTCTGTCAAGCATTCAGATACTTGGTCCCCAGTTGTTGGTGCTGTTTGGTTAAGCTTCAGGAGTGTGGCCTTGCTGGAAGAAGCATGTCACTGGGGTAGGGGGTGGGGTTGACTTTAAGGTTGCAAAGCTATGTAACATTCTCTGATTGACCTGTCTCTTTCTGCTTCCTGGTTGCAGTGTGAGCTCTCAGCTCACCATGTCTGCCTACTGCCATTCTTCTCTACCATGATGGCCATCCTAGTCCTTCCCAAATGGTACTGCAGGTCAAGCAGTTAAATATATGAGCCTATGGGAGCCATTTTTATTCAAACCACCACATTCCATCCCATAGGCCTATGGCCCAATCATAGTGCACAATACATTTAGTCCAAGTTCAAGAGTCCCCATAGTCACCCGGGCACAGTGGCGCACGCCTTTAATCCCAGCACTCGAGAGGCAGAGGCAAGTGGATCTCTGTGAGTTCAAGGCCAGCCTAGTCTACAAAGTGAGTCCAAGACATCCAGGGTTGTTACACAGAGAAACCCTGTTTCGAAAACCAAAAAAAAAGGTAGTGGGGTGGGGGAGCTGGAGAGATGGCTCAGTGGTTAAGAGCAAAGCTGCTCTTCCAGAGGTTTTGAGTTCGATTCCCAGTAACCACATGGTGGCTCATAACCATCTATAATGAGATCTGGTGCCCTCTTCTGGTATACAGACTCATATGCAGGCAGAATACTGCGTCTGTAATAATATATAAATCTTTTTAAAAAAAAAAATCCCTGTAGTCTTTGAGTAACAACATTGTTTAAAAGTCCAATGTCTGTTTCTAACTGTAATCCCCAGTAAAATCAAAAAGCAAATTATATACTTTCAACATACAATGACACAGACTATATACTATTATTCCGAAAGGAAGAAATGTGGGCATAATGAGGTAAATACTGGACCAAAGCAAGATTAAAACCCAGCAGGATAGCCAGGTAGTGGTGGTGGCATTCCCAGTACTCGGGAGGCAGAGGCAGGAGGATCAGTTTGAGGTCAACCTGGCCTACAGAGTGAGTTCCAGGTCAGCTAAGGCTACACAGAAAAACCCTGTCTCAAAAACAAAACAAAACCCAACCAACTAAACAAACAATCAAAATATCAAATCTAGCAGGGCAAGCTCCAAACCCTGTAGCTTGCCGATGTCAAATAGCTTAGATGGGTCTTCCCTTCCAGCTTTGCTGACTGTAACACACTTCTTTCTCTTGGGCTCTTGGGTTGGTTCCACACCTTGTCTGCAATTCTCCTTGGCAGATGTCCCATGGCTCTGAACAACATCTTGGCACCTCCAGTACAATCCAATTCACACAATGGTCTCTCTCAGGGCCTCTTGCTCTCTAGGGGCCTTTGTGCAAGGCACGGCCCCACCACACATTGCCTGACCTCAGCCGCTCTCCCTAATCACTGAGGAAGATTCCACAACCCCTTCACTTGTTGTGTTTTTCATGATCCTAAAGCCAGAACTACATGGATGACACTGTCAAGTTCAACCACCAGCCTGGTTGACCCCTGGCATCCTTAATTCATATTTACAGCAGCTTTCGACTTTTTGTTCTTTTTATGAGCAGGAAGTTCCCTAGGCCTTTCCGTTTCACAAGTTGGAAGCTTAGATGGCTGGGCTCTTACTCTGAAGATACTCTTCCCTTTATTCCAAAGTAGATCAGCATAGCATCTCTTTCAGCACAGGCTTTGGCTCCAACATTCAATTTCCTTGTACTCCTTTGCTCTTCAAACTGTACATTTTGTATTTTCTTTTTCTTTTATTTTCTTTTTTTTTTTTTTAAGTTTTCCTTTATTCTTATTTAATGTATGTGGGTGGTTTTGCTTAGGTATGTCTGTGTACCATATGCATGCAATGCCCATAGAGGCCAGAAGAGGGCAGTGAATCCCCCGGAACAGGAGTTTCAGATGGTTCTGAGCTACCCTGTGAGTCCTGGAAATCCAACCCTGGTTCTCTGGCAGAGCAACCAGCGCTCTTAACCACTGCACAGCCCTTTCCAGCCTAGTGGACAGGTGGGTTGGGCACAACTTGAGTGACTTCGGAGTAGCAATTTCCTCAGCGTTGAAACAGTGCACCCTGGAGGGAGGTTCTTTAAGACTCAGAAACGTCTAAATTGAAGCATTCCACTCTGGAGGGTGGCTTCTTAAGACTTAAGAGGTGGGATGGTAAAATGGGTCAGCTGGAAAACACACTTGCTGCCGGGCTCAGGCCTGAGTTCCGTCCCTGGAAGGAGAGGGTCACCTCAAGAGTAGCCATCTTGAAAGCTCCACAGACACCTCAAGACAAGTGTAAAAAGATTGTTATTGATTACCCTGGCTTCTGAAGGCCCAACCTCAGCCAGGGCTGTTGGGGACAGTTGGTGCCAAGCTTTACAACCATAAGCCTCAGTGGACCATTTCCTCTGTGGCCTGAGGGGGCTGTACTTCGCCAGAAGAGGAATTGCTGTTCTTGGTGCTAAGGGGCAAGGCTGTGATTGGTACAAACACCCTACAGAAACAGGCGATTATGTTCCTCCATGAGTTGGCTGGAAGTCACTGTCTTATGGCGCCTCCTATGGATTTGCTATACCAGCTCCAGTGAGGGCTTTTCTCCAGTGTTCTAGTCTTGTGGACTTCGAATAGTATGGGCTGAGCTGGGAGTAAGGAAAAGAGCAGCAGAAAGCTGTGGTGGCAAAGACCATGGTGGCAGCTGATAAAATTGGTGAACTCCACAGCGGCAGGCAGTTGAAGGCCCTGAAGGTGTGACCAAGGACCTCACCACATAAGCTTGATCCTACTAGACCCCACCTGTGGGCCCCATCCAGCGCTGCATGGGAGTCTAAACCCACCTGTTGGTGGGCCAGCCATGGCTGCCTATGCCTGAGTGATCTTGGTAACCCTTGGTGCCTTGTTCCTGAGCAGCAGTGGGAGTCTTGGCTGGCACTGGCCTCCTAAGTGCCAAGGAGAGTATGTTCAACAATACCAACAGCAGCCACTGAGTTGTAGATGTCAGCTAAGGGAGCAGCTCAACAGCTGGACTGTGGCCAGAGCTACCCAAAAGAAGACTGGAAGCCTGGAAGAAAAAGGGAAACTTGTAGGCTCAGTTGCCAATAAGGTCCAACAAAAGTGTCAAGCTTTCAGGCTAAGGGTCTCAGTCTCCCACCTCTAGTCAAAAGTCCCATGCCTGAGGCCAACACAAGAACACTGCTGCTGCTTTTGCGTGCCTTACTAACACTGTTCTCTACCGCCAGACACCAGAGGAAACGACAGCCTCCCGAGACCAGCTCTTGAAGAGCTCCTCCTTGGCTACTTATGACTCCATCTAGAGAAGCAGGAGGAACCTAGGCAGCTAACTGGTGGCAGTGAGGCGTGCCAGCAGCATCTCCCTTCCCGTGTCTGACTCCCTTCACTTCATGTAGTGCCCTATAGGTTCCCTCATGTTGAAGGATTTTCTCTTTTTAAAGGTTGAATAGTGCTGGGTGGTAGGAGCACACACCTTTAATCTCTGTATTCAGAGGATCTCTGAGATTGAGTCGAGCCTGGTCATATTGAAAGCCAATTCCAGGACAGCCTGGGCCACATAGAGAAACCATTTTTTTTTTTTTTTTTTTTTTTTTTTTGGTTTTTTGAGACAGAGTTTCTCTGTGTAGCCTTGGCTGTCCTGGACCTGCTTTGTAGACCAGGCTGGCCTTGAACTCACAGTGATCCACCTGTCTCTGCCTCCCAAGTGCTGTGATTATAGGCGTGCACCACCACACCCAGCTGAAACCATCTCTTTTTCTTTTTCTTTCTTTCCTTCTTTTTTTTTTTCTTTTTTTTTTTTTGAGACAGGGTTTCCCTGTGTAGCCTTGGCTGCCCTAGACTCACTTTGTAGACCAGGCTGGCCTCAAACTCACAGAGATCCGCCTGCCTCTGCCTCCCAAGTGCTGGGATTAAAGGCGTGCGCCACCACTGCCCAGCTGAAACCATGTCTTTAACAGACAGACAGGGCTAGAGAGATGGCTCAGCATTAAGAGTACTATCTGCTCTTCCAGAGGTCAATTCCCAGCAACCACATGGTGGCTCACAACCATCTATAATGTAATCTGATGCTCTCTTCTGGCCTGCAGGGGTACAAACAGGCAGAACACTGTATACATTAAAAAAAAAAAAAACCAAAAACCAAAAACCAAAAACCAAAACCCGGGCAGTGGTGGCACAAGCCTTTAATCCCAGCATGTGGGAGGCAGATGCAGGCGGATCACTATGAGTTTGAGGCCAGCCTGGTCTACAAAGTGAATCTAGGTCAGCTAAGGCTACACAGAGAAACCCTATTTTGAGAAAACAAAAACAAAAAACAGAAGAAAAAAAAAAGAGAGAAAGACACAAAGAGTTGAATAGTATCTTAATTCACTCATTTCTGATGGGCATTTAATTTTTTCCATAGGTTGTAAAATGCTGGGATGTAAAATACATGGGAGTGTAGGAATTTTTCTTTTAAAAAACATTTTGTTTTGTTTTTTTTATGTGTATATATGTGTGCTCACACATACAGGTACCCTTAGAGGCCAGAAGAGGCTATCAGATCCCTGACACTGCAATAAAAGAGTTTTGTAAGCTGCCTGATAGATACTGAAAACTGAATTTAGGTCCTCTGGAAGAGTAGCAGGCTCTCTTAACTGCTGAGCCATCTCTCTAGCTCCAAGTGCAGCTACTTTTATGAGAGGTCCTTTGGGTATATACCCTGAAATGGGATAGCTGATTCATTTGGTAAATCCATTTTATTTATCTTTTTATAATTTATTTTTATGAAACTGCATACAATTTTACTTGAGATCAGCCCTCTACGTAACTGTGGCTGGACCGGAACTTGCTATGTAGACAGACTGGCCTCCAACTCACTGTGATCCTCCTGCCTCTGCCCCCTGAGTGCTGGGATTAAAGGCATGTGCCACCATACTCTACTCTGCACGAAGTTTTCCATAATGACTGCACTAATTTTTAACCCTACAAGTGAGGAGTCCCTGTAAATGCTTACACCTGGCAGAGAAATGAAATGAGCGAGGCAAGAAGGAAATCAGGCCCAGCACATAGTTAGCCTAGCTGGTTGAAACTTCTAGAGTCTGACTTTAGGCAGTTTATTTTGGACATATTTAAGTGCAGTACAACTTTTTACTTTTATTTTTTCTGTGTATGGGTGTTTTGTTTTTTGTTTTTGTTTTTGATTTTTCAAGACAGGGTTTCCCTGTGTAACAGCTTTAGCTGGTTTTTTTCTTGTTTTGATACAAGGTTTCTCTGGGTAGCCTTGGCTGTCCTAGACTTGCTTTGTAGACCAGGCTGGCCTTGAATTCACAGCGATCTGCCTGCCTCTTCATCCTGAGTGCTGGGATTTAAGACGTGTGCCACCACGCCTGGCTCAGTACAATTTTTGAGAAAAAAAAATAGTTTCCTGGCAACAATTATGTCAACCCCGTGGCTATAGTAAAGCTTAAGGTGTGATGCAAAATACATGTGACCTCTGCCATGAGGATGGGTTCTATAGCTTAAGGGCATAGGTCATATAGATAGCATAGAGGTCACCAGGCTAAGTAAAAGTGACATCTCCCCTAAGGATGGGCTATACTGAATGAGAAGCAATGCTCAAGATAAAGGTCTAGGGAGGAAGGATTTGGAGTAAACAAAATAGTCTGGGGGATTCAGGTGTGGGCCGGCCCTACAGATAGCACAGCTCACCAGGATATTACCAATATCCACTCCCAGCCTTCTGGTGGAAAGCAGGTATACACAAGCCTTTGTGGTTAACATGCCTTTGACTACCTGTGAGTCTGTGCCTTCTATAGCCACCAACAGTGGCTTGTCTCTTTCCTTTTGGTAGCAGGCAACCTCACAAGGGTAATGGGGTGATATTCCCTGAAGCTTTCATTGCACTTCCTGACAATGACAATGCTGAGACCGTGTCATGTTCCATTTGAGCCATGTCAATGTCCCTCCTAAGACACAACTCATTCTCATGTGCAGGACTGTCCTTGTAGCAGGAGCTGCAATAAAAAGACACCAATGTATATATCCAGCAATCAGAGAAGTTCGTGGTAAGTTATGACAGAGACATACGAATAGGACAGGACTCAAAGGGGACACTATAATTATTACAGTACATTTCTAGGTACTTTGTTGAAGGAGAGATAAACCTGTTTTTTAGGATTCCAAGTGTGGGATCGGAATGGTCTCGGGAGAGAACAGGTGAGGTTAATTCACTAGAAGAGCAACCACCTCGTGCAGGAGCTTAATTGTTGCCAGCTGAAAAGATCTCATGACTCTGGGAGGAGATACATAAAGGAGCCCAGAACTGGAGGTGGAGGCTTTTTGGAGACTTGGGATAATTTTGGCTGTTCATTGCTGCACTTCAAGAAGCTCCTAAGGCAGAGGCAGGCAGATGGCTGTGAGTTCGAGGCCAGCCTAGTCTACAAAGCGAGTCCAGGACAGCCAAGGCTACACAGAGAAACCCTGTCTCAAAACACCCCCCCCCCCAAAAAAGAAGAAGCTCCTAGAGAAAACCGCTCGAGGGAAGGTTTCGGGGCTCCAGGCTCCTGATGAGGCTCTGGGTTCTGGTTACCCCAGGTTCCAGCAGAAGAAATCCTGCGGCTCACGCCTGGAGAATCGTTCCTCGGAACTGATAGCCTTAAGGTTTTGTTATTGTGTCCATTAATCCTCATTTCCTATTGTTTTGGTTAGTCGGGTTATAAGTGATGTGTGCTTGGTCACTAAGTTGTTAATAAAATATATTGGTTAAGAAAATTGAGCCTACACTTTGTCAAAGGCTATCTGTGGTATATATAAAAGCTAGATCATCTGGAAGAGCAGCCAGTGCTCTTAATCAATGAGCCATCTCTCTAGCTCCACCTGTGGTGTATTTTGATACAAAAATGTTTGGGGGGGAAGGAAGGAATATAATCTCATTTAGAACAGGAGATTCCTATAGAGATAATACTTTACACGCAATAAAGGCCTTGTAATAAATAAAGGTCTAGCTACTTCCTGATGCCTACAGTTGAGAGTTGTAGAAGGTGGGATGACCCTGAACTATCTTCAGAAACCCCAAATAATCATAGAGTCCTCACAGGAAGGAGGCAGAAAGTTCAGCCAAAGAGAGAAACCAGAAGACAGACACAGGGATCAGGCAGGTATGATCAGGACCAGTAGAGTCAAGGCCCCAAGACAGAGAGCACAGGAGGCACCTAGAACTCGGAAGAGGTGAAAAACCAGAGACCACACGAAAGCCATGTAGTCTGAGTTCTACAAGACTTCTGGCCCCTAGAATGGTGATGTCATAAAAATGTGTTATTTAAACAGCTAAATTTGTGATTATATTTGTTCACATGCATGTGTGTGAGCAAGAGTGGTTGTACTTCTCAGGAGGCAAAGGCGGGTGGATTTCTGTGCGTTCGAGGCCAGCCTGGTCTGCTGAGATAGTTCCAGGATAGCCAAGGCTACACAGTGAAAACCATGTCTTGAAAAACCAAAACCAAGCCAGGTGGTGGCGGCACATGCCTTAAATTCCAGCACGTGGGAGGCAGAGGCAGGTGGATCGCTGTGAGTTCAAGGCCAGCCTGGTATACAAAGCGAGTCTAGGACAGCCAAGGCTACACAGAGAGTGTCTTTAAAAAAAAAGAAAAGAAAAAGAAAAGCCAAAACCGCCACCAACAACAACACAAGAGTAGTTGTGCTTGCCTGTGTATGCATGTGTGGAGATCGGAGGTCAACATCTAGTGTCTACTATTGCGTTCTCCCTTTTGTTTTTGTTTTTCTTTTTTTTTCTTTTTGGTTTTTCGAGACAGGGTTTCTCTGTGTAGCCTTGACTGTCCTGGACTCACTTTGTAGACCAGGCTGGCCTTGAACTCACAGTGATCCGCCGGCCTCTGCCTCCCGAGTGCTGGGATTAAAGGCGTGCGCCACCACGGCCGGCTTGTTTTTGTTTTTCAAGATAGGGTTTCTCTGTGTATCCTTGGCTGTCCTAGACTCGCTTTGTAGACCAGGCTAGCCTCAAACTCACAGAGATCTGCCTGCCTCTGCCTCCCAAGTGCTGAGATTAAAGGCGTGTACCACCACGCCCAGCTTTCTGACCCAATTTTAAATCACCTGTATGCCAGGATAGTATCAATCCACCCACTGTTTTCTACTCCCAGGAATAACTCACTCATCAGTTTGTGCCACATGGGAGGTGTCAGAGAGATGGTGGCATTTGTGCACTCACCCAGGGCACAATCATCTTCCACCCTCAATCCGGAATCAAGAGCTGTTTGTAAAAAGGCAAGGCACATTTGAAAACAAAACACTTGTACACAATATGTGTTATGCCCAAGTCTTGAAATCCCCATAGACCACCAGAGACCAGCCAGATGCAAATCACACAGGGTCTTTTTATTTAGCAAGCTCTAGAGAAGGGACCGTCTATTCCCTTAGAAACTGAGGAAGGTGGTGGCCCCTACTCCTTAGAGTACAGGGTTTGTAAAGGCAGAAACTGCAAGCAGGGCTCTCCAAGCCTTGGCGTTACATGTTTGGATAAGTGGTTATAGGGAAGTTTGCCTTATACTGATAAGGTGCAGAGAAGGGGGCTTTGGAGCTTGGAGCCAAGCAGAGAAGGGGGAACTTTATCTAAATTTTTTTTACCTACTGTAACATTGTGAGTTTTCTGAGAACTTGGGGAACATGGGGGAAGGAGGGGAAGTTCACTCTGGGGGCAAGACAGAGGCCTGGTGCAAGATGCCCTTTGTTTAGCTCTCACATATGGAGTTAGGGGAAGTCACACCTGGTCTCAGGAAAGCAATTACAGATAGTGGTAAAGGTCATCCCTGGTAAATGTAATACAGAGAGTCAGAGGAGCTGATGCAGCACCCCAAGTACCCAAGACCTGGAGCTCCAAGACACAGATGACAGGAGATGGGCTTCCTGGCTTGAGAACTCATGGGATCTGCGCTCCCTCACCCCTTTGTCAGCAGGGCAGTGGCTAGAGGATGCCAGTCCACAGAAGTGAGCAGATCCTTAATCAGTCCTGTTCAAATGCCAATCTCTCTAGGAAATACCCTCACAGACACAGTGAAAACTGCTTTAGCAGCCATCTGGCCATTCTGTAGCAAACACTGGAAACACTTACTCTATACACACACCCCCTGCCATGCAGGGTATTCGTTATCATTTTAGGCTGGTCAGCAATTCACATCCACAGCAAGTTGCAAGACTTTTGTTTCCTACATAAGCATGAGGACCTAAGTGGTGCATTTGTTTGTTTGTTTGTTGTCCCCACCCTCCAGGTTTTTTTCTGTGTAGCATTGGCTGTCCTGGAACTCTATAGACCAGGGTGGCCTCGAACTCAGAGGTCCACCTGCCTCTGCCTCCCAGGGATTAAAGGTGTCCGCCACCATCACCTGCCTAAGTGAGGTGCATTTGTGATCTCAGATCTGGGAGGAAGAGTAAGGAGGACCCTTGGGGCTTCTAGGCAGCTACTCTAGTTCCAGCTCCAGGCCAGTGGGAAAACCTTTCTCAAAACAAAAACCAAGCTGAGCCGGATGTGGTGGCACATACCTTTAGTCCTAGCACTCAGGGAGGCAGAGCTGTAGGCATAAAGTTACTGTGTAATTCATCTGCTGATTTCTGTACCTCCCCATAGCTGGTTACAAGCCCTGTTCTGAGAATCTCCTGTCTCAATGTTGTGTAAACACTGCTTCCCACCGGGTATGGTGGCACAGGCCTGTAATACCAGCATACACGAGACAGAGGCAGGAGGATCACTTTGAGTTCAAAGCCAGCCTGGTCTACAAAGTGAGTCCAGCCAGGTCTATGCAGAGAAACCCTGTCTCAAAGAACCAAACCAAAAAAAGAAAAAAGAAAAAAAGGGAAAAAAAGCCCACACGAAAACAAAAACAAAAACACCCACTGCTCTCCAATAATTCCCTGATATACCGAAAAAGCACTTACAGCCAATCACTGAGGAGGGGAGAGAATAGGGCTGGACTTCCTGCCAGCCAGGGGAGGAGGAGTCAGAGGAGGGGATTTAGCCAGGGAGTCAACCATGGAAGAGGTTCCAGAAACATCAGGAGAGAGGAGCTGGAGTAGGAAAGCTACAAATCACAATGGCTGTAATCCCAGCACTTGGGGAGACAGAAGCAGGTTGATCTCTGAGTTAGAGGCTAGCCTGGTCTACAGAGCAAGTCCAGGACAGCCAAGGCTACACAGAGAAACCATGTGTCAGAAAAAAAAAAATCAAACAAACCAAAAAAACCAAAGTGCAAGTACTCAGCTATTGCTGGGATGCATGCATCCTGGGAGGAAACCAGATTAATTTAGAAGGTTAAGAATAGAGTAGTGACTACTGTTGTGAAGCTGATTATTAAACAAATATAAAAGAATTTCAATTATTTATATGATAGCCGTCTTAAGTGAGAGAGACAGAGAAACACCGTTTTGTTTTGTTTTTGTTTTTGTTTTTCGAGACAGAGTTTCTCTGTGTAACAGCTCTGGCTGTCCTGGAACTCGCTCTGTAGCCCAGGCTGGCCTTGAACTCACAGAGATCTGCCTGCCTCTGCCTCTAAAGTGCTGAGATTAAAGGTGTGCACCACCACTGCCTGGCCTGGAGAAACAGAGTTTTATAAAAATAACTTTAGCATAGAAGCAGGGAGGTCTCTGACTTAGAGGCCAGCCTAGTCTACAGAGCGAGTCCAGGACAGCCAAGGCTACACAGAGTAACCATGTCTCAAAAAACCAAAAAAGTGATAGGTACCTAAGGTACAACAGGCAAGGTTGTCTTCTTATTTACACACACACACACACACACACACACACACACACACACACACACATACCTGTGTACATGCACAGACACAAAAATGGTACATAGCTTTCTTGGAAATCCTGCTTCTAGTTTCTGACTGTGATTATATTTTAGATCAGCATAGCTCAATATCCAAATCAGGGTGACACTGCTTTCATATAGTCATTGGTTGTTCTCTATACAACTGATGTATAAAGAACTACTCGTGCTGTGGTTCCTGAACTTATGAGGCTGTGTCCTCAGCTCCTCAGAGGAACTCTGAAAGCATGGATAGTACTGAACCTTGTATGTACAGTGTTTTCCCACACATACTTGGTAAGCTTGCACCTTTTCCCCTTGAAGGAGGTGCTTGATTACTTCACAAGCACTAAGATACTATGAAACTGATATAACAAAGATGGCTACTAAGTGTCTAATGGGAGTGTAGCAAATACAAATGTCAACATCAGATGAGGGTATCATTCAGGTTAGAGGAGGAACAGTAAGACAAACTTGTGAGTTGTTTATAGTTGGACTTTTCCATTTAATATTTTTGAACCATAACTGACTGTAGGTGCCTGAAATAATGGCCAAGGGGAGAGATATCTGTGTTTAATGTGCACTTGTTGTAGAAAATAAATAGGCTATTAATGTTTATTATTAAAATCCTATAATTATTATGGTGGTATTATTTTCTAACCTGTTACCAAACAGTAAAAGACACAGATATGGATTTTGGATAAGCCTTATTTCACATGAGGCTGGGCAGATATAAATAACCCCCTAAGTTCCCTTGTTACCACCCAGCCCCACAGCCCATGCTTTAATCATTTCTATTTGGGTCACCTCCCAGACAAATAATATAAATACTTGCACGTGCTTTCCATCCGTGCTGCTCCTCTCCACACCACTCTCAGAGTTAACTCCTGGCCATGTGTTTCTCTCCATGCTAACCCACAGTGGTCCCCCTGTCTCCTCTCTCCTGTCCTCTGTCTTCCTCCTCTGTCTACTTCCTCCAAGCCTGAGGATCTTTGCTAAGCCTACCTAACCTCTGCCGGCCCAGATGTGTAGGCAACTTTATTTAGTCAATCAGGGATACTTTTGGAGGCAGGGCGACACAGTATCATTTGGAGTACTTGATAGTCTGTGAGAGAGAGCAAGCAGACCATGGGAAGCAAAATCATTAGCAATCAAACACAAAGCAGCAGATGTGCTGTTACATGTACTACTTTATTTTTTTTTTTGGTTTTTTGAGATAGGGTTTCTCTGTGTAGCCTTGGCTGTCCTAGACTCACTTTGTAGACCAGACTGGCCTTGAACTCACAGCGATCTGCCTGCCTCTGCCTCCCGAGTGCTGGGATTGAAGGGATTATTATTTTGAATACAAACTCCATGATATCACCACCACAACAAACAGGATACCACATTCAATGCCTCCTCCAAATAGTTGTGTCACCTGAATTGACTTGGGTCACCTTGCCACATATGTATTTTTTGTGCAACCAATATCACAACCACAGATTTTCCTGCCACCAGAGACCATTGAGTTCTTTTCCTTGTCCCCAACTCTCACACCCTGATTCTGTTCTAAATGGAATTTCACAGTACCAGTGTGACCTTTGGGGACTAGCGTTTTTGGTCAGTGTAACAGCCTATCCTCAAGGGCCATCCAAGAAATTGTGCAATAATTATTCTCTTTTTGATGTTCGGTTGTTTCTAGATTTGGGCAATGATAAGGTATCATATTCATATGTGATTTAAGCCATAGCCCTCCTTACTCTTGGGCAAAGAGAACAATTGCTGGGTCCTATGGTGAGAGTGTGTTTAAATCTTTATTAAAGAAACTGCCACGGCATTTTGCAGGCAGTTCTGCATTCGCTCTGCATTCTCAATAGAATGAGAGGCCTGTTTCCATGGCGTCCTTACAGTCTGTGGTAACCACTCGTCATCTGGTTAGTAGGAACCTATGTGTCCTACCTCCTCCATGGCCTTTTAGTCACTAAATATTTATTCAAATGCTATTTGGAGGCCCTTTTACTTAGTGCTGTTGCCAGTACATCAGTAAGCTTGAGGCTGGTAACATGCTTCAGTGGTAACATGTTTCAGAGGTAACATGCTTCAGTGGTAACATGCTTCAGTGGTAACATGCTTCAGTAGTAACATGCTTCAGTGGTAACATGCTTCAGTGGTAACATGCTTCCGAGGTGACATGCTTTAGTGGTAACATGCTTCAGTGGTAACATGCTTCAGTAGTAACATGCTTCAGAGGTAACATGCTTCAGAGGTAACATGCTTCAGAGGTAACATGCTTCAGTGGTAACATGCTTCAGTGGTAACATGCTTCAGTGGTAACATGCTTCAGTGGTAACATGCTTCAGAGGGAACATGCTTCAGAGGTAACATGCTTCAGAGGTAACATGCTTCAGTGGTAACATGCTCCAGTGGTAACATGCTTCAGAGGTGACATGCTTCAGTGGTAACATGCTTCAGTGGTAACATGCTTCAGTGGTAACATGCTTCAGAGGTAACATGCTTCAGTGGTAACATGCTTCAGTGGTAACATGCTTCAGTGGTAACATGCTTCAGAGGTAACATGCTTCAGTGGTAACATGCTTCAGTGGTAACATGCTTCAGTGGTAACATGCTTCAGAGGTAACATGCTTCAGAGGTAACATGCTTCAGTGGTAACATGCTTCAGAGGTAACATGCTTCAGTGGTAACATGCTTCAGTGGTAACATGCTTCAGTGGTAACATGCTTCAGAGGTGACATGCTTCAGAGGTGACATGCTTCAGTGGTAACATGCTTCAGAGGTAACATGCTTCAGAGGTAACATGCTTCAGTGGTGACATGCTTCAGAGGTGACATGCTTCTGTGGTAACATGCTTCAGAGGTAACATGCTTCAGTGGTAACATGCTTCAGTGGTAACATGCTTCAGAGGTAACATGCTTCAGTGGTAACATGCTTCAGTGGTAACATGCTTCAGAGGGAACATGCTTCAGAGGTAACATGCTTCAGTGGTAACATGCTTCAGTGGTAACATGCTTCAGTGGTAACATGCTTCAGAGGTAACATGCTTCAGAGGTAACATGCTTCAGTGGTAACATGCTTCAGAGGTAACATGCTTCAGTGGTAACATGCTTCAGAGGTAACATGCTTCAGAGGTGACATGCTTCAGTGGTAACATGCTTCAGAGGTAACATGCTTCAGAGGTAACATGCTTCAGAGGTAACATGCTTCAGAGGTGACATGCTTCAGTGGTAACATGCTTCAGTGGTAACATGCTTCAGTGGTAACATGCTTCAGAGGTAACATGCTTCAGTGGTAACATGCTTCAGAGGTAACATGCTTCAGTGGTAACATGCTTCAGTGGTAACATGCTTCAGTGGTAACATGCTTCAGTGGTAACATGCTTCAGAGGTGACATGCTTCAGAGGTGACATGCTTCAGTGGTAACATGCTTCAGAGGTAACATGCTTCAGAGGTAACATGCTTCAGTGGTGACATGCTTCAGAGGTGACATGCTTCTGTGGTAACATGCTTCAGAGGTAACATGCTTCAGTGGTAACATGCTTCAGTGGTAACATGCTTCAGAGGTAACATGCTTCAGTGGTAACATGCTTCAGTGGTAACATGCTTCAGAGGGAACATGCTTCAGAGGTAACATGCTTCAGTGGTAACATGCTTCAGTGGTAACATGCTTCAGTGGTAACATGCTTCAGAGGTAACATGCTTCAGAGGTAACATGCTTCAGTGGTAACATGCTTCAGAGGTAACATGCTTCAGTGGTAACATGCTTCAGAGGTAACATGCTTCAGAGGTGACATGCTTCAGTGGTAACATGCTTCAGAGGTAACATGCTTCAGAGGTAACATGCTTCAGAGGTAACATGCTTCAGTGGTAACATGCTTCAGTGGTAACATGCTTCAGTGGTAACATGCTTCAGTGGTAACATGCTTCAGAGGTAACATGCTTCAGAGGTAACATGCTTCAGTGGTAACATGCTTCAGAGGTAACATGCTTCAGTGGTAACATGCTTCAGTGGTAACATGCTTCAGTGGTAACATGCTTCAGAGGTAACATGCTTCAGAGGTGACATGCTTCAGTGGTAACATGCTTCAGAGGTAACATGCTTCAGAGGTGACATGCTTCAGTGGTGACATGCTTCAGAGGTGACATGCTTCTGTGGTAACATGCTTCAGAGGTAACATGCTTCAGTGGTAACATGCTTCAGTGGTAACATGCTTCAGAGGTAACATGCTTCAGTGGTAACATGCTTCAGTGGTAACATGCTTCAGTGGTAACATGCTTCAGAGGTAACATGCTTCAGAGGTAACATGCTTCAGTGGTAACATGCTTCAGTGGTAACATGCTTCAGTGGTAACATGCTTCAGAGGTAACATGCTTCAGAGGTAACATGCTTCAGTGGTAACATGCTTCAGAGGTAACATGCTTCAGTGGTAACATGCTTCAGTGGTAACATGCTTCAGTGGTAACATGCTTCAGAGGTAACATGCTTCAGAGGTGACATGCTTCAGTGGTAACATGCTTCAGAGGTAACATGCTTCAGAGGTAACATGCTTCAGAGGTGACATGCTTCAGTGGTGACATGCTTCAGTGGTAACATGCTTTAGTGGTAAAAATGCATGGCATCAAGCCTGATGACTTGAATCCACATGGTAGTAGTAATAGAGGGAAGACTCTTGCAAGTGGTCCTCGGGTGCGCGCGCGCACGCGCGCACACACACAGAGAGAGAGAGAGAGAGAGAGAGAGAGAGAGAGAGAGAGAGAGAGAGAGAGAGAGAGCTGTCAAAATGATTCAGCAGGTGAAAGGTAAGGTACTGGCTACTTAACTACCAAACCTGATAACTCAAGTTTGACTCCTGCACATCTTTAATTCCAATGCTTGGAGGCAGCGGACACAGGAACTCTGTGAGGTCCTGGCCAGTTAGGGCTGTACAGCGAGACCTTATTTCAAAACAAGGTGGAGACTGGCGGGGGTGGGGTGGGGACTGGAGAGATGGCTCAGCGGTTAAGCACACCGACTGCTCTTCCAGAGTACCCGGGTTCAATTTCCAGCACCCACATGGCAGTTCACAACAGTCTATAACTACAAGATATGACACCCTTACACAGACATACATGTAGGCAAAACACCAATGCATTAAAAATAAATTATTTAAAAAAAAAACCAAGGTGGAGACATGGCTCATCAGTTAAGAGTGCTTGTTGCAAAGGACCTGGGTTTGTCTCCCAGCACAGGAGATCCAATGCTCCCTTCTGGCACCAAGCGCACACACACACATGTGATGCACAGACACACATGCATGCAAAACATTCATACACGTAACATAAATAAAAATGTAATGTTCCTAATCATGTGCACATGGCATACACATGTATATGAGATATATTTATGTATGTATATATAAAATATATATTTGTCATTTATATACAATGCACATTATATAGGTGTATATAATATATATTTGTTATTTATACAGAACACACATTACATTTGTATGTACATAGAGCATGATATACACACTACACATGTATAGGACATATATGTAGATATATTTATGTCATGTATGCCGTGGTATATATTCATGCATTTGTATGTTTATCAAATTCTATATATATGCTTATTGTTTTATATTTATGTGTATTTGTATATTATATATACATGTGTACATGATATATATTTATGTTGCTTTGTATGACATATATGTATGTGTATATGGTGTAGATTCATCTATATTGCTTTGTGTATATGTATATGTAATAGTGTGTGATGTTTTTATACACGGGCATACATATATTAGACGTATATAAATGCAGGGATATATGTTAGGGTATATTTGTGTGTTCTGTATGTATCTATGATGCATTTATACATTTTACATGCATTTATGTATATTAGATATTCATATATATAGTTATTGACTTTCGTATGTTGGTGTGCATTTGAGTATTTGTACAGAACTAGGATATCTTAAACGTGTTTACGTTTGTATTAGCTATATATTCATACATATGTGGTGTGGTATAACTTTCGTGTGATTGTGTGCATTTGCGTATCTGTATGTGTATGGAGTACATTTATAAGTCAGGTGTGTGTTCAGGAATATCTCTGTATGTCATATATTACTCTGAGTCATGGTGCAGTTTCTGTTAATAACCTGTTCCCGCACCTAGGTGGAGGGGGGGGTGCGGCCTCCTGCGCCGGGCTTCCGGTCTCCTGTAGGGAGCGTGACCCCTTCGGAGTCGCGGGGACCGGGGTGGGGTCGGTTGGCCGCAGGACGCACGCGCGGAAGGGTGGTGGACCCCGCGGAGCCGCGCACGCAGGCAAGCCCAGAGGCTGCCGGGAGGAGCGCCGCGCTATCGATGGCAGGCGCCGGTGCTCGCGGGGACTGCCGGGAGGAGCGCCACGCCGTCGATGACCCGGCCGCGCACGTCCTCGGGGCCGCGCACGCAAGTGCGGGCTGTCACCATCTTGGTTCCGACGGCAGCGCGGTGCAGGCGCGAGTCGGGGCTCCTTTCTCTAGGCGGCGGCGCGCCGTGGATGAAAGCAGCGCGGGCAGGCGGGCCTCCAGCGTCGCCGCGCTCGCGCCCGTGTGCTGGGCGGAGAGCGCAGAGCCGCAGGCGGGGCGGCGCGGGACAGCGAGGCCCCGACCCTGCCGGGCCCCGCCCAGCCCGCCGGGCCCGCCCCCGGCCGCTCCGCCGCCCGCCGGGCCGCGCAGATGGGATAGGCGGCGAAAATGTTCAGCTTCGAAGGCGACTTCAAGACAAGGCCCAAGGTGTCCCTCGGTGGCGCGAGCAAGAAGGTGAGTCGGTGCGGCCCGAGGTGTTAACCGAACCCGAGCCCGAGGCGAACGCCGGCCTGTCAGCGCCCGGGCGGTGCTGCTAAGGCAGTCCGGTGCGGAGCGAGCTTCGGCCGGGCGCGGCTGGGGTGCAGCCCTGCCGGGTGTGCCGGGTCTGGTAGGAGGCTCCCGTGGAGCGCTGTCGAGAGTTGCGGAGTGAGCGGCTGGGTCATCCATCGCGACCTCGCCGCTCCTGCCCAAGGGCCGCAGTTTTGACCTGGAAACACACGTGCACCGGCAGTCTGTGGCTAGGGCGTTACACCGTTAGCTCTCCAGCTGTGCGAGAAGGGGGGGGGCCTCCCGCCTCCCGCCACCCCTACCCCGCGTCCTTTAAGAAAGAACTCTTTACAAGCTATAAACTTGATATACCCTCCCTTCACAAGCTTGGAGTGACCTGTCCCCCAGAACAGCTTAGGGCAGAGTCGTCCCCCCCCCCCGCCCCCCCGTGCCTGTGAAGTGGGAGCGGGGCAGGTAGGACAAGGTCTAAATAGCCGGCGTCTAGCCTGTACCACTCAGCATTACAGAGTTGTGCCTGTCTGACGCCTGGGCCAGGTTGCATGTAGACCTATCCCCTGCTGGAGGTTGAATGACACTGCCCGGCATCCTGCAGCAGGCTGAAGGAAGGAGGGCAGTTGGGATGCCCCAGGCCTAGTCCGGAATCGAGACAGGATCCCTAGAGTTAAGTTAAAAGAATTTTTTTTTTCCAAAACAAAAATTTAAAGTTTTAAACTAAATTATATGTATATGAGTGTTTGCCTGCATGTATGTATGTGCACCACATGCTTGCTTAGTTCTAGCAGAGGTCGGAAGAGGGCTTTGGATCTTCTGGAACTAGAGTTTAAGGACAATTGTTGGGCTCCTGTGTGGGTACTAGGAACCAAACCAAATTCCACGGCAAGAGCAGTAAGTGATCTTAACTGCTCAACAATCTCCTCAGCCCTTTAATGTAAATTCTTTTGCCCCCCCCCCCAATTTTGTTTTAATTATTGTGTGTGCAAGAGCAGTGCTGCTGGGCCATTGCTCTTGCCCCAGCTCAAAGGATTTTCATCTGGACACATTCATATGTAAATGATCACTTCTTGGTTTTTTGAGACAGGGTTTCTCTATGTAGCTTTGGCTGTCCTGGCCTCCCTTTGTAGAGCAGACTGATCTCGAACTCACAGAGATCCGCCTGCCTCTGCCTTCCTGAGTCCTGGGATTAACTCCTTACTTTTGATAAGGAGTGTTCCTGGCATTCCTGTCTGTAGTTGTTCTTCCTGAAGGTGACTGCTTTTCTGATCTTTTATCACAGGTCAGTTTTAACTATTGTTGAACTTCCTGCAAATGGCTGGGCGTGGTGGCACACGCCTGTAATCCCAGCGCTCTGGAGGCAGAGACAGGTGGATCTCTGAGTTAGTTCAAGGCCAGCCTGGTCTACAAAGGGAGTCCAGGACAGCCATGGCTACACACAGAAACTCTGTCTGGAAAACAAAACAGAACTTGGTGCTAATGAAGTCAGATGCAGGGGATGCAGCTTGATGAGCCTTCTGTCTTCCTTCTTCAGCTAGCCATTGTCTTAGATAGATTCTCCCATCACACTGTGTCCCTGTTGGTCCAGGACATGAGTACAACACAGTTATTAACCCATTCTGGTTTTGCTGGGTGCCTGTTGTATGTGTCTTGGTAGATGTTGCTGGTGCACATTGCCCGTTGCTTCCCAGCCCATCACCCTACAGCCCGCAGAGTCTGAGGGCGCCATTGACTCACATCATTGCCACCATGTGCTACTAATACTTTTTGGAAGTTTGACCATTCTAGTGGATGTACTTTCTTGGTGTCTTAAATTATAACTTGAAATCTTCTCCTTTTGAGCTTTTTTTTTTTTTTAATTGACTAGGTTTTTCCTTTTTAAAAGTTAAATGAATACTTTTATGCTTATTATCTGTAAAGGCTATATGCTGGAAAAGTCCAAGACTTAACACCTTGAAAAAAAGAATGGGCTACTAATGATGTTCTTCATTTCCCTCAGGCTAATACAGACACACAGATTGTTTGCTTTTGTCTAGAAAGATGGGAAGAAGTAGGATGGGTTTGAAGGGACAGTGTGTAAAGTTTGAGTTAAGTGTGAGCTGTGTCCCACTGCTTCAGTTCTGCCATCTTCTACTTGCATTTTGTTATATGTGAGACAGGCCTTATTCTGTCCCGAAGTCCAGCTCTGGGAAGAGGAAGAGGAAGTCTTGGTGGTTCCGAGGTAGGGAGAATTGAGCAGGCAGGGCACAGCTGGTTGAGGGAAACCTATTGTTGGTTGAACAACTAGCTAGAGGAACTAGATGTTGAGAGATTTAGGAACAGGAGAAAAGTGTTAGTCCAGGCATAAATGTGGTGCAAACTGAAAGATTTTCTAGTCCAGAACTTTTTCTTCTGCTTTTTCCTTGTCTCCTTGGGCCAACTCCCCCCTTCCCCCCCAGACAAGGTTTCTCTATGTAGCCTTGGTTGGTCTGGACTCTCTTTGTAGACCAGGCTGGCCTCCAGAGATCTGCCTACCTCTGCCTCCAAAGGTGTGCACCACCACACCCAACAACCCCAGTATTTAAAGTGAAATTCAGTTTTTTCATTACAGATTACATCATGATTTTCTCATCTTTTACAATCAATACAGCTTCTAGAAATCCAGCAGAACAAGAGAACAATCTAACAAAGAAATTCAAACAGTTCTGTATAACCTACAATAAAGCAATCAGCCAAAACCAATCAATTTCCAAGCAATGGTCAACATGACTTGATTATTATTTCTTAAACAATATTTGAGAAAATTTAATCATAATTTTCTCTGGGGCTAATGCCATTGTGTTTGCATGATTGTTATAGCAACATAGCTTGAAACTAAATGTCCTTAACACAGAAAAAACTTGACAGTCCCAAACCAGCAGGTGTGCTGTCTAAGCCTAGGCTAACTGCCAAGGGGTCCTTTATTGTACAATAAAGGTATAGCATCCCAAGCCCACCTTCTATTGCTCTCAAAACAGATTCTAAAGAAACAAGTTTACTTTTCTACAACTAGCAGTATCTAGCCAGGTACTGTTATGTCAAGGTCCTGACTTTCTTTCAGGCAGTTTGTGTCTGTCTGGGTTGCTCACAGTGGTCAGAGCTAAGGCTCTCATTGTCTCAAGCCTTTGGCTAGATGCCTTCTTACAGCATTCTCTGTGGGAAAAGTTTTCCAGTGTGAATTTTGTTATGGCTCATAATCAAAGTGAGAGATAGAGGGAAAGACAGTTTTAGGAGAAAAAGCAGATTTCAATCTAGTTTTTAGGCAAAATTACACCTGGACCATACATAATATTTAAGGGTAGTGGTGATCAGCCATAGATCTTTGGGACTTTGTCAAGCAAAGCCTCTATGTCTTGTCCTCATGTCTGTGACAGTTCTGTATTCCTGGCTGGCTTGGATCTCACTGTGTAGTCCAGGCTGGCCTCAAACTTATGTGCAACCCTGCCTCTGCCTTCCAAGTGCTGGAATCACAGACAAGAGTGTAACAACACGCCCCGCTGTGAGTCAGTTCTGAAACCAGGATACATCCTGATGGCACAATTTATTTGGCCCCTCCCCTCCCCCCCCCCCCCCCCCGTGTGTGTATGTGTGTGTGTGTGTAAACTGCCTTAGCAGTTATTTGATTACAGGTACAAAAGTCCACTGAAACTACCTGCAGAAAAGCAAGTAAACAAAAAGCCCAAGAGAGGCATGATGATATTTCATAGAATGTACAAGTCAAAATTGTCTAGTTTCCATGCTACCAGTACCAAGGTAGTTTAGCTCAGCTGTTCTCTTTAAACTGCAAATCTTTCTCTTTCTCGTTTTATTTTGGAGACAGAATTTCTCCTTTGTAGTCTTGGCTGTCCTGGAACTGTTCTGTAGACCAGGCCTCGAACTCAGAGATCTGCTTGCCTCTGTCTCCCAAGTGCTGAGATTAAAGGAATGTGCTACCACCATCCAGCTAAGCTGCATTCTTGACTTTCTTTCTGTATATAGGTCCAGCCCATTTATTTCATTCTAACCAAGCAGTGACCATGCATGATTTCCTGCTTGAGTGCCTTGATCTCCATTCCCGAGTCTCTGGAGAGGAATCTGATTGGGTCATAGTTTCCACCTTGAACTGAGTCCCAACCTCTGAGGGGTGAGGAGAGGGAGTTTTTGAGCACAGATCGTTCTAGGGTGTGCTTAAGTTAGGAGAAGACTCCAGGGAAATGGGGACTGATGTCTGGGGAATGAGTTTATAGAAGGAAGGAGTGGGCCAGACGTGTTGACTGCTGAATGGGTGCCTCCAGATAACACCATGATCTCGGCCTAGCCACTGCCCTCCCTCTCTTTACCCTGGCAGCTTCTTTTCTTGTCTAATAGTATTGCTTTTTCCAGAATGTCACTGTTGGAATCATATAAAACACAACTTTTCAGAATGACTTCTTTCACTTTTATATGTGTTTTAAGGTTCCCCCTTATCTTTTTGTTTGTTTGTTTGTTTTGTTTTTTGAGACAGGGTTTCTCTTTGTAGCCTTGGCTGTTCTGGATTCACTTTGTAGACCAGGATGGCCTCGAACTCAAAAAGATCCACTTGCCTCTGCCTCCTGAGTGCTTGGATTAAAGGCGTGCACTACCACTGTCCGGCCCCTCCTTATCTTTTCATGCTTTGCTATTTTAATTTTTAAATTATATTTATTTGTATAAGTGCATTTGTGTGGGCGTGTGAGTGCCACAGAACTCTTGTGGACTTTTGTGGAGGTCAGTTCTTTACACTGTGCAGGTCCCAGAGATCAAATTCAGGGTGTCAGATTTGGCAGCAAGTACCTTTACCCACTAAACCATTCCACCAGCCTGCATTTTATTTTGTATTAATAGTATTCTATATATATTAAGAGTGGTTTAAGGTTTATAGAAAAATGGGTAGGAACATAAAGTTCTCAAATATCCTTTCTCCCTTACTGTTTACTACAGGTTTGTTTTGTTTCTGTTATTGATGGTAACATTTTCTGTGGTTTGACATTTGCATTTTTATTTACCTTTTAAAATTAAGACAAGCTTTCCTGATGTTATCCAGGCTGGCCTAAAACTTGTAGCAATTCTCCTGCTTTATGCTTCTCATGTGAGCCACCACACCCTGAAAGTTGACTTCTTGCATTTAGCAGTCTGCTTGTTTTTTGTGGCTTGGTAGCACTTCTTCGTTTAATAATGATTTATGGTATGTGCCAGTTTCTCTTAAGCTATATTGAGAGATTCATGATTGCTTCCAAATTTGAAGCAATTATGAATAAAGCCACTATAAACATTTGTGTGTATATAAGTTTTCAATCTAGGTAAATACCAATGAGTATCCTTTTTATTCTTAATATTTTTTGCAATGTTGGAAACTGAAAGACCTAGTGCATGGTAGACTGTTCTCCGCAGTATCTTCAGTCCCTGATTTTTTAAAAACAGTTATAGCCCAGACTGGCCTTGAACTCCTGATTCTTCTGTGCTGGGATTACAAGCAAGTGCTAGGATTGTAAGTGTGCTAAGTATGCACCACCCCACGTAGCTGTATGTTTTTGATGAGTTGTCTGAGTTGTTTGGTTTCTTACTCGAACTCACAGCGATCTGCCTGCCTCTGCCTCCCGAGTGCTGGGATTAAAGGCGTGCGCCACCACGCCCGGCTCCCAGGTATTTCTTTTACTTCTGTGTGAAATGGCACATAATTGGAGGGTCAAAGGCAGTTTCTGGGCATCAGTTCTGCTCTTCTGCCATGTGGATTTCAAGGTTGGAACTCAGGCTCTGAGGCTTGGCAGCAAGTAATCTTAGCACCTGAGCCTTCTCACTGGCCCCTCATCATTTCCTTATATTTGGAGCCTGTGAGCCCTTATCTTCATGAAGTCTATCAGAGTTATAATTTATTGTCAATACTCACTATACTTTGGTGTACTAGGCTTGTTCTTTTACCTGTTTTCTCGTTCCCTCTCTCCCAACCTGTACTAATTATAACTATTCTTCTATATTCAGATTGACTTTTTGAAAATGGAAATATTTATTTGTTGGGTTGGAGAGATGGCTCAGGGTAAGAGCGCTTGTTCTTGCAATAGACCCAGGTATGATTCCCGGTGCCCACCTGGCAGCCTGCAACCATCCATAATTTGACACTTTCTGTGTGCACTTGTCATGTATGTGGTATACATACATACGTACATACATTAAAGCAAAACACCCATGCACATAAATACACCTAAATTTACATACTTATTTTCTCTGTGTTCACCTGAGTATATATGTGTATAATATAAGCTTGCAGGAGTCTGTGGAAGTCAAAAGAGGCCTCCCCTCCCTACACAAAGATAGTTGTGAGCCTCCATGTGGGTGCTGGGACTGGAACTATAAAGAGCAATAAGTCCTCATAACTTCAAAAACGCTTCTCTAGCCTGTACTCTGGACTTTAAAAAAATGTGTTTTTTTTTTTATGTATATGAGTACTCTATCAGCATGTATGCCTGCAGTCCAGAAGAGGGTATCAGATCCCTATATAAATGGTTGTGAGCCACCATGTGGTTGCTAGGAATTGAACTCAGGACTTTTGGAAGAGCAGACAGTACTCTTAACCACTGAGCCATCTTTCCAGCCCTCTCTGGACTTTTTAAAAAATATTAATATTTGTCTTTCTGTGTCTATTTCATTAACATGTCTTCTAGTTCCACCCATGATTTCATTGCTTTTGCTGGAATAATGCTCCTTGCGTATATGTACCACATTTTCTTCATCTGTTCACCTGGGATAGGCACCTAGATTGATTTCCTTCCTGGTCCTTGTGAATAATGCTGTAATAAGAGGACTTAAAGACCTTTTTTTGTTGTTGTTTTGTTTTTTCGAGACAGGATTTCTCTGTGTAGCCTTGGCTGCCCTGGACTCACTTTGTAGACCAGGCTAGCCTCGAACTCACAGAGATTGGCCTGCCTCTGCCTCCCGAGTGCTGGGATTGAAGGCATGCGCCACCACTGCCCGGCTAGACATTTTTAACATGCTGATTTCATTTCCTTTTGCAAAATGGGGTAGGTGGTAGTATGTCTTGTAGAGGGATTTTAATTCAGAATATGGCTGCTCTGGCAAGTGATCACATCCAAAGACCTTACAGGTTTGTGTGATCTGAATGCAATACAAACCAACCTTAATCCAAAAGACAGAGTTAAGCAGATCTGAATTCAAGGCCAACCTGGTATAGAGGAAGTTTCAGGTAAAGAAAAGCTTAGGCCCAGGTGCGGTGGTACATGCCTTTAATCCCAAACCATGGTCAAGTTTGTTTGAAAAAGGAAGTACCCATTTTTGAAAGTGATATTTAGTTGAGTGTCAGAAAAAGTAATGAATCAGAGAAAGATTTGACCAAATAGCATATGCCCAACTCTCACATGTGTTTTCTCTGCAGATGAAATAAGCCAATTAAAGCCAGATTAAGAGTATATAACATAAGGTTTATTGGGTGCAGCTCTGGGTCAGATTCATAGGAAGAGGTCGGGAAAGTCACCATGCAGTCAGGGAGACTGAAACCTTGGTGGGGGGTTGGGGGGTGGAGAAGAAAGGGCGCCAGAGAGAGGGGGCATGGCTCTGGGCTGGAAAGTTCAAGGTTGAAGGCAGAGTGTGCCCGCCATGCCCCATAACAGGTAGGGACTGAGGAATGCTGAAAGAACCTGGAGGCCAGGTCCACGCTGGTATGTTAAATAGGCACCTCACTTTGCTGAACCCCAGCAAGCTCTACTGGACTTAAGGCACAATAGAAAAGGTGCATTTGGCTCTAAATCTTTCCTTATGATGTAGCTTTAAAATTAATTCTTTTAGACATGCTAGTAAGTGCTAGTGTTCTAGTAAACAGCTTGGTCTGTATGTCACTTGTGTATTGTGAAACCATTTACTATAAAGGATGAAGCTGTCAAAAGCACCCTGGGAACTGAGTTTGGCTTTTGTTTTGTTTCTTTGTTTCTTTTTTTTTTTAGATTTATTTATTATTTATACAGTATTCTGCCTGCATGTGCATTGGATCTCATTACAGATGGCTGTGAGCCTCCATGTAGTTGCTGGGAATTGAACTCAGGACCTCTGGAAGAACAGACGGTGCTCTTAACCTCTGAGCCATCTCTCTAGCCCCTTGTTTGTTTCAAACCAGGGTTCACTATGTATCTCTGACTGATCTGGAACTTGATACATACCAGGCCTGCCTCTGTCTCCCAAATGCTGGATCTAAAGATATGAATCGCCGTTCATGGCATGAAGCTATACTTTTCACATCTTATTTTATTTTATTTTATATTTTATTTTATTTTATATGACTGCATGTTTTGCCTGCGTATGTTTGTTCATTTTGTGTGTGTCTGGTGCCAAGAAGAGACTGTCAGATTCCCTGAAACTGCAGTTATGGATTCTTGTGGGAGATGCCCTGGAAGAGCAGCCAGTGCTCTTAACCACTGAGTCTTTTCTCCAGTGCGTGAAACTATAATTCTTGATAATGAGGAAGCCATACTGTCATGAACCTAGCCAAATCAGGGCGCTCCTGGTTCTTCTGGGAGATCTTGAATATACAGAGGCAGATGGATAACTGTGAACTCAGGGTTATCCTTTTTTTAAAAATTTATTATTAATTCTTTCATACCACATCTCATTGTTATCCCATCCCTTCTATCCTCCCATTCCTCCCTCCCTCCCACTTTCACCCTATTTCCTTCCCCTATGACTGTGACTGAGGGGGACTTCCTCCTCCTGTATATGATCATAGGGTATAAAGTCTCTTCTTGGTAGCCTGCTATCCTTCCCCTGAGTGCCACCCGGCCTCCCCATCAAGGTCAGATATGGGGCACCAGAGTTCATGTGAAAGTCAGTCCCCACTCTCCACTCATCTGTGGAGAATGTCCTGTCCTGAAATCAGGACACACAGCCATAGTAGTGTGATCTGAGACCTAAGGTTATCCTTGATAGGTATTCTTCACCTACAAAATGAGCTAATTCAAGCCAAATTTAAGCATAAAGGCAGGTTTATTGGGGGCAGGTCATGGGTGGGTTCACTGGTCACAAGGAACAGGGCCAGGGACGTTGCCATGCAGAAGGAGACAGAAAAGTAAGGGCCAGAAAGAGAAAGTGCACACACAGAG
This sequence comes from Acomys minous, assembly GCF_964271855.1. Taxonomy (NCBI): domain Eukaryota; kingdom Metazoa; phylum Chordata; class Mammalia; order Rodentia; family Muridae; genus Acomys; species Acomys minous. Next base: position 43,405,247 of record NC_140487.1, read on the forward strand.
AGAACCAAACTGGATTAAATAGAGCCCCTTGGAGAAAGGAAGCCCAGACCCTGAGCTTGAAAGTTCAGGTAGGGACTGAAGCACGCTGGAAGAACCTGGAGGACAGGTCCCCTTTGGTATGTTAAATAGGCACCTCAGCCACCTGTCCTGGATCTGAATTCCAATATCCCAGTCCCCCCCTCCCCACCCCTTTCTCCCCCAGTTTTCAAGACTGGGATTTTCTCTGTGTCGCTGGGATCACAGGGGCGCACCACTGCAGGGGGTGGGGAGGTGGGGGTGTGGGGGAGGGGGTGCTCCATTCCCAGCCTTTTGTTAATGTAGGTAGTAGCACCTGTAGGTAGTCACTTCAGAGCTGTCTTGGGTGCAGGTTTTGAGGAAACACCTGGACTTGGCAAGATACTGTAACACATTTATATGCTGGGACCAGAAGATAAGGAGTTTAGGGAGAACATTTTTTCTTGGTTATATATTTGAAACTTTAGGCACATGTCTTGGTCGTTCCAGTTAGACCAGCACCATTTGTTGAAGATGCTATTCTTTTTCCATTGTATAGATTTGGCTTCTTTGTCAAAAATCAAGTGTCCATAGGTGTGTGGATTTATTTCTGGGTCTTTGATTTATTCCATTGATCAATTAGCCTATTGCTGTGCCAGTACCATGCTGTTTTAATTACTGTTGCTCTGTAGTGCAGCTTGAGATCAGGGATAGAGATTCCTCTGGAGGGAGGATCTTTTATTATACAGGATTGTCTTAGCTATTCTGGGATTTTTGTTTTTCCATATGAAATTGAGAATTGATTTTTTTTTCAAGGTCTTCAAAAAATTGTGTGGGTATTTTGATGGGGTTTGCATTGAATCTGTAAATTGCTTTTGGTAAGATGGCCATTTTTACTATGTTAATTCTCCCTATCCACGAACAAGGGAAATCTATCTTCTGATGTCATTTTCAATTTCCTTCTTTTGAGACTTGAAATTTTTTACTTGAGTGGTTAGTTATACCTAGATACTTTTATATTACTTCTGGCTATTAGGAAGGGTGTAGTTTCCCTAATTTCTTTCTCAGCACGATTGTCATTTGTATACAGCAGGGCTACTGACTTTTTAAAGTTAGTTTTGTATCCAGTCAACTTTGCTGAAGGTGTCTATCAGCTGTAGGAGTTCTCTGGTGGAATTTTGGGGATCACTTATGTATACTATCATATCTGAATAGGGATAATTTGACTTCCTCCTTTCCCATTTGGATCCCCTTGATCTCCTTTTGTTGTCTTATTTCTCTAGGTACAACTTCAGGAACTATATTGTAGAGACACGGAGAGAATGAGCAGCCTTGTCTAGTCCCTGATTTTAGTGGAATTTCTTTGAGTTTCTCTCCATTTAATTTGATGGAGCCTATTTGGCTATAGGCTTGCTGTGTATTGCCTTTATTATGTTGAGGTGTGTGCCTTGTATCCCTGATCTCTCCAAGACTTTAAACATGAATGGGTTTGAGATTTTGTCAAATGCTTTTTCGGCATCTAAGGAGATCATCATGGGGTTTTTTCCTTCTGGTTTGTTTATATATATGGTGGGTTACATTGATGGATTTCTATACATTGCCCCATCCCTGCATGCCTGGAATGAAACCTACTTGCTCATGGTAAGTGGTATCTTTGATGTGTTCTTGGATACAGTTTGCAAATATTTTATTGAGTATTTTTGCATCAATGTTCATAAGAGATATTGGTCTGAAATTTTCTTTCTTTGTTGAGTCTTTGTGAAGTTTAGGTATCAAGGTGGCTGTTACCTCATGGAATGAGTTTGGTGATGTTCCATTTCTATTTTGTGGAGTAGTTTGAAGAGTATCGGTATTAGCTCTTCTTTGAAGGTCTGGTAGAATTCTGTGCTGAAACCATCTGGCCCTGGGCTTTTTATTTGGTTGGGAGACTTTTGATGACTGCTTCTGTTCAATCTTCTTGTATCTGTTGAGGCTTGCTTTGTGACCTACTATATGGTCAGTTTTGGAGAAGATTCCATAAGATGCTGAGAAGAAGGTATAGTCTTTTGTGTTTGGGTGGAAGGTTCTGTAGATATCGGTTAGATCCATTTGATTCATGACATTGGTTAGTGTCATTATTTTTCAGTTTAGCTTCTGTTTCATTGACCTATCCTTTGGTGAAAGTGGAGTGTTGATGTGTGGGAACTGATGTGTGGTTTAAGCTTTGTTAATATTTCTTTTACAAATGTGGGTGCCCTTTTATTGGGGACGTTGATGTTCAGAATTGTGATGTCATCTTGGTTGGATTTTCTTTTGATGAGCATGAAGTGTCCGTCCTCATCTCTTTTGATTAATTTTGATTGAAAGTCTATTTTACTAGACATTAGAATGGCTACACCAGCTTGCTTCTTGTGTCTGTTTGCTTGGAATACCTTTTTCCAGCCTTTTACCTTGAGGTAATGTCTATTATTGTGGCTGAGATGTGTTTCTTTCTTTCTTTCTTTTTTTTTTTAAGATTTATTTATTATGTATACAGTGTTTTGCCTGCATATATGCCTGCACATCAGAAGAGGGCACCAGATCACATTATAAGTGGTGTGAGCCACCATGTTGTTGCTGGGAATTGACCTCATAACTTGGAAGAGCAGACAATGCTCTTAATCGCTGAGCCATTGCTCCAGCCCGAGATGTGTTTCTTGAATGCAGAAGAATGTTGGGTCTTGTTTATGCATCCATTCTGTTAGTCTGTGTCTTTTTATTGGAGAATTGAGACCATTGATGTTGAGAGATATTAATAACCAGGGACTGTTAAGTGCCTTGATGTTGGTTGTGGTAGAGTGTTTGTGTGGTTATGTTTTGCTACAGTGAAGTTATCTATTTCCTGTGTTATCTTGGCTATAGTTTGTCACTTTAGATTGGAGTTTTCCTTTTAGTACCTTCTGTAGGGCCGGATTTGTGGATAGGTCTTGTATGAATTTGATTTTGTTGTGGAATATCTTATTTTCTCCATCAATGGTTATTGAAATTTTCACTGGTTATAGTATTCTGGACTGGCATCTGTGGTCTCTTAGGGTTTGCAGGACCTCTACCCAGGCCCTTCTGGCTTTTATGGTCTCTGCTGAGAAGTTGGGTGTAATTCTGATAGGTTTGCCACTATATGTTTTTCTTGCTGTCTTTAATACTTGTTCTTTGTTCTGTATATTTTGTGTTTTGATTATTATGTAGCAGGAGGATTTTCTTTTCTGGTCTATTCTACTTGGTGTTCTGTAGGTTTCTTGTATGTTTATATGCATCTCTTTCTTTAAATTGGGAAAATTTTCTCCTATGATTTTGTTGAAGATATTTTCTGGGCCTTGGAGACAAGCATCTTTTTTCCCCCTCGATTCCTATTATCCTTAGGTTTCATCTTTTCATGGTGTCCTTGATTTCTTGGATGTTTTGTGTCAGGAATTTTTCAGACTTAACATTTTCTTTGATGGATGCATCAAATTCTTCTATTGTACCTTCTACACCTGAGATTCTTTCCTCTATCTCTTGAATTATGTTAGTGAAGCTTACCTCTGCATTTCCTGTTTTCTTCTCTAACGTCTCGTTCCCGGCTTTCTTCTGTCTGTGCTTTTATCATTGTTTCTATTTTTATCTTCAGCTCTTGGACTGTTTTATTGATTTCATTCATCTGATTGTTTGCATTTTCCTTAATTTCTTTCAGTGATGTTTTCATTTCCTCTCTGTAGGCTTCTGTCATGGCCTTTCTGAGGTCCTCAATCTGGCTGCATTTTCCTGCATTTATTTACGGGTTTTATTCGTTTCCTTCTTTATCATTACCATGACTAAGGATTCAAGGTCATTTTCTTGTGCTTCAGTTGTGTTTGGGTTCCCAGAGTTGAATTCTTTGGGATAAATGGATTCTGCAGATGCCATATTGTTTTTGGCTTTTGTTGTTTGTGTTTTTATGCTGGTTTTTAGTCATCTTGCTGTTTTTGAGGTAGTTTCTGGTGTCCTTCACTGGTCGTTGTGAGTAGGTCGTTAGTGTCTATAAGTTGAGACCCCTCACCTGTGGAGATCAGGGAACCCTTCCCTAGATCAGTCAGGTGACCTGGTTTCAGCCCTGGGGGATTAGCTGCACACCCGGGGCTCCCCTCTGGGCCTGCGAAGGTTGGTGCTGGTGTTCTGCAGCCCAAGATTCAGTCCAAGATAGTGGAAGTATTATCTGCCTTTGGCTGGACTTTGAATACCCTGTCCTTGGCCACTATAGCCCTGAGACCTCGGATCAGTCTGCCAGAAAGTGCAGGAGCCACTTGCTGTCTTAGGCTTCAGCCCATTCTTGCTCGGGCAGTCGGATCTAGGTTGAGTCCGGCAGATAGTGAGGGAGCCTCCCGCTGGCTTAGGCTTCTGCAGCCTATTCTTGACTGTTCAGACAGACATAGCAGGGACCAGGCACCGCGCCGTAGTGGAGAACGTGTCCGCAGCCGCCTGCAAGCACCCCACCCTCACCCCGTGGGCCCTGGGTCCCTCTGTGGATTGGCAGGGTGATCTGATGTCAGATCTATTCCAGATCCACCCTCTGGGCTTCTTTCTGGGCCAGCAGACACTGAGGTTGGTAGTCTGTAACCCACAGTTCAGCCAGATAGAGTGCAGGAACTGCTTGATATGCTGCACTGGGCTTTGGAGACCCAGCCCTCGACCACAGCACCGTGGGGCTTTCTGTGGACTGGAGGGGGTGGTCTGGGTTCAGATCCACCCGTTCTTCTGGGTTTTCTCCTGGGCCAGCAGATCCAGATGCTGGCACTTCAGTGACCACAGTTCAGTCCCAGATCCAGAGCCTGAGATATAGAGCACAGGTGCAGCTCTCATGCAGTATGCAGCCAGTCTCTGGGGACTGGGTACCCGTCCTCTGTGGATTGGTTGGGTGGCTGAAGGACACACCCACCTGTTCTCTGCACTGTGTGGACTCCTCTCACCTAGGGCTCTCCAGGTCTTGTGGTCTGTAGCTCTCAGCCCAGTCCCTAGGCTCTGTCCTGCCACTCAGACACTGTGTATAGTTGGCGCTGCCATCTTGGATCCCCTAATTACATTAATTCTTAGCATGACTACAAATACATTTCTGAACACATTACAAGACATGATCATTTTTAATGTGGCTGACTACCAACTTGCATTTCTTTCTTTTTAAAGATTTATTTATTTATTTTATGTATATGAGTGCTCTACCAGCATGAACACCTGTATGGCAGAAGAGGGCATCAAATCTCAGTATAGATGAGCAGACAGTGCTCTTAACCACTGAGCCATCTCTCCAGTCCCAACTTGCATTTCTTAATTATTAACAGTTTCCAGTAATTTAGTAGCTTTCATGAGACTAAGACTTTAGGTTCTATCCCTGCTATGTTTGAACCTTTATGAATTTGAATTGAAGCTCTTCTAGTATCAAAATAAAACTTTTGTAGATACGGTTCATAGAGAGACTGGCAACTTTGCTGAACCTACTGTATTGCATCATTACAGGCCATTGTAGTTTTCTGGATGGTTTAGTTTATCCAAACAGCTAAAACTTAAAAGACAGAGAAGTTAGATAAAAATTATTTTAAAAAGCCAGGCATGGTGGCCCATGCCTTTAATCCCAGCGCTGGAGAGGCAAAGGTAGGTGGATCTATGTAAGTTCAATGCTAACCTGGTTCAAGACAGCCAGTGCTACACAGAGAAACCTGTGTCTTGGAAAAACAAAGAAAAACATTTTTTTTTTCTTTTAAGCCTTTAGCTTAATATAAGTTGGCATATTGGCATCCCTTACTTAAGATAGTGGTGAAACCATATCTATTTCCCATAAATGAGATGGCTGCCAGCCTTGGGCCTGCTCTTAATCAAGATGGCTGTGAAGCCCATCGTTAAGATGGCAGTCAGCCACATATTTGTATCCCAGAACAGAACCATACCACATGGTTTAAGATTATCTAAGCAGAGACTTTCAATTAGTAACCCTGTGTTACGAGTTTTAAGTTAGTCTTTTGTTACAAGTTTAAAGCCAGGGGGCTGAAGAGGTGGCTCAGTGGTTAAGAGCACTGACTGCTCTTCCAGAGGTTCTGAGTTCAATTCCCAGCAACCACATGGTGGCTCACAACCATCTATAATGTGATCTGATGCCCTCCAGGGGTACAAGCAGGCAGAGCAATGTATATGAAATAAATAAATAAATCTTTTAAAAAAAAAAGTTTAAAGCCAAATGTTGCAGATTTTAAGCCATACCTAATGAGCATCTTATAAGTCCTTACATAAGAGTTTAGAGCATAATTTTAAGATATGTGTATATATGTGTGTGTGTGTGTGTGTGTGTGTGTGTGTGTGTGTGTATAGATATGATCTACTTATATAAATATATTGAGTCAGAATGCAAAGAAATCAGAGATAAAGGATTAAGAGTGGAGCTGGGTGTGGTAGCACATGCCTTTAATCCCAGCAGAGAAAGGTGGATCTCTGTGGGTTCAAGGCCAGGCTGGTGTACAGAGTGAGTTCAGGACAGCCAAGGCTACACAGAGAAACCCTGTCTGGAAAAACAAAAACAAAAAAGATTAAGAGTGGAGAAGTAGAGCAGAGCAAGTTTAGATATAAGGTATTTTGGAACCATTTGTCCATGGTAGTAAGAATTTGGGATTCAGGTGTGTCAATTTGTAATAAAATCTGAGTCCATGAAAGAACAGAGAGAGTGCTTAGCTTAGTGCAGGCCAGCTGCAGATAGCTAGAGGGGGTAAGGGCCTGTGGTCACGTGGGCAGGCTGAGAGCCAGATCTAGTGTGGAGGACAGAACTGACTGAAGAATTAGACTTTAGAATTTGTAATTGAATTCACAGACTAATGATGCATACATACCTTAGGGCACTCAGATCAACAGTTTGGTTCAAGCAACCATTGAGCGATGAAGTAGGGGGAGGGGCTTTCCCCAAAAACCTGAGCTCATAGAGATTGAAGTTGTCAGAGAAAGGTCTGAGTCAAACCCAATGTGCCTGGCAATTGAGGTTTAGAACGAGCGGTTTTCATTTTCCTAGCCTTTGCCAGTAATCTGAAGACTCAGTGGGCAGTATTCTGCCCGAAAGTCTGAGGGGTCGTATAGTAAGTAGAGCGTCGGAGGGAATGAGGTAGCCTTGGGTCAAACATCTCTGAATCCAAAGATTCCTAGGCTGAAGAAGAACCTGGAGTCCAAAGTTGATGCTATCAGCCTGAGAGGAGAGGGGAAAGGAAAGGCCTCATGTGGCTGGGGCCCAACACCTCCCGAGTCTTGGCACCAGATAGGTATTCTTGTCTACAAAATGAGCCAATTCACGCCTAATTAAAATATAAAGGCAGGTTCATTGGGGGCAACTCTTGGGTAGGTTCACTACTTTCCAAGGAATGGGGGCAGGAAAGTTGCCATGAAGAGGGAGACAGAAAAGGGGCCGGGGGTGGGGGGGTGGGGAGGGTTGGGTGGACCGCATAGAGAGAATGAATGAGTCTGTGAGAGAACCAAAATGTCTGGAGAGCCTCTGGAGGAGAGGAAGCCCAGCCCCTGGGCTGCAAACTTCAGGTAGGGACTGAGGGGTGCTGGGAAAACCTAGAGGTCAGGTCTGCTTTGCTGTATTAAATAAACACCTCAGCTGCTTGACCTGGATCTGAATCCCAACAATTCTGATCTATATAATGAGACCCTGTCTCAAAACAAAAAACAAGCAAACAAAAAACTCAAGGTGGACAACTCGTGCAGAATGATACCTCATACAACCCTTATTTAAATTAAATTAAAAATTATTTTATTTTGCCAGGCGTGGTGGTGTGTACCTTTGATCCCAGCACTCAGGAGGCAGAGGCAGGCGGGTCACTGTGAGTTGGAGGCCAGCCTGGTCTACAAATCGAGTCCAGGAAAGCAAAAACTACACAAAGAAACCCTGTCTCGAACCCCCCCCCCCCAAAAAAAAAAAAACCAAAACAACAACAACAACAAAACCCAGACTGTCAGAAGAGTCTTATCAGAATTGTGTTCTGGGTTGTACTAAGCTGGAGGTGATAGCCCCTGAGGTTTTATTTTTGTAGTGTTTCTGCAATCCCTGAGTTGGTGTCCACAAGGTTTCTTCATTGTGATTTGCTATCTTTCAATTGGTAATTGATAATATCATGAGGAGATTGAGGCAAGGGAAATCCTTATTCTTAAACTTTGGGCCACTGGTATTAGCATGGTTCAGTGGGTCTTATCTGTAGCAATTACTGCCTGGTACTTAAAGACTGTTCTGTCTATTGACTAGTTGAAGTGAAGACCAGACCCCCCCTTTATTTATTCACTTATTTGTCTCAAATATGGCATCATGGAGATAGACTTGGCCTTATGGATTAAAATACAATAACTCTCGTTATTTTGTAATGTTACCTGAATCATGAGAGAGTGTGGAAACCAAAGCTGTAGACAAGGTCAAGACATAAATTCAAGACAGGAACTGTTATGGATGAGTGTTGGTGGGGGGACAGCTAAGTGCTGTGTGGGGTGCTGAGTGGGCCTTAGGAGTGGGTAAAGTCCACTAATAGAAAGCTTGTGTAATGTTGAACCTGTATTAGTTTCCTGTTGATAGTCTGGTTCTGTAGGAAAGTGGAGAGGATGTATTCAGATTAGGGAGCTCAATTTGAAAAAAGGACAGTTTTTGACAGATACTGTTTTTGTAGCTTTTCTTTGACTAAAGAGTTTAAAAAGCCAATTTCAAGAGCAATTTTTAGTATCAATGGGTAATTATTTAATACATTTAAAGCAAATTGTGTGGCCTTTGGACATGTGATAGATAAAGGCTTTAATTTGAAGTTTTCTATGATGAAATACAGTTTTATTTAGCTTTGTAAATTGCTGGAGAATCTTAGCTCTATATATTATGTGTTTGTATATCAACATATATGCTTATTTTACAGTGCTCATATGCATATGTGATTCTCATATGCCAGAAAAAAATAGGGGGTGTTAACCTTAAATAGATCTTTGGTAATCCTTTCTGGACCAGAACATTCCGTAATCTTTGTATGGTGATGGTTTTAGGCTTAAAAATGATAATCCTAATCTTATCTCTCTTTGGATTTAGGAAGAAAAGGCTTCTCTTTTACATCGTACTCAGGAAGAAAGACGGAAGAGAGAGGTAATGGTTTTGATTATTCTATATTATTCCTTCTAGGCCCTTTTCTGCAGTGGTTTTTAAAGCTTTGCTTTACATGTACATGTGTGTATGTTATATGTCTTTATCTTTTGCAACAGTTTTGGATGTGTTCAATTTTTCCTGTAAGTTTTTCATTCCAGAACTACTGTAGGAAAATAATGGGCTTAAGGCTGAGTTCTGATTAGAGATGAATGTGAGGTTTTGGTTGCCATTTTTGCTTATAAGAAGGTTTCCAGAAGATCGAGAAGGCTTAATATGCAGTGTTTATTTCTCCATATAAGGAGAAAACCCAACTTTAAGGTTCTTGTCTTAGCTATTTATAAAAAAGCTAAAAGGGGCTAATGACATTCTTTTCTTGTTGTTGTTGTTGTTGTTGTTGTTGTTTTTTCAGATGGGGCTTCTCTGTAGCCTTGGCTGTCCTGGAACTCTCTTTGTAGACCAGGCCGGCCTCAAACTCACAGTGATCTGCCTGCCTCTGCTTCCTGAGTGCTGGGATTAAAGGCACGTGCCAACACACCCAGCTAGAAATAAATCTAAAACTGTTTGGTTGGTTGTTGGGTTTTTTTTGTTTTTGTTTTCCAGGACAGGATTTCTTTGTGTAACAGTCCTGGCTGTCCTGGACATGCTTTTGTAGATCAGGGTGGCCTCTAACTCACAGGGATCTGCCTCCCGAACATTGAGATTAAAGGCGTGCACCACCGCACCACCAAAGCCTGGTATAGTTTGCTTGTTACTTATTAGTGCACGCCTTTAATCCCAGCACTTGGGAGGCAGAGACAGGTAAACCACTGTGAGTTCAAGGCCAGCCTGGTCTACACAGCAAGTGCAGGACAGCCCAAGGCTAAATAGAGAAACCCTGTCTTGAAAAAACAAACAAACAAACAAACAAACAACCCAGCTTATTTTTATTTTATGTACATTGATGTTTTGCCTGCATGTATGTCTGTGTGAGGTGTCAGATCCCTGGAACTGGAGTTATGGAGTTGGAAGCTGCCATTTAGGTGCTGGGAATTGAACCCAGGTCCTCTGGAAGAGCAGACAGTGCTCTTAACCACTGAGCCATCTCTTGAGGCCCCCCACCCCCCACCCCCGGCAAAAAGTTTGATTCTTTTCTGTTTTTTAATACTTTGTTTTTATTTTCTGTGCACTGGTGTTTTACCTGTATGTGTGTTTGTATAAGGATGGCCAACCCCCTTGGAGCTGGATGTATAGACAGTTGTGAGCTGCTATGTAGGTGCTAAGAATTGAACCTGGGTTCTCTGGAAGAACAGCCAGTGCTGAGTCATCTCTGAGTTAACTCTCCAGTTCCTGTCTCTTTAAAACCTGCTTCCTGCCCTTCCTGCTAGCCTACCCGTGTAACCTGTTTTCCTATTCCTGGATTGTTGGAATTGCAGTTGTGTGTCATTGTGTCCAACTTTGATGTTATATCTTTTGGGGATAGTTACTTCAAATAACTGTAATGGTTAACCATAACTTATATTGTAAGGCTTGCTTTTCTTTTCTTTTTTAATATGTATTTATTTATTATGTATACAGTGTTTTGATTGCATGTACCTCCGCATGCCAGAAGAGGGCACCAGATCTTATTATAGATGGTTGTGAGCCACTATGTGGTTGCTGGGAATTGAACTCAGGACCTTTGGAAGAACAAATAGTGCTTTTAACCACTGAGCCATCTCTCCAGCCCCCAAGGCTTACTTTTCTAGATAAGAGCTTTGGGCATTGTTATTTTACTCATTTGTTTGTTTATTATTTGGTTTTTTGAGGCATGATCTCTCTAGTCCTGGCATGGGATCTTGTTATTTCTGTGTAGCCCTGCCTGTCCTGGAACTGGCTCTGTGTACCAGGCGGACTTCTAACTCCTAGGTCTGCCTGCCTCTGTCACCACCCTAGGTCTTGTTATTTCAACAATTCATTCTTGCCTTTACTAGATGTCTGGGAGCCTGTGGTTTGTCTGGTACTGTTGTGCTTGCTGGAGATAAGACAGTGAACAAGACAGTTAAAGAACCTGCTCTGCAGTGCTCGCTTGTAGGTAACAGCCGAGGACTCTAATGCTATTGAAAGCAGTTAAGACAGTAGAGTCATGGCTGTTCACCAAGGAGGCTGAGACAGATGGGCACAGATGGTAGCGTCCTGAGAGAAGGCCAGAGTGGGTGACAATGAAGGCCTAAAGGTTACTGCTGTGCAAACTGAAGGAAGAACATTCCTAGTAAAGAGACATAATAGAAGAAACTAATTTCTAGCCTTATCCTTATCACTGGTGACATTTTTTGGATAGAACTTTCATCTGTGAGGACTGTCTTCACAGCAGCATTTCTTCCCTCCACTTAGACCAATCACCAGTTGTACAGGTAAAATTGCCCTCAGTTGAGATTCAAATGCTGTACCAGGAAAGGTATACATGTTGGTGTTTTCCACTATTTGAGGAAGTTCTGTAGTGTGTCTGGCATTCTTTTTGGTTTTTCAAGACAGGGCTTCTCTTGTAGTCCTGGCTTTCCTGGACTCACAAAGATCCACCTGCCTCTGCCTCCCAAGTCCTGAGATTAAAGGCGTACGCCAACATGCCCAGTCTGGGTCTGGCATTCTTGGCTTCTTACGTCCTTTTCTCTGTGTCTTTTTGTTTGTTTGTTTGTTTTATCTATGGTGGGATTGTAAAATGGCGGTAGCCATCTTGCAAAACATTGTTGTAGAAATGTTAATTCCATTCCTAGGTTTGTATTCAAGAAATGCAAGCCTATATCCTTCAAAAAATGGTGGACATAAGTGTTTATAGCATGGTTGTTCATAATAGCCCACAGCGGAAACAGGGCAATTGCCTACCAGTTGATGAACAGATAAACAGAATAGTGTGTGTGTGTGTGTGTGTGTGTGTGTGTGTGTGTGTGTGTGTATTATGAAATATGATTTGGCCATAAAAAGGAACGATGCTAAAGAGTGTATGAACACTGAAAGCACCATGCCAAGTGAAAAGAGCCAGAGAGAAGACTACAGATTGAGCGATCTATTGTATGAGGTACATAGGCTAGGAAATATGTATTTCCATTTCCACTGAGAAATGTATATGCACTGAGAAGTGGCTTGGAGGTTTGGGCAAGGAATGAGGGGTGATTGCTAAAATTGGTAAGGGGTCTCTTGGGGAATGATGAAATGCTCTGAAATAAATTGGTGGTGATATACCAAGAGATGGTGGCATATCCCTTTAATCACAGCACTTAGGAGGCAGTGGCAGGCAAATCTGAATTTAAGGCCAGCCTGATCTACAGAGTTTTAGAATAGCCAGGGCTACACAGAGAAACCCTTATCTTACAAAACAAAACAAACACGATGGTGGTAATTCTCAGCACATTAGAAACATGCTTAGTGATGGGATTGGAGAGATGGCTCAGTGTTAAAGAATGCATATTCCTTGTACTCACATTGGACACTTGTAACCATAGCTCCAGAGGATATAATGCTTCTGGCCTCCAAAGATCCCTGCATTCCCCTGTACATATCCATACACAGGCACAGACATGTAATTAAAAAAAAGCCAAAAACAAAGATGCTGGATGTAGTGACACATGGCCTTTTATCCCAACTCTTGGGAGGCAAAAGCAGGAGGATCTTTGTGAGTCTGAGGACAGCCAGGGCTATAGAGAGATACCCTATGTACAAACAAAGAACCATTAAAACATTGTTTAAGAGTGGTGCACTTAAAAGAATGAATTTTATGGTTTCTGGATCATATAGCTAATTACCCAAAAAAACCTTTGCTAAATGTCACTTTTACTGATTCTAACTAATTGTTCCTTCTTTCTTTCTTCCATTATTCAGGAAGAAAGGCGAAGATTGAAAAATGCAGTAATAATCCAGTCATTTATTCGAGGCTATAGAGACAGAAAACAACAAGTAAGTTTGTTCTTGAATGAGAGGTGGAGTCGTGCGTGGTGGTGCACACCTTTAATCCCAGCGCCCAGGAACACCGAGGCAGGCAGATCATTGTGAGTTTGAGGCCAGGACAGCCAACTGTAGTGGAATTTTAATTAAGAATATGGCTGCTCTGACAAGAGATCACATCCAAAGACCTATGCAAGCAGATCTAAGTTCAAGGCCAGCCTGGAATAGAGCAAGTTTCAGGTAAAAAAAAAAAAAAAAGCTTAGGTCCAGGCATGGTGGTACATGCCTTTAATCCTAAACAATGAAGGTCAAGTTAGTTTGAAGAAGGAAGCACCCATGTTTGTAAGTGATTTTTGAGTGGCAGAAAAAGTGATGAATCAGAGAAAGATTTGACAAACTAGGATATGCCCAACTTTCACAAGGAGAGGAAAGGGAAACTACTTAAAGAGGCAGATGGGGGGTGGGAATGGGAGAGAGGGAGAAAAGAGGAGAGGTAGTTTTACTGGGAGAGTTTTACAGAGACAGGTTGCAGAAAGAAAACTCAGGTGAAGATCAAATGAACCGGAGAATGAGAAGCCAGAAGATTAGAAAAGAATTCTGGAGTTAAGTTTGAGGCCAAGCAGAGCAATTCAGAGGCTGAGAGAAAAACCAGATAGAATAAGTCAGCTGCGAGAGGAGTTAGAGCCAGAACAACTGAGTTGAACCAGTCAGCCCAGAGCTCAGTAATAACAAGAAAAGGTGAGCTTATTAAGGAGTAAGTCCAAGAGGATGAATGCATTCTAGGCCTAGGTTAGATTGTATGGAGGCTAGAAGCTTCCAGGACTAGGTTTAGGTTAGCAGACAGGCAGTAAGCCTCTGAGACAAAAATTAAAACAGGCAGATAAAAGTTCCTTTTACAGCCAAGGCTACGCAGAGAAACCCTGTCTTGAAAAAATAAAAAACAAAACAAAAACCCCTGAGACGTGGCTCCTAGATAAAGGCACTTGTGACTAAGCTTGTTATCCTGAGTTAAGTCTCCATGACTCACATGGTAGAAGGAGACAATCAGCTCCTCCAGTGTCCACATAACATGTCATAAGAATAGTAAACCAGCATTGGGGAGGCAGAGACATGCAGATCTCTGTGAATTCAAGGCTAGTCTGGTATATATAGTGAGTTTCATGACAGCCAGGGCTATGTAGAGAGACCCAGTCTCAAAAACAACAAAACAAGGAGGAAGAGGAAAGAAAAATAAAAGAAGACTTATTTCAAAGGTGGAGGAGAAGAAACTGAGAGGGAATTAGAACTTATTTTAGATATAATATTATTTTATATAAATAGCACTATCTTATGAATTTCACATGCCTGCTTTATAAAACCTGGTGTTAAAAGTAGTATTTTTTCCTAATAAATAATCGTTTTTCTTTTCTTTCTTTCTTTCTTTCTTTCTTTCTTTTTTTTTTTTTTTTGGTTTTTTTGGTTTTTCAAGACAGGGTTTCTCTGTGTAGCCAATAATTATTTTTATTTCTTTCTTTCTTTCTTTCTTTTTAAAATATTTTATTTATTTATTTTATGCATGAGTGCTCCATTTGTATGTACACCTGCAGGCCAGAAGAGGGCATTAGATCACATATAGATGGTTGTGAGCCACCATGTGGTTGCTGGGAATTGAACTCAGGACTTCTGGAAGAACAGCCGGTACTTTTAACCTCTGAGCCACCTCTCCAGCCCATAATTGTTTTTTTTAATGATTTATGAATAGGTAAGTTTTAAGGAAATTTTAAATAAGACAACTAGTAATTACACAGAAGAAAGGAGTGACTGGTTCTTTTTTGGTTTTTCCAGACAGGGTCTCTCTGTGTAGCCTTGGCTGTTCTGGACTCTCTTTGTAGACCAGGCTGGCCTCAAACTCATATATCCGCCTGCCTCTGCCTCCCGAGTGCTGGGATTAAAGGTGTGCGCCACCATGCCAGGCCATGTGGCTGGTTCTGATATTAGACATTTTGGATATTTGTGGCATCTTAAATTAGGGTTTTTTGTTACTGGCTTGTTTTTTAATCTTTAACTAGTGAACCAGTAACTAATTCTTAGTTTTTGGTCATCATACCTGTAAAACACTCAGTGCTTATCCACCATGACAACTATGGATAGGTGAGTTTTTAGAAAACTATGGAACAGTATGTTGACAAATGGTTTCCTCTGATTCTAGTACTCCATCCAAAGAAGTGCATTTGACCAGTGTGCTGACTTAGCTCAACCTGGTGGCACCTTCTCCCTTGCTGATGGCTCCAACCTTACCCTCTTGGTAAGGCAGCTTTTGTTCTTTTACAAACAGAGTGAAGACTCCAAACGTTTGGTGAGTATAAACACATTTTCACTTAGTTTTATTTACCCATTTTCCATCTACTTGGAGTGGGGGGAGCAGTGGAAGTAGATCAGTAAGGCAGATAACCCTTTCCAGAGAGTAAGCATTTGTGAGTTTTTTAAACCAGCTGTAACAGGTGATCTCTGTGTTGATGTGTTTTACTTTTAAAAGTCAATGTACATTTTTAATTGATTTCTTTATTATTCAGCTTTTAAGTGTTATATGGGTATAATGTTATAAGGCACACTCTGTCAGTGTGCCCACTTTCTTTTATTTATTTAAGTAGTTTATTCAGATCACATCTTATTTGTTATCCCCTCACTTATTATTTCCATCCCCGCCCACCCTCTTTCATCCTATCCGCCTCCCCTAGGTCTGTGACAGAAAGGGACCTTGTCCCCCACTATAAGAGCACAGCCTACCAGGTGTCTTCCTGGTAGCCTGCTTATTCTTCCTCTGAGTGTCACCAGGTCTCCCCACCAAGGAGAAGTGGTCTAATAGGTGCTCCAGAGCTCACCTCTGAGTCAGCCCACTTTCTTTTGTACATCAAACTTTTTGTCTTTGTCCAGTTGTTGTGAGGTACACCCTCAGTATTGATTATGTGCACACATTTTTACTATCTATCTTTAAATATAGGCTCTCTTTTAAAACATTGTAACTCATTTCTTTAAAATATCTTAGGCTTTTGTTACTGCTAATGAGGGATAGGAGCATTGTGTTAGTGAACTGTGGTTTTTGTTTTTGTTTTAAACTGTGTTCTTATAAAGTAGAATTTGTAGTTAGGTGTGGTGGCTCATACCTCTAATCCCAACATTTGGGCCATGGAAACAGAAGGATCAGGGTCTTGAGGCTAGCCTGGACCACAACAACAGCAAAAAAAAAAAAAAGAGGAGGAGGAGAAGGGAGGAAAACCCCTTATGCTCCATGTGCCCTAGGAAATATTATGAGATTTACATATAATTGTTAGGTTAGACATTTTTGTTTGTCTGTAAGAACTGTGTGCTAAACAGAGTTCCTACATGGAGCAAGCACAATGCAAAAGATTGCTTTACGACAAATCTAGAGCTTGCCTCTAGACCTACCTCTGTTGTCTGAACTTGATCTAGGCTGGGCCTTGAAAGAATGTTGTATAACTGAAACTGATCAAGAAAGGAACAACGGGCTGGAGAGATGGCGTAGTGCTTGAGCGCACTGGATGCTCTCCAGAGAACCCAGATTCAATTCCCAACATCCACATGTTGACTCAAAAATGTCTGTAACCCTGGTCCCAGGAGATCCAAGGGCGGAGGTCACCCATCTCGTGCATAGATACACATGTAGACAGAAGCCCCATACACACCAGGCGTGGTGGTGCACGCCTTTAATCCTAGCGCTTGGGAGGTGGAGGTCAGCCTCTGTGAGTTTGAGGCTAGCCAGGTCTATAGCATGGGGCCAGGGCTAGGAGAAAAACCCTGTCTTGAAAAACTGTTTAAAAAAAATAAGGTGGGGGGGCATGCACTTTAAATAAATAAAATTTTAAAAATGTCTTTTTTAAACATATATTTGTATTATTGCACATAAATAAAACAAACTACATATAGCAGGAAGAACCACGAAACAATCAGGAATTTTGTGTGTGTGTGTTAGTGTACATTCACAGTGATTTGACTGTATTTGGCAAACTTGAAGTAAACATCTTTCCTATTTTGTTGAGTCTAAAATTCTGAATGAAAATAATCTATCATATCTCATCTCTATTAACTTAAAACATCTATCTAGATCTAAAAACATCTAATAAATACTTTTTTAAAAAGAGGGAGAGAGAAGTACAGCAATAATTAATCTACCCACTGTCTAGCCTTTGCTTCTGTGCAGCTCTCTGGACTCCTGAAGTCCCAGAAGCACAATAGCAGGCCATCTAACGTTCTCTCTGAGTAGACTGGCCTTGACCTTAGGGCTCTCTATTCCTGCGCATGGAAAGATTGCCAAGGAGCATAAAACAGGTAGGTGTTGGGAGTCTCTCCAGAGCACCTCAGTGTAGGAGAGCTCTTCTGGGATCTAGGTCTAAAGAGGCATGTGTAGACCTGTTTCAGAAGCTTGCAGTGAAATGGAGGCACAGGTAAAGTAAAAAGTTCATGTGCAGATTGTGAAATCCGAAATAGAGAAAAATGTTGTGAAACACAGTTCACATAAGAAAAGTGAGTTTAGGGCTGGAAGAGATGGCTCAGAGGTTAAGAGCACTGCCTGCTCTTCCAAAGGTTCTGAGTTCAATTCCCAGCAACCACATGGTGGCTCACAACCATCTGTAATGAGATCTGGTGCCCTCTTCTGGCCTGCAGGCATACATGCAGGCAGAGCACTGTAAAGAGTGAGTGAATAAAAGAAAGAAAAAGAAAGGAAAGGAAAGAAAGAAAAGTGAGTGTGTCAGGTGGTGGTGGTGCATGCCTTTAATCCTAGCACTCAGGAGGCAAAGGCAATTGGATCTCTGTGTTCGAGGCCAGGACAGCCAGGACTACACAGAAACCCTCTTTCAAGAAAAAAAAAGAAAGAAAAAAGAAAAGTGAGTTTAAGTCACATGTGATGGTGAAAGCCTATGATCTCAGCACCAGGGATTGTGGTAAGTTCCAACTAACTGAGCTACAAGTGAGCCCTGTTCTGAAATAAGTAAGGAAGATTAGAAGAGATTGTGAATATTTTCAATTTGCTAACAAATATGCAAGAAGAGTTTTCCTGTGGCAAAAGTCACCTAATTAGTTCCCCAGTTCCCACTTGGAAACAAGCAGATTGCCATTTTGTATATTTTTAGTGATAATAAATGCAGAGTTAAATGTTTATGTCTACCCTTGTCTCTCTCTCTCTCTCTCTCTCTCTCTCTCTCTCTCTCTCTCTCTCTCTCTCTCTCTCTCTCTCTCACACACACACACACACACACACACACACACACACACACACACACACACCTGTCTTATCTGTCATCAGTTTATTTGGTTTTTCGAGACAGGGTTTCTCTGCTTAGTCCTGGCTGTCCCTAGAATTAATGCTCTGCTTCCTGAGTGCTGGGATTAAAGGTGTGTGCCACCATGCCCGGCTCTTGGTTGACTCTTAAGAAATGTTAGAACTGTCTGGGGCTCTGGAGATAGAGCTTTATGGTAGGTAGAGTGTTCACCCCATGTGTGAGGCCATCTGGTCTGATAAAATATGAAGAATAACGTGGGAGGAAAGAGTTTATTTCAATTACACTTCTATATCACAGTTTATCATTAAAGGCAGTTAGGTCAGGCACTCAACCAGGGCAGAAACCTGGAGGCAGAAGCTGGGGTAGAGGCCCCGAAGGGATGCTGCTAATTGGTTTACTCTTTGTGGTTTGCTCAGCCTGCTTTCTTATTGAACCCAGGAGCACCAGCCCAGGGTGACCCCCAGTTTGTCTAGCTCCTGTCTACAGTAGAGGCAAGGGTAGTTCTTGTCCAATGGCTGGACACATATGAAGCTCATCTTCTTCAAAGTCGAAAGGGGGTGTTGCTAGGAGCTTACATGTCTCACTGTCAAAATTCTCAAATTAATGAAATGTCTTTAAATGTCATATTCTGTAGATCTCTGAGGTTTTGAAGACTGTCTCTAGTATATCTGAATTACTTGTTTCTAGCTATATACTGAGTGATTAATGAGAGACTGGGTTGCATTAAAATTAATAAAGATTCTATCCAAATAAGAGAAATTTCCAAAGCCAGGTGTGGTGGTGCATACCTTTAACCCAACACTCAGGGAGGCAGGGCAGGTAGATCTCTGTGAGTTCAAGGCCAGCTTGGTCTACAAAGCAAGTCCAGGATAACCAAGGTTACACAGAGAAACCTTCTCAAAAAAAAAAGAGAGAGAAGTTTCCAAATGAAAGTCACAACTCAAGAGATGCAGAAAGACAGCAATGCAGATGGTGCAGAAAGCAGAAACCTCTACATGGGGACAGCTTAGCAAACCAGCCGAAGAGGGACAGATAGTTCATCAGACTGGCAGGCTAAAAAACCTTGATGCTGAAATAAATTCGTGCTAAAGGACAGATGATGTGGACAGCAATTATGAAGGACTATCCCAAGAATGGATTTTCATAAGGACATTTGGACTGTTAAGTGTATGTGATTGATAATTGTTTTTATTGTAAAAGTTGAACTCTGTACAAATTGTAGCTTAAACAGAAACAGCAAAGATGCAGAGAAATCTTAATTTAGAACATGGCTGCTTTGGCAAGAGATCACATCCAAAGACTTTCTAAGTCTGTATGATCTGGCTGGAATATAAGCATACCTTTAATCTGGGAGGCAGAGGCAAGCAGATCTGAGTTCAAGGACAGCCTGGTATAGAACAAGTTTCAGGTAAAGAAAAGCTTAGGTCAAGACATGGTGGTGCATGCCTTTAATCCCAAACAAGGAAGGTAAAGATAGTCTGTAGAAGGAAGCAACCATGTTTGGAATGTGGTGTCTAATTGAGTAATAGTAAAATTAAGTAAATAGTAAAGGATCAGAGAAAGATTTGCCAGACTAGGACACGCCCAAGTCTCAGGAGAAGTGAGAGGAAAGGGAAGCTACTTAAGAGGCAATTGGGGGGGGGGGGAAGAGAGGAGGGGAGGAGAGAGAAAGGAGGCAGTTTTACAGGGCGAGTTTTACAGAGACAGGTTGAATGAGAGAACAAACTAGACCCAAGCTTGTGAAGACATAAGGAGCCAGAAGATTAGAGCAGATTGCTCAAGTTAGTTTGAGACCAAGCAAAGCAATTCAGGGGCCGAGAGAAAAGCCAGATTGTGTAAGTCAGCAGAGAGAGGAGTTTGAGCTACAACAGCTGAGTTGAACCAGCCAGCTATGAGCTCAGAAGGAGCAAGCACTAAGTCTCAGAGGCTGAAAATTTTCTCCTAGTCCTAGGTTAGATTGTATGGAGGCTGGAAGCTAGGCCTAGGTTAGCAGACACAGGCAGTAAGTATCCAAGACAACAATTACCTCAGGAGAGTAAATACTTTTACAATTTCCTATTATTTTCAGTGTTTTAAAAATATACTAAGGAAATGTTCATATCTAGGAGAAACTTCTTAAACATAATAGTCAAAGAAAAGCTCATTTGACACATAATCGCCTACATTTCAGAGTAACCTACTTTCACGAGGTAGAAGTAGGTCTTATGATGTGAAAACAATATAAATCTATCTTACAAAAATATAGTTGAGAAAATAGAAGAGAGTCCTTGTTAGATATTGACAGACTCTAACATTCTACTTTACCAAATTTCCAGACCAGTAATAGTGTCTAAAAAGAGTGGATATGTCTGACCAGCCCAGTTATGTGATTGCCCTTGGATTAAGGGCCATGTGATTGGTTGCCTTCCTATGGCAATTATGTGGGATAAATTTCCCTTTAGTAAATCTGTGTGTGTGAATAATATTAAAACAACAACAGACCTTTAAGTAAGGTATTGAGTTAGGGAAAGGAAACAGAAAGAAAGGATGTTGAGACTCTGCAAGCCTGCACACAGGGAGGGCAAAGAGTTCATGCAGCTTCAGGTTAGTCCTGGATTTCCCATGTATTCTTCTGGTGCAATCCTTCCTTTTGTATAGGAATTCCTGTTGTTTCAAGTAGAATAAGCTTTATGTATTCTTTGTTTAGAGACTAATGTAGTAATTTAATTTAACAATGGTATGCTAAGGGTATCCTGACATAGAGCCAGGTGTGGTGGCACACACCTGTTATCTCAGCACTCAGGAGGCAGAGGCAGGTGGATCCCTGCGAAGTCAAGGCCAGCCTGGTCTACAGAGCGAGTCCAGGACAGCCAAGGCTACACAGAGAAACTCTGTCTTGGGGGGGGGGGGGCGGAGAGAAAAGAAGAATATACTGACTTAGAGACCTTATTATTAAGTTTTGATTAGATTTAAGTGTGGAAATATGCAAAGACATTTTTAGTATTACCTAAATAAGTAAGCATATGTTTATGGGTTAAATATTGTATTTTTATGTTTTACTCTTACAGATATGGATGTATCAGAACTTAATTAAACACAGCTCTCTGTTTGTCAAACAATTGGATGGATCAGAGAGACTTACATGTTTATTTCAACTAAAGAGGTTGATGAGCCTCTGTTGCAGGTAACTTTTATCATAGTTGGAAACTTAGAGATTGTGTCAGGTGTCTTTAGGGTTTAAGAGCTTTGGAAAGCAGCTTTATTTTATTGTTTTGGTTTTTCTGATTTTTAAAAAAAAAATGTGTGTGTGTGTGTGTGTGTGTGTGTGTGTGTGTGTGTGTGTGTGTGTGTGTGTATTTTGCTGTCTATATGTCTGCACACCAAAGATATACACAGAAGAGGGCAGAGGCCAGAAAAGAATGTAAGCTCCCTTGGAACTAGACTTACAGAGCTGAGCCACTCTGTGTGTTCCTACTGCACCCCAGGTCTCTGGAAGAGCAGCCAGTGCCCTTAACCAGTGAGCCATCCCTCTATAGCCTGTGGTTTTCTGGTTTATTATTTATTTATTTTTGAGATAGCATCTAGTTTTTCAGCCCAGGCTGGCATTGAATCCAAAGCCATCTTTCTTGCCTTGACCTTTCAAGTACTGTAGTAAAATGTAGTTGCTTACTGTAGCTGACAGTTGTCTGCTTTTCTTCCTGAATGAAACCGTTGCTTTCTATAGCTTGTTTGGTGCTTGGTGGGAGCAGTGACACTGCTCTCAGGCATTTGCTTTCAGTAGCCTGTTTGGAGCTGTCTCAGTTATTTATTTTTCCCTCAGCAGCACTGATTATGGAGGGCAGGAACATTTACAGAGAGAAGTAGATGGGAACAGATTGAGGGTAGTAGTTGGAAAAAAAAGTTATACCTGACCTTATGAGGAGTTAGCCTTGATGGTACAAAAGGAAGAATTGCTGAGTTGAGG
Organism: Acomys minous; assembly: GCF_964271855.1. NCBI lineage: Eukaryota > Metazoa > Chordata > Mammalia > Rodentia > Muridae > Acomys > Acomys minous. Next base: position 43,427,472 of record NC_140487.1, read on the forward strand.
AGAAAGAATAAGATGTAGCTCCTGGGCTATGACATGTGGCCTTGGAAAGGTGAAAAGACAATTTCTCCATACTGTCAAGAGGAGGCAAACAGTGGGGACTGGAGAGATGGCTCAGTGGTTAAGAGCACTGTTTGCTCTTCCAGAGGTCTTGAGTTCAATTCCCAGCAACCACATGGTGGCTCACAACCATCTACAGTGAGATCTGATGCCCTCTTCTGGCATGCAGGTGTACATGCAGACAGCATTCACATACATTTTAAAATTTTTGATTAGTTTAAAAAAAAAAAAAGAGGCAGTGAGAAAATGGGCAACAGAAGCGAGCCCATTCTTGAAAACAAAACCTCTGAATTAGACCAGCAAACACTTGAAGAGACTGTATTAGTTAGAGAAGCAGAGATCTATGTTGTGGTAATAACATACTCATGGATTCTTCCTACCAAGGGCTATGATGTGGTGTGATGGGGACTCCCTCTCACAGTCTCTGTGGGAATCGGGTGACTTCATGGTCAAAAAGAAAGGTCTTTTGACTTTTCCAAAGGTGCTGCTGAGGGAAATATAATTAGGATCTAGTAGTTGAGTACATAGAAAATACCCCAAAGAGGTGAAGCTTGGTATGCACTGGGGATTGCCCTTGAGTGCTCGCTCCTACCAGCCTCCTCCCTTTGAGGCACGACTTCCCAACTCTAGATGTAACATTTTCACATGGGAGACCTGAGTTCAGAAGATTGAGATTTGCAGGCGTGTTATATGATGATCCTAAGAGGGACAGTGAACAGGACCAGTACACTGAGAACACTGAACAGCTTCTTCCATGTAAAAAGGCAAGAAGTAAACCTTCTCCGCAGCCATAGAGACAATTGGTAGAGTGAGACATGGTAGGAAGATTGACTAAAGACACCCAAGAACAGCTTCCTTTTTAAGGCTGTGCATGTCTTTTAAGTATTTGGTGTAGAACAATGTATAATGGTGCCTCTATCAAGCCAGTTCTAAGAATGGACATTGAGGAGCTGGAGAGGTGGCTTGGTGGTTAAGGGTGCTTGCTGCCTTTGCAGAGGCCAGGAATTCAGTTCCCAGTGCACAACTACCTGTAACTACAGCTCCAAGGGATCCGACACTCTGGCTTCTCACTGGCACCTGCACTTATGTGCACATACAGACACATACATGTTTAAATTTCGTTTTAAAGGAATAGACCTTATTTCTGTTTTTGGTTTGCTTTTTGAGACTAGGTCTCCATATATAGCCCCAACTAACCTGGAAAATCTATCTGTCTCAGCCTCTGCCTCCTGAATGCTAGGATTAAAAGCTTGTGCCACCACACCTGCACACCTGGCTGTAATCCACTTTAAAATCCATTTAAAATTTAAAATGCAAAAATCTAACAATTACAGTTAGGACTCCTTTTGCCTATAGTCCTCTTAGCAAGAGGGGAGGCTTCCGTCAAAATAATACATGACCAAAAAGAGAATGCTGTAGTCTGTACTTCTGGGCACCTGCAGGCCTAGACAGTCCTGATGTCACCATTGCAGATGTGCAGGCAATTTTCCCAGAAAGCCTTATAAAACAAAACAAAACATCTAAAACCAAAATACCGTAGCTCTCCCTCTCCTAGCAACTGTTAAATAACAGTGTCTATGGCAAGCTTCTCTTGCAACAACTCATGGATTATGATTGTTCTCTCACTGTTTGCGATCTTTGGTTGTCCTTTGCTGTCTCTCCCTCTGAGACTGTGTACTTTTCATGTCTACCCATTAGAAGGATAATGTTGATACGTAATAAAAGACTCAGAAGAAGGCTGGGTGGTGGTGGCACATGCCTTTAATCCCAGCACTTGGGAGGCAGAGACAGGCGGATCACTGTGAGTTTGAGGCCAGCCTGATCTACAAAGCGAGTCTAGGACAGCCAAGGCTACACAGAGAAACCCTGTCTGGAAAAAACAGCAACAACAAATCATAATAAAGGACTCAGAAAGTCTGAACATTGTTACTTGAGCCCTGCCTTTTTTAAAAAGAGACTCTGGCAGTGGTACAGTGGCTCGCATGTTCATCACAGGAACTGGAGGAGCCAGGGAAACTGGCAACCCTGGCTTTCTAGTAAGTGTGTGAATTTGTTTTTACAGATTGCTGCAAAACTGTAGTGATGACAGTTTGAATGTTGCACTTCCAATGCGAATGCTTGAGGTGTTTTCATCTGAGAATACATACTTGACTGTTTTACAAGATTCTAACTATGTGGTGTCAGTAATTGAACAAATTTTGCACTACATGGTTCAAAATGGTAAGTGCGGGGGGCAGACCTGTGGGAGGTGGACATCATTGTAGAGGTATGCCCAGGCTTGTGTGCTGTTGAGGAATGCTCCTGCTCTGAGTAAAAAGCACTGTGCTCTTCAGAACAGGAGTTGTGTGTGCCTCCTGGGAGAGTGATAGCAGCCACGGAGTCTAGCATTGGTCTGAGCCTCTGAGAATGCAAAAAGCCTTTCCACTGTCTGAACTTAATTATTCTTTATTTAGAAAAAATAAACAAGTTCATCTGGTTAATCATAAAAGGAGTTGGTTTTCTTGAAAGCCATCAGTTACTGTTAAAAAGTACAAATAACTTGTTTGTTTTGTTGAAGTACAAGCCTGTAATGATTAACTCCCCGATACAGATTAAAATTACAAAAATCAAGGTCTTATTTATTTTGACTGTTTGTAGGTGTAAAAATCCAAACTGGACTTGTTAAAAATTTCAAAATACTGATAAAATGAAGACCCACAGTGAAATTATGGAGTTTGATCTTCTAGAAAATAGACTCATGGTGGCAGTGAGCTTGAGTGAATGTGTGTGTTGTATATATCCAGCTGAGGTTAAGCATTTGATGAGAATTTCTCTTTTCCTGTTTTCTAAAACTGTTAGGAAGATAACCATGAGCTGTGCTTTCTTTGAAATGTTTCCAAAAATAAAATATGACTGAAAATCTTCCACCAAAATTGCTGCTTCTGTTGTGTGCAGTGGCATGGCTGTTTTTCAGTTGTTTTAATGAATTCTTTGTGACGTTACTCTTCTGTACGTTTTAGTTTTGTACTTAGTGTATACTTTGTACAGTTTAGTACAGAACTTTGCACTCTAGACATACTTGTGGTTACTGTTTTATATACACAAAATTTACTGTTTTCTTAAAAACTAGTCTGTCTTCTCAGTTTTATAATAAAACTTACTTCCCTCCCCAAGACAGTGTCTACCAGACAGAATTGGAGTGGTTCTGAACTCTAATGCTCTTTTTCGGGTTTAATTTTTTTAGACAGAGTCACCCTGTCTGGCCTTAAGACTCCTGCCTCTGCTTGCAAAAGCTTGGATGAAAGACAAGCCCCCTGCCTAGCCGCAACACACTGATAAAAGAGCACTGGATCATTTGACAGTGATAGCTCAGATACAAGGCTTTGTAGGCTTGTTGTCAAAAAGTACTCTTAAGTTGGGATGGAGAAATGGCTCGGGGATTAAAAGCACTTGCTGTTCTTGCAGAGTGTCTGGGTTCAATCCTAGCACCCACCTACATGGCAGCCTTACAACAATCTGGAACTTCAGTCCCAGCAAATCCGATGCCATCTTCTGAACTCTATGCACCAACCATGCATATGGTACACATACATAGATGTTGTCAATACATATAAAATAACCACAAATGTCAAATGAAAAAAAAAATTTTTTTTTTTACAAAAAGGGGTAAATATTTCTAAAAGAAACTTAAGAAAAGCAGCAAAAGTTGTGTGTATAAACCTACCTCTAAGTCACTGAGTTCAGGTTGTGGGTTTTAAGTACACTGTTTCCTCTAAAAGGAACTTGAAAGCTCCTATAGACAAACAGGTCATAGTCGGGCCAGCAAGGTGAGATAGGCATTCAGTCCATCAGAACAAACTGCCACCAGCAGCCAGGTGGTAGCATGGGAGTCTTGAGGGTAACAGCACTGTAGACTGAAGCATATTAGTGTGTTTGGACCCACGAATTCATTGTAACACCAAGGGTGCCCCTAACATTATTAGTTCCATACTCAAGTGCTTAGGAGAGAGATCAAAAGGTCACAATATGGACCCTACTAGAATCACGGGGTTAGGAATCAAGCCTGTTGATTAAATAAAATTAATAACACCAGATAGTTGGCAAATTGATCACTTAGTAGCTATTTATAATATTAAGAAGTACAGTTAATTCACTTTTAGCTATGATAATGATCCCCTTAAAATATTTACTCTCTATCTTTTCATGGTATACTGAAGTAATTATGTCTTTGATTTGTTTCTAAATGAGTGGGTAACAGTGGGTCAAAGCTGGCATTGTACATTGTTGATTTAACTAACCAGTGGACATGGGAGCCTATGAGCCATTCATGTCTTAGCAAAACGAGTGTCGCTGGATGTGGTGGCTCATTCTTGTTACCATAGCACTTGGGAAGCTGAGGAAGGAGGATTGCTGTGAATTTGATGCCAGACTGAACTATAAATTGAGACCTTCTTCCTCCTCTTTCTACCCATGTAGCTTTAAAAATTGATGGTTAGCAGTTGAAATGGCTCAGTGAATAAAGGTACTTTCTGCCCAAAACTTGATGATCTGAATACAATTCCTAGGTTCAATAAGGTGGAAGAATAGACTCCTCCATGTTGCCCTCTGAACCTCCCCAAAATGAGTGTATTTAAATTTTTTAAAGTATTTCTCCATTGTAATAAAACAGGTACTTAATATAAATGTGTTGTCTCCTTTCTTTTAGGATATTATAGATCTCTCTACTTGTTGATTAATAGCAAGCTTCCATCAAGTATTGAATATTCTGATTTGTCTCGAGTTCCTATAGCAAAAATTTTGCTGGAGAATGTCCTAAAACCATTGCACTTTACATACAGCTCCTGTCCTGAAGGTGCAAGGTGGGTAAGCAGAGACTGGGCAGTCACTTTTTTAGTAGTATGTCATGATTGACAGAATGCAGTGCACTTTTCTTTCTTGCTTATGCCTAGCATAATAAATTTGTAATTCTGGTCATCTGATTTATTTCCTATTCTTTAGTACCCATCATGAGGGGAGGGATTGTCTTAATAGAAAAGCTATAAGATCAAATTCTAGTCTCCACTGGATGATTAGTTTTATCAATATATAGTATAGATTATTTGCTTAGACATTTGGGGAAATGATTTGAATTCATGATTTGATGGGTAGGATGTTTTGATTCTTTTGAAATCCCTTTTTCTTTCAGGCATCAAGTTTTCTCAGCCTTCACAGAGGAGTTTCTTGCAGCACCTTTTACCGATCAAATTTTTCATTTCGTCATTCCGGCATTAGCAGATGCACAAACTGTGTTCCCTTATGAGCCCTTTCTGAATGCATTATTGTTACTAGAGAGTCAAAGTTCAAAACGGAGTATTGGAGTGCCATGGCTCTTCTATTTTGTTTTAACTGTTGGCGAGAATTATTTGGGTATGAAATATAAGATGAATCTTTCCTAACTCCTATATAGGTAGCTGAGCAGATAAGTCAGAAGACTGCGGTGACATTTTAGCATCAATTTCACAAATTGTTAGAAATCTTAAAAATCCAGGTTGTTTTCCTATAACCAGGATGCAAGATGTGGTCTTTTTCCTCAACCGTCAGCGCTTTAGTTCTTACATAGGCTACTTGGAGAAAGGGACAGATTCCATAAGTTGGCTCAGTCCCATGAAACTGCCTATACTTCAGACCCTGTTGCACAAAATGGGTTGCCACCTGTGCTTCTGACCAAGCAATAAAAATTGTGATTTCTACAACCCCTTTCTTCAACTAATAGTTTACTAGAGTCTAAGGAACTTGTTGACTATTATATTGTGAAGGTTACAGCTGATAGCCAGCGGGGGTGATATACTAGTCAAGGTCTGTGGGGAGGGTTTAGGACTTGAACACTTAAGTGCAAGGACTCAGAACCTTGTTCTGTTTTCAGTAACCCTGACCACTACTCCATAGAAGCTGGAGTTCAGCTTAAAATTAAAACTCTAGCCTGCTCATCACTTTAACTGTCTAGGTAGTAGCCCCACCTTTGTTTGTTGAAGCCTTTAGTATTGCCTAGCAAGGACTCCAGAAGGTATTTGCAGGAGTGACTAGAGATCCTGCTGGTGCTCTGGTCTTAGGTTTCTAGAGACAAAGATAAAATATATTGTATAGTGTGCAGCAGTTTGAATATAATTAAAGTAGTAAGGCCCATAAAGAAGGACCTCTGGATAAAGTGATGCCCATCTGTCTGAAGTAACTCATGTGCTGATTGTCTTTGAAAGGAGCACTCTCTGAAGATGGCCTGCTGGTTTATCTGCGAGTGCTACAGACCTTCCTCTCTCAGCTACCTGCTTCACCCACTGGTACAGGCTGCCCTGATTCCACCAGTGACTCTGAGGACGATAATGAGGAGACTGACCAGCCCACCGGCCCCGTAAGCTGTCACACCAGAAGTAGCTAGCTTCTCAGCCTTAGCTTTACAGCCAGGGATGCAGCTCTGTTAAGCTAGACCCTTTTATACCCATATTTCTCAATCTAATCCCAATCTCAAAATCAGTTGAGTGGCTCAGATTTCCAACAAAAGTAAGAAGTAAATGCTGTGCTTGCAGCGCAAGTAGCTTCCTCAGCATTATTTATTGCATGACCACCATCAGCTCCCTCAGAGAGGCTGAGGAAGTAACATTGTATTGTTTACAGTCTGTTTTCCTATCTATGCTAAGATGTGGGTATAGACATTATTGCAGGAAGCGCTTCCTCCCTGTGGGTAGAAGCTACAACTTGCTAACAGACACATTTATAAATTTCCTGCCTGACTACTCTTTAATACTTGTAACTTGGGATTTGTTTAATACTTGTAACTTTGAGATAACACAGTACTATACTCCACTTTAGGTCTTCCTTTCCCCCATAGCACACAATAGCTTTAGGGGATCTCTTACACAGTTTTATGCTTTGATTCCTCTTCTTTCTCCTGGAGATTATTATTTCTTCTGTTATACATTTAGGTTGAGAACTAATTGCTCAGTTATAAATAAACCAAGAGCCACTCATTTCTGGACCAGATCTTTTAGCCTGCTTCATTTTCTTTTTTAAACAATTTTTTGCTTTATTTTGTTTTGAGATTTTATTTTTCTTTTATCTACATGGATTGTTTTGACTGCATGTTTGTCTGTGTTCCATGTGTATTCAGTGCCATAAGAGATTAGAAGAGGATATTCCATCCCTTGGGGACTGGAGTTACAGATATTTGTGAACCACCATGTGGATGCTGGGAATCGAACCCAGGTCCTCTGAAAGAGCAGCCTGTGCTCTTAACAACTGAGTTCTCTCTTCAGCCACCCTTTTCAGATTTTTTAATGACAGGATCTCATTGTGAAGCTCTAGTTCACCTAGAACTCACTATATAGCCCAGGCTGACCTTGCTCTTACAGACATCCTCATGTCTCTGCCTCCTAAGTGTTGGGATGACAGGTAGGGGCAAGGCTCATGGTCTCACTGTGTAGCCTTGGTTGTCTCCAAACCTCAGAAATCTTCCTGACTCTGCTTCTCTTGAGTGCTGGGATTAAAGGTATATACTATCATAAGCATGCTGAAGCTAGATTTTGTTTTCTGTTTGAGACAGGGTTTCTCTGTGTAGCTTTAGCTGTCCTGGACTTGCTTTGTAGGCCAGGCTGGCCTTGAACTCACAGAGATCCAAAAAGAAGGTTTTAAAATGTATTCATTTGTTTATTTGTTTTGTAGGGTTAGGGATTAACTTTATGGCTCCGAGTATGCTTGGTAAGTGCTCTTCCTCTGAGCTACATCCCTAGCCAACCTGACTCCTTTTTAACTCTAAAGAATATAAATATAGGGCTGGAGAGATGTCTCAGAAGTTAAGAGCATTGGCTGCTCTTCCAGAGGTCTTGAGTTCAATTCCTAGCAGCCACATGGTAGCTCATAACCATCTATAATGAGACCTGCTGCCCTCTTCTGGTGGGCAGGCACACGTGTAGGCAGGACATTGTGAATACATCTTTAAAAAAAAAAAAAAAAAGAATTTAAATATAGAGCTGGAGAGATGGTTTAGTGGTTAAGAGCGCTGGCTGCTCTTCAGAGGTCCTGAGTTCAATTTTCAGCAACCACATGGTGGCTCACAACCATCTGTAATGAGATATGATGCCTTCTTCTGGCGTGCAGGTGTACATGCAGACAGAGCGCTCATACATAAAAAGAATTTAAAAAAAAAAAAAAAGAATTTAAGTGTATTTTGTTACCTCTTAAAAATTACATGCCTGGGCTGGAGAGATGGCTCAGAGGTTAAGAGCACTGTCTGCTTTTCCAGATTTCCTGAGTTTAATTCCCAGCAACCACATGGTGGCTCACAACCATTTATACTGGGATCTGATGTCCTCTATACATAATCTTAAAAAAAAAAAAAAGAAAAAAGAAAAGAAAAGAATTACATGGCCAGATGGCGGTGGCCCACACCTTTAATCCCAGCACAAGGGAGGCAGAGGTAGGTGGATCTCTGATGTAGAGGCCAGCCTGGTCTACAGAGTGAGTTTCAGGACAGCAGAGCTACATAGAGAAACCCTGTATTGGGTGTGGGGAACTGGGGGAAGAAGTACGTTATGGGTCGGGCCTGGTAGCCAACACCTTTAAGCCTTGCTCTTGGGAGGCAAAGGTAGGCAGATCTCTGAGTTTGAGACTAACCTGGTTTATAAGAATGAGATTCAGGACAGTCAGAGGTACATAGAGAAATCTTGTGTTGAAAAACAAACAAAACAAAAAGATTTACATGATGGCAGTGGTAGTCTATTCTATTGTCTAACATGCTTCAGGTTCTGGGTTTCATTCCTAGCAATGTTCTCTCTTGGGGAAAAAACAAAAGAACTACCTTGGCATAGGATAGATACACTTATCATCATTTTTATGAGTTGATAATTTAGGACAATTTGTCAGTAATTTTGTTGGACCAGAACCTTTATGTTCATGTGTATGTTACTGCCTTTTCTCTTCTTTTGATAATTAATTAGGTAGAACATAATTTGATTGTAGGAGACCTTTCCAAGGTCAAAGTTGGTTTATATGCTGGGCATAGTAGCTCGCTACTATAATCGTGGGAAGCTGAGGTAGGAGAATCTCCAATTTAATACCACCCTGAGCTACCAAGTGGGTTGAAGACAGCGTGAACTGTGTATGTAGCAAGACCATGTCTCACTACGCACCTTCTTCCAAAAGAGTTTACCCTCAACTCTTGACTTTTAGGTTTTAATACAGCCTGTTCACTTTACCCTAAAGGAGTGTTGGAATTGGCAAATGACTATAAATTGAACATTCAAGCTTTCAAACAGTCTAGTTAGCAGTACTGTCAGGTGTTCTTATATATATATATGTCATGCACGTAAATCGGAAAAAAGCACATATCTTTAGTTAATACTAAGTTAGTAAACCACATGGCATAGGTTTTATCCAGTAAATCAGCCCTAGAGAGATTAAGATCAGATACCAAATTTATTAAGTATTATGTACATCCTTTGAATTTTTTATTAACTGTCTCATGCTAAAATAGAAGTATCATCAGATGGTAATTTCACTGGGTTTTCTGTCAGTACAACTCAGATCTATGGTATATGGAATGAATTTTTCTTAAGATGTAAATGCTTTTTTAAAAAAGCTGAATTTTCGGCAAAAACTTGAGCGTTCATAGTTGCTGTATTATGTGGTGGGCAGAGTTGATGCCTGATGGTGACTGTATCTCTAGAGGAGTTAGGTGACCACAGTGGGCAGTTAGGAACTATGTTGGGAGGTCAATGGAATTATTAGGTAAGGCTTTGTGTTTTCTCTTCAGAAAGATGTGTGGTGACAGGTGACTGCTGGGTGGGCAAGTTCCAGCAACATTCCACTTACTCAGACTCATTTCTCTGTTCCATTTAGGAGGATGGCAGGGTCTCAGCCCCATACATTGCCGAAGAGTGTCTGAGAAAGCTAGATACGAAGCAGCAGACCAACACCCTGTTGAACCTGGTGTGGAGGGACTCCGCCAGTGAGGAGGTCTTCACAAGGATGGCTTCTATCTGCCACACGCTGATGGTGCAGCACCGTATGATGGTGCCCAAAGTCAGGCAGGTCTCTTGGGGTTGGTGTGCACAGGTGGGGGAGCTTGCAATTTCTCTGTGATTCACAGTGTGAACTGTGACCTGTTGGTCTATTTTCTTATAGAAGAGGACACAGGATACTGGACTTGCCAAGCCCTTCATGAAAATGAAACTCTGTTTTCCTTTTTGGAACCATTTATGATCCTTCCCAGCCCTGAATGTGATTTACTAGCAGATTAGTTCAGCTATTTTTACGTGCAATAGTGTCTTGCATATGAGTGTTAGACCTCAACATCCACTTTAAAATTTAGACTCATACCTATGCACCAGCATGCTGAATTTCTTTTTAGGTTTTTTTTGTTGTTGTTGTTTTCATAGCGCCTTTTAGTTGTGATACCCTGACAAATAACTGTAGTCAGCTTTAAAAAAAAAAAACAAACAGAAAAACTATGAAGAAGCTTTTAGCCGGCAGTGTTGATGGTAGTAGCACATGCCTTTAATCCCAGCACTTGGGAGACAGGAGTAGGTGGATCTCTGTGAGTTTGAGGCCAGCCTGGTCTACACAGAGAAATCCTGTCTCAAAAAACAAAAGAAAGACAGACAGACAGACTAACTTTTGGTTACGATTAAAAAAAAATGTTGTTGTTGGTGGTTTTTAAATGTAGACTCTCATCTGAGCTCTCTGCTATAATTCACTCCTTGTAGTCAATTGCAGTAAAGCAAGTGTGAGGCCCAAAGGCTGCTAACCTTGTCTAGGACACATGCTGTAGAGCAAGGAGTCCTTGCTTTGGTTAGTAATTGTTGAATATATGCCTTAGTTGTGTTTAATTCCAAAGGTATTTAAAGAATAAAGCAACTTTCTGTGCTGGCTCAATTTCATAAGTACAGCCCTGTTCCTTTGAGCAACTGTTCCAAGACGTTTTCTGTGTTAAGTATAGTAGGTTTTTAAAGTTATACTGCTTTTTCAGAGCTGGGATTGATAGGTTTAATTTTGTTTAGCATGTGTCATCAGAATTATAAAGGGCATGGTTTTTGTTTGTTTGTTTGTTTGTTTGTTTGTTTGTTTTACACTGAGACAAATGGATATGAAGAAAAGAGACAGAGAACTGTATGTAAGGGCTTAGCTGCATAAAATTGGAGAAAAGGATGACAGTGTATTACTCAGGGTTTGTATAGAGATTGGCTGCCCTACAAAAACTCAGGAAAGTGATGGCTGGCTAGAATGTCCTGGACTCACTTTGTAGACCAGACTGGCCTGGAACTCACAAAGATCCATCTACCTCTGCCTCTCGAAGTGCTGGGATTCCAGGTGTGTGCCCCCATGCCTGGGTAGATGCTTATGAGCCACCCTGTAGTTGCTGGGAATTGAACTTAGGACCTCCAGAAGAGCAGCCAGTGCTCTTAACCTCTGAGCCATCTTTCCGGCCCCCAATTTTTTTTAAACTAGTAAGTTTGTTACAAACGTCTTCTTTTTTTTTTTTTTTTTTAATTTTATTTTGGCTTTTTGAGACAGGATTTCTTTGTGTGGTCTTGGCTGCCCTGGACTAGCTTTGTAGACCAGGCTGGCTTTGAACTCACAGAGATCCGACTGCCTCTACTAAATACCATCTAAGCACCATTCTATCCAGGCATCTGAAGTTACTGAGGGAGTATCAGCAGAAATGTGAGGTGCTCCAGCCTTCCACTTCTAACTGCACTGAGATGAGCACAGTTGGCCTTTGTTTGACTATCACTGCCTAACCAGTCTGCACAGCTGCTTTTCTTGACATAACCAGATGGCCAGCCAGGGACCCCTCAGCTCACTCAGGTTTGCCTGCTTCACTCAACAAACTATACAGTTTTTTATAGGCTTAGTGTGTATTTCTTGAGGAGACATATAGGAAGGAAGTATCTATTTCTTAGTCTGGCTGGTGCCCATATACTAGAAAATGACTCCAGCCAGGCCATTTTGATGAGTAAATGAGCTGGTTGGGGTGGGGGGGGGGGAGCTCTACAGCTTTGGATAGCTTTCTGGAAGCTATTTTCACTAGTTAGCAGCCCAACCTATGCTCCTTTATAGAGCCTGACATTTATTCAGCACCCATCAGAGGGCAGAAGCAAACCAGAAGAGCTGCAAACTGTTACGCAGTTATCCTTGTCCTTAGTAAGCTCACAAAGGTCTCAGTGAGTGCTGTCTGGCACTGAGAGGTTTGCTTTTGTTCTGCTGCAGTCTGGCTCAGAGTCTCAGTGTATGGAACAACTGCAAAACAGCATTGCTTTGATTTCAACTCACAAGACTGTTCCTCCTACATTGTCCTGACCTCTTTTATGTGCTCCCCTTTATAGATACTATTATTTTCATTCTTTTTGGTGCTGGGTTGGTGGTAGTTTGTTTTTTAAATACCCATGGGCTTCTCTTGCTTAGTTTTCCTTATGGGTTCTTTTTCTATTTTTACTAAACTTTTTTTATTTTTGTTTACTTTTATAGTTCTCTCTCAGCTGGTACTTTGGCTCTTAAATTTTTGTCTTTCATTTAATAACTTTCTGGAGCTCCAGAATCTTGTTGAACTGTAGAGCCATGTCATGTGGGACTTCCCATGTTGTCCACTAGGAACCCCACATCTCCCAGAAACTTGCTTTCTTCTCATCCCAGTAAAAATAGGCTCATCATTTACTTATGTGTGCCCTAACATTGAAATATTATAATACATAATACTATATTACGTAAGTAAACTCAAATCCTCATTCATACTAGTCAGTGTGGTTAGGGATCACTGCACAGATTAGAACAAGCCCTTCTTGTAGGAAGTCCATTGGACACACTATCATAAGGTTAAAGCTGGTTATGTCTTCCTCAGTGAGCCCTATTCTGGTTGAGTTAACATACTTAGTCAGACCATCATACTTTAGGTCATGTTTTGCCAGAGAGGTGCGTTATCAAAAACCAGAAATAGTTTCATACTCTAATGAAGGCTCACCTGTGGATCTCTTTGCTTTGATGACAGTTTCACATTCTTTGCATTGTTGTCTTACAGGGTCACCTTTTCTTTAGCCATTATCAGTTACCAGTAAGGTTGCCTGTAGTTTTAACATGTAAAGTGTCCATGTAGTTAAAATATTTAAGGTGTCCATGAGGCATCTGAGTCAGTTCTGTCTCAATATAAGCTTGATTTTTTTCCCTCTAAAATCTAATACAATGAGTCAATTTTATTGTATCTTTCATTTATTAATCATTGTATTTCAGACAGCGATGTGCCCTGTGTCTTCTCAGCACTGTTAACATGCAATAGTAATGACTACTCTTTAGCTCTTGAGTTACAGATTACCTTGTCATTTTATAATTCAGGGTAGATAATTATCCTGCTAATACATTTTGTGTTTTGTTGTATATATACCATTAATTATTATATACTGCATATGTGGTTTATAAGTATTTCTATAATGCTTTAAAGAAAAAGTAAGGATGTAACTGGAGACATTTTATTTTTTCAACTATGAATTTGTCTTTTAATATATGTTGTCAGAATAACTAGTAGATTTAGTAAGCTCTCTATTCTGTAAATTTTGCATTCTATTTCATGAGTAAAGATCATATAAAACCAATAAACTTTTAAGCATTGTAACAGCTATTTTGGATTCATATAGTGTTTAAGCTAATTTCACATTTATGAGAATTCTAAAGACATAGTTTACTGCCTGTGTGGTAGCCCATGCATGTAGTGCTAGCACTGATGAGGTAGAAGCAGGAGGATCAAGAATTAAAGACCATTGTTGCCTGTATGAGTCCCTACAGTCAATATAAAAAGAATGGGGGAAAACTTGGAAGTAAACTTGGAAGACATGTGCACCAGAGTCATTTTAGATTCCTTCCTTCCAAGGATGCACCAGCCGTTTAGCTTCTTGCTTCTGCCTCCTGACGCTGAGTGCTGGGATAAAGGCATGTGCCACTACAGCCTGGCTCCTTCCTTTTTTTCTCAAGATATATTTATTGGAACTGGAGAGATGGCTCAGCAGTTAAGAGCACTATCTGCTCTTCCAGAGGTTCTGAGTTCAATTCCCAGCAACTGCATGGGGACTCACAACCATCTATACTGGGATCTTATGCTCTCTTCTGCCCTGTAAGTGTATCTGAAGATAGAGCACTCATAGACGTGAAATCAATCTTCTCAAAAGCAAGTGTGAGTGCCTGTATGAATGTGTGTGCACCACATGTGTGCCTGGTGCGTGTGAAGGGAAGAAAGTATTGGATCACCTGGAACTGGAGTTATAGGTGGTTGTGAGCTGCAGTGTGGAATGGGTTTGTTTTGTTTTGTTTTGTTTTTTAAAGATTTATTATTTATTATTTATACAGTATTCTGCCCGCATGTACACCTGCACACCAGAAGAGGGCACCAGATCTCATTATAGATGGTTGTGAGCCACCATGTGGTTGCTAGCAATTGAACTCAGGACCTTTGGAAGAACACACAGTGCCCTTAACCTCTGAGCCATCTCTCCAGCCCCAGTCAAATGCTGACCAGCTCTCCAGCCCCTCTTAGGGCCATTTTTTCATAGCAAAATATACCTAGTATTCATAGTTCTGATTGTGTATTCAGAAAACATAAATGTGGAATAGTATGTATGAAATACTGGATTAAATGCAGGAAATTAGCTGATATAATTGAGATTTTTAGGTTGAGGTGCCTTGTATATCCAAGCCTTACTATTTATCTTCTCCTATGAGCTTTTTTTAAAAAAAAAGCTTTATTTATTTTATGTATATGGATGTTTTCTCTGCATGTACATCTATCTGCACATAAGAGGTCATCTGATCCCATGAAGCTGTAGTTATAAATGGTTGTGAGTCATCGTGTGAATGCTTGGAATTGAACTCAGGACCTCTGAGAGAGCAGCCAGTGCTCTTAACTGTTGAGCCATCTCTCTAGCCTTCATATGGCCTTTTAAATTAACACTCTTCTTGCAAAATTTAGCCAATTAAATATAATCAATTAAAACATCTTTCTGCTTTCAGTAACATAAATTGTGGAATACACTACCTAGCTATCTATCTACTTATTTATTTATTTTGGTTTTTCGAGATAGAATTTCTCTGTGTAACAGCCCTGGCTGTCCTGGATTCGCTTTGTAGACCAGGCTGGCCTCGACCTCGGAGATCTGCCTGCGTCAGCCTCCAGAGTGCTGGGATTAAAGGCATGTGCCACCACGCCCAGCTCTGCCTAGCTTTTTAAAACACCCTCACAGCTATTTCCATAGGAGGAACAAGAGGCATCTGAAAAGTCTGTAGGCAGGTGATTTGGTTCTGAGACATTCCAAGCAGAATTAACTCGGGGCTTGCTCTGCCAGAAGCTGACTTGTGGTGCTAGTTATTTGGACTGCCTCTTGTTTTTTATGTTAGGCTCAGTGTATGATAGGAACAGAGAGGTCATAAAAAGGGCATGAGATTACTGTGTTGATATTTAAAATATAGTCTTTTCTTGTGATGGAACTGCTTTAAAATGTTTTATCTTCTGATATTTCCTACTTTGTTCTTTTTAAAAAATATATTTATTTATTCATTTATGTGTATGAGTGCTCTGTCTTCATGCACACCAGAAGAGGGCACCAGATCACATTATAGATGGTTGTGAGCCACCATGTGGTTGGTGGGAATTGAACTCAGGACTTCTGTAAGAGCAGTCAGTGCCCCTAATTGCTGAGCCATCTCTCCAGCCCCCTACTTGGTCCTAAAATGCTTATAGTAAATCACATTTCTGTTTTACAGACATGTTTTTCTTACCATCTTAAGTCTGTGTTTTTGTTTGTTTGTTTCTGAGACAAAGTCTGATGTAGCTTAGACTGGCCTTGAACATCTGGTCTTTCTTCTTCCATCTCCCAACTGCTGGGATTAAAATTATATGCCACTGCACAAAGCAAATTTGAATTATTGTTATTATTATTGTTTTCAGTAAGCCATATAGTGGAGAGGGCAGCCTAAGCTTGAGTGAAGCAGCCCTGAGTCCTCAGGGCTGCTGGATCGCGACTCATCTCAGGACAGTGACAGTAGATGAGAGCCAGGCCTGCCTACCTGCAGCTGTGGTACATGGCTCTTTTCAGTTTCCTTACCAAGGGGCCTGTGTCAGATGTGAGCTTTTGTGGTATTAATGTGAGTTCTTTAAGTTGTATACTGTTTTCACTGTATAGTTGTATAGCTTTGTTTTTAAGTAATGATTCAAGTAAATAATAGCTTACTTCTCCCGTTTTTCTGTTTTCAGGCTTCTCTACAGTTTAGCCTTCAACGCCAGGTTTTTGAGGCACCTTTGGTTTCTCATCTCTTCCATGACAACACAGATGATCACAGGGTATGTGCTATACAGGCTTACAGATTGAGCCTAAGGGCATGGAAAGTGGCAGCTTAAAGGAAGTGTTATAAGGGCATTTTTAATTATTGCTTAAACTTGTTCTGTCATGTTAGGAGATTGTATTCCAAATGGCCTTAATTTCACACGTACACTCCCCCCTCCCCCGCCAAAAAAAGAAAAATTAGTGCCTAGTTTTACATTTAACTTACCTATAAACTTGGTTAGAATGTGGCTTTTATCTGAAGGGACATTTGTTTTTAAAATTTGAGGCATTGGGGTTTTTTTCTTTTTGAAAAATTTACTTCATTTTATGTGTATAGGTGGTTTTGCTTTTGTTTGTTGTTGTTGTTTTGTTTTTTGTTTTTCGAGACAGGGTTTCTCTTTGTAACCTTGGCTGCCCTGGACTGGCTTTGTAGACCAGGCTGGCCTCGAACTCACAGTGATCTGCCTGCCTCTGCCTCCTTGAGTGCTGGGATTAAAGGCGTGCGCCACCACACCAGGCACGTGCAGGTGCTTTTACCTACATGTATGTTTGTGTACCACATGTATGGATTGTATTTATAGAGGTCAGAAGCTGGAGCTGCTGGTGGTTGTGAGAGTCAAGCGCCAGTGCTCTTCACTGCTGAACTGTCTCTCCAGTTCTTGTTCCCCTGCTCTTGGTTTTAGTTTTGTTGTTGTTTTGGTTATTGTTTGTTTCTTTGTTTTTAATAAAGCAAAAACCACAGTTTCACTTTGCAGCCAGTGGCTTGGAAGTCCTGCCTCAGCTTCTGGAGTAGTAGCACCCGTCATATCCGAAAATCTAATGCGAAGGGAGTTTTTCTGAATTACTTTTATGTTTCTCATTGAATCTTACTGATTCTTACTTGAATTAGAGTTTTTCTCAGCCCACTGTGTCTAGCAGAGAGATTAGAGACACCTAGATTAGATTCATACTTAGAAATTTTAAAATAAAAGGTTTTGGTGCATTTAAATCCTTCTGACATGACCTTGACTTTCATGAACAACAGTTTACTTAGGGCAAGAGGAGATTGGAGATCATTAGAACAGGAAATTATCATCGACCTATGCGTACCTCAGCTTAGCAACAGAGATACTAGTATGCTCAACTTGATAATTGCCTGTTTGTTTACGACATTTGTCTTTTGGTGAGGAAATGGAGTCATGATGTGTGAAAGAAAAATGACACTGTTAATTATATTAAATTATTAATGCTGTTTTACAATGGGTAAAGTTATATAGGCTTTTAAAGGTACTTGAGAATTTTGAGTTTCTTGTTACTTATTTAGTTTATTAAATTCCTTCCAGGAACATAAACAATGTAATAATATATTCCTAGTTAGCATCTCATCATACCACTTTTGGGAGTAAAATTAAAAACAAAACACCTGATTTTCTGAAAATGACAGTGAATTTAGTCAGAGGATAGTTTCACAGCAAGACTAGTTTAGCTGGGAGACCTGGATGAGACCTGGGAGGCTGCCTCGTTGTCTTATCAGGTAGCCAGGAGGTGCCAGGCCCAACTGAAATGCAGCCTGTTCCTCACCCTAGGCCTTTCAAGTGCTGAGATTAAAAGCACCACTGACTGTGCCCACGGACAGATGTTTTGCAAGACCTATTTTTATTCAAGTGTGTTATTTCCAATATTTCCTGTTGAAATAAGACAGATTTACTGAAGCTGAAGCTACTGACAGCCAGCAAACAGGCAACTCTTTACCAAAGGTAGCAACAGGCTACTCTGCTTGTTGTCACTGTACTGTCTGCAGAGGGGCCCCCTCAGGATGTCTGTAAACAAGAGTCCATTCAGCAGGAAAAACTAAAAACCCTTCAGTAGGGGGAGGGAGTAGTCACCACACACAGGTACAAATCCTTATTCTGAGGGTGGATTCATGTGATGGCTCATTGTTATCTGTAATTCACCTGGTTTTTGGTGTCTTGCCTATCACATTAAATTGTAGATGTTTTATTTGCTTCCAAGTTTGTTGAGATTGACCTGATTTCAGAAGGATGTTTGAGTTGGTGGTTTTAACAGGAAGAATGGCCTTTGTTTCATTTGTCCCTGGCTGTAGAGTCCACTAGTGCACTGGTGACTCTTCTTCCAAGTTCCATTTTCCATCATTCAAGTGAGAATGATTAACTTCTTTTGCCCACCTCCTGGAATTAAAAGAACAAGTAAATTAATGTTGGTTAACAGCCTTATTTGCCTGCCTGCGCGATTCTGCCATGGCTTATGGTAGTGTAAGGAACATGATTCACAGCAGGAGCGATCCTTAAGTGCTGATTCAGCACTGCTTACTGTAGAAAACACTGGCCACCCAACAAGTGTGTAACACCTGTTCCCTTAACTAGTATATGCTCCTTGGTTTTATGTGATCTTTGTGGGCGGCCTGGTGGCACAGTGAAGACTCATTCAGGAAATATATGCAGCATCCTGTTATGGCAGTACACCAGTGAAGAAACAACTGTGCATTCTGTCAGCTCTCAGCTTTCCTGGCTTTGGTAATAAAA
The DNA here is from genome assembly GCF_964271855.1 of Acomys minous. Lineage (NCBI taxonomy): Eukaryota > Metazoa > Chordata > Mammalia > Rodentia > Muridae > Acomys > Acomys minous. The sequence goes on from NC_140487.1 coordinate 43,446,358, forward strand.
TTGGACAGTATGTATGTCTGCATGGATGCAGTACCCAAGGAGGCTAGAAGAGGCCATCAGATCCTCTGAGACTAGAGTTACAGACTGTTGTGAGCGGCACAGAGCTCTTGTTCTCATTCTAGAGATTTCCTCGGAGGCAGCACCATGCATATTCAAAGTCCCATCTGCATCTACCTCACTCAGCAACCCAACCCCCAGCCCTCCTGAGTCCTCCTCCTCCCACCACCCAACCCCCAGCCCTCCTGAGTCCTCCTCCTCCCACCACCCAACCCCCAGCCCTCCTGAGTCCTCCTCCCCCCACCACTTACAAACATGGACAGGAGAAACAAGTTTCTCCCCACAAGAAGTAAAAGCTGAAGGTTCTAACTTGGCTTCAATGTAGAACTGTTACAGACCTTCCTGAAAGCAAGGGGCTAGGTAAAATGTTCTGCCTGCCATAGATGTTGGCCTTTTTAAAAATGTAAGTCCAGGAAGAGGGGATAATTTTCCATGCAGGAACCAAGTCTTCATCTAAAACTCTGCAGGGCTTTGGCATGGGACTATGTCCACTCTCAGTAGCTGCCCATTGCTGCAGGGGGCAGGAACAGGAACACACCAAAAAGGTTGATCTGGTAGGCTCTCTTGTCTTTTCTGGTGCCAGTTACTAACATGTCTTTTCTTGAGGGAAACGTTTCCTTCCTTTAAGTTAATTTTATTTTTAATGTAAATTTGTTCTTTACTAAATATATTTATCTGATGTCTTAATTCCTAAGCTAAAACTCCTTTACTCCCTACTTTAGGTCTATGGTGCCATTGCTTCAGGTGATATCAAGGGGTTCACCCATGTCTTTTGAAGATTCTAGTCGAATCATCCCACTCTTTTACCTCTTCAGCTCCTTGTTCAGTCATTCGTTGATTTCCATACATGACAATGAATTTTTTGGTGATCCTATAGAAGGTGAGAATTTTGAAAAATGGGTTTGAAAGGCTGGCACTCAGGTGTGCGCGCTCTCTCCTCTCTCTCCCTCTCTCCCTCTCTCTCCCAGCCCCCGCCCCCTCCTTACCTCTCCTTCTCTAAGTTTTCATGTGTATATTGGAAAAAAAAACTGGTGGAAAATTGGGTTGTTTTAGTTGTAGGTCAGAGACAATCATCCATGATGCCTTTCACTCTGGAGGAGTTAATCCTGCTGTCTCGCTGCCTTCGAGATGCCTGCTTGGGGATTATCAAGCTAGCATACCCAGAAACAAAGCCAGAAGTTCGAGAGGAATATGTTACTGCTTTTCAGAGTATTGGGGTCACTACTAATTCTGAGATGCAACAGTGCATACAAATGGAACAGAAGCGATGGGTTCAGTTGTTCAAGGTATGTGGCATGTTGGAGAATGAATCAAGCTCATGTTTCTGCTTAGTTCCTTTCAGAAAAATAGGAATGTGATGGTTGATTTCAGACATAACTTTTAATTTGAAAAACTTTTAAAGCCTTGTTTTTATTTTATATCTGCTTTCATTTTAAATCATTGCTTTTGTGTTGATGAAATGGGTCAGTATAGGTAAAGGTTCTTTCTACCAAGCCTGGAGACATGTATCACACACAGTGAAAGGAGAGAACTGACTCCCAAACACTGTCTTCTTTCACATAAATGTTACTGCACAAAAGGAAAAATAAAAATCTTGCTTTCACATTTAATACATATGTAAAATGTCCTTGACCAGCTGAAGTAATATAAAACGTGTTAAATATTTTCATTTTTAAGTCAGAGATCTTTTCTTGGTAGTAAAAATCATTTTTTAATCTTTTATAGGGTGGAATTATAGAGGTAAAATTAGTCATAGTTTTTGATTCGTGCTGTATATAAATTACTCCAGAATGTGTTTATTTCTAACCATAGAGAAAAAGAAGTTATGGGGTACCATGCCTGGAGTGCTGGCAGGAGTGGGGTGACTTGGGGTGGGAAAAAAAAGAGCAGGGAAATGGTGCTTGACTCTGACCCCCATGCAATTTCTGCTGCAAACACATCTAGTCAGCTAAAATTGCTCATTAAAGGAGTGAGTGCAGAAGAAATGCATCTTCCAAATTGGATGCTAGATTTACAGGCCGTTTAGTACCAGCGACCTCTCGAACACTAATGTTCCATGAGAGTCATCAGCTGTCCCTTCAGGTCTTTTATCACTGCTTTTGTCAAGCTATCTATTTAATTGAAAGAAGTTAATTGAATGAAAATGATCAACTAAGCTTGTATTAATATTGCTAATGGAACTTTCTTCTTGGCCATGTTTGGAGAAAGATGTCAAACTAGACTTTAGGAAAGACCCATTAATGCTTGCACTTAACCTGATGGGCTAATTAAGGACTGCTTATTCATCCTACAAGTCTATGAGAGTCTCTCTGCAGCCCATTCTGCCTGATGTTACAACACATTTCACTTAGAAGCATGAGCATTAGCAGCAGTGAAAGTAACTGATAATGTTTTGATTGTGTGAATACAGGACTAATGCATCATTGAATTCATAATTTGTGCAGATTGATGTAATACATGTTTGCACAATTTCTTTTAATCACCTCTCTGCATTTCTAAGTAAACCTTAAAAGTTGCCTATTGAGCTCTTCCTTGAAGATGGGCTATTTTGCACCTTTTCTAGGTTACAAATAAGCTGTCTCACCTATTTCAGACTTGGAGTGCTTGTGTAGACATTCATGGACTTGGGCCATATGGTAGCGTGTATATTTTCTTGTCTGTGTGTAATTAAGCTCTGGGAGCTTTTCTAGTAGCATTCCCCTTCTGTGGGACACCAGGTTTTGTGTAACTTCACTGTTTCACAGTTCCTACTAGATATTTTATAATTTCATATGGCAGTCTTATCTTTGGGGCTTAGGAATGAATATCTGAATTTAATAATGCCACATGAGAGATTTTTTTTCACCCTGACACTATTCTGTTTTGCTTAAACATTAAATAAAAATTTTGTGGAACCAAGGGCAGTGATGCATGCTAGTAATTCCAGCTCTTGGGTTGCTGAGTCAGAGTGATTACAAGCATGGGCTATAGTGACTTCAAGGTGAATTAATCAAGACCCTGTCTCAAACACCCTCCCCATGAAGAGGCAGTAAATCCTTCTTGATATGTCTTTGTATCTGGCTACCACATTTAATAGGCCTTATCAAGAGAGAGATTGAACCCAGGGCTTTGACCATGCTAGGTAAACATTCTACCACTGAGCTACATCCAAAATCCCAATTTTTTTTTTAAAAAATGGGATTGACTTATATTTGAAATTGTGTTTTAACAAAGACTTCGTCCTTAGAATAGAATCGTTTAAAGGATGCCTCCTATTTTATACCACCTGCTATGAGTTAGACTCTTAAAAATAATACAAAGTAGTATGACCCATGAGTGATCAACTGCTACTAGCTTTTCTTATAGGAAAAAATGACTTTTATATAAAATACCGCAAATAGTAGGGAGTTGTCCCTTTTTCCTAAAAGCAAGCATTACCTGTCTGTTCATATGTTAATGATTCTATGTGGGAGATGTTGACTGTTGCACAAAGCCATCCATGTACCGTTTATGTGTATTACAGTACCAAATTAAAGTTGAACAGTCACAGTAAAACTAACCAAAAGATGTGAAAGCATTTGCCTTTAATTTCTGGCTTTCTGTTGAGTGACAGAATTGTAAACACTAAGTCTTAACTTCAGTGCAGACCATTTTCATTTTTCAGTCAGAGATGATCTTCTTGAATTAATTTGTGTGAGTGGCTGTTGGCTGGTCACAGGACACAGAATTTAAGTGCTTAAAGTCATTTTACTTGTCACTGTAAGAAGTAAGGTTGGTTCCTAAGTTCTGCATCAACGTTGTTGAAACAGATCATGCATTTATCAACTTTATAAACTTCTTTTTGAAGTGTAATTTATGGCTATAATTGCTTTAACCCAATGCAGAGGCAGTAAATCCTGCTTGATATGTCTTTGTATCTGGCTACCACATTTAATAGGCGTTATCAAAGGCAGTGTGTCAGGGGCAGGCACATGGATGTGCATTGCCACATAGAGAGCAGAGTGTGCCATGGTAGATGAGTCTTGTCTTGATTGTTGGTTTGTACTTCCTATTTGGGAAAAGAAAATGTGGTGGACCTGTGTATCCCAGACCTCAGGAGTCTAAAGCAGTTTGGTCATGGGACATAGAAAAACAAAGTTAAGATTTGCCTATTAGCTTCCTCTGCTAACTATCCCTCATACTGTAGGCCTAGTCAAAAGTTCATGTCTAAAGAGGTCCTGTGCCACAGTGGGGAAGCTGCGGTTCATTGCTAACTGAACATAATGTTCAGTTACTTCTAAATATACGCCTATACAATACTGCTGCTGTTACCTTTAGTCAGAAAAGCTGCTCTTTGCAGTGATAAGCAATTACTTCAGAGACTCATAACTGGCCAAATTACTGAGAATAAATGACCCATAAACGGGACATTCATATCTGTCCTAGGGTTTCTTTTTTGTTGTTGGTTGGTTGGTTTCTGGGTTTTGAGTGTTTTTAGTTTAGTTTTGTTTTTTTGAGACAGGGTCTCTCTGTGTAGCCTTGGCTGTCCTAGACTCTCTTTGTAAACCAGGCTGGCTTTGAACTCACAGTGGTGTACCTGCCTCTACCTCTCTGAGTGCTGGGATTAAAGGCATGTGCCACCATGCTAGGCTTTAGTTAGGGTTTCTATTGCTGTGAAGAGACACTATGACGACAGCAGCTCTTATAAAGGAAAACATTTAGTATGGAGCTGACTTACAGTTTATCAGCATGATGGGAAACATGGCAGCATGCAGGCACACATGGTCCTGGAGAAGTAGGTGGAAGTTCTACACCTACATACAAAGGCAGCAGGAAGAGAGAGTAATACTGAGGTTGGCTTGAGCATCTGAAACCACTACGCAAGTTAGTGGCCACCTGAGCTTGATAAAGAGAGTTAAGGCCAAGACTGGCTTAAGATAAACCAGAAACATCCGCTTCACAAAGGACACACATAGATGTGATGTTGCAATTGGGCAGCATGGCCACCTTGAGAATTGATCAGCTCCAAAAGCACAGACAGGCAAGGTGAGTGGAGAAAACAGATGTAGTAGAGTGTGGTATTTCTCAGAATAACTAGAAAAAATATTCGCATAGTGACCGAATGAGCATCATTATAGCCCAGGTAAACTATTGTACTGCTAGAGATCTATCTTGAAAATCTAGCCAAGGGGCTGGAGAGATGGCTCAGTGATTACGAACATTTGTTCCTCTTGCAAAGGACCCAGGTTCAACTCCCAGGAACCACACGGTAGCTCCTTTATAAGAGAAGAGAGTCATTCTTAACCATTGAGCTCTCTCTCCAGTCTCCTGACCTCTTCCCCACCCCACCTCCCATTTTGTCTTTTAATTTTATTACAGGAAAAATTTTTACTATCTTTTTTATTAGTAAATATTTAATTTTTACATTTACATTTATATTATTACACACACGTATAATAAACTACTTACAGCAAGAAGAACCATGAAACAATCAGGAATTAAATAAATGTTACACTCTTAGTGTTTTGGCTATTTGTATTTGGCAGCCTTGAAGAAAACTATCTTTCTTGGTGTGTCTAAAATTCTGAATGTAAAGCAATATCTATCGTATCTCATCATTATCAACTTAAAACATCTGTCTAGACCTAAAAACATCTTAACCCTTAAACAGCTAAGGTTAATTGTAAAACTAAACTATCTGATCTTCAACCCCATCAGAGACTTGAGAAGGATAAAAATTAATTACTCGAATATACAAAGGGTGCAGGTTAGCAGCTTCCCAAATGAGAAGAACCCATTTTGTTTCTTGACACAGAGTTTCTCTGTGTAGCCCTGGCTGTCCTGGAACTAGCTCTGTACACCAGGCTAGCCTTGAACTCACAAGTATACGAGCCTCTGCTTCCCGAGTGCTGGGATTAAAGGCATATGCCACCACCATCTGATGAATCATAGGCTCCTTCGTGGTAGAAGGCACAAAATGACTCTCCCCGCTCCCCCAAGTTAGGGTCACATGACTTCATTTTAAAAAGAGCACTTTGTATATGCACCCGTGTTGTTGCTTTTCTGTTTCTCTTGGCAGACAACTGGTTTGTTCCTCCAGCATGTTCTTGTGGTCCTTGAAGGAAGATGTTTTTAAGCTGGAAAAGGTCACATCCCAGTGGTGAAGCACTTACGCCAGTGTCTTCTGGTTAGTGGTGCTGCCTACTCTGTGAGGTGTTAGTCACTGAGTTGTTTGTATGACACAGCCCTGTCGTTCCTTTTCAGGTTATCACCAACCTAGTGAAAATGCTGAAGTCTAGAGACACAAGGAGAAATTTCTGTCCTCCAAACCATTGGCTGTCAGAACAAGAGGATATCAAAGCAGATAAAGTTAGTGGAATATCTCCCTAATAATATGTTTCATTAAAGATGATTTCTTAGCTTTTTGTTTTTCTGGGGAGAGTAAGCCTGTTTAAATAATTTTGACTCTGCAGTTAATTTAGGTATCAATGTTGTCTGTAGTGCTAACTCTTGGTCAAAGGGCAAGATATGTAGCAACAGCATTGGCCTCGAGTTTGTCCTGATAATCACTATTTTGATTGCACTATTTTTTTGTCTTAGGTTGGATTGAAGCCCAATAATTGTCTATTTGAGTTGAAAAAATTATTTTTAGTAATACTACAATAAAAGTATGTTCATTAGTTAAAATAGATGGGCTTTATCCTAGGCTGTCTGAAGGGGCAGGAACAATTGACTATTACTAAGATTTGAACCTAAAGCAGACTGAATCTTCCAGACCATCAGAATAAGGGTGCATCAGATGCTCTCAAACAGTCATCACTGATGCATTTTAGAACCCTTGAGAGTGGAAGACAGTGCAGAGATACAGGAGAAACAGGGACACCGGTGCTGCAAGGAACAAAAATAGTGTGGCAGGACATTGGAGACATGACTGGTGTTCCCAGGGACAAACTATCTTCAAGTTGAGCCTGGGGCCTCCATCTCTGCCCATTGGCAGAGTCTGCAAATGGGCAGATCTTGCAAAGTGAACAGCTCTGGGACCCGGGCAGGGACTCTAAAGGAAATTTCCCACTAACACAAAAGAGCTTTTGCATGGTGGTAGTTCTAGGTCTGAAGAGTGGTGATCTGTCACAGTAGAGGCTGCTGGGGTATGAGGAAAGGTCAGGGACTCCTGAGAAGCCCCTCTTCCCAGATATGAACACTGCCCTAGAAAATCTGAGTAAATCTGAAAATAGCTGCATGGACTGGCCTTATAGAGTAAGTCCACAAATTCACAATGGTATTACAGAGAAAAAGACCTTCATCCATCAATTTTAGAGAGTGTGAAGGAACCATGTCATTCTGAAGACTGTTCTAGAAAGAAAGAATAAACATTTGACTTGCCTCTCCAAGGCTATCTATCTAGATAGCATTGATGTCTTCCTATTAAGCATTTCTTCCACATAATGGGTGCCCTACTTCATAGGTTCAGGGGAGGATGTAACATGCACCACACACATTGGCCCTACTACTGCTCTAAGCCTCTTCGGGTACCTCTGCAAGTATTGAGTATGACCCAGACTATAAGCCAAAGTTTGTATGTTCATGAAAAAAAAAATTTACAAAGGCCAAAACTAAGAGGTTAGAAGAAATTACAGATTTAAAAGCTTAAGAGAAAATCCTTTATGCTTATATTACTTGAATACTCATTCAGCCAAATTAATTGGAAATAAAAAGCTTTAGAGGAGATAGGTAAATATAATATTTGTTACTTTTTCCATGAGATATGCTCTTTTCATAATTATATCATTATGTTAATTTACTCTGTCCAGACACTCAACAGTTCACTTTGAAGTAGTTAAGGCTAACATGAGAGTTAGCTTGGACTGGACAGGGATAGACAGACATCTCTTTAAAAGAGTGTAGGTTTTAGTCTGCTTAGTTGCCACCAAGCAGTACTGGGGCAGAAGGAAATGCTGACAGCAGCAATTGATTCCCACAGGTCACCCAGCTCTATGTACCTGCATCTAGACATGTGTGGCGGTTCAGGAGGATGGGCAGGATTGGCCCACTGCAGTCCACCCTGGAGGGTAAGTTCTCCTCGGTTGTCACTTTTCTTTCTTTCTTTCTTTCTTTCTTTCTTCTTTTTTCTTTCTTTTCTTTTTCTTTTTTTTTTTTTTAGACAGGGTTTCTCTTGTAGTCTTGGCTGGCCCGGACTTGCTGGCCTTAGTGCTGGGATTAAAGGTGTGTGTCACCACACCTGGCTGGTACTTCTTTTCACAAGGGTGAATACTCAGCAGCATTCACCGCTTTTACTGTTGCTCTGTGATTTTTTTTTTTAATTTATTATGTATACAGTGTTCAGCCTGCACGTACACCTGCAGGCCAGAAGAGGGCATCAGATCACATAGATGATTGTGAGCCGCCATATGTGTTTGTAGGGAATTGAACTCGGGACCTCTGGATGCATAGTCAGTGCTCTTAACCTTTGAGTCATCTCTCTAGCCCAGCTCTGATTTTTACTGAACACCATACACACAGAATATTCATCATTCCAATAAAAATCAGCTTGTGTTTCCTGGTGGACAGATAGAAAATAATTATTATCCACCTTTTCTGAAAGGTGGAACTGCAGGATAAGCAGCATAAATAAGGCAGTGGTGTTCTGTGGATCATAGCTGTTTCTTTTGATTGTTCTATAGAATTCCATTGAGCCGCCATAGCATATGAAGGACATTGGGTTATGTCAGTCTTTGGTGATTATAAATGTTGCTGCAGTCATTTTCTTCAGTACCATAACCCCTGATAGGTTTTTCATGCTTCAGTAAATAACTCCCTTCCCATGTTCTTAATAAGCAACTCTGGTTAAACAGGTAAAATGAGACATGAAAGTGAAGAGGGAGACTAGTTGTGAGGAAAGTGGTCAGTGAGAGTGGAAAGATAAAAGAGGATGATGGGTTATGAATATGATCACCATAGATTGTATACATGGTAAAATTGTCAACTTTTTTAAAAATAAAAATGTGACCTTTTAAGAAGGTACATGGTAGACTGGGGATGTAGCACAGTGGTAGAACTTAACCTGGAACAAACTTTGCGTTTCATTCCTGGATCTACAATGACGATAACTCAATGTGATTTTATTGTTTGGTTTGGTTTGGTTTGGTTTTTCGAGACAGGGTTTCTCTGTTATCTTGGCTGTTCTGGACTTGCTTTGTAGACCAGGCTGGCCTCGTACTCACAGTGGTCCACCTGCCTCTGCCTCCCAAGTGCTGGGATTAAAGGTGTGCGCCACCACGCCTGGCTCTCATTGTGATTTTAATCTGCGTTTCCCAGCTGACTAATGGTATTTTGGGGGCTTGTTTTTAAATTACTGCATTTGGAGAATTTTTAATGTTACAGATATAGTTTCTTTATCTGTTATAAAATTTGCCACTATTTGCCCCCCACCCCACCCCTGACACCCAGTCTCTCAATAGGGTCTCTCTCGATGTAGTCCTGACAGTCCTGGAACTCACTCTGTAGACAAAGCTGGTCTCCAACTTACAGAGATCCCTCTGCCTCTCAAGTGTGGGGATAAAGGGTGTGTGCCACCACCACCCAACTATAAGGGAATCTTAAACTGTTAAAAATTATTCAGATTTTGTGGTTTTGTTTTTCATTCAAATGAGTTTGAAAGAGTTAACTGTGACTCGTTGTGCCAGGCTGTTTTCTTAGTGTTGGGAGAGAACAGGGCCTAATGTTACTAGTTAAGTACTAGGCCTGTAAGATACGGATTAATAAAGCAACAGTTTTCTTTAATTCTGCTAGCTTCAAAAATAATTGACACAGAGATACTATGATTTATTTTACAAGCTTAAAGAATTGGAGCTGGGCAGATGTACGTGAGAATGTACTCATCTGGATGAGATCCAGATCTTGGGGGCCAGTAATTAGCATTAGAATACATAACACCAGACTAGTCCCTAGCAATTCCCTCTTTTTGTCAAAATAAAAAGACTTTCTCTTACAATAATAAACTCCATATAGTAAGCAAATATGAAACAATTATGAAAACTATCATGTAATAATTACATTTACAATGTCCAGTCTTTGGTACCCTACAATCAATCCTACCTTGATGAGTTCAGAGTTCTGTATCCAAATTATTTTTATCACAGTGTGAATTTAACAACCTAAAAATTCTATTTAGACCTATAAATATCCTTTTAAAACATTTTCTAAATGCTAAACAACTTAAGCCTAATTGTGAGACTAAACTGTTTAGTTTTCAACCCCATCTAAGACTTGAGAGGGAAATAATGTTACCTAAGTGTGTAGGAAGTGCAGGCAAAGCTTCTAATACAAAGAAATAAGAGTCAGTTGACTGCCTGGTAGGTCACCCAAAATCTCTCTATCATATTGGAGTACATACATCCTCAGCCTTTTGGCCCAGTATATCTGGCAGACTTAATTGTGAAGCCGGGGATATTGACAGACTTGCTTACCTTGTCTTGGCACTTGCCCCCGCCCCATACCCCCACAGCATGTTATCTGCAGTTGAGTAGGGGTGGTTTTACCCAGTGGCTAGCTTGACATTTTGGAAGCAACTCCACTTGGAGGTCTTTTGATGCTCATAGCTTCTTTGAGGTAGTGTAGGGTTGCTGCTAGAAGCTGACTTAAGTAAAAAAAAGGTTTTAAATTAAAAAACCATTTTAAAATGCCATATTTTGCAGGTCTTTGAGATTTTTGAAGACCTCTGTCTGTCTGTCTGTCTGTCTGTCTGTTTATCTATCGTAAATCTGATCACGTAAACATTGCTTCTTTCTAGCTAGTTACTATGCGTTAAGCCTAAGATACATACGTAAAAAATAGACGAGTATCTGACATGACCACGAGCTAGATTGATTAATCATTAATTTGTATTACTTAATTATTCTAAACAGTGTGTAATAGCAGCTTATAAAAGTCTTGGAAGTAAAACTTGTATTTACAAATGAGTTATATAGGGGCTGGAGAGATGCCTCAAAGGTTAGGAGCACTCACTGCCTGCTCTTTACCAAAAGTTCTGAGTTAATTCCCAGCAACCATGTAGTGGCTCACAACCATCTATAAATGAGATCTGATGCCCCCTTCTGGCGTATAGGCACACACGTAGGCAGAACACTGTATAATAAATAAATAAATAAATAAATAAATAAATCTTTTTAAAATAAATAAATAAAACACATTCTATAGGCCCAATACCTCATATCAGACTAGAATGTATGTATGTGTATCAAAATTAACCTTAAATTTTGCATTAATATACAAAATTCTATATCAATATTTTAAAAATAACCTTATTGGAGAATAACAGTTAAAGCTCTAATTGAAGAATAGATTTAATAATTACTTTTTTTAAAATTTCCTTTTATCTTATTATCCCTATATGATATTCCTATATTCCCCATTCTTCTCCTCAACTCCTATCCCTTTACCTAAGCAAAAGAGAGAAATCCTTGAGTCTAAATTTCGATGCCTTGTTTTTTCTCTGTTTAACACCATTAATAACTTTAACCAACCCATTGCATTTCAAAGGTGTAACTCCCTTAAGAGAAGCCATGTTCAGATACTAATTAATAAAGCAACAGTTTTCTTCCTTCCCTTCTTCCTTCCTCCCTACCTTCCTTCCTTTCTGGTTTTTTTTGTTGTTGTTTTGGTTTGGTTTGGTTTGTTTTTTTGTTTGTTTTGTTTTGGTTTGGTTTTGGTTTTTTGAGATAAGGTTTCTCTGTGAAGCAGAGCCCTTGCTGTCCTGGCTTTGTAGACCAGTCTAGTCTCGAACTCACAGAGATCTGCCTGCCTCTGTCTCTGGAGTGGTGGGATCAAAGGGTACCACCACGCCCAGCACAACAGTTTTTTTTTAACCCTGCTAGCTTCCAAAATAATTGACATAGAAGGACTATGATTTATTTTACAAGCGTAAAGAACTGGAGCCGGGCAGATACCAACTCTCTAAGCTATTTAGCTATCTCTCAGCTACATAACACAAATTACTTGCCAATAAGTCATCCTTTCTGAGCTACATCTGCTCCGTCAGGCCACACCCTCTTCTCCATCTTCTGCTCCTTCTGCTACATCGTCCTCCTGTCTTGCTCCCTGCCCAAACCCATGAACCTAACTTTTGCCTACCTCTCTTCTGCCAAGCCACAGGCTTCAGCATTTTTACTAATCAATCAACTTTAAATTAGTTACAGCAAGGTTTACACAACAAAGACAGTTATATATGAGAATGTGCACATCTGGGTGGCAACCAGATCTTGGGGCCAGCATTAGAATACATAGTACCAAGCCAGGCCTGATGGTGTATTCCTTTAATCCAGCACAGGTAGAGGCAGGCTGATCTTTGTGAGTTCAAGGCTAGCCTGGTCTACAAAGTCTAGGACAGCCATGGCTGTCAACACAGAAAAGCGCTGTCTGAGAAAACACTTAAAAAATAGGGTAGTAGGGGAGAAAAGAATAATACATAGTACCTGACCAGCCCCCAGCATAGGCCCACTGGACACACAGCCTTCTAGGCACCTTGCCGTGCATGCTACCCACCCCAGAGGAAAGGGAGAGTACAGGGACCTCCCACTTTAGCTCTCACATCTTGGGCCTCACCCTGTGAGTGCTAGCTGGGTTTGTGAGATGAGCAGACAACGGAAGATGATCACCCTTACCCAATCTGCATGTGTATCACTCACCTGGCTGGAATGACCTCAGAGATTTCAGATTGGGCCTAAAGGGTGTGTTCATGGAAGTAGAGAAAGGTAGAATCACTAGGATAGTTCAGATTCTTAGAATGATTTTATACACCCTTATTTTAGTAGCTGGCAGGGAATGGAAAGGAAAATACAGATGGACTCATGAGTTTTACTTAACATGTGTTTCAGTGGGTCTGGAGTCCCCACCCCTGTCTGTGTCTGAGGAACGACAGCTTGCCATCCTGACAGAACTGCCCTTTGTGGTTCCATTTGAAGAGCGAGTGAAGGTATGCCATTTAGACCCTGTGATGCTAACTGAACACAGATAAAACACAAGACTTTTAAAAATCGCCAATTACAGTGGCACAGACCTTTAATTCCAACACTCAGGAGGCAGAAGCAGGTGGGTCTCTGTAAGTTTGAGGCCAGCCTGGTCTACAAAGCAAGTCCAGGCCAAGCAAGGCTACACAGAAAAACCAAAAAGAAAAAAAAAAAAACCTAAAAATTCCAATTTCATCCTTAAAATGTAGCCAGATATTTCTCTGTATAAGCTAAAGCTATGCTTTCCCTTGTAACTAGTGTGGCAGCCTGTTAGACTAGAGATTTCTGATAGCGGGGCCTAATGAAGGTTGTTTAAACTATCAAAGTTTGCATTGTTACTAAAAAGGCCAATTTTTTGGTAAAGATACTTTTTGTACATTCATAAGAAAGTTACTATAACCATCACTGCTTTGAAAATGGGCAAGTACCTTAGCTTCTTGCCAGATGATTTTGAAAAAATGTTTAAAAGTTTGAATATATCTGTTTCCAGTTTAATTTAGACTGTTCTGTTTTACAAGAAACAGCTAAATTCTTTCAGGCATGAGCCTCAATATTTTTTAGGCCTTCATTCTTTGTTCAGGGCAAAAAAAAAAAAAAAAGACTGACCTAGGTCAGTGGTTCTCAACCTTCGAAATGTAGTTAGTTCCTCATATTGTGGTGACCCAACCATAAAATTGTTTTTGTTGCTACTTTGTTAACTGTAGTTTTGCTACTATTACGAATTGTAATATAAATATTTTTGGAGATAGAGGGTTGCCACCCATAGTTTGAGAACTGCTGCTCTAGATGTTCCAAAAAAAAAAAAATGCCAGCCCCCTCAGTACATGGTGATGCATGCCTTTAATCTTAGCATTGGAAGAAGCAGAGGCAGAGGCAGGTGGATTTCTGTGAGTTTAAAGTGAGTTCCAGGAGAACCAGGGACGTTACACAAAAAAAAACTCTGTCTCAGAAAAATACCAAACCAAGCAAACAAAAAATGCCAAAAGCCATAGTGCCCAACTCCTGAGCCCCCTCTACTGGTATTTCAACAATTACAGACATGAATTTTATTCTTGGGGGAAACATTCCCTCTAAGATAGCATACTGCTTTAAGACTTCACTACCCTCCTAAATAATATTTTTGACGTGCTTGTGTGTTTGCATGTGTATTCTGGAGTCCATGCAGAATTGGAGAAGAGTTTTTAGGAGTCTCTTCTCTCCTGTCATGCAGATCCCAGCTTGAACTCAGATCATAACTCTTGGCTGAAAGTGCCTTACCCCCTGGGTCATTTCAATATCAGAGGAAACAGCTTTAGAAATACTTAAATACTCATTTCTTGAAAAAGTTATTATTTGCTACCTTGTATATAAAAATTTATGCCGTAATTTATAGGGATACAAAGTTAAAGAATATTTAACAGTTTTGTTTACATTGCTTGTGTTTATACTAACAAGTCTTTTGGTTCTAGTAACCTTATAACTTTACCTTTTTGTTAGATCTTTCAAAGGTTGATTTATGCAGATAAGCAAGAAGTTCAAGGAGATGGTCCATTTCTGGATGGAATCAATGTCACAATAAGAAGAAATTATATTTATGAAGATGCTTATGACAAACTTTCTCCAGAAAATGGTACATAAATATATATGTAGTGTTCTTTGTGTGCCTGCATATGTCAGTGGGAACTTGGGAATTATTGTAGAAAATGATCATTGTTGCTGGCCATAGTGATGCATGCTTTTAATCTCAGTACTTGGGAAGCAGAGCCAAGTGGATTTCTGTGACTTTGAGGCCACCCTGTTCTACATATCAAGAAAGGAAAAAATAAAGCCAGTTGATGGTGGCACACACCTTTGATCCCAACACTCAAGAGGCAGAGGCAGGTGGATTTTTGTGAGTTCCAGGCCAGCCTAGTCTACCAAGTGATGTTTCGAAAAACCAGAAAAAAAGAAAATAGTTTTTTTTTAAAAAGTCCATTGAGCAGCTGCTGGGTGTGATGGTACATGCCTCTAATCTATTAGCACTAGGAGCCAGGGCTACATAAGGCTGTGTTTGTGTGTGTGTGTGTGTGTGTGTGTGTGTGTGTGTGTGTGTGTGTGTGTGTGTGTGTATAAAACAGTAGATGGAGTACTTGACTAACAGACTAGCATGGGCAAGGAACTAGTTTCAATTCCTTGGGAGGAAAAAAATTTTTTTTACCTGTTCATAATTTGTTCTATTGTTTGCTTGTTCTTTTTGTACTAAGGAGGAAACCCAGGTAAGTGTTTTACCACTGAGCTGAGCTTCCAGCCTTTTGTATGACTTTTTAAAAGTGAAATGTAATAGATAACATTTAGTAAATGTGAACTACCAACCAGTATTCCTAAAGTTGGTAGGTATCACAACAAGCATTTTATATTACCAATTTTTACTTTTAAAGGCAACCCGTTGTCCCTGTTCCTGTGTTGTGTCTTATTCCTTTGGCTGCCTATAGTTCCAAAAATGCAGGTGACGGCCATTTCATTCTGAGTTTTGTTCTTTCTGATAGATGGGGTCTCTCTAGTCCAGTCTGACTTAGGATCCATAATCCTCCTCTTAGCTTCCTGAGCACTGTGATAGTGGTTTTTAGTTTATATTTTTCATATAAATGTGTGACCAATTTTTAGTCACATTATATTAAAATAAGTGCTGTTGATTTTGTTGTGGTTTTTTTTCGAGACAGGGTCTCTCTGTGTGGCCTTAGCTGTCCTGTACTGGTTTTGTAGTCCAGGCTGACCTTGAACTCACAGAGGTCAATCTGCTTCTGCCTCCCAGAGTGCCAGGATTATAGGGTTGTGCCACTGCACCTGGCTCAATAAGTGCTGTTGAAATCTGTATTTCTTTCTTAAAAAAAAAAAATAGTTCTTCAGTAACTGTACTGTAAAGAAAATTGCACTTCAACCATCTGAAAGCCAGTGACACATGCTTTATATTGTTCTAATACTTGACACTCAAGAGTTAAATGCTGTATAGGAATAGTGTAAACTGAAGTATATCATACCCATGGTCTTACATACAGTCAGTGTTTGATCAGTACAGAGTATTCAGAATAAAAGCTCTGTCATCTTAGGTCCATGGTAGATGGGAAATCATAGTTGCTTCTCTTTGAGGGAACCACTTAATTTTCTCTAAGGAAAACTAAGCCTCAGGTTGTAATAATTTTCACTTCCCAACTGAAGAACAGATGTCAGTATGGTGACAATAGAAGAAAACTGGTGGCAGCAGTTCCCTGCTGTACTCAGGAGATGTGGTTTTACATAATGCATATTTGTCCTTTGAGCAGCTCAGTGCTCTCTCAAGCCCTGTGTGGTGAACTGTTTCAGTTTGGGTCTAAAGTCAGACTGAAATCCCCACTAGGACAGATTTCTCTTGCCCCAGGATTTGTTTCCAAATATTATGGATAAGAGAGATGAACATGGACTGGAGAGGTAGGTCAGAGGTTAAGAGCACTGGCTGCTCTTCCAAAGGTCCTGAGTTCAATTCCCAGAAACCACATGGTGGCTCACAGCCATCTATAATGAGACCTGGTGCCCTCTTCTGGCCTGCAGGCATACATGCAGCCAGAGCACTATATAATAATAAATAACATCTTGAGAGACCGGTTGGGTAGAGGGCGGGAGATGAACACGGGTACCTGGGGACTCGAGGGGGAAGCATGTTCTTGAAAACCTAAGAGTCTCTTTGGAATCCTTATAGCAGCTCATAAGTCAGCCCTCATTCATGCTTTATTATCCAATTTTGTGCTCTTGGTTACCTTATTAAATTTACCCTTGGCTAAGTGCACTCAGCAAATAGGTAGGCAGTGCCTTTTGAAATTGTAACTGAGCCTAGGAAGAAGTATAATTAGATAGGACAACATGAAAGGGTAAGTGAGTGTCATGACAGGAAGACTGGAGGAAGGGCTCTTTGAAGAGGTAGGCTGGAGCCAAGATGTTTGGGGGAGTTGATGCATAGGGCATGGGGCCTATTCAACTGCACACCTCTCTCCGAGGCCTCTGTAATTTTGGAGTGTATGTAAACTTTTGAGCCAAAGAGAGACTGTGTACTTGTACACGATTTTAATTGAACTCTGAAAGTTTTTCAGGTAGGCTTATTTTCTTAGGAATGAGCATTTTTAAACCATGAATAAAGGTTATTTGATATTTTGCTAGACAGATAATCTCAGAACATTTATTTTGCTTATAAGAAAAGGTTTGAACTGCTGTTTATTTACATACAATCAACTGATATGATTATTTCATTTATCATTTAGTCATTAAAGTCAATCAATCCTTTATTGGTGTTCATGATCTCATTTCATCTCAGAAACTTTCTGAACAATTTGAGTTAGCCCTTCACAAAGTTGATCAAGTGGAGCGTGGAGAAGCTGGTAGCAGATATTTACAGACTTAGCCTCACCCCTGGAAACCATGTGCTCTTTGTAGTTCTGTGTGGCAGTGTTACAGGACTCTACTATTTCTGTAGGAGTGCTTTGAGTACTGCGGGGTTGTCTTGCCGTAACTCTTGGTACACGTGTTCCACCAGTGCTCAGAGCAGCCTGCAGCCAGGGAGTCGTGCTGGGACACCTTGATGTCATTCCTAAGACTGCTTTCTTCAGGAAGTTGGTTTTAGTTCATTTAATTGGCAGAATTAATTAACTTTAAGTAAGGATAAAATCAAATTGATGTTTTTCTTAGGGTTCCCCCCCCCCCAAAACTTTAAAATAAAACCAAATGTTCCTAATTTGTTCTTAGAAATAAGTAGTGTCAAGATCCCTAACAGGCTAGATCTTATGCTGAAAGTGTTCGCATTCAATTATATATTGTGATTTTCATAAGTAAGCTTTCAGGAAATACAGAATCCTTGAGAAGCTATAGTCTGAGGATGGTCCTCAAAACCCTCAGTGTCAGAGCCCTTCTGCATTGGTGCTGAAGTTTAAGGAAGAGAGGCAGTAATGGCTTAGGGCAGCAATTTCTCATTCACAGTGTTTCCACATTTAAAACTTGGAAAAGTCCTTAATACTAGGTGTCAGATCACCTTCAAGGTAGAGTTATAAATACTTGTAAGCCACCTGACCTAGTTGTTGGGTCTCAAACTCAGGTCCTCTGTGAGAGTAGTTTGTGCTCTGTTTTGTTTTAAGACAGGATTTCTCTGTGTCACCCTGGCTGTTCTGAAACTCGTTCTGTAAACCAGACTGGCCTCAAATTCAGAGATCTACCTGAGTGCTGGTAGTATGTGCTGTTAACCACTGAGCCACCTCTCCTGTTCCTCCTCTGGAACTTGTGTTGAACATATTAACCAAAATAGATAGAAGCATCATGTTTGTGGATGATCAGTGAAAAGCTTGTTCTTCTCATGAGTGTAGTGAAGACCACAGAGAAACCTGTCTGAATGGATAACAGCCAGGGCTTTATAGACAGCTAGAGTATTTTAAATAATGTGGGACCCATTTTAGTATTAATCATGTGGATTAGAATAAGTCATTCTCGGCCTTATGATGGAACCTAGTACCTTTGTACACCTAAAAGGTTATGCAAACTTCCCAGCACACCTTCTAGAGGTAAATGGACAATGATAGCTTCTGTTACCCCTAGACAAGACGAAGAGCCACCTGCAGTCCTGCTGAGGTGGTTTGTTTGCCAGATTCCCATGGGAGATATGGATGTGTCCGTGCTGTTGGTCCAGGGAGTACCCTCTCTCTTGCCTGCTCATATTTAACTCTTTTCTAAACATAGTTTTTTTTCTCTAAGCTCAATCCTGTTTGGGGGGTAGGGTTTTTGTCTCTCTGCCCTCTACCCCTATTTAATTTTTCAGACTCAATTGGTTAAAAAAGTAATTTTTCCAACTTTGATTTATAGTTGATATTAATAAATGGCATTAAAAAGATCAATGTCCTTTTTAAATGACATTTAAATTTTTAGTTATTCTTTTTTAAAGACAGTATCTCTCTGCATAGTCTTGGCTGTCCTGGAACTCACTGTGTAAAGCAGGCTGGCTTCAAAAACCACAGAGATCCACCTGCTTCTGCCGCCTAAGTGCTGGGATTAAAGGCATGTACCACCATGCCTAGCCCAATTTTTAGACATTTTGATCTGGAAAAAAATGAAGTTTCCTGCAACTTAACAAATAATTTTTTGTTTGTTTTCTGTTTTTTGAGACAGGGTCTCTTCTCTAGGTAGCCCTGACTGTCTTGGAACTCTGTAAAACAGGCTGGCCTTGAACTCACTGAGAGCTTCCTATCTCTGCCTCTTGAGTTCTAGGATTAAAGACGTGCCTAACAATAAATAATATTTTTCAAAGATGTATTTATTTATTATTATGTATACAGTGCTCCTCATATGCACCGGCAGGCCAGAAGAGGGCATCAGATCTCATTATAGATGGTTGTGAGCTACGATGTGGTTTCTGGGAACTGAACTCAGGACCTCTGGGAGAGCAGTCAGTGCTCTTAACCTCTGAGCCATTTCTCCAGCCCAATAAATAATGTTTTTAAAAAAACAAAAACCTTCAACACAGAAGCAATGAAATGAAACAGATCTTTTGAAAAGAAAGGAGATACTTGTTATCTTTAAAGTATTAAATCCTGTTGTATGACAGAAGCATCCTTATAAAAACTTAAAGTTTCCTGTATCACAAACTAATTTACTTCTTAAATCATCTTGCAAGCTTTTGTTGCCTACAACCTCATGACGTGCATGTTTCAATTGTCAGAGTCATAAGCACACTCGGATTTCACATATTAAATAAAACTGCCCAATGTTCACCATGTCCTTGTAGTCACTAAAACTCAGCAAAGGTGGCCAGTGAAAGGCTCAACTACTTCTCAGGTTGAAGGCATGATAGTAAAAGTCTCTCCATTTTTCACTTACATATCCAGAATTAGAACATTGCTGTAGAAAATAAACAGCTGTTGGACCTGGAGAGATGGCTCAGTGGTTAAGAGCACTGCCTGCTCTTCCAAAGGACCCAGGTTCAATTCCCAGCACCCATATGGCAGCTCACAACTGTCTGTAATTCCAAGATAGTAAACTTTCACACCAATGCACATAGATTAAAACTAAATAAAATATTTTTTAAAAAAAGAAAAGAAAAAGAGAAACAGCTGCGTATATATTTCCAGATGATGAAACAGGATTGTCTTAGGGTTTCCATTGCTATGAAGAGACAACCATGACCACTGCAACTCTTATAAAGGACATTTAATTGGGGCTGGCTTACAGTTCAGAGGTTAAGTCTGTTATCATCATGATGGGAAGCATGGCAGCATCCATGCAGACATGGTGCTGGAGGAGCCAAGAATTCTACATCTAATCCAAAGTCAGCTTGGAGGAGACTGGCAGAAAGAGTCCCTCAGTCCACACTGGGTAGAGCACAGCATAGAAGACCTCAAAGCCCACTCCCGCAGTGACTCCACACTCCTCCAACAAGGCCACAACACCTGCCTAATAAGTGCCACTCCCTGTGGGCAAGCATTCAAACATAGGAGTCTATAGAGGCCAAACCTACTCAAACCATCACAAGGGTGGTTCAAAAGATACCAGTAGTTTGCTTCTTTCATGGATGCTAGCCTACTGTGAGTCTTCATACTAAATTTTTAGCTCTAGAAAACTGGCTTGGGCCAGGCGGTGGTGGTGCACACCTTTAATCCCAGCACTTGGGAGGCAGATGCAGGTGGATCGCTGTGAGTTCAAGGCTGGCCTGGTCTACTGAGCCAGTCCAGGACAGCCAAGGCTACAGAGAGAAATCCTGTCTCAAAAAAAAAAAAAAAAAAAAAAAAAAAAGAAAGAAAGAAAGAAGAGAAAACTGGCTTTTGCGTCCTTCAAATAAAAAACACAGTGTCTTCAGCTTATACTCTGGCTTGTCTTGTGAATCATTTTAGTGATGAGCTTTATAACAAAGTTGTTAGGACTCTTCTCTATCGCCTATTACTCTTATTGCCCCAAACCTGTGTCTCTTTAGAAAGAGTCTCTTTTTCCCTGTGTACCATGGGCACCTTGCCCTGTTGCCTAATTTTCCTCTTCAGAGATGGTGCATTGTTCTTACTCAGAATCTCTCTCCCACTAGTCCACTAACCAACCATCTCCTGTGTGATATATACATGGAAAAGGCCTTCGATGTAGGCCCTGGGGAAAATTCCTGTAAGTTTTATTGGTTACTAGTATTTTAATGGGAACGTCTACATAAAAGTTGACATTTCTGGGTTATTTGTATTTTAAGTAACTGGTGTCATTGTCTCTTTACTATTACTGCTTTGTTGAAATGTAAATGTTAAATGTCCCTGGTTGATAGTCTCAGTGCCTTTCCGTAGTACTTTCTGTAATACTTTCTATTTTATTACTCTCTTTTTAATAGAACCTGACTTAAAAAAGCGGATCCGTGTGCACTTGCTTAATGCCCATGGCTTGGATGAAGCTGGCATCGATGGTGGTGGTATTTTCAGAGAGTTTTTAAATGAACTACTGAAATCTGGATTTAACCCCAACCAAGGCTTCTTTAAGACTACTAATGAAGGGCTTCTGTACCCCAACCCAGCTGCTCAGATGCTTGTGGGAGATTCTTTTGCAAGGCATTACTACTTCCTAGGCAGAATGCTTGGAAAGGTAATCCTTATATAAAAATAAGGCTTAAAACAAAAGATGTCATTTCATTGTTTTTCTATAGTTATAGTCTAAATTTCATTGTATTGTGTGTGTGCATAGCTATGGTTTGACATTTGGTGTCTTTCTCAGTTGCTTCCTACTTAACTATATTCTTTTGTTTGTTTGTTTGTTTTGTTTTTGTTTTTCGAGACAGGGTCTCTCTGTGTTAGCCTTGGCTGTCCTGGACTCACTTTGTAGCAGGCTGGCCTCGAACTCACAGCGATCCACCTGCCTCTGCCTCCTGCCTCTGCCTCCCAAGTGCTGGGATTAAAGGCGTGCGCCACCACGCCCGGCTGCTTAACTATATTCTTTGAGACAGGTTTTCTCACTGAACCTAGAGCTAGTCAATTCCGTAGATTGACTGACCATCAAGCCCCAGCTTTCCCTACTTTCCCAGCACTGGAAATATAGGAGCATGCTGACATGCTTGGTTAGCTGTTTCTGGTTTTGCTTTGTTAATGTAGGTGCTAGGAATGGAACTCCTCCTACTTTACCCATGTAGCCATTACCCCAGCCCCAAAAGTGACTGTTTTAAAGTTATTCAATGTGGTTTAAACTTGTTACATGAAAGGGGAATGTATAACTGAATGCAGACTTCAAGTTTACTGGTGAAATGTGCAATGTGTTCCCTCTAATTCAAGTCAGAAACAAGACAAGAGCACACTTGGTCCTGGGGGATCTGCATTGCAATTGCTTTTCATAAGTAACCCTGAATCCCAACAAAATGTAATTGTTATTTTTACTGGTTACTCATTTTTAAATTTGGAGTTTTTATATACAAGTATATATGTCTAGATTATTTTTTACTTTGCTTACTTGCATGTTAAGTCAAAATATTGGTTACTGTTAATTGTGGTTACTGTTCCAGTAAAATCAGGATCTGAAACTCGTGCCTAATCTGTCTTAAATGACTGTGTATTTGAACTCTGACTTGATCCCATGGGACAGATAGAGTCATGTGGTGGAAGGCACGGTGCATCTGAGTAAGATCTATCCAGTGGATCTCTGCTGTCAGGGTCAGTTTTTTTCAAGGTTAGTTTTTATTTGTAACTATGTGTATGTAAGTGCAGGTGCCCTGGTAATCCAGAAGCACTAGATCCTCTGAAGCTGGAGTTCCGGGTGATTGTGAACTGAACTCGGCCCTCTGGAGAAACAGAATCTTGCTCTTTATTACTGAGCCACCTCTCCAGTCCTGTGTTCAGGCTCTTAACTATCCAGTTCTTATTAATATGACACAGAAAAAGATTTTATTCCAAACTCAGTGACTCATGAACACATTAGGAGTCCTTGTAGCTTGAAGAACAGAGTACCCAGCCAGTTGTAGTAGGGCAGCTGAGGAGTCAACACAGCTAAGGGAGGAGGTGGCTCATCTGCCCTGCCTTCTTCACGTGGCACACTTTGAGTTTAAGTTATGCCCCCTGCCTTTTTACTGTTTTGGAGACAGGGTCTCTCTACACAGCTCAGTGTCCTGGAGCTCACTATATACATCAGGCTTGTCCTCAAACTCAGAGATCACCTGCTTCTGTCTCCTGAATGCTAGAATTAAAGGCATGGGCCAACATGCCCAGCTTGAGTTATGGGTCTTAAAATATAGAAGAAAGATGTACCATATTTGGGGATATAAAGTAACATTATAGCATATACACAACAAATTCACAACTGATTCTCATTGCCAAGAAAGATGATCTGAATTTGATCTTTATATTCAACATGGTAAAAGAAGAAAACCAGCTTTCACAAATTGGCCCCTGGCATGCATATGGAAACTAAGTAAGTGTAATAAAGGGTCTGTGAGAAAAACTCCAGTATCTTTAGTTGTCAGACAAATGTAAACATAACTACACTGAGATGCTGTTCTATCTAGAATAGAAGCTATCTAGAATAGCTACTATTGGAAGACATGGCCAGGCATGGTGGCTCATGCCTATAATCCCAATATGTGGAATGGAGGATGATTATTTTAAGTTCCATACCAGCCTGGACTATGGGTGGAGGAAATGCTTATGAGAAAAGGGGGGAAAGAACTTCGATGCACAATTAGTGAGGATGTGTATATGAACTCTAGAACAGAAGTTCCTTGAAGACCAAGTAGAGCCCTCAGCTAATTCTTACAAGACCTAATATATCCCAGAGAAAATGAAGTCAGCATGTCCTTGTGACCCACATTTATTGCTACACTAATCATAATAGCTAATATATGAAATTAACCTAGGTGTTCAACAGTGGAGCAAATAAAGAAATTATAGTATACATACATGATGGAATAATATTCAGCTGTAAAGAGTGAGGTCCTGCCATTTGCAGCAAAATAAATGGGACTCAATGATATTGTATTGAATGAAGTAGTTCAGGCACAGAAAGACAAGTACCACATGTGCACTCTGGTATGTGGAAGCTAAAACCTAGTTGTCCTCAATATAAAATAGTGATAAACAGGAATTGGGGGAAAATGAGAGGAGAGAAGGGAAGCTGGATTTGATCAGGGAACACTGTAGTCATGTGTCGAAATGTTTACTCTCTGAGCCCCATTCATATGTACAGTAAATATATGTTAGCCAAAGGTAAAATTAGAGTGTGATGGCACATGCTTTTTTTTTGTTTTGTTTTGTTTATTTTGGTTTGGTTTTGGTTTTTCAAGACAAGGTTTCTCTGTGTAGCCTTGGCTGTCCTGAACTTACTTTGTAGACCACACTAGCTTTGAACTCACAGCAATCCGCCCGCCTCTGCCTCCCGAGTGCTAGGATTAAAAGGATGCGCCACTACGCCTGGCAATGGCACATGCTTTAATTCCAACATGTAGGAGGCTAAGACAAGAGGATTGTGAGTTCAAGACCAGCCTGAACTGTTTTAAAAACCGACTTGGCACATAGCTCAGTGATCGAGTGTTTGTTCACTTTGTTGGACCCCCAATACTGCAGGATAAAAATAGAAGTGATTTAGTTAAATTACTATTTATCTTTGATTTACTCAGTTTTTTACATGGGATTTCCTAAGGGGTTTCTAAAATATCTGTTTACCATCTGGTTGTAAGTGGTTAACTTTGCATCAGAATATCTGCATCCAAATGAATGCACCCATACAGCACTAATAACTGTGGCACCTGAACATTAAATCTGCAAGAGAAGAAAACTATCTATTGATTGATTATGGTATTTATTGGGTCATAATATATTTAAATTTTCTTAATGCATATGTTAGTGATTGTTTACTGTGATAAAGTGCACAAAGGTCTTCAGAGCAGCTTTGCACAGGAAGAATTACCTCCCGTCACTGGTCACTTCTCAGTTAAAAGTTCCATTAGCAGATGGTTCCTGCCTGGGCTGTGGGTCATGGCTGCACTTTGTTGCCTGTAAATCAGGCTTTAGACAGGGATAAGTAAACATCCTGGGATGTGGTCATGTCACGTTGGACTTTTTTACAGACAGAAGCACCTTAGTCCATTTAAGCCAATTAAGTTCAGAATATTTATTGGAACACATCCTTTATCGTATTTGAGTTCCATTTGAAAATTTTCCCCTTGATTCAGAATATTGATTTAATTGGAACAGAATGCCTATAAATCAGATTATTTGGTAATACTGTGGTAATATATTTGAAAATTTTAATTAGCAGATTGTGTAACTTCAGCATGCTTTATAATTGTTTATTTCCGTAGAGTAAGTATGCAGTTAATGTATCATAAAGTGTGATGTTGACAGTTAGCAGTTGATCTTGACCTTTCTGGAAGCTGAAAGAATTTATTCTTGTATGTCATTAGTGTCCTTTAGAAAATGCTCTCTGAGTTCTGAGGTTTAAATCTGTAAAGCTTGAGGTGAACACATGGACCCTTGCTTGCCTCATCCTTCCTATGACACACAGCTGCCCACCTCTGCCGTCGTCATTGAGCTCCAAGCTTAGTGCTGGCGTCCCCTGCCTCACCCACTATTATCAGACCAAGGCTTTCCTTAGACTTGGGATCTTGACAGTAGTACAGGCTTCCTAAAACTGAGGCAGAGCCTTTTACACAATTTAAATTTAGTTACCATGCCAAACATGGTTAGGCACACCTTTAACCCCAGCACTAGGGAGGCAGAGACAGGAAGATCTCCGAGTTTAAGGCCAGTCTGATTTACATAAGCAAGTTCCAGTACTAAATAGTGAGGCCCTGTCTCACAAAACAACAAAAATTTAGTGGCCATGATGAGATGCATTTCTGCTTTGCACACGATCAGCTTAGAAAGGCAGCAATAAGTAGTTGAGCCCAATCTCTAGGGTAACCTAAACTATTAGAAAGGCAGCAATAAGTAGTTGAGCCCAATCTCTACAGTAACCTAAACTGTAAGGAACTCCAGATCTTGGCTGCATGACCTGAAGTGTATTTAACTTTGATGCTATAAATCGGTAGAGCAAGCACTCAAATGGGAACGCTAGGTAGAGAGTGGTGGTGATGGAATCTCGGCCTTAGTAGTGTAGAGCTGAAAGGAAGTCGTGTGGGAGGACATTTGTTGATGAATCAGGAGTGAAAGGAAGATGATAGGGAACAAGAAGAGAAGAATAGAGGTTGGTTTGGCTAAACTGGGGAAGGTTGGATAAGGCTGAAGTTACTCAGCTCAGCTCCCTGAGGCATGCCTATGAACCTTAGACAGACACTGTATTTAAGAACAAGGTCCAGACTGAGCTGCAGGCTTGAATGAGTGCGCACAGAGTGGAGTTTGGGAGCCAAGTCCGATGGAACAGCAAAGTTCCACAAAGGAAAGAGAAAACAAGGAGAGTGCAATGTTTCAGAAGCCTGATAAAGACTGTCTCAAGGGAAAAGGATAGTTACTATGTAATGTTACTGATGGGCCAAAGAACATTAGAACAGAGAGGTGGCCTTGTCATTTATCAGTGTGAGCAATCTTTACATAGAGTAAAGGCAAAGTCTCAGCAGATGGTCATCGACCATAGATAGCATCATTGCAGCTAAGACACACTCTGTGCTCTGCACCTAGGACTGCTATCTGGGAACTGCTATGGCCATTCAGACTAATAAGCACTAAAATGAAGGACATTTTCATGAGCAATAGACAAGCAAGCTGTTCTTTCACCCTCTGCATGAAGCACAGACCTCACTCGTGCTTTAAGGAAAAAGTGTTTGTATTTTAATTTTATCATCATTGCTTTTGCAGGTCAGAGGCCAACTGTGAAAATCAGTTCCTTCTGCTATGAGTTTGGGATCTTGGATTCTCAGGCTTGCATGGCATTCACTTTTACCTGCTGAGCCATGGAGTGAAAATCTTGAACTAAAGAGGGCCTGGCCCATGTAGGCATCACAAAGAGAATGTGTGCTTTGCAGGCAGCAATGTCAAAGGGACCTCCTCAGCTCTGACCCCAAAGGCTTAGATGTGAAAAAGGCTCAGACACCGGGTATCTTTTTGGCAGGCACCAAACAGTGTGGCCCATGCTGTTCACTGCTAAGGCGGCCAGCAATGGATGTTCATTGGAGTCCCCAGTGATCCCTGAATCTTACATGTGAAACGAGAACAGTCACAAAAGAAAAACATCAGGCCTGGAGAGGTGGGGCAGTGGTCAGTAATCGTTTGAGATTCTTTGACCCCCCCCCCCAAGGCTGTTCCTGTCCTTCAAATAACACAGCAGCAAGGCATGTTCAGTTTGCTTCCTGGTTACACATCCACTAGTGAGCAGTTGCACTCATTGAAGCTGACATTCACACAGGCAACAAAACAGGGCTCAGTATCTTGTGGATTAGGCATGGTTGGGAATCCAACCCCAGCTCTAATTAGTATCAGGTAGCTGTGTGGGCCTAAATGCTACAGGAGTTGACTGTGACTAAAATCCAAAGATTCTAAATGAGTCTAGGTGGCATGCATAATGGTAGTGTCCTGAAAGAGTCAAGAAAGGATAAGTGGTTTTATAAACTCATATAAGTAGAGTAAAATATTGCCTGGCATAGTTTATAACTAATTAAGTGTTTCAGTGGTACTATTGCTCTACTTGGACCCCTATGTGTCCTGCAGAGTAGGACCAGTCCAGTTCCTGTTTCCAAAGCTCAAAATTGGAGTATGTGGGCTTAGAGCTTTGTTTTGTTTTGTTTTGTTTTTCAAGCTATGTGGTTATCATGATTGGAAATAATTAAAATTATTATGTGCTTGCTCATTTCGGATGACTTTAAAGCACGACATCATTTCCTATAGTTTTTAGATTAAGTTATAAATGTTCACTTTAGGACTACCTGAAGATTGATAGAAATGCATTTGAAAAGCATTATTTTTTTTTATTGATTCTTAATGTAGTAAATTACCGAAGTTACTTGGCAGCAAACAGAAGTGGCCTGTGCTGTGGCTCACATTTTTTTTCTCCTGATAGAGCCACAATTTGCATTAATTACATTGAGACTGCACTCACTTATATTAAAAGGCTTCTACTATAATTAATCCTTTTCATTTCAAGCCATTTTGGCACAATTTCTGGCTATAAACATTCATAAAGGACATAGCTGGAAAATACAGCACAGGCTTTTTTGTATACCTATCTTTTTTGTGTGTGACAGGTAGTTATTGATACGTTTCTAGAAACAAGTGTGGTGCAATGGGCTGGAAAATGCTAAGTGGATTATTTTACATAAAAATTAGACAGTTTTAGAGTTGTCTAACTAACCTGTATTTAGAAAATACCTTGATTTACGCTTAACATTTGTATCTCAGTTGCATACATTATGGAAATTTAATTTATAATCCATTTAGCTGATGCAATCATAGTTTTCAGTGCCACCATTTATTAGTGCTTGTATATTAAATGCTCTAAAGGTTTAAACCTGCCCTGTGTAAAAAATTATACCTATGCATTTACATTTTATGAGTCACGGTGGGATTTCTGCTTAAAATTCAGGTAGCCCTGATATATTTAACAAATTTATCTGGCTTATTGTTACTAATGCAGGAGTGGCAAACAATGACCTTCCATATTGAATGCCCAGTGATTTACACTCAGCTTACTTTCAAAGTCCACTGTGTAAAGAGGGCTTTTTCTCAATACATGGGGATCAATCATGTAGCTTTGTGCAAAATGTCTTCCTTGACTTTGAACTTATCCTTCATTTAGAAGTAATGGTGTTTACAACTATTCAAGGTTAATAGTAGTAGCTGGTTTTGTTTGTTGTTGTTTTGGGGGTCTTGTTTGTGTGTTTTGAGAATAATTGCCCACGGAGGAGATTGTGTCTTATGTAGACATTGCCTGGAAATGTAACTGGCCTTAGAGGTTGGGAGGGAGCAGAGAGTCACCGTGAATACTGAACTTTGAGTTAGACATTATCCTGAAAGGGGGAGGGAAAAAGAAAAAAACACTTATGAAGGAACTCAGACTTCTGTGGCTCCATAGGAATTGGTTTCTTAGCATATTCGATCTAAGGAAAATGAGTCAGTCATGGCCTGCTCAGTATGATGCTTGTGTTTTTTTTTAAAGTGTTCAAGAGTATCAGCCAAACTGTTAGCTAAGAAACTTGACAAAGATTGATTATAGCTTTCAATTTTGCCTGTCAGAATAAGACACTAAGAATGTAAGGTTGATGTTTGTTTATGTGCTTTTGTGTGTGCTCATCTGCTATGATGCACATGTGATGGTAAAGGTAAAGTTCTTTCATTCCACCATGTGGTCCCAAAGATCAGGCTTGGCAGTAAGAGCCTTCACTGTCTGAGTGACTTCACCACAGCTTTTATAGACAGAGTTTCTCTGTATGTAGC
Organism: Acomys minous; assembly: GCF_964271855.1. Classification (NCBI taxonomy): domain Eukaryota; kingdom Metazoa; phylum Chordata; class Mammalia; order Rodentia; family Muridae; genus Acomys; species Acomys minous. Next base: position 43,475,708 of record NC_140487.1, read on the forward strand.
TCTGGCTATCCTGGAAGATTTGTAGACCAGACTGGCCTTGAACTTAGAGAGATCCACCTGCCTCTGCATCCCAAGTGCTGGGATTAAAGGCGTGAGCCACCACACTCAGCTTTTTTTTTTTTAATCTCACCAGACATTTCTGAGTCTATCTTGCATTTTACAACCGTGGGCTGTTGGCATATTTACCGTGTGGCATGAATCTCTGGCCTGATGTTGGAAACCTTACATAATTTTACTTTCCATCTTTGCTAGGGAATCTCTGGAGATCTCCATAGTAACTCACTAATACTAATTAATTCAGTGGGTGTCAGGAAGCGCAGTTTCCAGCCACAGTGAGATGCTCCATTGCTTCAACCACCAGGGCCAAGATTAAAAAGCGGCAGTCCTGACAGGTGGGAGTGTGAGGGCCAGCGGTAGGGACTGGTACATCACTGGTAGGAAAAAGAAGTGCTAGCATTTTAGAAACTATTTGAACAGTGTCTTCCTTGTGAGAGTCACCGCTATGCTCTGTTTTCTGCTTTTAAGTATTATGTTCATGGAAGTCAGAAGTAGAGACACCACACATACCTATTTCCAGGTAAATAGGTGAATCCATCACACCACAGTAAATGAAAGCATCTCCAAAACCTGGTGTGTGCTAGAAGTCTTAGGAGTGATGTAGCATACTGTCCAAGAGAGCAGGCTAAGAGAGATCTGTGGAGGGGTTCCCTGAAGTCATTCGAGTATAACCAAGTAAGAATTTCATTCAAGGGGCTGGAGAGATGGCTCAGAGGTTAAGAGCACTGGCTTCTCGTCCAGAAGACCTGGGGTTCAATTTCCAGTAACCGCAAGGCAACTCACAATTGTCTGTAACTCCATTTTTCAGGAGACTCGACACCCTCACACAGACATACATGCAGGCAAAACACCAATGCACATAAAATAAAAATACATTATTTTTTTTAATTCATCAAATGGCCCACAAAGGTTTGTCAATACTACAATGCAAATGATTGCAAAAGTGTTGGAGATAAAGGTAGGAATGACTTGTAGTGAGGACATATTTCTTATTTCTCATTTTTTGTTTTTTAGGTTGTGTGTGTGTGCCAGTTAGAAGAGGTCCCAAAACCAAATGGCAGTGTCTTTTTTTATGTTAAAGGAAAGATGTGGCACAAAATAGACCCACAGTGAAGGCAGCAGGTGCAGAGGCAGGAAGTGGAGGGATGCAGCTGAAGCGATGGGTGCCAAAGGTGTGCAGAGCTGTTAGGAGCTTGTACGGGAGTAAAGGATCCATCTGTAGAACTGTGAAACAGTACTCTGTGTTTGAGTTCCTGTTTGTGGTCTTTTGGTACCTAACATACTACAGCCCTAGAGCACTCATATCTGACTGTTTATGGAAAACATTTGCTGACCTACTATAGCATAAAGGACTTGGCTCTTTAAAATCCCATTTGGAATTATCACTGTGTGTTTCAGCCCTGGCCTGGCACATGGTACATGCATGGCCTCACATTAACATGGAGACAAAGTCTGCCTCTCAGGACTCTGTCACTGCTGAATCAGCTTGTGTTCTGGTTATAGGAAGCATGTGGATAATATTGAATGTTAATCCCTGTCTGCCATCTGGTCTGTCTGAAGGCTCTGTATGAAAACATGCTGGTGGAGCTACCTTTTGCCGGCTTTTTCCTGTCCAAGCTGCTGGGAACCAGTGCTGATGTGGACATCCACCATCTGGCCTCACTGGACCCTGAAGTCTACAGGAACCTGCTTTTCCTTAAGAGCTATGAGGAAGATGTGGAGGAGCTGGGACTGAACTTCACGGTAGTGAACAATGACCTAGGGGAAGCCCAGGTAAGCCAGAGCGGTTCACCCTCTCAGTGTGAAGTTGCTCTTCCTGCCACTGTCACCATGGCATTGTCCTCAATTGAAATAGACTTGGCTGGGGTGTGGCTGCCACAGCAGCTGAGGCCTTCCAACTCCCTCCTGTTCTCAGCCTCTTTTCAGGGATGGCATCTCCTGCCTAGCTGTCCCTCCCTCTGCAAATGATGCCCCTAGTTGTGCTGAAGCTGGAGCTCTTCTCTCATTTCCATACTGGAGAGTAACTACCAGACCTTCCCTCCCTCACATCTTCCTGGCTGCTCCTGCTGCTTTCATCCTATTTGCAAAAAGAAAGGCCTGTATTAGATTAGAGTCAGACTAGGTTTCGTTGTTACTTTTGATTTGTTGTTTGGAGAGAAAAAGAGAGAGAGTGTGTGTATGTGTGTGTTTTGTGAGACAGTTTCACTATATAGATGAAGCTGGCTGGTTCTCAAGCACCCAGGTCTGCCTACTTCTGTCTCCTAAGTGCTGGGATTAAAAGCTTCCACCTTGTGTCTGGTCAAACTTTTTTTCTTTTTTCTTTTTCTTTTCTTTTTTTTTTTTTTTTTTTTTTTTTTTTTTTTTTTGTGGTAGTGAGACAGGGTATCACTGTGTAGCTCTGGGTGTCCTAGAAATCATTATGTAGACCAGGCTGGCCCTAATTACTGCCACCACTCAGCATCCAAATTAGTTTTCTTGATACCAGCTTTTTTTTTTTTCCAAGACAGGGTTTCTCTGTGTAGCCTTGGCCATCCTGACTCACTTTGTAGACCAGGCTGGCCTCGAACTCACAGCAATCCGCCTGCCTCTGCCTCCCGAGTGCTGGGATTAAAGGCGTGCGCCACCACGCCTGGCTCAGCTTTATTATTATAGAAGTCACATTTCATGAAATTCACTCTCCTGGAGTAAGTATATTCATAGTTGTTAGGAATCACTGTAGCCAATTGTACAATATTATGTTTGTCCTAGGAAGAAATACAGTTGTTCTCTGCCTGACTGTAGTATATGTTTCCAAAATTTAGAAAACTCTTTATAATATTTACAAAGCTCTATGTACTCATGAATACTGTAATCCAAGCACCAGAGAGGCCAAGGAAGCAAAATTGCAAATTCTAAATCAGATTGGGCTATATTCAGAATTTGTCTCAACAAGGAAGAAAACCTACCTCAATCTTATTACTAGTATTAGGTCAAGAAGTATGATTATAACATGATTATGATGTGTGAAGTATTATCAAACATGACTTAAAAGTTGTAGGTGGGAACCTTTCTGTGTTATTAACAGTTCATGCTAGAGTTGACGTCCAGGGCCCTGCGTGTGTTAGGCAGGCACTTGCCTCCAACACCATTGGTAGCCCTTGATATAGAGCACTAATTTTTTTTCTGACTTTAGTAATTGGGTTAGTAGCTGTTTTAAATTCTGGTTTTCATTTTGGGCTTGTTTGTTTTCTCTAGACAGGGTCTCACTATATAGCTTTAGAACTCACAGTGCAGACTAGGCTAGCCTCAAACTCACAAAGATTCACCTGCCTCTGCCTCCCAAATACATGAGGTTAAAGGCCTGGGCCACTGCATGGGCAAGTTCTGTTCTTTTAATTTTCCATTGTTAGCCTGGCATGGTAGTGCATGCCTGTAATCCCAGCATTCTGAGAGGCAGAGACAGGCAGATCTTTGTGAGTTTGAGGCCAACCTGGTCCACAAAGAGTCCAGGACTGCCAAGGCTACACAGAGAAACCCTATCCAAAAAAAAAGAAAGAAAGAAAGAAAGAAATGATAGATGGTAATGTAGAAATTGCTATACCAAAGTTCTGACTAGAAGAATAAAGAAGCATAGTGATAAGGCAAATTGAAGGGACTGCTGCAGAAGTAGATACAAGTGGGTAGCCCTGTGTGCCCTGAACCGCTGCCCTTCTCTGTAAAGTAGCAGCTCTGTTCCCGGGCTATTTCCTTTACTGTGAGCAATATGCCTTTTTTGTTAGTCCAGTAATGAACTTAATTTTTTTAGATGCTGATTTATGCATGTTTACGGGTCAAAAAAGCCAAGGGTATAACCAGACCAGAAGTAATCACGAACAGTTGGGCTGGAGTCATAAGACCTTGATTTGAGTTGTTGGGTTTCTTGTTGGCTGTGTGGCCTTAGCCATAGGGCCTTACCTATTGCAGGAGGAGCTGTGGTGTTGTCACAGCTGACCCTCAAAAGTGCTGGAGGAAGACACCTACAAGGAGAACTTCCCTATTCTATTTTCTTCACTGCATTGCTCAGGGTAGAACCCAGGGTCATTTTCTTTACCACTAAGATATGTCCATGACCCTCAAAGGGTGTCTAAATGTACTCATCAAACCTAGAATTGGGAAACATTTGAGTGGCTTTTGTTGCTGTTGTTTTGTTGTTTTTCCAGACAGAGTTTCTCTGTGTAGACCAGGCTGGCCTCAAACTCACAGTGATCCACCTGCCTCTGCCTCCTGAGTCCTGGGATTACAGGCGTGCGCCACCACTCCTGGCTCTATTTGGACGACTTTTAAATAAACATAGGTTAAGCATAGATGTTTAGATTTAGCCTGAGAGAGGATTTTAAATAAAAGATAGTATCACTATTTTATTAAATTATTAGAAATTCAACTGTTGTCTTATTGGGCAGAATAATTGGTGGTGTTGGAAGTCCCTTTAACTGAAAACTTGATTATTTCTTTGTCTTCACTTCATACAATCACATCATCATCTATTATGTACCTTAATCCATTTAAAGGAGGCGGTGTTTTTATATATGGATATATAATAGCCAGCCTCAGGAGGCTTGGTTAACAGATGAATTGTCAGCTGAATACCAGCAGAGGAATTAAGGTAATGAGCAGTCCTCACTCAGCGTGGAGACAATGGCTTGAAAGCCCATTGTGAGATTTGATGGGTCCCAAACTGAAAAGCAAATTAGTTAAAAAAGATTGAATGTCTAAAATGTAAAATGCTGCAGGAAGGGAATCAGCCAAGTTTAGCATTCAAGTTTAAAACTACATAACTTATAAAGTGGTAATCTTACCATACCCTCCAGTACCAGGTGCAGGTTGAGTAAAGTTCTTCACCTCACATTGAAATTTCCTTTATGTAAAGTGCTTAAATTGGGGTTATAAAAGCCACAACTCTGATTGATAGTATGTTCTTTTTGGTTTTTCAAGACAAGATCTCTCTGTGTTAGCCTCAGCTGTCCTGAACAGCTGGCCTCGAACTCACAGTGATCCACCTGCCTCTGCCTCCCGAGTGCTGGGATTAAAGGCATGTGCCACACTATCATGCCCGGCCTTGATAGCATGTTCTTGTTATTCTGGAGATATAAAAGAGCCGTGTAAAAAAAGTAGAGCTGGGTGGTGTCAATAGTGATCTGCACTGTAAGCACCTATAACCCAAAGCTTATTGCCTCTTGCTTCCCCAGACACAGAACCCATTTCAGGCCGTTCTTAGTTCACTAGCAGTAGTGCCATTGTTGTGTTGTGAATACCCAAAAATGTCTTTGCTCATGTGTTTGTTTATTTGTTTGTTTGTTTTAAAAGGAGCTCTGGGGTTGTAGAGATGGCTCAGAGGTTAAGAATGCTGTCTGCTCTTCTGAAGGTCCTGAGTTCAATTTCCAGCAACCACATGGTGGCTCACAACCATCTGTAAAGTGATCTGATGCCCTCTTCTGGCCTGCAGGTGTACATGTAGGCAGAACACTGTATACATAATAATAAATAAATAAATCTCTTTTTTTAAACATAAATAAATAAATAAAAATAAAAAGGAGCTCTGGCAAAGTTTTATTAAAGGACAACTTTCCTGGTATACTTTTCACCAGTCTGTTCTGGCATCTTCTAATAATGTCAGAATCTCCTGGGTCACTGGTAGCCAGTGTGCATACTCTGTAGTATTTTCTACACACTGTGCCCAACTCAGTATTATTGCCACTGTAGTGATAGATGCCAGTTTTAGTCAGCATGGCATAGTATTCTATTTCAGATTTCCTCAAAGCTGGCCTGTTATTGGTGAAGACAACCAGTTTTGCTTTGCCTTGTCTGATCATCTTCAGAGTCTGTATCCTGGTGCATACTTTCCACTTTTCATAACAAGCTGGAGCCTAGAATTGATCAACTTTAGAGACCTTTTCATCCTCTTTGCGGCCACCTGCCGTAGATGGGGGACAATCCCCAACCAAGATCAGCCGCCAAGATGGCCAGGGAGCAAGAGACGAAGAAGGTCCCACAGTGCAAAACTCTTCTAGGCAGCTGCTCCTTTATTTTGAGCCCCCAGCCCTATGCCAACATTATGTGGCCCAGGATGGCCTTGAATTAGCTGTCTGTCTTTGCTTTATAAGTGGGAAGCCCTACACTTGCTTATTGTATATTTTTTATCCTTGGAATAGGTATCCTCCACTAATCCCAGAAATACATTTTTAAAAGATTTATTTAAGGCCAGGCTGGTGTATAGGGCAAGTTTAGGATAGCCAGGGCTATACACAAAGAAACCTTGTCTTGGGGAAGGGGGGAGCAGTATTGGGAGAGTACATTTTTTTTGTTTTGTCTTTTTCTTTATGTTCTGGTTTGTTTTGAATTTTGTTTTTAACAGTTTTCACTGTGTAACTCAGGATAGAATAGAAGTCTTTCTGCTTTCGCCTTCCAAGTGATAGAATTAATAGGCATGCCAATACTTAAAATATTCAAAGCATTTACCACCATCTTTTTTTTTTAAGATTTATTATTTATTGTGTATACAACATTCTGTCTGCATGTACAGAGGGCACCAGATCTCATTACAGATGGTTGTGAGCCATCATGTGGTTGCTAGGAATTGAACTCAGGACCTTTGGAAGAGCAGCCAGTGCTCTTACCCACTGAGCCATCTCTCCAGCCCTTACCACCATCCTTTAAATCAAACATTTTACAGTAGAAACAACTTTCTAAAAATATTAAGGGAAAACTGGACAGTGGTGGCACATGCCTTTAATCCGAGCACTTGGGAGGCAGAGGCAGGTGGATCGCTGTGAGTTTGAGGTCAGCCTGGGCTATAAAGCAAGTCCAGGACAGTCAAGGCTACAGAGAGAAACCCTGTCTCGAAAAACCAAAATAAAGAAAAAAAAAATTAAGGGAAATATGCTGAGTGTTTATTTTCCAGAATACCTTATTCTCTCTGGGACTAAAATGTTCCTCTGATACTTAACTTTGCCTTTAATGACTCTGCTTTGTTTGGTTTTGGGTTTTTTTGGTTTTTCAAGACAGGGTTTCTCTGTGTAGCCTTAGCTGTCCTGAACGCCCTGTGTAGACCAAGCTGGCCTCGAACTCACAGCAATCCACCTGCCTCTGCCTCCCGAGTGCTGGGATTAAAGGCATGACTCTGCTTGTAAAATGAGGTTGTCACTGTTCCATTACTTCATGATTCCTTAGTGCTGGGAGAGCATTAAGGATGCTTAATGATAAGAAAGACAAAAGCTGTGTTGCCGTGGCTATCCTGTGTGCCTATGCTGCTGTTAAATGTTGGATTCTTGTTTTCTGAAACTTTTATTTCTCTATTTTCATACTCTAGAACTCTGTTCTTTATGTTTACAGGTGGTTGAACTAAAATTTGGTGGGAAAGACATCCCTGTAACTGGAGCCAACCGAATTGCCTACATCCACCTGGTGGCTGACTACCGGCTGAACAAGCAGATCCGACCGCACTGCCTAGCTTTCCGCCAGGGCTTAGCCAACGTTGTGAGCCTGGAGTGGCTCCGAATGTTTGACCAGCAGGAAATTCAGGTGTTATGGCTACTGCTCTCAAAGACACAGTTGTCTCAGGAAATAAAACACTTTTTGAAAATCTCCCTTAAGGTTTAACAATTTAACCTTTCTTCTCTTCCCCCCGCCAATCCCCCCAGGTATTAATTTCTGGTGCACAAGTTCCTGTAAGTCTGGAGGACTTAAAATCCTTTACAAACTATTCAGGTATGTGACACCACATTTGGGAGTGCCTTTCCCATAGGCCAGTTGTCACTATAACCTTATATCCCTTTCTTCTCTCCACCTTACTGTGGACCACTATTCTCAGTGACTTGCAGGACTAGTAACAATTACAAGTGTAATTAATCCTTTTCTGGTTTTTATGGTGTTCTGGATCTTGTGTATTTTCTTCTTTACAACTTAGCTTTTTTTATTTCTACTTACAGACATTTGGTTGTTTCCAGTCTTGGTTTTTTTAAGATTTATTTATTTATTTAGTGTGTGTGCGTGAGTGTTATATCTGCATGTACACCTGCGTGCCAGAAGAGGGCATAAGATCATATTTTGGATGGTTTGTGAGCACCATGTCGTTGCCCAGAATTGAACTCAGGACCTCTGGAAGAGCAGACAGTGCTCTTAACCACTGAGCCATCTCCCCAGCCCTCCAGTCTTGCTTTTAAAGAGGGTGATAGGCTGGGCATGTTGGTACACTCCTTTAATCTCAGCACTTGGGAAATGTAAGAGGTGGATCCCCAGGGCTATATAGAGGGCCTTTGTCTCAAACAACAATAACAAAAATAAAAGGGGCAATAGGCTAGCATACCAGTCTGTAGTTAATTTGATTAGCATATGTGAGTCTCTGTCTTCAAGGCCTAGCACATGAATCATTAACTGAATTAATAAGTAAAACAGTTTTAGCCACTCTGTTACCAAAAGAGAAACACTAGTAAAAGACTGAAAATTTAGATTAAGGGAATAAAGCAAAGAATTTAGAATAGGACACTGAATACCTTCCTCGTGCACACGGGTTTATATAAAGGTCTATGCCAACATTGCCTGGCTTTCCTTTTTTTTTTTCTAATTTATTTATTGGGTGTGGTGATGCATTCCTTTAATGCCAGAAGTCGTAGGTGGGGGTGGGGGTGGGGCGACTCTGAGTTTGAGGCCAGCCTAGAGTACATAATGAGTTTTCTGCCAACTAGAGCTGTACACTAGGATCCTGTCTCAGAAACGGAAGTTAATATTGCACAGGTGCTCAGGAATCCCAGAAGATGGAAAGTTCAAACCCAACCTGGGTAAATTAGCAAGATCCTGTCTCAACATAAAGAAAGTAACAAGAAGCTGTTATCTTGGTTGCCTGAGACTCTGGTTCAACCTCCAGATTGAAGAGTGGGGAGGAGACTGTTTTTGAGAAACCCATCTGATTTATAAACCTAGAATATACGTGGCTCATCAAACAGTTCTATATATACAACCCAAGAATTGGTCATTCCACTGACAGCATCAGAAAGAATAGAATACAATTGAATCCAGTAATACAAGCACAGGACATATGTAATGAAAACCGCAAAAAGAACTGTGAGAAATTTAAGGAGCTCTAGCAGGGCCATGGAGACGCAAGCCTTTAATCCCAGCACTTGTTTTGAGCCCAGCCTGGTCTATAGTGAGTTCCAGGACAGCCAGAGTGATTAGACAGAAAACCCCTGTCTCAAAAAAAGAAGAGAAAAGAAAAGAAATAGAAAGCCGGGCAGTGGTGGCAGATGCCTTTAATCCCAACACTTGGGAGGGGAGGCAGAGGCAGGCAGATCACTGTGAATTCAAGGCTAGCCTGGTCTACAAAGCAAGTCCAGGACAGTCAAGGCTACACAGAGAAACCCTGTATCAAGAAAACAAAAAACAACCTAAAAGAAAAAGAGCCTGGTGGTAGTGGTGGCGGCAGCTGTGCATATATACTTTTAAGCCCAGCACTTGGGAAGGCAGGTAGATCTCTTGAGTTTGAGGCCAACCTGGTCTGCATAGTTGCAGGACAGTCAGGGCTATATAGGGAGAACCTTTATTTAAAACACACACAGCACAAAATAAATTCTTAGAATAGAGCAGTGGCCCTTTTCAAAAACAAAGATTTTACTGGGTGGGAAGGAGCAAAACATTTGCATAAAGTCTTGTTTTGTTTTTCTAGACAGGGTTTCTCTGTTTAACAGCCCTGGCTGTCCTGCACTCACTTTGTAGACCAGGCTGGCCTTGAACTCATAGAGATCTGCCTGTCTCTGCCTCTTGAGTGCTGGGATTAAAGGCGTACACCACTACGACTGACACTACCAGTACTCTTAATTGCTATATTATCTTCCAAGCCTCCTCTTTTAAAACCTTTACGACTTTATTTGTGTGCACATACTCATGCACAACAGAATTTTTGTGGTCATCAGAGAACAACTTGTGGCAATCAGTTCTTTCCTTCTAATATGTGAGACCCAAAAATTAAGCTAAGATTAGGTTTGATAGCAAATGCCTAGACCACTGAGCTAATTGGTACACAGGCCTAAGCATAAATGAATCTTGTGCTAAGTGAAAGAGATCAGACCAAAAGGACAGATACTACATGATTCAGTTTATATGAGGCTCCTGAAAGAGGCTCACATACTCATGACTCATGAAGGAGACTCAATTTTCGATTATTCTAATGAGGAGAAAGGCAGGGCTAGGGATCCTGTTAGAGTTGAGAGTAATACAGCATGCGAAAATGAATGTGATCAATACTCTTAAATTGTCACATAAAAGTGGTGTAAATGGTGAATTTTGTTAAATGTTTTGCCACAAAATGAAAAGGGAAATATAGGGCTAGAAAGATACTTGGTAGGTAAAATGATTCTGCTGTTAGGCTTGAGGACCTGATTGTGATTCCAGAGACCCATGTGATAGAAAAAGAGCCACAGACACACACTAAATAAGTGAGCAAATGTAGTTTTGGGGTTTTGTTTGTTTTGGTTTTTTGTTATTGTTTTTTAGTTTTTTGAGACAGGGTTTCTCTGTGTAATAGCCCTGGCTGTTCTGGAACTCTCTTTGTAGATCTGCCTGCCTCTGCTAGGATTAAAGGAATGTGCTACCATGCCCAGCACCAAATGCAATTTTGTTTTTGTATTTGTTTCTTTAGGTTTTCCAAGACAGGGTTTCTCTGTGTAACAGCCCAGGCTATCTTAGACTTAGTTTGTAGACCAGTCTGGCCTGAACTCACAGAGACCCACTTACCTCTGCCTCCCAAGAGCTGGGGTTAAAAGCATGTGCCACCATGCCTGGCTTCAAATGTAATTTTAAATTAATAATGATTTTAAAAATCCAAATTAGGCATAGGTCTCAGGAGGCTGAGGCAAGATTTCTGTGTTCAAGGCAAATCTGGGTTACAACAGGAGACCAGAAGGAGACAGGTGGAAAGGGAAGAGAAGGAAAAGGAGAGAGAAGAAAACAAATGGAACCAGGGTTCCTGTGTTCCGTTGAAGGGCATTTATTGCACTGTTTGTCAAGTTAGAGACAGTGGGTCAAAAGTGCCTGTCTGATCTTTGTGAGAAAAGTGGAAATGTTCTAAATCTGGATATGTCGGTGATTCTAAATTTACTAAAAGTCACTTAAATTTGCATGTATGTATATTTATATGTGTGCTTTTTTTTTCTTCTGTGCTTCCTATTGTAAAAACAAATAATGCCAAAGGTCATAGTGTCTGCACTCTCCAGTTGTATGTTTAAGAAAATGCCATCATTCTGACCTTTCTTTGCCAAGAAATTGCCCTGGGTTGTTTGCCTTCCCTGTCTGCACTGAGAGTTTAATACCTTTAAGGATTCCAGCAATTCCAGTAAATAGATTTAAAATATTACCATAATCATTTTGGTGCCAATTAATGCACTTAAGATATCTTATTGATGTTATTTCTGTAGTGTGATAACAATGAGGGAACAATATATAGCAATTATTTTAGTTTTAGGAAGCACTTAATGAGATTAAAAGCTATAAGTAGCAGATAGTACATTTTAGAATTGTGTCTAATCACAGGCAGGGTGGTTGTCAGCCATATTCTGAACCTAATTATCAGTAAGAGAGGCATTAAAATTATCAAGACATGAGGTCAAATTGGCCAAATGCCTAGCTCCCTGAAGAATAAGATGTCAGTGTCTACTGTTTTTTAGATGTATAGCCAGATTGTCAGATCCTGCTCAAGAAGGGTCTACTGCATGTCTGTTGGTTTCTTTTTCTTTCTACAGCTTTTATTAGTAGACATGCATTCCTAGAAAATTATCATAAGCTCATAAAGCATGTTTTGCTCCCTCATGCTGTTGGTTTCTAGTGTATGCTAGACATCATTTTATGCCCTCATCTTGTTATTCTGGCTTGTTCCACCCTTATCATACCTGCCCTCTACCAAGGACCAGAGGCAGGTATCTTCCAGTTGGGCTCTTAGAAAACCTACTTCCCTCTCTGATAGGCCTCTCAAAACATTGGTGTCACAGTCCCAAGTTTGTCACTCCTACTTCTGTGTTGATTTGGGGGTTTGTTTGTTAGTGGGGTTGGTGTTTTTTGTTTGGTTGCTTGTTTTGGTTTGGTTTGGGTGTACTAGAATTTGCTCTGTAAACTAGACTGGCCTCAAACGCACAGAAATCCACTGGCTTCTGCCTCTTAAATGCTAAGATAAAAGGTATATGCCACAAATGCCTGGCTTGATTTTATTCTTAATGCATCGTGTGTTCGTTTTGTCATAGGGGGCTATTCTGCCGATCATCCAGTCATTAAAATCTTTTGGAGAGTTGTAGAAGGTTTCACTGATGAAGAAAAGCGCAAGTTGCTCAAGTTTGTAACAAGTTGTTCTCGGCCCCCTCTCCTGGGGTTCAAGGTATGCACCTTTCATGCCATTTTCCTTTAAAACCATACAGGACTGGCCACACATGGTCCCATTCTAAGTACTAAGTGTGTAATAATTGTACTTAGGCGTGTGTTATCTAGAGAGCTTGTGTTCAGATAGGCTGCCTGGGATTGAGATCATCAGCCTTGTCAGGCCATGGTAAAAACTTTTCTACTCTGAACTGAAGACTACATGACTTAAAATGTTGGTGTAGTGGAGATGAGCAGTAGATTTTTGGTCATTGTTGTTATTACTACTTGCTTTACATTATCCTAGCATTGTTTGATTACTTCTGAAAATTAGTGTTAAGCTCAAATAACTTGGCCTATTGTTTTCAGTAATTAAAGTTATTTGGGGTTTGGAGAAATAGTTCAATTAAGTAGTAAATACTTGCCATGCAAGCAGGAGGATCTAAATTCAATACTTAGAATTTACCAGACAAGGCAGTGTATGCCTTTAATCTTAGCACTCAAGTGGCTAAGACTCTTATCTTTGGGTTATAGGCTAGCCTGGTCTACAAAGTGAGTTCCAAGCCAGTCAGAGCTAAATAATGAGATCTGCTGTCTCCAAAACAAAATAAACAAGTAGATACCATTACTAGATTGAAGTAGACTGGGCCTCTAATCCCAGCACTAGAGAATTGGAGACAGGAGAATCCTTGGAGCCTACTGAACAGCCAGTCAAGCTGAATTAGCAAGCTTGAAGATCAGTGAAGACCCTATCTCAAAGCATGAGTAGAGGGCCAGCAAGACAGCTCAGCAGGCAACGTCACTTGCCCTGCCAACATGACTACTTGAATCTGATCCTGCTTCAGTACTGGGCATTTGTAATGTCAGCACCCCTACAGTGCTTTGAGATTTGGAAACTAGACATGCCAGGTAATTAGCCTGAATCACACAATGCAGCAAAAGTTCTGTTTTGAAAGAAAGTGGCAGGAGAGAACATACTCCTAAAAAGTTGCCCTGTAATCTCAATATATATTTTACACACGCGCACATACACTTTTTGTTTTGTTTTGTTTTCCGATACAGGATTTCTCTATACACCAGGCTGGCCTCAAACTCAGAGATCCACCTGCCTCTGCCTTCCAAGTGCTAGATCAGAATTTTGTTTTGTTTTGTTTTGTTTCAAGATAGGGTTTCTCCATGTAACCTAGACTGCCCTGGATTTGCTTTGTAGACCGGGTTGGCCTCTGCCTCTGCCTCGCAAAGGCTGGAATGAAAGGCATACGCCACCACTCGAAAGCAACTGAGGAAGTCACCCAACCTCTTGCTTCCACATGCACACCAATACCCACCCACACAAACATGCCACACACAAAACAAGTTGCTTGAGAGACATTTAATGATATTTTCTATATTCATTGTAAAATAAGATAAAGAAGCATTCACATTTAAGAAATACATAATAGAATCAGCAAGATGGCCCAGCTGGGGCTGTTGAGGTAGCTCACTGGGAAAAGGCACTTGCTGCCAAAAATCACAACCTGAGTTTAACCCCCAAAACCTGTGTGATGGATGGAAAAGAACAGGAAGCAGCTATCCATAATGCTGGGTTTGGAGACAGTGAGTAATAAGAAAGGTCTGTTCATGAAACAAGTAGGGCAGAAACAGTGGGACTCTTTCAAGTTACTGGAGCAAGGTAAATAGCCAGGTTTATTGGCCATGAATAGAGAGCAAAGATATATCAAGTACTCTGGAGGGATAGACCAGCCATTAAAAGTAATGGCCACTCGTAGGACCCAGCAGCATGACAGCTCACAGCTGCCTGTGTGACTTCAGTTCCAGAGCATCATCTTCTACTCTCTGTGGGCACCAGGCAATGTGGTACACAGACATGATGCAGGCAAGACACCCACACACGTAAAATTAAAATATATCATTTAAAATGTCAAGATTAGAGGCTAACATGGTGTACAGAGTAAGTTCTAGAACAGCCTGGGTTACACATAGAAACCCTGTTTCAAAACACAACTATAAGAAAGTTGTCAAGAATCATGAAATAGAAAATTTAAAAACAAGATAAACATGAACTGTTAAATAAGGAGTAAACCAAGACTGAACTCACTTAGGAAAGGAAAAGCTATATAGTAATACTTGCCTGTAATCCAGCACTTTGTAAAGCTGAGGCAGGAGGAATAGTCGTTCTAAGCTGTCTCATAATACATAGAAAGACCCTGTCTTCCAAGAAAGAAAAGAGTTCTATAAGCCTGGCTTGGTGGCTCATGCCTCTAATCTCAGCACTTGGGAGGCAGAGGCAGGTGGATCACTGTGAATGGGCCAGCCTGGTCTACAAAGTGAATCCAGGGCAGTCAAGGTTACACGGGGAATCCCTGTCTTGGGGGGGTGGGGGGGAGGAAGGAAGGAAGAAAAAGAAGAAAAAATTCTGATCCAGCACTTGGATGGCAGAGGCAGGTGATCTCGGAGTTTCAGGCCAGCCTGGTGTACAGAGTGATTCCTAGACAGCCAAGCCTCACATAGAAAAACCCGAAGAGTTCTATAACAGTTTTTACAATTATTATGTTAGATTTCAGAGTCAGAAAAGCAAGTTGACCTTGAGGCTTGAGTGCTCCAGAGCAGATAGACACAGAGAGAGGAAGAAGAAACTCACTCTCTACAGATGTGGGGAAGAACAGCATCTCCTAAAAGCTAGTTAGCTGCTATGTTTAAGAAATGGGATTGGTTTTGTATTTTTGTTTTGTTTTTTGAGACAAGGTCTCTCTTTGTATCCTTGGCTGTCCTGGACTCGCTTTGTAGACCAAGCTGGCCTCGAACTCACAGCGATCTGCCTGTCTCTGCCTCCCGAGTGCTGGGATTAAAGGCTTGCGCCACCACGCCCAGCTAAGAAATGGGATTGTTGCAGACAAAAATTGTTAAGTGCTATAGAAAAAATTGTAAAGTTACCATCAGACCACACAGTAAATTGATGATTTTTTTCATTCTGAATTAATGCAAATCTCCATTGTATTGCATTTAATTACATATAAAATGGTGCCATTGACTCAGATTTCAATAAAGAACTTCATCTTTTCACTTTTAAAACTCCAAGTAAGAAAAGTAAAGTAAAAATACTCGAAGTAGGAAACTCAACTAACATTATGAAAGAGATAATAAAACATGATGTATTGGTGGCTGGAGAGATGGCTCAGTGGTTAAGAGCACTGACTGCTCTTCCAGAGGTCATGAGTTCAATTCCTGGCAACCACATGGTGGCTCACAACCATCTATAATGAGATCTGGTGCCCTCTTCTGGCATGCAGGTGTACATGCAGGCAGAACACTGTGTATGTAATAATAACTCTTTAAAAAAACAAAAAAAACATGGTGTATCTCTGTGAGTGTATCCAGAACTTTGCATTTACAAAAAAACCTCAGACCCTGCCATCAAATCTTTTCTGTCTTAAGTTTGTCGTGCTTTTATTTTTGTTTCTTGAAGTGGAGATTCATTGTGGCACATCAAGCTGTAATTAGAGATAAAAAAAGAATGCTTTACTCTCATTTGTGCTTGGGTGTGAGACAGGGTGTTGTTACTATATTTCAGCCACCTTCTCTGTCTATCTGAAACAGAACTTCACTGGCCTGGGGGTCACAGCAGACCTCCTAATTGCTGGAGTTTGCAGGTGTGCAACCTCACACTTAGACGCCCCATAACGGTTTAAGCATTTTAGCCACACATAGTTGTGGGGGTTTTTGTTTTTGTTTCCTCCAGGCAGGGTTTCTCTGTGTAGTCATGGCTGTCCTAGACTCATCCAGGCTGGCCTTGAACTCACAGCGATCCACCTGCCTTTGCCACCCCTAGTGCTGGGATTAAAGGTGTATGCCACCACACCCAGCCCACACATAGTTCTTAAAGTTCCTTTTTGACAGAGTGATAAAGAAAGATCTAGGTCTTTTGTTTATTTGAGACAGGGCCTCTATTATGTAGCTCAGCCTCCCAAGTGCTTGGACTAAAGGCATGTCCAACCATGTTTGGCACATCCAGGATTTTATAAGGCCCTTCCCAGGTTGTGTTCTTACTCAGTGCAGAATCATAATATACATTCTGAGTTCAAGAGGCACATGTAGCAGTCTACTGAAGTGGCAGTTCCAAACAGCTGAGTGTGTCCTGCCTTGTGCCAGCTTCCTGCAGAATCTATTATCACGATATGAGTATTGTTTAAATTTTGTTGTCTGTTCTCCTGTAATAGCTGCAAGATAACTACTGTTCTTTATGTTGTTAGATTTGTTTTTCCTTCTAACAAAAATCTATGTTTTTAGCATAGCAAATGGGAAGCAGTAGTTTGGCAGGAAGAAAAGGATCTGTTCTTTCCCGTTCAAGCCACTGTTAAGTTTTGTTTCATTCATAAGCTGCTGCTTTTATTCAGCATTATCTTGGCCTGGAGAAACAGCTTACAAGTAAAGCACTTGTAAGCATGTGCAAACCCTGACTTAGATCCCAAGTACCACCTCCAAAAAAACTCAGGACCTTTTTTTTTAATGTGTTAAATACTCTTTTAATTTGGAGCGGGGAAGGTGCCTTAGTCAGGGTTACTGTTGCTTCAATAAACACCATGACCAAAAGTAACCTGGAGAGGAAAGAGTTTTTTTGGCTTACACTTCCACATCACAGTTCCTCACTGAAGGAAGTCAAGACTAGAACTCAAGCTGGGCAGGAGTCTGAAGGCAGGAGCTGATGCAGAGGCTATGGTGGAGTGTTGCTTGCTGACTCTAAAGAGACAAGAGCTATAGCCCAGCGTTGGCCCCACCTACACTGGGTTGGACCCTCCTCCATCAATCACCGATCAAGAAAATTCCCTACAGCGATGGCTCAGAGGTTAAGAGCACTGGCTGCAGCCTGGGCTGGTGGCACAAGCCTTTAATCCCAGGTGTGAGTTCGAGGCCAGCCTGATCTACAAAGCAAGTCCAGGACAGCCAAGGCTACACAGAGAAACCCTGTCTCACAAAAACAAAAAACAAAACAAAACAAAAAGAGCACTGGCTGCTCTTCCTGAGGTCCTAAGTTCAATTCCCAGGAACCACATGGTGGCTCACAACTGTCTATAATGAAATCAGGTACCCTCTTCTGGCATGCAGGTAAAATACTCATCTATATAAAATAAGTGAATCTTTAAGAAAGAAAAAGAAAATGCCGTACAGCAGTGTTTCTCAACCTTTCTAATGCTGTAACCCTTTAATATAGTTCCTCATATTGTGGTAAGCTCCAACCATAAAAAAGTTCTTTTTACTACTTTTAACTATAATTTTTGTACTGTAAATACCTGTTTCACAATGGTCTGAGGTAACCACTGCTCTGCAGGCTTCCCTACAGCCCGTTTTCTCAACTGAGGCCCCCTCCCCTTTAATGACTCGAGCTTTGTGGCAGTTGACAAAGAACTAGCCAGTACAGTGAGCTTGATTCCTGTCCCACATACTTGAAAATAGGAACTAACTCCTGCAAGTTGTCTTCTGACCTCCATATGTGTTTCATGGTGTGTGGTTTAATTTTATTGTTTGTTTTCTTTTCCAGATAGGGTTTCTCTGTGTCATCTTGGCTGTCTTGGAATTTACTTTGTAGACAAGATGGGCCTTGACCTCACATAGATCCACTGCCTCTGACTCCTAAGTACTGGGATTAAAGGCCTGCACCACCACTCCCTGGTTTAAATTTTTTTTGATAACTTGAAACCATGCTGGCTATGTGGGGCAGCACCCAGTGCACAGGTCCCTCAAGTTACTTGCTTTCTGTATAGCGGTTGTGCTTTGTTCCCATTTCTATCATGTGTGTGTGTGTGAGTTATTGACACATCTACAGGGCTTCTAAATTCAAGATGCATAACTGCACTTAATTTGAAGTGTCTAGCTGACCCTTGTGTGTGTGTTTTCTCTCTCTGCTCCCGCTTCCCTCTTTTTTGAGATGGAGCTCTTACTCGGTAATATGGCCTGGCCTCAAGCTCACAATCCAATCCTAGTCCCGCCTCAGCTTCCTGGGTGCTGTGATAAGAGAGGGGGATCAGGAGCTGGAGAGATGGCTGGGTGGTGGTGGTTGTCGTTGTTTGGTTTTCAAGACAGGGTTTCTCTTTGCTGTCGTGGAACTCTCTTTGTAGACCAGCTGGCCTCAAACCCCCATTGATCCTCTGCCTCTTCCTCATGATGGCTGGGATTAAAGAGTGTGCCACTGTGCCTGGCACTACAGCTGTCCCTACAGAATGCCTACATGTGCCTCACAACTAGATGCAACTGCAGTTCTGGTGATCTGGTGCCCGTTTCTGGCCTCTTTTTGCACCAGACATAATATGTGGTTTACACACATACATGCAGGCAAAACTCTCATACACATAAAACAAAAATAAATTAATCTTTTTTTTAAGGCGGGGTGATGGATAGCCAGGCGTGGTGGCACATACCTTTAATCCCAGCACTTGGGAGACAGAAGCAAACAGATCTCTTGGGTTTGAGGAACTCTGAGTTTAATGCCAGCCTGGTCTACGTAGAGTTCTAGGACAGCCCGGGATGTTACACCAATACCCATGTCTAGTAGATTACAGCCGCGTGTAACCTCAGCTTCAGGGCTATACTGACACCTCCAGCTTCTGGGGCCTTCCCTCACATGCACAGACACACAGACATGTTCACATACATAATTTAAAATAAATGTTTTTGTGTTTTGCTTTTTTTCATTTTGTTTGCTTTTTATTTTTCAAGACAGGGTTTCTCTGGGTAGCCTTGGCTGTCCTGGACTCACAGCGATCCGCCAGCCTCTGCCTCCCAAGTGCTGGGATTAAAGGTGTACATAAAAACATTTTTTTAGGGCTGGAGAGATGGCTCAGCAGATAAGAGCACTGACTGCTCTTCCAGAGGTCCTGAGTTCAATTCCCAGCAACCACATGGTGCCTCACAACCATCTGTAATGTGATCTGATGCTCTTCTCTGGCCTGCAGGGTGGTACATGCAGGCAGAGCACTATGTACGTAATAGTAAAAAAAAAAAATCTTAAAAAAAAAAACACTTTTTTTTTTTTGAAAGAAAGAAAATACCCTGGGCGGTGGTGTCCCAGCACTCAGGAGACAGAGGCTGGTGGATCACTGTGTGTTCGAGAACAGCCTAGTCTATAAAGCAAGTCCAGAATAGCCAGGGTGACACAGACAAACCCTGTCTCGAAGAGGAAGGAAAGAAAGGAAAGAAAGAAAAAATTTTTTTTTGAGAAAAGCAGCTGCCAGAGCCCTCTAACCATACTTTGTTCCCCGTCTTTTAGGAGCTGTACCCTGCATTTTGCATTCACAATGGAGGCTCTGACCTTGAGCGGCTACCTACAGCCAGCACCTGCATGAACCTGCTGAAGCTCCCGGAGTTTTATGACGAAGCCCTGCTGCGAAGCAAGCTGCTGTACGCCATAGAGTGTGCTGCTGGCTTTGAGCTGAGTTGAGCCCAGGAAACTGATTTGACCCAAAGGCAGCCAGCACCTGCCAGACCCATGAGAGCACTCAGGCGGGACCCTCAGCTCTCCTCAAGCCTTCTATCTGGCATTCCTCCTTCTCTGATTTTTTTTTTTTAGATGATTTTTTTTGTGACACGGTCACTTACATAGATGGACATTGCTTTTCACATAACCTAACCATTGTTATGTGCCATGTGGCTGGTTTAGTAATTTTGCCAAGAAGAGCAAGATTTTAGAATAGTGGCAACTCAGTGAAATTAACCAAAGATGAAGCTTTGGCCTTGCTGACCCAGTTTATATCCCCTCCTGGGTCAGGCACCTGTATCTGCAGGCGGAATCTGGGGCTGATATGTAGAGCTCCAAGCCACTGCTTCTCATGTGGTTGATTGTTTACAAGCCTAATTGTAAAAACTGAAGGCATTTTTCCTGCTGCCTTTTCCCAAGGTGGATAGGTTTGGAAAATGGATAACGCTAGTATTATTTTATTTGTGCTTTTTAAGCCATGTCCCCCAGGTGGGACTCGCATGCTTGTCTTTAGACTCCTACTGACCTGCATCATGAGGTTTGGACATGGCTCTGTGGGTGTGAGGTGGCTGCTGCCCTCATTGCTCTTTGCCTGTCTCCGTTTTGTGCCTGGACATTTTTCCAGGTAGGCAGAGGAGGAAGGTCCCCACACTTCCTGAGGTACTGTGTCAACCTGAAGTGAGTTGACAGCTGGGGGATGTGGGCACTGCAGCTTTTATTAAAGTCATTTGAACCAAAGTGACAGGCTGCGTCTATCCGTGATCCACACGCCCTCCTGGCCTTGCAATACTGCCCATCATCTTGGTCATGGGGTGGGGGGCGACTTAGCAGTCCTCAGCACCTCTGCTTCCTATGCTGTTTGGATAAGAAGACAGCATCCTTGACACATGACAGGGAAAAGCATCGGGCCAGGTGATTCTCACTTAGGCACTTTATCAGGGTCCAACTTGTTGCATGGTGACTACAGCCTCTGCAAACAGGAAGCAGGAAAGCATCCAGGATCAACATGGAGCTGGTGAGGACTCCAGATCCTGTGCCTCTCCCAAGTCCAGCATCTTTGTGCCTGAAGGCTTTTTGTGCTGTTGGGGTTAGGTGACCAGAATTAGCAATATACTTTTAAATGTGGGAAAATGGAATGACACTTTTAAGACAATGACCATTATCAGATAAAATGTGTAATTTCTTAATTTGAATAATAAAGTGTTTAAATGCTATTTGTAGTCTTGATACATAGGAAGAAATAGCATTTATCTTGATTTGATTCTATCTTTTGTTTGGGCAATGTTTATATTGGATGTCCTACATCCTTGGTTAATTTGTGTAGTAGTATTTTAGAATTGAAGTATCTGAGACTGGAGATTGGCAGTTTACATATTTGTGGGTTGTTTTTTTTTTCTGTTGGCTCTTCTGAGCTTAGTTATTTATTTGTACATCCTAATGGATAAGTATTTACATTAAATCTTTTCCCCAAGAGCGTGTTGGAGTGCTGCCCCAGGTCACTGGTCAGTTGTGTTCTGCTGTAGTAAACTTCCTCGTCCAGGTCACATGTATGCAGTATAGGAAGCTATGCAGCCTTTGGTCTCTTGAATTTGGGGCCATCATTATTCTGGGACTACCCACCAGGGGTGAGGGTCTCAGGGACTAACTCTCAATGGATCTTATATTAAATTACTGAGAGAGGAAAAAACTCTTAAAGGAAAATTCTCATTTCCTCAATGTTCTAGGTGCATTTGTGTTTGGTTCTATTTGCTTACTTTGGGTAACTTTTTTTCTAAGACTTAAACATTGGGTTGGTGGTTGATTATTACAGGTGTTTCTCATGGGCTGTTACATACTTACAGAGCTTTGCTTTGGTGTCCGTGGGCTCACCACATAAGTGTTCTCTGATCACATCATAAGCACCAGTTGTATACTGTCACTTAAGTGGGCTCAGTGTGAGCTGTAGTGTACTGAGCTGCTGGCACCTTGTGAACATGCTTAGGAATGTGTGTGGTAAAGCTGAAAACAGCATTAATTTAAAACTTTATAATTACTCAAATGGAAATTAAGAGCCCACTACTCTTCACTTATATTCACAGACTGTCATCACAGTCTATTGTACAGTAGTGTCATTGTCTCCAGGCCATAAAGCTTCCCTAAACAGCACTGCACTTGAGCAGGCCCAGCTGGCCTTAAATTCTGGGCTTAGGTAGTGACCTAAACAGACGCGGGGCCCAGAGGTCCAGTGCAGAAGTTCACTGAACACATAGAAGCCTCTGTTCTAGAAACATAAGGGTTGGGTGACTACAGGCACAAGTATACTTCAACGGAGTGCAGTTCACAGGTGCTACACTTCTTTCTACAGGCTGCACATAGCAAGTCCATAAATGTGAGCTCTTAGTGTCTTTGTGACAGGTTTAGCGGTTGTCACATTTCAAACTTATTGTACCACTGTTACATTGTAATGGTTGTCTGTGATCATCAGTCTTTGTTATTTCTGTAAGAAATTGTTTTGACACTGTGAGTTCGAGGCTCGCCTGGTCTACAGAGCAAGTCCAAGGCAGCCAAGTCTACACAGAGAAACCCTGTCTCAAAAACAAAACAAAAAAGAAATAAAGAAATTGTTTTGAGCCAGGTGGTGGTGGCGCACACCTTTAATGCCAGTGCTCAAGAGACAGAGGCAGGCATATTTCCGGGTTCAAGGCCAGCCTGATCTACGGAGTGAGTTCCAGGACAGCCAAGGCTACACAGAGAAACCCTGTCTCGAAAAGCCGAAGAAGAAGAAAAGAGTTTTGGGCCAGGCCAGTGGTGGCACACCCCCTTAATCCAGCATTTGGGAGGCAGGGGCAAGTGCATCTCTGAATTCAAGGCCACTCTGGTTTGCAGAGTAAGTTCTCGGACAGGGCTACACAGAGAAACCTTGTCTTAAGAAAAGATAAATAAATTGATTATTTTGGGATACCATAGGCTAAAACCAGATAAGATAATGAACTTAATGTATAAATATGTTCTGACTACTAAAAGTATTCTCCCCCTGTGTTCCTCCTATTAAGTGTCTCTGTTCCCACAATTAGAAACATTTTGATGTCAAAACAGTAACTGCACAGTAACCTCTGCATGTGAAGTACAAGGAGTTGCTCGTCTCTGAACCAAGAGGGAGAGCTAGAGGTAGAGAGAGGTTGAGGTAGGTCGAGGTAGGCCACCATGGAAGAGCACATGTCTTACATGAGTGAGAGCCTGGGTTTGTACCTAAGCACATTAAAAACAGCAAAACTACAAACGATTAGGTTTAGTGAAGGCATGTTGAAAAGTACAGTGAGGGCTAACTGTGGAACACACACCTAGAGCAAAATGCTACAAGTTCTAGACCAGTGTGGGCTGTGTAGTTATCAATCTGTCTAGGGCTACCAACCCAGATCGTGTCTCAAAGAAAGTCAAAAAAAGAAACTTCAGGCTGAAAGCCTGTGCCTTAACCAAGCTGTGACTACAGAGGAAAAGCTCTGGAACTCAAGTGCTGCTCTAGGGTGTGCAAGTTAAGAGAAGGCAGCAGTGCCTTGCTATGGAGAAAGTCTAACTGAGCTAGGTGGATCACACCAGCCACATCATGGACAGGAATGAGGTGGCCAGTGAAAATGGATGCTTTATTCTGGAGTCATTTCCAGTGACCATGGCCCTGGGAACCCAGCTTCAAGTTGCCCCAGATTTCATGTTCCAATGCAGAAAGTTTCATGAAGTTTCATAGTTTTACAAAACAGGAAATATAAGTCAGGGCAAGTTTAAAACACATTTCTGGGTACATCAGAGAGGCAAGATGAGGGAAACTCTTCTATAGGCCCAAGATGCTCTTTGATGACAGTCTTATCTTTGGGATTGGTGGGATTAAAGGCATGAATCGCCATGCCCAACTGAGAAGCCCTGTCCTGAAAAAAAAAAAAAAAGGATCCTCAGAGGAATCTAATCTGAAGCCTCCACTGCCGCCTTGTGATGAAAGTGCAGAATGGCTGCCAGTAGAATGTTAGATAAAAAAGCTTCGGCTATAAGCCAGCATAGACTAGATGTATTTATATAGTCAAAGATTAGTTGCTAGATAAAGGACAGTATGCTGAGTTAGGAATACAGATCCTGGCTGGGCAGTGGTGGCACACACCTTTAATTGCAGCACAGGCAGGCAGATCACTGTGAGTTTGATGCCAGCCTGGTCTACAAAGCAAGTCTAGAACAGCCAAGGCTACACAGAGAAACCCTGTCTTGAAAAAATACAGATTCTGTTTAATGGTGCCACCTTAGGGCAGTGTCATACAATAGCTTATGTGTTTCATTTTGTAGAATTTGGAAAGTTAAAGTATGTGGGCCATACCATCAAATTCCAATGGGCCTTAAATTCTGAGATTGTACATTTATTAGAGGTGATGGCTATCTTGGAGATGCCTTTGCAGACTTAAGCTAAGAATGCTCTAGCATATATATATCCAATAAAGTACAATACTTTTTTTTAGACATTATGGCATGAGAAATGTTACAAATGTATCTTGCAATCCTACAGGACAAGCAATATAGATCTATCAGGACTTAATAGGAAATGCTCATTAAACAGAAGGGGAATATGAAATCTCCCAGAAATAGATTAAATACTGCTTTATTGACTTTAAATTTTTTAAATGTAAATGAAACAGGTAGCACAGCTATTGGAAAAATTAGAAAAGACTGCTGAATTAGATCAGCCTATATATGTTAAGGGTGTCGTAAGAATGGAAGTCAGGAAATGTGTTGTCTTAGGGGAGGAGTTACGCCTTTGTTTCTACAGAAAGTGAAAAGCTGTCATTTCTTCAAAATTAATAAAGATTAGATTTGATGAGGGTAGACCTGACAATCCTGGCTGCAGACGTGAAGGGGAAAAAACCAAGAACAACAACAAAACAGGTGTTTTATATGCTGATCTGTCTACTTGGGAACAGCACTGAGACATGAATGTCTCTAGAGTCCAAATGGACTTATAAATGTAAGCCTTTCACCGGTTCAAAGAGCAAAGAATTATCTTAACTGGTTTGTGTACACCGCACATTCTGTGCATGTGTTAATACAGAAATGTATAATGCCTTTAAAAGTTTGTGGGTTGTGGTGGCGCACGCCTTTAATCCCAGCACTCAGGAGGCAGAGATGGGTAGATGTCTGTGAGTTGGAGGCCAGCCTGGTCTACAGAGAAATCCTATCTCAAAAAAACAAAACAAAAAAAAAAACAAAGCTGGGTGGTGGTGGCACACATCTTTAATCCCAGCACTTGGGAAGCAAGTTTGAGGCCAGCCTGTCTGCAAAGAGAGTCCAGAACAGCCAGGGCTCTGTTACACAGAGAAAACCTGTCTTGATAAAACAAAAAACAAACACAAACAACAACAAAAATTTGTTTTCAGAACAAAAGGACCAGTGAAGACAAGTATTCCAGATGATCCAGCCTCACAGGTTGCCTCAGTAGCTGTTTCCTCAAAAAGTTACATCCAGAACAACTTCAAAATGGCTGGTTAATATGGTCTAGCCTCAGCCTGGAGAGATGGCTCAGAGGTTAAGAGCACTGGCTGTACTACCAAAGGTCCTGAGTTTAGTTCCCAGCAACCACATGGTGGCTCACAACCATCTAGAGTGAGATCGGGTGCCCTCTTCTGGCATGCAGGTGTACATTATATACATAATAATTTTATTTTATTTTATTTTATTTTATTTTATTTTATTTTTGGTTTTTCGAGGCAGGGTCTCTCTGTGTTAGCCTTGGCTGTCCTGGACTCACTTTGTAGTTAAGCCCTACACTTTCCCATCACACAGAGACTGGACAACAAATGACAGGTAGCTCTCCCAAGATTTAGCCAATATCTCAATTTTCTTAGAGCCCCCAAAAGATGCCATCACCCCCAAACAATAGGAAGCAATTTTAAGAGAATGACACCACATTCCCAAGAGATGGGATGGATGCTTGTCATTTCCAACGGGGGGGGGGGGGGGGAGTTGAATGCAAGTTGCTAATGGTCAGGGAGGAAACAAAGTAAACAGGTTAGATTCAGTAATTTCTTTTTCTTTTATACTTTCTTTCTTATCATTAGGGGAAAGGGGGTAGAGGGGATGAGAGGCGGGGAAGGTGATGTAAAAATGATAGAATAGTTGGGCATTGTAGTGCACACCTTTAATCCCAGCACTTGAGAGGCAGAGGCAGGTGGATCACTGAGTTTGGGGCTAGCCTGGTCTATAAAGCAAGTCCAGGACAGCCAAGGCTACACAGAGAAACTCCATCTCAAAAAGCAAAACAAAACAAAGCAAGAAATTCAAGTTAGTAGTCAGTCAAACTTATGGTCATGTTATGCACTAGTTTAGTTAATCATAAAAATAAACTTTATTTAGCCTCCTGTAGTTTTCAAAGTTAACCAGATAGTAAATAGCTAAAAACAACATTTTCCTATTCAGATATACTATAGATAGGTGGTCTTCAAACATTTCAGAGATCTATAGAATATGGCATTTAAGATATATTAATAATAATAAGCTTTTTTTGACAGTGAGATGTCTGCTCCTGGCAGCATCCCCATTCTGCTTCATAGAAGATGATGAGCATTGAAGAACTTCCCTGTAGAGTTTGCTTCAAATGTGGCAAAGCCAGCCTCAGCAGGGGGGGGGGGGAGGACTGCCTTGCCTCAGCTGCAGATAGCATGGTGTCCAAAGCTGTGGACAAGCAGGACACGGGGGAAGTCGACTGCTGAACTTTGGCAGGACAAGGTAGGCCAGTCCTTCATAATTCCTGCTTCACAGAAAAATCTGTGGGCCAGCAGGGCAAAGATGGATGCTCCAGTGTTGCAGAGAAACCTTGGGTGATTGTCTAGGCAGGCAGCAGTCTCTGTCATTTCTATAGTTTCATACGTTCCTTGCTCTGTTTATTCAGGTAATATTTAACTCTCTCAGGTCTCTGATGGGGTTGAAGACTAGACAGTTACAGAGTTACAGTTTTCTTTGTTACCAAGTTCAGAAAAGAAACTCATAAAAGTGATGTAAAGTTTATGAAGGTTGAGAAACATAAAAGCTTAAGTCATGAAGGATCTAAGAAAATATTTTAAGGTCTAAAAAGATGCTTTCGGGTTATATGCAAGTTATAATAGAAAATGATTGACATAGAGAACTTTGGACTCACCAAAATAGGATAGATAATGGAATACTTTCTCCAAGGTTGCCAAATACAAATGGATTAAACACTGAATATAACTCTGTGGTCTGTCATTCTTTTTCTTTTCTTTCTTTCTTTCTTTCTTTCTTTCTTTCTTTCTTTCTTTCTTTCTTTCTTTCTTTCTGTTTTTAGAGATTCTCTATGTAGCCTTGGCTGCCCTGGACTGGCTTTGTAAACTAGGCTAGCCTTGAACTCAGAGACACCCTGCCTCTGCCTCCCTGAATACTGGGATAACAGGCATGCACTACTGTGCCCAACATGACTGTAATTCCTCCCTGATAGCTCTCATAATTGTTCTTATAGTGTATAGTTTATTGATGTTAGAGAAAGTCTTATTGGACTAAAGAAGGGAGATATTGGGGTGACCTGTGCACTGTGTTGGGGTTATCTTTGTATTATTCAAATGCTGACTTCTGTACCAGCAGAGAGCTGAGTACAGGCTGGACTGATACTGTTGTTATTTTGTTGCACCATATTTTGTAAACACTCCCTCCAATACCTTCTGATTGGTTTATAAAGAGCTGAACAGCCAATAGCAAAGGCAGGAAAGGAAGGTGGGCTGAGGTAGGAACTCTGGGAAAGATTCTGAGGTGGAGGGAGTCACCAGCCATGGAGGAAGAAGGGAGGAAGAAGCCACATGGCAGAACGTAGATGAGCATAAATGGGTTAAGTTAAGAGCTGGTTGGGAACAAGCCTTATGCAAGGCCAACCATTAATAGGTAATAAAAGGTCTCTGTGTCATTATTGGGAGCTGGCAGTCCAAGAAGGCTTGGTTATGATTGGCACCCAGTGGCTATAAGGCTGGCCTGGAACTTCCTATATCTACCAGGCTAGAACTCAGACCCCCACCCCACCCCACCCCCACCCCCCGCCTCTGCCTCCAGAGAACTGGGATTAAAGGTTAAACAATGAAACATCTTTTCTAGAAGTTGCAGCCAGGATCACCAATAACAGTGACTGTGCTCAACAGCAGGGTTTTGAGATTTAATTTTGGTTTTTGCTTTCATTTGTTTTTTTAGTTTTATGGGGGCTTTTGTTTGGGTTTTTTGTTTGTTTTCATTGTTTTGTTTTGTGTTTTTGAGACAGGGTTTCTCTGTAGACCAGGTTGGCCTCAAACTCAGAGAGATCCACCTGCCTCTACTGCCCAAGTGCTGAGATTTAAAGGCATGCACCACCACCGCCCGGCTTGGGTTTTTTGTTTGATTATTGTCGTTATATGAAGTAATCCGTTTTATTACTTTTTTACACGTGTGTCAGGTACTTTGACTACATCACATTTTGCACATATATCATGTTCTTTGATTCTTCTTTTGTCCTTATACCTATCTGACCTGTCCCTTTCCCCAAATACTACCTTTACATTCACCACATTAAAAAAACATGCAGTTATCTGCCCTTCAGTGTCTAGCGGGCAGCCAGGGCTCCGAGTTCTGTGGGCTGGTCTAGGCGCAGCTACGTGCCAGGCCAGGTTCCAGGCCTTACCAGGGAGCGTGGAAAGGAAAATGAGTTTCTACCAGTGTTACAGTTTAGTTCTTTTAGAATGAGAGTGCTGGTATCAGAATGCAGTGAGACTAGGGAGCTCCATAAGCCCATGGTGACACCAAAAGTGTTGCCGCTCCTTATTTGAGCTGCTGTGCTAAGTACAGCAGAGGAAACAGGCAGATGTCTGACACTGGCAGGCTGGCAGGACCAGCGAGACACAGGCCTAGTAGTCAGCAGTGACCTAGCGGTGATGGGGCATCTACCTGACCGCTGGGAGCCCAGTGGTGGTCGCGCCTAAGGCCACTAAATGGAGTCTTAGACAGTCAGACAGTCGTGGTGGAGGAATGGCAGGCAAGAGAGGGAGCTAGCCAACCAGCCTTTACTTATAAACCTTGGACAATGGGGAGGGGGTTGAGGGTGAATGTGTCTGATTTGCTGAAGCCAGGGGTGCCAGGATGCTTAATTTACATACAGTGGGGGGCTCATTTATACACAGTAACACAGGGTCCTATCACAAGGAGGAGAAAACAGTACCTAATTATCCTATGTGTGAGGGGATGAGTTTTAGGTACTGTTAAAGGTCATTTGCTGGAGGCTAGGATCTCCTCAACATAGGGTGAGGTACTTCCAGGAATTCCCTGTGCTTGTTGAAACAGTTCCTTATCAGGAAAGGGTCAGGCCTATAATCTCCCTTGAAGACTATGATGCTCCTTATAAGATCTGGGGTTACCAGATCAGGTGTAGTGAGGACCCTGCTGAGAAAAGGGAGTCCACCAACATAGACTGAAGGCAAAACTGGCTTTCTGGAGACATCAGACCTTATCCTGCAGAGTCCTACAGTTACCTGTCATCCTGAATCTGTCTTATTTCATTTAAGGCAACCTTGAATTCCACCTACCCTTGTGCAAATATTGTAATTTTATTTTTACTTATTTAATTGGTATTTTGAGATAGGGTTTCTCTGTGTAGCCTCCTGTGGTGCAACAACAAATGGGAACAAATCGCGTAGCTTAGAGCACACATTTTTAACCCCAGCTCTGAGGAGGCAGAGGCAGGTGGAGCCCTGTGAGTTTGAGGCCAGCCTGGTCTACAAAGTGAGTTCTTCCAGGACTGCCAGGGCTACATAGAAAGGCCCTGTCTCAAACAACAATGACAAAAATAGTGTTGATTAGTTGATAGAGAGAGCACTTGTCTAGCACGCATGATGCCCAGCACTACATAAACTTCAGCTCTTCCGAGGTGAAGAGGCACAGGAGTTCAAGGTCATCCACTGCCACATAGTGAGTTCAAAGTTAGCCTATGCTACATGAGACTGTCTCAGAAGAAAGTTATTCTCTCACGCTCATATACTGAGAAAATCCCCTGCCTTGTCTGTTTGGCTCCTTTGCCTTGCCCCAGGCCAAACTGACAATTCCAAGCTTAGAATCAAGTTTTCAGACCCCAGGAGAGACCTGCTTTGGGTTTCAGATGTAGTATAGCACCACCTACTGGATGCCCACTTCCTAAGCCCTGTGAAGGAGGCTTATTGGGCAGAAGGACCTTTGGGTATGTAATTGAAGATCTTGAGATGAGATCCTTCTGAATTATAATGTGGGTAAGTGGTTGGGAAAGCTAATTCTAGTAGATGCCTGTCTTCCTAAGAGAGAGAGACCAGGCCTTACCCCTTGCAGCGATGGAGAGCTGGCCCCAGTGGTATGAGCTTGGGAAAGCGGTCAGGCTGCCCAAGCCACTGTCACCCAGGGCTTTTGAGTTGGCCCACTCCAACATCTACCCCATCTATGAGCTGCTGCAGCATAAGGGCTGGCTGTCCTCCAGAACCAAAGCTGCGACATCTCCCTGACACAGGGCAACAACAGGAACGACGGTGCGGCAGAAGCCAGAAGCCTCAATGACTCACAGCAATAAACATTTTTCAAGAAAAGTGTCTGAGCAAAAGGGTATACTGTGTGACACACTGCCGCTTCCACAACTAGAAGTTTGTTTGTCACCTGTTGGTGAGGAGATTGCAAGGTTGGAGGTCAGATATGGAGGGATGAGGTACATGTGAAATTCACTCACACAAATCAATAAAATGTTGGGGGGCCAGGCATGGAGGTGTCTGTCATAGTTTATGGAAAGACAGGCAGAAGAGCGCTCTCTCTCTCTCTCTCTCTCTCTCTCTCTCTCTCTCTCTCTCTCACTCTCTCACTCTCTCTCTCACACACACACACATACACACACTCACACACTCACACTCAGGCAATAGGGCCAGGTATTGGGGATACAGTAGCCAGTAGAAGCTGACAAACTGTGAACTTTTCCCAGGGGGAAATGTAGCCCACAGACACCTAAGCTTCCAATGTCCTGTCTCTAAAACTGTAAGAGAATGGCTGTCTTGAGAAACAACACCAGCAAACAGAAGCACAGGAGGATGAACCTGCCAGAGACAGAAAAACAAAACCTGGGGGGTTTTATGTTTGTTTTTCGGCTGGAGGAGCCACCAAAACTGCCACAGCAGAGGGTAAAGGCTAATTAAGACCTTGTTTGCCAGATGTGGTGCTGCACGCCTTTAATCTCAATGTTCGGGAGACAGAGGCAGGCGGATCTCTGCGAGTTCGAGTCCAGCCTGGTCTACAAAGTGAGTCCAGGACAGCCAACAATACACACAGGAACTCTGTCTTATAAAAACAAAAATAAAAAAAGGCCGGGTGGGTTGGCACACACCTTTAATCTCAGCACTCAGGAGGCAGAGGTAGGCGGATCACTGTGAGTTCAAGGCCAGCCTGGTCTACAAAGCGAGTGCAGGACAGACAAGGCTACACACAGAAACTCTGTTTCAAAAACACAAAAACAAACAAAAAGATGCGGGGCTCTGACCCATGAATAAATTAATTCTTGGCCGGGCTCCTAACACTATGGAGAGTGAGGGAAAGGAGGTGCAGTCCAGTTCAAGGAAGTGGTCACTTGAAACATATCCTCGGAGGCAGTCCTGTCCTGGCCACTTGCTGGCTCTCCTGAGACAAGGTCTTCATGGCTGCAGTCTACAATGATGCTCCTTCAACCTGCACAAGGCAAGTGACCACGCATTGAACTCTTTAAAATTAGGAGCCAAAACAAATCCTTCTTCCCTTTGATTCTGGCAGGGATTTGGTCACAGTAATGAGAAACAGAACTTACATGAAGGCCAAGGATGGCCCAGTGTACAAGTCAGCCTGTGGCTGAGCAGGCACCTGTGTGCTTGCTGCCTAAGGGGAAGCGGAGTCTGTGACATGAGAGACTGCGCCTGCCAACTTTCCAGGGACCCTGGAGGGCATCTGACCTGGTAGGGACTGGCCCAGTGAGTGATGGCAGCAATAATACCAGAAATCTATGCAGCTCTGCCTTAGAAGGTATTAGTATTGGGGGAAAAAATGGTTTTCTTTCTTTTTTTTTTTACTTTTTGAAATGGGATCTTGCCATGTTTCCCAGGTTGGGTTCAATCTTTTAGACTAAATAACCATCTACTTCAGCCTCCCCAGAGTCTGGAATAATACGTAGGTACTTCCACGTCCAGTTTAAAAAGAAATTTCTGTTTTCCAGAAATTATCTGGGTAGGATTGTCTAGGATTTACTATTACTCTCTTTTACTGTGGTGGGCGTGCCTTTAATCTCAGCACTCGGGAGGCAGAGACAGGCGGATCTCTGTGAGTTTCACTGTGGAGCCCTAGCTGTCCTGAAACTCAGTCTGTACACAAGCTGACCTAGAACTCACAGAGCTGCCTGCCTCTACTTTCTGAGTCCTGGGGTTAAAGGCATGCACCACCACCCAGCTTCCTTCTCTAGAAAAACTTATCTGGCACGTTATGCCATGCTGCTCATCTTTTTCTTCCTCTTCCTGTAGGCTCAATTTTCTTAACCAATATATTTTATTAACAACTTATTAAATGAGCGTACGTCACTTATAACCCAACTAACCAAAACAATAGGAAATGAGGATTAATGGACACAATAACAAAAACGTAAGGATATCAGTTCTGAGGAGCGATTCTCCTGGTGTAATCAGCAGGATTTCTTCTGCTGGAACCTGGAGTAACCAGAACCCAGAACCTCAGCAGGAGCCGGAGCCCTGAAGTCTTCCTTCCCTCGAGTGGTTTTCTCTAGGAGCTTCTCGAAGTGCAGCGATGAACAGCTGAAACTATCCGAAGTCTCCAAAAAGCCCCGCCTCCAGTTTGGGGTTCATTTATACATCTCCTCCCAGAGTCTGTTCGCAGGATCTTTTCAGCTGTTGACAATCAAGCTCCCGCACAAGGTGGTTGGTCCTCTAGTGGGTTAACCTCACCTGTTCTCTCACAAGACTTTACCATCCCATACTTGGGATCCTAAAAAACAGGTTTATCTCTCCTTCCTCTTCCCACTAGTGTAAGTTCATGACTGAGTCTGTTTAATACATCGTTGGGTTCTCAACACCTAGAATGATGCCTTAGTGCACGGCCAGTGCTCAGGAATATTAGGTCAGGCACGGATCTGCTCACAGAAGAAAGGCATTGCTGGGCCCGCTAGATGGCTCAGGTGCTGGTATGCAGGACTTCCCACCTCAGTTGAATCCCTGGATCCCACAAGGTGGCCAGAGAGAATCTGCTAAGAATGTTCTCTGACCTCCATGTGCAGGTTGTGGCAAGTGCACACCTGTATACAAATTTAGAGGAATGCTTCCCTGAATTCAGGTTAAGACCTACATGTGTTCATGTTCTCACTGATGGTGCTGGGGTTTTGTTTGTTTGTTTGTTTGTTTTTGTTTTTGTTTGTTTTTTAATCCAGCCCGAAGAGCGTGCCTACAGTTCTGGCCTGGCATTGAAGAGTGCAGGGAGTGGGTGCACACCACAAGGGTCCTTCCTAAACCACAGGCGGCTTGCAAACTGTCTGAACGGCGAGATTGTGCCACCTAGTGGCCAAAGTCAGCCAGGCTCAGTCTGAACGGGGAACATGCACCACCTAGTGGTCAATTAAGAGTCTGCAGCTCAAGAGGTCCCTGCAGCCCCCTGCCAGATACTGCCAGCAGCACCTGACAAATCACGGCATTTTAATCTATTTGTAAATAGGCTGAGCAAGCTTGTCCTTGTGTCTCTCCACCAGGTGATGACCCAGATGCTCCAATTTGTGGGGGCATGGAGAGGTGTGCACATGTGGAGGTCAGAGGACAATTTTTGGGAAAGTGGGGTCCAGGGATCAAACTAAGGTTGTCAGTCTGTATGGCCAGAATCTTTAACAGTGAGCCATCCTACCAGCCCCTTAATTTTTTTTTGACTTAATTATGAGCCAGGCATAGTGGCACGCCTTTAATCCCAGCACTCAGGAGGCAGAGGCAGGCAGATTGCTGTGAGTTCGAGGCCAGCCTGGTCTACAAAGTGAGTCCAAGACTACACAGAGAAACCTTGTCTCAAATTTTTTTATATTTATTTATTTATTTATTTATTTACAGTGCTCTGCCTGCATGTACACCTGCAGACCAGAAGAAAGCATCAGATCATGTTACAGATGGTTGTGAACCACCGTGTGATTGCTGGGAATTGAACTCAGGACCTTTGGAAGAGCAGGCGGCACTCTTAACCACTGAGCCGTCTCTTCAGCTCTTTTTCTTTCCTTTCTTTCTTTTTTTTTTAGATTGAATCTTATCTGGGCATGCCATTAATCCCAGCATTCAGGAGGCAGGGGCAGGCATATCTCTGTGAGTTCAAGACCAGCCTGGTCTATAGAGTGAGTTCCAGGACAGAAAAACCCATTCTTGGAAAGCAAACAAACAAACAAGACAGGATCTCATTTTGTAGCTCTGGCTGTTCTGGAACTTATTATTAGACCAGGCTGGCCTTGAACCCACAGATATGCCTGCCTCTGCTTCTGAAGTACTGAGATCAAAAAGTGTGTGACACCACGCCTGGAAGCCCTTTCATTCTTCTAAAATTACATGTATTCGCTATTTGGTGAGCATGTGATATGTGTGATCTTCTACCCTTGTGGAAGTCAAGGGACAACTTTGAGGAGTTGGGGTTCTCTCCTTCCAGCTTGAATTCAGGTTGCCAGGCTTGGTAGCAAGATCCATCTTGCCATCACTAGACATGTTTGTTTGTTTGTTTGTTTGTTTTGTTTTTTTTGAGACAGGGTCTCTCTGTGTAGTCTTGACTGTCCTGGACTCACTTTGTAGACCAGGCTGGCCTCGAACTCACAGAGATCTGCCTGCCTCTGCCTCCCAAGTGCTGGGATTAAAGGCATGTGCCACCACTGCCCAGCATGTTTATTTTTATTTTGTATATGCATGGATGTTTTGTCTGCATGTGTGTCTGTTCTGGATGTGTATGTAGTGCTCATAGAGGCCAGAAGAAGGCATTGGACCCTGCAGGATTGGAGTTCAGATGGTTGTTAGCTGCCATGTAGGTACCAGGAACCGAACTCAGGTCCTTTGAAAAAGCAATGAGTGCCCTTAATCGCCGAACCATCTCCAGATTCTAAGTTTTGAAGAAAAATACTTACTTTTGCTAAGTATGGTGATATATGCCTTTAATCCCAGCACTTGGGAGACATAGATAGGTAGATAGATCTCTGTAAGTTCGAGGCCAGCATGGTGTCTACCTAGTGAGTTACCCAGGCAGCCAGGGCTACACAGTGAGGCCCTGCTCTGTGTGTGTGTGTGTGTGTGTGTGTGTGTGTGTGTGTGTGTGTGTGTGCCTGCGGGTGTGTTCCAGTCTTCCTCTCCCTCTTTTTCTCTCCCTCTCTGCCTTCATGGCTTCCTTTCTGCCTCTACCCTTTCCCAGGCCCTCACGCCTCTCCCTTCCCCCAATGCAGTTTGGTTGCATGGTGTGATTTCTCGGGGCACACCTTGGCATGGGCCTGCACTGTACCCCCTCACTGCATTATAGTCCAAAACACCAACAGTCTGTAACTCCAGTCCCAGGGGATCCAATACTCTCTTCTGCTCTACTAGGCACACGTGTGTGCACAGACATACGAGCAGACTATCTTAGGGTCTCTGTTATTGCAAAGAAACCCCAAGACTGGAGCAGTGGCCAAGATGGCTGAGGTAGAGTAGAAGCAGCAGCAGACCTTCCATAAGTTTACCTACCACAGCCACTTTGGGGTAAAGACAGAGCTTGAGATTTTCAGGGGTGAGGGCAGGGATGCCCACACTGCCACACATCCAGCTAGAGCGATGGGAACCCCCCTCCCCCTCCCCCCCTCATGCCTTGGATGGACTTATTCTGCTAAGCAGAAGCCACTAAGGTTGCACAGTCTCTTTTCCCATGTGTGAAGTCTCTGGTGACAGCCTTAGGGACTTGCAGGTTGGCAGCTGGAAGAGAGAAAGGACTAGAACAGTTGTTAACTGTGCTGGAGTCTTTGCTTAGCCTTTGGTGATGGGTTTTGCTTCTTCTTAGATAGCAGGCTGGGCTATCTGAGACTCAGGCTAAGAGCTGGACATGAGGACAGGGTCACCATGTAGGATAGTGAGAGTGACATGCAGAAAGTGGGAGGCTACTCCAGCCTTCAGTTCTCTCCTTCTACCACGTTGGTTCTGTCAGGGCCAAAGGACACTCCAGTTCCCCCAAATCCTCAAAGGCAGTCCAAATACCCGG
The DNA here is from genome assembly GCF_964271855.1 of Acomys minous. Classification (NCBI taxonomy): domain Eukaryota; kingdom Metazoa; phylum Chordata; class Mammalia; order Rodentia; family Muridae; genus Acomys; species Acomys minous. The sequence continues at coordinate 43,511,823 of NC_140487.1, forward strand.
AAGTGAGCTCTAGGAGGGCTTTTGATAGTTAGATAAAAGCCAGCGTTCAGGAACTTGTGAAACTGCTTCCTTATGCCAAAAGGAGTAGTCTCCCTCACTTCTGACAGAGGAGACGCATAGCGACCTACGGTGTCTCTCAGCAATCAAAGCACAGTCTGGTATTACGAGGACCTCTCACACATCTCAAAGCCCACGAAGATCTAGCCCCTGGGTCTTCTCATCTCCTCCCCTCCCCTGAACTCCCTCCAGCTCACAGGATTCCCAGTCCCCAGCCTCTCGCTCTCCTTACAGCCCTGCCGCTCTCACTGTGTTCTCTCTCTGCTGTGTCTCTGCTTCTCTCGCTCTTTCCTCTGCTCTCTATTCCCCGCTGGTTTCCCTCTCACAGACAGTGCCGGCCAGCTGGAGTGCTGACCAACCTACTTCTGTCGCTCCCTGCTTTGGACTCTTCCAGGGTTTTTTGGGTTTTTTGTTTGTTTGTTTGTTTGTTTGTTTTGTTTTGTTTTGCCTGTTTTCTATTTCACATCTACAATAAACACCTTCTCCTTTGGGCTGTGGAGAGCACTGGCTGACCTTGCAGAGGGCCCAAGATCAGTTCCCAGCACCCACATAGTGGTTCACAAGCACCCATTACTCCAGTTGCAGGTATCTGATGCCCTCTTCTTACCTTCATGGGCTCTTGTGCACCCAACACATAGACATACACAGAGAGAAGAGAGGGAGGGAGGGAATGAGGGAGGGAACAAAGCCTTTAACCATTCCATGGAGTGCTCATGTCATCAGTTTATACAGTTTCCAAAGATAAAATCCAGGTTATCAGTCCTGGCATCAGGTGTCTTTTCTCCCTGAGTCACCTTGTCTGCCCAAAAATACTCTTTTCATAAAGTTAAGAACAACTGAAAATTTAGTGCCTGGCGTGGTGGCGCACACCTTTAATCCCAGCACTCGGGAGGCAGAGGCAGGTGGACCACTGTGAGTCTGAGACCAGCCTGGACAAAGTGAGTCCAGGACAGCCAAGACTACACAGAGAAACCCTGTCTCGAAAAACAAAACAAAAAACAAACAAACAAACAAAACAAGAACAACTGAAAATTTAAAAGATTTAAAAAGATCGCAGGCTCAGGATTAAGGCTGTGGTTCAAGCTGGGTGGGAAGACCATCTTACTCAAGTGGGGCATTAGTGAAGCAAGGTTCAGGAAGCAACTAAAACAGGCTTTAAGGCAGGTAATCTCTGTGAGTTCGAGGCTAGCCTGGTCTACAAAGCACTCCAGGACAGCCAATGTTGGAGGTTGGTCTGATCTGCCCAAATAAGGAGACTCATATAACCCAAAATGTTTGTAATCTTGCCTGAAACCTTGTTCCTGTTTGGCCAATAAAAAGCCATCACACCCGAGCAGGGCAAATGAGGTGGGTGTGGCTAAAGTTCTTGGGCTTTTGGGAAATTGGAAGGGAGACCTGAAGAGGAAGAGGAGGAAGAAGGAAGGCTGGCACCATGGGTTAGGTGGAGGAAGAAGCACATGGCCGGCATGGATGGGGATTTGGCCCACATGATGATAATTAGCAAGTATTTGGGATTATGAATAGGAGAAAGCCCAATAGAAATTATTAGAAGCAGATGGCATGGGACTAGGGCAGCGTATGGGATACCTGCCCCAGTGTGGGAGGTAGCTTAGGGGATTAATATCTGCCCTGCCCCAGGTTAACTAAGGCTGTTTTAAAATATAACAGGTGTCATTGATTTCGAGCAGGTTAGAAAATAGCACTGTAGCTGGGTGGTGGTGGCGCACGCCTTTAATCCCAGCACTTGGGAGGCAGAGGCAGGTGGATCTCCGTGAGTTCGAGACCAGCCTGGTCTACAGAGTAAGTTCCAGGAAAGCCAGAGATGTTACACAGAGAAACCCTGTCTCAAAAAAAAAAAAAAGAAAGAAAGAAAGAAAGAAAAGAAAGAAAGAAAGAAAGAAAGAAAATAGCACTGTAGCTGGGCGTGGTGGCACACATCTTTAATCCCAGCACTCAGGAGGCAGAAGGATTGATCGCTGTGAGTTTGAGGCCAGCCTGGTCTACAAAGTGAGTCCAGGACAGCCAGGACTACACAGAGAAACACTGTCTAAAAAATAAATAAATAAATAAATAAATAAATAAATAAAAAGAAAAGAAAATAGCACCATAATAATAATTATAGGACTATAACAAGCATTTACTAGGCCATACTTCTAAATTAACCCCAACAGCCAAGGCTACACAGAGAAGCCCTGTCTCAAAAAGAACCAGAGATAGACATGTGGTGGTGGTACACACCTTTAATCTCAGCACTCCTGAGGCAGAGGCAGGCAGATCTCTCTGAGGTAGAGGACAGCCTAGTCTACGGAGGGAGTCCCAGGACAGCCAAAGCTACAGACAGACAGACAGACAGACAGACAGACAGACACACACACACACACACACACACACACACCTGTCTCAAAAAGATCAAAAACAAAACCAACCAAACAAAAAGAATCAGAGATAAAACAGGCATAGTGGCACACACCTTTAATCCCAGCACTCCTGAGGCAGAGGCAGGCAGATCATGCCTATAATCCAACACTCAGAGAGGCAGAGGCAGAGGCAGAGGCAGACAGATCTCTGTGAGTTCGAGGCCAGCCTGGTCAACAAAGTGAGTCCAGGACAGCCCAGGCTACACAGAGAAATCCTGTTTCAAAAGCAAAACAAAACAAGCAAAAAAACAAAACAAAGAAAAGAAAAACAGAGAGAGAGAGAGAGAGAGAGAGAGAGAGAGAGAGAGAGAGAGAGGTAAGAGGAAATGGAGAGAGGCCAGAGGGCGATGGGAAGTCCAGCAGCAGTCCCACCTTGCATTTCTTCACCTTGATTCGAGCCAAGAAGTACAAGGAAGCTGTGCCTGGCAGTGTTCCTGGACGTCCACACGGCAGGGTTCTGAGGAAAGAGGAAGGAGGATGCCGGGAACCCATTCAACAGCGCTGAGCCGCCGGACGCCAGACCTGCTTGTCTTGTTTTGCTGGTGAGTCTCCACACCAAGTCTCCTCAGAAAACCTGGGGCTGGCATGCTTGGCCTTCCTGTGTCTCCATATTGGAGCATTCTCCCTTCCTTCCTGAGGCTGCTCACCTGTCTCCTGCTGGAGGCGATGGGACGGGAGGGAGCCAACCCCACAATCCCAGGGCAAGGGCCTCCCAGCTTCTTACCACAACCACCAACCTTGCTATTGATCGTCCTTGGAGGCCACCACAGGCAGCACTGGGAACACTCGCTCCTGCCTAGGCCCGAACTTCAGATGGATAGGGAGGACTCTAAAGTACAAAACACACCCCCATGTGAGTGTGAATATAAACTACATGTCCCTTGATCCCTTGAGCGTAGAGTGTCACTAGTTACCCTGTACATGGCAACCGCCTCAGGCTGCCTGCTTCCTTATCAGCTTTGCGATCCCGTCAGGCACAGGGCTTGCTCTGAAACTCACAAAGGTGTTCATGGCTTGCCTTTCAGATCACACCAGGGTCGGCGACCACAGACACTACAGACTACACTAGCTGTTTACATTGGCCATTTGAGTATAAGCCTTGACCAGCCTAATGGGTTGATGTTATTTCTGAATTCGTGTCATACTAAGCCTAAGTCCTGTAAAAGGCCATGTTCTAGCACTGGGCTTCTTCACAAACTCAGAATTCCATCAGGGGACCACTAGTGCAGCTGGACCTCAGTGGAGGAGACTAAATGGGCCCCCAAAGGCAAGAAATTGGCAAGCACTGGGCTGGCCATGTGAGGCAAGAGGAAGGTGGAGGGGAAGGTGGCCTTGCAAAGGCCTCTGGGAGTCCAGAGAGCTAGTGAAGCTGGGAAGAGAGAAGAGCTTCGGGATCAGGTGTGTGTTTACAGTGTGGACTGGGAGAGATGAGAGATGCCAAGTGCCACTCAGGAGGCACACATGCCGGGCCATGGAGGTCCTAAGCTAAGCTCTGGGTGTAACAGGAATGACTCAGGGAGCCTCGCCCCATGAGGCAGGAACCATTTGACTCAGTGTGGACAGATGAGCAGAACTAAGTAGCTGGCCAGGCTACTCCTACCGTCAAGGAATCCTAAGAAGCCAGCAGTGGGAACTGCTTCCGCAGCACCACGCAGCGCTGGCTCAGCTGCCAGCTCCTCCCAGGCCAAGTGGCAACAAGCAGCCCAGTCAGTGAGTGTTGTTGTAAAGAAGGGACCAAGAGCTGTAAGTAGCAAAGGTCCTTCACTCTGAGGTAGATCTGCTCACCTGGGGGACGGATGAGTATCTGTGGTTCCCTGCCTAAGGCACTACAATCAACCACTGCTCACTCTTGTCTCTCCAGGGGATACTGGCCATTGTTCCAGACATGAGGACAAGCCGTAGAGGCTTTGCTTGACAACGTTCCAGAGACCTCAGACTGCTCAGCATGATCTCTAGACATCCAGAACAACTGTTGAAACTTTGTGTGACAAAGTCCCAAAGATCTCAGGCTGATCACCACTGCCCCTAAATATTATGTATGGCCCAGGTGTAATTTTGCCTTAAAATTACTTTGAAATCTGCTTTTTCTCCTAAAACTGTCTTTCCCTCTATCTCTCACTTTGATTATGAGCCCTAACGAAATTCACACTGGAAAACTTTTCCCACAGAGAATGCTGAAAGAAGGCATCTGGCCAAAGGCTTCAGACAATGAGAGCCTTAGCTCTGACCACTGTGAGCAGCCCAGAGAGACAGAAACTGCCTGAAAGAAAGTTAGGACCTTGACATAACAGTACCTGGCTAGATACTGCTAGTTGTAGAAAAGTAAACTTGTTTCTTTAGAATCTGTTTTGAGAGCAATGGAAGGTGGGCTTGGAATGTAATGCTTTACAGATATTTTACAGTACAGGACCACTTGGCAGTTAGCCTAGGATTAGATGGCACACCTGCTGGTTTGGGACTGGGATTAAATCAAGTTTTTTCTTAATTAGAGAACATTTGCCTCAAGCTATGTTGCTATGACAATCATGTAAACACAATGGCTTTAGCACGGGGAAAATTATGATTAAATTTTCCTGAATATTGTTTAAGAAATAATAATCAGGTCATGCTGACCATTGCTTGGAAATTGATAGGTTTTTGCTGAATGCGTTATTGTAGGTTATACAGAACTGTTTGGATTTCCTTGTTTGACTGTTCTCCTGCTCTGTTGATTTTTGAATGCCCTATTGATTGTAAAAGATGAGAAAAATCATGATGTAATCTGTAATGAAAAAAATTGAACTTCACTTACTGGGGTTGGCCCAAGGAGTAACAGAGACAGACAGACAGTAAGCATGTGAGAGAGACAGAAATATAAAGTTCTCCTGGGCTTTACGACCTTCAGTTTGGCTGGACAGTGGTGGCAAATGCCTTTAATCCTAGCACTTGGGAGGCAGAGGCAAGTGGATCTCTAAGAGTTCGAGGTCAGCCTGGTCCACAAAGTGAGTCCAGGACAGCCAAGACTACAGAGAGAAACCCTGTCTTGAAAAACAAAAACAAGACCTTGAGTTTGTGTTGCTCAACAGCTGGTTCCTATAGCTAGTCAGTCTCCAGTAGTTGGTTTCCCTTAACCAGCTGTTCACTGCCTGCTCAATTCTCCCTACCTCGGATCCACCAAGACTTTCTTTTCTCTCTTCTTCACGGTTCCTGGAGCCGGTCTTCGGGGGACCATGTCTGAAGACAGCTGGGTAAGGGTGTACACTGGGGTAGAGCATCTAATGAGGAGAGGCCAGGTAGCTGTCAACAGCCCAAGACAGAGAGCTGTCGGCTTCAAGTCCCATAGCACGGCTGAGAGAGGATATGCTAGCCTCAGCATGCCCTAGGCGCTTCTGCTGCAGGGCACAGGGTGGAGAATGGTGGACTTAGGATATAGGAAAAAAGATGGAGGATAAAGGATCCAGCATCCAGGATGAAGGATACAGGATACATGATGCAAGAGCAGGGAAGATGGAAGATGAACACAGAACAGGGGTTGCAGGATGAAGGACCTAGGGGCTGAATGGAAGATGAAGAATACAGGACACAAGATGGAGAGCACAAGAGAAGATGAAAGGAGGGCACGGGGAAGCAACAGGTAGCCCTACTCGCTGCCATCCGACAGCCTTGGGATAAGAAATGAACAAAATTTCCCAACCCTGAAAAGAGCAGTTTGCAGACAATAATGCGTCAGTCCGGGGAGCAGGACTTCCTGTGGATGGCTATGTGCCTGAGGGCACCAGCCCCTGAAGGCACTGCCCTAGAAAACTTCAGGATTCCCATCTGGGTGCCCTGCCCAGACACGCTTTCCTGGAAACACCCAGAGCTTCCCTGCACCACGAACTTAACCTTTCCCCTGAAAGGGCCTCTGTGTCTGAGATGGCAGAGTCAGCTTATTCTGGCTATCAGGTAAATGACTAAATGACTAGGCTCCTAGCCCAGAGCAGAGGCGGACCCAGGGAGCCCACGGCAGCAGGAGCATCATGAGGACTTTCTCAGGGTTATTTGAGGGCTGTTTCCTAAGGGTGGCACTGAGTGGAGGCTGCTGCCCAGTCCCAGCTTGTCCCAGAGAAGTGGACGGGAAGAATTAGGGGCTCCCCAGCCATGTAAGTGTGGGTGGGAATGAGTCATAGGTGGGTAGAGCAGACAGGTCTGCCTGGCTATGCTGGGAGGCCGATCCAGGGAACAGGTGGTTGAGTGGCCTTAGAGGTCAGATCTGACTACCTCCCTGAAAGGGCTGCTGTCTAGCTACTTCCTCTTATGTCAGTCAGTGTTTGAAAAGATGCACTCAGAGCACTGCATTCAGTATCCAAGATCTTGGGGCCATGGACCCCAGTGGGTGCACAAGCTATGTGGCTCACCTGGAACACCAGAGAAGATCTGCACAGAGGCCCCATGCCAGAAGGCCAGGAGGGTGAGGAGAGAGGAGATAGCACCCAGTATAGCAGGGGCAGAGCTGGGATAAGACGGGATAAGAGATGACGTGACTACTATGGCCCCTGGGAAGCCAATAGCAAGGTGGTGATGAGGTCTCCCAATCTTCAGGACTGCCCTCTTGGTGGCTGGTATATGACGTCATCAGATGGCCAATCCCTGCTCCTCACAGCCCAGAGGTGACAGCCCAGAAAAATGACTGGGGAGAATGGAATGGCAACAGACCCCCAGGTCACCTCGCCTCACCGAGGAAGGATGTTCTGAGCAGGCTACAGGCAGATTGTCAGGTACAAAGAAAACTCCAATTCACAAGCCCTAAAAGGCAATCCAAACATCCAGAAATGGGTCCAACCTGGACTATAGGAGGCTTTCTGGCAGTTCGATAAAAGCCAGCATTCCTCAGGAATCGTGAAGCCTGTTTGTCCGCTCCACCAAAAGGAGTCATTTCCCTCACCTCTGGTGAAAGGACATGTGGCTGCCTCTCATGCCGGTTGGCATTTCAAAGCTCACGCTGGCCTCCAGGCTCCCTCAGAATCACAAGTACCTGTTACATATTTCCAAGTCCACACTAGCACCCAGCCCTTCCCACCTCCCCCACCCTAAACACGCCCTCCTGCTCATCCGATTCCCTCCCCTCAGTCTCCTTACAACCCTGCTATCCTATTTTCTCTCTCTCCTCTCTCCTCTCTCCTCTCTTTCGGCTCCTGTTTCTCTCACTATCTTATCTAGTCTTTTTGGAGGCAGGGTGGAGGGTGTTGAGGCAAGCAGGGTTTCTCTGTGTAACCCTGGCTGTTCTGGAACTCACTTCGTAGACAAGGCTGACCTTGAATTCTGAGCTCCATCTGCCTCTGCCTCTGGAGTGCTGGAACAAAAGGCATGTGCCACCACCGCGCCTGGATTTGTATGTTTGGTGGGTTTTGGTTTTGGGGTTGTTTTTTGTTTTGTTTTGGTTTTGGTTTTGGTTTTTTGAGACAGGGTTTCTCTGTGTAGTCTTGGTTGTCCTGGACTCGCTTTGTAGACCAGGCTGTCCTCGAACTCACAGTGATCCGCCTGCCTCTGCCTCCCAAGTACTGGGATTACAGGCGTGCGCCACCACACCTGGCTGTGGTTGTTTTGTTTGTTTGTTTGTTTTATTCATTAATGTATTTGCTTAATCACTTTCCAGCCTGATCTACATACTGAGGGACCCAAGTGGGCAACTCCCCCCTTCCTTTCCTCCCAGCTCTGCCCTCACACAGCCTCGCTCCATCCTCCCCTCCCATGGGTACCAATTTACCCTGGCACAACAAGCCTTACTTAGCAGGACCAAGGGCATCCTTTCCTACTGAAGCCAGGCAAGGCAGCCCAGCTATGGGAAAGGATCCAAAGGCAGGCAACAGAGTCAGAGACAGCCCTGCTCCAATTGTTAGGGGACCCACATAAAGAACAAGCTGCAGATCTGCTACATATGTGTAGGAGGTCCAGGCCATACCTGCTCTTTGGTTGGTGGTTCAGTCTCTGTGAGCCCCCATGGGCCGAGTTTAGATATTCTCAAGTCTTCTTGTGTCCTTGACCTCTCCCTCAATCCTTCCTCCTACCCTTCCACAAGACTCCTGAAGCTCTGCCTATTGTTTTTCCTGTGGGTCTCTTCATTTGTTTCCGTCAGCTGCTGGGTGGAGCCTCTCAGAGGACAGTTATGCTAGGTCCCGTCTGCAATCACAACAGAGTATCATTAACAGTGTCAAGGGCTGGCTCTCTCCCATGGTGTGGGTCTCAAGTTGGACCAGTCATTGGTTGGCCATTCCCTCAATCTCTGCTACTTTTTTTTTGTTTGTTTGTTTTGTTTTGTTTTTGTTTGTTCGTTCTTTTTTGTTTTTGTTTTTGTTTTTGTTTGGGGGGGGTTTCGAGACAAGGTCTCTCTGTGTTAGCCTTGGCTGTCCTGGACTCACTTTGTAGACCAGGCTGGCCTTGAACTCACAGTGATCCGCCTGCCTCTGCCTCCCGAGTGCTGGGATTACAGGCGTGCGCCACCACGCCCGGCTTTGTTTGTTTTTTGACACAGGGTTTCTCTGTGTCACCCTAGCTGCCCTGGACTTACTTTGTAGACCAGGCTGGCCTAGAACTCACAGCAATCCATCTGTCTCTGCCTCCCAACTGTTTGGATTACAGGCATGGGCCATCGTACCTAGTGGGTTGAAGGTTTTATGGGTGTGTTAGTGTGCCCTCCCTCCACTGGAAGTGCCCCCCTGCTTAAAGAAAGTGGCGGACTTCAGGCTCCGTATCCTCCGCTCCTAAGAGTCTCAACTAGTGCAAAGCATGGTGGCCCGTGCCTGTAATCCCAGCACTCAAGAGGCAGAGGCAGGTGGATTTCTGTGAGTTCAAAGCGAGTCCCTGTCTCGAGAAAAAGAAGAGTCTCAACTAGGGTCACCCCATATACTCCCAGGAGCCTCCCCTGACCCAGAGATGTCCCCCAAGGATTTCCATTTTCTCTCCCCCATTCCTCCTCCATTCCTCCCTTCTTCTCCCCCGAGTTTTCTCCCTCCATCTCCTTCAAATGTCTCTTTTATTTCCACATCTGCGATTCAAGCCTTATCCTGCCTTATTACTTAGCTTGTTTGGATCTGTGGCATATATATCATGTAATATGTCTGTATGTGTATATGTGTGTGTGTGTGTGTGTGTGTAATATATATACAAGTGAGTAAATATTATGTGTGTCTTTTGTTTGTTTGTTTATTTGCTGTTTTTGTAGACAGGGTTTCTCTGTGTAGCCTTGGCTGTCCTGGACTTGCTTTGTAGACCAGGCTGTCCTCGAACTCACAGAGATCCACCTGCTTCCCAAGTGCTGGGATTAAAGTCATGAGCCACCACTACCGGCCTCAATATCTTTGTTTTTAATAGCTCAATAATATTCCTTTGTGTAAATTTATTACATTTTCTTTATCCATTCTTTGGTTGAGGGACATCTAGATTGTTTCCAGTTCCTGGTTATTACTGTTAGGGTCCAGAGGAAACCTCACAGCCATTCAGACATCACAGTTAGATATGGATGGCTTATTGAGCAGGCACACACCCAAGACTGATCCATCGGGGATGCAGTTCAGACTTGGGAGCTGAACTATGACTTTTAGTATTTCCAAAGGTCAGTTTATAAAGCCAAAAACCTCAATTAGCTCATACAGAGGGGTGGATGATGGAACAAGGGGGTCTGCTCTGATTCAAGTTATTTCTGCTAACTCAACAAGCTCTTTTAACTGACCTTTAACTGGATTGGTCCTAAGTAAAGCTGGTGGTTAGGGCCAGCTGCTCTTATGGTTGGAGAATTTTCAGGAACAAAAGGCTATAGAGTTTCTTTCTTTCTTTCTTTTTAAAGATTTGTTGGGCTGGAGAGATGGCTCAGTGAGTAAGAGCACTGCCTGCTCTTCCAAAGGTCCTGAGTTCAATTCCCAGCAACCACATGGTGGCTCACAACCATCTATAATGTGATCTGATGCGTTTTGCTGGCCTGCAGGTGTACATGCAGACAGAACATTGTATACATAATAAATAAATAAATTATTTAAAAAATGATTTGTTTATTTATTATGTATACAGTGCAAAAGATGGTTGTGAGCCTGGGAATTGAACTCAAGACCTCGAAAAGAGCAGTTGGTGCTCTTAACTGCTGAGCCATCTCTCCAGCCCCTAGAGTTTCTTATTGAGCATTAACACAGTTTTCTGTCAACCTGACCTTGCTTAGAGATGCTTTGTAGACGAGGCTGGCTTAGAACTCACAGAGACCCACCTGCCTCTGCCTCCCCAAGTGCTGGGATTAAAGACATGTGCCACCACCACCCAATATGAATAGAGATGCTTTTTTTTTTTTGGTTTTTTGAGACAGGGTCTCTCTGTGTGTAGCCTTGGCTGTCCTGGACCCGCTTTGTAGACCAGGCTGGCCTCAAACTCACAGCGATCCACCTGCCTCTGCCTCCCGAGTGCTGGGATTATAGGTTGGTTTTGGTTTTTTAAGACAGGGTTTCTCTGTGTAGCTTTGACTGTCCTGGACTCGCTGGCCTCGAACTCACAGAGATCCATCTGCCTCTGCCTTCCAAGTGCTGGGATTACAAGCGTGCACCCCCACTGCCCAGCTTAGCTGAGTCTTTAGGTAGCACTATTTCCAATTTTCTGAGAAAGTGCCAGGTTGGTTTCCACAGTGGCTGTACAAGTTTGCACTCTCACCAGCAGTGGAGGAGAGCTCCCCTTTCTCTGCATCTCCAAAGTTCCCAAGAAGCTCCATTCTCCCTATGTGCATGCTACAGACCCCTCTAAAGGGCCCCACTACCACAGCCTGCTGTCCGTCTCCTGGTCTATCTCGTTGTCTGTCTCTCTCCCCTTCACCCTGTATACCACCCACACCCTAATAGATCTGTTGCATGGTGTGACTTTGTGGCATACCTTAGACTGGACCACCAAGGTACCCCTACCGCATACACCCTAGGAGATGCTCCTGGAGCCTAAGGGCCACGTATGGGATGAATAAGGACAGAAATGGTTAGAGCAGGTGAAGAAGCAGTCGAGGAGTCAGACTCTAGAATGTGGAGTCATTTGGCGGGTAGCAAAAGCCAGCAGAAACACATGCCCAGTACCTACCTTAGGAGAGTCAACCAGCAGATTGGTTCTGAGTTCCTTTATGCCACTTCCACCAGATGAATAAAAGATGAGGAAGTGACAGCACTGTGAGCTGCCAGGGCACGGCTGGCGAGAGGTTTCTCCTCATATTGTAGCTATGAGGGAGAAAGCAGCCAGAGGTGTCTGGAGGGGTCCAGAGTGAACATGCCATGAGAGGAGGTAGGAGGGAAAGTGAAAGAGAGAAAGGAAGATAGGAGAGGAGATTAGGAAGTAAGAGGCCATGAGCCCAGGAGAGTGATGCAGCCAAAATGGGTGAGTTATATCTGGAGGAGAAACTGGCAGAAGGGGACTGATCCCTGGGCTGGATTGTTTAGGGTAAGAGTAGGGTATGCCAGCCAGGGTGACTTTGTAACAGGTACTGAGAGATGCTGGGAGAACCTGGAGGCCAGCGTCCACTTTGATATGTTAAATAGCTACCCCAGTTAGTCATCTGTCCTGAGTTTGGGACCTAATACTAGGAAGTTGAGGCAGGAAGAGTTTGAGGCCAGTCTGGGCTACACGGTGAAATCCTACCTTCCCCCCTTCCCCCCCCCCCCCCCAAGACAGGGCTTCTCTGTGTCACCCTGTCCTGGACTCACTTTGTAGACCTGCTGGCCTCAAACTCACAGCGATCCACCTGCCTCTGCCTCCTGAGTGCTGAGATTAAAGGCGTGCAACCATTGCACCCAGATCAAAATGTTTTTAATTAAATTTTTTGTTGTTACTGTTGTTTTCATTTTTTCCCCTTTTTTCTTTTTTTCTTTTTTCTTTTTTGGTGTTTTGAGACAGGATTTCTCTATTGTAGCCTTGGCTGTCCTGGACTCACTTTGTAGACCAGGCTGGCCTCGAACTCTCAGCATTAAAGGTGTTAAATTAAAGATTAAAGGTGTGTGCCACCATGCCCAGCAATTACCGTTTTTTGTTTTGTTTTTTTATTATACATACCAAATGGAAACAACACCAATCCTTAGAGATGGTAGTGAGACCTGGAAGGACCCGGTCAGTCGTTCTTGCAAATTTGTTGTAGCACAAAGAGGACAGGTTGGGAGGGTCCCTGAGCCTGCAGCATGTGCTAAGGAAAGAATAAAGACCTCTGGACCAGTGCCCACCTTATCCTGTAGAAACAGCTGGAATGGAGCCCATACTCAAAAGGGGCACATTTGCCTCAAAAACACTTCTTTTTTGTTTTTGGTTTTTTTGACACAGGGTTTCTCTTGTAGTCCTGGCTGTCCTGGCCCTGCTTTGGAGACCAGGTTGACCTTGAACTCTGAGCAATCTGCTTGCCTCTGCCTCTGGAATGCTATGACTAAAGGCGTGAGCCACCACACCCAGCCAGTTCCAAAGACATTTAAACTAAGCTGCAGTTCTGTCTCAAGAACCCATTTCCATGAGCTTGCCCACCATGTCCACACTGGCACTGGGACACGGGTTCCAGTGTTCTGGGGCAGCTGTGAGGGAAGCAATGGCTCCATCACCATCTACTTTAGGCAGGATGAGATGAACCATCACCTTCCACACAGGAGGCAAAAAGGTGTAACACCAAATAGCAGCAGCAGCAGCAGCAGCAGCAGCAGGAGCAGTCTGGTACACTTCAGATCCTGTGTGTGTGGAGAGCATTTCTGACAGATGAGGCATTGTTATGATTTATAATGATTCAGCCAGGGGGTAGCATGGAGGGCCCAGGCCAAGAGGTGCGCCCTCTGAGAAACTATGACACAATGGAAAGTTTATTGGAGGAAGGGAAAGGAGCGCCTAGGGAAGGGGTAAGACAGCAAGTGAGCCATGAGGGAGAAGAGAGAGCAGACAGGTAGGGAGAGAACAGAGAAAGAACTGAAAGGGGAGAAGGGGAGGGGGGAGGGGAGGGAGGAGGGGGAAAGGGGAGGGGAGGAGGGAGGGGAGAAAGGGAGAGGGAGGAGAAGGGAGACAGGGAGAGGGAGCAAGGGGAGGGGGGAGAAGAGGGAGGGGAAAAGGGGGAGGGAGGAAGGAGAGAGGGGAGAGGGAGAGAGGGGAGAGAAGAGCCACCCACCAACTAATCAATGAGCAAACGAGCCATGCACTAACTAACCAATAAACAAATGAGAAACCCACTAACCAACCAATGAACAAATGAACCACCTACTAACTAACCAATGAACAAATGAGACACCCACCAACTAACCAATGAAAAAATGAGCTACTCACTAACTAACCAATGAAAAAAAATGAGAGAGAACTGGAACACAGTGGCTGCCTGTATGAGTGCGCCATGCTTTCCTGGCCTCAGGAGCAGACCCTGTTTGCTATGAAGCCAGATGGGTGCAGCAGAAGCTAGCGAGGGATGTGATACAATGCTTTGAGAGGCGGGGCTTCAAGCTGGTGGGGGATGAAGACGTTGCAGGCCCCAGGGAGCATCCTTGATGAACACTATCGGGCCCTACAGAAAAAACCATTCTAGCCAGCCCTTATCAGCTACGTGAGCTCTAGGCCTGTGCTGGCCATGATCTGGGAAGGGCACAATGTGGTCCTCAATCTCAGGGGCCATGATAGAACACACTGACTCAACAGTGGCATCCCCTGAGAGAACTAGGGGAGATTTTAGTGTTAACATCAGAAGGAACGTCATCCACGCTAGCGATTCTGTGGAGGGGGCCCAGAGGGAAATCCAGCTATGGTTTCTGAGCAGCGAACTACTGAACTGGGTAGATAATGGTCACTATGGCAGCTGCTACCCAGCCTGAGGGTTTGAACTGCCTTTTGTACTTCAAGGTACACCCATGACCAACTACCTCTGTCAACAAGAACTTATGCCCACACCCTTTCCATCTTCCCAAACCGCTCTGTTTTCACTTTCTGCAAGGGAATCTAAGCATCAACTTTACGTGTCTTTTTGTATCCTAAGACAACACAATATTGGCCTTTCCATACCAAAGTGCCAGACAATCTTTGGGGCATTATCAAAGGTGATTTCACCTGCCTCAAAAGAAAGATACTAAAGGGCTGGAGAGAAGGCTCCGTTGTCAAGAGCATTAACTGTTCTCCCAGAGGTCCTGAGTTCAATTCCCAACAACTATATGGTGGCTCACAACCATCTATAATGTGATCTGATGTTCTCTTCTGGCCTGGAGGGGTACAAGCAGGCAGAGCACTGTATACATAATAAATAAATCTTTTTAAAAAAGAAAGAAAGAAAGAAAGAAAGAAAGAAAGAAACTAAAATCTTATGAAAAAAGGAAAAAAAAAAAGAGCTGGGTGTGGTGGCACATGCCTTTAATCCTAGCACTCTGGAGGCAGAGGCAAGTGGGTCTCTGTGAGTTTGAGACCAGCCTGGTCTACATAGTGAGTCTAGGACAGCCAGGGCTGTTACACAGAGAAATCCTATTTTGAAAAACAGAAAATGGGCTGGAGAGATGGCTCAGAGATTAAGAGCACTGGCTGGCTGCTCTGTCAAAGGTTCAATTCCCAGCAACCATATGATGGCTCACAACCATCTATAATGAGATCTAGTACCCTCTTCTGGCCTGCAGGCACACAAGAAGGCAGTATACATAAAACAAAACAAAACAAAACAAAAAACCCATCTTGGAAAAAACAAAAAATGAGAGAGAGAGACATAAGGGAACAGAGAGAGTGAGCTTGGGTATGTGTGTGTGTGTGTGTGTGTGTGTGTGAGAGAGAGAGAGAGAGAGAGAGAGAGAGAGAGAGAGAGAGAGAGAGAGAGAGAGAAATAATGTAAGCAATTAAGCAATTGCTGGAGCCTGAAGGCAGGCCCGCAGAATAGCCTATACACTAACAAGCATAGCCAGCGCCTTCCCTGGGGCGCATAGCTTGTTTGTGTTTTTGAACTGTGGGTTTATTTTATTTTATTTTACAATTTTTTTAAAGATGTATTTATTTATTATGTATAGAGCATTCTGTCTGCAGGCCAGAAGAGATGGTTGTGAGCCACCATGTGGTTGCTGGGAATTGAACTCATGACCTTTGGAAGAGCAGTCAGTGCTCTTAACCTCTGAGCCATCTTTCCAGCCCCTGAACTGTGGGTTTATTATTGGAACAATGAGAAACTTTTTTTTTTTTGAGATTGCCCTTATTGGCCTAGAACTCACTATGTAGACCAAACTGGTCTCAGTCTCACAGAGCTCCACCTTCCTCTGCCTCCTCAGTGCTGGGATTGAAGGCATGCCTAGTGTAGCGAGTACTTTGGGAGAATCACTGTGAATGTGTACATAGCACATATGTATCTGTCTATGTCTCTGTGTGTCAGAAATAAGTCCAGAGTCCCAGGAAAAGAAACCACCACTGCAATTGGATGTCTGGACAAGGCAAAAAATGTCATTCTTGACCAGTCAAAAGGGTATGCTTGGGAGAGAAACTCAGAGACAGGAAGTGCATGTGTCCTTTCTTTATTGACTGGAGTCCTAACTCAGCCTCATTCAACTGGCTAATCTGAAAAGAATTTGTGCACAGGAAATAAAGGAGGAAGGGGGAAAGGGCTCACTGCTCCAAGGAAAAAAAGATCTTTGCTCCAAGCAAACAAATTCCTGAGATACAGCAGGGAGCTTTTTGGTAAACAAAGGTGTTATTGGGGAGGGGGTTATAAAATGTTTGCACAAAAGTCTTACAAAGTAGAAGAGATTTAAAAAACAAACAAAGCCGGGCGTGGTGGCGCAGGCCTTTAATCCCAGCACTTGGGAGGCAGAGGCAGGAGGATCGCTGTGAGTTCGAGGCCAGGACAGCCAAGGCTACACAGCGAAACCCTGTCTCAAAAAACCAAAAAAATAAAAAATAAATAAAAAATAAAAATAAAAAACAAACAAACTGATTCCTCCTCCTAAACATGAATTTTACACTATTTGGTATAAAAGACTCATATTTGACATTTTCTTTTTTGTCTTGTTTTGTTTTGTTTGTTGAGTGTTTCCCATTACTAGGAGGCTTCACTAGGTCACTCTCATAGACTCCAGGGAGTTTCCACTGTACTGGGTTTCTTTTTCTTCTTTCTTTCTTTGGGTTTTTTTTTTTGGGGGGGGGGGAGGGTTTCGAGACAGGGTCTCTCTGTGTAGTCTTTGGCTGTCCTGGCCCCATTTGTAGACCAGGCTGGCCTCGAACTTACAGTGATCCACCTGCCTCTGCCTCCCGAGTGCTGGGATCAAAAGTGTGCGTTACCATGGCCGGCTACTGGGTTTCTTTCTCTCCTTTTTCTTTCTTTCTTTCTTTCTTTCCTTCTTTCTTTCTTTTTTGAGACAAGGTTTCTCTGTGTAGCCCTGGCTGTCTTAGACCAGGCTGGCCTCGAACTCTTGGAGATCCACCTGCTTCTGCCTCCTGAGTACTGTCATTAAAGGCATGCATCACCATGCCCGGCTATACTAGCTTTCTACACACACCCCTGCAAGTGCTTCCAATTTCAATCCATTCTCCCAGTACTCTCTGTCCATCTCCCCCACAACACCTGATCCCTCTTGCTCCTAGCCCCATCCCCCCCAAGTCCACCTGAAAAATCTGCTTCCCCTTCCCTGGGAAAGCCCTGTGTTCCCCCTCAAACACACCTGTTATTTAGTGTCTCTGGGTCTGTGGATTTCAGCTTGGTTATCCTTTAACCTAACAGCTACTGTCCACTTATGAGTGAGTCCACAGCATGTTTGTCTGGGTCTGGGTTTGTTAGCCCTGGGCTGCATTCAGCTACTCAGCGTCAGCAGCCATGTTATCACCTGTAGCCAAATGTGACAGGCTTACCCTTTAAAGGGGGACAAACTGCTCTCTTCCTTTGTCTGTCTCTCTCTGTCTCTTATGTCTCCAGTCTGATATGGTCTTTCACTCACCCGTCCACCCAACAAATCACTTCTGTGAGATCCATTTCATGGTGTGGTCTTTGCTGCACACCAAGGTACTCTGCCAAAAAAAACCCTAACAGGATTACTTCATTCAGGATGACTTTTATTTATTTTTTTCTAGTTCCATCAATTTGCCTGAAAATTTCATGGTGTCATTGTTTTTATATTTGATGTTTCTTTTTATAAACTTCCTTTTTAAAATATTTATTTATTATTATGTATACAGTGCTCTGCCTGCATGTACACCTGCAGGCCAGAAGAAGGCACCAGATCACATTATAGATGGTTGTGAGCCACCATGTGATTGCTGGGAATTGAACTCAGGACCTCTGGAGGAGCAGTCAGTGCTCTTAAACTCTGAGGCACCTCTCCAGCCCATGTTTGATATTTCTTACATGTGAGTGAGTGGGTATGCACAGGCATGAGTGTGGGGTTGTAAGTGCATAAGTTTTTGTGTGTGTGTGTGCGTGTGTGTGCCCGTGTGTGCCCGTGTGTGTGTGTGTGTGTGTGTGTGTGTGTGTGTGTGTGTGTGTGTTTGCAGGCATGATAATATATGTGCATGCATATATGCGTCCTGCTATGGGTTCACAGGGCTCTACAGCTGACTAGTCTATACCTGAGGCAGCGATTTGCGGGTCCCAGAGGGAGCACGAGGCTCCCAAGTCTACACTGGTGATAGTATTCCTCCACTTAGCCCTTAGGTCAGTCAACTGTCTTTCCAGGTGTCCTCTGAAGAGCCTGTGACAGCATTGACAGCAACGTCATGAGGAAGTGCTAGAGAGCTGTAGGTCACTGGGGCTGTGAAAGTTTAAGAGGTGCTTTGCCTTGCCTAGTACAGATGTGAGGTTGGGGTGGGCTGGAGGCTGTACAGGCTTCTCTTCTGACTCAGCCTTCACAGCCAGGCTGACTGAGGTGCCTCAGGGTATTTACTTACTCTGACATCAGCCAAGATGACTATAAAGAGTGGCTCATCTCTTCCAGGAAGGCCAACGTCCTCAAGGTTGGCTTTCATTTCTCATGTTCATGGGTTGTGGGTCCTAAAGCCTGCTAGCCCTGATCAACCTTGGGCACAGAAGGGTGCCCCCCACCCCCACCCCCACCCTATCTGAATGTTTGAGTGGACTGCACTTACAGCAGAGCGAGTTGTGGGAGAAGTGGCTGCTGAGCAAAAGAGCAAATATCCCTTTCTGCCTAGCAATCTATCTGCAGCTCACGCTCCATGGTTGTAGTCAATACCTCCTTACATAAGAAGCATTGGCCCTGGTGGCGCACGCCTTTAATCCCAGCACTCAGGAGGCAGAGGCAGGCGAATCACTGTGAGCTCAAGGCCTTCCTGGTCTATGACGTGAGTCCAGGACAGCTAAGGCTACACAGAGAAACCCTGTCTCCAAAAAGCCAAAACAAACAAACAAAATAGATACTTTTTTCAAAGTATGATTTGGGGCAAGGCAGTGGTGGCACACATCTTTAATCCTAGCACTTTAATCTCAGAACAAAACAAAACAAACAAAAAACAAGCCAATGGGCTGGAGAGGTGGTGGCTGAGCAGGTAAGAGCACCAGCTGCTCTTATAGAGGACCCAGGTTCAGTTCGCAGCACCCACATGCGATCTGACACCTTTTTCTGACCACCTTGAGCTTTGCATGCATGTGGTATACAGAACTACAGGCAGGTAAAATATCCATAAACATTAAGTAAAAATAAACAATAAAAAGTAAAATAGGAGCTAGAGAGATGGCTGCGCAGTTAAGAGTCCTGGCTGCTCTGCTACAGAATCTGGTATGATTCCCAGCACACACATGCCAGCCTACAGTCATTGCTAACTCCAATTCCAGAGGTTCTGATGCCTTCTTCTGGGCTCCATAAACACTGCATGGACATTCATAGCATTTCCTGGGACTGGAGCTACAGGTGGATAGAGTGCTTGCCTGGCATACATGAACTCTGGCGTCAATCTCCAGGACTGTCTAAATCAGGTATAGTGGCTCAGATCTGTAATGTGCTGTAGACCCTACCTCAGGAAAGAAAGGATTAAAAAGAAAGAAAAGTCAGGTCAGGTGGCACACACCTTTAATCCCATCACTAGAGAGGCAGAAGCAGGTGGATCGCTGTGAGTTCAAGGCCAGCCTGGTCAACAAAGTGAGTCTAGGACAGTCAGGCTACACAGAGAAACCCTGTGTTTAAAAAAAAACAAAAACAAGTAAGAGTGTTGGAGAGATGGCTCAGAGGCTAAGAGCACCGCCTGCTCTTCCAAAGGTCTTGAGTTCAATTCCCAGCAATCATATGGTGGCTCATAACTATGTATAATGAAATCTGGTGCCCTCTTCTCGTGTGCAGGTGCACATGCAGGCAGATCACTGTATACTTAATAAATAAATCTTTTAAAAAGAAAGAAAAAACAAACAAATAAAAAAGAAAAGAAGGTGGCGCCTGCCTTTAATCCCAGCACTCGGGAGGCAGAGGCAGGTGGATCTCTGTGAGTTCAAGGCCAGGCTGGTCTACAGAGTGAGTCCAGGACAGCCAGGGCTATACAGAGAAACCCTTTCTGGAAAAAAGAAAAGAAAAAAAGGAAAGTGAAGCCCAGTTTTGCACTACAATTACTATCTGCCCAAGCCTAGCTCCAGGCAGATCTCACCACATGGCCATGGGCTGGAGATCCACCTCCCAGACTTACAACGGCAGAGACTCATGAGACAGGAGCCTCTCACCTGGACAAGGTCAGCCAGGACTTGTGAGAGATCCTGCCTTCAGGGCTGACAGCTAAAACTAGGGCACCTCTCTATCTCCGAAGGCCAGGGTGGGTATTCACTCCTTAGCTCTCCTGTATGCTGAGGAACCCTTGGCAGGAGCCTTCCCCAGGCCTGATCGTAGGCTGAGTCACGGGACGAGTCACCCTGGAGGCTGATGTCACCCTCAGTGCTTGTGAAGAACAATGGATGCTATACACGAAGCACTCAGAGCTGAAGGTCCTAGGGGAGCGGCCAGCTTGTATAGTGCTGGCTCCATGCTAGGATAAAGTCCAGGGTCTTCTGTATACTAGAGCTGCTCACAGTGTCATCCTGACATTGCTGATGGTGACACGAGAATGTCCTCAGGCCTCATTCACCCTTGGAAGAACCCTGGAGATGGGAGATTCTTTCAATCGAGTAAGTTATCATCAGACTACACTCTGGAGGGAGCCATGACAGCCCACCCCATCTCCAGCCTCCATTCTGGTAACAAGGCTCAGCACCAGGGGCCAGCTCCAGGCTCTGTGGAGATTTCAGAGAAAATTTGTCTAGCTGAAATCGGAGGTGCCAGTTCCTGCAGAAAACCGGAACGGTTCGGCTGATGGAACTCTTCCCGGTGGTCCCACTGGAGTAACAAGAAGCCAGACCCATTTCTCCATCCTGCTAAGGTTTCCTTCAGATCCCAGGGCAAGGATGGGTTGCCGTTAGGAGATACCTAGCCAGTAGAGGCTACATGGCAAGGTGGTCCAGGTGGCCTGGCTGGGGCACGAATTCTATGTAAACCTCCCAACATTTGAGTGTGAAAACTACGTTTAACATCTGTCCTAGTTAGCCCTGTCAGCTAGACACAGCCTCAAGTCCCGGGAGAGAAGCCTCAGCTTTAGATCAGATTGGCCTGTGGCCATGTATGTGAGACTGTCCTGATTATAACGGATGTAGGAGGGCCCAGCCCGTTGTGGGAGGGTACCAAGCCTAGGCAAGAGGCCCTGTGCCATGTAAGACAGTTAGCTAACCCAGGTGGCGCACACCTTTAATGCCAGCATTTGGGAGGCAGAGGCAGGTGGATCAGTGTGAGTATAAGGCCAGCCTGGTCTACTAGGTGAGTTCAGGGCTCCAAGGCTACACAGAGAAACCCTGTCTCGAAAAAACAAAACAAAACAAAAATTAACTAGGCAGGAGCCTATGAGTAAACCATGATTAAGCCACACAGTGGTTCCGCTTGGTTTCTTTCTTGGGGGGGGAGGGGGAGTCGAGACAGGGTTTCTCTGTGTAGACTTAGCAGCCCTGGATTCACCTAGTAGACCAGGCTGGCCTTATATTCACATTGATCCGCCTGCCTCTGCCTCCCCAGTGCTGGGACTACAGGCATGTCCCACCACGGCCGGCTCCCTTCACGGTTTCTACTTCGCGTTTCTGCCCTGAGTTCCTGCCCTGACTTCCCTCAATGACGGGCTATGCCTGGACCTGTAAACCAGATACACTCCTCAGCGTGTTTTATTACAGTAACAGAGATGAAACTAGAACAATGGTATAAATTATTTAAAGGGGCTGGAGAGATGTCTCAGCTGTTGAGAGCACTGGCTGCTCTTTCTGAGGATCTGGGCTCAGTTCTCGACAACCGCAGGGCAGCTCACCATGTGTAACTCCAGTTTCAGGGGATCAGATGACCTTGTCTGAACTCTGTGGGTACTAGGTACACATGTGGTACACAGACATACATACAAGTAAAACACCCATACATAGCAAATAAAAATAAATAAATCAGCCTGGCGTGGTAGCGCACACCTTTAATCCCAGCACATGGGAGGCAGAGGCAGGAGGATCACCAGGAGGCCAGCCTGGTCTACAAAGCGAGTCCAGGACAGTCAAGGCTACACAGAGAAACCCTATCTTGAAAAACATAGATAAAGCCGGGCGTGGTGGCGCATGCCTGTAATCCCAGCACTCGGGAGGCAAAGGCAGGCGGATTGCTGTGAGTTCGAGGCCAGCCTGGTCTGCAAAGTGAGTCCAGGACAGCCAAGGCTAACACAGAGAGACTTACCAAAAAAAAAAAAAAAGAAAGAAAAGAAAAGAAAAACATAGATAAATAAATAAATCAGGCTGGAGAAATGGCTCAGAGGTTAAGAACACTGACTGCTCCTCCAGAGGTCCTGAGTTCAATTCCCAGCAACCACATGGTGACTCACAACCATCAATAGTGTGATTTGATGCTCTCTTCTGGCCTGCAGGTGTACATGTAGGCAGAGTGCTATATACATAATAACAAATAGATAGATAGATAGATAGATAGATAGATAGATAGACAGATAGATAGATCAATCTCCAAACAGCTGGCATAGTAGCACAGGACTTCAGACAGATCTCTGCAAGCTAAAGGCCAGCTTGGTCTACATAGTGAGTTACAGAACAGCCAGAGCTACATAGTAAGACCCCATTTCAAAAAAACAAAAATCAAAACAATTTTTATTTATTTATTTTTGGTTTTTTGAGACAGGGTTTCTCTATGTAGCTCTGGCTGTCCTGGAACTCTCTTTGTAGACCAGGCTGGCCTCAAATTCTCAGAAATCCACCTGCCCCTGCCTCCCAAGTACTGTGATTAAAAGCATGTGCCACCACGCTGGGCTCAAAACAAAATTTTAATTAGTGTGATCTTTCAACAAATTGATGTATTTATTGAATGAGAAAAATCCCAAGGGGCCCAGAGCTTCATTGTAAACTCAGTGATACTTTGTCTTTTATTTTTGCCACTCTGGGGATGAAACCCAATGCCTCCCACATGCCAAACAAGAGCCTGTACCAAGCCCTCATTAATTAGAACAGCCTCAACATTCCACGGCATACACGTATAGGCACAAAAGTTCGCTCTGTGTGTGAGTTTACAACACCAAGGTGAGTCAGCTGTGGGTCTCCAGGACTGCAGTTACAGGGAGAGAGTCTCTCTGTCTTCCTGGCTCTGTGTGTGCTGAACCCAGACAGCCCAGAAGGGCAGCAAACACCCCTCTGGGACCAGTCCTTTAAAAGCTACACTGATGTTCCAGTCCCATATGGGAGACAGGGCTTTTGCAGAGCGGGTAGGTAAAATGAACTCCTGCTGAATTAGGGTGACCCTGAGGACAAGGGTTGCTTTTCTTCTAAGCCGAGGGAAAGCTGGGGTGTGGCTCAGCAGTAAAATGCTTGCCTAGCACAGATGAGGGCTCTGAACCCTGCTCTATCAGTGTATTAGTTACCTTCTGCTGCTGTGATAAAATACCAGGGCTGGAGAGATGGCTCAGTGGCTCAAAGCAGTTGCTGTTTGTCCAGGGGACCTGAGTTCAGTTTCCAGCACCCACGGTCACAGTTCACAATCCCCTGTAAATCCAGCTCAGGGAAACAGGATGCCCTCTTCTGGTCTCTGTGGGTGACCCTGCACAGACACATGTATTCGCACACAAATTTCTTTTGAAAAATAACCAGAACCAATTTAAGGAAGAAGAAGAAATTTAGCAGGGCATGGTGGCTGGTGCACGCCTTTAATCCCAGCGCTCGGGAGGCAGAGACAGGTGGATCACTGTGAGTTCGAGGCCAGCCTAGTCTACAAAGTGAGTCTAGGTCAGCCAAGGCTACACAGAGAAACCGTGTCTAGAAAAAAAGAGGAAGAAGAAAGAGAAGAAATTTATCTGAGAGGAAGAGTTCATGATGGTGGGGGACAGAGCACACCATAGGTTACATCTTCCACCGCACAGAGAAGACAGAGAAAGCAAAGTGGACATAGGAACAGGCTATGAACTCTCAACACTGGCCACCTGGGACACACTTCTCTTCCGGTCCCAGGCACTGTGGGAGCCGCAGGTTACCGTGCCGACATGGCCAAGTCCAAGAACCACACAACACACAACCAGTCCCGCAAATGGCACAGAAATGGCATCAAGAAACCTCGGTCACAAAGATATGAATCTCTTAAGGGGGTTGACCCCAAGTTCCTGAGGAACATGCGCTTTGCCAAGAAGCACAAGAAAGGCCTGAAGAAGATGCAGGCAAACAACGCACAGGCAACGAGTGCCCATGCAGAGGCCATTAAGGCCCTTGTGAAGCCTAAGGCTGTTAAGCCCAAGATGCCAAAGGGCCCCAGCCGCAAACTCAGCTGGCTCGCTTACATCGCTCATCCCAAGCTTGGGAAGAAGATTCGAAGCTACATGAACAAGGGTAGTAGGCTGTACCAACCACAGCCCAAGGTTCAAACCAAGGCAAAAGCTGCACCTAAGGCCCAGGCTGCAGCCCCAGCTCAGGCTCCCAAAGCTGCCCAGGCCCCTGGGAAGGCCCCATAGAAAAGGCTTCTGCCAATGTGAAGACAGATGGACTGGTGTGACACACCTACCTACACGCTATTTACAGATGACCAGTGTCCTATGCTGTTTTTACAAATAAACCTGAGGCAAGCTAAAAAAAAAAAAATGTTGATTTACTGATTTGGCTGCCTAGACCTGTCTCCCTCCCTTCCAGCTCCATTTAGGTCCCCCTTGAAGCTGCCCGCTTAGTAAAGATGATGACATTCCTCAGCAGAGGAGACCCAGACTTTGGTCAAGAGTGGTCAAGGGCAAAGGATTAGCTGCACTCCCCTGCTAGAACATCCAGTCTGGGCATGGTGGCACATGTCTTTAATCCTAGCCGGAAGGAGGCAGAGGCAGGTGGATCAATGTGAGTTTGAGGCCAGCCTGGTCTATACAGCGAGTCCAGGACAGCCAAGGCTACACAGAGAAACCCTGTCATAAGGGGAAAAAAAAGTGCCTGCTAGAACAGCCAAGCAGCTCTTTTTTTTTTCTTTTTTGTTTTGTTTTTGGTTTTTTGAGACAAGGTCACTCTGTGTTAGCCTTGGCTGTCCTGGACTCACTTTGTAGACCAGGCTGGCCTCGAACTCACAGCAATCCGCCTGCCTCTGCCTCCCGAGTGCTGGGATTACAGGCATGCGCTACCACGCCCGGCCCAAACCAGCTCTTAAGGAAACAGGCTGTATGGCAACAGGTTGTGTTTACATGAGGAACATCAGGACTTGTGGCTGAAGTGGGCCTGGGACAGACCTCTTCTAGAAGGAATGGCTTAACTACACTTGATTTCAAATGTCACTTTTCAGAATGGTGACAGGCCATATTTCTTTATGGTAAGCAATTTGAGTGGGTGCTTTGCAGCCCAAGAGAATGTAACAATTTTGTGCATTAAAAAAAAAAAATAATAATTCTCAGCCAACACACCCACTCTCCTCTCTTGAAAATAACAGGGTCATTACAAAGGAGGCCAGCCCCCCTGGAATTGCTACAGGACGTACCCAGACACCAAATTTTCAGCACAAAGGAGATTTATTATCCTGGAGGGGCAAACAATGTGTGTGTGGTGGAGGGTGTGGGTGTGGATGCGAGGGCAGCAGCAGCAAGCACAAGCAAGTAACTAAAGTAAGAGAGAGTATTTCTGTAGGAATGGGTTTTTTATTGTGTTCTGTTTTGTTTTGTTTGAGACAGAGTTTCTCTGTGTAGCCTTGGCTGTTCTGGACTCGCTTTGTAGACCAGGCTGGCCTTGAACTCAAAGCAATTCATCTGCTTCTGCCTCCTGAATGCTGGGATTAAAGGCGTGTGGCTCCATGCCCAGCAGGAATGGAACTTTTGTTTTGTTTTGTTTTGTTTTTTCGAGACAGGGTTTCTCTTTGTACCCTTAGCTGTCCTGGACTCACTTTGTAGACCAGGCTGGCCTCGAACTCACAGCGATCCACCTGCCTCTGCCTCCCAAGTGCTGGGACTAAAGGCGTGCGCCACCACGCCCGGCTATAGGAATGGAGTTTTAAGGGAGAAAGAAGGGAGTCTGTGCTAGGCAGAGTTAGTAACTTGTGGTTGGACATGTTTGCCAAAGAATGAATTTTGTGTTTTGCACTTTGACTGTTTTGTCTCAGGAATGAGTCAGTAGCCAAATAAGGAAATAGTCGTTGGGAGCTAGTGTTCAGGAAGGAAGAAGGAAACGGAGTAAAAGGACAAAACCGGTGTGCAATGCTTGCGGTGCTCGCCTCGCTAGAGCCCTCCTGCCACGTCACAGCCAGGTCTGCGGATCTCCTAGTCCCACTTCTAACTCCCTAGTTTTTCTATACATTGTCAGTATGTTTGCCTTGAATGCACAAATCCCTAGGAGGATCCCTAGCCCTGCATAAAGTAAATGTGGGATGGTACATGTCTATAATCCCAGTACTAGAGAAACAGAGGCAGGGGAGTTGAAAGCTGAAGGTTATCCTGGGTTATAAAGCCAGTCTGAGGTCAGCCTCGGCTACTTGAGAGTTAATCTCAAAAATAAAAATAAAAAAATCCAGTCAAGATGAACAAATGAGAACAAAACAAAGAGATTTGTCATCTAGACAAGTGACTAGAGAAAAATATCAGGTATTACAGCAATGTTTGTGGCCTGGCTTGGAGGCGCACGCCTTTAATCCCAGCACTTGGGAGGCAGAGGCAGGTGGATCGCTGTGAGTTCGAGGCTAGCTTAGTCTGCAAAGTGAGTCCAGGACAGGTAAGGCTACCCAGAGAAATCTTGTCTTGAAAAAAACCAAAACAAAATAAAAAACAAAAAAACCCCAGCAATGCCTGGGCAGTTACCAAAACCACAGGATAAACATTACAAGATATAGCCCACCTAGGTGGCATGGCGCACGCCTTTAATCCCAGCACTGCGGAAGCAGAGGCAGGCGGATCTCTGTGAGTTTTAGGCCAGCCTGGTCTACAGAGAAAGTTAGCAAGTTCCAGGCCAACCAGAGTGAGATGAGGAGACCCTATATCAAAGACAGAGAGAGAGAGAGAGAGAGAGAGAGAGAGAGAGAGAGAGAGAGAGAGCAGGGAGAGACGAGACAGAGACCACAGCTGAGTATCTTACAGAGCGAAGACTCTTTCTTCCTCAGGCAAAGAACCCCTGACTCCCATGTGTTATGTCTTGGATTTCATCCCCAGCACAAAAGAGAAAAGAGGGTGGGGAGACGGAAGAAAAAAATCCCTGAGCTTTTAATTCTCTGCAACAGTTCAGAGCATATTTTTTAGATTTATGGCTATTTTTTTATGAGTGTTTTGCCTGAATGTATGTATGTATACCATGCGTGAAGTGCTCAAGGAGGCCAGAAGAGGGTGTTGGATCTCTTGGTTTTTCAAGATAGGGTTTCTTTGTGTAGCCCTGGCTGTCCTACTCACTTTGTAGACCAGATTCATAAAGATCCACCTGCCTCTGCCTCCCAAGTGCCAGGATTAAAGGCACGAGCCACCATGGCCAGCTCCTGAGTATGTAAGCACATGTAAGCATATGTAAGCACATGTAAGCATATGTAAGCACAGCATCATTTGGCGAAAACTATCTGGTGACAATTAACTCAAACTCTCGAGTGCACAACAAAACACACGTAAGTCTCCTTGAGAAATAAAGAAAGTGAAATACAGATCAGACAAGACGACATCAAACTCTTTTGTAAAGCTCATAAAGATAGGTTCTAAAGATCAACGGAGAAAAACAAACTTGTGCTAAAGGTCTGATGCTAGGAAAGTCCCTAGGCCACACAGATAGCACAGATGTCACCGCCCTAGAACGCACGTCCACTCCAGCCTTCTGGGCAGAGAACAGGTTTTGCATCCCTTCCCTTGAAAGAACAACCCAGTGTGTTTAACATTCCCCGCACGTGCCTATGAGCAGGAAGACCTGTGCATCCGCTACACGCTGGAACGGGAGTTACATCTGGTTAGCTGCCATGTGACTGCTAGGAACTGAACCCAGATCCTCTGTAAGAGGCATCTCTGCAGGCCTAGCTTAGAGAATTTTTTCTGCTGTTTCACAGATCGGGTAGAAATGGACCACTTCATGGTTAAGACAGAACAGCCATAGGCATCTGGAAGATTGAGAGAGAGAGAGAGAGAGAGAGAGAGAGAGAGAGAGAGAGAGAGAGAGAGAGAGAGAAGGAAGTAGACCAAACAAGGCCAGCAGACTGGACATGGCCAGGATTATCTGAACAAGAG
Organism: Acomys minous; assembly: GCF_964271855.1. Lineage (NCBI taxonomy): Eukaryota > Metazoa > Chordata > Mammalia > Rodentia > Muridae > Acomys > Acomys minous. The sequence goes on from NC_140487.1 coordinate 43,539,908, forward strand.
GAGAAAGTAACAGGAAACAGAGAACAACAGAGACAAAATAGTGAGAGAAGCAGAAACAAACAAAAAGTAAAACAAAACAAAACATAACGAGAATACAGGGTCATAGGAGAATGAGCGGCCGTGGGAAGGGGAAGCCAGGACCAGGAGGAGAGCAGGGCAGAAGAGCTGAGAAGGGCAAGGACTTTGAAGTGTTTTAATAGGGCCTTGGGGTTCTGAGGGAGCTTTGATATGCTAATAGGCAGTAAACGTGGTAGTTTGAGCAGGAATGGTCCCTCTAGCTTTGAAAGCTCGGGAATTCTGGAGTGGTACAATTTGAGTATTTGAGAGAATATGGTCTGCCCCGCCCCCTCCCCACACAGGGTTTCTCTGTGTAGCCCTTGCTGTCCTGGAACTCACTCTGCAGACCAGACTCAGAGATCCGCCTGCCTCTGCCTCCCGAGTGCAATCATCTACCCTCCACCACTTTTTTTTTTTTCAAGACAACATCTCTCTGTGTAGCCTTGACTGTCCTGGACGCACTTTGTAGACCAGGCCCAGGCTGGCCTCAAACTCACAACGATCCACCTGCCTCTGCCTGCCAAGTGTTGGGATTAAAGGCATGCGCCACCACTGCCCAGCGCCCTCCTCTGACTTGTGAGGACACCAGGCACACAGTGGTACACAGGCATACACCCATACACATGAAAATAAATAAATGAGCCGGGCATGGTGGCACACGCCTTTAATCCCAGCACTCGGGAGGCAGAGGCAGGTGGATCGCTGTGAGTTCAAGGCCAGCCTGGTCTACAAAGTGAGTCCGGGACAGTCAAGGCTACACAGAGAAACCCAGTCTCAAAAAAAAAAAAAAAAAAAAAGAAAAGAAAAGAAAAAAGAAAAAATAAAATAAAATAAATAAATGAACACAGTTTAAAAAAAAAAAGAAAAGAAAAGAAACAAGAAAGAAATCCATCTGCCTCTGCTTCCAGAGAGCTAGGATTAAAAGCAAATGCCAACAGGCCTAGTCAACCCTCACAGTCTCGGCACAGCTATCGAAATAACCTGCTACAGGACACCTTCCTTGGGCCCTATTCAGGAGACACTGCTGAGCCAAGGTGGCTCTGGGCTTTATGTGCCAGGAAGTGCCACATACATGGGAGCAGCACCTGTGACTGGGATGCTGATGTGTCTCAGGTGATCTGTGTGGTGCTTCTCTCTCTCTCTCTCTTTCTCTCTCTCTCTGGCTGTCCTGGAATCACTTTATAGACCAGGCTGGCCTCGAACTCACAGCTATCCATCTCTCTCCGCCTCTCAAGTCCTGGGATTAAAGGCCTGAGCCACCATGCCCGGCTATATCGTGCTTTTCTTAGTCATCTGCTTTTCTTTTTCCTGGATTTACTTTCTTTAACATCTTTTGTTTTGTTTCTTTTTGTTTGTTTGTTTTGTTTTTTCCAGACAGGGTTTCTCTGTGTAGCATCAGCTGTCCCGGAACTCACTTTGTAGACCAAGCTGATCTTAAACTCAGAGATCCACCTGCCTCTGCCTCTGGAGTGCTGGGATTAAGTTGTGTGCCACCGTGGCCCAGGTTTTGTTTCATTGTTTTTGAAACTGAACCCCTGATCCTCCTGATTTCCAGGAACCTAGTGCTGGGATCAGTGTTCACCAAGGCCATGTCTGGCTGCTTTGATTCTCTTTTCCTCATCTTCCATCCTATCTTTGACTTCTTTCTTTCTTTCTCTCTTTCTTTCTTCCTTCCTTCCTTCCTTTTTTAGATTCATTGATTTTATTTTATTAGTGTTTTCTCAACATGTATATATATGCACTGTGTGCATGCCTGATGCCTGAAGAAGTCACAAGAAGGTGCTTGCTTTGGCAGCACATATACTAAAATTGGAACGATACAGAGAAGATTAGCATGGCCTCTGAGCAAGGATGACATGCAAATTCGTGAAGCGTTCCATATTTTTCGATTAAAAAAAAAAAAGAAGTCACAAGAAGATGTCAGATCCCTTTGAACTGGAGTTACCAATGGTTGTGAGACACCATATGAGTGCTTGAACTTGAACCATAGCCATAGCTGGGTGTGGTGGTGCACACTGGTAATCCCAGCACTCAGGAAGAGAGAAGCAGGCAGATCTCTGTGAGTTCGAAGCCAGCCTGGTCTCCAGTTAGTCCAGGACAGCCAAGGCTACACAGAGAAACCTGTCTAGAAAACCAAAATAACAAAATAAATGAGTCGGGCATACATGCATACACACATACACACATATATACATACAGGCTGGAAAGTAGTACAACCAGTATTAGGGATGAAATCTCAGCACTCAGGAAGCAGAGGCAAAAAGTTCAAAGTCAGCTGCAGAACATGAGACTCTGGCTTATGAGACAAAAAACAGGCCAGCCATGGTGGCACACATCTTTAGTGTCAGCACTCGGGAGGCAGAGGCAAGTGGATCTCTGTGAGTTTGGGGCCAGCCTGGTCTACAAAGTGAGTCCGGGACAATCAAGGCTACAAGAAAAACCCTGTCTCCAAAAAACTTTGAAAAAAAAAATTTTTTTTTAAATGCTAACCTGGGGCTGGAGAGATGGCTCAGCAGTTAAGAGCACTGCCTGCTCTCCCAGAGGTCCTGAGTTCAATTCCTGGCAACCACATGGTGGCTCACAACCATCTATAATGAGATCTGGTGCCTTCTTCTAGCATGTGGGTGTACATGTACAAAGAGCCGTCATACATAAAATAAATAAATAATCTTTAAAAAAATAAAAAAGCTAACCCCCCATATATATATATATATATATATATATATATATATATATATAGTGTGTGTGTGTGTGTGTGTCTGTGTGTGTGTGTGTGTCTGTGTGTATCTGTGTGTGTCTGTGTGTGTGTGTAGTATAAACCCTGGCAAGTCTGAACACCTAATCCTTGGTTCCTCCTGGGGGCTTCTGTCATGTCCCACTTTATCCCTCGCTGGTTGTTCTGATTACATCCCTCCCCCCGGCCGCTGGTAGGCGGTTTTGCTCTGAGACCAACACAGCAGAATTTCCAGCACATATTTAACATGCCCAACTTGTCCTCTTGTGCAAATGCATCTAAGAATAGCTTCCACTTAGCTGTGTCAAAGGTGATACCTATTTTTCTCTTCTGCTAATTGAGGTTCAATCCTCACATTGACAACAGACTTAGGCAGGTACTGCTGTATCTGATAAAATAAATCTACTTATGGGAAAAAAATAAGAAAGTAAACCATGCCTTACTTGAATTCCTTTTGGGCAGATGCAGCAGGAAGGGCTGGAGCCGTGTAGGGTACTGGGCAGAGTGCGAATGCTGAAGGGGAGCAGATTTAGGAGTCTAGGAAGGCTCTGGGTTTGGATTATGAGGACTATTGTATAGATCAGTGAACTTGTAAAAGCCACTGAATTGTATATTTTAACAGAGTTGTTTAGGGGCTGGAGAGATGGCTCAGAGGTTAAGAGCACTGACAGTTCTTCCAAAGGTCCTGAGTTCAATTCCCAACAACCACATGGTGGCTCACAACCATCTACAATGAGATCTGGTGCCCTCTTCTGACATGTACACATGTGGGAAGAATATTGTATAAATAATAAATAAATCTTGAGAGAGAGAGAGAGAGAGAGAGAGAGAGAGAGAGAGAGAGAGAGAGTTGTTTAGACCAGGTGTGGTGGTGCACGCCTTTAATCTCAGCACTTGGGAGGCAGAGGCAGGCAGATCCATGTAAGTTCGAGGCCAGCCTGGTCTACAAAGCAAGTCCAGGAAAGCCAAGGCTACATAGAGAAACCCTGTCTCAAAAAACCAAAAAACAAAAACAAAAAACAAAACAAAAAAACCAAAAAACAAAAAAAAAAGGAAAACAAACAAACAAAGCAAAGCAAAACAGGCTAGCTTTGCAGAGAGCCAAACCAGGCAGAGCCACAGTGAGACTCTGTCCCAATACATAAGTAAATAAAACCAAAGGAGAAAAAATCAGGTCCTGCTGCCTTAGGGTAGCCCTAAACCCTATGGCAGTATCCATCTCGGGAGGAAAGAGGGATGCAGACTGTTGCAACTGTGAGCACCGAAGTCAAAACAGAGGCGCCTGTGTCCTCCCAGAGCCTGCAGAGAAGCAGCCCTGTGACATCTCGGCCTTGGCCTCCAGCCAGAACTGCTCATTCTCTGTCCAGTCTCCTGCCTCAGCCTCCTGGGGCCTGGGATTGGAGGTATGGCCACTACACCCAGCTCATTTGTGAGGTTTTGAGTCACTCCTTTCTGCGAACTATGACCAGAGCCCTGGCTGACATCATCATGCCTATAGGTTCTATGTAAATAAGAAAGCAAGTCCTGGCCGGGCGTGGTGGCACACGCCTTTAATCCCAGCACTTGGGAGGCAGAGGCAGAGATTGATGTGAGTTCGAGGCCAGCCTGGTCTACAAAGCGAGTCTAGGACAGCCAAGGCAACACAGAGAAACCTTGTCTCAAAAAAAAAAAAACAAAAAAAAAAAAAAAGAAAGCAAGTCCTAATGTTCTTCTTGTAGGTTTCTAGGACCCTCTGGATCCTTCTATTTCCCCATTCTCCCATGCTTCTCTCACCTAGAGTCCCAGTAGGATGTCCTCCCCTCTGTCCCACTTTCCTGATAAGTGAAGACATTCATGGGACATGCCCCTTGGCCCCATATTTGACCACGTCCCCTGGATGGGGAGACCTGGTGGCACTCAGGGAAGGATAGCAGGCTACCAAGAAGAGACTTGATACCCTATGAGCATATACAGGGGGAGGAGGTCCCCCTCAGTCACAGTCACAGGGGAAGAGAGTAAGGGGAAAATGGGAGGGAGGGAGGAATGGGAGGATACAAGGGATGGGATAACCATTGAGATGTAATGTAAATAAATTAATAAAATGTATTTTAAAAAAAGAAAAATAAACAAAATGTTTAATCTAAAAACAGAAAAGAAAAGAAAGCAAGTCTTGGGGTGCTTCCAACGCTTTTTATTTAAAATTGTATAATAAGCGCGCGGGAAGCCCAGGCAGGGTTGCAGAGTTACCTCCCCGCTACACAATGGCTGTCTCGGTGCCCGGCTACTCGCCTACCTTCAAGAGGCCACGAGAGATTGTGCGGCTTCGGCTGAAAAGGTCTCGGAGCCACGGCACAGTGCCGGAGGCCGCACCCCGTCGAGCCACGCCGCCACAACGCCCCAGCGCCCCTTCCCCCGACCTTCCGCGGACACGGGAAGTTTTTTGCCCTCCAGGACAACTGAACTCAGAAGGTACTGAGTTACCTGTGGACTGGAGTATTAAAGCTCGACTCCTTTTCACCTCTTCTCAACTCTTTTCCTGGGCAGATCATTTGAAAGCGCTGGAAGAAGCCCAAGGACTTGTCCAGCATTGTAGGGCGCACGCTTTTAATCCCAGCACTGGGGAAGCAGAGGCAGGCAGATCGCTGTGAGTTCGAGGCCAGCCTGGTCTACAAAGTAAGTCCAGGACAGCCAGGACTACAAGAGGAACCCTCTCTCGAAGAAAATCAAACAAAGAAACAAAAAACCAGAAGTCACTTTACCCCAGAGTATACAGGATCCCGAACTTTGCACTGAGCTACGTTGTGCCTTCCAGCAGACCCTGGTCTACTGGCTTCACCCTGCCTTCTCTTGGTTGCCACGGTTCCCTCAAACTGGAGCTGATCGGAAAATGTCTAGAAAGACAAGTCCATGGTCAAACGATGAAACCGGGCAACATACAATAATGAGTGACTGGGCTGTAAGTTTTTCTTCTTTGTATGAGCCGCTGAAGACAAAACTTTGCCCTCTATTTCTACGTTTGTACCTATCAGTTTGCTGTCCTGTTGCGGCCGAGTGGTGGCGGCGCACGCCTTTAATCCCAGCACTTGGGAGGCAGAGGGATCTCTGTGAGTTCGAGGCCGGCCTGGTCTATAAAGTGAGTCCAGGACAGTCAAGGCTACAGAGAGAAACCCTGTCTTGAAAAAACCAAAAAATAGAGCTGACGTGGTGGCGCACGCCTTTAATCCCAGCACTTGGGAGGTAGAGGCAGGTGGATCGCTGTGAGTTCGAGGCCAACCTGGTCTACAAAGTGAGTCTAGGACAGCCGAAGCTACACAGAGAAACTTTGTCTCTAAAAACCAAAAAATAAAATTAAATTTAAAAAAAAATTTTAAAGAAAAAGAAAAAGAAAAAAAACAAAAAAAAAAAAATAAATAAAAAATAAAATAAAATACTGTCCTGTTTGGGGCAGCAGGATTATCAGGAAGTGATGTGATCACCGCGCTTATGTCTCTTACAACTAGAGGGTTAAGAGAAGCTATGAGAGCCGGGCGTGGTGGCACAGGCTTCTAGTTCCAGCACTCGGGAGGCAGAGGCAGGCGTATTGCTGTGGGTTCGAGGCCAGCCTGGTCTACAAAGGGAGTCCGGGACAGCCAAGGCTACACAGAGGAACCCTGTCTCAAAAAAAAAAAAAAAAAAAAAAAAAAAAAAAGAAGAAGAAGAAAGTTCAAAACCCAAGTCCAGAATATGAGGATAAGCAAACAATCAGTGATGGAAATGAGGAAGAAAGCTTTTCCTGGCTGGAAGAGATAGATGTTCAAGATCAAGATTTTTCTTGTTTGTTTGTTTTTTAATATTTTTATTTAATTTTTTAAATTTTTCTGAGCTGCCATGTGGGTGCTGGGAACTGAACTCGGGTCCTTTGGAAGAGCAGATGGTGCTCTTAGTCAAGTTTTTAAAAAGCCAGACATGATCTCTCTCTCTCTCTCTCTCTCTCTCTCTCTCTCTCTCTCTCTCTCTTTTTTTGTTCTTCGAGACAGGGCTTCTCTGTGTAGCCTTGGCTGTCCTACAACTCGCTTTGTAGACCAGGCTGGCCTTGAACTCACAGGAATCTGCCTGCCTCTGCCTCCCGAGTGCTAGGATTAAAGGCACGCACCACCACGCCTGGCTCAGACATGATCTTTGTCAAGCTACGTAAAGAAAAATGTGAAGTACAAATGGGTCATAGATCACCAACCTGATTCTGTTGCGCTGGTGAAAGGACTCAAAACCTTCACACTGCTTGATGTTTTCATCAACTGCAAGAGTTTAGCTGTTACCTCAGATGCACAGTCAGGCCTCCCACCAACTCTCTTATCCTCATAGCCTTCCGAGGTGCCTCAATGCAAATGGTTACAGCACGAAGCATTAATGTAAAGACACAAGCTCTGGATACAGAGATCAATTTAGTTTGGAGGTCACAGATCCCATCATGCCTCATGCTCTGCATTCTGTGACCGCACATGAGCCAACCGCTGTATTCCATGTCGGCCTGCCCCTGGATAAGAGCTGGATAGAAAAGTTGCTCATAAGAACCTTACTAACTGGGTAGGGGTTCGAAGTTTACTGCACATATTGTCCTTGGCTGGTGCCATAGTTTGAGCAGGACCCCTGGACCCGGATCCACGCATCATAATGTTCTTGTAGGTTTCTAGGACCCTCTGGATCCTTCTATTTCCCCATTCTCCCATGTTTCTCTCACCTAAAGTCCCAATAGGATGTCCTCTCCTCTGACCTACTTTCCTGATAAGTGAAGACTTTCATGGGACATGCTCCTTGGGCTAGTGTCTAGATATAAGTAAGTATATACCATCTGAGTCTTTTTGCTTCTGAGTGAGCTCACTCATTATGATCATTTCCAGTTCTATCCATTTGTCCACAAATTTTGGGAATTCCTTGTTTTTAATAGCTGAGTAGTATTCAAACCCCTACCCAGATCTAGCCGATAGACAGGACATTCTCCACCATTGAGTGGAGAGTGAGGTCTGACTTTCATGCGAACTCTGGTGCCCCATTGTTGACCACGTCCCCTTGATGGGGAGGCCTGGTGGCACTCAGAGGAAGGATAGCAGGTTACCAAGAAGAGACTTGGTACACTATGAGCATATACAGGGGGAGGAGGTCCCCCTCAATCATAGTCATAGGGGAGGGTAGTAGGGGGAAAGTGGGAAGGAGGGAGGAATGGGAGGATACAAGGGTTGGGATAACAATTGAGATGTAATATGAATAAATTAATAAAATACTAAAAAAAAAAAAAACATTACTAAGTGTGGGCCACACCCTAAAACCCTGGAGCTATTCAGTCAGAAGCCACTGCTGTGGAAGTCATCTTTATGGACCAGGGAAATGAGTGACTATTTTTCTTTTGTTTTGTTTTGTTTTGTTTTGTTTCTTCCAAGAGATTTCAAGAGAGTTTCTCTTGTAGCCTTGGCTGTCCTAGACTCACTTTGCAGACCAGGCTGGCCTCGAACTCACAGAGATTTCCCTGCCTCTGCCTCCCTAGTACTGGCATTAAAGTCAAGGCCCAGCTAGTGACTACATTTTTAATTGTAGATTCTGAAAACCAAAGTAAGCCTAAAAGGAAATCTCTGAGGAAATAAGGCATTCGTCACTACGCCTGGCCGTTCTGATGACTTCTAGGTCCCGTGTTTTCAGTCAGATGATAGGGTATTTTGTACTTCATCTAAGTGTTGGATGCTCAGTTGTACCAACTTAGTATTCAGTGTGCTTAAAGGCAATCTGTGTTTGCATGCATGTATAAAATTCAGCATTTTCAGCCCGGTGTGGTGACTCATGCCTTTAATACTAGCACTCAGGAGGCAGAGGTAGGTTGATCTCTGTGAGTTCAAGGCCAGCCTGGTCTACAAAGAGAGTTCTAGGACAGCCAGAGCTGTACAACAGAGAAAACCTGTCTAGAAACAATACAAAACAAAACAAAACAAAACACCAACAACAATTCAGCATTTTAAAATAAATGTGAATGGAAATCATACACACACACACACACACACACACACACACACACACACATTGTATAATAGGGCTGGAGAGAGGGCCTAGCCTGGAGCTGAAGTTATAGGCTTCTGCTTAATCCTTCTTACATCATCCCTTTTCTTTCTTCCTTTTTTTTTTTTTTTTTTTTTTGGTTTTTCAAGACAGGGTTTCTCTGTGTAGCCTTGGCTGTCCTGGATTCACTTTGTAGACCAAGCTGGCCTCGAACTCACAGCGATCCGCCTGCCTCTGTCTCCCGAGTGCTGGGATTAAAGGCATGAGCTACCACGCCCGGCTCTTTCTTCCTTTTCTTCTTTTTAAAAAAGATGTAGGGCTGGAGAGATGGCTTATAGGTTAAGAGCACTGTCTGTTCTTCCAAAGGTCCTGAGTTCAATTCCCAGCACCCACATGGTGGCTCATAACCATCTACAATGAGCTCTGGTGCCATCTTCTGGAGTGTAGACACACATGTGGGCAGAATACTGTATAAGCAATAAATAAATAAAATATTAAAAAAAATAAAAGAGATGTATTTGTTTGTTTGTTTGTTTGTTTATTGTTTTTTGAGACAGGGTTTCTCTGTGTAGCCTTGACTGTCCTGGACTTACTTGGTAGACCAAGCTGGCCTCAAACTCAGAGTGATCCACCAGCCTTGGCCTCCCCAGTGCTGGGATTAAAGGCATGAGCTACCATGCCGGGCTCCAAGATTTATTTGCTATGTACACCTGCACACCACAAGAAGGCATCAGATCTCATTATATATAGTTATGAGCCACCATGTGGTTGCTGGGAATTGAACTCAGGACCTTTGGGAGAGCAGCCATCTCTTAATCTCCGAACCATCTCTCCAGCTCCTCTCTTTTTTGAGACAAGGTCTTGTTATGTAGAGGAGGCTGGCCTCAAAATCATACAGATTCACCTGCCTCCGGATTCTGAAAGCACCTGCACACCCATGCATGGAAGTTTTACCTGCAGGAATATTTTTTGTTTGTTTGGATGGTTGGTTGGTTGCTTATTGTTGTTGTTTTTCAAGACGGGGTTTCTCTGTGTAGCCTTGCCTGTCCTAGATTTGCTTTGTAGACCAGGCTGGCCTCCAACTCACAGTGATCCACTTGCCTTTGCTTCCTGAGTATTGGGATTAAAAGTGTGTGTCACCAAACCCTGCTGCCTGCAGGTATGTTTGTATACCATGGTACCCAAGAAAGTCAGAAGAGGGCACCAAATCCCTTTGAACTGAAGAGTTACAAGGCACTATGGGGGTACTGGGAATTGAACCTGGATCCTCTGCAAGAGCAACAAATTGCTCTTAACCACTGAACTATCTCTTCGGCCCCTTGTGTGAGACAGCATCTCACTATGCATCCCTGGCTATCCTTAAACTTGCTGTGTAGACTATGTACACAGGTTGGCCTCAAACTTGGGGATCTTCCTGTCTTCCTGAGGATCAAAGGAATGTGCTGTCACACTCAACTTTGACTTGCTTTTTATTTTTTAAATTATGTGAATGTGTCTGTTTGGGTCTGTGGAGGGGTTATGTACATGTGAATGCAGGTGCTCACAGAGGCAAGAGGCATCGGTTATCCTGGAACTGGAGTTACAGGCAGTTGTGAACCACTGGACATTGGTGCTGAGAACTAAGCGAAGGTCCTTTGCAAGAGTTCTGAGCCAACCCTCCAACCCCATGCCCATCTTTAAAGATTAACTGTAATGAGAGATGTTGCTCAGTGATAGAGACACTTGCTTAGTCTGCCTGAGGCTCTGGGTTTCATCCCCCAAACTGAAAGAAAAGTGACTATTATAGGTAAAAGGACACTCACTCATCTTTGGAGATGACAGTTTCATATGCAGGTTCAAAGGTGTTTACTGCTACCGGGTATTTTATTCATATTATCTCCTTTAATCCACATCAACCACAGCTTCTGGTTGATTGGTTGGTTTGTAAGTAAATTTTAGTCCCTTTACTGGGGTTATTAGATGAAACTTCGAGGAAGCTATTCTACAGTGAGCTTCTATAATAGGCCCAGCAGACTGACCCAAATGTAATGCAGAGTCACTCCTGCTGGCCAGGTGCCAGGACAGCAAACTTTGAACTAGGCCAGGTTTCCAAATATCAGAGATTGAAATAACAGATGAGGAGGGACTGGTTTGCAGCCATCAGGAGAAGGAAGAGCTGTGTTGTGTCCCCTTGAGGAGAAAAGATCCAGTGGAGCCCACAGGCTCACCCTAAGGTCCTCGCAGTCACCACGGTGCTTCTGCAGCCACCCTCTGCTCTGCTCCGCTCACCCGAGCACCTTCCTAAGTCTTCAACTAAAAGGAGTGTGACTGCAGGATCCTAACAGGCAAGTTCAGGGCTGGGTGTGGCTCAGCAGCAGAGCCCCTTGTCCAGATTTCAGGGAACCCCTAGGTGTGTCTCCAGCATGACCAAACCAAACCAAACTGCAGGCGTGTACCCTCTAGCCACATCTGAGTCCAGAATTGTGGGATTGAGCAGGTTCATCAGGGAGGGTCTCTTCCTGTCAGAGCACCTGATAGTTCTGGGTGTTCCTCAGCCTGCAGCTGCCGAGTTTCAAACCCTTCACTTCTTCTTCTTCTTCTTCTTCTTCTTCTTCTTCTTCTTCTTCTTCTTCTTCTTCTTCTTCTTCTTCTTCAAAGATTTATTTATTTAAGTATACAGTGTTTCACCTTCATATATGTCTGCATACCAGAAGAAGGTACCAGATCTCACTATAGGTGGTTGTGAGCCACCATGTGGTTGCTGGGAATTGAACCCAGGACCTTTGGAAGAGCAGGCAGTGCTCTTAACCTCTGAGCCATCTCTCCAGCCTCCTCAAACCCTTCACTCCTAAGGACAGGGTTACACTGAGATAGACCTCACAACTCCTCCAGGACTACCCCTGCCTTCACTTATCTTATGGAGGACACCATTCAGCCTTTGCTACCAGCCTGTGGAGCTTCCTGAAGATGTCTCTGGCCACCAGGCTTGGGGACTTCAAGAAGACCTCTTCTGCTGCCTACCTTCCAGGATGCTGGCTGGCCACGGGAGTGCTGCTCAGTGTTCCTGAATCTTGGGCTTAGGCTGAAGGCGATGTCTCTGCTGTTGTTCATATAGCTCGGGGCAAGTACATTCTTTGTAAGCCAAGAACAGCCGCAGGACCAGGCAGCAGTACATCCTTTTACCTGTTTAATCTATTCCCCTCCCCATCAGAGCCACCCACTCCCAGGAACAAATGTTCTTCCACTCCTTCGAGCTAGAGGACTGCTTCAACAGTCACACTTCATGTAACCCTGAGACCTTGCTTCTCAGGTTGAGCATCTGCCTCGTGTTGCGTCATGTTGGGGTCAGTGCTGGAACCCTTCATTGAGCAGCAGTCTGCACTGCGTCATCTACCAGGGGTCCTCAGTTGTGGCTTCTTCATCAAGCTGAGCTCTCAGCTTTGCTGGCCACTGTCTGAGCCACATAACCTTCCAGACCCTCTTCTCCTTCCTCACACTCCTGCTCTGCCTATCCTCAAGATAGTGACCTTTAACACATATAGATAGGTGTTGAATGGGACCAGGTGGAACAATCTAGAATCCAGCTTCCCCCCCCCCTCCCCAAGACAAGGTTTCTCTGTGTAGCCTTGGTTGTCCTGGACTCGCTTTGTAGACCAGGCTGGCCTCAAACTCACAGCGATCCACCAGCCTCTGACTCCTGAGCACTAGGACTGAAAGTGTGCAGCACCATGCCTGGCTTCTCCTGTTTTGTTTTGTTTTTTCTTGTTGTTGATTGTTTTTGTTTTTGTTTTGTTTTGTTTTTTGAGACAGGGTCTGTCTGTGCTAGGCTTGGCTGTCCTGGAGTCGCTTTGTAGACCAGGCTGGCCTTAGTGGATCTCTTGAGTTCCAGGCCCGCCTGGTCTTTAAAGTGAGTCCAGGACAGTCAAGGCTACAGAGAAACCCTGTCTCCAAAAACAAACAAACAAACAAACAAAAGATTAGAAGGGCATGGGAGGGATGCACACCTTTTATCCCAGCACTTGTGAGGCAGTGGCAAGAGAATCTTTGTGAGCTGGGCAGTGGTGGCGCACGCCTTTAATCCTAGCACTCGGGAGGCAGAGGCAGGCAGATCATGGTGAATTTGAGGCCAGCCTGGTCTACAAAGTGAGTCCAGGACAGCCAAGACTACACAGAGAGACCCTGTCTCGAAAAACCAAAAAAGAAAAGAGAGAGAGAGAGAGAGAGAATCTTTGTGAATTTGAGGCTAGCCTGGTCTACAGAGTGAGGAGTAACCCTGTCTCGAAAAACAAAAACAAAACAAAAGGCTTATTTTATGAGTGTTTGCCTGCACATATGTATATGCACAACATGCTTCTAATATCCAAGAGTAGGCGGCCTGAAGACGGTATATGATCTGGAACTGGAATTACACATGGTTGTGAGCTGCCCTGTGCAAGCTGGAACCTGAGACCAGGCACTCTACAAGAACAACTACTCTTAACTGCTGAGCCAATTCTCCAGCCCCCTAATTGAATGATTGAAACATAAAATTAAATTAAGTTAAAAAACAAAAAACAAAAAAAGTTTTGTTTTGGTGTGGGCAAGTACAGAAAACATACTTGATGTATTTTATACCGAAGTGCCACAATTTCTGCTTTCAGTGCTTGTTCTAACTATAGAGGCATTCACTGAGTTGTATAAACTTTAGGTATGCTAAATTTTTTTGCGTGTTTTTAAATATATTTGCAAGTTTTTATACTAAAGTTTACACAATTCAAATTATATAAAACATATAAATAAATGTAAATATATGACATACATACAACTCAATGAATATTTCAACAGTTAGAAATAAATATTCAGAGTAAAGGCTATGGCCGGGACAGTGGTGACGCACACCTTTAATCCCAGCACTCGTGTGGCAGAGGCAGGCTCATTGCTGTGAGTTTGAGGCCAGCCTGGTCTACAAAGCTACAAAGTGACAGCCAAGGCTACACAGAGAAACCCTGTCTTCGAAAAAAGAAAAAGAAAAACAAACAAACAAGCCCCCCAAAACACAGAGTAAAACCTATGAAGCTACATATTAAATTATAAAACACAGAGTAAAACCTATGAAGCTACATATTAAATTATATAGAGAGACATATACATATATATAAATATAAATATATAAACAAATAAATAACTATAAATAAATAAATAAAAATACTTTTTTTAAAAAGATATATTTCTCTTTGTAGATCAAGGCACATAGAGCCACCTGCCTCTGCCTCTCAAGTGTGCCTTTAATCCCAGAACACAGGGAGACAGAGGCAGGAGGATCTCTGTGAGTTCAAGGCCACCCTGGTCTACAAAGTGAGTCCAGGACAGCCAAGGTTGGCTACTATCTTGTTTTCCCAGAGAACTGCCTTTCCTAGAGCAGGAGATGAGGGTGTGGGGGTGCCCACTGTGCCCTAGAGCGGGAGATGAGGGTGTGGGGGCACCCACTGTGCCCCAGAGCAGGAGATGAGAGTGTGGGGGTGCCCACTGTGCCCTAGAGCAGGAGATGAGGGTGTGGGGTCACCCACTGTGTCCCAGAGCAGGAGATGAAGGTGTGGGGGCACCCACTGTGCCCTAGAGCAGGAGATGGGGGTGTGGAGGTGCCCACTGTGCCTGAGGAAAGAATGGTAAGGTGTCTTCCTGTCCTTGAAGCCTCAGATTGCTCCTATTTTGAGTGACATTTTCTTTTTCTTTTCTTTTTTTTTTTTTAAGATTTATTTATTATGTGTAGAGTGTTCCACCTGCATGTACCTCTGCATAACAGAAGAGGGCACCAGATCTCATTATAGATGGTTGTGAGCCACCATGTGGTTGCTGGGAATTGAACTCAAGACCTTTGGAAGAGCAGACAGTGCTCTTAATCTCTGAGCCATCTCTCCAGCCCTTGAGTGACATTTTCAATGTAAAGCATACTTATTTATTTACTTTGGTGTGGGCCTCTGATAAGTGAATGCAGCTGTAGGGGTTGGTTCTGTCCTTCCTGGGTGTGATCTAGGAATTGATTATCAGCTGCATGTGCTTTTGCAGGCTGAACCATTTCTCTTGCCATTAAGACTTATTTAAAAGTGAACCAGCCTTCTTTTTCATGCATTTACTCCTCCAGGGTTGGGAATATGGATGGCACGCCCCCAAACACAGCTCTTGGAGCACACTGCACACCTGGGCTGGAACTCTGCAGAGCGGCTCTGAAAGGTGCCCTGCTGATGGGAAATTTGCACCACTATAAATTCTTGCCTTGAGAAATGCACCAGGTGATTTAATCACCCTGCAACTGCTTTCTGCATGACAAGACTAAACTTTTCTCTGCAGTCCCCCAGGAGTCTCTAGGCTCCCACTGGAAGGACTCTGAACCTCCAGCCTTGCTTTGCAATGTTTTTTGGTGGTATTCTGCATATGTGCATAATGAAGCTGTTTTTCTCCTGTTAAATAGGGTGTGTTAGTTAAGTCTAGAGACTAAAGCTCCTGGAGCCGGATCCAGTAAGTAACGTGTTGCTTTCCTTCCGTTGGGCCAGGTGGCTCCAGCGATGAGCCGGTGGCCATCGCTGCAGCCACCTGGCCCCTGGATTTTGAGTTCCCCTATCTCTTCTTGACTCTCCCTGGGACCGATTCCACGGTAATTTTTGCTGAGTGGGTGAGTCATTATAAGCCAACCAGAAGCAGAGACCCACGTTTGAGCTGAAACTCAGTCTGGGGACTGAGTATAGAGAGTTAAAAATCTGTAAATCCAGAGTCAAACGTACTCTGGTGTCTCATATTTGACCACATTCCCTGGATGGGGAGGCCTGGTGGCACTCAGAGGAAGGATAGCAGGCTACCAGGAAGAGACTTGATACCCTATGAGCATATACAGGGGGAGGAGGTCCCCCTCAGCCACAGTCATAGGGGAGGGGAGGGAGGGAAGAATGGGAAGATACAAGGGATGGGATAACCATTGAGATGTAATACGAATAAATTAATAAAATAAATTTTTTTAAAAATGCAGAGTCAAAATTATTATTATCCCAGAACAAGCAGTTGTCGCGCGCCTCTCCTTCTGACCTGTGGCTGGACGGTGCTGTGATGGGGAAGCCTTTCCCCGCAACACTCGGGGAAGTGGATCTCTGAATTTGAGGTGAACCTGGTTTACATAGTCCCAGGACAGCCAGGGCTACACAGTGAGGCACCCACCGCGCCCCCTCCCCCTTTTCCTTCTTCTTGTTTTGTTTTGTGTTCCAAGACAAGGTTTCTCTCTGTAACTTTGGCTGTCCTGGACTGGGGATTTGCAGACCAGGCTGGCCTTGAACTCTCAGAGATCCACCCGCTTCTGCCTCCAGAGTGCTGAGATTACAGGTGTGGGCCACCATGCGGGGCCTGAGACCTTTCTTCAAACAAACAAACAGGAGGAACTGGGGCAGAGGGGAAAGTCTGCACATTATGTGGTTCCAGTGTGGTGACGAGGCCCATCACAGCCTCATTTCTAAAAGGTGGTTCAAGAAAAGGGGCTTCCTGCCTTCACTTGGGAGGGCCACCTGGTTCCTACGAGATGGCCACTTTAGGGTGCAGCTTCAACCCTGTGGAAATAGTGCCCTCATCAAGGTGACCTCACCTTCCAGGTCACGCTCCTCTGTCTCTGTCTGTCTGTGCCTGCAGCCAAAGTAAAAGGCACAGACACTAAATGATGAGATGGCTCACTGTTTTGGTTTAGGGCTTGGCGTGGCCTAGGTGTGCTGGCACAGACCTTTCATCCCAGCACTCAGCAGGCAGAGACAGGAGGAGCCGTGTGAGTTCCATGGCAGCTTGGGATCCTTAGGTCTCAGGACAGCCCTGGCCATCCTGTCTCATGAAAACAAAGCAAGCAAACACACATATAAATAAATAAATAGCCGAGTGTGGTGATGCACGCCTTTAATCCCAGCACTCAGGAGGCAGAGGCAGGCGGATCGCTGTGAGTTCAAGGCCAGCCTGGTCTACAAAGTGAGTCCAGAACAGCCAAGGCTACACAGAGAAACCCTGTCTGGAAAAACAAACAAACAAACAAATAAATAAATAAATAAAGTAAAAGTCTTGTTTTTGTGAGATGGAGGTGGGTGTGGGTGTCCCATTCTGTAGTCTAGGCTGGTCTAGAACTCAGTGATCCTCCTGCCTCAACCTTCCCAAGTACTAGGATTACATGTAAGTGTGAGCAGCCATGCCCAAGCCTTCATTCAGCTTCTTCTGGGACCAGAGTAAAAAAATCAATACTTTTTTTTTAGTGAAAACAAATGCTAAGTGCCTGTTTCAAACCTTTAGGGTACATTAACTTGGACCACCATCTTCCACTAACCCGAAGGCCACAATTGTCATCAGCTAGCGTGAGACCTACAGCAGACATGTCCCCACTTGGCTGTAACTGTCTTGCTTGATGTCCCTACCCATGTACTTGGTACATGCATTAATTTACAGAGTTTTGATTAGCGACTATAAAAGTTCATCTACCACTTCCACCTGTTGTGAGATGCCGCTGGGGCAAAGTGAGTCTGTGTTCCAAGCATTCATTCCGTTCAGAATGAACTCTTTCTCTCTTTGACTTTCAAGACAGGGTTTCTATGTTTAGCCCTGGCTGTCCTGGAGCTTGATGCTCTGTAGGTCAGGCTAGCCTCTGACTCGAGAGATCAGCCCTGCGAGGTGTGGACCACCATCACCTGGCTCCGAATACACCCTTATTTTCATGAAGCAAGAGCTGTGTTTTATTCCACGTGCTGTGGTGGGACCCTGAATGCAGCTCTGTCTCTAATGCCAGTATCCAGAAGACATATGCCTGCCCAGCTGTGTACAGCAGCAGGGCCTGGCTTCCGACATGTCAGTGTCTAGCCACAGGGGATAAGAATACACTGTATAGCCGTGCAGTAGTGGCGCACGCCTTTAATCCCAGCACTTGGGAGGCAGAGGCAGGCAGATCACTGTAAGTTCGAGGCCAGCCTGGTCTAAGAATACACTGTATATAGCTGCTTTATATTAAAGGGCATCGGAGGATCAGAAGTTCATATCGAAGCCTTACGGTCAGCCTGGGGTACATGAGACCCTGTCATGAGGAAGAGAGAGGAGAAAAGGAAGGAAGAAGAAAGCAACAGAGAGAAAAATGAAGAAAGGAAAGAGCTAGGTTTTAGGGGTTTAGCATGTGTGGGACCCTGGGTTTTACCCTAAAAAAAAAAAAAAAAAGCAACAACAAAACTGAAGATGTTAATTATGCCTCCTCTTCCACTTGTGTGGCCTGACTACAGGAATGCTTGCTAAGAGCCCTGACTTGAGGTTCTGTTTCTTACAATTCCACAGGTCTGCGACTTGTGGGTCTGTCCAGCCGGTCCACTACCCTCCACTACCACACACAGGCTGCACTTATGTGCAGCGCATACTGCCCAACTGACTGAAAGTTTGGGGGGAGCCTGAGCACATGGGGCAGGGCTGTTGAGGAGTGCTGTGAAGCTCTGTGCTGAAGGGGACCAGGAAGCTCAAATAGTCACATTAGCCTGGCAAGAGCAGCCTGGGGCTCAGGTTCATTAATTCTGAACTGGCATCCCATGAGGTGGAGCAGTGAGAGTCACTGTTAGGCTTCATCACCTGCCACCTTGGCATCCTAATAATGAGACCATTGTGACGTCATTCTCATGAATGAGTAACACGGCTGCTGTAATTTTCCCACTTTAAATATATTTCTCTCTGAAGTGAAGTACCAAATTAAAGGAAACAGGACCTTCCTGTTCTCAGGCTGCTTTTGGATCTGGCTTTCCTGAGGTAGAAAAAAATTTTTTAAATGACTTATTTAATTTTATTTTATGTGCATTGGTCTTTTGCCTGCATGTATGTCTGTGTGAGGGTGTTAGAGCCGCTGGAACTAGAGTTAGACAGTTTTGAGCTGTTTTGTAGGTGCTAGGAAGTAAACCTCAGTCCTCTGGAAGAGCCAGTGCTTTTTTTTTTTTTTTTTTTTTTTTTTTTTTGGCTTTCTCTGTGTAGCCTTGGCTGTCCTGGACTCGCTTTGTAGACCAAGCTGGCCTCGAACTCACAGCCTCTGCCTCCCGAGTGCTGGGATTATAGGCATGCGCCACCACGCCCGGCTCCCATTTTTTTGTTTTTCTTAAGGGTTATTTATTTATTTTATGTACAGGAGTGCTCTGTCTGCATGTATGCCTGCATGCTAGAAGTGGCCATCAGATTCCTGTATAGATAGTTGTAAGTCAACATGTGGTTGTCAGGATTTGAACTCAGGACCTCAAAGAAAAGCAGACAGTACTCTTTGTTTTTGTCTTTTGGTTTTTTTCTAGACATGGTGTCTCTGTGTAACAACCCTGGCTATCTTGGACTCACTGTATAGTCCAGACTGGCCTCGAACTCACAGAGATCCATCTGCCTCTGCCTCTGCCTCCCAAGTGCTGGGATTAAAGGCATATGTAACTACCACCTGGCCCTCTTTCTCTTTCCCATGGTCCTCCCCCGCCACCCCCATCTGTTTTAAGACAAGGTCTCACTGTTTAGCTCAGGCTGGCCTGAAACTCAGCATCCTCCTGCCTCAGCCTCCCCACTACTGAGATACAAGCATGCACACCTACCTCACTGTCCTAAACATCTAATTATTTATCTAGGATTTTTGAGGCAGGGTCTTCTTACTGGGTGATAAAGGGAACCCTTTACAGCTTGGATTGAACCTTTTCATATTTTTGGTGTCTTACTCATAAGAAATAAATTGCTATCTGGGTGTGGTGGTATACATCTTTGATTCCAGCACTTGTGAGGCATCTTTGTGAGTTCAAGGCAGCTTGGTCTACAGTCTGGGGTGCATAGTGAGATTCTGTCTCAATAAAACAAACCAGAATAAAACAGTTAAATTACTCATAAAAGGTTGGGGATTTAGCTCAGTGGTAGAGTGCTTGCCTAGCAAGCAGAAGGCCCTGGGTTCAGTCCTCAGCTCTGAGAAAAAAAAGGGGGGGGGGGGAGACAAAATTGCACATAGATTGGGAAGTGGCAAGGACATTTATTTTTTTCTATGGCCATACCACCTGATGCACCCAACCTCATACTGAAGGTTTACTCCTGAGACTTCATTTAGAGTCTTTATTAGAGGAGCAGTACACACATAACTATAAAAACAAAAACAAAAACAAAAACAAAAAACAAAACAAAACAAAAAAAAACAAGGCACATGCCTTTAATCCCAGCACTCAGGGAAGCAGAGGTAGTTGGATCGTTGTGAGTTTGAGGCCAGCGGGGTCTACAAAGTGACTCCAGGGGGCTGGAGAGATGGCTCAGCCGTTAAAGGCTAGGGTCACAACCATAAATATAAGAGTGACTCCAGGACAGCCAAGGCTACACAGAGAGACCCTGTCTCAAAAACAAACAAACACACAAACAAACAAAACAAAATGAAACTGGTGGACAAATGCAGCTTAAACAGGTGCAAAAATAAATCCTCTTTTACAACCCAGAACTCATTGTTCAATGAGTTTGGATATGCACAGGAACGGATATACGCTAACACAAGTATTACATTGCTGAGGCTGATTCTAGCGATATGTTATATATACTTTATCCCGCTAAGACAGTATATTAGATGAATATTCTGTTTTTAAAGGTTTCTCTTGATTCTGAAGTCAGAATTGGAAGATGCCCATGAGTGGGTCCCTGTTTCAGCGTTTGTTGGCATATCCTTCACAAAGATGAATGTTCTGAGTCTTGGGAATGAACACGAGCAGCCTCTTCAGAAATGTTGGGGTCAACAAGTGGAGACTACTCGAAAATGGTTCTTAAACTGAAGAATTCATCCAAAATCTTCTGGCTGAGAACCTTGAAGTTGTCATAGCTATATTTAAACCAAGGAATAAATAAAGGGCTGAAAAAAAGCACACTGGGCCATTTTTGAGGGCTGTTTTCAGAAATCCTGAATGCTGAACACATGTGACCTGGATGGACAGCAAAAGAAAGGACTCATTCCTTAAATAAAAATCTATTGACTTTACAAAAAAAAAAAAGGAAAAATTTAGGCCACTGTGGCATAGTAGGCAGCGGTGGAGAGCTATTCTTTTGGCCTATGCCCTACACCACTACCAGTGACAAAACAACTGACTCTAAAGAATTAAAAAATTCCCAGTAATCCTTTAAGAGAAGGAGAAGGCTGGAGCTCTGGTAGAAACCGGAAGAGAATTTGTCTTCTAGGAAGAAATTTTACCAAGTCCTGACCATGTGTCAGACCGCTTGCCAGAGACACTGGAGCTGAGATAACGATGGCTCAGCGGTGATGGCTCAGCGGTGGACTAGACCACAGCACAACGGGACTGTTTACCTGCGCATACCTCTTGCCTAAATCCTGATGGATGTGGTGTCTCAGACCTGTAATTTCAGCGAAGGAGGGCAGATGGCTGTGAGTTCGAGGACAGCCTGGTCTATACAGTGAGTTCCAGGACAGCCAGAGCTGAGACCCTATCTCAAAGTAACAAACCAAGCAACCCTAAATCTTATGTTGGTACCCTGAAAACAGTCTTGGGTACACCATAGGGCCCCTTTGTCTGTTCCTCTTTCATGGTGGCTTTCTGCTCTTGTCTGTTTAGTTGGTGTATTGAGGATGAATGCCTGATACTAGCTTGTCAGAGCTGCTAGGTCCCAGGCTCTGACCTTCACACCTCCCGGTGAGTGACAAGACTCAGCATCTAAAACAGGAAATGAATCAGGGCTAGGTGCTGCTCAGGGATAGATCTCAGTTCCTGCTTAGAGTGCCAGAGGCCCTTGGGTCCAGGACTAGCCTCAGACAACACAATTATAACAACAACAACAATAACCACAACAAACCAAAAATCAATACAGTGCTAGAAACATCAGAGAACTCTGCTATAGGCCCCAGCTGCTATCTAGTAGCATTCTTTTTGTTTTGTTTTATGTTATTGTTTTGGTTTTTTTGAGACAGGGTTTCTCTGTGTAGCCTTAGCTGTCCTGGACTCACTTTGTAGACCAGGCTGGCCCCTAACTCACAGCAATCCACCTACATCTGCTTCCCGAGTGCCAGGATTAAAGGCGTATGCCACCACACTTGGCCAATAGCATCCTCCCCCCCCTACCCCACCCCCCCAGACAGGGTTTCTCTGTGTAGCCTTGGCTGTCCTGGACTCACTTTGTGGACCAGGCTGGCCTCGAACTCATAGTGATGCACCTACCTTTGCCTCCCGGAGTGCTGGGATTAAAGGCGTGCACTACCACCACCTGGCCCTAATAGCATTCTTAAAGCTTTGATTGGGGTAGCATAGGTTTTTGTTAAGTTAGGACATTCCAATGGTTTTTTTCTGTTTATCATAATGTTAGGGATGTGACAGAGAGGGTCAAGGAATGGCTATTTAGATGACTAAAGATAGCCCAAGATAAACTGTAATTAAGTTGTAGAGGTGCATCATTCCCTACTCTCCACAGTCATTGACGTTTTATTCAGCTTTTGTAAACACAGCTTCTTTCCAGAACTAGTCTTGCTCCTGCTATAAAAGGACACATAAGTATTAGAGATGAGGAAAGATACCCTGTCACCCCAGCTCTAGCAGCAGTCTTGGTTTTTCTTGAGGAGGATTTGCACCAAGGCCCATGCAGAACAAGCAAATAATCAAGGTTTACTTCCATGAATGAGGATGCAAAAGTGGAAAGCACTTTGTGTGTTCAGATTAAGGGCACATAGGCTGGGCATTGAAATCTACGCTGAGTCTAGTATCTGGAATTTTAAGTCTTGGCCTACCCTATTTTCTCTGTGGAGTTCTTCCTTGAACAGGCACTTTCCCAGAAGTCATCCTCATTCATGGCTCAGTCTGTTGTAGTGAGATGAATAATCACGAGGAAGGAGGTGACAGAGGCTGTTTGGGATATTACACAGGGTGACTTGTCTGGACTATCTTAAGATCCAGTCACATAGTACAGTGACTTGAGAGGACTGGGCAGTGAGAACAGACCAGGGAGGGCCAGGGAGAAGGCGCAGCATGTTGTGCAAGCCGGAGTTGAATCTTCAGAACCCATAGAAAGCTATTCTGGAGTACACAGGGTGGCTAGCGATCAATTAAGACACAGACACTTGTTATATTTTAAAATAGCCTTAGTTAACCTGGGGCAGGGCAGATATCAATCCTCTAAATTACCTTCCATAGTAGAGCCTCAGGCATGGGATCCCTGCCTCAATCCCACGCCATCTGCTTCTAATAACTTCTATCAAGCTACCTCCCATCCATAATCCCATATTCTTCTTAATGTTCTTTACCTGGGCTGGATTCTCCATCCACGCCGCCAGCCATGTGTTTTTCCTCTAGTTAACTCATGACGGCCTTCCTCTCCTCTCTTCTCCTCAGGTCTCTCTCCTTTCTCCCCATGGGGGGTTTTCTTCTTTCTAGAATTCCTTTCTCTCCCAGCCACACCTATATCTCCTTTGCCCTGTCCAGGTGGGAATGACTTTTTATTAAGCAAAAGGTGGGTCACAAAGACAGCAAGCAGTAATTAGCATCAAAATACATCAGACCATTTCCCCCCCCCCAACCACACCCCAACCCCCACCCACATACAAATAGGACAAAGCAGACCAACAGGACAGCTGGGCAGGGTATCCCATGCTTTAACCTTGAACCCCATGACACAGGAGGCAGAAGCAGGTGGGTCTCCATGAATCAAGCTAGCATGGTTTCACAGTAAGATCTTGTTTCAAAACAACAAAACGAAGCATGACCGTGCTAGTGGCAGGTGACTGGTGCATCCTACGAATAACAACAAAGTGAAGCCTTTAATTCCAGCACTTTCTGGGCAGAGATAGGTGGATCGTAACACCTGAGAAGCATGCAAGAGGATTGCTGGGAATTTCAGCATATCCTAGTCTTCAGGGTGAGACCTTGTCTGGGGGGGAAAAATACCCAGTAGCCCAGCAGAGTGAGACACTTGCCACCTCAGCCCTTGGGAGTTGGAAGCAGGACTATCAGGAGATGGTCTTCTGGCTACATAGGTTGCAGCTACCTGGGAAACATGTAACTTAAAACAACAACAACAACAAAACAAAAAACCAACCAACCAACAACAACAACCAAAAATAGAAGGGACATTCCACCAGGCCATAGCTAAACAAGTTTTTGAAACATGGGAGCACTGGGTAGCGTGGGTATTTTTCTGTAAGCCTTAGAGAATGGGGACTTTCTATTCACTAGCCCCAAGGGCTCCATTTTCAGGAAGGCCTGGTCGGCTTGGGGCCCTGTCATTAGGTTTGTTTGACTTTGGGGAATTTCTTAGGAGTGACTCTGCTGGGGTCCTATGCAGAAGCTCAGCCCAAAGCATCTATGCCAAGAGCTTTATCTACAGGGAGAGCTAGCAGGGAGGTTACAGAGCAACTCCCCACTCCCCACCTTGTTCCTGGGTTGTATGATAAATACCGGGAGAGGAAATATCTCCATATTAATTTTGTTTTTGTTTTTGTTTTATGGAAACAGGATTTCTCTGTGTAACCTTGACTGTTGTAGAATTTACTCTGTAGGCCAGGCTGGCCTTGAATAAAGATCCATCTGCCTCAGCCTCTCAAGGGCTGGGATTAAAGGTGTGGGCCAGCACACCTGGCATAAATCTTGTAAGATTTTATGCAAATGTTTTAATTGCTCCCCCCACCCCGACACACACACACACACACACACTAAAACCTTTGCTTACAAAAAGGCCGACTGCTTCTTTCAGGAATTTGTTGAACCTGAGTGCTGAGATTAAATGTGTGCTCCCTCGTATGTGGCTGAGAATATTGTTTTCAAGAGACTGAATCGAGGAGCTTGCCTGGAGCTCTGGCTTATGCTCCCAGATCCATGAGCACCTCTTTCCAAATGGTTTGGCCAAGTGCTGTTGCACACGGTGACTCACAACTGTAGCCTCTGAACTCTGGAGGCTAAAGCACAAGGATTATCTGTTCCCAGTCAGGACGACATAGGAAAACAGTGAGACCCTCCCTGCCTCAAACCAACAAACACAAACAAATATTAAAAAATAAAAAAAAAAAAAAAAGGAAGATGGAGGTAGTAATATCAGCAATGTCTGTGTTTGCAGCCTGTGGATTTCTTTTCAGAGATCTATAATCAGCCAGGTGTGGTGGCACACACCTATAATCCTAGCACTTGGGAGGCAGAGGCAGGTGGATTGCTGTGAGTTCGAGGCCAGCCTGGTCTACAAAGTGAGTCCAGGACAGCCAAGGCTAACACAGAGAGACCCTGTCTTGAAAAAACAAAAACAAACAAACAGACTAGTCTACAAAGTGAGTCCAGGACAGCCAAGGCTACACAGAGAAACCCTGTCTCAAAAAAAAACAAAACAACAACAACAAAACAGAGACCTATATTCAAGTGATTCTGGGAATCCTTTTTTTTTTTTTTTGACACAGTCTCATTCTGTTTTCTTGGATGAACTGAATTCACAGAGATCCTCTGCCTTTGACTCTCAAAATCTGGGATTAAAGATGTGTGATTCATTCCCAGCCTAAAAGAAGAAAGACTTTAGGGGTTGGAGAGATGGCTCAGAGGTTAAGAGCGCTGATTGCTCTTCCAGGGGTACTGAGTTCAATTCCCAGCAACCATATGGTGGCTCACAACCATTTATAATATGATCTGATGTACACTATATACATAATAAATCTTTAAAAAAGACTTTAACATAGATGTGATAACTTTAGTCTTTTGAAAGAGAGGCACTCTAAAGGATAAGCCATGTAAGCAGCATGCACACGTCAGAGGAGTAGAGCCCTGGAGCTGGAGCTGTAGGCAGCTGTGAATTACCTGATGTGAGTGCTGGAAATTGAACTCAGGTCCTCTGGAAGAGCAACTAATGCTCTTAACTACTGAGCATCTCTTCAGACCCTGTGTTGGAATTTTTTTTTTTTTTTTTTTTTTTTTTTTTTTTTTTTAGACAGGGTCTCTCTGTTGCCTTGGCTGTCCTGGCCTCACTTTGTAGACTAGGCTGGCCTCGAACTCACATTGACCACCTGCCCTGCCTCTGCCTTCCAAGTGCTGGAATTAAAGGCGTGCGCCGCCACACCCGGCTAGAATTCTTAACCATCATCTGCCAAGAGACTTCAGCCAGATTCTGGGGTGAGGGGGTTCTTTTTCCTTCTCACTGCCTTATAACTGGCCTTGGCTTTCTGTGCTGCTTCAGTGGACCGCTTGTGTTGGTGAGCAGTCAGTAGGAGAGTAGGGTGCCTTTGCTGTGCCTAGGAGTGTGCAAGCACACACACGTGTCCTGCTTGTCACTATCTAGTTCCTTGGCTTATGCCAGTGGTGTGGGGACTGAGGGTGGGAAGGCAGATGGAGAAGTAAGGGGAATGGTTAGAATTCTGGTGTCTGTAGCGTTCATATCAGTTCTGCACAGCCATCTCATAGGGCTGAAGGTCAGTTAGGAAAGGTCTGCAAGCTGGGCGCGGTGGTGCACGCCTCTAGTTCCAGTGCTCAGGAGGCAGAGGCAGGCAGAGCTCTGTGAGTCCCAGTCAGCCCAGGTGCCCAGGTTACATGGAGAAACTGTGTCTAGGGGAAAAAAAAATATCTGCTCAAATTCTACCTTTTTCAAAAGGGGAAGTGTAGTGTTTGGGAAACTTAGTGTTAGAATAAAAGCAAGGTGACAAGGGGCCGTTCTGGAGGGTTCTGTCTGGAGAGGTGTGTATCCCACATGTGTAGGAGCAGCTCAGGGTTTGTGAATTAGGGCATGGACCTTCATGTCTACTGCGCTTGTCATTCTTGGGGGTTGAGAAGGTGGCCAACCGCAGAGTTCTGAGAATGGTGCATCCACTTTCGTTCTTACTTTGCTGTGTTAGCTGGCCTTTGGAACTTTGCTGGGCAAAGATAGAAAAAGTACTCCTTAGGCTGGAGAGGTGGCTCAGAGGTTAAGAGCGCTGCCTGCTCTTCCAAAAGGTCCTGAGTTCAATTCCCAGCAACCACATGATAGTTCACAACCATCTATAATGAGATCTGGTGTCCTCTTCTGGTGTGGAGTCTGTACGTGTATGCAGAACACTGTATACATAATGAATAAATCTTTCTTTTTTCTTTTTTCTTTTTGGACTCAAAGAGATCTGCCTGCCTCTGCCTCCTGAGTGCTGGGATTTTGTTTTGTTTTGTTTTTTTCGAGACAGAGTCTCTCTGTGTAGCCTTGGCTGTCCTAGACTCACTTTGTAAACCAGGCTGGCCTCGAACACACAGCGATCTACCTGCCTCTGCCTCCTGAGTGCTGGGATTAAAGGCGTGCGCCACCACACCTGGCATAAATAAATCTTACAAAAAAAAAACAAAACAACCCAAAAAACTACTTCTTCTGCGTGCTGAGCAAGTGGGGGTGGGGTGAGGGCCTCCTTACCCACCTTTTCTCACTTCTGAGAATCCAGAACAGCTGGGAAGCTTCTGACATTATCTTGGAGCCGCTTCTCTGGCCTGGGCAATGGAGGCTTGGTTTACCAACTTCCAAGGCCCCTTTTACCTCAAGTCTGCTTTATTTCATGCCAAATGGGTGTCACTGTAGAGTGGAGTCTGCTTGGGGCCCTAGTGTTATCATCTACAACGATGATACTGTGAGGGGGTACCATGGCCGGCCAAGGTGTACTCCCTGAGGAATTCTGCCATGCAACAGATCTCGTATAAGGAAGTGTATTGGGGGAGAGGGGTAGAGGGCCTGGAAAAAGGGGTAGACGCAGCTAGTGAGCCCTGGGGGCAGAGAGAGATGGGGGACAGGAAGGAAGAGAAAAGGGGCACCCAGAACAGAGAGGGAGCTGGAAGGGAGGGAACAGAGAGAAGCTGGGACAGTGAGAGAGCTGGACTGGCAGGTGTCCTCATATCCCGCACACACCTGGGGTGGGCAGATGATGGCATAAGCAGTTGCTAGGACCCTGAAGGCAGGCCGGCTCTATTTCCTGTGCCTAGGGAAACGTGAAAGGAACTGCTTGGGAGCTTCCCTCACTCTCAGCACTTTTTTGTGTTTGTTTTTCAAGACAGGGTTTCTCTGTGTAATAGCCCTGGCTATCTTGGAACTTGCACACACAAGTAAGTATTGGTTGAGTGAATAAGCACACAGACGGCTGACAATGAAGGAAGCCAAGTTTGATGGACTCTGGACTTTTGGGACATGCTGTCCACAATAACCTTTGCTTGAACATCTCTGGCAACAGGAACCCCATTGCTTTCCAGCTCATTTAAAAAATCTTATTTAGTCAGAGGTGTGTGTGTGTGTGTGTGTGTGTGTGTGTTGCTGGAGATTGTGTCTTTGATCAGTCTAGGACTGGGCAGATCACTTCTCTGGTGGAATTCATTATAAACACTCCCACTAAGCTAGGTGTGGTAGAGCAATCCCAGTAGTCCGGAGGCAGAGGCAAGAAGATCTCTGAGTTCAGTTCGAGGCCAGCCTGGTCTACAAAGAGAGGACAGCCAGGGCTACACAGAGAAACCCTGCTTGAAACAAATCGCCACCCCCAAGAAAAAAAAAGAACCCCCCCCCCAATATTAAAAAGAAAAAAAGAAAAACATGCCTTAAAGGGTTGCCTACAGGCAGATACTTTTTTCTTTCTTTTTGTTTTTGGAGACAGGGTTTCTCTGTGAAGCCTTGACTGTCCTGGACTCACTTTGTAGACCAGGTTGGGCTCGAACTCACAGGGATCCACCTGCCTCTGCCTCCCGAGTGTTGGGATTAAAGGCACCACCACCGCCCAGCTCCATCTTGATTTTTCAGCTCAGTCTGTTGGCCCAGTGAAAAAGTTTGCAAAATGAGCTGTTGTCATTTTTATCTAACAGGTGTATTAGATGGGAAGCAGGCATATTACTAAGAAAAAGGTATATATACTTTCAAGCACATTAGGGCATTCATGAACACCAATATGCAGCACTCTTGTAGCCTTGGCTGTCCTAGACTTGCTTTGTAGGCCAGGCAGGCCTGGAACACAGTGATCCACCTGCCTCTTTCTCGCGAGTGCTGGGATTAAAGGCATGCTCCACCACGCCGGGCAGCTTTAGAAGCTTATGGACTTTCTCCAGAGGGAGATGAGCAGGTGTGAGTAGCTGTGGGGAATCAGCGCACTGGGCCCTCAAAGGCAGGGCCGACTGGGCATGGCATGTACCTTAGCCCCTAAGGGCAGTTTTGGAGGGTGTGTCTTTAAGCAGATCACTGGATTTGGGAACGGTTGAGGAAGTCCAACTGGAACTGCTGTTTCTCTCTACGAAGTAGAAAAAAATGTGCAAAATGCCTTCTGTCCAGCATTTCAGGGTAAACTGGGCCTAGTAGTGGTAGAGATTTGTAAAAAACAAACAAACAAACAAAAACAAAAACCCCTGTAATCTCAGTTAATTTGGAGTCTGTGAGCTGGAAAGCTCAAGGTCAGAGGGAGCAACTAAGTGG
This sequence comes from Acomys minous, assembly GCF_964271855.1. Classification (NCBI taxonomy): domain Eukaryota; kingdom Metazoa; phylum Chordata; class Mammalia; order Rodentia; family Muridae; genus Acomys; species Acomys minous. Next base: position 43,569,045 of record NC_140487.1, read on the forward strand.
TAGCCTATCGGAAATAAAAGAGGGTTGGTTCAGATTTGGCTCTATGGTAGAATGTTTAGCATGTACGAGGCCTTGGGTTCAATGCCTGGCATCGGGAAAATAAAATTCCATCCTCGGGGAAAACAAAACAAAACCAAAGAGCAAAGGAAAAGAAAAATTCCGTGTGATGAAAAGGTGGTTGAAACCTAGATGCTGGATTAATAGCCAGGGCTACACTGAGAAACCCTGTCTCAAACAAAGCAAAACAAAAAACCCCAAACAGATGCTTTGATTGGGCACTGTGTGCTGGCAATGATGGGGCCTCTCATGCTTCAAATAAGTGATGAGAGTTGGAGACTGGGTCCTAAGGGGGATCGAAGTTGGGGCTGTTTGTTGGCCGGGCCGAACCTCCAGTGTGCTAGCCTTTCTTCCAAACCTCGGGACCAACTCTCCACATCCATAGGGCGTATGAGTTACACTCTGCTATCAGATAGCTATCTCGGAACTTTATGGGTCAGTTTCCACAGTCAAAGGCGTCCTTCCTCCCTGCATTCTTCCAGGCAAGTGCGGGGGTCCCTGGGCCGGTCACCGGTTGCCCACAAGTAGCCTTAGGTTTTGGAGACCTCCAGGCTCAGAAGTATCGCTGGGCGGAGCTTCCTGCTCCACTCAGCCATCTTGACTATATAAACTCTCCTGCGTCCCACCGTCCTAGACTAGCAGAATCTTCCCGAACGCTAGACGGACGCTATCGAATCGGACGCGGACGGAAGCGGGTTAAGTGCTGCTGCGCTTGCGTGGCTTCAGGGCCGGGCGGAAGTCGACGTCCCCGCGCCGCCAACGCCTGACGCACTTCCTGTTTGTTGTTGGAGAAAAGGAGAGAAAGGAAAGCGCGAGGAGACGCCGCCACAGCCACCAGCGCAGCTGTGCCAGAGCCGCGAGGAGACCGGCCGCCCGACTTCCCCGCTTGCCGGCCGCCGCGTCCTCGGTGAGGGTCCCTCGGACAGAGGCGGAGAGCAGGGTTGGCCGCCGGTAGGGGAGGGCCTGTGGAAGGAGTAACCCGGCCCGGCGCCTGGGACACGGGCGCCGGGAAGCCGAGCCGACAGTGGGGCCGGGACTGCTGGCTAGGGCTGAACGGTTCCAGTTCAAGCTGAGGCCCGAGGCCTAAGGTGTTCCTGGTTCGGGTGGTTTCTAGACTGGGCCCGTGGGACGCTCCTGCGGTTCCGGGTCAGGCTTAGCCGGGGGGCTTAGCTGGGGTCCTCTCCCAGGTCGGCAGTGGCGGTTGGGCCCGGCACGCGCGAAGTTCGCCCACAGAGCCACAGGAGTCGGGGAGGCGGGTGTCACCTTGTCCTGGCCTCCTTGGTGCATTCTGCAAGCAAAGGGTCAGATGGCTTGCGAAAAGCAGGGCTCCCCATGGAAAGCGCCATCACTGGCTCGGGCGGCCCAGGCTGCCTAGGGGGCCGGGTGGGAGGACCAAGGCGGTTTCCAGGATCCGCATGGGACTGTTGGGAAGTTTGCTAGGCGACCTGCCTGGCTCAGCTTACTTTTCTAACACTCGTTGGTTGTTGGCCTTGAAGGTTACTTTACTGTGTTTTATGTAACGAAAAGTTTATGTAACTGAGGTTTACAGTAAGTCTTAATTCACTTCGGTCGTGTAGACAAGGGAACTCTACAGTGCAGTCTGTTAAGATTGTCTTAAAAACTTTTGGAGATGGCGATTTTTTTTTTTTTAAATTTCACAAGATGGGCTAAGTTTGAAAAGATTAGCTACCGAAGTTGTGTGCGAAGTGAACCGTTGAAAGGGAATGGGGATGGGCCCGCCTTCTAAGGCATGCTCAAGCAGGTGGGGAGTGTAGGCTCAGTGCACCCACTTTGTTTTTATTAACCTGTTTATTAGAACCGTAGATTTGTGGTCAGGCTTTATAGTATCCTTCACGTTCTAGGCCCTAGAATCTAGGGAAGGAATTGAACTCAGGACTGATAGCTACTCCCCTACTCCGCCCCCCCCCCCCCCCCCCCCCGAGACAGAGTTTCTCTGTGTAGTCATGGCTGTCCTAGGCAGCGGTATCTACTTGTAAGGCAACTGCTGTAGTAGAAAATTTAGACTTAAGCAACCAAAGGAGAGTACAACCAAAAGAAAAAGCATCCTGATATTTGAACTTAGTCTGTTCTTGGTTGTGTAAACCTTCACACTAGACTTACTGATTGATAGCTGGAAGGAATTGTTTGCAACTGTTACCCGACTCCCATGGTTTCCTCGGGGATGTCACCACCATAAGGAGAATTGCCCTCCGGTGTGATTGCTCTGTGATCAGTGCAGACAGCTTGCAGTGAACCGCATGTGGGGCCTTGGAATTAGGAGGATCTTGAAATTTGGGGAAGAAATGCTGCCTTTCTGTAGGTATGAATGATTTGATAGAACAACAGAAAGGTTGAAGTCTTTTCTTCTGTTCACTGTTTTACCCAATTTCATCTCAGGTTTTGGCTTCACTGTGTCTGTTGAAGAAGTTGGCATTTGTTTTGTTTGTTTGTTTTTCTTTTGAGACATTGAAATAGGGTTTTCTCTATGTACTTCTGGCTGTCCTGAAACTTTGCTCTATAGATGAGGCTAGTCTTGAACTCAGAGATTCTCCTGCCTATGTTCTCCCCAGTGCTGGAACTAAAGGCTCACCGTGCTCAGCTGAGTTGGCTTTTAAAGTACTCCCCCACCTCCGCAACCCCCCTTTAGCGTTTCTCTGTATAGCCTTGGCTGTCCTGGACTCATTGTAAACAATGCTGGGCTAGAACTCCCAGTGATCTTCCTGCTGCTGCCTCCCAAGTGCTGAGATTAAAGGTTTGCACCACGACTGGTTTAAAGTACTTTTATTGTACTTATTTTTATTTTTTATTGTGTGTGTGTGTGTGTGTGTGTGTGTGTGTGTGTGTGTGTGTGTATGAAATGTTAGGGCATATAAGTACGCATCTTCCATCGATCTGCCTTTTCTGCCAGTTCCGTCTGTATTTTCTTTGTTGTTTTTTATTTATTTTTTCTTCGAGACAGGGTCTCTCTGTAGCCTTGGCTGTCCTGGACTTGCTTTGTAGACCAGGCTGGCCTCAAACTCACAGTGATATGCCTGCCTCTCCCTCCCCAGTGCTGGGATCAAAGGCATGCACCACCACACCCAGCTCCATCTGTATTTATATATAGCTCTACAGTGCCAGTTCTGACTTTGTTCTTTTTGTTTAGTTTTAGAGTTTAGTGTCTCACACTGTGTTACCCTGGAACTCAGCGATCAGTTTGCCTTTGTCTCCCAAGTGCTGGGATTAAAGGTGTGTACTACCATACTCCGTTTCTTTCTTCCCCCTTTACTTTCTTTTGGCTACAGGACTCACTTGAGCTGTAGCAGGTTTAGAACTGGGTATGTAGATGAGATTGGTCTTGAACTCAGAGATGCACCTGTCTGCCTCCAGAATGCTGGGGCCTCAGCAGTGTTCTACATGGCCCAGAGTACAACTTTTGGAGTTGGGATAGATGGAATTTATGTTGCTAGATTTGTGGGACCAAATTATTTGTCCAGCTGAGCCAGGCCTATAGCCTGAGAAGTTAGCTTTTGTCAGTGGAAGATGAACAAACTGGATTCAGATCTCTGAGTTTTAGAGTGGAACGCTTTATAGAAAGGCAGTGGTGCCTCACACCTTTAATCCCAGCACTTAGGAGGCAGAGGCAGGCTGATCTCTGAGTTGACAGCCAGCCTGGTTTACAGAGGGAGTTCAGGACAGCCAGGGCTACATAGAGAAACTATGTCTCAGGAAAAACAAATGAAAAATACCAAACAGAAATTATTACTTGAGATAGAGACAGGCTAGTCTATTGAGTTGAATGTCAGCTAGGTCTACATATAGAGTCCCTGTTTCAAAAGAAAAACAAACAAGGCATTTTCTTGTTGTAATCAGTGTTTGATGGTGTGAGATTTTTGGGTTATGGACAGACATATAGTATTATTGGGTGGTGAATATTCTTTTTTTTTGTTTTTTGTTTTTCAAGACAGGGTCTCTATGTTAGCCTTGGTTGTGGTGGTGAATATTCTTGCAAACTGTAAAAATGAAATTAGGAATTCTTTGGAACATTAGACCACTCTTCAAGCAGTCCTGTCAGTATTAAGTTGTAGTACCATTTTCCTGTGTAGACCAGCAGCATTGTGCCCATAACAACTGTTAAAATTTTCATGCAGCAAACTCAGAACCTAAGTTTTTTGCTTTCAAGACAGGGTTTCTTTTTATAGCCTTGGCTGTTTTAGAACTCACTCTAGACCAGGCTGGTCTCAAATTTAGAGATCTGCGTGTCTCTGCCTCCTGTGTGCTGTGATTAAAGGCATGTACCACTACCACCCTCCACATCCTTAAGAGTTTTTTTTTTAAGATACTGGATTCCCTGGAACTGCAACATCGGTAGTTTATGTATACAGTGCTGTGCCTGCATGCACACCTACAAGCCAGAAGAGGGCATCAGATCACATTATAGATGGTTGTGAGCCGTGTGGTTGCCGTGAATTGAACTCAGGACTTCTGGAAAAGCAGACAGTGAGTGCTCTTAACTACTGAGCCATCTTTCCAGCTCCTTTGTTGTCACTGTCCATTCCTGGTATGATAGTGTGCCTTTTGCACTGTAATGCTAAGGATGCTCAATACACTTTTAGACCATTTCTGATGCTGGGATTAAAGGCAAGTGCCACCACGCCTGGGGTGGAATTTTGTTTCTAATAAAAATAATGCTGTGGATAAAGTGCTTTGTCAAACTCCATAATTTTGGATGGCCAAGGAAAAATACAATGCAAAACGCTTAAAATACTTTTTTTATCTCCTAAGGGTCACATTGTTCATTTAAGAGGTTTCAGTTGTTGTCTCCCTACTCCCAGGGTTTCTCTGTGTAGCCTTGGTTCCTGCACTCGCTTTGTAGACCAGGCTGGCCTCGAACTCACACCAATTTGCCAGCCTCTGCTTCCCAAGCTCTAGGGTTAAAGGTGTGTGCTACCACGCCTGGCTGAGGTTTCAGTTTTTGTCAGTTTCAAAAGCTACTTCATTTGGCTTATATTGTAGTTTACTCTTAAAATGAGTACCTAATCCGAGTCATAAGGCCCTTTGGGCATTCTGAAGAAACAAAGGTGTTGTGTCTGGCTTCCACACTGCTGAACTGTACTGGAGTATTTTAGCAATGTTGAGACTTCAGAAGGGTGGCTTCCTTAGGCAGCATGCGATTTTTTTTTTTTTTTTTTTTTTTTTTTTTTTTTTTTTTTTTTTTTTTTTTTTTTGGTTATTTGAGACAGAGTTTCTCTGTGTAACAGCCCTGCCTGTCCTTGACTCCCTTTGTAGACCAGGCTGGCCTCAAACTCACAGCGATCCGCCTGCCTCTGCCTCCCAAGTGCTGGGATTAATGGCATGCCCTGCCATCCCGGCTAGCATGTGATTTTTGTCCCCTGTAAAATTTTGTATTTTTTTGCGGGGGTGGGGGGATGGGAATGACGTTGAACTTGAAAAAAAGTTTCTTGTGAGGTGTATGTATGTGTTCATGTGTACATGTGGTGGTGGAGGCTAGAGATAGGCATTGGATGTCCCCATTGCTTTCAACTCTGTGTGTGTTTTCCAGATAGTAGTTTCTTTTGTAGCCTAGGCTGTTCTAGATTTGCTTTGTAGACCAGGCTGTCCTTGAACTCACAGAGATCTGACTGCCTCTGCCTCCCAAGTGCTGGGATTATGGATGTGCACCACCACAGCCTGGCAAACTATTTATTTAATGTGCGTTGGCCTTTTGTTTGCATGTGTGTCTGTGTGAGGTTGTCAGATCTTGCAGTTACAGACAATTGTGAGCTGCCATGTGGGGTTTGGGAATTGAACCCAGGTCCATTGGAAGGACAGTCAGCGCTCTTAATGGACTGAGCCAACTCTCCAGCCCCTCAAACACTGCTCTTAATTTGTTTCTAGCGGGAATGTTGTGACACATGCCTTTAATCCCAGCACTGGATCTCTGGGTTCCAGGCTAACCTGGTCTACAGAGGGAATTCCAGGACAGCCAGGGCTATGCAGAGAAACCCAGTCTCAAAACAAAACAAGAACCAAAACTGACAACAATAAAACCCAAAAACAAAAACTCCCCAAACCCCTCCTAAGCCTCTTGAGTAGCTGGGATTACACACTTGCTTCTTTGTAAGATCCTAGGTAAAACTCTCTTACCATCAAAGGTGTGTAAGGAAGGTGTATTGTGGTTCTGTACTTGTGGAGGTCAGAGGACAACTTGTAGGAGTTTCTCTCCATGGAGGTCCTGGGGATTGAACTCAGACTTGATGGCAAGTACCTTAACTTGTTGAGGTATCAGCACTTATTTCTTTTTATTTATTTATTTATTTATTTATTTATTTATTTATTTATTTTGGTTTTGCGAGACAGGTTTTCTCTGTGTAGCCTTGGCTGTCCTGGACTCGCTTTTTAGACCAGGCTGGCCTCAAACTCATAGCAATCTGCCTGCCTCTGCCTCCTGAGTGCTGGGATTAAAGGTGTGCGCCACAATTCCCAGCCAGTACATTTAATATATTCTTGGAGTTCCGGGATAATTATGAAGTGATATTTAGGAAATGTATCTGGATTTATAATTTATTCCTTCTAAATTGTTACTGTGGTCCCCCCCCCCCCCAAAAAAAAAAGGATTTCTCTGTTTAGCCTTACCTGGCCCAGACTCCATTTGTAAACAAGGCTGGCCTTGAACTCAGATCCCGCCTGCCTCTGCCTCCCCTAGTGCTTCCTTGGGCACACATCTTTTTTTTTTTTTTTAAGATATTTATTTATTCATTCAGTCATGCATGCAGAGTTATTCTTCCTGTACGCCAGAAGCAGGCACCAGATCTCATTATAGATGGTTGTGAGCCACCATGTAGTTGTTTGGAATTGAACTCAGGACCTTTGGAAGAGCAGACAGTGCTCTTAACCTTTGAGCCCTCTCTCCAGCCCCCGGGCACACATCTTTTGTTAAATGTTTTCCATGGCTTAGCCTCAGCCTCCTAGCATTTTGTAGGTCTGTCTCACCTGGCTTGGTTCTCTTCACATTTGCTTCCTGCTTCTGTTCTGTCAAGAAAATAGTACTATATTTAATGTGATGCCACCACATAGGAATTTTTGTTTTTTGAGGCAGGGTTTCTCTGTGTCTTGGACATACTTTGTAGACAAGGCTGGCCTCGAACATAAAGTGATCGCCTGCCTCTGCCTCCCAAGTAAGCGCTTGTTTTTATGGTTTATGTTTCTAATATTACGTCTAAGATTTCTTCACCAAACCCAGATTTTCTTTTGCTTTACTTTTTTTTTTTTTTTTTTTGGTTTTTCGAGACAGGGTCTCTCTGTGTAGCCTTGGCTGTCCTGGACTCACTTTGTAGACCAGGCTGGACTCGAACTCACAGTGATCCACCTGCCTCTGCCTCCCGAGTGCTGGGACTAAAGGCGTGCGCCACCACGCCTGGCTGCTTTCTTTTAATAGTGTTAATGTGCTTGTGTTTTAAAGTTTTAAGAATGATAAACATAGCTGGATGTGGTGCCTCACAACTTTAATCCCAGTACTAGGAGGCAGAGGCAGGTGGATTGTTGTGAGTTTGAGGCCAGCCTGGTCTACATAGTGAGTCTAGGACAGCCAGGGCTTTACAGAGAAATCCTGTCTCAAAAAACCATACACACACACACACACACACACACACACACACACACACAAAGATAAACATAACTCTTGTGCATATTTATTGAGCATGATGCCATTTTAGCCTGATACCACTCCTGGCTAATTAATATTTTTTTCTGCTAATTAATATTTTTAAACAATAATTTAAATTTTTTTTCTAAGACAGGCTCTCACTATATAGTGCTAGCTGGTGTGAAGTTGAACATGTAGATTAGGTTAACTTTGAACTCATACCTTCCTGCCTCTGCTTCCTAAGTGCCTAGATTAAAAGCCTTTGCCAGCATGGCCAGTAAAACATACTAAATTTTTTTTTCTTGTTTTTGTTTTTGGAGATAGGCTCTCTATGTAGCCCAGCTTTTAGAATGCTGGATGAAGGTGCTTAATTTACTGGCCTAATTTACTCTTTTATAAGAGAAAAGATAGCTGAGAGTCTTTAGTGGATATGGCCTTGGATTGCATTTCTCCTTTTCAGTATTCATTCTCCTTTGTGGGAAAGGAAAAGAGCTGTTTTTGTTGGTGACCTGGGAAGATGCCTACGAAAAATTGTTGCCCAGGCCTTTATGGACAGACAACTGTGCATCAGGAAAAGTCAAGTGTATCTGGCAGCAATAAAGCCTAGGAATATGATTCTAGAATTAAACAGCACAACAGTGGCAGGGGTGCAGTAACAACAGGTCTGCTCTAGCAGGTTTCTGTGCCTGCTAGTGGTTTTAGGAGAAAAGTCCAAGGACAGAGTAGAAATGAGATCATCTTGGAGGTTGAATGTGTTTAACTTGAAAATCAATCACTAAACTGGGGCAAATTTAGATCTACATGCTGCTTATCTCCTTCATACTGGCCTGCACTCCACCCGCTCCCTTCTCTCAGTCAGGGGCAGCTAACTTCCTGTCCTACAGCTGGTTATTGGTCTTGCAGCATATCTAAGTTCAGTCCTCAGCACTCAACATCAGGTGCAGCTCACCTGTATTTAAGAAGCTACCAGGAGATGCCACTTCTGGTCCCCCTAGGTACCCGCATTCACATAAAGTTAAAAACGAAGCTATCTTTATAACCTGGAATTCTACCATCAGAAATGGTCTTTAAAATTAAAATTAGTGTGCCACAGGGTTCTAGTTTAAGGCCAGCCTGGTCTACAGAGTGAGTTCAAGACAGTCAGGGCTTACAGAGAAACCCCATGGTTATGCTGTGCATGTTAGTGTATGAATGTGTATGAATTGTGGACACATGTATGGTACAACATGAATGTAATGTTCAGAGATCATGTGTGTGTCTTGTCTGGGGATCAAAGGCAGGTTGGTCTTGTCTTGCTGGCCCCAAAAATGTTAACGTAAGTCAACCAGGAGTGGCTTAGGATATTTGTATTTCAGGAGATATTAAAAATTTGATTACTTTCTCTGAGTTAGCAACTTGTGTAAAGTTTGAACACCTTGGTTTAGTGTCTTTTTCTTTCTTCCCCGTACACCTCTCTACCCACACTCAGTTTTTATGGGAGTGGAGTGGGGTATTCATCTTTTGAAACTATCTTGTAACTCAAGTTCTTGAACTCTTGGTACTGCTATGGCTGTCAAAATAGATAAGTTTGCAATAATTCAAAAATAATTTTATGGCCAGGCTGTGGTAGCGCACACCTTTAATCCCAGCACTTGGGAGGCAGAGGCAGGTAGAGTTCGAGGCCAGCCTGGTCTACAAAGCGAGTCCAGGACAGTCAAGGCTACACAGAGAAACCCTGTCTTGAAAAACAAAAAACAAATTTTTTTTTTTACATCTATGAGCATCTTGCCTTCATGTATATGTGTACACTATGTGCTTGACTAGTATCCAAGGAAATCAGAAGAGAGGATGTTGAGTCTATTGGAAATTTCAGACTGCTGCATCTTTCCAAACCTTCCTTCCTTCCTTCCTTCCCTCCTTCCTTCCCTCCCTCCCTCCCTCCCTCCCTCCCTCCCTCTCTAGACAAGCCTTGACTAGCCTGGAACTAATAACTATGTAAACTATACTTGGTTCAGGTTTTTTAAAAAAAGAATTATTTTTTTTTATTATGTATGCAGTGCCCTGCCTGCATGTACACCTGCAGGCCAGAAGGGCATCAGATCACATTATAGGTGGGTATGAGCCACCTTGTGTTGCTGGGAATTGAACTCAGGAGCTCTGGAGGAGCAGTCAGTGTCATTAACCTCTGAGCCATCTCTCCAGCCTTTTTTTAAAAAAATATTGTAGGTTTGTCTGGAAAAAATGAGAATGTTGCATAAGCAGAACCTGACCTTGAGTTAGAAGTGAGAAATTATAAATTATAATGAGTAAACTTAGATAAAGTTTCCACACTGCCACTGCTTGTTGAATTATATAAGATAGAAACCTTTGGCAGCAGTTTCATCTTGGATAAATAAAAAAACTTCAGACAAGGTGTATCCTGCATTGACAAGACTGAGTGTAACTTAAATACATTTGTACAGCCCGGGAGCTGAGGCCTGTAATAATCATCCACTCAGGAGTCTGAGGCAGGGGGACTGCCAGAATCTAGGTCAGTCTGATTTAGTGAAACCTTGCTTTAAAGGGGCACTAGTCACCTGAGACTGTATCTCAGTGGTAGAGTGTAGTTGGCATATGGGAGGCCCACGTTAAATGCCTTACACCACCAAATGCCCCTCCTTCAACACTCAATGGAACCTGGCCCTTGCTGGGCATCCCTGTATTGAAAGAGTAAAAACTGGAAGACAGTCAAAGCTTGTTTTTTAGTGATCTCAACAGGAAAGGACAAGGCTTAGATGGAAAATAGACAACAGGTAATCAACTAATAGGAGTCAAAGCTGTAGTTTTCCCCCTATTCCTCCAGATTTTATGGACACAAGCTTGCTTTATATAGCATGTGTGTAAACATGATTGTTAGTCCAGGCTTGTGCATTGTGGGTAAGTTCTTTACTACTGAGTCATATCACCTGACATGGTACTGACACAAAAAGGTACTAAACTCAGCCTTTTCTTTTGGGGTAGAGTCTAAAAGTAGCACAGACTGGAGCTGGTTGAGATAGGATAAACTTGAAGTCCTTGCTCAGATTTCACCTCTGGAGGGGATGGGATTAAAGACCTGTGTGCTTGCTTCTACCACTCCTTTTTTGTTGGTACTGGAGATAGAACTCAGAATAACCTTTACTCACTAAATGACACACGTATGAGAGAAGGAGCAGGGCCAGAATTGTTACTTATGCTGATAGTAGAGTCAAAAATGTAAAGTGGCTACACTTGCGGCTATTCAGCTAAAATTTAGTGTTTTGGGTAGAATTCAGGGCCTTGAATATTTTACTAAACACATGGTATCAAACACCTTGCCACTGGGCAATGACTCCCAGTCCAGAATCATTTATGTCATGTATATTTGAAGCAGGGTCTTACGTAGCCTAGGTTAGCATTGAACTTGCTGCGTGTAAAGGATAGCCATTGTCTTCCGATCCCCTTTTCTACCTCAGTGCTGGTCATGAGTTGCTGGAAATCAAACACGGGGCTTTTGTTTAAGCATTCTACCAGCTGTACTCCATCTTCATCCCAAGGTCTAGAATACCTACCTCAGATTATAGGGCTGCACCAGTAGTTCCTGTTGTGACAGAGAAGTTTGTACAGTCTAGTCTTTAACAGCCCACCTGCCTCAGACCACCATCCCACTGTCTCCTCAGGGTTCTGCCCTCTTGTCAGAAAAGTTCTTTCTTGGGGCTGGAGAGATGGCTCAGGTTAAGAGCACTGGCTATTCTTCCAGAGGTCCTGAGTTCAATTCCCAGCAACTACATGGTGGCTCACAACCATCTATAATGTGATCTAATGATCTCTTCTGGCGTGTGGTGTACATGTAGGCAGAACACTGTATACACAATAATAAATACATAAATCTTTTTTTAAAAAAGTTCTTTCTTGGCTGCTGCTTCAGGGTACTTTCAGCAGTGTTTTTGAGATCTGGTCTCATTATGTACTTCTGGCTGCTTCTAACTCAACGGAGAGCCACCTGCTCCTCCTGCCCACCTAGTGCTGGCATCAAAGGTGTATGCCACCATGCCTAGCTTCTAGCAATGTCTGAATGGTCACAACTTGGATAGATGGATGTGTGGGTACCTGAAGAGTACAGGCCAGATAACTCGCTGCACAAGAAACAGACAAGATACCGATCCACAGAGACTCAGACTTCCACAGAGAGACTCAGACGTTTTCTTTTTTGTTTTCTGACACAGTTTGTCTATGTAGCTGTGGCTGTTCTGGAACTCTGTAGACAAGACAGGTCCATCTTCCTGCCTCTGCCTCCTGAGTGCTGGGTTTAAAGGCATGCACCATCATGCCCTGCTTGCAAGGTACTTTTAAAGTACTAGTGGTGGCACACCTTTAGTTCCAGCACACAGGGGACAGAGTCAGATGGATGACCAGGACACCCAGGGCTACACAAAGAAGCCCTGACTCTTCAAACAAACAAACAAACAAACCCAACCCAACCCAACCCAACCCAACCCAACCCAACCCAACCCACCAACCGAAACATCCAGCCAGGTATGGTGGCGCACGCCTTTAATCCCAGCACTGGGAGGCAGAGGCAGGCGGATCTCTGAGGCCAGCCTGGTCTCCAAAGTGAGTCCAGGACAGCTCAGGCTACAAACTGTTTCAAAACCCATCCCAACCTAGCCCAACCCAATGCCCCCCCCCACCAAGAAACTAAACCAAAACAAACCAAAACAAACCCAAACCCAAAACCAAAACCCAACCAAACAAAACAAAGCCCAAAAGATGTTTTTCCATTTGTTTTCCTTTTTCTTGTTTTTAAGACAGGGTTTCTCTGTGTAGCCTTGGCTGTCCTAGTCTCGCTTTGTAGAGTAGGCTGGCCTCGAACTCAGCGATTCACCTGCCTCTGCCTCCCGAGTGCTGGGATTAAAGGCGTGTGCCGCCACACCCAGCCATTTGCTTGTTTTCTGAGACAGACATGTGTCTTCTGTTGGCTAGAAATCTATGTCAGACTGTGGCCTAATTCTTGATCCTCCTACCACACCCAACTTGATTGATATAAGTTGGAATCGCTCTTAAACTTGGGTGATGTGCTCTGATATATTTTGTAACTCTTTTCCTGTCACACCTGACACCAGTCAATACAACGAGTGATTGTCCCCCTAATTTCCCAGTTGACTTAGAATCCCTTGTGGCTGGTATACTTTTGAGTCTCTGTCTTCATTGAGAAGAGGCATGGCCCAAAGGCTGCTTTCTGCAGGTGTAAGGACCCAGAGCCATAATGAAGATAGAGCTGAAGATACTTTGTAAGATAGATACTACTTGTGTATAATTTATTTATGTGGTGGGTGTAGCAACACTGAGATAATCAAGGTAGAACAATCAAGGTAAAATTTTCTTTTCTTTTCTTTTTTTTTTTTTTTTTTTTTTTTTTGGTTTTTTGAGACAGGGTTTCTCTGTGTAGCCTTGGCTGTCCTGGACTCCCTTTGTAGACCAGGCTGGCCTCGAACTCAGGTCGATCCACCTGCCTCTGCCTCCTGAGTGCTGCCACCACGCCTGGCACCAAGGTACAATTTTCTAGAGAACTACATGTTGGGTGGAGTGGGGTGGCTCAGGAGTTAAGTTTTGGTCATGTTCTATTTGAGACAACCTGCTCAGTATCCAAGCGGCTATTTTGCACAGTCATGTGCATGTTTACTAGGTTAGGCTTCCATTTGCGACTCCTGTTATATAACAGGAGATAGATGGTGAGAAGAGGCTTTGAGCCCCTTTCAATGAGGAAGTTGGCCATAGAAGGCAGATGTAAGAAGACAGGGAAGATTTCCGATGTCAGGAGAGTGTACTAGGAGGGTACTAGGAGGCTTAGGAGTTGCTGAGCTTATTGAAACCAGATGATTTCAAATGATGAGATAGGACAGAAGTGGAAACCAGTGAGTGAGTCAAGACTGTCGAGAAATATATTGAACTATCATTGACCTTAAATCAGTGTCCATTTCAAGGGGCTTGGTTAGAAGTTGGCAGCTCTAGCAAAGCATCAAAGTTCTCCAGAAGAGGTCTCAAGGGGTACTCTTCATTTAGGATGGCCAGGATTCAAGTGTTGTCCGAATACAAGACACGGCTAGTTGATGCTGCCTTGTAGTCAGCATTTGTGGCTGGTTAATGTGTCAGCTCCAGTACTGAAAACAGGAACACTGGTGGAAACATTAGACAAACTGAAATAAGAGGGAGGAGAGGACTAACAATGCCTAGCTTAGCAGTGGCTCCCTTTGTACGCTCACATATTTGGAATTAGAAACAGTCTTGAGACTTCTTGTTTTCTAGAGTGGATTCGCATAACAGTGTTTGCCTTAGTTGTCTCTGTTGAGTCCAGCAGTTAGCGATGCATTTATCTATTTATTTGGTTTTTCGAGACAGGGTTTCTGTGTAGCCTTAGCTGGCCTAGACTAACTTTGTAGACCAGGCTGGCCCTGAACTCACAGCGATCTGCCTGCCTCTGCTTCTCAAGTGCTGGGATTAAAGGCGTGAACCCCCATACCTAGCTAGCATTGTCTTTTTGGTGGGGGGGAGGGGAGGACAGGGCTTCTCTGTGTGTAGCCTAGGCTGTCCTGGCCTCACTTTGTAGACCAGGATGGCCTTGAACACACAGCGATCTGCCTGCCTCTGCTTCTCGAGTACTGGGATTAAAGGCGTGTGCCACCACCGCCTGGCTAGCACTGCTTTTAAAATGCTTCTTTAGACCCTTCTTTGTTGCCACAACCCTGTATCCCTTAATGAAGTAGGGAGGAAGAGGTGTAGGTTTTTTGCTGCTTTTGTTTATTGCTCAGCCCATTTGGTTTCTGATAGGCAGAATATTTGTGCTGTTGGGTTTTTCTCAAGGATAACTTCATGCAAGGGCTTTTGCCATTCCCATGAGAGAGCCACGGGGCTGAGGAAGGGTGCTTTTCAGTGCAGGGATAGTGTGTTCATTCTTGTAGTCTTGCCTAGTGCCCTGTGCAGAAACTCATCAAATCTCTCCAAGCACATTGTGGTCTATGAAAGCAAATGTAGCCAGTCCTTTAGTCAAGTGGCTTCTGATCTCTGCCTCAGAGCCCGGTGACCTGTTTATAGTTTAGGCTATTACTAGATCACTCAAGCATTTTTTCTAGATAGATTTTGGGAATGATTCCTCCCTCCCCCCACACCCCCTTTTAACTTACTTTGTAGACCAGACTGGCATAGATCTCAGATCTGCTTGCTTCTGCATCCTAAACACCGGGATTAAAGGCATGTGCCATCACCCAGATGGGAAATGATTATTTTCCCCACTTTATGGACAAGGTCACAAGGCAGGCCCTTGTGACTGGCTGCCAGAAGTTCTCTCTGGGCCAGTAGGTGCTGTCAGGGAACCACTTTCACCGAGCATTTCATTTTTGCCTCCCATTTTTCATTGATAAGACTGTATTTTTGTATTTGCAGGATTTGTTCCAACACTCTGTGAAAACATGGTGGACTACTATGAAGTTCTAGGCGTGCAGAGACATGCCTCACCCGAGGATATTAAAAAGGCGTAAGTGATTTATTTCTGAAATGATAATCTCTACCATGATTCATTGGTAATTGGATAATGTTATTTGTGTCACCTACTAAACCTTTTATTTTGCTTTCCTTTTTAAAAGTCACTTTGTAGACCAGGCTGGCCGGGATCCCCCGGCCTCTGTCTCCTGAGTGCTGGGATTAAAGGTGTATGCCACCACGCCGGCTTGAGATTTACTCATTTTATGTGTGAATGTTTTGCATGCTTATGTATGTGGTGTGTGTGCTCAGTGTCCAAGGAAGGTGAAGAGAGCAGTATAAGATCCCCCTAGTACTGGCTTTATGGATAGTTACAAACCACCATATATATACACTGGGAATCAAACTTGGGCTGTCAGTAAGAGTAACAAATGCTCTCAAATCTTTTTTGGCTTTTCAAGACAGGGTTTCTCTGTGTAGCCTTGGCTGTCCTAGACTCACTTTGTAGACCAGGCTGGCCTCGAACTCACAGTGATCCACCTGCCTCTGCCTCCCGAGTGCTGGGATTAAAGACATGCGCCACCGCGCCCGGCTATGCTCTCAAATCTTGACAAGACACTCACCCTGTACAGGGATCTAATCCAGAGCCTCATACATGACAGGCAGGCACTAGATTACTGCCCACCACAGTCCTAAAGTGGCCTTTAACCTATGGTTTAATTTTAAGTTAAATGCTAACATTTGTGCTCAGACCTGGAGCTTATTTAACATTCTACCTCATTGGTGATGTCTGTGTTCTTACGAAGAAAGACCTACGCAGTCTCAAAAAAAAGGTTGGACGGTTGGTTCTTAGGAGGTAGACTTGGTTTTCTCTGTCTCTGTTTGTCTCTCTCTCTCTCTTACACACAGAGAGAGGGGTGGGGGGAAGAACACCCAGACTCTGTCCCAAAATAGAAATGTTAAAACGAGAGCATTTGCCCTTCTATGCTAGAGGCCCTGTGTTCATCTACAGTTCCTGGTAGTATCTATATTTACTTTGTGATACTTTATCTTGGCTTTTTTCTTGCCTTTGTGTTTCTGAAGTCCAACCAAGGTCTGTTGTCTCCACTAAACTATGTCCATAATGTGATTCCTTTTCCCCAACCCTCCCAATGGTTTCTCTGTAATAGCCCTGGCTGTCAAAGTCCAGCTTTGACAAGCTAGGGAAAAAAACCCCTGAATTTTGTTTGTTTTTTCGAGACAGGGTTTCCCTATATTATCTTGGCTGTCCTGTACTTGCTTTGTAGACCAGGCTGGCCTCAAACTCACAGCAGTCTGCCTGCCTCTGCCTCCCTGAGTGCTGGGATTAAAGGTGTGTGCCCGGCAAAACTGAGACGATTTAAGCAGAGTCTGGTGGATTAATTACTCTTCATACTTTTCTCTGAGGGTTTACTACTTAATTACTTACGCTAGTAAAAAAATCTTTTGGCTCTTTGAGTCAGGGATAAGCAGCAGCTCTGGCTCAGAGGCACATTTAACACATGATGAGCCAGAGAGGGAGGGGAATCATGCATTTCCTCCTCCGACAGGGGTTTCTCCGTTTAGCCTTAGCTCTCCTGCATTTACTGTGCAGACCAGGCTGGCCGTGGGCTCACAATGATCCACCTGCCTCTGCCTCCCGAGTGCTGGTACTAAAGGTATGTGCTACAACGCCTGGCTCTTTCTATTTTTAAATTTATTATTTGTTGTATATAGTGCTTTATCTGCAGAATAGGGCATCAGATCACAATGGTGTGAGCGACCATGTGGTTGCTGGGACTTGAACTCAGGACCTGTGGAAGAGCAGGCAGCACTCCTAACTACTGAGCCATCTCTCCAGCCAAGGCTACACAGGGAAACCCCATCTCCAAAACCAAAACCAAAACCAAAACCAAAACCAAACCAAAACCAAAACCAAAACCAAAACCAACCAACCAAGCCAAAAAGACAACTTAAAACAAACGTGATTCTAGGTTGTGTCAAGTTGACAATTTAACACCACACTTGGGTTTTCATATGCTCCTTAGTTAATGCAGGGCACTGGGTATTTGCCAGTCTTAATTCATTGGGTCATAAGGGACACAACTTATTTACTACTGAATTTACCTAACTTACCACTTATGTTTTGCTTAAAGTTGTCTACATTGTTAGGTGCTCCATCATTGGCCATACTTTAGTCACAAAAGTTGATGTTTCAATTTTCTTTAGACTGTAAAATCAGAAAAGGTTGCTGTTTAAAAGATACTAGTAGTCTGGCTTGTGCTATGGGAGATGTCTTTCCTTTGCACTTATGAGTAGGAGTAGTGGGCTGAGCAAATAGAAATATAAGGGAATTTATTTAAATTATATCTGTTTTGCTAAGTGGACAAGGCCTTGTCTAGACAAATATTTTGTATATGTTTAGCCTGATTACCAGAACCTATAATTTGGGCACATGGATCATCAGACACATTAAAATTTCAAACTAATTCTTGTGATTTTGTGTTAGTAATCTGAGTTATAAGTTGCTTATTTCATTCTCAGGAAAAGGGGGCTTTACTGCTAAAATACTGTTAATTTCACCTAATGGTGTAGCCATTTTCTGCTTAGGGGTAGGGTCTTTTGTTTTTTGTCCTCTTGTTCTGTCTCTTTATATCAGCCTGGCTTCAACTCAGACCCGTTGCTGGAATTAAAGGTGTGCATTCCCATGCCTAGCTGCTTACACGGGCTCAGTGCACATCCTTTTCATCTTTTAAGGTATCGGAAACAGGCACTTAAATGGCACCCAGACAAAAATCCTGAAAACAAAGAAGAAGCAGAACGGAAATTCAAACAAGTAGCCGAGGCATACGAGGTGTTATCAGATGGTAAGTAAATCTGACCTTGTGAAGGCCCTGAGAGGAGGCCACAGAACAGGGCTTTCCAGAGGTAGCAGAGCATAGACACAAAATCTGTTTGCTCCCAGCAAGACTGCTTACCCTTCCCAATCCAGGGGTTTTTATTTTCATGTGGTCTTTGTGTCTGGTACATCTTAACTGTGAGTGCTGAGGAGCTCTAGCCATTGTTCTGTTGTAGCAGGACCTATTAATGGAGTTTTGTTTTATTTTATTTTATTTTTTTAGTAGTTGGATAAGGAAAGGATTGAACATTCTGCTTCAATTTAGACTTTGATTGCCACACTTTGGATCTAGAGCCACAGACATTAGATACCTCTGTGAAGGTTGGTTATATTTTGCAGTTAAGTGAAGGGGTAGCTGTCAGCTAGGGGCAGCCACCACGGTTTGAGTTTGTAGTAAAGGAAAGATTTTGCATATTGGCTGGTAACAGTGCCAGAGACTGGAAAAGTACTGCCCACATTCTAAGCACTATCCTGCTGGGTAGCCTGACATGAGTTAAGGCAGAAGCATTAAAAAAGGTAGATACTGATCCACTGACCATAGGAAATAATAATTCACCACCATCTTTAAAAATCTGTTTCTAGAAGGAGCCTAATATAGTGAGCCAGCTTATTGACATAGAACCCCTTGCATTATCTATATTCTGATATGCACCCTTTCCCCCAGTTTAAAAGGCAACCCTGGAAACTTACCTCACAACTATCTTGGGATTTTTTTGTTTGTGTCTTTATTTATACTTAAGGCACTGATAACAGGAATCCTGCAAACATGGCAAGGTCTTCCTAATCTTGGGACTTTTGAGCTCTAGTGGCTGGAGCTTAGGTAGGCCTCAGAGCTTGTTACTGTTCTTTCAAGGCCTCTTCTTCAAAATGGGGTTGTTTTTCATTTTGTTTCCCCTGTTGTAGAATGAAATTTTTGGGTTGCATGCAAGTGGCAGCTGTGCTTTTTCTTTCCTAGTTTGGGAGTGCCAAGGCTGCAGGGCTTGTGGACCAGCACAGCACCAACGATGAGCCAAGTGTTAGGTCAGCTCCGCTGAGCCTGTGCAGTGTGGCACAAGCCTGCCTCTTTATGGTTTATGCTTATCCACTTTCCACTCTACCCAGGCAGGCCTCGCAACTTAACATCCACCCTTGGACTTGTAGTAAGCATTTGTAGCACTTAGTAGAAGTAAGTTTGTTAACTGGTTGTTCAGGAGAGAGGGGAGAGAGTTAAGACTCCTGTCTTTTCTTTTAAAGTTAAGGGTCTTTTTAGTCCAGACATAGATTTAAAACAGGAAATACTGAATTTTGAGTGACTGAAAGAACTTACCCATAATGATTGTTTTTCTCAAATTTAAAGCAAAAAAGCGGGACATCTATGACAAATACGGCAAAGAAGGATTAAATGGTGGTGGAGGAGGAGGTATGTCAATGAAGCTTACAATTTGTACCTGATAGTCAATATGGATGAATCTTGAAATTGGCAAATTTGAGTAAACATGGAGAAATGAACAATTAGAATGTCTTGTTGGCCAGGCATGGTGGTGCATGCTTATAATACTAATTCTTTAGGAGACAGTGCCTGTGTGTTGAAAGCCTGCCTAATAGGGTTGGCACTCACTCTGTTTATGATTATGTTCATCCTGCAATAAATAAGTCTTACCTTCTTAAATGAATAATAATATATAATAATGATGATGTAAAAATAGAGCCCAAAGAGACTTAGACAGGAGCACTGAGAGTTCAAGGCCAGCCTGTTTTAAGTGGTGTAAACTTGATTAAAGAAAGGGAATGGGGGAAGAAAACCCACTATACATTTGTCAAGTTTGGTAATTTATATTGAGTTGTTTACTATGATAAATAACTTTGCTGTGTTTTTAGCAGTAAACTCATTCAAGTCTAAACAACAGACACTACCTATCATGAAAATGGTGCTCAAGCTG
Source organism: Acomys minous (assembly GCF_964271855.1). Lineage (NCBI taxonomy): Eukaryota > Metazoa > Chordata > Mammalia > Rodentia > Muridae > Acomys > Acomys minous. The sequence goes on from NC_140487.1 coordinate 43,588,993, forward strand.
AGTATGGTGACTTATGCCTATAATTCCAGCATTGGAGAGGCAGAAGTGGGTAGGGACCTCTGAGTTTGAGGCCCATCTGGTTTACAAAGTGAGTCTAGGACAGCCAAGGCCACACAGAAACCCTGTCTTGAAAAAACAAAAACAAAACAAAAGGGAAAAAAAATGCTCAGCAGATAAGCTGCTCCACCACCATCCTTGTTGTGACCTAATGTACCTATGGGGAAGTTGGTGCAATGAGCATATTCTTGGCTTTTATAAGTCTTTATAACTAGTGATAGAAAGTGGGCATCGACTTTAATCATGTTTTGGATATTGGAAGAGCACTGTAGACAGAGATTGGGAAATTCATAGGTCTAGACATTTGAGCACTCATAGGGTCAATGCTAGGCAAAGTGCAGCTAGCATAAGTGATAAGGCTCTTGGTTTTTAAGAGTCTTGTGTTCTCTCTCTTAGACCATAATAAGCATATAATGGTTTATGAACAAACAGTTGCTTAGATATACCAGAGTTCATAGGCTAAACACTTTACTGTACTGTGCTTGTATAGGTGGAAGTCATTTTGACAGCCCGTTTGAGTTTGGCTTCACATTCCGGAACCCAGATGATGTCTTCAGGGAATTTTTTGGAGGAAGGGACCCATTTTCATTTGACTTCTTTGGTAAGTACCCATTTCATCCATCCTTTCGTCTGGCCTGGTGAGGACTGGTGGTACCCTTTGCATACAACGTTATGCTGTGTTATTGAGCGCTATCTTTATAGACCAGTGGAGTCATTAAACATTTTCTACCAACCTTTTCAGAGCTTTTGAATTGTGACTTCAGCAACAAAGCTTTTAGTGTATTATTTCTTACTTTCATATGTATTAATTTATTCTAGTTAATTTGTTTTTCCACTATAGTGAGTCCATGGATGGGACAGGACAGGATGTTGGAAATCTGATCTCAATCTCTTTCAAAAATGATTTCTTGCTTTTTGGTGCTCAGGATTTGAACCCAGGATCTTGGATATACTGACAACTTTAGTGCCGATTTACCTTCACTGTACAAGCTAGTTTATATACAAGCTAGTGAGCTTGTGGAATTCACTAAGCGTCATAGGTGCCGTTCAGAACATACAGGTTCCATAAATATACCCTTTCCTAACTATGTTATTGTCCTAGAGCAAGGCAGCAGGAACCAAGAATGTGAGGGTAGTTTGTTAAGGGAGACGGTGTTAGGATAGTAGCTGTTGGATTGTGGAGAAATAGATTCTTTAGTCTGATGCCTGACCCTGGACTCCTGGGATCTTGTGTCCAGGTGCCTTTCCATGTCCTTGTTAGTTGCTATTTAGTTATTAGGAATCTTCCTTATTGCTGATACACTTTTGGTAAGCGTTTGATATGGGAGGTCAGGGTTGAACATGTTATTGCTGCCTCTTTCGTCCTGATGCACTGAGAGGGAAACCTATCCTGTGTGGCTGAAGAGACTTGAACATCACCAGCAACCCTTCAGGAGGAAAAAAAAGACAATTGTGTCTACCAATAATAGCAAAGGGAGACAGGTGGGATCCCTGCGTGTCATGATGTCATGGGTAGAAGAGGAGCAAGTGACCTAGGATCTGGTAGGTCCTGGACTTTTCATGTTGTGACACTATAATTGATCTTAATGGGCGTGGGGGTGGGAGGGAGAGGGAGAAAGAGACAATTTTTCTTTATCCTACCTTCAGGGGCGGGGGGTGGGGGGGCAAGAGAAAGATCTTAATTCTGCCTTCCCAAGGAAAGCAAAAACAGTGAATGTGCTAGAGCATGTTCACCTATAATTGAAATTAAACAGAAAGGTTATTGTGAATTGAGGGTTGGGGTGGACTGCAGTTTGACATTGAAGACCTGCTTGTTTAATATTATGAAAAAAACACACACAGAAAACTCCCTGTAAACAAATTAGTAAGAGTTAGGCAAATGACACAAAGATTGTAGAGCATTTGAAATTTTAGATTAGGAATACTTCACTAGCAGTATACAATCTAACATGGCTCAGCAGGTACAGATAGATGCCACCAAACCTGAGGACCTAAATTTGATGCTTGAGTGTTTGCACTGGAACACGCAAATAAATGTGTATTTAAAAAGAAGTAACAATCTCTACTTCTGGCCTCTGCTTACTTCAGACGAGCATTAAGTAATTTGTAATAGGATAGTATTCTTTGTTACCTGAATATTGAAGTGTAGATTTAACTCCAAGAAAAGTAAAATACAGCTAGATGGCTCGATGTGGTCATGCCCAGCTGCAGTACCAGCTTTGTGGATGTCACTGTGAGCTCTAAGGCAGCCTATGCTACCTAGCAATAAGTAAAACAAAACCAAATTTCAGATAGTATTTTTCTTCAAAAATAGCGTTTAGTAAATTACACTCTGGTTTGTTGTGGGACAGCAGTGTTGGAGTCTATTCTGATATCTGCCTATCTGCTGGTAGTTAGCAGAGTGAAAGACTTGTCCTCTACAGCTTGGGCATTAATAAGATAAAGGAGGCCAACTTCTGTCACTGAAGAGGCCAAGCATCTGAAATACTGCTTTACCTTGCCTGAATAAAGGGAAAAAAAATTGAGCCGGGCTTGGTGGCACACACCTTCAATCTCTGCACTCAGGGAAGCAGAAGCAGGCCGGTCCCCATCCAAGACAGCCAAGGCCACACAGAGAAACCCAAGAAACCAAAGAGAAAGGGGGGCGGGGAAGAAGAAGGTTGTTGTGTGGTTCATATCTTTGTAATCCAGATCTTGGGAAACTGAGGCAGAAGGATCATGTGTTTGAGGCCAGTTAAGGCTACAACAACAACAACAACAAAAAACCAAAATCCAAAATTTCACTTTGGGTGGAAGATAGATGACAGATATTTTGAGATCAGCCCGCACTATTTGAAAGCATGTCTCGACAAGTATTTAAGGACTGTGGGCATTGCTCAGCGGTGCACACTTGACTAGTGTATACAAACCCTGGATTCTGTCTCCAGCATTGTCACTGAAAAAGCAGCATCATGTGTTCCTTTTTAGAGAGTTACAGAGTAAGTGTTTGCTTTCCTTGAGAAAAAGAGTCTGACACTCCAGTCTTCGGACAGTTCTTTCTGTGGAAGGCATATATTTTTCCCCTTCTTTTTTCTTTTTAAAGATTTCTTGACTATTATGTATACAGTGCTCTGCCTGCATGTACACCTGCATACCAGAAGAGGGTACCAGATCACATTATAGATGGCTGTGAGCCACCATGTGGTTGCTGGGAATTAAACTCAGGACCTCTGGAGGAGCAGTCAGTGCCCTTAACCTCTGAGCCATCTCTCCAGCCCCTGTGCCCAAGTTTTTATCAGAGTGTAGGAACACACTAGGCTTGCTGAGATGTTTACCACCTCAGGTGTGGCTCGGGTAGGCACTCCCTCCCTGTGTTGCCATGATGAGTGTGGCAGTGATACTTCTTCAATCCATTCTTGTAGGTCTTCTAGGGGACTTCCATTTTCAGGCAGTAAGGATTTTCGCGCAGGAAAAGAAGTTGCTCCATGGCTACTACGTGTATGAGGTGACCGTGCAGCCTGCTGGTGGTATGTGGAGTGTAGCCTGGGTCCTTCATGCAGGGCTGGGGGACCTAAGTGCTTAAGTGGTCAGCAGCATCCAGAGCTCTGTATACCCAGTCACAGGGTATTGATTGTAGCCAGTTAGTTTTCATACAACCAAGGAATGAATATATATATATATATATATATTTTTATATATATATATATATATTTTTTTTTTTTTTTTTGCTTTTCAGAGTTGCTCAGTCTATTATATATATGTTGGATGCAGTATTATGCTGGTAACACTGCTACCTGGAGGCTGAGACAGAAGGCCCTAGTCTGAGGCTTTCCTGGGTTTTATAGACCCTTTCCTGTCTTTCAAAAGTCATTTTAAAGATTTTTGTTTTAAAATGTAGTCCAGACTGTCAGCTTTCCAAGTGCTGGTATTGCAGAGTGTCCTCATGTCCTGTTGTAAGGTACTGTTGAGCTATACTACGCTCAAAAATTTTAGGTCTCCTACCCTGGTGGTGAGGTAGGGTCCTCAGATTCAGAGACCTGGAGAAGGGAGAGGCTCTGGGATGCTGCAGGAGCTGAGACCCCTCTCCCTGTGGCTAGCAACTTTTCCAGGAAGGCCAGTATGTAGACAGTTTGCACAAGGAGCTATGTAGTGGAGGGGAGTGCACATGGAATGTTGAGGCCAGCTAACCTTTACATTTCTCAGACTATGGATCTCCCACAAATGGGTCTTCCTTGAAATAAACCATTGATTGAAAACAGGATTCAAGTTAGGATAGTCTCCTCATGTGTTTTACCTACCCAGGACATTATTTCATATGTCCTGGATATATAAACCTAGTAGTGTGAGACCAACAAGTACCTGGTGGTAGTAGGGCTTTTGATTCTGTTAGTCATGGCAGGAAGCATCTCTTAGAGAACCGTGTAGATTCAACTCCACAGTTTAATTTCCATTCTTAGGAATGGCCAAGCTCCCTTTGATTGGCAGAGGGTTTTTTCCTTTCCCTTCACCTCGTAGTATGCTCCTTCTTCACAAAGGCTTGTGAACTCTGGGGAGGGAATGGCCTAAGCCATTGGAAAAAGCCCATGGTGTGTAGAACCTTGGGAAGAAACCTTCTGGGGGAGGGTAATTATGTGGAGGGTAATTTTTCTGAGCGGTAAATTTAATGTAGTGAGTCAGTCATTTTACTCCCCAGGATTCGAGGAAGTGGCCAGTGAGGACTTGGAGCCTAGTGAAGAACTAGACCAGCCCTGTTTTGAGGAGTCAGTAGAAGACGCCTTGAGTGACGAGCACAGTGAGGTTTTGGATGTGATATCCAGTGAGGAGCTGGACCTTAGTGAAGATGAGTCAAGTGAAGGCTGTAGCTGGGGCCAGGGCGGACTTCTCAGTGAGGACCTGGACCTCGTCTCCAGCGAGGAGGAAGCCAGTCTCGGGGATGCGGACGAGCTCAGCGAGGAGTATGAGGAACTGCTGAGCGAGGAGGAGCATGGTGGCCCGGAACCCGAGCTGCTGCTTGTTCAACAATAAACAAAGGAATGGCTTGGGTCTCTGTTTTATAAGAAGGTTTATTTTATTTAAAGTTCATCTAGAATAAAGAGAAATGCTTCTATCACCACCTTGTTGTATTTGGTCAGATTACTAGAGTTGACTTGGAGACCAGGGAGGGGAGGGGGGCCCAGATGCCCCAAGCCAGCTCTGGAAGAGCTATAACAATGTACTTAGTGATTTAAACAAAGAAACCCCCTCAGATTGCTGCAACCAAGGTAAAATATATGCCGGGGTCCCTGCTGACCGGAGGCAGATGTGCTGTAGGCCACCCCCACTGTTAGAGGCACCGGTGAGTCTTCATATCATCTCTGTATTCAGTTTGTCCTGTGACCAGTGATGATCACGAGTCCAGTCTACAGTTCCATTTGGTCTTGATTACTTCAGAGAGCTGATAGTAAGAGCCCAGGATCTTTTGAGACGAGATTCCAGCTCAGCAAAACTCTCAGCAGTTGCTCAGGTTTAAATCCTAGTCTATACAGTTTAGAATTTAGTAAATTTAGAAGTAGAAAATCTTGAAAGCCGGGTATGTTCAGAATGGTTGGAAGTTAGGGAAAATGGAATGCAGAGATAGGATGGTAGCAGCAAACAGATGACTTATTCCTGCATCTCAGGCGTGGTCGCAGACGTCCTCAGCTGCTCTACGCACAGAGTACTATTTCTCTCCCCATTGGGATTTGAAGGAGAGGAGTGGAGGAGATTTAAAAGTATATAGGTAGAAACATGTTATAGTCCAGTTTCCAGCTTGTTGTTCAAATGCTACATTTTCATTGGCTTTTAGACTGTACCTTGCCTGTATCTTTCATTTGCTTCCTTGCTTCCTCTTAAAGGAAAATAGACTGTTGAAGTATAGATGTCACATTAAATTAGAGATTGATATTTAACTGTGCTCTCAAAAACTTGTTCTGGCCGTGAGGAAGGAAGATGGAGGCTACTTTGATTCTTTCTGGAATGGTGTGGGTGATTCAAGATTGCTGAAGTATTTGAGAAGTTGTTCTGGGGCTTGTATTTTTTGTTGTATGAGCCTGATACCTGGTCTACTCCTACAGTATTGTTGAGCAGGACAGCGAGATTTTCATGTACTTTTCTAAGGTTTTTCTGTAGCATTCCCTATTTACCACTCCTCCCTTCTCTCAAACAAATAAGTACACACACAAAAAAGAACAAAACAAGTACCTTGTTTACTTGTACCCTTAAAAATTTAATTTTTTTGAGACAGGGTCACTCCATATAGTCCCATCTAGCCTGGAACTTGCCACATAGACCTAGCTGGCCTCAAAACTCATGTTAGCCTGGCGTTGCCTCCTCTTTCTCCAGTTGCTAAGAGTAAAGGGATGTGTATCACACATGGTTTGGTTCATATACTTTTATGTTCTGTTCATGACAGTAGGCAACTCACACAGGTGAGTCCCACATCCTCAGTCCATGGTCTTGGATGGTAAGATTAGCTTAATCAACCCCAAGCTTTCTGGTATGGGTTTAGGGAACAATGGCATTGTGTTGCTCTTAATTTATCTTGTGGAAGGAAAGCAGCAGGGTCGGATCACATTGTGTGAGAGAGCAGTCAGCATAGAAGATATAACTAAATACCTAATTGTTATCTATCTATGCCCCCAACAGCCACTGGGTGCCCTAGCATATCTCTTCTAGGCGGACTGTTCTGTGATTATTGTCTCCAGGGCTCCTCATGAAGTAGACTGACTAGTTAATTGTAAGTAAAATCACTTAGAAAGTGAAGTGACTGAGAAGTTGTCTTATTTGTTTGTTTTTTTGACACAGAGTCTGTCTGTGTTAGCCTTGGCTGTCCTGGATAGCTTTGTAGACCAGGCTGACCTCGAACCCAAAGCAATCTGCCTGCCTCTGCCTCCCGAGTGCTGGGATTCAAGGTATGTGCCACCAGGCCTGGTGAGAATTTGTCTTAACATATGCGACATCTTTTACATGTCTCCATTCTGGGTGCCATTCTATGGGTCAGTATGGTTCCTGGTTCTGGTTTTATTTTTGTTAGTTCCAAGCAGTAATTTTCTATTTTTTTAGTTTTTTTTTTCTTTTGTTTTTTTAAGACACGGTTTCTCTGTGTAGCCCAGGCTGTCCTGTACTCAACTCTGTAGACTGGGCTGGCCTTGAACTCACAGAGGCCACCCGCTCTGCGTCCCAAATGCTGGGATTACAGGTTTGCGCCTTGCCTCCTTAGGGCTAGGATTAGGGGCCATGTGTAACTACTTAGCAGTTTTCAGGTCCCAGTGAATTGCCCAGGTTGGCCTTGGAAAGCCTAGCTCTTCAGTGCTGTGGTACTATGTAGTATTGATAATTTGGTTTTAAAGTCACACAGAGCTTTTAGGTTTTAAGAATTATCATGGTGGAGCTGGCAAGATGGCTCAGCGGTTAAGAGCACACACAGGCTGCTCTTTCAGAGGACCCAGGCTTAACTCCCAGCACCCACATGGCAGCTCACAACTATCTGTAGCTCCAATTCCAGGTGATCTGACACCCTCACACCGATGCACACAAAATAGAATTAAATCAATTATTTAAAAAAAACAAAACAAAACAACTCAACGGTAACCATGGGCGTGGTGGCCTTTAATCCCAGCACTTGGGAGGCAGAAGCAGGCAGATCTCTGAGTTCAAGGCCAGCCTGGTCTACAAACGAGTCCAGGACAGCCAAGGCTACACAGAGAAAAACCCTGTCTCAAAAAACAACCCCAAAACAAAACAAAAAACCAAAAACAAACAAAACAAAAGCCCCACCCAAATTCCCATGGTATATCCTGTCCTCCATCGCCCTCTCCCCTTTCTTTTCCTCTTTGGCTTCTGTGTTTGGGAGTTTATAATGGAAGCACAGGGATGGGTGTTTGGGCCATGAGTCATTAATGCATTCACCTGCTGTGTGAGTTGTGATGCGTTCCGGGTTTTCCTCTAGGCTTTCACTGGTAGGGAGCTCTCAGTAGCGTCAGATTTGAAATTAGCGCTCTGTGAAATAAGGGATTTCATCATTGTTACATGTTTGCCTCCTTTAGACTTTACCTTTTATGCGACTCAATTTTTTCCTCTTCTCTCCTCCCCCCACCCTCCCTTTAGATATTTTTGCCAGTCACTGGAGTGTTGGTTACTTCAGTGTCAGAAAACAGGATCACACACAGTTTCTCCTTAAAACAGTTTTGAAGTTTTATGTGTATGGATACATGCCAGGTGCTGGCAGAGGCCAGAAGAGGCCTCTTGATTCCCTAAGGCTGGAGTTATGAATGATTGAGAGTCACCCAGCACATGCTGGGAATTGAACCTCCTGGGTCCTCTGGAAGAGCAGTCAATACCTGTTGAGCCATCTTCAGCAACCCTTTAAAAAGTTGTATTTAGCCGACTGGGCACTATGGTGCATCTCTGTAATCCCAGCACTCTGGGAGGCAGAGGCAATCGGACCTCTGAGTTCAAGGCCAGAACACAGTTCTCTCAGTGTTGGCTATTGGAGGTCAGAGGACATTCTGCAGTTCTCTTCATCTACCTTGAGAGCACCAAGGATTGTACTCAACGTCAGTGGCGTATTTGCCTTCTAAGGCGTCTTAGCAGCAGTGGTCTCACTATGTAATAGCTGTAGGTGGCTTCAAACTTGTGATCTCTTCAGTTTACTGATTGCTGTTAGAGGATGAAATGTAACACTGTAACTGAAACAGTGCTTTGCTGGCTCTTGGCATGGAGCACATAGCCTAGCACATGCTAAGCAAGTGCTCCCACCGAGCTATACTGCAGCACCCAAATAACCCAGAACAGCCAGTAAGGAGAAATTGCAGGTTACAACTCTTGAATTTAGTATAAGGGCTCCTTTTATATTGTTTTGTATCCTTTAAAAAACAACAAAAGGTAGACCACTAACTTTAGCATTTGCAAAATAAAGACATGGTTGGTTGGGACCTAGATGGCTTAGCTGGTAAAACTACTTGGCCGTGCAAGCCTGGACTTACGTACATCCAAAGGTAGTAAAGGTAGAGTGAGAGAGCTGGTCTGTGACCTCCATAAGCATGCTATGTAAGTACCTCTGCTACAAATTGTATGCATTAGATACACTTCTAAAGCTTTTGGAAAAGACAAAAATTTGGTTAGATTAAGATTAGTTATGTAGGGCAGGAGAGATGGCTCAGAGATTAAGAGTACTGGCTGCTCTTCCAAAGGTCCTGAATTCAGTTCCCAGCAGCTGCATGGTGGCTCACAACCATCTATGAGATCTGGTGCCCTCTTCTGGCCTGCATTAGTACATGCAGGCATAACACTGTATGCTTTAATTACTTAAGTAATACTTTATGTAGAGAATTTGTTTTTGATGATGATGATGTGTCTTGACTCCAGTTTCTGTGTTTACCTTCTTGTTGGGGTGAGAGGGTATCAGGGCCTAGGCTGGCCTCAAACCCAGCTACGTAGCTGAGGATGATCTTGAACATCTAATCCCTCTGTCTCTTCCAAGTGCTGTGTTCACAGATGCTGGGGATGTAACCTAAGACTTTGTATTTGAGCTCCATCCCCAACCCAGCTGTTTCAGACACTTTTTTTTTTTAAAGTCAGAGTCTTACTATGTAGTCTAGACTAGCCTGGAACTCTGCCTCTCAAGTGCTAGGATTAAAGTTACATTCACTATATTGGCTTGTGATTCTTTTGGGCATTATACAAACAAGAATCACTTATACATGTTATAGGTCTGCTGCCTAGGAAACTTCAGTGGCATGCATACTTGGTTTATTAGCTGCTAATTAGTTTGAGTGCCTCTTAGTAAAGGAAATGTGCAAGTTTTATCTGCAGTCTTTGTAGATACTGGGAAAATTTTGTTTATATAGTCTTTTTTCTTTTAAATGATGGAAGAACAGGAAAGGAGTGGAGAGATGGCTCAGTCTTTAAGGGATGACCTATACTGGATCAGCACCACCGTTAGACCGTTCATAATTCACTGCTCCCTTTTGGCTTTTGGACAATATTCCCAAGTGAACAAAATGCATACACAGACATACACTTAAAGATGAAAAGTGTTTTCATAAAAAATGACATCCCTTAATCACAGCTCAGATAGCAGTTTACTCCATTTGTCTACCATGTATTATTTAAACTTCCCTGCTCTGGGATTGGATAGAGTGGGTCCTGTTGGTGCACACAACTACACTAGGCCATGAAGAAGCCAGCCAGGGCCACTTAGGCAGGGTCCTCTGGCAGAGCTGCCTGGCCAACCTTGTTCAGAAAAACCGTCTCCAGCTTGTGCCTCTGCGCTGCATCCACCTTCAGCTCTGGAGCAGTCCAAACCTTTGTTCTGGTCGCTGTGGTCTAACCCTGAAAAATAGCCTTTTTTTGTGTGTGTGGGAATGCTCAACATATATGCCTGTTCTGGAACCAGGGTCTACTAGGATTTTGTGTTCATCTGACTTGAGACAGACCAGCCAGTTCTTGGCTTTATATTCTCTTGCCTTTTTGTCATTTACCCGTCTCTGACAACCTTTATGCATTTATTTTTGAAGGTATGTAGTGTGTGGTTCTTAACAGATTTTCCACTTTCCTAGGTGAAGTGAAAACACTAAGGTAAGTTTAAAAGGTAATAGCTATAAATTCTGTGCTGTTAGCTGCCATAAAGAAAAACCGAACTTGCTGCTGGCTGTAGATTGCAATGTTGATACATGCTGTATGTAGAGTATTCCTTGCTGAGTCATGGTTAAGCCTTTTCTTTTCAGGAGCACCATCCTGTTTCCAGTTGAGTGATGGTTCCAGCAAGAGTACTTCTGAAGTATATAGTGCCAATTAACATTGGTTCAGAGTCCACAGTTCTCATAAAATTACTTTTACAAGTTTATTTCTTTGCTTTTGTTATTTATTATTGTGTATACAGTGCTCTCTCTACCTGCATGAACTCCTGCAGGCCAGAAGAGGGCAACCATATCTCATAGATGGTTGTAAACCACCATGTGGTTGCTGGGAATTGAACGCAGGACCTCTGGAAGAACAGTCAGTGCTCTGAACCTCTGAGCGATCTCTCCAGCCCTATTTAAAAAAAAAAAAAAAGGCTTAAAATGTAAGATTCTTGTGTGTTCTTGAGTGTTCTATCTACCTGTGTCTGTATCACATGGGTAATGTCCCGGGAGGTCAGAAGAGGGTGTCAGCCTCCATATAGGGGCTTTTCGCCTCTGAGTCAGTTCTACAGCCCTATCTTGTAAAGATTTTTGAGCCATCAAATCGAAGAGAAATGAGGAAGGAATTTTTGGGACAACTTGAGGCTCAACAACAGTTACACCCACGTGCTGCTGCTGTCCTGGAACTTTTGTAGACTAGGCTTTTCTCAGATTCAGACTATCAGTTTGTCTCAGCTGTGATCAAAGGTATGGGCCACTGGGTTGGACTCTGGATTACTTTGGAGAAAGCTCCTCCTCCTCCTCTCTGTACAAGCATCTAAAGTTGGAAGGCTGGAGAGGCGGCTCACTGGCAGTATCCTTGTGGAAGATCAGTTTTGAGAACTCAAGTCAGGCATCTTCACAGTTACCTCTCACTCCAGCTCCTGGGTGATCAGATGCTTCTGGCCTGTGTGCACCTGCATGCACATGCACCCAACCTGCGCGCGCGCGCGTGCACACACACACACACACACACACACACACACACACACACACACACACAATTAAAAATTGAAAAACAACAACAAATTGGACTTAGGGTTTAAGCAGGCTTGTTTGTTTCATTTTTTTCAAGACAGGGTTTCTCTGTGTAGCCTTTGCTTTCCTGGACTCGCTTTGTAGACCAGGCTGGCTTCAAACTCAGAGGCACATGTACCTCTGCATCCCTAAGATCCAGGATTAAAGGCCTTTATCATGGAGCCCAGCTTGTTTTTGTTTTTAAATATATATATTTTAAAAAGATTTATTTATTTATTATGTTTACAGTGTTCTGCCTGCATGTATCCTTGCAGGCCAGAAAAGGGCACCAGATCTCATTACAAATGGTTGGGAGCCACCATGTGGTTGCTGAGAAATGAACTTTGGAAGAGTAGGCAGTGCTTTTAACCTGTGAGCCATCTCTCCAGCCCTGTTTTTGTTTTTTTGAGACAGGGTTTTTTGCTATAGTCCTGGCTATCCTGGAATTTGCTGTGTAGACCAGGCTGACCTTGAATGTGAAGAGATCTGCCTATCTTTGGGAGGGCTTAGGCTAAAACCATCTTTTGTAATGAGTCCAATTGTTTACCGAGCAAAAACCTGTTGAATGGACCTCTGAAGGCTTAATGAAGAGCAAAGTATATGTGGATGCACTGTTCTCATTAAGAGTCTGGTCATTTGATTTCCAACACTGAGCTGTATTTAAATAAAAGTAAGTGAACGTTGCTGCACCAGACCTGGCAAGACATGTTACTCTTGTTTTTGTTCTTCGAGCCAGGGTTTCTCTTTGTAGCCTTGGCTATCCTGGACTCTTTAGACCAGGCTGGCCTCGAACTCACAGAGATCTGAGTGCTGGGATTAAAGGCTTGCACCACCACACCTGGCAAGACCTGTTAACTCTTAATAGTAAGGCATTTGCTCGTAATAGACTGATGTACACAAGGCACTAACTCATTTTCCTTCTGTGGAAAAAGTAAACTTCAAATTATTTTCTTAACACTTTTTTGTTTTTCTTTTTTGGTTTCTAGAAGACCCATTTGAAGACTTTTTTGGGAACCGAAGGGGTCACCGAGGAACTAGAAGCCGAGGTGCTGGCTCATTTTTCTCTGCCTTCAGTGGATTTCCTTCTTTTGGAGGTGGATTTCCTGCTTTTGATACAGGTATTAAGGTCTTAGTTTTGTTTTTGTTTTTAATTTTGTTTATTTATTATGTATATAGTATTCTGTCTGTATATATGCTTGCACGCCAGAGGGAGGCACTTATTTTTAGCTAGCATAGTTTGCAGTTTTTATGGGGCTGAGCAGGTTAGTCTCTCTGCTTGGAAACCTGTTTACTTGTTTCCTGTTTTGAGGGTGGCCGTGTAGACATAGAAGTTCTTTTGTGAAGGTAATGCCTGTAATCCTACCACACTGGATTCCAGGTTTGATCCCTCTCTGGGCTTTGTAAAGAAACCCCGCTTCAATAAAAATCCATGGCCACCATTGTGGGTATGTGAGATGTATAGTAGCCCTGCATTAAAGTGCTCATAAGGGGTGGGCCAGGTGCATGTGGCATTCTCAAAGTCTTTGTATGAGAAATCAGGGCATTATTCTCATCTTTTAAAAAATTGAGTTGGGCAGTGGTGGTGTACGCCTTTAATGCCAGCACTTGGGAGGTAGATTACTGTATTTTTGAGGCTAGCCTAGTCTACAAAGCAAGTCCAAGACGGCCAAGGCTATCACACAGAGAAACCCCTCCCTCCACTCTCCAGGTCTTATTCTGTTATCTCTTTGTCCCACCTGCTTAGATTACTTTAAAGCCAAGCACTACAACAGGAACCTGGCATATTGTTCTTTGAAGTAGGTTTTGGTGGGGGGAGTTTTAAATTATATGTATTTCTGCATGTCTGTATGTATGCGTGGGCACTTAGTGGGGACTACTTGGTATGCATGGAGATAGAGACTTCTGTAGTCAATTCTCTTGCCATGTGGGAAGGGGATCAAATTCAGACTTGACAGCTAGTAACTTAACCCATTCATCTCACTGGCCCTCTTTGAGGCTTGTGAATTTTGCAGTCATGAACCTTGATGTATGCAGCCTTTAACTGTAGTTTTTGTTTCTTTATAGGCTTCACTTCGTTTGGGTCACTAGGTCATGGGGGTCTTACTTCATTCTCTTCAACGTCATTTGGCGGCAGTGGAATGGGCAACTTCAAGTCGATATCAACTTCAACCAAGATAGTGAATGGCAAAAAAATCACTACAAAGAGGTAATTTTCTTCTTTTTTGGATTTTTTGAGACAGGACTTAGGGTTAAGGTTAGGGTAGCCTTGACTATCCTGAACTCACTCTGTAGACCAAGCTGGCCTCAAACTCACAGTGATTCACCTACCTCTGCCTCCTGAGTGCTGGGATTAAAGGCGTGTGCCACTACCACCTGGCCCACAGAGGTGATCCCTCCCTCCCTTTCTTTTCTTTCTTTTTTGGTTTTTCTGTGTAGCCTTGGTTGTCCTGGACTCTCTTTGTAGACCAGGCTGGCCTCAGACTCAAAAAGACTCACCTATCTCTGCCTCTCGAGTGCTGGGATTAAAGGTGGGCGCCACCACCAACTGTTGAGGTAATTTTCTTAATTTACTTTTGAGGCAGTAAACTCAGCTAGACCAGGAACTCACCTTAATGAATGAGCTTTGCCACTTCGTCCAGTGCATTTAATGCTCAGTCTTTTTTTTTTTTTTTTTTTTTCCCTCCCTGAGGCAGGGTTTTTCTGTGTAGCCTTGACTGTTCTGGACTCACTTTGTAGACCAGGCTGGCTTCAAACCCACAGCAATCTACTGGCCTCTGCCTCCCAATTACAGGCCTGCACCACTGTGCTTTTTTTTTTTTTTTTTTTTTTTTTGGGTTTGTTTGTTTTTTTGTTTTTGTTTTTTCCCCCTCCCTTTTTTTCCTTCCATCCGTCCGTCCGCGCGTCAGGGTTTCTCTGTGTAGCCTTGGCTGTACTGGAACTTGTTCTATAGACCAGGCTGGCCTCGAACTCAGAGATCTGCCTATCTTTGCCTTCCAAGCGCTGGGATTAAAGGCATGTGCCACCACACCCCTGGCAATTCACTTTCTGATTCTTCTGCCTCCTGAGATTATAGTACTGAAGCTTGAGTTGCAGGACCATGCCCATTTTAGCTCCTACAAACTGAACGATATCTCTAGCCATTATTATCACCAGCATCGCTATTGATCTTCATTTAAGTTTTTATTGTTTTGAGACATGGTAGATCTATATGACCTTGAGCCCCTTAGTTCTGCTGTCTGCCTTCCTAGTGATAGGCTTCAGTCATGCGCATCATATGTCGTTTAGTGGCTTGTTTTTACTAGTGGGGAGTACAGTCGCACAATGTTTCATGGCTTGCTCTGCACATCTCCTGGCGCTGAACTATCAACTGCATGCTTAGTTTTTTTTTTCTTTTCTTTTCTTTCTTTTCTTTTTTTGAGACATGGTTTCTCTGTGTAGCCTTGGCTGTCCTGAACTCACTTTGTAGATCAGGCTGGCCTCGAACTCAAAGAGATCTGCCTGCTTCTGCCTCCCGAGTGCTGGGATTAAAGGCGTGTGCCACCACACTCAGCTGTATGCTTAATTTCTAAATCAGCTGAAGCTTTAAAAGTTTTTGCTTTGAATAGTTGCTTAATTTTTACTTTGCTTCATTCCATTGTGTGGTCATGTGTAGCTGCCTGGCATTGTCAGTGTTGCAAAGGGAAAATGGCTCTCTGAACAAGAAAGCCCTAGTGGTGGAGTTGGCCTGGAACTACTTAACCATGCTCCAGGCACCGCCCCCCCCCCTACTCTTTGTGGTTAGTAACATCTTGTGTTTTAACAGGATACGAATTTTAGAACTTTTGAGTTTAGTTTTCATAGGCCTGTTGTATAAATATTCAGACATTTAAGAATACTATAAAAGTTTTTTGTGGTTCTGAGGACTGAGCCCAGGCCATATGTTTGCTAGGGAAACTCTGCCTATAATACACCCCCATTGAACAGAGGTTTCTTTTTTATTTAAACAGAGGTTTCTAAATTATTCCTTTCTTACAGAATTGTGGAGAATGGTCAAGAAAGAGTAGAAGTTGAAGAAGACGGACAGTTAAAGTCCTTGACGATAAATGGTAAGGAGCACCTGCTACGCTTGGATAACAAGTAATTCAACGCACGCATTTAACTGAAAGGTTAAACCATAACAAGCACCATTTGAGGAATAACAGGAACTTTTTTTTGAAGATTTCAAACGAACTTTCTGTATACTTGTACCTAATCTAAAGTATTTATAAAACAGCTCATCGGAGCCCCTACTTGTCATAGACAATTGAGTCTGTTGTTGGGACCACAAAATAGGACCATTTTTTTTGTCTTTAAAATTGTTGTAATCTCTGTATGCACTTTGCTTTAAACAAAACAAAACTGAGGTGAGCCCTGTGACTCTTGAGTAGTGCTAGGACAAGATTGTTTTAACACCAGCATGGATCTGCTTCCCATTGTGCTGAAATATGAGTGAGTAGTGTCAGCCTGCCGTGAAGTTAGCATTGCCAGATGAACCTTCTACAGAAACACTTCCATTTTATTTTCAGTATTTAGTGAGGAAAGCTATTACTGCATCAATGGTAATACATTTCTGGTTTAGTGTAAATTAAGGATGTTTTCTAGTTGTGCATGGATGCTGGCAACTTTGTCAATTCTGACAATTGTTTAAATATGTAATGTTAAGCTTAGGTTTAAAAACTGGTAATTTGGGTCTTTTGTCATTTGCTTAAAAAAAAAAAGAAAATAAATGCGAATGTGTTTGGTGCATTCTTTCATGAGTGGGGTCTGCAGCCTTCTTGTGTCTGTGTGATTTTGTGCCTGGGCTTCTAGTGTGGCTTTATTAGTGCTTCCTTCTAATGTAAGGTGGCTTCTGAGTGGAAGTTACATACAGACCTGGCTTCAATGTGTGCAGAGATAAATGAAGACCTGTAAATAATGAGCAACAATTCAGTGTGATTAGTGGGGGTGGGAGCAGCTCTGGGCATTGAACCCAGGGCTTGATGCATGCTAAACAGGAAGCTTACCATTGATAACCCCTTATCCTTTTATTTTTGAAATAATCTTCTAAGCAGTCAGTCTAATTTTGAATGCTTTAGACCTTCCTGCCTTTACCTCAAGTGCTAGGATTATAGGCATGCTCCAACATGTGTTGTTTCTACAAATTTTAGTACAACATTTGTGTGAGGAAAAGGAATTGGTCCAGAAGTGTTCATGTTGTAATTTTTTTGCTTGTTTTTGTTTTTGTTTTTTTGTTTTGTTTTTTTTTTGAGATAGGGTTTCTCTGACTGTCCTGGACTCAGGCTTTGTAGACCAGGCTGGCCTCGAACTCATAGAGATCCGCCTGCCTCTGCCGTCTGAGTGCTGGTATCACACGTGTGCACTACCACACCCAGCTTATGTTGTAGTTTTTAGGATATATTTTACAGAAGATCATTTCCAGGGCAGTGTGCATGGAACACAATGGTATGATTAACGAGCCAGTAAAAATCAACTTTCAGTTTGCAAAACCAACCTTTATGACAATCCCATCTAAAAGTTATGTGATATTAAGCTAAATTTGCCATTTAAGTCCCTGTCCCATCATTCAAGAAATGAGTAGTGTGTAGATTCTTTGTGCTGTAACATTTCTCCTGGGTCTGTAAGGACCCCAACACTCCTAGAATAAGGAAGAGGTATTTTGCAAATTCTCTTGTAAAGGAAGAAAAGTTTTATCTCAAAGTGAATGTTCTAAAGACAGCAGTGGACGAAGCACTTGAACGTGTGTTAGGAGTGAGCTTGCTGTGACTTCTGTGCCTTTGGATAAGGTGGGTATGTAGACACACTGCAAATTTGAAGACAGTGCCTTTTGCTTTGCTTATCAATAGTTTGTGACTAGAAAGCCTGGTCACATCAATAGGTACCTGGAAACAGGATGATACAGAAGCTCTGGTGTTAGCCGAGGATATGGGGACCGCAAGGAGTGAGCAGCAGTACTTGGCCTCAGTTTTAGTTTTGCACATGTGTGACGACCCTGGGATATTGGAGTTTGAAGAACTGGTGGTCACACAATGCAAGCTGTGGTAGAGCCCAAAGATGCTTGGTGGTGGAGGAGGGCTCATGGACCAGGGCTTCCGAGCTGTTCTTGTCCTGCTCTCCATTGCTGGCTGTGCATTCACACACCCTGAATCCCCAGGGTGCATGCCACTTTGGAAGGGTTTGAATTGCTGTGTGGTGATGGTGTTATTCAGCAGTGACTTACTAAATAACAGGCCCCCTTGAAAAGAAAGAACTCTTTTAAGAAAGGTCTTACAAAATTTGACTGAAAGCTTGTGAGGTCATGCACAGTCATCCTCAGGAGCTGGCCGCTGGGTGCAGTCATTGGTGTCTGTGTTCTGTGAGTTTCTCCTTGCCTCACTCGTTTTCTTTTATATCCTTAACTTGTTTCAGTCAGTGCAGTGAAGGGCTATTCTCCATGTCTGTCCATTCCCTGTACCCCCAGGGCTTCTCTGTGTAGCCTTGGCTGTTCTGGACTTGCTTTGTAGACCAGGCTGGCCTGGAACTCACAGCACCCACCTGCCTCTGCCTCCCCAGTGCTGGGATTAAAGGCATGCTCCACTATGCCCGGCCTTTTTTCTTTTCTTTTTCTAAAGCAAAAAATGTTCTAGGGTTGAATCTAGAGCTGAGTCATGTATGTAACCAACAGGTAATATTAAGTGGCTTGCTCTGTGGAAGGAAGTTCAGGACAAATCCTTTTTTGTTTTGATTTTTCGAGACAAGAGTTTCTCTGTGTAGCGTTGGCTGTCCTGGACTTACTTTGTAAACCAGGCTGGCCTCGAACTCAGAGATCTGTCTCTGCCTTTGCCTCCTGAGTCCTGGGATTAAAGGCGTGTGCCACCAACTGTCAGACTTCAATGGCAGTGGGTAATCAGTCTGGACACATGGCAGAGTTGTTCTCAGCCTGTGTACCTACACTTCTAAGGTGTGGGGTACAGTGGGAGGAGCCTCTTAGCAGCAACATGAAACAGGTGGCCTCTTAAGAAATAGCATCTCCCCGGGCATGGTGGCATATGCCTTTAATCCCAGCAGAGGTAGAGGTAGGCGGATCTCTGAGTTCGAGGCCAGCCTGGTCTGCAAAGAGAGTCCGGACCAACCAAGGCTATACAGAGAAACCCTGTCTACAAAACCAAAAACAACCAAAAAGCAAATCAACAAACAAATATCAAGAAATATCTCTGTTCCAGAATTTTTTTTCCTAGGTTGTGTGATGGTAGAGAGGGTCTTTTGTTCTCCTGCCCTCATCCCCCCAAGTGCTGGGATGGTCTACACACAATACTTGTCAGCCCTTCTTTGTTGGGTTTTGTTTTTAAGACAGGTAATGTGTGTGCCCCCAACAAGGTTTCTATGTGTGTAGCCTTGGCTGTCCTGGACTTGCTTTGTAGACCTCACAGATAACTTCCTGCTTCTCCTGGGATTAAAGACCTGCACCACCATGCCCGACTAAGACAGGATCTTAGTAATGTAGACTAGGCTGTCATACCCCTCAGTGCTGGAATTAAAGGTGTGTATCATCACTCCAGGCCTCCTTTTTGTCTGGTGTGTTTTGAAACTGGGTTTCTTTGACCAGGTAGCTTCTTGAAATGTGAGAACTTGTTTGGGGCAGGGAAGAAATGCTCAGGAGTATTGAATTTGTGTTTATGTGTGTTTGTTTCCCCACGTTCACGGTACACATGTAAAAATAAAAGAATCATTTCTGCTTTTCATTATGTGGGATTTGGGGATTGAACTCTTGTCAGACCATGATCTTAGGAGGGAAATATCACATTGTTTATAGTGATGATCTCCACCCCTACCTCCCACCTCCCATCCCCCTACTCCTAAGACTGACTCTCTGTGTAGTTCTGGCTGTCCTCAGAGGTCTGCTTGCCTCTGCCTCCAGAGTGCTAGGATTAAGGGTGTGCCTTCCAACTATTCTAGTTACATTATTTGTTTTTGTGTGCATACATGTCTTTCTGGGTGTGCACATGCCGCAGCATACACGTAGAGACACAGCCTGTAGGGGTTTTCCACCATGCAGGACCTAGGGGCTCAACTTCTGTAGCAGGATGTGACAATTCCTTTAACTGTTGAGCCATCTTTCTGGCTCTTTCATAAACTTGTTGCCAATAGTATTTGTTAATTTTTTAGATGTGCCATGTTTTTATTCTTTAAAAGTATTACATTTTATTGTAAGTTTGTATTGTGTTCACTGTGTGGAGTGTGGGGGAAGTAGGACAGTGTGGAGGAGTCCTGGGGATTTAACCTTCACCTATTGAGCCATCTTGCTCGGCCAGATTGTTTTTTAGGGCACCTAAAACTGCCTTATAGTAAGTTCAATCTGGAAGGGCAGCTCACTTTAAACATTTGTAGGTTGCCTTCCTGTCACTTTTTTAAAGTTACTTTTTTGTTTATGAATGTTTTCCTTGCATATGTGGGTGGTGGGAATAAACCGCTGACATTTGAACCCAGGTCTTAGTGGAAGAGTAAGCATTCTCTCCAGCAGCACTCGTCACATACAGAATCCTTCCTGCTGTGTATACCAGGCTTCCCTAGAACGGATAGATCTTTGTGTCTCAGCCTTCTGAACACTGGAATTAAATGAGGCCATTTTTCCTGACCATTTTAAGACTTTTGGAGGTGTGGTGCCTGTGACTCTCAAGGTGGTTTTCAGGTTAAGTAAGGCTCAACAAATCTCCAGATGTGAACTCCTGGCATAACAAGTTTCAGGATTTTGTTTTGTTTTGTTTATAATTTGTTTGTTTTAGACTGTTTTCAGTGCTGGGGCAGAATCCAGTGCCTTCTATAAGCCTGACAGCTGTTCAACCACAGAGCCTGCCTTGCCACTGCCTCTAGTCATTGTTGATTTTTATCTTAATGCTATATGCGAGTGTTGTCTGCATGTATGCTTCTGTACCATAAATATTCAGTGCCTGAGGAGGCCAGAAGAGGGAATTCGATCCCCTGGAATTAAAATTACAGCTGTGAGTGACCATGGATGCTAAGAATTCCATTCTGGTCCTCTGGAAGACTGGCTAATGCTTTTGACTGTTGAGCTGTCCCTCTAGCCCCCATTCTCAATTTAAAAATGTACATTTTTACATATAATTGTAAAAGTAATGTTATTCATGTCATAGAGTGACAGTGGGTCTAAAATAAACTTGTGTGGGCTAGAGAGATGGTTAAGGACATTGAGAGCTCTTCCAGAGGACTGGGGTTCAAATCCCAGCACCCTCATGGCAGCTCATAATTGTCTGTAACCCCAAGATGGACACTCTTCACATAAACACAATGCAGGCAAAACACCAATGCACATAAAATAAAGATAATTAAACAAACAAATTTGTGTATGGTTGTTTTGCCTACATGTATGTCTGTCGCATGTATGTCTGTACTAGGTATGTCTAGTACCATTGGGAATCAGAGGACTTACAGATGTAAATTGCTGTGTGGATCCGGGAATAGAATCTGGGTCCTAGAGAAGAGCAAATTCTTCAGCTGCTGCTCTTTCTCTTCAGCTCCAGGATTTGATTTTGATTCCGTCTGCACATGAGTGCAGGTTCCCTTGGAGGCTGAAAGAAGGTGTCTCATTCCTTGGAATCATAGGTGGTAAGGGGAACATTGCTGTGGGGGCTGGAGCCATCTCCCCAGCCTATGTCAGCATTATGTTCTGTGATGGGCTGGTTTTAGAAAGATTAGTTAACAAAAAGTTGGAGGTGGTGACACAGGCCTTTAATCCCTGCGCTTGGGAGGCAGAGGAAGGCGCAGGCCAATCTGTTAGAGGCCAGCCTGGTGGTCTACAAAGCCTGTTCCAGATAGCCATGGGTACACAGAAATTTCTTGTCTTGAAAAACCAGTTTTGGGGAAATAGATCCTGAAATATATCCATTATCTCTAGGACTTTTTGTACTAAAGGGCAGTGTCTCTCCCCCCCCCCCCCTTGCTCTCTGATCCAGAGCCTAGAATGAGCTGGGAGATAGTTGTCTAGTCATATCTAGAGGATTGTCTTGATTATGATTGCTTTGAGATGAGAAAACCTGCACCTGTGGTGGTTGGCATTCTGTGGTGGGGACATAAATGGAGGAAGGCATCCACAGCCCAAGTTGTTCTTTCTGGCTGAGGGCTGCTTCCTGCTTCTGCCACCCTACTCTTGTCGGGAACAGCAGGAGGAGACTCTACACTCTTAGAGGTGCCAACCTGCAGACTTACTGGTTCTAGCCTTGTACAGTGAATGAATGTGTGTTCTAGGAGGACAGGGCATGACTCAGGAGCTGGCTTTTCTGTGTCTTGCCTTTCACAAGATTCACTTTAGCTCTGTGTTCTGTTATTTTCTTGTCATTAGTGTCGGTGCTACTTGCTTTATAAGTGAATAATTCTATCAGGAAGCTGGCAACGCAGCAGGCTCAGGTAGGGGTGGCTGTAGGCCTTATCCTAGGTTTCTGGGCCATAAAGGAGAACATACTACATGCCCTCATTCAAGAGGAGATGGAGCTATAGTCAGAATTTAGAATCACTATTACACAGTGAAGTATGTGGTTCTTAGTCATTGGGAGCAGTAGTGTAACCTTCCCTTGTGAAGCTTAAATCTCTAAGAATGCTGTTTTCTCTGATGTTCAATAGAGAGCATAGCCCTTGTTAGACAGACAAATACAGTTAAAAGATCAGACAGACACAACAAGCTGATTACAAACAAGTAGTGAATTCAGATTTTAGATCACAGCTGTGTGTGGTGGCACACCTGTAATCTCAGTGCTCTGGGAGGCAGAGGCAGGTGGATCTCTTGAGTTCAAGGCCAGCCTGGTCTACAAATTAGGACAGCTACACAGAGAAAACCCTGCCTCGAAAAATTAAAGCAAACCCGACAGGTTGTGGTTCACCCTTGGTCCTGGAACTCCTGTGTTTTTGGTTGTGAGGCTAGACTTGAACTCATCTGACTGCTTCTACCTCCTGAGTGCTACGATCAAAGGTGTGTGCCACCACCACCCAGCATAATTTTGTTTTTTAGGAGCAGACTTTTAGGTGCTGAGCCCTTTGTCCAGCTCCAAAATGAGCCTTAAAATAAAGAATTTAGTACGTGGCATCTGGTTTATGTCCTGTTTATTTCCCTTTTACTGGTGAGCATGTGACAGAGGGCAGTGAAGTCTGGCTCACTGCCTGGGTGCAGGGAGCTGCCTTGCATGTGTTCCCCACAAGGTCTGGCTTTGGTCCTAGAAGGTGCTACAAGAGGCATTCAGGAATGGCCACAGCTGTGGGGTGTGGGGAGTTGCTAAGCAGCACTTTCTTGTAACTAACAACATTTGGCCTCAGTCATGGGAACAGCTGGTGTTTTTAAGATGCCCATTAAGTCCCAGCCCCGCTGGCCTGATAACTGTTTGGTTATGGCCATCCTGGCTTTTGATGGGTATGAATATCATGGTTTGTGCCCCATAAGGGGACAACATCTCATGGAACTGATAAGATCCTCTTCCATTTAAGGGATGCCAACTCCATTGGGACTGCTGGAAGTCATTTGGTTCTTTGTCCATGGTGACTCAGGGGACTTCTGGGTGCTTGTGACACTCAGTTCTCAGCAGAAGCTGGGCACCTCTTCATCAATTGTGGTGCTCTTCATAGAGGCAGAGTCTCCATCCTAGAACCCACCTTGTAGCCTAGGCTAGCTTCATACTCACAGAGCTCCTGCCTTAGCATCCTGAGTGCTGAGATAAACAGGTGTTTATCATCACACCCAGCTCATCGGGCACTTTCAAAATTGGTCTGTGTATCTCCTATCTAGTACCCTAGGACCCTTAAAGATTCCTCATAGGCTGAGGATGTGACTCAGTGGCAGGGTACTTGTTTAGCCTGAGTTAGAAATTAGTTACTGTCCTGTTTGAAGTCATTGCTTTAGGGATCTGTTGGCTTCTCTGCCTCCTTGTGTTCCCTAACTCTTCTCCATTCATTTTAGTCAGGGTTAGATTATGGCAGTCCTCAAGATGACCCTGTTGTTCCTCCCTCCTTCCCTCCCTCCAACTCTCCTTTATTCTGGTATACATAGGCCTCACTTGGTTTTCCCCTTCTGTCTGCTGCATACTTTGTTTTCTCCTCGTGTGTGTCCTCAGAGCTGCTCCTCATTCTGTGTGTGTTCATTGGAGACCGACAGCAAATAACTCTTGCCACCCTTGCTTGAATCTACTCAGCACTGAGTTGAACAAGAACTCTGGGTGCTGGAGAAGAGTTAAGCAGTTAAAAGCACTGTTTGCTCTTCCAGAGGTCTTTAGTTCAATTCATGACAACCACATGGTGGCTCACAACCATCTACAATACGATCTGTTGCCCTTTTCTGGCCTGCAGGCATGCATGCAGATAAGAGCACTCATATACATAAAATAAATCTTAAAAAAGAACAAGAACCCCATGTTCCAGGGCCTGGCACATGTTTGACACCAACTCTGTGACTGCATCTTGTGGGCCAGCAGGTGATGCAGTGCAATCTTGGGATAGGGTGGCATTACTGACTTGAGTGTGTACTTGGGGAGGGTGCTATGTGAAGTCAGCAGGAATGCACTCATATTGAGCTGGACTTGGTGGCATCTGAAGTCGGACCACACTTGTGACAGCTGCCAAATATTTATTTCTGTTACAGCTTCTGGGTGACCTCAGTCAGAGTCTTGGTTCAGGACACTGGCAGATTGTGGGTTTATTTTAAAAATGTATTTAACTTGTCCCAAGGCAGGATATTTTATGGTATGTTTAGTTCCCCAAGTAGAAAAGAAACCTGAGCTCTCATATCTGTACTGGAATAATTTGAATAGTTTTATAAATTTGATCTGGGATGCGGCTCAGTGCTTGATTTGCATTAGGCCTTGGCTTGGATCCCCAGCATCAAAACAACCTGACACCTTTAATCCCAGGCAGAGGCAGTCAGATCTCTATTTGAAGCCAGCCTGCACTACAGAGTGAGTTCTAGCTATAACAGCCAGGTCACACAGAGAAACTATCTGGAAAAACAAAAAGAAAAAAAATTGAGTTAGTGGGTAGGTAGTGTGATGGTACAAACCTTTAATTCTAGTTAGAGGGAGGTCTCTTGAGTTCAAAGCCAGCTTGGTCTATACAGAGAGTTTCAGACCCTCCCCTCAATTCTAAATAAAATGAAAAAAAAAAAGCTTCAATAATTAGCTAACAGAAATTGTGCGGTTTTGTTTTGCTTTTTTTTTTTTTTTTTAAAGACATGATTTCTCCTTTAGCTGTCCTGGAACTCTGTAGATCAGGCTGGCCTTGAACTCAGAGATCTGCCTGCCTCTGCTTTGCAGGTGCTGGGATTAAAGGTGTGTGCCACAACCACCCGGCTGTGCCAGATTTTAAGAATGGGTTATGTTTGTTGTGTATGGGCGTTTTGGCTGCATGTACCATATACGTGCCTGGTGCCCAAAAGTCAGAACGGGGCAGTTGTGGCTGCTAGGAATCTAGCCTGGCCTCTCTGGAAGAGCAGCCATTGCTCCTAACCCCTGAAAGACTCTATTCTCGTCCCTGTGCCGGTTTTTCTATACCTAATGCTCATCACACTCAGGCTACATATTGCTAAACCAACACTGTTACCGTGGTGACCGTTCAAAAAAGAACGATGATGCAGTGGCTAGCGTGGTCATAGGTGTCATACAGATACAAGAAGACAGTGGCAGACAGCACTCGCTAGGCTGTGCTCAGGAAGGCGCAAGTGGCTCTGGGTGAGATGGTGAGCCATCATCTTAAAGATCTTTGTTCCTGTGTACCTGAGAGTTACTACAGAGAGTGCTGTGATGGGAGCAGGGCCCAGGTCTGTAGCCGACTTCCTTCCCTGCCTGGTAACATAGTGTGCAGGAAGGCTGTGCTCCTGAATCACAGGTGGTTTCCCTAGTTTTGGAGGATTGCCAGGAGGATCTGGCATATCTGTTCTAAGGCATAGAAAATGCACACTTCTGAACCTTCCAGAAATGGCTTTGTACATCTTTCATTAAATTACACTTGCTTGTGTGCATGTGTGTTCTATCACACATATGGAAGACAGAGGACAGCATTTAAGAGTCAGTTGCTTTGGGCTGGAGAGATGACTTAGCAGTTGAGAGCACTGGCTTTTGTTCTAGAGGTCCTGAGTTCAATTCCCAGCAACTATATGGTGGCTCACAACCATCTATAATGTGATCTGATACCCTCTTCTGGCATGCAGGTGTACATGCAGGCAGAGCATTCATATACAATAGATAAATAAATAAAGAGTTGGTAGCTTCCATGAAACTCAGATCATCATGCTTTGCTGCGAGCACCCTTGTTTTGAGTTTTCTTGTTGACCCTGCACTGTAAATCTTAAAGGTAAAGCACATTATTGACATTTCAGTGCAGGTGGTTTTGTGTGTGAGATAAGTGTAGCGAGCCCTGGTGTTCCCACTGAGATTTAGAGTGCCCTCAGACCCACATGTTTTCTCCTGGACGTACGCGTTAGAGCTGGCAGTGGTCATGCTCCTAGACATGCTGGCTGCGGGCCCAGCCCGGCTTGTCTTCCATTATGGCAGTTGACTCAGTGTTGATTCTACTGTGTCACATCAAGGGCACTTTCTCCTGGACCTTTTATATCTTTTGCAAGGCAGGACTATCAGGAGCTCCTGATGAGAAGATCCAGCTGGCCCTTTGGATCGGGCCTTGTGTGCTTTCAGGCCTTCTGAAGTCATTTACTCCTTTGCTTGCACACACTGACTTGTGTCTATCTGCTGCTGGGTTCTCTGGGATGGAACTGGGGTGGAAAGTGTGGAGGAAGGCTTCAGGGCCAGATTGCCTTGGCTAAGGGAGTGTGGTGAGGTGAAGTGAGGCACCTGAAGGGCAGGTTCTTTCTGGAAACTGGTGGCTGTTGACATTGGCTTCAGTCAAGCCGTGCAGGTTTGGGCAGATTGCCTGGGGCCCAGCCACCTTGCAGCCAGGTGATCCTGTGGATCTTTAGGAACCGGAAATCTAGGTTAAACTGCTGTTTGTGGAGTCACAACTCTGTCTTTCCTTAGGGCTATGATGGGTTCTGTCAGTGCACTTTCTTGTTACATACGTGAGCTGCTTGCACCTGTGCTTTCCTGTCAGCGTGGGAGTGTGGGCTTTACTTGATAGTTGGACTCTGTGATCCTGGGCTTACTGTCCTCATTCCAGTCTGATCTGTTAAATTGGCAAGTTAAGCTTGTATAATCCATATCTGATAAGGGAACAGAGCAATCTTTAAGTGTGAATGCTATCTAATCACACAGACTGCAGATATTCATTGTGTTCTGGAGCATTCTGCCTGCCTCACTAGGCTCCTGGCACATGGGTCTCTGGGAGAGACACAGCAAGCCATAGTGAGGGCTGGGACTATACCTTCATTTCTGAGATGCAAGCATGGAGGATATCTGCTGTTAGAGTTTATGGCAGTAGTTCTCAACCGTCCTGATGTCCAACGCCCCTTTAATATAGTCCCTCATGTCATAAGGCCCAGCAAAATAACATTTTTTGTCACTACTTTATAACTGTATTTTGCTATTATGAATTGTAATGTAAATATGAGATATTCAGGATCTCTGATACTGACCCTTGTGAAAGACCCATGGGATTGAAAGCTGCTGGTTTGTGGTGCCATTATCCTTTTTAAATCATGTTTTGGGTCCCGGGCATGGAACCCACCATCTCACATTGCTGAATGTGCACCCTCTCCTAGAGCTGCTACTCCAGCCCCGGCTCTGCTTTTCAATATTTGGTCTTCCAGCCACTGGCCAGGGCAGGGTGTGCTTTGAGGACCATGTAGATGAGCTCTGAGCCCTACCCTCTGTGCTATGGGCTAGCCCTGCCTGTTACTGCAGGCCTGATGGGGTGTTGAGGGATAACTCAAGGGGGTGGCAATGCCACATGTGATTTTACTTTCAGAAGGAAGCCCTCCAACAGCATGGCCAGGTCATACAGCCACTCTGCATTTTGTCATGTGAGGGTGCTGAGGGGGACAGGGAATGAAGTCCTTTGTGGGTTCTGTGACGTCTGGCTGTCTGCTCCATGATAAGGCAGCAGTGTGTGCTGGGAGTGTGTGTGTGTGTGTGTGTGTGTGTGTGCGCGTGCGCGCGCTTGTCCATCTGTCTGTCCATCTCTGTTGGAGTCTACTGTGAAGGCTGTGGTTGGGAAGAATCAGCCCACTGTAAATTGGGAGTGATATGCTTTAGGCCAAGATATGAAGACGGTCCTCACTTAGCTGCCAACCTCTCAAAGTTTGTAAGGCATCTCTACCTTAAGGCATAAGGATGAAGGTATTTGAGTCTAGGTGCTTGCCATCATTTTGAAGGTGGTGGTGTGATGGTTATCTGTACCTTTGTGAGTTCCCACTATAACTGGACAGATAAGATACCATCCCATGTAGAAAGCAGTTTCATGGACTGTTGTCAGACTGGCCATGCTCCTGGGCCCACAAAGTACCTGTACTCCTGTTCATAGGCAGCCATGAAAATAAAGACCAGAGGGTTCAGGAGGTTGTGAAGCAAGATAGGGGCACCCCCTGGGGTACAGTGTGAAAGTCACAGCGTGGCACTTGAGAAATTGGTGTGCTGTACTGTGAGAGCCTTGGACTTGCTGCCTTTTGTGTTGGGATTCACTGTTGCGGCTTGGTCCACAGGGCCATCTGTATTGGGGCTGGATCCAGGCTGTGTGGTCAGTAGCCGAACCCAGCTTCTTCCTTTCACATGGGAATCAGGCTTGGAAATGTCCCAGATACCAGTGGTCATGCTGTGACTGCTCTGGCTCCCACAACACAGCCTTAAGAGGCAGCAGTTGCTAAGTGGATAAGCTTCCCAGCAGCCTGGTCATTGTTTTTGGGGTGTTGGCTGAGAGCCACTACCTCGTGTATTGTGAGGACAGCAGGCTGGAAGGAGTGCTTGGACAAATAAATGGGGAGCAGTCCCTTCTAGGAAGTGCCTAGTGAGGATGCCTGAGGGAGAGAAATAGCCTAACTTCCGAGGCAGTTTATGGTACCCTGTTGCCCATGGCCCCATGCTCTCCAGTGCTGGGCCAGGGCCGGGAGATTCAGATTGGAGATTTTCAGGAAAACCCTGTAAGCTGGAGGACACTTGAACAGGAAGGTGGCAACCATGAGAGGGTTTGTGGATGGCTGCCATAGGCTACCAGGAAGTATTGGCCTCCCACCCCTGGTCCCCCAGCACAAAACCAGATGTGCTTTGAATCCTGGCTTACTGGCCTCCTGTCATGAGAATGATCACCAAATTCTGGAATAATTGTGAGGCAGTGTCATAGTACTTCTGCTCAGCTTTCTGCTAGTCTTTTTTTTTTTTTAAGATTTATTTATTTTTTATTATTATACAGTGCTCTGCCTCCATGTATACCTGCAGGTCAGAAGAAGGCATCAGATCTCATTATAGATGGTCATGAGCCACCATGTGGTTGCTGGGAATTGAACTCAGGACCTCGGAAAGAGCAGATGGTGCTCTTAACCGCTGAGCCATCTCTCCAGCCCCCCCCCCTTTTAAAGCGCTTATTTCTTTCTAAAATTACATATACTTTTGAGTCTCTGTGTGTGTGTGTGTGTGTACATTGTGCAAGTGCAGTTCAGAGGACAACTTGAGAATTGTTTCTTCCCTTCCACCTGGAGGGATCCTGGGGATCAGGTTCAGGCTATCAGGCTTGGTTTGGCTGCAAAGCATCTTTACCCTCTGAGCTATCTTGCCTTTTGCCAGTCCTACGATACGAAAGAGCCACTCAGTTTACTCTCTGCATGTTTAGTTCGATTCCTCAACAGGTAAGCACAGCTCTTAGAAGGTGCTCTAAGAGCAGCTATGCCCTGTATTCCCAGGCTGAGGAATGTAGCGTGTGAAAGCGCAGAGAACCTGCAGCAAGAAGCCTGCCGTCCTCCCAGAGAGACTGGTTTTCTGCTCTGGGTGTGCCAGTCAAGCTCTGAAAGTCAGAGTGTGGGGAATTGTCCAACATGGGTGGTGAGCTTGTAAGACTGCTCTACTGAGGGCCAAGGCCTGTAAACCTCTACTAGGACATTTGCTTTTTCCTCTTGGGGGTTGGACCTTGTGGGGTGCATCTAGGTGGAAGCTGCAGATCCAGCAGGACTGTTGGGAAGGGTGCTTCTTAAGCAGAACGTGGGGAGCCCCTTGTCTCCCCTTGTGGCTGGATAAGAGCCTAGCTCTGGGCAGACCTGAGGATACCTGTCCTGGCACTGAGGTAAGTGCACTGAGTGAGACGAGCAAGAGGCTGCTTGCTGTCCTGAGGCTGGGGACCCCTCCAATGCCCCTCCCCCCCCACTAAAGTTTTGGTAACTGTTGTGTGTGTGACATCACACAAGAAAAAAAGTGATTTCCTTCACAAGTTTACACTCTGACAAACATGATCAACCATTCCTTTCTCCTTTCTTTAATTAAATATGGGGTGTTGCTGTATATACCTCAAACTATGTAGACCCAGGCTAGCCTTGAATTGCTTTTGTTGTTTGATTTTTTTTGCTTTTTCAAGACAGTTTCTCTATGTAGCCTTGGCTGTCCTTGCTTTGTAGACCAAGCTGGCCTCGAACTCGCAGAGATCCACCTGCCTCTGCCTCTGCTTCTGCCTCCCGAGTACTGGGATTAAAGTGCACCACCACACCTGGTGTGTTTGGTTTTGGTTTTCAAGACATGGTTTCCCGGTGCAGTCATGGCTGTTCTGGAAACCACAGAGAGATCCTCCTGTCTCTGCCTCCCTTTAATTGGAGTGCTGGGATTGAAGCTGGGTACCATCACCACCCTGCCTTTTTCAATAAGGTAGTCTAGACCGACCTCCAGTGCACAATCACTCTACCTCAGTCTCCTCAGTGTTTACGTTACAGGAAGGCACTACTGTGCCTAGAATGAATTTAATAGGCATGGTTCTCTGCTCAGGAGAGAATTGTCTGGCATGGAGTCTGTCTGGGCTTCCTTCATGTGGTCAGTCACTCCATAGTGTTAGGGTGACTGGCCACCTGTGGGGTACCCTAGATAGTTGGCAATACCCCAAGGGACCAGCAGATCATTCACGTATCTTCCCACACGCCATCATTAATGTCATTCAGATGCTTCCCCCTGTCACCATATGTCTGCTGAGTAGTCAGGATATGTGTTCTGTTTGCTGACCATCATGGGTTGGGCATTTATTTCAGAAGCCCCATGGGGTGGTGCTGCCCCCTGGTCCTTAATTGTGCCTTTCCCCAGCACACTCTTTAAATGCTGTGTTTCAACATGGTGCCTTAAGATGGGGTGCATGGTAGTTTCCCATTCTGATGGCCTCCAGATCTCAGGTCATGGTCTTTTTTTATTTTTTATTTATTGATAATTTTTTGTTGTTTTTTGAGACAGGGTTTCTCTGTGTAGCTTTTGGCTATCCTGAACTCACTTTGTAGACCAGGCTGGCCTCAAACTCACAGCGATCCACCTGCCTCTGCCTCCCAAGTGCTGGGATTAAAGGCATGTGCCACCATGCCCAGCTTCAGATTATGGTCTTATTCAGATATATTTGGTGTTTGCAGAGTCGTCTATGAACTTGCAAGCTTGCCCATGCCACATTTTGCCCTCACATTGTACATCTCTGCACAGGCTGTAGCTGCTGGCTTATCTTGTGCATGATTAGTTAAATGGATGCAAAATGGAACGTGTAAGACCTCTTCACTGAATGCCAGAAAATAGCCAGGTACCGTGTTGAAGCTTGCAAGCTCAATGCTCTGTACTTGGTGTTTAATGGACCTTGTGACTGGATGGCCCTGCAGCCCCAGGCATGATACATTATCCCAGTTGTTTGTTGGTTTTGAGACAGGATTTCTCTCTGTAGCTGTCCTGGAACTCACCTTTTAGACCAGGCTGGCCTTGAACTCAGATCTGCCTGCCTCTGCCCACCTAGCTGTATCACCAGTTTTAAGAGCCCTCAGAAGCTGAGCACTTGGAAGGCAGAGGCGGGTGGATCTCTGTGAGTTCAAGGCTGGCCTGATCTAGGACAGCCAAGGCTATTAAACAGAGAAACCCTGTGTTAAAAAACCTTTAAAAAGGAGTCTTCAAAAATGTGTTCCATTCTGTGTGGGACTGCGTCTTCACACAGTAGGAAGGTGGACAAGTCCTCCTGTTACCTACTAGACTTCTCCACAGAACTGGCTATAGCAGCGCCTGGGTCCATGGGAGATGTCCAGATGAGGGCTGGTCTAAAATACTTACCATATTTCCCTGAGTGCCTCCCAGGAACGAAAGGAGAACCTGCATGTGGGTGACTACCACAGGAAGGCCGCTCTCGCTCTCCTCCTGTTGATGCACAGGTTGCAATGGGTGGTTGCAGGGTAGCTGCTTGGGAGATGAGCAGTTTATCCTCTCGGCAAGCTGGGTGTTGAGAATGGAGAATCACTGCCTTCAGTTTTATGGTTGGTATAAATTATTTAATTTAACAGTGCTGTTACTCAAAGTTCCAGGGAACCTAAGTTAATCCTTAATTGCTGCTTTCTTGTTTTATTTTCAGTATCCATCTAGGTTATAAAACCCTCAGCGCCTTTTTTTTTTCTGTTTGGCTAAAGATAACAGCCTTCTGTGTGATAATGAGGGGGTGTCGTGAGCTGTGCTGCAGACCTGGCTGGGAGCCTTCTGGGAGATTGCCTGGGGCCTGGCTCCGCCCTGCAGGCATGATGGGCAGAGTGCCTGCCTGAGGCTTTTGCAGCCCTCTGTGCCACTTCATGCTTGTGCAGAGGTGACTGGTGCCTCCTTGATGCTGCCCTTTGAACATGCCGGGCCTGGGGCTGGTGCGTCTGTGCAGGGCCGAATTGTTGAGTTGCCAAGAATCAACGGTATCCACCAGGCTTTGTGCCTTGTTTGCTGAGAATTTGGATTATGGAATTGCAGTAGACAGTTGATTTCTCTGGCATTGCTTTCTGTTCTCCTCTGGGCAGAGAATGTTCAGGCCCGGCAGCACAGTGGAGGGACCAGATAGTGTCTACTTTTATAAATGTATGGTGGCTCTAGAGATGGAGCCAGCTTTTGGGAAAGAAGGCATGTGATGCCTTTTGCTCCCAAGGGAGGGTCCAGGCTTACAGCTTTCCCTGGTGTGCTATGCTTTCAGGTGTGGCTGACGAGAACGCCCTTGCAGAAGAATGCCAGCGGAGAGGCCAACACACACCAGCTCTGGCCCCTGGCCCATCCCCAGCAACAGTTCGGCCCCCTTCCCAGGCCCGGCCCCAGACCCCAACTTCAGCCCCGACTCCGACCCCTTCTGTCAGCACCCGCCCACAGAAGCTAACCAGGCCTGCCCCGACAGCCAAACTACTTGTGTCTAAAAGCAGCTGGGAAGATGAAGAGCAGGACAGGCAGCGGGTTCCTGGCAACTGGGATGCCCCCATGACCTCAGCAGGTGTGCAGAAGGGGGCTGGTGTGGCGCACCCCCAAAGTGGTTTGCCCCCACATCCAGGACAGCGAGAACAAAAGCCAGGCCTATGTTGCTGCATTCTAACCTGAGTGGGCATGGGGAGCTGGGGGTAGGTGCCAGGCCTGCCGAGAAGGGGCAGAGAGGATACCTGTGCCCAGCTCACCTTCCACAGCTGCTCTATGTACTGTCTAGCTGTGTGGCTCAAAGTCAACCCCATGATTAAAACGGGGTTCCAGGATTCTGATGTGTACGGAGTATGTTGTCTGGGTTAGGTTGACTGCTAAGGAATTGCTAGGTGCTGCTTCTGTCCGTAATGGCTTCCTTTTCACAACTTTGATCCTAGAGCTTGAGATCTGTTCCTTCCCCTGACTTGCCCCAGCCACTTACACACTTATATTAGCTTCACTCTCAGACAAAAGATCCAGCTAGGTTCCTAGTAAAGTTCTCGTGTGAGCCACAGGTGACAGGGCCTCCTCCCTCTGTGCTCCTGATGGGACTCTTCACCGCCCAGCTCTAGCCTCAGCCAGCAGCATGGACATCTTCATAGTCCCCATAGAACATTCTTGGTGGTCAGTGTGTACATAGAGCTTTCTCTGTCTGGCTACCTATGGAGATGTGGTTTGGTGGTCCATGTCACATTGTGTTGCAAAGTGCTCCAAGTAGGAAACAGGGCAAAGGTCTATACCTTTGCTTCTCAGAACTTTGAGTTGAAGTCAAGCCCTCAAGCCCCTCTGGTCTTCCTTAGCGAATGAAGCAGATGTTCTCCAGGGTTCTACTAGCAGGCGAGAACATACTGTCTAGAGCCCTCCGTGGGTGAGGGATTCCTGGGATTTTGGGTAGCCAGCATAGTCACCTCGCTGTGGAGAGGTGCCAGCAAAAACAGATGGGTGACGGGGACATGAGCTCTGGGTAACTTGAGTGGACTCAGTACCTGTGGTCCCTAGAGGATTGGGGTGCAGGGGAGGGGCTGGTGAGAGATCCAGAACAGATCATCAGGCTTGTAGGTTTTGGAACCCTCCCTCCGATTCTTGTTGACTTACAAAGATGCCATAAAGCCTGGCCTGTGAAGCTCTCCCGGTTTCTAGAGGGCATACAAGGACAGGCTTTCCTGCAGAGCCTGTTTACATGGGCCTCCCACAGGATCTGGACAGAAGTGTGACTGCGGCAGATGGCCATTCTCTTAGTTTGGGGCCACGCTTGTTAAGCAAAAGGCTCATCTGGAGACAGTTGAGTTTAGTAGTAAGAACACCAAATCACCCTCCCCTAGTTTGTGTGTGTGTGTGTGTGTGTGTGTGAGAGAGAGAGGGGGCGGGGTGGGGGTTGGAGGGAGAGAACTAGTGAGCTTGTGGATCCCTGTAGAAAGTCTTGGTTGGCACGAGAGGCAGGGAAAACTATGCCGAAGGTAATCTCCCTGTGTGCTCTGAGTGGAGGCAGGAGCACCTGGCAGCATGGCTCTGGGTGTAGCTGGAGCCTCCTCTGTTTCGTCCCTTTCTTTGGTCCTTCTGTTTTAAGTTAAGGAGCTATGCGTTCGTACAGGGGGAAAAACCAAAAAGCAACAAGAAGAAAAAAAAAAAACCACCCATGTAAGTACCCTTCACTTACCTTTTCTCTCAGAAATGATGACCTGTTTTAAAGTGGGGTTCTCTAGGCTGGCTCCTGAGCTACGCAAGAGATTGGCTTAACAAAGTGAAAACAAAAACCCGTTGGTAGGGACATTAGAAACTTAGCTACCGTACATAGTGGCTTCTGATTTCCACAACAGCAAAGCTGTGACCTCTGGGCAGCTTCGCTTGCTCTGCTGCAAACCACTATCCTCCTCCGGCCAACAAAGAAGCCTTTGCAAAGTATGGTGCTCTGTTGTTGGTTAGCGGGACCGAGCCCAGACCTTGCCTCATACTCTGAGGGCCAGCATTGAGGAACTAAGATGTCCTGGGCCAGGCTTTCCACACTGCACCCAGTGCAGCCTGTGGTGGTTGGGCTGTTACTAGTTTTAGTTAGATTTGCAAGTCTTGGGCAAGCTATCCTTAAAAAGCACACAAAGAGAAATTTGGTGCAGACCATTACAGTTGCAGCTCCCATTGGCTGTCAGCCTTGGAGCTGCCAGATGCAGTCTATTGCTTGGTAGCACCAGAGCTGCCTAGATGAGCACAATTCTCACTGAGGTGTCTTCCTAGAAAAGGGCTTACTGTGCAATTGAAGTCACATGGGGCTGTCAGGCCCCCAGGAGTTTCATGGATTTGACTATAGTCAGCCAGAATAGTAGTGGTTTAAGTGGCTTTGGTCTAAGTTGTGCTAGTGGTGTGTGTGTGTGAGGGGGTGGTGGTGGTGAGGGAGAGGGGGAGGGAAGAGAGAGACAGAGAGAAGAGGGGCGGGGAGGAGAAGAAGGGGCGCAGGTCTTGGGTCCAGTATATGTTGGCTCTCCTTTTTTCTGGGCTATTCTGTGGCCTTGAAGGTTTGTTCTGCAGAAGGCAAGCTGCACTTTGGTGGAAAAGGGATTAGTAGCATTTTTCAATTTGTAGATTCCACACACAACTGTGGGTCTGTGAACTGTGAAGAATACATGACCATTAAAAACGGAAATTATTCAACATGGGAAAAGTCATGAATGAAAAAAAAAAACCACGTTTCCATCCTTCCCCTTTCTGCTAAACTTGGCCCTGCCTGCCCATAGTGCTGTGGAGTGTGGCCCTCTTCACAGAGCACGGCTTGCAGTTCATAGAGCTAGAGCCTACGTCTAACCCTGCTGCTGGCTTGCCTTGCATGCTCTCCCTCCCCACCTCCCCAACTCATTCATGTGTTGAGATTTTGGTGGCTCTCACCCTCGGAGTTTTTGAGGTATCTGTGGGCATGTTTTATGGGTTCTGAGATCTCTTTTGTGGCTCTTGTTCAACACTAGGCCCACATGCCAGCTACTCCTTGTGGCCATGGCCAGGGTCTGAGAGCTTCTGCAGGACTGAAGGCAGTCATTGATTTCTGGCTCATTCATTCTGGCTGTGTCCAGAGGCTGTGCCTCTCTGTCCATCTGACTGTGGCCTTGGTGGGTAAGGTCATGCACCTGTTGGCTTTAATAACAGGAAATATGAGACTTTGTTTTCAAGGAAGAAAAATGGGCTGTCCATTGCAGAAGGGAGCTGTGGAGGGAGGGCCTCTGATCTACCTGGCTGTGCAGGTGACAGGGTTGTACATTCTGCAGGTAGGGCCTTGGCAGGGCCTCTGAGGACTGAGATGGAGCCTATTCCACAGAGCTGGTTCTGTGGCTGGTAAATGCAGGATGCTTGCTGTGAGTTGCACACTTCCCTGTGTGGTGGTGACATTCTGGGCACAACATGGAAGGTCTTCAGCATGCTATTCCAAACAGTATTCATGTTTCCATTTTTGATGGACACTGTAAACGTTCTGGTGCTTTCTTTGTACACGGGGAAGTGTGTGTGAGTGAGCCACCTCATGGGGATGCAGTTGCTGGTGTGCAGTGTTTCACAAGCCGTGTTTCCTTAGGGCTCAAAGAAGGTGGCAAGAGGAAGAAGCAGAAGCAGAAAGAGGACTCGAAGAAGAAGAAGTCGACCAAAGGGAACCACTAGGCTGGACTTGGCGGCAGCCACAGCAGCCGCTCTCGTGTATGGTGCGCAAGCGCACGGCAGCGGCATCCTTTCAGTGCCGCCCAGGGCCACTTCGCTTAGCAGGATATGGACGTGTGCCCACGGATCGGTAGGATCAGGGGTGTTGGAGACAAAGGTGACAATCCCGGGTGGCCCGAGTAAGCTTGTGACACAACCTCAGCCTTGTAACTCTGCTTTTCCTCAGTACTAAATCCATAGCGTTTTCCTCTTGATTGTAAGGATCTGCCTCGTTCTTTGCAGCAGCCCAAGCCCTGCTCCAGCACTGAGGTATTTGTAGCTGTAGGAGTCCATAGTGTCCAGTAGGGTGTGGCATGTGTTCGGGATAGACTGTCTCCTGGCGGCTGTACAGTGTGCAGTTTTAAGTCCAGCAGAACTTACAGGTAACGTAAGCTGTGCCTTGAGCCGTGGATGTCAGGTTGGTTTTGATTCAGGGTACTCTGGCAACACATCAGGAGCCACTTCAGATGGAGTGTCTTTCCTTATATTTATTGTTCAACTTTTTAATCTTCAGGTAGTCAAAATTAGACACCAAATATAGTTTAGTTTTTGGAAAATCTCATCTTTTCTTCTTAGAAATATTTGTTCTTTTTTTAGTCAAAAGGTTTTGCTTAGCAGTACCATTTCTAGCTTTCGTAGGTCAGTGCTACTGACTACACACACAGCATACAGTGGCACGTGCAAAATAATCAGCTTTGGAGCCAAAAGCTTGACCTCAGTTCTTTAGATTGCAAATAATGGCCCCTTCACGAGCATCGTCCTGTCACAAGTCATGCCATGCTGTCACCTAACTTGCAGTTTGCACTGAGCACCAAGGAGTTCTGATGCCTTCTCACCTCTGGGCTGCACGTGCCTCTTGGGGACATGTTCTTTTCTTTTGGCCATGATGATCTGTTGCTCAAACTTTGTCCCCTTGGAAGTGAGCACATCATAAAAAGTGTTGGTGGGCTTGCGATGGCAGCAGTTGGGTCTAGGAGTGTGGAAAGAAGTGTGTGAGTCATGGGCACTGCCGTAGGTGGGAGCTGGCACAGGGTCACCTGAGGTTTGAGGGTGAGACCACGAAGTGTTTGCTGTGTTTGCTTGGCTTTGGTGGGAAGAGGTGTGGGCAGTTACCATGGAGTGTGGATTGGTATTTAATGTGTGTTGTGGAAATGTGACCCTCAAGACGTGATGTATTTTAGTGCTACTGACGTAAATAAAATGTAAACGTCACCGAGTCCAGCTCTCTTGTGGTCATTCCCTGCCTGTAAGTTGCACTGTTACTAAGGAAAATAAAAGCAGGTCTTGTTTTTTTTTTTTAATTACGGTTTTAATACATTTATTGTGGGTGTTTGTGTGCATGTGCAAGGGTATTCTATGGTCCATGTGTAAAGAAGTCAGGACGGCTGTGGGAGTTGTCTTTCCACTATGTGAGTTCTGGGAGCCCAAGTTAGGTGGCCAGACTTGGTGACAAATACTTTTAACCTACTGAGCCAACTCACTAGCCCCTACATTTTCAGCTATGGAAGATAAAGTGACATTTTGGGGTCAAAAGATGTGTCGATGTCCCATACAAAGGGCAGTTGTCACCCAGTGAACATGGCTTTATGGACCAGCAACCTGACGGAGCATGCTGGGAGCCAGGAGGAGAGGTCCCTTCTCAGCCTGTCCTCATGGCTGTGACGATATACTGTTCAAGCTTCCAGCACTGAAAAGGAAGGTGCTGGGATGCATGTGTGAGAGGCCCCTTCAAATGACGCCAGCAGTTGATGTCATGGCCACAGAGGTCTTCAGCCACAGCAACTCCCTCAAGGCCTGTCACAGGTGTGTAGCCAGTAGACTAATCCTAACCCTAACCCTGAGTCTTTGTATGACTTCAGGTAGCTGGCTTTTCAGATGAACACAAGTGCGCGGGCAGCTCTGCCTATGCTGCTGCCGTGTGACAGCTGACAGGAAGGAGCCAACATGTGTACGATGTGTGTACCTAGGCCCCGGCTTAGGTGAAGACATCCACAGAAAAGCCAGGGCTTGCTGGTCCATACCTGGGCCGGTGCGTTATGGAGTCAGCCCTGGGTGTTCAGTGGTTTGCAGGGTGCTAGCCAGTCCAGGCTAAATGCCACACCAGTCCACTGCTTCCTGGTGTGACAGTGCAGGATCCTGCCAGAGCAGCAGTGTAGAACAGCATCGTTACTTGGCAAACTCTTGTGCACTTCAAGTGACGTTGTATTGGTATGCACTTGTGGCCCTTGTCTTTCTGCTGCCATCTTTGTGATCTCCCGCGTGTTGGATGGAAGATGGAACTCTGGCTGTGGCGTGTGGGAGAGGGAACCTGGAGAGACCAGGACCATAGCCTGGTACCCTTTGACCTTTTGGAGGAAGTGAAGGGTGTCAGGGCCCACCTTCTGCATGAGTTATTGGAGGCTCAAGGTCTGGGCCATGATATCATAGCTGCAGAGAAGATAGAGACACCCAAGAAGGGATACTGTGCTCTAGAAAAGTTCTCTAGTTATCAGCCAGTATCTCTTCAAAGTGGCAGTAAAAGTCACAGTGCCAGCTGGGTGTGGTGGCGCATGCCTGTAATCTCAGTACTTGGGGAGGCAGAGGCAGGCGGATCTCTGTGAGTTTGAGGCCAGCCTGGTCTACAAAGTGAGTCCAACACAGCCAAGGCTACACAGAGAAACCATCTCCAGGTGCCCCCTTCGCCTCTCCTGCCCCCCAAAAAAGGGTCACAGTGCCACATGGTAACACATGCCTTTAATACCAGCTCTTGGAAGCAGAGGCAGACTGAAAATCTGTTGAGTTTGAGATAAGCCTGGTCTAGATAGATAGTTACCTCATAGTGAGGGTTATGCG
Organism: Acomys minous; assembly: GCF_964271855.1. NCBI lineage: Eukaryota > Metazoa > Chordata > Mammalia > Rodentia > Muridae > Acomys > Acomys minous. The sequence goes on from NC_140487.1 coordinate 43,628,552, forward strand.
GTAAATGCTGTGCCCGAGTACCCTGCCCCCCCCCCAGAAGAAATGTTGCAATATATGAGTTAAATAAGGTTTTACTTTGCAGATCACTTCAGAGAGGATCTTGTTTATTTAATTGGCTACCAGATTAGGTACTTGCACCCCTCCTCAAGGGTCTTCACTATTGTAGCTTTTATCCGGCAGTTAAGGTCATCTGGTACCCTTGGACCTTGGTCTGGAGCAGCTCCCATCACTAGCAAAATTTTCTTTCTGCTGTATTCTGCTGAGAATGCCCCGTGTGAGTGTTTTCATTTACCCAAAGGTGATGCCTGGACTGTGACAAGCTGCTGCCTCTGAGATGTTCCTGGCAACTGACTCACCTAGTGTGATGCCATCTGTCTGAGAGCCATGATGAGGCAGGTGGGGCCTGAAAGCCAGCCCAGGTTGGTCACTGTAGGCTCTTGTCAAATATGTAGCAGGCTTCTTGTGGACAAGCCATGCTGCCTCCTAAACTGCAGGGCTGCCAGTCCCTGGGTAGCTGCTAGGTAACAAAGTCAGATCTGCCAGCTGAGCTGCGTACCCAGCAGCACCCGGAAGAGCCAAGCCCTCCACTCACAGCATCCTGGCTACGCTTAAATTAAAGTCAGAACCCTTCTCATCCATAGTTGGAGAACAGATGACAGGCTGAGGCAGGTGGTCAGCCTCCCGGCTCTGGATGGACATTGCTGAGTTGTGGAGGGCCTGGGGGTCATGAAAGTTCTACTGCACATGGCTTTTGCATCTAAGTGGACTATCTATCTATAATCTATCTTTTGTTTGTTTGTTTTTGTTTTTGTTTTTCTTTGTGTAGCCCTGGCTGTCCTGGAAAACTTTTCTGTAGACTAGAGTGGCTTTGAACTCACAGAGATCCACCTGCCTCTACCTTCTGAGTGCTGGAATTAAAGGCAAAACCACCACTGCTTGGTTTATCTATCTTAAATTGTTTCTAGCTGTTTTTATCTGTCATTCTAGGAAGCATTTTTATAATTAACTAAACTAGTCTCTAACATGACCAAGAGTTTGTCTGACTGCTAATATGTATTTCTTTTTAAAAATTTTTATTTACTATTATATATACAGTGCTCTGCCTGAAAGTACACCTGCAGGCCAGAAGAGGGCATTAGATCACATTATAGATGGTTGTGAGACACCATATAGTTGCTGGGAATTGAGCTCAAGACCTTTGGAAGAGCAGCCAATGCTCTTAGCCTCTGAGCCATCTCTCCAGCCCCTTACTATGTATTTCTTAATTATCCTAAACAGTTGGTATAGCAGTGTTCAAAAGGACTAGAATTTAACATTGCAGTTTTAAGAACTGTAACAAAATATAATCTTAAATCTGTATTAATATACAAAGTTCTATACCAATGTGATATTTTTGGTTTAAAATAGATTCAGTAACCTACCCTTTTACTTGTCATTCCTGTAATCAACCCCTTTAAAACAATAACGAACATCTATGACCCATAGAATGCCCAAAAACCATCTACTTTCTTGGAAATGAGGCATAGTTTTCCTTCCTTCCTTCCTTCCTTCCTTCCTTCCTTCCTTCCTTCCTTCTTTGTTTCTTTCTTTCTTTTGGTTTTTTGAGACACGGTTTCTCTGTGTAGCCTTGGCTGTTCAGGACTTACTTTGTAGACCAACCTGGCCTTGAACTCACAGAGATCTGCCTGCCTCTGCCTCCCAAGTGCTGTGATTACAGGTATGCACCACCACGCCTGGCATGGGGCATAGTTTTCTTAAAATTGCTTCCTGCTGATTTTGGGAAGCAGTTTACACAACATTGAGATTCTCAAAACAAGGATTACAACCAGATATGGGGGGGGGTACAGAAATTGGCATTTGAATTACACAATAACCTTATGTCTACACTGCCTAAAAACAAACAGAACCGGGACAGAAGGCCGGGCGGTGGCCCACGCCTTTAATCCAGCACTCAGGAGGTAGAGGCAGGTGGATCGCTGTGAGTTTGAGGCTAGCCTGGTCTACAGAGTGAGTCCAAGACAGTCAAGGCTACACAGAGAAACCCTGTCTCGAAAAACCAAAAAAGAAAAAAAAATGAAAACAAAAAAAAATTGTGTTTTTCTAAGATAAGTTTTCTTTGTGTAGTCCTGGTTGTAGCACAACTCGCTCTGTAGAGCAGGCGTCTCCAACTCAGAGATCCGCCTGCCTCTGCCTCCCGAGCGCTGGGATTAAAGGCGTGCGTCATCACCACCTGATTAAAATTTTTAAAAAATACAATATGATTTCAGTAGTGATTAAAAACACTGGCTGTTCTTCCAGAGGACTCAGGTTCAATTCCTAGTACCCACATGGCAGCTGAAACTGTAACTCCAATTCCAAGGGATCCAATGCCATCTTCTCCATTGGAACTTTGCCAAACTTGTAGGTAGGCAAATCATATGCATCAAATATAAAGAAGCTAGCCAGTGATGGCATATGTCTCTAATGAGCCAGCATTGGAGAGGAAGAGGTAAGTGGATCGCTGAGTTCTAGAACAGCCAGGGTTACAAAGAGAAACCATGTTTAAAAAAATGTGTGTGTGTTGGGGGACGGTATCATATACTCTTAGGCAATCTTCCTAATAAAATATACATAACATAAAATGTCTTTTTTTTTTTTCCTTCGAGACAGGGTTTCTCTGTGTAGCCTTGGCTGTTCTGGACTTGCTTTGTAGACCAGGCTGGCCTCAAACTCACAACGATCCACCTGCCTCTGCCTCCCGAGTGCTGGGATTAAAGGCGAGTGCCACCATGTCCGGCTTAGAATGGCCTTTTTTTCAAACTTAATCTCAGACCCAGTGACATACTGACTCCCCCGCTCTCTCCCCAGTTCCTAGCGTCAACTAGTAAAAATGCACACCATCTTGCCAGGCATGCATTGTCTCTTCTCTCTTCCTGTGCTGTGGTGTGTGTGTGTGTGTGTGTGTGTGTGCGTGCATGCATTCTAGAGAGCTTACTGCTTGCCATGGTTCCTTAGATTTTTTGGAATGCCGGATGCATGGCCTGACTACCATGGCCATCTGCACTAGGCTTTTCCTTTCAGGGCATTTTGCTGTTTCCCTTGTGTTGGAGATGGAACTTAGGACCTCATGCGTACCTTTGCCAGAGAGCTGCACCATGGTCCAAATTCGAGCCAAGGATCACAGCCCTGGGTCCTGAAGGAAAAGGAGGGAAGAAGTGCCTGTAAGGGCCATGTCTGCGTGTGGATGTGCCAAAGACAAACAGTGCAGGACAGCCCTACCTGAGTGTCTGGTGCACTGAGTGAAGAGGATAAGCCCTCAGAGGCAGATCGCACAGCAGCTTCTGCAGCTTAAGCTTGGTGGTGAAGGCCATAGCAAGGGCCACATTTCCCTCTGTCCTGTATCTGTGGCTTCTGGAGTGAGACAGGCTGGACACAAGATGAGCTGGGTGGGCAGCCCATTCCCATGTGCACACCTTAGATGCTCAGCCAGCTCCAGGATTCAAGCACCTTCTGGGTGAGCGCATGAAGCGGTGCCTTCAGGATGCTTACTGCATGAGACTGCTGTGCAGCTGCTAGGTCTTGTTTCCCCTCTGTCTGCTAGGTTAGGGCTGCCCCTGCCTGGACTGCAGGCTGTGGGTTTTCTTGTAAAGCAGAGAACATACTGTGTGGCTGTTGTAGTAGGGCGCAGATCACAGGCTTACTTCTCATCGTGCAAGACGATGAATTCAAGTTCGGGGCTGGTTTCTCCTGAGGCCTCTCTCTTTGTCTTGTAGATAGCACTGTTCTTCAATATCCCTCTGGGTTGTATGTCTTGACCTTAAATACTGTTATTTCCTGATTGTCACATTCTGGGACTAGGGCTTCAACTAGCAGACTCCAGGGCACAGTCCAGCCCAGCAGGCCTGAGTTAGCTGCTTTCCTGTTAGCTGGCTCAATACCATGATCACTGCAGGGTCTGCTAGTCCGGAGCCATACTCAGGTTTCACCTGCCTCTTGCAGCCTTCTTGACTAGTAAGGGGGCTCGAGATGGACAGCCATGCTCCGTGGGCCTCGGAGTGGCCAGCTTGTCAGCTGTATGCCTCTCTTTTTGTCATGGGGTTTTGCCATAATGTGTATTTGTAGACAAGCAGAATTTAGTTTTTATGGCATAAAAAAAATGACTGTTTCTCTGATGGGTTAGCCATTGTACAGTGACATAGGAGGACACAGGTGACACAGGACAATGAACCTCCCTGTTGCTGAGAAAGTGCCTTTGATTTATGGAATTGGTACTCAGCTGGGTAGGTTTGGGCAGATGGGCTAAAGTGCCATTCTGGAGACCAGCTTGCCCATGAGTACCACAGGATGGGCAGACACAAGGAGGGCCCTCCCTGTCCACACAGAAGACCTTTAGCATGTGGGGGTGTGGTGCAGAGCTCTTTAACTTTTGTCCTGGCTATTTACTGGCTATGTAGTCTAAGATGCACTCCAAGATGACACTGAAGTCTCTTGGGTCCACAGACAGGCATGGGGGTTAGTTTCATCCCCAATATATCCTAGCTCTGTACTGTTTGTGGTTCTGTGCATATTAGGTGGGCAGCAGGCCGCTTGGGCCACAACTTAGCTAATTTTCCCAGCCCACCCCCAGTTTTTGTTGCTTTAATTAGGGTCTTTCCATAAAGTATAGTCACAATGTAGGTTTCCAGCACCTGCAGGTTCCCCACTGGGGGCTGGGAATCCCGGGATGACTCCTTTGGGAATGGCAAGAACCTGTGGCTTCCTTCCTCTACAAGTACTGGGTGTGGGTGTGCAGCAGGCTGGATCCTCAGGTCACAGTACCTGGGTCCTCCCCATCAGCCCCCTTGACTTAGGAAGGCACGGCTGGATCTGAAGCATGGGCCTCATTGGAGAATTTTCCTTCCTGCCCTTCATTCCTGGGCGCAGGGGCAGCCTGTAGGGTCCCAGAAGCTGGGAGCCGGGGAGAGGAAGGACAGCCTGCTTTTGCATCCACCCAGCATCCTGTTCATGTGGCCGTCTGCTTCTCACCTTCCAGTCAGGCTCCACAGATTTGGGAGGTAGGAATGGAGCTGGGAGAATAAGATCATTATTTAGGTTGGGACCTCCACAGATGAGGCGAGGCAGGCCTGGACATAATGCCATTGTTGTGGCCCCTGAGAAACTGCAAATCCTGACTGGGGCCCCTGGATGGGACCCTATGGAGAGCCCAGCTTTTGAATACAAACATCTAGATGAGACTTTGGTTTAGGGTGGACACTGCAGTGCTGGGCTACTAGGTGTAGGAGAATGGGGGGTGGGGCAGGGGAATTGAGACAAACAGACCGCTGTGTGCAGACAGAAGCAGAATGTGAGTTTGTGGCAGGAGCCAGGCTGCCTAGGACCCCTGAGACCTGCTACTAGAGTTAGAACTTTTAAGAGAATAGGTGTAACCTCCAAATTTGTACCCTCCCAAGATTGGAGCCAGTGTTTAATGCAGCCTAAGGCACAAGGCACTGGCTGTGTGCCCTGGGCATGCTGCTGTCCACTGGAACTTTCCGTGTCTTAGTCCTTAAGCATCCCAACTGACAAACACTAGTTATTGAGTATTGAATATTGTGTCTGGTGTGTTTATGAGGCACACTCATGTCTCAGTACACATGTGACAGTTAGAGGGGCAACTTTCTGAGTTCTGGGGATCAAAGAAAGGCTATTAGGCTTGTGTGGCCAGGGTCTTTAACTGAAACGCTCACTGGCTCACTGTTTTGGGGGGAGGGGCTTTTCGAGACAGGGTTTCTTTGTATAGACCAGTCTGGCCTTGAATTCACAGAGATCCACCTGCCATTAAAGGCGCATGCCACCACACCCAGCTCTGGATGGATACCTTTTGAGGTGGGGTTTTGTGTAGGTTTTAAAAAGTTATTTGTGGGGGCTAGAGAAATGGCTCAGTGGTTCGTAACTGATTGCTCTTCCAGAGGAGCCTCATGGCAGCTCACAACTGTCTGTGTAACTCCAGTTCCAGGGGACCTGGCACTCTTACACAGGCATACATGCAGGTAAAACACCAATGCATGTAAATTAAAAATAAATTATTTTTAAAAATGTGTGTGTGTGTGTGTGGGTGGGTGGGTGCCCGGGTGCCCACAGGGATCAGAGGGGGGTATCAGATCTGCAACTGGAGTTGCAAGTGGTGGAGTGCTTACTATGGAGGGTGCTTGGATTTGAATTTTATTCCCCTGATAGAACAGTAAGTGATATTAACCCCAAAAACTAGTATCTGTGCACAGATAAATATTTTGTTTCTGTAGCTTACTGACAATTATTATTTCTACACCAAGAATCTAAGTGCTTCACAGAGAAAAAAAAAAACAAACCAAAACCAAAAAACCAAGACCTAAAACAAACAACAAAAGCCCTCTGCTCATCCATTACATGCTGCAGCATTTTCAGTAACCACAAGAGGGCGCCTCAACAAAAGAAAACAGGACCACATAGATCATCTGCTTCCTTTGAAGATGCACACAAGCATGAGCATACATACTAATACCTGTACTCACATATTTATGCTCACATACAGAAATGTATACACGCACATACAATTCACACTCGTTCTTACAAAACATGGACGCATACATACCTTTTCACACACATGGGCATTTGCATGTACATACATACACATGCACATAACGCACACATGATCACATATATGCTCACACAGAGGCACCCACACCTGTATGCACCTTTGTCCACTGAGATAGCTTGCCTTCCTTCTGGCTTCAGTTTTGAGGAAGTTAGGTGACTTATGACTGACATGAGACTACTTAGCCAACCTTACTGTTAGAACTGAAAGTAGTAGCACATGACAGTAGCAGTGGGCTCTCCAGCACCTTTCTGGATAACCTCAGAAGCCCTGCTGCCTTGGGGAGGAGGTTCCACTTAGGCACACCCCAACCGCCCTCTAGGCATAGACTCAACACACACACACATACACACACAGTGGTTGACAGTGGGAGACTTAGCTCCTCTTTTTATGTGCTCTTACATCTCACCCCTTAGTTTTTTGCTGTATTGATAAACACTTAGCTGTAAGTGCTATACACCTTAGAGATCATAAACTCAAGACATACTCAAACTGAGATTATTTCACACACTTAGGCAGCTGTTTTAGACCCAGTGGCTGCTGGCATGCTGGTCTCTATGTCTGTTAAACATGGTTGTATATCTATCTAGATGCCAGAGCATCAGCGTCAGACTGGGCCCTGCATAAGGAAACTCCTGTGGGTGCCTCACCTCTGGCAGCCTCTTATCTCTCTCCTCTTCAGTACTGGCTCTGTTTATCTCAGCCAGTTTAGTGAGATTTGGAGTTAACTAGGGGGCAGCTCAAATGTCAGATCATTAAACAAAACTGTAAATAGTTATAAGTATGACTACTTGGCCTGGTGTGGTGGTGCACACCTTTAATCCCAGCATTCTGGGAGGCAGAGGCAAGCACATTTCTGTGAGTTTGCAGCCAGTCTGGTCTACAAAAGTAGTCCAGGACAGCCAAGGATACACACAGAGAAATTTGTCTTGGAAAAACAAAACAAACAAATAAACAAATATGCCTTGAAATAAACAAACATATTGTTTTGAAATAAAATACTTTTGTTACCACTTTCAGGGGCACATTAATCAAAAGTGCTAAATGGACGCCACTAGCAGAAGATTGTAACTGTCACAAGAAACGTGGAACTGGAGTCTAAAAGGCCTGACTCAATTACACTAGGGATTTTGCCAAGGGAATGCTTGTGTACTTGACATAAGTCAGAGTTAGGAGCCACTTACAAAGAGGCCAAATGATAGATATGGGACAAAATTGAAAGCCCAAATTTAAAAAGACAACAAGACTCTTCTTTGAACTGAAAGCTCAAACATCAGCTTGACATTCCTTTGTCACACATCATCGGTGGCCATTAATGAGGAAATGGTTACCAACAGTTTAAGAAATTTCCCGAAGCTGTGAACCTCATCTTATTCTGTGGGGACTGATGATCCAGATATAGTCTGCTCTGCTGGCTGCTGTCACTCGCACAAGACATGGGAACACGTCTGTCTTAGTTAGGGTTCTTATTGCTGTGAAGAGACACTATGATCGCAGCACTTCTTTGTTTTTTTAAAAATACTTTTATTGAATGTCTATGATTTACACGTCATGCACCAAAATCCCTCTCCTTCCCCCAGTAAAATAAAACAGACAGACCAAAAGTCTTGTCACAGAAGCTGTAGTGTATCACACAGTACAGCCTTTTGTCCACATATGTTTACTTTCAAATGTTCACTGCTACGAGTCATGGGTCTGGTTGGAGGCCTACACTATCGTTACCTGATCCTCACTGGGACTCCTGTTGGATATCTCGTTGCCGTGTGTCAAGGAGATTCCTAATCTTTGAATCTGCAGGTCCAGCCCCTTCATGTGTTCCAGCAGGTCATACATGGAGTAGATGCTGGGGTGAGGTCCACTCAGAGCCCTGGATCAGGGGGCCCACTCCCTTGTCCTCAGGGCAGGGCCATTTCACCCACCCCCACATCACCAGGGCAGAGCTGTGTCCCCAGGGCAGGGCCCCCGGCTCTCCCACCCCTTTGCCATCAGGGCAGGACCAGCTCACCCATTCCCATGTCATCGGAGCAGGGCCTGCTCTCCTGCTCCGTGTCATCATGGCAGGGCTGGCTCACCCGCTCCCGGCAGCACCTCTTATAAAGGAACGCATTTCATGGGGGGCTGGCTTACAGTTCAGAGGTTCAGTCCTTTGTCATCATGGCGGGAAGCATGGCAGCGTGCAGGCAGACATGGTGCTGGAGGAGGAGCTGAGAGTTCTAGATCTCGATCTGAAGGCAGCCGATGGGGACTTGTGCAACATTGGGTGGAGCTTGAGCGTAGAAGACCTCAAAGCCCACCAAACAGGTTGACTCACTTCCTCCAACAAGGCCACACCTCCTAATAGCGCCACTCCCTGTGGGGCCAAGCATTCAAACCCATGAGTCTTTGGGGGGGGGGCATTTCTATTCAAACCACCACAACGTCTGAAGGGAAAAATGTGAACATTTCCCTTTTCACCATTGTTTTTAATTGAAAATGCTTTACTTTTAGTGTAGAGGGCCTTTTTGGAGCAGGTAGGAAAAAACATGCCCCCAGAGGAGCCTGCTTTCTAGGTGTTTAGTAACACCTAGGCTGGCTGAGACCTTCCTGAGTCAGGCCCCCACCCGCAGGTGACCAGGACTCACACATGGCTACAGAACCTGTGTTGATATCAGGGAACACCCTGTAGCTGCTCATGGTGGAATCAGTGCACGCCTTTCTACAACTCTAAACCCATCCATCCCACTTACACGGCAGAGCCTCCCCAGCTGCAGCTTGTGGTAGCCAGGCTGTGAGAGCTGCAGTCCTGCAGAGGCCCTGCCCAGCTCACATGCCATAATGAAGCCCTGAGCCCAGCAGCACAGGGAAGTGGCAATGTGCTGTGTGCGTGGCACTAGAGGGAAAACTTCCAAGTGGGAGGTGCACTGTAGGCCTCTGCCAGGGCACTGCCTCTACCAGTGAGGTGACAGCGTAGGGTTATGTCCCTTTCTTGTGTAGCAGGATCAAGCTGATGGAGCAGGCCCAGGGCAGCTGGTTGAAGGTCTTGCTTGGGTACATAGAGGTGCCTGGTCCTGGTCCTGGTCCTGGAGAGCAGTTCCTTAGCTCCTTAGTGGCAGGGTCATGCAGAGCACAGAAGCATGCCCACAGCTGCCCCAGTCACAAATGGTTCAGGACACACAGGCCACGACCCCAAGGTCATGGCCAGTGATTTGGGACAAAGTACCATCCCTCCCCACAACGTCTTTCTTTCTTTTTCTTTCTTTCTTTCTTTCTTTCTTTCTTTCTTTCTGGTTTTTCGAGACAGGGTTTCTCTGTGTAGCCTTGACTGTCGTGGACTCACTATGTAGACCAGGCTGGCCTCGAACTCACAGCTATTCGCTTGCCTCTGCCTCCCAAGCGCTGGGATTAAAGGCATGCGCCACCACCGCCTGGTTTGTATTTCTGCTCAAAGGAGCTGCTAAGGTGGGGGCAATCCTGAGGATGAGCAGCTGGAATTCTTCACCTGAGGCCAGCAGGGAAGTCTGGAGAGTGCCCCCTCATCTTTCAGGCTAAGTTGGGGCTGCTGGGAGGTGAGGCTGGTGGCTGGAGCAAGGCAACAGGTGTCTGTGTACTGCAGGGCCTCACCCTGGTGTCGGTCACATCTGCAAACATGATGCATTTACAGCAGGACAATCTGTCCTGTGCTATTTGGGGAGCTGAGTCAGGAAGGGCGACATTGAACTCAACTGTTTTTTGTTGTTGGGGTTTTGTTTGTTTGTTTTGAGACAAGGTCTCTCCATAACCTTGGCTGTACTTGGAACCTACTCTGTAGAACAGGCTGGCCTCAAACTCACAAAGATATGCCTGCCTCTGCCTTCCGTGGGCTGAGAGTAAAGGTGTGTGCCACACCTGGCTGAACTCAGCTTTAACGCACTTACTGATTACTTTTCTGATGACTGTGTGAGAAAGGAGTTCTGAGTCCACAATTCCTACCACTTACGTCAGGCAGCTCAATACAACCTGTAACTCCAGCTCCAAGGGATCTAATGCCCTCTTCTGGCCTCTATGGGCACCTACATGCACATGAGCAAACTTATACTTAGACACACATAAATACACATAATTAAAAACAAACCTTAAAAACAAATAAAATACCACCACAGCAAAAACATTGTTTAGCGACAGAGCTTTGTTTCCTCTTGTCTAGTAACTAAAGCTTGGGCTTTAGGGCATTAAAACGTTATTTATTATTTGCGTGTGTGTGTGTGTGTGTGTGTGTGTGTGTGTGTGTGTGTGTGTGTGTGTGTGTTTGTAGGGTACCTCTAGAAGCCGGAAGAAGGGATCAGATTCACTGAAACTAGAGTTACAGCCAATCTGGGTGCTGAGGTTCTCTGGAAGAGCAATGAGCTCTTTTACCTCTGAACCATCTCTGCAGCCCCATAGAGGACATGGCTGAACACACCATGTCTGATATAAGCATAGTGTTAAGACATGAAGCTGTTTTATTTATTTATTTATTTATTTTGGTTTTTCAAGACAGGGTTTCTCTGTGTAGCCTTGGCTGTTCTGGACTTGCTTTGTAGACCAGGCTGGCCTCGAACTCACAGCAATCTGCCTGCCTCTGCCTCCCGAGTGCTAGGATTACACCACGCCCGGGTCCTGAAGCTGTTTTATGATTGGCCTGCAAAACACTGATGAGTGACAGGTACCCCGTTGGTCTGTCTCTATCTGCAAAGTAGAGAGACAGTGAGTTCAGAAAGTAGAGAAATGAACCCTGTGTGTGGACATATGCATGTGTGTGCATCTGTGAGGCCATGTATCGGCTGCAACCTTAAGATCCATGTGGACAGGTGTAAGGATTGTCCAGCTCTAGCCAGGGTCTACATTGCTTCCAGCTCCTCCTGTCATCACAGAAGGCCAATTAAGAGTTCCTCCTGGAACAGAGGCTGGTGCAAGCTATGAGCCTACTGATACATCAGTGCCCCATTGCTGGCAAACAGGAAGCAATGGAAGCCTGCACTCTCCGTGCTCTCACCTGTGTGGGAGAAGCCTGGAGGCCAGCCCAGAGAAGTTTTAAGTGGTGGGGAGCAATTTCTATTGTTACAATCTCTGGTTTTATTAACATTAATGTTAAGGGAAAGCCATGACTTGATCGATTTGACTGCCATAGACATTTGCCCGTTCTTGAATTCCAGCACATTCTTCCGGGCTCCCCTGAGCCCCCTCCATGTTTTGCATGGTCTTCGGATCCACACAGATCTGCTGAGTACTGGATGTCTCCCTTTCCCACCCCAGAGGATGCTGCTATGACCATAGATCCCTCTGAGGGTGAGTGAACATGCTGGAAATAGAAAGCGCCACCACCACCACCACAGCATTTTATTAGTTTAAAAACATTAAGCTTGCCGGCCGGTGGGGGCCCATGTCTTTAATCTCAGCACCCAGGAGGCAGAGGCAGGTGGATATCTGGGTTTGGGGACAGCCTGGTCTACAGAGTGAATTCCAGGACAGCAAAAGCTACACAGAGAAATGCTCTTTCAAAAAAAAACCAAATAAGTGAATAGATAGATGATAGATAAATAGGTAGGTAGGTAGATAGATAGATAGATAGATAGATGATAGATAGCATTAGGCCAGACAAGATGAGACGGCTCAGTGGATAAAGGTGTTTGCCTTGAAAGTCTGACAACTTGGATTCAAGCCCTGGAAGCCTCCCCCATGGTGGAAGGAGAGAACTGACCCTCGAAAGTTGTTCTATGACCTCCACATATGTACTCACATGAAATAGTAATTAATAAAAAATAAGAAAGTAATGCCTATGGAGTGGGATTCTGGAGGCACACACAAGGTCCCACAGCACAGAGAAGATGAACTATCCACTTTACCTGTAGCAGGACAATGACCTTGGAAGACTTCCTGTTGGGGGTGGCACAGAAGGACTTAGTAAGATGAGTGTGCCCTCCCCCGGTGGGTATGACAGTAACTCTTCCAACCAGGAAGAAGGAAACGTATTGAGACCAGAACTTCCAAACAAATTGTATTCCACTTAACTCATAGTGAACTCAGGGCTTCCTGTTCCCTGCCAAGGTGAGCTTGGACTGGGAACTACGCTTCTGCTTGCTCAGTGGCTTCCTTTTCAGGGGAACACATGTCATAGCACAGTGTTCACATCTATGTCTGTGTGTCGAGCCTGGGGTGCTTTGAAGGTGCCACATGAACTCTGCAGACGACCTGAGTCATCTGAACACCTGCCAAAGGTAAGCGGGATGCCGGTGATGATGTCTGAGAGCGCTGAGCTTGTCTCAGCTGCCTGGAGGCCACCGTTGTGTTGTGGAGGGTTGGGCTTTCTAGAGAACTATGTGAGTGTGTTGCTGTATTTCTACCCTTGGCTCCATCAAGAGGAGACCACATGATGGCTTGCTGTGACAAAAATCCTTTCTCTCTTTCTTTCTTTCTTTCTTTCTTTCTTTCTTTCTTTCTTTCTTTCTTTCTTTATTGAGGCAGTTTCTCTGTGTTGCCTTGACTGTCCTGGAATTCAAGGACCATTTCTAAGGATGAAAAAAAAAAAAAAAAAAAAAAAAGAAGAAGAAGAAGAAGCTTTGGGAAGCAAGGCTTCAAAGCCTGAGGGATGGCTATTCTGAGGACCCGAGTTTGAGTCATAGCACCCACATGGCAAGGGTCACATTCTCTACTGACCGCGGGAAGGGACACTCAGGAGCCTGAAGACAGCCTCTTCTGTAGCCCACCCCACTGAAGCTGCCAACTGAGAGCCACAAGGGAGCAGAGGACACCAGCCTGAGGACATAAGACAGATGCTGTGGACTCAACAGGTCCGTGCAGTTGATTCTTGAGTGAAAAGCGGTCATTCTGAAAGCCCCACACTGTGGCACCGTAACGGTCAGTGCAAAAAACATAGCTCTCTCCTTAAAGGGAGTAAGAAATAGTTGTTTTCTGTAGCCATTTTGAGTGACTGTGCACTGATTTAGGTTATTTCAAGTTCCGTGTTCCGCTTCGACTTCTGTCATAGCTCGAACTGAGCCACGGTGAGAGCATTTGGAGTCAGAAAACAGCAAATGTCACAGGTCAGATTTTTTTTTTTTCCTCACTGAGAGCTGACTATTAAACATCTGTCAGTAACCCACTAAAACTTCCTAAGACTAACTTTATTTTCATGGGCAAACACATCTGAGATTTAGAGTCTAATATGCGGACCCTAAAGTCTGGAAGTGACATTGATTAAAAGCCTGGACTTGATAGTACGTGTTTGACCTATGACCTTCCTATCGCTGTTGTGACAGTTACAAACTGACTTTAAAATGATATAAATTGAATTTCCTCAGGTTTCTTTCACCTTTTTGTTTTAGACAGGGTCTCTCATTGGTCTGGGACTTCCTCCCTCCCCTTTTTGTTCAGTCACAGTGAGTGTCCCCTGGCCCACTTTTCTCCTCAAATTAGGCAGTGCCATTACTGTAGCTCTCTCTGAGTTGATGAGCAAGGCGGCTGTGGCCTTATAGTGCCCTACTCCATCTTTTGCCCCAAAGCTGTGAGTGCAGTCCCACCCCTATGCCCACATTTAAGACCATCTTGAACTGCATTGTGATTCGTGGCACGGTAGACTAGGTCATATGACAAGCGCCCCACCACCACCATGCCACCCAACAGGTATGGGATTCCCTTTGTTTATCTGGAAATGAAGGGACAGTGTCTCCCTTCAGGACCCTGTCATGCTATCAGTGGTGACTGTCTCTCCTAATGTAGCTCCTAGCTACATCCACACACAGACTTTTAGGAAGTACCATGATAGCCTAAGCAAAGGATGAAGACCAGCGTGTAGGGACATCTCACTTGAAGGCACATGAATAAAGAGGAAGAGCTTTGCATCACTGAGCAAAGGTGTGCTGAGTCCTGTTCAGAAGGTCATGGCCTTTTGTTTTGTTTTGTTTTTTCGAGACAGGGTTTCTCTGCCTAGCGTTGGCTGTCCTGGAGCTCACTCTGTAGACCCACAGAGATCCACCTGCCTCCGCCTCCCTGAGCACTGGGGATTAAAGGCGTACACCACCACCATCCGGCTGGGCATGATCCTTTAAAATTAGGGGCAGCCATTCAGAATGTGTGGAGCGGGAGCCTGGGCAGTCGGGCAAAGCTGACATAGACACTTTCAGATCACGTCTTTGCTTTTTTTTTTTTTTTCCTAATCTGTCAATATCTTACTTATTGTTGGAGGCTTCAGTGCCTTCTGAGAGAATCCATGGAAACCTCAGACCATGTGTTCCTCTTATCCAACCCTTCTTGGCTCTCTTTGGCCTGTATACTGGAGGTCCCTGCTCAACTCCAAAGTCCAGAAGTCAGGGTTCCTGTTGCCTCAGGCTTAGCTAGCAGCAAGAGTCCACCGTCATGAGTGAGTGGGCCAGGATAGGCACACTATCTTCCCTCAGGTCAGGAAAGGATGATGTCTTATTCCTGTTCCATCCCTTACTCCAGTGGACCTTGCCTTTCCTAGGGGGTGTGGAGGGCTAGAGAATATTCTCGTAAGCTTTGTTAATGCTCTAGCAAAGGCCCCTCAGACATCCTGGTGGTGGGAACATTTCTCTGGAAGCTTTGCTGGGAAATCCAGAAAATGTTCTAGCAGGCATGCCTAGCTAACCTGGGGGAATTAAAGGAATGTCTGCCCCCAAGTCCTGAGTGCTGCTTTTTCTCTTCCTCAGAAAAAGTTAAGAAGCAGTTATCAGCGCTATGCCAAGCATTTATCCCCTGCACAGCTGGGGCCAATTCGCCATGTATTATCTCAGTAGCGGGGGTGGGAGGAGGTGGGGGTGGGGGGGTCCCGTTCCCCTCCCCCGTTGCTGTCCTGGGTTAAGCTGGAGCCCTTTCCCTGTCAGAAGGCACAGTGGGAAGCCTTGTCAATAGAGGATGTTAGGGGGCCCTAGAGGAAGACAGGGCTTCTGCACCCCCCCCCACCCCCACCCCGGGTATGCTCCTCTTCCTGGCTCTGACCCAGCCAGTTTCCTACAACATAGGGATGTGGCTCAGTTGACACAAATCCCATCACCATCACTGAATAATCAGGGCAGGTGGCCACACCTGTAATCCCGGCATGTGGGAGGTAAAGGCAGGAAGATGAGACGTTCAAGGTCATCCTTGGCTTCGTAGACCAGCTTGGGAAACATGTGCCCATGTTATTTATTTATTTATTTATTTATTTATTTATTTATTTATTTATTAAAAATTTGCTACTTGAGACAGGGTCTCTTTATGTAGCCCTGGCTGTCCTATAAACTTGCTATGTAGTTCAGGCTGTCCGGGAACTCATGGAGATCTATCTGTGTCTCCCTTCCAAGTGCTGGGATTAAAGATGTGTACCACCATACACAGCAGAGACCCTATTTTTAAAAAATTTATTTATTATTTATACATATTCTGCTCGCATGTGTGCCTGCATGCCAGAAGAGGGCACTAGATCTCATTGTAGATGGTTGTAAGCCACCATGTGGTTGCTGGGAATTGAACTCAGGACCTTTGGAAGAACAGACAGTGTTATTAACCTCTGGACCATCTCTCCAGCCCCTCTGAGACCCTATTTTTAAAATCTAAACTCATATATTAAGGTAGAGGTGGTGGGGCATGTGGTAGTCCTAGAATCTGGGACTTGGAGACTGAAGGTCAGAGGTTCTTGGCCAGCCTTGACCAAACAATAAATTCCAGCCTGCGCTATATGAGACCCTGTTTCAAAAACAAACAAACAAACAAACAACAACAACAACCACAGGAACTAGGGAGATGGCTCAGTGTATAAGAACTCTGGTTTTTGAGACAGAGTTTCTCTGTGTAACAGACCCCTGGCTCTCCTAGACTTTGTTTGTAGACCAGGCTAGCTTTGAACTCACAGAGATCTGACTGCCTCTGCCCTTCTGCCTCCCAGGTGCTGGGATTAATGTCCTACCACCCTCAACTCACTTGTATCCCTTTTTTTGTTTGTTTGTTTTTTGGTTTTCAAGATAGGGTTTCTCTATGTAATAGCCCTGGCTGTCGTGGACTCTCTTTATTACCAGGCTGGCCTCCCTGTTTCACTTGCAGCTCTTAAAGAGAACTTAAGTTCAGTTTCCAGCACCCACATGACCTCTATGAGACACTGTAAAACACAGCATAAAATGGATTTATTTACAGCTTTGATCAAAATTGGAGAGCCATTCTCTGCCTGTCTCCTCCCTCAGGACAATGTTACAATCTGTAGATGGGATGGAGCAGAAGCTTGGAAACACACATGTAAATTCAACTGTGAGTCCCTGCAACTTGAACTAGGAGACAAATAATAAAGTCACAGCCAGGCATTGTGGCGCACGCCTTTAACCCAGGACTCGGGAGGCAGAGGCAGTTGGATCTCTGTGAGTTTGAGCCCAGCCTGGTCTACAAAGAGAGTTCCAGGACAGCCAGGGCTGTTACACAGAGAAATCCTGTTTCAAAAAAACCCAAAAAAATCCCAAGTGTCACCCTTTGGGTTCCTGTTGCATCTCCTAGGGCCAGAGGAAAGGGCCCCTGAGAGGTGTCTCTGTCCGTGGCATATTTCCTGTCTGAAGTTGGCACTGAAAAATAACAATTTTTGTTTATTTGTTTGTTTGTTTTCTCGAGTCAGGGTTTCACTGTGTAACCTTGGCTGTCCTGGACTGGCTTTGTAGACCAGGCTGACCTTTGAACTGCAAGGATTTTGAATACATATTATAAGAATTATTATGGGGCCGTGATGATTGTCTTCCTTTGGGTCTTAGTGCTGTGACGAGACACCATGACCACAGGGACTCATAGAGGAGAACATGTAATTGGGGCTGGCTTACAGTTCAGAGGCTCAGTCCACTATCATCATGGAAGTGTGGTAAAGGCCAGGCAGACATGGTACTGGAGGACCTGAGAGGTCTACATCTTAATCCAAAGGCAGCAGAAGGGGGCTATGTGCAACACTGGGCAGAGTTTGAGCATAGAAGACCTCAAAGCCCACCCCGACAGTGACACACTTGCTCCAACAAGGCCACAATAGTGTCACTCTCCATGGGCCAAGCATTCACACACATGAGTCTATGGGGGCCATACCTATTCAAACCACCACAACAAGTATGTTGTGTACAGTTCTAAAACTGTAAGCCAGTGCCAGTTAAGCATTTTCCTTTATAAGAATTGGTGCTGTCATGGTGTCTCTTCACAGTAATAAAATCCAATCTAAGACAGCAAACAAACAAAACCAAACCTCACTGTAGAGGGGGCCTCCATTCACATCGTATGAAGGCGTATCTCTGTATACTTGACTGTTAGTTGCTGAGCTGACAGCTAAATGCTAACAGATTCTGATATTGTCGTTGCTGTTGAGAAATCTCCTGTCTCAACGTTGTGTAAAGTACTCCCCAATTATCTCAGGTTAATAAAGAAGTTGAAGAGCCTATGTCTGGGCAGAGGAGACTGTAGGCAGGACTTCCTTGTCTGGGGGTACCAGGTAGAGAGCATGAGGAGTCACCATGAGGACCAAGATGGAGCAGGAGTGGCCAGGGCAAGGCTCAATGGCGAGCAGCATGGGGCACACGGCTGGGAAGTAGCCAGGTTAGTACAGATGGGTTAGAATAGACCAATACTTGACCAGCTGTAATGGTCTAAGCTTATTAATCAACGTAATAGGTCTTTTAGTATTTGGGAGCTTTAGAGCAGGCATAGAAAAAAATCTTTAATTCAACACTCAACTTTGTTTTTTTGTATTGTTACTTTTTATTCAAAACCCCACAACTTTTATCTTCCTTTTCCAGTCCTAAAGAATTAGTTCTTTGGATGTTCTCATTCCAGCCTGGTTGAGTAACAGGAATCGAGTGACTAAATAACAGATTGTCTCAGCAAGGGAGAAAAAAAAAAAGCCAGATAGGGAGCCAAAACTTCCAAACAAATGAACACATACATACATACATTAAATTACATGTCAGTATAAAGGAGATATGCTAACTATGTCTCACATTTATAAATAAATAAACTTGAGTATGCAGGCCTAAATAGGTGAGTCCATCAGTTAAAATAAAAAAAACCAACAACAAAGCCTCAAGCCCGAAGAGTCATGTGGGTATCACAGCCAGACACTTCTAAAAGACAGTTGCATCCTGCAGAGCTTATCATGATTTCTCCAGGGAGCTCCAAAGTAGAATCCGGGTTTCTCCTTCCTATGCCAAATGTAAGGGTCTGAAAATCACTGAAGGAAGACCCCAGACTCAAATAGTATGTAAAGCCAAAGAGCATTTATTCTACAGAAACAGCCTGCATGTAGGGGGTCAACCATCCATACAAAATGTCAGAGACCTGAGGGGGAACTTGAGGCTCTTTTAAAGGCTTCTAGGGGAACCCTATCTGTGGCTACATGACTCTCCCTGGGTTTGGCCGGTGCTCGCGGAGGCTACGTGATTCTAGCCATGGGCCCTTCAGCAATGTCCAATCCTCTCACCAATCACAGAGAACTCTCCAAACCTGTCAGAATCCCGTGCCCTGGATGCAGTGGATTGGCAGGAACACCACAGAGCACAAGTAATCCAAATGTTCTCTTCAGATAGTTCAAACAGAACAAACAAATTGGCTCAACAGAGCATCCCCAAATTGGCTCACAGGAATGTTCAAATTGGCTCATGAGAAAACACACACACACACACACACACACACACACACACACACACACACAGAGAGAGAGAGAGAGAGAGAGAGAGAGAGAGAGAGAGAGAGAGAGAGAGGAGGTTGGCATGCTCCACTACTGACAAGACAGATACCCTAGAAACAGACTTCAGGCTTCTAGAACATTCATCCTCCCCAGCCTCCATTTTATCACAAACTGCCAAGGACCATCTGTGTTGGCTCAACGAGAAAGAAGGAAAGTCCCCAAATGAAACTAGATTTCAAAGCTTCTGGGATGACTTCCATTCTCCCCTTCTGCTCAGGGACAGTGACAACCCTGTGGTTGTATCCAGACCAGTGGTGTTCCTTAATGGGTGACACAGTTTGTTACCAGAGTTCCTGGTCCCAAAGGCCTGGTCCTGTGTCCAGTCACTCAGCTGTGAAAACAGAAATCAGCATAGAACACACAAAGCAGAGAAATGCTTTATTTACAGCTTGGATCCGAACTGGGGAGAGAGCCATGGCTTAGCTCGCCTCTGCCTTCTCCACAGCAGTGTGTGCGGGATGGCTGGATGGCAGGAAGCCGGGGATCCAGCTGTGGCTCCCCGTGGGCTGAGCTGGGAAATAAGTCACAACATCACTCTTCTGGCTCTTTGAAGGCCTTGTTGCATCTTCCTGGCTGCGGGAGTTGGGGCCTAGGGAGGGAAAGGGGCAAGATCCTGTCTCTACTAAGGATCTTGTTTCCTGTGGTAGCCACAAAGAGGATGTTTTAAAAGTTTTTTTTTTTTTTAAACATCCCTTAATTTGGAGGGAACAGCATCGTGCTGCTTCAGCCTGTGCTGGCCAGTGGCACGAGAGCACGCAGGGGTCTAGCCTAGACAGCATGCCTTTGGGTGGCTTTTCGTGCAGTTCTGCTGGCACATGCAGCTGGCATCGGAAGCTCCCCCACCAGTTCTTGGGCCACCCCGACATCCTGTCCAACAGAGGTTCCCTGCCAAGTTGCCTTCTTCCAGTGAGTGATTGCCTCTCTAAGCTGCTCCCTAGGATGCTGTTCTTTTCTGGGGGAGCGAGTTGCGAGTGCGGGGGTGTAATAGGGGGCGGTGCTGGGAAACCAGAGCCAGATGCATGTGCTCTGTCACTGAGGGGCATCTCCCTGTTCTTCTGTTCTTTGGAGTCCTGTTACCAGCTGTCCCTCTTCCTATTAAGTCTTCCATATTTCAGATTGCTTGGTAGTTCCTGAAGGACATGTCCTGCACTACCTCCAGGATGCTACAAGGAAGAGTCTACTGTATTTTCTTATACTTTGGCTGTGAGACTACCTGAGCCATCTCTACAGCCCTACTGCATTTTCTTTATGTCAGATCAATGCCTCTTTAAAAAACTTTAATTAAAAAAAATAATTTATTTTATTTTGCCTGCATGTATATACGTATACCACATGCTTACCTGGTGTCCAAGGCAGTCAGGACAAGAATCAAATCCCTTGGAACTGGAGTTGCAGACAGTTGTTAGCTGCCATATGGGTGCTAGGGATTGAACCCTGGTCCTCTGGAAGAGCAGTGGCAGGATCTCTTATCCACTGAGCTATCTTTCCAGCCCCCAGATCAACACCTCTTTTAGTGACCACTGGGTCAGAACAAAATTAACTCAGGCGATGGAGATATATTTGTTTGTAAGGCTGCCAAAACAAAACAGCACAGATCAGGTAGAGTAAGAAATGCACATTTGTTTTTGTACAGTCTGAGGAATAGAAGTCCAAAGTCAAGGGTGTACTTTCATCTTCGTGTCCTCATAGTGTCCTCTCTCTGTGTGCCTGTGCCCAAATTTCCTCTTCTCCAAAGGATAAGTCATATTGCATCAGGCCTACTCTCCTCACCTCATTGCAATTCAACCTCCCAATATAGTTGCCTTCTGAGGTACTGATGATGCTTTAGCTACAATGCATGGGGACCCCATAACAAAAGAAATTTAAAGAAAGGTACTATTGGAACTGGACAGATGGCTTAGTGGTTAAGAGCACTAGCTGTTCTTCCATAGGACCCAGCACTCACATAGAGGCTCACAACTGTCTGTAACTCCAGTTCCAAGGAATCTGATTCCCTCACATTGACATACATGCAAGCAAAACACCAAATGCACATTAAAAAAAATAGTAAAAAAAAAGAAAGGTGTTATTGTGCTCTGTGCCCTCTGAAAACACTTAGTCAATTTGCCTACACCTTCCAGGAGGCCTGAGCTGGCCCAGCGGGGAGGAGAGGAGAGAAGATTTTGGAGCCTTTGGTACAGTTTTAAGGACGACAGACCTGAACAAAGATAACACTTGAACAAGGGAGACTTCTGGGAACCCAGAGGGTGTGAGACTGGCTGGATGCTGAGCCGGCCAGTGAGGAGTTGGGCCGGCCATGATGGAGGGGAGCTGCTAAGTGGCTTGGCAGTGGAGCAGTGGTGCCTGAGGGTGGAATTTGAATGCCAATGGTCCCATAGGCTCGTATATTTGAATACTTGGTCTTCAGTTGGTAGACCACCTTGAGAAGGATTAGGAGGTGTGGCCCTGATGGAGGAAGTGTGTCACTGGGACTGGGCTTTTGAGGTTTTTTCCAAAGCCATTCTTAGTGTGCCTCTCTTTTTCAGTCTCTTGCTTGCAGATCAATACGTGAGCTCTTAGCTGTTTTTTCACTCCACTCTAGCCCTCTGAAACCATATATCAAATTAAACACTTAAAAAAAAAATAAACTGCCTTGGTCATAGTGTTTTACTGCAGCAATAGAACCATATCTAAGGCAGAAGTCTGGGACATGATGAAACCAAATATGCGAATACATACCAGCAAATGGGTTGCAGAAATTACCACCTACTAGCCCAGGGCCTATTAAACTTTGTTTGCTTGTAATTCATTTCATCTGAGAAATATTTATTTATTTATTTATTTGTTTGTTTGTTTATTTTGTAGAGACCAAACCAATGCCATTTTGTGTTCAGGGCCCGAGAACATGATGCACCCCCCCCTCCCCACCCCCCAGAGTTTTCAGGGAGAGCCACAAACGTGGGCCAACCAATCAGAGCTACAGGTCACAGTGATCAGAACAAACGAAAAAAATCTCCCCCTGCAGTCTGGCTTTGGTCCCCTCACTTAGCCCTGGTCCCCCCCAGCCAATCAGCTTAAAGGGCAACATTTCTGTACCTTCTGTACCCCTCTGATCTATCATGTAACAGCAAGGCTTAGAAATGGCTTGCCCTCCCCTTCCCCCCTGCTGTGTTTTCCTTTAAAAACCGTGTTCTCCTAGCACTGAGGGCCACCATTTTCCCTCCTCATGAGGGGGATGGCGGTCCAGGCTCTGAGCTTGACTAATAAATGAGACCCTGTGCGATTTGCATCTGACTGATTCCTGGTGGTCTTTGAGGGTTTCAGGACTTGGGCACTGTATTTCATCCATTGGCTGGGAATCCCAGACCTCCAGTACCCCCACGTCCAAGGCTGGCTGGTAAGTGTCTGAGCGCTCCTGTCCTGCCATTGTTTTGTTCTGTTCGCTTTCCTTGTTCCTTGTTACATGTTACTTTCATTCTCAGGTGTCCTCTGGTGACTCAGTATCTGAACAGCCAGCGGTGGCCAAGTGGACAAGCTAGAGGGTTACCGCTTTGCGGGGGAGGGTGCTCAGAAGACGTTCCAGTCCCCTGTGGGGGAGACAAGAGTCTCCACCTGGAGGTTGCTAACCCGGCTTGTGAGAGGGTGCGTTTCTGTCTGCCTAGCCGCTTCTCTTGGCAACCAGCTTTTAGCTTTTTTTCTCGGTAACCTGGCTGTGCGAGAGGGTGTATTTCCGAGCTGTCTGGCCGGTTTACCTGGCAGCCAGCTCTTAGCTTTTTTTTCCTCTGTAATCCACCTCTGTAATCTGCATTTCTGCGCCACTTGGCCAGCTCTCAGTTTTTTGTTTTTGTTTTTGTTTTTTTTTCCCTTTTTCTTTTCTTGGTAGCAGCTCATCTTTCTGCTTGCTACCTGGCTTATGGCAGCTAATCCAGTTTTTTCTCTTAGCAGCGAACTAAATGTGTCTGTGTGTACTGTGTGTATTTGTACTCTGTCTATTCTGTGTTTGGTTCTTTTTTTTTTGGTTTTTCGAGACAGGGTCCCTCTGTGGCTGTCCTGGACTCATTTTGTAGACCAGGCTGGCCTTGAACTCACAGTGATCCACCCGCCTCTGCCTCCCGAGTGCTGGGATTAAAGGCGTGTGCCACCACGCCCGGCTCTGTGTTTGGTTCTTGTTGAGACTTTAACTGACGAAATGAGACAGATGACTTCTAGCCACCTGGGCTTAGTTCTGCTACACTTTAAGAAAGTTAGAGCCAGAACACACAATTTGTCAGTGGACATTAGGAAAAAACAAAAAAAGACAACTTTTTGTTCAACAAAATGGCCCTTGTTCAACCTCAGGTTTGTCTGGGAGACTAAGTGGGTCCCTTTCGAAGTGTGGTGAAATGCCAACATCTCATTACCTGTGTGCACCAGGAAGTCTGATTTGTGCTTTGTTTTCTTGTTTTTGCGTGGCTCTTGTGACTAAAAAATCTTCTGTAAGACATCCAGAACAGGTCTGGTTTTTTTTTGTTTTTGTTTTTGTTTTTTTTAAATCTAGGCAGATGGAACACATTGGCACAGGAGACAACTTCCTGAACAGAACACCAACAGCCCAGGCCTTAAGGTCAACAATTAATAAATGGGACCTCATGAGGCTGAGAAGCTTCTGTAAGGCAGGAGACACTGTCAAAAGAACAAAGCGACAGCCTACAGACTGGGAAATGATCTTCACCAACCCTGCATCTGACAAAGGTCTAATATCCAAACTTTATAAAGAACCCAAGAAATTAAACACCACCAAACCAAGTAATCCAATTGAGAAATGGGCCTCAGATTAAACAGAGAATTCTCAACAGAGGAATATCAAATGGCTGAGACACACGTAAAGAAATGATCAACATCTCTAGTCACCAGAGAAATGCAAATCAAAACAACTTTGAGATTCCATCTTACACCCATCAGAATGGCTAAAATCAAACACTCAAGTGATAATACATGCTGGTGAAGATGTGGAGAAAGAGGAACACTCCTTCATTGCTGGTGGGAATGCAGACTAGTGCAGCCACTTTGGAAATCTGTCTGGCGCTATCTCAGAAAACTGGGAATAGGGCTTCCTCAAGACCCAGCTATTCCACTCCTTGGAATATACCCAGAAGATGCTCCAGCATACAACAGGGACATACGCTCAACCATATTCATAGCAACCTTATTCATAATAGCCAGAACATGGAAACAGCCTAAGTGTTCCTCAGTAGAAGAATGAATAAAGAAATTGTGGTACATATATACTATGGAATACTACTCAGCTATTAAAAACAAGGAATTTCCAAAATTTGTGGACAACTGGATTGAACTAGAAATGATCATAATGAGTGAGCTAACCCAGAAGCAGAGAGACTCAAATGGTATATATTCACTTATATCTGGACACTAGCCCAAGGGGCAGGTCCCGTGAAAGTCTTCACTTACCAGGAAAGTGGGACAGAGGGGAGGACATCCTATTGAGACTCTAGGTGAGAAAAATATAGGGAAATAGATGGATCCAGAGGGTCCTAGAAACCTACAAGAGGAACATTATGATGGGTGGATCTGAGCCCAGGGGTTCTGCTTGAGCTAAGGCACCAACCAAGGACAAAACGTGCAATCATCATCAAACTCCAACCCAGATCTAGCCAAGGGACAGAACATTCTCCACAGTTAAATGGAGACTGGGGACTGACTTCCACACGAACTCTGGTGCCCCATATTTGGCCATGTCCCCTTGTTGAGGAGGCCCAATGGCACTCGGAGGAAGGATAGCAGACTACCAAGAAGAGACTTGATACCCTAACACCATATTCATGGGGAGGAGGTCCCCCTCAGCCACAGTCATAGGGAAGGGGGATTGGGGTGAAAGTGGGAGGGAGGGAGGAATGGGAGGATGCATGGGATGGGATAGAAAATGAGATGTAAGATGATTTAGTTTATTTTTCAATAAAAATGTGTTTTAAAAAAACAAATGTAAAAATAAATAAATAAATAAATCTAGGCAGAACCCAGTTACAGGATATGCTGCTTCTGGTTTGGTTTCTGACAGAACATGACAGAGCCCACTGGCTCTCGGGACAGTCCGCCGTTCTGAATTTTGGTTCTTTTCTCTCGCTATAGTGATACATTTCTAGTTGTGTGGTCCTTTTGTGTTTCTGTTTGCCTGTAACCATCTCAGTTCTAGAAATGGGCCAGGTCTCAGCTGCCATTTTGGCCAAGGCTTTCCACTACCTGCTAAAAAAAAGTGGCAGCTTAAGCCTGGTGCCTCCCACTTCCTGCTTAAACACTCTGAGTCCTGGGTGGAGGAGCCTGTCCCAAACATGAAAGGCCCTCTGGGGGACCCCACCCCCGCCACAAGAATATGGGGGCTATTTGATCCATTGCTGGTTCAAAACACCTAAGCAGTCAGCCAGCAGTGACCTGCCCTCCTCCCCACCTGCTTGTGGTGGGGCCTCTGGGTGTCTGCTGTTGGTAAAAGCTCTTTCAAGCTTGCAGTCTAGTAACAAGCCTGGCCCCCCAAGCATAGTGTATTAGTCACCTGATCCGTAACACTGCTAAAGAGCCCAGCTCCTGCCTGTATCTATCGGATTTAGCAGGTGACAAGGTACTTTTCCCTTAACATTGTAGCTGCTAAATAAAGGGTTTTTTTTTTACCCCCTGTCTATCTTAAATGTATTAATATATGTGGCCACAATATGTTTAATTCAACTTGTTTTATTTAAATGTATAAATTTTTTGTGTTCTGTACACTTTGGTTAACTAAAACTTGTAATTTAAAGTTAGAGCCATTCTAAACAACAAGTAACGTAAGCCAACAGGTCGCCAAAAGTACTTTTTTTGTTTTTTGTTTTTTTTTTTGAGACAGGATTTCTCTGTATAGCCTTGGCTGTCCTGGACTCGCTTTTTAGACCAGGCTGGCCTCGAACTCACAGTGATCCACCAGCCTCTGCCTCCTGAGTGCTGGGATTAAAGGCGTGCGCCACCGTGCCTGGCTTAATGCAGCCCCCTTATACTCCTTCATAACCAATGGGCTTTTGTTTTTTGGACTTTTTGAGACAAGGTTTCTCTGTGTAGCCTTGGCTGTCCTGGACTCACTTTGTAGGCCAGGCTGGCCTCGAACTCACAAGAGATCCACCTGCCTCTGCCTCCCAAGTGCTGGGATTACAGGTGTACGCCATCACACCTGACTCCATCTCTGTCATTTTAATTGATACATAAATTCATCTAGGTTTTACAATTTATCCTTCTCAGGTCTCTGATTACATTGGTGACTAAGCTAATGGTTGCCTGACAGATAAAAGACAATTAGATCTGCTGTTAATAAAAAATAAATCTGCCCAATCTGTATATCAAATCTAGATAAAAAAAAAAGTTCATACTTTTACTGGGTTTCTAAGAAATAAGCCTACTCCAGCTGTCTTATAGATACAATCTTAATTTCTGTCTCTAGTTTGTATTTGTCTCAGCAGATTTTCATCTGGCTAACAGATTCCATCCAGAGCTGCTGGGAGCTGAACCTGCTAGAAACTGGTATAAGCCATCCTACAGAGATGACTACCCCCTGTCTCTTCAACTGGATCAGCTAAACGGAAGTGCCCCATTAGCCTTTGACTAGCTTTTCAGTCTTTCTAGGCCCTGATAATAAAACAGTGCCCCTAATATCAACAGAAAAAGTAAAAAAAAAAAAAAAAGACTGCCCGTTTCCCCACATTACCGGTGGAGATGCTAAGTCAAGGGCAACGCTCTGGAATGAGAGACAAATGGCTGGGGGAAAAAAGGCTCTTAGTTCTGTTTAAACCAGTCAGGTTTTGTGTCCCCCTTATATCAAAGGTTGGGTGCCATCTAGCTAACCATGAGGGTGCAGTACCTGGCCCTACAACAGGCCGACTCAGAGAAATAAATTTCAGGAAGACACCCCCCCCGGCCCCGCCCCCTCTGCCCCAGAGTTTTCAAGGATAGCCACAAATGCACAGCTAGCAACTGTTTCTAAGAGCTTGCACCCTGGGCCAATCAATCAGAGCTACAGGCCACTGTGACTAGAACAAACAAAAAATTGCCCCATGCGGTCTGGCCCTGGTCCCTTTGCTTAGCCCTGGTCACCCAGCCGATCAGCTTAAAGGGCAACATTTCTGTACCCCCTCTGACCTATCATGTAACAGCAAGGCTTAGTAATGGCCTAGAAACCCCCCCCTACAGTTTTTTTCTTAAAAAACCCTGCTCCCTTAGCACTAGGGGCCACCATCTTCCCTCCTCATGAGGGGGCTGATGGTCCAGGCTCTGAGCTTGACTAATAAATGAGACCCTATGTGATATGCATCTGACTGATTCTTGGTGGTCTTTGGGGGTTTCATGACTTGAACATTACAATTTATTCTTTGTAACTAAGAGCCATTTTGGAGACATTTTGAGAGCCATATAGTAGACAGACTGACAACCACAAAGGAGACAGACTGAGAGTCACACAGGAGACAGACTGAGAGTCACACAGGAGACAGACTGAGAGTCTCATACACACAGGAGACAGACTGAAAGTCACACAGGAGACAGACTGAGAGTCACACACACAGGAGACAGACTGAAAGTCACCAGGAGACAGACTGACAACCACAGACTGATAATCATAACACTCATCTTTCCTGACAATAAGAAAAGAACACCATTAGATTATTTTACTGTACTCACTAAACAGTCTAGTTTATCTGTATTATAACTCTTTTATACAAGAATTAAAAATTAAAGCCTAAGGATGAATAAGAGAATGTCAGAGTCATCATGGATTCTTAGTAAACACAACAGAAAAAAAAAAAAAAAAAGAAAGACGATGTGCATCATGGTAGGACCATGTGCACACCCAGTGGTGAAATTTTACTTCAAAATGTGTAATAGTCTGGGCATTTGGCTTAGGAGTATAGTGCTTTCATGGCATGTGCCAGGCCCTGAATTACATTCCTGTCAACACACACACACACACACACACACACACACACACACACACACACCACCATCAGTGCTGCAGAGGATACATGTAATAAAATCTACACACCATACTGCTTCTGCTAAGCACATGATGGGAGTTCTCGGACTTCTAGTGAAACATTATGTAAACATCATAACCTTATAATTCTTAGAA
Organism: Acomys minous; assembly: GCF_964271855.1. Classification (NCBI taxonomy): domain Eukaryota; kingdom Metazoa; phylum Chordata; class Mammalia; order Rodentia; family Muridae; genus Acomys; species Acomys minous. The sequence continues at coordinate 43,656,944 of NC_140487.1, forward strand.
TGTATGATATCTTCATGTCGCAAAAGCCATAGCTTATGTTGATTATAGAAATAGGCTTATATAGAATATAAACATCAACTCCAAATAATAGTGTGTTTTATTTAGGAGGCGAACATTAGAACTTAGTAATCACAGATGAAGAATTACAGCATCTACCCACTTATACACGGGACACAGGTACTGAAAGCCCCAAGGAGAAGGCCAACTGGAGAGGGATGAATCCTTTGTATTGGTTTTCCTAATGTACGTGTCTTTGAAGTTTCATTTATAAACTAGGGTCAGAGGTTAGCAATAACAGTGCTGGACAGATGGTTCGGTGGCTGAAAGCACTGGCTGCTCCTCCAGAGGACCCAGACTCAATTCCCAGCACCCATGTGGCAGCTCACAACCATCTGTAACTCCAGTTCAAGGACTCTAATGCTGTCTCCTGCCTCTGAGAGCGCCAGGCTTGTGTTTGGGGCAGAGAGGTACATGCAGGCAAAAGACACATATACACACAATTTTAAAAAGTAATAATAAAAAAAATTAATTATGAAGATGGGAGCTGTTACATCCCTGGCTTTTTTTTTTTCATTTAATGTTTTCAGACCAGTTGCGTGTGCACCCTGAAATGCTGCGTAATGAATGGTTTAGAAGATCGTTTTGCGTAAAACAGGAAAGTTTTAAAGTTGTCAGGGTTACTTCTCCTATGTAAACTTTTAAAGCAAGTAACAGCTATTATTCAGTTGTTTCTTTCTCATATGTACACACGTGGGTAGAGTGGCTAGTTTATAAAAGAAATCATGTATTTTCAGTAGGCCAGTTATGAGAACTGCGTCTCAACAAAGTAGTGAGAGGCAGCGGGCAGCATAAAGCTGCGCGCACATGCAGAAAACAGTGAGTCACAAAAAGAAGTCCTCTAAAGCGCTCCGTGCCCTTAGGAGACAATATAACAAAATACATACGTAACAAAACTCCCTTCAATGGAGATTTTTTTAACCATTGCTCTCTGCAGCTACATGAAATAAGAAACACACTAGAAAACACTAGTTTAGAGCGAGGCTCAGGTAAAGGAGCAGTGTAGAATGCTAATTCCAAAGCTTGGCGATTTTGTCCATATAGATTTTAGAAAGTCAGCCTCCTGACCCATTTAGGTACCATAAATAAAATATAAGATACAATTTTACAGCAACAAATCCAATATGTATAATGTTTGTGTGTGTGTGTGTGTGTGTGTGTGTGTGTGTGTGTGTGTGTGTGTGTGTAGTCCTGGCTGTCCTGAAGCCCACTCTGTGGACCAGGCTGGCCTTGAACTCAGAGATCCGCCTGCCTCTGCCTATGGAGTATTGAGATTAAAGGTGTGTACCGCCACTGCCCCACCTCTACCTGACCTTTTGAGACAGGGTCTCTCACTGAACCTAGGGCTTGCCATTGTGGTGAAACTGACTGGCCAGCTAGGCCCTGGATCTATCTGTCTCTGTCTCTCATTATTGGGGTTACAGCCATGCTCCCATTTTTCTTCTTGCATGGTTCTTGGGCATGAGGACTCAGATCTTCATGCACGCATAACACCGTCCCAGATTGTCAATGTGCTCAATGATCCCAAAGAATCGAGAGTTAAGGCATTGAGTGGGGCATGGGCTACATACCTGTAATCTCAGCACATAAGAAGGCAGAGGCCAGCCCAGGACAGCTAAGGCTACACAGAAAAACTCTGCCTCAGAAAACCAAAAAAAAAAAAAAAAAAGTTAAATTTTCTAAGGAAAGCTAGTAGGTAGGTAGATCTGTGAGTTTGAACGCAGACTGGTTTACAGAGCAAGTTCTAGGACAGCCATGGCTACACAGAGAAACCCTGTCTCCAAAAACCAAAACTACAGTAATGCCCCTCGTAAACCAAATCACAAATCTTTTTTTATATCAACTTCTCCATTGATAGGTTATCTCTGCCGAAGGGACAAGCCAATCGAAAGCCAGATTAAACGTCCATCACTGAAAAAAGAAAAAGACAAGCGAGGGGAAGAAGGCCTCCAGCTTAAAACCTTAGGATCAGCGTAGCCGGACGACCCCGAGCTAGATTTTAAAACCAACTGTTCTACATTACATGTAGTACTTTCATTATTCAAAGAATTATAATACTGAAAGAATGTCACAGCCATCCCAGTTTTCTTAGTGGCATTGGAAATTAAAGGTAAATTACTTCAGCTCCATTTACTCATGAAATTACACCTTACGAAGTCATCATGAGATGTGGTACTAATGGGCGACTGATTGTGAGGAGATACAAATCTTCCTTTTTAAATAATTAAAAGAGTTTAATCTATATTACCTATCTTTTTCACCTATTCTATCTATCTATCATCTATCTATCTATCTATCTATCTATCTATCTATCTATCTATGTATCTATCTAGTTATTTGTTTGAGATAAAGTCTCACTCCTGGTTGGCCTGGAAGTTCCACATGTAAACCAGGCTGGACTTGAGAGAGATCAACTTTCCTCTGCTTAGAAAGTGCTGGGATCAAAGGCAAACACCATGACACCCGGAGAAACTAAATTTTAAGTGCTTTCCAAATTCTAATATGAGTATCCAGGCATGGGTGTCTCTCAGGAAGCCGAGGCTGGAGGGATGTGACCTTGGGGCCAGCCTGAGCTACAAAGTAAAGTCCTGTTTCAGAAAATCTAAATTCTGAATTTCCTTCAGGAACTGTAATAGGCTTGGAACAGTAAACTGTCATAAATTTCCGAGCACCTTTGTAACGTTATAGCTATTTAGGCCAGTGAAGAAGGTAATCAGTATGAAAGATAGGCTCTCAAAATTTAATTAAAAGAGACTACTGTAAATTTATGCTAAATGTAAGGATTTTGTTAGCACAGGAAAGAGTGTGAAACACAGTAATTTTGTTAGCATAGGAAAGATTGTGAAACACAGTAATAATCATTACAGAAAATGAGACACTGGAGTCAGCAGGCTTTGGAGGCAAGAGAAGGGCTATTGACTCCCAGGGTGACTGAATTCCACAACACTCTGAAAAATGTTTCTCTATAATTTTATCGGGAATTCGATTTGTTTAATATTGCCTCCCAGGGTGCCTGAATTCACAAGAATATTTCTCTATTATTTTTATCATCAAGAATTTGATTTATACAAAAACTAATTTAGTTGAAAATGATCACTACCAAAAGATAAAAATATGCTAAGTTTTTTCTTTTCTTTTGAGACAAGGTTTCTCTGTGTTAGCCTTGGCTGTCCGGGACTTGCTTTGTGGACCAAACTGGTCTTGAACTCACGGCAATCTGCCTGCTTCTATCTCTCTGCTGGGATTAAAGGTGTGCGCCACCATGCCCAGTTGTTTTTTTCTTTTTTCAAGACAGGGTTTCTCTGTAGCCTTGGTTGTCACTCTGTAGACCAGGCTGGCCTCAAACTCAGAGATCCATCTGCCTCTGCCTCCCCAGTGCTGGGATTAAAGGCATGCACCACCACCACCTAGTTAAAGTATGCTGTTTTAATAGAGTGATTTTACTTGGGTAAAGGGATCTGTCTGGCGGGGCAGTGAATGGCTGCGAGGGTAAAGGTGATTGTTATTAGCCTGACAACTGTGGTTTGACCTCCACCACTCATACTGTGGAAGGAGATCACAGCTCTTGCAAGTTGGCATCTACACACAAACACACATACACACACACACACACACACACACACACACATCATAGCATGTATGAACATTCATAACATCTCCCTACATCATAAATAAAATGTTTAAAGTTTTTTTTTTAAAGATTTATGTATTTATTATGTATACAGCATTCTGACTGCAGGCTAGAAAAGATTACCAGATTTCATTATAGATGGCTGTGAGCCACCATGTGGTTACTGGGAATTGAACTCATGACCTTTAGAAGAGCAGCAGTCAGTGTTCTTAATCTCTGAACCATCTCTCCAGCCCCCTGTTTAAAGATATTTTAATCTGGAAAAACTGCAGTCTATGCTCAGTGCTTAGAACCACTGGTTCTAAAAATCTCAGCACATCAAAGCAGGACTTGGCTCTCAAATTAGAGTGAATCTGACACCAGGTAGCAGAAAGACATTCTCCTCCTTGCTGGTACCCACACCACATCCACTGTGATCAGGCTCGGAGGTGGGACTAGGAACCCTGGGCAGCTTCATGTGGGTGCCAAAGTCTAGCTATGTGTGCTCTTAAAATTTTGTTTCAAGACATAGCTTTGAACTAGACCAATGACTCATCTGCAGTGAACATTTGCAAGTTAAGCTGTTTGAGTAAAAGGATGTACTGTGACACACCACAACTTTTATGAAGAGATTTTGTTTTTCCTTGAGGGGGAGGTTGCAAGGGAGGAAGGCAGATATGAAGGGACAGGAGATGAGTGGGATTAGGGTTCATGGTGTGAAATTCATAAAGAACCAATAAAAAGTTGGTATATATGTGTAACTTTTTTAACCTGGCAAAAACCACAGTATAGGCTCACAGTGTTTTAAAATGTCAGCACATCAAAGCAGGACCTGGCTCTCTATACAGTATAGGGGCTGTGGCAATGGTAAAGTGCTTTCATTGTAGCCATGGGAGCCCAAATCCCAACCCCGTAGCATCCACCTTTAATCCCGAATAGGAGAAAGGTAGGCAGATCTCTGTGAGTTTGAAGTCAACCTGGTCCACAGAGCTAGGTCTTGGACAGCCAAATCTACATAGAAAAACCCTGTCTCAAAAGCCAAACCAAACCAAACCAAACCAAAACTGGGCATGGTTATGCGCCTCTGCAACCTGGGGGTTTTGGCTGCCAGCCTAGTTCCAGGTTCAGTCAGAGACCCTGTCTCTGAGGAATACAGTAGAGAATTAAAGAGCGAGGCACCTAACATCCTCTTCTGTAGCCTGGGCACGTGCACCCACCCCCCCCCCCACAAGATTGTCTATGATGGGTCACAGAATATTCACCTCAAAAAAGACCAAGAGCCAGGCTGGAGAGATGGCTCAGAGGTTAAGAGCAGTGGCTGTTCTTCCAAAGGTCCTGAATTCAATTCCCGGCAGCCATGTGTGGGCTCACAACCATCTATAATGAGATCTGGTGCTTTCTTCTAGCCTTTAGGTAAGTGTACACGCAGGCAGAACACTGTAAACATAATAAATAAATAATCTTCAAAAAAGACCACAGAGCCATTGTTTTATGTTGTGGTTGTGGTTCTTGACTTCCATCCTGCCTTAGAATAAGGAGGAGGGCTTGTTGACACACCAATAAGATTCTTACAGTGTTCTGGGGCAGGACCCAAGAATTCACATTTCTAACAGGTTCCAAAGGGTGCTGTTGATGCTGGTCCAGGAACCACACATGGAGAACCTCGGCTGAAAATGTCACCAGTGACTTCGTCATCTGGCCCATGGTTTTATGTTACCAGCCTTTAAGTGCTGCAGGCAGGGACGCCATATTGCTTTCCACAGGTGTCAGTAGTCTCTTTCACCACTAGATGGCAGGACCTGTATACAAGTCTCTACACACAAGTCTGTAGTTGAAAAGCCACCCAGCAAGTAAGCTGAAGAAGCACCATGAATGTATAGCTGAGACCAGAAAGACGCTCCACCATAGAACAAGGACATTTGCTCAACTATGTTCATAGGGGCTTTATTTGTAATAGTTAGAATTTAGAAACAACCTAGCTGTTCCTCCACCGAAGAATGGATAAAGAAACCGGGGCGACACTTACACAATGGAATACTACTCAGCCATTAAAAACAAGGAAGTCATGAACACTTCAGGCAAATGGATGGAACTAGAAAAGATCACCCTGAGTGAGGTAACCCAGACCCATATAGACACACATGGTATATACTCACTTATAAGCAGGTTTTAGCCGTTTAGTACAGGACAAACATACTATAATGCACAGGCGCAAAGGAGACAAGTGACAAGGAGGATCTAAGGGAGGATGCTTAAGTCTCACTCAGAAGGGGAAATAGAATAGACAGAGGCAGTGGTTGGAGAGAGGGAGCCCAGAGAGAAATAAGGGTGGAGATCAGTCCCGGGAGAGCAGGTGTGGGAGACAGAGGGCCTGTAGAGAAGAGAAACTGAGGGTGGGTGCATCTCTGCAACATACTGGAAACCTAAGTCAGAAATAAGCCTCTGGGAAGATATGAGGGGCACTCTAGCTGAAACTCCTAGTAGCAGGGGCCATGGAGACCGAAGAGGACACTAACTAGACGAGACTCCTAGTGGAGGGAGGGGAACACCAACCCACCCACAGAAACTTTAATCCAAAACTTACCCTGCGTACAAGACGTGCAGGGATAAAGATAGGACAGATAGAGCAGAGATTGAGGGAATGTCCAACCAATGTCTAACCCAAACCAAGACACACCCGATGGGAGAGAACCAACTCCTGACACTATTAACAATACTCTGCTGTGCTTGCAGAGTTGTCCTCCGCCCAGCAGCTGTTCAAAACAGATGCTGAGACTCACAGCCAAATGTTAGGTGAAGCATAGGGAGTCTTGTAGAAAAGGGGGGGAGGGGAGGAGAAAAGGACCTGGAGGTAACAGGAGCTCCACAAGAAAACCAACAGAGCCAACTAACCAGGGCCCAGAGGGGCCTGCTGAGACTGAAGCACCAACCAAGGACCATGTATGGTTTGGACCGAGGTAGATGTAGCCAATGGGCAGCTCAGGCTTCATGTGGGTCCCCTAGTAAGGGGAGCACGGGCTCTCTCTGACATGGTGGACTCTGTTGCCAGCTTTCCAGTCCCTTCCTCCTGGCAGGACTGCCTTACGGGGCCACAGGGGAGGAAGACAAACTCAGTCCTGGTGAGACTTGATGAGCTAGGGTGGGGGGGGGGGGTAGGGGAGGGATGGCAGAGTGAAAGTGGGACTAAGAGGAGAGGAGGGAGAGGGCCACACCTGGGATGTAAAGTGAGTAAAAAAAAAAAAAGCGTCATGAACTGTGTTTGTGCTACAGTTCTACAAATCGGGTGAGAATCTAAACAGTTAAAATGCTTGTGACTAACACATGCCTATGTGAATCAGGCTGCAAATGTGAGTACAGGGAAAGGAGCTGGGCTTCTTGGCTTTGGGCCTCTAGCCTGACAGTCCTCGTGGAATGTCACTCCTCCATCCGGTGATTCAGAACGTTTCTCTCTCTGGAGTCTGGCAAAGATGCAGACAATTGCTCAAGGAGCTTCTTACAACTGCGCAATCCTCTCCCCTGCTCTGTTTTAATGAGGCACATGTGGGGTTAGGAGGTGGCCATTCTATTTTTGACAAGGGTCTTCGGAAGCCTGAGTCTTGTTTTGATAAACATACTGTATTTTTCGGACCGTAAGACACACCTCCCCGCCCCCAAAGTGGGGGGAAAGTTAAGGTGCTCCTTCTGGTCTGATTGCTGTCCGTTGGGCATCAACAAAGAGGTCACTTACTGATGTCTTCAGTGTGCCAAGCAGAGGAACACGCACAAGCTTCAGTGTGTTCAGAGAAACAGCAAGAAATGTGGGTGGTATCACCGAAATCCCTTGCCACACAGAGGTTGGTCTCTCCCCACTGGCCCCGAGTCCCCCATCGCACTGATCTGAGCTGAATGCTGATCTTAGCCTGCCGGGTAAGCAGGTGCATGTCAGCTTGCTGTAGTGAGCTTGGCAGGGGGAGTGCAGTAAAATGTGCAACAATAAGGAAACTCCAGCTACCAGTTGTCCCTCTTTGACTCCAGTGGGGCCACATTTTGGCGTTTCCAGAAAACTAGAAAAGTGCTTGAGTCTCTAAGTCTTTCCTCCTGTTGAATTAACACTGTTTAATATTACCGTATTTTAATAAATACTAATTTGGCTCACAATAACATTTTCCCTTGTTTTACTGCTCTAAAAACTGGGTACATCTTCTGATCAGGTGCATTTTATGGTCCAAAAAATACGGTAGATATGTTGGATGCTTTTGCCTTTTACAGTATGATTTGTTGCAGTTTCGGTCTCCTCTAGGGTTGCAAATGCACACGAACCGAGAGCTCAGGCAGAGACACCAATCTCAGGAAGCTAGGTGCCACACTGCAGGTGCACTAAGTCTGAGCTGAAACATGAGATAGTATTCAAAGACTCATATGGTGAGAAAGGATGTAAAAATACCCCATTAGTCACTCTTACATTGATTTCATGTTGATCCTCTATTGGATTAAACACAACATTTTAATTAATTCCCCCTGTCTTTTTGTTTGTGTGGTTTTTGAGACAGGGTCTCATTACATAGCTGTGATGGCTTTTCTTGGCTGTCAACTTGAGTATATCTGGAATTAACTAAAGCAAGCAGCTGGGTATCTCTATGAGGGATTTTTTCTTAATGAAATCATTTGAAGTGGAAAGATTCACTTTTAACCCAATTTTTTTTTAGATGGGAAGACAGAACTTTAATCCAGATCTTTTTTCCTCCCTACTCTGCGTAACAGAGCCCTGCATGTTTGCTTTGTAGACCAGGCTGGCCTCAAACTCACAGAGATCAGCCTTCCCCCTCTCAAGTGCTGGCATTAAAGGCACACACCACCACACCTGGCTAATCCAGATCATTTGAAGTGGATAGATTCACATTTAATCTGGGCCACAGCTTTTGGTGGCAGTCTACATAAAGGTCGTGGAATAGGTAGCTTTTGCTCTTTGTTTTGCAAGGCTGTTCCTTCAGTAAGTTAGAGCCTGCTTGTTTAGGGTTCTGGCCTATGTAGAAGACCAGCTGAGGCATCCGCTCTCAGGGACTGAACAACTGCTGTATTTTTGGACTTTCTACTGGTAGACAGCCATTGTTGAACTAACTAGATCCCAGCCATCTCTCTCTCTCTCTCTCTCTCTCTCTCTCTCTCTCTCTCTCTCTCTCTCTTGTTTTTTAGAGACAGGGTTTCTCTGTTTTAGCCATGGCTGTCCTGGACTCATTTTGTAGACCAGGCTGGCCTTGAACTCACAGCGATCTGCCTGCCTCTGCCTCCTGAGTGCTGGGATTAAAGGCGTGTGCCACCACTGTCTGGCTCCCAGCCAGGTCTTATAAATCCTGTGTGTGTATGTGTGTGTGTGTCTGTGTACATGTGTGCACATGTGTATAAATATGATTTATATACACCCACATACACATTTTATAAATTCTGTTCCTCTAGAGTAGTGATTCTCAACCTGTGGTCGCAAGCCCTACAGGGGCCACATATCAGATATTCTGCTTACCAGGTATTTACATTATGACTCATGACAGTAGCAAAAATTATAGTTATGGGGTAGCAATAAAAGAATTCTATGGCTGGAGGGATCACTACAGCATGAGGAACTATATTAAAGGATTTAAGAGTTAGGAAGGTTGAGAACCACGGCTCTAAAGAGCCCTGACTAATACAATAGCCCAGGCTGGCCTTGGACTTACAGTAATCCTCCTGCCTTAGCCTCCTGAATGCCATGGCTACAGACATGAGCCACTGTGTCCATCTGTTTTTATGCTTTAATGTGGCTACTGGGGAAAAAAAATTAAATAATGTATGCTCATAGTGTCTTTTTTATCAGCCAGGCTTTCTTAGGGGATGCGAACGACAGTGGGAGGAGAGGTGGGAATCAGAGAGACTGGGACTGGCAGGCTCCAGCACAGCTGTCAATGCCCAGCAGTCTGCTCATCCCTGTGCTGAGGTCTGGCATCTTGGCAGGCATGCTGGGGAAGAAACATCTATACACTCATCAAGCCTACAGAGCTCACCCATTGGTCACATCCTGCCTGAGCACAAGCCAGTGGGAAGGTCTCAGGAAACACTGGCTCCCTCGCAGGTTACATCCTAAAGCAGACCAGGACTTGCAGACCATGATCACTGCAAATCACTGATGTATGCGCCACTCACCTGGACCTACTGAACATCTACAACTGCCGAAAAAGCCAATCATCACAGCGCCTGCGCTTTGTGCTGTTTGTTTACTGCTCAAGGGGCTTCTCTGTAACACTAACGCTGCACTCCCAGCTATGGCTCTGTGGTGTCCCACCGCCAGCTTTATAAGACTGGGTTCGAAGTCACTTCTCAGCCTCCAGCCCCGGATATAAGGACAGCAACTCTAGGGTGAGGCCTAGCCACACAACTGTACCAACCCTGCAGGTGGCTGTGTATCTACACTGTAAGACTGAGGAAACACTGACCTGGAGAGTAGGAGCCATACAAAGGAGGCTCAAGGAGTGCAGTGGGTGACTCCAGGTAGCTCTGGCTTGAGTCTACGCTGAATGGGAGATTTTAATGTATTCACTTTATATCCCTATTGTAGGCTCCTCCCTCATCTTCTCCCAGTCCCACCCTCCTTTCCTCCTTTGCCTCCTCCCTTCCCTAGTCCTCAGAAAGATGGAGCCCTCCTCCCCTATCATCTGAACCCGGCCTTATCAAGTCTCATCTGGACTGCCTGCGTCCTCTACCTCTGTGGTCTGACAAGGCTACAACACCAGGGGAAGTAACCAGCAAGTGGGCACCAGAGTCCATGTCAGAGGTAGCCCCTATGCCCCATATTATGGGACCCACAAGGGGACTGGGCTGCCTATCAACTACATCTGAGCAGGGGGTCTAGGTCCTCACCATGCATGGTCCTTGGTTGGTGCATCAATCTCTGCAGGCCCCCTGGCCCAGATTTGTGGGCTCCATTGGTCTCCTTGTGGAGCTCCTGTACCCTCCAGGATCTTCAGTCCCCTAACTCTTCCATAAGACTCCCTGAGCTGTACCCCAAAGTTTGGCTGTGAGTCTCAGGATCTGCTTCGATCCCCTGCTGGGTAGAGTCTTTCTGAGGACCTCCATTTACCCTTTTGAGTGAGAACTAAGCATCCTCCCTAGGGTCCTCCCTGTTATTTAGCTTCTTTAGGTCTGTGGATTGTAGCGTGGTTATCCCGTATTATGTGGCTAATATCTGCTTATAAGTAAGTGTGTCTTTGTGGGTCTGGGTTACCTCACTCAGGATAATCTTTTCTAGTTCCATCCATTTGCCCACAAATTTCAAGATTTCCTTGAAGAACACTTACTTTTAATAATTAAAAAAATAGTAACCAGTTTCTTCTAATCTCATTCTTGTTATAGACTATTGGAGGTGTATTTATTTATTATTTATTTATTTAATGCCTCACAATTTTATTCAGTGATAAAGGGAAAATTTTGCTTGCTCTGGTTTGGTTCGTTTGAGGCAGGAAGTCATCACATAGCTTAGGATAAACTCACTGGAATCCTGTTTCAGTCTCCCTAGAGCTGGGATTAGCAGTGTGAGCCACATGGCTAGCTCTGTGCATGTTTTACGAGTGCATATAATGATAGCATATAATAACAGTGAACTACAGATTCATACAATCCTCCTTAAAACACAAATCCTTCTTACAGAACTGGCTGGAAAACAACGCTAAATTTATTTGAAATCACAGAAGAAAAATGCTAGAAGTATCTCAAATATCAGATTTCAAATTATGTTACAGAGCCACAGTAAGAAAAACAAGATTGATCATACTGAAACAGATATTTAAACCAACAAAGCAGCATGGGGAACAGATAAATAAGCCCACCAGCTACAACGATACGATTGTTGACACTGGGGCCATCGGCATGCCTTGGGGAAAGCAGCCTCTTCCTGCGTCACTGACAAGGTTCAGCATCCACGCACTCGTTGCAAACACTGTCAAATGCCCCTTTTAGTTTGTCCCATTTTGATTTTAACATAGAACCATCAAACTGTTCAATGTCTGGTATCTCCTTGACTCCAAGACAGCATTCTATCACACCGAGGCCTAGAGTCCACAGGCATTGATCCTGTTGCAAAGCAAAAGAATGATTAGGCTCATCACCAAGCACACGTGACTTCTCTGCAGACAAGCAGCTAGGCCGTCTCTTTGTTATGGGTTCAGACCTGACAGACGTCTATAAAAAACAGGCACCCGGAAGAAAGACTCTGCCAGAGCTGTCTGAGCCTTCGTTCTGAGACTTTCATTTTCTTATGGTTCAGTGTCCAGGGGCTATTTTTTTTTCTTACATCTACTTGTGGATTCCAAGTCTCATCCTCCACCAGGCCTCGGAGAACTGCCATGATGCTTAAATCACCTGCAGATGGAGGTGTTTTTAAAAGAGAGGTTCTTTTTTTATATATTAAAAAATTTTTAGGTGTATTCCTTTTATGTGTATGACGACTATCTATCTACGCACATACACACATATACACACATGCGCATCACGTGTGGACATGGTGTCAATGTGAGGGGGTTCCTACAGGTGTCAGACAGGGAAGTGAATCCCACAAAGAGGTAAGAATGAAAACTCAGAGCAGATTTTGACTTCATCAACCTGGATCAGATTTCAGGGAGTCCAAAACCAGGCGATTCACTGCCAGCAATGTAAAACACAGTACAGTTTGGGAAAAGGGCTGCAGGCAACAATCAGTTCATTCAGTGCGATTCCAGGTGCACAATAAAGCTTAAGGTGTGAATAGTAGAAATTCTTTTTCCAAGTACATGTGACCATGAGGGTGGGTTCTATAGTTAACAGGCCTAGAATCTAGTGTGGTCTCTGACAGACAGCATAGAGGTCAGCAGGCCATAAAGTACACGTGACATCTCCCCTAAGGGTGGGTGACAGTCTAGGGAGGAGGGAAGAGTCTGGGATAATCAATCCTTTTGCGGGGTTTGGGTGAGGCCTGCATCCATAGATAGCAAAAAGGTCACCAGGTCATTAACAAAATACACTCTCGGCTTTTTGGATGGGATACAAATATTTAATTTTGTCTCCTCCATTGAGGCGATACCCCTGTGTGAATAACATTCCTGGTTCTCTCAGTGCTTTTTTGAGTACAAAGACTGCTGTGCTCACAACATCCAGGGAAGTCAGAAGAAGAAGAAGAAGAAGAAGAAGAAGAAGAAGAAGAAGAAGAAGAAGAAGAAGAAGAAGAAGAAGAAGAAGAAGAAGAAGAAGAAGAAGTCGGGTCCCCTGAAACTGGAGTCAGGGATGGTTGTGGGCTAACATGTAGGTTCTGGGAACTGAACCCAGGTCCTCTGCTCTTGGCTACTAAGCGATCTCTCCTGACCCAGGCTTTTGAAAATTTATTATTATTATTATTATTATTATTATTATTATTATTATTATTATTATTATTAATTTATTTTTTTTTAGAATTTTATCCACGAGTATAATATTTACATCTTCTTCATTTAACTCCTCCTGGGTCCCTACCCCCAATCTTTTTCTTTAACTGAGCCCATGTGGTGTTGCTTTTACATGTACGTGTTTAGGGCTGACCACTCGGGGATGGGTAACCTTGACAGGGCTTTGGCTCAGAAGCAGACTGGCTCCCTCTCTCAGCAGCTGTTGATTGCCTATAGCTCTTCATCTATGGGTAGGGTCTTGTGAAATTTCTCCTACCCACACTGGCATGTCAGTTGGTGGTGTCATTACACAGTTCTTGCCTAGGCAGCTATATTTTTGAGATTTCACAGGCGCTGTTTCCTTGTCATGTCTAGAAGGCACTATCTAGCAGCAGGGTGTCCTCGTCCTCCAGCTTTTATAATCTTTTCTAAAAGAGATTTATTTGTTATGTATACAGTGCTCTGTATACATAACGCCAGAATAGGGCATCAGATCACATTATAGATGGTTGTGCGTCACCATGTGGTTGCTGGGAATGGAACTCAGGACCTCTGGGAGAGCAGCCAATGATCTTAACTGCTGAGCCATCTCTCCAGCCAGGGCTTTTATAATCTTTCAACCCCGTCTTCTCCAATGTTCCTTAGGTATAGGTTGCATTGTAGATATACTAATATGGGCTGGGCACTCCTTGGTCCTTAGCTCTGCGTGTTGACCAGTTGTGGATTTCTGCAGTAGCCTCTGTGCTAATATTAGAGGCTTCCCTGATGAGGAGTGAGAGCTGCATTTATCTTGTGGGGATAAGCATCAGTATTCAGAACGAGGCCAGAAATGATACTGATTTAGGAAAGTAGCAATAGTAGGTTCTCCTCTGGGGCCTATGACCTCTCCAGCCACAGGTAGGTGGCTAGGTTTATAGTACCTGGCTTGAATTCTCTCCTATTCAGCTGGCTAGAAGGCTAATTAGACAAGGTTTCTATGTGTAGCCTTGGATGTCCTGGAACTAGTTCTGTACACCAGACTGGCCTCAAATTCACAGAGCTCTGCTTGTCTCTGCCTCCTAAGTGCTGGGACTAAAAGGCCTTCACCCCCCACTGCCTGGCTGAGCCAGCCTTGGGGTGGCCTTTAATTCTCTATGAAGCTGAAGATGACCTTGAGTTCTGGATTCTCCTGCTTCTGCTTCTGGAGTGTTGGGACTAAGGATGTGAGCCACTAGATCTTGTTGTGTGGTGCTCTGGATCAAACTCAGGACTGTATATAAGCTATGCAGCCACTTTACCCACTAACCTTCATCCACAGCCTCTTCAAAATGTTATCTCTATAGACATATTGGTTCAGGATGGAACCCAGTGATTTCCCTGAGTGATTTTTTGAGTTTCCCCCTCGCCTTCTCCCTTCTAGCAGAGCTTGGGAGGTTGGCTTACCCTTGTAATATGGTTCACGTGTTGGGCCCCTGGCATTCACTCATAGACCCTTTGCGTTTTCCAGTGGATCTCCCAGAGTGCATTCTGTTTGTTGTTTTGCCTGCTTGCACTAAATCTCTAGCCTTTGCCATCCCTGTTCCCTGCTACATTGCATCTTCTGACCTGTGCCTTCATCCCACTCAAACATAACAGATGCCTGTGGACCTGATGGCAGGTCTGGGATATGAAAGTATCTGCCCAACATTCCAACATCGTGAGGGTGGTTTCTGTTTCCTGAGTCTTGGAAGAAGTTTTCGGGTGGGGAGAAACTTCAGGGAAATGCCTTTTAAAACACCTGAGATGGGCTGAGTCATCTACAAACAGGTGCCAAAGCTTCTCCTACTATGCTCTGCCAGTTGGGGCAAAGAAGATTACCTAACAAGCAACAGGATTGCTCAGGATGAGGCCAAATTAGGGATTTCAAACCAAGAATCCCCTGGTTCTCCCCACTCCTTGGTTTTCATGGCTAGACGAACTTACTCATTACGAGTGATCTTCTTTCAAGGCCTGTACTTGGGGGTGGGTGCCAGCACACCAAGACTTTGTCTCTTACTGGGGATCTCCACTCAGTGGTAAAATCTGGGTTATGGGAAGGGGAGACAATGCCCTTCTCACTTCCTTAGTGGCAGCTCTGACCAAGGTAGCTGAGCCCCAGATCCGTTCCCTGCTCCCCCGGACAAGGGTTGCCTTTGGTGATAGAAGCTGGGAACCACTGTACCTAGGGATAATGGGATACCCCAGGCTTGAAGGGACACAGTAGGCCCAAGGCAAACAGGACTGACTACGCCTGAATCTGTTCTTCCTTGGGAGACTTCACTTACTGAGAAGAAAATCCAGAGCCTGTGGGACATCCCCCTAAATGTGCTCCTTGCTGAGGGAGCCTTCCATGGGTCAGTGCTGATGGCAGAGGCACAAAGTCACCTCAATTTTCACTGTTGGAGGCTCTGAGGGAAATCCTTTCTTTCATTACAATGGCCTCAACATGCTCGCGTGCACACACACACTGCTCTGGATGACTGGTAACTAGTGGTTGGTACTGGCCTCACTGGGGTCCTAGCTACAGCTATTGCCCAGCTTGAGGGAAAAAGTGTAAGTGTGAGAATTAGCTGCCTGAATGCAATGCACTCACCACCATCTTCTGTAGTCTCAATGTGGAATATTCATTTGGATGGTATTTCCCCCACAACGTGATACAACAAACACAATAATAACTTTCTAGTATGAGGAGTCCTGACTGAAGTATCTGGAAGCGGCCCACTTTCAGAGTCAGCTGTTCTCCACAGCTTATCAGAGATCCTCACAGACACTCCTCCGGCAGCATACCACCACGTCCTCTTTGAAGGAAACGTCTGGGTTCCAGGCAAATAAGGTGGGGCGTCAAAGAGAAATGGGTCAGGGGTAAAGCAGAACCCCAGCCAGCATGACTTAACAGCTGGTGCTGTCTCCCCAGCGCTGTGCCATCCTTTCCCAGACTAGTCATTCGCAGGCTATGTCTGGCTTCTCCAATATAATAAGCATGCTGCTTGGTAGCTCACGGGGAAGCAAATCCAGGAGACGTGGAGGGATGTTGGGAATGTTGGATGGATGACAGGCCTGGAATTCTTATCAGCTCCCTTTCCACCCACAGGCTCAGCAGTCCAGAGCTGGGCTTCCCAAACACCCTTAGCTCACACTCAGTGCCTTGCTCTGCCCGCCCTCCCAGCTCACTGTGGCCTGACCTTGCAGACCCAGTGGCCAAAGTCTTCAGATGATTTCCTGTTTCCTGCCAGCGTTTGCACAGGACTGCGATTCTGTTTTCCCCGTGTTTCATTTCCACACCATGACACAGTCAAACCCTTGGAATTGCTCTGGGATTTATTCCAAAGCAGGGAGTATAGTCAGAATGAGTGAAAAAAAAAATAGTGGATCCGTTTTCAGAATAGACAGTGTTAGTTCTTAGTGAGAGCCAGCTGTTGGGACTGCAGGGCTGGAGAACATACTTTGGAGACACAAAAAGGTGAAGATTTGTGTATGTAAGACAACTTGGGTTTTAAATTGCAAAAGTACAGGGCTCCATATGCCTTTTTCTCTATAAAATTAGGAAACTGAAAATTAAGACAATACAGCCTATACTAGAGGCGGGGCATGCTTCAAGGGTGATGGTAGTGGTGGTGGTGATGATGATGTGTGTGTGTGTGTGTGTGTGTGTGTGTGTGTGTGTGTGTGTGTGTGTGTAGGATCGGAGGCCAGGGTTGCTTTGTTAAACAAATTCCAGCCTGGCTAGAAACCTCTTGTGGACAGGAGGTAAAGAAGTGGGCTAATGATGAACAAACTGTTCCTCTGGTGACCTCTGGGCTCAGTGATGCCTTTCAGGACTCAATTATGCAAATTGTCAAGGCAAGCTGCAGAGGGGGAAAAAGCATCAGCAGCTGCTGCTGCTGCTGTTTTCTGACCCTTAAAACTGTCTAACCAGCTCCTCACTCCTGGAGAAAGGCTGATATGACTCGCACAGGGGCCCTCTTCACGGACGCATTTCCCCGTTGTTTTCCTCCTTTGAAGATGGTGCTCCTGGTTGTCTTTCTGAGTCCTCCCTGGCCTCGTCAATCTTTTTTCCCCTCTGCCCCACCACATCCTTTCTTGCAATTGGTTTAGCACTCATGTTTCAAGGATTCCTGGCCCAGACTTCTCTTCTACACATCAGCCCATGTTTCCAAGTCGACTTTAAGTCTTCACCTCAATGTCTAACAGCCTCTTAAAACAAAACAAAACAAAACAAAACAAAACAAAACAAAACAAAACAAAATTTTTAGTCTTCCTTCGCTCATAAATTACATCCTGACCGCAGTTTGCCCTCCCTCCACTCCTTCCAGACCCTTCCCCCACCTCCCCTCTCACCTAGATCAACTCCTTCTCCATTTCCCTTAAAAAAAAAAAAAAAGTCACGAGCTCAAGAGAGTTGGCCTCCAGTGGACATCTACTGAATATGGCCTAACAATATATAATAAAACTGGTTACCAATCCTTGTATCACAGCTGGACATGGCAACCCAGTAGGAGGAAAAGGGTCCCGAGTACAGACAAAAGAGAAGCATCCCTCTATCCCGTTGCTGGGAGTCCCACCTAACAGCCTCTTCTAATCTGCTAGATCTAAACCATCTGGAGGAAGTCTCCTTGTTACAGTTAGTAGCATCTCAGACCTTGGGCGATGCCCCTCCTCTGACATCCATTTTCCCATCAGCGCGTCTGTCTGTGGACTTTGAGGTATGTTCACAATCAACTTGTTTCAGTCCATTACCACTGTCGTCTACATTGCAAAGGCCTCACAGCATCGCGTGTTTCACGTCAAGCACCTTCTCTGACCTTGCCTCATGCTTGCTAACTACGTATTAGCTGAAACATCAGGCCTCTCCTGCCTTAGGACTTTATCGCTGGCCTAGTCTGACCTCCCATGTTCGGCTCCCTCCTGACGTTCTTTTTATAATGCTTACCGTCGTCTAACTTATTTTTTTGTTAGTGTTGTTTCCTGTATGTTGTCCAGGCTGGCCTCACACTCAAAACTCTCCTGACTTCCCCTCCTGAGTGCTGAGATGACAAGATGACTTACTTTGTAACATAACTGTTTATTATGCTCATTTTATTGCTTGTCTCAGTCTCAAGACAACCTCTATAATAAGAATTTTTTTTTCTGATCTATTCATTAAAAGTATCCCATATGTCTAGAGAAGTTTCTAGCCAGAGAGTGGCCATTTACCAGGTGTTTATTTATCAAGTGAACGAATGAACACTATGTGAAACCCTTGAATTTAAATCCTAATGTGACATAACCATCCCAGGATTCCTACCACTTTGCTGACCCTTCCCAGACACACTCAAAATCATCTCTACCTCAAATATGCTAGCATCTCACCACTCCAGGCCAGTACTGATAACCTGTCAGGCAAGAGCCACACACCCACTGAGCAGACAAGGCAGCCTTCCTGAGGCCTAGACACTGGCCCATGTGGTCACTGACTCCCCTGACTCACAGTCATGGACTACCCACAATTATCATTTGCTTTGCTGCATTCTGAACATATTTTTCCTGTTGTTTTTGTTTCTCATGTTCATGTCTGATTTTTTGAACTGCCTGAGTTTGAGCCTTGGCTCCATCCCAAGTTTCTTACTGCCTCTGAGTCTTGGCTTCTTCCTCTAGCAAGTGAAGATTGTGGATCACAAGACCGTAGTGAAGCTGGCAGCTGATATACACAGTACGTGGACGAGTGAAAGGCATAAGATAAGAGATGTCAGCATCATTATTAGTACTTTATATTCATTGCTAATACTAAACACATTATCTTATTTGATTTTATTATTATTTTTTTCGGAGACAGGGTTTCTCTGAGCAACCTTGGCTGTCCTGGACTGGCTTTATAAACCAGGCTGGCCTTGAACTCACGGCGATCCACCTGCCTCTGCCTCCCAGATTATTCGACTTTTTATTCTCAGTGTTTCACATAGTGTGTTCAGCCTTGTGACATTGCAATATGCTGTTGTCATCTACAAAATTCATGTTTGGAAACAACACAATTGATTTATTAAGAAAGTAAAAAAAATGGCGGACAGTAGTGGCACATGCTTTTAATCCCAGCACTTGGGAGGCAAGTGGATCTCTGAGTTTAAGGCCAGCCTAGTCTACAGAGTGAGTCCCAGGACAGCCTGTTTCAAAAACAAAACAAAACAAAACCCTTATAATGTTTTAAGGTTATACATTTTGTGTCGGGCCACTTGCTTAGCTACCCTGGAGTACACGCAGCCCACAGGCTATAGCTTGCGCACTCCTGATAGGAGCCCACTGAGGCAAAGTTTCCTCTACAGACAAGTGCATGATGAACGAGCGGAGATGAACAGAACCCAGAGCCATTTGTTGCACAGACATATATTATCATTTCCATTCAGAAAATACCCAGCATGTAGCACAGGAGAGCAAGTGGGTTTTGATGGCACACAGGATGATTTCTGCTTTTATTTCTCAGAAAAAAAAAATTTGAAAGACAAATTTAGAAAGGGAAAACCCTCCATTAGGTAGCACTGAGAGGTGTGGTGCTGGTGTATGTGTGTATAGACCAAGCCTGTGGCAAATTTATTTATTTATTAATTTATTTATTATTTTTGTTTTATTTTTGAGACAGACCTGGCTGTCCTGGAATGCAAGTCGTAGAGCAAGCTGGTCTCAAACCCACAGAGATCTTCCCATCTCTGCTTCCTCAGGGCTGAGATGGAAGGAGTGCACCACTATGCCTACCTAAGCTTTGGCAACTTTCAAAACTTTTTTTTTTTTTTTTAGGTCTCAGTGTTCTGCATGTACAGGGGCTAAGATCTTATCAATGACTTATCAATAAGTCAGTTCTTTCAACGAGCGGTATTCAGGGCACCTGCAGAGCTCTCCTTCAATTTAAAACCACATGCCACGTGTGGCTGGCATGTACCTCATGTATGAGCCCCAGGGCTCAGGATGAACGTATGTACTTGGCTTTATGACACAAAGTATTCACAGGCTGCCTCCTATCTCTTTCTCTGTGTGTACACATACTCCTAAGGCAAAGCATCTCTCCCTTGGCCTCTCTGGCTGTGACCCCAGGGCAGTATAAAGAAGTTCCTGTTTCTATGACCAGAACTGCATTCGTCATGTATGAGGTATTTCTCTAAAAACTATGCAAGCAAGTTCAGGCAAGTCGTATATCCTGGGAGACTTGGGGGTAAAGACAGCACTTTCCTCCAGCTTCCTCTCGCCTACCTCTTGCCAATCAACTGTCTCCATATCTATGAAGCTGGCAGACCGGAAGGAGATGTTAAATATGATGGAGTGAGCCGCTTGTCACAGACGGCACCCATCTTCGTGCTTGCCCAATGCAATTTCAGGCTTTTGTTTTATTTGGCTTAATCCAGAAAACACTCAGCAGTTTATACTTTATAATCCCTGACTGCCTGTGAGGTCTGTGCTGTAGATGCTTAAAAAAAAAACCCATTATAATTAGTATAATTATAATATAGTTTTAACCAATTGGCCCTGCAAAACACACACACACACACACACACACACACACACACACACACACACACCTATTATGACTGATATCTTTATAAAAGACAAGTGATTGAGAAAGATGGAGCCAATAAGTAACTGAACTCTTGCCTTCCCATGCTAACGACAGGAAGTTGCCTTGATTATCTCACTGCTCTACCTCACTGAGGAGTCCGAATAAGCAGCAGCCAAGCAACTGGGTTTGCTCACCTTGCATAAACTTTAAAAGAAGTCAGCTTCCAAGTTCTCAGACTAGAAAAGTGTTCACCAGGCGAACACGAGGGCTGGAGCTTAGTTCACCGGAAGCCACACAGAAGGTGCATGGGTGTAGCAGGTCCTCGTGTAATCGCAGGAGATGGTGGGGGGCGGGGGGAGGGCGTGTTGGAGGCAGGGATCTCTGGAGTAAGCTGGTTAGCTAGATTAGTCAAAAGCATAAGCTCTGGCTTCAGTGGAGACCCAGCTTCAGCACATACAGTGCAGAGTGATGGAGGAAGGCACTCAGGCTTCCAAATGCCCCGAAGATGTGCGCGTGCACAGTGCATATACAGGCATGCCCCAACAGGTGCGCGCGCGTGTGCACGTGCACACCCACACCCACCCACACCCACCCACACCCACACACCAGACACATGTCTATACAAAGAGAGTTCTCAAGTTTAACAATTGGATATGGAAAACAAAAATGTATATGATAAGGGAGAAGATTTCTACATTTGGGGAAATGCCCCCACATTTTCCCGTTTCATCAAAGCAATCAAAGAAGTGCATGATGTACTGCTCTCACCCCAGCAACCACTCACTATCTACTGTTTGGTGCCTTCATTATAGAAAATGGGCTAAAAGGGCTGGAGAGATGGCTCAGTGGTTAAGAGCACTGACTGTGCTTCCAGAGGTCCTGAGTTCAATTCCCAGCAACCACATGGTGGCTCACAACCATCTATAATGTGATCTGATGCATGCTGTATACATAATAATAAATAAATCCTTGGGGGGGGGGAACAACCATGTGTTTAAAAAAAAAAAGAAAATGGGCTAAAAATTGATGTCATATACATTTGATGACTTGCTCTTTCAGAATCAACTTTAAAATATCATTTGGAGTAAGAGTTGTAGGAGAGAAGGGTAGGAATATATCAGGGTTTTGCTCAGTCTTGCTTCTTACAAATCTCAGTTGCAAGAAGTTTGCCCAGTAAACACTTGTTGACTGTGTGAACAAATGAAACAGAGCATTTAACCCAAAGCACAATTAAATATGCTGGCAGGAAATACAGTATCAGGGAAAGGAAATTCAAACAAACTGGGAGCTTCTGCAGTTATCCATAATGTTCTGATATTGCTGTTTTATGAGTAGTTGTCGACACCCTAACATTCACACGAGTTTTTAATCACCGTAAACAAAATACTGAACTTTAAACTTCTTTTTAATAACATGAAAGATATGTATGTATCTACAGACAGGTTGGTGGCCACCTGTCTGTAGAAGTAGGGCCAACACTTCAATGTCTGAGTTAGGGATGTGGTGAGGAAGACACAATTTCATTCATAAGAGCAGCGAGAGGGAAGAACAAAGGCTTGAGGAGACACCCATTGCAGAGGGACACTATCGAGGGTGCAGACTTGGCACTCTTGTGTTTAGTCTCAGACCCCTGGACATTGCCTGCAGTTGGCTTCTCCAGTTCTCAGCATTTCATCCCACTGAAAAGAGACATCTAAGTACATTCCATGCGTTTCCGACAGGCATCCACTGGCACGCTTTGCAATGTGCTAACCAGGTCTTAGTCAAACTAAAATGTCAGATTTGTTAAAACCAGATCCCTGAGGCATTCCACTTAGCTTATGCTTAAGTGAGCCTGACACTCAAGCAATTGGTATTTGGAGCACCGTCTCCTTAGGTTGGAGACTTGGTTCCTTCTTGCTGCTCCAAAAGACTGTTCCTCCTGCCCTTCCATTGAGGACTATTGCTGCCTGAAGTCAAGAGCTTGTGCAGAGCTGTGAGCTCCTAGCACGCACCAGGTACAGGGCTAAGCTCCATGAGTCTCCTGCCAGGAATGGACTTATTCTCATATAGCCGAGGAAGACTAATTTACAAGGGGGGAGAAAAGACTTAGGTGCTCAGAAACAGTTGGGGGAGGGGAGAAACTTGCTCTTTTTGGGCAGAGCTTTGTTTGTAGTTGGGAAATCACTGAGATTAGTTGCTTTCTGTGTCACCTCAATTGTTACCTAGTTGTTGTTTTTTTTAAAAATAACTTCCTTGCAGATAATTATTCTGTGGGAGGTGGAGGGGAGCTTGGAGGCAGTAGAAAACCTAAGCTGAGGAAATGGGTCCGCTTCTCAACACTCTAAGGAACTGTCTGGGATGGCTAACTGGAACAAAAAGAGTCCTACTTAGCTCATAGTTTGGGAGATGCTCCAGGCAGCATGGCACAGGTTCTGCTGAGAGGCCCATGTGGGTCCCCATGTGATGGATGACATTGGTTGGGACATGTGAAAGAAAGAGGATACATCCCAAAATAGGAAGCCGGGGAGAAGCTCAGGGTTTTTGCTCTCATGACTGATTCATGTAAAATCTTAGGGATTGCATGAGAGATCCCTTAATCTCTTCCAAGATCAGTGACCCTAATGACCCGAGTGTTCATTACCTCGCCACAGCCATACTGAGGACCAAACTTGTAAAATCATGAAGCCTTAAACCATGCCCAAACCACAGCAGATGGCTACAAAGCTTAAAGAATTAACTTGAGAAAAAACAACTAGGAAGACTTATGTATCGATTTCTAAAGGGGACCCCTTTATGCTATTTAAAAAATTGAGGACTTTAAAGATGGTGTTTTTATGCAGCTTATATTTATTAAAATGTACTATGTTAGAAAATAAAACTAAGACCTTTTTAATAATGTGTGTTCAGTTCGGTTAAAACAGCAGCAATACACCCTTTACACTTGAACATAAACAACACCGGTCATGAAAGAGGAGTGTACCTCCCAAATGCACTAATAGGAATTATATTAAAGTTTTGTCTGGCAAGTGAGAAGATGGTTAGACTCTTTATCTATTTCCATGTGGACTCTGAAGCATCGCTTTGGCTCCAGTGTATGAACTACTGAGAACCGCAGTCAGGAAAGGCTTGGGAATCTCCACAAAAGAGTCTAGATGCCTCCAGGGCTTCCCTGACCAAGCTCTGAGGCTTGCCAGACTGCTTGTTTTAGAATCCTGTCACATCTGATTGGATTTCCTTTTCCAAATATGCTTTCTAAACAATACAGTTTTTTGGTTTTTTTGAGACAGGATTTCTCTGTGTAGCCCTGGCTGTCCTGGAACTTGCTTTGTAGACCAGGCTAGCCTCATACTCAGATCCACCGCTTGCCTCTGCTTCCTGAGTGCTGGGGCTAAAGGTGTGCACCATCACCCTAAAGGCTACTCATGTACCCAAGGGATGACTCGGTGAGTAAGTGCTTGGCATGCAAGTGTAAAGGCCTGACTTCAGATAGCCGGAACCCGCGTGAAGCTGAGCGCAGTAGACACACATGTCTGCAACCCTAGCTTTCCTATGTAGAGATAGGAAGCAGGGACAGGCATTCGAACCTGCAAACCACAAAGAGGCCCTGTCTCAAACAACACCCAAAGTGGGTGTCTGACCTCTACACTCACACCTGGACTCACACACATGAACACACACACACACACACACACACACACACACACACACACACACACACGATAAATAAATAAGATGCTTAATCATCAGAATTTTAGTTCATAATATAACATTAAAAATATTGACCATAGCTGAGTCTAACTCTGTGAGTTAGAGGCTAGCTTGGTTTATGTAGTGAGATCCAGGATAGCCAGAGCTGCATAGAGACCTTGTCTTGTTATAAAAAAACAAAACAAAACAACCCCTCCCCCAAGACTGATCACACTCCAGTTCATATTTGGGAAGTCAAATTTGATAGAAAAACTACTTCTCACTTTGCTTTAGGGAGAAAGTCTTAAAAAAATAAAAAGATGAGAAACACATGTTACAACTTAGTACCTGCGTTTAATCAGCAGCCACAGTTCTAGCTCTGACAATGTGACGCCCACTGTGAAGTCATAAATCATCTTAAAACACACAGCACAAGCCACAGGCAATGGAACGTATTCTGAGAATTCTTTGAATTTTGGATTGCGTCTTCTTCTCGGCCTTTCAAGGAAGTTTGTCACATGTCACGCTGACAGTTGGAAATGCCGAGGAAGATAACAGAAACTGACATGTTACTCAGCAGTCTCTAGGCCTGCCATGCGAGCAACTGGGCCCCTGAACTAAAGGGGCCTGACCCTTGGTGTGACTACATGTGACTGACCCTGGACAGTTTTCCATGGGCCAGAGATGCAGCTTCACCTCCAGTGTCATGATGAAATGCGCTTATAAGCCGGAAGCTTGTAGCAAGAATGTGGTACAGTGAGTTATCAGCAGGAATGGCTTTGTGGGCTTGCCCATACCACTGATGCCCAAGTCACCGACGAAGTCCAACATGACATGAATCCTCGGGTCCGTGGTTTCTGAAGTCCTAGACCCTGGGGACAGGAAGCAAACACTGCTTCATCCATCCCTGTATCTCAGGCTGATCTGGACCACAGTCACTTTGGAAAATTTCTCTATGCCCCAAGCTCTGGTATCCTCTTATTACCTATGAGTGTTCCTTGTCCAGCAGTCCTCATGGCACTTGCCCTGCCTCACTTGGCCATGGTGTCACCCCTAGAGTTTTCTCCTTGTGACAGACCCAGTATCGAACAAGACCACTATCTCACATGCATCCCGCCCTCAAGCTTTAAACACACATTTCCTGGGCCCCACTTTCTCCCTATTTTCTATTCTGAGTACAGAGATGTAGAATCAGTTTCTGCTCCCCCCAAAACTCCTTCTCCAGAGATATTTGCATCTTCAGATGGAGGTACAATTGTTGGTCTGTTAGCAGAGTGTCAGAAAGAGAAGTGAAAACAGCCAGGTACTAGGAGGGGGAAATGCTGGAGTTGGGGAGATGTCCTTGTGACATCTCCGACTCCTACAGTTATGTTAAGCTATTTCTGTCAGGAGAGGAGGGTCACACTCTGGACACTCAGCTTTTGATGTGAGCTCTATAGTTGAAGAAAACCTACTGGTGATTGTCTAGCTTCCAATGAGGATTTGAGAGGTGTGCGGCCTGTGGCAGTTTTGGCATTGTTGGCTCTGGGTCTGCTTAGCATGGGAAGCCAGAGAGAAGATGAAGAGGTCTCACAAGGGGCTAACCAACCTCAGAAGGGGGCTTTGCCCAGGCAATGCTAATCAACGTTCTTTTGCAATGACCAAGTAACAGTGGACTCCTGTACTTGCTGTTAAAGAATCTGGGTCTTTCCCCCCACAGCAAGCTGTTGGATACAGAGCACGTCAGGCTGAGCTTGTCCTCCACAACACTCTTCTAGGCGCTTGCTTCTTCTTGGTAATGGTTCCCCTCTGCCGTTCTCTTCCTGGCTTTATGTCTCTGAAGTATTATACAAACCAGTCCCAAGAAGGACACTCCTTTGAAGTCTAGGAAGGTTGGTGTTGGTCACTGGCTGCCTGCACACATCAGCAGAGTGATGTGAGGTTAGATTCTGATGGAGAAGCACTCCCTGTTTTCTGGGTTGGCAGATGGATTTGTGCTGCACGTGAAAGGCGTTATAATCCCCATTAGTCCCTGCAGAAGGCCTCATATGTAAGTCAGAGGCTACAGAAGATATTTCAGTTTTCTCAGTTTTAGGGTCCCCTTTAAGAAGCCAAGTGGGTTACAGAGGGGGGAAAGTACTATGTTGGCTTGCTGGGAGAAGTTTATAGAAATATTAGATTGCAGGCATGGATTTAGCCTCTCACAGAATAGGAATACTGGAAATTAACAGTACAAAGTGTAGTAAGTGGAGGGAGAGCGGGAACTAGGTGAGAGAGGGAACTAGGTGAGAGAGGAGGTGGAGAGGGGAATGGGGCAGAGGGAATCAGGTGTGGGGAGAGTGAGGCTAGGGGTGAGGGGGCTGGGAGAGAGAAGGGAAATTAGGGTTGGGGTATCTCTGGGACAAACTGGAGACTTGGGATGGGAGAGACTCCTGGGAAGATATGGAGGTGACCCTAGCTGAGCCTCCTAGCAGCAGAGGATACTGAGACTGAAGTGAGGCCACACCCTATAGCTAGATGGAACTTCCAGTGGAGGAAAAGGAACACCAACCCACTCACAAAACCCTTGACTCAAGATCTGTCCTTGCCTGCAAGATGTGCAGAGATAAACAGTGGACCAGAGATTGAGGGACCGCCCAACCAATGACTGACCCAACTTGAGACCTGCTCCGTGGGAAAAAACTGAGCCCTGACATATTAATGATACTCTACTCTCCTTGCAGACAGGATCCTAGTATAACTGTCATCTGAGAGGCTTCATTCAGGAGATAATGGAAACAGATACGGAGACTCATGGCTAAATATTAGGTGGAACACAGAGAGTGCTGTGGAAGAGTTAGGGGAAAGACTGAGGGAGCTGGAGGCGTCAAGGACACCACAAGAAGACCTACATAGCCAACTAACCTGGGCCCATGAAGGCTCCTAGAGACTGAACCACCAAGCACTGGACATGCTCGGACTGGTCCTAGGCCCCCTACACATATGAAGCTGATGGGATGCCTGGTTCTCAAGTGGGTCTCCTAACAATTGGAGAAGGGTATGTCTCTGACTTGGACTTTGTTGTCTCTTTCTAGACCCCACTTCCCTAGCCTGGCTGCCTTTTCTTGCCTCAGTGAAAGAAGAGGCTAGTATGCAGATATAAGTGAGTATATACCATTTGAGTCTTTCTGCTTCTGGGTTAACTCACTCATTATGATCATTTCTAGCTCAATCCATTTATCCACAAATTTTGGGAATTCCTTGTTTTTAATAGCTGAGTAGTATTCCATAGTGTATATGTACCACAGTTTCTTTATCCATTCTTCTATTGAGGGACACTTAGGCTGTTTCCATGTTCTGGCTATTATGAATAAGGCTGCTATGAACATGGTTGAGCAAATTTTCTTGCTGTGTGCTGGAGCATCTTCTGGGTATATTCCAAGGAGTGGAATAGCTGGGTCTTGAGGAAGCCCTATTCCCAGTTTTCTGAGATAGCACCAGATAGATTTCCAAAGTGGCTGTACTAGTTTGCATTCCCACCAGCAATGAAGGAGTGTTCCTCTCTCCCCACATCCTTGCCAGCATGTGGTGTCGCTTGAATTTTTGATCTTGCATATTAGCCCAAGGGGCATGTCCCACGAAAGCCTTCACTTACCAGGAAACTGAGACAGAGGGGAGGACATTCTAGTGGGACTCTAGATGAGAGAATCATGGGAGAATGGCAAAGTAGAAGGATCCAGAGGATCCTAGAAGCCTACAAGTAGAACATTATGATAGGCAGATTTGGGCACAGGGGTCCAGCTCAAACTAAGGCACCAGCCAAGGACAATACAGGCGGTAAACCTTAAACCCCTACCCAGATCTACACAATGGACAGAACACTCTCCACAGTAGAGTGGAGAGTGGGATATTACTTTCTCACATACTCTGGTGCCTCACCTTTGACCATGTCCCCTGGAGGGGGAGACCTGGTGGCACTCAGAGGAAGGACAGCAGGTTACCAAGAAGAGACTTGATACCCTATGAGCATATACAGGGGGAGGTAATCCCCCTCAGGAACAGTCATAGGGGAGGGGAATAAGGGGAAAATGGGAGGGAGGGAAGAATGGGAGGATACAAGGGATGGGATAACCATTGAGATGTAACAAGAATAAATTAATAAAGGAGAGAAAAAAAAAAAAGAAGAGGCAGTTAGTTCTGATGTGACTTGATGTGCCAGGGTGGGTTGGTACCTGGGGTGAGGGTTGGGGGTAGGGGTAGGAGGAAGGGGGTATGGGAGAAGTGGGTGGGAGGATGGGAGGGAGTGGGGTTGCAATTGGGATGTAAAATGAACAAATAAATAACTTAATGAACAGCAGCAGCAACAACAACAAGAAAGCACACAATCTTAGGAAAAACAGAAGCACAGATTCCTGCACATGCTCAGCTTTGTGACCTGTGGTTTATTCAGTCATTTTCTCTTTCCACACTACTGCTGAAATAGCTTTCCTTTCTGAAAGAGTTAGTTTCCCCCTCACGCTTCACCGGATGTTAATGTCTTTGAGTCTCGGCCCTCCCTTTGCAATGTCTCTGGTGTGTTCACACTTCCTATTGAGAAACTGCTGCTCACACTGAGGATATCCTGCTTGGTCACTGGGTTGACTGTTCTGGGCAGCAATTCTCAAGAGAGTGGGCTGGTGGCTGCCTGGGCCCCAGCAGCTCTGAAATTTTCCAGATTCAGCTTATTCTGCTGATTGTGGTCCTGACTAAGTCACCGGAGAGGGCTCTGTTAAGGAAGTGCCATGGCTAAGCAAGGAGGAGCATTCGAGATTGCTGGATGCAATTCTGTTGGCAGCCCTGGGGTTCTACACCAGGTTAGGCAGCCAAGCATCTTTTGGGAGCCCTGCTATCCAGTGACACATTGTGGCACTGAGCCAAAACAATCACCACTACAACGGTCTTTGAAGAAATGATCCCAGCAGCATTTGTCACTAAACTGTGACTTCCCTCAGAATCTCCAATACTTTGTTAAAGCAAAACAAACAAACAAACAAACAAACAACCCCCCCAAAAAACATGAAGGATTTCTCCAGAGCTCATATCATCAAGGGCTATTTGGTTCCAAATTGGAGGAAAGTTAGAGAAGAGTTTATAGGCATCAGCTTCTTATTCTGTAGAATAAGAATAAATCTCATTTATTACACTGTAACAAACTACTTGAAAACTCAGGGTCTTAAAATGAAAACCATCTTATTGTTCATGATTCTGAGGGTTAGGAAATGCAGGTTGCGCTCTGTGTGAGTGGCTCATCTCAGTCTGCATGGTGTTGCCTGGGCCGTCATCTGGAAGATGTAGAGAAGGCTTGCTTTTCCAAGTGCCTCTCTGCACTGTGGAGTCTCTCACCATTCAGTGGTTGTAATTATACCAGGGTGGCAGATTCTCCAAACTGAGCATCCTTGCAAGGCCCAAGGAGTCACGGAGTGTCCTTCACTCACATTCCACTGAGCAAAGCAAAATGCAAGAGCATCCTGGAACCACACAGAGCCCACTGCCGTGCAGCTGCACCAGGCCTTGCTGGAGCCCGTGCTTTGCTGTTTATTGCTTCGCTGGAAAATGCTTTAGTGCTTGGTCCTACCGACATGCTCCCGACTTCCTTCACTAAACACACGAATGTCAGGCCACTGACTCCTGTCTTTCCAAAGTGGATTCCAAAATGCTACCAACCGTAAAATGCACAGAGTTCTAGCTCCTCTTTAAAAAAAGAAAAAGGTCACTGAGTTGAGCAAGCCAAAGCATGGCAACATTTATTAAAACCAATTTTAGGAAAACATGTTAAAGTTAATGAAAAATGGCCATTATTCAATGTACAATTCAGTGAAGTTCTAAATAAACAAATACCTGGGGTTCAAGACCTGGTTGTGCTTCTGAATAACAATTTAATCGCATCCGGCAACATCGACTGCTTCTCTTTCAGTCACTGCAGAGCACCAACTTGCATCGCTCTCACTCTGGCCTTTAACCTATCATTTCTCCCTCTTTCACCCTCACATGAAACCACGGAGCAAAATGGCCCATGGTGATAAGGAAAAGAAATGAGCTTTTGTAGCAAAGCTACACACTGCTGGGAAGTCACTCAGTCAATCAGCTCTCCCGGTGTAGCTTGGCCGTCTATTGGCCCCTTCAGTTTACTTACTAAATGCTTTTTTATGCAATTAGTTCTTAGCACTTTCACAAGGGCTTTTTGGGAGATGTGATGTCCAGAAATGTACCACATCAAGAAAGCAGGGATCACCATGTTTTCCAATGTTTACTATGCCTCTACTATCTGTCATAGAATGTACTAGATGTTGAGAATACAGTGGTCCAAAGCACGGATATGGGGCTTGGAGCTGCAGGTCAGTGGGAGAGTGCTCATCTAGGGTGCTGAAGGTGGCTCTGATCCCCAACAGGGCAGAACACAAGAACGCAAGTATGGTGACAGCGGTGGAGCTTGTCTTCCAGCAGTATATAGTCTAACGGAGGAGGCAGGTACTGAATATGTAAACCAAACATTTTAATTATTAGAGGGAATAAAGGAGAAGCTGAGGAATGACCAGGCAGACCGCTTCATACACAGATGCTATGGAGGGCACTCCAAAGGGGAATGTTTGAGTGGAGACTCTCTGAAAGGATGGGCTATGCAGTGAAGCAGGGAGGGTGCACTGAAAGGGAGTAGTGCAATCAACAGGTAGGTGTGCAGGACCACGTCAGAGCGTGGCGCATTCTTGAGTAGTTGGTGTGTCCAGAGCACAGTGAGCAAATGCCCTTAGAATACTGTAAACACATGTAAAGACCTTTCATGAAAGAAAATAGGGCAACAATAACAAAAACAATTGGACCCCAAATTCTACAAGAATATCAATAATTTTGTTTTTTGAACTTTAAAATGGTTTATTTGGGCTTACTGATATAGATAGTTCTTTTCTTGTTCACTTGGGTCTTTTCTTTTGGGTCTGTTCACTGTACTGGAAATTGGTTTAGGAGAAAAGTTGGTTGAGTCCCAATATTTCTTTTTTTAAATTTAATTAATTTATTCAGATTATATTTAAATTGTTATCACCTCACTTGTAGCTCCCCATTCCTCCCTCCCTCCCTCTTTCACCCTATTCTCCTCCCCTAGGTCTATGACAGAAGGGGATCTCCTTCCCCACCATAAGGTCACAGCCTATCAAGTCTCATCCTGGTAGCCTGCTTATCCTTTCTCTGAGTGCCACCAGGCCTCTCCCCAGAGGGGAATTGGTCAAATATGGGGCACCAGAGTGTATGTCAGAGTTAGTCCCCAGTATCCACACAACTGTGGAGAATGTGTTGTCCATTGGCTATATCTGAATAGGGGTTCTAGGTTTACTGTATGCATTGTCCTTGGTTGGTACAGTAGTTTGAGCAGACCCCCCCTGGGTCCAGATCCACTAACCTTGATGGTCTTCTTGTAGGTTTCTAGGACCCTCTGGATCCTTCTATTTCCTCATTCTCCCATACTTCTCCTACCCAGAGTCCCAATAGGAAGTCCGCATATCTATCCCAATCTCCTGCTAAGTGAAGACTTTCATGACATCCCTTTTGGGCTAGTGTCCACTTATAAGTGAGTATATACCACCTGTGTCTTTCTGGGTCTGGGTTAACTCACTCAGGGTGATCATTTCTAGTTCTATCCATTTGCCCGCAAGTTTCAGGATTTTCTTGCTTTTAAAAGCTGAGTAGTATTTCATAGTTTAAATGTATCAAATTTCTTTATCCATTCTTCAACTGAGGGACATCAAGGTTGTTTCCAGGTTCTGGCTATTACAAATAAGGCTGCTATGAACATGGTTGATCATATGTCTTTGTTGTGTGGTGGAACATCCTCTGGCTATATTCCAAAGAGTGGAATAGCTGGGTCTTGAGGTAGCCCTATACCCAGTTTTCTGAGAAAGCACCAGGGCTGAAATCAATAACTTAGAAACTAAGAGAACAATTCAAAGAATCAGCAAAACCAGGAGCTGGTTCTTTGAGAAAATCAACAAGATAGACAAATGGTTAGTCAAACTATCTAAAAGATAGAGAGACACTATCCAAATCAACAAAATCAGAAATGAAAAGGGAGACATAACAACAGACACTAAAGAAGTACAAAGAATCATAAGATCCTACATCAAAGGCATATATGCCACAAAACTTGAAAATCTAAGGGAAATGGACAATTTTCTTGAGCAATTCCACTTACCAAAATTGATTGAAGAATAGATAACCAAATAAATAGTCTCATTTCCCCTACAGAAATAGAAGCAATCATTGATAATCTCACAACCAAAAAAAGCCCAGGGCCAGATGGTTTCAGTGCAGAATTCTACCAGACTTTCAAAGAAGAGTTAATACCAATACTCTTCAAGCTACTCCAAAAGATAGAAATGGATGGAACATTACCAAATTCATTCTATGAGGCCACAGTCACATTGATATGTAAACCTCACAAAGACCCAACAAAGAAAGAGAATTTCAGACCAATATCTCTGATGAAGATTAATATAAAAATATTCAATAAAATACTCACAAACCAAATCCAAGAACATATTAAAGATATCATTCACCATGACCAAGTAGGTTTCATTCCAGGCATGCAAGGATGGTTCAATATATGGAAATCCATCAATGTAATCCACCATATAAACAAACTGAAAAAAAAATCACATGATCATCTCCTTAGATGCAGAAAAAGCATTTGACAAGATCCAACACTCGTTCATGTTTAAAGTTCTGGAGAGATCAGGGATACAAGGCACATACCTAAACATAATAAAGGCTATGTAGAGCAAGCCAATAGCCAACATCAAATTAAATGGAGAGATACTCAAGGAAATTCCTCTAAAATCAGGGACCAGGCAAGGCTGCCCACTTTCTCCATATCTCTTCAATATAGGTCTTGAAGTTCTAGGCAGAGCAAAAAGACAACAAAAGGAGAGCAAGGGGATCCAAATGGGAAAAGAGGAAGTCAAATTATCCCTATTCTCAGATGATGTGATAGTGCACATAAGTGTACCCCAAAATTCCACCAGAGAACACCTTCAGCAAAGTGACTGGATACAAAATTAACTCAAAAAAGTCGGTAGCCTTCCTGTATAAAAATGACAATCATGCAGAAGAAGAAATTAGGGAAACTACCCCCTTCACGATAGCCACAAGCAACATAAACTATCTAGAAGTAACTCTAACCAAGCAAGTGAAAGACTTGTTTGAAAAAAATAACTTCAAAATCTGAAGAAGGAGATTGAAGATGATATCAGAAGATGAAAAGATCTTTCTTGTTCGTGGATCAGGAGAATTAACATTTACCAAAAGCAATCTACAGATTCAGTGCAATCTCTTTCAAAATACCTACACAATTTAAAAAAGACATTGAAATATGAATTCTCAACTTCATATGGAAAAACAAAAGGCCCAGAATAGCTAAAAGAACATCATCAATTTTGAAAGAGTGTGCACGTGTGTATAAAGCACATGTGTTTATGTGGGTGTTTGTGTGTGTGTGTATGTGTTTATCTTCCTGACTGCATGCTGAACATGGTTCTTAAATTTATGACTAATGTGTTTTTCTTCCTTCCTTTCATTATACTTATTATTATTATTATTGTTGTTGTTGTTGTTGTTGTTGTTGTTAATTCTCTATGAGTTTCATATCATGCACCCCAGTCCTCCTCATCTCCTTGTCCCCTCATATCTGCCCTTTGCTCTTGCAATCTCCCCTTCAAAATGAACACACACACACACACACACACACACACACACACACACACACACACACACACACCCCAAAGCATAGAAAAACATCTCTTTGTGGAAGCTGTAGTATGTCACCGTGTGTCCCACAGTATATCCCTCTGTCCCTACATCTTCACTTACAGATAAATGTTCATTGCAGTGAGCCATTGGTTTGGTTCAAGGTCTCTGGCTTCTGTGACCTCACTGAGGGTCACTGAGCCTCTTCTGGTTACTCTTCTTTTGCCCAGTGTCATGGAGAGTCTGCAGGTTTGGAGCAGCAGGAATGGCCCTTTCACTCACCCCAATCATTTGCAGATGCTGTAGATTTTGGGGTGGGCCAACGCAGAGCCCTGGATATGGGCCTGCATGTTGGCTCTTCCTTATTGGCATCCTCAGGGCAAGCTCTCCAGCACTGCTCCAGCTAGGCCACCTGATGCTGCTATTCACTTATTATTTATTCATTTTGGAGATGGAGGCTTGCTGTGTTGTTAGGGCTGGTCTTGAACTTGAAATCTCTTGCCTCAGTGTCTCAAATAGTAGGGGTCACAGGTGAACATTGCTGCCTTTGTCTAAGCCAATATTTTTTAAGTATGAAAATGAAGCAATCATTCAAAGAAAAATGTTTTAAATAAGTAGCGTGGAATTTAGTCATTTAAATTACACTCTTTTATAAGATTTATTTTTATTTGTGTGTTCATGAGCGTGTGCATGCATGTGTTTCTATGTGTGTGTACCTGAGTGAATGCCATGTTGTGCGGATGTCTACGAAGGCTAGAAGATGTGAGGTGACTTGGAGCTGGAGTAATAGTGTAAGCTGAGAACTTAACTCAGGTTCTTTGGAAGAACAGCAAGTGCCCTAACTGTAATATATTTTTTAAGTTGAATGGATATGAATGCCTATACTTACAGCTTTCATTTTGCTTATAAACCAAGTCTATAAACTAAATGTAAGCCAAGCATACAAACCAATGAAATAAAAAATATCAACATCACTTTAGAGTAATGGATGAGGTATTTGCTGTCATTAAATTTTGGGGGATGGATTTAATTGTAGAAAATGTACTGCTGTATTGAATGACTTGTTTTTTGCAAATGTGGGTCTTCCTTTGAATCATTTTTGTTACACCATCATTGCTTTTTTTCTTTAAAAATAACCTTTATTGGGGACTGGAGAGATGGCTCAGAGGTTAAGAGCACTGACTGCTCTTCCAGAGGTTCTGAGTTCAATTCCCAGCAACCACATGGTGGCTCACAACCATCTATAATGTGATCTGATGCCCTTGTCTGGCCTGCAGGTGTACACACGGACAGAACACTGTATACATAATAATAGATAAATAAAAAAGAGGCCAAGGTGTCCTAAGGGGGGGGAAACTATTCTTTATTTAAACAATAGATCTATTATCTTGAAAGACCGATTAGCATGTGTTAAAATATAATACTGACATTCAAAAACGCAATTTAGCAGCCCATTGGTTCTCACCATTGCATTTACTGCTACCTAATTACATTGACTCTGTGATTTTGTCTGCTGCCAGCTCTGCAGTCTCTGTGGTTTCACTTGTGATGCTCTAGCCATTCATTCTTCTACCATCTTCCTCCTGAAATGAACGCAAACCACAGAGTGTATGTTGTGGAGTTTGGGTTTTCTCAGCATTAATGTAAGTCTTTAAAGTTGCGTGGGGTACTCGAATGAAAATATGTGGCCCAGAGATGCTATAATGTGCTTTCATTACCTTACTAGCATCGTAAATATGAAAGCACAAAAACGCCTATCAACTGTTTCTTTTCTTCCTTCTTCCCCAAATCAAGAGGTGACTTAGAGGCTTAATGAGTTAGTTGCCCACAGAATACAGTTTATATGGGTAAGACTAGGTCACAAGAATTTTTTGGAGCTTCTACCTGAACCTCTTGGAATGCATCCATAGATAATTCCTACCCAGAGAAGGACAGGTGATTTATTGTGACATGCTGTAGACTTCTTCTGCTAGGCTTCCAGTCAATGGCCAGTATCAAGTACTAGCCATATGAGTGAACCTCAAGTGCCTCAGTTTGGCTGGACGAACCGAAACAGCAGGAGTTACTTAGCTGAGCCCAGTCAATCTGCATGTGAAAGTTAACAGTAAGCCATAGCTTTATTTCACCAATCATGGAACAGTTTGTTATGCAGCAGTAAGACCAAGTGTCCTGACCAGGGCTTTATTTTCCTTCATGAAGCCTTTCTTATGTGCAAGACACCTTAGGGACAAACATCACCATAGCCAGGTTACCTCTTTCTTAAAGGCTACATCCATCCCATCATTAAATGCTTTTGGTTCAGAATGTTGTCCTCTGACTCTCCAAGCTAAAAGAGCTTTCCTACAGCAGCCCATCAACTACTAATGGTTGCTCATCTAAGTGGTGGCCACACCCTACACTTGCCTTTGCTCCTGATTGTAGTTTGATCTGAAGTGTCCTGCAAATGCTTGCCTGACAGTTGGAATTTAGGCAAAAGACTTGATCTTGAGGACACAGGCAATGGTTTAACCTCCTCATAGATTATTGGAGTGTGGAGGAAACCTAGAGACCTGTTGGAGCAAGCTCTCTGAGGATTCTCTCTCTCTCTCTCTCTCTCTCTCTCTCTCTCTGTGTGTGTGTGTATTTCCTTCTATCCCTAAGCTCCTGGAGTAATTTCTCAAGAGACTCAAAATATTATTTACAAATACCTAGGCCATATATCTAGGATCATCTCTGACTCATAACTTAAAATACTAATCTATATTTTGCCATATGATTGGTTACCTCTGCTCAGGTACCATGAGTCTGTCTTCCTCACATCTTCCTGGAGCAAGTCTCCTGCATGACTCACTTTATCCCAGAACCCTTTCTTCCTCCCAGATGTCCTATCTCCTATTTCCTGCCTAAGATATAGGCCATCAGATTTTTTTTATTGACAAGTGTGCATCCATACAATACACAAGATATTCTCTCAGGAGCTCTGGAAAGACACACACTTTCTCTGGCCCCTTCCACAATCTTTTTTGCTTCTTGTCTTCTGTGAGGTGAGAACTGTGCTTCTCTGTATCTTCTGTTCCACAACATTGCCTAACCATAACCCGCCCCCCCACCCCCAAGTGGAGCCAGGCTAATGGGAGCCTGAATAGACAGGGAGCCAAACAGACCTTTCCTTCTTTACATTGTTCCTCTTAGGTATTTGTCCCATCAAAAATATTTGACATTTTCTCTGTGACTTGAGGCCAGCCTGGTCTACATAGTGAGTTCAAGGACAGCCAGAGCTATATAATAAGACCTTGTCTCAAACAAACAAACAAACAAACAAACAAACAGAAGGGAGAGAGAGAGGATCATTTATTTAAGGTGTCTAAGACAAATTGTAAGCAGATGCTCAAGTCAGAGTGATAATTGCTTTTACATACAAACAAGCTTCATTGAATTCTCAAAACATACTGTTATTATTGTAATATGAAAAAAAAACAAACCATGTTTTCCCTAAACATTCAATGTACTTTTGTGACTAGTTTCTTTTCACACATTCTGTTCTCCATTGGACACTAATTATCCTCTAGTTCAAATCAGTTCTCTCAAACCAGGGTTGGCAGTGGTTCACATATGATGCGGGCTCAGTTTCACAGTTCTGTATCTCCACCTCAGACCTCAATTATAAGTCCTAGGTTGCCAACTGTGTCTGATTGACCAGCTGAAAAATCAGTCTCCATGATCTCCTTCCTGAGTTGAACCATTTGCTAGAACAGCCTTTAGAACTTAGGGCTACACTTAATAACCATCAGTTTATTACATAATGAATCTCAGCATTCATTATGGCCAGGGTGTCACACACCTATAATCCTAGGACTAAGCCACAGGAGGCTGAGGCAGGAGCATTGTGAGTTTGAGGCCAGTCGGCTACAGAATAAGAATTAATTAATTAATTAATTAATTAATTTATTTTTGAGTTCCTCCTGCATACACACCTCAGGCCCGAAGGAGGCACCAGATCTCAGTATAGATGGTTGTGAGTCACCATGTGGTTGCTGGGAATTGAACTCAGGACCTTTGGAAGAACAGCCAGTGCTCTTAACTTCTGAGCCATCTCTCTAGCCCCGAGGCAAGAATTTATTAAAAGAAAGAAAGAAAGAAAAGAAAATAGAGAAACTAAATGAACTGATGCTTAGGATGAAGTCTAGAGGGTTCTGGCACTGCAGCCTCTATGCCTTGGAGGTGGCGTAAGCCAGCCTCCCAGTATGGGCGATGATCCGTAACCTAGATTGTCTCCAATTTTTATGCTTTAGTGGTTTTTATTTCTTCATCATAAAGGCAATTTCAACAGTTAACTTAATTATGCCCCTCTCCATTTCCCAGAGGATATAAATGGGGCCGATCTTTGAAAACACTTGTGTCTGTGTGGTATGCGTTGCTGTATATGTAGGTACATTACAAGGAAGACAAAGAAGGTGGTCAGATGTCCCCTTTGCTTACTCTCTGTTCTCAAGTTTTCATCTAGGCTGGTGGCCAGGAAATCCAGCACCTCTTGCCCCCACCAGACTCCCGCAGCACCGGGGTTCCGGGCAAGTATGCTCCAATGCCTCTCTTTTCACACGGGGATCGGAATTTTGCTCCTTCCACTAGCAGGCAAGCACACTTGACCTACTGTTTCATCTTCCAGCGTCCTGTAACTCCTTCTAATCATGGCTTGGACTTCCTGGTGACTCTCTTCAATAAAGAGTCCTATTAAGAGTTACCTCAGTAGAATAAGAGATGCTCCTATCTCCCAGGAAATTCCAAAGGGCTAGCTGTTCTATGGCAGGAAGCTGAGATGAGAGCCAGAGAGCAGAAGAAGACATGTATCTTATTACGTCTGCCACCTAGTTCAGGAGCTCTGTGCCAGGAACCGAAGGCAGAAACCAAACACGCTTTCTAAAGTTATGTGATAATATAAAATAATAAAGTGATGTTTTATTATTATCTCCAATTTACAGGCAAGGAAATCAGGACATTATGTTTTAGTAAATAACCAAGGTCCCTGACTAGATAACTGGAATTGAATCCCAGAACCCATCCACCTGAAGGCCGGAAATAAGAGCCACTGTGCTTCAGAGGCCTAGGCTAGGACACAGCATGGCTATAGGCTGTGGACATTACGGGTATAGGCTAGGACACAGCATGGCTATAGGCTGTGGACATTACGGGTATAGGCTAGGGCTCAGTATGGCTATAGGCTGTGGA
Organism: Acomys minous; assembly: GCF_964271855.1. Classification (NCBI taxonomy): domain Eukaryota; kingdom Metazoa; phylum Chordata; class Mammalia; order Rodentia; family Muridae; genus Acomys; species Acomys minous. The sequence continues at coordinate 43,696,128 of NC_140487.1, forward strand.
CATTATGGGTATATGCTAGGACACAGCCCACTGCAAATAGGGGCATCCTCCAGTTTTTGATTTTCCAATTTGCTGATATATATATTTGGTCACTGGATGTGATAATTTATAATAAGAAATACATATATGGTTTCTTCTCTATTTCATGACAGCTTCTCAAACATAGGGAGTCTCAGAAAAATAAGGCTCCCTTTTCTGTACGTTAATGAGTAAAGGCTATCAGATTGCCTGAAGAGGGGGCCGGCTGTCAGTGGGGCCTGTAACTAGAGGGTCGGGATTTCAGCTTGGGTCCTCTGTGGAGAGGCTGGAGGCTGACTTAATCTCCAATGGCCAGTAGTTCAATAAGTCATGCTTACACAACGAAGCACCAATAAACAGGGCAGGGTTCAGAGAGCTTCTGGGTTGGCGAAGGCATCCAGGAAGGGGAACAGAGGCTCAGGCCAGCTCTAAAGACACGTCGCCCCTGCTCTGGATCCTTCAGAGCTCATGCTGTTTTGGCTGTTCTACTGCACCCTGGTTGTTTGTTTTTGTTTTTGAGACACCATCTCATTACGTAGTCCCGGCTGGCCTGGAGTGCACTATATAGACCAGGCTAGCCTTATTTTCCCAGAGATCTGCATGCCTTCCAAGTGCTTGGATTAAGGGCCACCAGGTACATCATCAACCCCAGCCCCTTTCCTTTCTAACAAAGCCCAGAAGATACGTAGGTGCTTCCTGAGGTTCTGTGAATGATTCTAATAACTGACCAAATCTGAGCGGAGCTTGGAGGGGACCCTCAATTTATAGCCTGGGACATTTGGTTGGGGAGAGAGTCTTGTAGAACTGAGTACCTCCTCCTCGGCGCCCCCCCCCCCACCCCCCCCCCCGCCCCCAGCCCCCAGGAGCCTGTGCTAACTGTGCCAGTTGGGATTTGAACTGAACTCCAGCTGCTGTTTGCAGAAGAGTCCAAATATTGCTGGGAATGGAAATAAGCTCTGCGCGTCTGGTGGCCTGAAGTGTAAGTGTAGTCGTGCAGAATGTCGCTCCTCCGTGGAGTGTCCCTGTCCTCTGTCTCTCTGCCGTGGGTACCGTGGGTACCGTGCAAAGGGAGTTCCCGTCAGCCCTGCTCCCTCGTTTCCCTCCCTCCACAGCCCGCCTGTCACTTCAGCACAGGGACTGGCTGTGGCTGGCGTTGAAGACAGCCATCTCAGGTGCTGCAGGGCACCCCAGCCTCCCTGGAAATCCTGTTTGTTTACGTGAAGGATCCCTTTACACAGCCTGCAGTTTGCTCTTTAGAAGCAAGACGCAGGCACCCAACGCATCCAACTTTTCTCTCTCTCTCTCTCTCTCAGGTCCTACCTTCCTTTCCTTCCCCACTCCCAAATCCAGCCTCTAGGCTGCTCTGTTGGAGTTAGACTCAAAAAAAAAAAAAAAAAAAAAAAAACCAACCGCACCACTGAGCCCCTCTCCACGGGAACTGCCCCGTTAGAGTATTTTAAAGAGAAAATTCCTATCTAATGAAATGACTCAAAACCCAACAGTGAAAAGTGTGCTTTGATATATACGTCAGGATAAAGTGAGGTCAGTTTCCCGTTTCACTTTTTACTGTACTTATGCAAATCGGTCTCTAGTGGACACTAAGCTGTTTCCTAGCGCCAGAAATCATGAGTCACTTCAGTACTTAGTGGCACATTTTGTGAAATCCTGTCCTCTCAAAAACCACACAGCCTCGGAGCCATCTGTTTTGAGTTCTTTCTAGCTGTGGTGCTCTGAAACGCTTGTGCCTCTTTCCATTGCTGTTCACTTATTGGTAACGCTTTATTCCTCCCACTTTCTTTATTACTGTAGGCTAGCCTTTGGGATGCTAGTCTATTTTTTTAATAAAGAAATTTGTTATTTATTTTGAGTAATATCCTCTCTCTCTCTCTCTCTCTCTCTCTCTCTCTCTCTCTCTCTCTCTCTCTCTTGCTCTCTGCGTGTGCGCACGGGCAAGTACATGGAGGTCAGAGGCTGACGTCATGTGTCTTCTTTGATCACGCCCCATCTTGTTATTGAAACAGTGGCTTTCCTTGAACGTGGAGCTCCCAAGCTGCTGTGCCTGACTTTTATATAAATGCTGGGAGCCACACTTAGGTTCCCATACTCTCAATGACTGCTCTTCACTGATGAGCCATCTCTCCAGCTCCTAGATTTTATTTAAAAAAAAAAAAAAAATTAAACACCTGACTAATTTTTAAAAAGATGTATTTATTTATTTATTATGTATACAGTGCTCTGCCTGCATGTACACCTGCAGCCAGAGGAAGGCATCAGACCACATTATAGATGGTTGTGAGCCACCATGTAGTTGCTGGGAATTGAACTCATGACCTCTGGAAGAGCAGTCAGTGCTCTTAACCACTGAGCCATCCCTCCAGCCCCCCACCTGACTAATTAAAATTATCTTTTTGGCTTTCATATAATAAGCTAGCCAGAAAATAAATGTGTCTCAGTCTGAACATGCCTTTCTTTGTCAAAGTTGATCAGGGACCAGAGTCACCAGGAAGGCATGTAGAAACACAAGCTGCTAGGCCTACCTCTAGAGCTCCTGACTGAACAGGTCCATGGCAAAGTCCATGGTAGCACTTTAAGAGTCCATGTGGATCAGTGCTATCCATGTGAGGCAGAGAGAGAACCACTGATGAATTTTAAGGGCTCCAAAAGGCCTGGGGGACTGTTTCTGCCTCACAGCTTTGCTGGCTGCAGGCTACACCATCCCCCTCAGAATGGCCTGAACCCAAAGCTCATTTATAGGAAGCACCTGGATGCCTCTCACTCGCACTCCTAATGGCATAGCAGCTGCAGGTAAGAGAGCACTCTCTCTCCTCTCCCTTTTCCTCATTTCCTTTTCCTATCCCCTCTTTTTTTCTTTCCCTTACCTCCCAAAATCTAGCCTCTAGGATGATCTTCTCAAATAATTAAGGGGAGAGATATGATGGTCATCGTTCAGATAGGGCCCTGCCACCCCCTGCCAGCTGTATCAGCGCTGACGTAATCAGTACAAGCCTAGGGTACAGAGGCCACTAGTCCAAATAGGGCACCATAAGGGAGCATCATGGAGGCTGCAGTTCTCCAGGAAGACAGGTCGTGGGCCTGGCCGAAATGCCAGTGGCATTTACTACATCACCTGGGCTGCAGAGACAACTGCACTAGAGGAAAATGAGAGGCGCCAAGTGCATGGGTCTGATAAGTGACAACGGAAGTAGCAAGTAAGAGGTTACCCTCCTCTCTCCCCCATTGTAATGTTTAGTGAGCTTTTGAGTAGGTTACTGGAAGTTCACTACTGTCTGCATATTTACATCATGAAAACTGGCTACCTGTGTAAACTCTCCCGTTTTCCCTCGTTTACCCCCCCCCCCACTTCTTTCTTTTCAAAGACCCAGAATGTAGGCACAGCCTGTTGAATTGCATATGGAGAGAATTTATGGGCACATGGATGCCATGTTTCAGATGAGAGGTTACCCCACTTTGCATTTTTTAGTACTAGCAATGCTGACTCTATTTAACAGATTGCCCTGGAGCTACTAGCTACAGTCCAATTTGTATATTCACCAAGCTGGCACGTTCTTTTGGACATACGTCCACAAAATAAGTCCATGACTTTTTTTTTGCCTGCTCTTGTCCCCACATCCAAAGGCAGCTCCTTCCTAATTGGCAGGCAGCAGATCTTCATTATGACAAGAACATGGCAAGACCAAGCGAGCATATTACTCAAGTGATCAGGAAAGAAATGTCTTTAAGAAAAAAAAAAATGGCCCAAAAAACTCAAATTCCCCCTGGAATATGACTTTCTGGGCAGTTTTTCAACAATGAGAAAACTCATGTGCAAATTACCCAAGACCTCTTTCTCCAGGGTCTTGTGGTTTAACTTGGATGTCAATGGCTTCATTCCCATGAGGGACAGTGGCCGGGAGAGAAAGCAACCTCTGTAACTGTAAGTGATTCCCATGCTGGCCATTGCCACCTGTCATAGAGTCCACTGACGCACCTCTACTGTCACGCTGGCAGTGCTCCGCCCATCGGCTTGTCCCATATTTCCTAATACACACAAACTGAACTCTACTGACCGCAAGTCAGCACTGGGAGTAGGGACTGATGGGTGGAGGAAGGTAAAGTGTTTCCATCCAATGGTGATTTTCTGAGCCAGAGAGCCTAAAATAACACAAAGCTATGTCCAGCCTTTCTAGGGGAATCTGGGGACAGTGATTGCCGTGGCCACTGCTTTTGCTGTGATTACAGCATAACTTCCCGGAATATGATGTTTTAATGAGGATCTTAGGCATCTTTTCTCACAATAGACCTTTTTCTCACAAATGTGATGGACGCTCTCATCTGGGATGCTGAGAAATGAGGATGCAAACAAGTGGAGTTCTGGCTTTTCCATCTATAGAGATGAAAGTGTTTATGTATTTTGATAAGCTATCTTCTTCCTTTCTTCTTTCTTTTCCTCTCCCCTCATCCTCAACCCTATGCAATAGTCATGGAACTTGCCCCAATCAAGGTGCTTTGGGAAGTACAACAGCCTGTGTTGAAGTGGCGAGCGCAGACCAAGAATGCAACTTCCTCTCTCTCAAAGATAGCTTATCTTCATCTCTTCATTGTTTCCTCAACAATGCATGTTGCTCACAGGAAGCTCATAATCCTGTTAGCAACATGGATTGCTGCTGCTGCTGCTGCTGGTGAATAAAGCATGCTTCCTGCTTCTGTTGAGTCCTGGGGAAAGCAGACACCTAGGAAAAGAAAGAAAGCCTGTAAAATTTCCTTCTGTAGAATGGTAGATGCAATGGACTAAGACTAGGTCCGGTTTTATTGCACCTCAAAGTGCTTGCAATAGAGTGGTGCATTATATAGCCTGTACTATGTAGAGTACAGTGCAGGCTACATAATACACTACAGTTATTCAAAGTGGCCAGGGCAAGTTTTGCTAGTTTAGGTCCATATACATCTCCTGGACCAGGAACTCCATGGAGGAGAGCTTCTCACTGGTGAAGGAGGTACAGAACAAAGAGCCAACTTAGCAGCTTCCCTCAGCTGCTCAGGGAACCAAGGAAGAAAAACAGAACCACGCAGAAGAGAAGTGAATTCCATCTGACTCTCTGGGCTTCTGCCCCAGCTCTCAGCCATAGGCTAGACACAATTTTGCACATGACTTTTCATGCCAGATGTCTTCTTTTCTAGCATGGGCTCCATGCTAGTCTCTCTGTGTACTTTATTGGTATGGTACGAGCTTTCGTTTTTAAGATGGGGTCTTGAGAATTTGCTCAATTTTTTTTTTTGAGACAGAATCTTACTATAGAGCTCTGGATGTCCTGGAACTCATTCTGTAGAGCAGGCTGGACTCAAACTCACAGAGATCTTCCTGCCTCTGCCTCCCAAGTACTCAGATTAAAGGTGTGCACCACCACTGCCCAGCCTAGGACTCACTATGTAGACCAGGCTAGTCTCAAACTCTTAACAATTCTCCTGCTTCTTCTTCTCAAGTACTATACATATTGAACATAGTAATAGATGGGAAAACACTTTGTAAATGTCAGACTACATTAAATACAATAATTCTTTGTATTTGTTTCTCTTAAGATGTACTAACTCTAGATTACACTTGATTTAACATGTAGTTTCTATGGGTACCAGGGTGTGATCTTTTGGGAGGAAGGAGACAGTTTTTATTGGCATTCATATTGCCAGCATTTAGAACAGTACCTGATAGAAAAGCTTCTTCAAACACCTTAGACAATGATTCCTAGATGATCAGATGGAGGAAACGTAAGTATGACTGCCCTGGGGCAGCTTGGAGCAAGCCCAGAGCTACTTCTTGGATGACTCATAAACTTGCCTTCCGAGGAGTTCTTGCACCTTTAATTCAATTTCCACCGTATGACTACATTAGGGCAAGAAGGTCACTGGGTGCCCCTGTGGCAGAAAGTCACTGATGTCTGATGCTGTAACATTACGGAGTTGAGTAAAGTTCTGTCGTACTCACTTCCTATTTTCGTCTTGTAAACTCTGTTCCAATTATGTTGGATATCAGCCACGGACCATTCGCTGGTGACCTGTAGGTAAATAATGCTAAAGTAGACTCATGGGAAAGATATTATGGGGCCCCTAAAGACCCAGAAGAGCAACTAAGGCAGTCTCCACTCTGGGCTATGTGTCCATTGTTGGGCAGCCCTTCCCTGCTCCCACCCAGATGCAGACTCTGCCAGAAACTCTATCTGATCTGAGGCACTCCATGGACATCATGTGCTTATCTCCATCAACTACTCAGCCCATGTAATGAGTCAGTGTGTGTGCACGCGCGTGTGTGCGTTTGTGTTTGCGTGTGTGTGTGTGTGTGTGTGTGTGTGTGTGTGTATGTGTAACATGGAAGTTATTCTTTAAGGTAAAAGACGAAGTGTTCAAAAAAGGATCATGCATAGATGGTAGTTTTTGAGCACACTTACCAGCAGTAAGTGAAATAGAGAAGAGAAGCTGAAAGAGAGAGAACATACAGAGAAAGTGAGAGAATGAAAGTGAGGTAGTGATACTTGAAAATGGCATGCCACAAAAGGCAACAGAGAGGAGAGACAGATGAAGAAACAGTATTTGATGAGTTATGAAAGGCACGCTGATGGAAGAACAGTAGATGTGACAAAGAGTCATCAGTAAGATGCTCAAAGGCTGAGGTATATGGTGAGTCAGAAAGAGAGCTGAGTGAGATGGACAGCTGAGGATGACAAGACTTCTTCAGTGGCTAAGCATCTTAGTTTTTCATTGCTGTGACAAAATACCTGAGCAGAGGTTTATTTTGGCTCATAATGTCAGTGGCTTTGGTGTGTGGTCACTTGGTTCCATTACCGCTGGGCCACAGAACATAGCCATGGAGTGACTGCAATGGAATAAAGCTGCTTACGTCATGGAAGCCAGGAAGCAGAGGAAGAGATTAGGGATAAGATGAAACACTTCCTGGGCAAGTGCCCAGTCACTCAATTTGTCCATCTGAGTGTCACCTCCTAAGGTTTACATCAAAGTATGAAACCATCAATTGGTCAGTCCATTAATAAAGGCAGAGTCTTCATGATCTGATGATACCTACAAAAAACAAAACAAAACAAAACAAAAACCACCTCTGAACATGGCTATACCAGGACCAAACCTTTACTTAAACACAAAACGTTTGGGGGAACATTTCAGATTTAAAACACAGAGCCAGGATCAATGCTGGGTAACTAATTCACTAGAGTTAAAGGGGACAATGGGGATGAGATAACGTTTAGATAATGCCTTGGAACTATAGTTATAAACATTTGATAATCTATAGCAGATCATAGGTTGAAATCAGAGATAGGAACCCCAAATGGTGTAGCCTCCACTATAGAGGGCAAAGCAGGAGAATGGTGTAGGTAAGGAAAGCTACAGGGTGGTGATCTGAGACTGAGGGTAGTTGTGGTGGCTCCACAGACAGGTGGCACTAAAGCATTTGGAAAACTCACTATGACGGCCAAAGCCAGCAGAATGGACTCAAACAACTTCAGAGTGCTGAGCAGAAGCTTGTGACCATTTCAGAAGTGGAGGCACTCCCAAAGGGACCTTCTGATGAGGAGGCTGCTGTGCTCTGCTGAGGCAGAGGTGGTGGCCAGAGGCATCCTGAAAGAAAAGGAGAAAGATGTAGGTAGGGTAATGGAGAATGGTCCGCATGGTGAAGGAACACTGAAGATGTGGCAGAGGCCATGCGCAGAAGAAAGGGGTAGTATTTTTGAAGATTACAGTGTGGCCAGATCACATGGAGCCCAAAAGATGAGGCAGAAAAGAAAAATCTTATTTCCTAGCAGCCCAGAGATGTTTTGGAGGAGTAGGAAATCCTGCACACCCCCCTTTTCTGCTGAAGAGAGGAGGCCTGGCCCGGCGAGGTATGGACTAATGCTGCATTATTTGTTTTGTTTTGGCTTTTTGAGACAGGGTTTCTCTGTGTAGCCCTGGCTGTCCTGGACTCGTTTTGTAGACCAGGCTGGCCTCGAACTCACAGTGATCTGCCTGCCTCTGCCTCCCGAGGGCTGGGATTAAAGGCATGGCCACCACTGCCTGGCTAATGCTGCATTATTTGTGAATGGGTTTTTTTTTCATTTCTTAAAAAGTTATTTAATTTACAAAAGGTTATATATTGAGTGATTTAAATATCAAGAGTACTTAGGAGGGACAGAGTCAGCTAGGCATGGTAGTTCTTGCCTGTAATATCAGCATTGAGGGAGGCAGAGGCAGCAGATTGCTATGAGTTCGAGGCCAGCCTGGTCTATAAAGCAAGTCCAGGATAGCCAAGGCTACATAGAGCAACCCTGTCTCAAAAAACAAAAACAAAACAAAACAACAACAACAACAAAAAACAAAATAAAACAAAATATCCAACTAACCCCTCACAAAAACAAAAAACCAAACCAACCAAACAAAAACCACCCCTCTCCCCCTAAAAAGAATAGAGTTAAATGCTTTCTTCCTCTCACGTCTACCCCTGTCAGTCCAGCTCTGCCTCTCCAATGGGGATCCACAACTTTAAGTTTCTCATGAAACATTCAAAGAGTTAAAGCTGTGTAGACATAATCGTGTACACATGTGTGCTCCTTCAGTGAACAAAAAAGGGGAATATTATTGGTGAGCCTGTTACACAACTTCTTTTTTATATAACAATGAAATGGGGTGTGCGGAGGGGGCGTGGGCTGGAGACGGAGCAGTGGTTAAGAGCACTGACCACTCTTCCAGAGCATCTGAGTTCGGTTCCCTGAAACCACACAGTAGTTTGTAACCATCTGTAAATCCATTTCCAGGGACTCTAATACCCTCTTCTGGCCCTTTGTGGACACCAGGAACACAAAGTGTGCACAAACACACAAACACACAAATAAGTGCACAAAAATATATCATACACAAAATTAAAAAAAAAAAATTCAACAACCACCACAGAATGGGAACTGTCACCCTCAGGGCTTTTTACTAGGAAATAATTCACAGATTGGATAGTTTATTCATTCGTATACATACATAATGGTATGTATGTATTGTTAAAATCCCTTCCTAGGGAGAGACTAAGTCTGCCCTGGTCTCCTAAGGTCCCAAAGGCAAACGGAGACACAAGTCTGCCGAAGTTCACTCTGTTAAGTTATTAGGGTCCCTTACAGAACCTAACTGAGGAGTTACACACAGGAGTATGGGAACTCCTCCCCAACCAGCTGCACCCAAAGAGCCTTACCCAGCAGGGATGAGGACTGGCTTCACGGCCAGAGGGCTAGAGCTCCCCTGCTCTAGTTCTCGCTGGCCGCTATATTCTCTGGACCCTCCGTGTACTCCTGTACACTCTGGTCCCTCCTAAAGGCCACAGGCAGGGTTGCCCCGTGCTGAGCATTTTATTTTACACATGTCCACGTAGACAAAATGAATCTCTCAATATGTAGTTGCTTATCAGAGGGTTTCAGCTAACGGAGATTGGCCAGTGTTTTTGTGTCGACGTCCAGACAATAATAAGCTTAGTGTCACCTCCTGTGTGGATCTTCTCAACTCCCAAAGATAATGCAGTGATGAAGGAGCAGCCATAAAAAACCAAACCAAAACAAAACTGAATGAACATGACTGTGTTCTAAGCAAACGTAAAAATAGAGACTGAAATGTGAGATTTACAACCTTCAAAAGTACTAAACAATATTGATCTCTTGAGGGAGAGGCTCATGAGGCCCCAATGTTCCCTGATGATTTAAAGACAGAAGGCGGTCAACAGTTTCCGCAGAGGAAGAGAGACACATTTTCTTCAGTGATGTTAAGTGCCCTTGCTCTAGTCAATGATACTGTTCCTGCGCTCAGGCAAGCAACCCTGGTCAGACGCAGTGTCCTCTTACCCGGGAAGACCATGTCTCTCACTCTCAGCATCACTTAGCTGCCTGTAATTCTTTGTGTGTGGCCAAGGCCAAGAAATATCTCAAAAGATGTCCATCATCCTTTAACAATTAGGGAAATGCAGATCATGTCAATTTTGAGATTTCATCTTACCCCATTCTGAATAGCAAAGATAAAAACAACAGACAACAAATTTTGGAGGGGGTGCAGGATAAAAGGGAACCTCTCCCCATTTGTTTATTAACTTAATCTCTTTAAAGCCTGACCCAAGCCCCCTCCGTCCTCTCCTCCCAGTCCTGCCTTCATGCCTCCTTCCCTTAATACCCTCTTTCCTTTTTCTCAGAGAAGGGAAGGCTCCCAATGGGGGTATCAACCCATCCAGGCACCTCAAGTCACAGCAGGACTAAGTGCATCCTCTCCCGCTGGGGCCTGATAAGACAGCCCAGCTAGGGGAAAGGGATCCAGAGGCAGGCAACAGAGTCAGCGACAGACCCCAGGCTGCACATCTGCTACTTATGTGTAGGTGATCTAAGGCCAGTCCTTAGATGCATGCTCTTTGGTTGGAGGTTTAGTCTCTGTAAGCCCTCATGGGCCCAGGTTAGTTGACTCTGTAGGTCTTCTTGTGGAGTTCTTGACCTCTCCAGCTCCCTTTATCCTTCCTTCTACTCTTCCACCGAACTCTCCGAGCTTGGCCTATTGTTTGGCTGTGGGTCCCCGTATCTGTTTCCATCAGCTGCTGCACTGAGTCTCTCAGAAGACAGTTATGCTAGGCTCCTGTCTGCAATCACAACAGAGTATCATTAATAGAGACAGGGGTTGTCTGTCTCCCATGGGATGGGTCTTAAGTTGGGCCAATCATTGGTTTGCCATGCTCTCAATCTCTGTTCCATTTTTACCTCTACACTTCTTGTAGGCAAGACAAATTTTGGCTTTAAGGCTCTAGGAGTGGTGTCCCCTCCCTGCACTGGAAGTCCCACCTGGCTATAGGAGGTGGCCACTTCAGGTTCCGTAAGCCCCGCTGCTAGGAGTCTCAGCATGGGTAGCCCCCATAGACTCCTGGGAGCCTACCCTGTCCCAGAGATGCCCCTCTCCCCGACCGATTTCTGTTCTCTCTTCCGGTCCTCTGTTGTTCTGTGTTCCCTGCGACTGCTGTTGAAAGGGAAGTGCACCGCTCCTCTTGAGGGCCGCTGCTGCTGCTTCCCTCAGGAATGGCTTGAGCACTCAGAGCAAGGTCTGTGTGCAGGGCTCCCTGTCTCACCAGGGGTCGTGGAAAAGAGTTTTCCACAGGGTGTTAGAGTTAGCTTTCTTTAATAAGATTATCCGTGCCAGATGGCAGTGGGAACTTGGGCGTTCTAAAGCCCGTGATAATACCGCAGTGTTACAGCCCTTCAGTGACATTGCATGCTAAAGGCAGAGGGTGCTGCTGGATGCTGGCGCCGTGTTGGTTCGTGTCTGGAATGCATCATGTCTGGAATGCACAAGAAGTCCGGCCACTGCTTCATCGGTGGTCAGCTGCTTGCTTCCACAGAAAAGCGCTGAGCTCTTGGTGGTTGGGCAGGCTTCAAGCACTGACCAAGGGAGCTAGCTATTGCTGCCTGGCCAGAAGCCAAAGCCTTGGGAGTCCAACAGCAAAGTCTTCTTGGGGAGAAGGGGAGTCCTTCCTTTCCCCAGAGTAAATAAATGATGAGTCTCAGACAATTGTGATGAAAAAAAAAATCATGGCAGCCCCTTTACTTTTTTTTTTTTTGTGAAATAGAGGTTTATAAACCTTGGCCAGTGGGAGGGGTTTTGGGGGGCAAATGTGTTTGATTTGCTGGGGATACTTCATTTACATGTAGTGGCACAGTCTTACTGTGAGAAGAGGAACACAGTATTTACTTATCCTAAGGGTGGGGGAAGAACTCCAGGTGTGGATAAAGGTCATTTGCTGAATGCTAAGGTCTCATTAGCATAGGGTGAGGTATTTCCAGGAATCCCCAGGTGTTTGCTGAACAGGTTTCTTATCGGAAAAGGGTCAGGCCTATAATCCCCCTGAGGGTTTTGTAACTCTCCTTAGAGGATCTGGGGTTTCTCCAGGTCAGCGGGAGAGGCGGGAACCCAGCTGAGGAAGGGGAGTCCTTCATCTTAGCACTGAGCTCAGGGCCTATCTGGCAAGGACAGAGTTTGACCTCACCAGCCATGTCTAACAGGCCTCCCTTCCCGTGCTTTCTGAACACCCGATCCCCAGTCCCTTACCCTCTCCACCCCATCTCTGAGATTAAGCGTCTTCACTTGGGCTCTTCTTCGTTTCTTTGGGTCTGTGGATCGTAGCATGGTTATCCTGTACTTCACGGCTAGTATTCACTTATAAGTGAGTACTTACCCTGAGTAATTTTCTGTGGCTGGGTTACCTCACTCAGAATGATCTTTTTTAAGCTACACCCATTTGCTTGCAAATTGCATGATTTCTTTGCTTTTAATAGCTGAGTAGTATTCCATTGTGTAAATTTCAAAAAGGGAACCTTTATTCACTGTTGATGGCATTGCAAAGTGGTGAAGCCACTATGGAAAACAGTGTGGAGATTTCTTAAAAAGCTGATAAACCTACCATATGACGCAGCTATACCATTTCTTGACATATTTCCAAAGGACCAGATATCTTACTCCACAGATACTCACTCAGCCGTGTTCACTGGAGCTCTACTCACACTAGCTATGAAATGGAACTTAGATGTCCTTCAATTGACAATACATATATACTATGGGATATTATTCAGTTGTAAAAAAAAAAAAATTAAAAACCATGAGCTTTGCAGGTACATGGATGGAACTAGAAAACATTCTAGTCAGGTATCTCAGACCCAGAAAGGCAAATGTTGTGTGTTCTTTCTCATCTGAGGCTTCTAGCTCCAAATCTTCAGAAGTAAGCACATACCCTGGAGTAACCAGGAAACACTTTTGTTTTTAAAACCACTTGTGGTTATTTTTCTGTCAGCCAGCAGTTCAGATCCTGTAATACACTTCATTCCAAGCATCAAATTTCTTACAGCTAAACCTGCTTTTCTTCTTTTAAAAGCAGAAATAGTTTGGTTTTATTTTCTGAGTAATATCAATGTAATTGATTGATTATATACTGATACTAAATGTTCAAGTAAATGTAAAAGAAAAAGTGTATTTGTAATCCTATTCCCAGCCATTTCTCAGACACTTTTTAAAAGGCACAATTCACCTAATAGATATGTTTGTTATGAGTGTTACAAAGATCATGCCTCATATTGCTTTGTAACTTACTGTCTTCCTATAATGGTGGCTCATGGACATTTTGTTCTTAACCTGCCGGTGCAGACAGAACACACCCCCACAAGCAGTGATACAGTTTCTTTCATCTTCTAGAGGTTGAGACATAGAAATACCAGTGAACTGGTGACAAGTGAACAGAGTAGCATCACAGTACTCAATGGACTCTATCTCTGTGCTCAACTCCAGATTCAGAACAATTTACTCAACAAGTTTTTACTGAGAGCCAACTGGGTACCAGGTGCTATTTGAAATACTGAGGCCAGAAAAAAAGGTTGGACAAGTTCTAAACTCTCTTGGAGCTCAGAGATTAGTCAGGACATCTCAGCATGGGGCATGGACTATAAGGAAATGAGAGTCATGGGACAAAGACCCGCAGCAGAGATGCTTCAGATTGGCTGGACAGGGGAGACACACAAGCTGAGACCCGATGGACAGGAAGTAGCCAGCCAGACCGTGGCCTGGAGAAGAGAATTCCAGGCTGAAGCAGGTCAAGTCAGCCTGGAGAAGCCATGGCAAGAGAGTTTTGCTTTTATTTAGAAAGCAATGGCAAGTCAACAGAGCACTGATTTTTATTTCACCTGCATTTTGAAGGAAATTATTTTAGTTGACAGCTGGTAGATAAAACCAGGGTGCTTGCTGTATAAATTGATGAAACGACTGCTTCATGGTATAAAAGGAAGTTTTATTTCTCTTTTCCTCTCTTTTTTAGTTTTTTAAGACAGGATTTCTCTGTGTAACCTTGGCTGTCCTGGACTCACTTTATAGACAAAGATGGCCTTGAACTAACAGCGGTCTGCCTGCCTCTGCCTCTCTGAGTGCTGGGTTTAAAGGCATGTGCCAATATGCCTGGCTAAGGAAGATTTTTATTATAGATAGGAGAAAGAGAGAGAGATCAGTTAGAGGCATCTGGAAGAGTGCAGAGCAGAGAGAGAAAGAAGTAGACTGACCATGGCCAGCAGACTGGACCTGGACATATGAGGAGTAGGAGCAGAGGGAATGGGAGAGGGAGAGGGGGAGGGAGGGGGAGAGGGAGGGGGAGAGGGAGAGGGAGAGGGAGGGGGAGAGGGAGAGGGGGAGGGGGAGGGGGAGGGAGGGGGAGAAGGAGAGGGAAAGAGAGGGAGAGAGAGAGAGAGAGAGAGAGAGAGAGAGAGAGAGAGAGGAAAAGGGGGAGGGAGGGGGAGAGGGAGAGGGAAAGAGAGAGAGAGGGGGGGGGGAAGGGGAGAAGGAGAGAGGAGAGAAAGAGAGAGAGAGGGAGAGGGAGAGCATACAGTGAGAGACAGAGCGATGGGGGAGACAAAGAGAGAGCAGAGTCAAAATGGCAGGGTTAAAAGGAGAATGAGTGGGGGGGGGGACACGCCCATGAATTGGGGCAGGAGGTGAGAAGGGCTGGGTGCTGGTGTGGACTCTGAAAGGTGTAACAGGTACCTGTGACACCAGGAGAGCTGGAGGCCAGTGTGTGTTTTGGTGTGCAAATAGGCACCACAGATAGGCCCTCCTGTCTTTTGTTTTGGAGGAAATGGAATTTCTTTTGGACCTGAAACCCCCGTTTACACTTGAATTTCAGAAAAGTAAGTGCTAAAAAGCAAAATTTTGATAACTTTGTTCTGAAGGTTTGAAGATATCCTTGACTTTTACAGTAATTCTTGAGGGAGAGGTGTGCCACTGAAAGGTTAACCTCCTCCTCTGCTGCTCTGAGTCTCTCATGTAGGGGAAGTTGTGCCATTTCACAGTTCAGTTCAGTCACTTGGTGTCTTTGTTGGTGAATCTGTTATACTTGAGCTTAGTTTGATGGAATATCCGTCCATAAATTCTATTTAATGCATTATTTCAGCAGTAAGAATGAGTTTTAATAATGTTTTAAGTATCGAGAGCTACACATCAGCATCTAACATTCTCTAAGCAGAAGATGGACTGTTTGGGGGGAGGAAGAGAGCAGCAGGAGAGCAAGAGCAGGGGGACTGGGGAGGGTGGGGATAGTTTGAGTAAGGCCTAATGATGGCTATAAAAATATGCTGTAATGAAACCCATCAAAAGGCAAGCGATAATGGACCTTTTGCCTACTTGTTAACCCTGGAGTAGTTAAGGCAACCATTCATAGGGGATAACAGAAGTTTGCTAGTCTAAAAAGTAGGAAGAGCATTTACTGAATGAACCCCTACTAGCTGCCAAGTGCTTTATACGTATTTTTTTCTTTTAATAATTTAATAACAACCTGTCCTAAGGGTCTGTACTTAATTCTTCCTGCTTTACAGAATAAAGCTGGATTCCTCTTACCTAGAGTCCCAGTAGGATGTCCTCACATATGTCCCAATCTCCTGGTAAGTGAAGACATTCATGGGACATGCCTTTTGGGCTAGTGTCCAATTATAAGGGAGTATATATCATGTGGGTCTTTCTGTTTCTGGGTTAACTCACTCAATATGATCGTTTCTAATTGTTAGGATTCTGCAACAGTCCACCTACCTGTGATGTCACTGCTTACCTGCCACAGGGGCGTGGCCCTGGGCAGGGCCATAAAAAGAATAGGCCCTCCACATGGCTCTCTCTCTCTCTCTCTCTCTTTTTATATCTCTTTACTTCTCTACCTCTCTAACTCTTTACTCCCCCCCCCCCCCCCGCCACGTGTGGCTCCAGAGACAATTTCTGTATCTCCCTATTAAACTTCTTAAGTGGATCTGTTGTGTGGTGTGACTTCATCCCTCTGTACAGTTCCACCGTTCACCTATAACCTCTGCAGCTCAGCTTTTTACACTAATTTCCTCCATTTGTCCACAAATTTAGAAACCTACAAGAAGAACATTGGAACAGGTGGATCAGGACCCAGGGGTCTCTGCTCAAACTATTGCACTAACCAAGAACAATACAAATAGTAAACACTGAACCCCTACTCTGATCTAGCCAATGGACAGGACATCCTCCACAGTTATGTGGAGAACTGGGACTAACTCTGACATGAGCTCTGGTGCCTCATATTTGATGACCTCCCCTTGGTGGGGAGCCCTGGTGGCACTCAAAGAAAGAATAGGCAGACTACCAAGATAAGACTTGTTAGCCTGCGACCATAAAGTGGGGGAGGAGATCCCCCTCGGACACGGACCTAAGGGAGGGTAATAGGGTAGGGATGGAAGAGTAGGAGAAATGGAAGGCTACGAGTGATGGGAGAACAACTGAGTTGTAATCTGAATAAATTAATTAAAAAAAAAGCTGGAATACACACCTTGGACGCAAATCTGCCATCAATCTGAACTGTAAGTGTGGAGATTTTGAGATGCAGCAGCTTTCCTCGCCTGGCTGTGTAGTTTATCTTTGTTGTCAGAAGTCAATTAACCTATACAACTTAGTTTTGCTAGCAATGGGGGTGGGGGTAGGGGGTGGGGGTGTGGGGGTGTGGGGGATGTGGGGATGTGGGGACACTGTACTAAGGCTTGGGTGCAGATTCAGCAGAAAGAGCCTCCAGGAACTGTTATGAGGTAGCAACAAACCTCTCTGGAGTGCTCTGCACTATTCTGGATGTGGATGGATTTTCTGCGGTTACGAAGGGTGAAGGTTTAAGTAATTTACTTTGGTTGTTAAAAAAACGTTGGAGAATGGTGCAGTGAGGCGGGAGGTTGAGATTACAGTATGGCTGGGAAAATCTCGTAGGACCATGAAGGCAAGAAATAAGATACAGTATGAAATGCAAGAAGGTCCCGTGGTTGGGTTTCTCCCACAAGAGAAAAATCCCTGTTTCTTTTCTTATGGAAATAATATGCAAATTAGTATATATATTACGTATTTGCTTAGAGAAGTTTGATTACCTCATGCTAGCTTCAAGAGGAATTGGGGCAGTGAAGGGGAATGTTTGTCAACAGCCCAAAGTTGTTGGGTTTATTCCAGGGGAAACAAAAGGGTAAATTTTCTATCAGCCAATGCCATGGTTTTATTGAGTCTTTCAAATGCCTTACTGTCTCTCTTCCACAAAATATATCAAAAGTAAAAGAAATCATGAACTGTTCAAAATATAATCCATAGACAAAATGAAACACAAATGGAAAATTCTGTTATTTGCCCCTTCCTTGCCCCCTTTCTTCCTCTTTCGTGGCCCAACGGTATGAAGTGAGGGCTAAGATTTTCCTGCAGTTTTTGCTGTGATCTTTAGCCATTTCTCTGAGTCTAGGCTTTGAATCCATCACTTGGGAGTTATAGGGAGCCCCTGTCTGAGGCTAGCGAGAGATGACACACAGCACCAGGGAGGGACCAACTGCTGCATGGTTGCTTCTGTGAAATACTCAAGGGCGCCAGGGCAGCCCAGCCAAGATCTGCCCCGTGACAGTTGGCGGCTGCTACTCTCAGGGGCTGCCTAGGAATTAGAGCACTCTCTCATTTCTCTCTAAGAGCAATCTAAAATTTGGACAAGATCTGTCTTGGATTGAATTGAAAATCTTTTTTGAGTATTAGCTGACTTAATGAAAATAACCTCTCTTCTCTCAGCAGAAGGCTTACCGCTTTATTGTGGAACTGTTCATAATTAATTGTTATGGTGCTCACGACTCCTCCAATAACAACCGGAAAAGGGTTACAGTCAAAACAAACATGGCTCTTCACCTTCAGTTTCAGTGTGTGGCTCAAAAGAGGTAGCAATTCCAAGACTCTGATTAACTGGCTGGAGCAAACTCTGGAGAACTTATCCCAGTATTTCCCTATAAAGGATTCACCATTGTTCCCTGCCACCTTTCATATTCTTGGGATCACCTGTTTCTCCCCTTCCTTCCCTCCTCCCCCCTCCTCTTTCTTTCTCCTTTGTTTTGCTTTGTGACAGGATCTCACATTGTAGAGCACACTGGCTTTAAACTTAGTGTGAGCCTCCTGCCCTTGCCTCCCAAATGCTGAGATCATAGGATTGTGTCAGTTGCATCTGTTTTTTGCTCTGTTTCCCTCTCATTTCTGATTCTCTCTTTTTTCTCCTCAGTATCTTATTCTCTTCCTTCCTTGCTTCTCTGAACACTAATCTCTTTTCTTTTCTTTTTATTTATTTATTTCTTTTTTTTTGTGTGTTTTCAAGGCAGGGTCTCTCTGTGTAGCCTTGGTTGTCTTGACCTCGCATTGTAGACCAGGCTGTCCTCGAACTCACTGGGATCCACCTGCCTCTGCCTCTCAAGTGCTGGGATTAAAGGCGTGCGCCACCACACCTGGCACTAATCTCTTTCAATATTTATCTTCTACCTGTTACTTTCCCCTCTTCTTTCCTATCTGTGGTGGTTTGATTGAGAATGGCCCCAGAAGCTCGTATGTTTGGATACTTGGTCCCCAGTTGATGGAACTGTTTGGAAAGAGTCGGTGTGGCCTTGTTGGGGGAGGTGTGTCACAAGGGGCAGTCACTGAGGTTTCAAAAGACTAATGCCGTTTCTAGTAGTCTCTCTCCCTCTCTCTCTCTCTCCGTGTGTGTGTGTGTGTGTGTGTGTGTGTGTGTGTGTGTGTGTGTGTGTGTCTCCTAATTGTGGATTAAAATATGAGCTTTCAGCTGTTCTTGCTACCATACCTTTGTTTCACTATCATGGACTCTCACCGTCTATAAGCCCAATTAAATTATTTCCTTTATAAGTTGCCTTGGTCATGTTGTTTTGTCACAGCAATAAAAAGAAACTAAGACACCATCATTGCAACCATACATGAACAGTGCTATGAGTTCTACACATATCCCGCCCCCTCCCCCTTTCCCAAAGCTCATTGCAGGTCCTGACCCTTGTGGACATGGCTGGTCTTCCTGGCTATAATTTCTTCTCAAAATATTTCCTTCTATGTCTAGCTGCAGAATTATTTTTCCTTTGACAACACTCACAATCTACTCACAATACTGTCCTGCTCCGAACCCTTCCCCAGTTAATACAGAGGAGAATCTAAAGCCAGACCCTGCTATTCCACGCCCAACGTGGCCTGGTTATGCTCATTATGGGCAACTCTGTCCCTCTGTGTTTACTCAAGACCACACTGCTACTGAGAACATATTTTTTTTTTTGACCCACTCTGGCCTAGCTGTTTCCTTTACTTGAGGTCTCTCAATTCCCAATAAAAATCTTCCAACTTTACTTAACTAAAACTACCAAGCTTAGCTCAAAACTGGCATACTCTGTGTAGCCTTTTCTGATGTCTCTACCAGATCTTTCTTCTGTGTTCCTATAGAAAATAACATAATGAGTTACCCTGATAATAACAGACTATATTCTGCTGGCTCTGTCTTCAACATTTATGTGTAGCTCAGCCCCTACCTATGTGCCACTGTACCAGTGTGTCTACAAGTTCCTGGTCTCTCAGACTCACTGAACAAGGGCATTTCATTTAGCCTTTTCCCCAACCTGCCCAGACTACATCAAGGTTGTACAGTATTTTGTAGAAACTTGAAGGAAGACCGTACCCCTCCTTATAGAGGATTTGAAGTCTATTCTATTACAAGAGTCCAGAAAGGATGCTGTTGATGCTCCAAGGATGACCAAGGTTGTATGCTACAGTTCTTGTCACATCCATCTTCTCCTGGTCTTTTTAAGCCCATAGGAATTAGATGCTAGGTCAATGTTTACAGGTCATTAATCTATACTTGAAGTTGACTCTTCTTCCTAAAATACAGCATTTTTTCTTTTTACATAAAATATGTTATTTCTACCTCATCACCTTTTTTTTTTTTTTTTTTCCTGAGACAGGGTTTGTTTGTGTTAGCCTTTGCTGTCCTGGACTTGCTTTGTAGACCAGGCTGGCCTTGAACTCACAGCAATCCATTTGCCTCTACCTCCCAAGCGCTGAGATTAAAGATGTGCACCACCACCACCCGGCTTCACTTTATCATCTTGTAAGAGATCTACCAGCGTATACTCACATGAATGAGGGCCTGGACCACTTACACATTTTCAGAAAAGGTAGACTTAGGGAGTCACTCTTAAAGGGGTATATTTTCATATTTGTTTGTTCTGTTGCAGCAAAAAAAAATATGGTTTAAACGGTAGATTCCATGGCATCCTACAAGAGCACTATCCAATAGAATAGCAGGAGGCAGCAAGCCCTTGGAATGTGCTGTTCCTGACTGAGACGTGGTGAAAGTATACACAGCAGGTTTCAAAGTATGGCTCCCCTTCTTAAACTGTAAAATAATTCACACATTTTCTAATATTTATTACATGTTGCAATGATACTATTTCAGATCTAATAAATATGCTGTCACCATTCATTTCACATGCTCTATCTTCTTTATGTCATTATATCTTTGGCTTTTGTCTCTGTGACCAAAAAACAAACAAACAAACAAACAAACAAGGGAGGGAGGACTTATTTTGATTCCCAGGCTCACACGTTTCTTTCCATGGTCAGTTGGCTCTATTTTTCTTGAGGCCAGGCAAGCCAGAGTATCACCACGGCATGGCCACATGTCAAGGAGGCTGCTTACCTCATGTCAGATAGGAAATATGAAGGAGTGGCGGGGTGGGGCGGGGCTAAGATATTAGCCTTCAAAGACACGCCCCCAGCGATACCCTTCTTCCACCAGTCTCTGCCTTTCATACGCCCAAGGGCCCAAGTCCCCGTAGTGTTAAGTTTCTATTATAGGATACTACTCTCGAGTGCATTTATATAGGATTTGCCAGACAGGCTGATTCTTATTCTCAGACTTAAAGAGTCTAGTCAGAAAGTCCGATAGGGCCCGAGTCTGTGATAGCAAGGCCTGGGGCTAATGTGGACTCACAATGACGTGGCGCTTCTTCACCAAGGAAGGAAATGAGAGCTGGAGCACGGGAGAAGCTGAGGGAGATTCGATTAATGATTCGGTGTGGTTGATTCCTCGTAAGTTAGAAATTCTTCTGTCCGTTACTCAGTCAGTGAACACTTAAGTGATGGCCTGTGCTTTCCACCTGGGAGGAACGGCTGGCTGATATTTCAAGTTGCTGCTCTCAGGAAGAACTGGAAGTCACTGTGAAAACTTTCGTTTACATTCTCAACAGGAATGTGATGAACACAAGCCCTAGGCCAGAAGCAAGTAATTTGAAATATACAAATCTGAAATCAATATAGAGAAAAACTAAAAACCATTCTAAGTTAAAACAACAACAACAACAACAACAACAACACAGCCCAGGCCCCAGGCCGGGCTGACTGGCTGAGATAATTGATGGTGGGATGGCTTTGGAGTTTCAGCCTCAGTCCTTCCTGCCTGGCACCAAAAGCCAGTTCCGCTCTCTGCGCTCTCTGCACCAGGCAGGAGCTACACCGAGTGTGGTTTTTTTTGTTTTTTTTTTTTAAGTGTGGGTGTCGAGTGATCCAGAACAGCAGAACTGCCATGGCTGATTGTTTTGTATATTCCCTAAGTGAAGAAACGCCCTCCACATAGCTGTCTCCCAGGAGCCAACCCCATGTTTCCGTGCATAGAGGTTTGCTAAGTGTCACCCATCTGCCTAGTAACACCAGTTTGTGACAATTATAAGAAAAAGCCTGAGTAATAGAAAGGTGGATAAGCTAAGACTAGGAAAGTTCTTATCCAGTTCCAATCCCTAGTCTGTTCTGGTTTTTATTATTTATTTATTTATTTATTTATTTATTTATTTATTTCTGCTCTGGTTTTTAAAAGATGCATATCTGTGGCTGGGGAGATGGCTCCCCTGCTGAGAACGCTTGCTGGATTGGAATTCGGTTCCCAGCACCCACGTCTGGCAGCTCACAACCACCTGTAACTTTAGCTCCAGGGGATTTGACATCCTCTTCTGGCCTCCATGGATACCCACACACATAGCACACACACACACACACACACACACACACACACACACACACACATTGTTAATAAAATATACATATTAGTGTAGACATATAGAAGTCTATAAAGCTTTTAGTTAGCTTTCATGTGCCTTCCATTTTGTAACGTATTCTCCAGTTGTCAGTGTGGTGTGGATGACTTTCAGTGTTTGAGATGTGTCTTTACCTTTTTCTGTGTAATGGCTCAATGAAATTCTGTTACAAGAATAACTTGGGGCCTACTCTTGCCGAGGACTTGGGTTCAGTCCCCAGCACCACACGATGGCTCACACGGTGGCTTACAACTGCCTGTAATTAGTTCCAGAAGAATCAGAATCAGTGTCTTCTTCTGTCCTCTGTGAATTCCTACATACACTCAGGAACACACACACACACACACACACACACACGCACGCACGCACACACACACACACACACACATACTTCTGTTTTTTAAAAAAAGAATAATTTATTTAACTGTACTTTACTTGAACAACAGTGTCTGTAACATTGACTATTTCTATATTCACACAAACATTTCCATTGTCTTTATTCTTTCTAATTACTAAAACTGTAGTTTCCATGTTCTATTTTCTTATATAGACATTGCAGATATATGTATATTTTAAAGAATAATCTTAGGGGTTTGGGGTTGCAAGCCTGTAATCTTACCACTTGGGAGGTGGAGGCAGAACGATTCAGAGTTTGCCTAAAGAGAATTTGAGGTCAGCCTGGGCTACACAAGACCGAGTCTAGCAGGAGATGTAGCCAATGCTTGCTTAGCATGAACAGGCCTTAACTCAATCACCAGCACTGAAAATAAATAAGAAAGAAAAGGTCAATCTTTATTGATGAATCCATACTTGTTTTATATTTATCTTTAAACCTATGTTCTATTTTCTTTGGTTGAATTTTAATTTGTATTTTTCTTTGGGTTTTAGAGTTGAATATGAGGGCATAGTGGCATATGCCTTTAATCCCAGCACTTGGGAGGCAGAGGCAGAGGCAGGTAGATCTCTGTTGAGTTCAAGGCCAGCCTGGTCTACAGGGTGAGTTCCAGGACAACAAGAGCTACATAGTGAGACTCTATCTTGAAAACCCCAAAAACCAAACCAAACCAACCAAACAAACAACAAAAAAAAGAGTTGAATATGTACTTGTATTCACTTTTTTCCCTCTCCCATTTTTATAAGATGCAGAAGTTCAAAGTAAGGGCTGGCTAAGTCAAGCCTTTTGGAAACTGAGTTCTTAGCAGTCTTGTGTGTGTGTGTGTGTGTGTGTGTTTAGCTAGCTGGTCTTTGCTACTTTGTGGAATCTTCTTTTTCCCATCCATTATTCCCCCCTCCCTGGCCCCCTAGATAAGAGAAAAACAAGGATAGAAGGGAGAGAGGCATTAGGAAAATCCCTGAATCTAATCTCTTTCCTTTTGTTTCTTCTTTGACCATGGCTACTAACAAATTGCAACCAACTTCCCTAAATGACCAACAACCACTGACATTGCTGACTTCCTAGCAACTGTCATCACAGACCCTGGTACCTCTTGGTACCACGTAGACAGTGGCATTGCTCACTTCTGTCACAGCACATGATTCAAAGACTTCTCTTCCTGCTGTGCACCCCAACTTTAGGTTAACTCATAAATTTTAGTGGCTTTACAAATGTTTTTTGTTCTTTACATATATGACTTTCACAGTTATTTATCTAATCTTGATTGTTTGTTCAACTCCAAGGCCATATAGCCCACTGCATAGGACTTTCAACATGCCCCAAATGGAACTCCTGGCCTTTTCTGAAAGCATGACTCTCCTCTGCCCTGTCCTAATTACAGACTGATATTAATAGTTGCCTAATTGTTCAGTCAGAAACTTACTGGTTATCCCTGAATACCACACCGTGACACCAACTCCTGTTTTTCCAACCATTAACAGTATTTATTTATTTTTGAGACAGAGTTTCTCTGTGTAGCATTGGGCTGTTCTGTCTAGCCTGTTTTGGTTGACCAGGCTGGCCTTGAACTCACAGCGATTTGCCTGCCTCTGCTTCCCTGAGTGCTGGGATTAAAGGTATGTGCCACCATGCCTGGCTCATTAGCAGTTTTAAAATCCATTCAACTTCTTTTTACCTCACTGACCAACTCACTTCCATGCCACTTACACACCCTGAGAGCTTCCTCCTCATTCTCCCTAAACCTCATTATAGCAAAATTTTTACATTCCATCTCAAAACCCCTCAATAGATAAAAACTGTCCTGAGTTCTAAAACTACTTCTGAGACCTAGAGGGCCAGCAATGACACGATTTCCAAGTGTTTCTCCAATACAGCGTGGTACTGTGCCCCACTCCCCTTACATGAGCATCTTCATCAACATGCTTCTGGGTGCTCGCTGATGTCAGCTCTCTCCCCTTTGGTTTGG
The DNA here is from genome assembly GCF_964271855.1 of Acomys minous. Lineage (NCBI taxonomy): Eukaryota > Metazoa > Chordata > Mammalia > Rodentia > Muridae > Acomys > Acomys minous. The sequence goes on from NC_140487.1 coordinate 43,720,441, forward strand.
CTGCGCATCCTATTCCTACTCACTGAAAGTTTTTACAGTTGGTTCTGGGGCGAAATCCCAGGTGTCAGATCAACTGTCATTTCCTCAAAGGGCCCTATTTTTGGTTCATCACTCTGTAACTTGCCAATCTGTACTTTTTCTTCAAGGAACTTGCCACAGTGTATAACTGTATGCATGTGATTGTCTGCCTCCCAACTCTAGGAGTTGAGAAATAACATCCGTGCTGCCTTTTAAAGCTACCTAGCCATGCACACTGCATGACACTGAAAACACTGGATAAGAAGAGGAAGGAAGGGGAAAAGAGAGAAATAAGTTGCTTAACTGCTTATAGGAAAGTTTGATTTTATGCTAGGATGAGTTTGAAATTACTGGAACCACAACGCCATGTTTCCTGTTGAGATAATCTCTCACTCAATGCTGCTGTGCTAACGAGATCCATCCTTGTGCTGTGTGGGTCTCTGGTGTGCTCCTTCTAAGCTTAGAGTCCACATGCTTGCCTTTCCATTCCCTAGAAAAGGCAGATAGCCTTCAACTCTTCCTCCATCAGAAGCCATAGCCATGGTTTAAAATCCTAGTTAAAATGTCTCAATGTGTTTTGAGTTACAGTGAGTCATAAGTGCCATGGAACTCAGAAGGATACCTTTCAGATTGACTTAGGGCCTAAGTTTGGCATTTCCTGCAGTCCTTCAAACAAACAAACAAACAAACAAACAGGCATGAAAAGGGAATAATAACTCCATTTTGGTGGAGATTTAGTAATGGGAATCTGTTAAGTATGTGCACTCAGTTAGAAGCTCGGAAAAAGGAGGAAAAGTAGGAGAAAGCAGGAAAAAGTAACAAGACTCCTCCTCATTGGACAGCCTACTCAGGAAGAGCTGTAAGGGATGCAGCTACACACTCACTCCCAACGTTGTGTGCTTGCTGCAGAGAGGAACCTCTGCGTCATCCTTGATTCACGGCATCATGGTTTCATTATCTGGGGACAAATCCCAGTCTTTTTAACAACCCTGCCTTGACATTATTACTATTTTATTCAAACAACCTCTAAACTAGGATGACTGGCCGATTTAAAATGAAAATAGTCATGACACGATAAGAAAAATGTTGGCTTTGTGCCAAGTGTGTGGCTAGGTGGCCACTTCACATGGCTGTTTCTGCATTCATTCAGTGCTTCCCAACTATTCTTTACACAGCTGCCAAAAATCGTTTAAAAACCTGAGCTAGACCATCTTACTCCGTTGCTTAAAATCATCCAGTGACTTCCCAGCAGTCTGTTACCTGCTCACTTGGAGAACCCTTCCTGCTGGCCCATTGCTTCTTCTCGGCTGCTCTCAATTCTACACTTGAGCCACACTTTGGACTCCCAGTTCCTCAAATGCATTGGGCTCCTTTTCACCAGAGCCCACACACAGTCTGCTGCCTCTATCTGGAAGAAGCTTCTGTTTCCACTCCAGACACCTTCATTTCTGGCCTGCTGACCTCAACACAAGCAGCATTTCCTTGGGTAAGGGGTGGGGGAGGGAGGGTACTCTGTAGACTTCCCAGTAACTGTACTCATAGACACTGGTACCTCTTGGTTGGTGCACTTAGACAGTGGCTCACTTCTGCCAAACCACAAGGTTTAAAGTCAGAGCTTAGCTGATTTGTTCACCTTTTCATGCCTAGCCCTCAATAGAAATCAGCAGAGACTCCATGCCACAAAAATCTCTCTCTCTCTCTCTCTCTCTCTCTCTCTCTCTCTCTCTCTCTCTCTCCCCCTCCTTCCTTCCCTCGCTCCCTCTCTTGAGACAGGGTTTCTCTGTATGGCCCTGGCTGTCCTGGAACTTGCTCTGTAGACCAGGCTGAACTTGAGCTCAGAAATCTGCCTGCCTCTGCCTCCTGAGTGCTGGGTTTAAGGCTTGTGTCACCACCACCTGGCTCCACAAAAATGTTTTCAGTGGATAAAGAGATAAACAGACAATTCCTATTTTAAGCATTTGGTTCTGCGTACCAATGAATTCCTATGAATTATTTATAATTATTGATGATTTTTAAAATTTTGATTGGTTAAAATTTTTTTTTTTACTTGCATTCAGATTTAGGTTAGTGGGAACATGATTTGATAGGCAGATTTATTGTTGGAAAAGTCAGAGAATTCGGCCTGGACTTTGCTGAAGTGTGCCACTCTGGGACTATGACCACCAACAGATGCCAGGGGAAGATGACAACAGCAGCTGTCCCTGCCGGTCCATTCCAGCAGATCTAGTGTAGGAACAGGCCGAGGGGTGGGCCTGTAGTTTACTGTAATGTGAAATTCAGGGACAGTCCTGGAGACACAGTCACACCGAAAGCAGTCTCATGTACATAGCACAGCTCTGCATTTCTACACACACAGGGATCCAGGGACTTGAAACCTGGAATAGAGAAACAGGAAAGTTAGGAATCATTGGCATTGAGTTCAGCTGAGCCAGTTCTGTGGATTCTCCAACTCTTGGCTCTGTGAGATGTCTCTGTCATCCTCCGATAAGTTCCCCTTCTCTTTCGTAACCAGTCAAAGACGGTTTCTGTTTCTAGCAACTCAAAAGATTACACAATTACAAATACAGAGACAATGCCTCTGTGCAGGTGACAGCAGAGATCAAAAGGATTAGAAGGGGGTCGTTTCACAAATTGCAGAGGTGAGAAGAAGAATGAGAGCCAGAGAGCGAGACCGAAAGAAAGAGAGTGTCAGAGAGAGAGAGAGAGAGAGAGAGAGAGAGAGAGAGAGAGAGAGAGAGAGAGGGCACAGATTGAAAGCAAAAGAGGGAACACTGAAGCAGGAGGCCTCCAGAAGACGAGGGCAGGCAGAGGGAAGCATGGAGTTCTGGAGAGACATCAGAACTTGCTAACATCTAGCCAGGCTGGACAGTGAAAGGTGAAGTGCCGGGGCTAAAGACGCTTCAAAGACCAAACTAAGAAACACAACAGGCTCAGGGGCAAGTGTTGATCCAGATCACCAAACATTTAATAGACAAAGGAGCCAAGGAGAAAGTGGTGCGAGGTTCCTCTGAGGGAGCTGTCAGCCCTCAGGGGCTGTAGGTGGAGTGGGCATCTTGGAGGGCTTGGGGTTTATTGCTTTCTGGCAGGATTTTTTTTTTAATGAGGTTTTCTTCTCCACTTTGGTTCACCCTTGCTTCTAATGAGACTTACCTGGAAACAGGCTAAAGACAGGTGGTGATGGGGGGGGGGGAGGGAATTCCAGAGGAGGCATCTTTTTAGGGACCACCCAGATCTTGTTTGAAGGCTGAAGTGACTGCCTTTGTGAAATCCCAGCCCTGTGCAGAGAACAAGGAGTACGGAGACTTCAAAACCAACCACAAGATGTTTCAGAAAGCTGTCTTATAAAATGTCAGATGACTGGTCCCCATAGTCAAAGCGGGAGAAGAAGCAGTGAGGTCAGCCAGGACGGAGAGAATTCAGGATAAGAGAGAAGGGACATGACAGTGAAGAAGCTAATATATAGGAATATACAGAGAAGGCCAGGGATGTATCTCAGTTGGCAGAGTCGCTTGCCTAGCTGCGTTTAATCTCCAGTACCATACAAACTGGCTGTGGGGACACATTCCTACATTCCCAGTACTCAGGAGGTAAAAGGCAGGACGATCAGGAGTTTAAAAGTCAAGTTAACCACATAAAAATCTCAAGACCAGCTTGGGAAACATAACACCCCCTTTAAAAAACAAATTCATACATTCACACATGTATACAGACATACATACTGAATGTATACCTACATTGATCACATTAAGAAACAAAATTAGCATAGGAATTGACCGTGTGATTGGCAAAGAAGAATTCCTTATCCCAAACAGCTGTATGTGCTGTGAGGAAGCCTCACACATAGGAATCACAATTTACTGACCGAGGTTGGGTCTTCCTATATTTTGGCTGTGTGTGTGCGCTAGCATTGTAATGGCCAGGGATAAACACTGGTTTTTAAAGTTCTCAGGAACACCACATATCCTCAGGTTGAGAGCTGCTCTCTGTTCTAGAACTTTGGGAATAAAGCCTGTAATTGGATGATTCTGAGGGTTGTTTTCACTCGTAAGAAGACTTGGAAATGTGGCCAGGCACTCAAATATTTACAAAACAGCAATATACCTTCTAGAGAGAATAAATTGAGGACATCCTTCAATGGACTAAAATATAAATGAATTAAAAGCTTAAAAAGCATGCCACAAAAGATATGGTTCTGACTTAAAATGTTTATACTGTTTAAAAAATATATATAATATAATATAATTGAATAAAATAACAAATCTCCATTTTATGATAGCAATGGATGAAAAAGAGAAGAGTGAAAATGTTATACACATATATACACACATATATGAAAAAAGATAATGTAAACAAGATGAAGTTGTATATGTATAAAACTTCAGATTCAAAGTTTTACAAATTCTGGCTGGGCATGGTGGTGCATGCTTTTAATCCTAACACATGGGAGGCAGAGGCAGGCGGATCTCTGTGAGTTTGAGGGCAGCCTGATCTACAAAGTGAGTTCAGGACAGACAGGGCTACACAGAGAAACCTTCTCTTGAAAAACAAACAAGCAAAAAACAAAACTAAAAAGTCTCACAATTCTGAATGAATATTATCCCAGTTACCTGGTTGTACCATGTAATAATTATGCTTACCTCCATGAAACCTAGAGGTCGAATTTATTCAATTTTCTGAATAAAATTTAATTTTGTTTAAAGATTGCTAACAGACTGTGGAAGGGTTACCTTTCCACCTGTGTATCATATGAAAATTCATATCCATGAACATGGAGGGCTATAGGCATGGCGTCGGGTCAGATTGCTGCCGTGACAACAAGTACGCACAATATATTCCAAGGTCCTCCTTCCTTCCGACAACCTTTCGCCTTACTCAAAGCAGTGGCTCCGAAGGCTGTGCCATTTCAGTTTCAGTTTCTTGGAGCCTCTGCAATTGAAGGCCAGTGTCTGGACCACAAATGAGAGTTCACCCCTCCTGGAATCCAAGCACTAGTGGCAGGTCATACCCTCTTGCTCTTTGAAGTTAGCATCATGTTAGTGGATTTTATCCTTAAAGCAAAAAGGATAAGTGGAATTCTGATTCTGAAAAATTATAGCAGATGATGGCAGACTAGAACCCCCTTCAAAAGGATTTAGAGTGAGCTAAATTACAAATACCACACAAAAGATCTCAAGAAAAGAGCAAATGACAATTGCTACATAAGTGGCCCATTCTCTGGGCCCATTTTTTATAAATCTGGGCTTGGACTACAAAAGTATTAGATTTTCCTGTGAAGATGGAATCTTTTTTTGAGAAAAAGAAACCAGTGAGACTTGGCAGTCATGTGGGGCTTGTGTGAGAAATCAGAAATGTTGAGTTGTGCTAAATTTGGTTGGTTTTCCCCACGGGACATCTGAGTTCAGGAAATATGCAGAGAAGGCTGGGACATTTCACCGAAGGATTCTACAAGGCATAACAAAAGTCCTTCTGGTTTCATGATGCTAAAGAGAAAAATCCTAAGCAGAGGATGAAGCTCTGCCACTCAGACAGATAGCTAAGCACCCCTCAGGACAGCAGCAGAGCATGGCGCTGTGATGAGGCAAAGGATTCAGAGCTAAGGGGTTAAACTCCAAACTAAGCTCTGCATAGTCTTTCAGCACTGAGGAGATGGGGCTCCCCCAAGTCCCAATCCAAAGCCTAGGACAGCTATGCTCGGAGAACGAAGAAAAGTAAGAGATAGTATAAGACTTACCAAAGCTGCAGTTTTGGTCACAAGTCCTATTCTGGTCAAAGATGAACCCTCATCTTTTCTGTCTTTCCAACAAAACAAAACAAAACAAAACACACCCGGTAGAAACCTTCTCCAGCACATGCACTGTGTTGACATCCCATTTCTGGCGCACTACAACAACAAAACTTGCTAGACACTCAGAGGAGCAGGGAAGCATGACTGTTAATCATAATCAAGAGAAAAGGTAACCGATGAAGGGGATCTGCAGGCCTCCCTGATACTGAAGAGAGCCGACAAGGACACTAAAGTAACTGGTAAATGGATTAAGTTAACCAGGAAAAGAGAGGGCCAAGGCATGAAAAAGCAAAGCTCAGTAGCTGATATTTAAGTCCGGTGCAAAGGAAGCATAAACAGTTTCTGAGGGACAAAGATGGTGCCCCAGCCTGCCCTCTGTTGATGTGATAGAAGACTGACCAATAGCAATGTAAAGGATGAAATTAGTCCCTCCCCACCTGCACAAAAAAGGTGGCTGAACAAGGTCAAGGAAACAGCACTCCTCAGCGGGTCCTGGCTTCAGTTACTGCCCCAACTTCCCTCACTGACATACCTGGCAAGATAAGATGAAATAAACCCTTTCCTCGCCAAGCTGTTTTCCACCAGCATTTTATCACAGTAATGGAGAGGCACACTAAGACTCATGGTGTCTGAGTTTAAGAACACACTGGATGGATGCATTTAACCACAGGCTGGACAGAGATGAGGAAATGATTATACTCAGGCAAGACAACAGAAAACGCACAATGTAAGCACAGTGGGAGAGAATGTTTGAAACAAAATGTAAGAGATATTTGGGACAAAGCAAGAGGTCGCCTAGATGTAATTGGAATCTAAGAAAAAAGGGGAAACAAATAGGAACAGAAGCAGCATTTGGAGAAATAGCGAGTAAGATCTATCCAAAAACTGACAAGAAATTGTTTCACAGATTCAAGAACCTTGGCACATTCCAGGTGGTGAGCTCGTACACACACAAACACACAATTTAAATATATGTATATATTTTTATGTATATTATATATGTAAATATATATTTGGTAAAACTTCTAAAAGCCAAGAATTAGCAGAAAACCTAAGGAAGCTTCTGGGAAAACATTTACTAATCTCAAAGAAGCAGCAGTAATACTAATAGCTAATGCTCAGCCTAATAGGGAGGTCACAAGGGAATGGTATAACATCTCACAGTGATGGTATAGCCTGTCAACCTATAGTCCTACATTTATTTACAGTACCGCCATGAAGGCAAAAGAAAGTTTTAGGCAGTTAGAAAGGGAAGAAATCTTCACGAATATGCAATACTAGAACAAACAGAGGAAAAAAATTTAAATATGACAGAAAATGATCAAATAAAAGCATGTGTGTATGTTGAGTGCCCTCCAAAGGTCAACGTGTTAGAGACATGGTCTACAGGGTCTTGCTATCAGAAGGACTGGGGCTCTCTAGAAGGTAGAGTCTTATGCTGTCTTTAGGGCACTGTGGCCATGCTCTCAAAAAGGCTTGTGGAAACCACTGATTCTTTCCACTTTCTTCCTGCCTTGTGATAGAAGTAGATTTCTCTGGATACACTTAGTCACCATAATGTGTGATTCACTAGATACCCAAGCTGTAAGCTTGCTCAGTCTTAAACCACAAACATCCAGAATCCTAAGCCCAAAGGTTTTGGTTTTTTAATGTTTTATTAATTGCGAATTTCACATCACTCCCCCAATAGCACTCATCTCTCCATCCCTTTGTATCCACCAACCTTGCAACTTACCCTGCAAAAGAGAGAGAGAGAGAGAGAGAGAGAGAGAGAGAGAGAGAGAGAGAGAGAGAGAGGGAGGGAGGGAGGGAGAGAGAGAGAGAGAGAGAGAGAGAGAGAGAGAGAGAGAGATAAAGAAAAAGAAAAAAGAAACAAACAAAAATCTCACTGTCGAAGCTGCAGCGTGTCACACAGTACACCCTTGTGTCCACACATCTTTACGTGCAGATGTTCATTGCAACGAGTCATTGGCTTGGTTCCAGGCTTCTGGCTTCTGCTACACTATCAACAGTGGGTCCTCACTGTTGCCCTGTGTCGTGGAGACCCTGCAGCTTTGGATCTGTAGTACTGGCTCCTTCACGTGCTCCAGCAGATCATGGATGGGGCAGATGCTGCAGTGGGCCAACGCACAGCCCTGGATCTGGGCTGGGTGGTAGCTGGGTCAGTCAGCCCTTCCAGCTCTTCTGCACACACACCACCAGGGCGATCTCTCTAATACCGCTCAGGCTAGTTCACCCAAGCGTCAAAGCCGGCAAAGGGCAGGGCCAGCTTATCTCCTGCCCTCAGGGCTGGCTCACCTGTGCCCACACCACCAGCGCCAGCTCTACTGTACTGCCCAGGGCAGGTGTGGAGCCCACTCTCCCAAGTACTTTTTAAAATAAGCTAGTTAACTGAGGAATTTCAAAGCTGACTAAAGTGACTAAAGTAACTAAAAGAAAGAAAGAACACTGAAAATATATAAATGGTATATAATTTGTAACCTGATTGCTCCATGCTAACATAAAGGTAGACTTATTATACTATGTAAATCACATGATGCCCAGAGAAATCCTAAAACAATATAACACACTTATAACTAAACACCTAATAACTACATAAAGCAATAAAACCATAAAAATACTTGATTAATTGAAAAAAAAAAGGACTAGGAAGAATGGATGTATGAACAAAAAATAAATGAACAAGTTTTAAAAAAGTAGATAGCAAGGGAAAAAAAGATGATGATTTTAAACCTAGCTATATCAGTAGCAATTCTATACAATGAAAATGAGCCAGACAATTCAATTTCTAAAAGATTGATAGACTGAATAAATTACAAAAACCAGCTACCTGATGTTAATAATAATCATTATATGTTAAGAGCCACAGAAAGGAGGACAATTTAAAAATCATAAACGAAAAAAAAAACCCATAAAGGATATAGGTAGACACTAACTAGGGAGAGCCAGTGCATTGTATTAAAAGTAGGCATTAGCAAATACGTTCTGTGTTGTTCTTGTAGAAAGTTTTCAAAAAATTCCAGAGGCTTCAAATTATGTTGACAATATTCTCTAACTACAGTGGAGCTAAGATATAAGTCAATGAACGAAAGATAACTAGAAAATTTCCCAAAGCTTTGAAAACTGTGTTCCTAACTTGTTCCATGATCAAACCAACAGAGAGAGTCATGGCTTGTGTTAAATGCCCGGTTGAATCTTCTGAAGCTCTTTTATGGATTCACTAAAGATCTCCCACAGTTGAGAAGCTCTCAAAGCGAGCACCCCTGCATCTTCTGGGGTTACCTCCTTAGGTTAAATCCATCACAAAATTACCCTGTCTGGACTCATCAAGATGATTTTTTACCTAATTAAGGGAAATAATTTTCTCCTACCAAGCTATGACATTCAACCCATAACTCAATCCCACAGCTCAGGAGCAGCAAGCCACTACATCTCTCTGCAGGGATTTTTTTTTTCCCTAACAGTTCCTTCACATTCCAGAGGACACCTGTTAATGTCTGAGGGTTCCTCTTAACCAGAAGCATTCTCCCTCTCCCTCTCTTCAGCCTCACAGTATCCATTCTTCAGTTGAGGGACATCTAGGCTGTTTCCAGATTCTGGCTATTACAAATAAAGCTGCTATGAACATAGTTGAGCAAATGTCCTTGTTGTATGGTGGAGCATCTTTTGCGTATATGCCCAGGAATGAGATAGCTGGGTCTTGAGGTAGAACTATTCCAAATTTTCTGAGAAAGTTCCAGGTTGAATTCTAAAGTGGTTGTACAAGTTTGCACCCTGACCAGCAATGGAGGAGTGTTCCCCTTTCTCCACATTCTCCCCAGCGTGTCCTGCTACTTGAATTTTTGATCTCAGCTGTTTTGACAGGTGTAGGATGGAAAGAGCTGTTTTGATTTGCATTTCTCTGATTACTAAGGTCGTTGAGCATTTAAGTGCTTCTTGGCCATTTGAAGTTCCTCTGTTGAGTATTCACTGCTTAGCGCTGTACATCATTTTTAAATTGGATTATTTGGTTTGTTGGTGTTTAATTTCTTGAGTTCTTTTGGATATTAGCCCTCTGTCGGATGTGGGGTTGCTGAAGATCTTTTCTCAGTCTGTAGGCTGCTTTTTTGCCCTGTTGGCAGTGTCCTTTGCCTTACAGAAGCTTTCAGTTTTATGAGATCCCATTTATTAATTACTGATCTTAAAGCCTGAGCTGTTGGTGTTCTGTTCGGGAAGTTGTCTCCTGTGCCAATGAGTTTAAGGCTCTTCCCCAATTTTTCTTATAACAAATTTAATGTCTGATTTTATGTTGAGGTCTTTAATTCACTTGGACTTGAGTGATGATAAATATGGATCTATTTGCATTTTTCTACATGTAAACATCTGGTTAGACCAGCACCATTTGTTGAAGATGCTGTCTTTTTTTTTTTTCACTGTAATGTTTTGGTTTCTTTGTCAAAAATCAAGTGTCCACAGGTGTGGGGTTTATTTACAGGTCTTCAATTTCCCTTGATCGACTAGTCTATTTTTTTTTTTTTTTGCCAGTACCATGCTGTTTTTATTGCTATTGCTCTGTAGTATAGCTTGCAGTCCAGGATGGAGATCAGCCAGAGGTTCTTTTATTATATATAATTTTTAAAAGCTATTCTAGTTTTTTTGTTTTTCCATATGAAGTTTAGAATTGCTTTTTCAAGGCCTATAAAGAATTGTGTTGGAATTTTGATGCAAATTGCACTTAATCTGTAGAGTGCTTTTGGTAAGGTGGCCATTTTTACTATGTTAATCCTACCGATCCATGAGCATGGGAGATCTTTCCATCTTCTGATATCTTCTTCAATTTATTTCTTCAAAGACTTGAAGTTTTTTTTCATACAGGTCTTTCACTTGTTTGGTTAGAGTTACACCAGGAATTTTTTTTTTTTTTTTTTTTTTTTTGGTGGCTATTGTGAAGGATATGCTTTCTTTAATTTCTTTCTCAACCCATTTGTCATTTGTATACAGGAGGGCTATTGATTTTTTTTTTTTGAGTTGATGTTTTATCTAGCCACTTTGCTGAAGGTGTTTATCAGCTGTTGGAGTTCATTGGTAGAATTTTTGGGGTCACTTATGTATACTATTGTATCATCCTTGAATAGTGATACTTTGACTTTTTCCCTTCCAATTTGTATCCCCTTGATCTCCTTTAGTTTTCTTATTGCTCTAGTTGGGCTTCAAGTACTATATTGAAGAGATACGGGGAGAATGGACAGCCTTGTCATGTCCCTGATTTCAGTGGCATTGACTTAAATTTCTCTCTATTTAGTATGATGCTGGCTATAGGCTTGCTGTATATTGTCTTTATATGTTTATGTATGTGGCTTGTATCCCTTATCTCTCCAAGACTTTAAATATGAATGGGTGTTGGATTTTGTCATATGTTTGTTTGTTTGTTTTTGGCATCTAAGGAGATGATCTTGTGGTTTTTTTCTTTCAGCTTATTTATATGGTGGATTACATTGATGGTTTTCTGTTTATTGAACCACCCCTGCATGCCCGAGATGAAGCCTTTTTGGTCATGGTGGATGATATTTTATGTATTCTTGGCTTCGACTGTGAGTATTTTAACTGAGTATTTTTTTTTTGCGTCAATATTCATAAAGGAAATTGGTCTGAAATTCTCTTTCTTTGTTGGGTTTTTGTGTGTTTATGCATCAGGGTGACTGTGGCCTCATAGAATGAGAAAAACTCAGCTTTCTATTGTCTTCTCTTGTGACTCACTCATTCACCTAGAATTTATTATAGTACAGTCTGCAGACATACCTTCCTCCCCCAAAATTTGAAAAAAAACAAACAAACAAACCCACAAAAAACCTTCTATACATTGTCTCAGTTACTTTTCTATTGCTGTAAGGAGAAACCATGACCAAAGCAACTTATAGAAAAAAAGATCATTGCTTAAAATTCCAGGGGTTGGAATCTGTGACAATTATGTTGGGGACAGCAGGAAGGCACATGCAGTAGCTTTAGTGCTTATGCCCGGTTCACAAGCAGGAGGTAGAGAGAGTTAACTGGGAACAGCATGAGCGAGCTGTGAAAGCCCAAAGCCTGCCGCCATGAACACACCTCCTTCAGTAAGGCCATAGCTTCTACTCTTTTCCACCCAGTTCCACCAACTGGGCACCAGCACTCACGTCCATGAGCCTGCGGGGCCTCTTCTTATTCAGTTCACCACCCACGGTCCCTCCAATCCGAACTGATGCGTGAATAAAATAATGGTACTGGCAATGAGATAAGGGCTCATATTTCTCACTGTTACTCCAGATCCAAGCAAATAGAAGGGTCTGGGTTTTTATTTTCCAGAGATTATACTGCTCTCCTCCTTGTGTTACATCTTCCCTAAGTCAAAAGAAGAATTGATAAAACAACCTCACTGGAATAATTGATTCTCTGAAGCGGGCAGATACTTTTTCAATTACATACAAAGGTCTTATAATTTCTTTATGCGGTGTGTGCGTGTGTGTGTGTGCGCGCGCGTGTGTATGTGTGAGTGTGCGTATATGTGTGCATGTGCGTGCGTGCGTGCGTGCGTGCGTGCGTGTGTGTGTGTGTGTGTGTGTGTGTGTTGGCATGAATTTGGAGGTAAGAGGACAACTTGCAAGAACTGGTTTTCCCTTTACCATCCGGGTTCCAGGGATAAAACTTGGGTTATCAGGCTTGATGGCACGCACCTTTGCCTGCCAAGCTATCCCACAAGCCCCTTCAGCTTCTTTAAGGAGCAGCTCTCTTTTAGTCTTAAACTCTACAGCAGAGAGAATCTTTGCCAAATCTTCTCTGGAGGAATGAAGGAGAGCTCCGTGCTCCACTTGCTGTGTTTGGATGAGGGTTGGAGTGTGGGTCCATTTCTTCTGAGAGAGTACTAAGAAAGGAAGCCAAGCTGCCAGGGGCGGCTTTGTATTTCTGCTCAGCTCAAACTGCTTTGGCTCCACAAACTTAGGTCCTCTCAGGCTTTCTTCTTACACTTCCTCCTTCTTCACAAAGACTTCTCCACAATCACCTTGGAGCCTTATTGTTCTCAGCTTCTCATGAACCAGATATGGATCTATGGTCACGGTCACCTAGACACCCACCTGGCCTGGCTCTCTGGGTCAACCAGGTTTCTGAAGTGGTTTCTCAAAATGTGGCTAGCTATGAGCTCAATTCCCCTCCCCTTGACCCTAATTGATATAATTGATATCCTGCACAGCTGTAGCCAAGATCAATCGCTTCTCACCTCCTCACCCCCTCCCTACATCCTGCTTTTAAAGTATATAAGCAGCCTGAGAAAATAAAATTTTGTCAGCTTGATCAGATTCCTTGACTTGCTGTCCATTCTTTGCGTCTCTTGTCCCCCATTCTCTCCCTAGGGGTCCGAGGGTCTCAGTTGATTGTCCGGCAGGCCTGGACAGCAAGCCATATAACAATGTCCAAAATCCATGCAAAGATTCTGGAAACTTTTAAAGAGAGTTGGAGAGTAACAAGACCATCCTGTCTACCTTCTCCAAATGCCATAGGCCTCTCCAAGCTGCGTGTACCAAAATCCTAAATGTTATGATAACACTTTGAATACATCCAAATGCTGAAGAAAATATTGAAGTTATTTTTGACAAGGAAAAAGAGATATTAGAAGTAAAAATATAGTCAATAGTAATCTATGAGCCTACATATTATTTTGTCAATACTAATCTGGGGAAAAACAACCTTCTGGGAATTTCCCTTCTCTCCCCCAGAATACATATAGTGGACTGTTCATGGGCATCCCTGGAAATGGTCAGTAGACCTTGCATTTAGTTCTAGAAAACAGGTAAACCACTCTACAAGAAGAATTACATCTCACACTAAATAATCCTTTTTCTTAATAAAACACATATTGATATTCTTTAGTGAGACTATAGCAACATTAATTATTTATATGGTTGAAATAACTTTGCTGTAGTTGACACAGAGTTTTGGATTAGCATGAAAATTTCCACATTCTAATTCACTGGGACAATGTCTATGAATCAATTCAGATTTTTATCTTTGAGAAGATACTACTTACTGCATTCTTCATTATGCAAAAAAATTAAAGGTCAGGGGTCACGTGGGTCCACTAGTAAGGGGAGCAGGGGCTATCTCTGACATGGACTCGGTTGCCTGTTTTTTGATCACTCCCTTCTGGTAGGGCTGCTTCACCAGGCCACAGGGGAAGAGGCTGTGCTCAGCCCTGATGCAACTTAGTGAGCTGAAGTGGGTGGGTGTCTCCTTTTCTGAGGAATAGGGGTGGGGGGAATGGGGGAAGAGGGAGGGAGGGTGGGACCAGGAGGAGAGGAGGGAGGGGGCTACAGTTGGGATGTAAAGTGAATAAATAAATTAATTTTAAAAAAAAAAGGAAAAAGGAAGAACACTCTAAGACAACCGACCATTCAGCTTGTAATGGCAGCAGAGAGAAATGGGTTAAAGAGTAAAACAGGAAGGAGTAGCTGTATTTAAACAAGCAAAAGAAGCAAGAAGCAAGAAGCCATGGATGAAGTCACCAAGCAACCGAGACCTGGAGGTTGCCCTGTTGAAGGAAGGGAGCTGTGTGGACTTTCATCAAACGTCAGTGAGCTTTGTTACCATCTAAAAATAGATTCCAGGTGAAAGAGCCAAGTTTGGATTCTAGAACTATCATCTAATCTAAACATTCACTGGGGGCAGATTAATGGCTTCCAAAGATGGATGGGTGCCACTTGTTGGAACTTACTGACAAATTACTTCATGTGGCGAAAGAGACTTTGCAGATGTGATTGAGCTGAGAATCTCCAGGTTATTATCTTGTTAACTACTGCCTATATTACGTGAGCAGTCCCAGGGTAAGTGCAAGAATCCCTGGAAGGGGGAGGCAAGTGGTCCCGAGGGAAAAGAAGTGTAACAGGCATGTCAGAGAGTCAGAGAGGGGTTTGAAGGTTTGTTTGTTTGTTTGTTTGTTTTAACAGGCTTTGAAAATGCAGGAAAGGACTGTTGAGCCAAGAAGTGCAGGTTGTCTCTAGAAGTCAAAAAAAAAAAAAAAAAAAAAAAGGGCAGGAAGTGGATTTTTATCATGGAGCTTCAGAGGGAATGAAGCCCTAACATACCACTTTGAATTTAGCCAAGTGAAACTGATTCTACTTCTGATCTTGAGAGGCACAAGATGATAAAGTGGTATTGGCATAAGTCACTCCATGTGTAGTCATTTGCCACAGCACAGCAGGAGGCTAATCCTTAGTCCAAACCAGCCGTGAATTGCTGATCTCTCCTCTCCACTGCAAAGGAGATCTTCTATGGAGCACTCATCTTTTCCTATGGAACAAGGTACAGGTGCACGTATGGGGCGATGCCTGCACCAAATGCAGATAAAAAGTAGTTGGAGAACGGACTGCATCTCAGGCCACATCTATAGACCAGAGAGGTGAGGGGCTGAGGGCCACTGTGGCTGCTATTACCTGTCAAATGAGAGTTTCAAGATGACTTAGTGGAAACCCCAATCTAACTTATTTAACATTTTTCTTCTCCTCTCCAAGCCAGTGAAGATGTAAAAAAAAAAAAAAGTAAAGAGACTTTTTTCTACACACAGATGTCTTTAGAAACATGTGCCCAGGAATGGCTTCCTGCCAGGAAAGACAAGCGCTATTATACTCATTTCCTGGACCCGTGACCAGCATCGAGAGCCTGGAAACAAAGCAGCTATTCCTGGAAAGGCATTTAACATTCATCGAGGTCCGATACAACCACCTGGAGATCACAGGAAGCTCAGGCCACTAGGGAAGAATGGACTAGCTGTGGCTGGGTGAGGAGGTGGCTGGACCCAGCATCCCGTCCTGCTTCTGGGTCACACTGCTCATATTCCCACAGTGGGCTCCCACAGGAGCACCCAAGATCTCTGCTTCAGCTTCTGCACTCGACCTCCCATCGCTGAGGTCATCCTGGCCTCCAGGTAGCCAGCTCTTGGCCTGTTAGTCTCAGCCCTGAGCAGACCGCGTGCAGGCTGTTTGTTTCTCAGCTCCATCCATGGGCCCACAGTCTGCTTTGTTCTGATCTGGCTCTTTCTGAAATCCCCTTCTTGGCCAGGAAAACTGTTGCAGAACTTTCTAACGGTTAAAACGGGAACCCACTGGCACATTACATGTGATCTACTGCATTCAGAGACTGAAAAAATAATTCCTAAGATGTTTCAAACATAAACATCTACAAAAACCAGTATAATGAGCAGAGGCCTAGACTCCAGAGCAATTGTTGTCCACATCCTTCTGTGTGTGAGAGAGGGAGAGCATCTTAGTTGTAGATATTACCATTGCTAAGCATTTCCACATATGGCTCTGAAATGTTCCTGAACTTGTATTCCCTAGTCACAACACCATAATTATACCCAATAAAGCAAATACTCCCTCTACCACCCAATACTCAGTTCATATGCAAATTTCTACCACTGTCTCCAAAATGTCTATTTTGGGTGATCTGTTTCAAACCAGCCTCCCAAACATACTTGGCTATGTCTGCTAAGTTTCCTCAGCTAGCCAGGTGTGGTGGCCATGCCTTTAATCCCAGCACTTGGGAGGTAGGTGGATCACTGTGAGTTCAAGGCCAGTCTGGTCTACAAAGCAAGTCTAGGACAGTCAAGGCTACACAGAGAAGCCCTGTCTCAAAAAAACCAAAAAAGAAAGAAAGAAAGAAAGAAAAAGAAAAAAAAAAAAGGCTCCTCAGCCTCTTGGTCCTTGTCTTTTTTTTTTTTTTTTTAATTGAAAATAGATTTTGTTTCATACAATATATTCTGATTATGGTTCCCTTCCTCCTACTTCTTCCAGTTCTTCTCCACTTCCCTTCCTATCCAGATTCCTTTATATCTCTTATTAGAAAACAAATAGGCTCCTAAGGGTTAATAATAAAATAAAATAAAACATAATAAGACAAAACAAAAATAAAGTGGAATAGAACAAAATTGAAAGGAAAAGAGCTCAACAAAAGGCAGAAGAATCAGATATAAACACAGAGATACACTTGTTCACTTAATCAGGAATCCCACAAAAACACAAACTGGAAGCCATATTATATGCACAAAAACCTGTAGGGTAAAGAAAAAAAAAACTAGATAAAAAAGGCCTTGACACAATATTATGAGACAAGAAAACTCTAAAGATGCCACCGAGTTTGTTGGTTGTCTACTGCTGGGCAAGCAGCCTACCCTTACAAGCAGCTTCTTTCCCCAGTGAGACTCCCTTGGAGACAACTAAACTTTTTTTTTGTGAGTATCAATTGGAGATAGCTTCCGAGTTATTCCGAGATTGGGGCATGTGTCCATTTGTCTTTTCAGCTCTAGGACCCCATTTGGTGCAGAGCCATACCAGCCCTGTGCCTGCTGCCTGCCTGTACATGAACTCTGTGAGTTCACATGCGTATCGGTTCTGCTGTGTTCAAGTTTTGATTCCTTGGTTTCCTCCAACCCCTCTGGCTCTTAGACTCTGACTCCTCTTCTTGAGCCCTGAGGAGAGGGATTTTATAGAGGTATACTGTTTAGGGTTGAGTGTTCCAAGGTCTCTCACTGTCTGCATATTTTCTGGTTGTGGGTCTCTGTATTTGCTCCCATCTGCTGTAGGATGAAGCTTCTCTGATTTTGGCCATGTATACTCACTAATACGTGAGTATAGCAGAATGCCACTTGAAGTCATCTTATTGCCATGTTTCTTTCGTAAAACAATCATATCTGGCTTTTGTCTAGGTTGCTGAGGTATCTAGTCTCAGGTTCTTGGTCACTCAAGCAGCATCGGGGTATTAGTTTTATATCACGGAGTGGGCCTTAAATCAAATCAAGGTATTGGTTGGTTGTGCCAGAAAGCTTTGTGTCACCATTTCACTACTGTTTCTTAGAAAGGAGGACACCATTGTAGCTGAAGGGTTTGTAGCCGGGTTGGTGTTTATCTGTAGCCCATAGAGTACCTCTTGGTATCAAAAACATTAGCCATGCCGGTCTGTGTTGGCTCATGCCTTTAATCGCAGCACTCGGGAGGCAGAGGCAGGTGGATTGCTGTGAGTTCAAGGCCAGCCAAGGCTACACAGAGAAACCTTGTCTTCAAAAACCAAACCAAACCACTACCACCACCACCACCACCACCACCACCACCACCACCACCACCCAAAAACCAAAAACCAAAAACAAAAACAAAACCGTTAGCCAGTAAAGATGAAGATTCTAGGTAGGTAGCAGCTCGACTTTTCCATGTTCACTGAATTATTTTGGTGTTATTTTTAGCAACAGCGCCCCACTGTCAGTTTGTGAAGAACAACAGTCTATAGCCTTTGCAACAGCCTGAGTTATTTGGTTCCCATTTGGCCAACAACTTGATTAGATATAACCCGTGAGCAGTACTAAAGCTTCGTTTGGTGATGAGAGATGTTCAGTTGGGGTGCTACTTCCCCTATTTGTCAATTTCATTGAGAGAACCTTCATATATGTATATAATTTAGGAAGCTTCTACTGTATTAGGTTTCCATATGACCCCTGTAATGGCCCTTAATTTTAGCTATCTCTCCCTATATTCCCTTCCTTGACCCCATCTTCTCTGTGGCTTCATAAAATGAGTTGGGCAATATTCCTTCTGTTTATATATTGTAGACTAATTTAAAGAGTATTGGCATTAACTCTTCTTTGAATGTCTGGTAGAATTCTGCACTAAAACCATCTGGCCATGGCTTTTTTTTTTTTTTTTTGGTTGAGAGACTTTTAATTACTGCTTCCATTTCACTTGGAGTTATAAATATGTTTCAATTGCTTGTCTGATTTAGATTTAACTTTGGTAAATGGTATAAATCCATTTCTTTTTGATTTTTTCCAATTTGGTTTTTAAAGTATGTCCTAATGGATCTCTGGATTTCCTCTGTGGCTGTTGTTATGTCCCACTTTCATCTCTTATTTTGGTAATTTGGATAGTCTTTCTATGCCTTTTAGTTAATTTGGCTAAGAGTTTGTAATTTTTACTGATCTTCTCAAAGAACTAACTCTTTGTTTAATTGATTCTTTGGGTTTTTTGTGTGTGTGGAGGGGTTGAGACAGGGTTTCTCTGTATAGCTTTGGCTGGTCTGGACTCACTTTGAAGACCAGGCTGGCCTTGAACTTACAGACATCTGCCTGGCCCTGCCTCTCCAAGTGCTTGGATTACAGGCATGCGCCACCGTGCCTGGCTGTTAATGTATTTTTTATTTTGTTTTATTGATTTCAGATTTAAGTATGATCATTTTCTGCTATCTACTCCTTTTGGCTGCGGGTTCTTCTTTTTGTTCTAGATCTTTCAGGTGTACTGTTCAGTTACTAGTATGCTTCATTTTTTAAAATCTAGTCACATAGTTCTAAGAAGGTGCCTCTTACAGTTGCATTCATTATATCCCATAAGTTTGAATATTTTCTGTTTCATTTTCATTCAATTCTAGAAAGTTAAAATTTTTTTTTTCTTGACCCATTTTTCATTCAGTAGTGAGTTTTTAAGTTTCCATGAGCTTTCTGTTATTTCACTTGTTGCTGACATTCAGCTTTCATCCATGGTGGTCAGATAGGATGTAGTAGGTTATATCAATTTTCTTGTATTTGTTGAGATTTGCTTTGTGTCTACGTATGTGATCAATTTTGGAGAAAGTTCCATGAGCTGCTGAGAATACAATATATTTACCTGTGTTGGGTCAAATGTTTTATAAGCATGCTAGGTCTATTTAGTTTATGACACCACTCAGCTCCAGTATTTGTCTGTTTAATTTTTGCCTGGATGACCTGTCTATTGGTGAGAATGGGGTATTGCAGTTTCCCAATAGCTGTGGGTGAAGGCCAATCTGTGATTTAAACTGTAGTAGTGTTTCTTTTATGAACTTTAGTGTTCTTGTGTTTGATGCATAGATGTTAGGAATTGCAATGCCAATATATATATATATATATATATTTAAATGAGCATGTAGTGCCTTTCCCTATCTCTTCTGACTAGTTTTGGTTTGAGATGTATTTTTATCAAATATTAAAATGGCTATACTGGCTTGGTTCTTAGGCCCATTTTTTTTTTTTTTTTGGTCTATCTTTTCCCATTCTTTTACACTTAATATCTTTGATGGTAAGATATGTTTCTTAGATGCAGCAGAAAGATGGATCCTGTTTTTGCATCCATTCTGTTAGTGTGTATTTTTATTGGGGATTTGAGGCAACTGAAGTCAAGGGACTTAAAAAAAATCTCATTCCTCTATTCCTATTATTCTTAGATTTGGTCTTTTCATAGTGTCTCAGACTTCCTGGATGTTTCTGGCCTTTTAAAAAATTTAACATCAAAGAGCAATGTTTGTTGATTCCTGTCATTTTGTTCTTGTGGTGTGTCCCCACATTTTGATCTGATGATTTGGAATTATTTATTCCTTGTGTTTTCTTGGGTGTGGCTAACCTTTTCAGGTTGACGTTTCCCTTCTAGTGGCTTTTGTAGGGCTGGATTTATAGATAGATACTACATAAATTTGGTTTTTATCATGGAATGTCTTTTGTTCTTTATCTATTGTTATTCAAAGTTTGGCTGGATATAGTAGCCTGGGCTAGTATCTGTGTTCCCTTAAAGTTTGTAGAACTTCTGTTCAGGTCCTTCTGGCTTTTAGAGTCTCTACTGAGAAATCAAGTCTTATTCTAATAAGTCCAACTTCACACATTACTTGGTCTTTTTTCTGCAGCTTTTAATTTTCTTTGCTCTGTATATATAGTATTTTGATTATTATACGCCAAGGGGACTTACTTTTTTTTTAATCTAGTCTATTTGGAGTCCTGTATGTTTCTTATATTTTGATAGGCACCTCCTTCTTTAGGTAAGAAACATTTTCTTTCTTTTTTACGTCTTTATTATGTTTTTATACCATTTACTTTTGTTTTTGACAATTGCATGCAGGTAGATAGAATGTGCTCTGCTCATGGCCACACTTCCTCATTCTTACCATGTCACATTCCTGCTAAATATTTGAATGAGTACACAGTCCTCCAAATTTCCCCCTTGACAGTCCTACATTCCATGGGAAGGACAATGAGATCCTGTATAGAAAAGATGAAAGTCAGTGGGTGCCTCCAAGACTCACCAAGACTTCTGAAGTGATGGCAAGAGATGCTAGTCGTACGAACGCAGTGGATCACAAGTGTTTCTTTTGCGTTTTTGTCGAAAATACTTTCTGTACCTTTAACCTGGGTTCCTTCTCCTTCTTTTATTCCTATTATTCTTAGATTTGATCTTTTCATAATGTCACAGGTTTCCTGGATGTTTTATGCCTTTAAAAAATTAACGCTTTCTTTGACTGAGGTATTCATTTCTTGTATCTTGTCTTCAGTGTCTTGTATTCTCTTGGTGAGGTTGCTTCTGAGGTTCTTGTTTGAATTTCTAAAATTTTCACTTCCAGATTTCCCTCAGTCTGTGTTTTCTTTATTGATTCTATTCCCACTTTTAACTTCTGGATAATTTCCTTTCGCTATTTTGCCTTTACAGATTTCTTTAAGATACTTATTCATTTCTTCTTTAAGAATCTCTATCATATTCATAACAACTATTTTAAGATTCTTTGTCTTGTGATTCAGCTATGTTGCTTTTCTGAGGGCCTACTATAGTAGGGTTGCTGAGCTCTAGTGGGACCATATTGTCCTGGCTGTTACTGTGTTTTTACGCTGGCATCAAGGTACCTGGGTTTGGGGTGATACTGAAATTCTAGGTGCTGATATCTAGCCTTGTCTTTGTTAGGTGGATGCTTTGTTCCTTGGTTTTTGTTACCCTCTCTGGTTTTTAGGAGAGTGTATAGGCTGTGTATTGCCTAACAGGGAATGCTTTTGGGATCCTGCTAGGTGTGGCCACTGGGATTTCCCAGCAGCACAGTGTGTTTCTACTAATAGGGAGCTGATATTAGGAATGGCGATGAGTTATAAGGGCGAGCTGAGGAGGTCCATAGGAGGGAAGGAAAGGGTGTTTCACTGGGATCTGCTCAGTTCCCTGGGAATGGGGGCAAAAGTGAGGAGAGGCCACAGCAGGGAGTCTATTACAGAGCTGGGAAATGAGACTGGGGGTTTGGATTTGGAGAGGAGGGAGGGTGAAGATCTGAGGCTCCCCACTTGCTTGGTCAGTGAGTTCCTGGGGAGTGCCTGTTGGAGTTAGGGCCTGGGACTTCGGGGTGAGTGGGGAGGGAGGTTGGAGGAGAAGATCTGCTGGATTTGCTGGAGATGGGAGGGGGAGGACAGGCTGCGGGTAGTCTGCTACAGAGCCTGCCTGCTTTCCCCCAACCCCCTTAATAATGACTGACATAAAAAAAAAAAAAAAAAGACAAATCCAGTGTTCTTTTAGAAAATGGCCCATGTTGTGGACATGCTTGGTTTTGCCCTTAAAATGTTACTGAACTAGTAACCTATGTTTATAATTCAGGCAATTTTACTTAAAATTATAAGCATCTGGCTTCTTTTGAAAACAAACCTGCAGTGCTACTGAGCTATAGTTGATATCAGAGTGTAGGAAGCACTCACTGCTTCAGAGAGCAGCCAGCTGCAGCCTAATGCCAGCTGCTGTTCTCACTTTCTTCACATTAATCCCAGAAGTCCTCGTCCATCTGTATGATCCCCAAAGGGCAAAATTCTGCCTACAGCATGCTGCGTCAAATTATTTCAGGACCTCATATCCTCTGTATTTGGGGAAAGAAAAGAATGAATTACAGTGAGATGATGAAAACAAACTTAAAAACAAACCCCGTTTCTTAGTTAGAAAAGAAAATAGCCTATGCTAAACTACCTCTTTTCCTCTTGGAACTAGGACAGACAGACAGAACTGTGCTATGTTACACCATCTCATAAGGTGAAAGGGGATCTCCCTTTCTTTCTCTCCACAAACTCCACCTCGAGAGTAAGAGTTTACTCATCTTTTCCCAATCTCAACTTTACTGGCAGTTTCTTGTAAACCGAGCCCCAGTTGCAGCCAGATGAGTGGGCACAAAAGACCTATGAAAGCAAAACCAGAGGTGAGATGGGGAGATTGTCCTCTTCCCCTGACATTGCATTTTGAAGGAATCACAAAGGAGAGAAGGTGAAAAAGTTTCAAGTGGGGGGTACAGCTAACACACAGGCTGCTCTGTGTGGGGCTTGTAGTGGTGGCTCAAGTGTCTTGTGATGATTTCCCTATGTACTGCTGTTTGGCATGAGCTGTACAGCTGGAGAGTATACACGCACAGCTTGAAGAATAGGTTAAAAAAAAAGCCACACCCACAGAACTGGTCATGGGGCTAGGAAGGGAGCAACCGCATTCTAACTTTTTTCTGCATTCTTTCCAGATTATTTACCAAGAGAATCTATCCGTTCTTCTGCCATGTAAGACAGCAGCAGAAAATATATATATATATATATATGTCCAATTCATTTTATGTGTGGACCTCTGCCTCTCCCTGAAATATTGTTCCCCACCCCAAACACTGTTTGAAAAGACATGTGCTTCCATTTGACATTTCTATTACTAGAAAACATCAACATATACCAACTGGAATTCATTCATAATCCCATGCAACAGAGAGGAGTCAAACAAAACAAAACAAAACTGTTTCTTGAGTATTCTCCTATTCCTGTTTCAGCTTGCTTTACCATATACTGCATGTGACCATGACTCCAAGATCTCCTGAAATGATCTCTTGGAAGTCCCCTTAGGAGAACTTTTCCTCAGTGAGGAGCCACAGGTAATATCTCACTTGAAGCGATTGTGACTAGAAGAGTTTACAAGGAACTGAAATATTCTTGTGAATTTCAGTGTTCAACTTAAGCATATGTTCCCGCAGAGAAATCCAAACAGAAACCTTGCTCAACACCTCTGATAGGCAGCGAGCGAGTCATAGAATCTTCTGCCAAGTGTTCAGAGAGGCTGAGAACAAGATGGCTCCCTCAGGAAAGCTTTAGGTTGTGGCTGCTACTTTCAGCCCCCAACCTTCTGAGGAGCTTTCTATATTCTTTGTGTCTAGGGTATTAATATATTTATTGACTGATAGGAGATGGGTGGGGCAAAGTAATTGTGGATTGCATGTTGCAATCCACAGACATGGTGGGGTGAGGAAGAGCCTAGGGAGCAGAGCCAAGGCAAAGGCCAAAAGCTGAGCAGGATCACTGATGGCACTTAGCTGTGCGTTGGCTCCAACCCCAGAGAGTTCTGAGGAGGAAACGGCAAAGGTGCCTGTTTCCTTTTTGCTTGAGACCTTTCATCTGTCAATAAAAGACTCTTTCACCCCAGACTTTCCTTCAAGGGAAGGTGTGAATAAGAACCTCATGCATGCAAGACTTCTTGACAACACGCATTTTCTTTCCAGAACCTTCCCTCCAGTGTTCCAGTGTTCTCCTGACTAATGCTTCTCACAGTCACAGGCTGTTACCCTGCCGATGTCTGAAAGAAAAGGTGAGCTCTTTATAGTGACACCTCCTACGGAGCGCATAGTTTCTGTTTTTAATTTTCACCCATCCATTGCTTCCTCTCTCACTACACTCCCTCTTCTCCCTGCTGACGAAGAACGAAGAACGTCATGCAGGTCTCCTTCTCAAGTCTCCCTGTCTCATCTCTCTCCACTCTAGCTCAGGTTTGCCTCATTTTCCCCTGGGGCTTTATTTTCCACTCTCAAACTAGTCACCTTCTTCCTATAATTAATTATTATCACACATTAATTGCTCAAACTAATGGGTATCCCTGCGACATTTCCATACATGCATACTCTGGCCTTCGATTATATCCCAAATGATTCATCTTTGATAAGGAGGAGAGGAAATGAAGAAGGTTCTTTTCTTTTACTTAGTGCTGGCTTTGCCCAGCTGTTTCTTTCTCCCTATGGCAGCTCATGTTTGGTAATACCTTTTTTTTTGAAAACAGTTCTCTCTGAAAGATGAAAGCACTCATTCATTGCCTTCTATGTGTCTATAATACTGAGTTAGAGGCTAACACAAGGTCTGGTCAGCTTGTACTGATATTTGAACTAGAAAATTCCTGTTGTGAGAAGTTGCCTTGTGCGTTACCGACTCTTTAACATCATTTCTTGTCTCTATCAACTAGATCAGAGTAGCACCTACTTTCTCAGGTCGTGACAACCCAGTGTTGTTAAATGTCTCCTGGGGACCTAAATTGTCCAGTTGAGAGCTTCTATATTAAGAGAATAGAAAAAGAAATAGAAGAAAGAGCTCTCTTCCCGAGAAGCTCAAAATCTTCTGAAGACATAGACTGTTAGGTATAAACACATCCTTATACATGATCTTGACTTCCCTCCTTATGTTTTTAGTAAATAAAGAATGATGTGACAAGGCTTTAAGTGACTTGCTTAGTCAGTTATACAAATTGCATTTAAGTTTAAAACTAAATTATGTTTGTGTATAGCACAGATATTGCGATGAGTTAAAGAAAGGAGGGAATAATGGTAGTGACAGTCATGTAAAAGAGGTAGGACTGAGCCTCTCAGGCTGAGTGCTTAAAGGGCCAGATGGGTGGGGAGAAAAGGGAAGGAAGTGCCAGCCATGATCATGCATGACTGCAGCCTGGGCAAAGGCTTGAGAGTGTAGACCAGAGGCCAAGAGAGGGAGGCAGTTCTAACCTCAAATGGCAGCCTGGGCAAAGGCTTGAGAGTGTAGACCAGAGCCCAAGAGAGGAAGACAGATCTAACCTCGAATGGCAGCCTGGGCAAAGGCTTGAGAGTGTAGACCAGAGGCCAAGAGAGGGAGGCAGTTCTAACCTCAAATGGCAGCCTGGGCAAAGGTTTGAGAGTGTAGACCAGAGCCCAAGAGAGGAAGACAGATCTAACCTCGAATGGCAGCCTGGGCAAAGGCTTGGAAGTATAGACCAGAGCACACGAGAGAGGGAGGCAGTTCTAACCTCGAATGGCAAGAGATGAAGCAGGAGGAATTGAGAAAATCTCATTTCTGGGGACCCTTGACCTTGATGAAGACTTAGATGTGGTTGAAAACGTCCCCAAAATATGACTTCTGCTAGCCTTTTGAGGGAGGCAAACAATGACAAAAATACTAAGTGAGAATCAAGAAACCTGGGTTCCGGGCCCAGCAACTCACTAGCAGCTGTGCAACTTGGACAAGCCCCATTTATTTCCCTTGGTCTCAGTTCCTACAACTGTGAAATGAGGGGGTAGGGACTGGATGATCCCCACGGTCCTTTCCAGCTCTCATATCATATGATTCAATGCACACTCACCCCCTAAAATCCCCCCACACCTGCCATCACTTGTGATGCTGGCCAGTGAGCTGCCTGCTGCTTTCCCTGAGGCAACAGTAGGTTTATGAAGTAGGTTATAGCTTCTGAGCTAGCCACACATTGAAGAGCATGACTGCAAGGTGGTGTGCTGAGGCCCCAAGTACTCCCAGCTACAGGATGAAGCTTGCCACGTCTCTGGCCCTGACTTATACTAAATACGTGACTGCAGAGTTTACTGGGCTCAGGGGAGAAACGGTCAATAGTTGAAGGGCAAGTGAACAATTCTTTTAATGTGGCATTGGCATAAGATTTAGTAATTTTCAACCAATACAGAAAGTATGGGTTATTATGTCTACTTGACTGGATTTGGACTGTTGAGGCACAACTCTGGGGTGTCTGTAAAGGCATTGCCAGAACGGGCTAAAAGGTGGGGGAGGGGGGTTAGTATAGTTATTACCCTGGTGACAAATGCCAGCATCCATGAACTGAGTTCTAGATGGAAGCAATAAAGGAAGAAAAAGGAAAAAAAAATTCAACTAAGTACTGAGCAGTTTTTGCCTATCATGATATGAATGCCACATTTTACTTGTCACGATGGCCTGAGTCCCCTGCAGCTGTGAGCTGAAAAAAGTCCTTCGTCCTATTGTTATCCTGTCAAGTATTTTTGCTAGAGCCATTGGAAGGCTAGCTAATACATCCTTGAACAAAAAGAAAAAAGGAAAAGAAAAGAAAGAGAAAATAAGTTAGACTCCATTCAATACCAAACACTACAGGCAACATTAAAGTACTACTGAAAAACTTTCCTTGAGCTGTCTTAAAGTGCTGTGAATTTGGTGCCTTAAAACAACAAATATGTATTCTTTCACAGTTCTGAAGGCCAGAAGTTTAAAACTGAGGTATGAGAGGGACCTCAGGCTCAGGAAGCTCTAAGAAGAATTCTTCACATACCGGTGCTCCTTGGTATGGCTGTTGAATGTCAGTCTCTCCCTCTGTCTGCACGTGGCCTTCTCCCGGATTGCTGTGACCCCCCCCCCACTTCTGTATTGGGTAAATCTAGTGGATTTAGGGGCTGTCCTTACACAGTACAACCTCATCTTGACTATATCTGCAGAGGCTGTATTTACATAAAAAGTTCCATTCCCAACATCATGGCTTTCCTAGTAGAAAAGTGTCTCCCGCCCTGTTGTCTCTCCAGTCTTACCCACATTCCTGTTGCCTGATGCTCGGCACCCAGGATGTGCTCTCCATGCCCAGTGGTCTCTTTTCCTCTTGACACCTGGCTCCACCTCATTGCTCTTTTTGTTGCTTTAGGTCTACAAAGAGCTTTCCTGCTGTAAGCCCTTTTAGGTTTTTTCCTTCTTGGCTGGCTGGGTGAATATATGAATAACTCAAATTCTGTACCACTTTCCCCCAAAACAGCTTCCCTTTGGGTCTTAAATCACCCAAGTGCTCAACTCATCCTATTCTTGACACTCTTGCTGTCCCTGGGTGTGTGGCTACTCTGCATGCACGAAAGCTTCTCCTGTGTCGTCTTCACCTGGCACGTAGCCATTCAGTTCCGACTCTCGTCTCAGCCTGTGGCATAGGCGTTGATGGCAGTAATTTTTGAGATGAGCTTTGGCCAACACTCCTTTTGATTATCCCTTCATTAATCATCCGCACCGAGTTGAGTTTAACTTCATACCAAGCACCGTTTAAGGTGCTTTGCAGACAATGACAGGTAAAACAGATAAAAATCTCTCGACTAAAATTTTCTCTTGGCTTGTGTAAGCTGCTTATCTGCCACTGACATTACTATGAAGTTCCTCTTTTGCACAAGGTGCCACACCCTTGAGAGCCTCCTACAGACTCGCCTTCTGGAGAATACAGCGTAACGCTTTTCACTTAGCCTTTCCACCCCAGCGACTTCATCTTCTCTTACCCTGATGCTCTCTCTACTCAGCTGTGCTCCTTGGTGAAGGCACCAAGTGGTCTGCCTGGTATTTCTGCCTGAGCTGTTCCTCTTCTCTTCTATCTACCTCGCTTCCCCCCTTCACTTTTATTGAAGTATAATGACATATTTAAGGTATACAACATATTCCTTTGACATGGGAGCACATTGTGGATCAGGCACCACAAATAACCAAGCCAATTAACTTATTTATTGCCTCACCTCAAACTGCTACCTGCCTTTCTTTTTACGGCAAGACCATTTCAGTGCTATTCTCCAAACATTTCAAGTACATTATACAATATTGCTGAATATACTCATCTTAATAAAGATTAGATCTTCAGACTTGTTCAACTTATCAGCCCAAATCTCTATCCTTTGGCCAAAATTCCAATTTTCTCAAGACCCCTACAACGAATGTTCTACTCTCAATTTCCATGAGTCCAATTTCCACATTTGAGGAAAATTATTTCATATTTACCTGTTTGGCTTTCTTCATTTATCACAATATCCTCCAAGTTCATCTATGTTTCTGTAAGTGACGAGACTTCTTTTTAATGGCTGAATAATATTCCATTGTGTCCACATGTGTGCATGTACACATGCCTATGTGTTCTTGATTTAGTTTTTGCATATTGGCTATGGTGAATAATGCTGCAATGTGCATGGGGGTACAGATGCTTCTTTGAGATACTGACAGCATTTCCAATGTATAGATACCAAGAATGGGATTGCTGGGCCACATGATTATTCTATTTTGGTGTTTTTTTTTTTTTTAGATTTTATACATGTATTTTTATTTTAGCCCACAATAGAATCATTTTATCCATTTAATATTGTCTTCCACGTCATGTATCTCTCATCATTCTTTTATTTTATTTTATTAATTTATTCATATTACATCTCAATGGTTATCCCATCCCTTGTATCCTCCCATTCCTCCCTCCCTCCCATTTTCCCCTTACTCCCCTCCCCTATGACTGTGACTGAGGGGGACTTCCTCCCCCTGTATATGCTCATAGGGTATCAAGTCTCTTCTTGGTAGCCTGCTATCCTTCCTCTGAGTGCCACTAGGTCTCCCCCTCCAGGGGACATGGTCAAATATGAGGCACAGCACACAACAAGAAAATTTACTTAACCATGTTCATAGCAGCCTTATTCATAATTGCCAGATCATGGAAACAGCCTAAGTGTCCCTCAGTAGAAGAATGGATAAAGAAACTGTAGTACATTTACACTATTTTGGGTTTAAAAGGGATCTTTCTTACTGTGTTTTATGTTTGTACCAACTTATATCCCATCAATACTGTACCCGGGGCCCTTTTCATCTAACTGATTAATAATACTTATCTTTTAATTTTTGAAGATAGCCATTCTAAAAAGTATGACATAAATTCTCATATGGCTTTGATTTGTGTTTGTTATTGATGATAATGATCAGTTTTCCATATATCCATGAGCCATGTATTTTCTTTGGAAAGCTATCTGTTCAGATCCTTTGTCTATTTTTAATCTGATTTCTATGCTTAGTTGTATGAGTCTCTTCTTTATTTTAGATATTAGATCCTGTCTGAAATTAGATTGCATGTGTCCTCCCCGCTTCTCCCCTGCCCTCACCTCCTCCTTCTATTGATTTTTTAAAAAAATTAGCCTTGCTTGGGAATTCTGCTTTCCTGAATATTTTGGAATAGTCAAGAAATCATTGGTAAGTTCAGTGGAAAAGAGTTTTTCTCTATATTCTTTCTAAGATTAAAAAAAAGTATTGAATTTTTATTTATAGAATTCACTTGGACTCCTCCAGCTGCACACCATGACACATGTGTGGAGGTCAGAGGACGACTTGAACATGTCACTTCTCACCGACTGCTGTGCAGATTCCAGGAATCAAAGTCAAGTCCGTAAGCTTGGCACCAAGTGCCTTTCATCACCCAACCACTCCCTGGCCCTCTTCTAGGATTTTTATTGTTCTGGGTCTCATATATTTAAGTCTTCAACCGATCTTGTGTTTGTTTCTGTGTTTGCTGTAAGATAATGGTATAGTTTGTTTCTTTTCGTTTGTAGGATGCATAAGTGCACGTGTGCAGGTTGCATACCCCTATGTTCACATGTATGCCCATGCCCTGGCAGTAAGAGGACACCCTCAGGTGTTTTTTAGGAGCAATTCATCTCCTCCACCTTGTGTTTGAAGACAGGGGGTCTCACTAGCTTGTAGCTATGCTGGCTGGCCAACAAGCTCCAAGCGCTGGGATTATAGTCATGTGACAGCAGGCTGGGCTTTTCTACATGCTCCAGGGGTTGAATTTAGGTCCTTATGCTTGTGCTGTATCCTCAGGCCTGCTTTTTTTCATTCCCTTCTCCCCCTTTGCCTCGTTCTTTTCCTTTTTTTGCTTCCTGTAAGAACAATCAGTTGCCCTAGAATCATTATTTTTATTTTTCATATGTTTACTTAAACATAATTTATTATTTATTTTATTATATATTCATTGGTATTCTGCCTGCATGTATGTCTATGTAAGGGTGTCAGGTCCCCTGGATCTGGAATTACAGATGCTTGTGAGCTGCCATGTGGTGTGCGCATTAAAACCCAGGTCCTTTGGAAGAACAGCCAGTGCTCTTAACCACTGAACCATCTCTCCAGCCCATATATATATACACATATAAATAAATAAACATATATATCTAAATTATTTTATATCCTGACTGCAATGTCCCCTCCCTCTTCTCTTCCTAGCCTCCCTGACTGCACCCCCATCTGTTTCTCTTCAGAAAAGGGACAGCTTCACTGGATATCAACCAGCCATCGCATATCAAGTAAGACTAGGTACCACTTCTTCTGTTAAGGCTGGACAAGGCAATCCAGTAGAGGAGGAAGAGACCCAAAGGCAGAAAACAGAGACAGAGACAGCCCCAGCTTCCACTGTTAGGAGTCCTGTAAAAAGACCAAGCCACACAAACTGTAACATATGTGTGGAGGGTCTAGGTCAGTCCCATGTGGGCTGGAGAGATGGTTCAGCTATTAAAGATTAGGCCCACACCCCAAAATATGAGTGATGTCTGTTTATCAAAGATGTTCATATGTCGTTTTCTTGTAGGCCTTGCTTTGCTGTGGTATCAAAGGAATGCTGTCATCATAAAATGAGTATGGAAATGTTCCTTCTTTAAATTGAGAAAGATTAGTACTAATTAGCCTTTTAAAGTTTGGTAGGAAATAAAAGTTTGATGGACTTCATCCATTGAACCATTTGTTCCTTAGATAGCTCTTGACAGGCCAGTCTAGTAACTGGCTCAGTCTCATTGTTTGTCATCAGTCAGTACAGGTTTTCTACTTCATGGTTTCACTTTGGTAGCTGGTATGTTCCTTGGAATTTATTGTTTCTTCTAAGTCATACAGCTGGTGCATAACTGCTGCAGCAGTCCTTCCTGTTCTTCTAAGTCATACAGCTGTTGCATAACTGCTGCAGCAGTCCTTCCTGTTTGTCTAAGTCATACAGCTGTTGCATAACTGCTGCAGCAGTCCTTTCTGTTCTTCTAAGTCATACAGCTGTTGCATAACTGCTGCAGCAGTCCTTCCTGTTTGTCTAAGTCATACAGCTGTTGCATAACTGCTGCAGCAGTCCTTCCTGTTCTTCTAAGTATACAGCTGGTGCATAACTGCTGCTGCAGTCCTTACTGGTCTTTTGTATTTAGGTGGGATCAGCTGTCATGTCTCTGCTTTCAGTTTTCATTTTGTCTGTCTTCTCTTTTTTTCTCAGTTTAATTAAAGTTTCTCAGTTTTGTGTATCTTTAAAAAATAACCTGTGTAATATCTTCACAGGACCCTGCTTAGTAACTGCATCATTGCACACATAAGGAATCTTGTTCCATAAAGGAATGTAAAGATTATAAAAATAAATATAAAAAGCCTTGGTTTTGTTCTTGCTGGGTTTTCCCTCCATTTTACTTATTTCTGCTCAGGCTTTTGTTGTTGCTTTCCTTCTGCTAACTATGGGCAGTTTTTTTTTTCTTCATTTCCTGAGGCATGAAGTTCTCTCTTAAGATCTTCCCTCACTAAAAATATAAGTGTTTATTATTATAAACTTCTTTCTTAGGACTGTTTTGGCTACGCCTGATTTAGGAACATTGTGAATCCATTTATTTTTCTGTGAAGCTAACTCTTATTTCCCTTGAGTTCTTCTTTGAGCCATTGGTTATTCAGGACTGCGTCTTTTAATTTGCACACATTTCAATCATTTTGAATCATTAAGACTTGTTTTGTGGCCTGGCACGCCTGTGCTAGAGTATGTTCTGTGTGTACTGGAGTATGTTTTGTGTGTGCTGGAGTGTGCTCTGTGTGTGCTTGAGAAGACTGTGTGTTCATTCTGTTGTTGGGTGAAAGGAGCTGCACGTCAGGTCCCTAGGTCTGCAGCACTGTTCACATCCTCCAGCGTCTTTACTGATCTTTCTTCTGGATGATCTAATTTGAGAACGAGACAGTAAAGCCCCATTTTTACGTTGCTGCTTATCTCTCTTTTCACTCCTGCTGCACTTCGTGTCGTGTTTAGTGCAACACCATTGGGTGAATACATGATATTCACCATTGGGCCAATACATGCTTTCTCGGTGAATTGATTCTTTTATATTCTATTATAAGTTTTCTCTTGGGGGAAATTTGGGGCTTGAAATCTATTTTTTTTTATATAAATATGTCCACTATGGTTTGGTTTTGGTTACCATGCACATGGAATATCTTTTTTTTTCCTGTACGGAAGTTGGCTTATACATTTTAGTAATGGGTGACAGTGCAGAGGCTACAGGGAGAATAAGAGTTCAAGAGCTGAGGTTTGGCATAAATTTTACAAAGTGTATAAAGAATCTGTGCTTCTCTACAATAACAAAATCCAAAGGCTACAAGAGCAGTTGTACGTATAAAACAGGAAGATATTGCTTCATTTGTAGACAGGTTCCTGACCAGACAGGGAAACGAGACAAGGGACGGGCAGGGGAGAGTACTGCGTGCGGAGGAGGGTGGAGGGGGGCAATGGTGTCTTCTCCCAGCGTAAACCCACAGGCAGGAGCAGCAGTGCGCAGGCCTGGAGGCTCCCTGGTGTCTGCCATGGAAAACAGGCAAGTCTTGCTCACCTCTGGCTGGTCCTATCCATCCTACCAACCTCCCTACTCTGTCAAGATGCCCACAATTCCCAAGAGTAGGAACAAAAGCAAGGGGCTTCTAGCTTCTCTCGAGCAGGCAGGGCAGGAGAGGCCACTTGACTCCTGCTCTTCCTGGGCCATCAGGCTGGCAGGAAGAGCTCACTTGGAGGATGGGAGCAGCCCGTCCTAGAGCGACAAAGCAGGGGCCGGGAGGACACTGGTGAGGGGTTGGCCAAGAACAGAGGACCTAGGATGTACACGCACACTGGGTGGGGGCGCAGGGCAGTCACAGATTCTGGCAGCACAGCAGCTGATTGGGTCTCTCTCCATCACTGGTGGGTGGCACACAGATGTTCACAACATTGTTGCCAGGTGACTTATCATGGGCCGCAGGTCAGCAATTCGCTTCTGTGACATAGTGAGGTAGATTTCTGTAAAGGTGTTCTTTTATTTTATTTTTCTTTTCTTATTTAATTAATTTATTTAGATTACAACTCAATTGTTATCCCATCACTTGTATCCTCCCGTTCCTCCCTCCCTCCTGCTTTCACCCTTTTCCCCTCTCCTTAGGTCTATGATGGAGGGGGATCTCCTCTCCCACTATATGGTCATAGGCTATCAAGTCTCATCTTGGTAGCCTGCTTATTCTTTCTCTGAGTGCCACCAGGCCTCCCCACCAAGGGGAGGTGGTCACATGTGGGGCACCAGAGTTCATGTCAGAGTCAGTCCCCGCTCTCCACATAACTGTGGAGAATGCTGTGAGGCTGTTCTTGAATGCTTCCTCTACGTTGGTAGACTCCAAGGCTGAGTTCTCAATGAAGGACAAGCTGTTCTTTTCTGCAGAAGCACAGGCCTCGTCAGTGGGCACAGCCCAAAGGTGCCGCAGGTCGTTCTTGTTGCCCACCAGCACGATGACGACGTTGCTGTCTGCATGATCCCATAGTTCCTTCGGCCAGCGCTCCACATTCTCCTATGTCAGGTGCTCGGCAATGTCATATATCAGCTGTGCATCCACTGCGCCATGGTAGTAGGCGGAGGAGGTAATGTCACCGTAGCGCTCCTGGCTGGCAGTATCCCAGATCTGAGCCTTGACATTCTACCTGAAAGCTGCGAGTGGCAAACCCCACACCGATGGTGCTCTTGCTCTCTAGGTTGGACTTGTTCCTGGTGAAGCGTGACAGCAGGGTGACTTTGCCCACACTAGAGTCCCCAGGAAGCACCACTCGCTGTCCCAGGTCCCATTGTCCTGAAACATCTTTTTTAAATCCCCCATCTTTGAGCCTATCTGTGATCTGTGAGCTTAGCATCATGCTAAGTTCCCTGTGCTCCCAGTAGGCGGGAAACCAAGGGGTTTAATGCAGGGTGGAGCTACAAAGCAACAGCCTGTTAAACAAACAAACAAACAAACAAACAGGGTAAAATGAACTTCTGGTAGGTGACGTACGGTTGGACATTTAAAAAATTTAAAATCCATCCAAAGCCAGATGTGGTAGTATAGACTTAAAATTCCAGCTCTTGGGTGGTAGAGGCAGGAGGACCAGGCACTCAAGTTCATTGTTGGCCTAGAGAGCAAGTTCAAAGCTACTCTGGGCTACATGCAACCCCGTGTCAAAAGGGGCAGAAATTCATTCAACCATATCACAAACTTTGGTGGAAAAAATTTAACCCATTTTACTTTAACATAATTTATTGGCAAATATTATTCTCGTTTCTATTTTGTAATGTCTTCACTGTTGTATTCTTCTCTTCCTGTCTTCCTCGGTGGTTTGATACGTGTAGGGCATAGCTCTTGATTCTTTTTCTCTTTTGAACATCTATTAAAAGACATATTTTAGGGTGCTGGAGAGATGGGTTAGCAGTTAAAAGCACTGACTGCTCTTCTAGAGGACCTATGTTCAATTCCCAGCACTCACATAGCAGCCTTCAACTGTCTATAACTTGACAGCCTTACTACACAGACAGATACACATGCAGGCAAAACACCAATGCACATAAAAATGAATAAATTTTAAAAAAGACATATTTTAATTTTTTTACACTTGTGTGTTTTTGTATGCAACCTTGTGTGTGTGTGTGTGTGTGTGCCATGCATGCAAAGAGATTAGAGAACAATTTAGGGGAGTTAGTTCTTTTCTTCCACCATGTGGGATGCAGGAGTTGAGCTGAGGTTGTCACGCTTGGCAACCAGCACTTTTACCTACTGAGCCATCTTACTCACCCCTTCCTTATAAGCAAACTTATAATTAAACCAACCTGTTTAGTGCTCCTAACAGTTCAGTCTCAATGCATGCAAAAGGTAAATTTTGTTTCTCCTTGCTCTCAAATTCCATGTGTCTATATCACAATTTGTAACTTCTGTGCTTGGGAGATGGCTTGGTGGTGATGTGGCTTCCACGCAAACACGATGGCTTGAGTTCTGATCCCCAGTACTCATGTAAGTAGTTAGGTATGGTGACACAAACCTGTAATCCCAAGGCTAGGAAGTGGAGACAGGAGGATGCCTGGAAATTATTGTAGGTTTGGTGAAAGACTCCCCACTCCCAATCTCAAAAATATTTGACTAAATTAGGTGCAATCCACAGGAGCTGTGATTACTTGCAGACATCAAGCCAGTTTAAAAAGCCCCAGCTGGGAGGCAGCAAGGGATCCCTCAGCGTTAGCCCAGGAGCTATTGGCAGTGAAGCGCTCCTGAGGGAGAGTCACTTTTCTCTCAGGGTTGTCATCGCTTGTCCACGTCCCTGTGTATGCCCAGGGGAGGCACTAATTGGACTCAGTGGGGGATTAAAGCAAAGAGAATGTAGGGCAGGAAGCGGCATGTGCTGGAGCCCCTTGGCCTCAGGAGTTGGTGGGATGTGGGTATTGACTAAGACGCACTGTACACATGTATGAAATTCTCAAAGAACGGATGAAACATATTTTTTTAAAAAAAGAAAAGTCAGGTGGGTAAAAAAGAAGGGGAATAATTGAGGAAGATACCTACTTCCCCTCAATCCGTAACTTTATAGAGTGGATCATGATGAAATACTGTTGGAGTTTTAGAAAGTACTAAACACTTGTCTTTTAAGTTTTAAGTTAAAAGTGACTCTCACACTACCATCATACTTTAGAGTATTAAGAGCTCAGTTATATATTTATCTTTGCCAATGAACTTTCATACTTGTTTTACTGTGTAGTCCACACTGGCCTGGAACCCCTGGCAAGCCTGTTGCCTCAGTCTCCTGAGTGCTAGGATTATAGAGGTCAGCCTCCACACAGCTTTCCAGACATTTCAAGTCTATCAGGGAAACCCACCAGGCAATATAAACCCATAATGCCGGCTGCTCTGAGGCTGGAGCCATCCGAGGAATTCTGAGGACAGTCAGAGGCTGGGAGCTAGTCTGGGCCACACAGCTTGACTTTCACACAATGACATGCCAGTAATTAGTGCTCCTGGAAACAGTAGCCACCAGGACTTCTACAGCAGGTCTGCTTCTGGTGAATTCCTTTGGCCTTTATTTATCTGGGGGTCTCTCTCTCTCTCTCTCTCTCTCTCTCTCTCTCTCTCTCTCTCTCTCTCTCACTCTCTCTCAGGAATAAAGGAGAGCTTTGCTAGACTTGATTAGCAGCTTTTCCAGCAATTTGAAAGCCCATTCCATACTTTTCCTGGATTATACAATTTCTGCTGAGAAACGTACTAATAGCCCTTTGGAGAGTCTTTTACTTGTGGCACGTAACATTTCTTTTGCCACTCTCAAAATACCCAGAACTTTAGCACTTGGAAAGCAGAGGCAGGCTTCTGTGAGTTCCAGGCCAGACTGGTCTACATAATGAATTCCAGGACATCCA
Source organism: Acomys minous (assembly GCF_964271855.1). Taxonomy (NCBI): domain Eukaryota; kingdom Metazoa; phylum Chordata; class Mammalia; order Rodentia; family Muridae; genus Acomys; species Acomys minous. Next base: position 43,757,306 of record NC_140487.1, read on the forward strand.
GGAATATGTAGAGTTACCCTGTCTCAAACAAAGAAACAAACAAACACTTAATTTAACAATAAAAAACAGAAACTATTACAAATAAGATATTTAAAAGTCTCAAGTCCTACCATGGCAAGGTCAACTAAGGAATTTAGTTGGATCCACTAATCTATGTGGGTGTAGTTGCTTGACTTCCATATCAAAGTAAACAGATTTAAACATGGTAGAGCCAGGGTTTAGAGAAGCACACCTTTAATCCCAGCACTCAGGAGGCAGAGATGGACATATCACAACTTTGAGGCTACGTAGTGAGAACCCTGTTTCAACAAAAGCAAAGTAAATAAATGTTGTAATTACTTCAATAGAAATAAAAAAAAATCTAAACATCCATCATCCTGATATCAAGTGTGTATGTCAGGCTCCACTGTTGCCACACCGTCCAACCATTCACATTAAACAATTTCCTTTGCAGCACAACCATGATGCAGGATAGCTCATGCCCAACTCAAGGCCTGTGCACCAATTCCGTTCTTGCTGTTGTCAAATTCCATACACAAAATAATTTTACTATCCTAGTGATTACTTTCCCACTTTCTTGCTCTACTTGGTGGTGTCAGAAATCTCATATCAGGCTAGGGTTTCAATGAGCAGTAGCATAGCTGATGTCTGCCATCTGTCCTTCTGCCTGTGGTTAACTGAGACTCACATCGGGAGCCTGGGCCTTTCCTTGTGCTTGGCAACAGGCCTTTCAGAGGAAGTGGGAACAAGGACACACACAAAGACTGTATGAGAAGGAAAGCAGAGGCACAGGGGACAGAAGCCCATGAATACGAGACCAATGGGGAGAGGGGTACAAGGAGAGAGGAGTTACCAACCCCCAGACGGCTCAGCTCCTCTCTTCTCTGCTCAGTGCTGTCTTTGTATCTACAAAGAACCATGTTTACAGATTTTTTTTTTTTTGGCTGACGCTTCTAATTGACTGCTAATTATAAATAAAGTCAAGCCTGAACTAATGCAAACAAAATCATTTGGGATCAATGCAGTTATAGAGAGAAAGCAATACATTTCATGGCAGGTGGTGGTGGAGTAGCCAAATGAGTACAAAGATGACACAAACCACAGATGCTTAAAGGTGCCGGGACCAGAGGCGGAGAGAAAGCTGTCCTCTTTTTTCCCCCCTTGTTTGTTTTCATGGATGGTAGATGATAGCCACCCCATACAGTTTTTCTGCCCCTCTCTCCATTTTTTTTTTTTTTTGTCCTGGGGCTTGAACTTCATATTAGATTGGTGCTACATGGTAAGCAAGCACTCTGTAACTAATCTGGATCTCCAGCCCCGCCCCCTTTTGTCATTTAGAGAGAGGGTCCCACCAAGCTATCTAGGCTGGCCTTCAACTTACTTTCCTAGGTAGGTCTCAAATTTGATATCCCCCTGCACCGTCTCCTTGAATATCTAGGACTATAGGCTTGTACCATGAGGCCTGGCTCCACAGCTCTTATAGATGGTGCCACAGAGAACAGTTGTCTCTCATAGTTATGATTTCAAATTCCAAAGAAAGAAAAGGATTTGCCTGGTTCTGAGCAGCTGTCTTCCCTGCCGCTAATGAACTGAGGCCAGCGTCTGTTAGTATGCCTGACTGTAAGAGTTCATGACTGTGGACCATATGGCAGACAGGAATCAATCTCCTGAGTCTGTGGATGAGAGCTTATCCATCACCAAAAGGTGGTCATATATCAGTGACCTGATTGTCATTGCACCTCAGAAAAATATTACGGCAAACAGAATAGCTATCAACCGAGAGCAGACTCCAGTCCAAGAGAGTCTGCTCATCAGGTACGATGGAGCAGCTGTTTCCCAGCGACTCATAGGACAGGAGTCTTCCTCACATTCTTAAACCTCTCAGCTCTGCAGCATCCTAAATCCGGTCTTGTCCTATTACTTTAGTGCTGTTTCTGCAAACTCCTTCTGTCTCTCCCTATATAGCCCGAGGCATCTCCTCTTACAGCCTGGGCTCTTGTTTCCTAAGCAAGCCTATCGAGGCCAGTGTCAGGAGTAAAACATTGTCTAGACTACTCCATCTTAGTCCCTGTGAGAGGGTTAGCTGCTTCTTCTTCTTCTTCTTCTTCTTCTTCTTCTTCTTCTTCTTCTTCTTCTTCTTCTTCTTCTTCTTCTTCTTCTTCTTCTTCTTCTTCTTCTTCTTCTTCTTCTTCTTCTTCAAGTTAGAAACATCTTTATTTTTAAACTCTGATCTACCAAGTTAGCATTTTCCACCAACTTGGGGAGCAGAGACCTTCACAGGTTTCACCATCTTTTGTTTGGGTGCTGCCTTCGCGGGGGCCTCGGCAGCAGCCATTGCTGTCTTCTTTGATGCCTGCTTAGCCTTTTTTGCTTCCTTGGCAACCCTGATAGCCTGCTCTCGCTGAGCTTTCCTAACTTCTGGTTTCTGGTTCCTCTTGGCCATTAAATCAGCAAGAGAGGCACCAGTAATGGCCCGCTGGAATCTGACTGCACGGCGGGTTCTTTTCTTTTGAATTTCTTCCGACTGTCCCTTCTTGTGTTTTCTTCTGTAGAGGACAGTCCAGTTTATCTGCTGAGGGTTCCTTTTGGAAAGGAATGCGGACTCTCATTTTGCATTAAGAAACTGGAAAACCTTCCCGTTGGTCCTGGCGTAGGGCCGCCCGTGTCGGGGTAGATCTTATACCCGCCGAAACTGCACAGCTCGACCTTCATGGTGATAGCTGCCGGCCGGCTGGAGGGAAGATGGCGAAGAGCGAGATTTAGCTTCTGAAATGTGGAATGATTCAAGTAAGAACTACATGTCAAAATGTAAGTTCCACTGTGGTTTGGAGCAGATAGGGTTTGAAGTGAACGTAGGTCATGTCTTAGGTCAAGTCAAGCAGTATAGCTAGGGCATCATACAAAAAATGTGCTCGTTTATGTAAACTATATGCTGGTTCTAGGTAACAAGCTAGATTGTCATTCAACATTGTACATACTGTGTTTTAATCACTCACTGTTTAATATAGCTGTGTCAGTTATAGCGGGATGCTTTTAGCTGTAGGCAAACAGAAAACAACTTAATGCAGCTTACATAATAAGTTGTTTTAGCAGGCTGGAGAGATGGCTCAGCAGGTGAAAGCATTTGACAGGTACACTTGATGACATAAATTTGATTCCCAATGGAAAGAAAGAACCAATTACCTCTACCACCACAGGTGTTCAATGGTGTATGCATGCACACACTTGTATGAGAGTGCACGTGTGCACGCGTGCACACACACACACACACACACCCAATAATAATAAATTAAATAATATTTTTAAAAGTGCAGGTATAGTGGTGCCCACCTGGAATCCCAGCACTCAGGAGGCTGAGGCAGGAGAATCATGAGCTCATGGCCAGATGGGAGTACATAAGATATCCTATTTAAAAGGGTGGGTGAATGGGGGGAGAAGATTAAGGTCCAGACTCAGGAGTCCACTTTCCCTTAGCATCAGCCAGATCTGACCTCCTGACTGGCTTCCTTTAGGATCCCCAAATGGCTATCATGGTCCTAGCAATCACAGGGAGATTGCTCTGAAGAATTGCTTTTCGTTACTAATCAAAATATTTCCCCAAAGCCTTTGGGGAAATATCTTGCCTCACTGGGATAACTGAATCATGTCCATGCTGACACTAATGTAAGTGGGATAACACCCACTTACCATTAGATTAGATTCAGGGCTAAGGCACAGCTGGTCTCCCAGGAGCATCTGTCTGTTTGCAACACGTTAGAGTTCTGTTAGCAATAGTTTGGATAAGTAAGTGACATGGCCACCCCAGCTCCCACATCTAAGATGGCATTTCCATTCTTAAAATGAAGATGCCAGTCCCATTGAACCAAGACGGGGGGCCATAATTGCAGCCACTTCCACTTAGCCAGCAGCCCTATTCCAGTGGTGAAGGAAGCTCAGCTGTGCTGAAATGTGCAGTGGTCATAAAAGCATCAGTGTCAGTAGCAGACAATTAGCAAGCACTCATCTTTGCCAGGCCTGGGTTAAGTGCCTTGAACGCTACGGGGAATGCTGTTCCTGGTGAGGCAAGCAAGACACAACATCTAAGTAGGCACTCACTCTGAGAGTTGTATATATGCAGTGGGCATCTGAAAATAGATGCCCCTTAAATTTTGTATGTTATAGTCCTAGTTTGTCTGGCCCACCTTTCTAGACCTCAAAACACTCAAAAGCACTCAAAACCAATGTCTCTGCAGTGCTGGGGGAGTAGGCCTCGGTACTCACAGAATCTCTCCCAAGGAACTGCTCTCAGCAGTTGTGTCCAAAGTCTTAATCTTTTCTACTGGTAACTTCTATCTAGTGACTGCTAAATATAAGGTATGAAGTCTGAATATTTGAGCATCAGCTCAGATAAACTCAGATGCGGAGATGCGGGCGGGGGAGGGGGGGTGGGCAGGGGGCGGTGTCATACGTCACGCTCCACATGGCTTCAGGCATTGACTTAACTAAGGCAATGAGAGAATGAAGAAAGGACCAACACAAGGACACACAAGCAGGAAAGCCGGCACTGGATGCACAGCAGTTACTCTGATGGAGGTCACCAACTGCAGTGGCAGCAATGGGTAACCTCAGGGCAGTTATTGTATACATCTGAGTCAAAGAGACATGTTTACTATGTACAGATGATAAGGACGCACGTTCAGATCGTCTCAGGAGTAGATTTCTGTAAGGGAACAGTTTCAGGCTGCGGTAGAGGAAGTTGTGGTTGATGGTTTCTGCATTGTCAGCATTTATACTCTGACTGGAGGAAGGCTTTGCCATTCCCTCCGCGCCTCATTCAGGGAAGGCTTTGCCACTCTCATGGGTCTGTGGCACTGGGCTCCTTAACACGGCTGTGCTCATGTCAACAATGTATATTTACTCAGGACTTCATCCACGCCCTACAGTCATCTTCCGTCAAAAGCAGCCCGCCGTGTTGGATGAGGACTTTCCTGTAGCTATGATACAGGTCATCTTCATTTACCCCATGCATTCCCTTCACAGGTGAGGGTATTCACCAATACCAACTAGCATTCAAACCTCCAGGATGGAGCGCTCCCCTCTTCTCAGAAAGGGTCTCACTATGGTAGCTCAAACAAGCCTTGAACTCGTGATCTCCTGCGTCAGCCTTCCCAGTGCCTAGCACAGACCCCCCCCCACCCCCCACCCCCCCGTCCACTTCTTAGTGAATTTGTCCCAGCTACAGTAAGTGCAGAAATAATTCCAAAAGCAGATAGTAAAATTAGTGTCTCCCATGGTAAAATGGAGTACTGATAGAGCCGAAGAGCAAGTCAGTTCGATTTTTAAAATCTGCCCTTGGGTGCTGAAGGAAGAAAACAGTAGAAAGGAGCACACAGGAGCATAGTATAGCTAGCACGTGAGAGACAGAGGAGAGACTAGTTACAAGGAACTAGACGGCTGTGCTTGGAAAAAGAGCTGTGCTCCAGAAAGACAAGGAAATCTGGGTGTGATTAGTCAGAAATTGAAGCCAAACGTAAGGTTTGACCTTTATATGATGTATATACCCATTGAAAAATCTCCCAGTGCCACACGAGTGTGCACACTTTTAGCTGTCAGCTTTTAAGTGATAAATGTGAATTCTGGATGCCTTTGGACACCTCGGCTACACTGAGAGTCTAAATTCCCGTTATATAGCTCATAGTTCATTATAGTCCTATAGCCAAGCCAGAAGGAAACTCTGAGTACCAAAGCCAGGATTTCACTGGGAAAACAGCAGAGCCCTTTTGGAGACTAAAAAAAATGCTCAACCAAGAAGAATACATCGAATTCTGGTCTCTGCTTTGTTATTATTTCTTTGTATCTTAGTTCCCTTTTTATTGCCGTTATGAGATACTGTGACCAAGATAACTTTTAGAAAAAAGAGTCTATGAGGGCTTAGAGTTTCAGAGGGTGAGCCCATGAATATCATGGCAGGGAGTAAGGCTGGTAGGCAGGTACGGTGCTGCAGTAGCTGAGAGCTTACATCCTCATCCACAAGTCAGAGGCAGAGAGGGAGGAGAGAGAGAGAGAGAGAGAGAGAGAGAGAGAGAGAGAGAGAGAGAGAGAGAGAGAGAGAGGGAGAGAGAGAGAAGTAATTTGGAACAGAATGGAATGGAATGGTATGGGCATTTGAAAACTTAAAACCCACTTCCAGTGACAAGGATTCAAACACATGAGCCTACGAGGGGCATTCTCATTCAAACCAGCAAAAAAAACACAAAACCTTTTTTTTTTTTTTGCTTTGCTTTGCTTTGCTTTGCTTTATTTTTGAGACAGGTTTTATGTCGCCCAAGTTGGCTTCCAACTTGTTATTTAGCTAGGAAATGTGCTTGAACTTCTGATCTCCAATTCCAACTACTTGAGGGCTGGGATTTCGGGTGTGTAACCACTACGCCTGGGTTAATGCGGCCTTAGATGTGGGATCCTGAGTTTCCTGCATGCTAGGCCAGCACTCTACCAGCTGAGCTGCATCCCTAGCCCCGGTCTTGTGATTAACAGGTGACACTCTTATACTTAGCATAGGGACATTTGAACTGGTGGGATTGAAAATCTCAAATCTCTGTGTTCAAACCCTGAAGACCTAAGCAGGGGCTTATTTTTTTTTTCTGGTAAAGGTTAATACTTGCCCACTCCTTACCTGGAGAGAGGTGAGACTTGCTGCAAAGGCTGTGTTAGGCAGCTTCAAAAATGGCCCCCATATTTCCTACTTCTGATAAACCTATGTTTGTGCAGTTTCTTTCTTCTATTTCTTTCTTTCTCTCTTTTTTTTGGGGGGGGGCAGGGAGCAGGGCTCTCTTTGTCTACACCCCTGGCTGTCCTGGAACTCCCTCTGTAGACCAGGTGGGCCTCAAATTCACAGAGTTCTGCCTGCCTCTGCCTCCTGAATGCTGGGATTAAAGGCATGTGACAAGCACCCCCTCTTTTTAAAGATGTATTAAAATACATATTTATGTGTTTTTGTTTGTGTGGAGGCATATGACTACAAAGATCAGAAGAGGGTGTCAGATCCCTGTAGAGTGGAGATATAGGCTGCTGTGAGCCCCCTGACATGGGACCTTGGAACCCAAATAGGGTTTCTTATAAGACCAGTATGCACTCTTTTCACCAATAAGCCATCTTTTCAGCCCTATGCATTGAACAGGGCTCACCGTGATCAACAGAATATTTCAGAAATGACAAGTCTGACTTCTGAAGCTAGGCCATAAAAGACATTTCTGCTTTCCTTATGTTTATGTTTATTTTTATTTTTGGACTACTCTTTCTAGGGAAAGCTGTTTTCCACTTTTCTGAGATAACCAAGAAGCATTGTGAAGAGACTCATAGAGCAAGGAACTGAGGCTTCTTTCCAACCACCAGTAAGTAACTGACATGTCTGGCAATATTCATGTTATGAACTCTTGGAAGTGATTACTCTTCCTCAGCTTTCAAGCGACAGAAACATCAGCTAATACCTTCACTCTAATTGTAGAGCCTTGAGTCAGAACTTGTGAGCCAATTCATCTCGTTGTTTCATACTCAGTTTTTAAAAGCTGTATAGCTAATTTGCTATACAGCAATAACTAAGTGATATATGTTCTCAGCAGCAATTCCTGCATCCCATTTTGATCATAAGACATCTAACTAGAACTAAATCAGAACATAATGCAGTTGAGAATGTTCTGGGCCGTCTAAGAAAAATAAATTAAACTTCCCCAAAGTAAACGTCATGATCCAGCTAGCAACATATGCAGTAGTAACTAGTATACTATATTTTTTTAAGGGATAATTTACACCCCAGAAGACAGGTCTAAAATATAAGTAGGATGGACCTGGGAAATGATGGAAACCATTAAGTATAGGGGCCAGAACCTCTATGAGAAGCCTAAGAGGGTGGACCACAAAGATCAGAGTAAGTGTATCAGAGTATGTATGCTACGCACGATGAGGAAACGCACCAGCTGGACTTGCTTCACAAGAGGGACTAGAATAGTTTCTGTCTACCAAAGTGACAAGGAATGGCTGTATATCACCAAGAACTCCCACAGGAGCTATCCTTTTGGGGGGAACCAGGCCAATGATAGCAGACGTTCTACAAACTTTTTGGTAATAGTAGTGATAGTAGGATCCTGAAAATAGAAGCAAGCTGGCCACAAGTGATATACTCCATAGAGATAGTAAATAGAATGCAAGACAATATGACAATGTCATGTCCAGCTGTATGAGCCAAAGAAGTGAGAAATGGGAATCAAAGCTGGGAGTGGTGGCATGCACCTTTAATCCTTCAATGCCAGCATGAGAGAGAGAGAGAGAGAGAGAGAGAGAGAGAGAGAGAGAGAGAGAGACCCAGACACACACACAACACACACACACACACACACACACACACACACACACACACACACACACGGACAGAGACAGAGACAGAGACTGAGAGACAGAGAGACAGAGACAGAGAGAGAGAGACAGAGAGAGAGAAAGTTCGTTCCAGGACAGCCAGGCTACACAGAGAAACTCTGACTCAAAAAACCAAAACAGTAAACAAAAACAAACAAACAAACAAAACCCCAAGTAAATCTGTGGAGTACTACCAGTTTTGATCAGTTCTTTCAGGGCCTGAGAACACATTTCTTTCCCTGTTATGAGCAGTGTGGCTAGCAACTGTCAAAGGAACCCCCCTCCTGGTACTATCATCTGCTGAAGAGATTCTTTACCCAAGATCACACTTCCTTTCTAGGCTGAGCCTATGTATGTCCAATGACTGACTAATGTGAGGATGCAACTCCCCCTCATCTCAATCCAGGAGGGCTCTGAAGGGCTGCAACTGCAGCCACTGTGGGATTGATGAGTTCTTTCTTACAACTGTACCATGACTTGTGTTATCCCTCAGCTCAAAAATACTATCTTAGCTTCCTAAGAGGACACATACTAAGATTACCTGATCAATGGACTCTTGGCATGCAAATTTTCACCTCATAAACTGTGTCTTAAGAACTCATCCTGCACATATATAACTTGTTAGGCAACCTCCTTTTCTACTCTGAAGCACCAGTGCAGGGTATGTTCTGAGGCATGCTCTCAGCCTTTCTGCTGGAGCCTTTTTGAAGCAATGGGAACAAAACTTCAGGTACAGCAATCCCCATCCCTTACACACACACAAACACACACACACACACACACACACACACACACACACACACACACACACCCCACCACCACCACCACCACCACCACCACCACCATTTTATAGGAGCAACTCAAGTCCTATGAGGCTTAGCAAACATTCACATAGCTTGATTCTGGAGGCTATGCACTTCACTAAGAATACACACAGATCCTGTCCTGGAATTAGTCAACTTTCCCCTGATGAGATGCTGCATTCAACCAACTAGGTTCTCACTTACAGAATGTACCTTTTGATTTCATGTTCGCTGGAAACTACCAGGAGGTTTCAGAGCGAGAAAGGGAAGATCGGGTCACCAGCAGAGGAATGGCCCTGACGTGTCAGCTGCAGCCTCGGCTCCCAAATCTGCACTGGGATGGTTCAAATGTACAGTGACCCTGGGTTTATGAATCCCGTTGGTTAATAAGTGATTATTGGTTAGGGACTTGCATACCTGTGTAGATCAGGTTTGTATCAAGTCCCATTTTCCTGCTCGCCTGGTCTCTTGAAGGCTGTGCGGTGTCAGTACCGTAGATACAGGAAATTCTGTGTCAATGGGACTTAAGTGATCTCCACTATGGCAGAGAGGCAGAGCATACTCAGCTGCTGAAGGTCACCTTGAAGCCTCGAGCTCTTTTTTAATAACTTTGTTCTCTATTTTCTTTCTCTGAAGTTTCTTAGTTTCTTAGTGCCAGGACTCCCATAACTTCTGTACATGTAACGTTAAGTAACACATAGGGCAATGGAACATGTAGTCACTTTCCATAAAAGCTTCTGCATCACTTCTGTATATAATGCACCTGTCTCTCCCCCCCCCCACCCCCTTCTACTGTAAGTGCAGAACTGAGGAATGCTCACAGCCTCTCCACTAGCGACTTCTGAGGCAATGGAAAGAAAGAAAACTCTAGGTACTACTGTCCCAACTCTGACACACATGGTTCCCAGCATCTCAGGACTTACCCCCCACCCTCCCACCCATGGCTCCGAACAATGGTTTTCTGCTTTAGAATGTCTGTCTTCTTCCTATGACTCACTTGGCAAGTTTCAGTATTGTCCTTGTCTGTCCTTGTCATTTCCTGTTCTTCTCACCATGGCAGATGATCCCTGGACCATCCTCAACAAGAAATAGTCCCTGCATCCTCCCTGAAGTACCATCTGTGAGGACCCCATTCTACCTAGACCATTCTAGAAGCTGTGACGCAGTGCCTCTGTATAGACCTTGGGCTGTAGTCACCAGCCCTCAGTGCCATGTGACCCCACTACGGAGTACTCTTAGATTCTCCCACATACTGAAATGTGATCCCAGGAAAGTCCCTTTTCTTCTCCAAGCTCCACTGTCCCCATTTGTAAGGATAACAGTGCCTAGCCAACGTTCCTTCTGAGAGCTGAGGGGGTAAAGTGGGGGAAACTGACCTTTATGATGTAAAGAGCAGTCTGAAGGTCAGCTCCCATTATCGTATGGTTCCTCCCCAGTATGCTCTCTAAGGCTACGTCTTTTCCTTCTTTTCTCCCTGGGTCATATCTAGTACCAGTAAGACTGCAAGCTAATATTAGACACCAAGTTAAAAACAAGCATATGGAACCACTGGCCTTTCAGAATTAAAGTGTAATCCTAAGTATATTATATACATTGTGAGCACTGTGCCACAGAGTGAGACATCTTCTTCAGAGGCACACCCTGGAAAGGGCATGAGAACCTATGCTCAGCCTGTCTCTTCAGTGGAAACCTATCCCTGCAAACCTTTGCTTAGTGGAACAGGAGTGTCAAAGTACATCAGTCCTCTGAGCATGGGACAACATAGATACAGGAGAGTAGATTCTAGAACACCCATTGGCTTCCTGTCCCTCAAAGCTTTTGAACATTTAAACACCCAGTTTTTCACAAAATTTCACTGAAGTCCTATCTATTGCTTGGTATGATTAGTTCCTCTTCAGTATCTGATGCAACCTAGTGTTTTCCACTGCTTTCTAGTGCGCAGAGTTCCCTAGAAGACAGAAATGAAAGTGATGATTTAAGAAGATTGTACTCCAATTTCAAATGTTTGACCTAAACATTGATTCCCCTACCCACCTACCCCTCCCATTCCTGTCCCCTTGCCCTCCAAAGGGGGAAATTACATTTTTAATACAGTGTTAAACCTCCGGTTTGCACTACTACATGTAGGTTTGCAATCTTTAGACACAGATTTAGTCCACTTCCTTGGGACTACACAAAGCAGAACTTAGAGAAATCATATTTTGTCTCCATCTTTTGAAAAAAAAATAGGAAGGCAAAGAGTATACCAATTACTGTTAATATCACCTAGAAATAATTACCCATGTATCCATCTCATCTGGGTTGACTCATTTTTAAAATATCTAATCTTGCCTTTAGGTTAAATTATTCCAAGCGTCATGTCTGGGATAGAGAAAAGCACAGGGAGAATTAAAAACAGCAGGAGGGAAAAATAAAGATGCTATGGAATCGTTCATCAGGCCTTCTCATTTATATACTCACATTTCTCCCCCAAACAGCATTAGATTTCACAATTGAATTTTTTCTTTGTTTTTGGTAAGTGACTCAAACTTGAATAATATAGACAGGACTTTGACAGACTCAAAATAAAAAGGCTACATGGAATATCAGTGCTGGTATTTTCTAGGGCAGTCCGATGAAGACATGGTCACTTTGAAGCCAAGGTCTGCTAGAGTGTGGCAGGGAGTTCAACATGTAAATTCACCATGGGGCTTGTTTTCCTCAAACAATACATAACGAAATCTACCCAAAAGAGTAGAAGGCAGATTCTCAGACAAATCTACTTATTCCTGAAGGGTCTTTTGCATGGGTGATGGGGACCTCTTGTATAGCTGAGAGCTTGATGTATGAGCTCTCTACTACCTCAATGTATTTATTGAGAGCTAGTCCTTATAATCATAAAACTAAGCCAAACACTCACAGATCAGAAGTTTGCAGACTGCTCATTAGCTTATTGCGCGAATACAAATCAGATTAGCGAGACACTGTACTAGAGGGTGGAGGGGCCTTCCAGGAAAGAGTTGCCTTATCAAGTCTTACAATATAAGCAGAAACTGGACAAGAAAAGGGAAGGAAAAGAATCTGGCAAGAGAACAGCTCATGCTCATAACCAGCAAGCGTTTTCTCACCCAGTGTGTTTTCACATACAGTGTTCGCAATGCCACGGCATTCCCCTGTGGCTCTGGATTCTGGAGAGACTGGCTCTTCGGGGGCCCTGTAGCCTGTGAAGTCTCCTTCTAACAGTCAATGTCACACACACACTGCATCTCAGGCTTCACTACCTCAGGGTCTCTTCATCACCACGGAGAGCACCTGGAGGTCCTGGGGGGCCCGAAGTGAGCCGAGAGAAAGGCAGCGTTCTCTCCACCCCTCCACCATGGCCTGCTGTCAATGCAGAGAGGTTTTGAGAGGTGCTCAGCCTCTCCTGAACCGTTCAGAGCATGAGCCTTTGTGTGCTTTATCTCTCGCCTCTGTGTTCCCTTGAAACCAAATCACTGGGGATCCAATTGTGTGAGGTACTGGGGGTGGAGGTAGACTGTTAAAACCATCCTAGAAAACCACCCCACCATATTCTCAGAATCCCCCACCTTTTCAAAAACCTTCCACTTTGTAGTGCAGCCAAGTTCTTTCTCCTCAGGTATGTTCCTTTCCAGGCAGCTGCTTCCTTCACCGCCTCTGACTTTTGGCTGGCTTTGTGCACATTTTTGCAGAAACCCTATGTGCCTCATTCCTACATGAGACAGGCCCTGCTACTTCCTTGCTTCCTACGGTCAGCACAAATGAACGGTCCTTCAACACTCAAACTGATAACAGTAGGTGCTAGAAGAGAGGAAAACGGAGCAGTTAAGGATGCGGGCTCATTACATAGGCTAGTAATGATGAGTGTTGTGCTGTGCACATGGATTGTTTATTAAAGAAGTGTACTCTTTTAAGGGCTAAAAGTATAGTTCAGTGGTAAAGCATTTGCCCAGCTTGCACACAGGCCTGTGTTCGATTCCCCAGCACCGAAATAACTAACTGCTCGGTGGGTGTAATAGCAGCCATCATGGATCCATAGCAGCTGCTGGTCATTCGTCGCCTTCCGCTACTATGTGTAGAAAGAAGAAAAGCTTCAGGAAAGGACAACTCTCTATGATGATGAAATTTGATCTTGGTCAAGTGGAACGAACTTTCAATGCTAAGATAAGGAAGCTCTGGACTGTGACATATAGCATGATGACCATGTAGCATCATGCGAGACCAAATACCAGTTTGGTGATAGAGTAGATCTTTCAGTGCATGTATACCAACTCACAGATGATGTTTGTGTAAGGTAGTGACTGAATTAACTCACGTTTGCTAATCATTTTATAATGTATGTGCATATTAAAATTTCCACATTGTATTCCTTGAATTATATCATTTCTACGAATGGTTTCTTAATGAAGCTGGGAAATATATTTGAGGCCTTTTAAGACCTAACCTCTCTTTCCAGGTCACTAGAGAAACACTCCCTTTTCCACGAGCCACCTGTGGTCACCGGACTAGAAAACAAGAGCTGAGTCAGAGAGCCAAACTCAAGCCTGCGCCCCCTCTTTACTTGCCAACTGACTCATAGATGAACCACCTTATGCTGCTCAGAAATGCCACTGGGCCAAGTACTGTTTTGTGTGAAAGATTTGCACCCTTTAAAATATCCTAAGTCTGAAGTGCACTTGTCCAAAAAATACGGTACCCAAACGACCACTTCTTACTGTGCAGAATAACACAGTATGCGACAACCACCCCAAAGTTTCTCGAGCACCACAAGGAGAGTTAGCTCTTTGGTAAAACCCAGCAGCGGCTAAACCCACCTCTGAGGAGAGCAGCCCCTCATAATGGGGTTACTGGCACACTCTACCACTGTTCTGAGGGGAACCCTACGCCTCCAACGGCTTCTCTTATTCTGACAGACATTTCCTCTGGCATCTGTCTGCGCTGTGGGCCCCACCTATTCTCTTGAAATGGCTTGTTTCCTTCAAGTCCAAGGCAACAACACACACCCCGGGTTCCTGTAGTTCATCCCCACAACTAGTCTTTGAATCAGCTCAGAGAAACCTCAGGGACACATGCGCATTATTTCTGTGACTTCAAAATAGCAAGCCTAATCTCTCTAGGCCACAGCTTCCTTATCAGACGAGTTAGACCCCAAATTCTAAGTCATATGAGTTTGACAAGAATGCAAAGAGGTTCCCCACTATTTCCTGTCTTTCTGTTTCTTCTTTCTTTCTTTCTTTCTTTCTTTCTTTCTTTCTTTTTTTCCTGGTTAGTTCCACAACATCCACTCTAAACCCATGTTGAAATCTAGGTAATTTTAGCTCCTTCAATGGATGCTGTCCACTCCGTGCTACCCACTTGGCCAGGCAAGGCCACTCTCGCTTACACCTTTTGTTAGTAAATTCTTGCTTAGTGAAGAGACAAAGCCAAGAATGTGTGACTGAATGGATTAGTTTGATCATTCATTCGGCAAACATTTACTTGATATCTCTTTCCAGAGACTGTGGTCCCTTAAGAACCTAATCTAGCTGTTACGTAGAGATAGAAGGTGCCATGGAAGCTTCCATGGGGGTAATGAGGTCTTATTGAGCCCTGAATGGAGGCTAGGAGGTAATAGGAAAACAGAAGAGAAGCCAAGAGAACTGGTTCAGTGCCCTGCAGTGAGAGATAACGAAGGCACGAATGCCTGAGTGAGTGAATGAGTGCATGACTGGATGACCGAACAAACGGAACATCAGTGAACGGGCATCCTTGCTAGGTACCCACCTTCCGCCTCTCACGGAGGGTCTTTGTCAGCTAGGACGTTGCCGTTGCCAAACCCTCACAGATGCATGGCTCATCTAACGTCTGCATGGATAGTGAGATTCCTTCTGTGGCATTGCTGAGCTTGTTCTTGCTCTGTTTGTTCATTTGTTTGTTTGGTGGCCTTGTTCTAAACAAGGCCAGGAGCCTGCAGAACCTGAAAAACATGTGGTGGAGCAGTTTGCAAGCTTGCTCTGTGGAGTCTGGCGTTTCTGCTCACCTTAATTACAGGCTGTTAGGTGTCCAGGAGCTCAAATCCTCCCCCCCCCACCCCCAGAGGAATGCCACTTTTTAATCTAATTTGTGGAAAGCCCTGAGCCACACCCCCTCCAGAGCTCTCAAACATAGATAAAATTACTCAGTAGTGATATCCATAGGGTTTTCCCACCCCTCCCTCTCCTCTTCTCAGAAATGGCTATTATCCTTCCTCAGGTTCCTGGGTGCAGAGGTTGATTCTAAACTTACAACACCACGTCCAGCTGATCCTGTGAGGTTTCTATAAACCTCCATGCGTGGTTCCTGAGGCTTCAGTCAGCTATCTCTGACTTTATTTTGCCAAGGAGCTTTTCCTTTGGCTTTTCACAATTTCACCCCAAGTTCTTAATTACTAGCTTTGGATTTAGCCTTCTCCATTCTCAACATAACTGCAACATAAATAAATGGTCTGTAAGAAGCTAAGGGCTTCTGTTGTTAGTTAGGTTGTGTGTGTGTGTGTGTGTGTGTGTGTTTCTCAATAAAAATCTAGTAAATATAGTGCAGAATGTATCTATGTTTTTCTTTCATTGAGGTGAAAATCCTCAAGGGAGGTAACTTTATCAAGCAGAAAGAAAAAGAAACACTTTAGCCATTTCTGAGAAGGGGCGATGGAGGGGGGAAACCCTGTGGATATCACTACTGACTAATTTTGTCTATTTTTGAAGGCCCTAGATGGGAGTGGTTTAGGGCTTTCCACAAATTAGATGAAAAGGTGTCATTCCTCTGGAAAAGTAAAATAAAAAGATTCATCCCTGAACATCCACTGGTGAACAGGAATGCCAGACTCCACAGAGCAAACTTGCAAATGGCTCCACAGGCCTTCCGGGTCCTGCAGGCCCCCGGACCATGGACCATGATGGTTTTTCAGCATCTACCTCTCCTATTAGTCCCATCACTATGAACTCTATTCACAACTGACTTAGAATAAGAGAGCTGGCAGTTCACAAGAATCCCCAGATGCCCGAGGGTCCATTAACCCGGTGTCAGCATCAGCAAACGACAAAAAAGAGACCATGGCTCAGATACAGTGAAGGCGAAGACAATGCTAAAAGTTGTCCTCTGACTTCCAAGGAGCAGCATAGCAGACACGTGATCACACTCACACACAAGAATTAGCTCTCTCTCTAACACAGGCGAACACAACTGTAGTATGGCTAACAAGAGTAAATCTTACTCTTATGCTTAAAAGATATATGAGTAAATAATGATGTCATAGTGTTTGCATTTTATAATACAGTAATAGAATTTTGCAACCATCTGATGTCTAAATTACAATACAGATAAATAAAACATTGGAAATGAATTCTTTAAATGCCACTGATACAAACAAAAACTTCATTGACCATTTTCGAAATTACTAAAATTCAGAGTAAGCTTCTGGGAATCAGAGGCGGTTTCTGAGGAAATGTAACGAAAACTTACCCTAGCCCTGCGTTCTACCCACACTGCTTCTGGCTCCGAAGGGGCATTCTACTGACACCTGAGAATGGTTCCTTTAGCAGATGCTTTCTCATAAATTGTGACCAGGACAAGCTTGTCTTGTCTTTCCCTCTTGTCTTGCCTGCTTATGAATGCTTTGGGGGCACCTAGAGGAGGAACCACAGAGGCCTGAGGAGAGATCCTCAACATTAGTCCCTCCCTTCACACTAAGCCATCTTCCTAGGTTCCCTATGGGAGCCAGAAGGCAAGTCCCTGTGCCTCAGTAAAGTATCCGCAAGTCATTCAAAACAAAACAAAACAATAAACCTTACAATATGCTTGAAAATATGGAGAGCTAATCAGATGATAGTTGGAATACACCAATTCTTTTAGGCTAATGTGATTTGTAAGATGTTTTTAAAAGATCACTTATATTTATTTCAACTCTAGGAAAGACTAATATTTCTTGCTTAATGATGAGGCAGAAGAGTTTCCAGGAACCACCCACTGAATTTTAAAATGTTTGTATACAGCTTAGAAAACATTTATTCTTTTAGCCTTTATGTTTCTTTTAAAGCTTTTTGTAAAACTCTACTCCTTTTCAAGCATGAACTGTCAGATTTGCTACTGGTCACTTTTTTTCTCTGTCTTTAATACGGTGTTAAGGACAGAAAAAAAAAGGGGGGGCTCCATCCTTGCCAGGTAACCACCTGCATCAAATTCCTGCTGTCTTAATGCTGTCGTTCTTAGGCAATGAGCCCTGGTCTCACAGACCTTCTACACAAAAACGACAGCTGTATCTCTCTGATGAAACCCAGACCCGGGGGTTGTGAGTGAAAGTGCAGAGTAAGTCACAAACCCTAGACACTGAAGCAACTTTCCAGGGGTGAACAAACATTGCCCCGGGGCCGGTACATGTGCAATGTTGTTTCAGCCTGTGATGAGTTCCTGTGATCCCGTGTGCCTGGCTTGTTTCCACAACATGGTGAGTGTGCCTTATCTTGTGTAAGTGTCTTGCCCTAGAAGTTGACATCTTAGTCATCTTCCAGAAAGTAGCCCAACCCAACAGCCTGAAGTCGACCACCTGATGCTTTCACTTTGATATTAAGTGACAGAATCAAAATCTCAACATGCTGTGTGTGCTCTAACAAGATGACAGGACTGGAGTCCCATTTAAACGTTCACACAATCCCAAGGCTTGGGCAGAATAGGTGCGGATACAGATGAAGAAGGTAACTATTTCCTTGAATAGTTACAGCTTCATGCCTGTCTTCTCCAAACTTACGGATGTGATGTTACATAAAGATTTTCTCAGAAAAATATTACAGCCAAGGGACTCTGCAGAAAGGTAAGATGTAGGCCACAGGAATGGCAGGGTAGCAGGGCAATAGAAGACAAGGTTGGGGGGGAGAGCCACTCTGAATGGGAGGGGCACACATGCTCCCACCGCAGTGCTGCTCATAAAAAGGACAGAGAGCAGCGGGTGCACATCCATCTCTCTCTGCCCTTGACTATGGATGTAGTGTCAGCAGCTGCTGAGAGCTCTTGCCACGGTGACTTCCCTGCAATGAAGGACTGTAACCCGGAGGTGTAGTCATGTAACCCGGAAGTGTAAGTCGTGTAAACTCCGTTCTCTCCTAAATTGCTTTTTGTCATAGCAGCAGAAGTGCAGCTAGTTCACCTGGAGTACAGGCATCATGGACAATGTTACCAACGTTATGGTGGATTCACAGAGGTCTGTAACCCCATTGCGAGTTATGTATCTTTAAAAAGGTAACTCGGGACTTCAGAATGTGATCACATCTATAAAAGTTCAATAAACCCTGGGGGAAATGCTGAGGAAAAAGGGTTTTGAGTTTGAGATTCATTTTTTAATTGTTTTATTTTTGATTTGAGACAGAGTCTTATTATGTAGCCCTGGCTGACATGGAACTCACTCTGTAGACCAAACTACCCCTGAACTCAGGCGCCTCTGTGCCTCTCAGCTTGCTGAGATTAAAGGTGTGCTTTATACTATTCCCTGCTTGAGACCTAATCTTATAAAAGAAAAAGAAAAAAAAAACAACCCTCACTAGAAAGTCCAAAACCCAACCAAACCAACCAAACAAAAAAATTGAATAACTCTCCTGAGAAATGCAATTTTAAGACACAGAGCATACACTGCTCTTCCAGAGGACCAGAGTTGGGTTCCCAGCACTTGAGTCAGACAACTTACAATCATCTATAACTTCAGCTCCAGGAGCTAGCCTCTGGACTCCTCCAGAACTGCTCAGGTTCATATACCCACACATGGGCACACACATAATTAAAGATAAACAAACCCTTTAAAAAAGGAGAGGGAGGGAGGAGAGAGAGAGAGAGAGAGAGAGAGAGAGAGAGAGAGAGAGAGAGAGAGAGAGGTAGGGGAAGGAGATAGAGGTGTCATCCTGGTATACAGTGCAAGCTGAAGGTGTCAAGGGCCGATGGAACTAATTTAACTCATCTCAGAATGTTGAGTTCTAAGTCAAGTGTGAAAAATAACAGTGCAGGGTCTCCAGATGGCTCAGAACTTGGCAACCTCGGGTACTCCTAGTAGGGTGGACGAACCTACAGAGGGCTGGGAGACAAACATGAGTTCAAGTTTCAGCGCTTCTCTGCTCCACCATGTGGAGCTTTCTTCTCCCTCCCCTGAAGAAGGGAGGAGTCTTATTCTTGCAGGGATTCTTTATTTGTTGAAGGTCAACTGGCACAGTGACTAGTTTGAGAACAGTGTGGCAAGTCAGGGCATTTGACAGCTACAAAATGCCAAGGCCCTAGCTTCTGATTCTCCAGCCTGCTTCTCCACTTGGCTTTCCACACACTGATAACTTTGGCAGGAGATAAGAAATATTTCTTTCTGGGGAATCAGATTAGCTCAAGACAAAAGATCAAAGAATAAGAATTCCCCTAGCTTGCTTTACATCTTAACTCAAAGTTAACAAGCATTGGCTGAGGATGTATGGTGACGACCCAGTGCTTGTCTTACCACGTATAAGGCCTGCATTTGCTCCCTAGCACCGAAGTGGGGGAATCAGACAAAACAAACAAACAAACAAAAAACAACAACAAAAAACCCCAAAACAAAAAAACAAAACTTTTAAATAAGGTACACATATACCTTTGATAAAACAATTAATTAATTAATATTTCACGTGCATTGGTGTTTTGCTTGCCTGTATGTCTGTGTGAGGGTGTCAGATATCCCGGGACTGGACTTACTGAGAGTTGTGAGGTTCCACATAGGTGCTAAGAATAGAACCTGCTCCTTTGGAAGGGCACCCAGTGCTCTTAACTGCTGAGCCATCTCTCCAGCCCTAAAAATTTGTTGTTGTTTGTTTTTTTCAAACTGAAAAATTAAGACAAATATGAAGAAGTTCCGTTCCTTGCAAGCTCAGTGTGTCAATGTGCTAACAAAGTATTCACACCTCCAGGTAAAGGCTGTTTCTTTTCTCCTCTTGAGTATCTAGCACAGAGCAGATGCACCATCATCGTTTCTTGCTTGGCTGGTTACATCATCCATTACTTGATCTGTCTAAAATACTAATGGGTTTCTGGGTTGCAGAGATGGCTTATTGGGCTCTTGCCATGCACGCATGAGGACCTGTGTCCTCGCACCCCACTCAAAGCACATTTCGTGGTAAGATGGGAGATGGAGACAGGTGAATTCCTAGACGGTCGGTTTATAGAGCAGTAAAACCAAGAAACTATTTTGAACAAGAAGGGACTGACATCTAAGGTCATTCTCTCACCTCTGTACGCATGTGTGTGCTCACATTCACACTCCCCGCCCCTCCATGCACACACACAGAGTTTCTTGAGCTGGATTAAGAAAAAATTCTTTTAAAAAAGGTATAGGGCTGTTGATCAATGGTAGAGCACTTGCCTCGCGTGCAGAAGGGTCTGCGTTCCATCTCTATAAAAGCAAGAGAAAGACTTAGAAAAAAATTCATAGCTACTATTGTATATTGGTTTCTGTTATAAGTGTAAAGCATAAAGCGTGAAACGCGTATCCGTTGTTTAATTTTCACAGGTCAATAAAGGGCAAACTGAGATTGCCTGCTTTATAGACAAGAAAACTAAAAGAGAATGAGTTTATATTATTAATTAAAAGCCAAGAAGCATTAAAGATATATCTAAACTCTGATTCTGGAATCCTCTTTTCAGATCTGAGCTACAATATTCTTTTATCTTCTGAGCACCCCCCCCCCCATCAGAAATTGAACAGGATACGAGAAGACAGGCACAAAGCTGTGAATGTGGTGGTCTTCAATGGCACAGGTCTAATCTGATAAGGAAGCGCTGGGTTTGTTCTTTATATCTTAGGTAAGACAATTCTAATTAACCCAAAATTAGTTGGAAATGTTCTTCAGTTAAGGTTTGCATTATGACCAGGACACACTTGAGACGTATTTGTTTTACTTGTGTGTGTGTGTGTGTGTGTGTGTGTGTGTGTGTGTGTGTGTGTTTTGAAGCAGGGTCTCATTAGGTAGACCTGGATCCCCTGGAACTCTCTAGGTAGACCAGGCTAGCCCCAAACTCACAACTTAACACCTGCCTCTGCCTCACAAGTACTGGGATTACAGGGATATACCACCAAACCTGGCCTCAGACTAAAATGGCCCATAGTTTTTGGAAGTTCAAGGACATGGTGTTGGCAGCAGCTCAGTTCTCGAAAGGAGCCCTCTTGACTTTATCACATTATGGCAAACTACTTGTGGGAAAAAGTGATTATATTATAAAAAGTGAAATCCGAGAGGACAAGATCTCACAGTCTTTTCCAAGGGCACATCCTCAATGCCCAGAGGATTTCCCACTGAGCACTATTTCTTAAAGATCCACCTCCCAATAACCCACTGAGAACCAATCATTTTAACACTGAACATTTGGATGGAAGCATCCGTGTTGGAAGCAGCCACTGGAATTCAGTGGCTTTGCAGACCGTGAGCACCACCCCCTTATGGTGTTGGCATTTCTTTCATTGAATCCTCCTAAAAGTCTTTTTAAAGAACACAACAAAGGTGGCCCTGCCTTTTTAAAGTCAATGAAGCACATGCACACAGTCGGAAGAGTTAAACATTATAGAAGAGTCTTTAAAAACAGAAATTCCATGCTGGTGTGGACACACACACACACACACACACACACACACACACACACACACACACATTATAAAGATTTACTTCTATATTTTAAAATATCATTATACTGTTCTCTTGATTTTTCAGCATTAGGCATAACCCACAATGTTAGATAAATATTCTATGCTTTCATCCCCAACCACGGTATTTACATATACTCTTGTTATACCTTCATTATCCCAAAAGACACTATAGATGGTTTGCTAATGTCAGCCACTATGCACAAATCATCATATCTACATAAACTCAAGTCAAAGCTGAGTCATGAGATCAACCATGATTATTTTTTTCTTTCCTACACAACTGCATGTTTTCCCTTTACTCAATTTTCTATGACTGACTTATCAGTCATCCAAAACCTCAATTTTCCGTCAAACATCTGCATTTCCTTCCAAGACAATCAGATGTACCAGATGTTTTAGTTGCTTCAGCTCTTTGAAGGTACCTTTCGCAAAGCCTTCTGACTTATCCTAATGGGGGCTACTTGCTCTTTAGCCGGGCAGTTCCATCCTGGGACGTCAGTGCACCATCCCCTGGCACTCCCCTCACTTTTCTCCTGTTTGCTTTGCTACTGCGTTCTCTCTCTTGTCTTGTTTCATCTATTGTTTGAACAATCTCTCCTCCCACAGTGGCTTCTTGAGAAGTGTTTTGTGGAGGCAGACTTTTTCTATCTTTTCATGACTGCGTGTCTTTTTGCCACCTCTTCAGGCTTCAGATTTGTACTTGTAGCTTTGAGTGTTCCTGGGGAGATGCCGAGAGATACCATGGTATCTCTTTGGATATAAACTTTTTTGGTCCAGTTCTGGAAAATGCATCTTAAGTACTTTGATGGCTCAATTACTTTTCTTCCCCCCCCCCCCCCCGACCCACCCATCAACAGCGTACCTTCTAGACTGTTCCTGCTTCATCTGACTTTTCCTCTTGTCTTCTCTTTCTTTCCTTCCTTTCTATTCTAATTTCTGAGATGTTTCTCCAGCATTATCTTTGAAACTTTCTAAATATATTCATTTTTTATGTCATCATTAATTTATAAGACTTTTAAAATGGAAGTCTGGTAACTTTTTTTAGTCATCTATTTTAACTTTGTGGCTAAAATATTTTCTTTTGCATCTCTGAAAATCACTTTCTTCTTACAAGCGTATTTTGCCATGATCATTTTTCTTTTTTCAGAAAGTGATCTCCAGTTATTTGACCATTTGGTCTTTAACTTTTATTTGCAGCTGGTCTTGGAAGCCTGGTGTTCTGTGGTTTTCAGCTTTTGGGAGTGTCAAAGTTAACTGGGAGACCTGTGTTCTGAATACGGCTTGCCCCATTCCGTTTATTTGTGAAGCAATCTTGCTTACAGCTCGTTGAGACATCTCCAGCCTCAGCAGCAGCAGGCGTGTCACACATGGCTGACTATAACCCTTCCTGTTTGGAAGCTGCGATCCAGGCTGATGGAAGTCGAAGGTTCTCAGAGCATTTTGGGCAGCACTTTTCTGCCACTGCCTTCCTCTATATCCCTAATCCAAAGAATTTGTTTCATTATCTCACTGGAAACAGACATTCTAGGCCTCTGCAATGGTGTGAGCCAGATGAGTCAGTGATCTGCCATCACGGAATCCAGTTCTCTACCTGCTTTTCAACTTTTCTTTTTTTATTAATATACATATTTTATTAATGTATTCATATTACATCTCAATTGTTATCCCATCCCTTGTATCCTCCCATCCCTCCCTCCCTCCCGCTTTCCCCCTACTCTCCTCCTCTCTGACTGTGACTGAGGGGGACCTCCTCCCCCTGTATATGCTCATAGGGTATCAAGTCTCTTCTTGGAAGCTTGTTATCCTTTCTCCAAGTGCCACCAGGGAGGCTTTTTCAACTTTTCTTTCAGTCACCTAGTTATAGGCCTTCTCCTTCATCCAAATTCTATAGGTAGTTAGTGTTTTCATTTCCCAAAGCCTCTAGGTTTTAGAGTCTAGAAGGTTCTGACATTGCGATCAAGAATGCTATTTTTGTTGCTACCAGTTTTGCACCCACTGTTCCCAGGTCTCCAAGCCACTCTCCGCTTGCTTGCATCCTTTCTACTTCCAGAATGTTCCTGCTTGACCTCCTCCCTTCTTCTTTTGTCTTTGTGAGTTGATGTATTTTTTAAAACACTCTGCATTGTAAACCTAGTGCTTTGAAGGGAGAGCTGAAGACACATGTTCACATGCCCTCTTTACAATGAAGTCTTTCCATTCTGTTTGGGGCAGCTCTGATAGAGAGCTGGTACCTGCTCAGAAATTCCAAAGGTCCCCCCATTACATTCTCAGAAAATATACAAGTGAGTAGGATTTTTATGGTTGCTAGTATAAATGACTGTGACTTCTTTAAAAAGATGTTATCCACAGGCTGGAGAAATGGTACAGTTAGCACAGGCTTTAGAACCCAAGTTTGAATCTCTACATTCCAGACAAAAGGCTAGGCATTTCAGTACATGCACCTCATAATTCTATTCCTGGGTAGCTGGAGACAGGGGTATCCCTGGAGTTGGGACTGGCCAGTTAGATTGTCCAGCTAGCCTAGCCAAATCAATGAGAGATCCTGTCTAAAAAAATACAGGAGAGACTAAGGCTGACACATAGCTTCAACTTCTGACCTCAACATGCATATGTGCACCCACACCCACACCCTACACACCCAAACATAAATAAATAAATAGAAAAAACATATGGTACCTCAAAACTGCTGCATAAATAAGGTATGAAAACCTTTTAGGTGCCCTTCACTGTGTTGGATTCTGATAACTGACCATCTAACCCATTGTTTTGTGATTGCTTATTTTTAAAAAAAGTAATATTATTTGATCATGTTTCTTTTTTAACATATACATTTATATTATTACACATGGGTAAAATAAACTACATACAGCAGGAAGAACCATGAGACAACCAGGAATTATATAAATGTTACAAGTCATAGAGATGAGATATGATAGATATTAATCTCCATTGAGAAATTTAGACCCAACAAGATACGAAAGATGTTTACTTCAAGTTTGCCAAATACCAATAGCCAAATCAATATGAATGTAACATTTGTATAATTCCTGATCGTGATTGCTCTTAATCAGGCAGCACACATAGGAGCCAGAAACTTTCACTTAAACCCCCAATTTTAGGCTAGAGCTTTAGCTCCAAAGCTAGTCAGAGTCAGCAGTTACTTTTTTTTTTTTTCAGACACCGCATTGGGCTAGATGCTCCAGGTGACAAAAAAGCACTTTAAGATGTGCTTCCAGTGGGCTTCCGGTTAGGTTGGGGTGAATGAGGTGAAACTATCAGGGATAAGAAACCGAAGCAGGGTACAACGATGGGACAAATTTCTTCTTTCACCAGTCATACCCTTGGCTGAGGTTTCTATGCTCTCTAAGTTTTCCACTTGGAATCACAGTCCCTTAGAGATAAGGAACATGTCCCTTCCATGTGTGACAATGGAGATGGATTCTGATTGTTTTGGCTACATCAGATTCCAGCTCACGATGAACAGTCAGTCTACCACCACTAAATGTCAATTGACTTTATACCCACACATCTTCAAATATCTCTGGCAGGGTGGGGGGGGAACTACTTGAGATTAGAATTTTATAAACTCCTCTTTTCCCTTTCCCCTCTCCTCCTCACCCCCTCCTCACTATTCTCCCCCTTTCCCTTCCTTCCTTTTCTCTCTCTTTCTCTTTTTTTCATTCTTTCTTGTAGAAGGATCAGCAGAAAAGAATTTGGGGGTAGAATTATAACTCCACACAACACCTGTCATAGAGGCGGTACATATGAGGCTCAGTCTGCATCACTCATCTGACGTTACTCTGGGAGCAACACTTCACCTCTGTAATCCTCAGCTGTTTCTGGTAGATGACTCTACTAACACCACTGGGAAGTGTGTAGACTTGGTGCTTTACACGAGCTCAGCACATACAACACCACACTGGGAAGTGTGTAGACTTGGTGCTTTACCCGCGCTCAGCACATACAACACCACTGGGAAGTGTGTAGACTTGGTGCTTTACCCGAGCTCAGCACATACAACACCACACTGGGAAGTGTGTAGACTTGGTGCTTTACCCGAGCTCAGCATATACAACACCACTGGGAAGTGTGTAGACTTGGTGCTTTACCTGAGCTCAGCACATCCAGGTTTATACACTAAGATGCCTCTCATTCCAGAAGATAACAGTGGAGAATTAGAAATGTCATCAAATAGCCTTTTCCAAAATTGTCTCAAATATTATGATTTACATTCTTTCTGAAATGCTGTGAATATATGTAGTGTGTGTGTGTGTGTGTGTGTGTGTGTGTGTGTGTGTGAGAGAGAGAGAGAGAGAGAGAGAGAGAGAGACAGAGAGAGAGACAGAGAGAGAGACAGAGAGACAGAGAGAGAATCATTAGTGTCTTCCTGACTCTTGGAAGTGGCCTTTGAGGAAAGAGAAGTCATCTAATTTGTAGTTAGACAAATCAGTCCTAAAAACATGACATACGAATTAGACTTGATCCCCAAGGTTGGACTACCTCATCACACTTGAAAGAAACTCCTCCTAAGCCAAGTGAGCCCTGAGTTCTGTTGATGAGCCCTGAATTATCTCATTCTTCTCCCTTCCCTGGCCTGCCTGCTGCTGTGCAGGAAAATGTCTTGAAGTGTCCTCCTTAAAGTGGTCTCCTCAAGCACTGCGCCCCAGGAGCCTCTTCCAAAACCCAGTCACACTCTCAGGAGAGCCCTCCCCGCACTCTAGGTCAGCTGCCTTGCTACTATTCCAGCTATCCCAGTCAGGGATTCACGGATTGATCCGAAAGAAAAGGTGGTTTCCTGGAGCCTTCTCTACCACACCCACGGAGAGCACAGCTGTTTGTTGTTTGCTGCCCGGCCTTTTCAGCTTTTATCATTTGTCCCACAGCTAGGGGTAGACATGATGTCCAACTTCCTCACTAGTGCCCCACCAATACTACATTCTTCATTTGTTCATTCACATGTTTGTTCATCTATTGATTGATTGATTCAACATATAGATCCCAGATAACTTCACAGAGCTAAGAGGCTCCGTATCCTGGGAACTCACTGAAGGGGAGCGGCAGGAGAACGGGTGTTCATGGAGTTGCTTTAGTGCTCACTCCCATATCTTTGCAAATTCCCTTTCTTGTGTGTGGAGGACTGAGGAGGCCGTGGGTAGCAGCTAAGGAGTTGGAAGACTCCACCAAGGAGAGGCACTGAGGCCTCTCACTTTCCTCGGACAGGCAACACGGAAGAGTGGCTTGTGC
This sequence comes from Acomys minous, assembly GCF_964271855.1. Taxonomy (NCBI): domain Eukaryota; kingdom Metazoa; phylum Chordata; class Mammalia; order Rodentia; family Muridae; genus Acomys; species Acomys minous. Next base: position 43,784,390 of record NC_140487.1, read on the forward strand.
ACAAAGGCATAGCACAAGGCCTATGCAGAGTCTACCTGATGAATCAATCCTGAAGCTCCACCGTGGTCCAAGGAAAAGGAGCAAGGCACAGAGTCTGCACAAGTGGGCAGGAGCAGCAGGGCCAGAAGGCTTGAAGTGGAAAGGCCTTGAAGCATGCTGAATGTTTTTGATTAATTAAAAGTAACTTCTTTTAAAGTGACAATAATGTATATGTTTATCATGTACAGCATGTCTGTATGCACTATAGAATGATTAACTTGAGTTGATAACATATACATTATCTCACACTTAATTTTGTAGTGAAGACACTTAAAATCTATTCTGCAATTTCCAATAACCTATCTGTTGCTATGGGCAATGGCCATACGGCGCCATACAGCAGAGCCCATAAAAACTCTGTATCCTTTCATCAACACCCCTCCCCAGTTTCAGGGAATGGCATGATCTTATCCTTTGTCAGGAAGTTTATCCTTCCTATTCCCACTACTGGAAGCAGGAGCAGAAGAGATGGTAAGACAGTGAGAGGGGTAAAACCAAGCAGGCAGTCACAGGTTCTGACCTTGGGCAGTAAGCACAAAACCAAAAGAACAAATCAAGGAAAATTTGATGTGGTAGACCACACAGGCCCCGAGGCGAAGGGAGACTTCATCTTACCAGTACACAGACTATAGCGAGATGAGATTTGGGCGAGATGAGTGTCTGAATGGAGTTTGGATCTGCTGGCTTGGACGTTGTGCTACGGGACATTCAAGTGCAAGGGTACATAAGATTTAAAACCCTCTTCGAGAGGATGGCAGCCACCACAGAAAACAGTGCTGGGGAATTTCTGCAGAAAGAATGTGAGGGGCAGGACAAATGATGGGCTAGATGGATTTCTGGAAACACACAAAGACGTCTTGAGACTAAAAAGAACTAAGAAGATCAAATAAAAGCTTCTGCATTGGCTCCAATGATTCTTCTCATACAACATGGATCTGAGCAAGTATTTGCACCTCCCTATGTTGAAGGACCTTAAGGAGTCTGTGCAGTGAGAATCACAGCAAAGTTTAGTCTTGGGGAGGGGCTTTGTAATAGAGTGGTCACCTAGCATGCATGAGGTCTGATCCCTAGCACCACAAAACAAAAACAAAACAGCAAATCTGGGAATACTACAATTTCCTTGCAACTACTGTTTGCTTAGGTGTTGGCTTGAGCCTAGCAGCATTAGTTACAAGGGGAGAGTCAGGGGGAAAAAACAAAAGGACTATCTCCCTACTCTACAGCTGCACAGGGGGAGGCGGGAGGAGAGAATCTGAGCACCAACGTCAAACTAATGATAGAAGATGCCAAGATTCTCCAGGGACAGGCAATGCTGAGGGAGGGACAAAACACTTAGTGACAGACGGGAGAGTAACCTTTTCCCTCTCACCTGTAATAGGAATGTGTGTATGTGTGGGTGCATGGGGAGTGGGGGTGTGTGTAATGGAACAGAGTTGAAATCCTAATCCCCATCATGTGGTGACCCATAACATGTAGAGATAGTATTCTAAGAAATAGAGAGTTTCCACTTATAGGAAACTTGATAGACAGATCCTGGTCTATGTTGACTTATGGTCACGATGTGGGTTACATGTGGAGGGCACTTACACCGGAAGGCAGCTAGGCAGGGTTCCATGGCACAATGACATCGTTCTTGTATCTTGATCTGAGTGGTGATTACATAGTAAGTACATATGAAAAAAATTCTTCTGTTTGTTATCTAAAACTTGGACACATCGTACAAAGTCTACATCACTAAAAAATAGGTACTCTGAAGCCTGTTGAATAGAGCATACATCTTACAGAGACACCCCAAATATACACAGGATAAGATGTCTATTACTCAGGGAGGAAAATGCAGTAATTTTCTCAAACTAAAAAAAAAAAAAAAAAAAAAGCAAACAGAAGACCCAGTGAGATTCTAGACCTAATGTAAGGAAAAAAGGAGTGATAGGCGGAACAGTGAGGAGGTGTGATCAGGGAAAAGTAAATCTGCTAATTAGCAGTGTTCAAGGTGAAACCTTTGGTGTGAAAGCTGAAATAAAAAGAAAGTAAGTGCCATTAAATCTGAGGATGCGTTCAAGGGAATGAAATACTGGAAGCATATTTTATGTGATTAGTAAGGCCCCTGAACAAGATGGCAGGTGGTACAGTCAAAGTGTCCCGGCAAATGGCCAAGTGGATGAATACGTGGGTGGATGGCAAATCACCGAAGTGATTTGTAGCTATTTTACTACATGTATGTCGGTTGTGTGTGCCATGACATGTATGTGCAAGCCAGAGGACCACTTTGTAGAGTCTGGTCTCCCCTTCCATCTTGATACTGGTTCTAGGGATTGAATCCAGGTTTCATTAGCTATATAAGGCAAGCTCCTTTACCTGATGAGCTGTCTCTCAGGTCATCACGGCTGCTTTGTGGAGAAAACAAAAGGGAAAAGGAGGTAAACAATAAACAGTAGTGGTACATGTTGAGAAATGGATTTTGTAAGTGGGAATAGTTATAGCTATATCTATGTGTAACAGGTATAGCTTATTTTTGAAAAGGAAGGAAAAGTTGTTGGTGTTGTGTGTCCTTTTTCCTCAAGCGCATTCTATGCTCTCCCGCCTTAACAGACTAGCTGAGACTGCTTCTAACACATCTTCATTCACTGAGAGTTCCTTTAGGACAGTGTCTCACAATGCCTGAGGTACACTAAACGTTTAGTGATGGAAGAAAACAAGGAAGGAAGATGGCAAGGACGTCAGAAGTCTAAAGATAACACCAGTTAAAAATTTAAAGAGCCACCAAACAATGCCATAGTCACAGTGGCATAGTGAGATAAGAGGGTTATAAATAGCTGAATGCCCCAAAAAGATCATTGGGAAATGTTGTCTTAACATTTAAAAGCCCTTGTATTTATTACATGTGTAGGCAATTAACCAATAACTGAACTGTCTAACTGTCAAATGACCAAAAGAATGACCCTTTCTAGTGCATGGAATGCGCTTGAGGAAAAAGGACACACAACACCAACAACGTTTCCTTCCTTTTCAAAAATAAGCTATACCTGTTACACATAGATATAGCTATAACTATTCCCACTTACAAAATCCATTTCTCAACATGTACCACTACTGTTTATTGTTTACCTCTTTTTCCCTTTTGTTTTCTCCAAAGATGATCGCTGCAATGAACCTACTTCTGCCCTAAGAAATAGGGCTGAAGGAATGAGAGCCGACTGGTGGTTGTAATATACTCAGTGATGGAATCTTTCCAAGTCTTAATGAACTAAGTACAGCATGATTCAAAAGTTATCATCTCTTCCATTATCACCATGACACATCCGTGCGAAGAACATTCCACAAAGTTCCCAAGTGAGTTAGGTGGAAAGCAAAAGCTGCACGTGTCCAGGCAAGGGAAAGCTTACTCTGTAAGAACTTCCTCTAGGAATTCAGATCACCTTTCCTAAATGACCGACTGGCTTCGGGAAACATAGAGTGACAGGAATGGAGTGAGGCTCACAGAGGAGACAGCAAGTGCCAGAAGTCTGGCTGGGAGAAATATCCTCAGTTCAAAATGGTCTTACGTTCTTTCTTGGCTTTCACATCCTTTTGGCCCTTTGTCCTTTGCTGCCATTTCCTAGTTGGTCTCACCATGGTAATCAATCAGGGAATTAGACATTAATAAAACTATCTGCCCAAGGAACTGTAAAGGGAAGCTCATTTTGTGAAGGAAAAGTTACCTCTAAGGCTGTTTAGCCTCCAAGGCAGCTGGGGCCAGAAAGTTTTCAAGAGTCTGTATGTCCTAGGTACCTACTTGTCCAGGGGTCTCAGAAGGATCTCTGTAATCTGGCCCCGACAGTTTGGAAATGAGCTACCAACTGGTTTCACAGCTTAATAGTCAATATTTCCTGCTTTCCAACCCATGTGAAATTAAGATACAGTGTTTTTGGAGGATGTTGCTTAAAGTGAGTGTGGTGGCACACACCTGTAGTCCCAGAATTTTGAGAGGCAGAGGAAGGTAGACCTCTGTGAATTCAAAGCCAGCCTGGTCTGTATAGCCAGGTCTAGGTTAGCCACGGTTACAAAGTAAGACATCTGAAGCACGAGAGAGAGAGAGAGAGAGAGAGAGAGAGAGAGAGAGAGAGAGAGAGAGAGAGAGAGAGAGAGAGAGAGAATGTCCTTTGAAATAATTGAAAATATCATTTCATGAAGCCCCATCAAGGTGAAAAACTTTTACTGTCAGAAGCTCCTTCGGTTTGTTTTCAAAAAGTTATATTAAAATCTGTTCCCATCACTGTTGGATCTCAAACAAACCTGGGACAAATGACTAACTGAGGTGCTTCTGTAACATCAAAGTGGACACGGGCCACTTTTATAGAGGCCTAGCTCCTCAGCACTTCTCACCCCACCCCCTACCCTAAGCCTCTTCAGCCCCTGGGCTTCGCTTCCCTTCCCCTAGCTTCTTTTCCTATATAACCTAGCCATTTGGCTAAGGTCTTCCCTTGGCTTCTTGGCTGTCATGTGCTTTCCTTGCTTCCTCTCTTTCCTCTTCTCTCCCTCTACCCCCGATCCGCTAGCTTATGGACCCTTCCAAATGCCTCTGGCTGTTCTCTCATATCTACATTAAAACCCCTCTCCTCAACCATACTTAGGAGCAGTCATCATGTCTCCACTTTCATTCAGTTATAGACTTTGAAGCCATGAGGACTGGGGCCTAACGAGAATGGCCCAGTGGGTGCAGTTGGTAAGCAAAACTGTTTAAGTATGGAAAACTGAGTTCGGATATGCTAAAGACACAAACAACTCCAGCTTGGAGTGAGGAGGTGTGGGTGTGGGGGGGTATAGTGTGGGAGGGGAGCCAGGGTAGGTGAAGATAGCCTAGTCCCTAGCTGGCCTTGGCAACTAGTGAACACCAGGTTCAGTGATGGACCCTGTCTCAGTAGTAGTAGACTATTACTATTAAACAACTTTTAAAAAGTAAAAACTTATATTTAATGTTTAAAAATAGGAGCTATATGTAGAATGGAAGATAAACCAAATCTATCATGTAAATAATGATGAATTCTCCAACAGAAAATTATAGTCTGAAATAATGAAGGGTAAACCAGGTAATTAATTTAAATTAAGTAGTCAATAATTTTCACATGTAATAAAATGGTGTCTGTTTAATGCATCTAAAGTAAACAAATTCTAGATATAAATGCAAACATTTAGCCTTAATCAAACTGAAGATGTAGTGGACTTGTTTTTATATAATCTCATAACAAAAATTATACTAATTTCCTTTTAAAAGTTTCCATATTTAGAGGCTTAAATCATGTGCAGAGATAAGAATAAGTTTGAGGGAAAGACCTGCTTGAGGTAGCAATAAAACTGGAGGAACTCTGAATACATCTGAGCGAAATTCTAACAACATTTTAACAGTTCCTTTCTATGCATCATAGATGTGGTCAACTGCTCAATAAACTATTTACTTTTTCACTTTGCATAGAGCACCAGTTTCCATGTTGTCTAGTTAGATAAACTTAGCAGGTTTTGGCTTTGATACTATCAATAAGAACAGAGAGTGAGTTCCAGGCTAGTCTGGGATACACAGCAAAAGAAGCGAAAACACCAGTGTCCCTGACAAGGAGTGCCTTACTATGTTAGCCTAAGGCAAATTGTAGGCACAAGATATGGATATGTCCTTGACTGGCCTAATAGCCAACAGTTGAGGTGTTACTTAAAGGGTGACTAGATTGGATCTTTCAAAACCACCTGAGCCCTTGGGAAGTGGAAATTAAAAAAAAAAAGTGTTCAAAAAAATCTACATTTAAAGATATTTCAGGGGGTCCATATGGTCATTGAAATTTTAGATGTGGTATCAAGACTGCACAATTATTTCATGCTGCCATTGGATTTCATGGGGTAAGGGACTTTGTGACTTCCATTATTCATGTTAGTGTTCAGATACTAGGAAAAAGCAAATAAAATTGTTTCAAATGTCATTTGCTGCTATGTGGTGGCTGTATGACTGGAGTGACAATAACATCATAGAGTTCTTACAAGAATTACATCATATAATAAATGCAGATTAAGTCATGATGAAAACAAATATGGGAAATAGTTCCACCCTTGATCTCAAAGCAACCACAAGGGAATGTGGGGTAGTTTTGCGTGAGTACCAGTAAGGCTGTAATGATTCTGCTCAGTGGAAAGTCTGGTCTTAGTTATCCACTGAAACTGCACCAGTTACCTCTGCTCAGCAGCCAATATTCTCACTACAAACTAGAATGAGGCAAAAGTACTAGGCATCACTGCTAGTGCTTAGCCTCCTAAGTGCCTCAGTACATAAGAGACAAAAAACAGAGGCCACAGTAGTATAAATCCTGGAAAAACTCAGGCAACATTCTTGAGGATAATACTGAGGTGAAAATGTTATGAAATACACAACAAAGAAAACTGTCTTCATTATAACACAAATTTTAGTAACAGCAAAATTTGAATATATTAAAGAGCACAACAGACTTAGAAGTACACAAGCATTAATCTAAAAGGAAACATATAGGACTCGTGTGTTTGTTTAAATTATGTTTTGATAGTTTTTATAACGACAATTAAAAACAATCACCCTTTCCTGAGCATCCGCCGAGATGGCTGAAGTGAAGCAGAGGAAGAAGCAGACTTTCTACACATTGACATATCATGGGGTGGACCTGGACCAAATGCAGGACTTGTCCTATGAGCAGCTGATGCAGTTGCGAAGTTCTGCCAGAGGCGGCACCTGAACCGTGGCCTGTGGAAGAAGCTGCACTCACGGCTCAAGTGCTTGAGAAAGGCCCAAAAGGAGGCTCCACCAATGGAGAAGGTGGAGGTGGTGAAGACCCACCTGAGGGACATGATCATCCTACTCGAGATGGTGGGCAGCATGGTGGGCGTGTACAACAGCAAGACCTCCAACCAAGTGGAGATCAAACCAGACATGATCGGCCACTATCTGGGCGAGTTCTCCATCACCTTCAAGCCTGTGAAACACGGCCGCCTGGTATCGGTGCCAACCACTCCTCCCACTTGATCTCCCTCAAATAGCCGTGGCCAATAAGACTCGTGTTTCGTCCAAAAATATATTAGTGGCAATAACACAAAAGTCTACTGAAATATATAACGTATTTTTAAAAATAGGTATAGGAGCTAGAGAGAGACTCATCAGGAAAGAGCACTGGCTGTTCTTCAAGAAGACCTGGATTTGGTTCCCATCACTACATAGTGGCACCGAATACTCTGTAACCCAGTTCTAGAGGATCCAACCCCCTTTTCTGGCCTTCATAGGTACCATGCACATGTATCCTGCACAGACATATATGCAAGCAAAACACCCACACACGTAAACTAAAAGTAAAATTAATTACATTTAAAAATAGTAATAAATACTTAAAAAAAAAACAAAAATAAATTAAAATAGGCATACATTTATGGGATGAGAAAGTCAACGTTGTAAATATGTCAACTGAATCCATAGTAATTTATACATTGTCTGCAGATTCCAATTAGAACTTTAAAATACTTTCTGGAACTTGAATAAATGATGCCAAAGTTAATAAGATAAAATGGATGAAAAATAATGACAGAAAGTGGTAGTGAAAGAGGCTCATTTTTTTAAAAAAAAAAACTGATTTATTTTAAAAATATCTTAAAATGGTTTAAGTTGATTCATTTTTAAATATTTTTTAAAAATTTAAAAAATTTATTCACTTTACATCCTGGTTATAGCCCCTTCCTCCTTACTTCCCAGTCCCATCCTCCCTCCCTCTCTCACACCCCCTCTCCTATTCCTCAGAAGAGGGGAGCTTCCCCTTCCCATCCACCCCAGTTCATCAAGTCCTATCCGGACTGAGTGTGCGCTCTTCCTCTGTGGCCTGGAAAGGCAGTCCTGCCAAGGGGAAGTGATGGAAAAGCCGGCAGGAGTCCATGTCAGAAAGATCCCCTGCTCCCCTTAATAGGGGACCCACATAAAGCCTGAGCTGTCCAGCAGCTACATCTTTGTGGGGGTCCTAGGTCCACTCCATGTATGGTCTTTAGCTGGTGCTTCAGTCTCAGCAGGCCCTTCTGAGACTCTGTTGGCTCTGTTGGTCTTCTTGTGGAGCTCCTGTCACTTCTAGGTCCCTTTCTCCTTCCCCCTACTTTTCCGCAAGGCTCCCTCTGCATTTCCCAATGTTTGGCCGTGAGTCTCAGCATCTGTTTCGAACCATCGATAAGTGGAGTCTTTCAGAGGGCAACTCTGCTTGACTCTTGTCTGAAAGCAGAGAAGAGTATTGTTAATAGTGTCAGGGTGGGTCTTGGGTCGAGCCATGCGTTGGTTGGACCTTCCCTCAGTCTCTGCTCTATCTTTATCCCTGCACATCTTGTAGGCAGGGTGAATTTTGAGTTGAAGTTTTTCTGAGTGGGTTGGTGTTCCTCTCCCTCTACTAGGAGTATGACCTAGCTAGAGGGTGTCCTCTTCAGTCTCTATGGCCCCTGCTACCAGAAGTCTCTGCTAGAGTCCCTCTCCCTCTCACATCCCTCTGGGAGCCTACCCTGGCTTATCACAGAGATGCCCCTGCCCGCGGTTTCTCTTTTCTCTATAGGACTTTTGTTCTTCCCTATCTTCCCAAATCTGATCTCCGCCCCCCTCATATCTTTCTGTGTTTCCTCTCCTACGTTGTTCCCTCTCTTTAACCACTACCTTGATCTATTCTATTTCCCCTTCCAAGAGAGGCTTAAATTTCCTCCCTTAGATCCTCCTTGTTATTTATCTTCTTTGGGTCTGTGCATTGTAGTATACTTAATATTTACTATATGGCTAAAAGCCACTAATAAGTGAGTACGTACCATGTGTGTCTTTCTGGGTCTGGGTTACCTCAGTAGGATGATCATTTCTAGTTCCACTCATTTGCCTGCAAATTTCGAGACTTCCTTGGTTTTAATAACTGAGTAGCACTCCATTGTGTAAATGCACCACAGTTTCTTTATCCATTCTTCGGTTGAGGGACATCTAGGTTGTTTCCAGCTTCTACCTATTATGAATAAAGCCGCTATGAACATAGTTAAGCAAGTGTCCTTGTTGTATGGTAGAGTTCTTTTGGATATATACTCAGGAATAGTTTGGCTGAATCTTGAGGTAGAGCTTTTTCTGAGAAAGCACCAGATTGATTTTCAAAGTGGTTGTACAAGATTGCATTCCTACCAGCAATGGAGGAGTGTTCCCCTTGCTCCACATCCTCGCCATCACGTGCTGTCACTTGGTTTTATGATCTTAGCCATTCTGATGGAATCACAGAGTCATTTTGATTTGCACTTCCCTGATGACTAAGGATGTTGAGCATTTAAAAAATTTATTTATTATTTTTATTTTTTATTTTTTACATATACATTTATATTAAGTGATTCTCAGCCATTTGAAATTCCTCTGTTGGGAATTTTCTGTTTAGCTTTGTACCCCATTTTTTAATTGGGTTATTTTGTTTGCTTGCATTTAACATTTTGAGTTCTTAATATATTTTGGATATTAGCCTTTTGTCAGGTATAGGACTGGCGAAGATCTTTTCCCAGTCTGTAGGCTGTCATTTCATTCTGTTGACAGTGCCCCTGGTCTTACAGAAGCATTTCAGTTTCAAGAAGTCCATTTATTAAGTTTTGATCTTACAGCCCAAGCTGTTGGTGTTCTGTTCAGGAAATCCTCTATGCCTCTTTTCCATGTTCTCTTATAGATGTACTGTACATGACATTATGTTGAGGTCTTTGATACACTTGAACTTTAGTTTTATGTGGGGTGAGAAATATGAAGTTATTTGCATTTTTATATATGTAGACATCCAATTAAACCAGCACCATTTGTTGAAGATCTGTTTTATTTTCAGTGTTGTTTTAACTCTGGGTCTTCTATTTGATTTCATTGATCCACTAGTCTATTTCTATGCCAGTACCATGCAGTTTTTATTATTATTGCTCTGTGGTATAGCTTGAAGTCCGGGATGGCGATACCTTCAGATGATCTTTTAGTATTTAGGATTGTTTTAGCTATTCTAGTTTTTTGTTTTTTTCCATATGAAGTTTAGAATTGTTCTTTCAAGGTCTGTAAAGAATTGTGTTAGTATTTTGATGAGGAGTGCTTTGAATCTGTAGATTTCTTTTGGTAAGATGGCCCCTTTTAATATGTTAATCCTACTGCTCCATGAGCATGAGAGATCTTTCCATCTTCTGATATCTTCTTCAATTTCTTTCTTTAGAGACTTGAAGTTTGAGTCATACAGGTCTTTAACTTGCTTCGTTAGAGTTATACCAAGATACTTTATATTATTTGTGGCTATTGTGAAGGGTGTAATTTCCCTACTTTCTTTCTTAGCTGGTTTTTCATTTGTGTACAGAAGGGCTACTGATTTCTTTTGAATTAATCTTGTATCCAGCCACTTTGTTGTAGGTGTTTATCATCTGTAGTCCTCTGGTGGAATTTTGGGATTACTTATGTACACTATCATATCATCTGTAAATGGCAATACTTTGACTTCTTCCTTTCCAACTTGTGTCTCCTTGATCTCCTTTAGTTGTCTTATTGCTCTTGCTAGAACTTCATGTACTATATTGAAGCAATAGAGAGAGAACAAGTCTTGTCTTGCTCCTGATTTTAGTGGAATTGCTTTGAATTTCTCTCCACTTAATTTGATGTTAGCTATTGGCTTGAGGTATATAGCCTTTATTATGTTTAGGAATGGGCCTTGTATCCCACGTCTCTCCAAGACTTTCATCATGAAGGGGTGCTGTATTTTGTCTGAGGCCTTTTCTGCATCTAATGAGATGATCATGTGATTTTTTTTGTTTCAGCTTGATTATGTGGTGGATTACATTGATGGATTTTCATATATTGAACCATACCTGCATCCCTGGGATAAAGTCTATTTGATTATGGTGGATGATATATTTCATGTGTTCTTCGATTCAGTTTGTGAGTATTTTCTGAGTGTTTTTGCATCAGTGCTCAGGAGTGAAATTGGTCTGAAATTCTTTCTTCATTGAGTCTTTGTGTGGTTTGGGTATCAGGGTGATTGTGGCTTCATAGAATTATTTTGGAAATACTCCTTCAGTTTCTATATTGTAGAATATTTTAAGGACTATTGGTATTAGCTCTTTGAATTTCTGGTAGAATTCTGTGCTAAAAACCATCTGGTCCTGGGCTTTTTTTGAGTTTGATGACCTTTACTGACTGCTTCTGTTTCATTAGGGGTTATAAGAATGTTTAAAATGTTTACCTGATCTTTATTTAAGTTTGGTAAGTGAAATCTAATAAGGAAGCCATCTATTTCTTTTTATAGTTTCCAATTTTGTAGAATACAAGCTTTTGAACAAAGACTTAATGATTTTTTGAATTCCCTCAATTTCTGTTGTTATACATTTTTCTCATTTCTGATTTTGTTAATTTGGGTGCTCTCCCTCTGCCTTTTAGTTAGTTTGGCTAAGGGTTTGTCTATCTTGTTGATTTTTCTCAAAGAATTAGCTTTTGGTTTTATTGATTTCTTTGTATTTTTCTCTTTGTTTCTAATTTATTGATTTTTCAGCCCTGGGTTTGATGATTTTCTATCAACTACCCCTCTTTGGTGTTTTTGCTTCTTTTTGCTTTAGAGCTTTCAGGTGTGCTGTTAAGTTGCTAGTATGATAGTATTTAGTTCTATGAATTTTCCTCTTAGCATTGCTTTCATTGTGTCCCATAAGTTTAGGTATATTGTGCCTTCATTTTCACTGAATTATAGAAAGTCTTTAATTTCTTTCTTTATTTCATCCCTGACTCAGTGGTCATTGAGTAGGTGCTGTTCTATTTCCATGAGTTTGTAGGCTTTCTGTTGTTATTGAGTTCTGGCTTTAATCATGGTGGTCTGGTAAGATGCATGGGTTATTTCAGTCTTCTTGTGTCTGTTGTGGTTTGCTTTGTGACTGAGCATATGGTCAGTTTTGGAGAAGGTTCCTTGAGGTGCTGAGGAGAAGGTATATTCTTTTGTGATTGAATGAGATGGTCTGTAATATCTGTTAGGTCCATTTGATTCATTAGTTTCATTATTTCTCTATTTAGTTTCTGTCCTGATGATCTGTACATTGGTGAGAGTGGGGTATTGAAATCTCCCACTATTAATGCATGGGGTTTAGGTGTGATTTAAATTTTATTAATGGTTCTTTTCCAGATGTGGGTGTGCTTGCATTTGGGGCATAGATTTTCAGAACTGAGTTGTTGTCTTGGTGTATATTTCCTTTGATGAGTATGAAGTGTCCTTCCCCATCTCTTTTGATTAATTTTGGTTGAAATCCTATTTTATTAGATATTAGAGTGGCTATTACAGCTTGCATCTTGTGTCCATTTGCTTGGAAAACCTTTTTTGAGGTCTTTACTCTGAGGTAATGTTTATCTTTATTGCTGAGGTGTGTTTCTTGTATGCAGCAGAATGATGGGTCCTGTTTTCACATCCATTTTGTTAGCCTGTGTCTTTTTATTAGAGTATTGAGGCCATTGATGTTGAAATACGTTAAAGACCAGTGGTTGTTAGTTCCTCTTATTTTGATGTTGGTAGTAGTAGGGAGTATATGTGTGCTTCCTTTCTTTTGGTTTTGTGGATGTGGGGTTATTTATTTCCTGTGTCTTCCTGGGTGTAGTTAGCCTCCCTGGGTTAGAGTTTTCCTTCTAGTATCTTCTGTAGGGCTGGATTTGCTGCTAGGTACTGTATAAATTTAGGTTTGCCATGGAATATCTTGTTTTCTCCATCTATGGTGATTGAAAGTTTTGCTGGGAATAGTAGTCTGAGCTGACATCTGTGGTCTTTTAGGGTCTGCATGACATCTGCCCAGGCCCTTCTGGCTTTCAAAGTCTCTGTTGAGAATTTGGGTGTAATTCTGATAGGTTTACCTATCAGGGATGGAAATGGGGTCTTCTGTTCACCACAGTGGAAGAGCTGGAACCACCTTACTGAAGAGCTTATCAAAAGCTGCACAAAGTGAGATTTCTATCATGCTACAGTTCCCTTTCTAGACCTTCATTTTGAAGAAAGTGTCAAATGAGGGAAAACTGTGGTCATGTTCACCGTAGCATTACATGTGAAAGAAAAGACAAATATGACTTACTATAAAATTGAGCTAGTGTAGTATATACATCTAAATATAAAATTATCAGGGATTATTCTGGAACACTGACAATAATTTGTTGGCAAATTTAAAAATGGATATGACAGGAAGTGAAACAGTATTGTGTCTCTTTTGCAATATAAAGTGTCAAGAAAGATCAGATACAGGGATAGACAGATTGCTACAAAGAGATACACTTGTGTAACAATAGTGGTGACTTCAGAGGACCAGAATTACAAATGGGTTTTCCTTTGTGCTTTTTGGTGTTTTCCCAATTTTCTCTACTGAGCATGTTTTGTAGGCAAGGAGGCTAGCACTCCTTCTAAAGAAAAGGAAAAAAAGAAGAGCATCCATCTTAGAACAATTAATGAAATGCAATGCCATATTTCTAGAAGATGGAGCAAATGATGGTGGGTGTGTAAAGAGGAGAGACCATTTCCTCAAGGCCTTCTCTGATGGGAGCTTAGCCTTTTTGGTTAGGTTGTCAGCAAACCTTTAGAAAGAGCTCTGAAAGGTCAGAAAGGGAGGACTAGAATAAAACTCTCCCCTCAGCACCTGGCTGTATTACCCTGACTAGGGCTATGTAAACATGGCAACTGCAAAGAAGGGATCTGAAGCGGGCAGGAAGGAAGGCGGCGCTCATAACTGTGCTCGTGTCAGTACTGATTCGCAGATGCTATAGGCAAGAAGGAACAGGAAGAGGGTGTTGTCATCCTGTTAGAAACCATCAATTCTGTTTCAAACATAGGTCTGGAGATAACAGCCTTGTAAGTCTCACGAAGCTCCAAGTCAGTATTATATGTTCCTTCAGTTTCTAGTGACCACTCCCATTTATCCTCCTTTTGTCTGCAGAAACCCTATCAGATTTCACATCAAAATTCCTGTGGCTGGATTGGCAGAACTTCACAGAATGCACTTAGAATGGATTATTATACTTTGGAGTATTAAAGGGGAAAAAAAAAACCAGCTGAAGTTTCTAATACAATGCCAACATCCCTACATCTTGCTGGAATTTATATTGTTTATCTGGAGTCAAGTAATAAATGCTAGTGACCAGGGATGGAAGTTTGAGGGGGTTGTAAGTAGGAAAGAAAAAGAGGAAATATTTCAACAATGACAAAGAGCATCACTTTCAATTTCTATGATGTTAGAATAATTGAATGGTTAGTTGTAAATTTCAACATTAATGGAGAATGGGTTTGGTGTCATAGGGAGGAAAAAAAAATCAGGAAAAAGCTTTGAATTTTCTTATGAAGGTGGAAGAAAGCACTTTGGCGCACAGGTGGTGCCTCTACCATTGAGGAAGCCTGGGAAGATGTCAGTTATGTGTAGGGGTTGCATCTCTTTCCCCATTTGTAATAAGATAGAAGAGGAAATTATCTCAAGTTACTGCTACTCAATTACTACTACTGATACTTTACTGCTAACTTGGTAATCAGGGAATATAATATACTTAGGAAAGTAATTACAAACTGCTTCTGTAGCAAAAAACAAAACAAAACAAAACCCAAACCAATCAACAAACAAAACCAAAACCCAAAAACAAAAACCAACAAAACACTTTGTTTTTCCAAGCAAATTTTGACAGTTAGCGCCTGTACACATCCCTATTCCAAATGCACATGTACCACGCAAACCTGCCACTGACATAGTGGATGCTCCTCAGCACAAGCTGTGAAGGGGGCAAAGAAAAAGATCCAGGAAGGGAGAACTCATTTTGCAGCTTCAGAAAAAAAATTTAAACACGGAAAAAGCTGGGCATGGGAGCTCACCATGGGATCCTAGCAACCAGAAGGCTGGAATAGGAGGGTCACAACGAATTAATGCCAGTCTGAGCTACATAGTGAGTTCCTGGGTACAGAGTCAGACCTTGCCTCAAAAAACAAGCAAACAAAAAACAAACAAACAACAACAACAACAAAACAACACAAAGCAAACCAAATAGAATATGAACCAAGAGGAAATTTCCTACAGATCCTCCCCCGGCCCCAGACTTGTTAAGAACTAACACCCAATGTTCCTCAAGCTATTTCACCAACTAGAATGCAAAGAACGTACCGAACTCATTCCTTGAGGCCAGTATTACCTCAGTGCCAAAACCAGACAAGGACCAATTTCCTGATGAACATAGATGCAAGAAAAGGGGAGAGATACGTGCATATACGTGTGCTAAATCTTTGGACTGGACAAGGCACTGCTTTTAAAAGTTTGAATTTAGGATAACTCAAAATGATGTTAGACAAAGAAATAAGGAAAAAGCTAAGAAAGATCTAAGA
Organism: Acomys minous; assembly: GCF_964271855.1. Taxonomy (NCBI): domain Eukaryota; kingdom Metazoa; phylum Chordata; class Mammalia; order Rodentia; family Muridae; genus Acomys; species Acomys minous. Next base: position 43,799,782 of record NC_140487.1, read on the forward strand.
ACTAAAAGTTTATTTGCTTCTTGCCACAAAATAATTTTCCTCCAGTATCATTTTCTCATTGCCCCGGCCATTAGCCATGATTTTAGCAGCACTGAGTACGGTTGTGCTTTTTGTTTTCTGGGACATGTATAATTGGTGTATTTAAATAATTTGCTTGTCAACTACAAAATATAGCTAAGATAGGCATGTTCTCCTATTCATCATCAAACACTTCTAGTGTGTTCTTTCCCCTCATGAGGTTGGCCTTGAACTCTCCATCAGTACTTCTGCCCCTGTCTCTGGAAAGTTAGGATTACAGGTGTCCATTGTCACACCAAACTGAATTGGTCTTTGGAAAACGAAAAAGTCTTTGCCTTGTATAACAGTGCTCAGAATCCATTAAAAAATTGTCTATGTTCACTATAGACCATTTAGAAAAAGACTAACAATCTACAAAGGGGCCACCAGGTCCCTGGCCCTTTCATCTTCTTCCTGATTGCAATGGGGTGACAAAGCTTTGCTTCACCAGGTCCTCCTCACCATGATATTCTGCCTCACCATGAGCTAGAAGTTACAGGGCCAAGCAACCCGTACTCTGAAACTTCTAGAGTCACGACTTCAAATAAACCTTTCCTTCTAGGCTGTTTAATGATTATTTTGTCATGGCAATGGAGAGCTGACAAGTGCATTTATCAAAATAAGAGTATTTACAACAATCATATGGTACCTTCATGTAGTGGAAGAGTACACATTTCTGCAAAGATTGGGCAGTTCTACATGGACCAGCAGAAAACTGGCCCCAAATACATTTTAATTAAACTCTTTTTGGTAGCCATATATGCACTTAGAACAGCACAAGGTTACCATCCCCTTCCTCCATCTCCCAGCTGTGTTTCCAGAAACAATTAATTTTTAGCCCTTGTTCATTTACACATCAGCCACTGTGTTTCCAAGTCAGTGCTGCTATTTCTGGAAGACATGTGGTTTTATTTATTCAAACAGCTTATTTATAAAATGCAAAATATAAAAATATAATGCAGATTGCATGTATAGTTTCAAATCACTTAATATCCATTTTTAACATTTATAAGAAACCGGGCAAATAGTTTAAAAATATCTTTCACTTATCTCAATATATTAAAATATATCATTATAAAATTTCTTAATATTGTTTTGGTTTAAATGTCTCCTCTAAAATTTGCATTTAAATGTAACTTCCAGTGTACCAGTGTCAAAAAGTGAGACCTTTAAGAAATGGTTAGGTCAGAGGGCTTCATCTTTATGAATGAATTAAGACTATTCATTTGTGCAGGGGATGGACTCCTTAGAAAGGTGAAAGTTCAGCCTTCTGACTTCTTGTTATTAGTCAATAAAGTCTAACTCTTCTAGAACTTTGTCTTTCTCTATTACTTCAAAATATATGTATTTGTTTGAGACAAGTCTTGAAGGCCAGGTTGGATTTGAATTTGCCATCTTCCTGCCTCAGCCTTCTTAATGCTGGAATTACAAGTGTTTGCTGCTACAATCAACTATACTATACACATTTAACTAACCAACTAATTTTCTCTATCAAGTATGTACCCACATACACGTGTGTGTGTGTGTGTGTGTGTGTGTGTGTGTGTGTGTGTGTGTGTCTGTGTGTGTGTAGGCAAGTATGTGCCTATGAATACGAATGTGCTACAGCATTTGTTCTCCTTCCGTTATTCTGCCTCACTGGTTAAGCCAACAGAACTGCTGCAGTTCCTGGTAGTTCCTCATCTTCCATTCACTTGGCTTATGATTTTTTTGTCAAATACCCTCTCTGGCAGATTCATTCAGCTTAAGTCCCTGAGATTATCTAAAGATTCAGCTTAGTGTATATAAATCCCAATGGAATGAATACTTTGTAGAAACAGGAAATCTATCAATGAATTTATGTAGCACATCAAGGGTAGTTTTTGGAAAATAGGAGCAAATCTGTAGGACTTCCACTTCTAGATCTGAAAATATAAATGTACACTAATCAAAAACCTCCAAGCTGACATAAGACAGACATGTAGACCAGAAAGATAGACTGAAAAACCTAGGAAAAAGCTATTGTACCTATGGCCAAGTGATCTTTGACAAGAGTGCCAAGACCACTCACTGACTGGGAAAAATGACAGTCTTTTCAAAGTATGCATCTGAGAAAACAGGATATCTATTCCCTGACAAACAATCTACAAAAATTAACTCAAAACAATTAAAGGCCTGAACCTAACTAACATGCCCTTCTTTGAGAAAATCTGTAGGAAAGTTCCATCCAAAATTGGATTTGGCTATGATTTTTTGGATATATGACCAATAGTATACCAACAAAGGCAGAGACAGATGTGTTAGTCGGGGTTACTGTTGCTGCAATGAAATCTCATGACCAAAAGCAAATTGGGAAGGAAGGGGTTTATTTTTCTTATGCTTCCACACCACTGCTCACCATTGGCGGAATTTGGGGCAGAACTCAAGCAGGGCAGGAAACTGGAGGTAGGAGCTGATGCAGAGGCCATGGAGGAGTATCACTGGCTTGGTTATCATGGATTTCTCAGTCTGTGTGTGTGTGTGGTTTTTGTTTTTTGTTTTTTGTTTTTTTGGGGGTTTTTTTTTTTTGTTGTTTTTTTGAGACAGAGTCTCTCTGTGTAGCCTTGGCTGTCATCGACTCACTTTGTAGACCAGGCTGGCCTCGAACTCACAGCAATCCGCCTGCCTCTGCCTCCCAAATGCTGGGATTAAAGGCATGCGCCACCACTGCCCGGCCTGTGTGTGTGTTTTTTAATGAGAACTCAGGACCACCAGCCCAGGTGTGGCAGCAACCACAATGGGTTGGGTTTCCTCATCAATCACTGATTAAGAAAATGCCCTTTAGGCTTGTGTACAGCCTAGTTTTTTTTTTTTTTTAGAGACATTTTTCTAATTGAGGTTTCCTCCTCTCAGATGATTTTAGCTTGTGTCAAGTTGACATTAAACTATCCTTCACAACTGCCTAGCATATTATCATAACATATCTTGTTAATGTCTGTAGCCCCTGAGAGGCTACTTACTTATGCTTTGCTAGAAAGTCTCACACTCATGTATAAAGGCAGCACTAAGTGGATTTAATTTTCAAGGTTTGAGGGTCGAGGAGAAGGCTCCGTGGGTAAGAAGCTGAATTTGATCATCAGCACCTACAAAAATCCAGATGTGTCACTGTGACTCCAGTCCTGTGAAGGGTGAAGACAGGGGGCTCCTCACTGGGTCTAGGTAACAGCTGTTGGTCTAGCCAAAAGCTGCAAGCTACAGGTTCAATGAGAAACCCTTCTCAAGGAGGTAAGCAGAAAGTGATAGAGCAGAGCATTGGTCTCTGCAAGTGCCCATACAAGTGTGCTCATATACCACGCATGTGTGTATATGCACACACACACACACACACACACACAGAGAGAGAGAGAGAGAGAGAGAGAGAGAGAGAGAGAGAGAGAGAGAGAGATTCCAAAATCTTATTGGGAAATGAACAAAGAACTTCAGTAGGCATTAATATATATATATGTCACCTTTTGGTAACAAACAAGTGAGATGATGAACAGCTAGAGAAAAGGTTCTGTTGGACCTAGAGTTGTGGAGGTCTTGGTCTGTGATCAGTTAGATCTGGTACTCTTGGGCTCTGTTGAAACTCTTCACCTCATGGCCAGAAAGAAAAAAGAAAGGGATTAGTGGGAGACCTTTATTTCACCACTAGGTTGGCTCTGGACTCTTCCCCTCCTCCTTTGGGATTCTGGCCATAAAGTGACTGCTTTCACATCACACACTCACATCAGGTTGTGCAACTGTACTGCATGTCCAAAAGCAAAGGGGCCAACTAATCATGGAGAAAGGCCCCAAACTGTGAACCAAAATACATCTTTTCTCATTATAAAATGTCTCAGGTATTTGTAATAGTGATGAAAGGCTGACTAACAGTCACAAGGGTTCCACACCACTAATCACCACAATGAGATGTTATTTCACACCCACTAGGCTGGCTGCTATAAAAGTAATAATTAAATAAAACAAGTTTTGGCACGGATGTGAAAAGATTGGAACAGTTGTGCATTGCTGTTCAGATTGCAAATGATGCAATTACAATGAAAAACAGAGTATGGCTTTTCATAAATCAAAACAGCACTGCCATATGTGATCCAGCAATCCTGCTTCTAAGGGTATCCAAATAACTGAAAACAGGATCTTACGTTGGTATTTGCAAGCCGATGTTTGTAGCAGAATTGTTGGAAATCCTGTAGAAGCAACTCCATGTCCATCAGTAGACGTGTGTAGCACACATACTTAGTGGCATACTATTTGGAGCTACAAAGGAAGGAATTTCTGCCACACATTGCAACATGGATGAACTTTAAGTGCATTATGCTAAGGGAAATAAGTAGGACATGAAAAGATAAAAATTGTATGATTTCATTTATAAGGCATCTAAAGTAATCAAGTTAATAGAAAAAGAAAGGAGGACGGTGGTTACCAGATGGGGTGTGTGAAGGGAAGTAATTATTTAATGGAGGGGGTGTACTTTCAGTTTTACAGAATGAAAACCTTCTGTAAATTTGTTTTACAACACTACAGATATACACAATGCTTCTGAATTATGCAATTAAAAATGGCTAGGATAGTCAATGCTATATTGTCATTAAAAAAAAAAATTGGACTGATGGCCCATGACTTGGTGACTACACAACTCAAACCATCTCCTGAATTGTGCTGTCTTTTCTGTGTGGACCGGCTTGATACCACATGCATACATGTCACCTTGAATAAAAGAATTCCTTTCCCTCCTCCACACCAATGGTCTCTCTCCGTTTTCTTCTCTATGCTTTCCTTTTTGTTGGCCCATCACTCATCGATACAGAATCAATCCTCCAGGACCTTTCTAAGGATTTTTGTTTTAGTGCTCAGGATGTAGCTCAGTGGTGGAGCATTTGTTCAGAATATACAAGACCCTGGGTTTGGTCCTTAGCACCCAAAATTTAGCTTCTTAAGAAAACACTTTTAAAAAAATGTGCTTGCCTTAAGGCAGCTTCCTTCCTTTGCCTCTCTTTTTTCCCCTTCCTTTCTTTTTGTCTTTTCACCTGAAGGTTCTGCTTGCTATAAAAATCTATGCTAGCAATCTATGCCTTCCATTTCCTATTTTTAAAGTTTTTCTCGTTCTCATTTAACTTCCAGTGCTGCTAAGAAATGACTGTGCCCTTTCCTGTGCTGTACCGCCTTCAGTCTCTCTGTCCTCCCTTTCCTACCTGAGCTCTTTACACTAGCATAATGAAAACATACAGTTTTGCTGGTAGTATTTCTCTCATCTAATATACTAAATAGACAAATCATGAGACTCTTTAATCTTAAAATCTGTGCCTGTCATGTTTGAAATGAATTCCTCTCTACTGTTCTCTCTCCTTCATTTCCATTGTACTTTCAGTGCTGTATAACAGGTTGTCCTGGACTGACCCTTTAATTTTCTTTTATTTGTTCTGCAATTTTAAATTCTTTTTTTTTTTTTAAAGTTGTACTTTAAGAGAATTTCTTTATGTAGACCTTTAAATTTTTTTTTTTATTCTGGAGTATTCTTTTTATAGTATTCTATTCTTCCATGGAGTAAACATTTCACCCTAAGAGATATTAATGTCAGGTTTTCTTCTATCTGCACATTTTCTACAAATAAATTTTCTGCTTATTTTAGACTTCTCATGGTAGATTCTGCCATCTCATAGCTGGTTGTCTGACCACATTTTTAAAGAGTAGAGTAAACTGGGCTTGGTGGTGTATATCTGTAACCCCAGCCAAACACAGGAGGCTCTAAAGTTTAAGGTTAAACTAGGCTATAGAACACTCCTGTTTCCAGAAAAAAGAAGGAGGGTTGATTTTTTTTTCTGTTTTGTTTTTGTTTTTTGTTTTTTGATTTGGGGTTTCTTTGTGTAGCCTTTGCTGTCCTGGACTTGCTTTGTAGACCAGGCTGGTTTTGAGATCACAGTGATCTGCCTGCCTCTGTCTCCCTGAATGCTGGGATTACAGGTGGATGCAACTACAACCAGCTGGGTTAATACATTTTTAACCTGAACGTTGAGTTCAGTGGCTTTGACCTTCCCTTCCCTATGGAGTATACAGAACTGTTTTGATTGCACAGGTCAGTTTCTCTATGGTATACTCAGCCAGTCTCTCCTGGCACCAGGTTCTGACCACTGAACTCAGGGAACCACCAAGGAAAACCTTCAGTGTGTGTAATCCACTAATCCTCTCCTCTTCAGTGCAGGGTGTGTCATTTCCTGTTACATCTGTTCTCCCCTTCCTTAACACAGACTTCCAGGCTCTAGCTGTTGAGCCACCTGAGTCACTACACGGTCTCAGCTTTCTGTGTTCAGTTTGGTGTCCAGCTTTTTCAAGTCTACTCTATCCCCTGTCACTTACTCAACTGTTTCTGCTTCCAAACTTTTAAAAAGATTTTGTCTCATTTGTTTAGTTCATCTTTACACATGTTTAAAACAACAGCACCAAAGACCCCTTTCAGGACAATGGAGAGTTAAACAGCTTGCTGCCAAGCCTGACACCTGAGTTGGAAACTCAGGTTCCACAGAGTGGAAGAAAGACTCTAGCATATTGTGTTTTCACACACACACACACACACTCACACACACAAAACAAAAAACAAAAACACACATGGACATATAGACACACACAGATACACACACAAACATACAGGCACACACACACACACACACACACACACACACACACACACACACACCTCACAGTTAAAATGTAAGAGAAAAGTTTTTTAAAAACTTTATGTAGTTTGGATAGTTTTAAAAATACAGCAAAAAAAAAAAAAAAAAAAAGAAAGAAAAAAAAAAAAGAAAAGAAAAAAACCCAGCAAAATCATGTGTTTAAGTTACAATATTAACTCAGAAATTCCCTAAATAGAACTAATTTTTTTTTTTTAGAAAAGAAGATTCAGCTCACAACACAATACTTTCCCATTTACGTGAAAAGAATAGATGACTCTCACGCTCTATAGATAGAACCAAGATGAAGTGTAGAGACCAGATGAAGGTAAGAGCTCTTCTGCTTTTCACTGGGCCCTCGTGTAGTGGTTGGTTTCTTTTTTCAAAAGCCATATAATGAATAGTTTATGAAGGACTAATTAAAAAAAAAAAAAAAGACCCAGAATAAAACAGAACAGTGAAGTAGCATACACCTACAAGTTGCTGCTATTTGGGAGGGTGAGGTGAGAGGGTCATTCAAGCAAAGGAGCTCAAGATTTCCTGGGGTAACAGAGTGACATCCCACCTCAGAAAGTATGTATATGAAATCATATTTAAGACAGAGGATACTTGTAGGTTTCCAGGACCGTCTGGGTCCTTCTATTTCCCCATCTCCTATAGTTCTCTTACCTAGAGTCCCAGTAGGATGGCCTCACATCTATCCCAATCTCCTGGTAAGTGAAGACTTTCATGGGACATGCCTTTTGGGCTAGTGCCCAATTATATACCATGTGAGTCTTTCTGCTTCTGGGTTACCTCACTCAGTATGATCATTTCTAGTTCCATCCATTTGTCCACAAATTTCTGGATTTCCTTGTTTTTAATAGCTGAGTAGTATTCCACAGTGTAAATGTACCAGTTTCTTTATCCATTCTTCAACTGAGGGACATTTAGGCTGGCTATTATGAATAAGGCTGCTATGAACATGGTTGAGCATATGTCCTTGTTGAGTGGTGGAACACTGACTCTGACATGAACTCTGGTGTCCCATATATGACCACCTTCCCTTGGTGGGGAGGCCTGATGGCACTCAAAGAAAGAATAAGCAGGCTACCAAGATAAGGCTTGATAGCCTATGACCACATGGTGGGGGAGGAGGCCCTCCTTGGTCTTAGACCTAGGGGAGGGGAACAGGGTGAAAGTGGGAAGGAGGGAGGAATGGGAGGATACAAGTGATGGGATAACAATTGAGTTGTAATCTGAATAAATTAATTAAATAAAAAGAGAGAGAGAAAGGATACACCATAGGCTAATGTGAACCTTACGCAGACCATCACCAGTTCTAGCTTGCCAATGGTATAAGGAAAAGCATATAGCCAGTCATATTGCATATGTGGGAAGTACAAAATGCCATGCTTGACTTTATAGCTTATAAAATACATCTCCTAAGGTGGTCATAATGATGTGCTCCTGTAATCTCAGCAATCCAGTGGCTGAGGCAGAAATATCAAAAGTTTGAGGCCAGTCTCGGTTGCATAATGAGTTCAAGAACAACTTGACCACATAGTGAGACCTTGTGACCAAAATAATCATAATCACAACAAACAAACAAACAAACAAATTCTCCTCCTACTCAAACCACTCTGCTTCTGCATATAGAAACAACTTAGAACTCAATTCCTAATTCAAAATAAGAGAAGTACTAAGAAACAGACCAGGCCAGACTTTGGTTCTGATGTTGGTATAATCAGGCTTGCCACATCTTCCCCTGTTCCTTCTTATCTTACCTCTTTCCCTGTAGCCCATAATAGGGCTCCCAGGATCACTGAAACCCTGAATGCAAGTCTGATTCGCGTGCCACACAACCAAAGCCTCATCAAATGTGGTCCTAGGAAGCTTTCCTTGCTTTTCAAACATTTGCAGCAGGGAGATAAGAGTAATGATGAATCCACCCAAAGCAGCTTGGTTCACCTTCTAGTTCCCCTACTGACTGGCAAATTAACTCACCCTCTCTGAACCCCAACTTCCTCATTTACAAAGTGAGGGTGACAATGTCATCTGCTTTCTAGGCTGCAGGGAGAATGACTTGATACTTGTAATTACTGAGAACCCATCCCATACCAGAGATAGTTCATAATGAAATGATTACAGAAGGCAACAAAATACAGATTTCTGCCCCCATAGAGCTTTAGTCTGATGAGAAAGACAAATTCCATTTTATAAAAACAAACAAACAAACAAACAAATCAAGTCAGCAACGATGGCGCACGCCTATAATCCTCACACTTGGGAGGCTGAGGCAGGAAGATGATAAAACCGAGTTCAAGATCATCCTGGACAGCAGAGTGAGAACTTTTCAATCAAATAAAGTAAAAATGGATAAGTAAATATACACAAAAATACAGATTACAAATAATTATGTGCTGTGATAAGGCCAAAGAAGATGAGTAAAAATAAAATAAGGTTCACACTAGGAGATGTGTTTTGCTCTTTTTGTTTGTTTGTTTGTTTGTTTTCAACAAATTCTCATAGCAAAGATAGAAACGCAGTGATTTTTAAAGGAAATCCATCAGTATAAGCTCCCTTGTGACTAATGCTGGGTTAAGAGCATATCACTGAATCACAGAAGAAATATTCCCTTTTAAAATTCATAACAATCACATCCCACACAGCCGAAGCCTCTTCAAATGTGGTTCTGTGAAGCTGTCATTCTCTTTCAAACATCTGTGGCAGGGAAATGAGTGTAATGATAAATGCACCCAAACTGATTAGGCTCAGCTTCTGGTTCCCTACTGCCAGAGAACAAGCCATGGTTATCTCAGTAAGCAAATGATAGATTCTCCTGGGGCCATTCTTTGGAGAAAAAGAAGAGCTGTCATATTACCTCTTTCCCCCTCCCCCCCCACCCCCACTGCCACCCCCACCCCCCCACGGGAAAGCTAGCGTGCCACATGCTCTCCCCAGCAAGCAAAGAACTGCTAGGACTTACTACACACACAGGGCAGAGCATTGCACACCTTGTTTTGGATAGTCCCCACTTTCTCACTGGCTTTTGGGGGACACTCCCAGCTGCCCCAGGGAAGACCTCAGAGCCCTTACTCAGTCTCAGACTTTGGCCAATAGTTTCGTGTGCCTTGCCTGTCTAATGCACACTTACCAAAATGCTCTGTACCACAAACCCCAGCTAGTTACTAACCCTAGATTCTGTGTAGACACAGGTGGTGGCTAAAGAAAAATTTAATTGTGATGAATAATTGTGCAAAATGTGTGAAATAGGGTCCCCAAGGCCACAATATTGTAGAGCATAGATCCAGTGGAGTATAAATAGCCAGAGGTGTTCAGTTTATTTGCTTGAGTTATTCAGGAGTCAAGACTCAATGAAAACCAAGGGAGTCTGTAGCCGCCACTTAGATTCTGGCCCTCGTCTTTATGGTCAGAGGATTTCCCCAGAAGCTCAGTAAAAGAGAGAGAGGAAGTGATTAAAGCACATCCCTTCTTTACAGTCATGAGACTCCTGCTGTTCCCTATCTGAGACACTCAGACTAGAAAATGTCCATAAAAATGAACAAGATAGAAGGTAGAAGTTACCTTATATGAAATAGAACATAAAAATATATGTCATGAATCTGAGCTCAAATAATTGTACTTGTATAAAAAGCTGACTCTATGTGCTCAGGGCATGGTAAGGTAGATCAGGGGTGCTGTAAAAAAGAACTGACTGTAAGCTTCACTCAGTCACTTGTTTTGTTGTTGTTGTTGTTGTTGTTTTTGTTTTTGTTTTTTTTTTACTAGGGAGCTACCTTGTGCCAGGCAGTATGCTAGACTATAGGGAAGCAACAGTGGTCAAAATCAATCTTGCTATCTGTTCTTGTAGAACCTAAAATATGATGTGATGGAAAACACAAGATTTAATGGAGCTGTTTACATAGTGTGCAGTTACAGGCTAATAAGCACACACATGAGGAGACACTCTGGGACTACCTGTAACTGAATCCTAAAACCTGGAAGCAATTGGAAAAAGGGTAACTGACAGAAGAGAGACCCAACCTATTTGGGAAGATAAAGAGGTGAGACAAGTAATAACAGGATGAAGATGATCGAGGAACATTGTGTGCGTGTATTAAAAATGTCACGAGGAACCGACTCTGTTGCACAAGTAGCATGAACTAAATAAGAAAATAACCAAAAGGGGAAAGAAAGTGAAAAGGAGAAGAGAGGGGAGGAAAAAGGAAAGGGGAAGGAAAAAAATATAAGAGAGGAGACAAGAAGAAAAAAGAACAGGAAGAGAGAAAATAGAAGGAAAGAAAAGAGAAGGGAGGGAGGGAGGGAGGGAGGGAGGAGGGAAGGGAGCTAAAGAAGCCTGGAGCTAAGAACTGTTGAGGAGCAAAGGCACAGAAAGGCAGAGAAGAGAGCTCCAGGCAAAGGGGCATCCTGTACAGAGCCCCAGGCCAAGAAAAGCAGACAAATTCAAGATCTGGAAGAAGTAAAACAAAAGGGACAAGACTGGCACCAGACAAGGCTGCTGGAGGCCTTCGCCACTGCATGTCTAACAGCTGTAAATAGGTGTTGGAGATGGTGATGGGGTGGGGGTGGGGGTGGGGGCTTCTAGGGAACTGAAATTCAGAAGTGAAATGACTTGCCTAAGAGCATTAGTAACCACTGAAAAGCCCAAAGTTGATCCAAAGTTTCCTTACCTGGCCCAGCGTCTGCCTCTAAAAACAGTTGTCTGCTTGAGACCCTGAGATGGCCACCCTGAGCCCTTCTTGATACAGGGCTTTCTTCTTGGTCTTCCTGCTCCATTGTCAATGGTTCTCAGCTCAGGGCTTGCTTGGCTCCCTCCTCTTCCTCTCCTCCTTCCCTCTGACCTTTTTTCTTTCCTTCTATTTTCTTCTCTCTTTTTTTTTCTTCTTGTCTCTCTTTTCTCTTTTTCTTTCCTTTTCCTCTTTCCTCCCCTCTTATTTTTCCTTTTCACTTTGTTTCCCCTTTAGTTATTTTCTCATTTTAAAAGTGTTTTTTAAAAGTCACACTGAGAGAAGCCACTTTTACGTTTTCTCTGTAACCAAATAGATAGTGATGGCCCAGATGCACGATGATGACAACATGAACTGATGTGACAGAGGGAACTGGATAAGTGTGAAACGGACTTCCACAGTAAAGTTGACAGAAATAAGATATGGGGTTAAGGGAGAGAGCATTCATGCAACTGCAATGCTTTCGCTTGGATTTGAAGGTGAAACAATACTGATGAATGCTAAACAGTAGATCTTCCTTCATCTGTCTTTCTGAAGACTGCTCGAAATGTTTTATAAAAGGACCTAACAGTAGAGTGGTGGTGGCGCTGAAGGATTAATCTGTCTGTGTTTCCCTGCTCCCAGGAGTGATTTCTCATATCATACTGGTACTCGCCAAATGTCTTATGCCTCCTTTCCTGATTCTTCTTTTACTTCTAAATATATTCTAATGTTCTGTTAATCGCCTTAGTTATTAAAAGCATTGGCTTAAGGGAAAGTGGTTGAAAGTGATAAAACCTTTTTACTCAAATCTTAAATCTAGAGATTGGGTGATCCAGTCACTATTTCATTACTGGATAGGACCAAAGACTATACAGTGCTACAAGCATGAAAGGAACTGTATAGCGCACACCATAGCAACATGCGTATTGACAGTGACAGAAATGTATGCCTAGAGGGGGCTGGGGAGATAAATTAGGTTACTCCTTTCTGAGATGCCAAACTGCTCTTTCAAAAGTGTAAGAAGGCTGATGTGAATCCAAAGAAGAACAAGAAAGGTGCATGGGAGGGCTTGGCGGGAGGAAAGAGAAGAAAATCATGGTAGAATTGTATCCTAACCTGAAAAATATAAAAGAATAAGAAGGCCAGATGTGCCAACACTGAACAGAGATAGGCAAATCTCTGTGGGTTTCAGGCCAGCCAGAGTTACATAGCAAATCCCTATCTCAAAAAAAAAAAAAAAGTGTGTGTGTGTATGTATGGTTATGCAAATAGCTTCAAGACCTATGTTAAGTTGAAGTAGAACAGAGTACTGAGTATGCTATGACCTTACTTTTGATTAGACTACAGAAAAATACACTCCCAAAAGAGCTTATCATTTTGTAGTGTTTCCCAGTTTAATTATTTATTTTTAAGACATGAGATTATTTCTTTTTTTATTTATTCAGATTACATCTCAATTGTTAGCCTATCCCTTGTATCCTCCCATTCCTCCCTCCCTCCCGCTTTCACCTTATTTCCCTGCCCTATATCTGTGACTGAGGGGGGGGGCCTCCTCCCCCACTAAATAGTCATAGACTATCAAGTCTCCTCTTGGTAGCCTGCTTATTCTTTCTCTGAGTACCACCAGGCCTCCCCACCACAGGGAAGTGGTCAAATATGGGGCACCAGAGTTCACGTCCGAGTCAGTTCCCGCTCTCCACTCAACTGTGGAGAATGTCTTGTCCAGTGGCTAGATCTGGGTAGGGCTTTGATGTTTACTGCAAGTACTGTCCTTGCTTGGTGCAGTAGTTTGAGCAGAACCCTTGGGCCCAGATCCGCCCTTCATGATGTTCTTCTTGTAGGTTTCTAGGACCCTCTGGATCCTTCTGTTTCTCCATTCTCCCATGCTTCTCTCACCTAGAGTCCCAATAGGATGTCCTCACAACTATCCCAATGGGATTATTTCTGACCCCGAGATTGCACTTCCTATTTGAATTAAGACACAGTGCCAGAGGTGGGACAGAGGAGGAGGAGCCATTAAAGAAGCCCTTTGCATACTGAAAGAAGTAAGCTGCAAGAGCAAACCTTCATGCTCTGTTGACTGTGTGGGCTTGCAGCGCAGGGAAAGTGTCAGGGACACAGGGTTTCTGTCTCATAAGCCAAAGACCCAGGGGAAGGAGATGGAGAGAAAGTTACAAGTGGCAGCATGCCTTTGCCTTCCTCCCTGTCACTGATTAGGAGGATCCTGCTCACAGGCAAGAGGAGCAAAGTCCTCCGTGAGTTGTGATAAGGCAGAAAAAGGACCTTGAGTTAGTGTCCCAATGCTCCGCTGCTGCCACGAGTACAAGCCAGATACTCTTTAACTCGGAAAGAGGCACAATGTGGCCGGCAGTGCTGGCTGGCCAGTTCATAAAGGGTGGGGGGAAAATGTGAGGATGTGAGGGTTTATTTTGTTGAGAGGTGCCACCAGGCCTGTCTCAGGAGAATTGCTGATGGGCTATGTCAGAGCAAGGGGAAAGAACGCAATCCTCAAATCCTCTGGCCACAGGTTCTCAGTGCAGCTACAGAAGAGCGACAAGCAGTTGCAAGTATGGCCCATGGTCCTAGCACAAGTACCAGGGAGTGCACAGCTAACTCACTCAGGGGACTGTTTTGAATCAGAGGGCAGAAGAGTGAACGCTAAAGTTACTCAGCTTCTAAGTGAAAGCTGCTTGTAAGACAGAACTACTTCTCTAACTGGAAGGGCTAACCTTCTATACTGCCCAGAAGGGACAGTGCTGGGAGAAAAAGAGGAAGAAAGGCTTAGAGCAAAACCTGGGCTATATCCAAGTGTGGACGATAAGCTAAGATACCATAGAATCTACCGTATATTTCAGACAATCTTCAGAACTCTTAGCTTACTTTCGGGGTGTGGTTTGTTACTGGAGGTTACTGCATATGAGGCAGAGAAACTTTAGTACTTTTCAATAAGAAATGTTGAAACATTATAATATTTGCATCTATGTAGGGAGGGAAGAAAGAAGGGAAGGAATGGGGGGGGGGGAGAGAGAGAGAGGAGTCAGAGAGCAATTTGCTGGGGATCATTACTCTCCTCCACCATATGGGTTCCAGAGATGAAACTCAGGTCATCGGGCTGGGTAGTGAGTGCCTTTAACCTACTGAGCCATCTCCCCATCCCTGTGAAAATGACTAAACAGGCATCTCTAGTAGTCTCACTTTCCATTTACTTTATTTCTATTCTAATTAATAAAAGTTAAAGTGGTACCTTGTTAAGAGCCAATACTTTCTTCTATTTTGTTGATTAAAACAGCAGTGTCAGATTGATTTTTGCCTAGCATATCTCAGAAACAATTCTTCAAGGGAAGGGCTTTGAGTTAAGATTCTTCCATATATGAATTATTTTTGACTGAATTCTTGTTGAAGACAGTTTTTATTTACAAGTGTCTTTAGGTTTTAGAAAGTAAAGCACTCTAGCACTGTCCAGATTTTTCTCAATACAAAACAGCAACACAGAGAGCACACAGCTCAAAGGATAGTACAGACAATAAGAGGTCAGGGAAGAGGCGTGCTTATGTAGTCCCTCTGGAGTCTGAGGCTAATGTGTTTCACCTTCAACACCGTGTGGAAGTGGTGCTGATTTGGTGGCACTCAGAGGAAGGATCGCAGGCTGCCATGAAGAGACTTGATACCCTATGAGCATATACAGGGGAGGAGGTCCCCCTCAGACACAGTCATAGGGGAGGGGAATAAGGGGAAAATGGGAGGGAGGGAGGGATGGGAGGATGCAAGGGATGGGATAACCATTGAGATGTAACAAGAATAAATTAATTTTTTAAAAAAGGATAAAAAAAAGACAAAGAAGAGGAGACTAGAATACAACATCAACATCACAAACTCAGTGTTCTTTCTAAGATTATATATATATATATATATATATATATATATATATATATATATATATATATATATATATATATATATATATTGCTGTGGGTATGCACATGCACAGGAGTGAGGTATGCACAGAGGCCAGAAGAGGGTGTCAGACTCTCTGAAGCTGTAGTTGGAGACAGTTGTGAGTGGCCTGATATGGGGACTGAGAACTGAACTCAGGTCCTCTAGACAAGCAGCAGGGCCCTTTTAACTACTAAATCATCTCTCCTTATAGCACTCAGTAGACATCCAAGTACAAAAGCAAGGCTTTTATTTAAATGCACACACGTATTAAGGGAAGACAGAAGAACGCTACATGTGAATGACTGACCTTTGGGAGGTTAAGACTGGTTTTTCTTACTTTGTTTTGAAATCTACATCTGAGAAACTTTGTATAAGAAAGAATGCTTAATTTTTCACCATAGCCAGAATTCGTGTGAAAGTCAGTCCCCACTCCCCACTCAACTGTGGAGAATGTCCTGTCCATTGGCTAGATCTGGGTAGGGGTTCGAAGTTTACTGCCCATATTGTCCTTGGCTGGTGCCATAGTTTGAGCAGGACCTCTGGGCCCAGATCTGCTTGTAGGTTTCTAGGACCCTCTGGATCCTTCTATTTCCCCATTCTCCCATGCTTCTCTCACCTAGAGTCCCAATAGGAAGTCTCTGGTGCCCCATATTTGACCATGTCTCCTGGATGCGGAGGCCCAGTGGCACTCAGAGGAAGGATAGCAGGCTACCAAGAAGAGACTTTACAACCCTATGAGCATATACAGGGGGAGGAGATCCCCCTCAGTCACAGTCATAGGGGCGGGGAGTAAGGGAGAAATGGGAGAGAGGAATGGGAGGATACAAAGGATAGGATAACAATTTAGATATAATATGAATAAATTAATAAAATATGTTAAAAACTTTTTTTTCACCATAGACAAAGACTTAAGAGAAAGTTTCCTTGCAGATACACACTCCCAAGCATTACAGATTTGTGGTGCTGAAGAGACAGTTGTTATTTTTAGGTCTGAATAAATCTATTGTCAGTGGGGAAAATTGTTTATTGTTGGGCTTGGATCTTAACTTTTAGAGCCTTTCCTACAAGTCTAGCTTTAAGAATCTGACAGATGTGGGTTCGAATCCTGCTTTGCTACCTTTTACCTAGATGAACAATATGGCTTTCCTGGACTCAACTTACCTGTCTATAAAACCAACCATTTATGTGTGACTACATGGGCTCAATAAACGTTTGCTGGCTGTGGGTGTGTCCTGGGCTAGCCATGGGCCAGATGAGAGATGATGAAGACGAACAAGAGAAAACCTCCTTACTCCTGCAAAGCACTTAGTCTAGTAGATGAGAAATGGGCAAGGAGTCCTTCTAAAGCCACAACATAATTTCTACATTTGGAGACATAGAGAGCGTGGTGACATATAGAGACATAGAGAGAGTGGTGACAATCAGAGACATATAGACATGTAGGTCGATCTCCCTTTTCTTCTACTCTGTGGGCAACATCATCCCTTCTGCTACCTGCAGCCAGCGCCAGTGCTGCTCAATAGGCTGAAAAGGGAATGAATTAACCACTGCTGGGAGGCTATCTGTGCTAGCAAACTGGCCTCTGAACTCATAATAGTTAAAGAGCATATACACAAATATCTCCTGCTGACAGAAGCAAACAACTAGGATGTCCAGAAAGAGGAAAACTGGTTGAATACCTGAGACATAACATATCACACATTATTTACAAAAGTGAATGCTATGCTAACTGATGTGGATGGACTACGTAGAGAAATAAACCCCCAGTGTTCTTCCTACAAAGAACACTACCAGCTACAAAGGCATTCCCGCCAACCTCTCAGCCATTAGATGTCTTTCTAGTTGAAGTTTCCTCTCTCCAAAGGAATGCAATTGTTTTTCAATCCAAGGCCTACCTTGCATTCCCTGTCATTATTCATTCCAATGGTTTGAGCCACAGACTCTCGGGGGATTTAAATGGATTCTGGCCTCTAATGTTAATAGCTCCCTGAAAGGAAGCCTAGTTCACTTTTAGGAAATGAATGGGCCTTCCCACCAGGATAAGCAAGTTACAGGACATTAAGCTATGGGAAAAGGCAACCAGTCTTCCTAACAGATTTTTTTTGGGGGCTTAAAGCAGCAAAAGCATGCAAATCGAGCTGAATCATTGAAAATCCCCTGAAACCAGTAGTCAAGGCCTGTAGTAAAGTGTTGCTATCTGAAATTTAAATTAAATTAAAGATATATAGTGACTGGGTTCATGTCTCCATGTTTCTATCCACAGCCTTTTTTGGCAGACACTATAACCCTCTTTGCAGACACAATGCAGGGCATACAGGCTGAACAGACAGAGCAGAGGTAAGCACTCTCTCCCATCTAAAGACGGTGCTGTGGAAGCTCGTCTGTAAGTGACTTTACACACATTCCTGGCCCACAGCCTACATCCGGAAGAGAGCGTGCTTCTGCATAGTGGTTAAGGGCACAGCACCCCAGCTTCCAACCTCTGTCTTTTCTAGATAGGTGCGTTAGGGTGTGCATTTAATGCTCCAATTTCCCACCTGAGAGCTCCAGTTTCTAATCAGAGTTTCCTCAGAAAGGTGTACTGAGGCACAGAGAAACCTCTAAAATGCTACCTCCTGGGAGGCTTATCTGGGACAGTGGTCTGAGCTACATCTACAAAGAGGAAAGGGAGACATGAGAAAAAGAGAGAGAGGAGGGAACAGAGACCTAGCAGTACAGAGTGGTCAGGAGCGTCTCAGATGCTACATGAGGTCACAGTAGAAGGAATATCCTGTCACAGGGGTTAGCAATGAGGGAGCCATTAGGAACACACCGATGCTATTTGAGAGGAAGACAGTTTTAGTCACTGTTCTGTTGTTGGGAAGAGATACTATGACCAAGGCAACTCTTATGAAAGAAAGCATATAACTGGGGGCTTCCTTACAGTTTTAGAGGCTTAGTCCATTATCTTGGCAAGAAGCACGGCATCAGGGAGCACAACATCAGGGAGCACAGCAGCAGGGAGCACGGCGGCAGGGAGCACGGTGGCAGGCAGGCACAGCGCTGGGAGAGTAACTGAGAGCAACATCTGATTCACAAGCTGAGAGCAGAACACTGAGCCATTTGAAAGCTCAAAGCCCACACCCAGTGACCTACCTCCTACAAAGCCACACTCATTTCAACAAGGCCCAGCCTCCTAATCCTTCTCAAACAGTACCACACCCTGCTGACTAGGCACTTAAATTTAGGAGCCTATGGGGGTCATTCTTACTGAAACAACCACCGAGAACAAACAGGTGGTTTCCAAAAGTAAGCAAGCAGAATTTTTAGCATTCTTCAACATCTAGGAACCAGGAGACAACTTTATGGAAGTTAAAAGGTAGCTGGGTTCATGCCTATAACCCCAGCGAATTTAAAGCAAACCTAAGGTCAAATTAAGCTTTTATTAACAGTTTTCTAGACACCAAAGTAGTGCAGAAAACCTGGGAAACAAAGAAAAATTAAAAAGAAAAAAAGGCTTTGCCTATTTGACCTTCTGGCTAGACCTACTTTTTTTTTTTTTTTTTTTAAACTGGAGGTGATGAACATAAGTCTTCCTTGCCCTGTGATGAACAGCCTGCATTTGCCAATGTCCTGAATGAGGAAAGCACCTGAGAGTGTTCTTGTGGCCCCAGGGCAGACTAAGTAACCTGTTAAGCTCAAAGAGGGAAACTAGATTCCTTCTGTAGCTATTCCAGAGCTGTCAATAAACAGACAATGACATTTAAAGTGGCTCTCAAATGTCTGACTGAAGGCTCCACCTTTCTTACAATAAATACGATGCAAATGAAAACTCCAGTGAAATCTGGTTTTCTTTTTCTTCCATCAGGCTGGTAAAGATCAAGAATACGATTGCGTGAGGTGATGACGGTAGCATGCAGGACCTCACTGGAGGGAGTGTTACGTTGGTGCCACATCTATCTGCCACTATCTGTTAAACTTGCCCATATCCTTTGAGTCAGCAATTCCATTTCTAGGAAACAATCCCACTGATATACCCAAGTAAAATCACACTTGGACAAGACTATTCATTACAGATTTAGCTGTAATGGCAAAAGAGTGGAAACAACCTAAAATTCCATTTGTGGGCTGTGGGTCACATAAATGGGAGGGAAATGCTAAAGAGGAAAGGGCACTCCTGTATCACCTGTTGGCTGGTCATACTCCACAGAGAAAGATGCCATAGGAATTAATTCCTCACTGTATATGGGACAAATGGAAAATTCTTCACTGTATATTTAACAAATGAAAATAGATAATAGAAAAGAGAATATTTTTCTTATAAATTCATAGAGAATTTCTTGAAGGAACCATGAGAGGTCAGTATTCTTTCTAATGGTTGGGCATGGTACACGTGACTTATTTTTCACTGTACGCCTTTTCTATTTTTTTGATTTTTATTTTTTTGCCATAAGTATGTGTAATTTATGCAAGAACTACAAAGGTAAGATATAACATTCTAAAACAAGATTAAACCTCTGAGCCATGTATTAGCATTTTATTTGGTTTATCTGGGGTTGACTCCAGAGCCTCAGAGGCTAGAGAACAGTCTCCCGCTCACTCTCCCTGGGCCCTTTGTTTGTTTGTTTTTGAGACGCAGTCTTACTAAGTTTAACAAGCTGGCCTTTGACCTCACTTTGTATACCAAATAGACCGTGAACTTGCAATCTTCCTGCCTCAGCTTCTTACAGAGCTGAAAGCAGCTTTTACTCTCGGGTGGCCATGCCCTTGTGATGTCTGCTTTTATCCTTTTGTTCCCTTCTAAGTATTTCCCCTTTCCCTGACTCCGCGACCACCAAACAACAACAGTTATCACCAACTGACATCTGAGTACATTCTAATAACTGTTTAGTGGATATGACTTTATTCAATTTTCACAACTTCTCTCCGATGGTTAATTCTGTCTGCAAAATCCAAGAAATCCTGGGTATGGGAAACTGAAGTATCTTGGCAAAGCTGCACAACCAATAAAGGGTGGAGCTTGGTAGTAGATCGAGTCTACTTCCATAATCTAGGCTTTTGCTAGAAAATTGTGCTACCGGTGACATGAAATCAGCATATATAGTTTGAATAATATATTAATCTTTTTTTATAGCTTCAAATCAAAGGAACAATATATTTTATATGGCCTTTAACTCCACACAGCATTGTGTGAATGAACCAGCTAGATGCGCTCTGTATTTCATCCAGGCCCCAACAACTGAAAGGTAAGGTGCACTTACTATTCCCATTTTGCAAGTGAAAACAATAAAGCCTAATGTTAAAAAACTCCCTAGTGGATCTCAGCATGTAAATTACAGAACAAAGATTTGAATCCAGGCAGCTTGGCTCCCTGACCTGCGCCATCACTACACTGCCTGGAAACACATTTGTACAGTGCATGACCCTATGGGAGAGAGCACAGGAGAGCCTTCACTATTCCTGGAAATGGATCTGCAGAGGCTTCCTGAAGGACTGAGGCAGGATCTGAGTCTCAAAGTTTAAGGCATAGAGACGTCACAACATCCGCAGGACGTCATTATACCCTGTACTGAAACAGTTCTGGAAAAATCAACATGTTTTTGGGGAGGGAAGAGGAGGAAATTGTAGCACAGAGCCTCGTATGACATGTCTGGGAATTGTGCCGTGTAACAGAACTGAATTTCTCTAAGGGATTCCAAATTTTACTCAATCTCCTGAAGTTTGCCTAAAACACAGTCAGATGTTGACCGGGTTCTTGTCATCAGCAGATACTGTCAAAAGCAGCCGGGTGTTGGATTTAATGACATTGTTTTTTTGTTGCAATGGAACATCCTAAAAATCCGAAACTGAGCTAAGATGAATCAGATATGAGGCCAAGAATAATATTAGAGGTGATGCCCTGCCATTATATTGCAGTTGAGAGCTAGACACAATTCAATTACAAACAATCCTTTGGGGACTCTCGGGGTCCTCCAAGGCTCTGTGCATCCTGTCTCACTCAGGGCTCCAAAGTCAGCCTCTCTCTTTGTTCATCATCCTTCCTAACCAGGACGAAACAGTGACACATCAGAAAACTCCAATCCCCTGAGCTGCCTCCTTGTTGGGTCAAATTCCGTCATGGTGTAGCTAGTCTTGTAAGCTCTGGACTTGACCTCTGCCCATGATGGTAAGATCCATTTCCTGGCTGGAGAAAATTCAAGAATATGTGTATAGCAAGGTCTACCCTGCATATTTTCTAATCCTCCCTTAATTCATCTGGGTACCTTTATTTAAGGGCGCAGGAGAAGCAACATGTGTTTACCACAACAATCTTTACACTTATTTATTTATTGTATGCCCATATGCCATGGCATGTGTGTGGAGATCAGAGGACAATTTGTGGGAATTAGCTCCTTCCTACCATGTGGGTCCTGAGGTTGAACTGGGTTGACACAAGGTCCCTTTACTTGATGAGCCGTGTCAAGCAGAAGCCTTACTCAAACATTCTTTAATATGTTTGTGTGTGTGTGTGTGTGTGTGTGTGTGTGTGTGTGTGTGTCTTGTTCTTATGCCCCAAAGCAATATCCACACAGTAACTCATTTTCATTTTGAATTGATTGTGCTGTCAAAGTACCCTTGCATTTCCTTGCCTGCTGACTATGGGGAGATAGATAACAACTTGCTGAGGAAAGAAGGAAAGTGAAAAGAGGGCTCTGATTTGCAGCTGCCAACTGTTATGTTATAATAATAATAATAATAATAATAATAATAATAATAATAATAATAATAAATTAATAATTATAGAATGACACTTACCAAAAAAAAACCAGGTCCTTTCAGGACTACAGCCAACATATCAAACTATTACTACTTGGTACTTATGGCTGTATTTTAAAAAGTTTTTCCCCTCAAGACAGGGCTTCTCTGTGTAGCCTTGGCTATCCTAGACTCACTTTCTTTATAGATCAGGCTGACCTTGAACTCACAGAGATCCACCTGCCTCTGCCTCCCTGAGTGCTGGGATTATAGGTGTGAGCCACCTTGTCCAGCTAAGGATTTTAAATTTCAGATTTGCTGAAGTACTCAGTGTCTACCTATTTCAGCATCTGAGCCCTGAGGAGCTGTGGATGCCTCTCCTTATCCACCTCAGCTCTTCACCATCACCTGCCTGCTGCATGCTTTGTGACAGGTCCTACCTTTTGGATGTGCAGCTTCTTTTGCACAAACAAAACTATCATAATATGTAACTTAGTCCCCTAGGGAGACACAGACAGATCTTAAATAGAAAAAAGGGAAAGACCTCAATGGAAAACTCCTTTTTTATCAAACTCCTTACCAATTTGGTAATTGATAATTACCCAAGTAATGAATTTCAAGATGAAGAAATGTGCCACAAGAAAAGTAATAAAGTCAGCCTTTCTTTGCCTATGAAAACTATCTATGCATCCTGCCACCACTGCAGAGCAATGAGCCACTAATACCCGCCATGATTCTGACCAACACAACTTAATGTTTAGAGATGTGATTACTCCATGAACAAATAATAAGTTAACCCTTGGGAAACCAGTGATTATTTTCAATGCATCTTATTACTGCTAAAGTATGGATACATTCTCTGTGCCTTATCAACAGTGAGCACCTATAGACTTCCATTGATGCTTCCCTTTAGAAATCGAACTAGTTTATCGATATTCAGAGAGTTACTCTGTGCTGTGTATGCAGAGAAATACAAGAAAGACATTGTAATTCTCGCTTTTCAGAAAGCTGAGGCAAGAGAGTCAATATCGACTAGCTGTACAATTACTAGGGAATGTGCTATTTCACGCACTGACATATCTTCACAAAGGCACTCTCGAACCTCTTTTGAATTAGCTTATTTTCCCTGTGGCCATAAAGATCATGGACATGTAAAGGTGGAAAACATCCTAAACAGCTGAAAGCTTCTTCAGGTGGGAACCACTTGATAGCATCAGACTTCTCACCATCAAGAAGCATTTCTCAACTCTGAGGACATACCCTGCAACAGCCCATGATGACTAGATGCTGAGTTGTCGAGCGTGGCCGGTGGAGAGCTGCAGAATCACAGAGCACGGGCAGACTGCTGGAGCATGGAAAGAATTTGGAGATTATAATCTGTGCGGGGCTTAGGTGGGAAAACACCCTGCCCTGACATTCTTCTCTTAGCTGTCACCTCGATGTCCACATCTGCAGACAGCTGTATTCCTAAAGCACAAGAATCCAAGGATGTGGTAATGTAGGAAAAAGACAAGGACCAGTTTAGGAGAAGCCTACATTCAGCCAAAACTTTGTCAACCTCACTCTGAATCCTGCATCCCAATGCATTCAGTAAGGCTATTCAGACCTCCACAAGCCTAGCCAAAAGAACAGCTATATAATATCAGACACAAACAGCCCTGGGCCTGAATCTCCTTCTAAGCACAACCTGCCCCAGACTACATACCTGGGTCCCTTAGTAGATTCCCTAGGCCAACAGTGAACAAATTAGTCATAGAGAAAAAGTGTATATGACAGGATGTATACTGTTGTAACAGAGATGTGGGAGAATCTGATGCAACCAGCAGCTGTTGCCTAGGTGCCAAAGCCCCAAACAGATCATTTGCCATTTTCAGGCATTGCGATCCCTTGTGAAGCTGACTATAGGAGAATCAAGCCATATCTCCTATCGCTCACTGCCTCTCGTTCACCTGAATTTTTACCTACAGGGAAGTAACTTGGTTTCCTGGTTAAGGGATCTGGATAAATCATCCCACAAGAGCCTAGAAATGCACTAATGTGGAGAAGCCACAAGCCTGGTAGAACAGTGACAGGATTCAGATATCCCAGGCACCCTGGATACTTCAGATTGCAAGGCACAGAAGGGACAGCACAGCTATAACAATAGTAGGTCAGTGGGTCAAGGACTCTCTCTCTCTCTCTCTCTCTCTCTCTCTCTCTCTCTCTCTCTCACACACACACACACACACACACACACACACAGAGAGAGAGAGAGAGAGAGAGAGAGAGAGAGAGAGAGAGACAGAGACAGAGACAGAGACAGAGAGAGAGACAGAGAGACAGAGAGAGAAACAGAGACAGAAAAAATCAACAGTTTCAACATATCACCTATAATTCTTTGGCTTTGGCGTGCTTACCTAGATCTGAATTCTTCTGTAACATTTAAAATCAATCCAGGTGGGTCTGCTTCAAAGCAACGAGATCCAGTGTCTCAGGAGTGGAGAGTGCTTCGCATATCCAAAGTATTTTGTGGAAATGTTTCCACTCTGAAGATTAGAAAGGCCTTCTCCTACCTTCATGAATCCAGCTTGCAAGAATACAGAAGAGGTTTTATTCAGAGGAACTAAGACATTCTCTGGTTAGCAAATAACTACTAAAAAGGGCAAGGAAGGGAGGTGAAATACATCACAGGCAGGCCGAAGAGTCCCCTGGTCTTGACAAAGCGTGTGATACTTTCAAGTGGGTTTTTAGTAAGTTAACTTTGAGGAAAGGTGGAGGGAAAGCTGGCGCTTTGCAGGCTTAGTTTCTGCCCATGACTCTGAGCTCAGAGAACTGAGATCTTTGGAAAAGCGAAAGGTGGCTTAAATGACCTGCCAGAATAAATTAATTGGTTTTAATTAACATCTAAGCCGATGTTTCCTGATTTCAAAGCACAAGCAGCAGCCACTGAAAGCCCACCCCACAGAGAGAAGCTAGCACAGAAACTCAGCCTGACGGATCCCCCTGGCCTGAGGAGAGTTCAGGATCACAAAGTGATTTCTTATCACCTAGGTAGCTTCAGAGAGGCTGGCTTATCAATGTGTTGGGATCAGAGCATTCTCTTTCTAGCAGATTCAGAGATGAGACAGAAGCAGATGCCTCAGGCACCTAGGCAGGGAGAGTCTTCCTTGTTATCCACAGGGCCACTCCTCAAATGCCTGGGATGTTTCAGTTTGCTAGGGATAAGGTATCTCTGTGCATAGCAAAGTAACAAGGGCAAACACGAGATGAAACGGCAGGGCCGATGTTCATTTAGCTAGGCATTAGGAGCTCTAGGTCTAGCCCCATTGCACACTGGGGAATTTATGGTCAGATCAAAAAGTTGTTAGGAGCTACACTGGGATTGGGGCCTCAGCACTGAGGCCGAACTGATTGGCAGCTGACAAGAGCTTCGGGCAGTTAGCCTGGCTGCCCTTCCCAATCAGCCAGGGTCTTCCAACTAGACACAACATACGCCTTCATTAATACTCTCTCTACAAGTAACAGCAATAACTTTTCCCAAGACAAGACATTTTCCAGAGCCTTCTCTTGCAGAAGAAGCTGTTAAATTACCCATTGTTTCACTTTGCAAATATTTTCTGCTTTGGTGACAAGTGAAACTACAGTCTAAAAGTGACTGCAAATGCTCTAGTAGCAATGACTTCTCCTTTTTCTTTGAGATTTTTTTTAATTTTTTTTATTTTTTTAGTTAACTTGCAGACATACCCACCTCCAAACCCAACCAAAAAGCACCTCGCCACAGCTTGAAATTGTGGAGAGCATTTCTCCTTAGAGGCCGTATGGACCAAATGGAAATGCCTTTCTTCCACTTACCGCCAAGGCAGTGATGAACTCTGTCTGGATTCCATCACCACACAGAAAAGTAGATGTGAGTAGTAATTCATTCAGTGGGACACAGACAGACTTATCAGAAGAAGAGAACTTCCTTTCCTCTCCACATACCTATTCCCACCTATCCTTCCTCTCTTGGTTTCAGTGAGGCTGAAGTCCCCACATTTTTAGTTAGTAATGGCAATGTATACTAGCATGTCTTGGTTACTAATGCATATTAAAATATGCATGCACACACACGCACACACACACACACACACACACACACACACACACACACGCATGCACACACCCACACCCGAAAAGACTCTGTAATGGTAGAAATAGAGTTTAGAGCACTAATATTTTGATTTAGGTAGAGTCTATTTCTCCCACAAGCAAATGCCAATGAAAGGCACTGGTCCTAATAACGGTCCAGGCTGATGGCACACAAAGGGATAAGACAGAATCACCTTGCCTTCTGACCTTGCCTACCTGTCTCTTGCTTACTGTTAGAAGCTCAAGTCCTGGGGTTGCCAGGCCTCTTCATGCTTGAGAACCATGCTCAGAAACTTGAAGGATGAAGATGCGCATGCGCCGTGACTTCTCACATAAAAAACCTCTTAGCAGGAGGCACTGGGAAACGCTTAGGACTAAGTCACAGCTAGATAGTTATCTAAACTAACGGACCATATGTTAGCACTGCTTTGTCTGCAATGGGTGTCTGTGTATCATGTATGTTCCGTGCCCAAGAAGCTAGACAGGGCATCGGATTCCTAGGCACTAGAGTTACGGTGGTTCAGAGCCACTATGTACATGTTGAAAACTGAGCCCAAGTCCTCTTGAAATAGCAGGAAATGCTTTGAACTTCTGAGTCACCTCTCTAGCTCCCCATAATGGATTTCCCACAGCACCCACCAGTTCATTTCTTCAGGAAGAAAATGGTTCGGAGACTAACTCATCCCTGGCACAGTAAGCTGGCTGTCTGTGGCATCATCTCAGGCATGGCCCCTGGTGAACTTACAGGAGGGAGAAGTTCAAGTCCTAAAAGGTTAGGAGTTAGTACTTTCTTTCTCTCATTCATTTTCCTAACAGCCCTATAAGTGATGATCTAGCATTATTCTGGATTTACAAAGTAAATAAGTAAACAAGAGCACAGATCTTGGGGTAACTCAGCTAGCAAATGGCAGAGTTGGGCTTCTAACCAAAGCTGTTACTCAAAAGCTTGTAGGGTCTTTGGTGGACACCATGAAAAACTATGTAGACAGCATCCAGACCATTAACCTACAATGTGTTTCTGCATGTAGAAATATGTAATATACATATGTATGTATAAAATATATGTATAAATATAGGAAATGAGAAAAACTCTTCCCCACGAGGCTGACAAGAATTCCACTAAAACTACTGGGGATTAGGCACTGCCTGCAGGACCCTTCTCCATATAGTCTGCTTTGAACACTTTATTATAGATGCATGCCTCTATTTTAAAAGCACCTTTTTATTGAAAAGAGAGATCTGAATATTGTATTAAGTCGAACAATCTAAAATTTATTGAATCATTAAAAAAAAATTAAGTGGGGAAAGGAAACTCTGTACTACGGAGGCCTGGGATATCACATGGCAGAGAGCTGGGGAAGTGGGTTCCTGCAGTTCAGGAGACAGAGCTTGCTCAGGTCTGCTTCAGCTGCCTTTTAAAGGCCGAAGAATACTAAAAGTGAAACCATTCTGCCTCTTTCCCCCATTTTTGTTTTCAAAGTAAAAACCCCTACTCCCTCTAGGACTGGTGCCTCAAACAGTGAAAGAATGGATGACCTCACTTCTTTAAATAGGCAGACCCAACGTTTTATGTACACAAACAGGAGAGTAAGTCCACACATGTTTTAACTGTCCTAGCAATCAATGGTCATTGATTCAATAATCTTAAGGCAATCTTTACAAAGTAAAGAAGCTGATTGTGAGGTTAAAAGTGTGTCTTGTAAATAACTTTGGGTTCTATAGACAGAGCCAACTTTCAGCCTAGAGTCATTCTGAATTCTGTCTAGGCATCTGGAGGCAGCGAGCAGAAGATCAGGGGCTGCTCTGAAGAAGAAATCCAGCAGAGGGAAGAAAGAGTCTGTTGACGCTTGACCCAGGCTAAAAGACTTCTCAGCATGGGAAGGGTCATTCAGAGTGAGCCACCGCGCCTTCGGATTCAAATCCAGCCAGCAGGTAAAAGGGAGCTTCCTGCACGAGCTAGCTAAGATGCTGGGAGGTTCTTCTTTGATAGCTTTATCCTTTTTATACCCTGAACCAAAGAAACTCCAGCAGTGTAGGGTGGCAACAGACCTTCAGGTCTCCTAGGGTGACCTGGAACATGTTTTGGGGGGTGTTCCGGCGGCAGCAGGGTCAGCACTAACAGGTAAGGGCAACTCTGTTACACAGAGACTAACAGTCTTACCAGGAAGATACCCAAGAGACCGTTAGGGAGAAAGCAGAGAACGGTCTAGGATGTGAACAGAAACCAGCAGGGCTTGGTGGCAGACAGAAGATATTTCTGTTCTTTACTTACACCGCTTCTGGCGATTTCTAGAAACAACTGCACAAAATTTGGAGGTGAACAAACCACTGGGTACAGCTGGTCCTGACAAGATCCCGGAAACAGAGCACTATGTGACAGGCATCATTACTGTCTGTGTAATCCCAGGTTGGGTGGGGGAGTCTTTGTATGATCCGAAGAAACTTGGGACAGAACAGCTTAGGTTTTTACAAACAAAAAAACTAGGATACTAAATCCTAGACTTTTAGTAATGTGTGTGTGTGTGTGTGTGTGTGTGTGTGTGTGTGTGTGTGTGTGTTTAAATTATGTCAGCTTTAGCTTCTTTTTCTCCTTATAAAACATTGTGCATTTTAGCTCTCCCCTCTCAAGACATGCTAAAGTGCTGAGTCACTTAACAAAAGAGAAAGAAAGAAAGAAAGAAAGAAAGTTGAGTGATCATACTTCTTAGGGCTAGCCTCAAGGATGACTTAAGCATACTTTTTCCCCCCTAGTAGTGATTCTCTCAAGGCCGAACGAACGACGTCACATTGTGCAATCTTAATAAGGTTTCCAATCAGCCCCACCCACTCTGGCCCCACCCCCACCCTCCAACAAAGATTTTTATCAAATGTGGGATTTTCCCATGAGTCTCAAAAGTAGAGTGTTGACTCCCAATAAATATGAGACTGAGGATGTCCGTAGCTCATTCTGCTCTCGAGCCCACCAGGAAAGAAAGACAGCTCCATTTGCCCTCCAGGAACAGCTATGAAGTTCCTCTCCGCACGTAAGTGAAGGCAGTTCCTCGCCCTCTGGTGGAGCTACTGAGGTTGTGTGAGAGAGGAGTGTGTGGCTGAGAGCGAGCGCGGCGCTGCGGGCTGGACCGCAGCCAGCAGCAAGCATCCAGCTGTGCTCCCTACTCACTCGCTGCTTTCCCTTTCCTTCACGCAGGAGACTTGCATCCACTTGTCTTCTTGGGGCTGATGCTGGTGACGGCCGCTGCCTTTCCTACCTCACAAGTCCGGAGAGGAGACCTCGCAACAGCAGACACCACCCCCAACAGACCAGTATACACCACTTCACAACAAGTTGGAGGGCTGGTGACAAATGTTCTCAAGGAAGTCTTGGAAATGAGAAAAGAGGTAGGTGGGTAGGCTCTGAAAGTGTGGCCGCTCATTCGCTCTCTTTGCTCCTGAAGTGGAATGTCTCTTCCGGGTTCCAGGGTCCTTAGGATTTGAAGCTAAAGATTAGATTAGACTGTCCTCTCTATCTCTACTCTTTGTTGGTCTCACGGGGTTCCTTCCTTGTTTGGAAAAATACAGAATACAGCTGCATTTCTAAAACATTCACAGCGGGCCGATTTTCAGCCCCACATTTAGCCATTGCTGCTTGGCTAGGAATTCTTCCCACCCCCCTAAACCCCCACCCCCAGCCCCCACCCCCTATCCCCTACCCCCACCCCGTACCAAAGACTTAGGTCTTAAACTCTAGGAGGACCGGAAAAGAGCTGCTGGAAATGAATCTTCAGCTGCTTGTAGCAGTTGCATTGCTTTTTTGTTGACTGTAAGCTGTGTGAACAGTACTTCCCAAGGGGAACCCAGCTAAGATGCATACTTTATAGAGCCCCCATCCCCCACCCCAGAAAGTGCTAACATAAAAACTGGATTAGGCTGGGCATGCCTTTAATAGTAGCACTTGAGCGGCAGAGGCAGGAAGAACTCTGTAAATTAGAGGCCAGCCTGGTCTAAATATTGAGTTCCAGAACAGCCAGGACTACGTAGAGTGACCTTTTCTCAAAAACAAACAAACAAATAAAAACCAACCAACATAGATTAAAGTATCTCTCATTTTTAAATGAGAAGTATTTTGACTCTGCCTGACAGAAAGAAAAAAAAATGCAAGCGAGAAGATTAAGAGTCCATATTCTAGGTCTGGATGTGTAGAGCCAACTTTGTAATCTTGAAAAAAAAAATTCCTACTGTTTGGGACTCTTATCTGCAAAATTATGGAATTACAGATGATGGCACAGACGGTTCAGGTGGAATATTCAGTGATTTAAGTTTATTTGCCCCAAATTATCATCAAAATTTCTGTCATGTACTAAGTTCCTACTATGTGTTAGGCAGTTTATATCATCGAATCCTTAAAACAGATGTATAAAGGGAACTCTAAATAATTCCTTATTTGAAGATGGGAATCCGACTTCAGAGAGTAGCAAAGCCTGAAGCCAGAGGAGAGCCTGGGAGTGAACCTAAGGGTTTTTAATAGCGTGCCAAGAAGGTGTAGCTTCCTTTCCTTGGAGTGTCTCAGCGTGTCGGTGAAGAGCATGACTTGGCCCCCTAGTGGCCTTTGTTTCAGGTCTCCGTTACATCCCGGTTCTCCCTTTGCAGTTGTGTAACGGCAGTTCTGATTGCATGAACAACGAGGATGCACTCTCAGAAAACCGTCTGAACCTTCCGGTGATACAGATAAACGACGGATGCTTTGAAACGAAACACGATTGGGTAGGAACTTGTCACATTTGCGTTCAGCAATTCTTCAGCCAGAGTTCTCTCTCTCTCTCTTGCA
Source organism: Acomys minous (assembly GCF_964271855.1). Lineage (NCBI taxonomy): Eukaryota > Metazoa > Chordata > Mammalia > Rodentia > Muridae > Acomys > Acomys minous. The sequence continues at coordinate 43,830,780 of NC_140487.1, forward strand.
TGCGCTTCTTGCATACCCACAGGTCTCAGCCAGGCGACAAAGATATGGGGAAGGAGATATAAAAATATTATGTAAAGAGCACGAGAAAAGCAACTTAAATCCTTTGATTGAAAAGCAATTTCTCATTGAACAGGGCAAGTCCCAATATGTTGGGATTTTTCACATCTGTCAAGTGTTAGAAATCATAGCAAGTTTAGCTAGTTCATCTCGAGTTCAGGAAACATTTCTCTTCTCTGGCTGCCGTTGGAAGGATCGAAGCCCAGTCTCCCTTCTGAGATCAGTCTCCACATCCTTCTCCTTCTTGCCAGTGATATACCCTGTATGGATTTCTTATTAGTTCTTAAAAGCAGGTATTGGGCCAGCCCAGACAAGAGCAAGGGTATAGGAAAGGTACTGGGGGCAGACGTGGGGAGGCCAGAAAAGGATCCCCACTGTCACAGTCTTGGGCCTGGGGAAAAACATTAAGTGGTGTCTCTGGTTATCTAGGTCATTTCAAGGAGGTCAGCTGATAGAGGGCCAGAGGGAGAAGATGCTGAACAGTGGGAGTCTTATCCTCAAATTGAGTTTATCTCCCAGGAAGAATGAATTCCCCTTCCATTCTACTTATAGGAAATTTGCCTTTTGAAAATCACCTCTGGTCTTCTGGAGTACGAGGTCTATCTGGAGTACGTGAAGAACAACATACAAGATAGCAAGAAAGAGAAAGCCAGAGTCATCCAGACCAGTACTCAAGCCCTAATTAACATCCTCAGACAAGAGGTGAGTGCTCCCTAGTCTCTCAGTGTGGGGAAGGGATGCTCAGGGTAAGTGCCTGGCATAGCGGGGCTGCAGCTCTGCTTCCAGACAGCTGCTCAGGAGGGAGAAACAGTTTCCTGATGGTAAGATCTTGTTTTTGTTTCACTTTGGCCCTTTGGTTTGGGGCTCTCTTTGGCAAAGGACATCAATACCTACTTTAAACTATGTCTTAACTAATTCCTTAAGAGATAAGAAAACTATACCAGATGAAAGGAAACATAGCCAAGCCTACCCAGTCAGCCACTATAAAAGAGCACAGAGCACAAAAGGTCTCTTGTTACTAGAGACCTAAGGGAAAGAAGTGGCCAAAGGCTACAAAGTCAAGAAAAGAAGGGATTATGGGCTCCAGCTGCCACTAGCTATTAAATGGTAGCCATGGAAGGTTGAAAGCTTGGAGTGTAGAAGAGCCACGCCAGATGCAGTAAGAAGGGCCCAGAATGAAGCCCCCAGCTAAGTTTGCTTCTGCCACATGTAGTTTCCTGCCTGAATCTACAACCTTTCTTAGTTTAATGTGTACAGGATTCACCTGGGGTCTTGTTCCAGCACAGTCTGACTTAGAAAGGCTAGGGAGGGAGCTGAGATCCACTTTTGTAAACAGCTGCTCGGTTGTGGCCATGGTGCAGTACTCGAGGCTCACAAGCAGTGAGGCAAGCCCTCCAGTTGGTTATCCCCCAGGCCAGTGGGTCCATGGAAACGCATTTCCAGCATTCTTCATGCTCAGTCCAAGAGACTGTCAACAGAATCTGAATGGAAAGAGAGAGAGAAAGCCCCTGATCGAGAATCCCAAACTACCTTTAACTGATGGGCTCTTTTGTCGTGCAGTGGCAATACTGTATGTTAGCACTGTTTTGGATAACAGATGAATAAGATGGTGGTGCTGACCTCTGGCACTTAGTCTCTCATGGCAGACAGAACAATAAGTAGGGAGGTTAGGATTCTGTTGCTACTGAAAAAAAAACTAATAATAATCACCTTGTGGGGGAAAAAGAATGGAATTGCTATGCGTGGGTCCCTCTCCGTGTGTGCTTGGAGCCAAAGCACCTCCCCTAGTTTGGGTGAGTCAGGGGACATGGTCCCAATTAGTCTCATACATTCCTAAATTTGAACATCTTCCCACAGACCAGAGAATTCGACAACAAAACATTTGTGCAATATTTAACCAGTCTTTCTTCCTTCCTCCTTTAGGTAAAGGAACCAGGCAAAATAATCTCCCCTGGCCCGACTTCCACGGCTCTCCAAATGGAGACACTGAAGCCACAGAACGAATGGCTGAGGACCAAGATCACCCAGCTCATCCTGAAAGCACTTGAAGAGTTCCTGAAGGACACCATGAGGTCTACTCGGAAAAGCTAGTGTGATATGCCAAAGTGTGCCAATCTGTGGATATTCCTCATTATGGTCAGAAAACATATCCTGTCACTGGATATTGCCTTATGTTGTTCTCTACGAAGAACTGACAGTATGAATGTTGGGACACTATTTTAACTATTCTTAATTTATTGATAATTTAAGTATGTAAACTTTAAGTTAACTTATGATTGATATTTATAATTTTTATGAAGTGTCACTTGAAATATTATTTGTAATGGTTTTTAAATGACAATATAAAAATCTATTTGATTTGAATATTTTTATACATAGCCAGAGTATTTCTTGGAATGTATGTTTACCTCAATAAATTGCTAATTTATATGTGTTTTTAAAGAAATCTTGGTGTTGTCTTTTGATTAGATTGTCTTCAGCCAAAGAAAAATCACATTATATTTAAAAATCAGGGACTAAAGGATACATTTCAGCTGGTAAAGTATTTGCCCAGCATGAGCAAGGCTCTATACTTGGATCTGAGCATACACATACACATACACATCACACACACACACACACACACACACACACACACACACACACACACCTGAGCAACTGTATGACATACAAAGGTATGTAAAAGGTGAAAATAGCTGCAGATGGTGAGCAAGAGGAAAAATTATTTCCTGGGCCTTGGAGCTTTAATAACAGGAATAAGATTGGCATGCAGAATCTGCCCAAAATAGCAATTTTTAGCGTATCTAAGAACACCTTGCTAGGAGGCTTGAGTAATAGCAGATGGTAAATATTATGCCTTGATCTGTCTAGTTACAGCCACTTTTATTAGATTCTAATTAATGGTTAAGCCCCCTTTCCTCTATCAGGAAGCTTAGTCTAGCCTAGCCTTTTTCTGCTGATTGCCACACCCTTTCTGCATCCACATAGACTTTCTTTATTTTGATGTAAACCTCATTTATGGCTTCTTGGTTTACAAATCGCAATAAACACATTTCTTGTTTAATACAAGCAATACAAACAAAACAACGAACAAACAAACAGCCCTTAAATCCCCACCTCATGTCTGGTGCCATAATGCGTTGCATCCATTACAACAGTTAATTTCAGCACTTGTGTATTATTTTCTGAACATGAGAGAGTAAGTGATTTAATTAAACCACCCTTTTGAAACATGATCCCTAATTGGAAATTAATGTTCACCTCCCTCCTGGCTTATCCTTAACTTTTCGTTGTCATTGAACGATAAAGAAAAATCTCAAAACATTTTAGTATTTAAAGTTGAAGTCACAGACTCTGAGACCATAGATAAGATATAGCAATATACAAACTTGCAAACAAGAACTAGAAAATTTGCCTCCTTCCTCTGGAATCTTCCTGCATTGCATATACTTCCTATCAGTGTCTGCCATGATATATCACATCTTAAAACTGAAAAAGAGTTTTCTTTCCAGCTAGCATGTGAGTCTTTCGAGAAAGCAGACTCTAGTGTGTTTACCTTTTTCATGATGGACCCATGACCAAGAGCCTGAGCAAGGGAAGCCCCTATATCTGCTGAACAAAGAGAAGCTACTTAGTTAATCACAGTACAATGCAAGTTAGTTCTTGGTGAATATAGAGTATTTGGGGAACATTGTGCTCATGTGCCATTATTTTAAAGAAAAATAGAAAAGAATGTAAATAAAACATTCTGGGGACTTCTAAATAAGGCAATAAATAGTCAAAGGATGAAATTTACCTTCATTTCCTTTCCCACAGACACTGCTCTTCACTTGTCTCTTTCAGTTCTCATCGGGATTGGTGGTAAGTCAGGTGTGGTGGCATACGCCAATAATCTTAGCACTGTAGGGGTACATACAAGAGTATTATGGGTTTTAGAGCAGACTAGGCTGCATGGATAGACCCTGTCTCAACCTTACTCCAACACACACACACACACACACACACACACACACACACACACACAGAGTCATCTAGGCTTCCTGGAGGAAAAGAGACTTTGGCTAAGATATGCATGATATGTGGGATTTAATCAGGACAGACTAGAAAGAGCATTGCTGGCAGATGAAATAGCATATATAAGGAATAACAACAACAACAACAACAACAACAACAATAATAATAATAATAATAATAAGTGAGTATAGTGATTATGATGAGACAGTATATATAACTTAATGTGGCTCTTCCTTTCTATTTCTGTACAAAACTGGAAATTTGGTACAGAATTCCCCTTTATAATCCCAGCAGAACAAAAGTTCTGTCTTCTAAAAATGGTCTTCCCTGCCTTAACTACTTATCAATCTTCTTCCTCCAGAGTAGGTGCTCTGCTGTGGATGGGAAAGTCCACATAGGCCAAGAATGGCAAGGAATCAAATAAGGAAACAACCATTTACTCTGACCTCTAGATTCTTTGTGTCACAGTGGGCTTCCTAAAGTCGGGGTCAAATCTAAGAACAAAGATATACAATGTCTACCCAATACATCCATTTTAAAAACAACCACAAAAATGTTGAGCACCATGTCCAGGAATTTTTGTGATAGGGATAAACAAATAGGCATGAGCCTTGACTCTGTGGCAGGAAAAACAGAAATCCAGCATGGAATATAAAGTGTGAGGAACGTGAGGAGAAACTCTGAGCCCCTATCCTGGTTATACTAACAGCAGGGCGATCCAATTGAGACTGGGAAGGAAGTCATCTAGGCTTCTTCCAGGAAGAGAAACTTTGGCGGAGATGTGAACGATATGTGGGAGTTAACCAGGCCGGGCTAGAAAGAGCATTCTAGCAGATGGAATAGTATTTACAAAGCTTGTTGCTGTTGTTGTTGTTGTTGTTGTTGTTGTTGTTGATAATGATGAAAACAAATAATTTCATAATTTTGGCAAGTGCTATGCAGACTGCTGGGAGAGAAAAGTCATCAGTTGTATTACCAAGAAGTGAACCCTAAATGCTACAGTATGACTTGACAGGCAAGATGTGCCCACTGGTTCACAGTAACATGGTGGTTATAGAGGAACCAACTGGTTCTGGGGTCTGGACAACAGAAGGGAATCCCTGTCTGGTACTGTAAGTGGGGCTTAAAGCCACATGATTCAAGAGGTCATAGTTCTTAGGGAGGAACCAACTACTGGTGTTTTACCAAATGATTATATTAACAAATTGGCTTCTAATATTTCCACTTATACCCCTAGATTAATGCTTTTTTCAACACTGGCCAAAGGAACTTTTGCCATTAATACAGAGATTTAAAACTGGTCAAAGTACTGAGAATAACTGACTGTTGAGTGCTCAGCACTAAATGAAACATGATGTTAATATCCTCATTCCAAGGCTCAGAGAACGTTGTAGAAAAGTGAGATGTAAAAGTATGGGCTTTTCTATGCCTGCCCTAGCTCCTGAATAATGACACAGAAACATATTATTTTTATTAAAAGCTATAGCTGGGCAGACACTCAGCTATTCAAAGTCAACTCTGCTGACCTGGATTACTTCCCAGCCATATGTCATGTTATCTGTCATCTTAGTATTGCTCTGGCATCTCCTTGCTCATCCATGCCCTCATGGAGTCTCTCTCTCTCTCTCTCTCTCTCTCTCTCTCTCTCTCTCTCTCTCTCTCTCTCCTTTGTACCTGGGACCCTCTCACTGGGATTGGAAGTCTCACCTTATGCTTTCCTGTCCAGTTATTGTCTGTTCGCCTCTTTATTAACAATCAGAAATGATGGAGAACAATACAAGACATCAAGCCAAGAGATGCTTCGTAAAAATTACTATGCCAAAATCTGGATTTTAACCAAATCTCTGGGTATTTGAATACACAGTGCACAAAGAATCCTCCATTAGTGGTCAGAAAGAATCTAAGAGTCATAGGATGGGGAAGAGTGCTGGGAAATGCTGGGTATGACATGGCTGCCGCACCCAGGGACTCACAGCGGTTATGGTTATCCACACAAGACCTGTACAAGATCAAGCCAACAAGATCAACCAATATTCTAGCAGGCTGCACTGAGTGGACTCAGTGGGTTCAAAACAAAACAAAACAAAACAAAACAAAACAAAACAAAACAGGAGAGAACATAAAGGTGGGGAGGGGGCATGTCAGGGGTATGCCAGGGAAGGAATTTGTTGGGCATATATATGGTCTACGAATACATATATGGAATTCTCAAAGAATACATATAAGCTCTTTGAAAAATATACAAAGATAAATATTAAAAACTTCATTAAGCCAAGCATTTAAAGAGCAAGAGTGGACTTTGAGAAGGGATGAAAAGGAAAGGTGTTACACAGAGCATCTAGAACATTAGAAGCCACATTTAGAAAACTTGGACCTATCTCACATATGGTGAGAAGTAGTAAAGTGACATATGAAATTTCTGTTTTAGTGTGTTTACTCCAATTGCAACTTGGAGAATGGATAAAAAAAGTTGCTGAAGAGAATGCTGGAGGAACTTTTCAGAGGCTTTTATTGAGTCTATGGAGCAAAGGGTGGTGCTCTGACTCAGGTGATAATAATCAGCATATCTAAGACTGGCCAGCTCAGTTAAGTGGAATTTCAGAAGACACTTGGAGACTTGGAAGGAGAAAGGAAGTCGGGGTTGAATAAAGAAATAGACACATGAAGTTTTGGGACCTGAAAGTGTTCATTCAAACACTTCTCTGAGCATCTGTAACATGTAAGTTTCTTTTCTCAGCCCTGGGAATGCAATGATGACAAGACAAATGTCTCTGCTCACAAAGAGGTTAAGACCAGAGAAGGAAGCTTAAAGAAATGAATGCTAAACTTGTGTTATAGTTATGGATTGAATTGTGTCCCCCTCAAAAATTTTATGTTAAAGTCCCGATTCCTCAGTGAATGTGGTTTATTTGGAAATGTGCTCTTTATATATGTAACCAAAATAGGACGAGATATGACAGTGCTTCTTATAGTATCAAAGGAGATAGAAACGTGCTAAGTAGATATTCACATCAATGCAGAGGTTTAGTACAGTGCCCAAACCTGAAGTCTCGGCTTCTGTTTCAGATATGCCCTCTGGAGCTTTCTGGTTGAAACTGAGGTCTGGTCCACGGAAAGGGAGGAAGAAGGGAAGATTGAGGCAGGAGGATCACTTGAGCCCAGTAGTTGAAGGCCAGCTTGGGAGGAAGGAAGGGGGAGGGAAGAGAGAGAGAGAGAGAGAGAGAGAGAGAGAGAGAGAGAGAGAGAGAGAGAGAGAGAAGAGAGAAGAGAGAAGAGAGAAGAGAGGGAGAGAGAGAGAGAAATAGAGGGAGAGAGAGAGAGGAGGGGGGAGGGGGGAAGGGGCAGAATGAATAGGTTTTCCTCAGGTTAGAGAAGAGGTCAATATTGGAAAGATGCATCTATAAGCCAAGGAACACCAAGGATTGCCCACAACTACAAAGAGCAGGAGGAATACGTAAGTGATGTCTTTCCCTAAAGGCTTCAGAGGGAATAGGGGCCTACATTTTTGGCTTTTTCTTTGTTTGACCTTTTGTGAATAGGTCTTTAATCTACTGCTTGAGAAAAACTCTTTTAAAATATTATTTATTTATTATGTATACAGCATTCTGCCTACAGGCCAGAAGAGATGGTTGTGAGCCACCATGTGGTTGCTGAGAATTGAACTCATGACCTTTAGGAAGAGCAGTCAGTGCTCTTAACCTCTGAGCCATCTCTCCAGCCCCTAAAAAACTCTTCTTTTAAGCCACTTACCTTGTGGTAAATTTTTACACCAGCCCTGGGAAACTAAAGATAATATATTATAGAAGAATAAAATGGCTCATATAAATGGGACAATAAAGAGTATTGTTATTAAATTGAATGATTTTCTAATTTTTAAAATTTTTTGCTTAGTAGCTTTCATTTTAATTTTTTAGTTTGTCTTACATAGATCTTAAATATGCTTTTGATAACTTTATACCTGTTGTTTTTCCCCTTGTGTGTTAATGTAAATGATATTGAGTTTTTAATGTCAATATTTAGTCAAATTGACAATTTTAATGTCAATAAAATATTTTATTCTTTGTTTGTGTGCTTATTTTCATGATTAATTGATTGATGTTTTAAGAATTGGTCTTCCTATATAACCCTGGAGAGCTTGACACTTATTATATAGTCCAGCTACCTCAAACTCACAGTAACCCTCCTACCTTGGCCTTTTGAATGTGAGGATAGCAAGTATATGCCACCAGAACAAGCAGAGGTTGCTTGTTGTTTTGTTGGGAAGAGGGTTGTTATTAATTGTTTGGGATGTTGTATCCACAGGTTTGTATGTCTGCACCTGTGTGTATCTCCATGTATATTTGGAAAGGCTAGAAGCTAATGTTAAGTATCTTTAAAAAACTTGAAATTTCTGAAGAAAGAGATTGAACATAACATCAGAAGATGGAGGGATCTCCCTTGTTCATGGATCGGGAGAATTAACATAGTAAAAATGGCCATCTTACCAAAAGCAATTGCAGATTCAATGCAATCCATATCAAAATACCTACAAAATATTTTAAAGAAATTGAAAGATCAATTCTCAACGTCATATGGAAAAACAAAAAACCCAGAATAGCAGAAACAATCCTATACAATAAAAGATCCTCCAGAGGAATCTCCATACCTGATCTCAAGCTGTACTGTAGATCAACAGTAATTAAAACAGCATGGTACTGGCACAGCAATAGGCTGGTTGATCAATGGAATCGAATCAAAGACCCAGAAATGAATCCACACACCTATGGTCACTTAATTTTTGACAAAGAAGCCAACTCTATTCAATGGAAAAAGAATAGCATCTTCAACAAATTGTGCTGGTCTAACTGGATGTCTACATGTAGAAAAATGCAGTTGGACCCATATTTGTCACTATGCACAAAACTCAAGTCTAAGTGACTTCAACATAAAACCAGAGACACTAAATTGGTTAGAAGAAAAAGTAGGGAAGAATCTGGAACACATTAGCACAGGAAACAACTTCCTGAACAGAACACCAACAGCCCAGGCCTTAAGGTCAGCAATTAATAAATGGGACTTCATGAGGCTGAGAGGCTTCTGTAAGGCAGGAGATACTGTCAACTGAACAAAGCAACAGCCTACAGACTGGAAAAAAATCGTCACTAACTTTACATGTGACAAAGGTCTAATATCCAAAATATATAAAGAATTCAAAAAATTAACCCAATTGAGAAATGAGGCTCAGAATTAAACAGAGAATTCTCAACAGAGGAATATCGAATGGCTGAGAAACACTTTTTAAAAATGCTCAATGTCTTTAGTCATCAGAGAAATGCAAACAAAATTGACTCTGAAATTCCATCTTACACCCATCAGAATGGCTAAAATCAAAAACTCAAGTGATGGTACATGCTGGCAAGCATGTGGAGAGAGAGGAACACTCCTTCATTGCTGGTGGGAATGCAAACTAGTACAACCACTTTGTAAATTTATCTGGTGCTTCCTCAGAAAAATGGGAATAGGGCTTCCTCAAGACCCAGCTATTTCACTTTTTGGAATATACCCAGAAAATGCTCCACCACACAACAAGGAAATATACTCAACCATGTTCATTAGCAGCCTTATTCATAATAGCCAGAACCTAGAAAGAACCTAGATGACCCTCAGTCAACGAATGGATAAAGAAACTGTGGCACATTTACACTATGGAATACTACTCAGCTATTAAAAACAAGGAAATCTAGAAATTTGTGGACAAATGGATCTAATGAGTGAGTTAACCCAGAAGCAGAAAGACTCACATGGTATATACTCACTTACAATTGGGCACTAGCCCAAAAGGCATGTCCCACGAAAGTCTTCACTTACCAGGAGATTGAGATAGATGTGAGGACATCCTACTGAGACTCCAGGTAAGAGAAATATAGGAGATGGAGAAATAGAAGGACCCAGAGGGTCCTAGAAACCTATAAGAAGAACATCATGTTGGGTGGATCAGGGCCCAGGGGCCTCTGCTCAAACTTTTGCACTGAGGACAATACAAGTAGTAAACATCAAACCCCTACTCAGATCTACCCAGTGAACAAGGGTAAACTGTACACACTCTACAAGTACATTATGACAACATTTCCCCCTTTAAGTCCAATAAAAGGCTCCTTTTCTTTAAATAATAAACTAATGTACAATAATAATTATGGAACATTTATGAAAAACTATCAGATAAGATCTACGTTCACAATGGCCTGTCCATATATACTTGACAACTTAGGAGAAAATATTATCTATCCCACCTATGAGAGTCCAACATTTTGTACCTAAATCAATCTCTATCATATCTCATGTCTATCAACCCAAAAACATCTATCTAGACCTAAAAATATCTTCTTAACTCCCAGGCAGCTAAGCTTAGTTGTCAAACTAAACTGTCTAGTCTTCAACCCCATCAGAGACTTGAAAGGGGATAAAATTAACTACCTGAATAAATAGGAAGGCCAGGTTAGCAGCTTCCAAATTGAAAAAATGACAGAGACAGTTTGCTGCTTGTACAGTCACCTCAAAAGTATATAATGTTGGAGCAGTATCTTCAGCCTTCTGGCCCAATATAGCTGACGGACATATTTGTGAAGTGTGAACTATTAAGGACCTGCTTATCCTGTCTTGGCAGAGTTTGGTTTTCAACTCAGCCTGTATCTAAGCTTGCCAATTTCAGACATAATTTTGTCCATGGCAGAAATAAAGGCATTTTTGCCCAGTGGCTGGCTTGTCACAATTGAAGCCATTTCCATAAGGAGGTTTTATCTGATGCTCATCATCTTCTTTCAGGTAGGCTGGGTGCTTCCAGGAATTGACATGTCTCCTTGTCAAAGATTCCTTAAAATAATAATGTTTTTAAATGCCATATTCTGTATGTCCCTGAGGTTTTTGAAGACATTAACTATCTATTTATTTTTATATAATCTATCTATATATATAATACTATCTGTTGGGCCTAGGATGGACATTTCTCTGCTATATTAGATTAGTATTTGACATGGCCATGAATCTGATTGACTAACTAACAATGAACATACATTTAATTGTCCTAAACAGCTTACAATAGCACTTTAAAAGTATTGGAAGTAGTATTCCAAGATGGCAGAGCCCAATATGTACTGTGTTTAGGGAGCAGAGGAGCAGAGGCTTAGAATGGAACAACCCAAGAACACCAGGCCCCCCTCTCCTCATCACAGCCAGACAACCCCCAGTTCAGAAGTCACAAACTTTGAGCACCTTGCACTCTTCCAACCACTGGAGTTAGTGCAGGCCCCCCGGGGAACAGAGGATCAGCACAGCAAAACTGGTGAGTGAATGAGCTTTGATTCAAAATACAGACTTTGGAACTTCTCAGACTAAACACTTGGGGAGGATTGGAAGCAGCTACAAGAGAAAATTGTCATGTCACAAATAAAGGCAAACATATCAGAATTACACCTGACTTCTCAACAGAGACTATGAAAGCCAGAGGGGCCTGGGCAGATGTCATGCAGACACTCAGAGTCCTCAGATGCTAACCCAGACTACTATATCCAGCAAAACTTTCAATCACCATAGATGGAGAAAACAAGATATTCCATGATAAAACCAAATTTAAACAATATCTATGCACCAGCCCAGCTCCACAGACAATATTAGAAGGAAACCCCAACACAATTAGATCACACCCAAGAAAACACAGTATACAGATGAACTTACAACAGCAAAACTAAAACAGGCAGAGCCACACATGCTCACCAGCAACTCCATAATAAAAGGATCTAAATGTCATTGGTCACTAATATCTCTCAGCATCAATGGCCTCAACTCCCCAAGAAAAAGACGCAGGCTAACAGAATGACTTCAGAAACAAGATCCAACATTCTGTTGCATTCAAGAAACACACTTCAGTAATAAACATAGACACCATCTGAGAGCAAAGGACTGGGAAGTGGTTTGCCAAGGAAACTGACCCACTAAGGAAGCTCGAGTGGCCATTCTAATATCTAATAAAATAGACTTTCAATTAAAATTAATCAATAAAGATGGTGAAGGACACTTTGTTCTCATCAAAGGAAAAATCCACTAAAACAGCATCACAATCCTGAATATCTATGCTCCAAATACCAGGGCACCCGAATTTGTAAAAGGAACACTATTAAAGTTTAAATCACACATTGTTCCCAACACAATAATAGTGGGAGACCTCAGTATCCTACTCTGACCAATGTACAAATCTTCAAGGCAGAAACTAAATAGAGAAATAATGAAGCAAACAGAGGCCATAAATCAAATGGACCTAACAGACATCCAAAGAACTTTTCACCCAAACACAAAAGAATATACCTTCTTCTCAGCACCACACGGAATCTTTTCCAAAATTTACCATATAATTGGACACAAAGCAAGCCTCAACAGAAACAAAAAAATTGAAATAATCCCTTGCCTTTTATCAGACCACTATTGTATAAAGCTGAACTTCAAAATTAACAGTAGAATTAACAAAAAGCCTACAAACATATGGAAACTGAACAATGTTCTACTCAATAACAACTGGGTCAGGGATGAAATAAAGAAATTAAAGCCTTGATAGAATTCAATGATAATGAAGGCACAACATATCTAACCCTTTGGGACACAATGAAAGCAGTTCAAAGAGGAAAGTTAATAGCACTAAGTGCCTTTGCAAAGAAATTAGAGACATTGCATACAAGCAACTAAATGGAGCACCTGAAAACCCTAGGAAAGAAAAGAAGCAGACACACCCAAGAGGAGTAGATGGCTGGAAATAATCAAACTCAGGACTGAAATCAATTAATTAGAAACAAAGAAAACAATTCAAAGAATCAATGAAACCAAGAACTGGTTCTTAGAAAAAATTAACAAGATAGACAAACCCTTAGCCAAACTAAATAAAATTCAAAGGGAGAGTATCCAAATCAAAATCAGAAATGAAAAGGGAGACATAACAATGGATATGGAGGAAATCCAAAGAATCCTTAGGTCTTACTTCAAAAACCCATATGCCACAAAATTTGAAAATGTAAATGATATAGACAATTTTCTTGATAAATTTCACTTATCAAAATTGGATCATGATCAGGCAAACAAATTAAATAGTCCTAAGCAAATTAAATTAAATATCCTCTAAGCAAATAGAAGCAGTCATCAAAGTCTGCCAGCCAAAAAAACCAACCAACCAAATAACCCCCCAAAAACCAAGAAAACAAAACAAAACAAAACCAACAAGACAAAAAATAAAAACAAACAAACAAAAAACCCCAGTGCCAGATGGATACAGAGCAGAATTCTACCAGACCTTCAAAGAAGAACTAATACCAATACTTCTCAAATTATTCCACAAAATAGAAATAAAGGGATCACTACCAAACTCATTTTATGAAGACACAATCACCTTAATACCTAAGCCTAACAAATACCCAACAAAGAAAAAGAATTTCAGACCAATTTCCCTTATGTCCACTAATGCAAAAAAACCTCAATAAAATATTCACAATCAAATCCAAGAACACATTAAAAAAATCTCATCCACCATGACCAAGTAGGCTTCATCCCAAACATGCAGGGGTCGTTCAATACATGGAAATCCATCAATGTAATCAACCATATAAACAAACTGAAAGAAAAAAAAACCCCACATGATCATCTCCTTAGGTGCCAAAAAAGCATCTAACAAAAGCCAACACTCTCTCATGTTAAAAATCTTAGAGAGATTGGGGATACAAGGCACATACCTAAACATAGTAGAGCATATAGCCAACATCAAACTAAATGGAGAGAAACTTAAATCAATTCCACTTAAATCAGGGACGTGACAAAGCCATCCACTCTCTCCATATTTCTTCAGTATGGCACCCGAAGTCCTAACTGAGCAATAAGATCACTAAAGGAGATCAAAGTGGTACAAATAGGAAAGGAAGAATTCACAGATGCTATGATAGTATACATCAGTGATCCCAAAAAAATTCTACCAAGGAACTTCTACAGCTGATGAATGCCTTCAGCAAAGTGGCTGGATAAAAAAATCAAATAAAAAATGTCAGTAGCCCTCCTGTATACTAATGACAAAGGAGCTGAGAAATAAATGAGGGGAATTACACCCTTCACAATAGCCACAAATAATATAAAGTATCTTGGTGTAACTATAACCAAGCAAGTGAAAGACTTATATATAAAAAAAAAAAACTTCAAGTCTCTGAAGAAGGAAATTGAAGAAGATATCAGAAGATGGAAAAATCTCCCATGCTCATAGATTATTAGGATTAATATAGTAAAAATGGCCATCTTACCAAAAGCAATCTACAGATTCAATGCAATTCCCATCAAAAATTCCCATCAAAATACCTACACAATGTTTTACAGACCTTGAAAGATGAAGTCTCAACTTCATTTGGAAGAACATAAAATGAAGAGTTCTGAACAATAAAAAATCTTCTGTAGGAATCTCCATCCCTGATCTCAAGTTGTGCTATAGAGTAACAGTAGTAAAAATGGCATGGTACTGGCATAAAAGTAGGCCAGTTGATCAATGAAATTGAATTGAAGACCCAGAAATAAGCCCACACACCTATGGTCATTTGGCAAAGAAGCCAAAATCATACAATAGAAAAAGACAGCATATTCATCAAATGGTGCTGGTCTGATTGGATGTGTATGTGCATAAAAATGCAAATAGATCCATATTTAACACCCTGTGCGAAACTGAAGTTCAGGTGGATTAAAGACCTCAACATCAAACCAGACACATTAAATATGTTAGAAGAAAAAGTGCGAAAGAGCCTTAAACTCACTGGCACAGGAGACAACTAATAGCTCAGGTGCTAAGGTCAACAATGATTAAATGGGACCTCATGAAACTGTAAGGCAAAGAACACAGTCAACAGAACAAAACGACACTCTACAAATTGGGAAAAGATCTTTACCAATCCTACATCTGACAAAGGTCTAATATATAAAATACATAAAGAATTCAAGAAATTAGACACCACCAAACCAAAAAATTCACTTAAAAATGGGTACAGAGTTAAACAGAGAATTCTCAACAGAGGAATGTTGAATGGCTGAGAAAAAACTTAAAGAAATGCTTAATGTTCCTAGTTATCAGGGAAATGCAAACCAAAGACTCTGAGATTCCATCTTACTTTACACCTATCAGAACGGCTAAGATAAAAAATTCAAATGACAGCACATGCTGGTGAGGATGTGGAGAAAGAGGAACACTCCTTCATTGCTGGTGGGAGTGTAAACTTGTACAACTACTTTGGAAATCAATCGGGTGCTTTCTCAGAAAATTGAGACTAGTGCTACCACAAGACTGGGCTATAACACTCCTGGGCATATAGCAGAAAGATGCTCCACCATACAGCAAAGACATTTGCTTAATTATGTTCATAGCAGTTTTATTTGTAATAGCCAGAATCCAGAAACAACCTAGATGTTTCTCAACTGAAGAATGGACAAAGAAACTGTAGTACATGAATGAAAACTACTCAGTGTTTAAAAACAAGGAAAGCTTGAAATTTGTAGGCAAACTACAAACAATTATCCTAAGTGAGGTAATGCCGACCCAGAAAGACATGCATGGTATTATATACTCATTTATTATGTGTATATTAGCCCAACATAGATCTCCTCTAGAGACTCCAGTGGGAGGTCAGGAGTGGGACTCGAAGCTGAACTCTGGGCAGAGCACTGAGAGGTGTAGAGAAGGGGGGTGGGTGGAAGGTCTGGGGAGATCAGGAGCTCCACAGGCCTGAGGATCTGGGCACAGGGGGGCTTGCGCAAACTGATGCACCAGTCAAGGACAATGCATGCAGGGAAACAAGACCTGTTCAGATGTAGCCTAAGGACCGCCAATTCTCCACATGGGGAAGAGCGGTATACTGCTGCTGAATCACTGATGTCTTAATTTTTCTTCTTTTTCATCTTTTTCTTCAACTTTTTTCTTTATTTGCTTCTTCAACTTTTTCTTAAATTTTTTCTCCTTTTCTTCTTCTTTTTCATACTTTTCTTCAACTATTTCTTCTTCTTCCTTTTCTTAAATTTTCTCCTTTTTCTTCATCATTTTTTCTCATTTTCTTCTTCTTATATTCCTTAATTTTCTCTTCTTTTTCATCCCTTTCCTCCACTTTTCTCTTTTTCTTCTTCTTTTTCTTAATTTTTCTTCTTTTATTTCATCATTTTTCAACTTTCTTCTCTTCTTCTTTTTCTCAATTTTTATCTCCTTTATCTTCTTAATTTTTCTCCCTTCTTCTTCACCTTCTTTATTTTTCCCTTTCTTTTTATTTTTTCTCCTTTTTTCTTGTTCTTCTTTTTCATCCCTTTGTTCAATTTTTTCTCTTTTCTTCTTTTTCTTAATTTTTTCTTCTTTCTGCTTCTTTTTATCTGTTTCTTTAACTTTTTTCTTATTTTTCTCTTCTTTTTCTTCTTTTTCATCCCTTCAACCTTTTCTCTTTTTCCTTCTTTTTCTTTTTCTTATTTTTCTCCTTTCTTCTTCTTGTTAATCATTTTCTTCAAAATTTTCTCCTTTTTCTTAAGTTTTTCTTTCTACTTCTTCTTCTTCTTCTTCTTCTTCTTCTGCTTCTTCTTAATTTTTCTCCTTTTTCTTCTTCTTTTTCATTCTTTGCTTCAACTTTTTTCTTTTTTCTTCTTTTTTTTTTCCATAATTTTTGTCCTTTTTCTTCTTCATCAATTTCTTTAACCTTTTTCTCTTTTTCTTAATTTTCCTGTTATTTTTCATCCTTTTCTTGAACATTTTTCTCTCTTTTCTTCTTTGTCTCAACTTTTATCTCTTCTTCTTCCTCTTCTTTTTTCTTCTTTCTTATTTTTTCATCCTTTTCTCCAACTTTTTTCTATTTTTCTTAATTTTTTTCTCCTTCTTTCCCACCCTTTACTTAAACTCTTTCTTCTTCTTTTTCTTAATTTCTCTCTTCTTCTTTTTCATCCCTTTCAAGTTTTTTCTCTTTTGTCTTCTTTTCATTTTTTCTTTCATCTTCTTTTTCATCCTTTTCTTCAAATTTTTTTCTGTTTTTTATTCTTTTCCTTCTTCTTTTTCTTAAATTTTCACCTTTTCTTTTTCATCCTTTTCTTCCACTTTTTTCTTTCTCTTAATTTTTCTCTTCTTTCTTCTTCTTTTTCATCTCTTTCCTTAACTTTTTTCTGTTTCTTCTTTTTCTTAATTCTTCTTCTTCTTCTTCTTCTTCTTCTTCTTCTTCTTCTTCCTCTTTCCCTTTTGGATTGTTTTTCTTCTTCTTTTTCTTCTTTTTCTTTCTTTCTTCATCTTCTTTTTAATCCCTTTCTTCAAGATGAAATATCACAGCCAAATGATGAGGGTTACCAAGACTGTATGCCATGACTGACACAAGATTAACTGAATACACTTCTCTTCCTTGAATATTTTTAATTACTATTGTAACTGTGATATGTGTCCAGTTTTAATGCTAAGTGATAATTTCACCTATGTGCAATGCCTGCCTGACTAAATCAGGCCCAGTGATACAAGCACCATCTCAACGAAAGAATCTGTCTTTCTATTGTCTCTATGCATGTGATAGTCACCATATGGTTAAATGTCTTCTATATTTGAAATTATTTGAGTATATACAAGGACTAAAATAGGCTTAGAGCCATTATTTTAGAGGAAAAACTCAGAGCAATAACATCATCAAAAGAAAGAACAGCTTTATTTTAGTGAAAGAAAATGTCTGGAAAAGATTCATCCCCAGCACCATTTAAGAGGTTCATCTTTCAGTCTCAAGGTCATTGGGATCTCTCATGTGTAGTGTGTTTCAGGATCTTCCCTTGGTCTCCATTACCATTTCCACTTTGAAAATAAATTTTATACATATATATGCATATATATGTGTGTGTATTTACAGTCTTTATTAAAGTTTGACATAAACATAAATAACACAGTACTAGAGCAATTCAGCTATTGTATCTGAATTAGAATTCAGGTGAGTCCTGCTCCAGAAAGACTGTTGATTCTCAGGACAGCATTTGGGGAGAAGCTTTTTTCCCCCCTCAGGTAAAACAATGAATTTTCAGGATCATCAGCTTCCACAGGACGTGAGTGAAGCATGGCCAAGTGACTTTCACAAAAGTGGCTAGAGACCCTGACAATGTCCTAGGATGACAAGTGATTCAATAACCTAAGAACATGTTCCCTTCTAACCTTATGCTGATGACTGCCCATTCTGCTAGGGACCCATAACTGGAAAGACATGTTTTCTTGGCCACCCCCACTACACCCCACACTCACGGGAAAGACTGTCAAAATAATAACGGAATCGGTTCATTACCCACACTTCCCAAAATCAGCGTGCATAGTTCTAGCTACTTGTAGTTTTATTTTCATCCAGTGTTCACAGCCCTTTTCCATGGTACCTCTTACATATACTACCAATATGCCCTCTAACCTCTTTTATAGTTTTCTAAATTTTACAGTATTATGTGTAAATTGTACTCTAGAATCCTGAGGATAAGAGGTCACAATCCAGGACAGCCACGGCTACATGGAGAAACCCTGTTTTTTAAAAAATGTAATTATCACTTCCTCTATCTATTCACAGACTTAAGCATACTCAAGTGTGCTGGTTTGCTTTTCTCAGCTCAGCACAAACCTGGATATAGCTAAGAGGGGACTTTAGTTAGGAAATCACCTCTATCAGATTGGTTTATGGGCAAGTGTTTGGGGGACATTTTGTTGACTAATGATTATTGTGGAAGGATTCATTCCCACTGTGGGCAGTACCCCTCCTATACAGGAGGCTTGGGGTTATAGTCCGTTGTCTCTGCTTCAGTTCCTGCCTCTAGGTTCCTGCATTAAGTTCCAGCCCCGACTTAACTCAATGATGAACTATAAACTGTAAGCTGAATAAATCCTTCTCTCTCCAATGGTCTGGATTTTGTGATCATTATGAAATAGGAAAGATGTGAGCAAATCGAGGAGGACTGAGGACACTTGTGGGTGTGGTGGTGGGGAACAGGGGAGGCTGAGTTCCATTTGTACAGTCAACGCACACTCATCCTTCCCAACGCACACTCATCCTTCCCAACGCACACTCATCCTTCCCAACACACACTCATCCTTCCCAACGCACACTCATCCTTCCCAACACACACTCATCCTTCCCAACCCACACTCATCCTTCCCAACGCAGACTCATCCTTCCCAACCCACACTCATCCTTCCCAACGCAGACTCATCCTTCCCAACGCACACTCATCCTTCCCAACGCACACTCATCCTTCCCAACGCAGACTCATCCTTCCCAACGCACACTCATCCTTCCCAACGCAGACTCATCCTTCCCAACCCACACTCATCCTTCCCAACGCACACTCATCCTTCCCAACGCACACTCATCCTTCCCAACGCACACTCATCCTTCCCAACGCAGACTCATCCTTCCCAACGCACACTCATCCTTCCCAATGCAGACTCATCCTTCCCAACGCAGACTCATCCTTCCCAACGCACACTCATCCTTCCCAACGCAGACTCATCCTTCCCAACGCACACTCATCCTTCCCAACGCACACTCATCCTTCCCAACGCACACTCATCCTTCCCAACGCACACTCATCCTTCCCAACGCACACTCATCCTTCCCAACGCACACTCATCCTTCCCAACACACACTCATCCTTCCCAACGCACACTCATCCTTCCCAACGCAGACTCATCCTTCCCAACCCACACTCATCCTTCCCAACGCACACTCATCCTTCCCAACGCAGACTCATCCTTCCCAACGCACACTCATCCTTCCCAATGCAGACTCATCCTTCCCAACGCAGACTCATCCTTCCCAACGCACACTCATCCTTCCCAACGCAGACTCATCCTTCCCAACGCACACTCATCCTTCCCAACGCACACTCATCCTTCCCAACGCACACTCATCCTTCCCAACGCACACTCATCCTTCCCAACGCACACTCATCCTTCCCAACGCACACTCATCCTTCCCAACGCACACTCATCCTTCCCAACGCAGACTCATCCTTCCCAACCCACACTCATCCTTCCCAACCCACACTCATCCTTCCCAACGCACACTCATCCTTCCCAACGCACACTCATCCTTCCCAACGCACACTCATCCTTCCCAACGCACACTCATCCTTCCCAACGCACACTCATCCTTCCCAACGCACACTCATCCTTCCCAACGCAGACTCATCCTTCCCAACCCACACTCATCCTTCCCAACCCACACTCATCCTTCCCAACGCACACTCATCCTTCCCAACGCACACTCATCCTTCCCAACGCACACTCATCCTTCCCAACGCACACTCATCCTTCCCAACGCAGACTCATCCTTCCCAACCCACACTCATCCTTCCCAACGCACACTCATCCTTCCCAACGCACACTCATCCTTCCCAACGCACACTCATCCTTCCCAACGCACACTCATCCTTCCCAACGCACACTCATCCTTCCCAACGCACACTCATCCTTCCCAACGCACACTCATCCTTCCCAACGCACACTCATCCTTCCCAACGCACACTCATCCTTCCCAACGCAGACTCATCCTTCCCAACGCACACTCATCCTTCCCAATGCAGACTCATCCTTCCCAACGCACACTCATCCTTCCCAACGCACACTCATCCTTCCCAACGCAGACTCATCCTTCCCAACGCACACTCATCCTTCCCAACGCACACTCATCCTTCCCAATGCAGACTCATCCTTCCCAACGCACACTCATCCTTCCCAACGCACACTCATCCTTCCCAACGCACACTCATCCTTCCCAACGCACACTCATCCTTCCCAACGCAGACTCATCCTTCCCAACCCACACTCATCCTTCCCAACCCACACTCATCCTTCCCAACGCACACTCATCCTTCCCAACGCACACTCATCCTTCCCAACGCACACTCATCCTTCCCAACGCACACTCATCCTTCCCAACCCACACTCATCCTTCCCAACCCACACTCATCCTTCCCAACGCACACTCATCCTTCCCAACGCACACTCATCCTTCCCAACGCACACTCATCCTTCCCAACGCAGACTCATCCTTCCCAACCCACACTCATCCTTCCCAACGGAGACTCATCCTTCCCAACCCACACTCATCCTTCCCAACGCACACTCATCCTTCCCAACCCACACTCATCCTTCCCAACGCACACTCATCCTTCCCAATGCAGACTCATCCTTCCCAACGCACACTCATCCTTCCCAACCCACACTCATCCTTCCCAACGCAGACTCATCCTTCCCAACGCACACTCATCCTTCCCAACGCACACTCATCCTTCCCAACGCACACTCATCCTTCCCAACGCACACTCATCCTTCCCAACGCAGACTCATCATACTCTCCCAGAGCTGATCTTCCCTTTTGTCCACTGACACCCTTCTGACTCATTTCTCCTAGTTTTTCTGTGTTATATACATGAAGGGGCCCGGGTTAAGTTTGGAACTCCAAATAACCCTCATTTTCTGGCACCACTTGCGTTTTAAAAATATGTCCCTGATCACGAAGTTTATGACAGTTTTGATCACACCTCTCAGAAACATTTTTTTTTACTATTTTATAATCTAAAAAATGACCCTAGAAGGTGAAACAGAATGGCTGACACAAATAATAAACAAGTAATCGAAAGACACCAATAGAATAGTAGGACGATTCACTTTACAATGCACCCTGTTCTTGATGTTCATCTTCCAGAGAGAGATGGGGAGAAGTGTGCAAGCTACACTAGATATTAATGTACCCTATAGATATTCAGTAATGTGGCAGTGTCATCCATTTTAGAAATCTCAGTCGATGCTGTCTTGCTGATTCTAGGCACTTTGTCATGCAGAACATCATGGCACTGTAAACACGTGGCAGAGGCAATTAAACTTAGGATACAGAAGAGGCAAAGAGCATAAGACTTAGTCTCTGGCTCCTGTAGAGTTCCTCAATAAAGATCCTCTTCCAAATTTGAAGTCAAAGGAGAGGATCTTCACTATTCATCAGCACCTGCTCTAAACCATATGAGATGAGGACTGAGCCTCTCCTGTGATGTGCTTCGTGCAGTTTGAAGCATCAGCATCTAGCTCCCTGAGACTTCCATGATCCGTCCAAGGACCTCGTGGTTAGCATGCACACGTACCTAACCATTTGTGCAGGAAGATTCATACTGAATTCTGGCATAGGACTAAGAGGGAAGGGTTAGTATACAAATATCTGGCCACTATCTAGAAAAACTACGTCTTGACATGCAAGCAGTCTAACATAGACAAACAAGGAAGAGCCACTGGAGCAAGACAATCTAACTTCTACTTCCCCGAGTAGTATATGGCATGATATATATCACTGTGTGAGGGCTACGGTGATGCGGTAGACAAATATAAGTTTAATTGTCTTCAGACTCTAGGCTGCTGATGGTTAGACTGAAACTTGTCCAGGATATTAGCCACTGAATGATGATGGGACACCAGACTGTGAACTAGCTGCATAGTAGTTCAAGAGCGTAAGCACTTGTCCTGATTTGTGCCGGGACCAGTTAAGGTCTTTGCTAATGCTCTGACTTGTCAGGCAAGTGATAGAGACTCTGATGCTGACAAGAAGGATGGATATTGACTCACTTGAATGTCGTACCTAGCACTTGACAGTAGAAAAAATAAAAAAGAACATGATTAACAATGTTATAATAGGACATTACTAAACAGAAAATAATTACTGCTCTCATGGGCACAGACAGCCCGCCATGGCCAACGCCACTGCTAAAATGAATGAGAGAGATGACAGCAATGGAGGAGCAGGGAAGTGGTGCCTACAATGTGGAAAGAGGTGGAACTGATGATGTGATGGGTGAGAGAGAGAGGGCTGAGATCAATGGTGGAGCATGTTGTTGCCAGGGGGTTTAATAGGATGGTGTGCAGCAGCCTGGAGCGTAAGTAAATGCAGACTTACGCCCCTAAAAATTTTCCTGGCTGTAGGATCACCCCTAGACCTGGAAAATTATGGAGACCAGAGATAAGAAAGTGTTTACTTTCTAGATTGGACTCCTTGGAGGACCACCATGTCCCACGATACAGCTGAGGGCCATGTGTGGGTTAATAGCCCTGATACTGTTAGGGTCCAGGTTGATATCTGAGGATTGTGTTGTCATCTGACAAGATGTGGATGTTCGTGGCCTCTGCTGTGGCCTGAATTCATGTTAATGTCTGTAGGCCATGCTGCACCTGGGAATTATACTGGTATAAGTGGCCTGTACTACCTCGGGAGACGACATTTGTGTCCAGGTCTAGGCTGTTGCCAAGGGCCATGTCTGGGTGCAAGGTCCTGCTAAATCTGGGATCTTAGCTGATGTCCATGACCTGTGTCACCACCAAAGCCCAAGCAGAAGTCCCTGGCTTAGACTGCTGCCTGAAGCCATCTTGATGGTGTGGGCCATGTTGCTGGTGTGGTGGCCATAGGTAACTGAGTAGCCTACACTGCCACCTGAGGCCATGGTGATATCCAGGTCAATGCTGCCATAGAGGGCCATATCTGGGTCTAGGGTTTTACTGAAGCCAGGTCTGTGTTGATGCCCCTTCCCCATGGTATCACCAAAGACCACTGTGATGGTTTAAATAGGAATAGCACCAAAACACTCATATGTTGAATTCTTGGCCACAGGGAGTGGGACCAAAACACTCATATGTTGAATTCTTGGCCACAGGGAGTGGCACTATTAGGAGTTGTGTCATTGTTGAAGGAAGTGTGTCACCATGGAGCTATGCTTTGAGGCTACATGTCCTCTAGCTATGCCCAATGTGGCACACAGTCTTCTTCTGTTCTTTCAGATCAAGATGTAGAACTCTCAACTCTGTCTCTAGCACCATGTCTGCCTGTATCATGACATGTTTCCTGCCATGATGATAATTAACCAAACATCTGAAACTTTAAGCCAGCCCCAAATGAAATGTTTTCCCTTGTAAGAGTTGCCATAGTCATGGTGCCTCTTCACAGTAATATAAAAATAAAAATAAAATAAATAAAATAAAAAAAAACTAAGACAGACACCTTGATGTCCATTGTCTGCGCTGCAGTCTGAAGTCACCTTGATGCCCATGAAGCATGCTGTCCCAGAGGCCGTACTGATCTGTGTGGCCTGTCCTGCCACCTGGGGCCATGGTGATATCTGGACCCAGAGGGCCACGTCTGGGTCCATTGCTTTTCTGCAGTTAGATCTGTGTTAATGGCCATGGCGCATGTCACCACTGAATGCCAATGGATGTCAATGATCTATTCTGCTCCTGAATCCGTGTTGATGTCTGTGATCTGAGCTTCATTGGAGGAACTTATCTGGATCTGTAGGCCTGCTGCAATGGGGAGCCCTGTTTATGATCCATCTTTCCATAAGCTACTTTGGCAGTGATATCAATGACTGTAGACATTTGAGAAAAGGGGACGCAGAAGATTTCTGTGACAACTCCTACCTCTTCCTAACCCCTCCACCAAATAATAACAGTCTAAACAGAAAACTGTCAAGGAGAACTGTTCAAAATGGTCATAGGTTGCAGAACTGTCATTCTCCACAATAGTTGGCTTGTAGCGAGGGTGCAGGATGGGATGAACTGAGAGTTTGACCACACTCCAGTTGGATTAGAGATAACAAAAATTAGATTTTTTTGATGGGGGAGGGCAGGAAAGTAGACAAGGAAGGACCAGGAAGCAAATGTGATAGAGATGTGTGTGCTACATATATATACATACATATATATATATGTGTGTGTGTGTGTGTGTGTGTGTGTGTGTGTATGTATATTATGTTGAGAAAAAAGTTTTTAACCTAGTCTACAATATGTGCCCTCTGTATTCATGTAACAGCAAGTTGTCTTTGTTATAAAACTGATTTTTCTTTGTGCTTTTATAATAAAGGCATTGTATTTTTGCTACATATTATTTTGTATAGCAGTGTCAATAAAATGTCATCATGAAAAAATTTAAAAAGAAGGTAATTGTTGGCTACCCTGGGCTGAATAAATTCTCTATGCTCTGCAACTTACTAGAGAGCCAGAGCAGCCAAATTGCCAGGACCTGTACAGCAGCCTTCATGGCCATACTGTATTAGGACCTGTGACTGAGTCCTATTGGAACTTGAACAACCAGCTAAGAATCTGTCAGTTAAGAGGGATATGCTCTGTGCACATGCAAATCAGCAAAGTTTGTCAGGCATAGGCACAGCTGCAGGTTTTTCTCAGCTCAGGAACACAGAAACTCTCAGTCTCTAGGAACCATCAATCAGACCTGAGAGACGTAGACTTGATGCTGAGAAAGCGTTTGTTCCTGGGGACCACAGGATGTAATTAGTCTGCTATCCTTTGAGTAGAGTGTCTTTTTGCTTACTTCATGGATAAAGCTATTCTTGGAATACGGGGTGGACAGTTGGAGATTTAATTTTTTATAACTGCAAGAAATTTAAGTTGAGTCCAAAGTGTATTCCTTCGGAGCTCTTATGTGATAAATCATTAGAACAAGCAGTAGACAGAGACATAACTTTTCCAGAGAATTAGATACATAGATGGGAACAAAGGGATGTCAGTAAATATGCATACATTTATAGATGTATCTTAAAATAAGGAAGTGTAAAAATACCCCTTTGATAAATATAGTGTGATACTCTATAGGAAGGTCCCAGTTAGTGAGTGTCATAAATAAACTGTCACCCTCACATAAGCAAAGCTTGTCCTCTATTTCTCAGGCCCCTTTTCACTCAGTGACCAAAAGCAGTACCTCTGGTGACACAGATTCTTGATCTTCTGTTAGTATTGTAGAAGGATCCCAGCATCCAGATACCTGCTGAGCAGTGACATGATAAAATTAGAGAAATTTACAGATAGGCTTGCAAAACCTTTACATTTTTTATTAGATTTATTGATTTTATGAGTGCTTTGCGTGCGTGTAAAGATGTATATGTGCCATGTGGCTTCTTGGTGCCCTTAGAGGTCAGAGGAAAGTCTCAAGTCCCCTGGAACTGGAACTGGAGATGGTTGGAGACACCGTGTGGTGCTAGGAATCGAACTCAGGTCCTCTGCAGAGCAGCAAGTGTTCTAAACTGCTGAGCCATCTCTCAAACCTTTTTTCAACAGGATCTCACAATGTATCCTTGGCTGACCTGGGATCTAAATATAGACCAGGCTGGCCTCATAGACAAGGCTAGCCTCAAACTCAAAGAGACCCATCTGCCTTTGCATCATGAATGCTAGTGTTAAAACTGTGTGCTACCCAATAGAGCTGTTCCTGGTTACTGGGCAGGGAAACAGGATGCAAGTGAGCTGAACCCAGGGGTGAGTGAGAGAGAGAGAGAGAGAGAGAGAGAGAGAGAGAGAGAGAGAGAGAGAGAGAGAGAGAGAGATGGCCTAACCACTTGTCTGCCGTGCAATGGTGTGGGTAGCAGGCTGGAGAACTAGCCTCTGGACCATGAGAGCAGCACCTTGCCCAGGCAGCACCGTAGAGTTGGTCCTGGTGTCAGTGTAGGGGGGACAGGTAAGTTGGCCTGAGAGAGTGATCATGAGAGACCTGGCCCAGCCACCTGTCTGCCATGCAGCGGCATGGGCGATGGAGAGATGCCCTTCACCTCCTCACCCCGGCCTACCTATGACACCTGGAAAGCTGGCCTTGAGGTCATGAGAGTGGGAGAGCTGTCCCTAACCCTCACCAGTGTTACAACACTCTGGAGAGCAGGCCCAGCACTTCACCTGGGTAGCACAGTAGAGCTGGCCCTGCTGGTGTGGCATGGGTGAGCCAGCCCTGGAGGCAGGAAAGCTGCCTCTGCCTTTGGCCAGCTGCAGCATTGGGTGAGCTATTAGGGATAATGAAGGAGAGCTCACCCTAGTGGTGTGGGCGTGGGAGAGCTGGCAGGCTGATGGGCTCAGCTACCACCCAGGCTCAAATCCAGGGCTTTGAGTTGTCCCACCCCAACATCTGCCCTATTTAGAAATTGCCAGAGCATGTAAAGGGGCCAGCCCTACTGGTTCAAACCTGCAAAACCTCTATGACACAAGGCAATAAAAGGGCATCTGAGAGGGGTCCCAATGAGAATCCGGTGCTGACAATGTAGCAGAAGCCAGAGGCCTCGAACCAAACCAATGACTCATTAGAGTTAACTGTTGCAAGGAAATAGGTGTGGACAAAAGGTGTACCGCAGGACACACTATCACACACTACAGCTTCTACAAAGACACTTTTTTCCTTGGAGGGGTTGGGGAGGTTGCAAGGGAAGAGAACAAGTATGAAGGGTTGGGGACATGAGTGGTATTGGGGTGCATAATGTAAAATTCAGAGTCAATGAAGTGTTTTTTATTAATGTGTGCTACCACACCTGTTCCCCCAAACCCTTTTTAAGAGGGTTCCACATATCCCAAATTGGTTTCAAGCTCACTGTGTTGCAGAGAAGGACTGTGAACTCCTGACTGCTTGCCTCCTCCTCTCCAGTGCTGGGGATACAAGCCTGTCTCCGTCACACCTAATTTCTGCAATGCTAGGGATGGAATCTGGAGCTTTGTGCATACTAGGCATGCACTCTGAGCTACATTGCCATCCCAAAGTAGTCTTTAATTGGGTTGATGGGACACTAGCTCCTGACCTAAGATAAACTCTACTTTTCCAAATGGAATTAAAAAAAAATAAATTGGGAGAAGCAAGGCTAAAAATACAACATGGATAAATAAATAGAAAAATAATTTCCAGCTGTGTATGGTAGCACATGCATGCAATTATAGCACTGTGAAGTTGATAGTTCAAATACAGCCTCAGGAACAACAACAACAACAACAACAACTGGAAAGAAAGATAAGGCCAAAATGTTGAGCTTAGTAAGCGAAGCAGAAAATGACACAATTCTAAGTACAGTGTTTACTTTGTGCTTATGATCAAGGATTCAGAAGTAAGTAAAATGTGGTTTAAAAATATTTTGTACATTGTAGGTTTAGGAGCTGGAGATATGTCTCAGTGGTAGAGCACTGCTTCTTTTCCAGAGGACTCAAGTTTAGTTCCAAGCAATCGTGTCAGTGGCTCACAACTGCCTTTAACTCCAACCTCAGAGGCACCAACATTGTTTGTTTGTTCATTTGTTTGTGACAGGACTTTTCTGTGTAGCCTTGACTATCATGAAACTCACTATGTAGACCAGGCTGGCCTTAAACTCAGAGGCACCAACATCTTAAACATATTTAATTTTTAAAAACAAAAGCAAAAACAAAACATTCTGTTTAGAGTGATTATGGTAGCAAGGCAAAGTTCCCTGAATAATATTTTAGTTTTAAGTAGAGTTCGAGGGCTGGGAAATCTGACTGAGTTGGTAAAGTGCTTGCATAGCACAGAGCATACACAAAGACCTTGGTCCCACCCACAATACTGTAAAGCCAGCATGGTGGTAGACACCTGCAATCCTCATAGTCAGAAAGTGGGAGCATGAAGATCAGATATTTAAGGTCTTCCTTGCTACAGAGCAAACTTGAGGCTTTCAACACAGGCGCCTGTGCAATAGAAGGAAGGAAGGAAGGAAGGAAGGAAGGAAGGAAGGAAAGAATTAACATCCGAATACAAATCCCTTAATAATTTCATTAGATCTATAAAGTTAAATTACATTTCTTAGGCTTTATTGCCACTTAGTGGTACACTGCTGTTACCATGTAAACCTGTCTTCCTCAGTTTTGTTATTGCTCTGAGCAAACACCATGACCACTTTATTTTGTTTACATTTCCATATCACAGTTCAGCACTGAAGGCAGGTGGAGGAGGACCAAGGATGCAGGAGGGGATGCAGAGGGTATGAAGGAGTGTTGCTTACTGCCTTGTTCAGGATGCTTTCTTTCAGAAGCCAGAACCACCAGCCTAGGCGTGGAAGCTCTCACAGTAGAGTGTGCTTTACCAAATCAATCAATCAACTAATACATCTCCTGAAGACTTGTCTACAGACCATCCAATTGAAGCATTTTCTCACTTGAGCTTCCCCACCTCTCAGAAGGATGGTAACCTTATGTCAAGTCAACATAAAACTAGCCAGGATGGAAATTAAATAAAAAATCTTGGCCACCTTTTGGACTAAGTGTTGCAGTGCCCCATTTTAGTCCTACGTCTGCGACACTGGGTCTTATCCACATACGATTTTTTTTCATTGCCAAGAACAATACAGCAGCCATTTTTGTCACATTGAAAAGAAACAAGACCTAGAGTAAGTTTAACTCAGGGCCATTCTCTGTTCTGTAGACAAGTTATCCACAAACCTGGTCCTCAACTCTTTCTTCTCAAGATGATAGTACTGACACCTGCCTCATAAAGTTGTTCTCATTAAGTTAATTAATACAGGACTAGGGAGAAGGTACAGTGGGTGAAGTGCTCACTTGTCAAGCATGAGCACAGATTGCCAGCACTTGCATAAAAAGCTAGACATAAACAGTATGTGCCTGAAACCCTAGCACTGGGGAGCCAAGACAGGGAGTGGGGCACTCACTGGCAGCCAGTCTAGTTAAATATACAACTCAGTGAATTAAACATCTTCACAATGTTGTACCATTTCCACCATTTCCAGAAAAAAATTTTATTATCCTTTATGTGTTTAAAACATGCAAAATCATAATACATTATTCCATGTTATGGGTTATTTTACATTTTCAGTATACTCTGTCAATTTTTCTCCACTAATATAACTTGCAGCTTCCTTAAATAAAGTGAAGTTTATATTATGTTCTTAAATGATATTTATTTATTTTTACCTGATCTTCGTAGGTATGTCTATGGGTACCTATTATGTACCAGTATTTTATCTCTTCCTTGTCTAACTTTAGAAAAATACAAACTGCTTACTGTGCATTTAGAAGCACTGTATTCAACATATAATACATGCACTATGAAAACTTTAAAAATTCTACCAAGCTCTAAAATAGGACATGAACTAGAGCAAGGGAACAGGCTCCCAAAAGAAAAGTGGACAAGTGGCATCAATCTTCTTACTTATACAAAAAAAAAAAAAAATGTAGGCATAACTACCCTGCCATAAGAGTTAGGGAAGTTATTTAATCCATGAAAGAAATAGTTTACTGATCAAGTTTCAAAATGCCAGCCAAAGGCCAGTTTACAAGAAGGACTTTCTTTACTAGGTCAACTCCCCGCTTGCCTGCCTTTTTAACTCTTGCTCATCAAGTATTACAGTAAAACTGTTAACATGAGCCCATGCAACAGGATCAGAGCAAGCTGTAATATTGAGTTTACTCATGCCTTTTAGTTGCCTTGGCCTTAGCCAGTTAAGTTGCATGTGGCTTTATTCTTAAATTTATTTGGTTTTGGTTTTGGTTTGAAACAGGGCCTCACTGTGGAGCCTAGCTGTCCTGGGCTCCACTATAAAGGCAAGGCTAACCTGACCCCATAGAGATCCAACTGCCTCTGTTTCCCAAGCTTTGGAAGTAAAGGTGACTGCCACCGCCCCTGGCCCCACTACATTTTTGTATTAAATTTTTTGTTGTTCCTCTTTGTTTCTTGAGGTGATGATGCTTGCTGCATAGCCCAAACTGGTCTTGTGTTCAGGATTCCTGTCTTACTCTTTCAAATGATACAGTGAAAGGCATGTGCCTCCAGGTTTGGCTTGAATTAACTTTTAGAGTCTGGCTTAGGTATTAATTTAATATAACTCAATTCTGCTTGCTCTAGGGTTGAGCTGCTATCATAGAGTACACACATATAAAATACAGTCCCATAGACACATGTCAGTGTACTGCAAGCCAAGAGCCTATGATTGTTAGATCACCTCTAAGCTGAACATCTGCAGTCAGGTAGTAAGGTTACATACCAATGCAGCCTGTCATTATGGGGCCTTCCACTCTCTTCTCTGTTCCTGTTTTAGTCTGAATAATTTAGCTGAGTCAGCACTTTCAGAAGGACTGCCACAAATTTTAAAGAATTTTGTTATCTTTGGCTTCATTTTCTCTGTGCCTAGACTGTAGATGACATTTGAAGGTGTTTTGTGGGAAAGTCTTAATGAGGAGCCTTCCCTCCCCCCCCCAGCCCCCCCCCACTATATTCTCTCAGGTTGGAAAGAGGCTCAGAGATCAGTTTGAATTTCAAGTCATCACAGCAGCTCTAAAGAGCAGTGCTGGTTTTTCCCTTCCAGAAGGAGGAGAATAGTTAGGAAGGTTTTAATGTTTGATGCCCTCTCCATTCCTCCACACCTCCCTAGGCCAACAGAAAAATACTTTTTCTTTAAAAATGTAAAACATATCTCTTTTATTTTAGTTGTACATGCAGTAAAAGGCCCTAAAAAGCACCTCTTTCTGGGGCAGCTCCAGTGAATAAACTGCCTTACTGAGATGTCTTATGCCAGGAGACAGGTGAGAATTATAGAATGAAGCTAATCACACCTGAATGAGAAGGCTGGAAGAACACCGTAAGTCCAAATGACAGAAATTCTAGAGGACGAATTGCAGTCACTTCGGTCACACTCCCTCGCCATTGTTAGGGCCCATTTGATATAAAATACTCATATTATGATGGAATTCTATAAAACATCTTTATTTTAATAAAAGAAGCATTTTAAGACATAAACACCTTCTTGACGGGTGATGGTTCTGTTGGTAAAGTACTTGCAACCTGGGTTTGATTCCCAGAACCCTTTTAAAATCCCAGGCCCGGCCAGATGTGGTAGGGCGTACCTTTCATCCCTGTGGAGGCAGATGAAACTCTGCGAGTTCAAGCTGAGCCTAGTCTACATAGTGATTTCCAGGCCTGCCAGAGTTACATAGTGAGACTCTGTCTCAATATACAAACACACACATGTACGTACACACACACACACACACACACACACACACACACATAAAAAAAGAGAGAGAGAGAGAAAAAAAAAAACACCACGCATACCAAACAAAATTCAAGCTTAGTGGACACATTTGTAAACCTAGCTCTGCATAGGTAGAAACAAGTGGATCTCCAGGACTTACCAGTCAGCTAGCTAGCCTACCTACTTGGTATGTTGTAAGTTCCAAGTCAGCAAGACACTTTGTCAGAAAAAAAAAAGAAAGAAAGAAAAAGAAAAAGAAAAGAAAGAAAGATGTTGCTCTCTGGCCTCCACAGACATGCTCACAGATGTTCACATATACCCACACATAAATGTGCATTTATTCACATACATGTAAACAAACTATTTCATTCTCAGTGATATTTGGAGAAAAAGGCAGTACCACAAGCAAGCTTGCACTTCTGCTTTCTTTCCATGATAACTTTAAATGGTTTGTGTTGCTTTCAGATTTGTTTTTGTAGCACCAGTAATCTGGATCACACAGAGAATGCAGCTTTTGGAAGTGGGACATCAGCTGGAGGTCACTCCACAGGAATAAGGTTTGGCTTAGTGGCTCACTGCTTGAAAGAGCAGAAAGTTATTTTTCATATCCCTCTCAGGGAAAGGTTTCATTTTTAAAATACTGTAAAAGCAGCACTGAGCACTAAAGAATAAGTGGACTAATGATGTCAATTTCTCAGTGGAACAACTATTGAGTATAATTTTCCACATCTTATATAATTTCACTAGCAGTCACAGCATGCATTCATAGCTTTGCCTTTATGTTCCCTCTAGGTACAGAAGGGTAGGATGGCCACTGGTAGATTTTGAAGGATTTTGTAGCTGCTCTCTCTGCCTTTGGTCAGTTATAATTTGAGGCATGATGGCTCTTATATAGTGTTTAATACCAATGGTAAGGAAGTTCTGGGAAGAGCATTGTATCAAACAAAGTCGACACAGGTTTTTCTTCTGTATTCTGGACTTTAGAATCTCACTACCAGACTGTAGATAAGAAAAAAAAAAATAAATTCTATCAATGCACTAGTAAATTCTAGGAGTAGGTTGGGGCGTGGAAATATACTTTTGTTTTGTTTTGCTTTATGAGTTGTTTATTTGGGGGGTTGTTTGTTGGTTTTGATACTGATGATTGAACCCACAGTCTCAAACATACTAGGGAAACACCACCACTGAGGTATATATCGCTATGCCATCAGCATCAGCATCAACATCAGCATCAGCATCAGCAGGATCACTAGCATCGCCACCACCACCATCACAGTGCTAAGGAATCATGCCATGGCTTTGTGTATGCTAGGCAAGTACTCTATAACTCAGCTACATCCATAGCCACAAGAAAATATGTTTTGAAATCTAGAGACTTCGTTATTTATTTTTAATTATTAAAAATCAAAACATGGATGACGGTTTAGTCATTTGTGGGAACCATGAGAAATCTGAGACTTGCCTAGAAAACAAAGGCTATGCATTTACTGTAGAGTAAAGAGAGGCTAAAATTTTTTTTTATTAAGTTTGTTTATTTTTAATTTGTTCGCTTTACTTCCAGATTGTAGGCCCCTCCCTCGTCTCCTTCCTGTTCCACCCTCCCTCTTTCTTCCCCCTCACCCCTTTACCTAGTCCTTAGAAAGGGGGAGCCCTCCTCCCCTACCATCTGACCCCAGCCTATCAAATCTCATCAGCACTGCCTGCATCCTCTTCCTCTGTGGGCTAGCGTGGCTACCTCGCCAAGGGAAAGTTAACAATGAGTAGTCAACAAGGCTATGTCAGAGGCGGCTCCCACTCCTCCATATTACAGGGTTCATATGGAGACTGTGCTGGAGAAGCTAAATTTTTCAAAATAAAACTGGAAGAATAATAACAGCTAACATTTTTTTGTTTTGTTTTTCAATATAATGTCTCCCCCCCCTCTCTCTCTCTTAGTCAGTGTTCTATTGCTGTGAATAGACACCACGACCACAGCAAGAAAGCATTCGATTGGAGCTTGCTTACACTTTCAGAGACTTGCCCATTATCACCTTGGCGGGAAGCATGGCGTGCAGGGCAGACATGGCGTTGGAGAAAGAGATCAGAGTTCTATACCCAGACCCCCAGGCAACAGGAAGGAACTCCGGGCTTAGCTGGAGGTTCTGAGTCCTCCAAGCCCAACCCCCTGACACACTTTTCCCAACAAAGCCACACTTCCTAGTCCTGTCATATAGTGCCACTCGCTGGTGACCCAGTCTATGAGCCTCGAGGGGAGGGGGTCATTCTCGTTAAACCACCACAATGTCTTAAAATTCTTTTCTTTTCTTTTTTTTTAAGATTTATTTATTATTTATACAGTATTCTGCCCACACATGTGCCTGCCCACCACAAGAAGATACCAGATCTCATTACAGGTGGTTGTGAGCCACCATGTGATGTCTGGGAATCGAACTAGGGACCTTTGGAAAAACAGATGGTGCTCTTAACCTCTGAGCCATCTCTCCAGCCCCAGAGCGATACATTTTATGGACAAGGAAACATGTGATAGTTACAACTTGAGGTTTATGGTCTGGAATCCAAAGGGCCAGCTGAGGCAGGTTCTCATGTACATGAATGGTAATTAAGAACTGGCAACATATTCTGGATTATTGTATTCATCCAAATAGAGTAGGTTGTCATTGCTGCTGCTGCTGTTGCTGCTGTTGTTGTTCTAAGTGGGGCTATACCTCTCTATGTGCAGGCTCACAGGAATAAACAGAGAGAAGAATAACTTTGCAGTGAAACCCAGAGTCACTATATGAGTTTAATTTAGATGAGCAATTGCAAATTGTTCTTGATGAGGAAGCAAGGGAGGCTATGTGTGGACAATACCTGACATTGACATTATTGGCTTATCTAGGTGTGTGTACCTGCAGTGGGGGCTGCTCTGACATACTAGCAACAGCCTTGCCTAGGTTTGACAGAGCCTTACAGCTCTTCCTGAGGTTTGGGGATTTAATGCTTGAGCATTGCTTTGATCCCGACAAACTGGTAAGAAAGTCTCTCTTGTTGCTTTCTCTGTGTGCTTTATTGCGTCTCTCCCTAGACTGGATGGCCAGAGCTATATGTGGCAATTCTTCATTGTGATGTCAAAGAGAAATGTCGAGGCTGATATTAGGCCCCTGCACCATGCTTCCGGGCTGTCTAACCTGGTTGCTTTGGTTACATTGCTACATGAGTGAATATTCTCCTTCATAGATTCCATTTAGTCACTCTGAGTCTTCACTTGGGGAACCAATGCCCACCCAGATCTTACAATCCCTCCAGTCAGGGACAAGGTTAATGCGGGTTTGTATGTACATTATTTAGCATTTCATTTTTTTATAGTAGAGAAACTGAAAAATTCATAGAGTTTCATAAGAATGAGCACTCGGGAGGCAGAGGCAGGTGAATCGCTCTGAGTTCGAGGCCAGCCTGGTCTACAAAGCAAGTCCAGGACAGCTAAGGCTACACAAAGAAACCCTGTCTTGAAATCAGAGAGAGAGGGAGAGGGAGAGGGAGAGGGAGAGGGAGAGGGAGAGGGAGAGGGAGAGAGAGAGAGAGAGAGAGAGAGAGAGAGAGAGAGAGAGAGAGAGAGAGAGAGAGAGAGAGAGAGAGAGAGAGAATCTAGGCTGGGCTGCGCTGCGGGCGCAGGGCTGGGGATTCTGCATTCTGAGGAGGATGTTTGTGTTTTAGAGCTACACAGAAATGTTCACCCCTGAGAGCAGCCTGATTGGGAGGAAACACTTAGCGCAATATGTATTAGAAATACCCAAGCCTGGATCATCCAAGATGGCATCGATCGTACGCTGTGTCT
Organism: Acomys minous; assembly: GCF_964271855.1. Lineage (NCBI taxonomy): Eukaryota > Metazoa > Chordata > Mammalia > Rodentia > Muridae > Acomys > Acomys minous. Next base: position 43,866,463 of record NC_140487.1, read on the forward strand.
GAACAGAGGAACAGCAGTGACTGCACAGCCACCAAACGACCATACTGAGAGCTCCAAAACACAGCGCTGGTGTTTCCCAGAAATAAAGAAAGTGTCATGTGCATCATCCATGCTCTCCCACCACAGGACCGTAGGATCCTGCTCAGATGAGCTCCCAGAGACCTGGGTGCTGCCGCTGCTGCCGATTTTAGGGTTGTTGCCTGGCGCAGTGCAGGCCAAGGAGATGGCATTATAGGAGGGGGTGCTGTTCAAATCGAGCCCAAGTGGGACTGCACCACCCACACCACAGGCCTCACGGACCTCCTCTCACGGGCCGGGGCCATGCTCAGCGCCGAGAGCTGGATACTAGGGGCAGCATCGAGGTGGGTGCCCATGGCGGATGGAGCCCAGGATGGAACCAGAGACTCGGCAGGTGCAAATCAACAGAGCCACAAGTTCCCCGGGGTAAGAAGCTGAGCTGGGCCAACATCAATGGTTTCTGCGAGCTACTCAACGAAAACTTTGAGAGGCCTCCACTTGCCACCTGCTTGATGGCCCACAAGATCCAGTACCCACAGGAGTAGGAGGCCATCCAGGCCTTGACGGCCAGTAGCAATCTGTCAAATTGAACGGGAGTAGGAGAGCTGGCCCTGAGGACACAAGAACAGGAGATCTGGCCCTTAGGACATTGGAGCAGGTGAGCCAGCCCTGGGGACATGGGAGCCTGAGAGCCGGCCCTGCCTTGAGGATGCATGAGCTAGAGAGCTGGCCCTGCCCTGAGGACACAGAAGTGGGAGAACCAGCCCTGACCTGAGGACACAGGAGGGAGAGAGCAGACCCAGCCCTGATGATATGGGAGCAGGTGAGCTGGCCCTGCCATGATAACAGCTGGCCCTGCCAGGATGACACGGGAGCGCGGGAGCAGGCCCTGCCCTGAGGACAGGGGAGTGGGTTAGCAGGCCCTGCCATGACGACACAGGAGTGGGAGAGTGAGCCCTGCCCTGCGGACAAGGTGAGGAGGAGAGCAGGCCCTGCCCTGAGGACACAGGAGTGGGCCCCCTGAGCCGGCGCTCTGAGTGAACCTCACCCCAAGATCTACCCCATGTATGACCTGCTGGAACACATGAAGGGGCCGGACCTGCAGATTCAAAGATTAAGAATCTCCTTGACACACGGCAACAATGGGATGTCCGACAGCAGTCCCAGTGAGGATCCAGTAAAGATAGTGTAGGCCTCCAACCAGACCCACAACTCGTAGCAATGAAGATTTGAAAATAAACATGTGTGGACAAAAGGCTGTACTGTGTGATACACTACAGCTTCTGTGACAAGATTTTTTGTTTGTCTGTTTGTTTTATTTTGCTGGGGAGAGGAGAGGGATTTTGGTGCATGACGTGTGAATCATAGACACTCAATACAAGTATATATAAAAAAAAGAATGAGAATTTACTTTCCTAATGATATAAATGAATTATAATGGCATTTTTGAGAAATTCAGAAAATCGGTCTTATTTTATTTTATTCCTTATTGTTTGAGGTAGATTTTGATCACTGAATTTTTTTTCAATAGAATAGTCTCACTCAATGTTATAGCTTATGCAAATAAAGGAGAGCAGAGAACACCTTTAGTTTTTCTTAATGTAGTCTCTGAGCAGCATGCCACACAAGCTATCAAAGCAGCAGCACCTCCCTTCCTGCATCCCAGCCTGCAGCTGCCTTAAAGTACTACCACAGGAGCTGTCAAAATGGCTGCACCTCCTCAGCCTGTGACCATCATGAGATACTGCCACAGGAGCTGTCCACAGTGGCAGCAGCACCTTCTCTTCAGCCTCCCTGAGCAACGGCACCTCAGCCAAGACCATTTGCCCTGAAAAGCCCCACCCCTTAAGAAATCCTATATAAAGCCTAAGTCTGTTCAGTTCCCTGCTATCTGCTCGGAAGGCCAGAGGCAGCCGCTCCGGCATTTGTCCCTCCAGTAAATCTCTTTTGTGAAATTTGCTGCCCGTTGTGGCTCTCTCATCGGAAGACGCCAAGAGGCAAAATGAAGAGACGAGAAGTAGAACAGGCCCGAGGCTCCTCAGCTCCTCAACTCCTCACTTGGAAGCGGCAACAACCTCTCTGCTAAGGAGGCTTCCTCTCAGAGCTGAGTGGTTCCTGGGCCCCATGTCCCAGCCTTCTCCCCTCAGAGCTGAGAGGTTCTCGAGCTTCCAAGTCCCGTGATACTGTTCCACTTGAGCAAGAAAGCCAACACTTCGTTCTGCTTTGAAAGAAAACTATGTTGTATTAATGAGCACCTGTAAACTAGTCTAAGATATTTAGTCAAGTAGATCGTTTACTATCACAAACAATCTACCGCTTATGCTAAACTGACTATCATTTGGTATTAAATCATTTTGTGCAGTGGTGCTTGTGAGCCTGAAGACAGGAAAGAGGTGGTGGTGGGTGAACTGTGAGGATGCAATGGCATCAGCTTCAAGCAGCACATGAAGAGAAATCACCCCATCTGTGGACACAGTGCAACCCACCAGGGCTATCATAGCTAGGGCTTCTGTGTGGATGGCTGCTTTGGCGGTGTACTTGGGAATGGAAATCCATACTTCCTGCTATGGGGCAGCTGCATAAAGAAATCCTGAGCCCTGAGGACCAAGACAGAGCCAACAAGTTCTGAAAAGTACCTTGAAATTGTGTTGTGGATACTAGACTCCTTGGATGACACCATCTTATTCTGTTAAGACATAGGAGGTGTATTGTTTTGTTTGGTTTTGTTTTTCATGTAGAAAATTGAATTTGACCTTCTCAGAAGTACTGTGATTGGTGGACTGGGGCAGAGCACACAGAGGTTGAGGAATTCTCTGCCCAGCATGTCTGAGGGCCATTTTTGGTCTCCTGGGAACACAGGCCTAGTGGCATGGCGGCAGACCCTTCACGGCAGTGCTGACTGTGTTAACCATGGGCATCTTGGAAGGCTGAGGTCAGGGCCTTCACCTTTTCACTCTCAGGAAGTGTGGGGTTGAGAGTGCAAATTGACAGTGCCCACCATACTTCTGGCACTGGAACCAAGATGGTTTTTCATGATGGAAAAAAAAACCATATATTGCTCTGTTTAAATGAGCTTCTATGAAAAAAAGATTCTCTTTGCATACGTAATATCTACTTTTGCCAGCTCTTGAGTCTTCAATGTATTTTTAAGACAGTTTGGTTAAAGGGAGTATTGTAGGTAACCAAAAATATCACCTGTTTTCTTAAGCAGTGACTGATCTGTAAACATCTGTGTACATACAGCAGTTTTTTACTGCATTTGTCCTATGTTTATGTCTACTCCTTGATTAATATCTGCTACTATAATTTACCATCTTGATTGTGTGCATTTATGTATATATTAACTCAAACTTTTCCTAAATGCATCTGAGGAAGTTTGATAACAACAGTTGACATGTGAGAGTCAAAGTAAAAGCATCCAAACCCAACTGTCAGCTTTATTACAGAATGGTAATTTGTTCACATTATTTTTCAGAAAATAAATATGTACCATTTTTAAGTTTCTCTGTCCTAATTGTGGAAAACAATTAAAATTTGAAATGAGCCTTACTTGTTTCTTGGAATACCTCCACCTTCAGCTTTAACGTTTGCTGTTGCTTCCCTTAGTCTGTCTCCAGTGCCTCAGATATGCAGTTTACTCATGTGTCCAGGAGATGGCGCCAGAGTTCATTTTTGTGGGCTCTGGGCTTTCTGACTTCTTGAACATTTAATGTACAGTTACAGTAACCAACCATTCTTACCAGAACAATGCCATGTTTATATTCACATACTATATATTTATTTAAATTTCAGAAGTTTGTGACATGCTAATTTCTGATGAAGATGAAAGACTAACAGGTGAAGAATTTGAATTGCCAGCTGGACTGCATGGTTTAAATGACTGACTACCTCATCCTGCCAAAACCAACTCAGTTCCTTGACAGTGACCCACTGTCAGCAGCCATGGCCACAGCTACCAACAGTACAGTAGGGACTCTGGTGAAATCAGTGAGCTGAAAGGATGATTTTATTGTCTATTTTAATATTTTCTTAGGTAAATAGTAAGAATAGTGGCTAACATCACTCACATCAAGTCTCTTTAGCCGTTTGGAGAGAAAAGGGCAGGGAGTGTATGCCAGAAACTAACATGACATTTTTCCTCTTTTGTTTTCTGCCTTATTTTTTGAGGCAGGGTCTCTCCCTGAACCTGGAGCTCACTGACTTGACCGAACTGACCACATTCACTTGTACATGAGTATGTGAGTGCACAGACTGCAATAGGTACAAAAATACTACGCGCGCGCACACACACACACACACACACACACACAATGGTACTATTGATGACTTAGCTCTTTTTAAAATTTTTTATTATATTACTTTTTTACATATACATTTATATTATATACATAAATAAAATAAACTACATACAGCAAGAAGAACCACAAAACAATCAGGAAGTATATAAATGCTACATTCATAGTGTTTTGGCTATTTGTATTTGGCAACCTTGAAGAAAACATCTTTCCTATCTTGGTGAGTCTAAAATTCTGATTGTAAATCAATATCTACCACATCTCATCTCTGTCAACTTAAAACATCTATCTAGAACCTACACACATCTTAACTCCTAAACAACTAAGCTTAAAAAAAATATGAAACGCTCCACGTATTTGCGTGTCATCCTTGCGCAGGGGCCATGCTAATCTTCTCTGTACTGTTCTGATTTTAGTATATGTGCTGCCGAAGCAAGCGCAATGGCTTAGCTCTTTATGTGCATTTTATTATACCTTTCCTGGAGCTGGAGATATGGCTCAATGGTTATGAGCACTTACTGTTCTTACAGGGTACTGTTCCCAGTACCAATATGTCATTTCCCAAAACTCCAGTGTCAGGGAATTTAATGCATCCTTCTGGCATTCTTGGGCACTCCACACACAGTGCACATACATACAATCAGGCAAAATACTCATACACATAAAATAAAAACAACACACACACAAAAAAGTAATTATCTACATCATTTCATATCAGAAGAGACACATAAACAGAATGAAGAAAAAACAAACATGTATTTAGTGGAAATTGTCTGTTAACTCAGAAATCTCTAAGTTTAATATTTTAAGGAATTTTTCTACTATACTAGCTCTGGGGAGCAAACCCACTGTCTTGCTGTATTTCTGTGCTGACTAGAACCTATGTAAAGCGAGGGAGGGGGATTGGTAATCCAGATACTCTTCATCTTTCTTTGTTGAGAGATGGAACAGAATCCTGCTTTCAAGCTGCCATGGCTCTGTTGGAAAGAGTTCCTCTGGGAGCAAACCTTTAGCGAGGCAGACAGCCATCCTTGTTAACCCTCGCGACCTTTGAGGAGCCTGACTGCTGCTGGCCCAGCCCTTCTGCCCAGAGCCGTGCTCATGCAAGTCCTGTCTCTTCTCTTAATCACAGAAGTATTCTTTGATCTCAGGCGATGCAGTTAGCTCACGGAACGGGAGTATGGCTGGTGGTGATGGGAGGATGGGGGAGAATTTTCAAAACCTGAAGGTATATTGTTGAATGGGTCTTGAATAGATTTTGGTACCGTTGACTTTTATTCAGTTAATACTTGGCTCTTTAGGTGTTGAAAATAATACCAACTCAGCAACTGAGTCCACTGCATACCTTCGTTGTTGTCATTGCGGAAATCCAGGAACTAAAGTTGCTCCGCTGGTACTAGATGAAAATTAAACGTGAGTGAGTGAGTGAGTGCTTCTGCAGAGCTGATGGACTATATTAGGATCAGAGGCAGACAAAATTAGAAACTTTAGATGGTAGACTGAGATTACACCTCAAGACGCAGTGGCTGCAAGGAGTCCCCAGCCTTCTGAAGTGCTGACAGTGCTCTGTTTCTTGAGTTAGAGGATGGGTACGTGGGGATTTCCAGACAGAAATGCCACGTTCCAGTGACTCGGTGATACTTTTGGTGTGTCCAATGTTCACTAAAAAGAAAATGTTAAGTTAACAGTTTCCATTTTGAATCATGTTTTGATGTCAGGTCATGGGTGACCAACGGTGGCACAACCTGTTTGATTTGGGTTTTGAATGAAGAGGGACCTGGGATTCAAACCTGTCCCTAAAGAAACTTATTTTTTGTCGTCTAACTGGCGGTGATCAGAGCATAGCCTGGATGCCAGTCTTGAGTCTCTGGCTTATCAGATGCCCATATACTAGTTCAGTTAATGTGCTTAGCTGTAACAGGGAGAGCTGGCCTTCCCGCAAGCCTTGGGACACTCATGTGGTGGCCACATTAAGGCCAGCAAGCCCATTTCTAGTCTAGTCTGTCTGAGCAATCAGTGGGATAGCTGGCAACAGACACTCTGCTAGAAAACTAGCTAGCGGTGCGGCTGAGTGCACACAGGTAAGCCAGCGTGGAGTATTTCTTCTGTATTTCTCGGGGATTCGTTAAAGAACATTCTGAAATGAAATCTTTTTGTTCAAAAAGCATAGATAAAGCATAAACTGTTTGTCCCAATTTCCTCTTCAGAACTTAATTTCTGCTGCAATAGGCATCAATCCCATCACAGTCGATGATCCAAATCAGTGGAAATTTCTACCCAGCCTTCTCCAAGGAAATGCTGAACAAAATAAGCTTGTAACCACGCCCAAATAACGCTATAACTCAAGCCCTGTGGCATTACTGGCATGCAAGACCCACCTCTGATAAATCAGGTAGAAAAGAATTGTAGGTTTCATACTGTTTGAGTCTTTGAAATGATTTAATTCATGGTTTTAAGAGGTGTCGCTTTGTAATACTGTGTTGATAAAAGATATTTCTTGAGTTTTAAACAAAAGAGAATGCCATAAAGATCTGGAATTTGAGACAGGGTCTCACTGTGTGGTCCTGGGTTGCAATCCTCTTGCCTGTGCATCTAGAGAGCTGGCCTTACAGGCTGACAGAGACATGGAAATGAGCATTAGAAAAATGTATCGATCTGTGTGGTTATAGACAATGTCTTGAACCAACATAAATGGCGGCAGGGCTTTTTTTATAGAATTTAAATAGAGCCGACATGGGGAAAGCACTTTGAAAGGACTGCTTACATTACTGTGTGAGCTTTGCCCCAGCCAGGAACAGTTAGCTGAGATTAATGGGCTTTGGATCCATCGGTGTGGCTCTTTGATAAGCTGTCAAGATCCCTCTTTAATTATTCTTTGTGTATTTGGTGCATTGGAGCATGTGGCTTTGAATGTTCTGGCCATGTGCTCTGTCACTGAACCCTAATCATAGATATGTCCTGCTAAGGTGATCTTTAAGCAGCAGACACTGGGTCGTTATCCTTAAGGGCCTATTGCCCTTGATAGGCCAGAAAATTATTTCTGCTGCATTCCCAGTCCATTAAGTCCTTAGAACAGGGACTATTTATTGGTGCATAATAAAATTGTGGAGTGCTTTATTAGATGCATGTTCACTGCTCCGCTAGTACATTCATGATCAGGGGTGTGCTACTATATCCTTGTATGTGACTGTCTACTTCTGTGAAAGCTGAGTCCTGCTGGAGGACACATTCCATTTGTGTGTTTCTGTAATGGTATATCTGTGTACATCCGTACTCTTTTTTTTTTCCTGCTATTTTTATTTTTATTAAGATTTTTAGAAATTAACTCTTCTATAAGATTAGCATCATAAATGTGAAATCATATATCAGTTGTATCTCTAATCCATACCTCTATTAGTGCTGATCTTTTCTTTATAGGTCTAGTCACCCTTTTGCATTCTGAATTAGCATTTGTTAAAGCCAAAGATTCATTCAGTATTTTTCTGAATTCTGAATCTGACATGATTCTATTTATAGCTGAAATCAATCTTTGCAAAAAGTTAGTGAAGTCTTCTTTTGGGCAATGTATAATTTTATTAAATGGCTCTACCTCTTTCCCGATTCTTCAACCATATCCCAAGCATTTAAAGCTGCTAAGCAACATAACACCAAGCTACCTTTGTAAATCAGCATTTTGACCTTCACCCGCAACTGATCCTGGGAGTTAATCCTCTGGCCTCATTTTATTGTTTTATGGCCCTAGCTTCCTCTTTCCACAATGTTTACCATTTTTTTTCCTTTTTTTCTCTCCTTTATTAATTTATTCTTGTTACATCTCAATGGTTATCCCATCCCTTGTATCCTCCCATTCTTCCCTCCCTCCCATTTTCCCCTTATTCCCCTCCCCTATGACTGTTCCTGAGGGGGATTTCCTCCCCCTGTATATGTTCATAGGGTATCAAGTCTTTTCTTGTATACCCGTACTCTTAAATCCATTTAAACTACCTTGAAGAAACATGTGTGATCACTCCTGTAATATGAATCTCTGTGCCCTCCCTCACTTTATTCTCATGTGTGTTTTTGGACTAGTAAACCTGTGTGGACTGATGTTCATGGACATCTGTGTGTTCTGATTTACCAGGAAGTACATGGACGACACCCCATAGTAGAGCATCCTTGAGCATCTGTCTGCTTCTGCACAGGTAGATCTGTGTCCATGTGCAATGCAGTAGTAGTATCTTCGTTTGCTCTTCTTTACTAGTGGATATCTATACGGTGCTGTCCCAGAAGATCTATGGGCATGCAGAATTAATACAACCAGGTTTGCTGCTGTATGTGTACACACAGGTGTGCTGCAGAACCAGGATATCGATGGGGACCGGTCTGCTCCAGTAACTGCTGTTTAAGACAGGCGTGTGCACTGTGATAAAAGTACACCCCTGTGCTCAGTTGTTTCAGTTCGTACACATCGGCTGTGCTGCGGCGGTAGGGCATCTGCCTCAGGACATTAGTGTGTACTCCAGAAGCAGTAGTACATGGATCTTTGCTGCTGTGTTTCCCTCGGCAGATGTGTCTGCACTTATCCAGATACCCTTCACCGTGGGCACAGCTGTCTGCATTTATCCGACTCTGTGCCCCTGTGCACACGTGTCTAAGCCGTTTCTATCGGGAGAGCCAGGCACAGGTGTGTGCAGTTTTTCTGATTAGTTAATTCTTGCACAGTAGCTTTTGGCTACTTTTCATGATTAACTGCACTCCTGGATCAGGGGTCCCTGGTTTGCCTTATTAGCTAACAGCTCAACACAAAGTGTCTTCCCATCCTGAATTAGCTGCAGCTCTGACCACAGCAGATTTGATGTGAGCCCTAATCCTATACTTAGTCCTAACCTAACCTGTAACTAGAAATCCTACTCTTAACCCTAACACTAACCTAAACATAATAAACCTAACCTTGAATGCCTAACCTTAGAACTCCAAACCAAAGTGTTAGGGTTAGAATTCTAACCCTAATACTTTATCTAAGCTTAGCACTAGCCCTAATCCGAGCAATAGCTCTAACCTTACACTAAGCAAATGATTGACCATAACTAAAATGCTAATTTTAATATTAATTGTAACCATAGCAACAATCATAACCACTAACCCCAGCACTAACCATAACCATTGCATAAACCTAGCCTTAACCCTAACACTAAAGAAAGCTCTTCATCTGTTAGAAACATAACTGAAACCATCTTGTGTAACACTGCAGTACCTGCGCTTGCCACCAGGTTGCGCTGATAAGACGTAGCCTCAGAAACAAGCCCCAGGCAATCCACCCAGCTGCTCAAAGAGGAGACTGTCCTAAAACAGGCCTTGATAATGCTGATGAGTCAACCCCAAGTTGGTGTTGTTAGGCTAGTGTTCTAGGCCCAAGCTGTGGGTCCAGATAGCACAAAGCTGACACTAATAAGATGATACAAAACTTGGAACTTTGGAAACAGTCACTAGGATCACACTGCTGTGCTCCCAAGATATAGCTTCTCTAGCTTTCTGTGAGGAAAACGGTGGAGAGAGAACTTGATTGAGACTTTGTGAGTGACTTTGGCCTCCCTGACTACTGAACTTCTGTCACTGTTGCTGGCTTCACACAGACTAACTGGCCAGCACTCTCAAGGACTTCCTGGGCCTCCATCAGTGTAATCTGCTCAGCCTACCATACATAGAGGAAAGATTTCACAGTGATGGTGGGTGGTCCAGCAAACTAATAATTCATCCTCACTGGAAAAGACTCTGCAGTGGAATCTGGCAGCAGCATTTTCTGCTCAATCAACTATTACCCAGCAGGTGAGATGTCTGTTTAGCTTTTATATTCACGTATTATAAGATATGTTTATGTGAATAAATGGAGCATATCTAAAGGCAAATCTTGTGTGGTCATTATAATTGCCAAGCACCTTTCAGCCCATAGAATGTGCTGGTAACATCAAACCCAAACACTAACAGTAAACCTAAAGTTAACCTAAACCTTCCCTAAAAGTGGGTCTAGATTTAAGCCTAACACTCATCCTATGTCTAACCCTATCACTAATGCTAGCCCTAACCTTAAACCAAACACTAGCACTAACCCTAAACCTAACTTGAATACTAACCCAAACCCTAATTCTCACCCTAAATTTAACCCTAGCCTAAACACTAGCCTTAAAGACACGACCGGCCTTAATGAAATTGTAAGCCTGCCTCTAAGCCCAAATTTGAAAACTAGATCTAAATCCTATTTCTAACAATAACTGAAGACCTTATACTAACTTTACACCAAATTCTTGCCTAACCTTATCCCTGGCTCTGCCTCATTAAACCTAACCCTAGCCATAATTCTAACCCAAGGAATAATACTAACCATAACTGTAAACCTAGCCCTAAAGTTAACATTGGGCCTACCTCTAACCATAACCTTAGAAATAACATCAATACTGTACCTAACTCTACCCTAAAATTAACCATATTTCTAAATCTCACATTAATCTCAGAAATATAAACAAAACTTTTATTCTAACACAAAATGTGGCCTAACCATAACGCTATGCCTAACTCTAACATTCATCTTAGAATAAACCTAAAAGGGTCTTTAGAACTAATGGGCTGGAGAGATGGCGCAGAGGTTAAGAGCACTGGCTGCTCTTTCAGAGGTCCTGAGTTCAATCTCCAGCAACCACAAGGTGGCTCACAACCATCTATAATGAGATCTGATGCCATCTTCTGGCCTGTAGGCATACATGCAGGTGGAACACTGTATGCATAATAAATAATAAATCTTAAAAAAAAAAAAAAAGAACTAACACTAACTAGGAAACCAGACATTACCCTAAACAACATCTTACCCTTTCTTGCCATAGCCTAACCTTAACACAGCACTTTCTAACCTAATGTTAACCCTAACCCGAGCCTTAATGCGTATGATTATTCTAATCATATCCTATGGAAAACCCTAACCCTAACCTTCCATCTTGTCCAAACACAAATACTAAGTCTAAGACTAACCAAAATCCAATTGTTAATACTAAATGTACACTTGCCAAAATGTTACACCAAGTTCTAGCAAACCTTAGTCATTGCTATTGTTACCCTAACATTCACCTCAATAGTAAATGGAATAGTCACACGTCTCTGTAAGGTTAGATCACATCCTAATTCTAAGCCTAGCTCTAACATTCAACAAAACATAAATGCTCTAACATTCAACAAAAACATAAATGCAATCCTAACTTTAGCACTAAAGCTATCCTTATCACTAATCTTAATTCTAATGCTAACACTAACCTTAGCCATTAACTAAAACTAGTCCTAACCTCATTTGTAAAATTTAAGCCTAACACTAACCAAAATTTTATATCTAACAAAAAATGCTGGCTTAACCCTAGTCTTTACCCTAAAACTATCTTAAACATTGCCCTAATTCTAGGCCTACCTCTAACCCTATCTATAGTCCTTACACTAACACTAGCCATATCCCTAACCCTAAACCTAACAGTAGCTTTAACAGTAGACTTAACTTGAATTAACATCCCAGTCCTAGCTCCTCCCCTGTGCTAAACTCCAGCTCAAAGAGTAGCCCCGAATCTATACCTAGTCCTAAATATTTTAAGCCTATCTCTCACACTAAACTTGACCTTAGCTTAAATACTAACCCTAAATACACCCTTGATCCTAAATAAAAATGTAACCCCACTTCAAGTCTGTACCCTAAAACAAAGTCCTCAATAACTTCTACCCTAGTTCTAACTGTGCCTCCTGTGCTAACTTTATACTAGCTCTAGCCATAAGCCTAACAAACTTTAACCCTAACCTTACCAATCCTAATCCTAAGCCTCACCCTCCTGCAATAACTTTATACCAGCCCTAAGCCTAACACTAAACAACACTTGTCACAGACATGGAGATAAGTCATAGAGGCTTTGCTTGACAAAGTTCCAAAGATCTATGGTAGATCATCACTACCTTTAAATATTATGTATGGTCCAGGTGTGATTTTGTTTAGAAACATGCTATTTCTCTTAAAACTGTTTTTTTTTCCTCCTTATTTCTCACCCTTACAGGTGAGAATCATACAGGGAAAACTTTTTCCCACAGAGAATGTTGAAAGAGGGCATCTGGCCAAAGGCTTGAGACAATGATAGAGTTTTTTGTTCTGACTGTGAGCACCCAAGCAGACACTGCATGAGAGAAAGTTAAGACCTGGACATAATAGTACCTGGATAGATACTGCTAACTGTAGAAATGTTTCCTTAGAATCTGCTTTGAGATCACTGGAAGGTGGGCTTGGAATGTCATGCTTTACGGATGCTTTACAATAGAGGACCCCTTGGTGGCTAACCTAGGCTTGGATAGCACACCTGTTGGTCTGGGACTGGAGGTAGGTCAATTTTCTCTTTATTAGAGAACATTTAGCTTAAGCTTTGTTGCTTTGACAATCATGTAAACACAATGGCTTTAGCCCAGGGGAGTTTATGATTAAACTTTCCTAAATATTATTTAAGAAATAATGATAAGATTATGCTAACCATTGCTTGGAAATTGAATGACTTTTTTTTTTTTTGCTGTATGTTTTATTGTAGGTCATACAGAACTGTTTGTGTTTCCTTGTTAGTCTGTTCTGTTGCTTTGTTGATTTTTGAATGCCCTGTTGATTATGAAAGATGAGAAAATCATAACATAATCTGTAATGAAAAATGAAACTTCACTTTAATAAAATACCGGGGTTGGCCCATGGAGAGAGTTAGTTGGACAACAAGCAAGGGGACAAGGAAGTAATAGAGGTGAGAGAGTAAGCTAGAGTGAGGTGAGGAGCAGCAAGGGAGATGGATAGATGGGGAATGGTGAAAAAGGCAAGCAAGTGACAGACATGAAAGAGAGAGAGTGAGAGTGAGATGGGGAACAACAGGAAGAGAGACAGATGAGGAACAAGCAAGCAAGGAGATGGAAAGATGGGTAACAGCAAGCCAGCGAGATAGATAGACAGATAGATGGTGATGATAGATAGACAGATAAATAATTAGATAAATAGATAGATGATAGACAGACAGATAGATAGATAGATGGAAAGACAGGAAGCTAGTAAGCGAGCAAGGAGTTAGTTGGACAGACAGACAGCAAGTGAGATAGAGACAGAGACAGAAAAGTTCTCCTGGGCTTTGAGATCTTCAGCTTGCACCACATATGCCTGAGTCTCCGAGTATTTCTTTTTCCTCCATTCCTCAGCTTCTCCTCAACAACTAGCTCCCCTAGCTAGTTGTTCAATCAACAGCTGGTTTCCCTTAACCAGCCATTCACCACCAGCTCAAGTCTCCCTACCCGGGATCCATCTCTCTCCTCTTCGCCGTTCCCATAGCTGGTCTTGGCAGTGGCAAACACTCACTCTAATGCTTGTCTTAACCATAAAACAAGCCCAAAATGAAGCCCTAGCTCTAACCCCAGCCCTAAGCCATATATAACTCTAGCTCTAACCCTAATCTGAATACTAGCCTTAACCCTACCCTTAACCCTAGTGAAAACACTAGCTCTAAATAAATCCTTAGACTTAAATGAACTTGCAACCCTACTTCAATCCTACACCCTAAAACTAGGTATATATTTAGCATTAATCTTATTTTTAGTACTAGCTATACCTCTTAGACTGACTTTGCAGCAAGCTTTAACTGAACCGTACCCATAATTCTAACCTTGGCTCTGCCATCAAACCTCACTCTAAACATAAACTTACATGTAAAACTCACCCCAGAAATAATACTAACACTTACAACCAATCTACCCTAACCTTAACACCAGGCCTATCTCTAACTCTTAAACTAACCTTGGAAATAACAGCAATATTGTTATTTCTAAGGCCTAAATTAAATCTTAACCCTTCCTATAACCTAATCAAAATATTAACCAGAGCATTAACCATCAATGTTACCTAAGCCAAGCCCGAAGTCTTCCACTGACCCTAAACTAAACCCTAAAACTAAACAAAGCTCTACACCTAAATCAAACACTGACTCTAACCCTAGCCTTAATCCTTAGACTAACCTTAAACCTAGCCCTAACTCTAAGACTAGCCCCAACCTGCCTTCTAAACCTAGCCATACTTTAAACCTAACACTACCTCTCACGCTAGCCCAACCTTACCTCTAACCTAAGTTGTCACAGTAGCCCTAACCATAAACCTAAAACTAGCTCTACCCTAGACATAATTTGAATCCTAACCCAAGTACCAGCACTCACCTGAGCCTTCAAAAAGCTCGAACTCTTGCCCTAAGCATGCCCCTAGCTCTAAATGGAACTGTAGCACTAGCTTAAGCAAAACTCGTAGGACTGGGTTTAAAAATAACCTTAACTCTTGTTGGAACAATAGCTGTGGCCTTTAAAGAACTTCATATCCCTAACCATTCTCCAAACAATGGCTCCCCCAGCAATCTGAGCCATAAACCTAAACTTAGGTCTAACCCTAAGCTCAAGACAAACGCTAACCTGAAGAACAGTGTAGCACTGACCGTATACCTACAACTCTACCATTAATCTTAGAAATGTAACTGAAACAGCCCCTAGTTCTAACTAACCGAGGCAAAACCATAACCCCCCAAAAAATAGTTCTAACTCTAACAATCTTAGAAATGAACCTAATTGTCTCTACCCCTAACACTAACCATGGCCATAGCCCTAAACTTAGCCTAGCCCTAGGACAACCCGGTCTAACCCCAACTCTAATGATACTCCAAAGCATAACCATACAAGAACCCTAATCAGACCACAGTTAAACCCTAACCCTAACCCTACATCAATCTGAACAACAACACTGTCTAAAACTAACCATAAATCAGTTTTGACACAAATTCTGCACTTCTGCTAATGTTACACAAAACTCTCTCTCCCTGAGTCCTAAACCTAAACTTAGTGCTAACCTTAACCAAAATTACAAGCTCAATTAAACACTCACATAGCCCTATTAGTAAATTTACAGCTAACCCTAATCCTAACCATAGCTCTAACCTTACTCTAAGCCTACAACTAGCCCTCCACCTAAATTGACATTAAAACCAAATCTTAGCTCTCACCATAAATTTAACCCTAGCTTAAACACTGTCCCTAAATATATCAACAACAGAAATGCTAACTCTGCTCTTAACCACTATGCCTCATAACAGCATCTTAAACTTAACCCTATATCTAATCCAACTGAAAACACTAACCCTGAATAAAACCTAACCTAATCATCAGCCCAAACATAACACTAATAAGCTTAATATAATCACAGAGGTTGCCTTAACCCTAACACTCCAACACTAACTCCAAGCCAACCTGACACCAACACTAAGTCTAAACATAAATGGCCAACCACCTAAAAGTACCCTTACAATATAACCCAGAGCACTATCCCTAGCCTTAACCTCCAACCTTAAACCCAATCCTAAACCCAACCTTGACTCTAAACTTTTCTGAACCCTAATGCTAATCCTAATTACAACCTAACCCAAAACTAACCAAACCTTAGCTGTAATCTTGACAGTAACCCTTAAAACAAACCCCTAAAAACTCAACCTCAAAACTCAAACCTTAGGCCAGATGTGGTGGTGCATGCCTTTAATCCTAGCACTCAGGAGGCAGAGGCAGGCAGATCACTGTGAGCTCAAGATCACTCTGGTCTACAAAGTGAGTCCAGAACAGCCAAGGCTACACAGGGAAACCCTGACTCAAAAAAACAAAACAAAACAAAACAAAAAACAGAAACAAAACCAAAACTCAAACCTTAACCATAAACCTAACCCATTCTCTACCACTAATGCTAGTCTGCCCTAAACTTAACAATAACACTAACCAAAACAGAAGCCTACCCCTAACTTTCCAACCATAATTTTAAAGTGAACTTAAGCCCAACTCAAAGTCAACACTAACCATATACCTTACCGGAACACTAACCCTAATCTTCCTAATTTTATCCCTAATCCACTCATAGCAACCTTAAATATAACTCCCAACCCTAACTGTAACAGTAACCTGAATCCTAACCACTAAATATTAATCCTAACTCATATGTTAACCTCCAAGCAGAAACTCCAACCCTAACACTAAACCTAACTCAACCCTAAACCCAACAAACCGTAATCCTAGCCCTAACACAAACCCAATCCTAACCCTTAACTCTAATCCCTAAGGCTAGCCCTTCATCAGAACACACACACACACCGTTTTCTATAGATACAAGGTCATTAAGAGTCTGTGTCCATCCATAATTGTGCATGCAATTCTCAGGATGCCATTGTCTAGTCTTCCTTAAAACTAGGCATTTGGAAGGTAGGCTAAGGTGGGGAAGACAATCAAAGATGTCTTGGGTGATGATATTTATCTCCCCCAGGTCGTATGGTTCTCATATACACTCCAGGAAGAGCATATCAATGTTGTGACACTGCGGCTACAATTGACTATGAATTAACCCAACACACATTAGTTAGTGCCTCCTATATATATATAGGCTAGTACATGATTTTGTTTTCAATTAGAAGATGGAAGAATTAGAGCTGGGTTAGTTTATGCCTGTTGAGGAAAGCCTGGCCAGACCAGACATTAAAGAAGGAAGCCAGGGGATCTGGAGGCCATCTTTGTTCACTCTATCTTCCCATGTGGAATACAAAGCTTGACCGCCTACTACTCTGCTTCTACCAGAACCTAACAAAATCCTATTCTGGCCTGAGTTAACTAAATAGTCAACAGAGGGTCACCTGTGTTCCTCAGCCCTGACAGCCCCTCCCCACTAGCTTTCTTCCATCTGGCTTGAGGGTCTGGGGAATGAAAACCAGGTGACCTTACCAGTTAGAGAAGATCGTGGCCACCCAGCCAATCACTGGAAAAGTGAGAGGAAAGATAATTTTTTAATGGAATATAACATTGTCTTGGAGTTTACAAAGCTTTGCCATTTACTGCCTTGTCTGTTTAGTTTGATTCTCAGGAGAAGAAAAAAATAACCTAAGAAACAGAGCCTCCGATACACAACAGAGACCCAGGAAGGGTAGCTTTTGCTAATCCTAGGATACAAAAGATAAGGGAGTATGGAGAAGAGGCATATTCCTGAGTGGAACAATGTGCAGTGTGTATCAGTAACTGAAAGTAACTAAGGAGTTGAGTAGAAAAATCACAATTGCACACTGGAACAGATAAAGAAGAGACAACTCGAGGTCCAGGACTCTGAAAATGCTGGGCAACTTGTAGGAGTCGGGAAAGTTGGCAGGGACACAATGACGATGGCAGTAACCATGACAGCAGCTGGCACTGTGCACCAACTAATAAAGTATGAACTGTAGCCTTAGAGCAAGATGTCTCTCTTTCCCTACACACACACGCGCGCGCACACACACACACACACACACACACACACACACACACACACGCACACACTCAGTATTCTCAACAGAAAGATGAGCACAGCTTTGTTCTTCAGATCTTTCTCTGAGGCAGGGTGGGTGGAGGTTGGACAGGCTAGTCTAGTCGTTCAGGAGACCTAAGGAGACAGTAGGGGTAGAAATCAGAGGTGTGTCCCCAAATCTCCCAGTGCTGTTGGGTAAGAATTTGTCCCTCGTGTCTCTACTTCCTCTGTCTACAAAGACAAAATAATATGTTTGCATCCATCCGCCTTAGGAGTTGCTTGAAAATTAATGGTGCAGAGGCTTGGCTGGCTTCTATGAGTCAAATAACACCCTCGTACAGTACACACTAGATGCTGATACATAAAATGCATTTTGAAGGTGGACCTGGGGATAATTATAGTTTGTTAATTATTGTTAATTTTACCACAGCTTGGAACGGTGGACTTTCTCTAGATTCTGAGAGATTGCCACCCCTCCGTCCCATTAGAGAGACGGTTTCTCACAGGCTACGTTCTCTCATTTTTACTTAGTAGTTCAGCCACCTCCATTGGATAATTTGCTCTTTTAGAATCAAGTTGTACAACATCTCTCCTAGTGGACTTACTGACTCTACAAAAAAAAAATTTTTTTTTCTTTTCACTTATCTTTAACAAGTACAGGCACAGTATGTGTTCAATGGAACTTTTAATACATAGCACACCACGGCAACTGTATTACACAGGTGATGTGGCAACAGAATTGCTTCACGAGCCTGTCTTCAGATGCTGCATCCCTTTGCTTTCATAAATATTCATGTACTGTCCTTAGAGCCAAGCAGAAGACCCAGGCTGGCATCCTAGGGAATCAATGGCTGGGTGACCTCAAGCCTCTCTGCTTCGTCTGCATCTTCTCACCTAGAACAGGGCTTACGGACAGTCTGTTTGTGCTCCTAAAGGTCACACTTATGCTGGTGACCAGAAAGCAAACTGTGTAAATGTGTTATGAGGTTGTTCTGGAGCGAGAAAAGAGGGAAGGTAAGAGATTGAAGGTAGGAGTTGGGAGAGAAAAGGCTGTGTGGGATTATGGTGCCTGGTAAGAGGGGGATGGGGCGGGTTAGGAGTTGGGTGTCTGAAGGAACTCCCGGGGCAGCACTAGGACAGGTTCTGAGCCTTGAGGAGGGCAGCTTCTCCTAGGTGGGGCCAGGTAAGTACTGGTTTCCTCTATGGGTTTTTTGGTCAGCAGATGGCAGGAGCAGCTTCCCCTGTCTTGATTCTATCTCTTGCGCTCAGGGCTGGCGGGTTTCCTCCCGGAGACCTGGGAATGGGGAACGCCACCCAGATTCCACTGGGTGAGTCACTGGCTAACCAGTCCTGCAAGTCCCGGAGAGTATAAAAAAAAACCTGGAGGAAGCGGCTCGGCAGCAGTTGCCTGCAGGTGTCCGACCCAACCTGATCCTTCAGAACCCCTGGCCCTTGTCAGTAGCTGTAGATCTGCTTTCCTCCACCCCACCATGGCGAGGGGCTTGGAACTAGCACCGCTGCTGCTACTGCTGCTGGCTGTGGTGACTCGTTTTTGCGCGGCGCAGATCAACTGTACGTGCCCCACCAACAAGATGACCATCTGCAACTCAAATGGCCCAGGTGGCGTTTGCCAGTGCCGGGCAATCGGCTCCCAAGTATTGGTCGACTGCTCCACTCTGACTTCCAAGTGTCTGCTGCTCAAGGCGCGCATGAGCTCCCAAAAGAGCGGCCGCCGCCTGGTGAAACCGAGCGAGCACGCGATCCTGGACAACGACGGCCTCTACGACCCCGAGTGCGACGACAAGGGCCGCTTCAAGGCGCGCCAGTGCAACCAGACCTCGGTATGCTGGTGCGTAAACTCGGTGGGCGTGCGCCGCACGGACAAGGGAGACCTGAGCCTACGCTGCGACGAAGTGGTGCGAACCCACCACATCCTCATTGAGTTGCGCCACCGCCACACGGACCGAGCCTTCAACCACTCTGATCTGGACTCCGAACTGCGGCGGCTCTTCCAGGAACGCTACCAGCTGCACCCCAGTTTCCTGTCGGCGGTGCACTACGAGGAGCCCACCATCCAGATAGAGCTGCGCCAGAACTCGTCGCAAAAGAGCCTGGGAGATGTGGACATCGCTGACGCCGCCTACTACTTCGAGAGGGACATCAAAGGCGAGTCGCTGTTCGCCGGCCGCCGCGGCCTGGACGTGCAGGTGCGTGGGGAGCCCCTGCACGTGGAGCGGACCCTCATCTACTACCTGGACGAGAAGCCCCCGCAGTTCTCCATGAAACGCCTCTCTGCGGGCATCATCGCTGTCATCACTGTGGTCGCGGTGGCGCTAGTGGCCGGCGTGGTCGTCTTAGTAATCACCAACCGGAGGAAGTCAGGGAAGTACAGAAAAGTGGAGCTGAAAGAGCTCGGGGAGATGAGGAGCGAACCTAGCTTGTAAATAAGCAGGAAGTACTGGCCCAGACCAGACTGAGTTGGCCTGTTGAGTCTTGGCCAGGAGGTAGTTTTCCTCCCAGCTCTCACCTCTTCCTTCTCTCTCCATAAACACATTTGCTTGATGCTGAGCTCAGGTCATCTCCTCGCCCTTGGTCTTAAAGGAAGCATTTCTGAAATTCCTTGTCCAGTCACCAGAAAACTGACCCGGAGAGTTAAACAAAAGCTGGTCAGGTTGGCTTCTTTAAGAAACAAGTGCCAGGCAGTCCAACACCATTTCCCAATGACTTGAATGGGTTGAAATGGGAGAGCGGCGGTTCTTTTTTACTGTCCTGAGTGGCTAGCCATTAGCTCCCTGGCTCACAGCCTTCCCGAAAAGAAGAGGAGTTCGCTAATTGAGACTGTGCAGTGTTTTCCCTCTGCTGTAGTTAGTATGGGAGGAAAAGGTATCTCTGATATTTGACTGCAGTTTGGATGACTTTGTTGGACGGTGTCTATTATTCTGTTTGCCCTTGATGTAGCTGATACTACAAGGTTTTCTTTTGTAAAACATTTGTACAGATGCGTCTTTGATAATTGCTGCTGATTTTTAAGCAACAACTCGAGTTTAATAAAATATGGGAAAGGCACAAACCTAAAAAAATGGGCTGTGTGAAAATTCCCTCCAGATTTATATCATCTTGTTGTTTTCCTCTGTCTAATACTTGGATTTTATATTTTAAATTCTAACGCTTCCTTGTGAAATTCTAACATTTGCTATGGATACTCGGTGTTTCCTGGGGACTCGGGTGGTGTGCTTGCCTGGCATCTGACTGGCCCTGGGTTCCATCTTCAGCAGGGGGTCGGAGGGGAGACAGAAACTTTGAGATTGAGGTTAGTTTGAAGGATTACTGCTAAAACTAACCTCCCTCAAACCCACAGAGGACTGGGATATGGGCGAAGCCTTTGGCTGCTTATTAACAGGCAATCCTTCCTTCATAGTTAGTTCTTAAGCCACGTGAAGGAGCAAAGCCCACTCCCAAGAGGCCTAGGAAATACATGACTATGCGACTTCAGGGTTCTGAGGCTCATCTTCTGAAGAACAGGGCTCAGGGCCGCCGAGAGTCCGTTTCTTTCTTTCTTTCTTTTCTTTTCTTTTTTTAATTTAATTTTTTTTATGGTTGTAACTCAGGGCCAGTCCCTGTTTCGTTTATTAACCACATGAGCCAATTACAGTTTTTAAAAAGTCTAGACTACTTTTCCATATATATGTTTTACACATTTTATTCTGACATCTTTAAAAACAGAAGGACGCACACATTTGCATTTAATGATGCCCTTTTCCTTACATATTGTTTTGGCGACCCGCGACCATCAGATATAAATGCTGGCTATTGGGAGTTTGGAGCCAAAGGGATGGAGTCAGGAGGGAAGACTTGAAGGTAGAAGTTGGGAGAGGGGAAGAAGGATGGGCGAATGGGGTGGAGCAGAGCCTCTAGATGCTTTCCTAAAATTCTAGCATTTGCTACTGGTTCTCCCGTGTCTCCTGGGGTGGGGGCGGGGGTGGGAGGAGAGAAAGGAGGCGTTGTTGCCTAGCAACGGGAAACTGCGGGGGTAGGGTAGGGGCGGAGCCTGGGCCAGGAGGCTAGTATCGGTTTCCTTTCCCGGCTTTCGGTCTCCCAGAGGCAGGTGCAACCTGATGCTATCTCGCAGGGCTAGCTGGGTACTCCACGGAGAGGGAGAGCCACCCAAATTCCTTTGGGTAAGCCGCTGGAACCAGCCGGTCCGGTTTGGCGGAGAGTAAGGGCGAAAGGGAGTGGCCTGGCTATTCGCGCAATACCTAGTCCCGAGCCTGTGGAAGCTCGTGACTGGTCCACCCCCTCCGTGGCTGAGACCCGGGTTTACACCCGTGCTGCAGGATGTTAGAGGTGGTGTTCTGCTTTGCGTCCACGCAGGACAGTGACTTTTAACCTACTAACTACATAGCAGACCCTGGCGTTGCTGCCGCTGTCGAGTTCAGCTTGGGTTTGGTGGCCTGGCAACTCCGCGCTGACCTCCACGTACCTGCCTCTCAAATAGGCGAGTAGGTGAGGCTCCTTAGTTTCACAACATATTTTCTCTAAAGAGTCCTACTCTGAAGTAAGAGGTACTAGTCTCATTTAGCTGTTGGGCAAATACGTTACTCTTGGTGATGAGACTTAAGCAACTTCCCCAAACCCATATTTAAGAGGACTTGTGTCTTTTTTCCATCGGCTGTACAAGCCAGTCTCGGGTTTAATCAAATTTAACGCTTTCTTTTCACTCATTCATACTTACTTCCACGAAGCCAAGTGTGTTGCTGTGGGACAGAAACAAGTCGTTGCAATAACCAGGAAGCTGATATTCCACAGTAATCTAGATGCAAGGTTTCAGTTTCTCCCCCACAGAAATCCGTCTCACCCCGCCCCTCTTCTACAATCAAAACTGAGCCTCAGCCTAAAGGACCTGGCTGGTGGTAAAAGGGTGGCAGCTCTCAGCCGCCCGTCTTCTCAACCTGGGGCTGTGGGTGTTTGCCTTTGGTGGCTAGGAGAGGGCTGACTGATTTCCAGTTGAAAACTTCCTCTCTGGCCTCTGGCCTGGCATGATAGTGCAGTCCTTTAATCTCAGCACTCGGGGAGGCAGAGGCAGGCAGATTGCTGTGAGTTCGAGGCCAGCCTGGTCTACAAAGTGAGTCCAGGCTACACAGAGAAACCCTGTCTCAAAAAAACAAAAAAACAAAAAAACCTTACTCTCTGGTTCAAATGAAATTACTAAAAGTAATGGGAGCTCTGGCAGGCAGGCAGGCAGGCAGGCAGGTAGGTTTCTAGCAGTGTCATGGGGCGGAAGTGCCTGGTTAAACTCCTAGTGAGAGAGACTCTGCAGTCTTCACTCTCTGGCCCCCTTCCTCTTCTCACTCTAGGGCCCTAACTAAAGGCCTTGGGGGAGACATCCTTTAACCTAACCTCAGAGGGAAAGGGAGAGGGAGAGGGGAGAGGAGGGAGAAGAGAGTGTGTGGGAGTGAGAGAGAGAGAGAGACAGTGAGAGAGAGAGAGAGAGAGAGAGAGAGAGAGAGAGAGAGAGAGAGAGAGCGCACAAGTAAGCCTTCATCCGTCAGAATGTGGCCGCTGTCTGAAACCACTTTCTTCTCTAAGCCCTGAATGGATGCTTTGGACTTTCCAGCGCTCGGTGTTGGATACCCTTTCACCCTTTCATGTTTATGGTCATTGAGATATTGACTTACTGGAGGATCTGAATTAAAATCCAGCTTCCCAACCGGTGAGAAAGTTACTAAGTTACTAAGTTGCCCCTCTGTGTGAAGTAAGACTCTCTCACCATTGGTGAGCTCAGCATATTTACACTTTTCTCTGTTCTAGACCGCGTGAAGAACACTCGCGAGAAAACTGAAGTCTGAAGGGGTTGACTAAATACATGCATGCACATGTCCAGAAAGCTAAGTCAGCTGCACCCGGTGTATAGAGTCCTTTTCCTCTTTGTTTCCCGGGGGCTGACCATCTTTCTGGTTTCAACTCAACCCTATCTGCTGAGAACAGGGCAAAACCAAGACACCTTCAGGCCCTTAGCCTCTTCCTCTATGATTCACCCGTGACTCCAAAATTTTCCTTTCACTGACTGGTTTGAGCTCTGGCTGGGGCTGGATTTACAGGCAGAGAGAAAAGCAGGTGGGGCTGCCCTCAGGTCTCAGCTTGCTCGCTGAGCCGCCAGCAATCTAGGCTGATTTCCTTGTGTGAGTCACGGTGGCCTCCTCCACTATTTCCATTCCCTTAAGTAGAGCAAAACTGACCATCATTTACCTTTCTTGCATAATTTGTGTTTACTGTTTCCAAGTAGGACGTTAGAAACTGGAGGAGTGTCGTTAGAAAATACAGAGAAACGTACAGAGCTGTACCCAAGTCAGGCAGCAGGTGGCAGTGTACTTGAGTTCCTAAATTCACTGTCCTACCTAATGTTCATTCTGTCTGGTTACTCTCTTGTTTTTTCTTGGTTGTTATACACATGTTTCTGAGATGGGGTCTCACGCTGTATCCTTGGATGGATTAGAGCTCACTATGTACATCAAAATGGCCTATCACTCTGCCTCTGCCTCCTGAATGCTGGGATTAAAGGTGTATGTTACCATGCCTGGTGACTATTTCCACTCTTAAGTTGTGATTATTCTGTAGCTTTTGGATATCACTTAAACGGGAGAGATACTTTAGTTAAATGGGTGTGACATGGTAAGCATTGAAGTCACCTGACTGCTCTTTTCCTCTTTGTAAAATGGGTATAGTTTTATTCAGCAGCGTGCTTGGTCTTACTAGTTAAGAGATCAGGTCTAAGGGCTGGAAAAATCACTCCTGTTTGATCTGCAGAAAATTAGCCTAAGAGTATGGAGGGAAAACTGCTGGTTGTGAATGCATTGATTGAACGTCCACCCACTTGCTCATGAGAACATCTCCTTTTCTAGGCTTCTGTGATGGGGCATCTAGGACCACTTGTTCCCAGAGACAAAGCCACGACCAAAACATCCATGTTCAGCTGGATGAACAGAGACAAATCTTCAACTGTGATATGAGAAATTAATGTTTCCTTTTACACTTCAGGCTTATCCATTTATGGAAGTTCCATAAGTGGATAAACCAGAGTTGAGAATGCCACTGGAGGGGTGCTCTGCACAGGGAGTGGGAATTGAAAAGCCAAATGTTGAGGAGTCAGGCTGCAAGAGTTTGGCGCTGAAGAGTTGAGTAATGAGGAGTTCAGCTCACAGACCAGCTCCCATGGCAAGACATGTCTCTAGAAGCCACCACACCAGATAGTGTTATGTCCTATGTCCCTTACCCAACTCCCTCTCCCTGTAACAACTGTGGAGGAATGCTGAGTGGATGTATCAAACATTAATAAAGCGCTGTTTAGCCCATCAGCCAATCAGGAAGTGGAAGGCGGGGCTTCCTGGAGGTGAGCTAGGGGAGGAGTCAGGGAGGAGAGAGGGTTGACTGGGGAGGACGAATGGCCAGTGGAGCATCATAAGAGCAAATGCTTGGGGTATATGTATTATATCTCAGTTTAGAGTAGTTTGTTTATTATAGTTTAGGAATAGATTTGTATTAGTACAGTTTCTGCCCAGCTTTGTGCAAGATTCTGCCTAGCAGCTTTACAGTACGCGTCAGGCTCTGTGTCTTTATTTAGCATCTTAGGGTGAACCAATACTTTAATATAACAAACAACTATTCCTTTTTAATGCCCAATGTCAATTTAAAAGAGCAACTTTTTTCCTGTCTTATATCTTTTTTCTTCCTATATCTTTTTTTTTCTTTTCTTTCTTTTTTTTTTTTTTTTTTTTTTTTTTTTTTTTTTTTTTTTTTTTTTTCCTTTTCTTTCAAAGAACAAAGATTGTCCTGGTTTGGGGATCTCCATGAACTCCTGAGAGATAAAGCTGTTCTACATTATCTGCAACATATCTGCCTTTACCCCTCTTTTTCAGATTACCTTCTGCCCAGGTGTCCTCACCTCACCCTCTTTTTCTTACTGTTACAGAATCCCTACTTTCTGTGATTCCCATCCTCATGCCATGCTTTCCATGAACCCAATGCTTATCTTCTTACTGTAGGATTTTTTTCTTTTATTTTTCTTTCCTTAAATACCCATAATATCTGCTATTTTAATATGCACAGTACTGTCAGTGTCTCTTTAAACCCCCAAACAACTGGTGCACTTGGGATGATTGTTTTATAGTTGACTATAACTCTATTATCATGATGGGTCTACCCCTAGCTAGTGATTAATGACGCAGATAGACTTTTACTCTCATAGGTGGACTGGAATTAGAGCCTAGTACCCTGAACATCAGTCTTAAAGAGGAAATTACTCTTCAAAACTACTACAAACTAATTTCTCCTGATCACTGAAGACATTCCCACTGAAAGAAGAAAAGTGATTTAAATTAAAAACTTTCCAGATACACAAGTCTCAGTAACTCTTGACTCGGGCATGGTGGCACGTGCCTTTAATCTCAGTACTTGGGAGGTAAAGGCAGGTGGATCTCGGTGAGTTCAAGGCTAGCCTGGTCTACAAAGTTCCAGGACCACCTGGGCTACACACAGAGAAACGCTGTTCTGGAAAGAAAGAAAGAAAGAAAGAAAGAAAGAAAGAAAGAAAGAAAGAAAGAAAGAAAGGAGAAAAGTAAACTCTTACACATGGTATG
Source organism: Acomys minous (assembly GCF_964271855.1). Classification (NCBI taxonomy): domain Eukaryota; kingdom Metazoa; phylum Chordata; class Mammalia; order Rodentia; family Muridae; genus Acomys; species Acomys minous. The sequence goes on from NC_140487.1 coordinate 43,892,763, forward strand.
TACTCACTTATATGTGGATACTAGTCACATAGTACAGGGCAACCACACTACAACCCACAGACCCGAAGAAGCTAAGTAACAAAGAGGACCCAAGGGAAGATGCTTAAATCTCACTTAGAAGGGAAATAGCATAGACATTAGAAGTGGGTGAAGAGAGAAAACTGGGTGAGAAAGGGGGTGGTAAGGGGAATGAGGGTGGGGGGTCAGGTGTGGGGTGATGGAGGTGAGAGGGATGGGAGAGATGGGAAACTGATGGAGGTTGTCATTTTGAAACAGGTTGGAGACCTGCAACAGGGTAGGCTCCTGGGAGGTGACTCTAGAGGAGACTCCTAGCAGCAGGGGACATGGAGACCACCTCAGTGGAGGGAGAGGGACACCAACACATCCACAAAACCCTCGACCCAAATTTTACCCTGCCTATAAGATATACAGGGATAAAGATGGAGCAGAAAATGAGGGGATGGCCGACCAATGACTGGCCAACTTAAGACCCGCCACATGGGAAAGAGCCAACACCTGATATTAATGATACTCTGCTATTCTTGCAGACTGGAGCCTGGTATAACTGTCCTTTGAGAGGCACCATCGAGCAGCAGCAGATCAAAACAGATGCTGAGACCACAGATAAACATTGGGGGGGGTGTACGGAGAGTCTTGTAGAAGAGTGGAAGAAATGGTAGAGGAAATCAGAGGAGACAAGAACTCCACAAGACCTACAGAGTCAACTAACCTAGGTCCATAGAGATTTACAGAGACTAAAGCACTATCCAAGGAGCATACATGGACTGGACTTAGGCCCCCTGCACATATGTAACTGATGGGCAGCTTGGTATTCATTGGGATCCCCTAGCTAGTGGAGTGGGGGCTGTCTCTGACATGGACTCAATTGCCTGCTGGTGGATCACATGCCTCTAGCTGGGCTGCCTTGTCTGGCCTCAGAGGAAGAGGATGTACTTAATCCTGATGCAACTGGATGTGCCAGGCTGGGTTGGTATGGTGGGGAGGCGGGGTGCTTTTCTGAGGAGAAGGGGAGGGGAAAGGGGGGAAAGGAGGGAGGGTGGAGCCAGGAAGAGAGGAGGGGAGGGCTGGAATCAGGATGTAAAGTGAATAAATAATTTTTAAAGTCCCAATACAAACAAAAAAGTAGCATAAACACAAAGACAACTGTCTCCTCCAAAAATATACCAAGCCCACAGTATTGACCCCAATGGGAATGACTTCAATGAAATTTCAGATGAACAATTCAAAAGAATGATTATAAACATGTTCAGATAAATCAAAGAAAATACAGATAAACTCCTGAGTGAATTATAAGAAAACACAAATAACTGAATAAAATAAGGAAATCAGTACAATATAAAAATGGAATTTAGTCAAGAGACAGGAAACCTGGAACTAGAGAAACGGTACTGTAACTAAGAGGTGCTCTGCTCTTGTGGGGAACTGAGTTTTATTCCCAGCAGCAACTCTAGGCACCTCCGTGGGCATCTGCACCCAAGTGCACGTACCTATACAGAAACACACAGATATACACGTAATTTAAAATGAAATATTTTTAAAGATAGAAATACTGAAGGAAAAAAAAACCGGTAAGGGTAGAAATGAAAGCTTCAAAAAATCAAATGAAAAGCCCAGGAAAGTACCTCACCCATAGAATTGTCATAGGGAGGACAGAATATCAGAGACTGCAGAAAAGGTAGAGGAATTGGAACATTTTGTCAAGAACAAAGATGCATTAGTTAAAACATACAAACGGACTATGGAAGGTCTATGGAACGCTAAGGAAGTAGCTACATGCATGGACGATGATTTCAGCATAACAAAAGAATCTGCAAATGTAAGGAAGGAAGGCGATGTCGACCCAGGTACGAGAGGAACGTAAACTATCAAAAGGATAAGATCAGAGAAGAAGGGAGGAAATGACAATAGGAAGAATCGAATGTGGTGGAGGTGGGAAGGCTGGGTATGGGGAGGGGGATGGGGAGAGCAACTCACACTACAAGAAGCCATAAGGAAACCTACCAGAATAGAAGCACCTTAAAATAACACACATATATAAAAAGAATTTAAATGAAGCTACCCTAAAATGGGGGACAATACTCCAACATGGAGAAATCAAGTAGACACTAAGCTGGAAGCTTTATCCCCATTGGCTAGCATTATTAGTGCTGGAGGATGCTATTCACCAGTGGTTCTCAACCTTCCTAATGCTGTGGCCTTTTTAATATAGTCCCTAATGTTGTGGTAACCTCTCCACTATAAAAGTATCTTCATTGTTACTTCATAATCGTATTTTTGCTACTATTAGGAATCATAATGCAAATGTCTGTGCTTTCCCATGGTCTTAGGAGATCCCTGTAAAACGTCTTTTGACCCCTAAAGGGTTGTGACCCACAGGTTGAGAACCACTGCTATAGATACTATGGGAGGAGAAAAGTAATCATCAGTCTCTATGAATCTTGCATGCTATAATAATGACCTGTCTGTCAAGATATGCCAGATATGCCCATTAGTGTAACACAGGCATAAATGTCATGGGATTAACCAACTACTTTTTACTGGGTCTAAGACCCAGTCCATGAGGTGGAACAAATACCTGGATGTACTTAATCTTGTTAATAAGGCCAAGGACTTGAAGCTAAACAGTTCATAGGACCTAAGTGAGAACCTACTATTCTTAGTCTGCTAATGAACATAGCATTTTAACAACTTATAATGACTTCCCGCTATACTCATAGATCAATGTATCACTCATTAGAAAAGCTTCTTCTTTCAGTAGATGGTGATTAACACACACACACACACACACACACACACACACACACACACACACACACACAAATCCACAACTGAAATAAGAGAATAAGAGACTGTAGAATAGCCATCCCTAAACGGGAAGTCTACACCACAAGTCAAGGCTCAAGGCTATTCATGGAAGAAAGGGGGTGGAAAGACAGTAAGAGCCAAAGATAGTGATGACTTCAAGGAAACGGAGTTTTCTAGGGGGAAAAAAAAAAGCATGCACACGGGAACTCGGTGATCGTGGCAGCATGCACAAGACCTAAGAAAGCTCATGTCAGACAAAGTCCCCTAAGAGTTATGATGGGGTAGCCATGTAGTCCTTTTAGCTGAGGAGTTAACAGACGATTAACAGCTGCTCGTAAAGGAATCCATTTTCTTTAATGGTGTAAGCTCTGATATACTGACCATCCTGCAGGGTAGGCACCACATCCAGTAGACGTTAACCAGTGCAAACCGAATTCGATGAGTATTAAAAAAAGAGAGCGAAAGCAAGAAAGAGAGAACAAGAAGTTGGTAGGGTGAAATAGTTAAGGTGAAACTGGGAAAACTTGGGGTGAACATGATCAGAATATATCGTATGACATTTTCAAAGACTTAATGAAATGTTATTGTTAATATAAAACAACCCCCCAAAAAAATGAGCCGTCTGTTTTCTGACTCCAAGAAATGCATCTTACCATCAAAGTCAGACACTACCTTAAGGTGAAAGGACGGAGAAAAGTGTTGTAAAAGCGAATGGAACCAGAAAGCAAACAGGAATTGCTCCTCAAATAGGCTTCAAAAAAAAAAAAAAAACCTATTCTGAAGAGATCAAGAAGGTCGCTTTATGTGCACTGAAAGCAAAAACCCATCAAGAGGACATTACAACTATAAACACGCATGTATCAAGTACAGGTGCGCTCAGCCTCATTAAAGCAAATGCTTCTAGCTGTGGGGTCGCAGTTTGTGATGATTAGGACTAATTGCAACTTGACAGAGTCTAGGATCATCTGAGAGGTGTGTGCATGCCTGTGAGGCAGCACTGTAATCATTTTAATTGAGCTGGGAAGACTTGCCTCCTGTGGGCAGTATCATTCCTGGATTATACAAATAGAGAAGGGGGACTGGCGAGCTTGCATTCATCCAGCGCTCTCGTCTCCGGACTGTGGATGCGACGTGACCAGCTGCTTCAAGCTCCTGCTGCCTTCACTGCGTGAATGATGGTCTGTCTTGAACTCTGAGCTAAACTAAACATTACATCTCTTACGCTCTTTTAGAGTATTTTGTCACAGTAAGAGAAACAGAAACTGAACCTGAGAGTGGGGAACTTCAATATCGCCAATAAAAAACTTAACCATGCACCTCACAGCCTTCGAGAAACAAAAACAAGCCAAACCTGAGATGGGTAGATGGAGATAGAGGTTAAGATCAAGACACGCCAAGTGGTGGTCGGAGGAGCAGGCGTTTATCCCAGCACATGGGAGGCAGAGGCAGGCAGAGCTCTGTGAGTTTAAGGCCAGCCTTGTCTACAGAAAGAATTCCAGGACAGCCAGGGCTACACAGAGAAACCCTGCTTTGAAAAAAAAAAATCAGGACAGAAATTAATGAACCAAAAAAGAAAAAAAAAACCTATTTAAAAAATCAATGAAATAGAGTGCATTCTTTTAAAACATAATTAAGATTGACAACCAACCAACCAAACAAACAAACAAAAATTAGAACCAAATTTTAAAATCAGACATGAAAATGGAGACATTCAAAACAGATAGCAACACAATTCTGAAAATCTTAAGGACATGCCTTACAATATTATTTTCCACTAAATTGGAAGGGATAAATACACATTTGATCACATCTCCTCCAGGAAAAGATATATAACAAAATAATGATCCCACTCAGAAACATTCATAGCTATACCCAAGCACATTTCACCAGCTCTCTAAATATCCTTTAGTCCATTCAACCTGGTAAAATTAGTGTTACATTAAAAATGTATCAGTTCGGCCTAAGACGGCTAATAAAAGACACAGAGTCTGACGCGTACTTTAAAGCTGCCAGCACTACGCTGGGCAGAATCTAAACTAATACAAATCTACTCCTAAACTACAGTAAACAAACTACTCTAAACTGATATATCATACACATACCCCAAGCACTTGTCACTGAGGTGCTCCTTTGGCCAGTCTCTCCCTCTGTCCTCCTTAACAGTCAACTGTCACCCCTTCTCAACTGTCCATACTCTCTCCACCCTCTCTCCAGGAAGCCCCGCCTTCCACTTCCTGTCCTTCTGCCCAGTTTATTGGTTAAATAGCGCTTTATTGACAGTTGTTACATCCATTCAAGACATTCCTCCACAAATTAGCTACCACAATGGATTTTGTGTTTTTAGAGAAGTTTAGTCTCACAGAAAAAATTGGCAGAGTGTGCAAATATTTCTTACCTATCCCTGCCCCCCACATACATACAGCTTCCCTTGTTATCAATAGTTCACACCAGAATGGTGCATTTATTAAAACTGATGAACTATCATGGCTCATTATTATCACCCAGAGTCTATAGTTTGTATTAGAATTCATCCCTGGTATCTCATAAATGTCTAATGACCTGCCAATCACCCTAAAAATCTTTGGTGCTTTACTTGTTTATTTTTCTTTTCCCACAATCTCTGGCTATGACTGATCTTTTTTACTATAACCATAGTTCTGCCTTATGTAGAATACAATATTGTTAAAATAATACAGCCTGCAACTGACTTGTTAAATTTCTTCCATGTGCTTTTGTAGCCTAATAGTACATTTACTATTATTGGTGGTGGGTATTATTTCATGGCTTTAGTGCACTACAACTTACTTGACACCTCCTAAAAAAATTAAGGTGGTTTGAATAAGAACGGTCACTCTAGGCTCATACGCTTGAATGTTTGGCTCCCAGTTAGTAGACTCTTAAGAAAGGATGGGGAGGTGTGGTGGCCTTGCTGGAGAAGGTGTGGCCCTGTTGGAGGAGATGTGTCACTGAGGCTGGACACAGAGGCTTCAAAAGCCTATACCAAGCCCAGTTTTTCTCTCTTTTTCTCTGCTGGCTGCCTGAGGATCAGGATGTAAAGCTCTTAGCTGCTTCTCCAGCACTGTGGCTTCCAGCTTGCTTGCTTACCACCACGCTCCCTGCTATGATGATCACGGAAGGTATAAGCACGTCCCCAGTTAAATGCTTTCCTCTGTAAGATACCTTAGTCATGATGTCTCTTTTTAATAGTACGGTACTTATGACAGAAATTGGTACCAGGGACTGAGGTGTTGCTGTGATAAACCTGGACCATCTTGTTTGTTAGAAAAACGTGGAAGACTTTTAGACTTTGGACTAGAAAAGAAGTTGAGTTCTCTAAACTTGGCTTACTGGGCCATCCTAGTAGGAGCATGGAAGGCAGTAGTGCTGGGTGCAATGTGGACTGTGGAGGCCAGGCTCAAGAGGTGTCAGAGGGGAAGGGTATTAGCAGTTGGCCTAGAGACCATCCTTGTGATATTTGGCAAAAAAATTCAGCTGCATATTACCCTTGTCCAAAAAATCTGCTGGAACTGCTGCTAGGGCCACAGCATTTGTGGTTGAAAACCAGTATGCTAAAGGCTATGTTGAAGAGTTTTGGATTAATGTCATTGACACATGAGTTTCCAAGACATTCTAGTATTGCTGGTGCCATATGGTTATTGGTGATCACTCTGATATTCTGATACTTATCTATAATGGAAAAGAGAAAGTATGGCAAAGAGAAATGCAAAATATGCAGTTTGAAGCAAAAAAAAAAAAAAAGAGCACCAATTGAAGCTAAGTCTTGTGTTCAAGGAGAAGTTTAAACAAAGGCTTGATATGGGAAGATATAAGCGATGGGATAACAATTGGGATGTAATATGAATAAATTAATGAAATATATTATTAAGAAAACTAAAACAAAATTTAAAAAAAAACATAAAAAAAAAGAAAGGCTTGATGCTGAATGAAATAAAGGGAGTAGTGCCCTCAGAGCAAGACCCCACACAGCTAACCCTGGAATTTATAAAAAGGAATGCTGAAGAAGCAATGGAAAGCATCAATAAGTCAAAGCTTATGTAATTTTAACTAAAGGAGTTGGAGCAAAGTCCATCCGAAGAAGAAGTTGGCAGCCTCTGCCATGTGGTTATGGCTTTATCAAGAAAAATACAGGCATAAAGAGGTTGTATAATCTTCCTCCACAGTTCAGGAAATCCTCATAGGCCAGGTGTGTAGCAGAGGAGTCCCTGCATGGAAGCCCAGAAAGACCATTAAGTATAGTTTTGGAGATGAAGCCTGGATTGAATTGGAGACCCCAAGACCTTGGACATGCAAGAGCATTGAGATACCTACCAGTGATTGCCGCAGACAGGTGTGGAACTAGCCCAAGAAAGGGAAGCGTGTCGCAGCCAACAGATCTGAAAGGAGTAGAAGTTGGAAACACCATCAAAGTCAGGCTTCTGAGTTTTCTTTGTTTGGGTTTCAGTCTTACTTTTAGCCTGGTACTTCTTCACTCTGTCCCCTTTGCTCCCCTCACCATTCCCATGGAATAGTGCTGTATACTCTGTGCTATCGTAGTTGGGTGAATGTAATTTGCTTCTTGATTTTACAGGGGTTTGCAGTTAAGAGATTGCCTTGAGTCTCAGAAGAGACTTTGGACTATTAAACTGTGTTGAGGCTATGTGAACTCATTAAATTAGAATGAGATCATTTTGCATCAGAACGTGGCTACAAGCCTATGGGGTCAGTAAGTGGAATATAGTGGTTTGAACAGGAATGGCCCCATAGGCTTATATACTTGGATATTTGATTCCCAGTTTGTGGACCTTTAAGAAAGACAGGGAGGTGTGGCCTAGTTGACGAATGTATGGCCTTGTTGGACGAGATCTGTCAATGCAAGTAGACTTTGGGGTTTCAAAAGCTCACACCAGGCACAGACTCTTTCTCTCTGCCTACTGCCTGAGGATCAGTCAAGCTCTTAGCTAGTGCCCCAGTAACATATCTACATGCCACCATGCTCCCTGCCCTGATGATCATGCTAGCTAACGCCCTGCAACTGTAAGTAAACTCCCAATTAAATGCATATATAAGATGCATTAGGCATGGTATCACTTCACTAAGACAGACGTCAAGACTGCTTCCAAGTTTTGGCAAGTGGTACTTACATCAATCGAGAACAGGAAGGCTGGGGCTGGAGAGATGGCTTAGTTGTTAAGAGCACTGGCTGCTCTTCCAGAGGTCCTGAGTTCAATTCCCAGCAACCACATGGTGGCTCACAGCCATCTAAAATGAGATCTGATGCCTTCTTCTGGCATGCAGATGGCCTGCAGATAGAATGCTCATATATATCAAATAAATAAATAAACCTTTAAGAAGAGGAGGAGGAGGAGGAGGAGGAGCGTTATCAAGCTAAGTGTTTTGGCATGGCACTTACCCTGTGGTACTTACCTGGATTGGACACATAGTCATATGTCTTCTGTAAAAGCTCTTCTGTCATCATTATTTAGAAAATATATTAGGTTACATATTTTCACATTCACAGTCTGAAATATATCCCCAGTAGGTAAACTGTTTTAAACAATTTGAAAAGGGGCAAATGGCTAGGGTTATAGATCAGTTAACAAAGCACTCACTGCACAAACGTAAGATCTGAGTTTGATCCCCAGCATCCATGAAAAACTAGTTGTAATCCCAGCACTGGGGAGGCAAAAACAATGGATCCGCAGAGCTTTCTGGCTACCAGCTTGGATTAATTGGTGAACCTCGGTCCCAGAAACAGACCCTGTCTCAACAAAACACTGGATGGTTCCTGAGGTATAACACCCAAAATTGACCTCTATGCACCTGTACACATGTGTATGTATACATACGACTTCATTCACATAAGCATGCACATATGTAAGTACACACTCATGCCCCCAGTGACTGTCAATAAATTACTAGAAAACTACTGGTACAGATGGGGTCATGGCTCTGAGACATCTGTAAACATGATCTGAAAAGGTAGAAACCACAATTGTAAAAATCAGAAAATCTGAAATTAGGTATGTTTGTGAACATGAATTAGTAAGATGGAAAAACTAACAGCAAGGGGAGGAAATGCTATACAAATGATTCTTTTTAAATACATGTAGAAAGGTCTTAAGTTTTGGGGCTCAAGGGGACACCAAGGCAGAATGTCCTTGTGAATAGAAGTATTAGAAGAGTTATTAATACTGTACAGAAGCAGCAGCCCAGGCCTGTGTAGGAGAGGAGAGGGCCTTCTTACAGGTATAAACAAATGTCTGGGCTCTAAGCCACAAGGTTGGTGGCTTGACAAGTAGACAGGGATATGGGGCTACAATCAGGCTGTCTCTGCCTCACAGCAGAAGGGGAAAGCAGAGCAGGTCTAGCATTTTGAGGAAAGAACATGTGACCTTGGGGCTGTAGGAGAAGTGGAAAGGAGGAGCCAGCCCACTTAGTTAATGTGTGCCCATTATATGTGGTGTGAGGTCTTGACCCTGGAGCCTGCACACAGAACCAGCTATGAGGGAGGAGGGGACCATAGCTGTAGCCAGGCATGCTCTAAGCAATGCCTAATCTGGTTTCTAATGCAAACAAAAATTTTATAAATCAATAAGAGGAATATTTTCTTTTAAAGAATGGGTTCAGAGAATCAGTAAGCATTTGCTTAAAGAAGAAATTCAAATAGCATTTAACCATGAAAACCTGCTTGCCCTGCAAGCGACAAAAGTATGTGCGCCTTTAAGTGACAAGACCGGAACAAGCTCACCTTATACTATGTCAGGTACTGCAAGTATTTAAGATATTTGAATTTCGCATTTCAAGAAGATTACATATAAAGATGTAAACAATGGAGTTGCAAGAGCAGGCTCAAGGCCAATTTTCTTTTTTATATTTATTGTCACTTATATAATTAGGAAGTAATCTTTACACCAACACTTAAAGGAGTGCTCAGCTGGGACTTGTGAATGAGTCAAGGCATATTCAAGCTGTGGCTGCCTCCTCCGGCTTCCCACGGAGCACACTCAGGCATGCGCAATCATCCCAGCTCCAACGTTAGAAACCAGATGTTGGTGTTTGCAGGTTAGACAAGAATGGGACTGTAGTCAGGAAGGCCAGTCAGGATGGTGCTACACTAGAAATCTATGAGGAGATTATAAAAAAAACAAAACAAAACAACAACAACAACAACAACAAAACAGCACTCTGTGTGCTGGTGTGACTATTCTCTTCAAGCAAAAAAGAGTAAGTTTAGGTGGACGATCTGTTCAGTGTGAAGAACTGTTAGCATGATGGAAAAGCAGAAGTAAAGCATAGATGAAGGAATTGGCCAAGCTAATGTTTATTGAAACGTAATTTGTAAGTAAGGATGCTGAAATTCTTTAGATAATGTAACTTGTAAGCAAGGATGCTGAAATTCCTTAGATTGCATGATATCAAACTCCCTGCTAGTATTTTAAAAATGGGAATAGTCACACCCAGTGTATATTTTGGAAAGAAGAGGGAACATTTCAACCAAAGTGCTACCCCTGCATTGAGTCTACATCACAGCTGTAACTCTCAGAAAACCCACGGCCATTTCACCTGCTTCACAGGCTGTGCCAACAACAGCAAAGATCTGATTATGTCACTGAGCGCCTCTATGAACCTGTTACAAAACAAGTCATACTTCATAGTTCCGCCGCGTTCCTACCACCTTGAACTTGGTATTCAGCTTCCAGTGCCTCCTATAAAAGATATGCATGAAAGCCTTTCTGTGGGAGGAAACTGAGTTATTTTACACGGAGATCTCTGGACACAGAAAGGTGTATCTTCTCTCTCTCTCTCTCCCCCTCTCTCTCCTCTTCTCGTCTCTTCTCTCTCTCTCTCTCTCTCTCTCTCTCTCTCTCTCTCTCTCTCCTCTTCCCCCCCCTCTCTCTCCTCTTCCCTCTCCCTCCCTCTCTCTCTCTCTCTCTCTCTTCTCTTCTCTTCTCTCTCTCTCTCCTCTTCCCTCTCCCTCTCCCTCTCCCTCTCTCTCTTTCTCCTCTTCCCTCTCCCTCTCCCTCTCTCTCTCTCTCTCTCTCTCTCTCTCTCTCTCTCTCTCTCTCTCTCTCCTCTTTCTTGAACACACACATGCATTATTTAAACTTATGACTAAAAATTTACCACCTTTTGTGCAGAAGCTGATCTTGTTATTTTTTTTTCCCCTAGGCTGGTCTTGAACTCCTGAGTTCAAGTAATTTCTCCAGCCTGAGTTTCCCTCGTTTCTGATTTTAGCTATTTGAAGGATGCACTAAAATGCAATGTTGGGGCTGGAGAGATGGTTCAGTGGTTAAGAGCACTGCCTGCTCTTCCAAAGGACCCAGGTTCAATTCTCAGCACCCACATGGCAGCTCACAACTGTCTGTAACTTCAAGATCTGATACCAGCACACATAAACTAAATAAAATACTTTTAAAAATGCAATATTGACTTTGATCAGTGAAAACCTGTATTTAATCTCCCCATTTCATACCGATTACTCAGCTGTCACTTTGTCATTTGGCTGAAATTAAGTCCCTGGATTTTAAGAATCAGCAACCTAGTTTTTGCAGGTCAAAGTGTTAATGGCCGAAGGGCCAACAGGTTGAATTTGATCTTTAATTTGAATTTGAATTTAACTTGAATTTGAGCTTTAATAATTTAAAAATATAAAATTTAAAGTTGTATAACAATTATTCTGGAAACAGAACCAAGAGGATTTAGTAGCAGGCTAAGGACACCCTAGACTTCATACCAAGTTCTCAGTTACCCTGAGCTGTCTAGGAGGGCCTATCTCCAAGGACAGCAACAAAACCAAGGTCCTGTAACTTTGTGGGATATAGAACCTCCTGTAAAAGTATCTTTTATTTGCCTGATATAATTTTTAAATTAATTTATTCTTATTACATCTCAATTGTTATCCCATCCTTCTATCTCCCATTCCTCTCTCTCTCCCACTTTCCCTCTACTCCCCTCTCCTATGTCTGTGACTGAGGGGGACCTCCTCCCCCTGTATATGACCATAGGGTATCAAGTCTTTTCTTTTTTTTTTTTTTTCTTTTTTTTTTTTTTAGGAGCTCTTTGGACTTTCTTTTATTTTGCTAAAATAGTGGTGCTTTTAGGATTTACATTATTGTACTCTCCAATACAAAGTACGGGGTGTGTTAAAGTATACAGTACACCATTTTCATACATGTACAACATTGGTGGATGAAGAATGTCTCTTAGCAGTAATACTGGATGTAGCCTCTGGTTTTACCAGCTGCATACTCTAGAACTATTATATAAGTAAAAATCTCTTGTGATACTGGAAAGTGATTAGAATGTGCAAACTGATATAGTAGCTTTCATCCGCCTCTTAAAGGTACCACCACAGGAAAGTCCATTTAAGATGTTGGTAGGTTTAACAAAGTTGGAATGCTGGCACTGTTGAATTGGGCAACAGTTCTTCAGACCTGGCTCAGAGCTACAATGCGTTCAGTACATTAAAGCAGCTGACACGATGACTTTTTGCGGGCCTTCCCAGGCACTGGAGTTTTCCTGTTAATTTGCCGCACTCTCGCGCTGTCACCGGGTCTCCGTCGTCGCCGTCGCCCCGAGTTCCCTTCGGGTCGCTGCTCCCGGCGCCACGGCGGTCTCTGCCTCCGCCGCCGCCGCCGCCGCCGCTCAGGCTGCTCATCAAGTCTTTTCTTGATAGCCTGTTCTCCTTCCTCTGAGTGCCACCAGGCCTCCCCATCCAGGGAACATGGTCAAATATGGGCATCAGAGTTTGTGTCAAAATCAGACCCCACTCTCCACTCAACTGGAGAATGTCCTGTCCCTTGGCTAGTTCTGGGTAGGAGTTTGATGCTTATTGCATATATTGTCCTTGGTTGGTGCTATAGTTTGAGCAGAACCCCTGGGCCCCTATCCTCCCATCATAATATTCTTCTTGTAGGTTTCTAGGACCCTCTGGATCCTTCTATTTCCAAATTCTCCCATACTTCTCTCACCTAGAGTCCCAATATGGTGTCCTCATATCTATCCCAATTTCCTGCTAAGTGAAGACTTCCATGGGACATGCCCCTTGGGGCCATTTGAGTCTTTCTGCTTCTGGGTTAACTCACTCAGTATGATCCTTTCTAGTTCTATCCATTTGTCTACCAATTTTTGAAATGCCTTGTTTTTAATAGCTGAGTAGTATATTTCATAGTGTAAATGTACAACAGTTTCTTTATCCATTCTTCTACTGAGGGACACTTGGACTGTTTCCATGTTCTGGCTATTATAAATAAGGCCGTTATGAACACGGTTCAGCATATGTCCTTGTTGTGAGCTGGAGCATCTTTTGGGTATATTCCAAGGAGTGGAATAGCTGGGTCTTGAGGAAGCCCTATGCCTGATACAATTGTTGTCTCAGAGGCATCCTACCTCTGTCTGCTACCCTAGGCCTAGTCTTGGAAGTGTCTAGTCTCTGTACAATCAAATCTGGACCTAGAGTGTTTTCATCCTCTGAGGCTTACTGGTGAATAAGCTCACCCTTTCTAGCTCTTTCTGAATTCTGGCTTGTTAGTTAAACTCAGTCCTTCTGACTCAAACTCCTCTCCAAGCTGACTGATTCAATCTGGCTTCTCTCAGTTTCTCACTGAATAGCTCTGCTTGGCCTCAAATTTACTCTAGCAAACTGTTCTAATCTTCTGGTTCCTTCTCTGGCTCGATTTGTCGTCACCTGTTTCTAGCTTGTTCTCTCTTCAATATATCTCTGTAAAACTCTCCCAGTAAAAACTGCCTCTGAATTCTGTGAACTGAACTGCCACAAATGCAACTCCGTAGCACTGCTTCTCAATCCACGGACTTAACTGAACTGCCTGAACAGAGCTGACTAGAACTCAGAGATCTGCTGGGATTAAAGCTGTGTACCACCGTGCCTGGACCTAAGCTTTTCTTTACATGAAACTTGCTGTATGCGGGGTGGCCTTGATCTCAGAGGTCTGCTTGCCTCTGTCTCCTAGGACTAAAGGCATTGTCTGTATTACAACTGGATCACACAGACCTAGAAGGTCTTTGAATGTGATCTCTTGCCAGAGCAGCCATGTCTGAATTAAAATTCCTCTATAGCTTCCTTTTTTCAGTTATGAGTCTGTTAGATTTCCAGTAATCATCTTACACATAGTTAATTATAAGAGTTGGTTTGGTTTGAGTATATTGCTTATAACAAATTGATGGAAAAACTTCCCATTTAAGCTACCAATAGCAAGGAAAGTAAATTACACTAAATACCATTAATAACTATTTTATTATATTGACAACTTGTTCTTTGTATCATTAAAGTTGAGCATCTAGGGGCTGGAGAGCTGGCTCAGTGGTTAAGAGCACTGTCTGCTCTTCTAGAAATCTTGGGCTCAATTCCCAGAAACTATGGTGGCTCACAACCATCTATCTGGGATCTGATGCCATCTTCTGGCACTCAGGTGTAAATGCAGATGGAGTACTCAAACACAAAATGAATAAGTCCTTTAAAAATGATTTTTTAAAAGAAAAAATTGAGCATCTATTTTACAATTTTATTTTAGATTTATTTTTAAATATATGTGTGTGTTAGTCAGGGTTCTTCAAGAAACAGAACTGTTGGCTCTGTTTTTTAACAATGATAGGATGTGCATCTGTATACTAGTAAAGGATTTATTAGAGCACCTTACAGTCTGTGGTCCCAGTAGTTACACAATGGCTGGCTCCTGACAGAAAAGCTAAGAATTCAGTAGTTGTTCAGTCTGCAAGACTGGGTGTGAGAGCAGCCCCAGTCTGATGCTGGAGTCCCAGGGAGGTTCTAGAGAGCTGCCAGTTTTCAGTCCACACCGGAATCCTGAAGAAGCAGGCTCTAACACCAGCAAAAGAATGGGTCAGGATAGATTAGCTTGCCAGCAAGAATGAGGGCAAGCAGATAGAAAGCACAAGCTTCCCCTTTTCACATTCTTTTATGTGGGCTGCCACCAGAAGCTGTGATGCAGATTTAGGGTGCATCTTCTGACCTCAAATGGCCCAGGCTTAGGGGTGATCTCCCCACCTCAAATAATACAACCAAGAAAAATCCCTCACAGGTGCAGCTAGCTGCTCAGGTTTTTGTTAAGTCCAAATGCAGTCAAGTTGACAACCAAGTTAGCTATTATAATGCATATCTCTCTGTGTGCACATGAAGATGGAGTTGGATCCTCTGGAGTTAGGGTACCAGGAAATTGTGAGCTTCCTGGTGTGGATGCTCTGCCGCTGATCTAGCTCTCCAGGCCCCAGGTTTGGTTTCCTGATCATATCTCAGAGTTCTTGGCTGTCATGAACATGCTCTTTTGCCCCATTGGTGTTTGAGAGTAGCATTTTCTCACCGTTGTTCTGCATTCTTCGTAGTCATCACTTCTGTATGATCAAGTCTGTTGATGATGTTTCTACCTCCAAGTTTGAGCCCAGTCAGAAATATGTCTTTAAGAATAACGAATAACTGATCATATCTTGAATTTTAAAAGAAAAAGACAAGAAAGGCTAAATAAAAATCAGAGAAAGAGGAACTGTTTTTCTAATTCTAACTCTTTCATAGACCTTTTTTAATCTTTGGTGCTGGATATGAATATATATATATATATATTCAATAGTGAAAATGCTAAATCCAATTGAAGCTCCACTGCTTCAGAATGGCTACTCTAAGTGTAAAAACTCACTGAAATGTACAGGCTCTGAATCTGGTTGATTCTAGTGTGTGATGCCTATTTTATTGGCAAGATTTTTAAACAACAAAGTTTATAAAATGAAAAATTTTAAGTCAATAGACAATATAAAATATTACCAAAAAAAAATACAGAAAGGAAAAGAGGTCCACAGATTGGCTCAGTGTGTAAAGGGCTTGTTGATCAGGTGTGGCAGCCTAAATTCAATCTCTGGAATCCATGAAAAGGTGAGCAGAGTGAACCAAGTCCACAACATTGTCCTCTGACCTGGCACACAAACCCTGTCTCCATCATGCATTCTCTTACACAGTAAATTATAAAAATAAAATAAAATAAAATAACACAAGCAAGCAATTGGTGGGAAATATTAAATTAGAAAAAAAAATTAAAAGGGAAACATAAGGGGCAAAAAACTGAAAAAATAATAAAAATGTATATGCAAAACAAAATAAATGCATTAAGGGGAATATAATTTTAAAATAAAAAAAATTTTTAAAGTGTAAGCACAAAAACTTCAATAAGCATAGTAAAAAGAAAAAGTAAGCACATGATGGAAAAGAAGGAGGGAAGGAATGAAGGAAAATTGTTTAGCAGCTTTCCTTCTGGGCGTTTGGGAATTAGAGGCTGGCTGAGCATGGAACCCCAAGCTTGTGACTGCAAATGAAGGCAAGAGAATCAACAGTTCAAAGGGGAGCCTGGGCCTGTACAGCTAGGTTCACAAGATGCCTTGCATCAAAATACTATGAGGGGCAGAGAAAGAAGAAGACAGGTGAGGTAGGGAAGGAAGGGAGCTGTGGCGTCTCTCAGGCACACAGAGAGATAGGCGGTGAGGTGTTAATCAGCTGAATTTCTGGACTCTCTTCTTGGTGGTGTTATTTTGGTTCAGGCTGTACTTTGTAGATAAAAATGGCCTTGAACCTACAGAAATCCTCCTGTCTCAGCTTCTGGAGTACTTGAGATACAGGCCAGAGTGTTTCCTCTGACACATGATGCACCTGGCAAGTGTTTGGTGCCTGTAAGGAGTGTCTTCACTTCATCAGTTTGCCTTCTTTGCACACCAGTGGCCTCTGCTGGCCACATTTAGTTTTGCAGTTTGGGGCTGGACATACTTTCCATCTCTCTGGACCTGGCCTAGATCACACTGGAGGTGATTACAGAAGTTCTAGCTGAAGTGTCTTCCAAGTGCAATAGGTACAAAGGGAAGAAGCCACAGCACCGGAATCTCTGTAGGCTGACCTGACTTCGTGCTTTCAAAATCCAGTAAGCATTAATTGTTCAGGTGGAGAGATGAGTCTGTGGATAGCGGAGTGTCTGCTGCAGCTTCTGAGTTCACCGACTCCACAGCAGTGAACCTCAAAGCAGAGAGACACTACAGACATCGATCCACCTGATGACCTTAAATTCCAAAATTACCCTCAATTGATGTCATCTGCTTCCCAACACCTATGCGATTCCTTTCCTGGTCTGAGCCTCCTCTCACCTGCAGTTCCTGGGTTGTATTTTTTTTTTTAACTACTATTTTAGAGCATTTTTTTAAACCAAAAAAACTGGGCAAACATTCCATCAATTTCTCACGTGCTATGTTCCCACACTTTCATCAGTGAAATGCATATATTAAAACCGATAAGCCTACAGCCATTATCATACAGGGTCCTGGCTTATGATACTGTGATGTGCATTCTATGGGTTTTAATAACTGTAGAACGGCATGAGATCATCACGGTAGCGTTACCCATTATGGTTTCCCTGCCTCAAACATCCTCTTCCTACCCCATTCATCTTTTTCTCCCTTCCACTTGACCACCGACAGCCACTGTGAATATTTTTTGTTGTTCTTGTTCGTTTATTTTTCAGTTCTCTATATTACCTTATTTTCTGTAATGCCACGCAGTAGGAATCATACAGTGTGTAGCCTTTCAGAGCGGCTTCTTTCACCTAGTAACATTCATTCAAGCTTCCCCCATGTTTTTCTGTGACACAACAGCTTGCTTTTTTTTTTTTCCAAAACTGAATAATATTCTATCATCTGTTTATCCATTCACCTACTAAAAAGCATACTGGTTGTATCCACACTTGAGTCAACATGAACACTATTGCAAATTTCCATACGCCATGTTCTGTGTGCCTCTAGATTTTTATCTTCTTTGAGTAAATACTAAGGAGCACAGTTTCTGGTTTATATGTAAGAATTTAGGTGAGCCTAAGTTTCAAGACAGTTGTTCTATTTTGTTTTCCCACTAGTAGCTTTAGCTTATCTCTGCTTCTTAGAGTTCTTAAATGCCTTGAGCATTCTAGCAAGGTTGGCTATTCACATTAAAGTTGACCTTTAGTGCACACCGCACAGGAAGTGGGGTGAGTCAGTCTTCTTTTCCTTCCCCTCTAACAGGGTTAAGCACAGCTGAGGGGCTGATGCTGACCCCTGAGCTGCTGGCTGGCAGTGGCATGATCTTTCTGATAAGTCAGTTTATGGCTCTTTCTCCTCAATTCCATGTTGTGATAATTAATAAAACAAGATAACTCCTTACTTACCCTGCATATTTGAAGAATGATAAAACTATCCTCAATTTATTTTAAACTTATAAGAACCCCAACCCTACATATGCTGGGTAAGCACTTCTAAACTCTACTTCAATATTTTTTATAAATTCATGAAAAATAATTTGTTTCATTCTTAAATAATAGCTATGCCAAGTAATCTGTATGTTTCTTTTTTATTATTATTCATTTATTCAGATTACATCTCAATTTTTATCCCCTTGCTTGTCTCCTCCTGTTCCTCCCTCCCTCCCTCTTTCACTCTATTCCCATCCCCTAGGTCTGTGACAGAAGGGGACCTCTGCCCCACCATATGGTCACAAGCCTATCAAGTCCCATTCTGTATGTTTCTTAATTACTCAGAATTTCCAGTGTTAAAATGTAGGTCAGGTTCAGAGAGTGAGCCATACAGCATTGGTAATGCAAAGAGATGGTGGTGAATGCTCACCCACTGGACGATGGTGAGGGTGACAGAAAAAAAAAAAAACAGTTGAAAGAAGGTATTTCTTTACTCAGCAATGTTTACCGCCTCTTTTTTTGCTTTCAAAGTGAAACTTAACTATTTATCCAGAAATACAACACAAATTTCAGGCTGCTATTGACCTTAGGTGTTTGTTTGTTGGATTTGTTGCTGTTTGTTTGTTGTTTAGGTTTGGGGTTTTGTGGGTTTGGGTTTTTGTTCGTTTGTTCGTTTGTTTGTTTTGTTCTGTTGTTGTTTTAGTGGGGTTGGAGAGTGGGGGACAGGGAGGATCTTGCTATATATCTCAGACTGGCCTCAAAATCATGATCATCCTGCCTCAGACTCTCAAGGACTGGAAGACAGGAATGTGCCAGAATACTCACGCCTCCACTCACAGGCTTTCCCTTCAAGTTCTCTACTCTCTCACCTTGAAGAAGAAACTTGAAGATCTTTATACACCATCACTTGCACTTTCTGTTCTCCACAAGTGAAATGTTTTTCACACCTCCCGCACAGCTTGAAATACTGTAATTAATCATTAAATCCTGATTGGTAGTCTTGTCTTCTGCTTGGTTTTCAAAGATATAACAAATTCATGTTTTTCCTGTGGTTCTCAGCTTAGCTGTTTATTACAGTCATCTAGGAGGCTTTTGTAAAATTCTCATTGTTCATATTTTACCCACAGAATTGCAATTTCATTGTCTAGAATGAGTCCAAGTGCAGCAATGTTTTAACTATTCTCCCACTATGTGGCTTCTGGAAACCAGATGTGGGTCCTTGGAAGAACAGCAAGCAACTAAACCACATTTCCAGACCTAAGCTTTCTTTTATTCTTGAGACAGGGTCTTATTCAATTTCCAATACTATCTTTAAACATTTTTATAACCTAATTATTCTTGAACTAGAGATTCTCAGCCTCCCAAACATTGGGATTTTAAAGTAAGTTTTCTTAATAAACACAACTATACATATCCAAAAAACCAAAAATACAATGAGCTGTAAATGGATCAGAGTCATGGCAAACATTTTACCTACTAAGCCATTGCCCCAGCTCTAAACTGATGATTCTTTTTTTTTTTTAATTCACCTAATATCCCAATCGTAGCCACGTCGCGCCCCCCCATCCACTTGGTCCCGCCTCCCTTTCTCTTCCCCTTCCTTCCTCCCCTATTCCTCAGAAAAAGGGGAGTCTCCCCTCCTTACCTATCCCCCACCAGCTTATCAAGTAGCATCAGGGCTGAGCAAATCCTCTTCCCCTGTGGCCTGGCAAGGCAGCCCCACCAGGAAGTCATAGAGACTGAAAAGGACACCCTTTAATTAGACAGGACTCCTAGTGGAGGGCGAGGGACACCAATCCATGCACAAAAACTTCCACCCAAAATTTGCCCTGTATACAAGATGTGTGGGGATAAAGATAGAGCAGAGATTGAGGGAATGTCCAACCAATGCCCGGGCTAACCTGAGACCTACCCCATGGGAGAGAGCCAACCCCTAACACTATTAAAAATACTCTGTTATACTTGCAGATAGGAGCCTAGCATAGCTGTCCTGTGAGAGACCATACCCAGCAGTGGATCCTAAAAGATGTGGAGACTCATAGCCAAACACTGAAAGTCGTGTGGGAAAGTGGGGAGGGTAGATAGAAGTGTTGGGGACGATAGGCCATATGGCCAATGTTCAGCCATCTTGTCCAAGTCCGCACCTTTAAGTACCTGTCTTTCCCAGAGCTTGCCTTTCACCAGAAACTAGCTGACCCTCTTGTGAGTCAGCAGTTAGACTAAAGCTAGATGAAGACAGAGCAAGATGCCCTGTGTGGCAGGACATTATGACCCTGCCTGGAATTCCCTGTGTTTTGAGAAAAGTCTGTAGCTGGGTTTCTATAGGAATATGCTGCCCTGCCTTCTGACTTATAAAAGCTGCTGCCTGACTAATAAAGTTTGAGAGTTTGATCAATCAGACTTGCTTTCCTTCTTTGTGTCTTGCACTTTTCAACAGGTGACCTTCCTCCCAAGTTTTAGTCAAACCCCGCAGGTCGGGTCATAGAAGGACCTGGAAGTGAGAAGAGCTCTACAAGAAGACCAACGGCCAACTAACCAGAGCCCAAAGGGGCTTGCGGAGACTGAAACACCAACCAAGGACCATGAATCGACTAGACCTAGGCCCCTTACACAGGTGTAGCAGATGGGCAGCTCAGGCTTCATGTGGGTCCCCTAGTAAGGAGCTGTCTCTGACATGGACTCAGTTGCCCGCCTTTTGATCAAACTGATGATTCTTACTCAAGAATCAAGACTACTTTTACTTATAGGAAAGGAATTTCTTATTTTCTTTTGGAGAATGGAAGTATTTGCTCTTCTCTCATTCCAGTAGCTATTTCTGAAGCCAAAGTGGCCTGGCAACATTATCACATTGTACCTAGTAAGAGCCCTGATGTAAGTGAAAGCTGTGAATTGGAGGTGTGGTTATTACAGCTTCAGAGCGTTAGCTCATGAACATCATGGCTGGAAACATGGCAGCAGGTAGGCAGGCTTGGTACTTGAGCAGTGGTTGAGAGCTTACATCTAGACAGCGAGTTGGAAGCAGAGACAGCAAGATTGTGCCTAGTGTGAACTTTTGAAACCACAAAGCTCACACCTAGTGACACACCTTCTCTGAGGCCACGCCTTCTAATCCTCCCTAGACAGTCCACCAACTCAAACATGCAAGTGTCTGAGCCTATGAGGGCCATCCTCATGCAAGCCACCACAGGAGCCTTTAGGACAAATTTGAAGGCATGGATGTACATGAAGCATTTACTGTGCAACTTGCAGGAAGCATCAAGGCTGACTTCCCTCTCCCTCACTTTTCCTTTCCTTCCCTTTCAGGCCTTGCCTCCCCTGTCTCCTCTCTGCGTTTGTTGACAAACTACAGGATTTACAGTGGCACAACTCCTGTCCCCTCTACCCTTGAGAGACGCCTGCTGCCCCAACTTAGGGCACCCCCTGCTTGTTGTGTCTCTCTCTGGGGGTGCATATCTTCCCTCCCTTCGACGTACCCTGCTCTGCTCTGAAATCTCATTTCTCACAATTTTGCAATTGGTCTCTCACTCAGCATCATCCCTCGGCGGCCAATAAAGAGGAGGAATGTTGACCCAGAGACCCTTCAGCTTCTAGCTGTGGAAGCACAGGATCTGAGCTAAGCCTCAGCAAGCTTCCAGGTGTGTGGTTGGGAAATGAGGCTGACAGAAGAGAGAGATGCTACTTCCTCCTTAGTTACCTCAAGGTACCATTGTTATCTCCAAAGGAATCGGAAGGAGCAGAGGGTTTCTCTCCCATTTTTCCCCTCACCCTCATTACTTCCTTTCTCACTTCAGCCTATGTTGCAGGTAGAAAAGTCAGCAGCTATGTGGATAGACATTTTCCTTTTTAAATGTTTGTTTGTTTTACCCGCTCTCACTTTGTGTAATCCTACCTGGCCTAGAATGCCTTACAAAGACCAGGCTGACTTTGAACTCAGAGATCTGCCCGCCTCTGCCTCCCAAGTGCAGGGATGAAAAGAGTGAGTGGCCACCACCCGTCTATTTGACTTCTTGTATAAGACACTATTTTTAATTAAGGTGTGGGGGGGAAAGTACTGACATAGCAGTTCACTTTCAGTAATCTGGGTTTTCCCAAATAGTGACATGAGAGCTAGTCATTATGAAATGGATACCGAGTTCCTCTTCAAGAAATGAAAATGTAGGTCAGGGCTCTGCTGACTTTCCACTTGCCTCATAGGTAAAAAAAAATCTGAAGCACTCACTGACAGCCAGGCAGTGGAAACGAAGACAGCACAACCATGAGGGCAGCTGGTTGGCTCTGAAGAGGGAAGGTGCTGCAAATGAGAAAAGAGGTGAGGAGACCCCGATTCCTGAAATACTTGTAGACAGCTCTGCGCTTCTCTTTGGAAATGCACAGGCCAAATTGCTTTCTCTCGTAGCTTCTGTGATTCTCTTGTGTGATGCTCCTGATGAACAGGGAGTCTCTCGTACTTTCAGCCATCACACTTTTTTGACGCTCACCTCTCTGCTGAGCAGTTAGAGGCTGATGAGGTAAATCTGCAGCTTGGGCTGCCTCTTATGGAGAGGTATGCTGTCACAAATTAAGAAAGGGCTCTCCGTATTCATAAGCCACAAAAATATAACCCTGTGACTTATGCTATTTGATGAGCCATGAGTTCTGGTTTGAAGTTCCTTAATATGAAAACTCGGCTTGAACTAAATTGACAAAAAAAAAATTAACTTTTGTTGAATAACTGACTTATTCCATGACTAGCCTAATGAGTGGAGAGCGAGGCTCCAGGTGTAAGCTGCAGACAGCATCTCCCAGTATTTCCATCACAGGTCTGTAGGTTTGACTTGTCATAACACATGTCCTTAGCTTGTCCCAGTTTTCCTCACTCTGTACCCTTTATCCCTTGGGAATTCTGAAACT
This sequence comes from Acomys minous, assembly GCF_964271855.1. Taxonomy (NCBI): domain Eukaryota; kingdom Metazoa; phylum Chordata; class Mammalia; order Rodentia; family Muridae; genus Acomys; species Acomys minous. The sequence goes on from NC_140487.1 coordinate 43,915,703, forward strand.
TCCCACTTTCCCAACTTCTGTTCCTCAAAGGCTGGTCTTCCAGATCATGATGGCTGTGCACCAGTCAGACATTAATGTCACCATCAGAAGTAACAGCCGACAGAGGAGCTGTCTGATGAGGGGCAATGCAGTAAGAGGAACTACATTTTACCAAGGGTCTGGTGACCTAGGATGACCCGCAGCGATGCTTGCAGGCAGACATTGCAATGATGCTCTGCTTATCTGGCTCTTGATGGACCTCCCTGTTTTTGCTCTTCTGAGAAGATCTCACTAAAGATAATAATATGAGAAACGGCATGTTCATTGTCTCATTAAAATGTTACAATATAAACATTTTCATATTTTTCCAGAGAGAAAGAAGAGAGTTCTTCTTCGTGTGGGGCATGAGTCACCTCACACTTCAGGTGCATGTGGTAATAGCTCTTTATGTGTTCTTCAGATGGTGTCATGGAGGTATAGTATTTTGTGTGTCTATGTTTTCATTTAACAAATAGAACATTGAATGGGTATCATTTTCAAGCCATTATGTCATAATATCTGGAAAATACAAAAATTATTGTACTGCAAAATTAATATGGAATGTAACAAAATAAAAATAATCCAATTTACCTCCAAATGAAGGTTGTTTCCCCCTACCTGAGATACCCCAATGGGCACTCCTCTGTCATACATGAATGTTTGCACAAAGGAGGTCATCTCATCTTCGGTTGAAATGTTCTATTTTAGGACATTTTATCATAACTGTTTTGTAACTGAGCCAAAGCTTTCATTTACTTCAGTCCTGTGAACTTCTCACTGACAATTACTATACAGCAGGCTCTCTGCTACTTTTCAGTCCTCGTGAAACAACATTATTTTGCTGTTGTTGTTTCTGTCTTAAAATTCATACAAACATTCAGTAAAACAAGTTTCTTTGAAATGGAAGAAGTTTAAGAAAGGCTATGGTTGGCATCTGGGTTTTTCTGCAGGGAACAGCTGTCTGTGGGACAATGGTACAGGTAACAGAAGACAAATAATCCTAACACAGAGTTCTGAAGAGTAAGTGACATTTTTCAGAGTAAGTGACTCGGAATAGTGACAAATGCATGTGCCTTCTTCCGTGTGTGTGTGTGTGTGTGTGTGTGTGTGTGTGTGTGTGTTTCTTTTCGGTGTTGTTGTTGTTGTTGTTGTTGTTAAATGTGAAATGCTTCACAAATTTGTACATCATTCTTGCTTGGGATCATGATGACTTCCATCTCTAGGCTGGGACACACTATGTTGGAGCTACTAACATAGATGTAAAAACTTCCAGCAAGATAACTGAACACTTCAGGGTCAAAGCAACAGCTTCCCCACAGGGCTTAGGAGGAAAGATGCCAGTTGGTGTAAATGTGCAGACAGTAAGTAGAACTTCTGTTTATACATCCATCTAAATGATGAACAAACAGCAAGTGAAGTAAGACACAGCACAGACGGTGTCTAGAACTGTTATCCATTCTGCTATGACTATTTTAATAGAGTCCAGGTGACATCTGTCCAGGGTTTAGTAGGATGGTGTTACTCTATTTCAGTAACTTTACTGGCCAAGTGAAGAGGCACAGACCTTAATCCTGGCATTAAGGAGGCCAAAACAGGAGAACTGCCGCAAGGTTGAGGCTAAAGTGGGCTACAGAGTGAGTTCAAGGACAGCCTGGTACACATGGCAGAATTACTCTGCCAAAAGATAATCCTTAAATAAATGAAAAAGCTTTACAAAGATTTAAAAAAAGTATATTATACATTTCAAAAATGAGTTAAACATTTCTAACTAATATAATAATCTTATTTAAGAAATTTAATTAGCTGGGCTGGGTAGCTCATGTCTATATTATCACCATGCAGGAAACTGAGGCAGGAAAACGGAAGCGAGTTTAAAGCCAGAATGGGCTGCAAAGTGAGAACTTGTCTCAAAAAGAAGGAACTAACTAGCTAGCATGAGCCACTCTTTTATAAGCCTCCTTCGGATCACCCACTTGCCCCCACCCCTCGCCCGCACCATTATGTTCTGAAAAGCCATTTCTAAAACCCAGGACATGTGACCAAATCTTTTGACACTTTTCTCTGTATTCTAAAAAAGGTTTCACAATGAGTCATGGAGAAGTGTTTTGTCTAAACTTGAATTATCAAACTTATTTAAAATAACCAGGTACTTCCTTTTGAGAGAGAGAGAGAGAGAGACAGAGACAGAGACAGAGACAGAGACAGAGAGACAGAGAGAGAGAGAGAGAGAGAGAGAGAGAGAGAGAGAGAGAGAGAGCGCTTCATAAATCAATCTGTCCGTCTGTCGGCCTTACTCTGGACCCATGCTGACCTATACTGCCCCCTTTCACTTCCTCCTTCCTTTTCTTCTTCCTTTCCCCATCTCCTCCTTTTGTTTATTTTTCTAAGACCACGTTACATTTCCCACAATAGCCTTGAACTTGGTGTGTAACACAGGCTGACCTCAAACCCTCCACCCTCCAGCTTCTGACTCCCAAATGAGAGGATTATAAGCGTGTGCTGCCACGCCCTGACACCTATTTCTTTTTTTCTTTTTAAATATTTTTCACTTTGATGTATCCTAATGGGGAACAGAGTGTGTGTCATGTCCCAAGGGGGAAGTCAGAGGACAACGTGCTTCTCCCTTGTCACCTCGTGGGTCCCAACGATCAAACTCATGTCCTCAGGCAGGGTGGTCAGATCACCTGCTCTCATTTTTTTTTTATTGTGTATCCCAGGCTAGCTTAAAGCTTATGATCTATGTAGCACATGCTGGCCCCAAGCTTGGTCCTCTTTCCTCAGTCTCTCGAGTCCTGGGATTGCAATAGTATGAGACCATGCCCGCACATTTTCATAAACTCTCTTTTTCATGCCTCTGGCTCTATTCCCTATTGATGATGTTGTAATTATCTTATTACTACTTTGACATTTAAATATTTTAAATTTATATGTAAATGTTACCTAAACAAAAATTAATCTTAAATTACATACCCAACAAGCTAATTCTTTACACTTTTTATTCCAAAGGCAAGGACCTTTTTAAAAATCAAATATTCATCCTTATTCTTATCTTAACAAGATTTAAGTATATCTTAATACAAGTACTTCCAGGAAAAGCTGGAACAAATTTCATAAAGCTTCTGGTGTTTTTTTCTAGATAAGAATTTTATTTCGTTAACATTGTATTCCTACTGACTTCATACAAGTGACTCCCCACCAGTAAGGGGAGGCTGGTGGGAATGCAGCCCAAGGCAAGCACAGCCGTTGAGCTTTAAGCTAGTGGTTTGGTGTCATGAAAGTAACACATCCATTGTATAATGTTCAAGTCACAGACATACACAATTTAAAACAAAAATATTAACATGGAAATTACCGTTGCTAACAACCTTCAGTATTTTCTTGGGTTCGCTCATTGTTCATTTCTTCCCAATCTTGAGCTTTTGTGAATTATATTGTTTTTGCAACTTGTTTTTTAACTCAATAATGTATTATGTCTCCCCTATATTATTAAATTAATGATAAATTTTATGTGGCTATTAAATACTCTCTTTTTGCCCATGGCAAGAATAACGATACAATCATTGTATGTACACTATGATGATAAAAATAGCTTTTATCTCAAACAAACAAACAAAAACACCCCCTACCCCTGCAAACAACAAGAGATTGGTTGTATATCAAGAGAATAGAACTGGATTCTTTGGTGCCCAGTGCTACTTTGAGTCCCATCTTTGACAAAAAAAAAAAAAAAAAAAAAAAAAAAAAAAAAAAAAAAAAGCTGTAGCTTGATAATGTCTCCATTCTCCTCCTTAAAGTAAAAGAGGAAATTATAGTTGCTCTCTGACAATGAGAAAACCTCAAAAGCTGCATCATGCCCCTGGCCATCAGTGAAACCATATAGCTATTTTTCAATAATCATTTAGTTATTGAAAGAATACATTTTACATGCAGTAGCATATTCTTCTTCTAAATCTCTGATAATATTTTTTCACACAATTGCTTATTTCTTGTGCTTGTTTCCAGGAATTACAAATATAAACTGCTCTGGCAAGCTGTGGGTAGAGCCTGGCGACATTTTTCAGATGGGTATGAACGTTTCTGTATATTGCCAAGAAGCCCTTAAGAACTGTCGACCAAGGAAGCTTTACTTTTACAAAGATGGCTTTAAACAAAGATTTCATATCACGAGGATTAATAGGACAACCGCTCGAATTTGGTATAAAGGCTTTTCAGAACCTCACGCATCCATGCATTGCACTGCCGAATGTCCTGGGCATTTTCGAGAGACTCTCATTTGTGGGAAAGACATTTCCTCTGGATGTAAGTATTGTTGAGGATCCTGATGGTTAATTAATAACTAATTAAAGCTAATTAAAATGAGGGGCAATTCAACATAGCTTTATGGGTCAGATCAGTTAGAATGCGGCCTCCATGCAATTGTGTACAGAGTCATGTTGATTTTTTTTGTGAGAACTATATTAGATAGTTTATTTTTTATTTAATTAATTTATTCAGATTACAACTCAATTGCTATCCTATCACTTGTATTCTCCCGTTCCTCTCTCCCTCCCGCTTTCACCCTATTCTCCTCCCCCCCTAGGTCTATGACTGAGGGGGACCTCCTCCCCCACTATATGGCCATAGGCTATCAAGTCTCATCTTGGTATCCTGCTTAGTTTTTCTTTGAGTGCCATCAGGCCTCCTCACCAAGGGGAGGTGGTCACATGTGGGGCCCCAGAGTTCATGTCATGTTGAGCTATGAGTTATAGGGGCTGCTGAGGCTTGTACAGAAATAACGGCTCACGGAGACAGCCACTGCCTCTTAGGGCCAGTGTGCCTTGATCTGCTGCGTTTTCAAAAGAAGTATGGAAGTTTGATGTGAACACCATAAATTTTAAATATTGCAAATATCCCCCAGAGAACAATTCCCCCCACTAGCCTGAATGAACACAGTCTGAAAGCCAGCACCTCATGTCTGAGAGGCTGATCTCAGCTAAGGGTAGTAGTGTACACCTGTAGTCCAGCCCTGTGGGTGAGGAGGAATGGGATGCAGAATTCCTGAGCCTCGGCAACAAGAAATTTAAATGATGCTCTTGTCATCTGCTTTTCATTTGGCTTTTGTTGGTGTGCTTGTTTTCTGAACTAATATCATTAACTTTGAAGCTGGCTGATCCCATTAGGAGATTTTGAAGCCAATAAAATTAAATTAAGATTAAAACAAAATAAAAGCTTCAACCGCTCCCCGAGAGAGAGAGAGAGAGAGAGAGAGAGAGAGAGAGAGAGAGAGAGAGAGATTTTGAAGCCAAGATTCAGGGTGCATCTCAAAACTAACTTTGTGTTCTCACTATCCTCCCGGGGAGCTTTGTAATCCTGGGCAACTTGCTTAGATAACCTCAACCTCCATGGTTGTGTGTGTGTGTGTGTGTGTGTGTGTGTGTGTGTGTGTGTGTGTGTGTGTGTGCGTGCGTGTGCGTGCAGAGGCCAGAGGTCAAACTTCTTAAGGGGTCTTCCACTTTATGAAGTCTGGCTGGCCAGGGAGCCTTGGGAATCCTCCTGTCTCTACCTGCTCAGCACTGAGATTATTACAAGCTTATGGCACCATGCCAGCATGTTACGTGGACATTAGGAACTAAACTCAGGGCCTCATGATTACACAGCAAACCCTTTGCCTACTAGCTGAGCCATCTCCTGGTCCACCCATCACTGTCTTAAAGCAGAGAGTTATTCTTCGGCACATCTTTGCCATTTGGGGGTAAAAGATCAGAAGAGCTCCCTTCCCCCATATGCTTGATAACATTATATAAGTGCTTGCTTTTTCCTTGGCTCCAGATCAGAGATAATAAGAGGCAGACTGGGCCCCACTACCACCTGGCCTCGAGGCTGACTACCTGAAAACTAGGAGACTTGCTTCTTCTGTATTAAGGCCACTGTCCTACTTAACTGAAGGCAGCTGATCAAGAGTTTGTGTCTCTCAAACTAGATAGCTTCAGGATGAGGTGGAGAACAGTTGAAGGAAAGAAGTAAATTTTAGACTTTAATAATGAACTTGTTACATGTACTTTAAATTAGTAAAATTAAACAGTAAAAGGTGCCTATATTGTGAAATCAAACCACAGGCAGACATCTCATTTGATGTATGAAATCTTGCCAGCTTGTCCACATCCTCAGGAACAAAATCACGTCCCCAGCATGTCAGTGCTTTACTCTTTGTCCCTTGGGAATCGATGCAAGAGTGGACCCGATATGCAGTTTCTTCAGAGGGAAAATGTGAAATCACAGCTTCCGGGAAACACAAGTTGTTGGTTTAAGTGAGAGGGAAAATAATGATCTAAAATAAATATCACTTCCATTAAAAGAAAAAAAAAATCCAGCAACTTTGGTTTTCAGTTCTGTCTCTTATTTATAGTTCTTGAATCAAAGAGCACCTCATCCTGTAAACAGGCAGATGTTGTGGTGGAGATCGGAGCAGGTTATTGCATAAGATGAAACAAAAAATCAAAACAGTTCCCCCCATGTTACTTTGGTTAAAGCAGAAGGGTTCTGCCTGATGCCAGCCAGTTGACTGAACCATTAAGACAGGATGTTTTTGAGACTCCTATTTTCAGGCAATCATGGTCTTAAATTTCAGTTTGACACTGAGCACAGGCCCCTTCATTTTGATTTAAATTGCTAGCTTGTTTTCCTAGTGAAGGACCCTCATCCAAAACAGCAACAAACGGGCTCTTACAAATTTTACTCAATGCCCCTCCCGTGTCTGCGCTGGAGTGCATGTAACTGATAACTTGCTGCCACCTTCCTGGTCTTGACCGAGAAGGCTCTGCCCCAAGCCTAGAGCCAAGCTGTGTTTCAGGTCCGAAAGTGTTCCTGTTCCAGGCCAGCTTAAGAGACACGCTCACCCTCTACCATCGCTCTTTCCATTCGTTAATTTGTGAAGTGCCATTCCTCGCAGAAACCTCAGGTTATGAGTGTGAAAACCCAACTGCCAGGCAAGAATTTACTCAAACCCCTGGGTTCAAGGTGAATACGCTTTGGGGCTCAGTTCTCAGTAAACTTACTTTGTATTAACTAGGTCAAAAAAACAAAAAAAAAGAGTGCCTTGAGGATTTTGTGGGGTTCTATAAAGCACAGTGCTTTCACTGGGCCGCTTTGACACAGGGTATTTGTTCTGTGAGCTTTACAATGCCAAGCAGTCATCACTGTTTGGAACAGAGCTGTTGCAGAACATTTTGGTACTTAGCGGAAGGTAGAGAGTGAGTGAGCTGGTACTTCCCCTGAAAAGATCCAGGTGCTTCAAAGTCTCTTTAATGAGTGATTTCTGAAATACCACTATCACAGCTTCCACTATAATCCATAATCTTAAATGTTTCTTAGATTCTTATTTCTGATTAAATGAGAACATATTATGGGAAATTTGTTCAAATAGAGGTCATTGAAACATGTCAAATTAAGTACACCATGTAAGTGATATTTCCACTTAACCATTTACTTAACATTTTAAGCATTTTTTTGTCTTAAAATTTTTCAGTCTTATGGTCTATGTTTATGGTGATGAAAGAATTGTTGTCCATTAAAATCCCTGAATATTCGTCTCCAGTGTTGCTCTTGTGTGGATAGCCTGGCCTGAACCCTCCTGCGGGTGCTTTGATCTCTCTCTGAGACATCACGGCTCTCCCCATCTTAATTCTTCCCATTGTCATCTTTTTAATTGAATCATTCAATTCATGGGATAGAGTTTAGTTATTGTTTTTACAAATGTACCCAGAAATATGCTACGTGCTAGAAATACAAAGTAAAGGGAATCACAGACCTGGCCCATTCCAAAAATCTCTGTGGCAAACAGTCTTTGGTTAGGCTGAATTAATAAGTGTCCTGGTAAATGATCAGGGAGCATTCTCATAAGGCTAGAGGGGTGACATAGGCATGAGAGAAGAAAGTCTTAGTTCTCACGGTGCATTCAGGGTGTTCTCAAGAAGTGAACAGCCAGTTTTATCCTTGGATATGTATCACCTCATAGTGGCTCTAACAGTGGGATGTTCCTCTCATGGCTTTACTCTCTAGCTCTTTATTCTGCTTCCCACTAATACATATTGCTCACTCACCCATGTGCAGAGGGTCACTTTTGTCTTTTGCAAAGTTAATGCCAGCCATGCATTACAGTCCTGACCATTTGCTTCATGGAGAATAGTGTAAAACAAAGTCCAAAGAGCTGACATTTGTCTTCTATGATCATCAAATTACAGTGCTCTCTGTCTAAAACCATAGGAAAAAGTAGCAAAAATGAAACACCTATCAAGCCTGCATAATCCCTCTATGATAATCCACAAGCTCTCACAACACAGAACACAGAATGATGTAATGTACTAGTGCTATACTTACTTCCTTCAAGTTCAAATAAAACTTAAAGATGTCTTTCACCTTGAGGGAACCCAAGTTACCCATTGGGATTTAATGCTACCACTCACCAAAGTCTTAGAAAGCACTTTCATGTAATCATCACTGCTTGAAAATAGCTTTTTAAAAGTTGAGGGGTGTGTGTGTGTGTGTGTGTGTGTGTGTGTGTGTGTGTGTGTGTGTGTGCATACACATGTGTGTGAAGGCAAGAAAAGGGCACTGGATGTTTTCCTCTGCTGTTCTCCTTCTTCCTTTGTGGCAGACTCTCTCTGAACCCAGGGCTCACATTTTCTTGGCTAGGCTAAAATCCAGCAAGTCAGGCTTGTTCTCCTGTTTCTGCTTCTCTTAGAGCTGACTTTACAGACGTGCATACCATGCCTAGCTCATTACATGGGTGCTGAGATCTAAATTCCAGGCTATACAATTGTGTAGCAAACACTCTTACGCACTGAGGCATCTCTAGAAGCAAGAACACAGCTTTTTTTAAAAGTATTTTATTTTTGTACATATACATTTATATTATTACACATATATACAATAGATTACCTATGGCAAGAAGAGCCGTGACACAATCAGGAATTATATAAATGTTGCATTCTTAGTGGTTTGGCTATTTGTATTTGACATCATTGAAGAAGACATCTTTCCTATCGTGGTGCATCTAAATTTCTGAATGTAAATCAACCTCCATCACATATTGTCATTGTCAGTTTAGAACACCCATCTAGACCTAAAAACATCTTAACCCCTAAACAGCTAAGCTTCACTGTAAAACTAAGCTACCTGGTCTTCAGCTCCCTCAGAGACTTGAGACAGAAACAAAGGGAGACCCTTAGAGGATTCTTGTTGACTTATCATGAGGCTCGACTCATTCCCAAAGGAAATCTCTGGTTAGTTAGCTTAGGTCAAAGGTCCCTTGCCTAGTTACTGACATCTTCTGGCTGGACTGGGGTAAAGAGGGAAGCTGAGGAGACCGGGGAGTATTGCTTCTTTTAGGAAAAAATGCTAGCAGACAAACAATATAATGAGGCTATGGGGAGGAGAAAGAAGCTGAGCATGTGCAGGTGGGGTGGGGGAAGGATGTGGGGGAGAGAGGATGTGCCTGGAAATAGTTCTATGAAAATAGGTCTATGAAAAAAAACTTTGATGTGGTGATGGTAAAAATCTGCATAGTATAACCTGCTTATTTTCACCACGTTCAAGGGCTTTTTTCAGTGGTGTTCACTCTATTTGCTTACATTCTTGGACTCTTATTGTCAAAGGAAACTGTGTCTATTGAATAACAGCTCTCATCATCCCTGGATTTCCACACACTGCCTATCTGCAAAGGGGGGCACCACCATCCTTCTACATCTGGTCATGCATTTGGCCATTCTAGACACCTTTTATAAGGGGAATCATGCAGCCTTTCATGTCTGGCTTATTCTGTACCCAGTGTCCTCAGGTTTTATCCATATTATAACATGGTTGGAAGTTTCCTTCCTCTTATTGCTAAATAGTATTCCTTTCTGCATGTAAATAGCGAACTTTCGCAGGGAAAAGTAGAATGTATGCTCTATAGGAGGAAATGGTCTTCCAGGACAATAGGAAAAAGCTGAGAAATCTCTCACAGAGCCTAGGCTTGAAGGGGAAAGTAAGAAGGAATCAGCTGCTGCAGAGGCCTAGCTCAGTAATAATGATGTCGTTCTGATGGGACAGCATAGAGCTTTCCAGATAGAAAGTCACCGTGGCTTTGGTAGAACTGTGCAAACTAAATCCTGAGTAAATCACAAGGGCTAGGTAAAGTATTTGCCATGAAAGCATGAGTTTGGGTCTCCAGCACCCTCATAAAAGCCAGGCAGGGTGATGACTGCCTGTAATCCCAACACTGGAGAGGCAGAGACAGGAGGATCCCTAGGGCTTGCTGGTCTACCAGGCTAGCCAGTTGGTAAGCTTCAGATCCACTGAGAAACCCGGCCTCAAAGCAAACGAAAACAATAGCAACAAGCATGAAAGACCGTAGAGATGGGTCAATGGTTATGAGCACATACTATTTTGTATAAACCCCAAATTCAGTTCCTGCAACCTACATAGGGCAATTTACAACTGCCTGGAAGTCCAGGTCTACGGGATTCAATGTCCTCTTCTGGCCTTCAGAGGCACCTACACTCATCACATACTCCCACACAAACAGACATTCATAGTTAACAATGAAATAAATATTTAAGAGGCATACAGACCAGATACACATGTTCATAAAAATGCCAACAAAAATAATTGTAATGCTTTGCTTAAAAAGAAAGGTAGAATAGTAGCTGAGAGAAGATGGAATTGGAGAATTGTAGGGAAGCTTGCTTTACTTGGACGGGAAGAACCCGACCTTTTTAGTATCTACTACTATAAAGTGTACTGTGGGGGAGGGTCAATGCTTGATGGAAAACTTGGTTATGATGTAAGGTAGTAGTAGTGGGATGAGGAGCCTTTGGGTGACAAGTGACCTAGTTTCCCTATTAAATGTGACTTCATCAAGAGCAGGTCTTAGCGATTCATTTTGTTGCAGATCCACCAGATGCCCCCAGCAAAGTGACGTGTGTCGTTTATGAATACTCAGGCAACATGACTTGCACCTGGGACACTGGGAAGCCCACCTACATAGATACCAAGCATGTGGTGCACGTGAAGAGGTAGGTTCTATAGCACTATCAACTAAACATTCTATTCCAGAGTGGATCCAGCTGAGACTGAGACCAGCCTCAAACCTGAGACATCTATTTTGGTCAGGGAACTTTAAAAAAAAAATAAATCTGAAATCCAACACTTCTGGTCTTGAGCACATTGGGAAAGGGAGGTTAAACTACAGTTAAACTCTGGCAAACCCAGCCTGTATTTTGAGATGATGGAGGCCAGATCAATGTAATTGTATCATATTTTAAAGAAGACACACTGGGGCTGGAAAGATGGCTCAGCAGTTAAGAAGACTATGGCTATTCCAGAAGACCCAAACTTGGTTCCCATGTCAGATGGCTAATAACTGTCTGTAACTCCAGATCTAGATGATCTAACACCTCTGACCTCTGTGGGCACCTGCATTTACATACCTACATGCGTGTACACACACACACACACACACACACACACACACACACACACACACCATTAAAAATAAAAGTAAATTCTTAAAAACTTTTAAAATGTATTTTATATGTATGAGTATTCTGCTTGCATGTATACCTTCATGACAGAAGAGGGCATCAGATCCCATTACAGATGGTTGTGCACCACCGCGTGGTTACTGGGAGTTGAACTCAAGATCCCTGGAAGAGCAGCCAGTGTTCTTAACTACTGAGCCATCTCTCTAGCCCCAAAATTAAATTCTTTAAAGACATAAAGAACTGGAAAATTATCCTAGAAAATGGATGCTTTCTTCTAGCAAATTCAAAGCACACTTTCCAGTAACCACAAACAAAAGGAAGCATGCATCTGGTCATCTTCTAACCCATAGGAAACACAATCATGAGCTGAAAGAGTTAAAGGAAAGCCTACTCCTCTAATAAACTGTCCAAAAGGCCTTTTTCATCCAAGCAAAAGTTGAGTTATACTGAATGCTGTGGGCAAGGTGGGAAGCATGCAACAGGCAAAAAGTGTGTGCAGACCCTGGCCTCTTAGGGTTTTTCCACTTAGCTAAATATCAAGAGAGGCATAGGCAAAGTTTCATTTCCAACTCGTGTGCGTCTGTGTTCCAGTAAACTCACATAGACTGTAAAGCCTGTCACCCTGGTCCACCTGCTTGTTCAACAGAAAAGTAGCAATCCTTCTGTGGTAGGACAGGAAAATTGGAGGTCCTCTGGTATTGCATGGACCTTGTCAAACACAGCTGAGTGTGTTGAGCAAGAGCTCTCTTACTATCTGGCTCCTTAGCGATGCCCTCACCAGATGGACCTTTGTGTTGTTTTGCTGTGTGTCATGGGTGCTGCTGAAAAAATCGTTTTCCTTCCAAGAACAAGTTGAGTTATAGCAAATGATGCAGGCAAGGTAGGAATAAATAACAAATAAGCAAATGTTTAACAATTTCATCAAGTTTTAGAAAGAGAAAAGAATGAATGATAGGCCTCCATTCTGGACCAGCCAACCCATTTAGCAAATATTTATTTCCTGTTTAATGACTTCCAAGCCCATGTTAATGCCTTAAAAATTAAAGGAGGAAAAAGATACCAATACATCTAACAAGCTCATAACCATTCAGAGTCCAGTCGTTTCTCTTGGACGTCCAAAAGACAGCTCAAAGTGAGCATAAATCAAACACCAACTCTTCTTCCAACTTGCTTCCTACCGGTTGCCAGGCTTGGAGACAAGCATTTTAACTGCTGAGTCCTATTCCTGTAACTATAACTCTCCTGTTTGGGTCACATCCTTGGTACCCCACACATTTCTCCTTACTAAGATTCGAGGTCTCAGTTTGTGCGGTAAGAGAATTAGCCACAAACCAGTTACGAATGTGTATGTGGTTTCCTCTAACTGGAAAATAGTAAAAAAAAATGTCCCACTTACCACTTAGGCTCACCACTAGGTATAGGTGCAGCGTTCTTGCTTTCACGTTTGAATTCTTATTTAACACAGGTCAGCCTACTTTCCAATAAGTTCTCTGTTGACACACTTATGACTTCTCTTATTTCAGAAAGAATACAAGGCACCTATGTAAATATCTAAAGCCAAGACGTACTTTAACTTCAGATAAAAACACTATACACCAGTTAGATGTGGTGCTGCACACACACTGGCAAGGCTCGGCACTTAGGAATCAAAGCAAGGAGATTAAGAGTCCAGTGCCAGCCTAGGATACAAAGCAAGCCTGTCTTAATTTTTTTTTACTTCATTCATATTCATAAAAGTGACATTATAAATGCCTTTTAACTTGCCGTAGTTTAACGAGTCCTCCATTAGGTGTGAAACCATCTATTCCTTGCTTTTCCTTCTAATGCATTTATGTTCATTCACAGTAGCAATGATGCCTTCTTTCTTGCTCCACAGGAAGTATATCAAAGCTAAGTAACTTGTCTTAAGTCTCACAACTTATGAAGGAGCCTAGCTGGGACTTGAACCTACTTGTCTTTAAAGCCCACGCTTTGTACAGGGAGCCAGCATGATATGTCTTTTTTACCCCACCCCACCCACACGGTGTTCACGATGCACTTGCTGCTGGAAAAAGGGAAGAGGCAGTGTGAGAAAACAACGTAACTTAAGTCTGTGTTGGTCCCTACCCCTACACCATGTCTCGAGTGACTGTCAGCCTCAGAGAGCCTCTTATCACCTGAAAAGTGGCTTTCCTATGCCAGAACCACACTTCTGTGGTATTTTAATTCATAAAAGTATTGTTTGGCGAGAGCATAAAGCTAGTTCCTCATTTCCATGTCTATGGGAGCACTTCACTTGCATCAAGCTCTGATTCTCACATCTGTGCCTCTGAGAGCATGTCATGTGAGTCAAGTTCTGACTCTTAACTGAGGTATTATGAAGCATCAGAAACCCAGGAGTTGCTAAATAGGCATTTGTAATAAAGGGACCTAGAATGCAACCCTAACCATGAGGTAGCGATAACTTTAAAGCTCTCTCTCTTCGTCGTCAGTCTTGTGAAAAGCAGTCACCTAGAAGAAAAGCAGTTGACGATGTTAGATAAAGAAATCCAGTCCTTGCCTCAACTCAGCAGCTCAGACACCATTAACTGGGACAGTAAAATGAAGGTGCAGGTGACACCCCCTCCCCCCTTCCCCCCCCCCCCCCCCCCCCGGCACAGCACAGCACCCCTACTGAGAGTACAGATCTGTGAAGTATTTTCAATTCTTAGAAATGATAACTTCGGGGCTGAAATGCGACTCAGTTAATAGAATGATTGTCTAGCGTGCACCAAACCTCAGATTCAACCCCTAACTCTGAATGACCCGGATGTGGGAGCATGTTCCTATAATACAGCACTCAGGGGAATCAAGGTCATCTGTGGTGACATAGGGAGCTTAAAGGCCAGCTGGAGCTACATGAAACCCTGCCTCAGGCACAGCGGGGTATTCTTTTAATCCCAGCACTTGCAGAAACAAGCAGATTTGTGTAACTTTGAGCCCAGCCAGGAAGTTCCAAGCCATTCAAAGCTACATGTCAGGGCTACTACATATGAGACTCTGGAAAGCGGGTCAGGGGAGTAGACCAAAATATTGTGTTGTTACTGCAGAGTAGAGATTTAAAAATTAGAGGGTCAGGAGATGGCTTAACAGGTAAAGGTGCTCTCTGCTAAGCCTCATGACCTGAGCTTGATCTTGATCTGCAGAGTGGAAGAACCAATTCCCATGGGTTGTTCTCTGTCTGTCTCTCTCTCTCTCTCTGTGTCTGTCTGTCTCTCTCATACACACTCAGACACACAAACACAGAGACACAGACAGACAGACAGACACATACATACACACACACACACACACACACATACACAAGTGCCTTTCTTTTTAAAGAGAGATTTAAAAATAAATGCTCAGATGGACTACCTTCCTTTTCTTGGGAGCTAAAAGACTCTTGTTCTTGTCTGCTTCTCCCATTTGCTGTCCAAAGGCAAGATTGACTAATAAAATTTGACAATTTAGCACAAAGTATGTGGAATTTACCAAGATTAGTTAGCTGACTATAAACTCTTATTGAAAAAAAAAAAAAAGAAGAAGAAAGAAAAAAAAAAGAAAAAAGAAATCTTTGATGTAATTGAAGGAACTGTAAGGGTTCTCTGTGCTGCCTACTTCCCCTCCCTACCTCAATAGTCTCCGTGGTCTTGTCTTGGACAGCAAATGACTCCTTCTCCCCATTTAATTAGCCTCCTGGTACAATCCACTTGAATTTTCTATTTTATTATGTTATTTTTGGAGATAGGGTCTCACTGTAGCCCAGGATGGCCTAAAGCTCTCTGAGTGTCCAGAAACAACCTTGACCAGGGGGTTCTCGTTCCTCTACCTCCAGTTCCTGGGGTTGCAGGCACAACACCACCACTCACTGGTTTCAAAATATGTCCCGCCCATCCCCATTGACCCTCACTTTTGATGTTCAATTCTGGATGATACTGGCCTTTTATTCTTTCTCTTGTACCACTTTTATTTCCCAGCAATCGCTCCTTCAGGAAGAAGCCTCTGAAGCATGCTTAGCTGATCCTGTGTGCTCCCTTCCCCTCACTTGCGTGGTAAACCCCAATCTATAAGCTCCCGTTAGAGGGTCTTTTGGGCCCGGCCTGTTCCACTCCAAGCTACTTCCTGCCTTTTCATGGTCAAGGACAGCACTTGTTGAACTCTCACATCATTTCACTTATTTGTTTTAGGAAATGCTAGGGGGTTATCTACCTGGAAAATTGGCCTTTCCTACCCCGACTCAGTCTCTAATCCCATCCTCACCCTCCTCTATTGTTTTAAAATTACATGTAATATCAGTATTACCTGTAGGCCCGGCTAGCAATCAATCAAGACACAAACACTTGTTATATTTTAAAATAGCCTTAGTTAACCTGGGGCAGGGCAGATATCAGTCCTCTAAATTACCTTCCATACTGGGGCAGGCATGGGATCCCTGCCTCAAAACCACGCCATCTGTTTCTAACAATTTCTATAAAGTTACCTCCCATCCACAATCCCAAATACTTAGTAATGTTCTTCATCTGGGCCGGATTCTCCATCCATGCCAGCCATGTGCTTCTCCTCCATCTAACCCATGGCGGCCTTCCTCTCTTCCTTCTGGTCTCTCTCCTTTCTCCTCCTGGCGGTCTCTCTTCTTCCCAGAATTCCTTCCTCTCTAAGCCCCACCTATCTCCTCCCTGCCCAGGTGGGATGGCTTTTTATTAAGCAAAAGGTGGGTCAGACAGCAAGCAGTAATTAGCATCAAAATACCTCAGATTATCCCCCAACACTCCTCTCATCCTCACTGTTTACCCGGTACTGTAGCAGAAATAAATGCCCAACTGAAAAGGCTGATGCACTAAAACTGTGCATTGCTCCTTCCCAGAGGAGGCCCATTTATTTCAAGCTGTGGACAAGACTGAGTTAGCCATCAGCGAGCACAGTGCATGGTGTCTACAATATGCAAAAGAGTTCACGAAAATGTTTAATTTTATTTAAAATGAGAAAAGTGATAGAACATACAATGTTTTAACATTTGACATTAATATTTGTCTATAAACATACATATAAACCAACATATATGACCATATGAATGTATATGTGTAATGTATATAAGTGTGTGTGTGTGTGTGTGTGTGTGTGTGTGTGTGTGTGTGTGTTTTGAGACAAGGTTTCTCTGTGTAACAACCCTGGCTATCCTGGAACTCTCTTTGTAGACCAGGCTGGCCTTGAACACACAGGAATCTGCCTGCCTCTGCTTCCCAAGTGCTGGAATTAAAGGTCTGCACCACCATGCCTGGCTCTAAATATATATTTTTAATATATTCTTATATATGACTATAACACCAATTTTTTAAATGTAGGAGGTCTACAAGGAAAAAAGTATTTAGAACCCACCAGAGTTAAGCCATGGCCCTTGCCACATTTGCATTTGTTTTTAAGAATTCAGATAATAAAATGAAGTTTGATTTTTTTTTTTTTTTTTTTTTTAGTAACAGGTTAAGTTCTAAAATCAGGTGAAAAAGATAGCTTTCAAAGTTACTGGAGCAAGAAATTAAATAAATAAAACTTTTTTTATATATAGTTTAGAGACAGAAGAAGAGCAGCAATATCATGCCTCAAGCTCTGTTAACATCTCCACTGACTCACTGCAAGGTGGCAGGAAGTATTCAGTATGGGTCGAGGCTGTCAATGCCCTAGGAACGGAGAACTCACAACGACTGCAAGTCCATCTGGATGATATAGGTAAGAAATGAGAGGTGCTTACATGCATTGATGGCAACAAGTGGTCTAAACTTGAACAAAGTACACCTAAACTTCCTGCAGATTGTAAACAATAACTTTTTCCCGTTATTCTTCCACCTGGAGCAACTCTCCAATTGGACATCCTTCCAGTCTCATCTCAGGATGGCTGTGATTTTACAAACCTAAAAAAAAAAAAAAAAAAGAACTAGGTTCTCTAAAGCCAGAGAGAGTAAGAGAGACACGAAAGAATAACTTGCCTCGCTTCAAGTGGAGCTGTAAAGAAACAAGGGTTGTGCACAGATCCTTCTGTTGTGAAAGGCGTTAACATACCAAAAGATTATGCTCCACGCACTGCATGAGAGGGACGGTTCTTCTCAAGTATGGAGAGAGATGGCTCAAGATTGCATAAACTTCTCTAACTTTGCCAACCAAAGAAGTGTTGGCATGCTTTGCTTGAGATAGTTTAGACCCTGCCTTTTAAAGCTTACAATAGTAAGCATTTCTCTTAACTTATTCTACAGTATTGTTTTCAGTGGTATCTGAACATGTGACTGTTGATGCCTCTGTTGGAGATTTACACTATTCTTAATTTTCCACCATCATGAAGTATAACGTCATGAACTACTTTGTGGTATATCTTCATTAAGTTCTTCATATTTTAAATTTATTTTTGGCTAGTATATGGGTTTTGTTAAACACTTTCCTATCTACATATTAAGATATATGTGTGTATATACACATATAGATATGAAATTATATATATATATACATATATAATCTTTGTCCTTATTAGCTGTTTGTCAACTTGATGCAAACTAGAGGCTCCTAGAAAGAGGGAACTTCAGCTGAAGAATAGCCTCCATTACACTGACTTGTGGGGCAGTTTTAGATTAAGATTGATGTGGATGGTCCCAGACCACAGTGAGTGGTGCTACCGCTGGGCTGATGTCCCAGGTTGTACAAGAAAAACAAGCTGACTGAGCCGTGGAGAGCAAGCCAGTAAGCAACATTACCCGTCACTCTCTGCCTCGGTTCCTGTTTCCAGGTTCCTGCCTTGAGTTCTCGCGCTGACTTCTCTGTGTAGTGGACTCTGATGGGGACCTGTAAGCCAAGTGGACTCTTTCCTCCTAAAGCTTCTTTTGGACATAGTATTAATCACAGCAACAGAAGGCAAACCAAAACTATTTTATAATAGCAGCAGAAAGTAAACTGAGACAATTATACTGTGTTCCTATTCCCCCTCCCTTAGGCCTCCCCCTCCTTTTTCTTATTCTGCTTTCATAACACATATATTCTGTCATACTTTATAACTCTTCCTCTCCTCTCATAGTACTCCTTGCTTTTATATCACACACACACACACACAGTATACACACACACAGTACACACACACAGACACACACACATACACCTATGCATTTGCTTTTAAATAAAAGAAGACACAGAATATTTGTCTTTGTGAGCCTGGCATTGTTTCATTAACATACATGGTAAGTGGTTTCTTTCTTTTTTTTTTTTTCAATTTTCTTTTGTTTTCATTTTGCAGCCCAGGCAGATTTTGAACTTCCAATTCTCCTGCCTTGGCCTGCTGGATAGCTGGAATTACAGGCCTGAGAAAAGAAAACTGGCTTGGTTGTCTTCTTCTGACAAATTACAAACTGTAACTACCTCAGAGCTATCTGCAATATACTCAGTTCCCAAAACAGAGCTCAGCCAAAAGCACCAAGTGAGAGTGCCTCTTATTAGAGGCAAAACACACATGATTCATGATTCATGTGTCTGTTAAGAAAAATTCCAATAAGCTACCATTTATGGAGCATTTCCTCATTCTTTGATTTTTGCTGTATTTTCATTGTGCATGGTACTGTGTTAAGTGAAGAACACTTCCATTAGTATTTACACTGTACATTGAATACATTCCTGCCTATCCCCATACCTGCCTTATCCCCCGTTCGTACTAGTCCTCACTGTTCTCCTAGACGGTATCTCTTCTACTCCCATGTCATATCTGCATATATACATGTGTGGTTTTATGTACCTACGCAAAATCTACAAACCACAAATGAGGGGAAACAAATGGTAGTTGAGTTTCTGAGACTGGTTTAATGTGCTTATCTGCAATATGTGATTGCATCTATCTTATTTCAAATCACATAACAGTATTCTATGAGCAAACACATTCTCATTCTGTGTATAACAGATTTTCCTTACCCATTCCTCCGTGGTTGACACTTGGTTCCCTGTGAGCTGCTCTGAGTAGCACTGCCAAGCACGGATACCTCCCTACCACTGTGATGTTGTCACTGACTTGAGCACTATGTGGGGACACCGATACGTCCCTACCACTGTGATGTTGTCACTGACTTGAGCACTATGTGGGGACACCGATACGTCCCTACCACTGTGATGTTGTCACTGACTTGAGCACTATGTGGGGACACCGATACGTCCCTACCACTGTGATGTTGTCACTGACTTGAGCACTATGTGGAGACACCGTGAGTGGCATAGCTGAGTCACAGCAGTTCTCATTTCAGGTTTGGGGTGAACGTCTGTTCTGACTTCCATATTGGCTGGCCTGGCTTACCTTCCCGCCAGCGGTGTATAAAGGCCCCCTCTGTCCACATTCTCATCACCCTTTTTTATTGCTCACTTAATGACTGCCAATCTGACAGAAGTAAGATAGAGCCTCAATTAAGCTTTCCTTTTTAGCTGTATGATGGTCAGCGAAGCCAAACATTTTATCTCATATTTGTTGCTTATTTTTATTTTGTGTTTTGAAAACTGTCTATTTTACAAATCAATTTATTGGCAGGGTTGTTTAATTTCTTGTTTAGTTTTTTTTTGTATATTCTATTTGTATATTTGAGATGTATAGCTTGCAAAGATTTTCTGGTATACAGTAAACCGTCTCCTTGCTTTTTTAACCATAATTCCCTTTGCTGTGCAGAAGTCTTTATAATATTTTGAGGGAACTGGAATCCTTTTCAGAAAGCCCTTGTCTGTGCCAATACCAAAGAAAGAGGTTTTTAAAATTTATTCCTCGCCGCCGGGCGTGGTGGCGCACGCCTTTAATCCCAGCACTCGGGAGGCAGAGGCAGGCGGATCACTGTGAGTTCGAGGCCAGCCTGGTCTACAAAGCGAGTCCAGGACAGTCAAGGCTACACAGAGAAACCCTGTCTCGAAAAACCAAAAAAAAAAAAAAAAAAATTTATTCCTCTAAGAGTTTCAGAATTTTAGGCTTTATATTAAAATCTTTGGTCCACTTGCAGTTGATTTTTGTGCATAATGAGACACACAGATCTAGTTCTCTTTTACATGGATCACACTGTCTCTGACTTCATGGAGTGTGTTTGAGGGAGTGAGCAGTGTGTGTGAGTGTCAGTCTCTGACAGTATTGGAGCAGTGAATTGAGAGTTTCTCTGCCAATGTAATAAGGCAATTCAAACCAAATTGAAAGTATAAAAGCAAGTTTACTTGGAAACACTCCCTGCTGGGTTCACCAGTCTCAAAGAACAAGGCCAGTGAAGTCACCATGCAGACAAGGGGGCATAGAGGGAGCAAGAGGAGAGAAGACAGAGGAAGAAAGCAGAGAGGGGCAGAGAGAGAGGGGCGGAGAGAGGGGCGGAGAGAGGGGTGGAGAATGGGGACAGAGAGGGTAGGTAAACAGATTGTCTGGATGTATATAGGCCTCTGGGGCAAGGGTAGCTAGCCTCTTGGCTGGAAAGTTCAGGGTAGGGGACAGCGGGGGACTGAGGGTTGCGGGGAGAACCTTGAGGCAGGTCTGTTTTGATATGTTAAATAGGCACTTCAGTTCTGTCCTGAGTTTGAAACTTAACAGGCACAAGGACGACAAGTCTCTGCAGGGTCTACACAGTGCAGCGTGAGGGCACGAGGAGAAGACGGGGTGGGTGGTGTGGAGAGAGGAAGAATTGTTGGAGGCCAGCGTGTCACAAGCCTCTGAGCTCACTTGCGGGGTCCACATAATATGTCACATGGAGAAGTCAGGGAACCAGAGAGAATCACATGGGTGTATAGTTTCTGGCCCCATAGCTAGAGTCAGTAGCCATGAGGCAGGTAGAACAAAAGACAGAGTAACGCTGTAAGCCTTGACCTCACAGTTCAGATGACAGTGGACAAGAAGCTGGAAGAAGGCATGAGTTCACAAGCCTCTGAATTTACAGGTGTGGAAGAGAGCAAGGGGCAAGGGTTGGTGCAAATATTAGAAGCCACTAGTCCTACCGTTAGAGTACAAATATTGCAGCCAGGGCTGCTGGAGAGCAGGCATCACAACTTACGATCTCACAGGCAGACTCTGCGTGCTGCCAGACTTCTGAATGTCACTGGCATGTGTACGTGTTCCTTCTCATCTCTAATTGTACTAATTTGGGTCCTGTCTCTCTCTCTCTTTTGATTAATTTGATGAAATTAACTTGATCAGTTTTATTTATATTTTTAAAAGAACCAACTCTTTGTGTAATTGATTCTTACTATAGTTTTTCTCAATTCTATCCCATTAATTTCTGGGCTGATCTTTGAATGAAATGGGTGCAGTAAAGAAACCAAAATGGCCACTCCGTGTGTGAAAAGGGAAGAGTTTATTCTAAACTACCAAGGCTGTCTCTCAGAAAAGCAGAGAGAAGCAGTGGGGTGGGGTGGGTTGGGGGTGATGACGATGATTTCCAAGGTTTAAAGGGTACCAGGGAGGAGGGGAACCTGTGAGCTGAGGTGGAGGGCTTTGAAGTGACTAACAGCTACTTCTGAGTTGGGGTTGAAGGAGCCTAGAAGGCAGCATGGACACTGATATTCTAATTGGTACCACAGACACATGTTAATGGAAGAACCAGAGGTCTCTATTGCTAGAGATAAGGAGAATGATTCCTTTCAGCAGATACAGACTGTTTTCTTAAGTCCCCGAGGGAATGCTGGCTTTTGTCTCAATGCCAGACTTTGAGAAAAGGGATTTCGTTTTGTGGGACCAGACCATTTTAATTATTGTTTTCCATCTCTTACTTTGAAGTTTCGCTTGTTGTGTTTTCGAGGCTCCATGGTGCACTTCATTAAGTTGTTTATCTGAGATTTCATTAGAGGCGGTTATTATCAGACATACTTTTTGGAGGAGTCATAGTGTATTGCTTTTCATGTTTCTTATTTTTGACTATTGGAACTTGAGCATCTAGTGTAAGCAAACAGTTGGATGTCTTGTCATACTTATTCTTTAAATGGAAATGTTTACAGTGTTCAAAATGGACCTACAGCGCTAAGGCTCAGGTGTTTTCTCTGTTAGGCCAGTATTCTGGGAACCAGGCGCAGTCCCTGAATGTAGAATACTAGTTGCAATAACAATCACTATCAGTCAAAGTGTAAGTGTGCCACAAACATAAAGTAATAGTTAAATAACAAAAGAAATCACCCCTTACACTCCAAACATTTTAAGAAATACAGGAACATCGGTAGTCTGGTATGCATTACAATATTAATTACTTCATTAATGTCTGGAAAGGAAAAAAACAGAGTGAGTCTAGTGGTTAGTGTTGTTTTGATAGAGAAAAGAGTCGAGGGGGGAAGTAAATAGGAGAGGTGAATAGTAGAGACAAGAGGGAACGATGCAGTTTTTACTAAAGGCAAAATGAAAGACAGAGGAAAAGACATACAACCATAAAGAAGGAAGGAAGGAAGGAAGGAAGGAAGAAAGAAAGAAAGAAGGAAAGAAAGAAGGAAGGAAGGAAAATATAATTCGTAACAGTTTTATTGTTATTATAATTATAATCTCAGTATCATCACCTCCATTTATTGCACATGTGCTGTATTCCAGAAACTTAGTACACATCATATTTTAAAACAATCATATATGGTAGTACTGTCTTCATTTTATAGATTAATAAAATGATAAAAAATATTTTGCTGTAGCTGGTAAAGAGTAGCAGCAGAATTTGCTAGCAAACCCCAGATTTGCAAACTTGCTGCAGTTAAGCATCACTGATCATGGATGCTGGAGAAATTCTCAGGTGGCCTCCACTTTCAAATATGACTTTTCATAGTGGAACAGAAGTTTGAAATTGTTCCTCCTCCTCCTTAACCCCTCTTCAGTGCTTTCACTGCACTCCTCACCGTTCTTATCCCAAAATAAACTAATAAGCTCAATTTGAATAATAGAGATCAATGTGAAGATTCAAATGAACAAAGTCATCCTATTGTTAATGAATGAGTTTTTATTGTGTGACATTTTAATAACAAGCTATTGCAAGTTCAGTGCATCTTTTTTTTTTTTTTAAATGAAACTGAGCACAGACAGAAGACTCTCCTGGGAGCAATCTCCACACAATAGCTCCAGGGTTGGGCTTGAAGAACATCAGAGAGTACTGACACAGTGGTGGTGCACACCTTTAATCCCAGCACTTGGGAGACAGATCTCTGTGAGTTCAAGGCCGACCTGGGTGAGTTCCAGGACAGCCAGTGTTACACAGGGAAACCCTGTCTCAATATTTGCCGTCCCCCCGCCCCAAATAAAAACATTGGGAAGGCAATGCTGAAATATGGAGCAGCAAAATAAACTTAGACATAGAAAGAAAATTGTCTCCTGCCAGCTACTGTATTGTATAAATGTACGTAATCAGACTGGAAAAAGTTTTTTTTAAAAAACAACCCTATAATATATCTTCTTTAATACAAGTGGGATCAAAATATATAATATCCATGATGGCTTTAATCGTTTTTCTGAAAATGTAACATCTGATGACACACATCCTCCAGTATCTTAAAGTTTTCCCCATCTCCCAGTGGTGTCAACCTGGATACTAAGCCTTTAACACATGGGCTATTGGGCACATTTAAAACCCAAACCATGGAAGAAAATATATCTTCCTAATTTTTTTATACTCCAAATAATGGGGCCAGCAGCTGGAGACTCATTGGGCTTATAAGAAGCATTTCTCTCTTACATAGCAAATCAGAAAATAAGACAAGGTTCATCAGCTGCTACTTAGATCATGAATTTGATGTTGTATTGAGTTTTGATACGTCTATGTATTGATGAAAAGGTACCAATTTCTCCCTGGGGAAGTTTTTTAACCACTAGCACTATGTTTCTTTTTCTAGTGATACCTTCTGCATCCATCATCTCTGGGGCTGAGACTGTGAATGCTACTGTGCCCAAGACCATAATTTACTGGAATAGCAAAACCATGACTGGGAAAGGATTCTGTGAAATGAGATACAAAGCAACAACAAGCCAAGTGTGGACTGTAAGCTAAATTTTCATTATTCCTTAGCACATGAGGAAACTATTTACAAAAGAGCTAATCAGCACGTTCAGGCTGGACTTAGGAAGGGCCAGCTTCTCCCACTTTTCACTGATATGATCGTTGAACTACTCTAGTCTCAGTGGTTACAGTGTGCCTCTGAATGTGGTTGTTCCCTGAAATTACCATCTGCCTTTTGTAGGCTGAATTAGCAACTAAATGGGAACATATCAGCTTCTTATGATTGTCTCTTAGGATGAAATTTACATCCGCATTCACGGATGTAAATTCAAGCACACTATGCTGAAGGTTGACAATATGGTGGGTGGGAACAATTCAGAATGGAGATGTTGGACTTAGAGTAAGATAAGTGTTTTTAAAATGAAATTGTGTAATTCAGGAGCTCAATAGTTAAGACACTGCTGTTTTTGAAGAAGAACATAATTTGGGTCCCAGCACCCACATTGGATAGTTTACAATCCTCTTTTGGCCTACAGGGCCAGCTGCATGCATGTGCATACACACACTGACAAACACACATAAATAAAAACAAGTCTTCAAACAGGATTTCCTTCAAAAAGGTTTATTACTCATATAAGCTTTAATCTGAGATAAGATTAAGGCAAAGTGAATTTCTGAACAAACTAACTGTACTGAAATATCAAGATTAAATTACTAAGTATGTTAGGAGAAACATAGTTGGTTTGAAATCAAATTCTTTAGGGTACAAAATTGGCATCCCCAAAAGGCTATACTTGGTCACTTGTCTCCAACACATGAAAGTGGACATGTGAAAAGCAAAGAAGAGTCTCATTGACTATGGCCACAATAGGAATAATAAATAAATAAATAAATAAATAAATAAATAAATAGGATTCAGGGCTATCTTCTGAGGGATGACATGAGATTTAATTTTAAATAGAAGGCAAAAGGCATATGCACTTACCCAGTGTGAGTTATTAAGCTATTTCAGCTCTGTTCCCAGAAGATGGTCTGACAATGCACTTACTACTTGCAGTGTACTCTTCGGAAGATTACCTCTGCACTCAGCTTCAGCCTCCCCTTCACTGAGGAAGCATGCCCTCCCCTTCATTGATGAAACATGCCCTCCCCTTCACTGAGGAGGCATGCCCTCCCCTTCATTGATGAAACATGCCCTCCCCTTCACTGAGGAGGCATGCCTTCCCCTTCACTGAGGAGGCATGCCCTCCCCTTCACTGAGGAGGCATGCCCTCCCCTTCACTGAAGAGGCATGCCCTCCCCTTCACTGAGGAGGCATGCCCTCCCCTTCACTGAGGAGGCATGCCCTCCCCTTCACTGAAGAGGCATGCCCTCCCCTTCACTGAGGAGGCATGCCCTCCCCTTCACTGAGGAGGCATGCCCTCCCCTTCACTGAAGAGGCATGCCCTCCCCTTCACTGAGGAGGCATGCCCTCCCCTTCACTGAGGAGGCATGCCCTCCCCTTCACTGAGAAATGCCCTCCCCTTCACTGAGGAGGCATGCCCTCCCCTTCACTGAGGAGGCATGCCCTCCCCTTCACTGAGAAGGCATGCCCTCCCCTTCACTGAGGAGGCATGCCCTCCCTTCACTGAGGAGACATGCCCTCCCCTTCACTGAGGAGGCATGCCCTCCCCTTCACTGAGGAGGCATGCCCTCCCCTTCACTGAAGAGGCATGCCCTCCCCTTCACTGAGGAGGCATGCCCTCCCCTTCACTGAGGAGGCATGCCCTCCCCTTCACTGAGAAATGCCCTCCCCTTCACTGAGGAGGCATGCCCTCCCCTTCACTGAGGAGGCATGCCCTCCCCTTCACTGAGAAGGCATGCCCTCCCCTTCACTGAGGAGGCATGCCCTCCCTTCACTGAGGAGACATGCCCTCCCCTTCACTGAGGAGGCATGCCCTCCCCTTCACTGAGGAGGCATGCCCTCCCCTTCACTGAAGAGGCATGCCCTCCCCTTCACTGAGGAGGCATGCCCTCCCCTTCACTGAGGAGGCATGCCCTCCCCTTCACTGAGAAATGCCCTCCCCTTCACTGAGGAGGCATGCCCTCCCCTTCACTGAGGAGGCATGCCCTCCCCTTCATTGATGAAACATGCCCTCCCCTTCACTGAGGAGGCATGCCCTCCCCTTCATTGATGAAACATGCCCTCCCCTTCACTGAGGAGGCATGCCCTCCCCTTCACTGAGGAGGCATGCCCTCCCCTTCACTGAGGAGACATGCCCTCCCCTTCACTGAAGAGGCATGCCCTCCCCTTCACTGAGGAGGCATGCCCTCCCCTTCACTGAGGAGGCATGCCCTCCCCTTCACTGAAGAGGCATGCCCTCCCCTTCACTGAGGAGGCATGCCCTCCCCTTCACTGAGGAGGCATGCCCTCCCCTTCACTGAAGAGGCATGCCCTCCCCTTCACTGAGGAGGCATGCCCTCCCCTTCACTGAGGAGGCATGCCCTCCCCTTCACTGAGAAATGCCCTCCCCTTCACTGAGGAGGCATGCCCTCCCCTTCACTGAGGAGGCATGCCCTCCCCTTCACTGAGAAGGCATGCCCTCCCCTTCACTGAGGAGGCATGCCCTCCCTTCACTGAGGAGACATGCCCTCCCCTTCACTGAGGAGGCATGCCCTCCCCTTCACTGAGGAGGCATGCCCTCCCCTTCACTGAAGAGGCATGCCCTCCCCTTCACTGAGGAGGCATGCCCTCCCCTTCACTGAGGAGGCATGCCCTCCCCTTCACTGAGAAATGCCCTCCCCTTCACTGAGGAGGCATGCCCTCCCCTTCACTGAGGAGGCATGCCCTCCCCTTCACTGAGAAGGCATGCCCTCCCCTTCACTGAGGAGGCATGCCCTCCCTTCACTGAGGAGACATGCCCTCCCCTTCACTGAGGAGGCATGCCCTCCCTTCACTGATGAAACATGCCCTCCCCTTCACTGAGGAGGCAAGCCCTCCCCTTCACTGAGAAGGCATGCCCTCCCTTCACTGAGGAGGCATGCCCTCCCCTTCACTGAGAAATGCCCTCCCCTTCACTGAGGAGGCATGCCCTCCCCTCCATTGATGAAACATGCCCTCCCCTTCACTGAGGAGGCATGCCCTCCCCTTCACTGAGGAGGCATGCCCTCCCCTTCACTGAGGAGACATGCCCTCCCCTTCACTGAAGAGGCATGCCCTCCCCTTCACTGAGGAGGCATGCCCTCCCCTTCACTGAGGAGGCATGCCCTCCCCTTCACTGAAGAGGCATGCCCTCCCCTTCACTGAGGAGGCATGCCCTCCCCTTCACTGAGGAGGCATGCCCTCCCCTTCACTGAAGAGGCATGCCCTCCCCTTCACTGAGGAGGCATGCCCTCCCCTTCACTGAGGAGGCATGCCCTCCCCTTCACTGAGAAATGCCCTCCCCTTCACTGAGGAGGCATGCCCTCCCCTTCACTGAGGAGGCATGCCCTCCCCTTCACTGAGAAGGCATGCCCTCCCCTTCACTGAGGAGGCATGCCCTCCCTTCACTGAGGAGACATGCCCTCCCCTTCACTGAGGAGGCATGCCCTCCCCTTCACTGAGGAGGCATGCCCTCCCCTTCACTGAAGAGGCATGCCCTCCCCTTCACTGAGGAGGCATGCCCTCCCCTTCACTGAGGAGGCATGCCCTCCCCTTCACTGAGAAATGCCCTCCCCTTCACTGAGGAGGCATGCCCTCCCCTTCACTGAGGAGGCATGCCCTCCCCTTCACTGAGAAGGCATGCCCTCCCCTTCACTGAGGAGGCATGCCCTCCCTTCACTGAGGAGACATGCCCTCCCCTTCACTGAGGAGGCATGCCCTCCCTTCACTGATGAAACATGCCCTCCCCTTCACTGAGGAGGCAAGCCCTCCCCTTCACTGAGAAGGCATGCCCTCCCTTCACTGAGGAGGCATGCCCTCCCCTTCACTGAGAAATGCCCTCCCCTTCACTGAGGAGGCATGCCCTCCCCTCCATTGATGAAACATGCCCTCCCCTTCACTGAGGAGGCATGCCCTCCCCTTCACTGAGGAGGCATGCCCTCCCCTTCACTGAGGAGGCATGCCCTCCCCTTCACTGAGGAGGCATGCCCTCCCCTTCACTGAGGAGAAATGCCCTCCCCTTCACTGAGGAGGCATCCCCTCCCTTCACTGAGCCATGCCCTCATGTGGGTGGGAGAGTGGTTCTGGGTAACCTTGCTCTTTCTAGACCCCAATGTTACCTGAGAGGAAACAAGGACAATGACTTGTCCCTGTGCCTTCAGCCAAACTACAGGAGACAAATGGGACCTGAAATAAAAGTGAGATGTGGCCTTTCTCCTGCTTTGGTTCCTTGTGGGCCTAAGTGAGGAGGCAATGCTTTTTAGCCAGAGCATCTTCGAGGTATCTGTTTGAGGCTCAGTAATAAAATCATATCACAGAATTAGTCTGACTTAGGGAATGGGTCTAGTTTGGTTACATTTGGAAAATGTGTTTTTATTATTTTCAAGTATAATATGCTTCTATATAAGCTAGATAAATGAAGACACCACAGAGTATGAGTGAAGAGTTACGCACAGGAGCAGGGATGACTCAAAAGCAGCTGCATCACCAAAAACCCCAACACTGGCGATGACTCACTGAAACCATCCACCCTGGAGCGCTCTCTCTCTCTCTCTCTCTCTCTCTCTCTCTCTCTCTCTCTCTCTCTCTCTCTCTCTCTCTCTCTCTCTCTCTGTTCTAAGCAGCACACAGCAGGCAGAGGCCCCTCCTCCAACAGCTGTTTACTCATTTTGATGCTGAAGAGGAGCCCTGGGGAATCTTCCAAGTTTCTCTTGTCTTGGTCTTTGGAGTGACTTTTTGTTTACCTCCTAAACTTCATGAACCTCCCCTCCCCATGGAGGGAATTTTTCTAAGAAAACTGTTCTACAGCCAATATAAAGATGCCTCTATCTGTCCCTCCCACCCCCATCACATTCACTAGCTCCTGTAATCCTTACAACAACCCTGTGTGACAGGCAGTATTAACTCCATTCATTATATAAATGAAGTAAAGCCTGGAAGAGTCAAGCCAAGTGTTTCCAAATTTATATAGTTAGTAACTAAGTGCCTTACACAAGCTCTTTTGTTCCATATATCCAGATAATATTCATAAGATAAAAACAACAGGTTTCAAAGCCCACATCTTAGCCCTTCTAACTGCTTCTAAAGTACATCCACTCACACAGAAAAAAGCGAATCACCATTTCTTTCTATAATTTTCCAGTTAAGTCAAAAATAGCCAGGGTGAAACTTTGTTTTATATTTTCATCTAGGTCATGCCTCCTTGTGGGAATACTTGAAGGCCAGAGTGAAAAAGAATCAAAAGTTGAAAAGGACCATACCTTTCTCCTCAGTTCTGGAGTGATGCTGCCTTCATCTGCTATAGCTGGAGAGCAGAGACAGGCAGCTATCTAAGGAAAGCCTTGTGTCTCAGATCACAGGCTTTAGTCAAAGCTCAGCTATGCTTTCAAACTGTACAATCTACAGCAATCTCCTGCTCACTGTGCCTTAGTAATCATTGGATAACACAGGGACATAGCGTGTTAATCGTGAGAGGAGTGGATGCCACGGTCTGAGGGCTAAGTAATGCATTCCGAGACATTTACCTAAAAGAATGTTAGGCCAAATGCAAAACTTAAGACAAATGGCTTAAGGGGGATAAGAAAGCCCAAGAAAATATGAGATATAAACTACAACATTCCATCTCTCCACAATCAGGTCTTCTGATCAGCCAAGATCTAGCAATTTGCAAGATCTTTAATACAGATTTACCTTCATCAAAGAACTTCAATTCACAATCTCTTCTTGGATTCCAAGACTGGGTTGAGACATATAAACAAGGTTTAAGGAGGTCTAGAAATATCAATAGGAAAATAAACCAACCATAATGTAGTCCAAACTACAAAATAAGACCAGACCTCCAATGCTGGTTGTGTTTAAGTGAGCTATGTCATCGACATAGACACATTTGTGTCATTCCACATTGAATTTATTGAATACCAATAAATACATATGTTCACAAATCCATATATGCTCATTTCACTGACTTTAGTTTATCAAGTATAAATGTCTTTTCCTGATGGGGAATTGCCTCTCCCTTTTGCTATTAGAATATTGAAACAATGGTCCCCAAGATGTTGAAATTCCCCACCAGGAATCTCTTACTGGGAGAAAGGAAAGATTGGGATTCTAGCTCCAGCCAGAGGGGATATTTTGTCTCCCAGAGAGAAACTTCACACAGCTTTGTCAGACCACTTTTTTTTCCTTTTTTCTTTTTGGTTTTTCAAGACAGGGTCTCTCTATATAGCCTTGACTGTCCTGGACAGACTCTGTAGACCAGGCTGGCCTAGACCACTTTAAAAGACAGACTGGATCCATAACGGTAGTGATGGGTGCACCACACCTTAACTAGGACTACTTATTTATGCATAACTTTTGCCCTTTACTTGAACCTAAACTTCATATCGAAGCCCCTAATTGAATAAATCCACTTATCCTGCTTTTCATTATTTGTCTTTTGAATTGACCCATTGTAGATAAGTGAATTAGTCAAAAGTTAGCATGGGTGAAGTAGACTCCACATTCCAGAAAGATTGAGGATGTGAACATGCTTTGGACTGGCCAGGAAGAGAAACAGCAATTGGGGGCTGGTATATATTTTACTGGAAATGCAGTCATGGCGTCTGTGATGTACAACCCTGGAGATGGGGTGGGGCACCTATAATAAGCCACACAAGAAACATACAACCATACTAGATTAAACCAATTAAAAGTATATGAGTCCTTTATTAGCTAGTGACCAGGAGCCAGATCAAGCCTCAAAAAATCTCTTGATGCCAAACCTCAGGTATATAGCACTTTCAAAGGCAGAAGCCACAAAGACCATCATTTACATAAAAGTTAGATGATGGTCAGGGGAATTGTAACATTCATCTCTGGCAGAATATAGTAATTATTTTAGACATGGTATAACTTTTTTTTAACTTACAACTTCCTCAGTTATTTTAGCTTATGTTTAGTTTGTATAAATATTTATTATTTTGGTTAGTATATCTGGACCATGTTCAAAGTCATGGAAACCTCAAATGTGCTGCCAAGGTAGATGTGACTATTGTGGGGTAGAAAGCCAAGAGATGTCTAAGTAAACACAAAATGGAGTCAGAACAAGATGGTAGTTACCTTAGTCACGAACGCCTGTATAGAGCGAGATGAGGAGCAACTACACGGTGGTGTCAACACCAGGCCAGGTCTAAGAAAATTCTGGATGCTTTTAGGAAGATCCCAGAGGGCTAGGAAGTGGCAAGCATGAACCATCATGTACCAGAGGAGAGAGATAGAACCCAAGTCTAACGCTGGAGAAAACAGACCTCTTGTCATAGGAGCAAAGCAAAGAATTGGGTTAGGAATGAGGCCAGCAGTTGCAGTAAAGTTGCTGTCTCCAACCAGCTGGAGAAAGGCTTTCTGGAATGGAAGCTTTTGTGTGGAAAATACTGTAGAGAAAAGAGCTCTTGTAGAGGTAGAAAAGGCATTCGCCATAGAAATCTTTGAACCATTTGCCACTGTGCTGCATAAAATCTAGGTCTGTACAAATATTTACATCAAAGGAACTATGTTTAGGCCATTGAAAATCATTATTTAATTTTGTCTGTGGACGAGATGATGTTACGAAAGCAAATTGGTCACTTGGGTATGAGTTCTGCCCCGAGCATGAAGCATTTTGCGAAAAAGCACCTGAAAGGAGACTCTTAGGTGGGCAAGGATGGGCAAGGGTGAGCAGTATCCTTTATGAGGCTTGGCAAGTCAAGCAAGTGGAGGCAAGTAAGGGAAGCCTGCTCTCCTCTGCTTCCTGGTCTCCTCCCAAATGCGTGGATGAGTTTGGGCATCCCCAAAACTGACTGATTTAGAGCAATGCCAAGCTCAAGGGAGGCGCCTGCCTTAACATTAACTTTCATTTGGCTGATCCAGAGATGACAGTTGTTCCAAAGATGACTCACCAGAGCATGATAGGGGCCAGTGTGGAGGAGTGTGGAGAACCAGCAGTAAGGGTAGAGGGACCAGGAGGTTCCTAAAGGCCATCTGTTTCAGCTGAGCCCCTTCATGTGTTCTGGCGCCATTACAAAAGGATTCGGGTTAGGAACTTAAAGTGCACACTGAAGGGGGTGGATTGTCTGAGGAGAGGTCAGACCCAGGAGATAGAGCGTGTGCCCCCTCTTACATGTTGCAAAGAAATTGGAAAGTTCACAGGAGTGCTTTTAGTCAGCGTGTGCAGTTGCCTCTAATTCCAAACAGGAGGAAGAAAAGAGGTCTTGCATCTTGAAGAAGGAATGGGTGAAAAGAGGGGACCCATTTCGCTAAGATGTTTCTATCACTCTTTTAGACTGGCAAGACTTCCTGTTTGAGTGAATAGAGTCTCTGGCTGGCAGAGACCTAACATTCCATTTGTGCTGAGCCAATCACTTTAGCTAAGGCAATTGTTCCCAACCCCCCTAATGCTGTGGCCCTTTAACATAGTTCTTTATTATAGGTCATGTTGTAGTGACCCCCAACCATAAAAAATGTCTTTATTGCTACTTCATAAGTGTAATTTTGCTACTGTTGTAAGTCATAATGTAAAGCCTGTGTTTTCCGATAGTCTTAGGCGATCCTTGTGAAAGAGTCATTCGCCCTCCCAAGGAGTTGCGGCCCACAGGCTAAGAATCTCCAAACTAAGGAACAACCCCTAGGAAAGTGGGCTAACTTGCTGTGCTAAAGAGATAGAGTAATTAGCTCAGTAGCAATGAAGGGCCACAAGTCTGCCCATTTTTCTGAATCATTCAGATTCAGTGTGACTTTTCCTTTTCCTTCTCTACTTTCTAAGCATGTATTCCTTAGCACCTGTGGGCTTTTTACCTGGAAATGAGGACACAGGGGAAACACCAAACTTGGAACACTCCATGGGTAGAAAGAAAGACGTATTGCAGAAATTCAAGACAGGCATGGCCATCCCTTGGGGGAATAGCAAAAGGCAGAAAAGCCTTGCCAGTGTTAAACAGACAGATTGCAATTGCAGGGGTGGGGAGTTGGGGTCAATAGTCTGGAAGTCAGAGTATCAAGTGGAGAAGGTTTGAGCCCGAAAAGCCTGGAGGACTTTAATATGTGTTACAGGTGTGCGTTAATAGGGAGCCAGATGCCCGTCGCTGAATGTAGTCAGCTGTAGGGGCAGATGTGGGAGGCAGCTGCTCTTCCTAACAGATGGAAACTGTATCACAGGTTTCTGAGGGATGCTGATTTCATGCTTTTGTTTACCTGCTAGCAATCCTTCTGTTTACCTTGTCAGTTAGAAGGTTTCCTCTTCAGTCTCCATAGCCCCTGCTACTAGGAGTCACAGCTAGAGTCCACCTCATGTCCTCCCTGGAGCCTACCCTGACGCAGATCTCCAGCTTGTCATAGAGATGTCCCCATCCACAGTTTCTCTTTTCTCCTCCCCAACTCTCCCCAGGTCTGATCTCCACCTTCATATCCCTCTCCTACCTTGTCCCCTTCGCTCAACCTCTATCTTTTCTATTTCCCCTTCTGATTGAGATTTAAGCATCCTCCTTTGGGTCTTCCTTGTTACTTCTTTAGGTTTGTGCATTGTAGTATGTTTATCCTATAGCATATGGCTAAAATCCACTTATAAGTGAGTACATACCATGTCTATCTTTTTGGGTCTGAATCTATCTTAAACTGTTTTATTAAGGAGACTTAAGAACCCCAAAGGGGAACCAGTTTCTCCTGTATCAACACAGGGCAGGCTATCTCTGATGGCTTGGAGTCTTGGAGATCTGAGTGCTGTGGAAATGACCTGTATAAAAAGGGCCCGAAGTACTTTTGAGCACATGCCTTTCCTTCAGCTTTCTCACTCTCATTCTGTGGAGTGCTTTTTCCTTTCATAATAAACTGCCCCTAATACTATAGCAATACAATGGACTGGTGCTTGGTGTCCCTCCCCCATCCCCCCCCCCGCCCCCACCTCCACCCTTCCCTGCTCCTCTGAGGAATGTCAGGCTCTCTTCCAGCTTCTTGTTAACCTTGAAGTCTTCCTTTTGGTAGCTTAAGCTTCTATCAAGAATTTACTCAGGGACTGGAGACATGGCTTCTGGTTAAAATAGCACTCTATGCTCTTGTAAAGAGCCCGAGGTTCCATTTCCAACGCCACATGGCAGGTCACAATTGTCTATACCATCAGTAAGTCACTTTCTGGGAGGATGTGCTGTGAGCCCTAGGAGCCTTCTCTTCTGGCTGAACCGGTTTATTTGGGGTGTGTTTTTTCACTTTGTTTGATAACAAAGGATACCAGAAATAAAATCACAAATGTGTTCCGGAGCTGTTTTCTTTCCTGTTTCCTTTCCATTGTGTTTTCAGAGTTCACCTCTCTTGAGTGTTTTAATTGCTTTCGTTCACTTGTGCACACACATTCATACATATTGTACAATTTACATACTTCTCAATAAGGAACAATTTAACAGTCTAGCTGCTGAGTATTTTTTTAATTTTTATCATGAACATCTGAGCTATTTTCATCATTCATGGAAATTACTCATATAAATATTCAATGCTTGCCCAGAATTTAATCCCCAGCACCAAGTAACTTGGCAACAATGCATGCCAGAAATCTTAGGGCTAAGAGGTGGGGACAAGAGAAGTGAGAAGTTCAAGATCATCCTTAGCTGCATAGATCAAAATCAGCCTGGACTTTGTCAGACCCTAACTCAAAGAAAAATCCACTGCAAAGAAAGGCTATGAGTAATTACAATTAAATTCTCCATTCCCTGCCTTCAGCCCACCTCAGGGTGGGGGTGGGGTACAGAAAACAGCTATCCCAAAGTATAAAATTGATCATAGTTTGGAATTTCTGGGGATTTCAAGCTTGTCATATATAAACCGGTATGGGTTTTGCTTTTAATTGTAAAGCCTGCATGCAGTAGGGTATGTTTTCTGCAAAGTACCATGTTCTTGCTTGTTTTCTCTGGCTCTAGGAAGTGTCCACAATCTAGCAGGTGTTCCATAGATCTGCTGAATGGAACAACCACTTCAAAAGGCCTCCACAGCACTTGACTACCATTGTGCATCTATTTTAGGTTAAAGCATTTGACACCAATTTCACACATGTGCAGCAGTCAGAATTCTACCTGGAGCAAAACAGCAAGTACGTATTTCAAGTGAGATGTCAAGGAATGGGTAAAAGAAACTGGCAGCCTTGGAGTTCACCCTTTGTCCACCAAACTCCCCAGACAGGTAGGTATGTTCAGATGCTGCGTTCTCTGCAGCTTTCTGTTTGATCACTCTTTTCTGAGCATTCTCTCAGCTTGCCTGCTACCATTGAGAAAAGCTATTCTCTAGAGAATGATGACTTTGAAATCATCTTATCATTATTCCACTTTGAGCTTTTAAAGTTGACAATTTGTGAAATGGTTTAAACCACCTGGTGATGCTTAGGTGTTAACACATCACATCACACATGGTCTGATTCCACACAGAGTTTGGTGACAATTGTGTGTGTGTGTGTGTGTGTGTGTGTGTGTGTGTGTGTGTGTGTATGTGTTGTTTTGTTTTTGAGACAGGGTTTCTCTGTGTAGCCTCGGCTGTCCTGGACTTCCTTTGTAGACCAGGCTGGCCTCCAACTCACAGAGAGCCACCTGCCTTTGCTTCCCCAAGTGCTGAGATAACAGGAGTGCACCACTGAGTCCAGCTGGGGTGACAATTCTTACACTGATTTCTTATCAGTCCTTGTTTCAGAAAGTATCACTGAGTTTAAAAACATATATCACAAAATATATCACAAAAAATATATCACAAAAATAGGAAAAAAATCAAATAATGTGAATTGACACTGATTGCCGCTATACCAAAAACAACCAGAGAGTTAAAAACACCAGAGAGTTAACTATGCGATTAATGGCTTCTCAACAAGACCTCACTGATAGATATTTAAAAGATCTCATTCTTATTATTAATAATTAGATATACATTTAGTCATGCCCCACAATACCACCATCTTCACTAAATAGATTTCAGTTGTGAGTAAATGATAAAGTCAATCAATTATAATTCTCATAAAATTCCAGAATGGCTCTATGAACTAGAGCCTTGTCTGCATAGTTGATATGCCAAGTTCTGTTTTGCTTGCCAGGAAGAGCACATTCTGCTTAATTATACCCACATCATTAATCACACCGTCCTTACTGTAACAGCTTGGTAACTGTGAACTGTGATTTCAAGTGGAAGGAGCCAGGCAGGTCAAATTCTTTTGGCGCCCCCTGATGCCCAAATCTTAGAGCGACAATCTTTTTTTGGAAGTTAAACTTTAATTTATTCTGTCTTAAATTGATGTTGGTAAAAAAAAATAATAATAAATAATAAATAAATAAATTTAAAAATCTTGAGACTTCACACACGATATAAAATAGATTTGTTTAGTAATTAAATTCTTTGTTTAATTTATTTTATTTTGGTTTTATGTGTATGAGTGTTTTGTTTATAGGTTTGTATGTGTTTGCCTAATGGATCCCCTTAACTGGAGTTAGGGATGGTTGTGAGCCACAATATGGGTGCTGGGAATCAAACCCAGATGTTCTGGGAGAGCTCTTAACCTCTGACCCGTTCCCAAGTAACCTGATTCTTTCTTAATGAAATCAACAGTTACTCAAATGAGTATAATTAAGCATAATTTACTTAAACTTGCAAAGCACAGATCTCTATAAGCTTATTTGTTTTCTACATTCACCATATTTGGCTGTGTAATTAGCATCATTTTGCAAATGTAGAAACTGAGTCATGATTTGCTTAGGCAGCACATTGCCCATGGGTCATTGCACTGGGCTGCTCAAATGCTGAGTGTTCTCATCACCTCTGCTCGTCACTCTCCTCCTCATAGTTGTAGCTCAGTTCTGCCAAAGTTGAAGGGCAGATAATCAAGCTTCAACACGAGTTAAGGGGAGGCCAACAAATGGTATAAATTGCACGCACGCACCTGTGTGTGTATGCGTGTGTGTGTGTGTGTGCGCGCGTGCGCGTGCACCGGCATGTCTGTTTGTTTGTTCGTTTAGATAGAGTGTCGCTCTGTAACATAGACCAGGCTTGTCTTGAACTTGCGTCAGTCCCCCTGCCTCAGCCCTCCAAATGCTGGAATTACAGATGTGTGTCATCACATCCAGCACAAATGTTTAAAGACAAAGGTCCTCCATCTATGATAGAAGGGGAATGAGAACCTACATCTAAGCTTAAAGTTTCTTATTTCATAAGGAGAAATTTTACATAAAATGTGAAATAGCAGCCATTATTAGCCATGTTAGCTTATGCATTTCATACATTAGCTAAAAGGAATGACAGGCTATTCTTTGATACATATCCTTTCTGTGACACATGAAATGAGAAACAGTGAAAATATTAGAGAAATTAAAAATAGTAAAGTTCAAATGCATATTTTTCTCTTTGCAAACACAATGAAAGTTTGTTTATTGTATGACTACTCATGTGTTAATGAATTTATGCTTATCTTTCCTATGCACTTACATTTTTCTCATTGGTACCGCAGTGTGTTCTGGTTTGCTTATGTAGTCTACTCTGCTGAGTTCTTAAACACCTTGTTTAATAGTCACACATTCTCCTAGTTTATAGACATACCATGACTTATTTAATAATTTTCTTATTTTTTATGTTTTTGTGGTTTGTGTATGTGGATGCTCTGCCTGCATATACGGCTGTGCACCACAGGCACGCAATGCCTAAGGAGGCCAGAGGAGATCTGATCCATTGAAACTGGAGTTACATTTGTGCCAAAAGGTGGATTCTGGGACTCCAACTTGGCTCCTCTGAAAAAGCAGACAGTGCTCTTGGTTGCTGAGCCTTCCCTCCAGCCCACATTTCCTTATTTCAACAAAAATTTCAGCTACTTCATTTTATTGTCATCGATAAGCTTTTAAAAAAACAGATTTGCACTTAAACTTTTGTTTCTTTATGTCTAAAAAAGAATTGTTAAATACCAGCTAGGCAAAAACAAAAACAAAAACAAAAAAAAAAACGGTGCTGGGATTTGTGGGTAAAGTGATTGCTGTGCAAGAATAAGGCTCTGAGTTCCGATTCCCATCCCCTCTGTAAAAGCCCTGCGCAGCAATAGCTATCTGTACCTACAGGGCGTGGGCGGGGCGTGGGCGGGGCGTGGGCGGGGCAGAGGTCGGCAGATCCCAGTGGCTGATTAGCCAGTCAGTCCAGCCCATCAGTGAGCTCCGGGTCCAATAAGAGATCCATGTCTCAAAAAAAAAAAAAATGAGGTGATGAACAAAAGAAGTAGACACTGGAAGTCAGCCTCAGGCTTCCACATGCATATACATGGAAGAAAGCATCCTCACATACACAAGCACACACTCATACACACAGTTAAGCATATACATGTATACACTACACATAGAGTGTTGAACATACACACATACATCACCCACATCCAAAGTTAAGCACACACACCAAGCCATACATAGAATGAGAGAGAGAGAGAGAGAGAGAGAGAGAGAGAGAGAGAGAGAGAGAGAAGAGAAGAGAAGAGAAGGAGGAGGAGGAGGAGGAGGAGGAAGAGGAAGAAGAAATAAGAGTTAAGCACATTTTAAGGTGCATGTTGCCAAATCATCTTCTTTAATTCTATTGGTAATTTGATACATAAATACATTGTAGTTACATCTTTTCTACTCCTATATCTCTCCTCTACCCTCTACCTCCTCTCTTCCTCTCATGATCCCTTCATATACATACATATATGTGTGTGTATGTATATATGTGTATATGAACATATGTATATAAGCATATATAAATAATCACTGAATCCATTCAGTGTTGCGCTTATGTACGTGTTTGGGGCTGACACATACATAAGCGCATGGATCGCCTATTAGGGAGCTTACCCCCCGAAGACACCTAATTCATTCTCACTCAAAAGCCATTGCTTGTATGTAGCTCTTCATTTAGGAGTGAGGTCTTAGGAAGTTTCCCTCATCCTCATTGGCACATCAACTGGTGTGTTCATTATGCAGGCTCTGTTTAGGCAGCCGTATTGTTGAGAGATCACGGGAGCAGCTCCCTGTCTGAAAGACACAATCTTGCAGCAGGCATCTTGGTCCTCTGGCTCTCACAAACTTCCTGCTCCCTTTTCTACCGTGTCTCCTGGGCATGGGTATTGGAGTTGTGTTGTAGATGTGCTAATTGGGGCTGTGTGTCCCATGGTCATTTTGTCTCAGCATTTTGAACAGTTGTGGATCCCTGTGGTAGTCTCCATCTGTTGAAAAAAAAAAAAGGTTTCTTTGATGAGGCCTAAGAGCTACACTTATCTGTGGGCATAAGCATAATTGTTTAGAAATAGAAGCTATACTGATTTAGGAAAATGGCAGTAGTAGTTTCTCAAACACTTTTAGCAAGTCTTTACTATTTACTTTTTAAAGAATCCATTGGGGCTGGAGAGATGGCTCAGAGGTTAAGAGCACTGGCTGCTCTTCCGGAGGTCCTTAGTTTAATTCCCAGAAACTACATGGTGGCTGATAACCATTTATAATGAGATATGGTGCCCTCTTCTGGCAGGCAGGCAGAACACTGTATGCATAATAAATAATATTTTTAAAAATCCATAAAAATAGTTTATTATTGTGTTAATTAAATATTAATTTATCCTACCACATGATAGGCATTACAAGTGCTTAAGAACCCCAGTAAGCAAAGGAGACAAAGATCTATACCTTGGAGAAGTTTTATTCTAGAGAAGGTAAAAAAGAATAAAAAAAGAAGGTAAAAAAGAAAACAACAAGTTTCTTTGCCTTGTAAGTACAAATTCAAATCAAAGCAGGAAGAAGCAATCTACACAGATTAAGATTAACATGACTTGTGACTGAAAAGAAAAAATGGGTTGCTCTGTTATTTATAAAAAGTTATTTAGGTTAGCCAGTTTGCTTGGTGAGGAAGGGTTTTTTCCAACAGCTAAACTCAAAGCAATTAATAACTTATGTATAAGGAAGTACAGCCCAAACAACCATGTTCCTTCCATAGAGGATTTTCCAATTTTATTTTCTAAAATGATTACATGGGTTTCACTGACTTCCAAAATTCTATCCAGCTAGGCTAGCAGGCATTTCTCGATATTACAGCTCTCTGAAGAGATCTTTTCCTTGCCTTTAAACCCTGGTCTTGGGCACTAGGCATGGGTGCACATGCCTATAATCCTGTCACATGGATAGCTGCAGCAAGAGGGTTTGAGTTCAAGTCTGGCCTAAGTTATGTAGTGAGAGCTCACCAATGAATGAACAGATGAACGAGGAGAACACAAGCATCAAAAGAAAAAAAAAAAAACCTTGTCTCAGGCTGAAGTGTTGGTCCAGTGGTAGAGCACTTGCCTTCCTTGTTTTAGTTCTCAGGACTGCCAACTAAGACACAATAAAAAGTTTCTTCAAACGCACATCAAAGAGAAACTGAAACAGGTCGTTTATAGGAAGAGTTAGGTGTCTTGAATGGCATAAGCTCTTGCTCCTTCATTGACACAGGAATGGCCTGAGTCAACCCTCTCTCAGCCATCTGTCTATGTGCTCTACATGTATGCCAATAATAAATCTATGCTTCAAATGTAGGGCTCGCCATGAAAATACACAAGTGAGAAGGTAGTAAGTAGTAGTATGGCACCAACTACTTCACACCTTATCGTGAACAGATGTTGAGGAAACAGGCTTAGTTTGAGGTGATGGTAATGAAAACACAGGACTCCGAATATTTTGAGATGGTATGAAGAAGGGGGTGGTCTGAGAGAGGAAAAAAAAGAACATGTGAGAAAGGTGAATTTGTTCAAGGCAGGATAGCGGTGGCCAATTCATAGTAAGTTTTCCAAGCTGGTTTCAGTTGAGTAAATTATCTCAAGCACAGTGTTTCTCAGGGTGGGAACCCTGGACCGGTTGCATTGAAAATGCCTGAGCAGATCTTGGAGCTCTTCAAATCCCAGACACTTCTGTAAAGGGAGTGTGAGAACCCTGTGCTCTAAACAGCAGACAGACCTTCAAGATAGAAGCGCTGGGTGTGGTGGCTGTTAACCTGTAATTGCAGGCTGAGGCACTAGGACTTCAAGGGCAGTCTGGATAACAGAGTGTGCTCTAAGCCAGCCTGGAATATGTAATGAGACCCATCTTTCACCCCAACAATAGAGAGAATTACTAGTTACCAATCTTCCCAGGTGCAGTGTTCCGGCTTCTTGTGTTCCTTAGCTAACTCAACTAGAAAACAGAGGCAAACACCACCGTCTGGACGGTCCCAAAGGCAAGAGAGACGGCACACAGAACAGGCTTCTGGGTTGGGTTCCCAGGGCCTCAAGCAGCAAGGTAAAAGGTGCGCTCCCAAGGCCACACAGTCAGCTACTACACACAGTCCGGCATTTCTACACACCTCTTTAGAGTTCTTTGCTCTTATTTCTAGAGTTTAAGCTTGGCTTAATGACTGCTCATGCGCACTGCCTCTGTGTCTTCAAGAAGATCTGTTGGCTAGTGTCCTCACGA
Organism: Acomys minous; assembly: GCF_964271855.1. Classification (NCBI taxonomy): domain Eukaryota; kingdom Metazoa; phylum Chordata; class Mammalia; order Rodentia; family Muridae; genus Acomys; species Acomys minous. Next base: position 43,957,716 of record NC_140487.1, read on the forward strand.
TCCTCTTTGCCTTAGGTGATTTGGTCTGGCTGTGAGGTCTCGGGGGACTCAGAACCACTGAAGTCCTCTAACTCACCAACCTGGACAGCTGCTGTAGAAAACCCCTTGGGTCTCTAAACGCAGAAAATATCAGAAATGCGAAAGATGATTCATCAACAATTTGTAGCAAACTAATACTGAAAAGTTATCTCCCTGAACCAGTACTACCGGACAAATAGGCAACATTTCTCTGTCCTGCAGACCTCTCTGTAAGGGAAAAGGGCTCGAGTTTCGAAATCCCTTTATGAAGTTAGAGCGCCAAGGGAAAGGCAATAACTTCATAGTGACTAATTAGTGCTTGAACTGCAACTTTCAGTAGACGTTTCCCAGAGAAGACAGAGACCTATTTGGACGGTTTTCCAGAGGAAGGCAAGTGTGAGCATGCCGGGAAACTTCATTTCACTTTGTTCCTGAGAAGTTACTGGCTGTAGCATCACCAGCACTCCTGATTCCGTGTTTATTAGTTCTTCAGGGTGTTTAGTGCATAAAGAAGGAAAAACAAGCATCTCAATAGAACTCAATATAGGTGCCATTAAATGTAATGCAAGTAAGATAATAGTGTATAGAATGTTTTCCAAATTTTCTCTTATTTATACCTAGAGATTTGTCCTTTACCCATAAAAGATGAATTATAATTTGTAGAATAAACTGTGAAACAAACACACTTCCTTGAAATGTGAGCCATTTGGGGGCTCCTCGTTGAGATTTTTATCTTCTCCTGGTCTAATAAATCACTGTGTTTCTGTAGAATAAGTAACAATTCAAGAATTCTGATAGACGGCCTAGTGAGATTGCTCAGCGGGTAGGTGTGGGCTTTTCTTCCCAAGGGGCTACTAGACTATTCAGACCTGAGCACTGTGCCCCAAAATAAAGCTGGAGCTTTGGAGAATCTTAACAGGCAAAAAATTTGATGTGTTTTGACCTCAGACCCTCCTTTCTATGTGGGCCACATGGCTTGGGGAATTTTCTTTTAAAAGCATCTGATTGTTTTCCTTTCCTTTGTCTTATTCGTTGCACAACAACATGCCTTTTTCTCTGTAAACATACTTACAGTGGAGGAATGCATAAATTAAGAGTCCCTTAGCAGTGTCTCTGTATACCCTGCCACCTTTAATATACACGAATGGTATGGTCATTAACCCATGAAATAATTCTTGATATGGCTTAGTTTTCCAGGTGTCATGGTGAATTTGTTGGGGATACCATTGTTTCTTCCTTGGGCTTCTGATGCCTGCCTGATGTTGTATGTTCAGTGTCTTCACTTTACCAATCAGTACATATGCACTAGGCCAAATTTTTGCCCTTGGTCTGATGGTATTGAATTCTACCCTCACAGGTTTGGTTGGCCTGGGATGATAGTCCTTAAATGCTGTTACACAGTAAGATTAGAAAGACAGGAACCAAAGGAGATATTTGTGTTTTAAGGAAAAAAAAAAGACTTCCTTTTTCTTTGACTCTTCTTTCTTTTGGAAAGAAGTAGAGAGAATGACACTCCTGTTTAGCTCTGATCTAAGTTCTTATAATTCAGTTCTTAACAGACACAAAGACTAACAAAGGAAGAAGTAAACAACGCAGTCTCCTAGAGGTTTGTGTTTGTGGCCCAAGAAGCCCACTTACAGAACACTGCCTTGAAAAATACTAGAGATATGGAGCTCAAGATGTATGGGAAAGAATCAACTGACCAAAAAAAAAAAAAAAAAAAAAAGGAAATTTATGTGCAATAACATTTGTCCTAATGCTAATTATAACAGTAAAAATTTGAAGCCAATTTAAATATCCAACATAGCAATAGATAATGTTTTTGAGGGTTTAATTTTTGTAAAACATGATACTAAGTGTTTTATGTAAACTTTCTCATTGTGGTGGTTTGAATGAGAATGGCCCCCAGTGAGCTATTATGTTTAGTCTCTAGTTAGTGAAACTGTTTGCAGAAGAGTTATTGGGGGAGGTGAGACCAGATCTCTATCTCTCTCTCTCTCTCTCTCTCTCTCTCTCTCTCTCTCTCTCTCTGTCTCTCTTCTCCTCCCTCTTCTCTCTCTCTGTCTCTCTCTCTGTCTCTCTCTCTGTCTCTCTGTCTCTGTCTCTCTGTCTCTGTCTCTCTGTCTCTGTCTCTCTGCCTCTGTCTCTGTCTCTGTATCTCTCTCTCTCTCTCTCTCTCTCTCTCTCTCTCTCTCTCTCCTCTCTCCTCTCTTTTCCCTCCTCTCTACCTGCAACTTGCTGGTCAGGTGTGAGCTTTCAACTACTACTCCAACAACCATATTTGGCTTCATCATAATTCAAGTCATCCGTTAAATACCTTTCTTTACAAATTGCCTTGGTCATGGTGTCCCTTCACAGCAATAGAACAGTAACCAAGACAACACTCATTAAGATTCCTGAGTGAAACATGGCTGTTTTCCAGTTGTACAGGGAAGAATACAAGTCACAGAGAGGATTAGTAATTTACTCGGGATTATATAATTCCAAGTGGTGGATCTAGGATCTAGGACCTATGTGAGTCAGCAGTTTGTGTTCAAAACAGTTTCTCAACAGGACTGTGATTGAGTGGATATTGCGTGAGTATTAAGTAATTGTAAATGTGTTTTGAGTAATTTTTAATGAGGATGTGATTATTGTATAATCCTGAGTGGAAAAGACACATGGTGACATTGTTAAAGCATGTGGTCTCCAAAAGGGTATTAATGTGGAAACAATACTTAACCAATATTAAGGATGACTGTCTCTACGTTCTGAAATCCTGTATACTCTCCATAACTTCAATGCTTCCCAAAATTAGTTTGTTTTTTACTGAATGATCAAGAAAAATATCTGGAGAAAATAACCATCTGCTGATATAAAGAATCAGTGCTCACTGCTTTAGCCCAGTAACACGCACTGTGCTGGGATGGAGAGCCTCGTGAGGCCAGGCAGTGCCAATACACTGTGCCTTTTCCCCAGAGAAGCAATGCTATCTCTTTTGAGACCAGACTGCTAGCGGGGCCACCACCCTGAACTGTCCTGCTTCAAGAGTGAGACTATTAATTCATCAGACTCATGACCAGTTCAAAGTAAATGTAAAAACTAGATGAGAAATTCCACTCTTCAACTGCCATGTAGGTGACATTTGCAAGTTTGTCACCAGTTTTAACTCTTCCTTCGCTCATCACAGCATGCTTAGTTATGATAAAGTTACAGGCATGATCGTGAGGCTCAGCAAAGAGCATATGAGGTCTACTGTGTCACCTGAAACACACTGGGAGGTACTGAATGGTTTCCTCACAGTGACGACAAACAGTTTGCCCGGAAGTGGGGGGAGAGAGAGAGCTAAGGAGATCATTTGGCACCAACTCTAAGACGAAGAAGAAGAAAACAAAAAACAAATCAGAATACATTATTTCCAAAACCAGTCCTTTTTGGAATAGATTTGGTTACTTTAGCCTGATATTGGTTGGGCTAGAGAGTCCATTTATCTTCTGCTTTTTACCCAAGGATAAGGAAGTCTTCTTAGTGAAAACAGTCTAAATTCTTTTCAGACACATTGTCCTCTGTTAGGATCATTCTTACTTTCAATGTCAATGTATGTAAGCTACATCAAAATTATTTCCAAATTACAAGTTATTTCGGTTTCTGAATAGCCCCAAATATATCCTGTAATGATATACTAGTTACCCACTGTACCACTCTGCGGCAGGACAGAGTTGTCTCCCTATGAACAGAATCCCACAAGTAATGAAGAATAGAGGTAGGGTGAGGTTTGGCAGCATGTTAGCTAATGACCTGTGTGACCTGTGCTTAAAGCTGACGTAAGCAATGTTTTACGGTGGTAAAAAAGTCTATGTATGGGTGTGCCATTCTATTTGTGGGTGTTTTCTTATGTTCAAATGCTTAAAAGTACTACGAAATACTAATAGCTGGTGAATTAAGAGGGTAGAGTTAGATTATTTTTCATCACACACTGTAATATCTTCACCATAACTTTTGCTTTTATAGTAAAAAAAATATTTAAGTAAGATTTAGAAAGAAACTAACTAACCACTTGGTGGCAGCATAACATGGTGAATATATGGCTTCTCTTCAGTCCTATGCTTTAAAACAAAAACGTCATAGATTTGATTTCTTCTCTGATAGTTCTGTTTATAAGTTATTTTATTTAGATAGCTAATTCTTTGTAAAATTACCCTCTCATAATTAAGCACTTCTTTTAAATGACTGGTTTAACTTAAATGAGTGCACCTCATTGATTTGAAACTGTGATAACAGACTGCAAAGGAAATTTTTATTTACTCATTAAGGCTAAATAAATGTGAGATATAGTCATTTTAATATGATAAGAGTTAATGACCCAGGGAATTTTTCATTGCCAAATAATCAACAGTAGTTTATACAACAAAACTATATTAACTTGTATTAAAAGAGCACAATTTATTTTTTTAAATATAAGTGATAGTTTTCAAATAATACAAGTAAAAATAAAAATAACAGCAACACATGCTGTAAACCTCTGCCTTTGCCAAAGGGAAAACCATGCGGCATTTTAATGTAGTAGCTCTGTTTTTTACATTCCAAAAGCAAGTAGCTGCAGGTCCTTCTTGTGAGAATTATCACTGCTCTGTGATCTGCTCCTCAACACTAGCCAACCTGGCTGTCAGCCATGTCAGCATAGCCTTCACCACTCAGAACTTAGCAGAACTACTTACCAGGGAGCAGAAGAGACCTAGCAGAACACTCAGAGAGGCTCAAAGTGATTTCTGATTGCCACAATTGACAAGAAACACTTTCCTCTTGCTGTAGAGAGAAAGAGTCCAAACACAAGACAGAACTTTCAGTTTTCTGGTGCTTTCATAGCCCCAAATCCCCCAGATCACAGTTTACAGAAAACTGCCATGAAATTGCCTGCATACAATTTTTTTTAATCTAAAGGCCTACAGTAATCTTTTCTTTCAGTATGTGTTGTCCATTTTTAAACGTGTCCCATGAACCACACTTTATCCCATATGCCTTTGGTGCCAGGAACATCTTAAGTTGTCCAAGACACTTTTTCAAAAGGTGAATTTGAATAGTGACACTAGAATTTCTGGATTGCTGGGGTTTGAGGGACGCTGAACTTAGAACCTGTTTCAGAATCAGAGCCTTCTTCTGGCCTGTCTTCTGCCAACTATGAGGGCTATGTCCTTGATGTCACCTCTGGCTGCTCTCAATTAGGAAGAAGCAGGAGGTGGGCAATCCTGGGACTCCTTTGAATTCCAACTTAAAGTAACTGCCAAGACTTCTTACCTCACCCAATTTTGAAGCTTTCATTAGTGGGGCCCTGAGAATATGGTGGCTAGACAGGCCTGGCCGAGATCCACAGAAGCCAGGAAGTCCCCAAAGGAATTTTAGTGACATCTCAGCTCTGCACTACAACCCCAAGGTATCTGCTCATAAAGTTCAGCTTAGTGCAGCCAAACTAGAGCCTGGGCTATCAAGGCAGCTTAAGTTCTTCTCAGCATCATTTATTTGAAGAAGCCAAGTAGGGACAAGTTGTTGTGCATTTTCGTGGCTGGGTGGAATTTTTATCTTGGTACTGTCTTAGTATTTGTTGCTTAGAAACCAAGTGAAATTGCTAGCCACATTGGAATTTTAAAGACTGATGTAGTGTTTAATGATCCATGCAGAAGTTCCTTTCTTTGAGATGTAGTCACTGAAAAGAAAATAAGACAAGATACAAGCTGGGCATGGTGGCGCACACCTTTAATCCCAGCACTCAGAGAGTCAGGGGCAGGCAGATGGCTGTGATTTAAGGCCAGCCTGGTTTACAAAGTAAGTCCAGGACAGCCAAGGATACACAGAGAAACTCTGTTTCAAAAAGAAGAAGAAGAAGAAGAAGAAGAAGAAGAAGAAGAAGAAGAAGAAGAAGAAGAAGAAGAAGAAGAAGAAAGAGGTAGACGTTTGAGACCTTGTCTTTATCTCTCCTTCTGTACCTATTAAAATTACTAATTTAATCATCTCCAAACAAGAGAAGAATGTCTCAGCAAAGTCAGACACCTGAATGCTAAGACCTAAGATGCTGACACCTTTTCTTTTCTGTTTTAAGTTTCCCAGGTCACATCAAAATCATCCCATGAGCCTCAGAAGATTGAGGTGTTCACTGCCACAATCTTCAAAGGATATCCTACTTCTGGTAAACTCACTAGCGCACACACACTATGTATGTATGTATGTGTGTGTGTGCACGTGCGTGCGTGCGTGTATGTGTGTGTGTGTGTGTGTGTGTGTGTGTGTGTGTGCACGCGCGCACAGGTAACTTCCACAGCAAAAACAATGTATCAACATTTCCGGGAAATACAATAACCAGCTGCTTCCTATAGGAAAATACTTGGTTAGGTTTAAAATGTGTTTACACTGAATGTGAGCAACAACTCAGAGACCACTGTCTTCTGTGGTAGTAAGATTAGTTACATTGTTATTTCAGCAGACTGTGGGTCTCAAGTCCCAAAAATGTCTTTTAAAAAAAATACCACCTACCCACCATGTGCTAGAATTGTATATACACCATCTGTCAATCTCAATAGCAACCTGTTGAGATAAATGGCATAGATCTACTTTATAGATGAGAAGACTGAAACTTGGGAAATTTAAAGAATGTTCAAATGTACAAAGCTGTTAGAAATTTAAATTTTAGCCGGGCAGTGCTAGTGCACGCCTGTAATCACAGCACTTAAAAGGAGGCAGAGCCAGGTAGATCTCTGAGTTTGAGGCCAGCCTGGTCTACAGAGTGAGCTCCAGGACAACCAAGGTTACAAAGAAAAACCTTGTCTTAAAAAAAAAAGACATTCAAGTCTTACTCTTTTGTTTTTTATTTTGGTTTTGAAGACAGAGTCTAACACTATAGCCCAGTTCCAGGATTTTCTGAAACTCACAGCACACGCCTCCTGCCTCGGGTTCCCAAATGCTGGGATTACAGGCATGAAACAGCACTCTCAGCTGTATTCTTTTAAGTACATGTCTGTGTTCCTTCTCTTAGATGAACTAGCTCTCATTTTGTTAATATGGCTTGAAATGTTTTTATTTGTGGGCATATCTAAATATTTCAGTCATGCAAAAATATTAGATAAGATTGTACAATGGGCAAGTATAACCCTAAATTGAAACTTGGCATTAAAATACTTGAGGCCTGACTTTCTCACTAGTAGGCTATTTACTTCCTGGCACATAAATCTAACAGGGCTTAAATAAGAAAATTTTCAGGTTGTATTGATATTTTTGCACTTTTGTTAGTTTATTTAACAAATAAGTGTTAAATAAGTATGTACCAGGTACTGTTCTGGGTGATGAGAAATTAATAATGAAAAAAAAATGGACAAAGCTGAACATGGTGGGATGTCCCTATAAGCCCAGCAATAAGGAGGTGGAAACAGAAAGATCAATAGTTTAAAACCTCAGATACATAGCAGGTTAGAAGCCAATCTGGACTATGTGAGACCTTGTCAAAGAAAGGAGCACAGAGGGAGGGATACAGGAAGGATGGCAGGAAGGCAGACAGACAGAAAGGAGGGAAGGAAGGAAGGAAGGAAGGAAGAGAAATGTCTTTGTCTTCATGGGGCATCTACTATTGATAGATAGGAGGAAAACTATTAACAAAACAACAAAATGTTCCATGTTATACAGTAATATGAAGCAGGCAAAAACACCCCAGTACAGATTCCTAATTGCAGACATGCACATTGAAATTTCTGCGGAAATTGTTGAGGCTGGGGACTCATGGCTCTGCCATTAGCTAGGTGGTACTATCTATATCTTATGGAAAATAACATGTGAATCTCAACAAGTTTATAATTAGTCCCCAAGTTCACTGAGCTGATGAGTGGCAGAGTCCAGTCAGCCTCTTGGTCCCTCCTGATACCATTTCTGCAAACACCATGTTATCTTGATAATACTCTCTGCAATTCCAAGCTCAATGCTCAAGGGGGTGCAGCAGCCCTTAACTCCATTAGTCGCTTAGCATATTAAATAATAACTCTTTGGCCCCGGGAGAAATACTAATTCCCTTGTCGGTGAGAATTTGAAACAGACTAAAGTTCATAGGCTCCACTTTGGCAAGTGGCTTAAAAGATGAGGAAGGACAGGCTGAAAACGCCCGTGTGAATAGACAGAGTTGTGACTAGTGTGGGCCCAGCAGCTCCTTAGTGCTAATTATAAAAGAAAAGTGGGAAAGCGAGGCAGGGATGGGAGAAGGATGGGAGGAAGCTGCTACTCTGCATGGCCCCACAGCAAATTCCAGACTGGTAAGTCACATCTGAAATATCTTCTAGATCTGAAACTGTTGAGGTTATTTCCCTGGTACTAGGGAAAACACATGTAGGATAAACTATATTGAAGAGAGCCAAAGAGATTAATTCAACTTCAAAGTATAAAAGAAGTGTTTTTAAAAGGGGTGAAAGATGTGGCAATTTTGATTTCTTCCTTACAGCATTATGGTTCTAAACAGAATTAATCACTGTGCTTTTTCATAGATTAAGTTTTGTTTTTGAAAAATTGAGGGAAGTCAGAAATAGATTCTGCCTCACAGGACAGGTTACAAAACTGATCATAGTTGTGACTTTGGCCAGCCTTAGACTTTGTCCCAGCGATTGGGAATTCTCAGCTGTGTCAGCCAAAGCAAGTGAGGTTTGTCACAATACATACTCACATAAAATATGTATGTGTGAGTTGACCACATTTGCTGGAGGTGCACTTCTAGAAACCCACTGACCTCAGGTAGATGCGGTCCAATTTCCTCAGACAGAAGATGGCTTCCTGGGCTGTACAGTCAGGCAATCTGGAAGGCATTCACTTCATAGTCTTAGGTAAAGGTTGACCTTGCCTTCCCCTCCCTTTGAGAAACAGGATACAGAAAACAATGATACGGTCACCACAGGGACACAAATGCCCAGTTACAATTACTTCTCTTTCCTTTGTTAGATAATAGTGAAGACATTGGATTTTTGTCGGGAATGGTCTTCTTGGCCATCATGTTGCTGATTTTTTCTCTGATTGGGATATTTAACAGATCGCTTCGAATAGGGTAGGTTTCTGTAGTTCCTGCTTCTTGATTTAGGCCATATATATGTACTATCAAAATGGAGTCAACTCAATTACTTAATTGAAAAACACATCAATATCTTTATTTTGAAAAAGGGAAGTTTGTTATTACCATCATTGTGTGTGTGTGTGTGTGTGTGTGTAATATATGGCTAGGAGAGTACACATGCCACAGTGTGTGCTTGGAGATCAAAAGAACAACTTTGTGGAGTTGGTTCTCTCTTTCCACCTTTGTGTGAGTTTCAGGAATTGAACTCAGATCATCAGATTTTGCACAGCAAGACCTTTACCACCTGAGCCATCTCACCAGCCCAGAAAAGTGAAAGTTAAAGGACAGACATTTCATAAGCACCTACCCTTGTGAAGCTCTTTACACATGTCATTCAGTGAATCCTCAAAATGATTCCATCAGAAAAGCTCTGTGTCCCATATGCTGATGATCTAGACAAGGCTTAGGAAGAAAGGTTGACTCCTCCACCCAAGGGCACCAAGTACTCAGCGGGCAGGGATAGTGGATGCCAGTTTTCGTGTTCTCTTCTTCCTACACAGCACTTTCATTGTGCCTAGGCACTATGCAGAGAGCCTAGATTCTTCACAGTGGTCACAGCCTGCCTTAACTTCTGTGCAAACACACAGCTACATCAGTGTGAAAACAAGCAGGCTAGCTTTAATTTGTCCATTACCAACTGTGTGGATGTTTATGAGTCTAGCCTCAAGGCCTCTTCTATTTTAAAATGTTCTAACAATTTCATGCAAGTTTGTAGTGTGTTTTGGTCATATTCACCCCCCCATCCCCTTCTCTTATTTTCCCTTTTGTACCCCACTTAGTTTAATTGGGATTGTTGGCATGTGCATAGATGTAGAATTATTGACTGAACCATGGCCAACTTACCAGAGGCTACACCCTTAATGGAAAACAATTGCCCCTTGCCCACAGCAGTCACCTGCCTATAGCTGCTCAGCTATGGGTGGGAATCATGTGCCCCTCCCATATACACACTGGGATGCTTACTGACTAGATCTTGTACAAGTCTCATGCAGGTAGCCACAGCTGGTATGAGTTGGTGAGTGTGACAGCCCTGTTGTGTTCTGAAGACAGTGTCTCACGACACTCCTTCTGCCCTCTGGCTCTCACGTTTTTTCTGCCTCTTCTTCTGTCACGCTCTTGAGTCTTGTAAGGTGAGGGTGTTATAAATGGTCCAATCAGGCTAATAATTAAATAGTTACTTATTTCTCAGCATTTTGACCAGTTATGAGTCTTTGCACTGACTGCTAAGTACTGAAAAATAAATAAATAAATAAATAAATAAATAAAAGCTTCTCTGACCGAGGTTGGGGATAGTACTAATCTATGGGTATAAACAAATATGTAGAAGGCAGCTTGACAACAAGACTATTTAGCAAAACAGCAGTAGTAGATTTCTTCCTTATTTGGGTCTATGCTCTCCCCAGACATGAGCTTTTGACCACTTTATAGTACTACACTTGAATTTCCTCCCTGTGGGAACAAATCCAATCAGAGAGTGGTTGGTTACCCCAGTAACATTTGTAGCACTATTGTACCAATCGATATGTCTCGCCTGGCATTTTAATATTGTAGCATATGGGGTTACCAGTGGCTGAAACCACTGATGACTTTTCTCCCCCAGTGCCCTGTATAACTTCTTCCAGCACTGTGAACACAGGACAGTAGGAAGGAATTTTTCAAGTCAGTTCCAGCTTGATGTTTCTGTGTTCTGCTACCAAAGTGTATGAAGTCTTCAGAAATAAGATCTTGCCATTTGGTTATACTTATAGTTAGGGTTTTATTGCTGTGAAGAGGCACCATGACCATGGCAACTCTTATAAAGGAAAACATTTTATTGGTGCTGGCTTACAGATCAGAAGTTAAGCCCATTATCGTCATGGTGGAAATTATGATGGCACGCAGGCAGACATGGAGAGATAGCCGAGTGCTTCACATCTGGATCCACAGGCAGCAGGAAGTGAACGGTGACACACTGACCAGGCTTGAGAATCGGAGACCTCAAAGCCCATACCCTAGTGCCACACCTCTTCCAACAAAGCCACACCTCCTCCAACAAGGCTGCACATCCTAATAATGCCAATCTCTATGGGCTAATGGGAGCCATTTTTATTCAAACCACCACAGCAACTAAAATCAGCAGTAATATCCTGTGTTGTCTTGGGGAAGTTCTTTCAAATAATTTCTCCAAGTATGGTTTTAGTAAAGGTCTATGTCTACTTGTTCAAAATGAGATATGAGGAAGGAAAGGCCTCTGACTTTCCTAATGTTACCAGCTACATTTGACGTTTCTAATATGTCAATAGGCTAAAGTTGCTTAATGTTGCAATTTTCTAGTGCATCTAATTATACATAGATTTGGACGTACATGAACACTCACTGGTTTCATGTCCAATCAGAAATTGGAAGCCAGTTTCTCTCTCCCCTACCCCCCTCCCTCCCCTTCTCTCTCTCTCTCTCTCTCTCTCTCTCTCTCTCTCTCTCTCTCTTTCTCTCTCTCTCTTTCTTCCTTCCTTCTTTCCTTTTTTGTCATCACAGTTTTGTGAGATAATCTTTCATTGAAATGTATAATCAAAATGAAGGAGAAGGTTTTTAAGCAAGCTAGTCTATGAGTTGTACTAACTTGATATCTGCACAGGCTTTTCCTGCAGAACTTAAGTAATATTTCAATTTAAAATTATATGTTAATGAGCATATCTCTCATGCCTTTTCAAAGTAAAAAAAAACTAATATGTAATTTTACTTGGGGATGTATTAAAATCCATTTATTTATAAAAAATGCATTAATGCAAAAATAATGCCTACAAAAATTTTAGTATTTGTATTATCATCCAAACATATCTTAGTTATTTTGAAAATTTAGATAATAGCCATTTCATTACTATAACTAATATAATCCAAAGACTTTTAGTTCACAACCATGCATAAGAAAATAGAACAATTCATGGATAATTTAATTGCTTAAGTTCTAATTTTAAGAATATATAAAGGGGCTGGGGAGATGGTCTTTCAACAAAGCACTTGCCTTGCAAGCAGGGGAACTTGAGTTTGAGCCCTAGAACCAAAGTTAACGAAGGACACAGGTGGGGTGTTACTTATTTATAATCCCAGTGCCAGGAAAGCAGGAACAGACACCTCTGTGAGGCTTGCTTGTCAAGCTCCAGGCCAGTAATAGACTCTTTCTTTAAAATAAGGCACATGGCACCTAAGGAATGATGCCCAAGGTTGTCCTCAGGCCTCTACATGTACTCATATCTACATATCTACATATCCACATATATTATGAAAATATATACACATGCAAAATAGAAAGAAGAAGCCGTTCCAATATAAGTATTAACATACATGCAGACACTGTTATTGAGTACAACTATACATTACTGATGAAAAAAAAACCTGTTATTAGAATCAGATCTAAAACAGAGGCAAAAATCACATTTTAAATACGTACAACTAATACACTTAGCGATTACGACCAAGTTACCGATAATGCATCTGTGTCGCATTAAGACAAGAAGTAGAAGCACTTCCCTTGAAGTCTTTTAACTCCAAGAGTAAACGAGCTCATGTTTGAATCCTCTGCTTCAGGCTCCTTGAACCTTTGGTCCTCATCTGCATGTTCTATGAGCATGAGCCTGTACCTGCCTGAAGGCAAATGATGCACATGCATTGTCGGTGCCAGGGTCATGGTACATAATTTAAGATTACAGTTGCGCATTATCTTAGGCTATGAATATCGATTACATGGAAAACTCAAGGCAAGTGAAGTTGGCTATTACACTTAAGGCAGGTTCTCTTAAAGGCAGGTTAAACAAGCCAAGTACACAGTAAACCAGTACCTTTAAGTCTTAGGTGACTTTCAGATGTGTTATTTACTCTTGCTTTGAGATCTAGCAAAAGTTCCAGTCTCTTAGAGTGGAAGATATTTACAGAATATTGCATCGCCACATAAATACAATGAAACTAAGAGTAAATAAAAATTTAAAATATATGTGCAAAATCCCTGTATACTGCATCAGTGTGCTATGTAAAAACATTCCCATAGCACCAACTGACTAGCTTGGTCTAATTATAAAGAGCAGGAACTAATTGTAAAAACTGAGTCATAAAAGATTGTATAAGTATATGTAAAGAAATTGTTTTCCCTAGTGTCAGTCAAGGTCAAAGGAGCCTGCAAAGTTCACTTGGCCACCTTGGTTGTTACTTATGTGCTTAGAGAACTTGCTAAAACAAATAACAGGTGTTATTTTGTGTTGCACAGTCTCCTCATATATGAAAATATACCTCGGATCACTGTGGTCTTGTCTATATCCCTGGTACAACCTGTTTGCCCAAATGCGTTTGCACAGTCGACATGGAAGGTGCTTTCATACATGAAGCACCAGGAGGAACATCTGACAAAGTAGCAAATCAGCCTCTCACTAAATGCTTAGTGAGCGAGAGATGGAAGCCTTTGCTTCGTGAGGCGTGGCTGCATTCTATTCTAGCTCCATTTGTCACCTGTGATTGCCTGCACCGATTCTAAAGGAATGTTCTGAGAGAGGGTGACAGTCCCAGCACACAGGAGGCAGAGACAAGGGTTCAAGGCCAGCCTGGTCTGCAGAACACATGCCAGGACAGCCAAGGATACACAGAAAAACCTCGTGTCAAACAAAACAAAACAAAAACAAAAAAGGAAGGAAGGAGGAAGGGAGGGAGCTACTTCTTATGTATCATTTTGTTTTCTAGAATGAAAAGAAAAGTCTTACTGATGATCCCAAAGTGGCTTTATGAAGACATTCCTAACGTGGAAAATAGCAATGTTGCAAAATTATTACAGGTAATCAAACAGCAACAGAAATGGATTGGTGCCCAGTGTGATGGGGCATGCCAGAAATACTTGCACTGGGAAGGCTGAGGCAGGAGAATCACAAATTCAAGACCACCCTGAGCTATAGAAGGAGAACTTGTCAAACAAATAAGCAGAGGCTGTAGCGGTGGCTCAGTGGTTAAGACACCTGTTGCTCTTGCAGAGGACCCAGGTTCAATTCCTAGCACTTCTATGGTGGCCCACAGCCATGCATAAGTCCAGTTACAAAGGATCCTTCTCTGACCTTCTTGGGCACCATATGCACATATAATGCACATAGACATATACAAGAAAAACACTCATGCCTATAAAATAAAATAAATCTAAAAAATACTTAACAACAACAAAATTTTCATAATTGAAATATCAGTTGTGACTGAGTCTGCAGCAGTCTGATCATTAGAATGTGGAGGATATATATGGAAATGAAGTCTAGCATTTCAATCCCTACTTAGATGAAACAACAGAGTTAGGGGACTAAAGGGAAGGAAAACATACTATTCAGGAGGAAACTAAGATGGAAGATTGTTCAGTGCCTTCAGAGTAGAGGATGAAGAAAACATTCTGTAGAATATGCATTAAAGGCTCCATGAGGCTTGTTTACAAGAGATATAGATGTGTCCAAGTCTCAGAGAGGGTACCATTCCATTCCTCCAACTTTATGGGCTACACAAAGATTATTATTGGGTGCCCATGGAAGAAGGTATCACCAGAGGTGAGCTGGGTTTTATGTCAGCCAGAAAAAAAAGTACACAAAGGACAGGATTGGGAAGCTGGGGAGGTAGAGAAAGAGCTTTACCAGCTACAGAGCAAAGGAAGGGTCAGAAGTGTATGTTTTGAGAATTCTGCTTAGCTATCTCCATTTTCGATACCCAATCAGTGGGACAAGAATGTCATATGAGCCTATGGTGCTACCAGACCAATGGCCATAGAAAATGAGCCTAAATGTGATGGAGGCAGAGAGAAAATATGGAAAGATGAGGACTTTCTTGAGAGAAAGACTGTGCTAGGCAGAAAGGTGATGTGAGCTTAAGTACAGTGGGGGCAGCAAGATCGTGGGTAGACCAGGCCTATTTATAAAGCAGACACACATGGCTCTGCCTAAAGCTGGGTGGGCCCATTGTCTTAGTTTGCTTTCTTTTGATGTGATAAAACGCCATGACCAAAAACAACTTAGAGGGAAAAGAGTTTATTTTGCCTTACAGCTTGTTTAATTATGTTTCTTTTTTAACATATGCATTTATATTATCACACATGAATAAAATAAACTACGTACAGCAGGAGGAACCACGAGACAATCAGGAATTATATAAATGTAACATGCATAGTGATTTGGCTATTTGTATTTGTCAAACTCGAAATAAACATCTTTCCTAGCTTGTTGGGTCTAAATTTCTGAATGGAGATTAATATATATCAATCATATCTCATCTCTATTAACTTAAAACATCTATCTTGATCTAAAAACATCTTAACCCCCTGACCTATTAAGCTTAATTAAAAGACTAAACTATCTGCTCTTCAACTCCATTACAGACTTGAGAAGGAATAAAACTTAAATACCCAAGTGAACCAGAAGTGCAGGTTAGCAGCTTCCAAATTGGGGGAAAAAATGACTGAGACAATTTACTGTCTGAACAGTCACCCAACACTCTCTATAGTGTTGGAGCATCATCTTCAGCCTTCTGGCCCAATATATCTGACAGACATATTTGAGAGGCAGAAACTATTGAGGACTTGCTTACTTCTCATCTCAAGGCTCTAATTGTTACTCCAAATTAAGGTTATTTTTTAATTCAATGGTACTGAATTTTTCATATTGAGGCAAATCATGCTCATGTCAAAAACTAGTCTAATTTTATCACAAGAATATATATCCTAGGTCTAACAGATAGATATGATTCTATAGATATATGAGGTAAAATAGTTAAGTAAGGTCTTCAAAAACTTCAGAGACCTACAGAATTTGGCATTTAAAGATGTTTTTATTATTCTAAAGATTCTTGGACAAGACAAATTAACTCCTTGAAATACCCAGCCTGCCCCAAAGAAGATGATGAGCATCAAAGAACCTCCTCATGGAGGCAGCTTCAAATGTGGCAAACCAGGCACTGGACAAAATGTCCTTATGTCTGCCACAGACAGAGGCAGACTCTGTCTCATCCCAGGAAGGAAGGGCAGAGACTTGAGGCAGGAGCTGATGCAGAAGCCATGGACAAGTGCTGCTAACTGGCTTGCTTTCCATGACTTGTTCAGCGTGCTTTCTCATAGCACCTGGGACCACTAGCTCAGGGATGGCACTGCCCACAATGGTCTAGTCTCTCTCACATCAACCTTCAGTCAAGAAAATGCACCACCGGCCAATCTGACGGCTATGTTTTCTCAACCCTCCTCCAAAACGACTCTAGTTTGTGTCAAGTTGACATAAAACTAGTCAGCACACCTACTAATCAACATAGCCCAGACAAACATCATTTGAGTGAAGGGCTCTCAGGATAAAATTAAAAATAAACAAATAAAAAAAAAACTTTTAAGAGAGGTTTTAACCAAGAAATATGCTTAAGACATGGATTGCTTTAAATTCTTTCTTTGGGAGACCTAAATAAAACTTTAGAAGATATCAGAAAGATGGAAGGAGGAAATCATGCGGGAGATAAACACTGAGATAAAAGGGAGAGGAAAGTTTGGGAACGAACATTTCAGCCACAACTCAACTGTTCAGTTGATTCCTTTAAATGGTTTTGGATGTTTTGTTTTGTTTTAATTTTGTTGTTGTTGTTGTTGTTTTTTTTATTTTTTGGTGGGGGCTTTTGTTTGTAAAATGAAATAATATCTTCTTTTTTTTTTTTCTAGGAAAAAGGTATATTTGAGAACAATATCACCAGCGAGCAGGCCCTGGATGTGGACCCTGTGCTTACAGAGATAAGTGAGGTCTCTCTGCTGGAACACAAGCCCCCAGATCACAAAGACAAACGGTTCACGGGACTCCTGGAGACAAGAGACTGTGCAATAACTGCGTTGTCTACCAGCTCTTCTGTTGTGTACATCCCTGATCTCAACACTGGATACAAACCCCAGGCTTCAAACGTGCCCCCTGGAGGAAACCGTTTCATTAACGGAGATGAGAGAGACTCTGCAACCTTTGAGGCCACAGATGACCACTTTGCCAGAGTGAGAACATATCCCAACTTCGCATTTTCTGTCTCAAATATGACCTTACTAAACAAAACACTAATTTTTGATGAATTGAATCTTGTTTTAAATCAAGGTGAACTCAATCCCCTTGGCATACAAAACTCAAGACAGGAGGAAACCAACATGGTTTTGGAAAGTGGCTCACCCTGTGAGACCATCCCAGAGCAGACCCTGTTGTCTGATGAATTTGTCTCCTGTTTGGCAATGGGGAGAGAGGACCTGCCATCTATTAATTCTTACTTTCCACAGAACATTTTGGAAAGCCACTTCAGTGGTATTTCACTCCTACAAAAGTAGACTAGCCCATCAAAGCTCGTGTGAGAAGCTGTTTTTCCACCACAAGCCAGATCTTTCCTCAGAAGAAGTGTAGCCACTGTTCTAAGCACCAGGATGGAACACATCTCACCTACAAAACAAAACAAAAAAAGAAAGACAGCCAGGGTGTGTTTGTTTGTTCTCGTTTTAATATTCCCACTGAAGACAGGATCTCAGAAGCCATCGTGACTCTAACTCACTACATAGCTGAGGACGGCTAAACTCCTGATTTTCCTGCCTCTTTCTCCCAAGGGCTAGGATTAAAGGTGTATGCCACCAGAAACATTTCTTTCATACTTTCTTCACTAAATTGCACAGAACAGCTCTGTTTGTATAAAGGATAAATAGTGCAGAGTACAGCATAGTGAAACAAATGTAAAAAATGGGCCTTTAAGATCAAAACACGAGTGTTTTTTTTTTTTGCAAAGGCAGAAACAAGTTTACTTTTCATCTTATCACTTAAAATTCTCCTGAGTAAACAAGATACAGAACCAAACAACAAAACAAGTAAAGGCAGAAGCAGAGGCTAGCAGCTACGTACCATACTTTCTAATTGGTTTTCCACGGCTTTCCTTGTTTGAGATGAAAAGATTGAAAAATAGTGGTGGTTGGAACCACGGGCTTGCTTTCTCCCGAGTGGAGAGTGGTGGGCTTCATTCTGTGGCAAACACCAATATTCACACTGCAGTGAGGGAGGAGGCGCAGGATCGGCAGGACAGGTGGTTTGACTGTTACTGTCATGAAAGTACCCTGAAAACAGCCATGTATCCAACTCTGGGATGGTGAATATCTACTACATCTGCCTTTGTCCTGTTGCCTGGGTCTGCTGAAGACATTGCTGACTTGTCACTATGTGCCTCAGTTTACTTTTTTCCTCATTCTATAAAGCCATTCTGCTCCAAGGTAGAGCAAGTAGTTCAAATGTAAGATGCTTATAACTTAATGGAAGTTCTATTGTCTATCCTAAAATATACATGCATTTGTTGTACTTTATATAATCCAAAAAAGATGTTTTGTGTCACTCACAAAGTGCAAATGTTAAATGTTTTGGCTTATAAATTGTCATGACTTTGCCTTATTTGTCCCTAAAGGGAGACTGTAAATAGCAGAAAGAAGCAGGTCAGATTTAAGACACAATGACAAGACATGTTCATCTTTGTCTGTTGATGGATCTGGTATATTGCGGAGGACATTTCCATAGATCATGTCACTGTAATCATAAATCTAACCTGCCTGAAAAGCTTGTGTGCAGTTTAAAGGATGAAAGCAGAGAGTTCTTTGCTCTTCAGTAAATGCTTCCGCTGCAAATGCATGTCTCTTGCCCCAGGTGGTAGGAAAGGAGCAACAGTTTTTGTTCTGTGGTGCCTCCTCCTACCACATCCCAGCTCAGCACAGGAAAAGCTTACAAAGTAGCAGGTTTCTTTGTGGCTTTTTTTTTTTATATATATACTTCGTTTTGGCTGACACTCTCCCCACTTTGTGTCCCTGCCCCCATGCTCACTTAAGCCCGCCCACCCCAGTATTCCCTCTTGTCCTTACATTGCCCATTTCTTCTATGACCCTCCTCACCCGACTCCCCTTAAAACCTCTTTCCCCTCTCAAGGGACCCTTTCTAGGTTGCTGACCTCCACCCATGCTCACACCTACAAACGCACATAT
Organism: Acomys minous; assembly: GCF_964271855.1. Taxonomy (NCBI): domain Eukaryota; kingdom Metazoa; phylum Chordata; class Mammalia; order Rodentia; family Muridae; genus Acomys; species Acomys minous. The sequence goes on from NC_140487.1 coordinate 43,976,837, forward strand.
AAAATATTAGATCCTAAGATCCACATAGGAGAAAGAACATGATGTGCTGTCTTTCTGGGCAGGAGTTACTTCATGCCATATGATGTTTGGGGAGTGAAGAGATATGCTTAACAGCAGGTACCACTCTTGTAAAAGCCTGAGTTCCGCTCCCAGTGTCCACGTTGTTTGGCTCACAGCTGCTCAAGCCCCAGAGGATCAGTCAGCCTTTCTACCCTCTGAGAGCACCTGCACTCATGCACACAGACTCTAGACAGACAGACAGATATAATTTTAAGTACATATCTATAAGAAAAAATATATAATATTTTTTAGTCCCATCCATTTTCCTGAAATTTTCCTAACTTCGTTTTTCTTTGTGCTGAATAATATTCCACTGTACATAGGGACCAAAATTTCACTATCCATTTATCACTTAATGACATCTAGACTAGTGCCATTCCTTGATTATTGAAAGTAGAACAACAGAGAATGGTGAACAATATCTCTTTAGTGGGTGTCCTTCAGAAATAAGCCCAAGAGCAGAATACCTGCGAATACAATTGATCTGTTATTATAGATTTCTGAGGACTCTCCACGCTGTTTTCCATAGTGTCAGCACCAGTTTACACTTCCACCAAAAATGCATAAAGGTTCTCTTTTCCCCACCTTCTCACCAGTATTTGTTTTCTTGATAAAAGCCAGTCTGATTGGGGTGGGATGGAATCTCAAAGTTTTAATTTGAATTTTCATGATATTGAACACTTTAAAAAAAAAACAACTTCATTCTTTGGTGAGCTCTCTGTTAACTTCCTAAGCTTATTTTTCAAATTCAGGTTGTTTGTTTTCTTTTTAAATTTATGTGTATAGGTATTTTGCACACGTGCATGTCTGTACATCATGTGCCTATAGTACCCATGGAGGCCAGAAGACAGCAATGGATGCCCCTGGGACTGGAGTTACAAATGGTTGTGAGTCACCACGTTGCTGCTAGGAATCAAAGGCAGGTTCTCTAGAAGAGCAGTCAGTGTTGTTAACCACTGAGCCAGCTCTCTAGTCCCTTGTTTGTTTTCTTGTTGTTTGATTATTTTAGGTCTTTTAATATTCTAGATATTAGGCCTCTATTAGAAGTATAGCTGGCAAAAATGTCTCTCCCATTCTGTGAGCTATCTCTTCACTTGATTAACTATTTCCTTTGCTATATTAAAACCTTTTAATTTTGTGAGGTCCCAGTTGTTTCCTGAGCAACTGGGGAACCTATTCAAAAAGTCTTTGCCTGAAGAATAAATCAAGAAACAAATGGAAGAGAAATGAAGGAAGGAAGGAATGAAGGAAGGAAGGGAGGGAGGAAGGGAGGGAGGCAGGGAGGGAGGGGGAGAGAAGCCTTGGGATAAACCTCATGAAGGACATGAAAGATCTGTATAATGAAAGCTGAAGCAACGTTTTCCTGTAGCACTTTTCGTGGTTTTGCCCTTACATTGGGGGCTTTGATATTTTGGGAGCTGACTTTTATGCTATAAGAGATAAGGATCTTGTTTTATTCTTGTGCATGTGGTTATCTGGTTTTTCCCCCCATGCCTTTTGTTGAACAGGCTGTCTTTTAGCCGGTGTATTTTTGGCATCTTTTTAAAAATAGCATTTCTGTAGCTAGTTTTTGTCATCTTTCTCTGTTCTATTCCATTGGTCTATACATCTTTGTGTGTGTGTGTTAGCACCATGCTGTTTTTATTATAATAGCTCTGTTCTATAACTTCAAACCAGGTATGATGATACCTCCATTATCTTTTCTGCTCAGAACTGTTCTAGCCATCTTTTATGCTTCTGTGTGTATTTTAAGATTGCTTTATCTACTTTTGTGAGGAATAGCATTGGGGTTTTGATTGGATTGTGCTGAATCTGTAGGTTTCTTTAGAAAGAAGACCATTTTTGCAATGTTAATTCTCCCAATCTGTAAGTATGTGAAGTGTTTCCATCTTCTGGTGTCTTCCTTGACATTTTTTTTTTCCCCTTCAGATTTTAAAGTGTCCTTGCAGAGGTTTATTCCAAGGTGTTTTGTTTGATTTTCAGTCTGCTGTGAACAGGATTATTTCTCAGTTATTTTCTCAGTATACTATAGCTGGTAAGAAAAGTAATTCCCTGCCCTAGTGCCTTCTTGCTCTTTAAGTCATCTATAATGCAGTGAGGCCATTTCTTGGAGTAGGCTCTGTGTGTGTGTGTGTGTGAGAGAGAGAGAGAGAGAGAGAGAGAGAGAGAGAGAGAGAGAGAGAGAGAGAGAGAGAGAGAGGGAGGGAGGGAGATCTGTGTGTGCACTTTATTTGGAGTTGAATATTTGTAGCCAGAGTTAGAAATAATATGTAAGATACATTAAGGCTTGTGGCCGTCAGGATGTGGCTCTCAGACAGCATGGGTCATGGGATTGCACTCCTGTTATGTTCCAGCTTCTTCTTCTCTTATATTTTCAATCATACCCTTTTTTTGACAGAGGGACTGCACGTGACTTTAACATAGAAGAGAGATTTTCAAAACTGTGCTTTAGCAATCCACCCTCTTTTTCAAGCACAATCAGTTGTAAATTTCCCAAGTGCAAAGGCAAGGAAAGCAGACTTCTTGCTGAGAAGACACTAGAGACTTTGCTTAGACCTCCTTTCCTCCATTCCTTACCTGCAGCTGCCTCTGAAGCAGCATAGGTACCCAGCCTGGCCGTCTCTCTTCTACTCTGTGGCGTGAGCCTGGCCTGGAGAAGACTAAACCTCAGGACTAAACAGAATTCCTCACCTAACATCAAATGGACCAGCCCAGAAGATCCATCCAGAACATCCCCAAATTTCTCTGTGCCATGATGACTGGGCAAAAGGAGCGTCTCCCTCAGACAGTTGACAGAGGTCGACTGTATACAGGAAGGACCTTGCTGCTCTCCAGTTACTATGTGGTTAGTCTGGGCTTGCTCAGTGAAAATAAAATATTGTATTGTGAACATAATTGGATTTTATAAAGACAGAGATTATGGGGTCCTGCTGTGACTTCTCTCTGTGGGGTAATTTGCCAATTGTGTTTTAAAGGGAACTGTTACCCAGTTGGCAGACACTATTGATTTAACATACAAGTGGTGATTAAAAACAAACCATGACTCTCTCTGAGGTAAAAGCATGACACTAATATAAAGTAATTAGATTCAGTTTCATGACTAGATTGTGTCCAACTTCTGTGGATGCTATAGTTAATGACAAAATTACAGCAAGATACCAGAGGCTGGACTAAGTGTTACTTTATCTCTTTTCTGCTACCAAGATTAACCATTAAATCCTAACTAATATTTCATGTTAAGACTCTTTTAGCCATTTTAAATTTTATATTCAACCTAACTCAGGATAATTCTTGCCTGTGCAGAATCCCCATCATTGCTCTGAAGATACCTTCCACTCATCCTTATGTTCAAAAATGCAAGCTATTACCTACTTTCATAATTCACATTTAGTAAATGGTCCATTTTTAAATCTGAGCAGTGAGAAGGTTCTAGACAAGTTGTGTAACAGAAAGAAAAAAAGATAAACAAAACAGCATGGAGCTAAGCAATGGCTTTATAGAAACCCTATTCTTTCCTGAGATTGTTGTCTCAAGCAAAACAAAATACTGGCTCTAACCATAAAGGCAAACCTAAAATTAAGTACTCTTTTAGAGCACACGAAGGAAATCATAAATAGTCCAGTACCAGCACCTGGGTATGAGACACAAAAGTCAATGAGCCTTCTTTTCTGTCTCTTCACATCCTGCCCCAAATTTTGTTTATTCTATTTTTTATTATTTTTACTAGCATATACTAACTGTATTATACATGATTAGTTGCACTGTGACCTTTTAGATGCATATAATTTAGTCTGATCATATCCACCCCCTGTGATAATCTCTTGTCCTCCTGCCACTCTTGCTATTTCTCTTCCTTGTCCCAAGTGGTCCACCTTTTACTTTCAGGTGTGTGTGTGTGTGTCTGTGTGTGTGTGTGTGTGTGTGTGTGTGTGTGTGTGTGTGTTTATGATGTAATGAATTTCATTAGAGTTCCTCAAAGGAGTATAAGTGATGGGTTGTTTACAAAAGCATTGGCAACTTACCAGTGGCTACTCCACTGAAGAAAATGCCTACCTCCCCCAACAATCATAAATTGCATAAATATTCAGGGAGGTGAGGCTTTGTGATCTCCCCCAACTCAATAACTGGTCTGCCTGAAATTTTTACTGTAAAAGAAAGAAGTGTAACAGCAAACTAAAGAGTAAAAACTTTATTTTGAAACTACAGAGTTATCCACAAAAATACATTTTAAACAATGTGAGCGGAGTGGGCACATGAGTTTGTATAATTGTTTGATCTGGGATGTCACTATTATATCCCAGCCAGCTTCAAGCTCCTAGGCCCAAGCATTACACCTGCAACAGCCTCTGGAGTAGCTATAATTGCAGGTGTTGCCGCCATACTCAATAAACATACACTCCCAGCATGCAGTAGGAAGACAGTGGGCATTAGAAGCCCACTGAGCTGAGGAAAGCTCTGCCCTTCCAGGTCTTGGCAATGTAGTTGATAATAATCACTTGTCTCCTGAGGATTTGATTTCTTCTTCCTTAATTTAGGGTCATATTGTTAGCATTGTCTGCAATAAAGGACAAAAACAGCTCCACACTGTTACCATCAGCAGCTTGGGGAGTTCTAATTTTTTAGGAATCCTCACTCAGGAATAATCTGAATTTGTGGTTTCCACACAGAAGTTTAGGAATAACACTTCTAAAATATATTTGGAGATTTTTACTAAAGACATATTTTGGGGGGGCTGGTATTGTTTTGTTTGAATTTTATTTATTATCCATCAAGGGTGTGGTGCATACCATGGTGTTTATGTAGAGTTTAAAGGACAACTTTTGTGGAGTATGCTCTTTCTTTCCACCTTAAGTGGGTTCTAGGAGTCAAATTCATTCCACAGGCTGGTGTGACAAGTGCTCCATCTGCATAGCCACATCACTGGCCTAAGTATGAGGGTTAGCGAAGTGAGTCTCCCAACATCTATGATCTAAACATTGGAAAGCTGTCTATGACTGAAAGCTTTCTCTATGCATAGAGCCCAAACACCAGCAAAGAACTTATCCATAAATTTCATATACCTACATTTTTAGTAAATATACATGCTTATTCTGTCCTGGATGGTGGAGGTTAGGTTAGAGTATATAAAAGGGACGTCTGGATGCCTCCTGGTTACCTCCACTAGAGTTAAGCTGATGTAAAGATTCTCACAGCCTCTTGGACATACAGGTATCAGAGATATAGCAGGATGCATGTTAATCTACAATACTATTTCTAAATAGGCAGCATTTGAGATACTGCTGTCTGGATGGAAATATACTGCTGAGGGTGCCTCACTGGGAAGATCAGGGTAAGGACACAGCCCATCCATCTGTGGACGCCAATGGCAAGGTCAGTCATCATCGGTCCTGTTTGCCGGCAGCATGACAATTCTGCTTTACCTTAGCCTGATGAGCTGCTCTGCAGCCTTTCCCCAGGAAGCACTGGATGCTAATTGTAAAGTGGTTCTGTCAGCATTTTCATAAAGTTTATGCTCTCTGCCAAGAGTATGCATAGCCACTTATTTAATTAAACACTTATTTGTAAACCTGTTAATGTGCAAAGCACCCATCTAGGTATATGAAAAGTAGAAACAGAATTTTGTTGCTACCTTTTAACCATCTGATCCCAGCTCTATGACTGTGGTTTTGAAGATTTTTGTTGTTCAGGTCTTTGTTGTAAATCATCTCAAACCCTTTAGGAAAGCGGACAAGGCATAAATAGTTAATAAACCCATGAGCAAATATCAAAAAAAAAAAAAAGTATGAGGGTTAGAAGAAAGAGAGGCACTCGTGGAGAAAAGAGGATACTCCTAAGAAAGAGGAGAAAAAAAGACCTGCCCACGTGCAGAGGAGAATGGATGAAAGTGAGACACACCCAGACATGGGCATGAGCTCCTCAAGTGAGAGTTACAATTAACGTTTTGCCATTAGTCACATTTACCATCTTGGTGGTTACATCTCAAACACTTGGGGAAAACTCTTTTCGTCTAAATACAAGAAAAGTTCAGCTCTCACTTTACTTTAGGACTTAATGAAGATTTAGTCTATCTCTGTCACTGAAGTTGAAATTCATTCATTTTTCACTAAATATAATGGGATTTTAAGAATCAGTTGCCAAATATTTGCAGGTTTGCTTTCTTTGGTAATCTTTGCATGGTGCCTTCAATGTATTAACTTGCAGGGTCTCTTAGAGTCAAACACAGGACACCCTGTGAGGGAAAAAGAAGTGCAGCCCTGAGTACAGAGACAATGCCAAAGAAAAGCCAGAAGCATCAATTGCCCGCTGCTCCAGCATGCAGTGACTTCTAAAACCACATTTAAAAATTCTTAAATTAAGCCTTTTCCATTTTGTCTCTTTGTTTTACTAGAGCAGGGATTCTCATTACCAAAGCAAATTCAAAGAGAACGTCTAGAATTCTAAATACAAGAAATGTTACAAATAAGTGGACAAATTGCTTTCCTAACTTGCATTAAGGACAATGTCTTTTTATTTCAAACTTACTGCATGCCCAGTGTGTGATTGCTATCTTGATCCCTGAGTGCCCGTTTTTCTGTGACAGGCATACACGTCTTGGCTTGTCTTACCCCAGATGTTTGCTGCTAGTTTTATTTACTCCATTCTTGAAACAGTTAAGGGAAGTAACTGATGTCTTCTTTCTTGGGCCACCCTGTCCCAGTCTCCTTTCACTGTGCCTTGTTGAAATTGATTTTAAATCCCTGTAACTAGAGTGTTACAAGATATTTGATTCCATTGTGAATCCTAAGATTGTGAATTGTAAAAAACCTGTTTTTAATTGTGGTATGGCTCAGTCTTTGATCCTAGAGCTTTCTGTTTACTGTAATCAGGTAGTTGTGGTGTGGCTCAGCCCCAGCACACACTTTAACCCCAGAGCTTTCTGTTTATTGTAAATAAGTAGTTGTGGTGTGACTCACCCCTACCCCACATCTTTTATCCCAGAGCTTTATATAAACAGGATTAAATAAAGTTAGCCTTAGGTCAAAAGGTGGAGCAAGAAACCAGCTGACAGGGAGCAAGTAGAAAGAAAGGACCTTGAATTGAAGGGTATTTAAGACATCATGGAGAAGGAGGAAGGGCTCTTTCCCTCAGAGACATGAGCTGAGTAAGAAAGGCTTTTTCCCTTCGGTACATGATCTGAGTAGGAAGGTCAGCTAGGCGCTTTCTCTGCCTCTCTGAGCTAGTAGGTTTTCGCCCCTGCATCTTGAAGCTCCTGAGTCTTTATTGGTAAAATTGAACATTTGGGGTTTTCATTCTTTATAAGAACACTTGAGGTCTTGTTATTTGTATCTGAAATAATTATTTTATTTCTTATTATTTATCTTATTCTCTCTCTCTCGCTGTGTGTGTGTGTGTGTGTGTGTGTGTGTGTGTGTGTGTGTGTGTGTGTTGCAGGAGTTGGTTCTCTCTTTCTACCATGTAGGTCCCACGTATCATTCTTGGAGGCAAGTTCCTTTACCGTCTGAACCATCTTTCTGGCCCATTGTAACACCCTAGTGGATGCAGTGCATAGATGGAGTACACTTTTATCCAGGATGTAGTCGGCAACTCAGGCTGTTACTAAGATACTAGGCGACTGACTGACTTGTCTTCATGCATGCCAAGTATGTGGCTGTCTTAGTTATTGTTCTATTGCCATGAGGAGACACCATAACCAAAGCAACTCTTATCTTAAAAAATCATTTAATTGAAGGCTTGCTTACAGTTTTAGAAGGTTAGTCCATTACCACCATGGCACAAAGCAGCCAGACATGGTGCTGGAGCAATACGGAGAGAGAGAGAGAGAGAGAGAGAGAGAGAGAGAGAGAGAGAGAGAGAGAGAGAAAGAAAGAGAGAGAGACTAGGCCTGGCATGGGCTTTTGAAGCCTCAAAGTCCACCCTCAGTGACACACCTTCTCCAAAAAGGCCACAGACTCCATGGTGACTAAGCATTGAGATATAGGAGCCTATAGGGGTCGCTCTCACTCAGACTGTCACAGTATTTTAAATACAAATGGTCTTTGTTAATGGGACTGGAACCGTCCACAAGGCTAGTCAATCCTGGTCAACCTTTACATTGATAGTACTTATGTTTGGGGTATTTTGGAGGCAGTGTTCCTTTAACTAAATTCCACTTGGGTGACTTCATGTCTCCCAAGCAAATCTATTAGAAAATCCTTTATAACTTCAATTTTATTGCTTTGAGTTTTTTCTACATAATTGAGACAGATTTTCTATATAGTCTAGACCAGCCTCAAACTTCTGATTCTCCTTCTTCAGCCTTAGCAGTTCCGGAATTCCACAAATTAGCCACTCTGCCTAACTATAATTAACAAAACTAAGGACTCAAGGCATTTAAAACTTTCGTTATTTGTGTGTGTGTGTGTGTTTTCTGTATATCTGTTTATTCTTGCTTGATAACTGCAGATCCTACTTCTATTCTGTGCACATGAATAAAAGCAAGACTAACAACAGCATTAGAACTAGCCATCGGCGAGCCTCTCACATTCCTGACTCCAAAACAAGACTGACAACAGCATTGGAACCAGTCATTGGTGAGCCTCTCTCACACCTGACTCCAAATGTCCTAAGGAGAACCTTTGACGGATCTAGCATGGGGTAAGTGTTCACAATTACCCATGCAAGTCCTAGGGGTGGGAGTGGGGGACTTTGATAAGCTTCTCTTGTGGCATATGTATACTTCATGCCAGTGAACAGAAGCTAGCTGGTTGGCTGACACTAATGGAATGTGTGGGAAGATAGGAAGGAATGAAAAAGAGAGAGCTAGAGAAACAGCATTTCACCAGTATTGTTGGCAACACTGCTTCTCTCCAGTGTATACAGTGAAGCCCTAACTTCCAATATGAGAAATTTGGAGACTGAGCCTTCAGGCTAGGGAGCTAAAACTAAGTGCCGTTTTGGGGCTGAAGAGATGGCATAGCAGTTGAAAAGTGTGTAATGTTCTTCCATAGCACCCAAATTTGGTTCCTACCACCTGTGTGGGTAGGCTCACAGTCATCAGTAACTTCGGCTCCAGGGATTCAAAGCCTCTGGCCTTCATGGACACCAACATATACGTACACATAGCACTCCCCTTTGATGTAGAAGAAAACCCAAAGTAATAAAATTGATGTTATAAAGAATTTACTAATAGATTTGCATAGGAGACACAAAGTCACGCAAGTGAAATTTACCGAAAAAGAGTGCTCTATGCTAACCAGGCCTGAGAGTGAGAAGGGAAATTTAGGATGATGCTAAGATGTAACTCTTGACCTGAACTGACCAGCCTTTAGGCCTTGGTTTCCATAATAAAGGAATACCTCTATAGGGCAGTTAGGGGTTGTGCAGTGTAGAGCCACAATCACCATTAAGTCCAGGTCTGCCATTAAGACCCCTGTGCTCTTATCAGGAAATACATAATTCCATAAAGTGATCCTAGCTAACAACTATTCAAAAGAGAACACTGGTGTACTTAAAATAATTCTGACAATACGTAATATCTTTGCTGTGTAAACCTCCTGTCTGCCTAAGCAGCCAGACTTGAAGACTACTATCTTTATTTAAACTGTTTGGAAGTGTAACCTGAAGCCAAGCCTGAAAGAAATGTAAGATGACAGCATGTAAGATGCATGGGCCTAAGGTGGATAAAAGCGAATAAAATCTTTTGTTGGAAGCTGACTCTTATTTGGGCATTAGTCACATTTGACCAGGTGCTTAAGTAAAGAACTTTCCCTTCATGTCTAACTGTGTGGAGTGATTCTTCACTGAAAAGACATGTTATTGCTATTATATATTTTTTTAAAAAATCAATTACAGGACTGGAGAGGTGGCCCAGCACTTAGGAGCAATAGATGCTCTTCCAGAGAGCAGGGATTTGATTCCCAGCATCTACATGGCACCTAACAACCACGTGTAACTCCATTTCCAAGGAATCTAACACCCTCTTCCAGCCTCCATGGGTATTTCTCACATGTGGTACATAGACACACATGTAGACACACATGTATAACAAATAAACACACAATTTTTGCAATGTAGACTAGGCTGCTCTTGAGCTCACACAAACCCTCCTGCTTCTGTATGCGTAAGGTTATTGTGTAATTCAAATGCTGATTTTTGTACCCTCTCCTATATCTGGTTGCAATCCTTGTTCTGAGAATCTCTTGTCTCAATGTTGTATAAAACTGCTCCCCAATTGTGCCCTGATATGCCAACAAAGCAGCTTATAGCCTATCACAGAGCAAGGGAGAAAATAGGGCCGGACTTCCTGCCAGCCACGGGAGGAAGAGTTAGAGGAGGAAGTGGGGAACTCAGCCACAGGGAGGATCAAGAGAGATCAGGAGAGAGGAGCTGGAGCAGGAAGGCTACAAAGTGCAAGTACCGCTGGGACGTATGCTGGGAGGAGACCAGCTTAAAGAGGTAAGAATAGAGTAAAAACTGCTCAGTTGTTGTGAGTGGACCTTATTAAAATATTATTAAAATGTCTCGATTGTTTGTGTGATAGCCAGGTTAAAAGAGAAGCTGAGAAACGACCACAGTTTTGTAAAAATCACTTTAACAAGCCTCTACCTCTCAAGTCTTGGAATTAGAGATAAACTGTAAACACATTTTTAATGTTCAATCATACTCATAACTGACGGGTCATCATCATACAGTCTGTTTTCTCTTGGTACTTAGAATCCAGTTTCTGTTATTTACAAGTGAGATTCCCAACTAATAGCATTTCTCAAGGGGAGAAAAGTTAAAGAAAAATTCATGTTTGTCCTCTAAAATGTACATGACTTTATGTTAATAATGGTTAACAATAATTCACAGTGTTTGTTCTACCTTGAACTTTAATGTGCCTGAAATTGAACAGGGACCACAGCCTAAGGAAGCATTTGATGTTTCCAGCACGGTATGCCAGGGGCTGGACATGAAACCGCCCTCACAAATCCTCCTCCATTGACATCTCTGCAATTGCAGATGATAGAGCAAGCGAAATTACACTGCAAACTGCTGAAAACACTATGTCTTAATGGCCTGTGAGGAGACAACGGGCTCTTGTTATCAACTCACCATACATCCTATTTGGAAATCTGAAAACAGACTAAAAGCTCTGTTGTTTTGTGGTTATAAATGATTCTAATATTGACCTTTATATCTCTGCTTAAAGCACTGTTTGTGAATAAAGATACCGAGCATCAAATAAGAGAACCCCCTCCCCCCAACATGCAGCAAAATTTCAGAATGTGAATAAAGTATAGTTAAACAAAATATTCAAGCCAACTGTGCAAGTTTTCTTTCCTATGACTACATAAGCAAAAATCTCTTGCATGGGTACTGAGTTTGATGTGGTATAGCACATAAAAGAGAAAGCATTGCATTTGCACAGAAACCGGATGACCTAGGTGTCAGCTCCTACACCCCCAGCTGTAAATAGCTTTAATGAGGTACCAGGCATTGTTACCATGAATACATAAACTTGACAGAAACTAAATCTCAGTGTACAGGTTCATTCACACTGGATTCTTTACCTCCACTGTTTACTTAACCTTCCTAACAACCTCTGAGGGATGTGTTAACACCACCGTTTTATGGCTAAGGGAACTGAGTACTGCCCAGCATCACCGACTAGATATGGTAATAGATAGATATGGCTTTTGAAGATATGTCCCTTTATTCTTATCCACGTGCCTAATCCAGCAGTGCAATGTAGGTACCTTGATGGTCCTCAGGGGCTGCTGATTAAATTGTTTCTTTAAGTAGGCATGCAAATATGGATCCTTCTTCTTAGAAGTAGTAATACACAAAAAAATCACAAAAAATGTGAAGGTTACCAAGACAATATGAACATCATCTGGTGTGTGTGTGTGTGCTGGAATAGTTACTAAAGGCACACCTGTGACACACACCCAGATCCAGCTATAGTAAGCCATTTTAAACATAAGAGTATACCACTGAACTCAGCACATTAACCTGCCCCAAACCCTTTGCATAAGGAAGCATCACAGATTTTTTTCTTTCAAGTATTTTTGGGACATTCACCAAATTTTGATGCCTTAGATTATATTATGAACTGTGGAACAATATAATTTCTTGCATTTGATGCTATATTCTGAGCATTTAATGGCATGTTTTTCTTCATATTAAAACACATACAGGGTTTACAGCTCATAGGCTATAATGTCTGCAAGCAGCCTTTCTTGAAGAGTTCAAGGGGAAAAAAAGACAAAAATACAGCTCTTAACTCAAAGAGAACAAGAGAAAAAGTATTTTCAGTCCTTCCATTGGTAGAGGATAAGAGTTTTTAAGCAAATACATCTCAAAGGGTTTTTTTTTTCCTGTTTATTGGGATATTAGGTCAGACACAGATATGGGCAAAGAATGGCTCTTTAGAGACTAAAGATAGAAAAATTGTAATTATGCTCTGGGCTCTCCAATAGTCTAAACTCTTCATAGTCGCTGATGTATAATAAATCTTCCTAGACATAGCGCCTTTTTTATGAATTTTGGTGCACAGGATAATGCAAATGTGACCCCCAAAAAATCTTTTAAAAACAGGCAATCTAGGGAAAACACAGAAGTTCTTTATTTGGCCTTCACATTTGTTCTGGAAGTTTGAAGTATTTCAAAAATATAGTGGTAATGCTTGGCTAACTCAGAAGCCCTGGATTCAAGTTCAAATTTCCTACCACCTCCTTATGTTATGTTTGTTCTTCCACATAGCCTCTTTGGGCCTTCCCTCTTGGGGCACCAAATACACATCTTTTTTTGAACTGAGTCTTGTCGTTCTTTTACGCAAACAAGCCTCTCTGTGTAGGGTACTGAGCCACTTTCAGAGCATCAAGGTGAGACTCCTTAAGGAACACGTTACATTGCTAAGGGTTATGAATATTCTTAGCAACAGACTGAACCTGCTACGTAATACATGCAACATAAGAATGTAGAAGAATGTAGGACTCTGTGCAAAAATAATTTACAGTTTCAGGAAGGTGGTAGCATAACAGTAAAATAAGCATAGGTTTTTTTTTCAAACATATTTTTATTGATTATCTGGGAATTTCATTTAATTCACCCTATCACATTCACTTCCCAGTCCTCCTAGGTCTGCCTCCGCCCTTGTGACTGTCCCCACAAAAAAAAAGAAGAGAAAGAAAAAGTCCAATTTGTGCTGCCCACTGGTGCATGGTCAATGGCCAGCGCCTTAAAGAAAACTGAGTCCTTCCCCATCTGCCCAGACCCCAGAAGCCATCAACTGTGAAGAGCTACGCTTCAGCATTCTTATCACAACTCTTTAGCAGTTCCTTCAATGGCTTCCTGTCTAGGTTATTACTATTTTTGTTGGGAGGGGTGAAGTAGGGGTCATCACAGGGGCCTTCTATGTCCTCCTTTCTCAACTGTGAGTCTGCGGCCATCGACAGCACTGCAAAAGTAGCTTCCTTGCCCTTTACAGTCAGTGGAGGTTCTTGGTAGCTTTTCACACGATGCCAACTTAGACCGCAGTCCTCTGTGTTGCTGTGCTTGAGTTGGGGCCAGAACTGGATTACTCTGAAGAGTAGGGAAGAGGAACACTGTGGGGGTTCTTCTGCCTTTTCTAATGGGTTCAGCCTCACCTTTCAGTGATGTCAATCTGTTATTGTAACAGCATCTCTGCAGGAGCACCAGTTACTTGGCTGTGTGTGAAGTCATGTGTCTCGGTCCTGTTGTATCAGAAAAAGGTCTGATATGCTCTCCCTTCTTACTTAGCATTGCTGTTGCCGCTAGTCTAGGCTAGATCGTATTGCTGTGTATCCCCAAAGCCACCTTCACAGTCCCAATGCTTAGCTCAGAGTAGTTCTCCTCACTGGTCTAATCTTCTAGTCTTCTTCTAGGTCTATAATTTCAAAGAAAGTAGGGCAGCCTTTGTTTCCTTTACCTCTGTGATTCATTTCTTTAATACAGTGCCAAGGAAAACATATTATAAGTATCTATTGACTGTATCAATAATTATAGTAGTGTTTAAAAAATTTTTTTGCACCGTCAGGTGTTTTAATTATAGCCATTCTGGTAGGTGAGCAGTGGTAGTTTCTTGTGGTTAATTTGCATTTTTTCCGATGACTAATGAGTACCTTTTCATGTGCTCTTGACCTTTAGGAAAGCCTGGGAGTCAGAGTGTAGGGTTGCCACAACAGAGTGCTACCACAAGTGGGGTGGCTGAAACAGCAGAAAAAAAATTTTTCTAAGTTCTGGAGGCTGGAAGTCAGACATCAAAATGCCTGAGCACTAGCTCCTCTTTTTGACATGCAGATAGCATATTCCCTGCAACTTCACAAGATCCCTTGTGAAGGTCTGTGTCTCTAAGAAACAATGATAAGGATAACCCCTCTTATGTACACAATCCCCTCCATCACACCATCCCTTTGTATCAGCCACCAAGTGTGTGGGTCCAGGCAGGTGTAAATGCAGGCAATGATCCGCAGAGAGATAAGGACAAAAGCCTGGTGCAGACTGACTTCATCAACATGAATTGGACTTGGGGAGTCTAATGCCAGGTGGTACATTGTCAGCATACTTGAAGCAGTACAATTAGGGGAAAGATTTCCAGGCAACAATCAGTCCAATTCCAGGTATACAATAAAGCTAAAGATGTGACTTAAGCTTACACAGAAACTCTTTTACAAGCTACATGTGACCATGCAGGTGGATTCTATGGCTAAAAGGTCTGGAATCTAGTGTGGTCTCTGACCACTAGCATAGAAGCCAGCAGGTCATAAAGTACACTTGATATCTAAGGATGGGCAATGGTCTAGGGAGGGAAAAGTCTGGAATAATCATTCTGGGGAATTTGGGTGAGGTCTGCCTCTGTAATGAGAGATGGGAGAGGTCTGCCTCCACAGATAGCAAATAGGTCACCAAGTCACTAACAAAATCCACTCTCAGTTTTCTGGATAGTATGCGTGTATTTTATTTTCTCTCCTCCATTGAGGAGACACCATTGCACAATCAGCATTCCTGGTTCTCTGAATGCTTCTCTGTGAGTACAAGGACCTCTGTGCCCTCAACAACGAAGACCTGGAGGGACTCTCAACCTGGAAACCCACTGAACACACTAGCCTGGGAATAATGTAGACTACCTGCACTTTACTTCCTGTCCTCCTTTACTAATTCTCCAGGTGTCATCCTAAGTCCTGTAGCAGATGACTGTCAGAAGCCTCTCTTCCCTCTCTGCCATCATTCCCTGGGACGTCACCAAACCTCATGTTGGACTCAGCCTTTCCCTTTCGGTGGGCCATCCAAGCACCCTCTTCTAGACTATTCGCGTTCCTTCATGTCAACCCCCCCCCATACCGATGAAACATTCCCCAGAACCCCAGTGACCACATCTGACAGGGACACAAAACTACAACCCATAGCCACCACACATTCCTAAAATCCAGAGAGAAGGCAACAGAAATTAAGACACAGAGCACCCACCCAACAAAGACAAGACCAGATACCAACACCTAGAATCATTCAAAATTCAGATCCCTAGATAGCAACACAAAAGCACAATGACCTCCAAGACAACATGGCTTCCCTAGAACCAAGCAACCCTAGTACAATAGGCTCTGAGAAATACAACATAGCTAAAGCACAAGACAAGGATTTAAAATACCTGTCGTGAATATGTTCAAGACCTTAAAGACAATATAAACAAATCCATTTATGAAGTCGGTGAAAACACAAATAGAGGAATGAAATAAGGAAACAGTTCAAGACATGAAAATGAAAATAGATTCACTAAAGAAAACCCAAACTGAGGTAAAATTGAAAACAAAAAATTTAGAGACTCAAATTGGAGTCTCAGAGGTAAGCCTCACCAACAGAATACAAGAGATGGAAGACAGAATCTTAGGCATTGAAGATAAGATAGAAGAAATGTATGCCTCAGGCAAAGAAAATGTTAAATAGTCACAAATCTATGCACAAAACATCCAGGAAATATGAGACACTATGAAAAGACCAAATCTAGGGGGCTGAAGAGATGGCTTAGAGGTTGAGAGCACTGGCTGTTCTTCCAAAGGTCCTGAGTTCAGTTCCCAGCAACCATGTGGTGACTCATAACCAACTATAATGAGATTTGGTGCCCTCTTCTGGCATGCAGGCACACATCCAGGTAGAATGCTGTACAAATAATAAATAAATAAATCTTGAAAAAAATAAAATTAGTACTGAAAGAAAGAAAAGAAAAGAAAAGAAAGAAAGAAAGAAAGAAAGACCAAATCTATGAATTATAGGAAGAGAGGAAAGAGAAAGAAACAGGTTAAAGGCACACACACACACACACACACACACACACACACACACACACAATACTTTTAATAAAATGATAGAAGAAACTCTCCCTAACTTAAATGAGGAGATGCCTAGCAATGTCTAAGAAACATACAGAACACCAAATAGTCCTAACTAGAAAAGAAAGTCCCCTTGGCACATAATAATCAAAACACTAAATGTACAGAATGTCACAACCCCTCCAGTGGAGTCTGTGAAACAAATGTTACTGCACAACCCGAGGTGATGACCCCTGGCCAGGGAGAGCCTAGCAATGGGCTCTGATATTCCTGCCAGGAGTAATTGATTGCAGCCATTTTACTCACTTGTGTTGGAATATTCTGTCTTCATTCTTTCTCCTAACCTACTCTCATATCAGAACTTTTCAAACATGACAATGTTGCTATGAAATGCCCTAACTTGGGACTGCCGCCAAGGGCCATTCAGGCACAGAATTTCTCACCAAGTTGCACTCCACTTGTCAAAACAAACAGGCCTAAGAATTAATCATCAGCTAATAATTTATATTATGACTTACAAATAAAGTGTTTAAGAAAGCTCCAGATAGTGATGCTCAGATAAAAAGAAGAACTAAGAAAAAACTGTCTTGATACACAGATGTTAGGCATAATGAGAGAACATTGACTTTTGATTAAAAGGGCACATGCGTACTGATACCAAGCTTAAGAATGGTGACGTAAGAATGATGACAACATTATTTCTTTGCATCCTGTATTTTGGACTGTGTATGTACAGTGATTGCTTCATTGACTTCCTCGAATGAAAAAAAAATGTAACCACAAAAATACTCCCCATTTCAAAAACTGTGTATAGAAATCTAGCTTGCTTGCCTGCAAAACACACTCAGATCAAACTCCCCTGTGTTTGATTCTGTTTGTCACTTTGCCTATCTTTGTCCACTGATACTTTGAGAACTCCCAAGGACCTATACCCAACTGAGATGGTCCGTGGCAACAGAACAGAAAAAGAATATCAAAACCAGCAAGGGAAAAAAGACCAAGGATTACATAAGGGCAGACACATTAGAATAACAGCTGACTTCTTTTTATTCATTTACTTAAATTTATTTATTTTTTCAATTTATTCAGTTTACATCCCAATTGTAGCCCCCTCCCTCACCTCTTCCTAGTCCCTCCCTTCCTCCCTCTTCCCCATTGTGTCCCTTCCCTAGTCCTCAGAGATGGGGGCCCTTCTCCTCTATCAGCTGACCCCAGCCTACCAAGTCTCATCAGGACTGTTGACATCTTCTTCCTCTGTAGCATGGAAGGCACCTCACCAGGGGGGATGTGATCAAAGAGCAGGCAACAGAATAGATGGCAGGGACAGGCCCTGCTCCCCTTAATAGGGGACCCATATGGAGACTGAGCTGCCCATTGGCTACATCTGAGCAGGGTGCCTAAGTTTTCTCAATGCATGGTCTTTATTGGTGTATCAGTCTCCGCCACCTGCCCTGGGCCCATATTTGCTTGTTCTGTTAGTCTTCTTGTGGAGATCTTGTCTCCTCCGGGTCCTTCTATCCCCCCCAATCATCCATAGCACTCTCTGCCTCTGCCCAAAATTTGGCTGTGAGACTCAGCTTCTG
This sequence comes from Acomys minous, assembly GCF_964271855.1. NCBI lineage: Eukaryota > Metazoa > Chordata > Mammalia > Rodentia > Muridae > Acomys > Acomys minous. Next base: position 43,994,790 of record NC_140487.1, read on the forward strand.
CTTTGATCCCCTGCTGAATGGAGTTTTTCAGAGGACAACTATGGTAGGCTCCCATCCTGTTTCCTCTCTTCAACAGATTCCACTGTCTATTCTATTTCCCCTTCTGAATGAGAATTAAGCATCCTCTCTAGGCTCCTCTTTATTACTTAGCTTCATTAGGTCTGTGGATTGTATTATGATTAGCCTGTCCTATATGGCTAATATCTGCTTATAACTGAGTACATACATGCCTGTTCTTCTGGGTCTGTGTTACTTCACTTAGGATGATCTTTTCCAGCTCCATCCATTCGCCTACAAATTTCATGATGACCTTGTTTTTGATAGCTGGATAGTATTCCATTGAATAGATGTACCACAGTTTCTTTATCTATTCTTTGGTTAAGAGACATCTAGGTTGTTTCCAGTTTCTGGCTATTATGAATAGCACTGCTATAAACATAAATATCCTATAGACTGGAAAAAATCTTCACCAATCCTACATCTGACAGAGAGCTAATATCTAATATGTATAAAGAATTCAAGAAATTAAATATCACCAACCCAAATAATCCAATTAAAAATGGCATACAGAGCTAAACAGAGAATTCTCAACAGAAAAATATTTAATGGCCAAGAAGAACTTAAATAAATGCTCTATGCCCTTAGATATTAGGAAAATGCAAATCAAAATGACTCTGAGATTCCATCTTGCACCTATCAGAATGCCTAAGATCAAAACCTCAAGTGACAACACATGCTGGTGAGTTTGTGGAGAAAAAGGAACACTCCTACATTGCTGGTGAAAGTGTAAACTTGTACAACCTCTTTGGAAATCAATCTGGCCCTGTCTTAGAAAATTGGGAGTAGCTCTACCTCAAGACCCAGCTATACCACTCATGGGCATATATCCCAAAAGATGTTCCACCATACAATGAGGATATTTGCTCAAAAACAGACTTCTAATGTTTACTCTGAAAGCCATAGAGGCTGGCTGGCTGGCTGGCAGGATGTTCTACCAACTCTAAAAGACCACATAGACTACCTCAGACTACTATACCAAGCAAGAGTTTTGACCACAATACACGCAAGGGGGAAAAATCCATGATAACAGCAATTTTAACCAATGTCTATCTCCAAAACCAGCTCTACAGAAGGTGCTAAAAGGAAAACGTCAACATGAAGAGGCTAACCACACCTAAGAAAACACAAGAAATAAATAATCCCAGAGCAGCATATCAAAAGGGGAGGAGGACCCACACCACAACAACAAAATAACAGAAACCAACAAACACTGCTCTTTGATGAATCTCAGTTATCAATGCTCTCAAATTCCTAATAAAAAGACAAAACTAGTAAATTGGATACTAAAACAGGATTCATCCTTCTTCTGCATCCAAGATACACACCTTAACATTAAGGTTAAATATCCTCAGAATAAAAGGATGGAAAAGGGTATTCTAAATGGGTAGACACAGGAAGCAAGCTGGAACAGCCATTTTAGTATATGACAAAATAAACTTCTAAAACATAACCAAACAGAAGAATAGGGAAGAATATTACATAGTGATAAAAGAAACCTCCTCCAAGAGGATATTATAATTCTAAAAATTATGCACCAAACACAAGGACACCCAACTTTGTAAAAGAAACACTATTCAGCTTAAATCACATATTGATCCTCACACAGTAATAATGGGTGACTTTGGTACACTTTCAGCAATAGACAGGTTATCCAGATAAAAACTAATCAGAGAAATCCTGGTGCTAAATGACAGGATAAACCAAATACACCTAACAAATATTTACAGAGCATTTCACTCAAACACAAAAAATACATCTTCTTCTCTGCACTTTACAGAACTTTCTCCAAAATTAATGACAAATACAGACACAAAGCAAGTCGCAACTGATACAAGAAAATTGAAATAATTTCATGCATCCTATCAGACTATCATGGAGTAAAGCTAGATATCAGCAACAACAGAAACAGCAGAAAGCTTACAAACTCATGGAAACTGAACAACTCTCTAATGAATGAAAAATGGATCAAGACAGAAATAAAGAAATAAATTAAAGACTTTTTAGAACTCAATGAAATAAAGAGACAACATACCCAAACTTATGGGACACAATGAATGCTATACTAAGAGGAAAGGTTCAAAGAATTAACTGCCTACATTTTTTAAATGGAGATGTTATATTTTTAAATTAATGGTACACCTGATATCTCAAGAACAAAAAGAAATAATCATACCAAAGAGGATTAAATGGTAAATAATCAAACTGAGGGCTGAAATAAGTAAATAGAAACAAAAGGAACAATACAAAGAATCAATGAAACAGTTGTTTCTTTCAGAGTATCAATAAAATTGAAAAAAAAAAACTCTTAGCAAATTTAACTAAACCACACAGAAAGAACAACCAAATTAACAAAATTAAAAAGGAAAAGAGTGACATAAAAACAGACATTGAGGAAATCTAGAGAATCATAAGGACATACTTTATAAATCTGTACTCAACCAAATTGGAAACCAAAAAAAATGTTTTTTCTCTTGATAAATATCACCTACAAAAGCTAAAGTATGATCAGATAAGATCAGATAAGCAATTTAAACATACCTACAACTTCTAATGAAATAGCATTCCATTGTGCATATGTATCACACTTTCTTTATCTATTCTTTGGTTGAGGGACATCTCAATTATTTCCAGTTTCTGGCTATTATGATTGTCTGCTATCAACATAGACAATCTACAGACTGGGAAAGGATCTTCACCAATCCTACATCAAACAGAGGGCTAATATCTAAATATATATATATGTATGTATGTATATATCAATCACCCAAGAAATTAAACCTCAACAACCTAGATAATCCAGTTAAAATGGGGTACAGAGCCAAACAGAAAATTATCAACAGAAGAATATCAAATGGCCAAGAAGCTAAAGAAATGCTCAACTTCCTTAGCCATCAGGGAAATGCAAATCAAAACAATTCTAGGATTCCATCTTATACCCATCAGAATGGCTAAGATCAAAAGCTCAAGTAACAGCACATGCTGGCAAGGATGTGGAGAAAGGAGAACTCTTTTCCATTGATGGTGGGAGTGCAAACTTGTACAATCTCTTTGGAACTCAATCTGGTCCTCTCTCAGAAAATTGAGAATAGTTCTACCTCAAGACCCAGCTATACCACTCCTGGGTATATACCCAAAAGATGCTCCACCATACCACAAGGACATTTGTCCAACTATGTTCATAGCATTTTATTTGTAATAGCCCAAATTTGGAAAGAACTTAGGTATACTTCCACCAAAGAATGGATAACAAAATTGTGGTACATTTACACAATGGAATACTACTTGGCTATTAAAAAAAAAGAAATCATGAAATTTGCAGGCAAATGGATGGAACTAGAAAAGATCATTCTGAATGAGGTGACCCAGAACCAGAAAGACACACATGGTATGTATTCACTTATAAGTGGGTCATAGCCATATAGTACAGGCTAACCATACTATAATCACTGATCCAAAGAAGATAAGTAACAAGGAGGATCCAAGGGAAGATGCTTAAATCTCACTCAGAAGAGGAAATAGGATAGACAGAGGTAGTGGCTGAAGAGAAGGAATAAAGTTGGAGAGAAAACAAGAAAGATATAAAGGTAGAAATAAGACCTGGGTAGAGTGGGGACAGGGGGACAAAAAGCCTGTAGAGAAAAGAGAAACTGTGGGTGAGGGTATCTCTGTGACAAGCTGGAGACCTAAATCAGGGTAGGCCTCCAGGAGATATGAGAGAGACTCTCAGAGAATCCATGTAGCAGGGGCCATATTGACTGAAGAGGACACCCTCTACCTGGATAAGTCTCCTAGTAGAGGGAGGGGAACACCAACCCATCCTCAAAAACTTTGGCTCAAAATTCGCCATGTCTACAAGATGTGCAGGGATAAAGATAGATAGAGCAGAGACTGATATTATTAACGATACTCTGTTATGCTTGCAGACAGGATCAAGCATCGTTGTCCTCTGAGAGGCTCCATCCAACAGTGCTTCAAAACAGTAGCTGAGCCTCACAGCCAAACACTGGATGATGCATAGGGAACCTTGTGGAAAAATGGGGGGGGGGGAGAGAAATGGACCTGGAGGTAACAGGAGCTTCATAAGAAAACCAACAGAGACAACTAACCAGGATCCAGAGGAACCTTCTGAGACTGGAGCACCAACTAAGGACCATGCATGGACTGGACCTAAGGCTCAGTACAAAAATGTAGCTGATGGGCAGCTCAGGCTTCATATGAGTCCTCTAGGAAAAGGATCAGGGACTCTCTCTGACATGGACTCACTTGCAAGCCTTTAGATTACTTACCCCTGGCAGGACTGCCTTGCTAGGCCACAGGGGAAGAGGACACACTCAGTCCTGATACAACTTAATGAGCTGGGGGATGAAAAGGGGCTCCCCTTTTCTGAGGAATAGGAAAGGGGAATGGGGGAGAGGAAGAGACGGAGAGTGAGACTGCAAGGTGTGGTATGACCAGGGTGTAAAGTGAATGAATGAATAATGAATAAATGAAATGAATGAAAATAAATAGAATTATACTCAACTTATCAGTGGAGAATCTAAAAGCCAGAAGGGCCTAGACAGATGTCCTGAACCCCATACTAGAATGGCCAGCAAAATCACCATAGATGGAGGAAACAAGATATTTCCTGATAAAGTCAAATTTAAACACTATCTAGGCATAAATTTAGCCCTGCAGAATGTGCTAGAAGAAAACTCCAACCCAAGGAGGTTAACTACACCCATGAAAACACAGGAAAGAAATAATCTCACACCAGGAAAGCCAAAAATTTTAAAAAGGAAGCACACATACTACTACCACCACCACTAACAACAACAAAATACCAGAAACGAACAATCAACAAATGGAGGCAATAGGGGAAGACCACGAGAGGGTGGGACAGGGAAGAAAGGAAGGAGGGGGCTACAATCAGGATGTAAAGTGAATTAATTAATTAATTAAAATGGTTTCAATATGAATGGACTCAAATCCCCAATGAAAAGATACAGACTAACAGAATGGATGTAAAAATAGGATCCATCCTTCTCCTCCATACAAGAAGCTCACCTCAAGCCAGGCATGGTGGCGCATGCCTTTAATCCCAGAACTCGGGAGGCAGAGGCAGGTGGATCATTGTGAGTTTGAGGCCAGCCTGGTCTACAAAGTGAGTCTAGGACAGCCAAGGCTACACAGAGAAACCCTTTCTCAAAAAACCAAAAAAAGAAAGAAAGAAAGAAAGAAGGAAGGAAGGAAAGAAACACACCTCAACATCAAAGATAGACATTACCTCAGAGTCTCAGAGTAAAGGATTAGAAAAAGATTTTGCAAGCAAATAGACCCAAGAAACAAGCTGGTATATTATAATGGGACCATTATAATATCTAACAAAATAGACTTCAAACCAAAATTAATCAAAAGAGATGGAGAAAGACATTTCACACTCATCAAAAAGGAAAACTCTATCAAGATGACCATATAGTTCTTAATGTTCCAGATGCAAGGGCACCCAAGTTTGTAAAAGAACGCTACTAAAGCTTAAGTCACACATTGATCCTCACAAAGCGATAGTGGGAAACTTGTATATCCTACTCTCACCAACAGACAGGTTATCCAGCCAAAAACTAAGCTGAGAAATACTGGAACCAACAGACGTTACAAAGCAACATAGATACTTAACAGACACCTACAGAGATACCTAACAGATAGCTACAGAACATTTCACCCAAACCCAAAAGGATACATTTTCTTCTTCGAACTTCATGAAACTTTCTTTAAAATTAATCATATACTTGGTCACAAAGCAAGTCTCAACAGCTACAACAAGAAATTTGAAATGAACTTCTGCATGCTATCAGAGCACCACGGATTAAAGTTAGATTTCAGCAATAACAGAAAGCTTACAAACTCATGGAAACTGAACAACTCTCTACTGAATGAAAAATGGGTCAAGACAGAAATAAAGAAGTTAAAGACTTCTAGAATTCAAAGAAAATAAATATACAGCATACCCAAGGTTATGGAACACAATGAAAGTTGTACTGAGAGAAGTCAATAATATTAAGTGCCTACATTTTAAAAAAAATTTGGAGAGATCTCATATTAATATATATAAATCTACACAGCTATGGACATATGCTTTTTTTTTAAAAATAAAGAAGTGAGAAACAATGGTGGGGGCGTGGGAAGGAACACATCTTTGACAAATGGTACTGTTTCCAGCTGGCTGTCTTTTACTGGATGTAAAAGATGCAAATAGAGTCATATTGCTCATCTTGCACATAACTCAAGTTTAAGCAGATCAAAGACCTCAACATTAAAACCAGACACACTGTACCCCAAAGAAGAGAAAAGGGAGCTATCTATGAATGCATTGGCACAGGAGACAACTTCCTGAACAGAACACTGATGGTGCAAGCACTAAGATCAACAATTGATAAACGGGACCTCATGAAACTGAAAAGCTTCTATACAGCAAAGGACACTGTCAATAGGACAAAATAGCAGCCTACATAATGAGAAATGATTTTTACCTACTCCATATCCCACAGAGGGCTAATATCCAAAATATGTAAAGAACCCAAGAGACTAAACATCAACAAACCAAATAATTCAATTAAAAAATGGAGAACCAATCTAAACAGAGGCTTCTCAATAAAGGAGTCTGAAATGGCTGAGAAACACTTTTTAAAAAAATGTTCAACATCCTTATCTGTCAGGAAAATGTAACGATTCCATCTTACATTTTCAGAATGGCTAAGATCAATAACACAAGTGACATCTGATGCTGGTGAGGATGTGGAGCAAGGGGAACACTCCTCCATTAGTGATGGGAGTGAAAACTTATACCATACACCCACTATGGAAATTAATATGACAGTTCTCAGAAAACTGGTAATTGATCTACCTCAAGGCCCAGCTATACACTCTTGTGCATATACCCATATAATGTCCTATCCTACCACCAGGACACTTGCTCAACTGTGTTCCTAGAAGCTTTATTTATAATAGTCCCAAACTGGAAACCACCTAAATGTCTCTCAACTGAAGAATGGGTAAAGAAAATGTGGTATATTTACACAACAGAGTATTAATCAGCTGTCAAAATGACATCGTGAAATTTGCAAGCAAATGGATAGAACTGGAAAAATTATTCTGAATGCTGTAATCCAGACCCAGAAAAACAAGCATGGTATGTACTCACTTAAGGTGGATATTAGCTTTTAAGCCAATGACAACCATGCTAAAATCCACAGTCCTGGAGAAGCTAAATAAAAAGGAGAGCTCTAAAGGGGACGGATGCATGGAGCTCCCTGGAAAGGGAAATAGAATAGATTTTGCATGTGGTCTAAGGGCTAGTGGGAATAAGAACAGGAGAGCTCAGGTACGGGGGAAAGAGATGGAGGGAGAGAGTAAAGGAAGAGACAACTGGAATGGCAGGAAATTTGATGTAGAGATTTAGTGGAACAGAAACTTCCAGGGTTCTACCTAGATGATGCTAGTGAGGGCTCTAGTTATGGAGAATATGGAGCCTGAGCCAGCCATCTTCGCTAACCAGGCAAAGGCTTCCAGTGGCGAGACTGGCACACCAACGCAGCCACAGAATCTTTGATCTACAATCTATCCTGCTGCCTGCAAGATGTGTAGGTGGGTGTGAGGGGAAACGGACAAGGGATGGAGATACAACGAAACACGCACAACGGAAATGCAGAATTTGTGAGAGTGGCCAACCAACGACTGGTCTAGTTTGAGGCCCACCCCATAAGAGGAAGCCCATACCTTGTACTGGCTGGAACCAGGAACCAAAGGATGGATGGCCCAGTGACTAGGGTAGAAAAATAATCAATAAAATGATTCCTAATGATAATCTGCTATATTCATAGATTGGTGCCTCGCCTAGTCATCATCAAAGACGCTTCCTCCGGCAACTGATGGTAGCAGGTTCAGAGACCTAGAGCCAAACATTAGGCAGAGAGAGTCCAAACTGGAGCTCTCCATCAGATCCCTCCCCTTGGAGTTGGGGAACCCAGGAGAAGAGCGGGTAGAAAAATTGTAGTAACCAAAGTGGTTGAGGATACCAGGAAAACATGGCCCACAGAAACAGCTAAACAGGGCTCATGGGGTCTTCACAGAGACTGAAGCAGCAACCACAAAGTCTTCATGGGTCTGTGTTAGTTCCTCCTACACGTATGTTACGGTTGTTAGCTTGGTGGTTTTGTGGGACTCCTAACAGTGGGTGTGAGGTGTCTCTGACTCTTTCACTTGCTCTTGGGACCTTTTTCCTCCTGCTGGGTTTCCTTGCTCAGCCTTGATATGAGGGTTTGTGCCTAGTCTTATTGTACATTTTTATGCCGTGCATGGTTGATATCCCTGGGAGGCCTGCTCTTTTCTGAAGGGAAAGGGAAGATATGGTGGAGAACTGAGGTATGGGTAGGAGGCTGGGAGGAGTGAAGGGAGAGAAAATTGTAGTCAGCATGTATTATATGAGAAATGATAGATTGATAGATAGATAGATAGATAGATAGATAGACAGATAAAAATAATGGACTGGAGAGATGGTTCAGCAGTTAAGAGCACATACTGTTCTTCCATATAATGTCACCCAAATATACATGCAGGCAAAACAATAATACACATAAAATAAAAATAAATAAATCTTTAAAAAATAAAATAAGCTGGGTGTGGTGGCACATGCCTCTAATCCCAGCACTCAGGAAGGAGACAGAGGATCTCCGAGTTGAACCCAGCCTGATCTACAGAGATATTTCTAGGACAGCCAAGGCTACACAAAGAAACCCTGTCTCAAAAAAAAAAAATCAGAATGATAATAATAATTAAAAAATAAATTTAAAAGAAGTTAGATGATATTTTAAGACTGGGGTTTACTAAGTTCTAATCTTCTTCATATATGTATATGTAAGAATATATATATATATATATATATATATATATATATATATATATATATATATAAAACCTTTTCAAGGTTTGCCAACACAAGCACATTGAGGAGTTACACTGAGTTAACACATTGGCCTGCTAAGTGAAACCAATAATTCAGTCAGTATTGTTGTTGAAAGCAAGGCAACGAAGGTGAGTGGTTAATTTTAGATCTGGGTCTCACTGTATGTATGTAAAATGTTAATCTTGTGTCGACACCTTCTACAGTGCTTTGAATGAGAATGGTCTCCATAGGCTTACATATTTGGATGTTTGGTTCCCTATGGGGCATTAGTAGTCAGACCACCACAGCCTCTCACCATGCTTAATTAGCAGGAACACTACCTCATATCTACAATCCCCAAATTGGCAACCACTTCTTTTTGTTTGTTTGTTTGTTTGCTTTTTGGATTTTTCGAGACAGGGTTTCTCTGGGTAGCCTTGGCTGTCCTGGACTAGCTTTGTAGACCAGGTTAGCCTCGAACACACAGCGATCCACCTGCCTCTGCCTCCCGAGTGCTGGGATTAAAGGCATGTGCCACCACCACCTGTTAATATTTATGTCCTAGGGGCATTTTAAGCAGAGGACATCTCAATTACTCTTAGAATGACCAAGTAAGGACATTCAAGATGTTGAGTGTCAACAGTGAACCAAAAAAGAAATTTGAAGGAATAAAAGTGAGCCAGGAATGGAAACTGAGCTAGTGTTTCCTAGAAAAGCCTCTGACAGTGTCACTGTGGTTATGCACTTACTTAGCTGAGTCTCTCATTAGCAGAAGGCGATATCACAGGCACATGCTGACATTCTGGCTTACGTGTTGGGCTCCTGCTGCCTTACACAAAGCGTCTACCATCTTAGGCTTGCTCTTTAGAAAGCACGCAGGCAAGCCTCTCTTTTGTCTCTGACTCTGCAAGCAGCCATCGCAAGACTCTGCAGTGAGGAGGGAGAGAAGGAGAACGGAAGGAAGAAAACAGAAAGCTCTGCACTGATGAAAGGGCCACAGACTTGCCAAGAACTTGTCATTTTCCAACAACGTGTGATTCTGCTTAAAGTTTTGAAAATTCCAAATACGTGTAATTTTGGTTGGTTCACCAAAGAAAGCGAGCTCTTTTGGAAGAGAGCTAATTCAGCTCGGTAAACTTTATTGAGCTTTCCACCCTGAGCCTTTCATTATGCCAGGTGCTAGAGGCCAGAGAACAGGCATGGTCAAGGAGCCCCTGTGCTCCAGGAACTTACCACCTGGGGAGTGAGGAGGATGTGCGAACTACTCTTCTGCATAGCTGTGAGCACAAGTTCTTAGTTGACCTGAACCCTAAATTAATTGACGAGCATAGACTGAAAATATTCTTCTACATTATGTATAAATGACCATCCTGGGGCTGGAGAGATGGCTCAGCAGGTAAGAGCAATGGCTGCCCCTCCAGAGGACCCAAGTTCAATTCCTAGCACCTATATGCAGCTCTATAACTCCAGTTCCAGAGGATCAGGCACATAAAATGCACATAAAAATAAATGTCTTAAAGAAGAAAGGAAGAAAGAAGACTGTCTTATTTATTTGCCTCTGGAGAAAGATAAAACCAAAGAAGGGTATGTTCTCATAATTTGATGTATTTGCTTCAGAATCGGGTTTAAACTTGCCTCTTAAACCCCCATGTTTTACTCTAAGGTAAATAAAATGTCTCAGGAGCATTTAAAGCAATCAGTATCTGATAGTAATGACGTAAGGGCCTGGAGCTGGAGCTTAGTAACCAGTGGTCTTTTGGCATGTTAGACTGTATACTCATTTAGAAAAGAAAAGAGGATTTTTAAGATCACAGTTTCAATATATTTCTGCTGCTTTTCATTATATGTATACATGTGAATAGTTAATAAGCTAAATAAAGTTATGGAAAAATAAAATAACCCATAAAGCATCCACGTTTATCATTACTATTTGGCAACTACGGTTTTTATAGCATATCATTTCTAATATCACCAGCTGTCCTTTCAACTAGCCAGAACCTACTGTGTGTTTACTTATTCATTAGTCATTTAATTTACTCTCACTTGATGTTAACACTGCTTAGATGGCACCACAAAACCTATAAATTTGAGCTTTTAAAATATTTTGCAGGAAAAATTTAAGTATATTATGAACAATCTTATAGAAAAATGAGCAAATTTGAAATATGTGTTTCTATACAAACAATGACTTAATCCTAATTCTACAGCTTAGGCGAGCCTAGAGTTTAAGACCTCCTGCTTTAGGCTTACAGGTGAGAGGCACTAAACCTGGTTTACATTACTTGCTTTTGACTGAGGCAATTCACTTAAGTTTGCTATTTATACATAGATTTCCACAACTCTGAGCTATCTTGTTATGAAGCAGTGTTGATTCTGAAATTTAAGTTGTATTTGTAGCCCCCGCATAATAACATACTAGAGAATTAAACTACATATGACACAACCTATTTACAAGTTGTGGATTGCACTTTTCCCGACTTTAATAACTGGCAAGTTAGAAGGCAGAAAAGCTGAGGCCTAAGGCTGGCCGGTGGCAAGGGAGGGGGGGCTGGTGAGGGAGACGCTGGGACAGCAGCACCATAGGTGCTTATGAAATTCTGCTTTGTTCATGGGCTGATAAAGAGGGGAAAGAAAAAGTTCAGTTAAGCATGTTGAATTCTCAATGCGAACACAGATAAGAAATCCTAGTGTGTTTTAAGTCCCCCCCCCCTTCCGTTTTGTATGTCCTTAAAGGAAAGTTTAAATAAATGAGATGTTAAGGAGTTTAGCAAAATGGTTCTGGGTCCCTTTGAGCTCAACCTTGTCATTTTCTGGCATATGCCTCATGCACTGGGTGGTTTCCTTCTTTTCTCAGAACCACACTAAGCACGCAGAGAGCTAGCAACTGGGGTCACACGCCTGGGTTCCTTTCTCACCTTAGTTTTAAGCCCTCCCTCTGCGGCTCACGGCGGGCGTGGTGAGAGCGCTGGAGGGACTTCCCCGAGGGCCGGGCACTCCTGCCGGGACACTTGCCCTGGCCACTGACTGCACAGGAGGACCACGCTGTCGCGCAGACGCCTGCGACGGCTCGGCTCGAGACCAGCGGGTGCCGGAATCCCTTTCCACATCCTGTGTGCCGGAAGATCTCCGGTGAGTGGCGGCATCGGGAGAGCGACCTCGCGACTCCGGGGTCCAGCGCCTGACTTCCCTTCATCCTCCCGCACTGACTGGACCTCAGACAAAACCTCTCAGGCGTCCCAGGAGTAAGGATAGAGTTTAGCGCCCTTGAAGAAAGTCTAAAAGGTAGGAGAGCCACATCTCGGGGCCAGATGTGATCCAGTCCCACACTCGGTAGAGTGAGACAGAGGATCACGTCTTCGTTACAAAATTAGGTGTCTTAAATGTAGCGGTGAGAGGGAGGGAGAGTAGGAAAGAAAGACTGGATTCCTGTTCTTCATCAGTGAGAAACGAGTATAGTGCCCCTTTCCCCGTGCACCTCTAACCCCGATTCACTGAGTCCTCAGCTATCCCTTTGTTAGGCACCTCAGTAGTCTCTGACTCGTGACTGACTCGTGGCTCTTGAATGTCATCGTGGTTAGATAGGATGGCAAACCCCGAACTTCAGTCTGACTTTAAGGGAGAAAAATGCTCTTACAACAGTTATAAAGTGTTGCAAATAACTTCCCAGTATTGCGCTCGCTCTCTTACCGCTTGCTGCACCTGGCTTTTTCTCTAGCAAATTTCTGTTGTCACTGCTTTCTGTATGCAACCACCAAATCTCAGTGAAGATCTGGAACAACGGTTTCCTTTGCTCTTGGAAGTTTCTAGTGCTCTTTGCATACGGCGGCGACAGCGTTTGTTGTTGTTTGAAAGAGAGAGATACGAATGGAACATCCGTTTTTTCTCACAGTAGTTGGTGGGCACTGGTCGCCAATAGAAGACCTACTTCATTCCTTCAAAGTTAAAGTTAGAGAGATACTTAGGAGTATAGGAAATGAAGAGATGGCACCTTGTTTTAATCAAGTTAATCTTCCAGTGGCACTAGAGGAATGCTTAAAGACGAGATCAAAGGTCCAGGCTACCTACCTGAATTTTAACAATCATCTTGGGGAAAAAAAAATGCAGTGGTGCCCTTTTCCTTTTCAGCATAGGAACATACTAAACTCTTGCTATGTGCTGAGAACAATGCTTAAGAGCGTCTCATTTTTAACCCCACAATAGCCTTGTGAAATAGGGACTATTTTATTTCGCATTCTGTAGATGGGCCACACAGCTAGAATTGTCAGCTGAGACTGAAGCCTCTCTGCCAGGTCTTCTGCTCAGTTTTTGGCTAGCCCAGTTGGTCAGGAGGCGCTTTTAAAAGCTTGTGTTTAAGTGATAAGAGCATACATGTACCATCCAAGTCAGCTGTGAGTTAGCTACATGGGACCACTGAGGCTCACTGAAAATACACGAGTTGTCTAGGCCAGTTCCCACGGAATCCTGATAGGCAGCATGGTGAAAACTGCTGTTCGGTTAGCAAGCATAAAGAGTAAGGAAGGACTGAGAGGAGAGCACGGAACATAATTCTCCTCTGACTCTGAGTCTGCCCCTAAGTTTTCTGTGTCATCGTGATCACTACAATGGTCAATGCAGTGTAGAGATGCTGAGAGTTCCTCTGTATAGCTGGGCAAGGATTAATAACTAAATTATATGCTCCGCATTATGGAAAAACTCTTAACAAAGGCCAGAAAAGATGATCAAGTTTAAATTAATCAGAACGTTTTGACACTACAACATCAAGAAAAGGAATTCATTTTTAAGTAAACATCAGGCAGAGGCGTTGACATGCGCATTATTAGGATGCACTTCAGCTGAATTCTCTATATGAGAAACCTTGTGCGACGGCTCTTAGGCTTAAGTTCCTCTCACTTTATGAGAAGGCAGAGGGTGATGTCACATGAAGCAAAACTGTCAGGATTTCCCAGTGCTCAAGAAACAGAAATTAAACCTCCCGCCTCCACACATGGACTACACATAGAGACTGTAGCACTGAGGTATCAAAGAGAAGTCTGTGGAATAAGCTAAGGAAGAAAAAGCTTGCAGGGGATTTACTGATCTTTTTTTTTTTTTAAGGATTTCTTATTATTTTTAATTGTGTGCATGTGTGGTGGTGAGGGGTGGGTGTGTGCACATGAGTGTAGATGCCCACGGGGGCGAGAGGTCTCTGGTGCCCTGGATGCTGACTTGCCTGACAGTGATGCTGAAACTGAACTCAGGTTCTCTGGAAGCACAAGTCTCACTCTTAAGCATGAGGCTGTCTCCTCAGCCTTAAGATTTAATTTTCTCAATAAATGTTGGTTGTGTTTAGTCTTATTTGCATTCATCTTCCTTTGTTCCTTGTTTTATATACTTTGGGTTTCTTGTTTCCTTTCTTCTGTTTTGTTAGATTTGTTTCACTGTTTTTTTAATATATTTTATTAACTTATTCTTGTTCCATCTCAATGGTTAACCCATTCCTTGTATCCTCCCATTCTTCCCTCCCTCCCATTTTCCCCTTACTCCCCTCCCCTATGACTGTGACTGAGGGGGACCTCTTCCCCCTGTATATGCTCATAGGGTATCAAGTCTCTTCTTGGTAGCCTGCTATCCTTCCTCTGAGTGCCATCGGGCCTCCCCACCAAGGGGAGGTGGTCAAATATGGGGCACCAGAGTTCGTGTGAAAGTCAGACCCCATTCTCCACTCAGCTGTGGAGAATGTCCTGTCCATTGGCTAGATCCGGGCAGAGGTTCGAGGTTTACTGTACGTATTGTCCTTGGGTAGTGCCATAGTTTAAGCAGGACCCCTGGGTCCAGATCCACCCATCATAATGTTCTTCTTGTAGGTTTCTAGGACCCTCTGGATCTTTCTATTTCCCCTTTCTCCCATGCTTCTCTCACCTAGAGTCCCAGTAGGATGCCCTCCCCTCTGTCCTACTTTCCTGGTAAGTGAAGACTTTCATGGGACATGCCCCTTGGGCTAGTGTGCAGATATAAGTGAGTATACACCATTTGACTCTTTCTGCTTCTGGGTTAACTCACTCATTATGATCATTTCTAGTTAAATCCATTTGTCCACAAATTTCAGGAATTCCTTGTTTTTAATAGCTGAGTAATATTCCATAGTGTAAATGTACCACAGTTTCTTTATCCATTCCTCTACTGAGGGACACTTAGGCTGTTTCCACGTTCTGGCTATTATGAATAAGGCTGCTATGAACATGGTTGAGCAAATTTACACATTATATATATATATAATATATATATATATATATATATATTTTTTAGCATCTTTGTTTTTTAAAAACGGTGGCTGTAGCTGTGTGAGTTAAAAACTGAGGCTTCGGCTTTATAGATCATGTCTATTTTGTGTGAGTGCAGTGCTGTTTCAGTTACCATAGTCCTGTAGTATAATTTGACATCAGATATGTGATACATCTAGCATTTTGTTTTCCTCAGGGTTTCTTTGGCTATCTAGGATCTTCTGTGTTCATAAACTAATTTTAAAGTTATTTTTTTTTCTATTCTGTGAAGAATGTTTCTGGAATTTGATTGGTGGCTTTGTTGAATCTGGAGCTTGCTTTTGGAAGTGTTGCAGTTTTTACAATATCAGTTCTGCCAATCCATGAACATGTGATGTCTTCCCATCTTTAGTGTTGAGGTCATTCACTTCTTTACTTGGGCTTATTCTAAGTTGTTTTTTTGAGGGGGTTGTTTGGGGGATAAGGGGGTTGAAGGTGGGTCATTTGCATCACAATGCACCTAAATATAGCTATATCTACAATTTCAGTTTTGTGATTTTTTTTTTTATTTTGTGTGTATGGGTGTCATATCCATGCCTGGTGCCTGTGGAGGACAGAAGAGGATCTCAGATACCCAGGAACTGGAGTTAGAGGTAATTGTGAGCCACCACGTGGATGTTGAGAATCAAGCCTGAATCCTCTGAAAAAGCAGCCAGGACTTTTCACTGATGAATCATTTCTCCAGCCCCAATTTGATAGTTTTAATTTTGGCAAAAAAAAAAAAAAGAAGTATATTTTAATCTGGAAATATCTTGGAACTGAACCCAGTTCTATAAAAATTTCATTCATCTCTATTATGGAAAAAATTTTGACATGACTTTCCTTTCTAACTTCCTCCTTTTAAAGTGTAATGTTATAATTATTCAGTTTTTATTTAGATATTAAGATGTACTGACTGGTTAGCATGCTAAGATTTCTCATTGTCTTCAGCTATTTAAGTATTGGTCTTGTAGAAGGCCTATTGTTTTGATTATCAAAACACACACAAGTAGGTTATGATGCAGTAGTTTAGGCCTGTGATCCTTGCACTTGGAACGGGGAGGTAGGAGAATAACGTTTCAAAATGGGGACTGATGAGATGGCCCAGTGGGTTAAGGAACTTGACAACAAACCTGACAACCTGAGTTCAATCCCTGAGGCTCCAAAAATGGGAAAGAATAACCGACTTCCACACATGGTTCTCTGGCCTCCATACACTTGCCATGGCACAGGTACATAGATAGATAGATAAATCCGTAGTGGTGATGATGATGATGATGATGGTGGAAGATAGATAGATAGATAGAGAGATAGATAGATAGATAGATAGATACATGGATAAGTTGATAGATGATAGACGATGGATGATAGAGAGATAGATAGATAGATAGATAGATAGATAGATAGATAGATAGATAGATGAATGATAGAAATTTAAAGATTAAACAAAGAGTCAAGATTCTCCTGAGCACATAGTGAGTATGAAGCTGCCTTGTGTCACATGAGACCATGCTCAATTTTTTTTCAAACTTACACAAAAAAATGTTTGTGTTCTTTTAAAGTTTGAGTCTTCATTATTTTGTATTAGAATCTTGAAAATTATAGTAAAAGATTTGATTTTGTTTTGTTTTGTTTTTTTATGATGGGCTTTCTTGACTCTAATGTTAATTTACGGCATGACTTTGTAATACAACAAGCCCAAGGCACATTCAGAATCAGCATTGATAATTCTATGGTGAACAGAAATGTCACCTATCAAGAAGGTGGAGGAGGGGGGTGGGACAGACAGCAGCCCATAACAGTTACCTGTCAATATTTGAAAGTCCTTCTTTCAATGCCTAAAATACAATATTTTACTATGTTCAGAAAAGTGTATAATTCTAGTACACTGAAAGTGATTCCAAAAGCAATACAACCCAGGACTCAAGAGAAAATGAAATAGACAGAGTCCGCAATGGACAGCTTACTGGGTACGAGGAGTTGGTGTGGGCTTGAGACACTACCACATTAATCTTGACACCACTTTGTTTGGGCAGGCTTTACTGATGCCAACTCCAGGGATGAAGAAATATGGCTCTCACACACAGCAGCACACAGCAGAGCCGAATATTCTAGCCTTTTCTTCTCACAATACCATCTTTTCCCTTCAACCTATTACAGTGCTACAGAGGAAAACAAAATGCTAACATTCAAAATGTTCCTGTCTAGGTGAAATTAGCACCTGTGGAAAACCTAGGATTTTTGGGTTGGGTTTCATTTTTATTATTGTTGGTTTTGTTGTTGCTTGTTTTCATTTTTTCATATTCTGTTCAAGGACAGCCTCAAAGAAGCTATGCTTGGTCTCTGGGTGAGTGGGAGTAGTCTGCCTGGGGCAGCTGCTGTACTGTCCTGCCTCTGCTGGCTGACGCTGCCTGGAGTCCTGCACTACCCTCCCTCTGAGACACTTTTTTCACTCTCTAGATGTTGTGGGGTGATGAGTCAAGGGCAGAGTCTTTCATTCTGTGATTCATGATAGAATTGTAGTTTTGATATTGGCCTTAGAGGCTGCCTGTGTGAAGGATGTTTACAGCCCATGGGAGGTTTCAGTTTATTGGAAAATGCCTCATTTACCCGAAGGTTGTTGAGGGGTTTGAACTTCTCATAAATGGAGTTGCTCTCTCCTGGTGTTCAGGGAAAATCAGTGCTTATGTTTGTACATCAGTGTGTTTTATAAACTTAAAGTTTCCATTTCTCTGTATATTATATAGAATATCTTACACATAATACATCTTTACATTTATACGTTGTATTCCAACGAGACCTGCCAAGCATGCTGTGTTTCAGCTTCTGGTGCTATGTTAGGCCACTGCCTCTCCTGGCACAGGAAGCACATCACTGGGAGGCTCCTCGGCTGTGAAGAGAGAGCATGAAGGTCATCTCAGTGAGGGTTCTGACAGCTCGATGTACGACACCACGATCAAAAGCAGCTCGGGAGGAAAGGGTTTATTGCAACTTATACTTGCACATCATGGTCTATCATTAATGGGAGTTAGGGAGGGAACTCGAGGCAGGCACTGAGGCAGAAGCTGCAAACGAATACTGCTTACTGCCTTGTCTTCCCACGACTGGCTCAGCCTGCTTCCTTATACCATCCAGGACCACCTGCCCCCAATGATCAGGGCCACCTACATTAATCATTAATCAAGAGGATGTACCACAGCTTGCCTACAAATAAATCTTCTTTTTCCTTCGTTTTTCTTTTTTTTAATTAAAATTTTATTTAATGTATTCTGACCACAATTTTCCCCACATCTCCTCCCAGATCCCCCCACCCCTGCTATCCCTCTAGGTCAGCACCTTCTTTGTCTGTCTGTTCTAAAAACAAACAGGCAATTTTTTAAAAAGTCAGAATTTTTTTAAAAGGAAAAAATAAAAACAGTGAAAAAGCACAAAAGACTCCACATATACAAACACAAAAGAAAGCATTAAATACAAACTCAGAAGCCTTAACATAAAAGCAAAAGACCAATAAGATCTTTTTTTTTTAATGCTCAAACAAATCAATATGAGACAAAAAAGAAAAAAAGACCTACAAAAACATCACTGAGTTCATTTTGTGTTAGCCATTTTCTGCTGGGCATGCAGCCTACCTTTATATACCGAGTGAGATTCCATTGGAGAAAATGGATTTGTCCTTTGTAAACAGGTGTCAATTGAGGATAGCTTCCTGGGTAGGGATGGAAATGGTGCCCACTTCCCCCTATCAGCACCGGAACCCTGCCTGGCTTGAACCTGTGCTGGTCTTGTGCATGCTGCCATAGTCTCTGTGAGCTCATATGTGTATCAGTCCTGCTGTGTCTGGAAGACACTGTTTCCCTGCTGTCCTCCATCACCTCTGGCTCTTTCAATCTTTTCACCTCCTCTTCCTCATAGCTCCCTGAATGCTGAGTGGAGGGGTCTTATAAAGGCACTCCGTTTAGGACTGGGTGTTCCTGAGTCTTTCTTCTCTCTACACATTATTCGGTCATAGGCCTCTGTATTAGTTTCCATCTATTGAAAGAGAAATCCTCTCTGATAATGATTGTGCAAGGCACTCGTGGTTATAGCAGAATGTCCTTAGGAGTCATTTTATTGTTGTGTCCCTTTAAGGGAACAATAGTATATTGTTTTCCTCTAGGCACATGGCCTATCTAGTCTCAGGTTCTTGGTCACCCAAGCAGCATTGGTTCATGGGTCCCATGGGCCTTGAATCCCATCAGAGAATGGTTGGTTACTCTCATAATGTTTATGCCCTTATTGTTTTCAGAATATCTTGCAGTCAGGTCACCATTGTAGATTGCAGGGTTTGTAACTGTGTTGCTGTTTTCCTTTGTCCTCTGGTACCATGCAGGTACTACCTTCTAGCACCCTGAACACTAGTCAGTAGGGATAAAGTCTCTAGTTAGGCACCATCTCAACTTCTCCTTGTTCGATGAGATATATAAGTGTTGCCTTCAGCAACAGAGCCTTACCATCAGTTTATGAAGAGCCACCAACAGCCTTGGCCTGAGTTGTTTTGGGGTATTCATGGGGCCTCTTTGGACAACAACTCAATTAGATGTAATCCATTCTTGTCACTTGAAGTTTCACTTGGTGGCAAAAGATGTCTAGTTGGATCATTGTCTTCCTTGTCAGGTGGTGACAGCATTTAGATTCATTTTATGTGTGTATATCGTTTAAGAAAGTTATACATGGGCTGGAGAGATGGCTCAGAGGTTAAGAGTACTGGCTGCTCTTCCAAAGGTCCTGAGTTCAATTCCCAGCAATGACGTGATGGCTCACAACCATCTATAATGAAATCTGGTGCCCTCTTCTGGTCTATAGGTGTTACATGCAGGCAGAATGCTGTATACCTAATTAATTAATTAATTAATTAATTAATTAATTAATCAGTAAGTTGATGAATAGTAGTAGCACTTGGATAAGCAGCTGTTTCTATAGTAGGATGTAGAGTCCTTTGGTATAGATGGATGTTGAGGTGTATCTTTTCCTAGCTTCTTGAGGAGTTGTAGCTCTGCAACTTTGCACTCCTATCAGCAGTAGGTAAGTGTCTTACTTTTCTTACATCCTTACCAACCTGAGCTGTCTTATAGGGGCATTTTCTCAGTTGAGAGTCTCTCTTTCTAAGTGACTCTACCCTGCATTAAGTTGGCATAAAACTCACCAGGACAACTGAGACCAATCAATTTCATAAACAAACAACTTACAATTAAACCATAACTTTCCCTTTCTTGCTCATCCCCACTACCTCATTATTCATATTACAATATAAAAATTTTTTAAATCTCACAGTCTTTAAAAAATTCAAACACCTAAAAGTTAAGTCTCTTTAAAATACCCGAAGTCTCTCTAAAATTCCAGAGTCTCTTAATTGTGGGCTCCTGTAGAGTCAAAACTAGGTTTAATACTTTCTTACTCCGAGAGGGATAAATCAGGACACTGTCATAATCAGATTAAAGCAAAACCAAAATCCAACAGTGTAATTCTCTATGTCAGACTTTGGAGACTCACAGTTTTCTAGGCTCTAAAGGACCCTAAAGGATAGCTCCTGTTATCCTTTGTTCTGGTATCTCCAAAATGTTAGGGCCTCCACTTAAACTGGGCTGCACCTTCACCAATAGCCTCTAGGCTCTCGTTAAAGGCTCTGGTCCTGCCATATTAGGCCAAGCCTCACTTTCTCTCCATGACCCCTTCAATGCTAGGTAAGTCAACACCTTCACTAATGAGTTCCCCAGTCTCTCTTCAGGGGTTCCTGCCTGACCACACACTGACAAGTCTCAGCTGATCACCAAGACCCCTTCATGCCTTCAAAACCAGTGCCACCTAGGTGACTCTCACCTTTTACCAAGTCTGGCTACCAACATCAGATGTAGCCTTTGACCTTCTGGGCCACAGCTTCTGTATGCTGTCTCTGAGAAAATACTTCCATAAGATTTCACCTAAATGACGTTGGCCTCCTCTCAATCACAGCTGACTCTTCAGCCCTAGCTGACCAGTACCAATTGTGCCAACAAAGCACAGGGTTCACTTTAATGGTTCTTAATTCAAAATGTCATTCAAACAACACGGGTAGAGCCTTTGCTTCCCTATGAAACGTCATAAGCTAGTTCTTCACTGTCTGCACCATCCCCAGGTTTATCTTCTTAGTCCCCACAAGACTTGAGTAAGCTGGAGATACTCAACAGCTTTTCCAGCCCAAAGTTCCAAAGTCTTTTCACAGTCCTTCCCAAAACAACATGGTCAGGTCTGTCAGAGCAGTACCCCACTTCTGTTACCGATTATTCTCTTGTTTTAAATTTCTATTGCTTTGTTAAACACCATAACTAAAAAGCAATTTGGGGAGGAAAGGTTTAGTTTCACCTTACACTTGAACTTCACAGTCCATCACTGGAAGAAGGTATGGCAGGAACCTGGAGGCAGGAACGGAAGCAAAAGCCATGAAAGAATCTTGTTCACTGGCTTGCTCCCCATGGCTTTCTCAGCTTGCTTTCTTGTAGCACCCAGGACCACCTGCGCAGAGGCAGCCCTGCTCCCAGTGAACTGGGAGCACCTGTACCAACTATTAATCAAGAAAACACCATATAGAGTCACCCACAAACAGATCTTATTGAGGCATTTTTCTCAGCTGGGAATTCTTCTTCTCAGATGACTCTAGATTACATCAGGTTGAGATAAAACTAACCAAGACAAAAATCAAAATGATGTTCTGTTGTTGCTGTTAGTTCAAGACATGAGTTTTCTCAAGCTGGCTTCAACCCTGTGAGACTGCAGAGTCTCCAGAGTGCTGGGCTTACAACACTGTGCCACCATATTCAGTACAAAACTGGCCTTCTTGTGGCAGATGTCTTTCCGTTGTTTTTAGTACTGCTGGGTAATGTTCTAGGATATGGCATGTTAACTTCTTTACTACAATAATGAAAACCCATTTAAGATGCCAATCACAGTGTAGCAAAAATAAGCAAGATAAGATAAAGCAGTGTTGATGCTATCACACCATTTTTTAATCTACTGTCTTCAGATCTACAATGAGATGAGAAATTCTCCCCCAATCAAAAGGTCAGATTGTGCTGATGCAGCTTCTGATAAGAGGAAAAACACATTTTATGTGGGATAGAGTATAAGTGGGTTAAATACTAATTTTCATGTGATCACAATGTACTTAAAGCCAATTTTAAATGACCTCAAAGTTTGCTCTGTCCATGTCCCCTCCAAATTCTTATCTTAGAGCTTGGCACACAGAGATGGGATTAGCGCCCCAGCTGCCTTGCTCCTTGTACCACAGAAAGCAAGCCGAGAAGCACAGTCTATGAACTGAAAAACAGGTCATCACCAGAGACGGTTCTCTTGCTCTTTAGGCCTTCCGTTGCTCCCCAGCACCACACCGGAGCTGTTGCAGCAGTTTGACTACAATGAGCTAGCCAGCCCCTTCTCAGCCTCTGTGCAGCCTAAGGCAGTTCACTGAGACGGGAGGCAGAAAGTGGCTATGATCCTTCAGCTTCCTGGTTTTACCGTCTTGGAAAGCCACTAGCCTGCACTACCTGTATACTCAGGTAATCAATTTTATTCCTTCTCAAGTCTCTGATGGGGTTGAAGACCAGATAGTTTAGATTTACTATTAAGCTTAGTTGTTTAGGGGTTAAGATGTTTTTAGGTCTAGATAGATGTGTGATAATGATGGGATATAATAGATATTGATTTACATTTGGAATTTTAGACTCACCAAGATAAAAAAGATGTTTTCTTCAAGGCTGCCAAACACAAATAGCCAAAACACTAAGAATGTAACATTTATATAATTCCTGATTGTTTCGTGGTTCTTCTTGCTGTAGGTAGTTTATTGTATATATGTGTAATAATATAAATGTGTATGTAAAAAATATTTAATGAAAAAAAATTAAAAAGGAATATGGGAAAACAATAGTGCCTGCCTTGTTCTGGAAGGTTGTGGCTCTGCTATTTTCAGAATACACTTAACATGAATGAATTTGTCTTCTTTTACAAGGAGGACTCGAGTTGCATTCTGGAGTTGACTCTTCATGGCACACACTGTTAGAGAATGCTTGGTGGCACTTACTATTTTATCCATGTGGTTGTCGAGTAAAGTAACAGCTTTAATAGGTAAGCTATATCTGTAAACCAGCCCGTGGAAGGAGCCACAGTTTACATTCTCAGGCACAAATGAATCACACAGTGTGGTAAGTGGTCTAAGTGGATTTCATAAGCAGCCCTTTACCATTTAATGGATAAGTCTGGCTCTGACTTTATTTATCTTAGTAATTAATATAAAAATATAAGCACGCATTTACTCTTTTAAAAACTGGCCAAGAAATATGAGTATAATGGTGCCTATTTTACATTAAAGTGCATTTTAGGACCAGAAAAGTGACTCAGCAGGTAAAGGCACTTGCCATGAAAGCCTGCCCACTTGAGTTTGACCCTGTGAACCTGTGTTGTAAGTTCCATAAGTGTTCTGTGGTCCATGTGCACACGCAGAAATAACAAACTTTAAAAGACAAAGTGTGTTTTAGCAGGTGTATTCATGGGTGAGTTCAGACATATGTGTGAGGCTAACATTTTCCTGACTTTCTGAGTAAGAGTGATTCTGGCTTTCTGGACCATTATAATGAAGAATCAGAGAAAGCAAGACTAAATATAGAAGAAAAATGAGAGGAAGGTAGATTTCATTTTAGCTTTGAAAATAAGAATGAGTGTTTTGTTTTAAAGGCTTGTTTAGTTTTTCTTTTACTTGATATAAATAATGACTTCTTTACCAATTCCTGCTGATCTACATTGACCTCATCATAGAATAGTCCTCAAAGAAGATTTCACATCACATCAGAAACTGAGCGTGAATCTGTGTTTTTGTGTATCTTTTTACTAACTATGTCAATGGAAGGCTTTCAGACATGAGTCAAATGAGAGATCAAGGTTGAATTGGCTATGATAACTAGTTCATAATAAGCCATCCAAAAAGAAGAACATATACACATCATTTACTTCAACCATACTACCCAGGACCCAACATCTTGATGAAATATCAAAATATGGATTATTATATTGTTCCCACTTTCCTTTGTTTTTGTTTTTCCCCCCATTTGGTACATACCCTAGACTGGCTTCTAATTCATGATGCCCCATCTCAGCCTCCCATGTGCTGGGATTAGGAACCACACCTGGCTTCTGATTTTCATCCATGATGCCAATTCAAAACACACCTGTGCCTTTGAATGTTCTATCTTGGTTATAAAATGGTGTTACATGTTATACATATTTAATACACCTGATATTAAGAGAAAATATTTCTAGATATGCCCCTAAAGTCTTGTAAAATTGTCTCTCTTTTTTCTTAACATAATTATTAAAATAAGCATTTTAAATCACAAGGGTGACGGTAAACATATTTGTCCTGGGAAGCTCTCATTAAGTGGTCTGGTGTGAAATTTGCATGTGGAAAAGTACCATGAGGGATCTTGGAATTGCATTGCAGAACGTTCTTTCAATGCTGTGTTCTTGCTACTTTCTTCTTGTGGTTATGACTATAGAATGGGTGTTTTGAGAAGAGGATATATTTAATTCAGATACCCTTTAGTGTGGCTGCCCTCTGTTCAGCAGCATGGCCAATGCTGCCAAAGCAATGTACAGTATTAGTAGTTGTATAATCTGCTGAGTTTAAATTTTGCCCTGCGGTGGAGACTGAATAAACTCTCCATCTCAAATTGGATGTCTTCCTTCCAACTGAGTTTTGCGTTTGTTTCTTGCTGCAGATCCATGCAAGTGGGGCAGTGTGACTGTGCAGCCTTCTCCCTTGATTCCACTTGGGGCAGCTGCCAATATTTCCTGCTCTCTGAAGCTCAGACACACCTGCTCATCACATACCAGTTCTAACCAGTTAATCCTCTTAAGGTTTGATGAAATAGTCCATTTTCACCACGGCGATTCCTTCACTTTTCAAGTCACCAACCTTTCCCCTGGTATGACTTTATTTGTCTGCAAAGTGGACTGTAGCAGAGGTAACAAACGCCACGTGTGTGGGGTGGAGATCTCCGTCGGTGGTGAGCATTCCTTTCTGAACGCTTAGGAAGTGGCCGTGTGTGTGTGTGTGTGTGTGTGTGTGTGTGTGTGTGTGTGTGTGTGTGTGTTGAAGTAACTAGAAACCCAAACACCAGACAGCTTCCTTTGTTTTCCAGTGGCATTAAGTTTTTTATTGTGAGAACAGCATGAGAATCTCAGTGTGGAAAGGTCCAGAAATTAATAGATTAGGATCCTATTCAGCATCCGACAGTCTCTTCCCACCTACTGCCCTTCTCTGTCTCTGTCTCTGTCTCTGTCTCTGTCTCTGTCTCTGTCTCTGTCTCTGTCTCTGTCTCTGTCTCTGTCTCTGTCTGTCTGCCTGCCTGCCTGCCTGCCTGCCTGCCTGCCTGTCTCTCTCTCTCTCTCTCTCTCTCTCTCTCTCTCTCTCTCTCTCTCTCTCTCTCACTTCCTTTCCTCTTTCTCTAACCATTGGGAGTATTTGCTTGCTTGCCATCCTTAACTCTTTGCAGTTAGGTCACTAGACCCTCTTGGTTTGGGAAAACTGGTTCAGTTACAAGTGTTCCTGAAGAGACTGAAGAGTATCTCTTCCAACTCTTGCAACCCAGGCTGGCAGCATGCATCCGAGTGCCTCTCTCCCCTCAGAAGGAGTTCTTCCATCTCCACTCACTCCTGGAGAGTGGCTGTCATGGTAGAGAGGCTAACAGAAAACTGCCACCACATTTGGGGGATCTTTTCCTGGAAATTTGCCAGTTGCTAAGCTGATAGGCTAATACTTCAAGAAGAGAGTTGAGAGAGGGGGAGTTAGGAAATCCAGTCAATGCATCATGTAGTAGTGAAGTGGTTCTAGGAACATAACATTAATTTCACTATTGTGCAAAAAAAAAAAAGTATATTTAAAACAAGCTAAAATGTTATCACCAGCTGATGAACTGCACAGTCATAATGTGGTCCAGAGACTGAAACACCACTCTGTGTACTTGATGGTCCAGCATGGTGATGTTACTAGGCTGGCCCGAGGCCTGGCAGGAAATACTGCTGCCTTTTTGGTCACTTAAGGACATTCTTAGGAAAATCACATGGGAATACAATAGCAAGAAAAGGGGAAAAGCATTTACCTAGATCCCCATTAGTTCAAGTTTATCCCATAGAAACTCTTTTATGCTACTGGCTTGTATGGTTGGTCCCTCCAGGCAGCTGCTGAGAGATTCTGGAAGAATAGATACATCCATAAATGTATATAAAGAAATGATTATTATTTTAGCAAAAGGAATAATTTATTATTTTATCAAAGAGAACAAGGAGAACTATTTATTGTTATACCCAGTCAATAGATGAAACTAAATGCTGAGATGTTAACTAGTCCAAAGCCGCGATGAACAATACTGTACACATATCTGTGGTGGATGCTAGGAAAAAAAAAGACTTTTTCCCCCCTCAGTTACAGCTTTGGAAGACACAGGGAGTAATTTGAAGTGTACATTTTCGTCTTGAGAAAGGCGCATCTGTCTGCATGGAAATCTCAGTAGTGTAGTAGGATGGGGTGGCTGAGAAACTAAGCATTTTCTCAAAACCCTCCATTACTTCTGTTCTTACAGTGGACCTGGGTTCAATTCCCAGCACCCAAATGGAGGTTCACAACCATATGAAATTCTAGTATCAGGGGATTCAACACCATCTTCTGTACTCTTTGGGTACCAGGCATACAAATAGTGCCTAAATGTTCAGGCAAAACAGCCATGCACACTTTATAAATACATTGTTTAAAACAGACGCCTTGTCTTGTATACCTTTGTTTTGACAGCTAGGCCTATGCCTGGCCCATGGAATCTGTAAACATCTGTATGCATAAGAAGTATTTCCTATATTCCAAGTGATAGAGTGCCTTGGCAAGCCATTTCCTGTGCATGAACACAAAGACAATTGTTTTTTGGTTTTAGTTGTCATTGGTAGAGATTTGTTGGTCAAACTAAGTAGCTCAGAGTGTCCTTGAATTCACAATCCTCCTATATTACCGTCCTGAGTGAAGGAATTACAGGTGGGTGCCACCATGCCTGGCTTACAGTTTTCTAATAATGAGTTGGTATTCCTCTGGCATTGTAGGTCTACCTGAAGTAATAGATGTTTATATTTCCAGAAAAGAAAAAAGAAAAAAGGTAGAACTATTGCTTGGCAGCCACACCTGGGTTGAAGCTCTGATTCTGCCCTTCATAGTTTTGTACTCTGGGCCAGATAGTTTGCCTAAATCTTGATTCCTTTTTTGGTAATATGAAAGATAATCTTACGTACTCTGTCTAAGAACTGTTTATAAGACAGTTGGCACAGGGTTTCAGCTACAAAATGTGATCAATATGCATCACCATTGCTTTAATTATTAGATAAAATTTATGCCTTGGGAGCAAATATAAACATGTTGGAATGTGGCTTCATCCACATGTGAGACATGTGGAAGGTATTATCAATATACTGGCAAATAATAACACTGTAATTTTGGTATCAACTGCAAAATATTTCAACCACCCAGTCTTGCTCTTCCCTTTTAAAGTTGCTCCAGAGTCACCTCGAAACCTGTCATGTGTCCAGAAAGGAGAAAATGGCACAGTGGCCTGCACCTGGGACCCTGGACGAGATACTCATCTGAAAACCAATTACACTTTACAGTGAGTAATGGAGTATGTGTCTGTTTTGTGTGTATTCTCTTACCTGGCTTTTAGCAGTGTCAAACACTTTTATTATTTGCCAAGAAGAAACAGCAATAACTAGATCTCCTAGAATTTATATACTGTTCCCACTCTCTGTCAGTGAGAATTGCCTCAGTCATTTGAACTGTGAGGCCTGATACCTTGGTCCCACATACTCATGCAGAGTTTTCTTTGGGTACTCCAAGGCCTTGGTTAAGATGGTCTTCCTGAAATCAGGCTAAGCTGATTGTGTAAAACCCCATCTCTTTTGTAGGGCATCATGATATATAAACGGACTCTTCCTTGGAGAAATTACTTCTTTTGATTTGTTTTGTTTTCTGAGACAAGGTTTCTCTGTGTAGCCCTGGCTATCCTGGACTCACTCTGTAGACCAGGCTGGCCTGGAACTCACCAAGATCCACTTGCGTCAACCTCCCGTAGTGCTGGGACTACAGGCATGAGCCACCACACCTGGCTAAGTTGCTTTTAAAAATAGAGTTGGTTGATGTGAGAGTCCACAAGAAGTGGGGATATGGGGAGCCTCCCTTCCTAGAATACATCCCATAATCCCATCACAGGTCCAGTTGTACCTAGGTGAATGGGAGATACAAAAGGCAGTGTGGGACCAGGCTTGGAGTCTTGCTACCTCCATCCTGTGAGCTCACACCATACGTCCGTTCACTAGAGGTCCAATGCTCACAGATCCTTTGAATGAAGGTTATAACTGTGATGAGGAGCCAAGATAACAACCATAGTTGTTTGAGAAATTGAACAGTAAGCAAAATATCCTTCTATACCAACATTCATTTTGAAAGATTTCAGTTGTGCCCAAAAGGGAGTGAGGAGGAGACATGGTCCTACCCATGGGATCAAGATTCAAGTATCTGCACAGTATGTCCCTTGATAATAAAGCCAGCCTTAAAATGTCTGTCTGGAATTGTCAATGCTAAAACACTTTGTGATTTTTGTAATGATTTCAGGAAGCAGATTTAAAGTACATCGTTAAACACAGTTGTGTTTGGGTTGCAGGTTAACTGGACCAAACAATGTGACCCTTCAGGAACAAAACAGTTGTCGGAATTGTAGTCATTTGAGTCTTCGATCCAATCTAAGCCCCGAACTAGCTGAAGCCAAGTACACAGCCAGTGTCACTGCCACCAATGACCTTGGAAACGCGTCTTCACTTCCATTCCCATTCACATTCTTGGACATAGGTAAATTTTATTGCAGTTTTTCAGGTGTCGTTTACTTGTACATGAAAATTATTTTTAAAACCCACTCAAAATCTTTTGTGTGTCGTTGCTTTAAAGAAGACAGGACTGATGGGAGGTAATAGGCAAAGACAATGTTTGAGGCTATTTTGATGCATGTGAAATGGGTAAAGAATGGGACCTTTGACCTCATTCCCTTAGAGAAAAGGAGTTCCTGATTTCTCCCCATTAAATAGGCAGTTTCCAGTGACATCACTGACCGAAGAGGGTTTAGGAGGTCACACAGGTGTCCTGTTGTCCCACTGGCTGCACACACTAGGCATACAGTGTGCCAAGATACAAATGTGTCTGCTCTGACGATGCTTGTGTCTGCCCCTCATCCCTAGGAACGGTGATGAGCCAGTCCCAGCACATGTGTGAACAATAGAACTGCTCCAGCTAAATTAAAAGCCAATCGCAAGCATCCTAGTTTGCAACCATCCAGATGGACCTGGAACCATCCGGGTGGGCCTGAGTGTCCGTCCTGCCTGCAGCTCCTACTCACTCCATGTCTCTCTCGTCCTCTTCCTGGGGTATCTTTTTGATATTTACATATGCATTTGCTCTCCACCTTTCTCCTCGTCCACATTCTGCCTCTTTAAAAACTGTTCATGTCTACACCGTCATCTTTCCCTTTATTCTGTCTCTAGTTTCCCAGTATTTTTGATTTGCTTTGAATTTCCCTAATATTTTTGTCTCCTGAAGTGGTCACTACCAGCTGCCTCTGCCCTCACAGTCCATTGGCATATTGGTTTTCTTTAAGCCTACCAATTATAGTCAGCATATCTACTTCTTGGTAAAGATGAGGTTGGGTTAAGGACAATGATTTCAATGCCTGAGAAGCGAAACCAACATTTTAAGTAGCTCGTGTCGGTACTTACGCCGTCTCTAATTGCACATTTTGGGTTGTCTTGGTTCCTAGTGAGGCCTCTTCCTCCGTGGGACATCAGAATCGACTTTCTAAATGCTTCTGGGAGCAGATGTACACTGCAGTGGAAAGACGAGGGGCAAGTGGTGCTGAATCGACTAAGATACCGGCCTCTCAACAGCAAGTCCTGGAAGACGGTAATGGTCTTAGAGGATGGGAGAGAACGAGTTGGGGCCCTTGGCGCTGCTGCACAGCGTCGGCATGGCAACCAAATACGGCATTTAAGGACTTTCACCTGGAAGCACGTGATTAGAATGCTGTCAGGAAGGTCCTATGTATCTCTTTCTATTTTTTAGAAAATGTATGTGTACAGGTGTTTCCCTGAATGTGATTGTGCCTCGTGTCCCCAGCGCCCAGAAGAAGGCATCAGATCCCCCTTGGGCTGGAGTTGCAGATTGTTCTGAGCCACCATATGGGTTCTGGGAAGCAAAACCGGGTCCTCTGCAAAAACAGAATGTGCCCCTAATCACTGAGCCGACTCTCGGCTTATTAAGAAGTATTGGCGTAGGAGCAATGGGCCAGGGGGTAAAGGGTTTGATGAGCAAGCATGAGGGCCTGATTTTGAATCCTCAGCAACCCTAAGTGGGACATGGCAGCCTATGCCTGTGATCCCAGCACTGAAGGACAAAGACAGGAGGATGTAGCCCAGCCAGTCAGCAAGAGGCAGGTTCAGTGAGAAACGTAAAAACAAAAACAAAAACGGTGGATAGCAATTGAGGAAGACACTTAACATTGCTCTCTGGTCTCTACATGCACATTTACAGACATGTGTGTGCCCCCATATAAACATGCACACACATGAACATGTATATACACAAACATACAAGAAATATCTTGATCCATGATTTTGAATTTTTTACTTTTGTTTACTTCTTTATTTATTTGTGGGTTGTGGGGCATGGAGCAAGGGGTGGGAGGCATGTAGAGGTCAAAGGACAACTGACAGGAGTTGGTTCTCTTCCTTCCACCATGGAGATCTTGACGATCAAAATCAAGTTGTCAGATTTGTCAGCATGCCCCTTTATCCTCTACGCAATTTCATGACCTCCTTAAAGTAAATTTTTAAACAGCAGGTTAGGTTGGTTGGTAGAGGCAGCTAGAAATTGAACCGAAGGCCTTGTCTGTGCCAGGCGGGCGTTTTTCCATTGTGCTACTTTGGGACCCTTAAATTTTATCATATTCTTGTTACTGTACGTGTGTGCGTGAGTTCGTGCGTGCACCTGTGGAGGTCAGAGGGCAACCTTTGGGAGTCAGTTCTCTCCTCCCACTGTGAGTTCTGGGAATAGTATTTAGGTCGCAAAGCTTGCACAGCAATCACCTTGACCTGCTGAGCCATTTCACAAGCCCTGAGTCTGAAGCCTTTAGGCTACAGGCTCTCATAATCCATTTTCAATAAATAATTTGTTTCTCCTTATCTTTCTATCCCCTTCCTCACTGGGTTTTGTTTGTTTGTTTCTTTGTTTGTTGGTTGGTTGGTTTTTTGTTTTGTTTTGTTTTTTGTTTTTCGAGACAGGGTTTCTCTGTGTAGCCCTGGCTGTCCTGGACCCGCTTTGTAGACCAGCCTGGCCTCGAACTCACAGCAATCCACCTGCCTCTGCCTCCGGAGCACTGGGATTATAGGCGTGCGCCACCATGCCCAGGTCTCACTGTTTTGTTTTTTTTTTAACATTAAAAACATATCAGGCTGGACATGGTTACATGTGCCTTTAATCCCAGCACTCTGGAGACAGAGGCAGGCAGATCACTGTGAGTTTGAGGCCAGCCTGGTCTACCGAGTGAGTTCCAGGATAGCCAAGGCTACACAGAGAAACTCTGTCTCAAAAAACAAAATAAAGGGCTGGAGAGATGGCTCAGAGGTTAAGAGCACTGTCTGTTCTTCCAAAGGTCCTGAGTTCAATTCCCAGCACCCACATGGTGGCTCACAACCATCTATAATGTGATCTGGTGCCCTCTTCTGGAGTGCAGGTGTACATGCAGGCAAAACATTGTATACATTATAATAAATAAAATCTTTTAAAAAAATAAAAAAATAAAACAAAAACAAAAAACAAAAACAAAAAAACCCAACCCAACCACCCCAAAAAATATCAGAAAGAAATATTAGAGTATATGCCCAAGGGCCTATGTGGAAGTAAGAAAACACACAGAACCTCCAACCTGCTTCCTCTTCATCTCCATTTGCTAGTAATAGGTACTTTAAAGACCTTGCTGTTCTGCTGTCTCATTCTGTTCTATAGGATTGCCTTAATGAGTAAGATCATGGATTTGTCACTAGAAGCTGTGGAGGGTAGGGAAGAAGAAAGCGATTGAGTGGAGGAGTGACGTCAGATTCACCCTTAGCACAGTAACACCTGAACAGCTGAAGTAAACTATGACGTACTTTAGAGCAGAGAAGATTGTGAAATTCCATAAAAATGTTTGCTATTTTCAGTTGTGTCATTTTTTTTTTAATGTGTATGGTTGTTTTGCCCGATTTATTGCTGTGTACCACATGCACGCTTGGTGCCTACAGAGGCCAGAAAAGGGCATCCGGTCAGATCCTCTGGAACTGGGGTTGTAGACAGTTGGGAGTGAGTCCTGGAACCCAAGCCCAGGTCCTCTGTAAGAGTAGCCAGTGGTCTTAGCTAGCGAGCCATCCCTCCAGTCTCAATGATCACTGTTGTATGGGGAGGGGAGCCTTGTCTCCTTGCCTTGGCCATTGTATACTGTAGTCAACTGTCACAACATACAATACACTCCATAAGAAAGAATACAGAAACATCATATCTCAGGGAAGCAAATCTCTTCTGTTTCAAGGTTAATGCCACCAATGCCAAAGGAAGATACCACCTGCAAGATCTGAGGCCATTTACAGAATATGAATTTCAGATTTCCTCTAAGCTACATCTCTCTAAAGGAAGCTGGAGTGATTGGAGTGAGTCCCTGAAAACACAAACACCAGAGGAAGGTAGGCATCCAGAAGGGAAAAAAAAAAAAAAAAAAAAAAAAAAGAGGGGAGGAATCGGAGAAGGGGGACAGCCAGTCTTCCTTGGAGCAGACTCTTTCAGTTCAGGCCGTACAGAAGCCGCCCAGGAAGGTAAGTTTTATGATGGTAGGAAGTTTAACATGAGGCCCGTCCTGCCTCTGTCTGCCACCAGTCAAGCCATGGTTGGCCTTGCTACTGACTGCGTAAATCAGCTCTCATTGTTCTTACTGTTTCAGTAACCCCCCCCCCCAAAGCTGCACCCAGTAGTCTCATTTCATTGATACCTTTGGTTCTTTGAAAATTGTAATCTATAACCTTGAAACTAAAAAGCTTGACAGAACTTCTGAAAACAATATCTTAAATCAAAAGGCAATCCAACAATTCTCTTTCCTCCAAATGTTACATTGCACTTCCTCAAGCCTTTGATGTTAGTTACCCTGTTGTGTACCGGGGCTAGAGAGAGGCAGCATTAGCAAGTTCAGGTTTTAATCTAATGTATTTTCTTTCCTTTTGACAGTTATTGAGAAGTCAGTATCACTGAAATATAAGCAAACATTTAATTGAAACAGAAATTCTTATATAACCTCTCTGTCATGTTAACAATTTTCCTCAGTTTTATTAGTTCTTTAAGTGTTCTGTGCAATATATTTTAATCATATTCACCCCCCCAACTCCAACCATATTCATAATTAACCCACACCTATGTCCTTTTATTTGTTTGTTTAAAAAAAATCAAGTACAGTGTGTGCTGCTCATATATTCTAGGATGTGTGGCCTTCACTGGAGGGTGGTCAACCCCCGCCACATACCTTTAAACAGAACAGATTCTCCCTCTCCCGGGAGGTATCAATTGCCAATAGCTCCTTAGCAAGAGGTGAGACTTCATGCTACCTCCCCTACCCACGGTGGAACCTTGTCTGGTTTGGCATACTTTCTCAACTGCCGTGACCTCAAATGTGCAACTGCCCTGCTGAGCCTAGAAGACACCTCCCAATAGCAAAAGCCTTGGAATTTACCAGAATCCTGTTTTGTTTCTTTAAGCACTTCTTAGCGGCATCAGGTAGAACTTTGCATACCATAGTGGGGTATCCACCGGAGAAGACTGTTCAAACCTGGGTTTAAGCCAATAGAAACTCTTTGTTAGTGGCCTGCTACTGCCCTGGGTGTTTGGGATCCTACTGTAGCCCTGAGCATTTCTCAGTGTGAGCGTTTAAGCACAAAACAAAACAAACAAACAAACAACAACAACAGCTTGCCCTGGGTTGACATACTTCAGTTAACAAGAACAGTTGCCCAGAAGCTGAACTTCAGAAACCAAAAAGCAAAGTTAGTACATTTTGAGACTTTCCCAGAAGTATATGGACTTTGATGGATTCAGCCTTTGTTTTAGTTTGAACAGGTGGTGCTGTCTACGTGCTGAGTTTTATACAGCCTGATGGTACGTCCATCATGGAGTCAGTTGTGCTAAGGTCTAGTGACCTACTAAGGTCTGGGGCTCTGATACAATACTTGGTGTAAATTTGAATCAAAGAAAAAAATTACTGGCATATAACAAATTGCTTATTGTTGCTTATTATCTAAAATCCAGAGTTTTGTTTTATGAAACAAATTCTTACTACGTAGGCCTGCCTGGCTTGGAGCTCGCTATGTAGCCCTTCACGGCCTTGAACTCACAGAGGTCTGCCTGCTTCTGCTTCCCAAGTCCTGGGACTAAAAATGTGCACTGCCACACCAAGTTGAACTTTCTATAATACTGATATGAACATCTAAGTGATTTATTTGAAAAGATCATATGTGTATATGAGAAGCAGCCTTGTGATTGGCCTGCACTCTTTGAGTTCATAATAGGGGTTTTGTGGGTTTTGTTGGTTTGTTTTGAGATTGGGTCTCCCTATGTAGCTCTGTCTAGCCTGGAACTCGCTAGCCTCTGCCTTCTGAGTGCTGGAATTAAAGGCTTGAGCCACCACACCCAGCCTTTTAGAAGTCTTTTGGTAACTGATGACACTTGACAGCGTTGTGCTGATGACATCCAAGTCCCCAGAGAGGCCTAATATACAATATGAGACTATTATACCCTGCATATAGTTTGAATAATAGTCTTCCTGTCCTCTGGTAATTGCATTTCTCCATGTAAGACAATATTTAAAAATGGATCCATCTAGCAAATGGTAATTAAATACCTCATTTTCTGACTAAAGACCACAGTCATGATCTGCACGACTGTGGACCAGAGATCTTCTTTGCTCTCTTTACTGTAGTTGATGTTGTTTTAAGTGAAAATCCCAGATCATTCTATTTACCAATAAAGACTAGGGAGCCAGATGCTGTAGTGAAAAAAAAAAACTGCTAGCTCAGAAAGGCAGAGAAAGCACCCAGCTGACCTTCTTACTCAGCTCACATCTGGATGGAAAAGGACTGAAAAGGCTCACTAACTCAGCTGACAGCCCAGGAGAAAAAGGCAAAAAAAAAAAAAAAAAAAAAAAAAAAAACCAAAAACCAAACACAAAAAACCCATGGCCAAAGGCTGCTAGCTCAAAGTCCAAAAGCCAAAGGTCAAGAGTTGAGGAAGTCAAGAGCTACGAGCTAAAGGGCTCAAGCTTAAATCCCAAGCCCAAGAGCTAAAGAAAGCCCTCTTCTGCTTCTACACGCTGTCTTAAACACCCCTCACCCCTTGGCTCCAAGTCTCTCCTAGTCTTTAATCCCCATCTGCTGGTTTCTTGCCCCACCTCTTGGCCTAGGATTAACTTTATTAAATCCTGTGTACAGACAGCTCTTGGATTAGAGGGGTTGAGTGTGTTAGGACTCAACCACAGCAAACAGAAGACAGGTTTTTACAGTTCACAATCTCAGGGATCACATCGGGATCAAATATCCTGCAACAAGTTGAAGTAATTATTGTTATTGTTGTTGTTGTTGTTGTCCTTTTGAGACACAGTTTCTCTGTGTAGCCCTGGCTGTCCTAGAACTCAATATGTAGACCAGGCTAGCCTCAAACTCAGACATCTGTCTGCCTCTACCTCCTAAGGGCTGGGATTAAAGTCAGGCATCACAACACCCAGTATGAAGTAATATTTTTTTTAAATACCTCATGGGTTAGATTTTGTTTGCAACACGTAGATAAAATTTTTCAAATGGGTCATATTTGATATTCAAATCTAAGATGGTACATTGGTCTGGACATCTGTAAGCTACATTATTACATTATCTGGGGCTGAGGTGCAAATTACAGAAACTTGGAGCTAATGAATCCTTGTCATCTATACACTGACTAGTGCCTTACTTAGATGCACTGGAAACTATTTTCTTTTCTTTTCTTTTTTAGCATTTACCTGGTAAATTAAAGCTTCTCTAAGGCAAACTGGTAACTCTAATATGCCATAAAGGGGCAACCAGTCACTGTGAGGCTGGCATGTTCAGGGCAGAGCAGGCCCTCAGAAAACTAAGCCACGGCTTACCTCGCTCTGCTCGCTTCCTTTCAATGTATGCATGTTGCTTTTCTTTGGTTGAGCTCTCCGTGGGCTGCCCTATCCTCTCTGCTCCTACTTTAAGCTGTGTGGTTTACACCCTTCACCACTCCTCTGTCATCAGTTTCCTTTTGAAGCACCAACTGATGTAAACCTAAACGTGTGAATTTTTTTTTTAACACTTCTTCCCTTTAACCCTTTTAAGTGTCTAGTCGTACGTAACTTGCTTTACTCTCTGAAACTGTGAATGATGCATGATAGGGCTCTTTTTCTGAAGCCTCAGCTTCTAAAACCTGGGGGGGAACATTGTGTCCCCTGGTGGCCCAGCTGTGGCTATGCGCGTCATTGCTGTTTGGTGAAGGTTCTCCTCACTCCACTTGGGTCTCTTCCTTTGGGGGTTAAATTCAAGTCCTGACATGGTCCTCCAGAGAAACAACCACTAAGGAAGGGGAGGAGGAAGGAGACCATGTCATTTTCTGAGAAACAGTCCCTAATTCAACACCCATCAAAAGCAGTCTTGACTCCAGGGGCTCAGAGCCATATTTTCTTTCTAGTAAGAGAACACTCATGAATTTGAGCTCCCAAGTATCCAGACGTGTGCACACTCATCACTCACAACACCTAACACACAGCTCCACTATGAGATTTAGTCTCTGCTCACATGTTTGAGTGCTACTCACGTCAATTAATTAAGAAGGGATGGCGTGTTTATCTTTAGGTAAGAGTGGCAAAGAAGTGTTTCATGTCATGCTGACAATACAGATGAGTGAAAGACACTCAAGGAAGAGAGATTTGATAACCCATTACAGCCACCATTCCTCACATTGAGAAGCCAGGACATAAATAAATACATTCATTCATTCATTCATTCACACGTTATACCTAGTATTGCCATTAAGACAGGTGCAAATAATCGAATTCTACCGTTGTTCTAACATCTTAGGTAACCTTCCATCACAAAGAAGCTTGGAAATTAGCAGTTTATCTGCAGAGCCAGAGAGCCAACACTTGCAACTTTGTAGACTGTATAGTCTCTGCAGTTATTAAAAGTTGTTCTTGAAATATCTAAGCAGCCATCGGCATCAACCAGAGACACGGCTGGGCTCCAAGAACACACCATGTGTGAATAGCAGCATTTGGATTTTACAAAGTGTTCATGTGTTACTTATAACGGTAGTTCTGATTTTATAATTATTTAAAATGCCAAACAACTACTATTGTTTGCTACTGTACAAAAAATGGGCATCAGGCTGGATTTGGCCCACAAACCATGCTTATGAACCCCTGGAATAGACTCAGAAATTATAATGCTTCTATCTCTTTGCCTAAAGCTGGACTCTTTGCCTGAAAGGACTCCCATGTAAACATTTCATTGGGGGCAATCATTTGTGATCTAGCCAGAGGCCCAACCTTTGGCCCATCTTCATTTCCTAAGCTTGTCCCTGTCCCTCAGGAAGCAAATGCCTGTACATTTTTTAATTAAATTTATTTATTTATCCCCTTTACATCCCAATTGCAGTCCCCTCTCTCCTCTCCACCCAGTCCCACTTTCCCACCCTCTTCTCCCTTGCCCACCTCTCCTCCTCCTCCTCCTCCTCCTCCTCTTCCTCTTCCTCCTCCTCAGAAAAAGGAACACCTTCCCCACACCAATCTACCCCGGCATATCAAGTTGCCTCAGGACTAAGTTCATTCTCTTGCACTGAGGCCAGACAAGGCAGCAGACCCCAACCCCCCCCCCACTACACAAAACTAGGGGAAAGTGATCCAAAGCAGGCAACAGAGTCCATGTCAGAGAAAGCCCCCACTCTACATGCTAGGGGACCCACACGAAGAT
Organism: Acomys minous; assembly: GCF_964271855.1. Taxonomy (NCBI): domain Eukaryota; kingdom Metazoa; phylum Chordata; class Mammalia; order Rodentia; family Muridae; genus Acomys; species Acomys minous. Next base: position 44,033,217 of record NC_140487.1, read on the forward strand.
CAAACTGCCTATCAGTTACATATGTGTATGGGGCCTTTCTGTACATTATTTGAAAAAATGGTGGCTATCCCACTACTAAAAAGTGTTTTTCCTTGAAACATAAAGCATGGCCTCTAAGAAATGTGTTTGCATCAGGAACAACATCAAGTGCTGGGACATAACAACCAGTCAGAACTTCAGATGCCAGAGATTCCAACTTATCTTCAAAGGCTAGATCAAAATTCCTGGGGGAGGCAATGCCAAGGTGAAACACAACACCCAAAGGGAATCTGGGAAAGAGGAGTCATATTTGTATATGTCTTCACTGCTATGAACTGAAGTTCATGTTCCCACAAAATTTATATAATGAAGCCTTGACACCCCCCCATGGGATAGAATTAGGCAATGCGATTTGTGCCAGTAATTGGGTTATGAGTACAGAGCCATCATGAAAGGGATCCTTGCCCTCTTAAGGAGAGGAGAACAGATCTTTTTTCTACTCCCCCACTTCCTGTGTGAGGATTCAGCAAGAAGGCTCTCTTTAGCATCAGATCTGGCAGTATCTGGATCTTCACTTCCCAGCCTCTAGAGCCATCAATATGCATGTGTTGTTCAAGCCATCCAGTCTATAGAACCATACCAATCGGTGTGTGTTGTTCAAGCCATCCACTCTATAATTTTGGGTTTGTTTGGTTTTTAATAGTAGTCTGACAAGGTGCTTTGTCTAGGATGTACAGCCTTCAAGGTCTTCCAGCAAGGACAAGAGCCATTACCCCCTTGAAACATGTAATGCACTGAGTTCTCTGAAACCTCATGATCTTGGTTGTTTTTACCCCTAGTGCTGACTATCTTTTGTCAATCTCATGTGTAGTCTCATTATTAGTAGGGCAACAATATTACCACTTTCAGACCCAACGCTTGTCTTAAATACTGTCACTGTCACATTAGCAATATGTTCTTAGCCCTGTCATGTCTTCCCATTAGTAGCACTACCCTGGAATATGTATTTCTCATTCATGTGTCTCTAAACAACATCTAGCTTTCCTTGTTTGACCTTTATGAAAGTCGCACTCTCTGTATAACCTACAACCTGCTTTTCCCATCATTACTCTAATAATTCCTTCGTTGTAGGGTAGATGAGTCAGCATGAGAAAACTAGAAAACTTTTGTTCCCTCACCATTTTCTCACACATAATCAGGTCTCCAGAATAAACCTTGCATTAGAAAAATAAAAAAAGAGACAACCTCTTGAATTGAGATGCTAAGAAATGCAATGAAAATATTCTTGTTTTGGGCTGGAGAGATAGCTCAGAGGTTAGGAGCACTGACTGCTCTTCCTGAGGTCCTGAGTTCAATTCCCAGCAACCACATGGTGGTGGCTCCCAGCCTTCTATAATGTGATCTGATATCCTCTTTGGTATACAGGAATACATGCAGGCAGAACACTGTAATATGTAAATTTTTTAAAAGAAAGAAAGAAAAAGAAAATACTCTGGTTTCTCTTTTGATTGTATAAATCTTTTTCCTTTTACTAAAGAAATGCAATGAAATAAGCCCAGAGAAGAGACCATTAGACCTCGTGACTTAGACAGCCAGTATAGTCCGTGCATATGGAAGAAGGAAGTTCATACAACATGGACAGAGAGTGTGTGAAGTGAGGAAATTAAAACAGCAATAATTCTCTATCTTTCCCAAAGACATAAATGTGGGACAGCAGATGGGTAGTATATGGTATTAAGAAATTCTTTGTTATCCAGGCGTGGTGGTGCACAACTTTAATCCCCACACATGGGAGACAGAGGCAGGCGGATCTCTGTGAGTTTGAGGCCAGCCTGGTCTACAAAGTGAGTCCAGGACACAAGAGCTACACAGAGAAGCCCTGTCTCTTAAAATAATAATAATAATAATAATAATAATAATAATAATAATAATAATAATAATAATAATAATAAACTATCTTTGTTTTTCTCTTGGGCCTCAGACACAATGCAGTGTAGAGAATGACACGAGTCCCTGGGAGGGGCCATTGATGATCCAGGGAAGACAGTCTGAACCCTGGGCAGAAGGAGAGCACCACCAAAACCTCACTTGTATTTATTTTCAAGTTTGTGGAGGGAACATAAGTGCAGAATTTGATTCCTACCTAGTCTGTAATAATGTGTTAGGTGCTGGATCTTTAACAAGCAATCTAGTTAGCAATGTCTGTACATTTGTTGCCAATATGTAATCATCTGAAGGCATTACTGTTGTGAACAAGTCAACCGATTTTTTAACACTGAACACACCCAGTCCTAATTACAGAGTCAACGCCTGGACTATGTAACTTGTGGAATATTGAGATCTTTGTTCAACAAAGCACCCTGCACTGGTAAAAGCAGGCTTTTTGGAGATAGCAAGAGTTGGCCTCAGCTCTTGGCTTTGCCTGTTAGCAGCTCCGAATCTTTTGTCCATGTGATCTTTACCAACCTCCTCATCCACAAGTGTACAGCAGGCATTATCATGTGAGCCTTCCGCATCAGAAGAGGGCCCACAGAGACCACGTACACACATGGCGGTGACCAAACTTTACCTTGCACTTTGGAGTGATCAGCCGCCTGTAGCTTTTCGATCTTTACACATGGTCTGTCAGAGACGAGTCCCAGGCTCATTTCTTGGGTAACGTTTTCATGTCCTGAGGGACTGAGAAGATTGCAGAATGCTTGGTGGAAGCTTTGCTCATCTTGTAGCCCTTGCTGCAAGGGCAATGTTACCCCTAGTGGGAAAGTAGCTTTAGGTTAAAAAAAAAAAAAAAACTACACACAAGCAGATGGTTAAAAGGAGAAGGAGAAAGGGACAGAGGGACAGAGAGACAGAGAGCGAAGAAACTTACAAAAGAAGAGAACAGTCATAGAAGAGGTCCACCTGATGGGGAGTGCAAGTTTTATAAAGAAGTCACAGGAATCTTCAAAGCCAAGTCACTGTATGGTGCAAACTATGCCAACCTGGGCTATGGAATTAAACAGACCCATGATCAGAGCCTGGCTTTCCCTAACTGTAATTCTGTTTCTTTTCTTTCTTTTCTTTTTCTTTAAAGATTTGTTTACTTATTATGTATACAGTGTTCTGCTTGCATGTACACCTACACAACTAGATCTCATTATAGATGGTTGGGAGCCATCCTGGGAATTGAACTCAGGACCTTCGGAAGAACAGCCAGTGCTCTTAACGTCTGAGCCATCTCTCCAGCGCCGTGATTCTGTTTCTTAGCCACTCAGCAACTCAGTTTTGAATTGAGAAAAGAGGCAAAGATGTATTTACTGGCGGTTCACCCTGTGGCGGCACTCCTCTCAATTCTCAAGACAGCCCCCACGATACAGAGCTATCTAATCCCACCAGACAGATGAGGAAACCTGCTAAGGGGCAAGACCTCACAGCAGAGTTCTACGCAGATAGCCTAGGTCCTCGGTAACCCTCGCAGTACACCGCATGCCAGCAGAGCAGGAGGAGAAGGAAAGGTGATGCTGAGAAGATCCCAGCAGGCCCTAGAGACAGTGCTGGCACGGGGCTGCCCTGGCTTGCCCTCTCTTGCCCCATTGCTCATAGTCTCTCTGGCTGTTTAGCTTTTGTCATCCAAGTAGTAAGTGTTATTAGTTTAGTCTAGGAATTTTGTCCTGGTTGAGAGGTGCTTTATTCCAGAAGGAACTCCAATACAGCTCCACTGGGTTTCACTGCGAGGGAAGTTGTGATGGAGCAACAACAGCTGACCTCGGTGGTTGGTTGTTCTGACTGAACTCTTGGCTAAGAGCAAATCTGTAAAGTAGGGTAGGAGAGAACAAACTCTCTCCCTCTCTCTCTCTCTCTCTCTCTCTCTCTCTCTCTCTCTCTCTCTCTCTCTCTCCCCCTCCCTCCTTCTCTCTCTCTCCCCTCCCTCTCTCCCTCCCTCCCCCTCCCTCCCTCCTTCTCTGTCTCTGTCTCTCTGTGTCTCTGTCTCTCTCTCTCTCTCTCTCTCTCTCTCTCTCTCTCACGCACACACACCACAGCATAGGTTGATTACTCTATCTCTTTTTCAAATGTGTCTCTCTCACATTTAGGTACACTATATTCAACCACTGTCTTTTAGCTTGAGGCTTATTTCTTCACAGCTTATGTTTTGATATCAAATGACATTGCCTGGTCTGTTCATTCATCACTGAGCAACGCTTACTACATCCCAGAGACTCTACTAGGCATGGTGGCTTTTAAGATAAATGAGCTGTGCCATCCCTCCAAGTAGGTCACATGAAATAACCACACTTCAGTCCAAGTTTAGAACTGGGGTGAAGATAAAGCTTCTGTTTGCATTTGTGTTTTATGTTCTTAGAACACCTTGATTTTCTCTGTGTCCTTACTTTCCCACATTCTACTTTAAAAAGAGAGAGAGAGAAGTAACTACATACACCTTGAATATTTAATTTAAATGCCTGTGTATAAATGAAATGTGAGTTCATATACTTTAAAGGTAAGTTAGAAAATAAATGTCCTTCTCAATACTTTTAATTTTTTCTTTTCAAAGTATCCATGTTTTTTTTACATTTGTGCCAAAGGTACACATGTTTGCATCTCAGTAAAATAAAACAGGAAATACTAGACTACAATAAAAACTGAAATTAGCCTATAATAATTTCCAGGAACATTTATTGGCTTTAAAGGTTTTCTATTGTGTATATATCTGTATTTATGTGAAAATGTGCTTGTTTCCTCCTTCCTCTCATCAGCACCTGTTGGCAAATTAGACATCTGGTACAGGAAAGAGAACGTCAGCCTTAACAAACAACAGATCTCTCTCTTCTGGAAGGTAAGTTTTCAATGCAAAACTCAAGAGTATAAACTTAAGCAAGTACGAGAACATGTCTTTCTCCTTCCATGGTGGCTTCAAAGTGGCGCTTTGGGAACACAGGAGCTCAGACAATTCCATGACACGTAAAGTCATCAGCACCCAGCGGTCCCTCCTCCAACGTTTGCATCCTTGTTTCACCCACCTCCATGCCCAGCATTTCTGCCTCTAAATTATACCTTCCGCTTTAGCCATCGCCCTTTCAAAACTTCTGTCTTATTGAGTCATCCTCAGTGAGCTAAAGATGAGGAAATTGTGGGTGTGGCTGGTTAGGAATTTTTTTTCCCACCATTATTGAAAGAGCCAAAGTTTAAGAAAGAAGAAAGAAAATATCCTAAATGGTACTGGAAAGCGACCGTCCTCAGCGGGGAAGCAGGAACAGGACACTGGAGCCTGCCTCTCTTATGCAACATCAAAGCTGCACCTGGCCTGAAAGCAACCCTTAGGACTTTATTTACTTCTCACAAGGGTTGGGCACTAGACATTCACATAGCCGGTGCCAGAGGAAGTCAGTGCCTGTCTGGGGTCGTCCAGCCACTAGGTGGACATGAGGACCTGAGAGCCCCGCTAAGCCTTTTTGCTGCTTGATGAGCCATCTTTGTTGAGTCAAAACACGGTTTAAGCTCAGCTCTGACCTGCATTCCCCACAGGACAAGGTCTCCAGGTGAGGTGTACTATACTTGATATTTCAAAGCTCCTTCCCACCCCTCTCACCACACACACACACACACACACACACACACACTGTGACTGAGACAAGAGAACCTATTAAAAACTACTTGTTGCATCATGACCAAAACCTTCACTTTGAAACCAACACAGCAGTTCAGAATGAAGCTGCTTTCAAAAACGGTGTTCAAAGACAGCCATAATTTGTAAATTAAAAGATCCAGATTGGTGTTTTTGCAATGAGACCCAGTTGATACTGCACTGGGGTGAAGGCTAGCAGACATGCATATGAATTTTCTTCTTTAATAACACTGAAACACCCCTTAACTGCAAAGAGGGGCACTAAGGAAGTCCAAAGTAAAATGCCAGCAGCCTGTGAAAAGTGAGAGTTGTTATTTTTTTTTAACAAAAGGAAAATGGTCTTGTGCTTTCATAGGGTGTTTACCTTAGAAGAATAAGTAGGTTTTGAGTGTGTGCAGGCCCTGTAGGAGTATTTGTGGATTCAAGTGTAAGTGTACTCACATGCATATCTGTGGGTGGGTGCATTATGTGTGTGTCATATATGTGTGAATGTGTTTGTATGTATATAAGGGATGAGTGTATGCATAGGAGTTTGTGTATACAAGGGAGTGATTGGGTGAGCATGTATGTAGGGATGTGTGCATGCATGTGTGTGTATATATAAGTGAGTGTGTGAGTAGATAGGTTTATATATGTGGGTGAAGGGTGGTCTAAAGTGTGTGGATATATGCCTGTATGAGTGTGTGTATTCATGCCTGGATGAGTGTGTAAACATGGGCCTGCATGAATGGGTGGATGTGCGCCTGTATGAGTGTGTGGATGCGTGCCTGTATGAGTGTGTAAATGTGAAACCTGTGCCTGTATTAATATGTGGATGTGTGCTTATATGAGTGTGTGTATTCATGCCTGGATGAGTGTGTAAATGTGTGCCTGCATGAATGGGTGGATGTGTGCCTGTATAAATGTGTGGGATATGTGCCTATGTGAGTGTGTGGGTGTGTGTCTAAGTGAGTGTGTGGATGTGTGCCTATGTGAGTGTGTACATGTGTGCCTGTATGAATGTGTAGATGCACACACCCACATATATAAACCTATCCACTCACATACTCACTTATATGGAGTTTTCAAGAGAAACGGAGATTTAAGGAAATGATGAACTGTGGAAACATAATGAAGTAAAGTCTTCCTCAGTTTAGTGTCCCATACCCCACACAGGCACATCCCCACACACTCACACAGACACACACCCACACACTCACACAGGCACACACCCACACACTCACACAGACACACACCCACACACTCACACAGGCACATCCACACACACTCACACAGGCACATCCCCACACACTCACACAGACACACCCCCACACACTCACACAGACACACCCCCACACACTCACACAGACACACACCCACACACTCACACAGGCACATCCACACACACTCACACAGACACATCCCCACACACTCACACAGGCACACACCCACACACTCACACAGACACACCCCCACACACTCACACAGACACACACCCACACACTCACACAGGCACATCCCCACACACTCACACAGACACACACCCACACACTCACACAGACACACACCCACACACTCACACAGGCACATCCCCACACACTCACACAGGCACACACCCACACACTCACACAGACACACACCCACACACTCACACAGACACACACCCACACACTCACACAGCCATACACCCACACACACTCACACAGACACACCCCCACACACTCACACAGACACACACCCACACACTCACACAGGCACATCCACACACACTCACACAGACACATCCCCACACACTCACACAGACACATCCCCACACACTCACACAGGCACACACCCACACACACAGGCACATCCCCACACACTCACACAGACACACCCCCACACACTCACACACACACACACACTCACACAGGCACACACACACACACTCACACAGGCACACACCCACACACACATACAGACACACACCCACACACTCACACAGGCACATCCTCACACACTCACACAGGCACATCCCCACACACTCACACAGGCACACACCCACACACACATACAGACACACACCCACACACTCACACACACACACACCCACACACTCACACAGGCACACACCCACACACTCACACAGACACACACCCACACACTCACACAGACACACACCCACACACTCACACAGGCACACACCCACACACTCACTTAGACACACATCCATACACTCCAGATTAGGTACATAAATCTAAAATGTCAAAGCAAGGGGCCACATATAAAAGATAACATACATTTGTCTGTGGGAATTTACTTAAGAAAAAATGAACTTTGAGCCAGGCATGGTGGGGCATGACTTTAATCCCAGCACTTGGAAGACCAAGGCAGGTGGATCTGTGAGTTCAAGGCTAGCCTGGTCTACAAAGTGCATCCAGCACAGCCAAGGCTATGCAGAGAAACCCTATCTAAAAAAAACAAAGGAGGAGGAAGAGGAAGAGGAGGAGGAGGAACGTTGTAGGAAAATGGGTAGAGCTGGAAATATTTCATTTTTCTTTATAGTTGAATAAAATTCAGTTATTTGTATGTACCACATTATCATTATCTACTCATCAGTTGATAGACATCTAGTCTCATTCCACTAATCAGGTTGTTTGCTGCGGCTGTTGTTTTCATGATCACAGCCATTCTGAGGATGAGAGATGAAATCACACAGTACTTTTAGTTAGCATTTTCTTGGTGGCCAATGGTGTTGGATATTTTTTTAATGCTTATTAGCCATTTGTTTTTCTTCTTTTGAGAAATCTTGTGGCTCTGTTGTTGTCGCTGCTGTAGTTCAATTGTTTGTTTTCTGAATGTTTAATTTCTTTTTGTTTTGTTTTGGTTTGGTTTGGTTTGGTTGTTTTTTGGATAAGGTCTTTCTATGTAGCTTTGGCTAGTCTGTAACTGCTACATAAACCAGGCTGTCCTCAAAGACAGAGATCCACCTGTCTTACCTCCCGATTGCTGGAATTCAAGGCATATGGCAAAACACTCTGACCAATATTGAGTTTCCTGAGTTCACTGTGTATTCTAGATACTAATCTGCGGTCCAACATATGGATACCAAACACGTTCTCCCTTTATATGAGCTGCATTTCCACTTGTTTGACAGATGCACAAAGCTTTTTAGTTTCATGAAATTGTAGTTATTTATCATTGGCCATATTCCCTAGGCAATTGGAGTCTTACTCAGAAAATCCTAACCTATGCCTGTATCTTGAAGTGTATTTCTTATTTTCCCCGCGAACATTTTCAGAGTTTTAGGTCTTGAGGTCCTTGATCCATCTGGCATTAATTTTTGTACAAGGTGAGACAAGAATTTTTCTTCTGCACATAGATATCCAGTTTCCCTATACCATTTGTTGAAGAAACTGTCTTCCAATGTGTATGCATTTTTTTGAATCTTGGTCAAATTTTAGGTGATTGCCGTTACATGGACTTGTATCTGGGCCCTCTATTCTTTTTCTTTTACACATTATTTCTTTTTTTAAAGATTTATTTATTTATTATGTGTACAGTTTTCTGCCTACACGTACACCTACACACCAGAAGAGGGCACCAGATCTCATTATAGATGCTTGTGAGCCACCATGTGCTTGCTGGGAATTGAAGTCAGGACCTTTGGAAGCGCAGCCAGTGTTCTTAACCACTGAGCCATCTCCCGAGCCCCACACATTATTTTATGTGTGTGTGTGTGTGTGTGTGTGCGCGTGCGTGCGTGCGTGCGTGTGTGTAACAAGACTGTAATGTTCGCAGGGGCGAGAAGAGATCTTTAGATCCTGTGGTGTTTGAAAGAAATGACCCATAGAGAGTGGCATTGTTAGGAGGTGCGTTCTGATTGTAGTAGGTACAGTTTTGTTGGAGGAAGTGTGTCATTGGGGATGGACTTTGAGGTCTTAAATGCTCAAGCAAGGCCCAGTGTGGCATTCTCTTCTTCCCGGTGCCTGCCAATCCAGATAAGTCTCAGCTCCTTCTCAAGCACCATGTCTGCCTGCATGCTGCATTGCTTCCCACCATGATGATAATGAACTAAACCTTTGAACTGTAAGCCAGCTCCAATTAGTTATTTTTCTTTATAAGAGTTGCTGTGGTCATAGTGTCTCTTCACAGCAATAGCAACCCTAAGACAGATCCTTGGAGCTGAAGTTATGGATGGTTGTAAGCCATCCATAGGGATGCTGGGAACAGAACTTGCGTCCTCTGCAAAAGCAGTATGTGCAATTTTATATACTGAGCCGTCTTGCCAGGAACATGGATCCTCTATTCTGTTCTGTTCACTCTCATGTCTGTTTTGTGGCCACACCATGATGGGTTTGGGTTTTGTTTTGTTTTGTTTTGTTTTTTGGTTTTTTTTTTTTTTGGTTTTTTGTTTGTTTGTTGTTTGTTGTTGTTGTGTCATTTGTTATTGGCTCCTTAAAATAACTTGAAATCAGATAATATGATGCCTTGAACAGTATTCATTTGGCTCAGGAGTGTTTGGGCTATCCAAGGCCTCTTGTACTTTCATATGAGTTTCAAGATTATTTTTTCCTATTTCTGTGAAGGATGTGACTGGAATTGTACTGGGATTGCATTGAGTCTCTCGGCTGCTTTTAGAAAGATGGCCGTTTTTACAATATTGGCTCCTCTAGTCCATGAGCACGGGAAGCCTGTCCATCTTCTACTATCCTTTTCAATTCCTTTCTTAAGTGGTTTAACGTTTTCATTATAGGGCCAATGAGATGGCTTCATGGGCGAAGGTGTCTATTGCCAATCCCAATGGTTTTAATTTGATCCTTGGGACCACATGTTGGAGAAAAGAACCACCTCCCACAAGTTAGGCTCTGGCCATCCCGCATAAACTGTGGTATACTCACCTGTACTATACAAGCTTGCACATACATGTGCACAGAATAAATAAGTAAAATGTAGTTTTTCCTTTATTTTATTTAGGACATCATGAGTGAGATTATCCCCTGGTTCCTCTTTCAGTTTGGTTGTCATTGATACAAAGGAAAGCTAGTGACTTTTGTGTGTTGCTTTTGTATCCTGCCAATGAGTGTTTTTCAGTTCTAGATGTTTTCCTGTAGAATCTTTAAGGTCTCTTATACATACAGTTATACAATCTGCAACTAGAGCTACTTTGACTTCTTCCTTTTCTATTTGTACCCCTTTTATTTTCTTCTCTTGTTTTTTTTTTTGCGGGGGGGCAGCTGTTGTCTTGTCTTAGCTAATACGTCTAGTGCTATATTGAATAAGAGTGGACTAAGTAGACACACTTACCTTGTTCCTGTCGTTAGTGGAAATGCTTTGCATCTATCTCAATTTGAATATAGCGTTGGCTATGGGTGTGTCTTACATATAGCCATGTGTTAGATATGTTCAGAGCTTGTGACATGAAAGGATGCTGTATTTTGTCAAAAGCCTTTCCTGCCTTCATTGACATGACCTTGTGGTTTCTGTCCTGAGCCCTTTTATATAATTTGTAACATTTACTGAATATGTTCAGAACTTGTGACATGAAAGAATGCTGTATTTTGTCAAAAGCCTTTCCTGCCTTTATTGACATGACCTTGTGGTTTCTGTCCTGAGCCCTTTTATATAATTTATAACATTTACTGAATTTTGTTTATTGAACCATTCATGAATCTCTGGAATAAATCCTACTTGATCAAGGTAAATGGTCTTTTTGTATGTTCTTGAATTTGGTTTGCAACTTTGTTTCTTTGTATTGTGTTTTTGTTTGTTTATTTGTTTTTAAAGATTTGTTTATTTATTATTATGTATGCAGTCTTGTGTCTGCATGTGTGCCTGCATGCCAGAAGAGGGCACTTGTGAGCCACCATGTGGTTGCTGGGAATTGAACTCAGGACCTTTGGAAGAGCAGGAAGTGCTCTTAACCTCTGAGCTATCTCTCCTGCCCTATTTGTTTGTTTGTTTGTTTGTTTTTAATCAACTCTAGCACTACTACTTGTTATTTCTTCCGATCTACTGCCTTTAGGTTTGGTTTGTTCTTGTTTTTCCAAGTCCTTAAGATTTATTGTTAAATTACTTATTTGAATTTCTTTGATTTTTTTTTTTTAATGTAGGCACTTGAAACTACAAAATTCCCTCTTAGGACTACCTTCATTTTATTCCATACATATTGGTGTGTTATATTTTTATGTTCATCTGATTCTAAACTTTTTTTTATTTCCTTTTTAATTTTTTGACTTACACAGTCATCATTCAACAATGTGTTGTTTAATCTTTATGAGTTCATATATTTTCTGTAGTTTTTCTTGCTGCTGATTCCTAGTTTTAATTCACAGTAATAATACGATAGAATGCAAAAAGTTATTTCAGTTTTCCCATATTTGTTGAGACTTGCTTTGTGTCCTAATATGTGATCTATTTTAGATAGTTTCACAGGCTGCTTAGACAAAGGAGTATTTTGACATGTTCAGGTAGAGTGTCTAAGGATACCTGTCAGGTACATTTGATCTATGTCATTTAATTCCAGTGCCATGTTGTTGTTGTTGCTGCTGCTGTTGGCATAACTTATCTTTGAGTGACAGTGAGATATAGAAGTGACTCACTATTGTTGTGTTGTGACTAATCTGTACCTTTTCATCCTGTAATATCTGTTTTGTGAAATTGGATGCACTTCTGTTTAATGCTCATATGTTTAGAGCTATAACGTTCCCTGGTGAACTGTCTCCTTGGCCAATATGAAGTGATTTTTTTATCTCTCGTTACGAATTTTGGTTTGCAGTCTATTTTGTCAGCTATCACTATAGCAGTACTTGCTTGAATTTTTGGTTCCGTTTGCTTGAATGCCTGTTTCCGTTTTCTTACCTGCCTTTGATGTGGAGGTGTGCTTCTTGGAAGCAGTAAAATAAGTGCTGCTGTTTTCTATCTCAATCTTCTAGCCTGTGTCTTGGTTGAGGAATTGAGATTATTACTATCCAGGGATTGTAAGGAAAGGTGTAAATTAACTCTTGTCATGTGTTGGTTGTGCAATGCCTGGTGTTTTCTTAGTTCTTAGGTGCGTCATTTATTCCACCTCCTGGGGCCTCTTGATTGTGTTTTTATGGCTTAGTGCTCATAAATTCCTTTAGCCTGCTTTTTTTCATGAGAAGCTATTCTTTTTCCTTCAATTATGACAGATAGTTTTGTCAGACATAGGTAGCCTGGGGTTGGCATCTGTAGTCTTTCATAATTTGAAATATATCTTCTCAGGTGTTTCTGGCTTTTTGTTGATTTGTTTTGTTTTGTTTTTTTCAAGACAGGGTTTCTCTATGTATCTTGGCTGTCTTGGAACTCACTCTGTAGACCAGGCTGGCCTTGAACTCAGAGATCTGCCTGCCTCTGCCTCCGGAGCACTGGGATTAAAGGTGTGCGCCACCACTGCCCAGCTTGTGTTTGTGGCTTTTAAAGCTTCTATGTTTGCTCTACCTTTAGCACAACAGTCTTCTCTTTCTTTTATCCCCATAGTACATACATTTGACCACTTGAAAGTGTCAAAAAGATCATGTGCTTTAATAAATTTGTCATTTGAACAGAGGAGATGGCTCAGTGTTTTTAAGAGTAATTGCTGTTATTGCAGAGGACATGGGCTCAGTTCACAGCACCCACATGCCGTCATCTGTAACTGCAGTTTCCAGAGATCCATGCCCTCTGCTGACTTCCCTGGGTACCCGATATGCATGTGACGTCCATAGTGTATATACGTGCATGCAAACAAACATTCATAATTTAAAAGTCTTTAAATTTTAATCAGTGTCTTTAATTGAATGATCTAGTCCTCCAGCTTTGCCTCAGGCCCTGATATTCTGTCTTCTGCATGGTCCATTCCACTGATGAGATTTTCCACTGAGATTTTCTTTTATGAATATTTTCTATTCATTTCAGGTTGCTTTTTTCCCCAGTTGTTCTATTTCTTCATTGGGCTTATTTTCGTATCCTGAATTGACTTCTTTATTTTATTCAAAATGTTAGTACACACAAATTCTCTTGGAATTCATTTAGGAGTTTATTCCTGTCCTCTTCAAATTCATTCTGGAGTTTATTTATGTCATCTTTGAATTCTTTGAACATATTTATACCTCTCTGGACTACTTTTTCTGGGATTTGACCTAAATTGCTCTCACTATGGGCCTCACAATTTGGGGAGGAGACATATTGTCTTGGATTTTCATGTTGCTTACCTTTTTCGGTTGGAGTTTATACATATCACGTCTGGAGTTGGCTCACTGGTTGTCTTTCAGTTTGAGTGGTTAGGCCACCTTTGCTGAGTGGCTATTTGGGTCTATGCTTGGCATTAGGCCATCTTAGCTGCTTTTAGGTCAACTATGTGATGCTTGAAGTTCATTCATGGGAACTCTTAGTGTGTGGTACAGTAGCTGAGGTGGCACCAGCATGGCTAGGGGGTGCACACCTCAGACATCACAAGTGTATAATCTGTGTTGGTTGGCAAGGAAGATGACTGAGTAGTGGGAGTGTAGCCTCTGACCTCATGACCTGGCAATCAATGTGATTCTGCAGTATCAAGAAGATAGGGTGGCAGAGTCAGCTAGGGTGCTATCCTTTGCCCTAAGGAGCTGAAGAAATCTCTATGCAATTCTTTGGTAGCATGGTGGTGGGGTGTCAGGGTCATTGGGAATGCTAACCTTTGATCTGATGAGCAAGTTGACCTGGTGCATGGTTCTATGGCAGCTGAGGATGAGGTACTACTCTCAACAGGAGTGTCAGCCTCTGATCTGAAAAGCAAGCACAATCTCCATGTGGGGGCTTGGACAGTGGTTGAGTTTTAGGTCAACAGGGTCATTGGCCACTGGCCAGACAAGCAGATGGGTGGGTTCTCTAGATGGTTTTGCACAACTGTAGGTTGGATTTCTGGGGTCAACAAGGGCTCTGGTTGCTGACCTGATGAACCATGTTCTCAGCTCAGTTCTGTGGCAGTTGAAGGGTATGCCAGGGCTGGCAAGAGCGCTAGCCTCTGACGTCATGAGCAAGCAGGGCTCTCTGTGTGGTTCTGCTGCAGCTTCGTGGTGGGTACCTCGTGTATTCCTGAGCAAAGCAGTTAGCCTCTCTGTACATACTTTCCTCGTGCATAAACTTACGACAATACTAATATATAATAATTCATGTAGAATATTAATGTATAACAAAGCTACCATGAAGATTCAGAAGGTAATTATGAAAAGTCAGGATGGCATTTCTGTTATGAGGCAAGCATTATTCAAACTCCTGAGTGTGCAAAAAGGAGCTGACGGTCTGCAGAGGAAGGGAGAATATGTACATGGAAGACTGCAGTGGACTGATGCTTAAGACTTGAAATCAAGGTTAGAACACGGTTGCCATGGAGCTGTATCCCCAACTATTAAAGAAGCTGCACTAGGGGGAGCACTTCAGGCTCCTGGCAACATGGTGAGACCTCATTACAGTAAAGGAAACAAACAGTGAACCCTCCATGTTATTTCTCTTCTTTGACTGTGGTTGCTGAATGTAAGTCATGAATTCCAAAATGAAGGTTATTCGGCTTGTGTGGAGATTTGTTTTTGTTCTTACATTTATGTATTTATTTGGGGTTGTGTGCATGTACCATTGACTGTGGAGATTTCCATTCTCTCCTTCCACCATGTGGGTTTCAGAAACTTCACTCAAGTGATTAGACTTGTTGCAAACACCCACTGGGCAATCCTGCCAACCCAGTGTTCAGTTTTCAATGTACAAATTATATGTGCTCTGTGATCAGTCCTAACATCAGTAGGAATTTCATAGAGAGCCAAAAGATAAGGCAAGAGTTATTATTATCTTTATAGTGAAAATAGGGATATTATGTCTCAAAGTGATAAAATAAGTCTGTGTAACAGATGTTACACAGAGAAGTGAGAAAACCAAAGGTCCCTCCTACGAAGATGCAAGGGTGGGGATACAGCTCAGTATGAAGAACGTGTCTGAGCCTGCATGAGGCCTGTCTTCAACCCCAGCATCACACACGCCCAAAATCAGCAACCACCAAAAGCCGCAAGGAAAGGAGAGGAGAGCTGTGACTGGTGTATCTAAGTGCCTGAGCCTGTGAAGGGGTCTGAATTACTGCAGCTCTTCTTTGACATGAGCAAAACTCTAATGGTTTTCCCTATCTGCCATTAGAGTCAGTGCTGTGTCCTCTGTGCTGCGTGGCCACCCAGCTTCTCTTTTCATTGTTTGCATCTAGGAGTCAAGCTTTACTTTAAAACAAGGGCGATAGGTTTCATCTAAATCTTGGTAACAAATAGTTTATTAGTCAGAGGCACCTTCTTCCATTAGATTTTTAACTAAGAAATACAAATCAAGGAAGGGAGGAACGGGAGGAGAAAAGTAAGGGCATAACAATTGAGATGTAATCTGAATAAATTAATAAAAGAAAGAAAGAAAAAACAAGACGGGGGCTGGAGAGATGGCTCAGCAGTTAAGAGCACTGGCCTCTCTTCCAGAGGTCCTGAGTTCAATTCCCAGCAACCACATGGTGGCTCACAACCATCTGTAATAGAATCTAGTGTGCATGAAGACAGAACACTCATATACATAAAGTAAATAAATCTTTTTTTTAAAAAAAGAAGGAAATACAAATCAAGTGTGTCACATTCTGAGCTATTTTTAATGCTGAAAGCCTCAACCATAGGATTACCCAAGGAGTGCTTCAGACAGTGTCTCCACAGGGAGCAGGAAATGAAAAGGAGAGCATTGTCATGTAGCATGTTCTTACCACGGAGGAACAGTGGCCTGAGGCCCACACTAAGCGCTGGTAGGTGTTAGAAATCCAACCAGGATTGGCAGCTGCACTGTGCAGATGATGCTTCCTGCCGCCACCCACCAGGGGGCGCTCTAGAACCGCATATGTCTTCTCCCTGGGTAAGACCAAGCTGCTCAAGTATGGCTCTAAGCCTGGACTCAGAACGCGAAGTGACAAGAGCTAAGCATGACCAGGAATGTGAAACTCGTGATTAACAAAATGTTTTTCTCCCTTATCACCTTCTCAAACAAGTAGCAGTGGAGTACAAGTATGTTTATCTGCGGAGTCAGTCGGCTCATCAGGATGGCTATCTTCAGGGTTCACTGCTTGTCTCCCATGACTCAGAGCCTTACGGCTCACGGCTCACGGCTCACGGAGACAAAAACTCCTGTCCCCACCCTTCCCAAATTGTTAAACGTATACCTTCAGTTGACGCTGTGTGTCAGAATGCATCATAACCCCACAGCTAGAGAAGATGCTTTACAACTTTAAGCTGGAAGGATGACCAGGGATTCCGTCTGTAAATTGTGGTGGCCTGGACGTAACTGTGTCAGGCCTGAGGAGCAACACATAACAACAGGGTCAGTAAAAACACCATAGGTGAAAACAAGTGCCCATTACAGGAAAGCATGCCCCTCTCCACATCTGTCTCTCACTCCATTCTTCCCTTCCAGCCCTTCAGGCGCAGGAATAAGTGTATCTAACACAGACTGTCCAAGTTCTCCCCACCAAGTCACTCCTCAGAAGTTAACTGCTCACGAAGCTCCCCATGCCTGCCAAATGCCTTCCCTAACAAGCATTTATTTCACCTATGTTGCTTTTCTCCTCTGATAAAAAGCCAAGTTTATTAATCAGACATTTGTTAGGACACCATACTTTCAAAAGCAATCGCGTGGCTAGGTGTGGCGGCACACACCTATAATCCCAGAGCCAGGGGGACTAACACAAGTTGGAGGGCAGCCTGGCTTGTGTAGGGAGTTCTAAGGCAGCTAGTGAGATACTGTCTCAAAAACCTGGGGAATTAAAAAAAAAACAAACAAAACTTGTGTAGCAGGGTGTGGTGGCACACACAAAAAAACCTGTCTCGAAAAAAACAAAACAAAAAACAAAAACAAACAAAAAAAGCCATTTGTGTAATCTTCATGACAGGCAATGAGACTGATTATAATGGATGCAATGGACGCCTGAAAAGATAACTCAGGGAGATGCTAAATACTCTTCAAAAGTTCCCCAGCAGCCCTGTCTTCACCCAGTGCACCGCGCAGGGCCAAGATCTAGTTTAGGGCTTGGCCCGCAAACCAAAAGGCTTCCCCCAGCAGAGCTGCATTAACTGAACTCTAAGAAACAGCAATATAGAAGCCTGAAAGCTCATTAGCTAATTTACAGTAAGAATGCAGCCACTCGGACAGCCAGATGACTTCCCTTGGCACATCTGAACATCTTCTCTTGTCTACTAAATGTCTCAGAATCCAAATTACAACCAGAAAGGCGGTGTAGTCACTTAAAGTGAGAGAATGAACGTGTGCCAGCTGTTCCTGTCTGCCCAAAGCTCTTCTGACAGATAAACTGCGTAGGAAACCAAATTGTTCAATCTCTTGGTAGCCGAGGAGCCCAAGCAGTTGCAGGCCCTCGGGTGTGTCTTCCAGTAAACAGAGTCTCCTGCCATGAACCGATAGCCGTGCCCAGAAAGTTATGTTACTTAAACCTGTAAGCCACGCCCTCTTCCTGCAGGAGGCTGCAATGGGCACTGCCGGGATTAACCCCGGCAACTCTTCGAGTTCTGTGCTTCCATTTCCTGGAACCATTGTACAAAACACTGTATAAGCAAGAGGAAAATAACAGAGCGCTTCTGCTTACTTTGTGGGTTTGTTCCCAAATGATCTCAATCAGAATTTTGCAGTTTGGAGCTAAGTTCCCAGCACAGATGGCTAATTCGAGTTTCTAAGTATCAACTTTGCTGGTTTAGCTTCCGAAAGTCTTGGGTTTGATGTTTTAAGCAGCACTGCACTTTCTATACTTAAAAGGGCGCCCTCTCCCCCTGCCCCTCGCCCATGCCCACGGTTCTCTGCGTACTTGTTTTTCTCTGTGAGTATGTCTATCTGAGTATGTCTCAATAACTCTGTGTGTGTGTGTGTGTGTGTGTGTGTGTGTGTGTGTGTGTCCATGAGTGTCTCTGTGAGTGCGTCTCTATGAGTGTGTCTCTGTGAGTGTCTCTCTGTGGGTCCCTCCAAGTGTGTCCTTCTGTGAGTGTCACTCTGTGTGTTTCACGGATTTTAAAACAGAACCTGGAGGAACTGTGTTTGCCTCAAGATCCGAGGGATGGAAAATTTATAGTTCAGAGCCAGCGTTGCTATAATCAGATTCCACGCTTCTCCTATGAGTTGTGTTTACCATTAGTAAGCTTCATTGCTAACAAAGGAAAAGCAATGTGCTTTGAAGAATTATCTTTGTAAAGTGTTAACTTTTTTTTTTTTTTTTTTTTTTTTACTAAATAGAAGGTGTGAGAATGTGACTCTGTGAATGAACGTGCACGGAGGAGATGAGAAGATATGAATAAGAAGGTCACACGATAGAGTCACCTGCAGCAGGACCAGGCAGTCCGGACACATAGAGCATCTCTGGCCTTGTCTGAGAATAAGGATATATGCATATGTTTTTGTTGCAGAGTCTGAGTCCATCAGAGGCAAGGGGAGAAATCACTTATCAGGTGACCTTACAGGACATGACAGAGAAAACTACACTGCAGAACACTACAAAAAACACCTCTTGGACCGGGGGCATTTCTGGAACTGGGGCGTGGACTGCATCTGTGTCAGCAACCAACTCAAAAGGCACCTCTGCACCCACACGCATTAACATAGTGGACCTGTGCAGCAACGGTAGGTACACGCTCACCTTAGCACGCCCTGTGGAAAACTGTCTCCCTTATCTTTTGTCTCCCGCTGGTGCTAGCCAGAGCCTGGTATGAGTAGCCAAGAGTTTAGACTTCGGGGTCAACAGCTGTCTTTTCCTGTTTTGCTGGGGACGACCTTGAACAAGTGAATTAATCCCTCTGAGCTTCAATGTCTTTGTAAAAATTGTCGTTCAGATCACTGTGGGACTGTAATCTCGTATGCATATAAGTAAAGGAAAGCTACACTAAATTAAACATTTAGTGTAATATTAACATTAATATTAATATTTCCCAATCAGACTAATGTTTACAAATTCCATAATAACAATACACACTGTAACATTCTAGAAAAAAAATTTGGACTTATATTTAAAAACCAAGAGTATTAAAATAAAAAAAAAAATTCTGAGGGCTGGAGAGATGGCTCAAAGGTTAAGAGCACTGACTTCTCTTCCAGAGGTCCTGAGTTCAATTCCCAGCAACCACATGGTGGCTCACAACCATCTATAACGTGATCTGATGCCCTCTTCTTGTGTGCAGATGTACATGCAGGCAGAGCATTGTATACATAATAAATAAAAATTAAAAATAAAAATAAAAAATAAAATACTGCAGACAGTTGCTATGGAACTGAAGTTACAGATGGTTGTGGGCCACCATGTATGTTGGAAACCTAACATGGGTCCTTTGGGAGAGCAGTTGGTGCTCTTAACGGCTGTGTCGTCTCTCCAGTCACAAATCATTATTATTTTAGATGCGCCACTAAATCTTGGTTATATTTTAAGAACATTCGATGAAAACAGATAGAAGAAAGTGCAGGTAAATGGGAGTATCACTGGCTGAAGGCATGACTACTGTGGCTTATTTACTCTCTCACATGAAGGAGGTTCACAGACAGATAACTCAGGGTGGTGACATCAGTCATCCAGGCTCCTTACTTTCCCTTCACCCAAGCTGGCATTCATCCTCAGATGGAAACAGTCCAAAAAGGCTGCCAGAGCTCTAGCTGTTTCTTTGTAGGCAGCAGAACAGAGAGGAGGCGCAGGGTGTGGCCCCAGTCTGCAAGAGCTCACCCCAATGCACAGCAGCTTTGCACTTGTTGCCACTTGTTGGCCCTCACCACTCAGCTGGCCACACCCAGCTGCAGAGAAGGCTCAGAAACATATTCCGGGCAGCCATGTTCCTTTCCTGAAGAAGATGAAAAGTTGTTTGGTAGGCAGTGGGTAATCCCTTCCTCCTTAGGAGAAGCACCCAAGGCAGAAACATGAAAGAAAAGGTAGATTCTCTTATGTTGGGAAAATACTTCCAAGTTCATGCACTGTAAAATAATCTAATCTTTAAAAACAGACTGGGCATGGTGGTGCATGCCTTTAATCGCAGCACTTGGGAGGCAGAGTCAGGTGGATCTCTGTGAGTTCGAGGCCAGCCTGGTCTACAAAGTGAGTCCAGGACAGCCAAGGATACACAGAGAAACCCTGTCTTGAAAAACAAAACAAAACATTTTTAAGGGTTTTTTTTTTTTTTTGCTTCTTTTTAAATAATTCTTCTCTCATACATTACTTCACAACCGCAGTTTTCCCTCCCTGCCCGCCTCCCAGTTTTCCTCCACGTCTTCCCTCTCCCCAAGATCCACTCCTCTCTGGTTTCCTTTGTCTTAATCACACAACAGCATGTCTCTAATTGTTCCATGGGAAGGTGGACATTGCAAGCCACAAAGTAGTCTTTTAAAAGTATATATGATCCCAGCACTTGGGAGGCAGAGGCAGGCAGAGCCTCTAGAGTACAAAGGCAGGGGCTGGAGAGATGGCTCAGTGGTTAGGAGCACTGGCTGCTCTTCCAGAGGTGCTGAGTTCGATTCCTGGCAACACAACCATCTGTAATTATCAAGTTGACATAAAAACTGGCCAGCCCAGTGGCCCACACAGATGTCAGAGACTGTGGCTCTGGATGGTGGAATGACATCCAGTGTGATGATGCAATATTCTAAAAATAGCTCTTACATATTAAGAGGCTTGCACTTTACAGCCAAAGTTAATAATACATCTTGAAGTCACTTGAGACTGCTAACCTGAAGTGACTGTGTACTCAAACCATTTGTTTAACCTGCCACTTACAAGAACATTGTAACAACCAACCTTACTTGCCATTATAAATTTCTACTATCTAATCTTTTCTTTTTTGTTTTTGTTTTCTTTTCTTTTTTTCTTTCTTTCTTTCTTTCTTTCTTTCTTTTTTTTTTTTTCTTCTTCAAGACAGGGTTTCTCTGTGTAGCCTGTGCTGTCCTGAACTGGCTTTGTAGGCCAGGCTGGCCTCGAACTCACATCAATCCACCTGCCTCTGACTCCTGAGTGCTGGGATTAAAGGCGTGTGCCACCACGCCCAGCTCTAATATTTTGTTTTGTTTTTTGAGACAGGGTTTCTCTGTGTAGCCTTGGTGTCCTGGACTCACTTTGTTGACCAGGCTAACCTGGAACTCAAAGAGATCCATCTGTCTCTGCCCGCCAAGTGCTGGGATTCCAGGTGTGTGCCTCTTTGCCCAGCTCATAGGTATAATCTTAAAATATGTACTTTTCCTTTCCCCTGACCCAGACAATGCATGTATACCAACCAGTTGCTGAAAGCAGCAAATAAACAAGTTGAAAGTCACTTCCTAAAATTTACTCTAAAGGTTGAAAGCAACCATGTATGGATACTGGTTTATAAACAATACTGTTTCTTATATATGTCAGCTGGGACCAGTGGGATCCAGGTACTTGATCCTTGTTAGAGATGTCTGTAAAGTATCACACACCTTCCAGTGTGATGCTTTCTGTGCTGTTCAACAAATACAGAGCGAAGCCCTATGTCAGGAACAGACACACACTTACAGTACTGGCAAATATACACACCTCATATAACAGAGAAATACACATCAAACAACAGACACACACAGCACATGCAGAACACATAGAGATGAACACACAGAGACAGACATGGATATAGGACATGCAGAAGACAGGACAGAAGTCAGGGAGTTTGAAGTAGAGAATTCAAATCTCTTCTTGCTCTTGGTTAAATGACTCCAAAGGTAAGCACTTTTATTTCTTTCCTTAATTTGATACTGATGCCTTAGTGTTGACTCAAAGTGAATTAGTGATGTGAATAATCTATGCAGTCCAAGATCACATACATCAGCGAGCAACAGAACAGGACAGAAAGGGTAGCCTCCTTTCTCTTAGGTAGTACCTTACAACCATCAGAACTCCACAGGGAGTTCTCAGTGAACATGGAGATAGGCTATTTTGACTGATACTAGGGAAGTCAATTTGTTTTTGAGACAAGGTCTCACACTGTAGCCCCAGATGCTGTCAAACTCAGATCTCCCCCTGCCTCTGCCTCCCAAGTGGTGAGATTAAAGGTGTGCTCTACCATGCCTGACATAAAGGATTATTAGCATGTCCTCAAAGGAAAGACTGCGGTCTGGCAAACACCCTAGAGAAGAAAATTGCAGACTGATGCCTGCAAAGAACAGTGACCCGGAGGCTGAAGGACTCTAAGAGATGCAGTCTGATTTGCTTAGCAAATTCTAGATAAAGTAGAGATGAAAAGGGCTCTTTGTAGACTTTATCACAACTTTAGACAAAAGGTTTTGCAAATTGTAGCACTCATTCATAGAATAAATATATTTTATTCTTTATGTATGTATATATGCATACACACACACACACACGCACACACACACACACTAAAACATACACATAAAGTAAAGTCCGCCAGTATCATTACCCGCTAAGCCATCTTGCTGGCCCAGAAGAAAAATTGTCAAGTTTAACTAAAATAATAATCATTTTTAAAGTTAGAGTTAACTTACCCCACCTCTATGCTTAAAAACAAACAAACAAACAAACAAACAGGCACAAACCACTGTACAACTGAACCCTGAAAGAATACATATCCTTATTTTATTTAAGTTTCTGTAGAAAATAGAAAGTAGGGAGAACTGTCCAAGCTGCTTTATAGGATCAGCTGAACTTTATTAATAAAAGCAAATAAAGATAGTAAGGAAATGTTTTTGTTTAAATCACTTCAGAATCTAAATGAATCATTAGCACTTTGAATCTATACGTATATTTAAAATTAGTGCCAATAGTTCCAACATCCAGGCAAACGTATACAGCATTGGAAAATGATGACTCTGTCCTAAAGCAAGTAAAAGGAGACAAACAAGAGGCAGTAATCCTCCCCAACCCTTGCAGGTAGAAATAAATGTCTATACACAGGAAACTTCTTTTGTTGTCATTTGCTAAGTGACATTGTTAAAGCCTTTTGCTTTATACTTTTTTATTGTTCTTCAAATAAATACTAACCAATTTCATTCTTAGGGTCTGAAGGCACCTTTTTCCTAGCTAGTAATATTTCTATTTTTAATTGGAAGTCTAAATATCTTTCATTTCTACTTAAGATTTTTCTATTATTTTTACTAATGTATATTCATAGGTTTCATGATGTTTTTATATAACTTTACTATGTACTTAGATCATATTGATTCTTCTCATTACCCCAGTTTTTCTTCTTTTTAATTTTTTAAAAAAATTATTTAGCCAGCTGTGGTGGCACACACCTTTAATCCCAGCATTTAGGAGGCAAAGGCAGGCAGATCACTGTCTACAAAGTGAGTCTAGGACAGCCAAGGATACACAGAGAAACTCTGTCTCGAAAAAACAAACAAACAAAAACAAGATTTATTCATTTCTATGTATATAGTGCTCTGCCTGTATGTACACCTGCACACCAGAAGAGGGCATCAGATAACATTATTGATGGTTGTAAGCCACCCACCATATGGTTGCTGGGAGTTGAACTCAGGACCTTTAGAAGAGCAGTCAGTGCTCTTAACTTCTGAGCCATCTCTCCAGCCCCCAGATCTTCTTTAATCCTTCAAAGAAGCCACACACGCCCAGGATTGAAAGGGAAGACAAATATCTAAGCATTAGCAGGTAAGACACATGTCTGCAGTTTACAATGCAGAAGCACAGGTCCTGGAAAACAAAATTTAAAAATAGCATTTTCCTTTCAAAAAATAACCCTTTTTAGCTTATATTTGGACTGAAAACTAAGCATAAAAGATAAAACTAAAGGTCAATACAAGGAGATATTGTTGAGTGCGCTCATAGCTCCAGTGTGGTAGAATTTTGTTTGTTTGTTTGTTGAAATAGGGTTTCTCTGTGTAACAACTCTGGCTGTCCTCAACTTACTCTAAAGACCAGGTTGGCCTCGAACTCACATCAGTCCACCTGCCTCTGCCTCCTAAATGCTGGGATTAAAGGTGTGTGCCACCACTGCCTGGCGTGGGGTAGATATTTACAAACAAGACTCAAAATCAAAACTGTGGTGAATTTACCAACACCCATGTAGTGAACAAAGTTGTAGAGACTGCCTTAAGAGTTGACAACTTTTAGCCGGGCGTGGTGGCACACGTCTTTAATCCCAGTACTCGGGAGGCAGAGGCAGGCGCATCACTGTGAGTTCGAGGCCAGCCTGGTCTACAAAGTGAGTCCAGGATGGCCAAGGCTACACAGAGAAACCCTGTCTCAAAAAAAAAAAAAAAAAAAGAGTTGACAACTTTTCAGTAACTAGGATCATGACCTATCTGCCACTCAGAAAAAGGCAAAAGCACACAGAAAATGAGCCAAGTCTCCAAATAGTCACAGAAGCTTGGCCTTATGAATTCACAAACATGAAAATGAAACCTCTAGTCACATGTCATGTTATGCATGTGACAAACTGATAAACTGTAGAAAGTAAGAAACAATAAAGTGTAGGTGAAGTGAGACTCTTCCTGCTAGCTACTCATGTTGCAGTGTCAATGTGCCGTTTAATGTTATTACCTTTTGTGCGTGTGTACATTGCCTCTCGGATGCTGGGCAAGGGCTGCATCCTGCTGCTGCCCACCTGTCTCAGAGGTAAGTCAGAGGATCCTCCCTAACCAATCCCTAACCAGTTTTATGCATGTGCGTCCAGAGTGGTCTTACGAGTACAGAAGAGGTGCAGCAGAGACCAGTCGTGTGCCTTTGTGTTAGTCAGCACACTCATGCTGGTCCCTAGGGAGCAGATGAGGAAAGGGCTTAGGCAGAAGTGTAAAGAAATGAGCTAAGCATATATGGAGGAGGAGAATGGATCCATCCCAGAAACAGAAAGCTACGTGGGAAAGTTTGAGAAAACAGTGTTTTGTGAACACACAACACACAAGCAAAGGGTTACACTGCTTTTCTTGATACTTTTATGTCTAAGCAGACAAATGGGAGGTGCATTAAAGGATGTATTGTATATTTAACACAGTAAACACTTTGAGGGAATGCAGGTAGTGAATACAAAGAGGAAATAAATCCACAAAGAAAGCACCACTGGACTATATAGTACAAGCTACTGAGGCTAATCCTCCATGAACTGAAAAGCGTAAATATAAACTTTGACATGGAAGGCCCTAAAGAGAGATGGATGCATCCTGAAACATCGTTGGGATAAGCTGTCATGGGTTTTGGGTTTTTTCTTTTGGGGTATGTGTGTGTGTGTGTGTGTGTGTGTGTGTTTGTGTGTGTGTCTGTGTCCCCTCATATATGAGCAGATATATGTGTGCACATAGTGACAGGATAGCCTTGAGTGATGTCATTCCTTAGGTGCTATCTACCTTGTTTGTGGCGGGGAGGGTTGTTGCTGGCCTTTTTCTTTTTTTCTTTTTTTTTTTAAAGAAAAAACAAGGTCTCTCACTGTCCTGGAGTTTCACTGTCCTGAAGTAGGCTGGGCTGACTGGCCGGATATCCCCAGCAATCCCCCCTGTCTCCGCCTCCCCAGCACTGGAATTACAAGCGCACACTACCATGCCAGCCATGCCTGTGTTTCCATTTGGTTTTGGGGATTAAATTTATATCTTCAAACATTTTCCTGACAAGATGCCTCCACAGTTCCTGTTTTTAACTTTATCCACTCTGATTTTTTGTCCTTCCTCTTCCTCGCCGCTAAAGGGTTGCTGGCTCCTTACCAGGTGTCTTCAAAGTCAGAGAACATGGACAAAATTATGGTGACCTGGAAGCCTCCCAGCAAAGAGGCTTCTGCCGTTCAGAGGTACACAGTGGAATGGAGGGCTGTCCAATCAGAGCACACCACGGAGTCCCCCCGACACTGGCTGCCGGTCCCCCCCTACAGCATGTCTGCTCTGATTTCAGGTACCTCACTGCTCACATTCCTTCTAGGGGGCCACCAAGGCCCCATTTGTTTAGTGTGCTGGCTAGTTTTGTGTCAACTTGATACAAGTTAGAGCTATCTGAGAAAAGGGAGTCACAGTTAAGAAAATGCCACCATACGCTTGGCCTGTAGACAAGACCATAGGGTTTTATGTCTTTAAGTCTTAATGATTGATGAGGGAGGACCCATCCCACAGCGGGTGGTGCCATCCCTGGGCAGATGGTTCTGGGTACTATAAGAAATCGGGCTGAGCAAGCTATGGTAAGCAGCATTTCTCTATGGTCTCTGCATCAGTTACTGTTTCCAAGATCCTAGCTTAAATCCTACCCTGACTTTCTTGAATGACAGACTTTAAACTATAAAATGAAATAAGCCCTTTCCTTGCCATGTTGCTTTTGGCCATGGTATTTTGTCCGCGTAGTTGAAACAATAAGGCATTTGGGGAGACTTCAGGGAGAGTTTTGCCATCAGTTACAGAGGGTTACGTGGTATACGTACTAAGGCCCTAAACAGTGAGAATTTACAGTCATCAAGATTGCCCTGTAAATCAGGTGTGATGCTACATGCCTTTAATCCCAGTACCTGGGAGGCAGAAGCCGATGGATCTCTTTGAATTCAAGGGCAGACTGGGCTACATAGTGAGTTCCAGGACAGCCAGGGCTACATAGTGAGACCTTGTCTTGAAAAAACAAAAACAAAAAAGAAAAAGACTGCCCTCAGGACTAACTTGAGAACCAGCTGACTAAGAAGTCTCCTGTTTATGGAAGAATTATGTCCTCTGGCCCCATGCCCCATAAGATGAAAGAATAATTGAACCAAATAAGTACAGCAGAGACTTAGTTAATTTGTCAATAGAACAGATACCTTTATCTTTGTAAAGTCATTTAACTCAAAATAATTTTGTGCCTTGAGTAATTATTTTAAACCCATCATACAGATGACAAAACCAGGAGACCCTCAGTCCCAAACCTGTTTATCATTTGTATCATAATAAACCTAGAACTATTATGTGATAATTGGCATCTCTATTCCTAAGTAAGATTTCTATTAGGGGTTACAATCAAGTGAGAAAAAGCATCTGAAAACATATTAAAATGACTAGCGAAAACTTAATGTCAAAGTAAGTGTAAGTTCAGATTTGTGCTTCATGGTCTGGCCTGATAGACAGCTGGCCCAGGTTTGAGTCCCGGCTCCCTCACTGTCCATTGTGAGATCTTAGGCAGGCCACTGTCCTGCTCCTCTTTCTCCATCTCAGTGATTATGAGCACTGACTGTATTACTATATAAAAAATGTTCTGAACAGTGCTTAGCATATTTCAGGGACTGAATATTTTAGCAACAGGTGATTACTATTAAATGTGTCAGACTCGAGCCCTGAATAGAAATGGAGGAAAAAAAAGTCATCTTTGTTGCTGTTTGAGACAGAGTGTCACTATAGTCCTGGCAGGCATGGAACTCACAGAGATCCTCCTGCCTCTGCCTTCTGAGTGGTGGAGTTCAAGGCATGCAGTAGGCATGCAGTAGGAGGCATCAATTTTAAGAGCAGCTTCATGGCTTTCTTCAGCAATAGCTAGAGGCTTTGCAGCAGGACCAGTTTCCCTTAGAGGCTGCCCCACCCATCGAACAGGACATGGATAGGAAAAGTACTGACTGACTGAACTGGGAGGCAGTATCAAGATCCATCCCTCCCAGGCAATTTGAACTGTGCCTTTCTTTTGTAAATCAGATAATTCTATAACTATACCACAAAGTAGATGACAACAGTGTTCTCCGCATTTGGTAAAATTAAATCTTCTGCATCACTTTTAATTATGCATTTGAATAAATCCAACTTAATCAAATTGTAAAATAACATATTAAGATTGTTCTGAGCTGAAGCCAGGCATGGTAGCTCACACCTTTAATCCCAGCACTTGGGAGGCAGAGGCAGGCGGATTGCTGTGAGTTCGAGGCCAGCCTGGTCTACAAAGTGAGTCCAGGGCAGCCAAGGCTACACAGAGAAACTCTATCTCGAAAAACCAAAACAAACAAACAAAAAAAGATTGTTCTGAGCTGGGTGCAGTGGTGGCACACACCTGTAATCCCAGCACTCAGAGAGGCAGAGGCAGGCAGATCTCTGTGAGTTCAAGGCCAGCCTCGTCTATAAAGTGAGTCCAGGTCAGTCAAGGCTACACAGAAGAAATCCTGTCTCAAAACAAGAGATTGTTCTGCCACTTGGAAATACTTAGTTTGGTTTACTCTCACTTACTATGAACTGAAAAATTCATTAATTGCTACTTAGCAAGAACTCAAATGTTATTTGCAGTGCCACTGGGGCCTCACAAGCTTTTCCTGACTCTGGCTGAATGGACAGGGCTAGATGTTCTGGAATGAGTCAGAGTGAACCTGTTTCTGGGCTGTGGGCTGGTGGCCTACAGACTGTCAGTCTCTTCCTGTCTGCCCACTGTACCTGTGTCAGGAAGCTCTTCCTTTGTCACACGCTAGTTTCAGCGCCTACAGAATTACTCTTGGTTACATTACTCGTGGAAGAGTTGTCTGCTTTCTCCCATACCTGAAGTGAAACTAAATCTCTACAGGGGGAGGAAAAAAAACTGTGAAATACCTTATAAACCTACAGACAAGGCCTTTGCCCAAGGGCGCTGTGTATATCGGTCAAAATAGTGACAAGAAAAGAGCTTGGAAATTTGGGCATACTTCACAGGGAGTGAGAGTCTTCCACACATGGGCTTCATCCACTGAAGGTTCTTTTAAAAAAACAGTCTCCTTGAGGCCCGAGACAGAAAAAAAGTTTGCAGGAGGCCTCCTTGTCAGGCAACACAACAGAGACTTTGGGCAGGAAGAGACACTCACTTTCACCACGACTGTTGGAAATGGTGGAGTATAGCACTTTCAAGCTAGAAAGGAACACTAACATTCCTGGAAACCACCTAAGTCTTTGAGGCTGAGATTTAACTGGAGGGACCCAGGGAGTGGAGGGCAGGCACCAGGGCTGCAGTCCTCTGTACGCACCCCTTAGTCACAAACCGGTGTGTCACTGGGCCGCAGACGGTCCTGATAAGCATTGTGAAACTAGGAAACCCACTGGGGTGCTATGCCTGCCAAAATCCAGCTGTTCCCTATGAACAAGTCCAATATTCTGTATGCTTCTATTTGTATGGATATGCTTAAATCTTCATTGGAGCTTCTCAATTACTCTGTTCTACACACACACACACACACACACACACACACACACACACACACACACACACTTTTTTTTTTTCTTTTTTCTTTTTTGGTTTTTTGAGACAGGGTTTCTCTGTGTAGCCTTGGCTGTCCTGGCCTCACTTTGTAGACCAGGCTGGTCTCGAACTCACAGTGACCTGCCTGCTTCTGCCTCCCGAGTGCTCAGATTAAAGGCATATGCCATAAGCACACCCAGCCTCTGTTGTCTTAAATGAAGAAACTAGATTAGACATGGTAGTGTGCGTCAGAACCCTTGGCCTAAGGAGCCTGAGGCATGGAGACTGTTATGAATCTGAAGCCAGTTTGGGATATAGAGAATGAAGTTGTCACAAAAAATAAGTAAAATCTCTCAGGCTTCTTGGAAGTGGCACTTAGAAGCTGGCATCATGGAAAATAAGACGCTGGAGAACTAACTTAGGCCATCCCTTTATTCTCAGGGCAGATTGCTCCTTAATCTTCAAACTAGGAAAAGCTAATGATGACTTAGATACAGGTATCAGCATGACCTCCTCCTCTCCCTCTCCCTTGCAGAGAACATAAAGCCCTACACCTGTTACAAAATCTGGGTGCATGCCCTGTCAGAGGACCAAGGAGGGTGCAGCTCCATCCTGGGTGACTCCAGGCACAAAGGTGAGCCTTGTGATCTTCCACTCACGCTTCTGTTAGTGTTTTGAATTTGGAGGGTGACAGAAATCTCTTGTGTCCCTTTCCACAGCACCGCTGAGTGGCCCTCATATCACCAGCATCACCGAGGAAAAGGAAAGCCTTTTTATTTCCTGGACCTCCATCCCAGTCCAGGAGCAAATGGGCTGCATCCTCCACTACAGACTATACTGGAAAGAACGAGACTCTACTGCACAGCCTGTGTACCGCGGTACGTGTGAAAACCAAGTGCCATAGGGCCTCCTGCTTAGGTGTTGGGAAAGCACAAGATTTGGCATGTCTCCACTACACACAAATGCTGGCACAAACTCAACACTTGTGAAATGAGTTGAATAGAGAAAAATAAGACACCTAAATACACACATTCAAAATGCTTGAACATGTGGGACATGCTAAGCAAGTTGTTAAGATACAGAAATGGAGTAGACTCAGCTCTCACAGCACCTGCTCACAGGGAAAGACAGCACCAGCATGGCCAAGGCAAAGACAGGTAGGCCTGGACTACACAGTGAGATAACTGTCCAAACCAAATGACAAACATGAACACTTTGTGTTTTTGTTGAACTGGTGAACATACACATAAATACAGGTAAAAAGTTAAAAGAAACCCAGTTTTGTGAGCCAAAGCACATGGTTCAGCATGAGTTTTTACACAGATAAGGAGGAATATGGCACTCAAGAAAGCTCAAAGCTATAATGGCATTGATGATTTTGGCTCTAATAATAGAGCTTGATATTTAATGAAACAAACAGCAAAGGCACTTCAATACTAATTATATACAGCCTTGAGGTTCAGGAACACACTTGAATAATTTTTAATACTTCACATATACAACTAGCATCATATTATTTTCTTCTTGGAATGGATAAAATACAGCACAGTTTAAGTAACTCTTTATGTCCTAAAATTGTTCTATACCTGAAAAAACAAAACATTACAATAAATTCTGGGTGAAGCATTATCTCAATTGGTTTCATGAATCACTCATTCATATAACTAGTCACTTGAAAGATCTGATCTTCTGATCTTTGACCTCATCAGAGCTGTTTTGTTTTTGTTCTTATTGCTTCTTGGACTTCTCTGTTTCATAAGCAGTTAGCTTTCTTTCAGGCATATTTGTCAGAAAGAAGGAGCATTTCATTCCTTCAGTGTAGTTACTGGTCCAATAATATAAGAAGGCCACTTGAGTGGCAGCTCTAAAGCTTTGCCACAGGAGAGAATTTTTTTGTCTAGGAGCCTTAAGGAGTTTGTTTTCTCAGGGCCGGAGAGATGGCTCAGTGCATAAGAGCACCACCTGCTCTTCCAAAGGTCCTGAGTTCAATTCCTAGCAACCACATGGCGGGTCACAACTATCCGTAATGTGATCTGATGCCCTCTTCTGGCATGGAGGTGTATATAGAGGCAGAACACTGTATACATAATAATAAATAATCTTTAAAAAAAAGTTTGTCATCTCTCTTGACTGTTGTCTCAGTTATGACTCTCACAATTAACTTTTATAAGTAGTCTTGAGAGAAAATAAAAGTTCTCAGACTGTTGTGACTATTCATACGGAAAAAGGGATTAACGCACACATAAAAATGTGCTTGGGATCTTTTCTATACGGACCTGCACTTTCAATGCTCTTTCCACATCTGCCTCTGTGGAGTTGGCTCATTCTTAATTAACAGCTCTGTAGACTTACTGTCATTTGCTAGCTATCTGTCACCAGCTAACCAAAGGTTACCCTGGCAGGGTAAGCCAGTTCTGAGAAGCTTCCTAAACTGGCAAATCAACTGGACTTTTCATGGTCTATCTGGGATCTTTGCTGTAAGATTTGTGCCAGATATGATTTTCCTTTCAGCAAAGTTTAAACCATTGCCTTTTTACAACCATAAAGATCAGTATGGCCGGTTGCTCTTTGTAGCTTGTTGCTGTAGATGTTGAAAATAACCTAGCCTATTTTGTCACAGTTGTGATGCATCTAAAGCCTACACCAGGGTGTTTTAAAATAAACTAACAGGCAAGATTCACAGTCTGATTTTATACTACCGCAGATTAAATTCCCACATACTCTAATAATTACTTATTGGTGAGTGAGCCCCATTCCCTATGCTCCAAGCCATCAGTGTGCCAAGAGCTAGGGAAGTCTAAACGATCAGGACGGTAGAACGGTGAAACCAGAAAGCACTACATTCAAGATCCATTCTAGAAAGCGGGAAGAGTCAAGGAGAAACAAGACCCCTGGAAAGGAAAGGGTCCCCGTAGCAGAAGGAATGTCAATGCCAAGAGGAAAGGGCTCGACCCTGCTTGTTTCAGATATCAAGTCCTAGGGAGCAGTACAAATGCATATGGAAGTATCAGTCCTTTGTCACTAGTTCAACCAGGCCAGGCAAGGTGAGGTGACGAATTAGATCGCCCCAGCACCTCAGTGCACACAGCCTGTTGTCTGGATGTCTGCTGGCGTGGCCATATGCACTACAGCTCCAACAGTAAGCACCCCTCCCTTCTGCAGGACACATGACACTGCGTGGCTGTTTTTGCCAACAAATTCTAAGCAATCAAGGGCACAAGCTACGGCAATTCAATCACCTCCCCTCTAGAACACAGCCAGATAGATGGTAGGTGCAGTCGCTAAGCACGATATTCACTGAATAACAAATGGTGGCATTCATTCCCAGTTAACAGTATAAGTGTTTGCCCGGGTCTCCTTGACTTTCATAGCCACAGTCTTTCAGTGGGTTGGCAGTGATTACACCCTTCTAAATTCATTCCTTTATCACTGAGCCACCTGAGTTTGGAGATTCTATCTGCTGAGGCTTGAAGGTGCACCTTTATCTCTCTTGGAGATCGCAGCCCAGAGGCAGCAGGACTGGTCTTTCCTGCTGGACCTCTCTCATTACACAACTCAGCCTATTTTGCCAACCAAACTGCTGACTCCACCACTCTCAGCTCCCCACATCAGCTGCTATTTTTGTTCTTCAAACATGCATGTGCAAATGAACGCTACCAGCTCAGCAAGCCAGAGAAATCCCTTCCTTTCTGTTCCAGGGTCTCACCTCAGTTCCCCAGCTCAGGACACTGCACACAGCTAGACAGTTGGCACACTGGTGCCTGTAAGATGAACAGAAGCGCTTCATAAAGTTCTTTTTTTTTTTTTTTTAATCCTCTGCTTTGGGGAAAGGGATATTACACATATATACTTAATCATATCGCTTAAGCCTGGGTAAAGAATTTCTCCAGGCTATAGCAGACCTTGGCATTTTTCTCAGCAGGTTGGAAAACACAGGAGTTGTTCTGATAGTCCCTGTGAAATGAGCTGCTCAGGCCTCACCTCTTTTCAGTGGGGCCCAGGGAACATTCCAGGACTCCTACTTACTGCCTAGCAATAGTGAGCAGGAACAGCAGTGTGACAAAGTCTGTTCTTCCTGTTCCATGGTGAATTCTCTCAGGGGATGCTGTATGTTCAGAGCAGCCAACAAACATCTGTGACTACTCTTGGGTCCACTTATAAAGCTAGACACAGTGCGAAGTTCCAGGTTCCACCATTGTCCTCAGCATAGGCACAGGCTGTCTGAATGAGCCAGCAGGTACTAATGTTCAAGTTCTGTCCTTGGAGCTACCAGGGATGAAACCCAGGAGCTTGTACGTAGGAGGCAAGCACTTCAAGCACAGCTGTAGACCATACCCCCTTTGCCTTGATTTTACAGCCCTCTCTCCTTTGCCCCCTGCCCCATGCTGAGATTACAGACTTGTACCACCATATTCAACATCCTTCCCAGCTATTTATTGAGGGGAGGAAACCTGACACCCACTCAGATCAGCCCAGGAGAGGCGTGCCTGCTTTCTAAGGGCCACCAGGGCTCACTGTTTCCCAGAAGAGAAAAGCAGCATCAGAGCATGGCTCCTACACTCTGCCTTGCAGAGAAACTACAGGAGTGTTCAAAGTACAAAGAACTGCAGTCTGGGAGCCAAGACGTTTCCTCTCGGTTCCACTCCTCTAGTCTTTCATGACTTTAGGTCAAATTGAAGTTAGGCAGTGTAAGTTCAAGGCCAGAGCTTAACAAAAGGAAAACAGTGAAAGGGCACTATAGAAAAGTCCAGTTGGGCTGGAGAGATGGCATAGCAGTTTAACAGCATGGATTGCTCCTTCCCGGGATGCACGTTCATTCCCAGCATCCACATGGCAGCCCACAACTGTGTGTACCTCAAATGTCAGGGGATCTGGTGCCCTCTTCTGTCCTCTAAGGCACCAGGCACACACTTGGTACACAGGCATATATGAAAGCAAAAACTCATACACATAAAGTTAAATCAAATAATATTAAATTAAAAGATAAATATAAAAAACTTCAAGAAAGCCGGACATGGTGGTACACACTTTTAATCCCAGCACTCGGGGAGGCAAAGGCAGGTAGATCTCTGTGACTTCAAGGCCAGCCTGGTCTCCAAAGTGAGTGCAGGACAGCCAAGGCTACACGGAGAATCCCTGTCTCAAACAAAAAACAAAACATTCAAGTAAATGTTCCGTTGCTAAAACTTAGATTTTTAAAAAGTCTATTATCTTAAATTTTTATACTAATTTCCTCGGTAATTATCAAATAACTTGATATATGAGAAATGCAGTCATAGGAAACACAATTGCTTCAAAGGCAAAAATAACAATTCTATCAGAACATCTTTATCACAGGAAAACCTGTTTGCTGCACTAACAAGACCTCATAAAATTACCATGCCTATGGTGCTACTAGGTGATAAATCCTGATACTTTTAGGAGAGCAGTATGCTTCTCTCTCAAATGAAATAATGCATAATAAAAATAGGTGAGTACCCACATCCAATTATTTTTCTTTCCACCATGTTTTCCTTTATCTTTCTTTCAGAAATTCCATACGGACATTCCCAAAACTCACATCCAATAAGCAGCCTGCAGCCCGGGGTGGCATATGTTCTATGGATGACAGCCCTGACAGCTGCCGGTGAAAGTCCCCAGGGAAATGAAAGGGAATTTTGTCCACAGGGTAAGAAACTAAAGACAGCTGCTCAACTGTGGGCTTTGATATAGACGGTCCCACGGGACTTTCCTATAGGCACTTTACACTTGCTTCTACCTGGGAATTACCCAGCCACCCACTGTCTATTTGGAGACAGTATCAACTCATTTTTCAAAATGCAGAAGCAATCCCTTTCCTCATCCAGGAAGCCCTGTGAGGCTTATATCCACTACCGTATTTCCTTCCGCACCTGTGAGCTGGAGGGCCACTTGCAGAGCTGAAGCGCCTCTTAAAATGTACCATTAGGCCCTACAGGGTCCTTCTCTCTATCTGAATAGTCAAAATGACTTAGCTTTGTTCCTAAACTTAACCGCCAAGGCACTGTGGGTTAAAGTCCAGGAGATTCACCAAAATCAGACTTTTGAAGTATTTGCTGAAGATAACTCAGTAACAAGGTTTGCTAACTTTCCAGGCAAAGCCAACTGGAAAGCATTCGTGGGATCAAGCATTTGCATCGCTATCATCATAGTGGGCATTTTCTCGATTCGTTACTTCCGGCAAAAGTGAGTTGATCATACCGCCTTTAAAACATGGTGTGTGTGTGTGTGTGTGTGTGTGTGTGTGTGTGTGTGTGTGTGTGTGTGTACGCGCAGGAACCTATGTACAGGTATGTGGAGGGGAAGATGTCAAATGCCTTCCTCTATGCTCTCAAACTTATTCCCTTTCAGTATCGTTAATTGACTCTAAGGTTGACATTTTACCTAGGCTGGTGGGTCAGGATTCCCCCGTCTCCTCCCAGCAACACTGGGTTTACAGGCACACATGGCTGGCTACACTTGGCTTTTATGTGGGTTCTTAGAAGTGAACCAGACCTTCATGCTTGCACAACAAATACTAGTACCCACTGAGCCTGTCCTGTAAATGC
Organism: Acomys minous; assembly: GCF_964271855.1. NCBI lineage: Eukaryota > Metazoa > Chordata > Mammalia > Rodentia > Muridae > Acomys > Acomys minous. Next base: position 44,069,440 of record NC_140487.1, read on the forward strand.
ATTTTAAAAATATAAGCCATTGCCGGTGTGGGCGAGGTAGATATGTCACTAGCAGAATAGGTGTATTAAACCTTTTTGGCTGAATGTGTGTCAGATTTTTAAGTTTACCTTTAACTTTAAAATCTCAAACAGAAATATGTTCAAAATATATATATCATAGGTATACTTATATAGTTGAAGGAAAATATGCTTACTGAAATACTGTTCATAAGGGAAATATTTCAAAGAACCTAAATGCTATATTCAGTGAAACTGGGCTGGTTCACTGACACACCATATGAAAGTAACTTACGTCGGGCGTGGTGGCGTACGCCTTTAATCCCAGCACTCAGGAGGCAGAGGCAGGCAGATTGCTGTGAGTTCGAGGCCAGCCTGGTCTACAAAGTGAGTTCAGGACAGCCAAGGCTACACAGAGAAACCCTGTCTTGAACTCCCCCTCAAAAGAAAAGAACTTACATGTGTAATAAAATAAATGTATATGAAAAAAACCGATGTTAAATAAAACTGTCAAGTGTAAAAAAAAATAACTATCCATTAAAGATTGAAATTAATGTAATGTTAGTTTTTTTCAGTTTTTCAAGACAAACAATATTTTTACATGTAAATAATGCATACACAGAAATGTCACATACCCAGTTGAAGTGCAGGCAATTTGGCTGCAACATCTGATACCCTAGTAAACCCCAGGGTGACTCAGATCAACTGGCTAACTAGGAAGAGGTCCCCTTCTTCCCTCATCACTCTATGCCGTCCCTCCCAAGGGCACACAGCAAGAATCACTTTCCCCAGTAGAGGACTGTCTTTCCATTAAGGGCATAAGTTATTTGTGTTCTCATTTGAACCTCCAGAAAGTTCAATAAGTAGTTGTAGGGTAGCAGGTTCTTCCTTGCGTATAGGAAGGAAACCCAGGTAAAGGGCTGCTTTTGTGGCTCCATGGTTGACAGGAACACTTTTTCTATTGCACTATTCTGCTTTGGGTGATAAAACTGAACTACACCATCCTGTAGGAATCACAGCTGTTGTATTCCACAATCCAGGGGAAAGGAGGTGTGCCAATACTTCCCTTTTAAGGAGCTGTGGGGAAGTAACACACAGTATTTTAGTTATATCTCAGCAGACAGAATGTGGTGAGGCAAGGGTGGCTAGCATCATGGCCTTTTTTCCGCACTCACTGTCATCTCTGTAAGTCAAGATCCTGAGCTGATGGAAAAGGAGGAAATAGAATAGACAACAGCAATGAACATTCTGCTCCAAAGACACACAACACAGCATTAGATAGTGGCTATATCTGGCAACAAAACAGTGGATGGTTTTATTTCTATTATTTTATAAAAATTGAGCTGACAAGATAGATCTCAGTGGGTAAAGGCACTTGTCACCAAACCTGGTGACTGAGATTGATGCCTAGAACTGACTGTGCAGTTGTCTTCTGGCTTCACATGCATGATAGCACATGTGCACCACACCAAGACAAAACACATTTTACATCTCTTCTTAGTCTTTAAAAAATATTTTGTAAAGGGAAAAATAATCAGTTAATTTTCCTTTTGTTGTTGTTTTGTTTTTTCAAGACAGGGTTTCTCTGTGTAGCCTTGGCTGTCCTGGATTCGATTTGTAGACTAGGCTGCTCTCAAACGAACAGAGATCCACTTACCTCTGCCTCCCAGAGTGCTGGGATTAGAGGCACACACCACCATGCCCAGCTAATCAGTTCAGTTTCAACACAGAGCTTTCTTCAGGTGCCAAATACGACTAGTTTGGTATTCTGACAGCCAGTGCACTTTGTCTGGCAGATCTACCCAAAGATCCTTAAAGACTGTTAATGGCTGGAGACGTGCCTCAGCAGTTAAAAGCACCTTGTAGTGGTTGCTCTTGTAATGGGCTCAGGTTTATATCCTAGCACCCACATGACTGCTCATAACCATTACTACTTTCATTCCAGATCTGATGCTCTCTTCTGTCTCATATACATAAGACAAAAATAACTAATTTAAAAAACTTTATCTCAGGAGTCAAAGAGAATCATATCCAAACTGTATCATGACCCACCACTGCCACATTATCTACCTAACACAGTGGTTCTCAGCCTGTGGGTCTTGGCCCTCTTTGGGGCGGGGCATGTTGAATGACCCATTCACAAAGAGCAGATATCCTGCATATCATATATTTATGTTATGATTCATAACAGTAGCAAAATTAGTTATGAAGGAGCAATGAAAATAATTTTATGGTCTGGTGACACTACAACATAATGAACTGCATTAAAGGGCCGTAGCATTAGGAAAACTGAGAACCAATGAGCTAAGAATTATATCATAGCTGGCCCATTTTCATCCATATTTGTCTTTGAACAGTATATTGGTTTTAATTTTTTGTTTTCGAGACAGGGTTTCTGTGTAGCCTTGGCTATCATGGACTCGATTTGTAAACCAGGCTGGCCTCAAACTCAGCCTACCTCTGTCTCCTGAGTACTGAAAGTAAAGGCATACACCACCACACCTGGCTTGATTTTATTTATTTTTTGGGTTTTTTGAGACAGGGTTTCTCTATGTTATCTTGGCTGTCCTGGACTCAACTTTGTAGACCAGGCTGGCCTCAAACTCACAACAATCTGCCTACCTCTGCCTCCCGGGTGCTGGGATTAAAGGCATGCACCACCAGGCCCGCCTTGATTTTAATTTTTTAATAGCCAACAGTTTAAGTCATGTGCACTTATAAGCTTCTTGAATTTTTTCTGGTCACATTATAAAGCTTATCTTTATTTCTTCTGATCACAAAATATAATCACTGTTCACAACTGTGATCCTTTTTTAACGTGTAGGCCAGGCTGGCCTCGAACTCGTGACCCTCCTGCTCCCCCTTCATCAGCAATCCTACCGGTCTGTGCCACCACAACTGGTGAGAGCTATTTCTTTAGAATGCTTTTTTCTTGGCATTTTAAACATGATTATATTTATTACAGCATTCAGTATCCTTCTTTGAACTTTCACTTTAATAATGTATTATAAACCCTGTAAATATTTTACTTAATTTACCACTGTACTGGTCAAATGTTTAATGTTATTTGCTGAATTAATGCAAAGCTAGTGAGGGACTGCTAAAAAGTAAAGAAAAAATTTTGAGTTTATTTAGCAAACTCTAGGTGGTCGCATCCTGACTTATTGTCACCAATCCAAGGAACTCAAGCCTTGGATTGCTTGAGGGCATTTTACTCTTTCCATTAAAAAAAAAAAAAAGCAAAGAACAAAAAAACCTCCTCTGAAATAACTGAAGTGAGAGCCTGTACACCTGTGCACACATATTTAACCAAATGCCATTGTTTTCTTATTTATAGGGTACTTGCTTTCCTTTCTACTCTCAAGCCTCAGTGGTATAGCAGAGCCATACCAGATCCAGCAAATAGCACTTGGGTAAAGAAGTATCCCATTGTGGAGGTAAGGTCCAAAATACACATTGGCAGCCAGTATAGTGCGTGTGATGACGTCTAAAAAAATTCCTCCTAGGAATGAGCTTCTGTGGGTGAGCTAAGTTCGTAGAGCCATCAGTTTTATTCTGGACTCAAGAGCAACCATGCATGGTAAATTTAGCCCATGAGCATAAAACCCCTCCCTCCCATGCTCCGCCTCACTTCAATTTATCTCAAAAAGAAACCAAGTGGCTTTTTTGTTTGGTTGGGTTATTTGTTTTTGTCACTTTAAACAGTACCCTGATAACTGCCTGATCTAAATTCAGGATAATTGAAGTTGACTTTCCCAATCCTGCTGTAGGACAAAACAGAGAAGTAAAAACCTTTGGGCTTTGTGAGAAGCCATTACGTACAGAAAAGGCTGTATGGAAGAGGTGGCCAGCAGACAAGTGAGAGAGCACTGCTGGTAAAGAAGCAAAGGGAGTTGGACACTGCTCGTGAGGGGCAAGACGGGGGTCTGGTCTCTGGAGGAGACTCTGGGTGGGAAGTGTGGCAGCGGAAGAGCAGGACTAGAAGGAAGCTGCACACCAGTCCTCCCTGTGCTGTTCTCTCGGAGTCTCAAGGGTCTCTTGAATTACCTCCTTAAGCCAGAAGCCAGAGACCCAGCCTCTGCTTAAAGGAACGAATCCTACTCATCTTGCTTTAGAAATTTAAGTCACTGAAGTTCATCTTTGGAATTGGGTCTGCAGGACCCTGCCTTTGCTGCTTGCCATGTTGTGTATTTTGGGTAACTTGCCCAACTATCACAGCACTGTAAAAGTGCATTTCCCTGTACCATCACACTATACACTACAATGAAGATTAAATAAGATAATACTATGTGAAGCAAATGCTTTTCACTTCCTTGTTGGAGTTTTTGGTTGAATGGGGTTTCACTTTGTAGCTCAGGTTGGTCTCAAAGATTCTCCTGCCTCAGACTCCCATGTGCTTGAATTGTGACCATTATCTACAATGTCCCCTCTTTTCAGTTTTCACTTTCTTTCCAAGAACAACCATACCATTAAATTACAACAGTAAGAATAGTGATGATGACATGTATATTCACAATATACTACATATTATGTACTTGTAAAGTACATAATTATAGTGCAGTATCATACTGCATTATTTCTATATAACCTACACATTACTATGTAGCAAGAACTTTTAATTTCATGCACTGACAATTTATTGACAGCTAAGTCATTTTTAAGGTGAGGAAACTGAGACAAAGAGCCAAATAACTTGCCCAATACCAGTCAGTGGTAAGTGATGGATCCTAAACTCATCTCAAAGTAGGATATGAAGACATTACACCTTTACAATAGACCTTTAAGCATAGTATGAAGAGTGTTTCTACTGGCCCATACCTCGGAGCTGACAGACTCATAGAGGTGTCTACACACTAGCTCTCACTGGATGATCCAAACACAGTGAGGCACAAAGCCTTAGACGATGGATGCCTTGCTGCTGTTAGAAAGGATTCAAGTACCAGAATTTGAACCAAATGAGCTTGACAGGCTAAGCCTAAAACAGTGGCAGACAGCTCTGTGGTGGATGAAAATACTGGCCTTCACACTGTAACTATTAGCTCTGATTGAGAAATAGAGGCACACAGAGATGACAGGCCTGGACGAAGTGCCAAGTAAGATGCCCAAAGGTTTAGAGGCAGTAAAAACATCAGCAAATGGCATGTAAACACAGGCTCAAAGCCAGACAGAAGTACATTCATCACAATATAAGTACAAGTAAACCAACATGCATAGGCTGGGCAGTGTGGCACATGCCTTTAATCCCAGCACTCGGGAAGCAGAGGCAGACAAATCTCTGAGCTTGAGGCCAGCCTAATCTACAAAGTGAGTCTAGGACAGCCATAACTACACAGAGAAACCAAAAAACCCCAAACAACAAAAAGCATAAAGACACGGGCCTACATATGCTGAAAGGTTTTTTTAAACGCACTCATCAGGGTATGTGTGAGTACATGCATAAAATCTCTGTACTATGGAGCAGTGTGGGTTATCATGAGACCTGTCTCACAAAAACAAAAACCCACAATCAAAAGTTCTATGTAATGTTCATGGGTATAAGGGAGATAACCTTTACAGAAGCCTGCCAAATATACAACACCAATACGGTGCCTGCCTCTGGACAGAAGCTGAGAATAGGAAGCACTTTGATTTTTATCACATAATTCTTTTTGACCTCTAAACTATGCAGTTGCATTGCTTTGTAACTAACCAGTGAATTGAAAAAGAATTAAGTAGCTTTTTTTGAGCTAGAGATGCCTCAATGGTTAGGAACAAGAGTTTTTGCCAGCTATTGCCAGCACCCACCCAAATGCTGGCTCATGATCTCTAGGATCCAATGACCTCTTCTAACTTTTGCAGGTACTTCACACATGTGGTACAGACATGCAGGCAGGCAAAACACTCATACACAGACTTTCTCTGAGTAGCCCTGGCTCTCCTGGAACTCACTCTGTAACCAGGCTGGCCTCAAACTCAGACCAGCCTATCTGCCTCCCAAGTACTGGGATTGAAGGTGTACACCTACACCACCCAGCTCAAATTAAGATTTAAAAATAGCCTTTAAAAACTTAGTTGAAGGTTTTGAGGTAGCCCTACAGCCCAGATGGTTTGACCTCTGAAATACGTAAGTAGACCGTGGCTTAAAAAATAAAAAATGCAGACCTTGTCCCTGATTGGGGCAAAAAAAGTTCCACATATACCTTAAAGCTCTAAGGAAAAAGCCAAATACAGAGGATTACTGTAATGCTATCTAGTTTGAACAAACTACAATCAGTACACACAATGTTCCTGAGACCTAGGTTTAAAGCAAAGTTCTCTGGGTTGGAAGCCAGCCCAAATAAAGTGCTGGGGAGTAGTCTGTTAGTGCCTCTTCACAGAAGCAGAACAGTTACCTAGTGAAAACAGCCTTCCCATCATGTTAATCTTTCCCACATGTGGTAGCCTTGCTTTGGCATAGCTGCAATGCATGCATGCTCCAAGATAGACCTACATACCAGGGCCAGCTTGAAGATAATCAGAGAAAAGCTAACTTTTTAAAAAGAAATGGAAGGGCTGGAGATGGCTCAAAGGTTAAGAGGACTGTCTGTTTCCAAAGGTCCCTGAGTTCAACTCCAGCAACTACATGGTGGCTCACAACCATCTAGAATATGATCTGTTGCCCTCTCTGGTGTGCAGGTGTTACATCCAGGCAGAGCACTGTATACATACTAAACCTAAAGAAAAAAGAAAAAAAGAAACGGAAGCCCTTTGTGGAACTGACAGTGCCATTACTCCTCTCTTGACACCTGTGATGCCCAAAACAAAGGTTTTGGGATATCAAAGGCTAATTATAGCAAGAACCTCCTCTTGTGCAATTTGTCATTTAATAAATGAGAAGAACAAGGCAGAGAGAAGTTAATAAAACTTTCTCAGTCAAACAATATCAAAGCCGGGACGCATCCTCATGGGTGGTCTGTCTGCACTGCTCTGAGTAGAGTGCAAAGAATAATGTCAAGTGCCAAGCAGGATGATATGTGTTGGTGACACTAAGAAAGTTGAAGCAGGATTAGACTAGGAACTAATATCTTTTTATATAATCCTAAATGTTAATTGCAGGGAGCTCTACCTTGGGAAACCCAGGCACAGTAACAGTATGAGGATGTCAGAACCCAAGCAGGCCTAGTAGGAGAAAAGTCCCAAATACCAAGGACTTGGACTTGGGAACTGGCAGTGAACTTAAGAGGACATGATAGAGCTGGTGACCAATGCTGAGAAAGTTAACAGAAAAATTAAGTAATGAATTATCAAAACTAGCTAAAGGAGAGAAAAATCTGTTAAGAGAAAAGCTACTGTCTTTTAATTTATCTTTAAAGATGCATCTATGTATATGAGTACTCTATCTATATATATGACAGAAGAGGGCACCAGATCTCACTAGACATGAATGTAAGCACCCATGTAGTCACTGGGAATTGAACTCAAGTACTCTGTAAGAGCAGCCAGCACTCTTAACCATCGAGCCAGCTCTCTAACAAATAGTATTTTTAAAATTCCAACCTAACAAGATCATCTTACCTGAACTATTTAACTCAATCAGAGCCCAAACTCCTTAGCGTGCCCCAAAAGGGCCTAATGGTCACATCTTTACTCCCAGCACTCAGGAGGCAGAGATCCAAGCTAGCCAGGACTACAGTGCACTCTAATAAAATCCCCCTTCAGGAGTCATCTCATCATTTCTAAATCCCATTTCATTATCCTAGTACCAACAGCAGGGTTGGGGATGTGACTCTGTGGTAAAGCACTTGCCTTAACATGCATGCATAAGCTCCAGTTTAATCCTCAGCAATGAAGGGTAGGAGCCTTAAGAAAACATCAATTTCCTCTAGCACCTTCAATCTGGAAAAGACTCCATCTCTGCTCTTGCCTTTCCACCTCCATGCCCTTGCCACTGGGGGAACAGTGTTTGGAGCATAAATGGTACATCTTGATTCAGAGTATGACTAAAGGTTAAACCGAGCAGTGGATCTGTCCCCTTGCTGGAGAATGGCAGCTGTTGAGGTAGGGGAGGAAATCTGGCTCTGACCTCTCAATTTAAAGGCCCACAGTTTCAGTTGTGACTGAGGCAGGGCATGAGATCTTAGGAACCTGGAGAAACAGTTTGTCAGAAATGACCTGCACATCTGTTCTTCCTTCTCCCAGGAGAAAACCCAGCTACCTATGGACAGCCTGCTGATGACCTGGACCACTCCTGAAGAGCCTGAGCCCCTGATGATAAATGAGGTCCTTTACCAAATGATCCCAATCACCAGACAACCCTATTGCTCCAAAAGAGGACAAGGGTTCCAAGGTTACTCTACCTCCAAGGAAGACACAATATACATTGCCTCAAGTCCACACCCTACAGGAACTCCCACAACCGAGACAAGACAACTAGTGAATCTATACAAGGTGCTGGGAAGCAGGGACACTAACTCCAAACTGGACAACCTTCCCAGCCCCTTGACAGTCACCCCAGTGGAATACCTCCCCAGTCACGAAGGCTATTTACCCTCCAACATAGAAGACCTCTCTCCCCAGGAAGCTCCTTCAACTGAATCTTTAGACCTGGAACATCAACACATTCCTCTTTCCATTTTTGCATCAAGTGCTCTCCGCCCACTCATCTTCTGCGGTGAGAGGCTGACTCTAGATCAGCTAAAGATGGGGTATGTCTCCCCCATGAGTAATGAGGCTTGAAATCTAAAAGGTCAGTGCACTTCATAAGTAAAATAGCAAGGGCAGCACAACACATCAATTTGCCCGGTCACTGCTCCAGTGGTGGTCATCTCAGGCCCGTCTGTAGCTTCAGAACAGTGAGACAAACCAGCTGCTGTCTCTGAATTAAGTTAGAATCACCATAAGAACTTAAGTCTTATCGGTAAGGACATAAAAGACATAGACACTGATGAACATAAATAAAGGGCTGCCAACAGTCATGTTTAGCATTTGTGGCTCACACCATTTTCCCAAGATGTTTCACCTTTAACTTCCATGTCAGTTATCAGCTCAATGGAGAATTGCCTCTTGGCTCTAACTCCCTGCTGGCTTCAACACCTGTTATCTCTGGGTCTATAATTTCAATCTACAAGAAGCCGGACATTGCAGATTTGCTTCTTTGTAACTATAGCCTGAGTCAGCACCCTCTTTATCACATCACTGGTAAAGTCCAGTGCCACTTTCACTCCTTACCAAAAGATGGAAGATCCAACACCGGTTTTCCTTAAAATGTCAAGCCTGATTCTAACCCCACCAGTCCTCTCCAGTAACACTACTTTTCTGTGTTTGGCGCTTTCAATTAACAAAGTATCTTCTACAAATGTGTACTTCCTTTTCTAACCTACCAAATAAATATATCCATATAGCCCAGTCGTGTAAACTATTGTTTGCCAACCCCCCCCCCCCACCACCAATGTGGCTCTAGAAACTGAAGCTATCCTTCCTTGCTTTCTGCTATCACAGACTCAATTTCCAGTCCTTTTCAAAGTCTTAAGCTCTACCAATTTTCTATTCTACCCTAACTGCTGTCCATTGGTCCCACATTCTTTGACATTGTTTGACAATTCAGTTTTGGCCTCTCTGCATCCATCAAGTGCTCTCAGTTGGTTGCCAATTTCAGAAGCCGACCAATCTATTACTTAGCAATGTAGTAAATTGCTGCTGTAGTCTTGCTCACTTTTCTCTTCCCTCAAAGGCCGAAGTATATTAAAGCCCTCTTGTCAAGGTTTCCCAACTCATTAAAGAATGCACGTGAGGCTGAATGCCTCTTCCACACCTTCCCTCATAAAGATTTTCATGTCATTTAATATTAAACTACAACCAACTTGGTAAGATGCTCCCAGTGTAGTGACTGGTTGTGTCACTTGTCATGTCTGTTGGCAAATTCAGCTCAAATAGAAAACAAGTTCCTTAATTGGGCACACATACAGGTAAGTCTGTACTTCGATGGTACAAAGAACCAAGTACTATTCAAATATAGTGGCTCTCTGGTAACTAGTGACTACCTGTACAATAAAAATACTGTACTTGAGGGCTCTTTTTCAGGAAATGAAATGGGCAACTAACACTATTAGAGTGATTCTAGTTAACTTCTCAAAAACCCTGACCATCAATATCTTTACTAGTTTAAAAACACTATATAAGGCAGGCTTTTAATCCCAGCACTCAGAATGCAGTGGCCAGGTTTACATATCAAGCTCTTTTTTTTTTTCCCCCTGAGACAGGGTTTCTCTGTGTAGTCCAGGCTGGCCTTGAACTCAGTGATCCACCTGCCTCTGCCTCCCAAGTGCTGGGATTAAAGGTGTGCGCCACCACTGCCCGGCCAAGTTCTGTATTTTTTAGAAACTGTAAAAAAAGGTATCTCCAAAACTAAATATAAGCATGAAATAAAGTATTCATTATTCACTTGCTAAATTTCAGATGTAAGCGTCCCTTTCACCATTATGTGGGATTCTCCAAGATTTCGTTTAAAAACAGAAGTTGTAAAGACCACTGACTATTTGTTCGTTTTTCCTAAAACTGGTAAATACTGGTTTCCCTCACCTTGTACAACTCATTTTGCTTAGATTCTTTTCAATTCCTGTAAACAATCAGAAAATTGTCATGGTGATCTCTTCTGCCTTTCTCAGAGAAGTTACTGATTACTTTAAAAGTGCACTCAACCTTAAATGTCAATACTGATAAAGCTGAAAAGAGAAAGCATCTGTGCTCTCCTGTAACTTGGCAATGCTGGTTAAGCTATTCACTCAAGTTTACTGGCAATTCCCTCTACTTCAGTGAAAAACCATCGCCATCTTACTTTTTAAAATGAGATGGCGACTAGGCCTATTGTTATTAATGAAGAAAAAAATCTAGATTCTTTTTTATCTAGTTAGTGACTGTCACTTGCTTTGGCAGGCCAAGTACACTGCGAGGCATATACTGCATCGTCACTGCTGAGACTATGAATTCACCATGCCCTGCGCTAAGAAAAGGGCAATGAACGGCCCAGGTCTCCCACACATGAAGTTGTCTAACATGTTAGCACCCAAGTAAACCCTAATGAATACATAAGGTTAAAAGGTATATAAAATCAAGTTGAAACTACTAGAAACTATGGAATTCAGGAAAAACATACAAGAGGTGACAAACAGTAATAAACAGCAGAAAATTTAGGCTGGTGATGACACTGAGCAAAGCACTATCTCTAGAAAAACACTCAAATCTCATGCAATTGCCTGTCTCTAAAGATACATTTAATTTTTCATAAACCATGGAAACTTAAGCATGTTTATACATGCAATGGGAGAAAACACATCTTCTTGAAGTTACTTATGGAATTCATTACTTACTAAACTACTGAATTACTAGAAACCCAATCACTTTAACACAAACTACGACCAAACAAACATTAGTTCTGAGGGTTACCCTGTCTCCAAAAGCAAATAAACTGTACTTCAAAATTAAAAACAAAAGCAAAGTAAGTTACCTACCTGGAGCTCACTGGCTAGAAGCATATTTAGTTCCTGACAAAACTCTTAAGTCAAATAAATTAACCTGGATAGCTTTAGTTTTTTTAAGTGCATGAAAATAAATTTCTAGCCAGGTGTAGTGGCGCACACCTTTAATTCCAGCACTCAAGAGGCAGAAGCAGGCAGACTGCTTGTGAGTTCAAAGGCCAGCCTGGTCTACAAAGTGAGTCAAGGACAGCCAAGGCTACACAGAGAAAGCTTGTCTCGAAAATAACAAAACCAAACCAAACAAACAAAAACAAAGTACATTTCTTCAAATTAGACATTAGTACTAAACTTTTGAAATGACAACTGTAACTACAAGGCAAGTGGCATAGTAAAAATTAAAACCAACCCAAGCTAACATTAACTTGTTTAGAAATAGCAAAATCAGGGGCTAGAATTATAATTCAAGCTCTAAAGATCGTAGATCTTCTGAACTGGGTAGGAATCTGCACTCTCTCCTATCTCAAACACTCTCCCCGCACCCCAAAAGGTAACTACAAGATGCCCTGCCTCTACAATTTCTTTATTATGGGCAAGTGGCTTACCAGACAGATACTTTACCCCCACTTTGAACAAGAGTTATTTTAAGAGTAGCATACTTAATGCATACATAGAGGTAAATAAACTTTTATTTTAAAGGAGCTCGTACATTCGGGCCTGGGATGATACCCTAGATCAGGAAACAGCACAGACAGTCAGGGCATAGCTAGGAAAACCTACTTGCACTTAGGAAAGCAGCCACTGATTTATCCCAACAAACCTGACAATTTATGTTGAAGAGAATGCTTGGTGACAAAAATGTGTGTCCAGGACACATAAATCCCTAGTACTTCAAGCCTGACAATTGGTTTTGCCGATGCAGATAATTTACTAGGGCTATTTAGTAAGGTACTTTACTGTCTTGTTAGTAGGCATATTCATCAAGGCATACTAGGAGTCTGGATTCTGGGCTTTTAGTTGACATGGACATATGACATTCAGATTTAACATTTACATATTAATTCCACTACAGTTACAAAGGTTTGGGGTTGAATACATTTCTAAACCTTTCTTTTACTGTGGTTGAAGCTCAGCAACTTGCTCAGGATGAGCAAGGCCCTGGATGGATACCATCACCCGCGTAGGGGGAGTGGAAGAAGCATAACTACATACGTCATAGGTATACTACACCCGTTAGCCCCGTTGTGGGCAGCCCGTCTATAGATACACCTGCATTGTCTTACCTTTAAAGTCAACATCAGTAAGGTTCTTGCAGCTTCACATTTTTAATTTTTAATACCTGGTTATTTCACCTGCTAATGCTCTAAAGACATTTTTTAAAATTCAACACAAAATACTTGCACTTCACTTGCAAACTCTGTAACATTTTTTTCTATTTTATCAGTCATCTCTAGTAATTATAAAAATATCAATCAGAAGGAATATGCAATACTCTCTCCAAACCCATACCAAAAATAAACCAAATACAACTCTGGAAATTATGTGTCTTTAACTGAGTGAAATGAACTGCAGTACCTGTTGGTACATTTAAGATCTCTCAACAAGCCCAAATAGTATCCAACTAATAGGCTACACCAGCCATTCAGTCCAAGCTGGAAATGTCCCCCGAAAGTTCAGTCAACACTGTTTACATTCAAAAGCATTCCAGCAGTTGTATCTACTTTTGAAATTACTGTGTAGCTTCCTAAAACTTATAGGACTCAGCAGGCTTGTCAAATAAAAACCTCACATGATATCTAAACATCCAAAAATATTAAAAAGTATCATTATTTTGGGAGTGCAAAGAGATCAGAAAAGGGAAGTCAAGAAACATATAAAGGCGCTCCCATTTGATTCTTTTTATCTTTTAGGAAATGCCCATGAAAATAAGTTGTTATTTTCAACAGAAAGTTTACAATTAGCTCTTGACATAAATTGATCCTGAAAGGAAATTCACAGGTATCAGACATGACTAATGAGCCAAACAACTTCTTCAAATTCAGCCTATTTTGAAAGTTTGCAGTATAACAAATGTGGCTATGTGTTTTCTAGTGAAAGTCAATGAGTAAAACTTGTTTCTAAGAGCAGGTGTTTTCTACAGCATATTGCTGGAAATCTGTATTTCTAAAGACGTTACTATTAAAATATGAATTCAGATATACTTGAAAGTTTAAACATACTGACTTAAGGGTGCATATGCTACAATCTCATAGGACCTACATGGACTAATCCTTGCCTCTGAAAAGCAGGTATCTGAACCGTGTGCAGCATCAATTAACAGCACAAGTCTATATAAAAAACAAAATAAAAAATACCTTTCCAAGCTGTCATGACTGACAACCAGATTAATAAACTGCAATTAAATGAATAGATGTACTATATAGTATCTTTTAGATGTATACTTGAAAACCAGCCATCTAACTAGCAAATTAGACTTTTAAGATCTCCAGTAGTTTTATAATCACAAGAGGTTAAAAAAACAAAAACCTGACAACTGATACGTCTTAAAGCTTTGAATAAAACTCTTTTCCTGCTTAATAAATGTGAAGAAAAAAAATCCTAGAAAAAATTGTTTTTAAGAAAAAAAATTCTGTGTATGTACTTTTTAATAAGCAGTGGTGCCTCTGTTCAAAGACTCCATCAATACCTAATTTCCTAATGGAGGAAATGGAAACTGATACCTAACATTTTGTGTGCAACATTTATCAACTCATGACCAAATCATAGCAGATAGGAAGGTCATAAAAAAGATACTTGTTTTGTATTTTATGGATGGTGTTGCTGTTCCAAGCTAAAGGTAAAGTTGGCTTTGAAATACTAAAAGTTAAGATACTTTTCCATCTCAGCACACTAACGAGTACCCTTTGGATTTTATAAAACAAGAATAAAGATTGATTATGGATAAAACCCACACCCACAAAACTATCTCACAGGCTGTATATCTATCAACAATAATTGGCTTACAAGTTCCAAAACAGTGCTTAGTTTTACTTTTAAAATGTGGAAACCACACATTTTTAAAGTAAATATAGGTGAATCAGGTATAATTTGAATCTAATAAACCATGCACGAGCCAGAAGTTAATAAACCAATGTGTTTTGAGTTTGTTCAAGTACTGCCATTTCTGTAGAAAGATTTAGTATATATCAGCTATCATAAGATGGGGGATGGGCCCCCCCCCGGAATATTTCAACTCCCAAATGAAAATACAGTTAAAATACATAGTGGTTAGTATTCCACGCAGCATAAAATCTAGTAAGTCAGAAGTTTCCATGTCCCAGCTGACCATGTGTGGAAATGCAAAGCAGGTATTAAAACCAGTATTATGTCCAATATTTAAAACCAGGTTGTAATTGAAGAAACATCTAAATCCTTAATTAAAAAACACAAATGAAGTGAAAGCTTTAAACTGGTACACACTGTTCACACCTATATTTCAAGTTTGGAAATGCATATTTGCAAGCAGCAATACAAAAGTATTCATGAAGAATGCATAATCTCTGAAAATTATGAAAACATCCCTGCTACCAATACATTTCTAAATACAAAACTGACTAACATTTGTTACTTCTGTGTAGCTAGAGAAGTTCGTTTTCAAAACAGATAAAATTCAGTCTGTAGGTGTGAATGGTATGAATGACAGTCTTTTTTTTTTTTTTTTTTTTTTTTTAATTCTTAGTTGTTTGGGATCCTTAAGCATGCAAAAGCTTTGAACAGGAGGGTCCACAAAGGAACCAGTGTTGTATTATGGCATCCAGTTAGGCCAGAGCTGGGAATGCCTCTGGGTCATCTACATCAGGAGCAGAAGCACTTGACTAGAGAGAGGGAAAAACAAAAGCAAAAAATTAACCACAATTCTCAAATCTTGGAAATAGCCTGCAAACGCTGGCTAGACACTGAAATCTAAAACACTACATAAAATAGATCAAAGCTTTTACTTTAAAAGCAAAATTATAAATCCTAATAAGACTACATATATTTGCAATGAATTTCTCTTCAATGAACTAACTACTTTGTTTGACTTGCTGTGAATTATACACAGGGCTTGTACATGCTAGATTAAGTGTTCTACCACCAAGTGATACATTGCCCATCCCCAGACAAGATTTTGTCACTTCATGATGTCCCGTCTTCCAAGTGCTGGGATTACAGGTATGTGCTACCACACCAGGTTTACCTATAACTTCGTATTAAGTAGATTCACATTCCAACGTGTGGGCTCACACTTCTTTACTAATTTTAGTTTTTCACTTGGCAACATGAGTGTTATCAATATAAAATCAGTAGGTAATTATTTAATTAGCACATTCAATATTAGAAAAGAACCAACTATTTGTATACAGCCTGAAAACATTATTGAAAATGCTCATATATGTAAAATCATCCTCTATAAAGAGTCAGAGGACTATCACTGATGACAAAACCAATAGCATTGCCACTGCACCACTATACACAGAAAGACTGCAAAGAAACAGGTACAGCAGTGGTTTTCACCCTGTGGGTGACAACCCTTTGTGTGGCAATGACCTTTTCACAGGTGTTGTATCAGACATCCTGATACAGATTTTACATCATGATCATAACCATAGCAAAAATAGTTATGAAGCATAAAATAATTTTATGGTTGGTCGTCACCACAACATGAGGACCGTATGGTTGCAGCATTAGGGAAGTTGGGAACTACTGAGGGAAGGCTACTTTAAAAACAAAGCAAAACAGCCAGGTGTGGTTGGGCATGCCAGCATGAGCTACTAAGTGAGTCCAGGACAGCTGAGGCTACACAGAGAAACTGTCTCAAAAAACAAGACAAAACAAAACAAAAAACAATTACTGAGCCAGGTATGGTATGTAGGTCTTTAATACAGCACCTGGGTGGCAGACACCAGCCTGGTCTACATAGTGAGTTCCAGAACATGTCAGTTGAAAAGTGAGACATAGTCTCAAAAAGATAAAAATAAAGGGCCAGGAGCAGTGGTGTTGAGGGAGGCCAGCCTCGTCTACCAAGCAAATCCAGGACAGTCAAAGCTACACAGAGAAACGCTGTCTAGAAAAATCAAAAGGCACCACAAGTAAAACAGTGGGAATTTAAGGTTATCCTAATACTCTCCTAGCAGGCAATTGTGATTTCAAAATCAACTCCATGGGCATCGATCAAGTTCACATTTAAAAATGTTTTGGGCCGGGTGGTGGTGGCGCACGCCTTTAATCCCAGCACTTAGGAGGTAGAGGCAGACGGATCGCTGTGAGTTCAAGGCCAGCCTGGTCTACAAAGTTAGTCCAGGACAGCCAACGTTACACAGAGAAACCTTGTCTCGAAAAACCAAAATAAATAAATAAATAAATATAAATTTAAAAAATGTTTTGGAGTGGGCATGATAGCAAAGACATACAAATAAACGCCTTGGGAGGGTAAGGCCTAACCACATGTTTGGATGGCCTGATACAGCACTGATAAACAAAGATTAACACTGAATTCCACTTTTTTGTTGTTGTTTTTTAAGACAGGGTTTTCCTGTGTAGCCCTGGCTGTGCTAGAACTTCTTTTGTAAAACAGGCTGCTCTCAAACTCAGAGATCCGCCCACTTCTGCCTTCTGAGAGGTGGGATTGAAGGTGTTTGCTACTGCCACCCAGTCTGAATCCCACTCTTAAATCATAGAGTAGACTAGTGTTTCAGGGAAACTTTTGTAATCCTAAAATTGTTCTATACCTTGATTTATTCAGTAGTGAAGATACGCTTAGAGTAAAACAGCACCCTGACAAGCTCAGAACTCAATAGTATGGTTAGTTCAACTCCCTGGAAGCACTATTCTAATCATTAAGGTTCTTTTAAAAATAAAGAAAAAAATAACTAACGCCAGGTGTGGTTAGCATATGTCTTTAATCCCAGCACTCCCGCGGTCAGAGGCAGGCAGATCTCAGGGTCAAAGACTGCTTGGTCTACATAGTGAGTTCCAGGTCAACCTAACTCCACAGTGAAATCCTGTCTCAAATGTTGTTTCTTGAAAATAAGTTATTTTTCTTTAGTTCTGTTAATCCTCCACTCTAAAATATCTCGCCAATAATCTCTTTTAAGTCCTAAATCACTTCAAACTAACAAAAAACGGGCATCTTAAAATTACCTTGTCAGTCCTGCTGCCACGGTTTGGACGACCACCACGCCCACGTCCACCACGGCCTCCCCTGCCACCACGTCCTGGGCGACCTAGGTCTCCGAAATTGATCTCCAGTTGAGACGTTATATCATTTGCTGGCTTCCGGAAATGATGGTCCATAACTGAATCTTCAGCATGAGCCTAAAATGTTAAATGAAAGCTTTTGGGTAATTAATATAAAGGTAATACTGCAAAATTGCTAAATCTGTTTTCTCCCTAAAGACCAATTACCAATCCTGTACTTTGTGTGAATTACAATATATCCACCCTCTAGCTCTACAGATAATAAGCTCATTTGTGGCTCAGGTAGTGGCCTTCTTTCCTTTATCACAAACTCCTCTGAACTGCAGATGAGACCAATAGTCCTTGTTTAATGGCATATAATGTAAGTAACAAGTTTTCACTCTAGTACTCAATCTTTCAGCAGTGAATCTATGCAATATTTAAAACAGGGTCCTTCAAACTGTGATTCCACTGTGAACCCCTAACGATCTTTGGATAAAAGGCATGCAGTTTCTTCTAGTGATAAATCTGAGGGATTTTTATATTCTTTCAAACTAGGACCGCCTACACAAGACTGAATGTACAAATTACTTAAGTTTTGTTGTTTACATGAAATTATAGGTTGAACAAGCATGCCTACCTCAAATATCAAATTTTTAAGGGTACCATGATTTTCAAATTAGGGACACTGCAAATATATCAAAATCAGAAAGCTGTCTGGTTTCAAGCTTTTTAGGCAAGGATTTTTCATCCTTCATTGTTCCTCCATATAAACTGTTTCAAGTCAAACAATGTAAACTTTACATAAGGGACTCCTGGGGTTCACTAAAAAGACTTTACTAATAAAGTGTTAAAACAAAACTAGGATCTTTATATATAAGCTACATGTCTTAGAAAGGAAAAAAAAGACCTTAGTATCACTTAATGCCTGATTTTTATTATAGATGAAATTACTTTTAATCCCTGGCTTAAAAGGTTGCTTTACACTAATCAAAGTTGGCTTTTTCTCATTCTTAACGGACATAAAATCTAGTTTTGAAGAGTAATGAATACACTGTCCTTTCTAGTTAACAGAAAGATCACAGCTGTTATTACTTTAAAACAAAATGAACAGTCTATTTACATTCATTTCTATATACTAATATCCAAATTAAATTCTATCCCTTTAGTTATGATAACTCAATTTTAAAGACAATACAATTCTTTAAATATAAATTTTAAGGAAATCTAAAAATGATAAATATAACTTACAAAGGCATTAGATAAATTAAAAACCATTTTTATAGCTTGTATTTTTATCTGGGTATAAATGTTTGGTATTTCAAACCATTAATGTACTAACTTTCTAGAGCACAGAAGCAAAACAAGCTCAACTGAATACATTTAAATCTGGATCAGGGCTGAAGAAATGGCTCAGTGGTTAAGAGCACTGGCTGCTCTTACAGAGAACAGGGGTTAAATTCCCAGTATGTACAAGGCAGCTCATAACTAACTGTCTATGACTCCAGTTCCTGGGGATTTAACACCCTCATGTATATAAAATGAAGTTAAATAAACCAGGCAGTGGTAGCGCATGCCTTTAATCCCAGCACTTGGGAGGCAGAGGAAGATGGGTGGATCTCTATGAGTTCGTGGCCAGCCTGCTCTACAAAGTAAGTTCAGGACAACCAAGGCTACACAGAGAAACCCTGTCTCAAAAAACTAAAAACCAAAGCAAAAAATAAAAAGTTAAATAAATTATAAATACACAAAATATACGTGGATAGGTTTACTACACAGTAGTTTTGAGGCTCAGGGCACTTTACTAACTTTTAGGTTGACTTCTAGAATGTGGTGACACCAAACAAACCCACTCATTCATCTCTAAGAGCACCTAGAGTATCAACTTACACTCACCTCTGCTGTCAGTAGTGATTCAGTTTACATCACATTACTGTCATATAGGTAGTCTCAATGTGAAAGTCCATATTCACATCACAAAGGCAAAATTTATGTATGAACCCAGAGTAGCTTGATAAAGAATGTCAAAGCTTCACATTTTTTTCAAAGCCAACCATGTATTTTATAATTTTCAAAAATTGCAAATCATACCTTACTTTATATAGCAGTCTCCAATATTTACAGAAGATATTAAAATCGAGGAAATGCCTGAAACCAAAGCCTACAGTAGCCTTTATTCCTATATATGAACTAATGGGCAAGCAGTGCACACAATATGGGTAAGATACGGTTGTAAACCAATGATTCACACCAGACAGTTTAGGAGAATGCTATGCCTCTACCACACTATTCAAATTGGAATGCAACTTATGAATTTCTACAATTTTCTATTTAGTCTTTTTGGACCTTAGTTGACTTCAGATTAACTAAAAACAGAAGACAAGAATCATCCATAAACAGGGCTGCTATAGTTTTCTGAAAAGTTCTGGTAAAATATTTCAAATTAGAACACACATATTAAAATACTGATGAATTTTCCTAATATTACAATTAGATTTATCATATTAACAAAGACTGCTATTTTAGGTGGAAATTTCTACATTGATTTTTAGAGTTCCATCAGGATATCCATCTATGGTGTTCTACTTCTACAACACTAACAATCTTAACTGCAAAAAAATTCATTCTAAGCGGGACATGGTGGTACACGCCTTTAATCCCAGGACTTGGGACAGTTGGATCTTTGTGAGTTCAAGGCCAGCCTGGTCTACAAATGAGTCCAGGACAGCCAAGGCTACACAGTTTAGAAACTCTGTCTCAAAAAACCAAAACCAAAACAAAACAAAACAAAAAAAAGAAAGAAAGAAAGAAAGAAAAATTCATTCTAGACTGTACTTTTTAAGACTTGACATTTAAGGGCTGGAGATGGCACGGCAGTTAAGAGCAGAGTTCGCTCTCCCAGGCGTCCTGAGTTCAATTCCCAGCAACCACATGGTGGCTCACATCCATCTATACACTCTAATGCCCTCTTCTGGAATGCAGGTATACACGCAGATAGAACATCATACACATAAATAAACAAAATCTTATTCATTTTTTTATGTATACAGTATTCTGCTCACGCTGCACACCAGAAGAGAGCACCAGATCTCATTATGGATGATTGTGAGCCACCAAGTTGTTGATGAGAACTAAACTCGGACCTTTGGAAGAACACAGTGCTTGCTCTTAAGCTCTGAGCCATCTCTCCAGCCCAAATGAATCTTTAAAAAAAGGAGAAAGAAAAAGAAAACACGATGACTTGACATTTAAGACAATTTCCTCATTTATGTTTTTATAAAGTAAATGTTAAAAACCATCCCTCCTCTAAACCAACTCTATTTAACCTCAATTCTACTTTACAATGTTTCTCATATTGGCCTCAGCCATTTGTATGTCCAATAAACCAAAATGCTATGGGTTATGACTCAATAACAGACAATGTGCATTATGTTTGAAGCCCTAGGTTCACGCCCCAGTATCAAAAATAAGTGGGTAAACAAAACCTTATTCAATCTTGTAATTAGCCAGGTAGTGTGGCACATGCCTTTTATCCCAGCACTCAGGAGGCAGAGGCAGGTAGATCGTTGTGAATTAGAAATCAGCCTGGTCTACAATGTGAGTCCAGGACAGCCAATGGTACACAGAGAACCCTGCCTCAGGGAAATAAAAGAAAAAAGAAATCTTGTGAATTACAGGCTGCCTTAACATTAAACTTTACCTTGTGATGACAGAACTTGACATGAATAAATGCATGAATCAAAAAGGTCAGCAAAAGCTGCTAGGGAAAAATAATATGAGAAGCAATGTGTTTGGGTAGATTCATATTTACATAAGCTTTAGCCATCAACATTACTCTCAAATATTTACGTTCGTTTCCATGTTTCAGAGATAAAATTATAATTAGTCTTTATAAGACACCATTCCATAATAAGGAAAAATACTAGCACTTTGTGAGTTCTGAATATTTTTCTTTCTGAGAAAGTTATCTTCACTAAGTAAGCCTAAAATAAAGCTTAAAAGTTATCCATATCGGCCTAGCCAGGCATGATGATCCATGTCTTTAACCCCAGCACTCGGGAGGCAGAAGCAGTTGGGTCTAAGTTCAAAGCCAGCCTGGCCTACAGAACAAGTTCCAGGACAAGTTCCACAGGAAACCCAACCTTGAAAAAGCAAAGTTATTCATATAAAAACTAAAACAAAAATTATAATCCAAGTCACATCTGAACAAATTTAAACAATTTTAACCTTACCTCTTCACTTTTTGATTTATGCAGAACAAATCCCTTTTTCCATTGTCCATCAGCACCTTCATTTGGTTTTCGGATATTAAATTCTACTTTTGCTCGGTCTTTATTTTGAATAGCTTTCCACTCATCCAAAGTCATCTCTTTTGGACCCTCTTCCTTAACCTCTTCAACTTCATTCTCCCTGTGAACAAGATATTTAAATTTTATGCCTGATGGCTGATACTAACTTATAAGAAAATATCTGGGGGACTGAAGAGATGGCTCAGGTTAAGAGCACTCACTGACTTGGCTATTCTTGCTGAGAGCTGTGGAGCAGTTCCCAGCACACAGGGTAGCTGGCTCACTACTCCCTGTAACTCCAGTTCTAGGAGACCCGGAGCCTTCTTCTGAGCCCCCCTATGCAACAAACAAGCAAATGGTACATACATACCCATAGGCAAAACACCCATATACATATAACAAAATTGTAAACTATGTGTGCATATACATAATTGTTATTTATATATTTATATATTCCAGCATATAAAATGATTCCCAACTTTAACTTTTCCAGTTAAAATATAGTCTGCAGCCCGAGACTGCAGCACAGGGTGTGCAAGTCTTATATGGCAAGTATATTCTAAACTCTATTTTAACTGGAAAAGTTAAAATTGGGGGGGGGGGGTCGTCTTACATGCTGGAAAATATGGTATATAAGATTACAATAGGATATTCTGTTAGTAATCTATTAGTAGATTTCAAGAGTGAAATTGTAGCTTTCTCTATAACCCAGAAACCACCATGCAGCATGGTAGAGATGAGTCCATTTGCATTCAGATTTTCTGAACAAATTACGTTACAATATCTACCTTGAAACGTATTATTAACCCATTAATACACATTTCTTTGATACAATACTTTAAACTGTACCATCTTGTGTGACTAATTTGTATATTTTCTTTTAAAGCAGCGTATGCAGTGCACAAAGGCCAATATTGGCATTTTCCCTAATCATTCTCTGCTTTATTTTTTGAGACCATGATCTTTCACTGAAGCTAAAGCTAACCAACTGGCTAGGCTGGCTGGCCCATGAGCTCTGGAAAATCCTCCCACCCCCATTAGGAGAGGTAAGGTTGGTCAGGTGTGCACCCATGCCTGGTTTATGTGGGTGCTAGAAAGGTCTTGAGACTTGAGCAGCAAACAGTTTATTGACTGAACCATCTCTACCCATGTTTTCATTTCAATAAAGGGGGCCATTATCTGATGCTCTTCTAATTTAGCACTCAAGCAAAGTGTAAAAAATTCATTCCTACAAATCTGAAATTCTATGTAATTCCAACTCTCAAACCAACCAACCTCTAACATATGGACAGGAGACTGAGGTCTCACTAGTAATGGACTGTCCACAAAAACAAACTGGTCTCAATATTAATACCAATATAATTCCCAGACCTTAGCTATTGTAATTATCTGTTCCCTTTTCTATATCATGCATAGCTTAGGAACTTATTATCTTAGTCTAATTCCAAATGTCACCAAACAAACCAGTTGCTATTTTGGGAGCTGTGCTTCCTCCCAAACATAGCAAGTGATTTAGTTTAACATCACTGCTAAAATATATTTATATAGTTCTTTGTATTTGGACAGATTCTTACAATTTCCTGGAGCAAATTTACTTTCAATCTTGACAGGACATTATTGAGCATTAAGTATATCAAGTCATTTTACAGAGAGCTCTGGAACTGTCCTACTGGTTCACCAGTTCTGACAGTGAAACCTACCTTTAAAGACTACAAGAAGTTTTACTTCTTAAACTTATCCTTCAAATAAGATTACATTTGGTTTCCTCATACTTGACTAAGATCAGACTACTCTTGGTGAGCATCATCTTCATTAGAACAATTACTTCAATTGCTCCTGACCAGAAGAATACTTTTTTTCCCCCAGACAGGGTTTTTCTGCATAGCCTTAGCTGTCCTGGACTTGCTTTGTAGACCAGGCAGACCTCGAACTCACAGCAATCCACCTGCCTCTCCCTGCTGGGATTAAAGGTGTGTACCACCACCACACCGGCCCAGAAGAATCCTTTCTAATAATCCATGAATGTATTTTGTTCTGAGAAAGTCTTTGAGGATCACTCTGAAAATGATTCACATTTGTGTAATAAAGAAAAAAAGCCAGGCATGGTGGGACACGCCTATAATCTCAGCACTGAGGAGGCAGGTGGATCTCTGTTGAGTTGGATCCTGGTATGTAAAGCGAGTCCAGGACAGCCAAGGCTAGAGAAACCCTGTCTCGAAAAACCAAAACAGATTCAACATTAATCCCTATATGTTTATTCCTCCAAAGTAATACATTTCATATGTAATATGAAATATAAATTTTTTTGTTGCTCTTTTGATATTTTTCAAGATAGGGTTTCCTTTTATGGCTCTGCCAGTCCTGAAACTCTCTATAGATCAGGCTGGTCTCACATTCAGAGATTCACCTGCCTCTGCTGGGATTAAAGGTACGTGTCACCACGCCCAGCATAAATTCTCAATGTAAAAAAAAAAGTCTGAGCTGGAGAGATGGCTCAGCCGTTAAAGGATAGGCTCACAACCATAAATGTAAGAGTTCGGTTCCCAGCACCCAAGGCTGTCTCTCCAGCCACAAAAAAAAAAAAAAAAAAAAAGGTTAAAAAAAATCTATTCACATTTACTTTTATATATTCCAGTGATTGTTCTCCTTGGTCCGACAAGACCACAAAATACAAGTTTCCACTCATCAAGACTTGCTCAGGCAGAGGCAGGCAGATTTCTGTGAGCATGAGGCCAGCCTGGTCCAGGACAGTCAAGACTACACAGAGAAACCCTGTCTCAAAAAACAAAAATAGCTGGGCATGGTGGCGCACGCCTTTAATCCCAGCACTCAGGGAGACAGAGAGGCAGGCGGATCGCTGTGAGTTCCAGACCAGCCTGGTCTACAAAGCGAGTATAGGACAGCCAAGACTACACAGAGATACCCTGTCTCAAAAAAACCAAAACCAAACCAAACCGAAGACTTGCTCACCATGCTTGGGGGGTGGGGTGGGAAGAAATTGGTGCGCACCTTTAATCCCAGCAGTTGGGAGGCAGAGACAGGTGATCTACAGCCAGCCTGGTCTACAAAGAGGTCCAGGACAGCCAAGGCTACACAGAGAAACCCTTTATCAAAGGGGGGGGGGGATGCTCACCAAATAGCACTTAATAAAAAAAAAAAAAAAAAAAAGATTTGATGGGTGGTGGTGGTGGTCGTGCACAATTTTAATCCCACCACTCCAGAGGCAGAGGCAGGCGGATCACTGTGAGTTCAAGGCCAGCCTGGTCTACAAAGTGGGTCCAGGACAGCCAAGGCTACACAGAGAAACCGTCTCAAAAAAAACAAAGCAAAAAAAAAAAAAAGATTTATTTATTTAGTTATTGTTATTATATATGTATATATGTACACCTGCAGGCCAGAAAAGGACATGAGATTAACTTAACAGATGGCTGTGAGCCACCATGTGGTTACTGGGAATTGAACTCAGGACCTCTGGAAGAGCAGTTGGTGCTCTTAACCTCTGAATCATCTCTCCATTCCCCAAAATAGCAGTTTATATTTCTTCTTATTCCTCTCCCCCCCCCCCCCCCGTAGCCTTGCTATGTAGCCCAGACTGGACTTGGACTCCTGATCATTCTGCATCTACCACCTAAGTACTATTTATGGCCTTTATTACCATGTCCAGCTACCAGCACTATTCTTTTGGAAAAAAGTTTAGAAAGATGACTCCTTCTCTGACTGATCTGATTTGACCTGAGAATTACTGTCCTATAAGAAATGACACAGGCCCAACACAGTTCCAAGTAACAAGACAGAAAACCTAAAAATGAATCCATATATTTGCAGCCAATTGATTATTTCACATTACAATTCTTTAAGAACATACACCAGAGAATGACAGTCTTTTCAATAAAGGACAGTAGGAAACCTGGGCTTTCTCCTATGCTCTGTATAAAAACCAACTCAAGAGGGCGTGGTAGTGCATACCTTTAATCCCAGTGCTTGGGAGACCAGCCTGGTGTACAGTGTAATTACTAGACAGCCAAGACTACACACACACACAGAAACCCTGTCTGGAAAAAAAAAGAAAAAACAAAAACAAAACAACCAACTCACCAGTTAAAAAATGTAAATGGATTGAATGGTGAGTGGTAGCCCAGCACTACAGAGAGAAGCACTACAGAGAGAGGCAAGCAGATCTTCTGAACCAGCCTGGTCTACATACTACCTGCTAGGCCAGCACTGTAAAATAGTGAGACCCTGTCTCAAAAATCAAACAGGACTTGAGAAATCACTCAGCAGTTATGACCAACTCCAAGTATAGATCTAATGACCTCCTTGGCCTCCATGGGTACTGCATGCACATACACAGAGTTACAGCATCCATTAATAACAAATAATAGCCAGGCATGTTGGTGCACACTTGTAATCCCAGCACTAGGGAGGCAGACGGATCATTCTGAGTTCAAGGCCAGCCTGGTCTTCAAGACAAGTCCAAGACAGCTAAGGCTACTCAGAGAAACTGTCTCAAAAAACAAAACAAGAACAAAGAAAAACCAGTAACAAAGTTCAAATAGCAGAAATACTTCAGGAGAATGGGTCTAGCCAAAGACCCTGAAAGGTAAGGAAACAAAAGAAAAGGGTGATCAATGAGATTATATCAAAGACAATGTACACAGATGGAAGAAAATATGTAACCCATTCAGCAACAAGTGACTAACAAATGCAAACAGCTCAACAATAAAAAATCAGTCTGACTTTTTAAAAAATTAGTAAATGAGGGCAGACCAGCACCTGGGTTTTTTTGTTTTGTTTTTCGGAGACAGGGTTTCTCTGTGTAGCCTTGGCTGTCCTGGACTCGCACTGTACACCAGGCTAGCCTCAAACTCACAGGGACCTACCTGCCTCTGCCTCCAGAGTGCTGGGATTAAAGGCGTGCACCACCACCACCACCACCCAGCCAGACCAGCACTTGGAAGGCATAGTTAATCCAAAGTGAGTCCAGGGCAGCCAGGGCTGTTACACAGAAAAACCCTGCTGGAAAAACCAAAGAGAAAAAGAAAAAGAAAGAGAGGTGTGTGTGTGTGTGTATGTATGTGTGTGTGTAAATGATCTAAGAAGCCCTTTCTCAAAAGAAATATGAATGGCCACATAATATATGTAACTGAGATGGTAGTGCACACCTAGCACATGAGGTCCTAAAGTGAGCGTCCTAGCAATACAACGACATGACTGGGCACACTTGTAATCCCTGCACTTGGAAAGGATCATATGTAAGCAAAGTGATTCTCCAGTCAGAGCTACATGAGACCCTGACTATCAAAAACAGAACACTATCCAAATCACAGTGGGATCATATTGTCCTAGTCATAAACAGCTATTAACAGAAAGAGAAATAAATGTTGATGAAGATGCAGAGGAAATATTCCTCCAACAATATCAGAAATGTACATCAATACAACCACAATGGAAATCAAAGGTTCTCAAAAGAATAAACACCTAGAAATAGAACGATTTCATTATTTGAAATATAGTATGAACTTAACTTTTCCTGGGTAGACATGAATAAGCATATATTTGCTCCACATGAAGCACACACAAGTTAAATTATTCCACCCTCATAGTGGACCAATGAATTTCATTAGTTATTTATAAGCATATGGGTAAGGGTTTTTTTTAAACAGGCACACAAGAAACTAATGAGCAATAATACCAAGAAAAAAAGAGTTTTCACTCATCCGTTAGCAATCATTAATAGCTCATACATACTCAGAAAAGGTAGGGTCCTCAGACCACATGGCAAGCGCCACTTGAACCAGCATTAATTTAGCAGGAACTGATTTCAAGACAGTAGTGTGCATGTCATGCTCAGTAGATAGAATTTCACAACATATCTAAAGGAAATAAAACCACTATGCCAAAAATACACCCATAGCCCATTGTTTACTGCAACATTGGCTAACAGTCCAGGGGATCCAACACCCTCTCCTGGCCTCTGTAGATACATGATTGCAGTGCACTTAACACACATGCAGGCAATATTCATATACACCAAGCTTTTTTTAAATGACACTTCTAAATTCTTAGAACTTCGAATCAGACAGAAATTTAATCCTGAGTTCCAGGACAACCTAAACTACACAGCAAGGCAATGTTAATGAGCTAAAAACATTCTCACCATTGATTTTCATAGTTTCAAATAATTTTTTTGTGATTAGGGCTGAAGGCTTCACTTCATATACGTGAAATTCTTAATTTCACAGGTTTTCTGTGTAGCCTTGGCTGTTCTGGACTGGCTTTGTAAACCAGGTTGACCTCGTAAGAGATTGGCCTGCCACTGTCTTCCTGAGTACTGGGATTACAGGCATGTGACAGCACGCTTGGCTTAAGGTGTTTGAAAACAGCATCATGATGACGCTAACGGTAGTATACTCCTAAATTCTTAGAACTAAGAATCGGAGAAAGGAGAACCCTGAGTTCCAGGACAACCTAAACTACACAGCAAGGCAATGCTCAAAGCAAGAAAGTCTTATCACACAAAACCACTTACTTATTTTCAGTGTCTGCAACTGGGTGCTCTTCACCTTCAGGTGTTTCCTCAGTCACATTTGATTGATCCAAATCACTGCAATTATAAGATATTTGTTTCTGAATGTATTTGGGAGACTCTCTAAGGAAAGAAAGAAAAAAGAAAGGCATCTAGGTCCATTTACATGTAGCCAAAAGTCCTTCATACCAAAGCAAACTTTTACATTCTTATGTATTTCTAATTTAATTTTATTTCTACTAATCTTACTCTCCAGTAGACCTCTAGGAGAAAACAAATCATTGTATACAAATTAATTCACAATTTTTAAACAAGGCTTGTAAAATCAGACACAGAAGTAGAGGCCTGTAATTAACTACATAGCAAGTTAAGACTAACCTTGACTACAGAAAACCCCATCTCAAAAAAATTCAAGAACAAAAACCAAGAGGGAGGGGGCTGGAGAAATGGTTCAGTGGTTAGAGCACCGCCTGCTCTTCCAAAGGACCAGGGTTCAATTCCCAGCAACCACATGGCAGCTCACAACTGTCTGTAATTCCAAGGTCTGACACCCTCACACCAATGCACATAAATTTAAAAAATTAAATAAAATGTTTAAAAAAAAAAAGAGGGAGAGAGGGCTTATCAAATTTGCCAAGAACAAGACTACAACATGATGTTAGTAGTTCTACTACTCCCAGGATCGTCATAACAGGGGCTTCAGGAAAATTAGTATACATCCATTATCAAAATAAAACATTAATATACTTAAGTATAGAAACACTGTTCATTTAATATAAACTTATCCCATAAGATACCATAAGGTTAAGGACTAGAGACATAACATCCGTTCAGGAACAATATTTAAGCATTGATAATCCACTAGTAAGTTACAGTTTTGGTTTCATTGACATTATTTAACTTTATAAAAAAATCAGAATACCAACGTTAATTCATCTTTGACAGTTCCCCAGTTGTGAGATCCGCTACCTCCACGTTTGTCCTCATGTTTCAGGCCACTGTAATGTGAAAAAGAACTAACAAAACTGAGTTAACATTATACTCTTTAGTTCTAGAAATTCAAATTTTGTTTTAATTAAATAAGCACATCTAAATTTCAAGCATACAACAATCAATATAAGACTTACGATCTATCACTTCCACTATGCCTATCAAATTCACGTTTGCCACGAGAATCAAATCCATCGCCTCGGCCCATTCCACGTCCACGGCCTCCTCGACCCCTTCCAAGACCACCTCGGCCTCGGATAGGCCGTTCAATAATTGGTCTACAAAGAAAAAATTTTAATTATATCTCTAATATTTCCAGAAACTGGAAAATCCACTCTAAGCTCAAAAATACGTTTATTGGCTCATAACCCAATAATTTTTTTATTTTAACTTTTGGTTTTTTGAGACAGGATTTCTCTATATAGCCTTGGCTGTCCTGGACTCACTTTGTAGACCAGGCTGGCCTCGAATTCACATCAATCTGCCTACCTAATACATGGTGCAGAAAACTCCAACTTTATTTCTACTCATATACGAGAGATTTAGAAATTGCTTTGCAAGAAAAGCACTGCTGTTAAGACACATACACTGAACTCACACTGCATGCCATACTGTTTTTCAGCAATAGACCTAAAAACTATCATACATGTAGCTTTAATATTCTGTGTGACAGCCAATAAACTCATTGACTGGACAGAGGAAGGAAAAGAAACTCGACACTGACTTAATTAAGATATTTACTATTGAGAACTAATTTAAAACATGTTACCAGAAATGTAAATAGAACACATAGTCACAATTATCTGAAATACACATAAGTAATGATCTCCAACTACTACCTGGCAATTATGCCCAACTTATAGCTTTACATTGAGATCTAACTATAAGGCGACAAAGCAAGTAAACCTTGTTTAAAGCTTACCTATCAACTGAAAATTCACCTCCTTCACCCTTTTCTTCAAGTGGCTTTTCAAATCTTCTTTCACGAGGTGGTCGCCTTTCTGATCTCCTATCAAGTACTTTCCCATCACCTTGAAGTTGTTGATCAGGTCTTCTTCCAACTCGCCTTATTCCTTATGACAAATAACCGGCATAAGCAAAAAAATCATTTTTATAACACAAAAACTTTAGACTAGATTATTAAGGTTGATGGACCATGTATAACAAATTACAACATTCTTACTCAACAATAATCATCTCAAACTTCACCTACAACTATTCTATAACTGGCACAGAAACCACTGAATACCATTATCCTTTCGTTTCCAAGAAGTCAAAGTCTCTTACAACAGAAATTTAAACTGACAGATATTTCAATCAACTGATATATTTTTGGCTTTAAAATCATCAAATCTAATACCAGTAGCCATTCTTAAATAACCAAAAACTGGATATCCATTAAACATGCCCCTCAGAAGAATTAAATTCACTGTATTATTCTATATAATCTGGAGGGGAAGGCAATAGAGACCTCTTCATTCTATAAAATTATAATTCTGAAAGGAAAACAAAAGGCACTTATAAGTTCTATGAGACAACTCCCTAATTTAAAATAGCTTTTTGAGCTAAACAGTCCCTACAACACTAACACTAAAAAGAATGACTGGGACAAGGTAGGTTTGCAAGGTCAAGGCCACTCTGGATTACAAAGAGACCATGTCCCAAAAAAGAAAATAGAGCTATTTAACCAAGAAAAATACCCACCTTCTTCAGACCTGAAACATTCAAAGCCCAAGTATGGGTGTATACATAGCCCGATACATACATACACACATACATATAAGTATTTCCAAATCTATGTTTAAACACTATTTTGTAAGCATTAGGAAATACTTCACTATTAGTTTGTATAGAAAGCCTTTTTCAGCTGGGCATGGTGGCGTACACTTTTAATCCCAGTACTCAGGAGACAGAGGCAGGCGGATCACTTGCGTTCAAGGACAGCCTGGTCTACAAAGAGAGTCTAGGACAGCCAAGGCTACAGAGAAAACCCTGTGTGAGGGGAGAGCCTTTTTCTAGGTCTGCTCTTCAGTATCTGCTTTTAATGCATCTTCAAGAATTAGTCACAGAAAGGCAATCTTTTAGCAGTTATATACTAAGGAGACTGTGACTATAGCTTATTACCAGGGTGTCAATAACATGCAAAAGCACAGAGTTCAGTCACAGGACCCACCCACAAAAAAAAAAAAAGAAAGCTCATGGCACCAAGTGATATTTAAGGCATTGACTAATTTTTCTGGTATTATAGGAAACTCACAAAAATCAACAAAAAATAAAAATGAATTATTGGTAGTCTTAAGGACACGTTGTTAGTTAAAGCATGCCTAACATTTCAGGTATAATCAAAAAAATAGCTGAGAAGTCATTTTTGCAGAATCTTAAGTAATTCGACTAATTCTAAGAAAATGGAACACCATCAGTATATCTTTAACTATAGTCTTAGGGTAAATGTGAAATTCTCTAATAAAACTCATTCTCTGTACATTCTCAGGACAAGCCCTAAATGTAGACCTTAGACCAAGACATTTACATATATTTCATCAGAAGTATAGTGCATTAGGGTGGAGCTATGGAACCAGCTCAGTCCTTGTAATGATAACCAAGCTAAACACACCCAAAGAACAATGGCTTGCTTCCCCACCCAATATTCAATATGAGGCCTACTTAATCAGGAAAAAAGTGTATTAAGTACATCAAGGAGTTGGGAGTGCAGCTAGGTTAGAGCTGCTTTAGCCTAGTTTGCGAAATGTGGGGGATGGAGTGGGGTGGTCTATCATTATCACCACAAAAAAGTAAATTCACCTTATGGAAATGATACTTCAAAAAATGCAAGCTTCTTTTACTGTACTCAACTCTACTTGAGTTCTTAATTGCACTAATATCCAGGGTGGGCTAACCCCAAAAATCTGCTCTACACTAAATGACATTTTGCCAATTCTCAAGTTCAATAAACAAAAGCTGCAAAATTTACATGAGGAAAATACTACATTCCAGTATTGTGTTACTGAGACACAGGATACACCATTTTAGAGGTAGGTACTTTGCTTACAAGTCTACCAACCACCATCCAAGACACAGCACGACTGGCATTTCTATTCTAAATCCCCCCTTTTGTATATCAAAGCAACCCCTGGTTTAAGGATTGGGGATATGGGTGGCACAGGTTTTCCTTAGTATGGACAAGTTCCTGAGTTCAATCCCCAACACAATCAAAAAAGATTTCTGAAATACTACGAGAAAATGTTGACCACTAACATGAGAAAGTTTCCTGAAGGACTTAAGTAAATGACAAACTTGATCCTGGCTATAAATAAAATGCCCTACACTTATGGCTTACAATGCTGAAAGATCATAGATTGGCTGTGTGATGAAAACTAAGTTAATTTATAATCAAGCTTCATGCTTTAAATATTTTTAATGATTTCGCCTAGCTGATGTGTCTTATTTAGACTCAACTCTTTTCGTGTACTTTCTTCAATTACAGGCATCAAGGAGGTAAATTTTAGCTGTTTAAAATACATCAGCCAGTGTTCCTTAACACAGGAATGAAATGCCTTATTCAAGTGTGTACTGTAAAACTTAATCGGGTGAGTACCTCTGCCCAACTGATATTTTCTAGCACTTCCAGACTATGTTGTCCCTTCCAAATCTACTAACACAAAAATTCCTTTTTTTTTCCCCAATCAGCTAGGTACTGGATGTTTTACCCCAAGCTTTATAAAAAAAGAAAAAGACCCTCGCCCCCCCACCCCAAAAAAACTAGTACAACCTAATGAAAAACAATTCCTTTCATGAGCACGTGGCAGTAAGAGGCAACTTTAACATACAGTAACAATTTTTACAACTTACAGGTTATATTCTTTCTACACCCACTTGCTATTGTATTATACTTTCCTCCGCTTTGCCTTTTCACCCACAATATGCCAGTAATGAGCAAGAATGCAAAACCAAAAACAACTCTGAAACTTCCAGTGCCCTGGGAGAGACTATTAACCTGACCACGCTTCACGCACGTGTGAAGGAAACGCTGCAGACTCTACAGAGCTCTGCTGCAGGGACGTGACAGGCCGGGCACTGATTTCACCAGAGAGGCAAAGCAAGAAAAGTGCTAAGACCCGGGGGCTTCAGAGAGCTGGAAGGCGGCTTCTGATAAAGCCCAGTATTCACTGAGAACCCCTTCTAAAACAAGCGGGGCCAAACTCTTCTCCTTTCCAGCAGTTTAAAACACTCCAGTAAGTAAGTTACAGTCAAGTGTAACACAAAAGCGAAAGAGCGCAACAACAACAACAAAAAAAAAAAAAACACGTGGGACCCAAACAGCACCTTCCTCCACTCTACCAGCGCCCCAAACACAGACGGCAGCCTTCTTGGAAACTCCGAGCCTTTCCATGAGGGTCCGCGCCATTGTGGGACAAGATGGCAGGGGCAGGAACCCGGAGAGCAGGCACTGCACACAGGAGCGCTCCGGGCAGGAAGCAGTGCCCGCGCTGCTCCCGGGGCGCGGAAGAGCCAGCGGCGGGCGAGCGCCCGGCCGGAATCGGCGGGAACGCCGGGGACGCCTTCTCGGAGCTCGCTCCGGCAGCCCGAGGCGGGAAGGCTCCCGCCGAGGCTGCTGGCGGCGTGGGACACGGGGATCAACCACGCTCCCCAGCACCGTGGGGGGTTCCGAGGGCTCCGCGGCCCCTCCAGCTGCACGAGCAAGCGGGGCGGCGGCGGCGGAGGAGGAGGCGCACGCCCCCGTCCTGCCCGCCAGCCCGGGGCTCCCCACCGCCTCGCCCGGCTTTACCTTCTTTCTTGAGCGCCACCGGCGGCTGCGTCTCCTCCTTTTTGTCGGCCACGCCGACGTTGGGGGGCAGCGGGTTCTTGCGGTCTTTCTGGGACTCTTTACGCAACTGTTTGACCGCCGCGTTCGAGTTGGTCTGGGCCGCGGCCTGAGCTGCGCTCTTGGCCCCGGGGCCCCCAACGCCGCCCCCGCCGGCTTCTTTTTTCTTGTTCTCTGCTGCCTTCAGCACCTCGAAAGGGTCCGATTCGTCGTCAAATAGCTGGTCGAATCGGTTGGTGACCACGCAGCCGAAGCCTTCCTGTAGGTGCCCAGGCATGATGGTGGCTCGGCGGCGCGTTCCTCCACGGATTGCAGCGGACCGCGCCGAGCCAAAAGCGCCTGCTTCAGCTCTTCCCACAAGATGGCCGGGCCGAGAGAGGGGGGCCGCCTTCTCTTCCGGCGCCAGGCACACATCCGGGAGCGGCCTACGCCGCACAGCACCATGGGGCATGTAGGCCACAGCCGATTATCCCGTGGCGAGTGTCTACTCCTGAACTACCACTCCCGGAGTGCACCGCGCAGCAACTCTTCGCGCGCGCCTGAGAGGCGGGATCTCACGGAAGGAGAGTGCGGCGTGCTCGGCGAAGGTGGGGAAGCGTGTATTGGGCGGAGTTCTGCCACCTGCTCTTGTCACCCTCAAACTCTCGGTCTTTAGCTATCCCTGAGAACAGGAAAACATGAGTGCGTCTTCTGCTCGCGAAAGCGTTCTCTGTCTTTGGTTTCAGCCACTCCGTCTCCGGCCGAGGACTTTCTCCACCTTGCTGGGAGGGTCAAGGTGACTCCCAGAACTAGTAACTGGAGCCTCAAAAACTTCCGGGGGGGGGGGGCGGCGAGGTGCCACACTAGCCTCCCGTAGGTTGCGGCCGCCCGGCAGCAGCACATCGCTAGCTGTCGGGTTTCCAGAGCTTTCCTCCACCTTTCCTAGTCACCCGAGACACGTCGATTTAATTAATGTGGAACGGAATTTCAGGTTTGCTCTCACTGAGACATGAATTTGGATGGCAGAGCGAATCAAAAATACGGATTGAACTGTCTGGGTTGCGCGCCTTTTCCGGTCATTGCTACCATGCTTCCAGAGCTATTAAGCCCTGACTGCAATACTGGACGCTCGGCAAGCCTCCAAATGGCAGTGTTTGTGGAAACGCTTTCTAGAATCAATCCGATTAATTGATCCATCAGTATCTGGCCACCCAAGACTTAGAAGATAGTGGTATTAGTAAAATGTGCTCAAGGCGGTGGGGTTGCACGCTTAATCCCAGCACTCTGGAGGCAGGGGCAGGAGTTCAAGGCCAGTCTGGACTACAGAGCAAGTTCCAGGATAGCAGAAGCTACACAGAGAAACCCTGTCTCAAACACCCACCCCCGGGAAAAATAAAATGTGCTCAAGAAGAAATGTTTTATAGTACTTTGAATATTATGTGTGAAAGGAGAAAAATTAATCCAGATAACTTATTTAGTAATTTCATGAAAACACTGACAATTGCCGGGTATGGGTGGCACATGCCTTTAATCCCAGCACTGAGGAGGCAGAGGCACGCAGATCTCTGTAAATTCGAGGCCAGCCTGGTCTACAAAGTGAGTCCAGGACAGCTAGGGCTGTTACACAGAGAAACCTTGTCTCAGAAATAAAACAAAACAAAGATACTTAAATCCCATTAAGGCAATCCAGTGCCAGTACATATTATAGTTTTAAAATCTTTTCAATTGGCACAGATGCTAGGAATGTTTCATCCTATCTTTTTGGTTTGGTTTGGTTTTTCGAGACAGGGTTTCTCTGTGTAGCCTTGGCTGCCCTGGACTCGTTTTGTAGACCAGGCTGGCCTCGAACTCACAGCAATCTGCCTGCCTCTGCCTCCCGAGTGCTGGGATTAAAGGCAGGCGCCATGCCCCACCACCGCCGCCCAGCTTCATCCTATGTTTTTAGGTAAATAATTATTCCCTATTCGCAAGTGATGAAATTGTGTCCAAAGTGCTATGACTTACCAAGTTCACACTTAATGTTGAGTGCTAATGGCAGTCCTCTAGCTGCACTGTGAGATTATTGACATCAATTCTGTAAGCCAATCTCTGACTTGATAGAAGTTAAATCAAGTGTTGAATTCTGATAACCAGGTTTAGACAGCATAGTTAAAGGTACTGATAATTTCTGAGCAGATGTTAAGACAATGTCTCGGGAAACTAGAGTACAGAATTGTACTACAGGCGTCAGCAACATGCCCTTTTGGTTTACGTTCTATCCTAGTAATCTGTTCTAATCTTCTGGCTCCTTCTCATTCTCTGGCGCATTTTATGTTCACCTGTGTCTGGCTTGTTCTCTCTCTCTCTGCAACCTGCCTCTGTAAAATTGTCCTGGTAAAAACTTCCTCTGAAATCTATGAACTGAACTGCACAAACTCAACTCCACTGCACTGTCTCTCAACTCACTGACTCAATCAAACTGACTGAACAGAAGTCACAGACCCATGTGCCTGTCTTTCCAGAGTGCTAGGATTAGTGGTGTGTACCACCATGCCTGGACTTCTTTACCTGAAACTTGCTCTATACCAGGCTGGCCTTGAACTCAGAGATCCGCTTGCCTCTATCTCCTGGGATTAAAGGCATGTCTGTATTCTAGCCAAATCACACAGACCTAAAAGTCTTTAGATGTGATCCCTTGCCAGATCAGTCATGTTCTGAGTTCAGATTCCTCTGTATACATTTCACTGTATACAGGTGTGAAATTCTCTGTCCCCCAGAAACTATCAACTGTTCATAGCCCCTTAGTAATGGGTGGGGCTTGGAGTCATCTACCCCCATCTATGATGGAATTTTGGCAGATTGATGTCATGCGGGAACCCCAACTGGTATGAGTTTCTGAGTGACAGCTATGACAAGAACAGAAATTTGCATTTTAAAATACTCCTCCTCCAGTTTTTTTGTACTTAACATTCTTTCCACTTCCTTTTTTTCATGTCCCCTGAGATTTGGTGCCAGGCCTTTCTAATCTCAGAACATTAATAATTATCACACTTTGAGTGTTTACTATGTGTTAAGCACTATATTAGGCACTTTACATATAGTTATTCGACAGTCATAACAAAGAAAGTTTTTTGCCTACAAAAAAGCGTGAAACCTACAAAAAGAAAATATGCCTAGTTAGAATTAATGCCAGAGAGCAGATGGCTTTTTATCTTTTGACTGTATCAAATGCTTTAATAAATTTTTTGTTTTGTTTTGTTTTTTGAGGCAGGGTTCCTTTGTGTAGCTTTTGCTGTCCTGGGCTAGCTTTGTAGACCAGGCTGGCCTCGGACGCACAGCATTCTGCCTGCCTATGCCTCTTTGAATGCTGAGATTAAAGGTGTTGTGGGGGGCTGGAGAGATGGCTCAGAGGTTAAGAGCACTGACTGCTCTTCCAAAGGTCATGAGTTCAATTCCAGCAACCACATGGTGGCTCACAGCCATCTATAACGAAATCTTATGCATAATAAGTAAAGATGTGTTGTGAGCTGTGTGATGTGGGCACAGGGAACTGAACTCAGCTCCTCTACAAAAGCAGCTAGCAGTC
Source organism: Acomys minous (assembly GCF_964271855.1). NCBI lineage: Eukaryota > Metazoa > Chordata > Mammalia > Rodentia > Muridae > Acomys > Acomys minous. The sequence continues at coordinate 44,107,232 of NC_140487.1, forward strand.
TTAGCCGAGCCATTTTTCAGCTCCAGAATACAACTTTTGAGGACAAGTTAGGATATTTCTCCCCCTCCAAACCACTCTAACCAATCATTAACCTCCAATAATTCTCCCTCTTGTCTCTAGCATATCTTTTCTTCATCCCTGAGATCAACACTCCAATGAAGGCCTTCATTTCTCAACAAGAGTGTTATGTAACTGGAACTATGACTAAATCTCCTCTAGCCTGGATTATTTTTTATTACAGCATCTGCAGAGGGAAAGCTTTTGTGATAAGCATCCCTTGCCTGCCTAGTTACCAGATGCCTACCTCAGTTACATTACTTATTATACTGCTTTCAGTTGTTTGATTTTCTGTTGGTCTATCCCAGTACTTTATAAACACTGGCAGTGTCTTCTAACTGTCATACTCCCACCTTCTAGTAGTGTATAGAGGTATCTACTGCAGCTGGGCATGGTGGCACATGCCTTTGATCCCAGCATTCTCAAGTCAGAGGCAGATGGATCTTTGTGAGTTCGAGGCCAGCCTGGTCACAAAAAAGCCAGGACTATTTCACAGAAAAACCTTGTCTTAAAAAAAAAAAAAAAAAAAAAAAAAAGATTCTCTACTAATGAGCAAAAGAGCCTAGTGGAAACTAGAGTCCTTTTCCTTCTGAGCTTATTTCTTGTTCCTAAATATCTACTCAACAAGATCTCAGCATGCCACGCATGTTCTAACATATTTCATATGGATACAGAACTCATAATAACCACGTGAGGATGGCACTATCACTTACTTAGTTTATATATGGGACCTAAGGCAAAGGGTAAATAATAAGCTGTGTGACCTTGGCCAAGTGAACTGCAAAGCTGAAATTCAAACAAAGTCCTTTGGTTCCTAACACCCTAAAGTTATTCCAAATCATCCATGTCTTTAATTGCTTGTCAAATTAGTGAATAGAGTCATTTCTAGTTTCTACAGGAGCCCTGAAGGAGGGGTGCACATACCTTCATCTGTATGTGGAGGCCAGAAGACACGCCTTGGCTCTCATTATTCTGGTGTCCCATACGTTTTTCAGAAGATAGGTGCAGAGAGAGTATGGCCTGTGGGCTGCCAGGCGTTCTGCAGTTAGAATGTTCAGACAAGATTCGATTTTGAATATGCTCAGTTATTCACACAACCTTTTTTATAATACCATGTATGGTGGTTTGAATAGGTAGGGCCTGATAGGACTCCTGTTTGAGTGCTTGGTCCATATGTAGGGGCACACTATTAGGAGGTGTGGCCTTCTTAGGGTATAACTGTTTGAATTATCTAATATTTATATCAATAAAGACACAGGAGGCAGCCAGGCGGTGGTGGCACATGCCTTGAATCCCAGCACTTGGGAGGCAGAGGCAGGCAGATCTCTTGTGAGTTTGAGGCCAGCCTGGTCTACAAAGCGAGTCCAGGACAATCAAGGCTACATAGAGAAACCCTGATTCTACAGTTAAACCCCTAGCTCTTTAGAAATCTATGCTATCTGTGCCATTTTACCTAGCTAGCCTACCTTTCTCTTGAGCTCCTCTGAACCCATGAGGGCTCCTTTAGCTCGTTTTCTTAGAATTCTAGTTTACTTGTGTTCTCCCAGATGCTTTTCTGTAGTTCCAGCAAGCCCAAAGAGTGGGTCTCTAACTGTTACCCAGAGCTCCTTCCAAAAATGCTCTTCCAAGCCAAAAAAAGAGGGAGCCCTATCAAAAGTCCAATTACTTATAAAAGAAGACTGTAGCTCCTCCCCTACCCCATTGGCAGACTGAACCATGTTTTCATAGACATAATGTGGGGGCTCCAAGCCAAGTCAGTAGGGGCCGAACCATTTCACCTTTATAGTGGAGTAGCTGGAGGCTACCCAGCTGACTTTGTCTCCAGTCATAGAGCAAAGACCATAAGACCTCTCCTAGGCAACTTGCCTTAAAATAGGAACTTTCCATTCTTTAGCATTCTTATCTATGGCAGTTTTAGAGACACACCCAAACTGCTTCTCTTTAGGACACACCTAAATGTATCTGACATATGCAATATCTATTTAGGCTTCTAGAGTTTGCTAACAATTAGTTTTTCTGTGTACAAATACTGTGTAGAATAATCAAATATTCTTTAACACTGGAGTAAGATGTGATCTTTTCGGAGGAAATGTGTCACTGTGTGGGCAGGCTTTGAGATCTCCTATGCTCAAGATCCTATGTCCAGTGTGGCAGTCTCCTGCTGCTGCCTGAAGAGCAAGATGTAGAGCTCTCAGCTCCTTCCCCAGCACCATGTTGGCCTGCATGCTGCCATGCTTCCCACCATGATGACGATGGACTAAACCTCTGAAACTGTAAGCCAGACACAATTAAATGTTCTCCTTTATAAGAGTTGCTAGTCACAGTGTCTCTTTACTCAATGGAAACTCTAAGCCATCATGCTAATATAAAAACTAAACAGACATCTCACCAAGCAGGGAAAAGTTCTTTGGGCACAAGGATCCACTGGGGATTCTTCTCTGGTGTGGATGCTTTGGAAGCTTGCAAGCTTCAACCCACCTTTGCCATGAAGTCCTTCAGTGGTGGCAGGATAGGAGGATGGCACTGATGGAAATCTGGGGGTCTTTGGGAGTGTATGTAGGCCAATGGCTAGCTGACAGGTAAGCCTGTGTAGGCTCCATGACTGTGTGAAAAGTTCAATGGTCACCAAAGCCAGTTCTAAGCACAGAGTCTCAGGTCCTCTTGTCTATGAGTAGCAACAGAGGATATGGAAGCCAAGTCTTAGGAACACAGATATGCAATCCTAGAGACCATTTCCAAAGTTGGAGTTATTGTATCATTTCACTGGGCAGTAGGTTTGCGATATCAGGGCTACAGCTTGGGGTTGGTTCACTAGCGTGTTAACACCATCTTAGGGTTAGCTCATTAGTGTTATCAAGGCCTGTCCTGGGCTAGGCTTTTTCTGAGCTGCCTGGTGGTCTGTCAGGAATTTGTTTCTGAGGACTAGCACTTATCTGAGATACCTGGTGTCAAACTTCTATTTCACTTGCATTACATCATTCCAAGTAAAACAAAATGGTCTCCAAGTTACACAGAATGTTTTGGTTTCTTGTTGTTGTCGTCGTCGTCATCATCATCATCGTTGTCCTCCTCCTCCTCCTTCTTCGTCTTCTTCTGCTCCTTCTCTGCTTCTTCTGCTTCTCCTTCTGCTTCTCTTCCTTTTTCTCCTCTTCCTCTTTCTCCTCCTCCTCCTCCTTCTTTTCCAAGGCAGGCTTTCTCTGTGTAGCCTTGGCTGTCCTGGACTTTATAGACCAGGCTGGCCTTGAACTCACAGAGTTCCACCTGCCTCTGTCTCCCCAAGTGCTGGGATTACAGATGTGCACCACCACGCCAAGCTACGAAACCATTTTTAAGCTATGTCCTTACAATAGGACTTCTCTGAAGACTTAATTTTTTTAACTAATATATTTTATTACAACTTATTAAATGAGTGTACGTCACTTATAACCTGACTAACCAAAACAATAGGAAATGAGGATTAAGGAACACAACAACAAAACCGTAAGGATATCAGTTCCGAGGAGCAATTCTCCGGAACCTCAGCAGGAGCTGGAGCCCCGAAGCCTTCCCTTGAGTGGTTCTCTCTAGGAGCATCTCGAAGTGCAGCGATGAACAGCAAAAACTATCCCAACTTTCCAAAAAGCCCTGCCTCCAGTTCTGGGCTCGTTTATACATCTCCTCCCAGAGTCTGTTCACGGGATCTTTTCAGCTGGCAACAATCAAGCTCCCTCACGAAGTGGCTGGTTCCTCTAGTAGATTAACCTCACTTGTTCTGTCACAAGACCTTTCACCATCCCACACTTGGAGACAGGTTTATCTCTCCTTCACTTCTCAGTGGCCCGGAACTTGCCAGGTAGCCTAAGTTGGTTATCTAGTGAGCTCCAGATATCTGCATGACTCCACCTCCCCAGGGCTAGAATTACAAGACAGCCATCACACCTAGCTTTTTATTTCCGTAGGTTCTGTGTATCAAATTCAGGCCCTTTTGGTTCTAAGCACTTTACCTACGGAGCTATCTTCCCAACTCTACCTCTGCCTTTTAAAGAAGAAGAGCTAAAAGTGGCATTTGGAATGGGCATGTGTTTCCTATCTCATATAGAAAATATTATAAATGTCCCTGCAAATAGTTAAAATACTTTGAGAGTTTCTGATATATGACAGTCAGTGGAAGCACTGTGAATTAGTCAAAGACTTCTACCAAGCTGTCACACGTGTTTCATACCCATGTGGTGAAGGGTGCAGACCTAAGTGTCTCTAAGCCTTCGTTTCCTTGTTTGTTAAATAGGATTTTTTTAGGACTACGAGTATCCAAAGAATTAACATTTTACAACATTTATAACAGTGTTGGGATGAGGGTGGCTGGAGAGATAACTTAGAAGTTAAGGGCACTTGCTGCTTTTCCAAATGGCCTGGCTTCTCAGCACATGTGTAACTCCAGTCCCAGTGGATCCAATTTTTTTTTTTGAGACAGGGTTGCCTCTGTGTAGCCTTGGCTGTCTTGGACTCACTTTGTAGACCAGCCTGGCCTCAAACTCACAGTGACCCACCAGCCTCTGCCTCCCGAATGCTGGGATTAAAGGTGCCCGGCTTTGATCCAATTTTTTTTTCTAGCCTTTCAAGGCATACTGTGACAGGGGAAAACAGTGCAGAGGTTCCTCCATCTTGTATTCTTGCCAAAGCTATTTCATGTTTGATTAGATTTTGATCTTCCTTATCTATCTATCTATCTATCTATCTATTTATCCATCCATCTATCTATTTATTTTGTTTGTTGTTGAGATGGCATTTCACCCTGTAACAGTACTGGCTTTCTTGGAACTCACTTTGTGGCCTAGAACTCACAGAGATCCACCTGCCTCGGCCTTGAGAGTACTGAGATAAAAGATGTGAGTCACCACACCGAGCTCCAATAATATTTTCAAATCCCAGCAAAGAATGGTGAGTTTGATCTTCCTAATGAAGAATCCTATGGAAAATTACCCAACTCTATTCTTGGAACCCACAATCAAGATGTCCTAACTAAGTTATCTTGGCTTCTGTTAATTTGCTTGCTTGTGCAAACCTCCCCCTGCAGCTGCTGAGCAAGATTTCAAGATGTGGATTTTGCCTTTAAGAACCCCTTGGTAGGGCTGGAGAGATGGCTCAGTGAATAAGAGTACTGTATACATAATTAATTAATAAAAAATTTTTAAAAATTGAAAAAAGAAGCCCTTGGTCTAAATGCTTGGGGTTATACGTGGGTCGCTAAATACCTAGGTGTAGTCCCAGCTGGCTAGAATGAAAACTTTTGATTGACTATAAACTGTGAGTGGCTCCCAATAACACTTTGGGGGCCCCAGCAAAATCCCCAGACTAAACTTAGGGGCTATGAGACACATAGGAGCATTGAATAGTGTGCCAGCTGGAGAGGACTCATAGGAAGAGAAGAATCTTAGGAGATGTGTACCCTGGTATGTTCCAGGGCTCCAGAAAACCATATTTGACTTGGCTGCTGAGTGCTCTAGAGGCACCCTGATGCTGCCACCCAAAAGAAAAAAAAAAGTAGCTCAAAAGTCATCTACTCTGAACATCTTCAGAAGTAAGTTTGGTCTGCAGGAAGCACCATCTGGTTGGTGCATAAGAGGGAAAGTTGGATGCAGCTGTAGATCCTGTGCGTGGGATTCACGTGGGATATCATCCACCTCCCCTCGTCTGTTCAGGTACATGAATGTGTGGTGACCACCCCTTTTTGTTTTTACTGTGTGTCTTTCTGTATGACTCTCTCTTCGTGTGTCTTTCTGTGTGTTTCTGCTAGTTCTGCTGTTTGGAAAAATAGATCTAAAATAGGAGGGAGAGTGAGCCATCCTGAGACCATAGCCGCCACTGCCACTGAGATTTTGAACTATTTCCTGCAGGCTCACAGACCTTGACTATGAATGCAGCACAGTGGCTGGCTGGCTGCTGCTGCTGGTGGTGGTGGCACAGCTGGTCTTGAGTCCTGGTGGTAGCTACCCATTTCCCTGTAATAGCCAATGGCTTTCTCTGGTGTAACACCCCCTCCCCCTTAGCTTAAGACCTGTGCCCTCTTCTTGGGGACCCAAATCACACAGAGGAAAATCAAACCTAGGTCTGTTCTCTCAGCACAGCCAGAGGAAATTTAATGTCACCCCTCATCCCCTAGGGCTCACTTCTAGCTTGTTTAGTCAGTTGACTCCTGCTTGTCGTCCTGGTGGACAGAGCCTCAGAGAGTGCATAGGGAGGAGGAAATAGCCCTGAGCCTTGCACTCTCAGTTCCCTCCTCAGATAGTGGTTGTACTCAGGAAAGGAGGAACTTCCCCAGCCACGCCCAGGGAAAGGTGAGGAGGGGAGGTGCTTATGTTTCCTTGTCTACCAGTGACTTGTATAATTGGAAGACCCCAAAACACTCCATTTCCAAAGAAGCCACAGGCACTATTAGCCTGTTGGAAATTGTTTTAAGATAATGGGGGTGGGGGTGGGGGGTTGGGAATGTTTTTCAAAATCATTAATGGTAGGATTAAAACTGGCAGTCAGAAACTTGCCAATTTATCCAAGGTAGGTCAGGTATTTAAGGACCCAATGAATCCCTCACTGGATTTCTGTAACACATATTGAATATTGATTCCAATAGACAAGATATCCCCCAAACCAGCGAGCCACTAATACTACCTTTGTCATGAAGCCAGTCCCAATCATAAGAAGAAAGCTCCAGAAAATAGCAGGATTCAAAGGGATAAATAGGTTTCAACTTTTGGAAATAACTCAGAAAGTTTACAACAGCCAAGATTCCACTGAAGACAGATAGGAAAAGAAATTCTGTCATGCAGTGATTTCTGCTCTTGAGGAAACAGTCAAGAGAGGAACCAAGGGAAATCAACCAGGAGAAGGGGTTCAGAGACTTGCCAGCATAAGTTGGATGTAGACAAAAATACCCACAAAGCACCCTGTATGTAGATGGCCTCCTCACAGCTCCGACCACTGAGGAGGAATGTGGATAAGCAACAAAGCCCATTTTAGAGGTCCTCCAAGCCCTGGGGTACAGAGTCTCAGCCCAGAAATCTCCACTGTGCCTCTCTCAGGTCACATGCCTAGGCTACCACCTAGAGGAAGGAAAATGAGAACATTCCCACAACTGTGTTTCAGACATCCTGAGGATCCCCATTCCCACACTGAAAAAGAAAAAAGTATGAGAATTTCTAGAGGTGGTTGGATCCTGCCAGCTACGGATGGTGGGCTTTCCTGAGATGGCCAGGCCACTCTGTGCCAGCACCAGGGCTGTGCAGCCTTTGGAATGGACTGAGACTGAGCAGAGGACATTCCAGGCCTTGAAAAAGGCCCTGGTGTCTGCCCCAGTCCCGGCTCTCCAAGACAGTACTAAGTCATTCCATTTCCACTTGTACGTGGATGAGGTCAGAGGCAGTACTTAGGGGGTCAGGCAAACTTTGGAACCCTGGCAATGACTGTTGGCATATTTGTCCAAGAGACTTGACCTGGCTGCAGTTGTATGGCAAGCATGTACAAATAAGAGCCGTAGCTGTCACTGTCCTGCTGTCCAAAGAAACTGACAAGTTAACTTTAGGGCACAAACTGTTCCTGGCAACCCCACATTCTGTTGAGACCATCTTGAACAGGGCACCTGAGAAATGGACGTCTAATGCCAGAGTGATCCAATACCGAGTTCTGCTTCAGGATCAAGCCTGCATTCAGTTTCATAAGATATCAGCTTTCAACCCTGCCAGTATCTTACCAGATGACAACTTCGTGTGTCCCTTGCATGACTTGAAGTGACTAACCTGATCCAGTTTTTTTTTTCCCGCTTTTTCAAGACAGGGTTTCTCTGTGTAGCCTTGACTGCCCTGGACTCACTTTGTAGACCAGGCTGGCCTCGAACTCACAGTGATCTGCCTGCCTCTGCCTCCCAAGTGCTGGTATTAAAGGCATGCACTAACACTGCACCTCGATATTTTAGATTTGTTTTGTTTGGTTATTGTTTTTTTTTGTTTTTTGTTTTTTGTTTTTTTGTTTTTTGTTTTTTTTTTTTTTTTTTTTGGTTTTTCGAGACAGGATCTCTCTATGTTAGCCTGGGCTGTCCTGGACTCACTTTGTAGACCAGGCTGGCCTCGAACTCACAAAGATTCGCCTGCCTCTGCCTCCCGAGTGCTGGGATTAAAGGCGTGTGCCACCATAGCCCGGCCTCAGTCTTGAAGGTCTGTCTGATCTGACTGTTATCCTGTTGGCAACACCCAAAAAGATATTGTTCACAAATGGGAGCAATTTTGTGCAAGACAGTATCACATATACAAGCGCAGTAGTAGTTACTCAAGATAAGACTATCTGGGCAAGTGAACCTCAGTTCAAAGAGCTGAATGTTAGCTTTAACTCAAGCACTCTGTCGGGGAAAGGCAATGCTATCATAATGTACACTGATAGGTGATGTACTCTGCCAGTGGCTCGTCTCCATGGGTTCTATACAGGGAAAGAAGATTGCTAACCTCAGCTGGAGAAGAAATCTGACCCTATTGGAAGCTGTCTGGTTACCCAGGGGAGTGGCTATTGTCCACTGCAAAGGACATCAAAAAGGGGATTCCCCAGAAGCCAAAGGCAATAGAGCAGCTGACTTGGCCACTTGAGAAGTGGCCCTGCAACCTTTGGGACTTGTCCAAGCCTGGACCACTTCAGGCCAAGACTGAATGGGCAAAGCAAGAATTGGCCAAACAGGATGAATGAGGATGGTAGATACTACTGGGTGGCAGGCCCATCCTGCCTGCAGGCCAGGGAAGGCCACTGGTTATGGATGACCACCAAGCCACCCACCTAGGGCCTACAGAAAGTGCTGAATTCCTCATGCCCAGGCATTAAGTTCCAAATCTGGGAAGGCTGATTAAAGATGCCACTCTTAGATTCACCAACTGTACCTGTACTCAGGTAAACCCCAATGCGGGAAGGAAGAACCTCAGAAGATCCCAGCTCGAGGAAATGGGCCTGGAGGACATTGGGAGTTGGACCTTTCTGAAATCTGGCCTAGTATTTTTCACTACAAAAACTGCTATTGTTTGTAGATACCTCAGGATGAGTGAAAGCCTACCTCATTTGAACAGAGACTGCACCAATAAGTTACTAAGGAACTTCTTCAGGAAATAATTCCCAGTTTGAGACTGCCTCTGCCTTTGAGGCCCAACCTCAAGTAGCTTGTCCTTCAAGGCCAAAGTGTCTCAAAATACGACAAAGGTATTCAACATTAATTGTGCATATAGGCCACATAGCTCAGGTCAGCCCCAAACCTGTGCATGGGAGTTCAGGAAAGCCAGGCATGAGAAACTCTCTCTTTTATGTCCCTTCCAAGGATGGGACAATGTGGCTCTAGGGGAGGAATGGAGTCAGTAAGTCAGGTTATAGAGAAATCTAACTAGAATAAGGCCTTCAGGGATTATGATTTTATATATGCCCTGCCAATGGTGGGTCGTCCTGCCTTGACTCAGTGTTAATGAAAGTCACATGAGCCCCAATTCTGGTCCTGATCCTAGTATGGACAAGAATAGCCAGTACAACTGCCATAGGCACCTCAGCCTTGATTCTTGGGAAGCAATGTAGGGAACTCATTTCCTTGATAAACTTAGACCTAGGCCATTTGGTGAATTCTATTTCCAGGCTGGTGAACTAAGTTGACGCCCCCACAGAGGTAGTCCTACAGAACTGAAGGAAGATAGACCTCTTTTTTGTGAAACAGGGAGGACTTTGGATGCCAAAATAAAAATATGAAAAAATGAAAATTAGAGTTGGGTGCAGTGGTGCAAGCCTATAATCCCAGCACTCAGGGAGGCAGAGGCAGGGGGATCTTTATGAGTTCAAGGCCAGCCCTCATAACTGTTCTGTTTTTGTTGAGCCAATGTCTCACTGTGTAGTACAGTCTGGCCTCAAACTAATGATCATCCTCATAATCATTTTTATTTAATAAATAAATAAAAATTGAAAAATGCCCCTAATCCATTGAAGTAACATACTCAGATATTAGTTATCACTGTGAATAGTGCTGCCTGACCTGTTCCACTCTAAAAGACAAATTTCTGGAGTGTGCTGCCCTTGGGTGGTTTCCATTATGTCTGCAACAGTGAATTGTTCCAGAGAATCTGCACATGTACAGTAACTCAATCACAAGGTTTTGGGAGGAAAGGAAGAGTTAATCCATGAAAGCAGATAGCTTGAATTAAAGACATGTGATATGGCCCAGGCATTAATGTCAACAATTAATAAATGGGACCTCATGAGGCTGAGAAGCTTCTGTAAGGCTGGTGACACTGTCAAGAGAACAAAGCGACAGCCTACAGACTGGGAAAAGATCTTCACCAACCCTTCATCTGACAAAGGTCTAATATTTAAAATATATAAAGAACTCAAGAAATTAAACACCACCAAACCAAATAACCCAATAGAGAAATGGGGTGCAGAACTAAACAGAGAATTCTCAACAGAGGAATATCAAATGGCTGAGAAACACTTAAAGAAATGCTCAACCTCCTTAGTCATCAGAGAAATGCAAATCAGAATGACACTGAGATTCCATCTTACACCCATCAGAATGGCTAAGATCAATAACTCAACTGACACCACATGCTGGCGAGGGTGTGGAGAAAGAGGAACACTCCTTCATTGCTGGTGGGAATGCAAACTAGTACAACCACTTTGGAAAGCTATCTGGCGCTTTCTCAGAAAAATGGGAATAGGGCTTTCTCAAGACACAGCTATTCCACTCCTTGGAATTATACCCAGAAGATGCACTAGCACACAACAGGGACATATGCTCAACCATGTTCATAGCTGCCTTATTCATAATAGCCAGAACATGGAAACAGCCTACATGTCCCTTAGTAGAAGAATGGATAAAGAAACTGTGGTACATCTACACTATGGAATACTACTCAGCTATTAAAAACAAAGAATTTCCAAAATTTGTGGACAAATGGATTGAACTAGAGATTGTCATAATGAGTGAGTTCACACAGAAGCAAAAAGAACTAAATGGTATATACTCACTTATATCGAGACACTAATCCAAGGTGTACGTCCCCATGAAAAACTGTACCTACCAGGAAAGTGGGTAAGAGGGGAGGACATCCTATTGAGACTTTAGGTGTGAGAAGCCTGGGAGAATGAGGAAATAGAAGGATCCAGCGGGTCCTGGAAAACTACAGGCGAGTCTGGGCCCTGGGGTCCTCCACAAACTATGGCAACAGCCAAGGAAAATATAGGCAGTAAACCTCGAACCCCTACCCAGACTAGCTGATGGACAGGACATTCTCCACTGTTGAGTGGAGAAGGAGATCTGACTTTCACACAAACTCTGGTGCCCCATATTTGAACATGTCCCTTGGATGGAGATGCCTGGTGGCACTCAGAGGAAGGACAATAGGTCACCAAGGAGAGACTTGATACCCTATGAGCATATACAGGGGGAGGAGGTCCCCCTCAGACACAGACATGGGGAGGGAGTAGGGGGGAAGTGGGAGGAAGGGAGGAATGGGAGGATACAAGGGATGGGCTAACAACTGAGATGTAATATGAATAAATTAATTAAAAAATTAAAAAAAAAGACATGTGATATGTTATTACCCGTCACCTTCTGAGCACCAAATCTATTGTCCTATTGAGTCATCACAAAGACCACATTTTGTTTGCTTGCTTGTGTTGTTTTATTTTCTTGTTGTTTCTGTGACAGCTAGTCCTGAAAGGCTCATTCTGTAGCCCAGGTTGCTCTCAAACTCACAGCAGGCCTTCTGCCTCAGCCTCCTGGGTATTACAAGAATGTGCCCTTACATCTGGTCATTTCTCTCTTTGTATAAATAAGTAAACTGAGGGTTTTGGAGGCTGAAAGTAACTAGTGGAACTGGAGTTTACTCCTAGAATGAAACACCAAATACCCTTTCATTGACGTCTTAGAGAAGAAATCCCCAGGATTCGGCAACTTACTTGTGAAGAACTCAGTATTTTCCTCAATGGGAACTGGTAGGAAGGATTCAAAAAGTAATTTCTCTCAATACCTCATGGCCCAGTTGGAGATCAGACTACTACTTATGAATACTTCTAGTAGGCACATGCGTAGTGTGAAGTGATCCTGAGAAACAAAGAAAGAAGGAAACCAAAAAGACAGAGGTAGTAGTCTGAAGCTGTCTTTCCACCCACATATGGCAATGGAAGCCTACAGATTGGGCGGAGCTTGTAAAGTAGCCTGAGTAAGGAACAGCATCTAATCAGAGCAATGCTGTGGTCCAAGCACCCCTGTGGCCGGAAGCACTTTGCAAAGATGAAGATGATATGCTCATTCCACGTGTGCTTCTGTAGCATGAGTCTACAAATCCCCAAAATGCGATTGGGACCAGGAAGTGAGGGAGCTGCAGTGATGGCTTGGTGCTTAAGGGAGCTTAATGTTCTTGCAGAGGACTGGAGTTTGATTCCCAGCACCCACATTAAGTGGCTCACAACTCTATCTTCAAGGGATATGACACCTTCTTCTAAAGTTGTGCTTTTTGAGGTGCTTTTGAGAGTATTTGTTCTTACATGTGCATGGACACTACACATAAATTAAAACAAAATAAATGCTAAAAGAATAAAAAATAAAGCCAGGCCCTTGGTAGCACACGCCTTTAATCCCAGCATTTGGGAGGCAGAGGCAGGTGGATCTTGGTGAGTTCAAGGCCAGCCTGGTCTACAAAGTGAGTCCAAGACAGCCAAGTATACACAGAGAAACTCTGTCTCAAAAAACAAACAAGGATAAAAAATAAATAAGTAATGTAAGAAATGGTATAACTGGCTACATTTAGTTATACTGAGATGTTTATGTACTTCAAGACACTAAACATGCCAACACTACATAAGTTTTATTTGTATTGTTAAAAAATGAAGTAGAGAGCAAGCAAGATGGCTCTGTAGGTAAAAGTGATTGCTGCCAAGCTTGGCAACCCAGTTTGTCAATTGAGTATGTCAACGCCCCCACCCCAATGAGGTGCCATGTGGTAGGAAGAGGAAACCAACTCTCACAACCTGTCCTCTGATGTATAACACACACACACACCCTCCCACACACACAAACACACATACATTAATGCAAAAATTTAAAGTTTGAAAATAATAGTAATACCCAATTTTCTTTTCTTAATTTTCATTTTATTAATTTATTCAGATTACAACTCAATTGTTATCCCATCACTTGTATCCTCCCATTCCTCCCTCCTTCCCGCTTTCACCCTATTCCCCTCCCCTAGGTCTGTGACTGAGGGGGACCTCCTCCCTCACTATATGGTCATAGGCTATCAAGTCTCATCTTGGTAGCCTGCTTATTCTTTCTTTGATTGCCACCAGGCCTCCCCACCAAGGGGAGGTGGTCAAATACGGAGCACCAGAGTTCATGTCAAAGTCAGTCCCCGCCCTCCAAAATTTTCTTAACTTAGAACCTGGGTTGGTCCTCAAGGATTTCCAGATCCATAGAATGTGATGTGAATGACTTTCTGAGTTCCGAGAAGGCCCATGAGAAGCCATTCAACCTCTACTTAGATTTCTCCAATCACTTACTCTTGAGATGTTCTTTCTGGTAAACCTAAGCAACATAAAGAAGTCATAAGCGGTTACTTCAGGTGACTCCAGTGTTGACAGTGAGGTCCTTGCCAACAGCTAGGCTTATCTGCCACCAGTGTGAGTTAGACATGTTGGAGGAACACACCAGTCAGACTTTCAAAGAAGAGCAACTACAGCAGAGACCAGCAGTATAATTACATGGCTCATTAAAAAAAAAAAAGTCATAGATCTGTCTTCAAAAATTTAAGATAGCAAGAACAAAGAACTAAGCCAAGCTTGAGATCCTTCCATACCGAGGATGTGCATATGGCCATGTCATGGGCACTGAGTCCAGCCCTGTCCCAAGTAGACAGACTAAAAAGACTCAAGAGTACTGGAGTGAGAACCTTCTAGGACAATCAACCTATAAAATCATAAGACACAATGATAAATTGTTCAGAAAAAGATCATAGAATAGGTTGTGAATTACTAATGGCACAAATATTGATCACAAAGCTTATTCACTGGGAATACCTTATGGAAGACACAATGATACAGGGGAGATAAGACTCTTCTTAGAGTTCTTAGGTTCATAAATAACAAAATTTAAACATGGACTCAAAGCTGGGTGCCACTAAGCCTTTAGTCCCACCACTTGGGAGGTAGAGGCAAGCGAATTGCTGTGAGTTCGAGGCCAGCCTGGTCCACAAAGCGAGTCCAGGGCAACTAAGGTTACACAGAGAGACGTCTCGAAAAACAAAAACAAAAACAAAAATAAAAAAATAAAAATGGACTCAAATGGAAACACAACAATTTTATTAGAGTTTAAGAGAAAACCTACAAAGTAGGCAAACTAAAACCTCAGCTTTTGTCACATTGAGGAGAATTCAGGGGAAAAGGAAAAAGCCATGCTGTTTTTAGGTTGTCAGATGTATGGCTGACAAGAAGCCATAAGGTAGGGAGAGAAGCTTCAGAGAAAGTAAGGAACCCTAAAACCTGGAAGAAAGCTCAGTGTTAAGGAAAAATATGCCATGTTTTGTCCTCTCTCTCTCTCTCTCTCTCTCTCTCTCTCTCTCTCTCTCTCTCTCTCTCTCTCTTTCTTCAACTAAACACTAGCTAAAGTTATCTGGAAAGAGGAATCTCAATTGTGATAACTCTGTAGGGCATTTTCTTGATTAATGGCTGATGTGGGAGGAGGTCCAGCCTACACTGGGTAGTGCTATCTTTGGGCTGGTGGTCCTGAGTGGTATAAGAAAGAAGGCTGAGCAAGTCACAGGAACAAGCCAGTAAACAGCATTCCTTCCATCACTTCCTGCCTCTGGGTTCCTGTCTTAAATTCCTGTTGGCTTCTCTCAATGGACTGTGACTCAGGATATGGAAGCCAAATAAATGTTTAAGTTGCTTTTGGGTAAGGTTTATCACAGCAATAAAAAACTAATTAGCGCACATGCTTTAGAAAATTCATAGGAAGAAGAAAAGGAAACATTATGCCTTTCCTAACAATTCAGAAAAGCAGGCCTATTTATGACCATACATGGCTTTGGCCCATAAGATTCTGTTCTAGGGGTGGCAGCTCTGGGAAAGAACAGTGCAGTATCTCATGAAGGAGCTAATTATTCCATCTATCTTTTCAGCATGGCTTAAGTTGGGTCCACCTTCCTAGAGGTTGTCCCTGAACCCAAGTGACTAAACCAGTGCAACTGGAATGTTGGGTCTCCACCCAGGCCAGAGTCTATACTCTTGACCAGGAGCTTTTTCTACTCTCACAACAGGGTACTCAAAGAAGATAGTCTATGACTTAGTTTCTTTCTCTATCATGTGTGTGTGTGTGTGTGTGTGTGTGTGTGTGTGTGTGTGTTTGTGTGTGTGTGTGTGTGTATGTGTGTGTGTGTGTGATGTGTGCATATCCCCATTACTTGTCCTGCTCTGTCACTTTCTGCCTTACTTTGAAGCAGGGCCTGCCACTGAATCTGGGGTTAGGACATTCAACAACAGTGATCCCCTGTCTCAGCACACCACAACATTGGAGTTATAGGTGTGCATACAGCCAAATCCAGCTTTTTATGTGGGTGCTGGGTTTGAACTTGGGATCTCATGCTTGAGTAACAGATGTTCTTAACCAGTGACCATCCTTTTCTGCTTATTTGCCTGACTTCCATCTCTCTCTCCCTTCTTTCCTTCCTTCCTTCCTTCTGTTTTTGTTGAGACAATGTCTTACTATGTAGAACAAGCTGGCCTAAAACTCATGATCATCCTGCCTTTGTGTTCCCATGTGCTGAGATTCTGTGACTGTATTTCTTTTTACTGATGGAGTTACTATACATTTCAAGACATTTACCAAAAACTTTATAAATTCCTTGAGGAAAAGAAAAGATGTAGCCAGCATGGTGGGACATGCCTTTAATCCCAGCACTTAGGAGGCAAAGGCAGGCGATTCAGATCTCTGTGTGTTTGAGGCCAGCTTGGTCTACAAAGAGAGTTCCTGGACAGCCAGGTATATTACACAGAGAAACTCTGACTTGAATAACCAGGAAAAAAAAAAAAAAAGAGCCAGGTGTGGTGGGAGGCAGAGGCAGGTGGATCTGTGTGACTTTGAGGACAGCTTTGTCTACACAGTGAGTCCAGAACAGTCAAGCCTAACACAGAGAAACCCTGCCTCAAAAAGACAAAAATAAAGAAAAAGATGTTGGTTCCTGACTTATAGAGTTAGGTGTTTTATATTCTAAGTTACTGAACAGTTACATACCCTTTAAAAGTCAGAAGGAATAGGCCACCAAGACAAACTCCTTATTAGGTACTTGGTCCTTTCCATAGACTTGTTGCTTTTACCATTTTTCTAGTCAAAGCAAAGCTACAACAATTTTGTGGGAATTTTCTCATCATTCTTACATAATACCCTTACCCCCAAACGTCGTGAATTCTCTAGCCCTGTAGAATGAAGAGTAAAACTGAGGAAAGGTACTCTGCAGTTTACTAGCAGTAATAATCATTTCCCATATATGAAGTAGCTCAGCAGAAACTCTGAGGCTAACTGCCTATCCAGCCTCTAAGATCTAAGACGAGCAGTTCCTCTATCAGGGAATTAGTTACTGTGAGAGGCCAAAGACGCCCACAAGGAAAAAGCGAGAGGTGTCTCTGAGCAGCAGGTGGCCCAGCCTTTTCTTCAACAGAGTATTTTTTCCCTTTCAAGGCCAGGGCTTTGTGTGTGGTAGGCAATCCTTCATTTTTGTGGCATGGCCTTATGCAGCTAAGACTAGCCTTAATCCCTACATGTCCCTGCTTTAGCATCATTGTCAGTGTGAATAATATAAATTCAGCACTAGAAATATACAATGCAAAGAAATTCCATGCTTGAAGGATTCAGTTTGGGGTGGCTCCCAAAGACTTCAGTTGCAGAGTGCAATTGGCAGATTAGCATTAGGATAACAAAGCAAAAGATTCCAGGACAGCACCACCTCGAGATTAGACTGAGAGCAGCCAAACACTGCCCTGGAGCCTGGCCTTGAGTTCGAAACCCTTCTTGGAAGACTTTTGACATGATCTCAAGTGAGATTATGTGCTGTTAGGAAAACACACACACACACACACACACACACACACACACACACACACACACACTCATTCATTTTATCAATGAAGACTCAGGAGCCAGATGCTGGGGTGAAAACCTCCTACCTCAGAGAGGCTGAGAAAGCACCCAGCTGACCTTCCTCCTCAGCTCACATCCCAAAGGAAAAAGTCCCCCCTCCCCACCCCACCTCCTAAAAAACAACTCAAAGCTAAAGGCTACAAAAGCCAAAAGCTTGCTAGCTCATCTGACAGCCCAGAAGGAAAAAGACAAAAACCTAAAAGCCAAAGAGCTCTTTCTTCTTCTCCACACTGTCTTGTTTGTTTGTTTGTTTTCGAGGCACGGTTTCTCTGTGTAGCCTTGACTGTTCTGGACTCACTTTGTAGACCAGGCTGGCCTCGAACTCATGTCGATCTGCCTGCTTCTGTCTTCCAAGTCTGGGATTAAAGACGGGTGCCGCCACCACCCGGCATTCTCCACACTGTCTTAAATATGCTGCTGTCAAAGTTCTTCCTTTTAAAAAAAAAAAAAAAAGATTTATTTATTTTATTTATTGCATATGAGTGCTTTATCTGCAGAAGAGGGCATCAGATTACATTATAGATGGTCGTGAGCCACCATGTGGTTGCTGGGAATTGAACTCAGGACCTCTGGAAGAGCAGGCGGCGCTCCTAACCAGAGCCATCTTCCAGCCCCAAGTTCTTCCTTTCTACTTAATCCCTGTCATCTGGTTTCTTGCTCTGCCTCTTGACCTAGGATTAACTTTATTAAATACTGTGTACAGTAAACTCTTGGATTAAAAGTGTGTGCTAGGGCTGAGTCTCACCATAATCACCTGTTTACAATAAACAGAAAGTTCTTGGATTTAAGGTTTTTGTTAGGACTGAACCACACAAAACAAGAAACAAATTTTTACAATTCACAGTCTCAGAGTTCACAATGGGATCAAATATTCTGCAACAAGCCGGGCGTGGTGGCACACTCCTGGCTTGTTGTTGTTGTTGTTGTTGTTGTTGTGTGTGTGTGTGTGTGGGCACACACACATGCGCACGCATGACCTAGACTTCTCTCTGCTTCTGAGAGAAGGTATACAAAAGCCAGGTCTGAGCCAGAGAGCAAAGTGGTTCAGATGAACATATCATAAGGGTCTTTAGCTGAATTTCTCCAGAATATGTGAGTGATAGTTTCCTGCTGAAGGACTATGCTTCCCAGCTTCCCTTGCAGACTATTTAACTCATTTCTGCCCCTATAAGATGTAGCATCAACTGGGCGTGGTGGCGCACGCCTTTAATCCCAGCACTCAGGAGGCAGAGGCAGGCGGATCACTGTGAGTTCGAGGCCAGCCTGGTCTACAAAGTGAGTCCAGGACAGCCAAGGCTACACAGAGAAACTCTGTCTCGAAAAACAAAAAAAACAACAACAAAAAAAGATGTAGCATCCCAGGTGGGCGTGGTGGCGCATGCCTTTAATACCAGCATTCGGGAGGCAGAGGCAGAGGCGGGTGGACCACTGTGAGTTTGAGGCCAGCCTGGTCAGAACAAAGTGAGTCCAGGACAGCCAAGGCTAACACAGAGAGACCCTGTCTCAACAAAACAAAACAAAACAAAAGATGTAGCCTCCTATCTTCTTCTGTAGGCATTTTGGCCATCCACACACAAGGGTGTCAAAAGTGCCCCTTGCCACAAATAAACATGTTCTGCCTAAGGTCTTTCCACCTTCTGTCTTTCTGTAGCTGCTTTGGAATAATGTAACAGATGTTGCTGAAATCTAGGATGGGAAATCTGAGCCTAACTAGGGGGTTACGCCTACCCATAGACAACCCTCCCTGACTGTCATGAGGCCTGGCACTGGCCCCTGCCTAAGAGGGCCAGGAAGGGCCACTTAGTTCTATCAGGTAGCCTTTTCCTCCCCACTCTGTCCCTGCCCTTTCTCTCTCACCTTACTGTTTTACCGACACATTTAGACCGTTTAGGTGTGAGACCATGATACATTCAACCAGAACATGTATGCATCATAGCAAAATGCCTGGAAAAGGTTACCTAACTCAGAGGCACCCTCATTTGGCCTAGTAGCTCACTGGAACTTTCTCCTGTCTTTTTTTTTTTTTTTTTAATGTTTGTTTTGGAGACAGAGTTTTTCTGTGTAGTGCTGGCCGTCCTGGTGTGTTCTCTCTCTCTCTCTCTCTCTCTCTCTCTCTCTCTCTCTCTCTCTCTCTCTCCCCAGGCCAAGCTGGCCACCAACGCACAGATATACTCCTGCCTCTGTCTCCTGAGTGCTGGGAGTAAGGCATGCACCACCACCTAGCTCTTCTGTCTTTTTAAACTCAGTTGATGGCACTGGAGACTTTCCACTGCCTGTTAAAACAGGGCCCAGACATTAGCACGACTGACTCCTTGATGGGAGTACTGTTCAGGCTGTAAAACTCATCAGGGAGATAACACCACCTCCCAAGACAAAAGCAAAGACTTAATCTATCCAATTCCATAGTCCTGGGAAAGTCTCTGAGTGTACTAGCCTTGCTTTTTGGCTTCTACAATTCTGCTAACTAACTGCTCTTGTTTACTGAAGTATGCCTACCCAGCATTTGTTTTGTTTTTGTGCTTAAAATAAAAAACTCACTCTGAAATCTGGGCTTGGTGGCACATGCCTGTAATCCCAGCAGCGTTTGAGGAGGCAGGAGGCAGAGTTAGGCGGGCCTCTGTGAGTTTGAGGCTAGCCTGGTCTACAAGCATGACCAGGTCATGAAGGCTACACAGAGAAACCTTGTCTCAAAAAACCAAAACCAAAAACCTCACCCTGAGGAAGGCTTGGTGCTACACCGGGATCCCTAACCCCAAGGTAGTTGGCGGCTGGCTAAGGAAGACTTTTATTGGTTTAACTCCATGCCCGAGCACTCTTCTCTGGTGAATATCTCACAACACTATGAGGAAGTTTGAGAAGTCTAATTCTGGGAATTCTTGACTATCGCTCAATCATCTTAAGGCCCCGAGAACGCCCATTGGCAATGTGGTTTCCTAACCCTGGAATTGTAATGGTTAGGCACATCCCCTTACTTTGCATGAACACTTGGTCATTTTGAGACTTAGAGAATGCTCTAGGGACTGGATAGTGACCTTTGTTTTCACCTTGATCCTGGGCCTGGCCATGGGTTCCAAATTCTCCATTTCAAAGTACACACCCTCAGCCTGGCCGCAGGCTAATGTAAAAAAACGCTCCATTTGGGAGACCGCATACCAAGTTCATTTGCTCTCTATAGACAGTGAACGAGTGGCCACTGCTGGCTCATATTCGGAACTTTGGATTTTTAATAACTAAACTGATTTAGGTAACTCCACAAGATGGAAGCGAGTGTGGTCCAAGGCCCCTCCTCCATATGACTCATAGTTCACACAGTCCTTCCTTAAGGCCCCTGCCTTACAACCACGCCCAGAGCTGGAATGTTTCTTCTTTCAGTCTTCCTGCTGGGCCTCCAAACTGGAATCTATACAAGTATTCCTAACTGAGATAACATAGAACTCTTTTTCTTGTTTTGGTTTTTGGTTTTTGGTTTTTCGAGACAGGGTCTCTCTGTGTAGCCTTGGCTGTCCTGGACTAACTTTGTAGACCAGGCTGGCCTCGAACTCACAGCAATCTGCCTGCCTCTGCCTCCCGAGTGCTGGGATTAAAGGCATGCACCACCACCGCCTGGCAGAAGTCTTTTTCTTTATACTTCTTTTTTTGTTTGTTTGTTTGTTTGTTTGTTTCCAAGACAGGGTTTCTCTGTGTAACCTTGGCTGTCCTGGACTCACTTTGTAGACCAGGCTGGCCTTCAACTCACAGCGATCCACCTGTTTCTGCCTCTGCTGGGCTTACAGGCGTGCGCCGCAGCCACTGACCACCACCACCACCACCACCATCACCGCCACCACTGCCACCACCACCATCACACCGCCGCCACCGCGGCCACCACCACCACCTCCACCACCACCGCTGCCGCCTGGGCTCTCTTTATATTTCTTTTGCCTTATACTTTTGGCATGTTGTGTATCTGATTCTCCAAGTCTGGAAAATCCTGCTTGTGTCTTTAACAACTAAGAGATAAAAGCATTGTGGTTTATCAGCTTCCATCTGCAGACGAACAGCAACTGGTTACGGATATGTAGATCACTGGGTTCAAGGTTACCGAGATTCAGATGTCTTCAGGATGTGGACAATACTGAGAAATTATCCCATGCTGTTCTTCTGTACTGAGAAGGCTGGCTCTGGAGTTGTAATTTGGCCCATCTGCCCCAGACCCGAGCACGCTTGTTTAAAAGTTTCCTCCAGAGTCTCTGTCCTGCGTCAGGCTGACCACCTGACTCTGGCAGGGAGAAGGAGAGCAGATAGAACAGCCAGGAAAGGCACTTTGTGCTGGAGAACAACTGTGAAGCAAACCACTTCCCACTGAGATTGCAAATGGCAAGGGGTTAACTCTCGCTACCTGCCTCTTGGTTTTGTTCACTATCTTTAAAACTTTTGTCAAACTTTTAAGATTCTTTTTTTTTTTTAAAGATTTTGTTTATTTATTATTAAGAATACAGTGCTCTGCCTGCATGTATGCCAGCATGCCAGAAGAAGTCATCAGATCACATTATGGATGGTTGGGAGCCACCATGTGGTTGCTGGGAATTGAACTCTGGACCACTGGAAGAGCAGACAGTGCTCTTAACCTCTGAGCCATCTTTCCAGCCCTTGTCAAACTTTTAACTTTCTATCTTTTAGGATTTGTAAGTTCATTGAGCATGACTTTAAAAGGATGTATAGGGAATCTTAATTTTCTATAGCATTCCATGTGTGTCATTTGGATTCAACTTTTCTTTAGAAAAAGGATGTGTACCTGATGGGCTCACCTTGGGGTACCATCTTGGCTGATGACGTAGTGCATGTAAGTTATCACCATCTTGGCTGATGACCTCATCAAGACGGAAACACGCCACCGTGTGATATTACCACCATCTTGGTTAAGGTGATCACAGGATATGTCTCTGCTTATCATCGTTTCCCGATGTCTTGTTTTTAAAACGGGTCATATAAAAACTGTTGTATTCTTTGCTATCTTTGTTAAGCTTTACCTATATGACAAAACTGAGTGATATTTTTTTTAAAAACATATTTTTGCTCTTTGTTAAGCTTTAGCTATTTGGCAAAAATGAGTCATAAAAAACTGATATTTTTGCTGTCTTTGTTAAGCTTTAGTTACTTGGAGAAACTGAGTCATATAAAAACAGGCATTTTGTAAAAGTACATTATAAATGGATCATAAAAATGAGGTTCTCAGTCTGTCTGTGAACTGTATGTATGGCTTAAGGTTTAATACTAAAGGCTCCTTAATGCAAGAACATAATTTTAAAGTTTAAACTTAACAGTGGTAAGAGTACAAAATCTTAATCTTATAAAAGGTACCAACTTGCTGTAAATTGTTAAAGTTAATTAAGATTTACAAGTTAGTGGTCAGCCATGCTAAGTACAAATGTAACTTATTTACAGAGACAAGGTTACAGGGCTAGACCAATTTATAGCCTATTACATAGCCTTCTGTATCTATTGTCAAAGTTAAGCCTGGAGAAGGTAACTCAAAACAGGTTTAAAATAAACTTTGTGTAATGGAGAATTATATTCAAAATCAGGTATATAAAAATTGTTTATGAAAAACTGAATGTTTGAGTAAAATGGATTAAATTTGTAGTACATTTGCATGGCAGGAAACCCCCAGGCTCAAGTCCTCTCTGTTAAAGTAATTTTTATTTGCCTGAGGTAATTGTCATCCTGGAGTCTTCTTACTGCCTCTGTCTACTAACCTAGGCCTAGTCCTGGAAGCGTCTAGCTTCTGTAAAATCTGCTCTTGGCCTGGGATGTTTTAGCCTCTGAGACTGACTGCCTAATACGCTCACCCTTTCTAGTTCTTTCTGAACTCTGGTCGGTTCAACTCAGATGTTCTGGCTTAAACTCCTCTCCAAGCTGACTGATTCAATCCGGCTTCTCTCAGTTTCTCATGGAATATCTCTGCTTGTTCTCAAACGAACTCTAACACTTTGTTCTAATCTTCTGTCTCCTTCTCACTCTCTGGACCATTCTGTCTTGACCTATGTCTAGCATGTTCTCTCTTCACCCTGTCTCTGTAAACTCTCCTAATAACACTGCCTCTGAGTTCTGTCATGAACTCAACACCACGGCACTGCCTCTCAACTCACTGACTCAACTGAACTGATTGGCCCGAGCTGCCTAGAACTCAGAGATCTGCATGCCTGTCTCTTGAATGCTGGGATTAAAGGTGTGTACCACCACACCTGGACTTGAGCTTTTCTTTCCCTGAAACTTGCTCTATACCAGGCTGGCCTTGTACTCAGAGATCTGCTTACCTCTGTCTCCAGGGATTAAGGGCGTGTCTGTATTCCAGCTGGATCACATTGATCTCTTGCCAAAGAAGCCATGCTCTGAATTAAAACTCCTCCATAGGTTTCCTTGTATGGAGCACCATCCTACCAGAGTAAGTTACATGCTGGCCACATTACAGTACAGGGATACATGGGCAATAAGGCCTGTTATATGTGTGCTGCTCCTGCCTCTGCCTGTGTGGGCCTGACCAGCTCTGACTATGTAGGCCAAACTAGAAAAAAACAAAACAAAACAAAACAAAAACAAAAACAAAAAACCAACTTCTCCTTATGTAAAGATGAATTACTCCTTATGTTCCATGTGACAGACAGATTCTCTTGCCCAATGGAAGGCCTCAGAGTACACCTACATCCTAAGGGCCTCAAACAACAGGAAGGCAAATACCAATTACTCAGTCTGCAATGTCTTCTGAACAGGCATATGAGGCTGCTGTGAACAGGGGAGTCTTGAACCTAAGCCCACCATGTGATGGGTGTGAGACCTGCATTATGGTCAATTGGTCATGCCCTTTACCCTGGCATTCACTTTTTCCTCTTAGCACAAGCTAATTCCAGGTTCCACACCCTAACCACTCACATTCCCTGATCAAAGGAGGATGCCAGATGCTCTGTCATCAACTCACAGCTTTGGAGAGTCACTCAGAATATCCAAGTTGTGCCTTTGACAGTTGGTTTTATTTCTGTAGAGTCAACTAATGATCCTATTAGGTGATTTCCCCAGCCTCAGACTGTTCAGGAGGAGAGGACTTACATGAAGGAGATGGTCTCCAACCTGGGCTCACCTGTGCCACTTTGGGAGCATATTCTAGTCTCTACCCACATAGAGAGCTCCAGGGCCAGTGCCCGTGCTTTCACCTTGAAGCCTACAAGGAGTACACATGCTTTGGCAGCGGTGTTTGGGATGTTGTCTAAGAAATTCCAAAAGCCAAAAACTCATTTAATTTGGTTATCTTGCTTTACAAATTACACCTCTAAACAACCAATCTATTTAAATAGAATACTGTTAAGTCAGTATGTGGTGATTTAGACATTTGCCCATAGACAAGAGTGAAGAGTTGGCTTTAGCCTTCTTTGCAAAGTTCGTACTACATGTAATTTATTTGTTACAGATTTGACATGACTGACTGCTTTCATTTTGTTGTTTGTTTTTGTCTATCGAGACAGGGTTTCTCTGTGTGGCTTTGGCTGCCCTGGAATTCACTCTGTAGACCAGGCTTGCCACCTGCCTCTGTCTCCACAAGTGCTGGGATTAAAGGCATGTGCTACCACCTGCCTGAGACTGCTTTCACCTGTTGATCGAGTCTATGGAATGAAAATGTTGTAGAGATTTTTTTAAACATTTATTTATTTATTATGTATACAATGTTTTGCCTGCATGTGCACCTGCACATCAGAAGAGGCAGCAGATCTCATTATAGATGGTTGTGAGCCACCATGTGGTTGCTGGGACTTGAACTCAGGATCTCTGGAAGAGCAGCCAGTGCTCTTCTAAGCCATCTCTAAGCCATCTCTCCAGCCCGAGAATTTTTTTTTAAAGGTTCTTTTAACAGGGCTGATTTTAGAAAACTTTGTAAAATGTATCATTTATTCTTGACAAGGAAGTCCTTGTCTCTAAAATTTTAAATTGGAAGACGAAAATCATTTCGTTTGGGGGAATATAACTTAGAATTAAATTGTCTCATCATGGAGCCTGATATTTACTACATAATCTTGAAATATAGGTATAACAATTGGATGTTAACAAAAATATGTAATAAGTCATGGTTTCAAACACTAGATATGGTCATTTATTTTTTATTTTTATATTTTTGGTCTTTCAAGACAGGGTTTCTCTGTGTAGCCTTGGCTATGCTAGATGCACTTTGTAGACCAGGCTGGCCTTGAACTCACAGAGATCCACCTGCCTTTGCCTCCCAAGTGCTGGGATGAAAGGCATGTGTCTCTACTGCCCGGCTAGATAAGGTCATTTAAAGTAATAGTCCCAACTGTAAAAATTTTACCTAGCAAATTGTTTCTAACCAAAAATTGTATTTTACTTGAGATACGCTGTTTTTGTTCATTAAATAATAGCTAGTATTATTAACATTTAAATCAAATTTACAAAGTTTATCGTATGTGTAAGCAAGGGATATCACTTAAGCACTCTCTGTTCAGAATCACTCCTTAGATGCTGACTTTAACTGACTTCTTTGACAAAGGTCCCACCTGCTTGTTACTTATATGGGAGTCTGATGTAAACAAGACAGCGAAATCCAGTGGTCCAGCCAGTTCTACAATTACATTTAACTCATGTTAGTGTTGATATAAAACTTTTCTCCATGTAACTTTGTCTCTTAATGTTCCCCTACAGACTTACACAGTTATTTCCTCCTTGTATATGTTTTGGATCTTTACCATCTTAAGATTTGTCATGGTCCCTTGGACAGACCCTCTTCTGAGGCACTCTGACTGCGGCTCCCTTCATCACCTGTTAGCCTTGAAGCAATTACTGAGATATCAACAGCCCCAAACCCCTAAAAGCAGTTCGGGCAACTAATACGCCTTGAGCGCCATCCAACTCAACCCTTCTCTGGACACTCTAGATATTGTTTGGGGGGACTCAGAGCCCAAACAGCCAGGCTGAAGCCTTCTTTGCATCAACAACCTTCCTGTCTCACCAGCTCAGATCAGCTTAGCATCCTGCAGGACCAGCTCAACTCCCCGACTGCTGCGGTATTCCAAGGTTTATGCTCTCCTCTCTGAACAACACTGATTCCATGCCAACACATTCCAAATGGTTTGAGATGATGTCTAGCGACATGAGCCAGACAAATATTTAAGCACAAACCTCTTTCTATGTATGGACTTCTGGTTCCATATTACTCTGGGTCCTTCCGTGGATCACTTCTTCCGTCCTTATTATCCCTGTAACATTGTTTTTACCCTGTTCTTTAATTTTTTACTTACAGAACTTCACTTTCACCAAACAAACTGTTCCACACAAGCTCTCTCAACAGCGTTCACCTTACTCCATTTATTCATGCTACATCTGCAGACAGACCTTTTAGATGCTGGGGAGAAACTCTGGTTAAAAGGGGCCTCCATCATCTCACCCCCGGCCAGATACAATTCTTTACATTTGTCCTCTATTTTCCCCCTCATCACTTCCTTTGATGCTCTGTAGCTCCCCGCTACTTCTGCTACTTGCAGCAGGCCTGGCAATGGGACCAGTCGCTGCCGCTGTGAATCAATTCTATGTGTACTTTCTCTCCCTGGCCCACTTTGTCTCTCCCAACTCCACCCCTCCCCCACCCAACCTTCCCAGAAACTCAGTTCTACTCTGTAGCCAAATCCTCTGGTTACAGCCTCTAATAATTACTTCCCAAGCCTCTTCAGGAATACAGGGCAGCAATTCCCTGATCCATCACAGCAGAGCAAATTAGGGCTGTCCCCTTGAGACATAACTAAGGGCACACCCTTCAGTGGACCAGAACTATCTCCTCAACAGAAAAGAGCTGGAACACCCTGCCCTGCATTTTCCCCCCCTGTCCTGCCAGAGTTAGGAATGATAGTTTCCTGCTACAAGACTACACTTGCCAGCTTCCCTTGTGGAGTGTGGAAGTCATTTCCACACCAAAAGTGCTGCATCCCATCTTCTTCTGTAGGGGCTTTTCCCACAAGAAGTATCCCATACACGTGTGTGACAAAATGCCCCCTCCCAGTGAATAAAGTGGAAAGCCTCTCTTTCTGCCTTCTAGCTCTCTACAGCTGCTTAAGTTACCTAACAGTGGGGATGCTGGCAGACACAAGTGTGTTTGAATGTCAGTGGACACAACCAAACATTATTTCTGCAGTGAAGTGTGTAAAATTTCCCATGAGGTATGAAATCAAATAGCCACACATGCACGCGCACACACACACACACAGACACACACACACACACACAAAATATATATATATAAAGTAGATAGATAGATAGATAGATAGATAGATAGATAGATAGACAGACAGACAGATAAACTATAATGTGAGCTCAGATTAGGTTTTGCCACTTAATGGACACTGGTCACATTGTGTTTAGCCACCAAATGACTTTTATTATTATTATTATTATTATTATTATTATTATTATTATTATTATTATTATATTTATTTATTTTATGTGGATGTATGTATGTCTGTGTGAGGGTGTCTGATTCTGGAATTAGAGCTAGTTGCTGCCATGTGGTTGCTGGGATTTGAACTCCAGTCCTCTGGAAGAACAGTCAGTGCTCTTAACTGCTGAGCCATCTCTCCAGCCCATGACTTTTAAATAAATAAAAAAATCACCAGCCAACTTTCAGTAGAGAACTCTTCCGATTCCTGAGTTATGGAATTTACTCCAACACACCCATAAATGTATAAATAAAAATTGTGCTTACCTAAGATGTTCATGATTGTGTGCCTTGCCCTTTGTGGTTTCTTCACTGACTATTTTTATTTGTTTGTTCTCAAGAAGTCCTAAGGTCTGAGAAGTCCTTCTGATGTTACAGAAAGCGACCTGGTACCTACAAAACCAGTTTTCCATTTACAAGGGTGCAACACTGTTCCCGGCACACCTGTGCATTTCTGGTTGCCTTCCCTCCCCACTCCTGACCCTTCGACCTCCAGAGTGTCCATTTCTCATGCTGACTTGACCACTTTCCTAGGATAATTTATTTTAGCACTCGGCCTTCTTCCCTAGGCAAGGACCTCCTCCCTGGAGAGAGCAAAATTTGGCCCTGATCCCTGCTCTTTTCCCACAAGGAGAAACACCATAGGACAAAATGTAGAAGAAGACACACACATCTGACCTCTTGATTATTACTTTTCTCTTGTATAAAATGTCAGTTCAAAATACTTGCTTTTAGTAGCTGGGTGGAGGTGGCACATGTCTTTAATCTCAGCATTGGGGAGGCAGAGTCACTGGCTCTCTGAGATCGAGGTCAGTGTCTGGTGTACAAAGTAAGTCCAGGACAGGCAAGGCTACACAGAGAAACCCTGTCTCAAACAAACAAACAAACAAACAAACAAACAAACAATACTACTAGTAACTCCACCAGTCAGTAGTAGAAATAAAGAATTAAGCCTCCCTATGCAGGGAAGCTGCAGATACAATTTCTCCTTACAGGAACCAAGGCAACCACAAATGGAAAGAGAAGTTACAGAAGGCCAGCAAAGTAGGCAAGAGATGGCGGGGCCCTGAAATTACAGGTCTTCTTACCTAGACTTCATGTGAAAGTTGGCTGGGATAGCTCTTGTTTCTTAGAATACCCTTTCATAATACATACATACATACATACATACATACATACATACAGTCTTGAATATGGCTACACTTTTTAGGTGAGAAAAGTGTCAGAAGGGAGGAAAAGGACAATTTACTAGAACATACTTACTTCATCCAGATTGTCTGACACTTTAGATCAGCTGTTGCTTTTATCTGTTCTGCATTGCCATCACACCTCTCCCAACAGAAACTTACTGCGGCTGTAAAGTGTCATCTCTATGACCTTCCCTGAAGGCAGTGGGGGTATGAGGTCAATGCTCAACTTTCTAGTCCAGCTCAGGCACCTAGTGTATGCCCATAAGCACATCTTGCATTTGATCTAAACAAAACGTTATCCACGCTACCTCATTCACAGGATAACTAACTCACTCATAAGTGTTTGGGGGCACCCTTTATTATGTTGAGGATAGAGAGGAAACAAAACTAAACCCTTCCCATATAGTCTTTGTATCCTAGTGGGAAAGCAGAGAATAAGCCAGGTCAATGTAAATATGGCAGATAGTAAATCGTACTGCGGAGAAAGATAAGTAAAGGCAGGCAAGAGGACTGGGCTATAGGGAGCATTCTATCTTTTTACACAGGGGGCTATAAAGAGCCTCCATAATTAGTTGCCCTCTGTGTAGAGTCTGAAATGAAAGTGAAGAGTATCCTGGGCTGGCCTGAGAAATCTGCCAAATGAGGAAAATTTAGCATAACACTTGGAATACACTGGATGCTGTGTTCATATTATTTATATAATCCAGAAGGCAGTCTGTGTTATTGTAGAAGTTATAGGTGTTAGAAATAAGTTTGGGGTGGCAAAGAAAGAGATGGTCATTTCAATTGATGTGTCTGGACACAGCAAATTTACTTTTGATCAAGAGGGTGGACTGGTTGGCCAGGTGTGGTGGCACTCAGGAGGCAGAGGCAGGCGTATGGCTGTGAGTTTGAGGCCAGCCTGGTCTACAAAGAGAGTTCCCAGTCAGTCAGGGCTATTACATAAAGAAACTCTGTCATGGAAGGAAAAGAGGGTGGACTGGTAAGGGTGCACTTGGCTTTTATTCTAAGGAAGGTGACGACCATTTCCTCTCCCCATTGGCTGGTGTCCTCACAGTCTTATTTAGTTGGCTAGTCTGAAAATAATTGGTGCCTAGGAAATACAAGTGACAACAAGCAATGGGTCACTGCTCCAAGAAAAGGGTCCCTGTTCTTGGCCATCACATTTCTAGAATGGAGAGCAGTGGGTCTTTGAGGAAAGAAACTTTTACTGGGTGGGAAAGATTAAAACATATACAAGTATTACAAAGATGGGGAGACTAAAAGATTTCAATTCCTTGTCCTAAATACAAGTTTTATAGTACTTGATAGAGAAAACTCATGCACAGGAAATAATTCTAGTTCCACAGAAAAGTCACCTAAAAGAATTTAACCATTGTGAGCCGGGCGTGGTGGCGCACGCCTTTAGTCCCAGCACTCGGGAGGCAGAGGCAGGCGGATTGCTGTGAGTTCGAGGCCAGCCTGGTCTACAAAGTGAGTCCAGGACAGCCAAGGCTACACAGAGAAACCCTGTCTCGAAAAACCAAAAAAAACAAAAACAAAAAAACAAAACAAAACAAAAAAAAAAAAAGAATTTAACCATTGTGAAAAACAGAAGACTTGGTATGTTCACAATTTGTTGAAATGTATAGGCAAAAGCACCTCTGTGGGAGAGAAATGTTTTTGTTTGTTTGTATTTATTTATTTATCTTTTTGAGAGATATGTTTTAATCCAGTACAAAAGAGGCTGGAGGAAATGTTCCCCAGTAGTTTTCAGCTTCAAGTTCTCCATAGCAAGTATTCCCAACTGTGATGTTGCCATGTGCATTGAACTATTTCCCATCATCAGCCATAATAATGCTCATGAGGACATTAATCATGCTGTTTATAGGCTTATAAATGCATCTCTTCCAAAGACCTCAAGTGTTTAATGGACATGACCTAATTTACCCTCACAGGTCTAGCCTCATTTAATAGATGAGGAAACTGAGGCTTAAAGAAGCTGAGTAACCTCTTCAAGGTCAAGCATGTACCAGGGGAACTGATCCAGATGCTAATCTCTTGCTGTTCCTACCTAGTTCTGTCTCACTAGGTACCAAAGATGGTGTGTGTGCACTAGGTGTTTCTCTGTCTAAGCAGGAAATGGTTATTTTATGTTCCTGAGTAAGAAGCTACTTTAATATTACTAGAGTATAAACTATATAGCTTGCTTCTTTGAGAGACATTTCTTGCTTATAGGTCAAGATGGCACAAATAAATACAAACCTAATTGGTAAGGGAAGCATAATTTGGAAATACCCTTTTCTCGGTGAAAGTCAGTCAACAGGCACCCCTAGCAAAGGAAGACATTTGAGCTGATCATCATTTCTTTTCTTTCTTTCTTTTTTTATTCTTTTTAAAAATATTTTTATTTAATTTTAATTTATGTGTGTTGGTGTGTCAGATCTTGGAGTTACAGACAGTTGTGAGCTGCCATGTGAGTGCTGGGAATTGAACCCGGGTCCTTTGAAGGAGCAGGCAGTGCTCTTAACCACTGAGCCATCTCTCCAGTCCCTGATCATCTTTTCTATGCTTGTCATCGGATGTACTTGGATATTATTTAATTCTAACAACAAACTGTTGTGGGGGAAAATGTTCAACTATACTCTAGAAATTAGAAAACAAGTTACATAACATGTAAGGTATTTGTCTAATGCCCCAGAACTAGTAAATAGCAAAGCTGAGATTTAGCCCCCCACATCTTTGTGTTTCCTGACTCTCCACATCTTCCAAACAGCCAGACATCCCAGCACACGCACGCATCTCCTTCCAGCTTGTAATCTGATGATCCAGGATGACTCATCAGCTCTTTCTTCTCTTGAATAAAACATTAGCAAAAGTTTTAAATAAAATCATCATGCAAAATTTGAATATTTCAATTTTGCTATTGTTAACCTTCCTCTTAAAATGTTTAACAGATTTAAAAGTTATACAGCTAAAATTTGGAATTTTGGCTGGTTTTTTTTTTAATGATCTAATTTATCCCTTTGCTCATTAGCCTGCATAATGGACAGCTTTTTATATTGACATGTCAGAGTTGTTTTTTTGTTTTTTGTTTTTGTTTTTAATTTTATGTGTAGGGCTATTTCGCATGCATATGTCTGGGCACCATGTACATGCTGGCCCCCGTGGAGGGTGTCAGATTCCCTGGAATTGTAGGTACAGACAGCTGTGAGCTGCCATATAGGCACTGGGAATTGAACCTAGGTCCTCCTGGAAGAATAGCAAGTGCTTTTAATACTGAACCATCTCTTCAGCTCTTTGGAGCGTAGAGTTGCTGGAAGGTACCTCTGAAACCTGAGGAAGTTCTGAAACTTGCACAGCATGACGTCAGGAGGAGTCATGGGCTAAAATGCTAGGCTTTGGACACTACTTATAGTTTGACTATTCACATCATTCAACCTGATGAAATGACGACATAAAACAGTTATGTGGCTGGGTGTGGTGGTGCATGCCTTTAGTTCCAGCACTTAGAAGGAAGATGCAGGTGGAGCCACGTGAATCCAGGCCAGCCTACTCTACATAGCAAATTCCAGACCAGCCAGAGTTACATGGCTAGACCCTGTCTCAAAAAGACAACAACAAAGTGAGTTATATATAATCTAATAACTCATGCAACTGTGTGCATGTGCGTATAAACACACACACAGCTATACAAAAATATATACTCAAAACACTAGATGAATCACATGGAATATAAAAATGCTCAACTATTGGATAGGATGGTGCACACTCGTAATTCCAGGAAGTTTATTAATTTGAGGCCAGCCTGGGCTACACAGTGAGATCCCATTTCAAAACAAGCAAGCAAGCAAACAAACAAAAGTTTTTAGCCCAAGAAGAGACTTGATACCCTATGAACATATACAGGGGGAGGGGAATAAGGGGAAAATGGGAGGGAGGGAAGAATGGGAGGATACAAGGGATGGGATAACCATTGAGATGTAACAAGAATAAATTAATAAAGGAGAAAAACAAAACAAAACAAAACAAAAGTTTTTAGCTAGCTCTCATGAATGCAAGGTAGAGGAAAAAAATGTAAAAAGTAAAAACATATCAACCAGGCATGCTGGCCCCGCCACCCCAGTTCCATCATTGTAGAGGCTCTGGTGGGCGGATCTTACTGAAATCAGAGGCTAAGCCTCACCCGTGTAGTGAGCTTGAAGCCAGCCTGGGCTATATCACAGTATCTTCTTCAACCACAGGAAAATCAAACTAGAACAGAAAGATAGCAAGCATCTCCAAACCCATAAACACCTGCATAAATGATTCCTGGAGAAAAGGGAAGTCTCAAGACACTTTTTTTTTCCCCTTCAAAAAGACATTGAGAAAAATGAGAGTGCAAAATGTTGACATTTGGAAGATGGAGCTAAGGTAAATGCTGGAGGCTCTGCCCTGTCCTCTGCGTGCCCTAGTACTTGCCTTTCTCTGTAGCAAAATAATTGCTTTAAACCATTTCCTCTGCGTTTTCTTAGCTACTGGGTGGGCAATGTCCTACTTTTTCATGCTGCAGTTGTCTCAGCTCCCAATAAAAGTTGTTTTTAACAAGTTAATGACTTAGACACCCCAAGCTACTTAGCTACATGGAGTTGAAACCAAATCAACTCCTGTACAGCACTAGAGAGAGCTCAGGGCAATCCCGACTGGGAGAGGACTTCTTCCGCACTAGGAACCACTGCCTAGGCACCAGGTGAAGCAACTGCCCAGTTCCTCCCAGGACAGCTTACTCAGCCATATGCAACTAGAGTAGAGCGTATTCAACACGCATAAATTCTACGTTTCTCCCCTCAGTAAAAATGATCTCATTAGTTAATGAAGTCAGGCCCGGGACCAAAGCTCTAGCTGTCTGGGAGAGCGTTTGTGCAGCAGCAGGACAGCCAGGGGTCAATGCAGCCTCGAAGGCCTGTCAGGCCCCTTGCCGCTCACTCGCCTGCATCATCTCTAATTTTTCCCATGCCTCCGTCCTCTTCTTGCTCTATCCGTGGACCCATAAAACCTACCTTCAGAAGGATCATAAAAGTCATTTATTACAGCTTCCCTTTCAACAGCTGGATACACTGTAGTCAGGGAAGCATTGAAGCCGCAAGCTTATTTTAGAACTGACTGGACTGAGATTACTCTGAGAGAAGCAGTAAACATGAATTAAAAAAAAAAAAAGCATAGGTACGCTCAGTAAGTATGGAAATGACCCTGAAGGTTCAGAGACAGACTGAAAATATAGCTCGTCTAAGTTCTATAAGAATAATAAAACCTTAACTTTATACTCCTGACACTCCATCTCTAAGACCCTATAGATGCTGGGAGTTTTTATTTACTTTTTTACTTTTAAAAAATTTATTTATGTACCTGGGTGTTTGCGTGCATGTATATGTGTGTACCGTGTATGGGCAGCGCCTGTGGAAGGCAGAAGAGAGTGGGGGATCCCCTGAAACTGGAGTTACCAGATGGTTGAAAGCTGCCATGTGGGGGCTGGGAATTGGATCCAGGCCCTTTGAAAGAGCAGCTGTTGCTCTTAACTGCTGATCCATCTCTCTAGCCTCCCCCCCCCCCCCCTTTAAAAAGTTACATTAGAGCTGGGAGTGGTGGTGAATGCCTATAATCCCAGCACTCGGGAGGCAGAGGCCTGGTCTAGAAAGCGAGTCTAGGACAGCCAAGGCTACACAGAGAAACCCTGTCTCAAAAAACAAAAACTACAAAAAAAATTACATTAGCAAGGTGATGGTGGTGTACACCTTTAATCCCAGCACATGGAAAGCAGACGCAGGAAGATCTCTATGAGTTCCAGGCCAGCCTGGTCTACAGAATGAGTTCCAGATATCCAGGCTACCCAGTGAAAACAAAACCAAAAACCAAAAAAGAAAGAGAAGAGACAAAAAGTAAATTAGCCAGGTGGTGGTGGTGCATGCCTTTAATTCCAGCACTCAGGAGCCAGAGGCAGGCAGATTTCCAAGTTCAAGTCCAGTTTGGTCTACAAAGTGAGTTCTAGGACAGCCAGCGCTGCATAGAAGAACTCTGCTTCAAAAAAACAAAAAATTACATTTATTTATTCATGTTTGTTTGTTTCAGGACAGGGTTTCTGTGTGTAGCTTTGGCTGTCCTGGACTCAATTTGTAGACCAGGTTGGCCTCAAACTCACAGAGATCCACCTGCCTCTGCCTCCCTGAGTGCTGGGATTACAGGTGTGCACCACGGTGCCAGGCTTTATGTATGTATTTGTATGTGTGTATGCCACAGCATTCACGTGGAGGTCAGGGGACAACCCACTTGGGTTCTTTCTCTCCTTGTCCCATATGGGGACTCAACTCAGGTTGTCAGACTGAGCCTCCTCTCCAGCCCCTGGAAGCTTATTCTTTCTGTAGGCTTTGATCTTTTTAAAAACCTACCTTATTTGGGCTTATTCAATGCCTCTACCTCCCTTCCAACCCACCTACCCTAGATAGGAGAGAAAGGAGGTTATAGGAGCAGTGTACGGAGACCTTTTTCCTTACTCAGTTCCTTGGGGCTGGCCTCGAACTCACACTGGTGTGCCTGCCTCTGCCTCCCTAAGTGCTGCGATTAAAGACTTTCACCACCACACCCAGCTTTTCTTTTCTTCTGTAATCCTTACAAAGCAAGAAAAGTGCAGACACTTCAATCATTACCCCCAATCAAAAAGCTTGCAGGAGGCACAGTCCCAGCAAATCAGGGGTCTCCAGGGAGCCTGGGCTGTAAAGCAGCAGCAATCACTTTTCTTGTCTGAAGTCAGCAGACTACAGGCTGACCGCTGCCCTAGCCCCACTCCAGGTGTGGAGGAACTGGTGTTATTAGCGCTACTTAAGTGTAGTCTGTCAGATTCTGCACTAAGAGAAAAACCAGTGGGACTCGTCAGTCAAGCACCCAACTGCAGTTTCCCAGTTTCTGTACATAGCAGCGAGAACAGCAGCAGCATTAACAGTGGCAAGAGAGACTGAAAGAAAAGTTTGGCTGGAGCAGGGTGTGGTGACTGACGCAGGCTTGCAGCACAGTTAGAGGCTAGCCTAAACTCTCCAGAAGGAGTCGGTTTCAAAACTCAAAGCAAAACAAGTCTACTTCTTTCTTTGGTCTTAAGGCTCCAGGAACAATCCTCCCCACCCCCACCCCCAGTTACTCCATTTGTTTGTTGTTTATATGTGCATGCACATTGCAGGGTGCGAGTGTAGAGGACAGAAAACAACCCGTAGGAGTCAGCTCTCTCTCCTTCTACCATGTGGGACCTGCGTGTTGAACCAGGTCCTAAGCAAACTGGCAAGTCAGTCTCTTCTGTTTGCATTTCCTTAGCTGCTGAGATGCTAAAGCGGCCTGAGTTTGGGCTTTCAAGCATTTGTTCCGGGGCTCCCAGAATGATGATGATCTGCACTAGCTGACTATCAATCTCAGCAAATGAAACATCTTTCTCAGCTCCGTGTATGTGCCTGTACTTTCTGGATTATTCTGTGAGAACTCTCCTCACCCAGGCTGAAAGATCAGTGTTAATTTCCTTCATCTTTCTCTTCTGATAACCTATTGATTTTGCTTAGGAGATTTATCATGTCTGAGTCTCCAGTCCTACTACCAAAACTCTACCCATAAATCATCTCACCAGACCTCCAAGCTGAAATAAATAAATAAAATAAAACAGAAAATTTAAAGGCATTAATAATTTTACTTCAGGGCAAGAGCCTGAGACACTTTAAAATTTTTTATCTATACGTTTATATAGTCCGTGACACTCTTTAACTAGTATGAACTACGTTTGCGATTTAAAGCGCATTATTTGTGAAAGGCCATAGGAGCGGGGTGTGTCATTCAAAGGCGAGAATTTGATGTGATAGGACGAGGGTGGGGCTGGAGCATTCGGGAATAACTAAA
Source organism: Acomys minous (assembly GCF_964271855.1). Taxonomy (NCBI): domain Eukaryota; kingdom Metazoa; phylum Chordata; class Mammalia; order Rodentia; family Muridae; genus Acomys; species Acomys minous. Next base: position 44,143,998 of record NC_140487.1, read on the forward strand.
TTTTCACTTACGACATAATCCAGAGCCAACCTCGTTCCCCAGGGGGCTGAAGCGGTAGGACTGGCTTCTATAAATAGTGGGGCGAGCTCGCTCTGGATTCTTGTACAATATCATCTGACAGAGTGAATGGATAAAACACGCTGGTAAGGTCTGAGCAGGGGAAAGGAGAAGAAAAAGCCGGGCGAATCAGAAGACCTCGGTGTGAGACTGCATGACGCTGGGCTGTCTTTTTTTCCAGGTCTCACGGTGCGGGTTTACAGCCTTGCAGGAGAGCCAGCAGAGCTTTCTGGCCCGCTCCTTTCACGCTCGCGTCACAGGTGCTATTTACAGAGCTGCCGCAGGGGTCCAGCTCCACAGCGTGCTTTTTTTTGATGTGCTCTACTAAGGCTAGACAATTTCTAAGACAGCCAACAGCTGCTACCAGTTTTTAAAGAGGGATCCTAACATGGTAAAAGAGAACCGCACAGACTCCTGGGAATAAAAGGGTTTTCATCACTTTCCACTGGGCTCTCTGGCTGGTTGGTACCACAACCGCTTCTTCGCAGCTTTTCCTGAGCCCAGTGCCCAAAGCTTGAGAGGCCTTGAGTGACAATCTTTGAGTTGGGCCTCAGTCACTGTTTGGTTCATCTTGCCTGCAATTAGTGCTTTGTGGGGACTCTGCCATTAGGCCACAGGCTTATGTTTGCTTCTGTGGTCAAATGAGTTGCTGAGGTACGGGGAAGTTTCTGGAAGCCTTACGCAAACTTGTCTTCATTAATGAGTACCTGCTTCATCAAGAGCATGTGGCTTATATTTAGAATGGGCAAGGAACTAAGAACACAAGACACAAGAAATATCTGTTGAACGACACCTGGAACATGGTGTTTAAAAGCAAATACAATTAACTTCCACGGGGTTCAAGCTAAGCGTAGCTTAACGACATTTGTCACGTTCAAACTTTCTAAGTAAGAACATTTGGTACAGGCTCTAGCTTAATAACTGAATATATAATTCATTTAACTTCTCTACGTCTTGGTTTTTCTCATCCATAAAACGAGATAATTACACATGCCTTGTCTACAAAGTTGTCAGTGGGATCAAATGAGATAATGTCATAAAAGCCCTTTATAAATTAGAACACACTATATAAATGCAAACTATTATTATGCTTAATTCTAGTGTTCTAGTGACTAGTGAATAATAAACTGGTGGAACCAATAATCCTATTGTCCCTGACCAGGTCCACCCACTCTACCTTCTAGGCACTTCCACGTACTTCTTTCTATGCCTTTAGTGAGAGACGGAGAAGAGAACACCACAGCCATTTCCCTAATGAGTTTCCCAATCACATCTCTATGAGGATATGGCTAAAAAAAAAGAATATGTAGTGGGATGCCTACTGTTTTTGTTACCTCCTAACCTTTTACATTTATTATTATTGTTGTTGTTGTTGTTGTCATTTATCTCAGTGTTCTGAGTCTGAAGTTACTGTCATGCTACCATACGGAAACACACTAGTGGGGTAGGATTCTGGTCCTCCATGGACTTGCTTTAGCCGTTTGTAAGTTAAAATTCAAACTAGATGATTCATTAGTCCACTCTAGTTCTAAGAGTCTACAACTGTTTATTTTTTTACTGCTGGGCTTGAACCCAGGGCCTTACACATGCTGGGAGAGCACTCTGCCACTGCCCAGAGAGTTCTGCCCGCCCCTTCCCAGACCTGTTTCTTCAGCCTTTTGCTGGCGATACATATGATCTGTGCTGAGAAAGGACTGAAGGCAAAAGGCAAAGTCACAAACAGGTTGCTTCCACGGAGCAGCTGCAGGGTTTCCCTCAGACCCTCCTGTCTCTTGTAGCTCTCTGCCGGGGCTGGTCCAGGGGTCCTTAAAGAAAGGGAAAGCTAGTTTGAGAGGCTGAAGGGAATTTACACTGACAAACTAAATTAGCTCTTTAGTAAAGAATAAAAGAAAAAAATATATATATGCACACACACACACACACACACACACACACACACACACACATATTGCAATTTTGGTCGAGTTCATTAGTTCAAGCCCCAGTTTCTTCACCTTTAAAATGGAACTTTATCTATTTTATAGGCTGTTGTAAAACATGAAAGAAACTCCTTTGCCATCATTATTTATAATGCAATAGAGGTCCTTCTAATTGAGGGTATAGCAGGTAACTTAGATTCATTCAGATTGAAAGCTAGAGATAAAACCACAGTCACCAAAGACTAGAATTAAAGCAGTTACCTGTCCTTCCACTACCCACGGCCAGTTCTGCAAAGCCTTCGAAGATTTTATACTGAGGTGTTTTTTTTTTTTCCTTTTTCTTTTTTTGTTTTTTCGAGACAGGGTTTCTCTATGTATCCTAGGCTGTCCTGGACTCACTTTTGTAGACCAGGCTGGCCTCGAACTCACAGCGATCTGCCTGCCTCTGCCTCCCGAGTGCTGGGATTAAAGGCGTGCGCTACCACGCCCGGCACCGAGTTGTTTGGTTTTTTTTTTTTTTTAATTTTATTTTTCACATTTATTTATTTGGTGTATTTGTGTGTTGTGGGCATAAGGATGCCACAGTAACTATGTGAAGGCCAAGGGAAATCTTGGAGGAGTTAAGTTCTTTCACCATGTGAACCCCAGGAGTTGAACATAGGTAGGTGGTTTGGCTTGGTGTCAAGCACCTTACCCTGCTCGGCCACTTCAATGGCCCTTGAGTTTGTTCTTAAATATCACTGTCCTCAGACGATTTAGACTTGCATCCCTTGAAATAGCTCAGATGTTGGACACACAACTCTCTATATATTTAGGAAATGCTAAACAGGAGCCTGGAGCTTCAGGAAACGCTAAGCAGGAGCTTAGAGTGGCTCTCTGCATCTGAGTCCAAAGCACAGCTCCCGGCTCCTTCATTGCACACCAGCTTGATTTCCCTATGCAGATAGGGACAGGAGTGACACGAACCAGCAGCAGGTGACTGGAGATGTGAAGAGGACTAGCCAGGACAAGCCAGCTCTCCACTTGGACGTAATTATCCCTGTGGTTTAGGGCTGCCTAGCTGAGGGAGAGAATGACGTGAGCTCCTGTGAGTACGCTTGCCTCTTCTCTCGCCCCCACTCGCTTCTGGGGAACCTCACACATTCTCAACCTTTCCTGGCAATGCCCAAATTTCTATCTTCAACCTAGGGGTTTCCTCTAAGTCTGAGTTATTATCTGTGGTCTTCTGATCTCATTTGGATGTCCCATTGTCACCCCAAACTCAACAGCTCCCAGGCTGATGTCCTCACCCACATATCCACAGACTGGCGTCTGCCATGTGTTTGGTGCCTTCCATCCAGTGATCTCTATCTTAGTGAGTGATGCGTCCTCCACCCAAGTGTGTTCACAGCAGGCAGCTCTTGACATCTCCCTCCCACAGCCAGTCTTTCATGGGGCCCAAGCATCTCTAGTTGCTAAACACCTCTGGAACTCACCTTCTTTTCACCCCTGCTTCCATGAGCTCAGCTCAGACTGTGATTATCTTTTGCCTTAATTATTGCAAGAGCCTGGTTTTCTTTCTTTCTTTTTATTATTATAATTAATGCACATTACATCCCAATTGTTCCCACCCTCCCTCTCTCTTCTGCCCTATTCCCTTCTCCTAGTCCTCTGATGGGGGTGGGGGTTCGGAGATGCGGGAGGGGGTGGGTGGGAACTCCTTCCCCACCATATGACCACAGCCTAGTCTCATCAGAATAGCCTGCCCCCCTTTTCTCTGTATGCCTGCAAGGCCTCCCCCACAAGGGGATGTGGTTAGATCCGCGGGCACCAGAGTTTGTGTGAGAAGCTCTCCCACCCCACTCCCCTCCCACCCCTGCCAAAAATGAGCTGTCCATCAGCTACGTTTGAACAGGGGGTCTAGGTCTTTGCATACATTGTCCTTATTTGTTGCATCAGTTTGTGCTGGCCTTCCTGGATCCACATTCGTTGGCCTTGATGGTCTCCTTGTGGAGCTCCTGATCCCTTCCGGGTCCTTCCATCCCCCTCCCCCACTCTTCCAGGCACTTCTCAGCACTCCACCCAGAATTCTTTTTTATTTCCCCCCCCCCCCCCCCGAGACAGGGTTTCTCTGTGTAGCCTTGGCTGTCCTGGACTTGCTTTGTAGACCAGACTGGCCTCGAACTCACAGAGATCGCCTGCCTCTGCCTCTCTGAGTGCTGGGAATCATAGGCGTGTACCACCGCAAGCAGCAGCATCATTCCTTTTAAAAGAAAATGTTTAGTTTCCTAGTCCTCAGGGGAGGGGCGGGCGGGGAAGACAAGATCTTCTAAGCCTCCTGTGATCTGTTGAGCTGACCTCCCCAGCATCACCTCCCACCCTCCCTTCTCCTTTACCCATGTTCTGATTCTGTGTCTCTCTCAACCTTGGCGACATATTAAGGTCACCTGAAAAGTTTTCAGACCATCCTCAAGGTTGAAGATGAGTAAAGCTGTCCACCTACTCATCCATTGCATATGTTGTTGGCTCTACTGAAACATTCTCTTTCTCATGATTTCTCTTCCTGCTACTGAGATGTCACACTTGTCCTTCAGCCCTCAGCCAGGGCATTATCTTACGCTCGCTCTCCCAAGCTTGCTGCTTTGTCTTGAAATGAATTCAGACACTCTCAAGTGGGTCTCGCGATGTATCAGAAGAGAGCCAAGGACAGGGTCTCACAGTTTAAGGCTGATGAGTCACAGAACCAGAGCCAGAATACGAGTGCAGATTCCAGGCTTGTGACCTCACTGCCTCTCTTCCTTCAAATTTTGAGAATAGAGTCTAGAATTTGGCTATGTTGTGCCCTCATGGTGTAAAAGGAAGCAGGAAGGAATTCATTGCCATCAAAGTGAATGACAAAGCCATCAAAGAAAGCAAGAGGAAAGGGCTAGGAAGACGAGAGTTTCTCTTTTCTACAGTGGGGACATTCAGCAACACTCTGCTGTGGATTCAGTGGTGACAATGACAGATCAGACCCAGGAGAGTGACAAGCTGCAGTCAGCTTGCAAGTGCCCAAGAAAAATGTTAGAAAGTGAAATGTGTTGATGAGCAAGAGTGAGCTCTTTAGATTCATGTTTCTAGAAGGTTCCTTGTGTCTGTGGACTAGGAAAGGCAAGGGGCCAGCCATGACACAATCAGAAAGAAGAGAATTTCCTACAAAAAACCAAAAAAAAAAAAAAAAAAAAAAACAACAACAAAAAACCAGCTGCTACTATTGTGGGCCTATGCAAGAGCTAGCCCAGTAGGAAGACCCTCAAGGGAAAGACAGTACAAACCCTGACCAGCCAGAAGATGAGAGAACTGAGGACTAAGGTAAACAAAGACTTCATCACATGAAGCCTATTGTCCATAATTTATTATTTGACTTCAGTCTCAAGGCAAGAGGAAACTACAAAGGGTATAATTGGCAAGGAGGCGATTTAATTTGTGCACAGCCTGTGCATTTACAAATGGTATCTTAACTCTGGAATAGCAACAACCTAGAGAAGGGAAACAGGGCCCCTGAAGAAATAAACCACCTCTCACAAGTGGTTGCTTGGTCTGGTCCAGTTTGAAGTGCTCAGATCTTGACATAGAATGCCCTTCCAAGGGGCCACTCCCAAAGGTCCAGAATCTGAAGAATTGGATCCCATGGCTGGTGTTGAGGGAGTCCAAAAGAAGTATGGCATAAACCACTAATTATGGAGGAGGGAGCGTGTGTATTTATCCCTTCCTCCAACAACCAGAAAACAAAGGAAATATATTCATCTGAATCTCTCTCCCTGCAGAAGACATAGCACCTGGAGTCCCTGCTCAGCACCCTTCCAGGGGTGGAACAAGTTAACCCCATTCTAGGTTCCTGAACTGCTTATCCAAGACCTTGAATCCTGTCTGATTTCCCTGTCATGACTGCTAACTCATCGACTTTGTTTTCCTTTTCTGCCTCTCCTCAGAACCATGAAGATAGCAATTACTTGCCTGGCTCTACAATTCTCCCAGCCTTTGGACTGTCCCTCTGTGGCTTCTTTCCTCCACTCTGCCAGATTTCATCTAGACAAAACTGTGTGTGAGAGAGGTATAGCCTATAGCTATGCCTCTGCTTCCCAGACAACTATACTACCCGGCTTCCCAAACCCAGGGCAATGGTAGAATGTGCCCGGTCCTGCCTGATTTCTATAAATAACCTGTCATAAAGTTAGCAAAGGAAAATGTGATGATTCAGAGCACAGAGCCAGACTTTCCGGTCTCTTCCTTTAGTACAGGTTGCCATGACACTGTGCTGAAAGCCACTTATAATAGTGGCTTACATTGAGTGAGGACATGGTGTATGCCTGGCTCTATACAAGGATCCCTGTAATCCTAGGGGTTTATAACCATTTTACAACACAGGGCTTATCATCATTTTTATTGTCTAAGCTCTGTGGAGTTGTTTCCCATTTGATGAAGGTAATACAGATGGGATTCTAACTGAGTTGGTCAGGCTCCAAAGCCTCCAGGGACTTAACTACAACTTGCTTATCCTGGCTTTGGCCATCACATCTCTCTCTCCCTATGAGTTCACTTGCCTGATATAATTCTTTCAAGATCCTAATTACAAAAGATTATCCACTATGAACTTAATGGTAGTTACTACTGAATGTCAACATGACAGAATCTAGAATCACCTAGGAGCCAGCACTCTGGGCATGCCTTTCAGGGATTATGTAGATTAGGTTAATTGAGGTAGGAAGAGCCACCTTTTAACTTCAGGTGACATCATTCCATTAGCTGGGGGCATAGACTGAAGGAAAAAGGGAAAGTAAGCTGAGCACATGTTCTTATCACATGCTCTTCTTGACTATCGATGCAGTTTGGCCAACAGCCTCCTCAAGCTTCCTCACCATGATGGATGGTCCCTTCAAACTGTGAGCCAAAATAAATCCATTCTCCTGTAAGCTACTTTGGTCAGGGAATTTTATAACAGCATTAGGAAAAGTCACTGATATGAACTTCATTATCTGTGCAGAGATAGTTTTCTTCTGAAAACTATATGGAGGAGGAAGGTTCTGGTTGGTGACAGATCCAAGGTCCTGAGAGTCAATTCAAGCTATTTTAATTTCTCTTCTCAATTAGTAGACTTCCAAATGTCACATGTGAAAATGTTAATGTTGGAGTTATAGAGAGTGCTGTCAACATTTGATTTTCTTTTAAATATTTATTTATTTATAATGTATACAGTACTCTGCCTGCCCATACTCCTGCAGGCCAGAAGAGGGCATCAGATCACATTGTAAATGGTTGTGAGCCACCATGTGGTAGCTGAGAATTGAACTCAGGACCTTTGGAAGAACAGACAGTGTTCTTAGCTACTGAGCCATCTTTCCAGCCACCGCCGCCGCCCGCCCCCCCCCCCCGCCCCGTTTTTTGTGTTTGTTTGTTTTGTTTTGTTTTTTTGAGACATGGTCTCTCTGTGTTAGCTTTGGCTGTCCTGGACTCCCTATGTAGACCACACTGGCCTCGAACTCACAGCGAGACACACACACACACACACACACACACACACACACACACACACACACACACACCAAATTTCCATTATTTATTTCCTGTTGATGGACATCTAGGTTAACTCTAATTTTTTTTCAAGGCAGGGTTTCTCTGTGTAGCCCTGGTTGTCCTGGAACTCGATCTGTAGACCAGGCTGGCCTTGAACTCAGAGAGCCACCTGCCTCTGCTTCCAGAGTGGCCAACTTGATTAGAATTCTTTGCTGTGGTGAACAAAGCAGAAATAAATGTAGTTATGCTTGTGATGGTGATGGCTTTACTGTATATGAACAGTAATCCAGTATAACAACTACTTACATGGCCTTTCGGTATTATAAAGAATCTGGAGACGAATTAAAGTATATGAAGGAATATGTATTCAAAAAGAATTTGAGCATCTCTAAATTTTGGTAACTGGGTGCTCTGAAGTCAATCTCATTAATAAGGGTCTCTCTCTCTCTCTCTCTCTCTCTCTCTCTCTCTCTCTCTCTCTCTCTCTCTGCTCAACAAACCAAGCTCTCTTCCCCAAACCCAAAGAGCAGGAGTCATGCTAGATTTATTCCCTGGAGGGGAATCACACTCCCCAGCTGGCTTCTCTCCAGGCAGCCAGTTGTCCATCTTTATCTTAGAGAACAGCTCTGACAAAGCTTTGGCCTGGCAAAGCTTTTCCCATGCTCTCTTAAACAAAATTAATTCGAAACAGTTAGCCTAATATGATCTTTTTTTTTTTTTTTTTAAATCTGAGCAACACGTGTTCACAGGGGGAGGGGACCTCTGCAGATATTCATTTTCCCATTTTCCTTGCTACCACTGATGACCGGGAGCCTGAAGAAGGGCAGGAGAGAGGTTAGAGTCCACTTATCTGGGGGAATGGTTAAGGGACTCAGGAGTTACTTAGCTGGACAAGGGAAAGCCCAGGGTGCTTCTGAGTGTAGCATCCATGAGCTGTTGACATGGAAAAAGTTCCTTTTGGAATCTTTCCAGGAAAATTGGACTAATACCAAAGTGTTCCAAGAAAACAAACTGCTTTAAAATGACAAAGAAACTTTAATAGCTGGATTGACCCATGCAAAGGGTCCCGTAGCTGAGAGGATGGGTTCTGACCCAGAAAGTCTATGTAAAAAATGTTTTGTACTCCTCAGAAAGGACCACAGCTGGAAGAACAGCCCATGGCCTGGAACGCCTGATTGCTTCACGTCTGCAATGAAGACTGGGGTGTGGGATTTTGCAGCCTATCTATGAGAGTCAGAATAAGAAGAGAAACTCAGCGAGGTGATGGTGATGCATATCTTTAACCCCAGCACTCGGGAAGCAGAGGCAGGGGGATCTCTGAGTTCTAGGCCAGCCTGGTTTAGAGAGTGAGTTCCAGGACAGCTTGGGCTACACAGAGAAACCCTTTCTTGAAAAATCAGAAAAAGGGAAAAGAAGGAGGAGGAGGAAGAGGAGGAGAACGAGGAGGAAGAAACAACTATATCCCAAAGAGGAAAGACACAGGAAGAGCTTCAGGAAACTGTAAAGGACATGGGAAACACCTTGAAGAGGCCACGATGAACAGAAGTGCCGAGCTGAGCAGCCTCAATGACAGTTCGTGGAGGAAGCTTAGATGACAGAAACCATTTCCAGATGAATGCTGGATAATCTTATACTCAGGACAAGCCCAGAGTTCTCACAAGCCTCAAACCCAGTGATTCCTTCTGTGGAAGGGGTCGATGGCAGAGAGAAATCTCATTTTTTGCCATTATCTGACCCAGAATAGCAGCCACGTACCATTTTGGAAGAGGATCCTGTTCTTAGAAGCTGAGCTACCCCAAGGGGTGGAGAACAGGAAATTATCCCCCTTCAAAGGGATCCTCAAATGGTGCACACCTTTAATCCCAGCACTTGGGAGGCAGAGGCAGGTGGATCGCTGTGAGTTCCAGGCCAGCCTGGTCTACAAAGTGAGTCCAAGAAAGGCAAGGCTACACAGAGAAACTGTGTTTCAAAAAAACAAAAACAAACAAACAAACAAAAAACAAAAACAAAACAAAACAAAACAAAACCACACACACACACACACACACACACACACACACACACACACACACACACAAAGGGATCCCCAGTTTGGTCATCTACAGAATCTGGGTGCAGGAAAGCCCAGAGAGGCAATTGTGGAGAGGAGGAAGGATGAACGCTGACAAGCCTTGGGGTGCAGGCCAAGGGAGGTTTCACTCAGGAGGGCAAGTGCACAGGGAAAAATAGACCAGGAGCAGATAGAATTGACTGAGAATAACCCCGAGCCTTGAGCCTGCCGTTGTCAGGTACCAAACCCTGGACCCATCTGTCACTGACCGTGATGCAGCCTGAAACTCTGCAGTTCCAGGGCGTGTGCTTCACAGTTGTGTGTGCATCCCTCCAGCAGAATGACTGATGCTTAGGAAGTCTCGGAAGCAGGGGGGCAGGTGATCGTATTTACAGCTCACAGGGTTGTGGTCGCTTTCCACACTCTAAATGCAGCCAGGAGGATGCTCCTCAGCTGAAACACTGGGCACCGGAGGGAGTATGATCTGAGAATTCTTAGGAGGGGTGGGAGGAACCTTTGCAGCCCTCGGAACGCAGAGGCCCTGGTACCCAAAGTAGGAAAACTGTAAGGTGACGACGGCTCTGGTGACACCAGCCACTTGTTTAATACATACTCAGCAAAGGCATAAACAGCGCAGTGCACAAGAACCCACAAGTTCAAAAGACCTCACTCCTCACGTAGAAGTGGAAGTCTCCAATACCTGAGGACCCAGAAGGAAGCTGGCTCGGCATTTGTATCACTTTTATGTTTTATGATGTTATTAGTTATTTTTCTTTTTTCTTTTTGTTTTGTTTTGTTTTTTTGAGACAGGGTTTCTCTGTGTGTAGCCTTGGCTGTCCTGGAACTTGCTTTGTAGCCCAGGCTAGCCTCAAACTCACAGAGATCTGCCTGCCTCTGCCTCCCAAGTGCTGGGATTTAAGGCATTATTTTTAATGCATAATACCCTCTTCTGGCCTGCAGGTGTACATGCAGACAGAGCACTGTATACATAAATAAATCTTTAAAATAAATAAATAAATAAAAGCCCTGAAGAAAGTAGAAAACAAAGGAACATATGCTAATGTAACAAAGACTAAGTACCACAAACTAAAGTAAGTAGTAAATTAAGGAAGGGAAACTGGGAGCATTTGTTCTAAAATCTAGAGTGAGATGTGCTCGTTCTCTCTATTTTTGTTTTTAGTTTTTGGGTTTTTTTTCTTGTTGTTGTTGTTTTTGTTTTTGTTTTGTTTTGTTTTTTTTTTTGAGACAGAATTTCTCTGTATAACAGCTGTAGCTGTCCTGGAACTCTCTCTGTAAACCGGGCTGGCCTCGAACTTACAGAGATCCTCCTGCCTCTGCCTCCCAAGTGCTGGGATTAAAGGTGTGCACCACCACTGCCCGGCTCATTCTCTCTATTTTAATGCAGTAAGACTTGAAGGCTTAGCTAGAAATAAAAAGTAAAGGAACAACTACAATTATACCTATTTGTAGACAACATGATATCCTGTACTAAAAGGAGTCTAGAGACTTCACCAGAAAACTAGACCTAATAATAACTTTAGCAAAATAACAACAAAAATCACGGCATCTTAATTCCAGTTCAAGAAGATCTTGCACCCTCTTCTGGCCTGCATCAGAACTGCAGGCACACGGCGTACACACATTTACCTCAATAAGAAATTAAGATAAATATATAAACAAAAAAGGAAAAGCAGCCAATAAAGCTAGACTCCCCCTACCCCTCAAAAATTGAAAGAAGTAGAATAGAAAGAGTGAAAGGTTGGAAACTAAAGCCTGAGGAATCTGTGGTGGAAACAAACAGGACAGACAGACACACACACACACACAATACACACACATACACACACCACACACAGACACCACATACACACATAAACACACCACACACACAGACACACACCCCACAAACATACATATCACGCACACACACATACACCCCACACAGGCACCACATACACACATAAACACACCTCCCACACCTCACACACACACACATACACACCATACACACATACCTCCCCCCCCCACATACCCCTCCCACACACACACACTCTAAACCCTTAAGGATATTTATGCTGCCCTAAAGTTAACTGAAACATTTTTGGTTCTCAAAGCTAGTAAGGAGAATGATGGCATAAGAGAAAAAAATCTTTATCTGATAGTGAATGTGATGACAGAGAATTAAAAAATGAAGGAGATATCGACAGGGTTTACTCATTGCTTTCCTCCTTGGTGTGGCTAAATACCTGACAAAAGCAGTGAGTGGAAGGGAGGGAGGGAGGGAGGGAGGGAGGGAGGGAGGGAGGCAGGGAAGGAATTAAGGGGACTTATTTTGGCTCATAGTTTGAAGGTACAGCTACAAGTGGGCCACTATTATTTTCCTCAGCGGAGTCCTGTAACCTGAACAACCAACAGGACTTAACCCACCACACCCCACTCCTGTCTTTCCTTCTGGCCACAGAGCAGAAGGATGCTGGAAGAGTGGAGCTGTGCAGCCTGAGGCTAGGGGAATCCTCAAAAGCCGTGCTCTTGTGTTCAGACATTGACAGGAATGGAGTTGATCCAGGAGCCGTTTGCTTAAAACAGTCCCCACGCAGCTTGTCTATACGCTCAGACAGTGGCCACACCGTAACAAGCCCCGTAAGCTGCGGTCCAGGTACACGTTGGCTCCTTCTAGAGAGTACTTCAGTCACGAAAGAGAAAGAATGAAGTAAAATGGGGAGCAACTCAGAGGCTTAACCACAGCCACTTCTTCAAGGGAGAAGCCCAGGGATGACCTCCTGGGCCTGGTACCCTCTGGGCTGGGGCATTCTGATTTTCTTCTGATTCTATAATCCTATCTGGCAGAAACGAGAAATGCAGAGGGACACAGCTCACTATGGCCATGGAGAGGGACAAGTAGCCGGTGGCAGGTGATGAACAATGGGAAGAGCAAGGCTGCTTACCAGAGAGCCGCCCGACATAAAACAGGGTGGCCCATATTTGACCACATCCCCTGGATGGGGAGACCTGGTGGCACTCAGAGGAAGGATAGTAGGCTACCAAGAAGAGACTTGATACCCTGTGAGCATATACAGGGGGAGGAGGTCCTCCTCAGTCACAGTCATAGGGGAGAGGAGTAAGGGGAAAGTGGGAGGGAGGGAGGGAGGAGTGGGAGGATACAAGGGATGGGATAACAATTGAGATGTAATATGAATAAATTAATAAAATATATTTTTAAAAAACAAGTCCCCAACACTTCCCTCCCAGCCCCCACCCCCACCCCACCCCCTTCCCCGGCCACTGAGCTATGTTCTTGTTAGTAAACCAGAGAGAAGCTTCCTCATACTGCTTATGGCAAACTCATTCCCAGATGCTAAACTCGGCCTTCGGTTCATCATACCTACCCATGCCATGTGGGTACTTACCACCTATGGCGAGATTTCCTGCTACAGCTACCACAGTTCAGTAGTGGCAGACCTGTGGCTCACTGAGCTGAACACCTTACTGTTTAGCCACTCACACAGACTTTCTGAGTCTGTTCCATAGGAGCTGATAGTCCAGGTAGGAAACATTTTCACACACAGGAGGATACACTCTTCCCACTGGAGTCCAAAGTGTGACTCCAACTGCTGAGGGAGCCCCGAACCTCTCTCATCGCCCAGCTCTACTCTAGCCTTCAAAACTCAGTGCAGAGGTCACCACCTTCCGCTCTCCTGTCCTTCCCTCCTCTAAAGCCGGGTTGACTGTGACTTCTTGTTCCCTACAGCTATGTCTAATAGCATCTTTTATAACCTTAGCCTACCATAGGATGGCCTCTTGTTTCTAACAAAATTTGTTTTATTTTATGTGTGTGGATATTTTGCTTGCATGTATGTCTGTGCATCACATTTATGCCTGGTGCCTGCAGAGACCAGAAGACAGTGTTGGATCCCCCTAGGAGTGGAGTTGCAAACAATTCTGAGCTGCCATGTGGGTGCTGGGACTTGAATCCAGGCCCTTTGGAAGAGCCTGTGAGTGAGCCATCTCTCCAGGCCAGAATGCAGAATGAGGTTTTGTATAGTGGCTTTCTCCACACTGGGCAATGAGACTTTTGTGAACAAGAACTATACATTATACATTTTAATTTCCTATTGCATTTTTTTGTTTATCTAGCGTGTGTGTGTGTGTGTGTGTGTGTGTGTGTGTGTGTGTGTGTGTGTGCATTTGCGAGTGCACACATGTGGAGATCAGAGGAGAGCTCACAGGAGTCTGTTCTCTCCTTCTACCATGTTGAGTTCTGAGGTTTGCACTCAAGTTATCAGGCTTGGCAGTAAGCATCATTATCCACTTTTCGCCAGCGTTATTATTTATCTTATCTTTTTTTCCCCATTTATTTATTTAGTCACTTTGCATCCTGGTCACACCCTCTTTCCTCATTCCCCCCTCTCCTCTTCCTCAGAGAAGAGGAGCCACCCCCCTCCCCCACGGGTACCAACCCACCCTGGCACCTCAAGTCGCAGCAGGACTAAGCACATCCTCTCCCACTGAGGCCAGACAAGGCAGCCCAGCTAGGGGAAAGGGAATCCAAAGGCTGGCAACAGAGTCAGAGACAGCCCTTACTCTCATTGTTAGGAGCCACAAGCTGCACATCTGCTACATATGTGAGGGGGTCTAGGTGCAACCTATGCATGCTCTTTGGTTGGTGGGTCTGTCTCTGTGAGCCCCCATGCTCCCAGGCTAGTTTGCACTGTAGGTCATCTTGTGGTGCCCTTGACCTACCAGGCTCTCTCAATCCTCCCACAAGTCTCCCACAAGACTCCCTGAGCTCCGCCTATTGTTTGGCTGTGGGTCTCTGCACCTGTTTCCATCAGCTGCCGGATCAAGCTTCTCAGAAGACAGTTATGCTAGGCTCCTGTCTGCAAGCACAGCAGGGCATCATTAATAGTGTCAGGGGTTGGCTCTCTTCCATGGCGCAGGTCTCAAGGTGGGCCTGTCATTGGTTTGCCTTTCCTTAAGCTCTGCTCCACGTTTATTCCCTCTTGTAGGCAAGACACATTTTGGGTCGAAGGTTCTATGGGTGGGTTGGAGTCTCCCTCCCTCCACTGGAAATCCCACCGGGATATAGGAGGTGGCAACTTCAGGCTCTATATTCCTCCCATCCCCCCCACCTCCCACCCCCACTGCTAAGAGTCTCACCTAGGGTAACCCCTCACAGACTCTTGGGAGCCCCCACCTTTCCAGAGATGCTCCCCTACTGATGTCTGCTCTCTCTTCCAGTCCTCAGCACCTGCTCTCCTCACACCTGATCCCCCACTCCCATTTCCTTCCCCATCCCCTCCCCCACTCAGCTCCCTCCCTCCATCTATTTCAGATTATCTGTTTTATTTCCCTTTCTGCGTGAGACGCAAGCACCCTCCTCTGGGCCTTCCTTGTTACTTCGCTCCTTTGGCTCTGTGCTTGGTTATCCTGTACTTTATGGTTAATATCCAGTTATAAGTGAGTAATACCATGTGTGGCTTTCTGGGTCTGGGTTACCTCACTCAGGGTGATATTCTCCAGTTCCAATCCATTGGCTTCTTATTATGTATTTTAAAAACCTCAGAATAACGAACTTGCTTTCGGTAGTCATAAATTGTTCATTTTGCCGATTCAGCCAACCACCCATATATTTTTTTAAAAGTGTTCTAAATTTTTTGGTATGCATTTCTTGACATAGTTCTGTAAGCAATACAGTATAGTGACTACATACACGGCTTAACACATAGTTAGGCCCGGGTAGCCACTTAGAGATGGTCTAAGGGGTATAGAGGGTGAGCCCTGGCTGAACGAAACTCTGTGCTGCTAACAGAAGGGACTTGAGCATCTGCAATCCTAGTATTTTTGGAGACTTATGGAACTCCGAGGTATCAAAGGGGGAGTGCAGACTCTGAACACAAACAAATACATGGAGATCTGCTGACACCAGGTCACACAGAATGGAAAATGCATTTTTCTTTCCTTTCCCTTCTTTCTTTCTTTCTTTCTTTCTTTCCTTAACATGTATGAGTGTTTTGCCTGCAAGCATGTCTGTGTGTGTCTGGTGTCCACAGAGACCAGAAGAGCCAAGTGACTTGCCCAGTGTCACAGAGCTTAAAAATAAATAAATAAATAAATAAATAAATAAAAATCAAACGAAATGCCGAGGAACTCCTTAGTTGACTAATCACAAGCCTCAGAAACAAGCTGATTGCAGGCCCTGGGATAAGCTTGCCCCTTTCCCTTTGAACTGCAGATGTGGTTTCTGTCAGGCTGGAAATCCCTGCTCAAGAGGCTTTCTGATGACTTGCACTGTGCTGGCATTGTGACTCCAGGGATTGCCTTCTGGGAGACGCTGCTGCTTTAATGATCATGTCAGCTGGGTTTCCTCATTGAATTACAC
Organism: Acomys minous; assembly: GCF_964271855.1. NCBI lineage: Eukaryota > Metazoa > Chordata > Mammalia > Rodentia > Muridae > Acomys > Acomys minous. Next base: position 44,159,935 of record NC_140487.1, read on the forward strand.
CATTTGCCACTTTGAAGTCAGCCTGAGTTATCAGATTTACTTTCCCAGGGTGCCACAGAGGAACACCACAGTGAACAGAGTTATCCCCAGTCCCCAAGTTCTGTGCTGACAGACTTCCTTCTTGATAAGGGCAGCAAGATTGTGGATTGTCAGCAGCCAGGAACCTGTGTGGGCCCATCTTCTCTCATCACTGGCTTCCAGCTCCCAGCCCACTCCAGAATCAACCTGTTTCATGCATAGATGTTAATGAAGTCAATGAATTGGCTTAGAGAGATTTTGAAAGTAGTGGCTAACGATGCTTGTGCTGAGTCAGGTGTGGAAGTACACACCTTTGATCCCAGCCCTCGGGAGACAGAAGCAGTCGGATCACTGTTTCAAGGCCATCCTGGTGTACATAGAGTTTCAGGTTTACTTAGAGAGACCCTGTCTCAGAAACAAACAAAAAACAAAACAAAAACAAAAACAAACCCCCAAAACAGTCACTGCCCAGGCTTCATTTAATTTTCTGCCTGGGAATGAAGATTTCAGAGCACCAAAGCTGGTTCTGATAGAAACACAGTACCCAGCGCCACTTGTCCACCCTCTCCTGGTGGCTGATTTGCACTTTGTGCAGCCTTCCTTGCAAAAAATGCTTGGACTTAGGGGCAAAGACCTGGAGCAAGGCAGGAGAAGTCTGCTCCTGAGGGACAGAAAGATGCCGGAGCTGGAGTGTCCCTGCCTCACAGCAAATCCCCTCGGAAAGGCAAAAGGGCCCTGAACTAAGAAGAGGTGCCTGCGTGTGCAGGAGAGCAAAGGCCGGTGTGTCCATTCCTGCCTTCATCAAGCTGACGTGTGAGTCAGTATGTTGTCACACAGGCAGGCCCTGTTGGGCTGCTCTGGGCCCCAGGGGAAGAAGATACACAAGGGATCGTCCATCCTAGAGCAGCTTGGAGACTAAAAATGAGCAATTATACAGATGATTGTAAATTATGATTATAAGACATTAAATAGGATATTATAAAGCATAAGCAGGAGTGGAGGATGATATGCTATGTCCATCTTGAAGGGAAGAATCAAAGATGCCCTTTTTGGGATGTAAAAGGCTGTGTTGGAGCATGGTGAGCCAGAAGAACATAGTATACAGCTCCAGGAGAGGGAGCTGATGGTGTTTTGGCTGCGGAACAAGCTGTGGAAATAGACTCACCTATTTTTATTTTATTTTTTTCTGAGCCTGTGGCTTGGAGGCTGCTGGCTGGGCTCTTTGCCACCGAGCTACAGTCCCCGCCCTCCCCTTCCCCGCCTCCTGCCTTTATTTCCTGTGAACTCACCCTCCAGGAGAGCCAAGGCTCTAGTTTGCTGGGTCCTGCAATTCACTGGGAGTTTAGTCCTGAGTGTGGAGGACATTTTGGGACATGGAGCTCCTCCTGCCTTCTTTGAAGGTTAGCAGAACTTACCATTACAAATTACCCTGGTTGTCTGGAGTCACATGGCAGCATTCCGACTCACATGTGAAACAGGACCGAGCCAGTTCTGATTCCGAGTCTGCCACTTGTAAGTCGCAACTTCCAGAATGTTACTTAGCTGCTCCCGGCTTTAGCTCCCTTGTCTGTGAAACAGGCCTAGGAAGAAAAGCACTGATGCCGGCGGCTTATTAAGAAAGTTCTCTGGGTCATTTCCTCAGCGCTCTACTTGTCACACTCAACTTCTTCATGTTTAGGTCACTGTTGCCCCCCATGGCCTTGGGTGGCAGCAAGGGCGGTGCTGTGCACTTCCAGGTGCACTGTTCCTGGAGTTCTGGGGCTTGTCTTGATTTTTATAATCCAGTGCAGAGCCATGTTTAAGTCAGGTCCTGCGCCACGTACTTGATCTCCTTTGATCCTCCCAATAACTTAAGAAGTAGGTGTTATATCGTTATAGAGATTCATATTGCACTCAGGCCAAGCCACTGCTGTTCCTAGGCACACCCCTGAGCTTCTGACTCAGGAGAAACAGGCAAGGCTTGGGAACCTTCAGTACACCCATTCCCAGTCCTGTTTGCCATTTGTGACATTGGCCCGCTAAGCTCCTGGCTTGTCTCTGGCTTCCATGTGTGCTAAGGGTACGATTTAGCAAGGGAGGCAGGTGATTTCAATATAAAAACAGTAAGGATTAAAACCAAAATTGACTGTGTGTGCATGTGAGCACTGGTGTACGTACGTGCAGGTGCCTGTGGGTGTCAGAAGGTGTCGAGTCCACTGGAGGCAGAATCACAGGTGATTTGTGAGCCATCAACACAGGAACTCTTGTCTTCTGCAAAAACAGCAAGGGCACTCACCCAGTAAGCCTCCTCACTTCCCCATAAGGATTTTATTTACTTATTTGTTTATTTATTTGGGTATTGTTTTTGAGACAGGGTTTCTCTGTGTAGCCTTGGCTGTCCCGGACTCTCTTTGTAGACCAGGCTGGCCTCGAACTCACAGCAATCCTCCTTCCTCTGCCTCCTGAGTGATGGGATTAAAAGCGTTCACCACCACGCCCGCTCCCATAAAGGATTTTTATAAGCGACTCTGCTCAGCTCACATTTTTGTTTGAACAAATCAGCAATTCTCTAATAAACGTAGTAGAACTGATAAAACCTCCCTCAAGTGTTTCACATGCTTTCAACTCACAATCTCTTTCTCTTTATTTATAATTTTTGTGAGCACACGATGTGTGTGGGGGAGCACATGTGCCATGTCTGTGTGGAAGTCAAGGACAACCTTCAGGGTCGGTCCTCTCCTTCCATTACACTGGTCCTGGGGGACTGAACTTAGGTTGCTAGGTTTGGTGACAAGTCCCTTTACCTGCTGACCAGGCTCACCAGACCAGACTCACGACTTTTTATTCCAAATTACAAAGCAAATTAAAAATCCCTAAAACCAGAATTTGATTTTATTTTCTCTTTTTAAAAGTTATGTGACAGCCTGGAGAGTGGGCTTAGCAGTTAAGAGCACTTGCTGCTCTGGTAGAGAACTCAGGGTCAACTCCCAGCACACGCATGGTGGCCCACGACTGTCTGCAACTCCGGTCCCAGGGGATTCAAAGTACTGCTGTAGCCTTTGAGGGCATCCAGAACACATGTGGTACATGGGCATACATGTAGGCAAAATACTTAGGTAAAAATACAATATCAACGTAATAATTAAAAATATATTCGCATGCATGGGTGTTTCGATTGCACGTATGTCTGTGCGGCAGGATTGCGCAGGCCTTAGGAGGGCAGAAGAGGGCATTGGGTCCCCTAGAACTGGACTCACAGGAGCTTCTGAGCCGCCATGTGGGAACCGGCAAATGAACCTGGGTTCTCAGAAACAGTAGCCCTCGCTTCTAACGGTTGAGCCGTGTCTCCGCCCCCAGACTTTTTGTCTTTTATTCCGGAAACCAAACCCAGGGCCTTATGCATGAGGAGTAGGCACTCTGCCACAGAGTACTGCTCCACTCCAAAATTCTTTTCTTACGGTGAGACAGTGCATGGGACAGCCAGGCCTGACCGAGCCTGAAAAAAAAAAAATGACTGGCAGGTACTCTTTGCTGTGAATATGTATGTGCTTTGTGGGACAAAATAACGGTGTGCTGGACTGCGAACTTGAGGGGATTTTCTGTTGTTATATAGCAAATTACCCCCCAGAACTTAGGTGTTTGTTGTTGGTTGGTTGGCTGTTTTTAAACTACAAGCATTTTTACATCAAGAATTGAGAAGCAGGTTAGCTTGGTGATTTGGGCTTGGAACTTCTTACGGCTAATATGACGACGCGGGCCTGTAGTGCCGGCACTCAGGGGCTGAAACCTGACGACCCCTGGTTGAAAGCCAGCCTGGCTCCCTAATAGGTTCAAGGTCAGCTGGGGCTACACACCTGACCCTGTATCAAAAATCAGTAAATGTGGCTGGGGTGATGCTGGTCCTAGTGGACAAATCGCTTGCAGGGCAGGAATGAGGACCAGATTCCCCAGAACTCACAAGGAAGCCAGGTAGAATGGTGCCCTCTGTCTCCTCAGTGCTCCTACAGAGATGAGAGGATGGAGCTCACCTATGACGTCTGTAGTGAGGTGGGAGGCAGACACAGAGCTGACATAGGCAGCGGGAGACAACAAAAGAGAGCTCCTGATTTTCCTATGGAAAGAGAAGATCTTCCTAAGGTTGTCCTTTGACCTCCACTCAAATACCTGATAACATATATCAATAAACATGTACAGACACACACACACACACACACACACACACACACACACACACACACACACACCACAGTAATAGGGGCTGGAGAGATGGCTCAGCAGTCAAGAGTACTCGCTGCTCTTCCAGAGGCTTCTCAGTACCTGTTATTAATTGTCTCACATTTGCTTTTAACTCTAGTCCCAAGGGATCTGACACTCTCTTCTGGCCTTAGAGGCACTTGGACACATATGCACATACCTACACTCACACATGAACATAATGAAAAAGGTTTTAGATCTTAAAAAAGAATAAGTAAAAACAAGTGAGGCCTAATATATTTCAGTGTGTTTTAAGCTGGAAGGAACCTCGTGAGTCATCCCGCAGTTGGATTCTAACGCCATCTTCCTCACTCTACAGATGAGTAAGTAACTTGAGGTCCAGAGAAGAAAAAAAATTTTTTTTGCTAAATGATTTGAATTTGCTTCAGTTCTATGACTGGATTAAACTCTCCCAGCACATCTCTTTCTATTCTTACTTTACTCAGAAGAAAATGAGGGTAACAGAGACAAACACTTCTCCGCAGGACTAACTGCTGCTACTTCCTGGAGACAAGGCCAAAACCAACAGCACCCACACACCTGCCCGGATGCTCTCCCTCTAACGTCCTATCACCTCAGATGTGGCAGGACAGTATCCCCGAGGATCAAGATGAAGAAAGCTTTCTGCCTGCCTAGCAAGAGGCCCCCTCAGAGAGCAGCTCACCTATCCCCTTTAGCCAATGGCCCACCTGCGTCAAGAATGTCAGAGATTACAGAGGGCAGCGTCACTCGCCCAGCTCTCATGAGGTGTTATTATATTTTTGTTTTTGTTTTTAAACAAAACCAGGTTGTGGTGGCACACTTCTTTAATCCCAGTGCTCAGGGATTCCTCCCTGCACACTCCAGAGACAGAGGCAGAAGAAGGCACTCACCTCACAGTGGCTGGGTACTTGGTCTGTTCATATTATCTGTGGTCCTTCACCGTCTTGTGGGCAGGTGGGTGAGGATGGGTACAGAGCTGTCAGAGGGCAGGCTGTTAAACACAGTGACTTTGAACTGGGGATAGGGGCTGGAGGGGCTAGAGAAGAACTTATTTAGAGTGTGTGTAGGGCTAGAGAGATGGCTCAGTGGTTAAGAGCGCTGCCTGCTACTCCAGAGGTCCTGAGTTCGATTCCCAGCAACCACATGGTGGCTCAAAACCATTTACAATGTGATCTGATGCCCCCTTCTGCAGATAAAGCACTCGTATACAATAAAGAAATAAATAAACCTTTAAAAAAAGAGTGTGTGTAATGTGAGGGTAAGGGGTTGGTCTTAGACAGGATAAGTAGGAACTGTTCAGGTGTGCCTTAGTTAGGGTTACTATTGCTTTGATGAAACACCGTGACCAAGACAACTTGGGGAGGCAAGGGTTTATTTCCGCTTGCACTTCCAGGTAATGGTCCACCATGGAGGGAGGTCAAGGCAAGAACTCAAATAGGATAGGAATGAGGAGGCAGGGACTGATGGAGAGGCTGTGGAGGGATGCTGTTCTCTGACTTGCTTTCTTATAGTACCCTGGACCACCAGTCCAGGGATAGTGCTACCCACAATGGGCTGGGCCATCCCTCATTAATCACTAGGTAAGAAAATGCCCTATCAGCTTGCCTACAGCCAGATCTTATAGCAGCATTTTCTAATTGAGGTTCCCTCCCCAGATGATTTTAGCTTGTGTCAAGTGGACCAAAACTATCCAGGACTAGGTGACAAGCTCCAGGTAGTGTGTGTAGGTGCATGTGTCAATTATTGTGGGCGGAGGGGAATGCTCTGTGGCAAAAAAGTTGCATGGCACAAGAGAGGACATGGAAGGCTAAGCCCAGTACTGTTAGAGAGCAAGACTGAAGGTTGGAGGGAGTGGTGGAAAGTGAACTTTGAAGAAAATTGGAACAGGATCTTGCAAAGACTTGTCACGTTAAGTAAATATCTTAGTTACTTTTCTATGCTGTGATAAGACACAATGACCAAGGCAACTTGTAGGGGAGAGGATTTACCTGAAGCTTATGGTGTTAGAGAGTGAGAGTCCGTGACCATCTTGGCTGGGAGCATGGCAGCAGGCGGGCAGGCAGGCATGGTGCTGGAGCAGTAGCTGAGAGATCACATCGTGAGGTACAAGCATGGAGGCACTGGGAATGGTCTGAATCCTTTGAAACGCTGAAGCCTGACCTAGTGACACACCTCCTCAAACAAGGCCACACCTCCTAATCCTTCTCAAACAGTTCCACCAACTGGGGACCAGGTACTCAAACCTATGAGCCTATGGGGCCTTTCTCATTCAAAGCACCACAGTAAAAAGTGGGCCTTTACTCTGAAGGCAATGAGAAAGAGCTTTAAAAAAAGTTTTAAAAGAATAATGTCTTAAGGTAAAAGTTACATAATTAAAAGCAATTAAGACAATCATCACAGACTAAACAGAGTCAACCCTCCAGCCCCTCACCCCCAAAGAACCATATAGCTGTGGCATCTGCTGTACAGAGGACTTCAAGTCACCCAGAGTTAAAATTCTAATTAATTATAACAGTCATGGGCATTCGGCAGGTGAAGTCTATGCAGCTGTCCTTCCAGCGCACGGGGATTGGGCCATCAGAAGTGCTACCTTCTTGGAGGAAAGAGTCTGTGCTCCTCTACAGCCAGCACCACTCATGGCTGCCACGTTTTGGCGTTCATCTTTGGGTATTAGCAACTGTGGTAGACTGCATGCTGCTACCCACATCCAACTCTCTTAAACCTTTGGCTGACATGTCTCATGACAAGAGGAACACTGAAGGTGTGATCAAGTTGGACCTGGATTTACCAGGTAGATCCAAAGCTATTAGAAAGGTTCTAATGACGTATTGTACCCATATAACTCAATTATAATAGAAGGTTTACTTCCAATACTTTGAAAGTGCTATTGCAGGCTATTTAGGATAAATAAGTTATTATAAGTTAATTGTTAGATGATCAAACCGTGGTCATGAAAATCACTAGTCTACTTTTATCACAAGAATATACATCTTAGGTGAGGCAGATAGATCCAATTCTATAGAAAGATAAGGTAGAATAGTTAGATAAGATCTTCAAATGAGACACGCAGAATATGACATTTAAAAATGTTTTTATTATTTTAAAGATTCACTGACAATAAGACAGGTTAACTCCTGGCAACACCCAGGACATGGCTTTAAGTGTGTCAAATAAGCCACTGGGCAAAATGTCCTCATTTCTACCACAGACAGAATTCTGACTGAAAAAGGGCAAGTTTGGATGCAGGCAGAGTCGATGGCCAAGCTCTGCCAAGACAGGGTAAGCAGTCCTCAATAGTTCCTGCCTCACAAATATGTTTGTCAGATATATTGGGCCAGAAAGGTGAAGATGATGCTCCAACGTTATAGAGCGTTTTGGGTGACTATTCAGGTAGCAAACTGACTCTGTCATATTTTCATTTGAAAAGCTACTAACCTGCAATCCTGGCATACTCAGGCAATCAGGTTTATTCCTTCTCAAGTCTCTGATGGAGTTGAAGACTTAGTTTTACTAAGGTAACTTAGTTTTACAATGAAGCTTAGTTGTTTAGGGGTTAAGATGTTTTCAGGACTAGATAGGTGCTCTAAGTTGGTAATGACAATATGTGATGGAGGTTGATTTACATTCAGAAATTTAGACAAACCAAGATAGGAAAGATATCTCCTTCAACAATGTCAAATACAAATAGCCAAAACACTAAGAATGTAACATTTATATAATTCCTGATTGTGCCATGGTTCTTGCTATAGGTAGTTTTTTTGTTTGTTTGTTTGGTTGGTTTTGGTTTTTTGAGACAGGGTTTCTCTGTGTAGCCTTGACTGTCCTAGACTCACTTTGTAGACCAGGCTGGCCTTGAACTCACAGCGATCTGCTGCCTCTGCCTCCCAAATGCTGGGATTAAAGGTGTGCGCCACCATGCCCGCTATAGGTGGTTTATTGTATATACGTGTAGTAACATAAATGTATATGTAAAAAATAAAAACGTTTAATTAATAAAAAAAGAAAGGCTCTAATGAGACAGAGGCTGCTGCGTCATGGAATGTGGAGGGGGTGGAAGAAGAGGAGAAAAGGAGGTTGTGGGGAGAAGGGGGGAAAGGAAGCAGCAGATGGGGGAGCAGGTAGGGAGAGGCAGAGAAAACAACGGGAGGGAGGAGAAGTAGACAGGTGAGGAGGGGGAGGTGGGAGAAGGGAGGGGGCGGAAGGTGAGGAGGGGGAGGTGGGAAAGGGGAGGGGGCGGAAGGTGAGGAGGGGGAGGTGGGAGAAGGGAGGGGGCGGAAGGTGAGGAGGGGGAGGTGGGAGAAGGGAGGGGGCGGAAGGTGAGGAGGGGGAGGTGGGAAAGGGGAGGGGGCGGAAGGTGAGGAGGGGGAGGTGGGAGAAGGGAGGGGGCGGAAGGTGAGGAGGGGGAGGTGGGAGAAGGGAGGGGGTGGAAGGTGAGGAGGGGGAGGTGGGAAAGGGGAGGTCCCGAGTGGAGAGGGACCACTGCCTGGCTGGCAGCCTGTGACTATTCAAACAGTGAGCTCAGCATGGTGGCACATGCCTTTAATCCCAGCACTTCGGAGGCAGAGGCAGGTGAATCACTGTGAGTTCGAGGCCAGCCTGGTCTACACAGTGAGTCTAGGACAGCCAGGGCTATCACACAGAGAAATCCTGTCTTGTAAAACCGAAAAACCCAAAACCAAAACAAACAAAACAAAAAAATAGCAACAGCAAAAACAAACAGTGAGCTAGAAGAAAGTAGAATTTACCGTGGTCTTCTGCTGTAGAAAGAAAAGTTGGAAGCTCTGGCAACTGCTAGGGGATGAACTTGTTTTCTAGAGAAGGGACTTGTCTCTGGAAGAAAGGCTGACAACCAGGCAAGGGCCTAGCAGGAGAGGTTAGGGCTGAGATAGTAGTAGGCAGGTGACCACATCTTGGCTGCACTGCTTAGCGTACCTGCCTCCTGCCTTCCACGTTAAGCTTACCCTCTTGCACTTGGGGGTCAGTGGGTCTCTGTGTTCCTTTTCTCAATGTGACCACATGGACTTGGTGTTTTTAATTGGCTTTTTCCAGATCGGTGGCTGAACTTGGCTTGTAGGGGTGCAGGCCGTCAGTCTAAATTAGGTCACGGGAAGAGCTTGTAGTGACATTCTGAAGAAGGAAGATGAAGCCACGCAAACTGGAGATGCCCCTAGAGACGGCAGCTCTGCCAACAACCAGTTATCGACAGAACTGTATGGAAAATAAAATGCCATTTAGGGTCGTGGTTTATTTGTTCACAATGGCAACAGCCAACTGATAAAGTACCCTTTTGGAGTAACTGCCACACAACAGCCAGCTCATAACCCATCATCAGAACACTGCTGGGTCCTGGCAGGGCTGGATCTGTGGGAGGCCAGTGGTCGGGTTTGCCTGTGTGCACACACAGCAGTCAGCACCACAGAGGGGCAGGTTCAGGCTGCCCTCACAGGGCCCAGCCTGGAGACTTAGGAAGACTTCCCCCTGGTGTAGCTCAGAGGCTTCTTCTGAGCCAGCATCATACAGTGCAAGAGGAAGCCTGGCTAGTGGCCACAAGACTGGAAAGATGCTTTGCTATAAATAACACTGAAATAAATTGTCTGGTTTGCCAGCATGTCTCTAAAGGTGCCCCAGGACCTGTGTGTGTGCCTGCAACACTTTCAGGGAGTCCGCAAGGGCAAAAGATTTAAAACATCAACAAAACACTGCCATGCCCATAGTGGAGTTTTTTTGTTTTTTGTTTTGTTTTTGTTTTTGACACACACACACAAAACAAACAAACAAAACAAAAACAAAAACAATCCCCCACTTCATTATTATAAAAAATTGGTATATGAAAAAAAATCAACACATCAAAATTAACCAGCCCCAAAGACTAACTTGATAAGTTTCTACAGAGTAGCCATTCAGGTGGAGATGTGGAATGCCACATTGGACTTTATACTAACAAATATATCGTTATGTACTTATTAATCACCTGGAAACAAGAAATCCATACCAGCTTTAGACCAAGAAGAACAATTACCTTTTAAAGAAATATCCTCTTATATCCTCTTTTCTAATTTGTGCCCATTACTTGCATTCAGACCTTCCTCTTCCCTCAGTATTTAGCCCTTTTTGTTCAGTTTTCTACATGCTATGCTGTATTCACATGTACATCTGTTTACATATATTATGGGCTAGATTCCACACATGAGGTAGAACATGCAGTTTTTTCTTTGAGAGTGTATGATCTCACTTAATATCATACATTCTAAGGCCATCAGTTTTTCTACAAATTTTGTGATCACAATTTTCTTTAGAGCTGAATAGTATTTTTTAAGAATTCATATTATTTTTGCTTAATATATTAATATCTATTTCATAATATATATTTTTATTTTATTATCCACTCATGTGTTGACGGACAGGTGTTTCTGATTCTTTGCTATACAAATAAAGCAACAATAAACCTAGGGCTTGACTATCTCCGTGGTAGGGTTTGGAGTTCTCTGGACATATGCTAAGGAATGAAATCGATGCGGTCAAATGGCAGCTCTGCTTTTAATGTTTTTTGTTTATTTGTTTTGGTTGTTTTGTTTTTGTTTTGTGACAGGGTTTTGGTGTGTAGCCTTGACTGTCCTGGAACTCACTCTGTAGACCAGGCTGGCCTCAAATTCACAAAGTTCCGCCTGCCTCTGCTGGGATTAAAGGCACGCACCACCACCAGCCAGCTTATTTTTAATGTATTGAGAAATCTCCAAACTGATTTCCACAGTGATTGTTCTGACTTGCACCCCCACCAACAGTGAATGAGGATTCCTTTCTCCACACCCTCTCTGACGTTTGTTGTCAGATTTATTAATGATAGCCATTCTGACTGGTGTTGATTTGCACACGCTCGATGGCTAAGGGCTTTGAACCCTTTATTAAATAGTTATTGGCCATTTGTGTTTCTTTGTCAGAAAGTGTTTATTCAGTTCATTTATCTGTTTGTTAATTGTCAATTTTTGTTTCCTTGGTATTTTTCTGCAATTCTTTGTAAATTCCGGATATTAACCCTTTATCCAAAGTGTGGCTGGGAAAATTTTTCTCCCATCTCATAGACTATTTTCTCAATATAGAAACTTTATTTTCATGTAGTCCCATCTGTTGATACTTGGGGGATAATTCCTGCACTGTTAGTGTTCTCTTTAAAATGTTCTTGCCTACCTCAATATTCTGAAGGGTATCCTCTCTGTTTTCTGCAGGAAGTTTCAGTGTTTCATCTTTGGTACATTTTGAATTTATTTTTTGTGTGGGGTGAAATATAAATGTCTAATTTCGTCATTCTTCTGCATCGGAGACCCACACCATTGGTTGGGTAGGCCTTTTCCCAATGTATGTTTTTGCTTCCTATGTCAAAATTTAAGTGGGCATAGTTTTGTGTTTTATTTCCAGGTGTTCTGTTCTATTCCATTGGTCTACCTGTCTGTTTTTATGCCAGCCCTGCACTGTCTTTATCACTATAGCTCTGCAGCGTAGATGTTGTAATACCTCCAACAGTGTTCCTACTCTTAGGATTGCTTTGGTTATTTATGGTCTTTTGTGGTTGCATATGAATTTTTGTATTATTTTCTAAACATGTGAAATATTATATCAGAATTAAAGTGTTGTATCATATCTGTAAATAAATTTTGGTAATGTGGACATTTTCACAATATTAATTTAGCCAAAAGCATGGGATATCTTTCAATCATCTACTATCTTTTGTGATTTCCTTTTTCAGTATCGATGCTTTCATTACAGAAGTCTTTTACTTCTTTTGTTAGATAGATTTTATTTTCTTTCACTTCTTTGGATACATTCATAAGTACTTATTTCTTTGTTTTTGTTTGTTTTTTCGAGACAGGGTTTCTCTGTGTAGCCTTGGCCATTCTAGACTCCCTTTGTAGACCAGGCTGGCCTCGAACTCACAGAGCTCCGCCTGCCTCTGCCTCCCGAGTGCTGGGATTAAAGGCGTGCGCCACCACCACCCAGTTTATAAGTATTTATTTCTTTTGAGGAGCTATTTTGAATGAAAAATTTTATATCATTTGTTAGTACACTGTTAGGATAAGGAGGGTTTTTTTTAACTTTGATTTTTGTATACTGCAACTTTACAATATTTATTAAGTCCAAAAGATTTGTAGTAGACCTAGTAGAATCCTTTAAGTGAAGAATAATGCTGATATCTTCCCGTATTTTTATTCCTTTATGTCTTTCTCTTGTCTAATTGGCACAGCGAAGACTTTAGCACTATAGCAAATGACAGGGGGAAGAGTGGGCATCCTTGTCTAGTTCTTCATTTTAGAGAAATGATTCATTGTGTCCATTTTATGTAATGTTCCCTAGAGGCTTGTTTTATGTAGACTTTATTAATTAATTAGTTAATATTGAGCTATGTCCATATATTCCTGAAGTCTCCAGAGCTTTTAGCATGCTGGACTTAGTCAAATGGCTTTTTAGTATCAATTTAATGATTGTGTGGTTTGTCAATCTTATTAAGTTTTTTCAAAGAAGCAATTCTAGTTGATTTGGGGTACTGTTCTTTTAATCTCTAATTCATTGATTTCTTCCCTAATCTTTGTTACTTTTTGCTGTCTGTTGTGCTTGCCATAGCTTATTGTTTTCAGGAGAATTGTGGCTCATATTTAGGTTGTTAGGATATTTATTTGATATTCCTCAGATTATTATTTTTGTTTTTTGGTGTTTTTTTTCTTTTTCTTTTTTTTCTTTTGAGACAGGGTTTCTCTGTAGCCTTGGCTCTCCTAGACTCATGTTATAGACCAGATTGGCCTCAGACTCACAGTGATTCACTTGCCTCTGCCTCCCAGTGCTGGGATTAAAGGGATGCACCACCACACCCAGCTGATTTTTTTTTTTAAATATAAGCACTTTTCTTTATAAACTTTCCCCCTAGGACTGCCTTGGTTACATCACAGGGGTTTTGAGAGGATTTTCATTTCATTCTCTGATTTATTGGATGATTCATTGTTCATTGAAAATTTTGTTGTTTACTCTCCAATATTTTTGTGGTTTCTGTAGTTTCTATTATTATTAATTTCTAGTTTTAGTGCACCATGGTCTGACAGGATAGAGGGAATTATCTCATTTTTAAAATTTTATTCCAGTTCATCCATAGTATACTATTAGCTTTGCAGTTTCCTTACTTGTTTTTAGTCTGAAAGACCTAACTAAGTGCGGGATGGAGTGCTGAAGCTCCCTTCTGTTATTGTCTCAGAATCTATGTGGTCTCTTATGTCTCAGTGTATGCCTTATTAAATTAGGAGTTCCAATGTTTTGTACATAAAGGTTTTCAACTGTTAAATTTTCCTAATGAATTCTTCCATTTATTAGTATGTAGTGCCCCTTCTTTCTCTTTTAATTAGCTCTGGTTAGAAGTTTATTTTCTCAGGAGACCCTGGATGCACTGACCCCAAACCCCATCCCCTGTGCTGATCTCTTAAGCCATAGTCCTGAAGTTCTGCTCACTCAGAACTCTCCAGTCCTGCAGGGGCAGGAATCCCGATCAACAGTGCTCGCTGGTCCTGCAGAAGCCGAAAGCCTTTGTGTTTATATGTCTATGTAGAAGAGAGCATGCTCATGCAAGTCAGTGGGCAACTACAAGTGGGTTGCCGGTTATATTGTTTACAGGTGCATTATGTGTGGAATTGTTATGGGCTGAATGCAACAGAAATTCACTTTTTAAATTATTAGGTCAAATAGTAAAGAGAGTGGGAACAAAATTTTGTTGTTGTTTGGGAATTTTTTCCCTACAAAATGCTATTTATTTTTTTTTAAATACTATTTATGGTTGGAGAGATGGCTCAGTGGTCAGAAACACATCTGCCCTTACAAGAGTTCAGTTCCCAACACCCACATCTTGGGGCTCACACATGTCTATAACTTCACTTCCAGGGTACCCACCTCCCTTTTCTGTCCTCTTCACTATTTGGCCTACTATTTAAAAAGCGAATTCCTGAGTGCCATGATTGCCAGGGATCAATATGAACTTCTATTGTTAACTATTGGGAGAGAGAACCTAGTTGAATAACGGGTCTTTGGGACACTTAATTTTTCTAGAGGTATAAAGGAGTCAAGAGACCAAAAGGCATGCTGTCTACGGTGGTACAAAATGCTAAGACAATTCCCTACTAGTGTACTTAAAATTAATTCATAGACCTTAGTCAAAGAATCTTTTTTTTTTTTTTAGTTCTGCAAAGAGCAAAGCAGATGTGCCGATCCCCAACTACCCAACAAAGCTCAGCAGCCGCCGAATGACACCGGGGCCTCCAAGGGCTGAAGGCTTATCTTAATTTTTCCTAGGGGCTGCGTTTTCCATAGCGATTCCTAAGCAAAGACCCACTCGCTGGCAAGAGATCTGGGATGCTCCTGTACAGGCTGTAAGCAGGACAGACGATAGTCTGCAACACTGCCTGGGGCTTTCCTGCCTGGCTCAGAGCTCCCTCTGCTGGCTGGTAGAAGGTTGTACATTATCCCTGCTGAATCTTACTGTTCAGCTCGAATTTTTAGCCCAGGAGTTTAAACTTCAGAGATACTCTGACACCTCAGGACAGAAACATTCAGAACACATTGCAATGACAAACAAACAAACAAACAAGACCCAAACTGACCTTGGTCTTGATCTGGGCTTGGTTCACATGGCATCATTTGGCTTGGTGCGTTTCAGTCACTCAGGAGGGGGGAAAAAGCCAGAAAGGTCTCTCCAGCTCTAATGGGCTGTGAATCTTGGTACAAACTGGCCCCAACTCTCACATCAGGGAAGGACTTGGGTCGGAGATCTCCTTTTCTTCATGCATTTGGCTCACATGAATCTGATGACTTTGGTCTGGATATTCCATTTATGGGCCTCGGGGAGACTGTTCTTTAGCAACCACAGAGATAAAGGCTATTCTTTACACATTTATTGAGTAAACAACCATAAGTTGGCACAGGCTGAAGCACAGGACCGAGGGAAACAAGTACATGCATTTTCTCATCTGATCCATACTGTAAACCTGTCACCAGGGTGCAGTGTTCTGGATGAATGCCTCCATAGACTCATATATTTGAATGTTTGGTTCCCAGTTGGTGAACAGATTAGGATTAGTAGGCGTGGTCTTGTTGAAGGAGGTGCGTGTCACTGGGGTTGGGATTTAGGGCCCAGTCTCGATTGTTCTGCCAGCTGCCTGGGAACCGGGATATAAGCTCTCAGCAACTGCTCCAGCGCCATGTCTGTCTGCCTGCTGACCCACTCCTTCCATGATGGTCACGGATTCACCCTCTGAAGCTGTAAGCAAAGCCTCCATTAAATGGCTTCTTGTATAAGATGCCTTAGCCATGACGCTTTCCCGCGAATTCCTCTGATCATCAAGGGCCCCCATTCTTCCAAATATCAAAAGCCCCTCCCTTTTCTGTCTCTTCTTTTTGCACAGTTGTCAGAAATCACGTGGCCTATGCGGTCTCGATAGTGGACCCCAACTCATGCACGTTCTGTGGTTCAGAGTGATGCCAGCTCTGATGTTCGGATTCCAGTGTTGCCCTTGGGTTCTGGTTTGGTAAACCCTGCTGCTGTTAATGTTGACGGTAGTATTGAAGAGAACCACCAAGTTCTTCAACTTTGTAATTTGATAGAAAATTACTTGAGGGCTGGAGAAATGGCTCAGTGGTTAAGAGCACTGCTTGCTCTTCCGGAGGTCTTGAGTTCAATTCCCAGCAATCACATGGTGGCTCACAGCCATCTGTAATGTGATCTAATACCCTCTTCTGACCTGCAGGAGTACACGCAGAGTGCTGTATACATAATAAAAAAATAAATAAATCTTTTTTAAAAATTACTTGAATTGTACGAGACTAATTTGTATTGTAATTATTTATACCTTAATAAAGTAAACACACAAACAAAACTACCACCACCACGACCTCCCTTTGCCATTACTCCAGGCACTGTCCTTAAACACATCAGCTATTCTACAGACCATCAACCATGCAAGGAAGTTTCTAGCATGGAGATCACTCCCCTCCTCCATAGCAGTTCTCTGTCGTTGCAGGAGAGGATTCCCAGATATATTAATGACTACTTTTAGTCAGTGAGTTGTAGTTATTTTGGTCAGAAGTAACAAGCTTGTTATAAAGAGACATCTGTATCCTTTGCTTTGGCTACTATTGAAATAACTGATCTGAAGAAACTGGAATTCCCAAGGGAGAAGAGAAAGCCTAAGACCTGGGACAGCCAGAAGGGAAACTTTTTTCCAGGAAGATTTGCAACTTGTTAGACTACCTTACTGGAACAAGGTTGGCCACTGGTGGGCAGGGACTGCTTAGATATGCATGACTCTTGTTACATTTCTTTCTTTCTTTTTAAAGAGTTATTATTATTTATACAGTGGTCTACGTGTTACACCTGTATGCCAGAAGAGGGCACGAGGCTACATTATAGATGGTTGTGAGCCACCATGTGGTTGCTGGGAATTGAACTTAGAACTTCTAGAAGAGCAGTCAGTGCTCTTAACCTCTGAGTCATCTCTCCAGCCCAACCCTTGTTACATTTCTAAGATGGCTTAAAAGGAATGGAAAGCAAGAAAGACAGGCACCCTAATTTAGACAGGTAGGACGGTGTTCATTGGCTGACATGTGGCAAAGGGAAAATCACACCCACTGTGGGTGGTTGAGAATGTCTGCAGGGGTGGGGGTTGGGCGGGGGTGGGAGAAGATGGCCATGACCCTTTTTAGGAGTGGAGAAGACTGTAGCACGTTTCCTTCTATAGTCCCTCCCTTTCAAGAGTAGATTTGCTTGGCTGCAAGGGAAGCTGGGAAGTGTAGTCTTTTAGGATGAAACTATCAACTCTGGCCCTCTACTTAAATCTAACCTCATATTGGGCCACGAAAAAAAGGAATCCTGATCAGCCGGATCTCTCTGTCCCTCTTTCATGCTCAACTTTTTCCACAGATAACTTAGCTCTTTTTAATTGGCTTACAGGTGCAAGAACATGGTTTGGGTTTGATGTGGCATAGGCTGTGACAAGAAGGCAGGTAACAAGAAGGGACACTGTGTTTGGCAGAGGCATTTTTACGGGCGTGTTCTCTTGATGCAACACTGTTCTTGGCCACTGCAGTGCTATGAGTCACAACCTGGTCTGCTGGAGCCTGAGTGACTAGCTTTTTTTTTTTTTTTGTTCCTCCTGCTGAGACCAGAACTCAAGTCATGTCAGTGTTCCACCTTTGTGCAGAATCTCCAACGGCTGGCTGACCGCACCCAAATGGGAAAGAAAACGGCCATGGCAAACAAAAAGGATAACTTGGTGGAGAAAGAAATGATGCAGAGAGGGAAAAAAAAAATATGGGTCTTTTTCAACCTTTCCCATCCTTTCCCATTTGTTTTCCTTTGAACTCTTGAATATCCCTCATCCAGATCTGCTTTGTTATAAAGATAAGAGAACCCAGGGCCATGCTCGGCATCACTCTCCCTCTGAGCTGTGCCCCCAGCTTTACTGTTTTTACGCAGTCTGTGCTTGTAGCCGCAGGAGCACCTCTGTGTGGTGAGGCAGCCATTTGTGCAAACAGTGGCCATTTACCGACCAGGTTCAAGTACAGCCAGACACGCGTCTTCTGAATCCTTCCATGGTCAAGACTTACACTTTGCTGACACTGGTTGGGATGAGAGGAAACTACACACGTCTTCCTCCTCCGTAAAACAGAATCAAGAGGCGAAAGATGGAAACATCAGGCAGAATTAAATGACAACAGTGCAGCCCCAGCCAGGTCATCAGGGGCATGATGTCCTCCTGTACTGATGGCTGGTAGTGCAGTTTCATGGGTATGCCCTGGGAATGACAGTGATTAAAGCCCATGTCCATCCCGTGTGAGCCCATGTGATGTTAGGTGACGTTCTCGCATCTGAGCCAGCCTCTCTACTTTTACAAGTGCGTGTGTGCCCTGGGATCAGGACCAGAGAACCGTGCAGATTAGGCAAGTGCTCTTTCAAGTGAGCTACACCCCCAGCCCTGCTTTGTGGTTTAGTTCTGAAATTTAAATGAGATAATCTGTCTCAAAGGTTTATATGGTGGTGGCTGTTTAGGAACACTGGCTAAATGCCACGCTTGGCTTCTTGCCCTTTTTTAAAAATATTTTTTTCAAAAGATTCATTAAAACGTTTTAAACTGATGTCCATGTAAGAGTGTAGGTACCTGCAGAATCCAGCAGAGGGTCTTGGATCCTGGCTAGCTGGAGTTACGGGAGTTGTGGGGTGCCCTGTGTGGGTCCTCTGCAGGCACAACCAGTGGTCTTCACCCCTCAGTTATCTCTCTAGCTCTCAGACTGGGTTGCTAAGGCTTTGGTTTCACTGAGAAAGAACCCATGCAGTTTGACACCTCCTTATCTGAAGGCAGTGCATCAGGTGCGGGCTTGCTTTAGCTTCCTGAAACTTGAAAGGGCCCAAAGAGATGGTAGAAAACAGGCCTTTAGGCAAACATCTGTGGGGTTGACACACCAGGGTAAATGACTGGAATGTTAGTGGTACCAGTCTCACATAAGGGCACGCATTTGCTATTCTTACCAAAATGACTCTTATTTTTCTCTTATAAACTTTATTACTTTAAAAAAATGTTGAAAATATAACCAATCAAAACAAACAAACAAACAAAAAACAACATACATCTCCCCCCTCCCCCAAATTAACCACTTCCAAAGCCTATACATCCCAATGAACTTCTGTACAGTTTAAAGTGTGATTCTGCAGCCATGGAGTTTCACGCTGGATTTTTATAGTTTCACTATCAAATATATTTTGGGGCATTCTTTAAAAAGAAAACAAAAAACAAAGTTTTGCACACTATGGCTGGATATTTCTTAGACACTATTGCTGATCAGGTAGACATAGCCACCCTGTGCTGGAGACTACACCTTTTGTCTCGTTCCTGGAGCCTCGTTTTGGGCGAGACTAGCTGAGCTGCTGGCTTGACCCCTTGGAAAGGACAGAAGGCAGCTGAGGCCTTTGGCGGGGTGAGGGGGGGTGGGGGGGTGGGGGGGTGGGGGAGTAGGTGGGGTGGGGTCTGTGCATCTCTGCAGGTGATTTTGATCTTCCAATAAGGGAACATTCCAGGCCTGGTATGAAGGATGAAGCCACTCCTCAGAGATCATGAGTAAAGGGCCCAGCTAGACCCAAGTAGTTTACTCCAACGTCCCTCCTCCTTATCCAGTCTTTGGTGCCGCTCTTTGACTGCTTCTCAGATTGGTCCTTTTTGCATCCCTTGCTACTGTGAATTAGCACTCAGTTCCTACGCTGGATGTACCTGCCTTCCTCTTCCCGCTACTCTGCCTGCCCCTCCTCTTCCACCTGCAGGTCATTCATAAAATCTGGGTGAGTTTTCCCGAACGCTGGCTTGAGACTCCTCTCAGTCACTGGTGGAGTATTTCGCACCCCTTTCACCTTGACCTCGGTGATGGCTTCTGTCTCCAACCCGGACTCCAGAACATTTGGCACTAAATGAAGAAGAAAACTGGTGAAGCAGAGGCGGGTGGGTTTCAAGGGGATTTTGGTTTTTTTTGGGGGGTGAGGTGGGGTGGGTGTTGATAGATTGTAGAAAACAAAGCTGCCTCTATGGTGTGCAATAGGAGTGAGCAGGCATTGTGTGAACAATTTACACAGACGTCTCCTTCATCAAGATGGCCCAAAACAAAGCACACTGGCAAAACTGGCTTCGGTGCCACATCCTACCTCCTCCTCTTAGTAATCCCTCAAGGTAACTTCCTGCATCATGCATTCCAGAGACCTTTGCTCAGTGACTGGAGAAGTTTCCTCGTGAAAAAAAAAATTTTTTTTTTTCTATGTTAAGGTCTACAAAAACAGAGGCTTGGAGAGGTTGGGCAACTTGCCAAATGTCACAAGTGAGTGATGAAACCTCAATGTTATCACAGGTAATCGGACTTTGCAGGCCCTCGGGTTTTGCCATCCACACTAAGGTAGGGTGGACTAATAAGCCCTTACAGAGCAGCAGAGCTTGGGGCAGCAGCAGGAGGGACAGACAGCTGACGTGCATCACCGTACTTAATTATGCATCGTAGATATTCTGGATCCCCTAGGAAGAACTGGCCAGCTGAGCTCATGACCTCTGCCCACCTCAGTGTGGTTTTCGGCAGAGTCTTCAATCGCTGGGTCTAAATGTTTCTGAGAAAACACTAAAAACCACTACATAATTGGGGAATGCCCCCGTGGAAGGATCATTTCTACCAAGCCGGCCTCTGTATCTAAAACTGTCTCTCCCACGGTTTAGGTTCCTTTAACATGCTACTGAAACAGTAGCATGGGAATGGGGAAACCTTGGAGCCTAGTGACAAAGATCTTTCTCCTTCTGAGGGGCTACAGTAGAAAGGCTCAGGTCACAGGTCAGCTTTTTTCTCTCTTGTCGGAGCAGTGGTCTTTCTAGTTAGTCTTAGCCTTTGCTTCCATGGGGGCAGTGCCTGGGGCTGCTTTTGAAACTCCTCCCCGGCCTCCTTTTCTTCTGTTCTTTCCTCTCTTTCCACTTCCACCAAGCCACTAGGGTTTTCATCTGCAATGTCGCTCACAGGCTCAGGGTTTGAACCCTCAGAATCCAGGCAGTGGTACAATGTGGAAGGCCATGAATCCATTAGGAATGGGATCACTGGAGCCTCCTTATGTCCACTGCTGGCTCAGTCAACCAAGCGCCACAGTGGGAAGTCTCCGCCACCTACTTCCGCTCCCATGGCTCCGCATCTACGGCGGGCTACAACCTCTCTGAAAACCTTGAGTCAAAATGAAGGCTTCCTCTCTTAGCTTGCTTCTGCCAGGTATTTCATAAGAGTAATTTTGTTGTTGTTGTTGTTTTTTGTTTTTCGAGACAGGGTTTCTCTGTGTAGCCTTGACTGTCCTAGACTCTCATTGTAGACCAGGCTGGCTTGAACTCACAGAGATCCGCCTGCCTCTGCCTCCTGAGTGCTGGGATTACAGGTGTGGGCCACCACAGCCCCGCTGAGTAATTTTAAAAAGAAGTAACCAATGCACACGTGCTAAGCATTCATTTCTTCTACGCAGAGCGCTGGAAACACAAACGCAGCGAGCCTTGTTCCTCAGGGCCCAGGCGTGTCAATCATGACTCCAGCTCCAGAGTCATAGTTGCAGCTGTATGACCTTGATGTGTTAGTCACCTGCGCGCTCTGTAGCTTTCTCCTGCATTTCTAAGACAGGGATTTACTTCACTAGGATTTACTTCACGGTGTCGTTGTGCAGTGACAGAAGTGCATAGCAGTCCTGTGGAATGGTGCCTGGCAGGTGAGCTACTACTACAGGTAGTCATAGGTTGGTGTCCTTTCTCTGAAATGTTTATGTCCAGGAGTAGTTCAGATTTAATTGTATCTTAATTTGGAAATCATCCTATATGTGTGTGTATACATGTGTATATATATATATATATATATATATATATATATATATATATATATATATAAAATGACATACCTTGGAGATGGGAGGGGCCCTAGGCTAAAAATACCTTTTATTTATGTCTCATCTATACCTTATACCACACCTTGAATGGACTTTGCCCTGCATTTGTATTAAGAGCCAGATGTAAAATTTCTACTCGCAAACATCCTTTTTTTACTTCAGGCTCTCAGACTGCCGGCCCAGCCTGAACTTTTGGTTACACAGAGTGGCTTCAGTCCTGGCAGCTGTGTTCTGTCCCTCATATCCCCAAGGTAAACCACACCATGTGTTAGCCGTGTGTTAGTCAGGCCTGGCACAGAGCCCATCTAGTGAAGGTAGCAGCCCTGACTATGGTTGTTTGGTTTTAGATGGAAACTGTCATTTCTGTTCTCAGTCCTGAAGTGTGAGGAAAACATGACACACATCTGTTAAAGGCAGTGATTGAGAATGGGGTCTTTTATATAAAATGATAAAATCCTAACAGTGAGGAGAGGCCAAATGGCTCAACTATGGAAGAAAAATGTCACTTTTGCTTGTCTGGGGTGACTTCTTTAACCACAGAGCAAAAAGAGGATAAGGCATGATCTAACCATATAAGATATAGTTCTGGGCTGGCAACTAGTCAGGGAGAGTGAATGTAGCCGTTTTCCAAATTTTTTCCAATTTCCCAGTTTTTTTCAGCTTTCCAATTTTCAGCTAAGATCACCACTGAGCTCTGTCAACTGCAGTACCCATATGGTATGTGCATGCCAGTATACATGTATGACTGTCTATTCATGCACATACATGCATATGTACACATGTTTACCTGTGTACAGTATGTACATGCACATAGTATATGTGTACACATATGCATGTAAATGCATGGCTGTGTGAATGCACATGTGTGTTTGGATGTATAGGTATGAGTGTGTGAATGTGTGTGTTATCCTTGTGGATATATGTATGCACATGTGTGAGGATATGTATGTATATGTTAATTTTCTCCGGTAGGCACATGTGTGTGTGCATGTGTGGGCAAGTATATTTGCTTACATGTGTTTACAAATGAATTCAAGTTTGGCCATGCATGTGTATGCATGAGTGTATGTGCTTTTGTGTACATATGCACATTGTATCTGTGCTTCTGTTTGTAAATATATATGTGCAAGTATACCAACTACACATATGTGTATTCATGTGCATATATATGTGTGTGACTATGCACTTTTATGCAAATATGGTTTTGCACGCACGTGTGTATGGTGTTTGAGGTGTGTTGGGGTTGGGTAGAAAGGAGGCCTGGCTCAGTACTACCCATGAGTAAGCAAATGCTTAAACTTATTGTTGCACTGGTATTTCCACGTCTATTTGTCAGATTCTTTTAAATATGCTGTTAGGAATAATTATTACTCTCTTGGGGCCTCTCTTATATAAAGGTAAGCCATTGCATGTGTGTTCAAAGCAGGTCAGCAAAGTGGCATTGTCTGGTTCTGCTGCCTAAGCGCTGCTGCCTGTATTGTCATTTGCATGACTTTCTCATTAAAATCCTCCCAGCTCCAGAAATGCACTGCCCTGCTTGGCACGGTTTACATATTCACACTGGCGGAGGTCTCAAATTGGCCATGGACATGTGGGCAAAGGCGATTATGCATGTCCTGATGACTTCAGCGTCCAATACAAGTGTTTCCACGGACAGTGGGTGCTGCAAGGTGATTTACTCGGGCATAGTGAGGACACCTTACCCAATCAGCCCCGGAACAGAATGTTACTGAGTAAGCAGAACAGGCCAGCGCGAGTTTCCATCCCAGAGGCACCACTTACTGTGTGTCTCAGATAAGCTCCTTAGCTCTTGTGAGCCTCGACTTTCTTGTTTGTCTTTTGAGACAGAACTTCATGTAACCCAGACAGGCCTTCCTTCCTGTGGAGTTGAAGCTGACCATGAATTCCTGACCTCCCAACTGCTGGGATCACAGGCACTGGGCAAACCACCGCACTGGCTTCTGACTTCATGTCACTGAACACATTCAATCTCTTATCTTTAATCCCAATGCTGAGAGCACAGAGGCCACTTCCTGACTCTGAGGCAGGGACATTTAATTTACCTAAAGCAACTTGTCCATAAAACCTGGTCCTAAGTGGATAGTAAGCTTTTCTATTCTCTTTGTTTTACTTAATGTGATTTTTAAAAGACACTAGTTATAGAGCTGTAGAGCTGGTACTAGAAAAGATACTCATGCACAGCACATTAATTAAACAATACAGGATTCCTGGAATGTGAGCCTCAGAGCCGTCTCTCCCTATAGGATCGTGATAACTGCATCAACAGCACAGTGCACCCCGAGAACACCCTCTGCAGAAGCATCCTTTCCCCTCTAAGCCTTTTCCTAGGCATTGCTCTCTCTCCTTCAAGTAGCTCCTGCTTGGAACTACTGAGGTTTTCAGTACTTTTTGAAAAAACAAACCCCACTTGTCTGTGTGTTTGTTCAGTGTGTGTGTGTGTGTGTGTGTGTGTGTGTGTGTGTGTTTATACATGGACATGTGTGGAGGTCAGGGTCCTGGGGATTGAACTCAGGTCATCAGTGTTGGCAGCAAGCACCTGTCTCATGTGTCTACTTTCCTGCACTGTTGGTACCTGTGTCTATTTTAAATCACCAAATTAATGGCCCGTAGGTAGTAGAACTCCAAGAAGCCAGTTGTTTGGGTGAGTTGTCCAGTCAGGAGCCCCTCCTGCTTTATCTGAAAGTAAGGCTAAGTTGGCGCCCTACCTATCTGGTATAGGGATGCTTTGAGAATGTTAGAAATTTCAGCATGCCCGTGACAGGGCCACCCATTTGTTCCTAGTAGCTGAACTCTGCTAGGAAGGCAGTAATGCTGGCTTCCTCCAGCAGGTGGCAGAAGGTGGCTCCTCAGCCAACAAAGCTTCCCAATGTGTAGAGCTCACAGGGAGGCCCTCCTCAGTTCATAGAGCTGTAGGGACTAACCTACTCTCCTGGAGTGCGTGCCCAGCTGTGCACAAGAGGGCTCTGTTTCCCTTCGAACACCGTGCACAACATGGACAGCAACGGTGAATCTGAAGATCTGGGACCAAAGAAAACATCTATGCCTGGACCTGACCCTGTCATCCCACCAGAGCGGTGTTTTCATCATTACAAGAACAGTAACAACAACAACAACAACAACAACACAACAACAACAACAAACCCAAAAAGTGCAACATGCACTAAAGTCCCATTTTTGAGACCAAAAAGATGAATGTGTGGATTTGCTGGGAAAACAAGAAGAGGCCCGGTCTGAATAAAGTTAAGGATTACTGCTGTGAAAGTCTCAGCTTCAGCTTCTTTCTGCGTTCGTCTATTCTCGGCAAACACGAAGCCAGGCATTATGCTAGTCTGGGGAGTTTGACTCACATTGAAGAAGCTCATGGTCGCGCATGAGTGGACACATCTGTGAGAAAGGTGTGCACAGGGCACGTATGTTCTCCTGGGTCCTAGCTTACCAGCACGCAGATACTGTTTGAGCTTATGATACAGAATGAGAAACCCCCTAGCAAAGGGTATTTCCTTCTCAGTTTCTTTTATAAATTCTGCTCTTAAAGAAACCTGGGTAAGCCTGGGTGTGTGTGTGTGTGTGTGTGTGTGTGTGTGTGTGTGTGTGTGTGTGTGTACAACGGTAATCCTAACCCCCAGGAAGCTGATGCAGGAGCATTGGGAGTTCCGGGCTAGACCTGGCTATCTAGTGAGGGCGCATCTCTACCCTTACCACAAAACAAAGCATAACTGCTGTTGGTGAGGATACTTCTTACTTCCATGGGTGCTTGATGAAATAGCCAGCAAGAAGCAACTTAAGGGAGGGAGGGTTTTTACATTTGGGCTCACAGTTTGATGTGTACAGTCAGGAAGCCATGGTGCCAGGGAGCCTGAGGCAGCAGAAGTCAGTATCTGCAGTATCTACAGTCAGGAAACGGAGAGCAATGGGCGCTGGAGCTCAGGCTCACTTTCTCCTTTTTATTCAGTCCAGGACACCAGTCCATGGAATGGTGCTGCCCACATTTAGGGTGGGCCTTCACAACTAATGCCTAACAGACCGTCCCTGAGGTTTGTCTCCAAAGGGATTGTAAATCTCCTCAAGTTGGCTCTGAAGACCAACCATCACAATGAGCAATGGAGGAAGAAAAAGAAAAGAAAGAAAGAAAAGAAAAAGGAAATTGTGAAACAGGATAACCTGCCCACTTCCTTCTCGGTAAAAGCTGGGGACACTCCCATGTTATTACCAGTAACTCCTGAGTGGAAAGACTCAGTGGCATTTGAAAAATTGAATGTTTTACTTTTTTTTTCTATACTTCTGTATCATCTCCATTTTAAAGGATATATATTTTTTTCTCATAAAAAAAGACCAGCAATAGTTGCTTATGTCTCTTGGCAAATTCAAATGCTGTTGTGTGTGCTGATGTTGGGGATAATAATAAATAAAGGTACAAGGAAAGACCATCCTTGCTAGGCTTTGTGCTCATAAAGAGGCCTCCTATCTAGAAGTATATCAGAGCCCTTCTCTTCAAAGTTCGGTTAGCTCTGCAGCCCTTAGACTCCTGCCTGGCTGGTGAGTCAGGAGGAGGGGCCAGCTGCTACAGTAGTGTTTCCAGCAGGGCACCCCTCTAACACGCTCACGTGGGATCCAAGGGCCTTTCTCCCATACCATCTAGCAGGACTCTACTGTGACCTTTTAGAGGCCACGTTAGTGTTGCCATTCCTATGCTACAGGTAAAGGGGAAAAGGCTCTGGGAAGTAACGACTTGCCCAAGTGGCAGAAGTTAGTTTCTGACAGGGTTAATGTAACTTACATACCAATTACCTAACATAGCGGGAACATTGGGGTGGGGGAAAGGAGAAGAGGAGTCTAATTCTCTATTCTTTCTCGTCTGCTCTCCTACCCTCTCTTCTTCCTTCCTTCTAGTCCGTTTGGAAAAGAGAAGGGAAGAAGAAATGGGCGGGAGAATAAGCAGATGACCGCCAGTTAGCCGCGGAGCACTACGGGAGTTAGAATCATGCTATGGATTTGAAGCAGTGAGTCAGAGAAACTATTAAACCAAGACGGAACCATGTGAAAATATTTTAAAACAACAACACACAGGTTCCTAAATTAGAAGGTAGGACCAGAGATAAAGTGTAGTGGTTGTCTGCCATGCACAAGGCCCTGGATTTGATCCCCAACGAGAGAAACAGCCCCGCCCCCCACCCCCATCCCCACCCCCCAAGACAGATCTTTCAAGAATTGCTTACATTCGTGGCCGGCAGAGAAGGTTCACACTTTTGCCACACGGGGGCGCCTGACACCACCAGGTCATGAGTGCAAGTTGCAGAAGGACTCCTCACCCTAGGCACTCTATAAGTAGCGGGGGAAAAAAGTTCAGAGGAAGACACAGCTCCACCCAGGAGACCTAAACACACAGAAAACCACTTAATGGGCCCCTTGCATCTGCTGTCCATTTTCAGCAGTCAGCAGCCCACACCAGTCACCTTTCCTCTTTGTCTCACTCTTTTACTCACTCTTATCATTTCAGGCCATCTCAGAAGTAAATGCATGGATGTGACTGTCTGAGAAAAAAAAAATTACCAGTCAGTCTCCTCACTTCTAAGATGCCTGAGTGAATGGAGTGAGCAGAGCAGGAACGTTTTGTACAGGACTGTGATTTCAAATGTATGAAGGGAAGGAGGAAGGAAGGCTGGATACTGAGTTGCTGTGCATCATTATTTTGCCATCCCGGAAGATACAAATAGCATCATTTCATCTAAAGATGAGCGTTGGAGAAGTGTATCTATGGCAAAGATGCGATGGGAAGTCAGCATCGTGCCATATCAGGCATGTGCCCTCCACCTTCTTCTAGTAGAGTGTCTCCTGCAATGTAGACATAATAGCATCCGGCCGTGGCTGGAGGTTACCAATGAGACCTCCCAACGTCCTGGACTCACTTTGTTGACCAGGCCGGCCTTGAACTCACAGAGATTTGCCGGCCTCTGCCTCCCTGAGTGCTAGGATTACAGGTGTGTGCCACTGCGCCTCCCATCCTGGGGAGAAGTAAGTTCCTTATTTAAAAGGTTGTTTCCTCCCATTGCAAGCCTTTAGAAAATGACAGCCAGCACTCTTAACATACTTGTAAATCAGTTGATAATAGGTGGCTAGTTGTGACAGTGTACATTATAATCTTGGCTTCCAGGAAGCAATGGTAGGAGGCCATTGACCGAAGACCTCACATTTGAGGTCAGCATATATAGTGAGCGATATAGTAAGACTTTGTTTTTGTGGTTTTTTTAAAAAATGCTATGGGTTGGAGGGATGGCTCAGTGGTTAAGCACACCTGCTGCTCTGACAGAGACCTGAGTTGAGTACCCAGCATCCATGTGGGGCAGCTCATAACAGCTTGTAACTCCAGCTCCAGGAGATCTAATATTCTCTTCTGCCCTCTGTAGCCAATGGCACAAAAGCGGTACGCACACACACACACACACACACACACACACACACACACACACACACACCCCTTTTAAAAGATGGTAAACACAAGAAATTTATATGTAGTAGTTGGGATAAGTTCCTTGTTGGAAAAAAATCCAAGATACTGTATTTGATTGTGTTCTTGAGTAGATGATTTTGAGTTTGTGAAATAAAGGAGTAAATGAATCCCTGGTGACTTGAGGGGAATGGATTAACATTGTGACAGAAGGAAACCGGCCAGCCATGGAAACCTAGACCATGACAAAGGCCAATGATTGGCCCCATCGTCTGTTCAGTGTTCTGGTGAGGACACGTGGTCAGCAGACCTGAACGATGAAGTCCGCCGACAAGGCCGTCCCTGCAATGGGTAAGAACTCCATGGATGGCTGAGCCGGGGAACACATTCCATTCAGTACTTGTTCACCAAGTCTCCTCTGGATAACTTAGCTTCATAGAAATTGTCTTCTCAACAGGGTGAGCACATGTTGGTCTGGCTAGTCTGAACTTCGAGCACTATTGAAAGCTGATTTTCTCATTGCAAACAAATCAGTTGTCTTTTGGGTCATCACTGGGCTTCTGTGGTCACTTGCCCTTAAGGAGATACTGGTTTCTTTTAGAGGATTTGCTTTCACTCTGCTGGGTTTTGTTCCATTTGTTGGTCAATGAACACATAGTCTGTAGTACATGTGCTCTTGGTTAGTACGGTTGCCTGAGGGAAGGAATACAGGAAGAGAGAACCAACCAAGACAGGTCTATTATGAGGAGTGAGGCCAGGACCCAGAGGTTCTGAGGTCTCAGAGAGATTTAGACTCTGGACAGAGTGCTCATGGGCCACAACACAGGGAACTTCAAGGCCCTCGTGCCTCAAAGGATGGGTTGGGATTCTTATACTCCCATGGCTCTTACCCCAACTCCAACCAAATGTGTTAGTTTAATTCAGCTAATTAGTTGTCTCATTCTTCCTGACTGCAGAGAAGGAGGTTCTTGGAAGAAGGACTGTGTCACGACACTCTGTTGCACCCTTTAATGGCTCTTACCTGTAGCATCAGGTTCCCTTGGCAGAAAAACTAAAAAGCTGATTGCTTCACTATCTCAAACATTAAATTTCTGTGTGGCCACAAGGCACATTGCTATTGAAAATGAAAAAAAATAAAATTGCTATGCTGCTTTGGTTTGGTGACATGTTTCTGTAATTTCAGCACTTGGGAGTGGAGGCAGGAAGATCAGAAGTTCTATTTTATATGGAAGGAGGTATTTGCACAGGGGCAATAGGAAATCTAGGAACAGGCCAGGCAGAGGTTGACAGAGTAGGCCTCTATAAAGGGCCTGGCTTACCTGCTAGGTGGAAGTCATTTATCTGGTTTGCATCAAAATATTTGAGAACTTGGTACCCAGCAGGTGCTGTTCTGGGATGTTATAGAACAATTGAATATGGGGCCCAACTAGTGAATATAGGGCCTTGAAAATTATAGTCTGCCCCGCTTCTGGTCTTGTTCTGTTTCCTGATGTCACAACCCCACCACCAAAGACAGATCTGCCCCAGCCACCGATCCTCTCCACTATGATAGATTGAGTCTCTGAGACCATTGGTCAAATAAATCTCTCTTCTCTTAAGTTGTTTCTGTCACATTTTCTCACAGCAATGAGAGAAAGAGCTAACGTGTCCACCATTGCATAGTCAGCATGTTCTGTGCAGGACGGGATGTCCTCAGTCCTGTACACAGGAGCCAAAGACACCCCACCACAATTCCAAGCTGTTGGGAAGCTCATCTTCTAGAAACTTGAAGCTTAGAAGGAAGGGAAAAGCAACGATAGGCATCTTCCAGGAAATAAAATGGAGAGATCTAAGTGCTGAAGTGGGTCTTGACCCTTGCTGGGCTCCAACTCCACGCATAGCACCTGGCCTGCTGTTACTGAGTAAATTACTTTCTGTGGATGAGTTAGAACCAACAAGTGGGTGGGATGGAGATCTGGATTCAGCTGATGCCAATAACCACTGAGCTAGAATGACCCACTGAGTTTAGAAAATACACTCTGGTGATACAAATTTCAGTCTTTGTTTTCAGCGTCGTTAAGCACACCATCAAATGTCTCTCAATGATCCCGAGAACTCTCCTGGCAACAAACGCTCTCTACCTGAGAGGTACGATTGGAAGCCTGAACAAGATGTGGTTGTGGCTCCCAGCATTTTTCACCAAACCACAGCATATGGTCTCACACGCCAGGCTGACCAGGCTGTATCCTCCCCCTTCTGGTGGCTGCTTCCCTGGTCAGTGGTCAGATACCATGGCTTCTCGTCCCGACTGTTAAATAAAGGAAACTTCACAGTCAAATGCACAGCCTTAGCTGTTTTAATTAGCAAAAAAAACATTTGTGAGGCTAAGGATAGAGCTCAGTTGGAGAGTTCTTGGCCTGTGGGTGGGGATGTGGAGAGAAAGAAAAAAGGAAAAATATTCTGATAGGCTTCTTGATTAATGGGAGGAGACCCCTCTTTCTTTTGGCATAAGAATATGCTCATTCATATACAGGGGGAGGAGGTCCCCCTCAGACACAGAAATAGGGGAGGGGAGGGGAGTAGGAGGGAAGTGGGAGGAAGGGAAGAATTGGAAGATACATGGGATGGGCTAACAACTGAGATGTAATAGGAATAAATTAATAAAAAAAAGAATATGCTCATTGCAGAAAACAATACACAATGCACAAAAGCAAATGGGGGATAAAAATCTATCTATAATCCCAATAATCATATAACCAATAACAGTCGATGTTGGTATTGGGGTGTGTTTCTTCTTGCTGGAGATTGAACTCGGGGGCTCATGTACACCAGATGAGTGCTACCATTGTGAAGAACTCTATACACAGCCTGGTACTCTTCTTGAAGATTTTTTTTAGCTCAAATACACAAACACACACTCTTTTCACATTGTTAAATATGAGGTTATATAGTATATACCGTTTAGCACATCACTGTGACCTGGCCCCATATTACAGCCTCTAGGTTTCCATTTCCATTTTCTTCCTAACCAACACCATCCTCTGAAAGTATATTTTCCCCATATCATTCTCCTGTTTATTCCCCTCAGAGGTTTTCTACCCTGACTCCTACACACAAATTCCAAATCATTTTAGTCATTATTCAAGGCCATTCAGCTTGGGCATCCATTTCACCTTCTGTTGCTTCCCTAGATGTTGCTTATGAAGTGGTGAAGGCCTGGTGTCTCTCTAGTCCCTTGCTACTGTTTCCTGCCTCTGCATAAAATATTCCCTTCCAACTAGAAGGATACCCCTTCTGTTGGAACCCCAACATTTCCTAGCTGTTGGAACCCTATACCATGTGCTAAGCTTTACTTAGTGATGGTCTTTTCCAGAAAGTTGTCTTCATCCCAAAGTTCCCAGTGAATGCACTACAAACTGAGTCAAGAGATTTTTTTTTCTTGACAGGGAAAAGAAAAGTTATCACTCTTGGCAAGTCTTCAAAACATACTTTCCTTCTTCAAGTGTGTGTGTGTGTGTGTGTGTGTGTGTCAGGGTCAGAATCAACATAGTTCCACATACACTATGGAAATTAAAGGGCACACTTAACAATTTCATACTTCACTTCCATTAGTATCTCTCATTTATAAAATCTGTGTGTGTCTACATTTGCACAGGTGTGTGTATGTTTTTTTATACATACCTGTATTTACAACTATGGTATAGAAGGGTTTTGCATTGTATTTCCTGAAGATTGCCACTTCTAAGGTACTAGGTAGTCTCACAGTGCCTGTGAATCCTGGGTGACCACGGTGTTCGGTTAGGAATACCTAGGGAAAGGCATCTGTGTCTCATCACTGAATGCATCTGTGGGGCTCCTCCTTGGTTTTGTTCAATGAAATTTGACAAACAGCTCTTAATAAATTCACTGGGCTAGCACCATCCAGCTTGGGGGGCATGAAACATGACTGGGTGGATTTCAATGATGTGCAAGTTACGTGTGGGGGCTTAGCAGGGCAACTTGACTCTGTGGGTTGTCTCTTCTCTCAGACAATAGCATTCAAGGCCCCTTTCATAGCTGAGGGGTTAGATATGAGTCAGGCCTGCAGAGATGTGTACAATATCTCAAAGCCACAAATATGGCCAAGGCAAGAGTTTCCTATGGATGGTCTTACCCAAGAGAAGTTTCACGGTCTCATCACCTTATTCGTAGAAGTTGACTCTTTTCTTAATTTTTAAAAAATTTAATGTGTATGAGTATTTAACTACATGTATATATGTTCACCATATGTATGCCTGGTGCACTCAGAGGCCAGAAGAGGGTATTGGATCTCTTGGAACTGTAGTGACTGACAGGTGTGAGCTACCACATGGCCCCTCTGCAAGAGCAGCAAGTGCTCTTGACCACTGAACCAATTCCCCAGCTTTCATATCTAAACTCCCTTTAAAACAGTATCTTGCCACATAGCCCAGGCTGGCCATGAGCTTGTAATCATCCTGTCTGAGCCTCCTGAGGGTTGAGCTGGAGTTACAGGAGCTGCTAACATGCCCAGATCACAGGCTGGCTCATTTTTAGCATAATCAGGATATGTGCATGCAGTTTCAGCCTCTCCCAGACACTACATTGCCAAATTGTTTGGCTGACCTTCATCTATTGTTAATCCAGTAAGCTCCAAGCCATGCACAGAAGAGTCAGTGGTAGGTTCATATGACACCCAGCCCCCCTTAGAGCTTTTATTGTTGTTGATAACATTGTCATGAAGCCTTCTCCTGAACCCTGGCTTTATACCACTCAGGCTTTTCTTTTCATCATAGTCTCTCCCTAGATTCCACCCATTCCTCTGTCTTCAATACCACCTCTCACAGTGCAACCACCCATTTCAGAGACCCATGGATCCGACCCTTCCTTGTCATCACAATCTGGATATTGGCATTGTAAAGTCTACCTGTTTACAATGAGGTGAGTAGCAGCTCCTCCCTACCATCTTTTACGAGGAGGATGACACGACCTGCCACCCAAGCCCTCAAGGAAGGCACTGGAGAGGTGTTATCATCAACGCCCCCCTCTTCCTCAACCTCTTCAGTCTACAGTGATGTAACAACCACCAAACTCTGCAAGTTTAGTAACTTTTTGTTTTGTCTTTCTTGGGACAGGGTTTCACTGTGTTGCTCTGGCTGTCCAGGAATTGACTATCTCCACAGTCCAGGCTGGCTTAGAACTCACAGAAATTTGCCTGCCTCTGCTTCCCGAGAGCTGGGATTAATGGCATACACCAGCATACACCAGTTCAGCAAATTCTTGAAGACATTTGTCTTCTGTTCTTTGCTGTCTGTCTTAGTTTTATTGCTGTGAAGAGACATCATGACCAAGGCAACTCCTAATTGGGGTTGGCTTACAGTTTCAGAGGTTTAGTCCACTATTGTCATGGCTGCACGCAGGTGGACATGGTGTTGGCAAAGGAGCAGAGAGCTCTGTGCTGATCTGCAGGCAGCAGACATGACTGTATGCCACACTGGGTGTAGATTGAGCACAGGAAACTTCAAAGCCTAGCCCAACAGTGACACTCTTCCTCCAACAAGGCCACCCCTCCTAATAGTGGTACTCCTTGTGGGTCAAACATTCAAATACATAAGTCTATGGGGGCCGTTTGTCTTCAAACCACTGTACTGTTCACTTTTTTCTCTTTCTAGGGTAGTATAAAAGCCACTTTATTGTGTCCCTTGTATAGATGGTGGGCTGGGGTCTTTTTCAGGGGAGTGCCATAGTACCACCGTTGAGCTTTACCATAGCCAACCCAACAAAGAGCTGTGGACAGTACTTTGCAGGGATTTCTGTTCTCAGATCAACATTTGGAAGATTCGTTTTGCCCATCCCACCTGAGCAAGCTTAAAGAAGGCTTTGCTAGGATACCTTCACACTTTGCCTTGTAAATAGTATCCCTAGGAAAATTTCTCAGTACTCAAAGTCCGCTTTTCCTACACCTTATTGTGAGAGTGGGGCAGAACTCTGGAGACTCAGGAGTTGAACACATAAATCATGAGGGCACAGTGAGGAAACCACCAAAATGGCTGCTCCATGGTTGGGGGTGGGGTTACTGTACGAGAGAGAGAGAGAGAGAGAGAGAGAGAGAGAGAGAGAGAGAGAGAGAGAGAGAGAGAGAGAGAGAGAGAAACCTGTTTCACAGGTTCTTGAGGAATTATCTGCCAGAAATCCTTTGGTATTCCAGCTGCACTAAACCTACACTGTCATTTCTGGACATATGCACTGCCCTTTGGGGTTTAAATCAAAGGTGTGCTGACTTTATCCAGGCCTGAAACAGTCATGCTGGCCCATAGAGCCTTGCTCTGATACATCACCATAACCTGCCACCATACCTTCTGCAGTTGATTTCCACTGCTCTCTCTACTCCTTCCTCCCTCTCCTCATGCCTCCACCTCTCACACCCTCCCTCTTTTATGCTCTTATTGATATGTAATTGATATATCCCCAGACACATAACTGCATGTGTTTATGCAGTTTATTGAGTTTGAACATGTCGTAAGCTTATGCTGTCAAATTCATTCTTCCCAAATTCTTTGTGTTCACAGAGCAGACAGAGATGTGTGTGTGTGTGTGTGTGTGTGTGTGTGTGTGTGTGTATGTGTGTGTGTGTGTGTGTATGTGTGTGTATGTGTGTTTCCTTTTGTTGATTTTTTTTTTGTCTATTTAGAAACACAAATATGATGTCACTGTTAGTCACTGTCAATGTTTCTTCATTTCATTAATTAAAAATTCAACTCCTTTTTGTAGCTCAATGTGCCCTGCAAGACTGGGACACATTGTCCTTTGCAGTGTCACAGAATGTCACCCTGCCCTGTCTGTCCTCTCCTACCCTCCAGATCATTTGATTCACAGAGACATAAGTATCTTTCCTTGTCCCAGTGGCTGTCTGCTCCTGCTATGGCTGATTCATAGGCATGTTTTAGGTTGCACCTTAGGGTGAAGACCCAGTGACTTGAACAAACTTGTGCATCCTGTCCAGAACCCTGCCCTTTCTCTTCGTATCATGATAGCTGTCATTTGCTCAGTAGCTTCTTTCATAGTGGTTCCCTCTATTGATCTGGAAGCACACAAAGGGAAGTTAGGAACTGCACATCTTGCTCAGTGATGTCTTCCCTGTGCTTAGCACAAGGCATTCAGCAAGTGTCAACATGTTGTTAATGGATAAAAGATGTCCCACCTCTAGGTCTTTATGACCCAGTAGGACAAATTAGTAATTTCAGTGGTGCTATTTTAGTTTTGAATGATTTTCTCTTGCTTATTGCTTGTCTACTGAGTTTCACCTTTTCATAGACTTTACACCAATACTCACTCAAGCTAGCACTGGGAACCGAAGTTGACTTAGGCTTTGAGCTTATTCAGAGGAGTTTACCAGCTAAGGAGGAATACCTCACTTCTGGTTTTATGTAACATGCACACCAAGGAAGAGTTGTGGATTTTTTATAGGAGTAACACCTTCCTATGTAATGCTTGATGAGATCATTTATCTAAGAATGGGCAGGTGCCAGAGAAAGGGTTTGGATGCTTTTGACCTGGTCACTATGGTGATGGCCAGGTTAACTACAGTCAGTCCAGTCCAGGGTCAGGAGAGCTAAGCTGACTCATCCAGTAAATACAACAAAGAGGGCTCAGTCCACACCAGGTTAGCAGGTTGGGGTTCATCCACAGAGGCAGCAGACAACAGCTCCCCACCGTGCTGCCTCAGGGATGTCACTCTGGCTAACACAAGGGCCATTTGCAGCTGAAGACATCCTTTTCTAAGCTGTGGCTTTCCAGTAAGTACCGAGCCAAGGCCTTTTTGCAAAGGGTTGAGCAACACCAAAGCAAGGCTTGCGTCTGGTGCACTCTCAAGTGGTTCTACCTCCATGAGGCTGTTTCCTCTAGTAAGACAGGAGAGATGGAGTCACACAAAACTAGTTCTTTTCTAAACTTGACAGTCATTAGCCTCTTCCTGTCTTCAGATTTTATTGTAGGTGTGATCTCATGTTGGTCTCCCTCATTTCTTTCTTTACTTCTTGTCTCTCTCTCTCCCTTCATCCTTTCTTCAGCCCTGGAAACTGGCAGCTGTGGCAAGATAAGCATTGTCTGACTGTGCCGCGGAGGGACACAGTGAGAGTTTGCAAAGTGTGCCTGGTAGTTTAAGTGGATTGCGTAAGTATTTGTGAGATTCTAGGTCAGATAGATGGAAAGAAAGATAAGAAATGACTAACGGGGGCTGGAGAGATGGCTCAGAGGTTAAGAGCACTGTCTGCTCTTCTAGAGGTCCTGAGTTCAATTCCCAGCAACCACATGGTGGCTCACAGCCATCTATAATGAGATCTGGTGCGCCCTCTTCTGGCCTGCAGGTGTACATGCAGGCAGAACACTATATATAATAAATAAATCTCTTTTTTAAAAAAAAGAAAGAAAGAA
Organism: Acomys minous; assembly: GCF_964271855.1. Classification (NCBI taxonomy): domain Eukaryota; kingdom Metazoa; phylum Chordata; class Mammalia; order Rodentia; family Muridae; genus Acomys; species Acomys minous. The sequence continues at coordinate 44,196,498 of NC_140487.1, forward strand.
ATGACTAACGGTGCTGACTCTGGGGCTCCTCTGGGCTCAGGTGGGGCTTTCACTGGACCAGCACAGTGTCTTTTGTCCTCTTACTTCCTTCAGTATTGAGCCCTGGGGCCCTCTTTGTTTGGGGTGGGGGTCGAGACAGGTTTTCTCTGTGTAGGCCTGGCTGTCCTGGAACCAATTTGTAGACCAGGCTGACCTTGAACTCACAGAGATCTGCCTGCTTCTGCCTCCTGTGTGCTGCGTCCACAGGCGTGCGCCACCACACTCAGCTGGGGGGGGGGGGGGCGCTCTTTAATAGACAGATAGTCTATATTCTAAGCTCCATCTAAGAGTCTGTTTTCTGGGATACAGACTTGCAACCCCTAGGGCCATCAGGTACAAGTAGATGGAAATAAACCGCAGAGATCCTTACTCTCACAGCCTTATAATCCAGCAGAGAAGAGGTACCTTCAACAAATAAAGGCAGAGTCACAATAGAAATCACCATGACAACTGGACGCTAAAGAAGGGATGAGAGGAAAGTTCAAAATCGGGGCCTGTTGTGGTTCCAATAAAAAAAAAAAAATAACCCCACAGACTCCCAGGGAGTGGCACGGTTAGGAGGCGTGGCTTGGTTGGAGGAAGTGTGTCACTGGGGGCGGGCTTTGAGGTGTCAGACGCTCAAGTCAGGCCCAGTGTCTCTCTTCCTGCAGATCTAGATGTAGAACTCTCAGCTCCTTCTCCAGCGCCAAGTCAGCCTGTGTGCTGCCATGCTTTCTGCCATGACGACAATGGACTAAGCCCCTGAGCTGCAAGCCAGCCCCCAGGCACATGCTTTCCTTTATCAGCTGCTGTGCTCATGGTGTCTCTTAATAGAGATAGAACACTGACTAAGGCGGGGACTCAGGCCGACCTCCTTAACTTATAGTAAATCTACAAGTTGATCTTCAGGATGATTAAAAATGAATCATATAGGACTATACATAGTCTGTCCAGGCAAAGGTACGATATTTTGTAGTCTGATGTATTTTTTTAATATTTATTTATTTTTATTTATTTATTATGTATACAGGTACTGCCTGCATGTACACCAGCAGGCCAGAAGAGACCATCAGATGGCATTATAGATAGTTGTGAGCCACGATGTGGTTGCTGGGAATTGAACTCAGGACCTTTAGGAGGAGCAGTCAGTGCCTTTAACCTCTGAGCCATCTCTCCAGCCCAGTAGTCTGATGTTTTGGAGCAACTTAAAGCTATGCAGAGTCGCCGAGTGTTGGTAGCTCACGCTTTTAATCCCAGCACTCGGGGGGTGGGGGGTGGGGTTGGGGGGGGCAGAGGCAGGTGGGTCACTGTGAATTTGAGGCCAGCCTGGTCTACAGAATGAGTTCCAGGAGAGCCAAGGGTACACAGAGAAACCCTGTCTCAACAAAACAAAACAAAAACAAAAACAAACAAACAAAAAGCTATGTGGACTCAATATGGCAAAATATTAATATAGGAAAAAGCTTATCTTGGTTGGGGGCAGGGGGAATCCTTTCTTTGTTTCAAGCCATGACTCTAAATCTTTTTATATTACATTTATTGCTTTAGTTTATGGCGGGTGCCAGTGTACCACAAAGCATTTGCAGAGATTAGAAGGACTAGGTATGGGAGTTTGCTCTCTTCTTCCACCATGTGAATTCAAGGATTGGAACTCAAGTTGGCAGATATGGTGGCAAGTGCTTTGCACATGGTGTAAAGACAGAACTAAATCCCATGAGTTCTACAAGTTGGCCTCTGACTACCACACACTCATAGGAGTGCACATGTTCCTCCAAATAAATGGAAAAAAATGTAATTTTAAAAAATTAAAGAAAGAAAACTTTGGAGGAGATTGTCAAGACTGGAAAGGGCTCCTTCAAGTATGCCTGGCTCTTGCCCAAACTGCAAAGCAGATGTGAGTGTGGTGTCACTGTTGGCTTCTCCTTGTGGAAATTTGAGACCAGCAAGTCTGTGACTATCACTGATGCCCCGTGGCACACAGACTTTGTTAACAACAGTGTTACACTCCTCATCTGAGACTCCTGATGATTCCTGCTGATGTTGGTGAATCGGCAGCTGTAATATCCACGAATGGGCACACCACTGAACATGGCTTTCTGGCTTTCATGCTGGGTGTGAAACAGTTTGTTCTTGGTGTCAACAAAATGTATTCCACTTCAAAACAGAGCCACTCCACAGCCATAGAAAATCTGGGGAAACTGTTAAGGCAGGCAGCCCCTACACCCAGTAAATTGTGCGCAAGACTAAGACAGTGACATTGAGCCAATTTCTGGTTGGAATGGGGGTAACGTGCTGATATGGCTTGGTGCAGGAGGTAGACTGTCACCTGTAAAGACGGCAGTGGTGGAACCACACTGCTCTAAGTTTTGGATTGCTTCCTACTTTTACCAGATAGCTATAAAATCAGAGTTTTAGCACTGTTCCTGTGGACTGAGTGGAGGCTGGTGTCCTCAAACCTGACATGTTGTTCACTCTTGATCTGGCCAACATCACAACTGAAGTTACAGTCTGTTGAAATGTACCATGAAGCAATACTTGGGATAGTGTGGGCTTCAGTGCCAAAAATACGTCTATTAAAGGTGCTTGTGGTGGCAATGTTGCTGGTGACAGCCAAAATGACACACCAATGGGGAAGCAGTTGGCTTCACCACCCAGGTGATTATCCTGAACCATCCAGGCCAACCCGGCACTGGCTGTGTCACTGTACTGGATTGTCCTGTAGCTCTCACTGCCTGCTAATTTGCTAAAGCTGAAAGGAGAAACTGATGGCCATTCTGGTAAGCTACTGGAAGATGGTGCTGATGAGATGGCTCAGTGGGTGAAAACATCTGCTGTGCAGGCCAGATGACATGAGTTTGATCCCAAGAACCCGTGGTGGAAGAAGAGAACCAATTCTAAAAAGTTATCATCTGCTGTTCAGATGTGTGTCATGGCATGCACACACATGTTACACACACACACACACACACACACACACACACACACACACACAGACACACACGGAGGTGGGGAGGACTGAGGAGGAGGAGGAGAGAGGAGGGCAGGGAGGCTGAAAGACAGCCCTAAATCCTTGAAATCTGCCTGTGCAGCCATCATCAGTGTGGCTCCAAGCAAGTCCCTGCATGTTCTGAGATTTTCTGAAGAGGTCATTCTGCTGTCTGTGATATGAAACAAATTGGTTGGTGTGGGCACCAGCAAAGCTGTGGGTAAGAAGGCTTCTGGAGCTGGTACAGTCACCAAGTCTGCCCCAGACAATGCAGAAGGCTAAACGAATAGTCTCTCTAACCCCTGCCACTCAGTCTTAAGCAGAGGTTGAATGGTCTTGGAGCTGTTTGTCTCAGCTAGCCATTATGTTTCATAGTAAAGATCTGGTTAGTGGTATGCTAAAACTCTCGGAAGAAACAGAAAAAGTGTTGTGGATCATTTGTGTGTGTTTGTGTGGGTGGCGTGACACAGGGAGAGGAGAGGAGAGTGGGGAGAGAGGGAGGGAGGAGGGAAGGAGAGAGAGAGAGAGAGAGGAGAGAGATTATTCACTTTAAAAATCAGCACTTTTTAATGAAACAACTTGACCACAAATCTCTCAGATATTCAGATATCAGAATAAGAAAGAAAGAAAGAAAGAAAGAAAGAAAGAAAGAAAGAAAGAAAGAAAAACCCCTAATGTATTATCCTTTGCTCCTTCAGGTCACTTTGACTTCTTTAATGACAACAGTAAAAGAATGACGAAGTGCTCGGCTGACCATGTAGTTCGAAGGCCATTCAACGCAAGAGCCTGCTGCTGGTGTGTGGAGGGATTGTGCAGAGAGCAAGCAGGAGGCAGAGTCCCTAGCCAAACAAAGAAAGGGCAAGCTTTGCAGGAGGCCACACCAGAGGGTGAGGTGCAGTAAGATCCAGGTCCTGGCGGGAGGGAGAGGCACACTAGGACAGCCAGAAGCCTGCTTGTTAGTACACTCACGGAGGAGGTGGGAGGCTGAGTCAGCTGGAAGTTGGCTGGGCCTGGCTGGGGCCTGACCTTTCTTCTACTGGGATCTTCAGAGCCCGGGGTAGGGGTATGTGTGGTGTGGGGGTGAGGGTCAGGTACAAGGAATGCAGAGAGCATGGGGGGGGGGCACTGGTGAGGAGGGGAGAGCAGGCCCACTGGAAGAGAAAGTCTCCGAAGCCAGAAGCCACACGTCTCCACCTTTCAAGTTTTTTTTTTAAATCACCTATACAAGTTAAGCAACTTGATTTCCACATTTTCACAGTGTGAGCAATTAGTTAAATAGTACCTAATTTACTTGTCTCTGAGCAAATGTGGGACAATTGCCCTGAAACTTCATCCCATCCAGCAGACATCCTGGTAACTATTATCTCATAGCCTAGACTTCTGTAATGCATTTTGTTGTTGTTGTTATTATGTAGACATATAGTTTGCTGGGAAGGGTGCTTTTGTTTTTTTGTTTTGGTTTTAATGTTATGTTTTGCAAGATCCAATGGCTTCTCTTCATGACATTCTAGGTAGGAAAATCACTCTTTCCCTCCTGCTACAGTGGCAAGAGGCCAGGTGTTTGCTAGTGGCCAGCCTGTCTGCCTGCCTGCCTGCCTGCTGCCTGCCTGCCTGCCTGCTGCCTGTTGCCTGCCTGCTTGTCTGCCTGTCTGTCTGTCTGCCTGCCTGTCTGCTGCCTGTTGCCTGCCTGCCTGCCTGCCTGCCTGTCTGCTGCCTGTTGCCTGCCTGCATACCTGCCTGCCTGCCTACTGTCTGCCTGCTGCCTGCTTGCCTGCCTGCTGCCTGACTGTCTGCCTGCTGCCTGCCTGCCTGCCTCCCTGCCTGCTGCCTGTTGCCTGCCTGCCTGCCTCCCTGCCTGCCACCTGTTGCCTGCCTGTCTGCTTGCCTGCCTGCTGTCTGCCTGCCTGCCTGCCTGCTGTCTGCCTGCCTGCCTGCCTGCTGCCTGCCAGCCTGCCAGCCTGCCTGCTTGCTGCCTGCCTGTCTGCCTGCCTGCTGCCTGCCAGCCTGCTGCCTGCTGCCTGCCAGCCTGCCTGCCTGCTGCCTGCCTGCTGTCTGCCTGCCTCCTGCCTGCTGTCTGCCTGACTGCTGTCTGCCTGCCTCCTGCCTGCTGTCTGCCTGCCTACTGCTGCCTGCCTGCCTGCCTGGCTGCCTGCCTTTCCCAGCTTCCTTCTCCTGAACCTTGAGCCCAGTCTCGCTTTCATAGCAGTTAACAGCCGTTTTCTCTCTGAGGTTTTCTTGGTTTCAGCTGGGCTGCCTTAGTATTTGTATTCCTGCCACAGTGTGCTGTCATCACTGCTTGCTCATCATATTTCAGCCAGGTCTGTGCTTTGTTTTTGTTTGGGGCTGGAGATGGAACTCAGAGCTTACCATGTGCAAGCCTGTGTGGTTGTTTTGGTTATTTGTTTTGTTTTTGTGACAAGATCTCACTATGTAGCTCTCACTGGTCTGGAATTTACTATGTATAGATCAGGCTGGCCTTGAACTCATAGAGATTTGTCTGTCTCTTCCTCCCAAGTGCTGAGATTAAAACACGGTACCATTGTGCCTGTTGAGTATGTGTTTTTTAAGGCTGCCTTGCAAGCCATTGGTGGCTGTGAAATTAAGGCAGAGGGACAAAACTAACATGTTCAGCTTTGAATGAAACATTTTGGTGTACTTTGTGTTGCATTTGAATATTAATAAATTTTATTTTCTACCTATGTTTGTACTTAACAACATACACATTAAAATAAAAGTGTTGTTTCATGAAATCTTTGGTTTGTATATGCATGTGTACATTTTTGTACAGTGGTGAAGAACACATGCCAAGGACTTCTGGGTATGATGACAGATTAGCTTTAGCAATAAAACCACATGAAACAAAATAGCCAAGAAAATATGCACTAGGAAATGAGGAGATGGCTCATTTGGTAAAGTGCTTTGAGGATCCAAATAAAAGCCAAGTGGGGAAGTGGGGTGGTGCCCCAGACTGGTGGGGCAGGTCCAGGCAGCTCTCCGGAGCTCGGTGCCCACTAGTATCAGTGCAGCAGAACTGCTGTGTTCCCTGTTCAATGAGAAGACAAGGGGAGAGCAACTGAAGATGGTTCCCAACGCTGACCTCTGACCTCTACATGCATGCACGAACACAAAATAATGCTCTGCAATCTCATCCTGTAAGAGCCAAGATCTGGGGCTGGAGAGATAGCTCAGAGGGTAAGGGCACTGACTGCTCTTCCAGAGGTCCTGAGTTCAATTCCCAGCAACCATATGGGGGCTCACAACTATCTATAATGTGATCTGATGCCCTCTTCTGGCCTGCAGGTGCACATGCAGATTCAGCACTCATATACATAAAATAAATAAATAAAATCTTAAAAGAGAGAGAGAGAGAGAGAGAGAGAGAGAGAGAGAGAGACCTGGTGGCACTCAGAGGAAGGATAGCAGGCTACCAAGAAGAGACTTGATACCCTATGAGCATATACAGGGGGAGGAGGTCCCCCTCAGTCACAGTCATAGGGGAAGGGAGTAAGGGGAAAATCAAAGGAGGGAGGAATGGGAGGATTCAAGGGATGGGATAACCATTGAGATGTAACAAGAATAAATTAATAAAAATAAAATAAAATAAGAGAGAGAGAGAGAGAGAGAGAGAGAGAGAGAGAGGATCTGTAAAGCAGCTTTATCCACCTGAGGTGTCTAAAGCAGGAGCCATGAATCAGCAAAACTCCAATCCAGCTGAAGCTACTCTGTTTAGTGCAGTAGAAAGGCCTGGGAAGTGCTTCTGTCTCACACATAGGCCCTGCAGGTAGAAGAGAAGCAGAAACAACAGGGTGTAGGGACAGTTTGAGGTCAATGGGAACCAGCAGGCCATGGCTCACCCCTAACACACATAGGTAGGCAATGGTCAGTGACCGGTGACCATTCAAATGGCTGCCTAAAAGCAAATCCCTGATTCCCACAGCACTGAGCACCAAGGAGATGCCCACCAATGACACTGCTTGACTCAGGGCAGATGTGCCAAAGCTCACTTTAAAAGGCAACTGGCCTGAACAGCATGGGGGCAGGACATAACCCAAATCTGCTTCTAGAGGTTTCTATTGGAATTGCTAATTGGCGCTCCCACATTGGTGCACTTTGCTACTTGAAACATCATCTCAGAGAAAAGAATTCAAAGCCCCTCCCACCAAGGAAGAGATGCTGACTGGCAGAAGACTCTTTAATTCACTTTTTATTATTATAGCTGCCCCCTTTTAATTTTATATTATGGTTAATTTTGTAATCTGAAGTATTTAAAAATCTTTTATGACTATTTATAATGTCTACCCTTGCATATATATCTCATAATGGTTTTGCTTTTGATTGTATTTGCTCTGTTAAGTTTTACGATTTTTTTTTTGTTGTTCATCCAGTCTAAAATTGGGCACACTCTGTTATTCCCTCTGTGTACAACTCACACACTCTGTGCCCCCTTTACCTGCTATACTATATACCTCACAACTACAACCTTCCACAGCTTTAGAAATCTTTAAAACTTGTGGACTCTCACAGTAGCCCAACTTTTCCTTCTTCACTACTTTTCCCATCTCTGTCTTTTTCAAAGTTGATCTAACACTAGTCCCTATTCTTAGACTCACCATACTTTTCTCCCTCTCCTAATCTTACTGACTAAAACTCTAGTGTACACTGTAGTATCATTGTTTGATCTTCCAACAGCTTTGAAGTTGACTCCAGCGACCCTGGTTGACTAGCTAGTCTGGCATTTACATGGAGGACGTGCATATGCAGCAGCAGTGGCTGCTCTTTCAGTTAACAGTTTATACTGGAATAATACAGAGGCAGAACCGGGCACTTCTGCCTTCTTTTTCTTTCTCTCTAGAAGACAAACAGGCAAATGAACAAACTAGATTAAAACAAAGGGGGAAGAGAGGGAGGGAGGGAGGAGGGAGGGAGAGAAAAGAGAGAGAGTGAGAGAGAGAGAGAGAGAGCGCATGAGAAACACACACAGGTGCACGGCACAGGCACACAAACAAAATCCATAGAAATACAAACTTGGGAAAGAAGCATCAATAGTGTTAACTCATTTACAAATCCCTTCAGGCTTGAAGGCATAAGAATCTTTGGGCCCACGTGGGGCTGGGATGCTGTAGAGGACTAAGTCCTTCACAGCTCTAATTTCTCAGCTTCAGGAAATGTGCACTTAGTGGATGTGGAGCAAGCAAACTTACTGGCCAGACCTCTAGATTTTGATATGACTTCGGAGGCCACAAAGCTCAGCTGGGGTCAAATGACTAGTGTCGTGGTTCCATACAATCTGCCTCTGCAGGTGGGTTGTGGAGTACGTTCCAGGGCCACTGAGTGCCTCCTTGCTGTCCCCAGCCCCTCATTGCAGGGACAGGGGTAGATCCTGGAAGCTTTCTCGTCTCCTCTCAGCCCCAAATTGCTTTTAAATGCGTGTAGGATGATCCAGGTTACACGTGAAGACCCATTACTCCTAGATGCTCGTAGGCTGAACTCTCCGAGTTTCTGTGTTGTGAGGGGGTGACAAATTGTGGTCACTCATCACGGAGAAAATGAGGCTCCCCACAAAAGGGACTGTGGTCAAAGCTACCTGTGAGACCAAGAGGAACCAATTTTGGGACACACATAATCTCAGGGTCTGTTGAAAGAATGAACCCCAAGAAATTAGTCTCCCCAGGAATTTTCTGATGGGAGAGGGTATTGCTGAAGGCTTGGGGGCCAACCAGAGGAGAAACATGCCTCCTGTAGAAAGACTGACAATTTGTGTGGTGACTTCGCTGGAGGGACTTGAAGCAGAGACAATGGTAGGCAGGGGACCACTTCTTACCTGACTGTTTAATTATGTATATCTCTTGCTTTCTATTTAAACCTCACCTCCCTGTCAGGACCGCTGAAGGTTGGATCTTTTTGTCTCTTCCAAATGTGACCACATTGAATAAATCTCATTTTCCCACTTTCACTATTAAGAACAAAACCAAAAATAACCCATAATCTCATGGAATTCATCTCAAGATTTGATTACTGCTGGAGATGTTCTCAGAGGCAGAGTACTTGTCTAACACACTTGAGACCCTGGGTTAGGTCACCACACACACACACACACACACACACCATACATACCACTGCCACTGTCACCACACACACACACACACACACATCACCGTCACTGCCACCACCACCACCACACACACACACATGCATACACATCACTACCACCACACACACACATACACACACCACTGTCACTGTTGCCACCACACACACAAACACACACACATGCACACACATCACTACCACCACACTCACACACACACACACACACATGCACACACATCACTACCACACACACACACATACACACATACCATACACACACCACCGTCACTGCCGCCACCACCACCACACGCGCACACACACATACACACACACCACACACACCACTGCCACTACTGCCAACACACACACACACACACACACACACACACACACACACACACACATCACCACCACCACCACTACCAAAAACAACAACAGAGAAACCCACATTCACTTTTTAGCTGACCCTATGAACCAAATCACCATAAATCACAAAGTGCGAGTGTAAAATGTCATCTTGTATCAGTTATAAAATGTCCATAATTTCTCACTTACATATCCTCTGGGATATGCTATGTCTTATTCAGTGTTTAACTTCTTCCTTTGTGGGTATTGATCATCCACCCCTCTCCAAGAAATTGGGTTTATTTGATTTACTCAAGTGGTAAGATTTTCCTGAAAGCACCAAGTCTCTACGTGGGTATGGGGAGGCAAGTGTTCGGACCTGCACTTAGCAGGTGCGGGCAGTGGTAAGCCACCCAGCTGATACCCTAGCCAGAGAGGAAGCTGGGCACAGAAGTGTGGGACAGTCACATACCCAATCACTGTCCTCCGTACTTGCAAAAGGTGTTCAGTCTGGGATGCAGGAAAAGCACCAGGGCAAAGGGGATCTGATCTGGCTTGTGCCCTTGGATATGACCCTTCGACCTGTTAATCTGGGCGTCTCATCTCCTCTGAAGACTTTATTATCAGCCCCAAAGCCCTGGCTACCCATAAAGGCTTTCAGGTTCTGTCCCCAGACACTTCATTTTATAGAGACTTATTAACTTGACAAAAAGCCACGGCCACAGAGGCCACTTGGCTTTTCTTTGTCACACTTTAGTCAGAGACGAAATGATGTTGTGTGATATGAATTTATTTCGTGTAAACACACTTATTTTTAATTTTCCCTTAAAAGGAGGAGGCGTGTTGGAAGACGGGGACACGCCAGCTGGGCTATGCAGCTCACGAGCCATGGTGTTTTGCAGTTAGAGGAAATTCACCACAGCCAAAGCCCCTGGGGATAAGCAGCAAGTCCAGCTCGGCCACTGGAGGGAAAGTCCCCTTGTCAGTAGCACAGTCATGCACTTCCAGCTTGCCAAAGCCAAACACTCAACAGTGCAAACACAATGACCTGGGAGCAATCCAGGTCTTTCTGAAGACAGCGACCTGCACAAAACACAGAGAGCTGCTGAGTTCTACAGCCACGGGCGTAGTGCTCAGCCAGTTCCCAGTCAGGGGAACCACAGCAAGGGGACTTGCTCACCTGTGGCCTCATGGATGCTGCACCCTCCAGCACAAGTGGCTTTTCCTTCTCCCCCTCTCTCCCGTCCTCACACTACTGTTATCAGGGGTAACTGGGCCTGAACACCGTAGACTTTGCTTCTTATTCTCATGACAGCTTTTCTGCTCCACCCTGCAGGGAGGAGCCCTAATCTTGGGAAGCTTACCTGCTTAGCTGTGGTCACGCTGCTGCTAAGTGGTAAGGGCAGGACTCTACCCCCATGACCTGACTCCAAGGCCATGCGCGGTTTTCCACATCAAGTCTCTCTCTTCTTAAGATTCCCTCGCCCCCGTCCCCTGGCCACCTGTGGTTTCCTGCCCTAGCCAGAAGCAGCTTTGGAGAAGCTGTTATCTTCCTGGGAACCTTTAGCAACCCCTGGTTTTCACTGCTGAGTCACTGCTCCTTCGTGCCATCTCCTCAGCTGGAACAGTCATAGGAAAGTGGCTGGAAACTCCCCTGGGTCTTATCAGCAAAGAATCTGGTGAAGATAATTCCTTTGCTTTCTCAGCCTTTACCTTGCCCTAAGAGAGGGAGACTGGGAAGGCAATGAGTGTGAAAATGGGCTCTTGGAAGTAGGAAAAGCTTTCCATACTAACACAGGGACCCAGCAGTCCCTGTAAATGCACTAGTTATATCTGGCCTTCAAGGGCCTGAAGACAGTGGCTCTAGTCTAGTGCTTCCTCCTTGGAGGCTCCTCAGCCATTGCCCCGCAATATTAGCCCAAGCATCAGCTAGCACTGACCAAATATGCCCAGTGTACTTGAGACAAGAGCCAGAGGTCAAGAGTGTTAGATGGAGCAAACCCAAGATGGTTATTTAACCTCTCCGAGCCTCAGGTCTCTATCTGCCACTTATCAGAGCTGTTGGACTTGTTATGAGATTAAATAAAGACATGTCCAGTCCAGTGTCATGTCTAATCCATGGTGAGGATTCGAATAATCCCAGCTATTAGCATGATTAAGTGTAAAGCAGCCATATTGCCTTCATGAGTTCAGTCTGCGCACATGCATGGAGCTCTGAGTTTGCATGTCTCTGGGAGAGGTGGAAGGAAAGACACAATCCTGCCTGACGGGAGGTCACAGGACACTTGGCAAATTATTATAAAAATATGAAGAAAATTCAGAAATGTATGCATAAAGTGCGTGCCAACGGCAGAGAGGCAGCGAAAGGGCAGTGCAGACCCCGGGGAGGGTGCTGTATAGATGAGGGGCCTGGTACCGAGGGCGTGGGAGATGCCAGCTTGAGGAAGGACTTGGGCATTGCTCAAGGTATAATGAAAGGAGGTGGAAAGGCTTGGGACAGAAGAGCTCAGGTGTTGACTAGCCAAGCTGAGCCGGAGAGGATTTTTACCTTCTAACCTATGGCAGGTAGGGCTCTCTCTCTCATGAGAAAAAGAAAGAGGGGCGGAGTTGGGGCAGGCTCCAGGAATGACTGATTGTACAGCGTGGGGTTTCGGCTGTCTTTTGCACGGTAGGGCTACTGTGGGGGAAACTAGGACTTCCAGACACCCAAAAAGGAGCACCCTGGTGATGTGCTCACTGCGTGTCATGAAAGATGGTCTCAGCGTGCCTGCCCAGTCGGCACTCCTCAGGGTTAAGTTGAATGCCAACAGTCCCTTCCATAAGGGCCCAAGCAGGGGACTTCCCTGCAGTCAGGAAAACCTAGCACATCTGGAGAAGCTGATCACTCTAACAAACAAGGATCCAGGAGTTGACCCAAGGTCCCCACTGCAGGCCAGCAGCCAATCTGCAATTCGTGCCCAGGCCTATTTGCTCCCAGCATCGGCTTTCTTAACCACCACACTATTCCCTCAGCCAGTGAATGATGTTCTCTCAAAACAGAGTAACTGTGGCTCTCGGATTCATTTCCAAACACGAGGAGAATTAGTCCACCCTGTCTTGAACTCTCTAATTCTCCTTCCGCACAACGAGTCTGACATTCCATCTCCGGCCACGGTGCCCATATTTAGAATACTTCAAATGTTGTCCCAGGAAGACACACACTGTAAACAGACAGGAGAGCAGAGGGGGTGGAGAAGAAGGCAGGGGGGAAGGGGATGTGGCAGCTGCCAACACCTGTTCTCCCAGGACCGCAACCCAACGCAATCTCAGGCTCTCTGGCCCCTGTCACCCAGCGGCAGTCAGCACAGCCGGGAAGAGGGTGCCAGATCCAAATACTTGGTAGGCTCATCATGTAGCTGGGGCAGCAGCTGTGAAATAGGAGTCTGAGAGCCGTATTGAGCTGATCAGGGAGCGAAAGCCCCCCAAGGACCTTTGAGTCTTTTCCCAAAGCACAGTTTACACCAGCAGCATGCTAGTGTGAGGCTTGGCAGCCCACAAGGAGGGATGAACTAACTGGATGCCTGCTAGGCGACAGGCAGGGGTTATGACACAAGGACAAAGTATTATTTACTCCCAGGGAACAGGTGCTGCCCGGGACTCACAGTTCTCATTGGCTTCTTTCTCTGCCCACATGTACCAGCCCTTCTCAGAGGCAGCTCCTTCCAGTACCCTGGCCATTGCTTTCTTGGTGGCCACTGGCAGCACAGAGCTTTCAGGGACCTGGCAGATGCTATGAGGGGGACACGGTACAAACTTGGGTTGTGCGCCGGCTGGAATCAGCTCACCTTATAAACAAGTTGACACCAAGTCCGGTGACAACATCATTTGGGACCCGATGAATGTGTAGTCTCCCTGTCTGTACCCACACAGACAGAACAGGATAGGTAGGAGGCAAGTTGTGGAGGAGTGAGAGAAGCAGGACGTTGCTTGCCTGGCTCTCTACACACTGCAAGTCACCTCCAGAAAACTGCTCTCAACTCCCAGCTTCTCTCAGCGGTACAGCGAGAGTGAAGATAACCAACAAGCAGACCCTGGCTCCCGTCAGCTGCCTCTTCCTTCCCTGATGATGTGTTATTTCCTTAAAGCTCTACTTAGTAAGTGTAATAGAGAATGGTTTAGATTATACTGGTGTTGGTGCATTTTCTTAAAATTTATTTTACTGGGGTTCTTATATGACTACTTCCCTTCTCCACCCCAGTCCCTTCCAACACCAGGTAGGAGAGGAAAAAAAATTAGTGGGGAGAGTGGAAATAGTTCCCTTTAGAGTACTTCCTGCTGTTTAGGGTCATTGGGTTCCTTTGGGCAAGGCAAATCTTCATTTCAGGATGGCTCCAACTTCTTCAACCACCACAGCAGCGACCAGGAGCATCAGCGGGGAAGCAACAGCAGCCTTGTTCTTCTTCGGAGCTCCCTGGTCCATCTCTGGGCTCTGGTATTTATACCCTCTGGTATATATACGAAACTATCTGCAGCTGGCAAAGATCACACCCCCTCTCAGAGCCCTCATGAGGCAAATAGTCTGCTGCTGAGGACAATCTAAAGCAGCCCCACACTCCACACCCCACACTTGGGATTAAAACAAAAACATGCTTACATAACACACCTGAGTTTTTAAAGACACCAAAACTCCCTCTACGTACTGGCTTACAAAATGATACAGAAGACAGCTAGACAATTTCTTTGCCTGGTGTGACTATGGACAGAGAAGGGGACGTGAGGAAGCAAGTGCCTGCAGAGCCTCTTGGCTCATGACCAGGTTGTATCTTCATCCCCTTGCTCCTGATCTCCATCATCCCCAGAACATGTAGATACCAACTGTGAACCTTCCTTGGTCCAGGGATGCAGAGAGGTGAAGAAGGAAACAAAGAGGCAGTAACCCCACAAGGTTCAGAGTCACAAGACCATGGGAAGACATGCTGTGCCAAAGAAGAGCTTGGGAAAAGATTTGACTTCCTAGTTCACCTCTGTCTTCTCCACTACAGTAAACCGTCATTCAGTACTGCTGTGGCTAATGTACCTTACCAGTTGGGACCGGAGAGGTCTTTCTAGTTTGTAAATTGGCATAGTCCTCCAGTTCTCCAAAATCCTGCAGTAGCCACCACCATGTTGGGTAAAGGTGAGCATGGCACATCGTCATCTAGACTCCTCCTGGAGCTCTCAAGCTCATCTTTTCCCACCCATTTTATTACCACAGAACTGAGCGGTATGCATTTCTTCCTCTTTAGATCTGTTTCCCAGAGAACCCTGATGCATCCTTCAAAACTCCATATGACTATCTCATAATATCAATCACATAGGCTTTGAGCTGTTTTTCTCTTTTTGTCTGAGCCTTGCCTTCCCGTCAACTTCAACAAGCCTCCTTCCTATCCAACAACCTACCTTAAACCAAGTGATGTAACCATTGCATGATTTGAGTGATCCTCTGTCTTGTAACCTGCTCTTCATTTTATAGGACTGAAGGACTCCCCAGTCTAGTGAACCATAGGAAAGGTCAAAGGAGAGGAAGGATCCAGTATCACTGAGCTGTGGAGCCTCTCCTGTACCTACTCATTTGGGCTCACAACAGTTCACCAAACAGAATATTTGAGTTCCATTGAGTGGAATGAGACACTGGGTTCAGAGACAGTATGTGACTGGTCCATTGTCATTCAGTGGATAGGTGGTGGTACTGAGATTGCAACCCAGGCTGCCTCACTGCATAGAGGAAGGATACGGAGAGAGTCTATGGAGCTGAAAGATGTTCCCTAATTACCCTCCACACAAGATAAGAAGAAAGCCCACTGTTGTCTTTATCCTTGAATATATCTCATGTTGAAATCCTGCTTCTAGAAGGGGTTCCTGTCTTCTTTCTCAACCTTGGGTGATCTCCTTGTTCTCTGACATCCTATCCCTCACTACATTGCCCAATTGCACTGGCTCCCGCTTCCGGTTTCCTGTGTACACATCTAATTGCCCCAACCAAAGGCTAAAAGCATTTCCTATACAGTGTCTGAGACAATGTCAGGTACATGGCAAACAGCCAACCAGAAAGTCCTTTACTCCAAAAAAACTTGTTGATTGACAGATGCAGACCCAGCCCCTCCTCCCAGTCCCTTGTCATCTTGAGCCAGTCAGTTCAAATAATCTTTGTCTCTAACGTCAGTGTGAAGGCTTACTATTGACCAAAGTAACTTGTTGAGTCCTCACAACGGCCTAAGAGGCAACTGCCTTCATGACTGCATTTTATGGAAACAGGAAACCAAAGCACAAAGGTTAAATGACTTTCCCAGAGCCACAAAGCCAGGGAGTTACCTGGATTCAAAACCAAGCAGCCTGATTCTGAAGTCCACACTCTAATCATTACACTGCACACTTGCCTTTCCCTTCCTCACTCCCTTCTTCCCCTTCCTTCCATCCCTCCCTTTTTTCCTTCTCCTCTCCATCTCTCTCTCTCTCTGTCTCTCTCTCTCCCTTCCTTTCTTCCCTCCTTCCTTCCTTCCTTTCCTCCCTCTGAGACAGGCTTTCATTATGCAGTGCTGGCTGTCTTAGAACTTGGTATGTAGACCAGTTGGCTGGCATCCAACTCCCAGAGATCTACCTACGTCTTCTGAATGCTGGGGTTAAGGTCATGTGCCACCACACTCAGCTTTGTAGATTTCCTTTAAAGGAATAAACATTAACCTCATTCATTTCACAGCATAGTAGGGTGCTAGGAGGTAATCTAATTGTCCAGAGTAGAATAGGGATTCTAGAATCCAGAGGTCTAGGCTGAGTACAATATAGGCA
This sequence comes from Acomys minous, assembly GCF_964271855.1. Lineage (NCBI taxonomy): Eukaryota > Metazoa > Chordata > Mammalia > Rodentia > Muridae > Acomys > Acomys minous. The sequence continues at coordinate 44,212,741 of NC_140487.1, forward strand.
GACATCCTGTATGTCCCCCAAAGTAGCCCTAAAGTTAGTATTGCACTTTACCCTCTCAAGGACTCTCACTATCGCACTGAGTCGTCATCAGGAGCTGTAATTAAACACTGTAGACTGGTGAGGCCCTCAGTCTTGTTATCTGTAAAATGGGCTTTGGGACCCACAGCTCAGGCCTCTTTCGTGGGCTCTCCTTCATGTGCTAGCCTTTCATAATACTTCCCTCAACCTAGATTTTCCCAGATGCCAGCCCTCACCCTCCTGCTGCTCAGCCCTCCCACCCACTCATTCTGCTGGTTTACAACCACATCCTCCTCTGCCAGGGCGGGGTGGGGGGGCTCTGCTTCTCCTACCCAGTACCAACTACTCTCCTAACCTTGCTTTGCAGAGTTCATATTTCTGGCAGGCAAGGACATGTTTTATAGGCATTTCTCTTCTCTCCAAAGCTCACAACTCAGGAGTCCTGCATAGGGGAGAGACTCTGAGGCATTGCAGAAAAGTCCAAGGCCCTAGAGCCTCTGCCGTGGAGCCAAGCCATTAACATATCTGTAGTGTTTTTTTTTCTGGTCACTAAAGATTACTGGAAAACAAATATAAAGGATTAAATTATTCTCAATCACCGTCACCATGATTATTCTGGACTGTTTCCTTCTTTTATGTAGGTAACCTACATGGAAGAAACAATATTCATAATATTTGTAACCCTTTTAACCTAACATTTTATTTAATCTATTTAACCTAACATTTTTGAAATTTGATTGAGCAATAGCTTATATACTTCCATTAATAGTTAATTCAGGTAAATTTTTGTCAGTTTTATGTATTCATGTAGTCTTTTTCATAATTGAGATCTAGAATATTTCTATTGTTTTCAGAAGCTGTGAGATACCCTGTGAAGCTTTACTAGCTATACTTAAGGAAAAACCAGATTTTCTTATGTGGCCTAGTGGTGGGGACCTGGCATATGCTAAGCAGTGATCTCCCAGCTTTTACATCCTGACTTTTAATACCCACACTCTTCTGTGTGAAGGCATTCCCTGACTTTTTTTTTGTTATTGTTCATTTCTGAATTGTTGAACACAAGACGACATTCTGTTTTTATCTGTGTTAAATCACAACCCTATGAGCTCTTTAATTATATCCGTGACTATTTCCTTGGGATAAATGCTTAGATTAGGAATTGTTAGACCAACAGGTAGGTATAGTTTTAAGGCTGATGATAAATATTTGTGCAAGTTACTTTTGATCCCTCTAAGTCTGTTTCTTTGTTTGTTAAATAAGGATTAAAACTTCCAACCCCAAGGAGTGGTAAGGATTACATGAGGCAAAATGGTAAGATACATTGACTAAGTAGTAAAAGATCCACATGTTTGGAATGTGACCAGGAGAAGGAGCCCGTTAGTCACGTGGAGCTGACAACTCCCACTTCTGCCTCTATGAGGCTGTTGACCTTAAGTGAGCTGTGTTACCTTGACACGATTCGATTTTGCTTTGTCAAACAGGAGTCATGGGTCTCTTTTCTTGGGATTGGTAAGGTAAAGTTCAGTACTTCTGGAAGGACCTTAATCCCTGCCTCATAACTGCTCAAGAACTTTCAGTTATCAGTTCTGGTCTGAATTTTTGGTTACAAGTGGACACCTGGTGTATTTACTAAGGCCCAAGTCTTGCTTCAGGATCTGTCTGGTCAGGACCGGGTATGGCTCACTGCCGAGGCTGCCACCAGCTAGTCATACCACTCTGCTGTGGTAATCACAGGGTACCCAGTGTCTTTGTACCACTTACTTCCAGAGAGAGCAGCTTCATCCAGCATGGCTCCAGGGACCTTCCCTGGGCAGTGAGGAAACGAAAAGACAGACACAAAGAAAAGCTGGGACTGGGTGCGCTGGGCAGCCTGGAAATCAGCGTGTATATTATATACAGTTGAACAGGGGGGTGCATATAGAACAGGAAGGCAGGGTTCATGGTATACAGATAAGCAAGGAGGCAAGTTTAGCTAATTTTGGTAGGAGCAGTCTCTATAGGGGAGCAGCTTTCAGGCCATAAACAGCTGGGGGTAGAAAGTTATGGCAGACTTTTTCTGTACATGCTATCAACAGTCCCACATGGATCATGAGGGGGAGATTAACATGGCTGTGTCCATGTCAACAACACACATTCATGTGGAACTTCACTCACTTCCTACAAAGAGGCATGCAGTCAGCTGAGTCTAGCTAACAGATGGGCCTCAGACTTCCTTGACAAGGCATGGATCAAAATACACCTGCTTTCCTTCAGCTTCTACAGATAGACAAAGGCCTCCCTCTTTACTCCAGGCCTGCAAAATGAAGGAATTTCCTAAGACAGGAAATGGGCTTAAAACCCTGGACAGGAACCATTATGGCTTCATTTATTTGTTTATTTTTATTGTAATAACTGAAAACATGCTTAGTTCTACAACCCATAATAAATGCTATTTTAAAAATTCTTCTTGATGTCCTCTTTGTTAAGATGTGTGAAGCTTGCAGTTAGGTGCTGTCGGTCATGCTGGGCTCTCTTCCAATGCAGCTAGCTCTGCAGAACCTTTTAACACCGAGGTGAGCGGCTGAGTAAGAAGGGGCAGGCAGAACCTGCCGTTACTGAAGTTGAACACTCTTGACCAAATCCACAGATTTCTTCCATGTTTTGATGTGATAGTTGTTTTCATTAGACGGACAAAGATGACAGAGTAGAATATAAATGCCTAGTGCACTGGCCGTGGCCCAGAGGAACCTCAGGGCTGCTGATTTCAGAGCGGAGTCCATGGATCAGTCAACAAATGGGCCCTCTTCTTGTTTTTCTCCTTTTTGCCTCTGCCAGGATTTATTGACCATTTAATGAACATTTCCTTGTTTAATCCTTTTTTTTTTTTTTTTTTTTTTTTGGTTTTCCTGGAACTTGCTCTGTTGATCAAGCTGGCCTCAAACTCATGGAAATCTGCCTGCCTCTGCCTTGCAAGTGCTAGGATTAAAGGTAGGTGCCAACACTGCCTGGCTTACTTGCTTAATTCTTGCAGTCACCTATAATAAAGAAGCTGGAGCTCAGAGGACACAGGGGGTGATGGTTTGAATGAGCCCCCACCCCCACCATCACCACAATGCTTGGTCAGCAGTCAGTGAAAGTGTTTGGGAAGGATTAGGGGGCGTGGCTTGTTGGATATGTGTTGCTGGGGTTGGGCTTTAACTCAGGCCCAATATCTCTCTTTTTTCTGTCTCCTGACAGTCAGTCAGGATGCAAAAACTCTTAACTACTGCCCCAATGCCGTGCCTGTCTATTTCCTGCCATGATGAGGATGGGCTAAGGCTCTAAAACAGTAAGCAAGGCCCCAATTTTGTAAGACTTGCCTTGGTCGTGGTGTGTCATCACAGCAATAGAACAATGACTAAGACACACGTTTTCAAGGTGACACAATTCTGAGCAAAAAAACCTTCATATCTGAAATGGGAAATGGCTGCCCTTGAGTTGGGAGCATTTGGCCGTAAATTTGCCAACAATGTGGATATGGCTGTAAGGAACTGGGGGTAAGATCACTAGGTAAACAGACAAATGAGTGGGGTGAACACAGTAATGGGATCAAAACCAGGAAAGGACATGTCTAAGAGGGGAGCTCCCCAACAGGTAGCTGAGGCATCCTAAGCAGATCCCCAAGATTTTAATCTCAGGAAGACCACTAGTCAGTCCCACAACAGATATTTAAAAATTCCCTTTTGTAACCTAAAAACTTTATTATAAAAAGTTAATTGAATATTGACCTCCGTAGAATAAAATTTGAACTTTTTTTTGTTTTGTTTTCTTTTGAGACAGGGTTTCTCTGTGTAGCCTTGGCTGTCCTAGACTCACTTTGTAGACCAGCCTGGCCTCGAACTCACAGCCACCTGCCTGCCTCTGCCTCCTGAGTGCTGGGATTAAAGGAGTGTGCCATCATGCCTGGCTTGAAGAGTTTTAATTACTTTTATTCTCTGCACTTTAAAACAACATCACCATTTTTACCTATTGCTACAAGGAAGCACACATATATGCCCTGTGTCTACATGAATGCTATCACATTAAAGGCATTATTTGTGCCCTGCAGTGCTGAGCCTAGGACCAACAGATGAAGTTTGGGAGAGTTACAGTTCAGTCTACAGAATTCTTCTGAGAAGTCTTTCTTTCTTTCTTTCTTTCTTTCTTTCTTTCTTTTTCTTCTTTCTTTCTTTCTTTCTTTCTTTCTTTCTTTCTTTCTTTTTCTTCTTTCTTTCTTTCTTCCCCCTACTCCTATATACTCCTACTCCTACTCCTATATACATTTTTTTTTTTGAAACAGGCTTTCTCTATGTGACAGCCCTGGCTGTCCTGGACTCACTTTGTAGACCAGGCTGTCCTCAGACTCACAGTGATACACCTGCCTCTGCTGCCCAGAGTGCTTGAGGTTAAAGGCGTGTGCTACCACACCCTGCTTGAAAAATATTTTCAAATCACACCAAAGAACGGTGACCCATAAAGATTTTCTGGAACAGTGAGCTGTGTGGCTCACCGTTGATCGCTGCAGATGAGCTGTTCCCTTCTCAGGGATTGGAGGTTCGGCTGTTTATCAAACTGTCCTGGGGACCACAGCATCTGGAAACCCAGTTTACCCTTGAAAGTGCAGGTGCGCAGCTAATCACACTGCTCTCCCAAGGCTTTGAAAATAAATACCTTTCTTATGATACAGAATCTGAGCTCCTGGGCTGACAGTGTTGTTTCACAAGACTATGGCTCTCCAGGTACTTTTTCAACTTAGGATAAATCCACCAGCTCACCCATGTGTCATCCCTGCATGCTTTTTGTAAGATGTGGCTTTGGAAGGGGTCTAGCTGTGGTTCCGAGGTAGACTTCTGTTTGTCATGAGGTGAGGGTGACAGACCCTCCTCCTCTGCGTTCCCACCCTCTTGGAGCTCCTGTGACTTGACTCCAGTGTGGAAGTGGTTGTTAGCCTAATTATCTGTCTTTGCTACTTGCCTGTGTGTCTGTCTTGCTCACTGTGTCCCCTCAGCAGCTGACACTGGGACAGCTGATCTTTCTGGAATAGTCAGCAAATCCTAAACGGCTTGTGCCAGAAATCCCCAGAGACCAGAATGGCTGTGTCAAACTGGCCCAATGGGGAGGGAAAGGGCAGCAAGCAAGGTATGCAGAAGGAATTTGAGGAGGGGCTGTAGTTAAGGGAGTGTGGCAGGGCATTTGAGGAGGGGAAGGCTGACAGAAAAGGGCATAGAAGCCTCCCCCAGGACGCCTGTGGACCATCCACTCATTTACACACCTATTATGTGGAAGACTTTATACCAGGCGTGAGCAATGATACAGGGATGAAACAAAGCCCGCATTTTCATGCAGATGACATTTAAGTGTGACAAACAGAAGTTATGCTTTGGGGTGAATCCTGAAATAGGTAAGGGTCTGGAGGCACAGCCTCTCAGGAAACAGCAGTTTAGTGAGGATCTAAATGAAGTTGGGTTAAAAACCATAGGAGCTAATGTAATCGAGAGAAAACCATGTGAGCCAACCAAGGAAATGCACGCCAGCCAAGGGACAGAGATGCAGCAGCCCTTGAGACAAGGCTGAGCCTAATATTAAGGAAGGATGCCAGTAAGATGGAATATGTAGGTTGAATAATTAATAATAATAAAAACAATAATAAATAACATTCACAATTCAAAATGCCTCAAGACATGAAATGTTTTAGTGTAGGCATGATACCCAAAAACCTTTACACTTAGAACACTTCAGATTTAATGGTTTTTGCATAAGGGATGTTCAACATTTATAGTCTTTGTAGATATTTTCTAACCTAAAAACCCTCAAATCTCAAACACTTCTGATGCTAAGCATCCTGGGTAATGGATCGTTAACTTGCATTAGCTCATGGATTTCTCACAAACAGTAAAAGGGAGCAACTTATACCACCTTGTTTATGGTGACGCGGCAGAAGCAAGAGCAGACGGGACTTGCCCAGGCACACAGCTCATGCGTGCTACAGCTGGGTCCACATCTAGACAGACTCCTAACCACAATCTGTCCTTGGCTTGGAGCCTCAGCTGTGTGTGTGTGTGTGTGTGTGTGTGTGTGTGTGTGTGTGTGTGTGTGATCCTGCTGTCCTCTCGTCTGCATTGGCATCTCAAGGAGAGGAGCTAGTATCATTTAAGTTCAAGTCTGCCTTAGCATCCACATGTACATGTGCTGTGGGTTTGGGGGGGAAAAAAGGAGGTAAGAGAACGCCAGTAGGGAAAAAAGTGAGGAGGCAGGCAACTTGGAGATGGTTAGGTCCACCAAAGAGATGTCTGAGGTGTTTGAGGACACCAAGGAGGAAGCGTTACATATCGAGACCTTCCTGGAGGAAGGTACTCTAAAGCCAGGTCATCCGAGCAAGGGAGAGGTGCCCATCCGCCTTGGCTCACCTCCTCTCTCCCAGTGAGCCTTTGCATGTGGTAAATGCCACTGCTTTCCTAGTAGGTTCTACTTTGAACTGTCAGCTAACGGCTGATCACTCTCTTCCTGCCTCCTTCATTCTGACCTCCTGCTGGGTTTCCTCAGGAGCCGAAGCAGCCAGGAAGTGAGATGAACTCCAGAGACCTGCATATGCCGTCTTGGACCGCACTCACAGACAGGAAGAGGTTTTAGATGCAACAGACTCTTTTGCAAAATGGTCCTCTCCCAGAATGCCAGCATGGGGCAACTGTGGCCACGCCCACTCCACCAGCTGCATCTGGATGGAGACAGAAGGCAGGAAGGAGGTGTTTTTTTTTTTGAGCCTTGGAAGCACAAGAAAGGCAAAATCAACAGCTGGGTGTGATGAGCACCCCCCACAGCCTGGCAGGGCTGAGACCACCTCTGCCAACTGTACTTCCTACAGCCCCGGCCTTTATTTTCTTCCTCAGCAGTGAGAAAAAGGTGTGGAAGTGGGTGGCCCTAAGAAGCCTGTGGCAATTTTGAAGCAAAGAGGAGTTGTTTCTGATGTCTGCCCCGAGGTAGAGCTAGGTCCCACAGGAATGAATCTGTGGTTCTGGTAAAAGGAGCGATGTTGACATGGAATTCCTGGACTGGTCTCATGTCCTTAAAAGCTGCTGCCAAGCCAAAGTGGGAAAGGAAGTTCAGCAGAGAACTATGTGCTTGCTGAGTCTCCCCGCCCCCAAGCACCCACACAGACTTGGCTGTGGTGCCAATCAGCATATGACTTAGGCCCTCTAACCAAAGTTCTACCAGGAGGAAATTTTGCTGGCAGGGCCCCAAGTTTCAGGAGGCATAAAGTTTGAACAAGAGTGGTGTCTCTCAGCAGGGCCAGCCTGCACTCAGAGCCTTGTGGCCTCTCAAACTTCTTTATCAAAGGTGGGGGGGGGGGGGAGAAATCCAGCCACGCAGAGCCAAACTAGCTCAATGAGGTGCGTTCCAGAAGACAGATCCATGAAGAAGCTCCATATTTGAGTTGACAGTATGTGGCAGAAGGAGGCCTAGGGTGTCGTCCCCTTCCCAGATCGAGTCTATGGTGGGATGTCAAACCAAGTTCCCATCGAAAGCTGCAGGTCATTTGCACTCCTACTTTACCAGTTCATCAGCTCTGCGTAACTTGACCAACAACTTGCTTAGCTTTGTTCTCTTGGTTCCCTTGTCTGTCAAACAAACTAAAAATGTCCTCAGAAGCAGGTTCCTAAAAGGATGAAGTAAGAACCTACACTTATGGAGCCCGGGCTGGATTTGCAACCACTTGATAAACTGCAGTATCATTATTTTCCATTACCATCTGTCAGGAGACACGTCTTCTCTCTTGTGGCCTCCTTGACTACGAAGACCTAAGCTAAGTTAGCCAGTTGCTCAGCTGAGGTTTGGGTGGGGAGGGGGTATGATAGGCTGCTGCAAGGGGCTCAGCTCCGAGCAGGGACAGCAGGTAAGAGTCGCGCTTCAGCTGAGCTAGTGCAGATTTCCTTCTCTGCTCTTTGCACCATCCCAGGCAACTCAGTTAAGCCCACCGATGATGGAAGGGGATGGGTTACAGCTGCACCCCGAAGCTGGAAAGCTGAGGTGTCTCTCTCCTTCTGAGGCAGGATCGTAGGGTATCCCCTACTGACCGCAAATTCATAATCCTCCTGCCTCAGCTTCCCCAGTGCTGGGACGAGAGGCACCACCATGCCTGGCTCTCAGGCTTTTTATTTCTACTATTATCATTGCTGTTGACAGGCTGGCATCTGACTTGTTAAGTACATGAGGCTGGCTTTGGATTCTGTCTGTATCTTTCAAGTACATGGAATTTAAATTTCTGCTACCATGACCAGTTCTCTCCCTGACCCCCCCATTCCTCCCTCTTTCTGTATGTTCATACATGTATACTCACATGCATATTATATTTGCACACACATGTACACGTAGAGGCCAGAGGCCAATGGAGGGTCTTCCTCAATGACTCTCCAATTTGTTTTCTGAGACAGGCTCTCTAACCTGAACCTAGGGACATTGATGATTGGCTAGACTAGTCGGCCAGTGAGACCCAAGCATCTGCCCGTCTCTGTCCCCTCAGTGCCGGGATTGCAGGCTGCAGGCGCTTGTCCCCTCACCTGGCTTTTTTGTGGTGGATCAAATTCTCCTCCTCAGGCTTCTGTGGCAAGTACTTCCCCTGCTTAGCCATTCTACATTTTAAATTTAAACAAATTAATAAGCGCAACCAGTTGAAATTGCTATTTACATGAAAGTTAAATGGACATACATGTGACTACACTATAAAAAATTAAATTAAAAACAATGTAAGTGTATGAGTATTTTTGCCTGCAAGGATACATGTGCAACGTGCACAGGCCTGACATTCATGGAAATTAAAAGAGGGCATCAGATCCTTTGGAACTGGAGTTGCACATGGCTGTGTCTACCATGCAGATCCTCCGCAAGAGCAACAAATGCTCCCAACCCCTGAGTCATCTATCCATCCCGAAGCCACTGTTTTGTGCAGAACCGTTCTGGGCTTTTCTTTTCTCCCTCTTTGCTAGTGTGCCAACCTCCCCTGTGTCTCCCATGGCACACCGCATGCGCAGCTCCTGCCCACCTTCCACAGCATCACTCGCAGTAGGCCTACTGCTGAGTCCTGGTGCTAGAGAGTGACTTGATTTACTTCACTCATTTTTTTTCTTTCTTTCTTTTTTTTTTTTAAATGTCAGGCTGTAAATGAAAGGCCACACTACCTATGTACAAAGCTCTTAGGTCAGGGGTTCAGACCACAGACCAATGGGGCTTTATACTTTCCAAACAGAACTTGGTTGGGGGTACATGTCACTCGGTCCCTTTGCCTCAGCATGGCTGTGACCCACGGTTATCCCACAGTTATCCCATGGTTTGACTGGCCCAGAATTAATGATTAGCGCCAATGATTAGATAGATGTACACCAGAACTTTCCCTCAGCCTGCACTCATGATCCGAGCCCTGTTCGGAAGGAAATCCCCAAGATTCTGTGCTACATAAGCCAGGTGGGAGGCAGCGGCACATCCAGCCTGCAAGGGTGCCCTGCTCACTTTCACTTGAACTGGGGTGCCCTTCTCACGGCTAGATGATGATAAAAAGCCACTGAAGAAAACACTGGGTTAAAAAAAAAGGATGTTTTGTGTTCACCCCAATTCCTGGAGGCACCTCGATGCAGCATCACACAGGCAGAGGACAATGGCAGAATTGGCGACTGTGTCATCGTGGGCTGCTGCCTTTGCCCTGTTGATTGAGCTTGACAAGGCTTCCCGCTCCAGCAACTGACAGGTGCCGGCAAACAGCTGGCATGTCCAGGCTTTGTTTTCTGGCCCTTTAATTGGGTTGCCCGATGCTTAGACTGAATGGAATCAATGAGTTGTTTAACTTATTAATCAAACATCAGAGTTATTAAAGGGACTGCTGCACGGCCCAGACTGTGCTTGTGCTTGTAGAAGGCTCAAAATAGGATGCCAAGCCAAGGCAGGGGGGGATATTCCAACTTCTCGTGGCTGTTGTGACGTCACAGAGGCTGTGACCAGAGAGCCAGACCCAAAGCAGGAGGAGACTGTGGCTCCCTCCCTGTTTACAATACAGCCCACTCCCTCAGCTGAATCCCAGGTAATAGCTAAACCCTCCCAATGTACGTAGAGTCAGAACCCAGCTCAGATCTGGAAGAGACCCTGGCCTATCCCACCCAGCTCCTGTTTTCTTTCTTTCTTTCCTTATCTTTTTTTTTTTTTTTTTTTTAGTTTTTTCGAGACATGGTTTCTCTGTGTTTTCTTGGCTGTCCTGGACCTGCTTTGTAGACCAGGCTGGCCTTGAACTCACAGCGATCCGCCTGCCTCTGCCTCCCACGTGCTGGGATTACAGGCGTGCACCACCACGCCTGGCAGCCAACTCCTGTTTTCATTTCCTGTGTGCTTCACCCTAGCGTGAGCCCTCCGACTGCTCTTCTGCACCAAACCCCCTTATCTCAAGGCTCTGTGCTAACAGGTGTTTTCTACTGGAATGTTGTTCTTCCAGACTGGTTTATTTATTTATTTATTTTTACATGGTTGGCCCTTGTTATTCACATTTCCTTGTCATCCACTTGCAATTATGTCCTCCTCCCCTCTTGGTGGTATCCAACTGGCTCTGTTTCCTTAATGGTTCCTGAGGCTCACTACCTGGCATTCTTTGGGTGGCGGAGAGATGGTTTGTTTATTTGTTTGAATAGCCTTCTAAAAGACCCAGCAAAAAACTGAAGACTTTATCACTTTGCCTGATGTCTTCAACCCGTACACCTTCTGAGTGCACACCTGAGTGCACACCTTCTGAGTGCACACCTTCTGAGTGCACACCTTCTGAGTGCACACCTTCTGAGAGTGCACACCTTCTGAGTGCACACCTTCTGAGAGTGCACACCTTCTGAGTGCACACCTTCTGAGTGCACAGTAAGGTCCTTAGTTATCGTTTGGCCAATGAATTGTTGATGTAATGAGGGAATTAACTGGCATTTAGAGTAACAGTTGGCAAAGGTTACATTGTGTGTTTTACTGTTTGATGCAGGGTTTGCACTTTTGATCAGACTAAGGCACTCGCTTTCTTTTCTTTTCTTTTTTTGTTGTTTGTTTGTTTTTGTTGTTGTTGGTTTTTCGAGACAGGGTTTCTCTGTGTAGTCTTGGCTGTCCTGGACTCACTTTGTAGACCAGGCTGGCCTCGAACTCACAGTGATCCGCCTGCCTCTGCCTCCCAAGTGCTGGGATTAAAGGCGTGCGCCACCACACCTAGCTAAGGCATTCCCTTTCTAGCTTCCCTAATGCAGGCTGTAGATCTTTGGGTTCCACTAGGCCCTCTGGTTATTGCCAATTGGCTGTGGCCATTCACCATTTAAAATGTAACTTTTTTGATTTTTAATTCCCCGGTGGGTACAAAGCCCTGGCTAAGCCTAGACTCTCTGTTCTCTAGCTGCTCCTTTAAGTTCAGCTCAGGGGCTGTTTGGCGGGCTCTTCCCACATAGAAAGCCTGCCTGCCGGGGCTTCTCCCCAGCTACTCCTCCTTCCTGATCCACCTAGCCATCATCCTTATGGAGAGAGGGCGCACTCCGCCTGGGGATCAGCCTCAACGCCCACTTCCCCCCTTTACCTTCATGTGGGGTCAGCTGATACCCGCTGCCAGCTGGCTCTGTCCAAAACACCGATCCTCCATCACTCCCCGACACTGCCTTTTGCTAGTTGCTAGACCCCATGCCCCTCCCTCTCCGGTCTTCAATCCTACAGTCGCCCAAGTGGGTCCCATCATTTTTATACCTGAATTGGAAACAAAGCCCCTTAGCAGGGCTTCAGAGACCTTAACATTGCTTACTTCAGAGGCAGAACTTTCTGTGGTGTCTATGCTTACGGCAGAGGAAGGGGACAGCGAGGAAACCTGCCGGCGTTCACGGAGCACCCGCCTAACCACAGGCCGTTCTTTATTCACGCCTCTCAGCCGTGCTGTGCAGGGACTCCTGTGTCGCTCCTTCCACTTTCAAGCAGATGATGTTTTATCAACAAAGCAGCTTTGCAAACCTGGTAAGCACGTGAAGGGGGCAGGTAGCCTGCATTCCATGTGACCCAACCCAGTTCTCAAGTTTTCCTATGCTGTGCCTATGGCTTTTGTGTTTGCTGACAAACACAGCAGGGAATTCAGCACCATGTGTCCTTGTGTAGAAGTTATTTTTATGTGTGTGGTTGAGAATCAAAAAGTTCTACATATTTCAGTGTGGGGAAAACAACTTCATTTCTGCACCCTCACTGTTTCCCCAAACCCATGCAATACAAAGTCATGATTTTTCAGTCTTTGTGTGTGTGTGTATGTGTGTGTGTGTGTAACCATGGCACTGCACATGCTAGACTAGTGCTTTAACCACTGAGCCATAGCTACCTCCTCCACCTCCTACTCTGCTTTGGAGATGGGCTTTGCAGAGTTATTCAGAATGAACTCATTCAGTAGACCAGGTAGACCTTGAACGTCTGATCCTCTCGGGTCAGTGTCCTGAGTAGCTGGGATGACAGAGCTGAGCCACCAGGCCCAGTAGTGATTTCCTGGTTTTAAGCATTATCTGTTGGTCTTGTACCTTGGCACACCATGTTAACACACATATCCCACGACCCTCACACACACATATCTCCTTGCTCGCCCCTCCTGCCCCCCCAGTTCTGATTAACTTTAGACAGACAGTATTTTCACAGCAGTGTCATTAAACATATTCCGTTAAAACAAATAAATAATGAAAAAGCAAACAAACAAAAAAACTTTCCTGCACTTTTGTTGTTGTTGTTGTTGTTGCCTCTGGAATTTTTCATTTTTAAAGTGGGATTTGTTTTCTGTGTTTTTTCTATTAGTTCAACCCCAAACATGTCTGCAGAAGCATAAATACTTCCTAAGTGTTTTCAAATAGAATTAATAATCTGTCAGTTTCCCTCCCTCTGGGGGTCTTCTAATTGGCCACGTGTAGGACAGAATGCACAGCAGTCTCCTGGGGTCCCTTACCGACCTCTCTCTCAGAGAGTAGGAGATGAGAAATGGGATGCATCCTTTTAACATTATCCACCATGTTTAACCTATTTTTTTGTTTTGTTTTTTGAGACAGGGTTTCTTTGTGTAGCCTTGGCTGTCCTGGACTCACTTTGTAGAGGAGGCTTGTCTTAAACTCACAGCGATCCACTTGCCTCTGCCTCCTGAGTGCTGAGATTCAAGGTGTGCACCACCATGCCTGGCTGTTTAACCTATTTTTAAGCTACCATTTTGCCTCACCAGGAATGCTTTGCCCGTGTCAGAGATAAAGCACTTGGGACTCAAGATTATTAAGAAACTGGAAACTCTTGAGCTGGTGCTGGTAGGCTCCTTCCCCTGCCCAAGAAGGTGTTACTGATTCTTTTGTTTTGAGGTTGTTTTGTTTTTTTAATTTCCATTTAATCAATTTTTCCCTGACCTCAATTATTTCTTTTCATTTACTGATTTGGGTTTTGGCTCCTCTTGTTTTTTCAAGACTCTAGTGTGTGCCATTAACTTATATTCTGAGAGCTCACTGCTGGCTTTAGCGTGGGGACTTACATCGATCCGCCTCCATTCCAGGACTGCTTTCAGTGAACGGTGCACCATGCTGGGTGTGCATATGTTCAGCACTGTACTGTTCTCTTCATAGCCCTTACCCAGTAGGCCATCTTTATCCTTTCTAGTTAGTATTGGTTTGAGGTTAGTATTGGTCTGGTTACTGGCCCTGCCCCCCATACCCCCACCCCCTGGCCCCCCCTCTCCTAACCCCCTACCCCCACCCTGTTACCCCCTCTGCCCTTTAGATATTAGAACATGGATGCCTGCTTGTTTTCTACCTCCTTTGCCTTGGAACACCTTTTCCATACTTTACCCTGAGGTGTAGGGACTTTCTTTTATGGTGAGGCCGTATTTCTAGGAGGCAATAAAGAGATCCCGTTTTTAATACATTCTGATTGTGCACTTCGATTGATGACTTGCAAGCATTCCTGCTCACAGTTATACTTGAGAGCTGAAGATTAATTCCTGCCATTTTCTATTGATTTTGTGCTGTTTGCTGTTTGCCTCTCCTCTCTTGCTAAAAATCATTCAAGTGTGGCTTATTATTTTCTGTGGCCTCATGTATGTGTGTTTGTCTTTCTTCAATCTGAAGAATTCTGTAGAGCTGCCTTAATGGTTATAAATTCTCTTAACATTATTACCGTTGTTATATCATCATCATCATCATTTTGGTCATGGGGCTTTTTCTTTCTTTTTCTAACATGACAGACACCTAGTCTGGTACAGTATGGGTTGGCAGTTCTCTTTCTAGACTTGAAATACGTAACTCTAAATTCTCCTGGCCTTTAGAATCTGTTAAGAAGTCTGCTGTTCTGATGGGTTTCTCTTTATATGTGGCTTGGTACTTTGCTTAGTTCTTTCAGTATTCTTTCTTTGTATATTCAGTGGTTTAACTACAATATCACTTAAGGTTTTCCTCTTTTAATTTTGTCTATTTAGTATTTTAAACACTACCTGTATTTGGATTTGCATTCATTTTCCTGATTTTCAGAAACTTTCTGCCATGATTTTGTTCAAATTGTTTTTTAATTTCTTTTAGAATTAACTTCTTCTCTGCTATGCCTATTGAGTCTTAGATGTTGTCTTTTTATTGTGTGCCAAGTGTTTACCAGGCTATCCGTGCCTTATTAGTCTATCGTCATCTTTGTTGGAATGTTCCAGTTTTTCTACCTTCACTCTAAGGTCAGATATTCTGTCCTCTCATTTATTATGGAGCCTTTTATTTATTTTTTATTGTGTTTTTCATTTTCAATGTTTCAGTTTGGTCTTTCTTTTTTATGTCTTTGTTGATTTTTCTTTTGTCTCTCTTTTAAAAAAATAATTCTTAAAAATTTTTTACAAATTATGTCTGGTACCCACAGAATCAGAAGAAGGTGCTGGATCCTTGGGGACTGGAATTACAGATGGTTGTGAGACGCCATGTGGGTGCTGGGAACTGAACCCTGATCCTCTGCCACGGCAGCAAGCACTTTTAACTACAGAGTCATCTCTCTCAAGACCCCTTTCTCCCGCATCTTGAATTGTCTTCCGCATTTAATTCAGCTGTATTTGTTGTTTGTTTGCTTGTTTGTTTTCGTCTTCTCCTGGGATTCATCAGAAGTCTTTTTTTTTTTCCTTTAACTTTTTCAGTTTATTTGAACACACTTATAATGATTCTTCTGGACTCTTTGGAATTTTGTGTAATCGACCCTCAGTGGAGGCTGTTGTTGCAGGCTCATAATTTTTGGATGATTATGTTACCTTGGGGTTTCATGTTCTTATGTTACTGCACTGACATTTATACACTTGGGATTAGCTCATTGCTCAGGTTTTTGATCAACTGTGTGATTTCAGTTTAAGTACTTGCAATATTCACATAGATCGTGGAAGAGTGGAAGTGCACAGCTCAGAATACAGATCTTTAGTCCACGTGCTCAGGTACCTGCTGTGCCCTCTATATAACAGTCCGAGTCGAATATTAACTATGAAATAACCACAGCTGCTGGAAATAGCATCTATACAAATCTCCCACTAGCCAATCAGCAACTGTGGCACTGAGTTATTAGCTGTCATAAATGAACAAGGCTAGAGTATTAGTTACTCCTGCCATTGCCAGGATAAAATACCTCTTGGAAGCAATTTAAGGAAGGAAGGACTTGTTTGAGCCCACAGTTTGAGGTTGTAGTCCACCACAGTGGGGATGTTATAGTGTCAAGTGGTTGAGGCAGTTGGTCACACTGAAGAGGCTTCTAGTCTGTCACCTCACTCCCAAGTCCCTCCATGAATGCTTCTGGAATAAACACGTTAAGTCTAACCCTGAGGGACGTGGTGTACACCATCCCTTTCCCATCTTCTTCCCTCCCAATTCCAAGTCAGCTGTAGCTGCTGTCAGGATTTCCTCCCTTTGCTGCTTCGTGCTTGTCATTGTCACCTTAGGGGACAAGTATTTGAACCTGAAAAAGCTCAAAACTGTTCCGCAGGAGGGCCTGCCTTGGTTCCTAGAGTACAGCTTGTTCTTCGAACACTTACGTAAGACACACAGTGGCACAATCACAAAAATTTTTTTTTTCTAAAAGGATGTCTTCTTACTCAAGCGAAGGCAGCGATGTGCTTATGACTACCTCCACCCTGTTTTTAGGATAACTCACAGAAATTTGATACAACAAAGGATTTATTTTTTTACTAGGTTAAATCTGAATGTTGGGCACTGCTGCTTGCTAGTCACTAAGTCTGAACATCTCAAACTTAGAAGAAAAAAAAAAGAAAAAAAGCCCACTCTTTGGTTAATGAAAACAAACCTGACACAGATCTCTTCAGTCAGGTGACTCTGTATTATGTTAAAAACTTAATGTAGCAAACACAGAAACAAAGCTCCAGCACCCTCCCAGAACCCAAACCTACCACAGCTAAAAATAGCCCTTGGCCTTTCCCTAAGACTCAAAAACAGGAGTACATTTCTTGTTTGCCTCCTTGTGCATTCTGCACAGGGACTAATGCTGTGCATGTCGTGGCTTGCACACACTGGAGCAAACTGATTGCATTCAGCTGATTATAAACCTAACAGATCAAACTAAGAAGCAGCAAGTTCTTCTCTTGCCCAGGGTCCTTAAATATAATACACTGCGGACCTAGGGGCTCACTGGAGGAAGCCACCACTCAGAGGAGGCCTCCGGTGAGTTTGTCTGTCCTATGGCTATGGAGATAGGTACCTTGTGTTTTAACCCTTCTAATTCATGTTGGCACGTTACACTTTTCATAGATTTTTTTTTTTCTTAAATGGAGCCTTCAGAAGGTAAGAGTATCCTCCTATACATTTATATAATGGAATACTACTCAACTATTAAAAACAAAGACATCACGTAATTTGTGGGCAAATGGATGGAACTAGAAAATATCATCCCAAATGAGATAACCCAGACCTCACCTATAAGTGGAGATTAGCCATAAAGTACAGGATAAACATACTACAGTGCACAGACCCAAAGAAGTCAAGGAGGGCCCAAGGGAGAATGCTTAAATCTCACTTAGGAAAATTAAATAGACATCTGAAGTGGATGGATGGAGGGAACTGGGTTGGAAAGGGGGTGGGGAATCACGTTTGGGGAGAGCAGGGGGTTGGGAAAGAACCAGGAGAGAGAATAGATATTGGTGGTGGTGGTGACCTCTGGGACAAGGGAGGCTCCCAGGAGTCTGTGGGGATGGCTCTAGCTAAGACTTCTAGTGCAGGGGTTATGGAGCCTAAAGTGGCTAACCTCCTTCAGCCAGGTGGGACTTCCAATGAAGGGAGGGGACACCAGCCCACCATAAAACCTTCAACCCAAAAAAATCTGTCTGGTCTACAAGACATAAAGTAGAGATTGAGGAAATGGCAAACCAGTGACTAGCTCAACTTGAGACTCACCCCATGGGAGAGAGCCAACCCCTGTCACTATTAATGATACTCTGCTATGCTTGCAGACAGGAGCCTAGCATAACTGTCTTCTGAGAGGCTTCATCCAGCAGCTGATGGAACCAGTTGCAGAGACCCACAGCCAAACAATAGGATGAGCTGCGGGAGTTTTGTGGAAGAGTGGGAGGAAGGATAAAGGGAGCCGGAGGGGTCAAGGACACCACAAGGAGACCTACAGAGTCAACTAACTGGGCTCACAGAGACTGAACCACCAACCGAAGAGTATGCATGGGCTGGACTTAGACCTGCTACACAGGTCTAAGGTAGCAGATGTGCAGCTTGGTCATCATGTGGGTCGCCTAACAATGGGAGTAGGGGCTGTCTCTCTGTTGCTTGCCTTTGGATCCCTTTCCCCTAGCTGGGCTGCCTTGTCCTCTCCTCAATAGAAGAGGATGTATTTAGCCCTGATGCAACTTGAGGTGCCAGGATGGGTTGGTACCCCTTGGGGACCTCTCTGAGAAGAAAGAGAGGGAAATAGGATCAATCTGTAAAGTGATTAAGTTAATGAATGAATGAACAAATAAATGGGGGCAGGAGAAGAGTATGCCCCTCGTCACCTGAGGTGTAAGACAAGATTCAAACTTAGTTTGATCTTAATTACCATCACACAGTAGTAGTAGTTCTTAAGGAACCTGGTCTGTTCGCAGCTCTAATTATTTTAAAGGCATTTATATATTTCATCTGATAATGTTGTCTTTCACAGCTGATCTAGATACATCATTAGATTCTAGATTTTGGATTGTAGAGTACATATTTTATAATAATCCACTCAACAGATATTTTTTTAAACATTTATTTATTTATTATGTATACAATGTTCTGCCTGCATGTGTGTCTGCCTGCTAGAAGAGGGGACACTAGATCTCATTACAGATGGTTGTGAGCCACCATGCAGTTGCTGGGAATTGAACTCAGGCCCTCTGGAAGAGCAGACAGTGCTCTTAACCTCTGAGCCATCTCTCCAGCCCCCTCAACAGATACATTTTGAGTGTCAGTACTCTTCTGACAAGAAAAAGATGGTTGAGAGGGAGAAGGAGAAGAATGAGGAGATAGAGGAAGAAGAGGAGGAGGAGGAGGAGGAAGAGGAGGAGGAAGAAGCAAGGAGAGTTAGAGTGGGAGACAGAAGTACAGCATATATAAAGCAGCAGTTGGGCCACACTTGCTCTTCACTGTGAAGAGACAATGCTCAGTTGCCGCCTCATGGGTGAGCTGTAATGATTCTGACTCCCAAGCCATCCTTGTTCTCCTCATCCCCACACTCCCATCTGCCTAGTTTCTTTCAAGTCACAGCAGAAACATTCCTCTCTGCAGAAAGCTATCCCTGCCCTCATGAGGGGTCCCCGCTCCACAGCTGCAGTCCTGTGGCTGCCTGACCAGCCTTGGTAATGAGTTTTGTCAGGCAGGGCTGGCCATTCTTCCCAACATACAATGGGTACTCACAAATATTATGGATAGATGACTCTTCTAGAGGGAGGGGTGATGGGCCCTCAGTTCGAAGGTGTGCAGAGCTTGGCAAACATTCTCAGAGCATGAGTGTGGTGACATATTAGACCATATCTGCCTTGAGTTGAAGTAGGTTAGTACCCTACCTAGTTGCAGAAATTTCTTAAATATGACAATGTCTGTTTCCTTTTTTTAGAATTGTTTTCTTTGCTTGTTTTTCAAAACAGGGTTTCTCTGTATAATAACCCTGGCTGTCCTGGAACTTGCTTTGTAGACCAAGACCAGGCTGGCTTCAAACTCACAGAGTTCTACCTACCTTTGCCTCCAAAGTGCTGGGATTTATTTCCTTCCTTCCTTCCTTCCTTCCTTCCTTCTTTCTTCCTCTTTCAAGATTTATTGATTCATCTATAAAATTTTATGTATATATATCTGAGTTTATATCCACCACAGTCATGCACTTGCCCTCAGAGGCCAGTAGAGGGCACCAGATCCCCCTAGAACTTGAACAGTTAGTCACCTGACATGAGTGTTGGGAACCAAACCTAGGTCTTCTGCAAGAACAGTAAATTCCCTTAACCACTGAGCCGTCTCCAGAACCCCCAAACTGCATTTTTGTTTAGAGCACACATTCTACCCCATTTTCAAAACTGCTGTTTTGGTGCCTGCTGCCCTCTTCCCACTCAAAGGGCTGAAGCAGTGGGTCCAGCCGCACCCAGGGCCCAGAGGGAAGATCCCAGGGAGCCTTTGCTCCTGTGGAATCCACTATTTCACGCAGTTTGGTGTGAGTTTAGAGACATTAAGCTTAGTCCCACAACCAGGTAAGTTTTATTCCTTCTGTACTGTGCACAGCCCTTACCTGGTGCTGTGCTGTTAGAAAGGTGGGCCCTGTATAATGTGGGCCTGACTTGCCTTTACTGAGTTAGGCAAGAACCCTCTATTAGTATTTTGAATATGGGGACACAAAGAAGAAGTCCTGTGAATGCTGCCCTCCCCCCCCCCAAAAAAATCCTTGCAGAGGAGACCAGCTTACCTTCACCAGGTAAAGATTCGTATTTTCAGAGTCCTTCATGAAGACAAAGAGTCTCGGGTATCAGTTTTCTCTCTTTACCTCGTGAATTCCCAGGTCATCAGACCTGGCAGCAAATACCTCTACTTTCTGAGCTACATCATGGGTCCTACAAAATTAATTTTTAAAACAGTTTTATCCACTTGCCAAAGAGCTCCTCCACAAAAGTGCTACAGTCCACCCCTGCTCAAATGCTGTGCTTGTTCTGTGGCAGCCCCTGAGAAGCCACTGTACCCAGGAGTAACTGAGTCGAATAGATCACAGTTTGGTGTGCAGCCTGTGCAAACCGTGGACTTTTGGCTGGAAAACAGTACTAGAACTTCGCCAGCTAACTTTTCTTCTCTTTCTTTTTCTTCTCCTTCTTGTTCTTCCTCCTTTTCTCCTCCTCGTCCTCTCCTCCCCCTTCTCCTCCCACATAGATTAAATAACACAGCCTCAGCCACCTCAGTAAACATTATTTAGCACCAGTTACCACACACTTGTCTATCCAGTTGTCTGCAAGCCCCAAGGCCAGGGACAGCTGTGGCCTGCTGTTATCCTTCCAGCCCCCTACAGTGTCTGCAGAGCAAATAATCAATATGCCACTGTAGAATTCTTGGGGGGGGGGTGGAATGCTATGTCATCCTCAGGTGATCCGCACTGGGAAACAACAGCTGAGGACTTTCTTCTCTTCGCGCTCAATGCAGCCTGGACGAACCCAACTTCAGACCCAGAGCCCGACTCACTTGCTTCAGTCACCACAGCTCTTTCAACTTCTGTTCTGACATCTGAAAAGCTGATGTCAGTCACCCTCTGGGCTGCCATGAGGATTAAATGACATAGCCATCTGCAACATACCAAGGTGTCCCCAGACAGAAGCTAGTGCTCCTGTCAGCACAGAGCCTGGCCTGGCCTGAGCACTCGCAAGGATACAGAAGCCTGACATTTCAGGCTGGGCAAGTATTTCTGAACTGTTTCCTCCGCCCCCCCACCCCCCCTCTCTGGAAGATCGGACAGCTAGTAGCAGCTAGGCACCTGTGTGGTAGAGGTACACAAATGGGGCCTCACTCATTAAGCCCTGCCCGGAGGCCAGTTCCAGGCACTGTGGGTGGTGAGAAGTATCTGCTTTGAAGCCAGCAGTTGCACCCAAAGTTATTCCTTGATTTTAACAGAACCCCAAATCTAATGCTAATGTCGAGCTCCGCTCTGTGTGTGGCCTCCACTCCTTTAAGGTCTGGAAAATGGAAACTCTCTTAAAGCAAAAGATCCTTTGGTTTGAGGGCATTTGGAGAGTTCAGGGTGGCAGTTGCTATCATGTTTGACACACCAGTCCTCATACATAGATCAGTTTTAAATTGTGGTGAAACACACAGGCAGGGTCTACCGCCTCAGCCATTTGAAAATTCAGAGCTCATTGTGAACAGAGCTGATGGTGAAGTGCAGGTGTCTTCACTGTCACAGCTGTCAAACTACACACACACACACACACACACACACACACACACACACACACACACACACACGGGAAACTAGCCCTTACCTACCACCCTTTCTGTCTCCTAGAATCGTCACTTCTCTTAGCTTAAGATCCTCAAGCACACTGCAGCCTGTGCCATGGTCTCCTTTCCTTTAAAGGCTAACTACTGTTCTGTTGCGTCTATCACTGATCCATCTGTCCTTCCACTGGTGGACCTGTCGCTCCACTATTGTAATGATGCATCTATGAAAATGACCACACATACCTATTTCTGGTTCCTTTTTCATTTCGTTTGAGAATATGTTCAGACGTGAAAGTGCTGAATTGTATGGTGGTTCTATTTTTAACTTTCAGAGGACAGCTATCTGTTTTCCACAGTGGTTGTCCCATTTTACGTTCCTACTGACAGTGTACAGATTCGAATTTCTCAGCATCCTTACATGCTCTTCTTTCTTTCTTTCTTTTCTTTTCTTTCTTCTTTCTTTCTCTCTGTCTTCCCTTGCTTGCTTTCAGCACTGGTGTTTGAACGTAGGGCCTCATGAAATGGTAGGCAAGTGCTCTGCAAGAAACTATGTACCACAGACAACATATCTAGCTCTGTGCATTTGGGGGGAGGGTCTCTCACCATGTATGTAGCCCATGTTGACCTTGAACTTGGTCCTTTTGCCTCCACCTCTTGAGTTCTGGAATTACAGGTTGTTACAGGTTGCCAAGGCTTGTCTCAGTCACCTTCCATCCCCACTCTCCAGAAGAGAAAACTATGATGTGGAAATATTAAGTAACTTGCCCAAGCTAATCAGTAGTGAGGCTAGCCTGGGCTATACTACTCCTGAGGTAGCTCGGGTTTGCTAAGGCTCTGGTGCCACAGGCTTCAAGTGTGCTCTCTCTACCCAACCCAGCACTCCCGTGTCTTCAGCCAGCCTCTGCTCTATCTGTGGCACTCCACAAGCATGTCTTAGGCAACATGGTGGGAATTGCACGGAGGACCCTGGAGCAAGTCTCTTGAGGGCGCTGACTTGCTGCTTTGCCACTCACTAACTACAGTTAGTTTGATGGAAGTCCTATCACAACCCTTGCTAACCTTCTTTTATTCTTCAACCTGAAAAAGTGTTGAAGAGGCACACGCACCTCTGAGGGCAGCTGGGGACAGTTCATGGAAGACACAGGACAGAGTCCTTTGCACAACACAGACCCTGGCATGTAGGCTGCCTACCCGCAGTGGCAAGGCATAACCTAACCCACTGCAAAGAAGTTAGCTAAATATTTTCACCAACTCCAGTCAGTTAGCAGGCCAGGTGAGTGCTGAGAGGGACTGGCAGGAGCCAGTCAGTCTTTCCTCTCCTGGAACTCTCTGGACTCACACCACCAGCCTTCCATTTACATAACAGGTTGAACTGCAGGGCTGGAGGGAAAGCCTGCACTAGCTCCACCCCTCACACGGTACAGTGCTCTCAACTCCTTCTTGCCTAGGGTAGGTTAGGTGTGGTTCTCACTGTAGAAACCAAGAGCAGGGTTTTAGATGGCTTCCCCCTTCTTTCTTTGGGGAGTAAACTGGGAGTGGGGATTTCCACTTAGGGCTTGCTAGCCTGACCTTGAATTCCTGATCCTCGGCTTCCTGGGGTTCCGTGCCTGAGCTGCCACACAAAGCATTCATTTTTAAAACAACAACCTTAGCTTTACAATCAAGTTTAGTTGGTTAGGGGATAAGATCTTTTTCGCTCAAGATAAAGGATTTAAGTTAATAGAGACAAGATATGATAGATATTGAATTTCATTCAGAAATTTAGACCCAACAAGATAGGAAAAGTGTTTACTTCAAGTTTGACAAATATAAATAGCCAAATCACTTATGAATGTAACAACATTTATACAACTCATGATTGTCTCATGGTTCTCCCTGCTGTATGCAGTTTGTTTTGCTCATGTGTAATAAAATAAATGTACATGTTAAAAAACACTTTTTTAAAAAGTAAAAGAAAAGAAAAGAAAAGAAAAACCAAGTCTTCAAGGGAGCAAGTAAGTGTTTGGTGACCGGCATCTGCGGCACATGGCTGTCTGTTCTGTGAGGACAGGACCTGTGGCTCCCACATCCAAGATGTGCAGCACAGGTATCCCTGACCCACAACAAACTAGCAGTAAGCATGTGTTGAACAAAGGCATTCAAGCCAGCCCAGTATTTCAAGCATCCCTTTAAACCAGGCAATACTAACAGGAAAACCAATCAAATGTTTCCGTGTACTTGTGTGGTATGTGCTCAGCCAAAGCCAACGTGAGCATTACCAGTGTTACCCCAAATTGGGAAAAAAAAAAAAAAAAAAAAGAAAAAAAGAAAAAGAAAAAAGAAAAAAAAAAAAAAAAAGAAAGCAGGGCCTAATATGCGTTATTTCACCTAATTTCTCCTTACCTGAAAATGGAGCCAGGCTACAAACTTCGTGCTCTTGTGCCATCGCCAGCCCGAGCTTCGCATGTGTTCCTAACTCTCCACACACAGAGATCAGAAAGTAAAAGTGACCACCGGTCCCTTCTGGCAGTGACTCAGACAGGAACTTGCCTTAGCTTCTCCTCCCTGCAGGAAGCATCGCAGAGGAAAACGGGGGAGGGGAGTTCTCTCAGTCCTGGAGGCTTGATTGGGATTTGCAGGCGCTAATTAGATCCTCTTTCATTCTCTGAGCTTCAAGCACTTTCCCCCCACTTGACTTGCTAATCTTAGCCCCATCCCTCCAATGCAGATCACAAGCATAATTAGCCCTAGTGGGAGTCAGAACAACCAAAGGAAAAACACTGGACTGTGCTCTGGCCTGTCCTATGCACCTTTTCCTGGAAGAAGTGGTTTTAGCTTTCCCTTTAACTTCCACACTGACTTTTGGCATTCTGGTTCTGAAAATAACTTGTGGTTGCTTTGGCTTTCAGTGCACAAATTTGGGGAGCAAAAATGCCACGTTGTTTATTTTTCAGCTTTAAGCTCATCTCTGTTTAAGCATGTGTCTCCCATCTCTCTGGGCCTCATGGTAGAACCAGTCTGAGCTTTGATTGACCACGGCTGACTATTTTGTGTCAGTAGCCAGGAGCAGAGAGAAGCCACCCAGCTTCCCTGCGGCTGTGGTCTACCGAGACGCCGGCAATACATGGCTTCAGGCCCAGTACTCCACTGAGTGGGTATTTGGTTATTAGACTGACCGGGTGTACAGCACTTTCACTCTCCACCTTTTGAGAGAGTCTCTCTAGGTAGTCCTAGCTGTCCTGGAACTCACTATGTAGACAAGGCTGGCCTCGGACTCAGAGAGTCCGGCTGGTCAAGGACTCTGCCTTCTTGACTGGAGGACTAAAGGTATGTGCCATCAACAGCTATTCCGTGAAGCAGCAAAGAAGCACATCTCAGTGTCCCGGTGCACTCTCACATTTTTGACCTTGCCAGGCCTCTCTCCTGGCTTTTCCATTTCTGGGATGAATGCTGGCTCTTACCAAAGCCACAGACATTGTCTTCCTCAAGACAAGGGAAAGAGAAGTTGGTGGAGATGCACTTCTGTATCAGGGGCCTTTGGGCAGAATATCTGCCATCAGGCGTCCTCTAGAGATGTACACCAGTGAAAACAGGCATCGAAGTTTGCCTTTCCTTTTGCTTCATAGCAGAGGAAATGACCGAGTAGGTAACTTCCTGTAAATTCGCACACCATGAAAGCGCTGTGCTCAGCCAGGAAGCATGATGCATTATTCTGCCAGGACCGCCATAACTAAGCACCATGGAAGTGGAGAGTTAAGCAAGAGACTTAATTTTCTCACCATTCTGGAGGGTGGAAGTCCAGGGCCACCGATGACAGGTTTGATATCTCCTAAGGTGTCTCCCCCCTCTGCCCTCGCCCACCCCTGTGTGCACCTGTGCACTTTCTGAGGGAGAGCCTCCGATGAAGATGGAGTCATCTCTTTGAAGACCTTACCCCCAAATGCATGACCACATTCTAAGGCACTAGGGGCCGGAGAATTCAACACATGAACTTAGGAGTACAGTAGGATTGAGCCATGCCACAAAGGTTAGCTGCATTTTTACACCACCTCAGGTTTGCTGTCCAGAAGCAGCAACTACTTCCTTAAGGTTTTGGAGTCCAGGGCTCTGGATCCACGTTCCTCTTTCAACATTCCCTAGCTGTGGAAACTCAGGCACACTGTTTGACCCTCTCTGAGTTTCGGTGGCCCTGTCTATAAAGTACAGAAAGCAATGTCCACTGGGAAGGGCTTCAGGGATGACATGAGATGGGGTTGCTCGCACACTCGACAAAATGTAGAGTGTACCACCAAGAGAGGGGTCCCCCGTCAACCCACCCTGATGGATTCCAACTCACCCAGAGCCTGTACTCTCCCCAGTGTTTGAAATGTGGGTCATCTCAGCAATTTCTCACTAGTAATGTTTAACTCGCCATATTGTTAACGGTGCCCAGAAACTCCTCGAGGGAAGAAAAGAGGGCTAGACCGAGGCGGAGAAGCATCAGTAGGCACCATAGTGGAGGGGCTCCAACCTCACATGACTGACATTCAGTTACTTTGGAGGCATGGAAGAATGTTCTATCAGCAGCCTTCATGGCTTCTGTATAATGGGCCCTGCTCGGTTACAACCACCAAGTATGTTTCCACTCATGCCAAGTGTCACTCGGAGTACATAGTAACCCCAGTTCAGA
Organism: Acomys minous; assembly: GCF_964271855.1. Classification (NCBI taxonomy): domain Eukaryota; kingdom Metazoa; phylum Chordata; class Mammalia; order Rodentia; family Muridae; genus Acomys; species Acomys minous. The sequence goes on from NC_140487.1 coordinate 44,238,841, forward strand.
ACCATGACCTTAGAAAGACTCTGGGGTCCTCTACTGATGTGCCCCGGCATCTCCAGAAAGAATCTCAACAAACAGGTGCCTGGGCCTCTTCCCACCGTGGACCCCAAGAGGTCACATCTAACTTATTCTAGGTGTCATAGGTGCTACTGTTCCAGCACCATTTGGGAGCAGCCACGCCCGTAACAACTGTGACCTTGTGCTGGTTCCTTTCTGGGCTTCGACAAAAGCTGCTGAGTGGCAAGAAATCAAGTAGACATGGGTCTGTTTGTTTTGTTTTGTTTTTGTTTCCAGACAGGGTCCTACTATGTAGTGCTGGCTGTCCTGGAAATCTCTTTGTAGACCAGGCTGACCTTAAACTCATAGACATCTAGCAGCCTCTGCCTCCCAAGTACTGGTCTCTTTAAGAGCACACTCACACAGCATCTCCCTGACTCTGTGCCAGAAGGTGGTGGGAGGGGCAAATAATTATGCAAATGAGGTCAGCCTATGAGTCAGGGAAGAGTCCACAGGTACAGGAAGACTGTGGAAGAACAGGCGCTCCAGAAGTTCCACACACTGAGGTCCAACACTTGCCAATACTCAGGGGATTCAGATGTATCTCTGTTTCAGTCACTCCTCTGGGTGCTAGGGTCGCATGAAGAACCTCACAGAAAGAGAAAAAAGAAACAAAACACAAAACAACAACTATGACCTCTTAGACCTTACATTATAACGAGTGAGCCAGGGAGTAAGGACACCAAGCAGTGAAACACATCTAAAAAGCAGTGTGTTCATAAGACAACAAATCTGAGTAAGTGGGACTCGGGGGGCATGCTTTCAGTTTTAAGCAACATGATTTTCAGTGGTGTGTTAGCACAGGGGAACAACTGCCGAAGGTCTGATTTGTAGTGATGACCAATCTCCGGGGTGTAATTGACTGCAAGCTATGAGGCTGGCATCAAGTGAGGACGGCGAAGAAGTGCACAGTGGCGCAGCACTCTGCAGTGTTTCTACCAGGGATGATGGGTGTAAGTAGCCTTGGGATCATAATAGTAAGGAAAAGGGAAACGATCACTTTTTAAGCATTTTAAAAATATTTGTTTTTATTTTAGGTGCATTAGTGTTTTGCCCAAGTGTGTGTGTGTGTGTGTGTGTGTGTGTGTGTGTGTGTGTGTACACAGAATAACCACTAGAGGGCACTGAATCTTTTGAAACTGGAGTTATCGATGATTGTGAGCCACCAAATGGGTGCTGGGAATAGAACATGGGTCCTCTAGAAGAGCCGCCAGTGCTCTTTTAACCACTGAGCCATCTCTCTAGTGCAGAATTCTGAGTATTTTAAAGTATCGCTTTCTGGGATAGAGTACGGATACTTTATTTTTATTAATGGCATGGCCATGTTTCCTACTCATCTCTCAAGTCCCCTGAAAAATGTAGCAGTCTATTCTTTTGGCCTGAGACTCCCTAGTGGTTAGCAGACAAGCCTTGTTGAGAAAGAAAGTTTAAACAGAAACCTGAGGGTAACAGGGTCAGGAGTTGGGGTGGGGGTGGGGTGCGGGGTGGAAGGACAACTATGAATGGAAAGGAACATCCATAACCCGTGTCCACACAGCCCTGCCCTGGCACACGCTGTCCCTTCAGTCCCAACAACTCCCGTCCTTCTGATACCCGGTGCCAACCTCCAGAGCCAAGGTCACAGATGACCTCTTGGCCAGAATTCCTCATTTCTACCTGATTTTTTTTTACATCCTTTTTGGAAAAAGAAGAGGGTGGGATGATGCTATTAATATACAAATAGGAAAACAACACCTGAACGCAGCTCTGATAGCCTTTGCCACTAGCATTCCGTACCTGGCTCCTGTCCACCTCCCTCAGTCAGATGTCTGGGGGGTGTAGGCTGCTCTGCTGTGCTTGATATCCTAGCATGTAACTCATGTGTGGTTACTATTGCCATGCATCTGTGATGGCTGAGGACATGAAAGGGCCTCAGGAGAGGGTCGTCTCCCTGTTGGGTGAATCTTTTTTTTTTCCGGGAATTCCTTGTTTTTATTTTTTTTTAACTTAATATTTTTTTTAATTAATTTATTCTTGTTACATTTCAATGGTTATCCTATCTCTTGTATCCGCCCATTCTTCCCTCCCTCCCATTTTCCCCTTATTCCCCTCCCCTATGACTGTTCCTGAGAGGGATTACCTCCCCCTGTATATGCTCATAGGGTATCAAGTCTCTTCTTGGTAACCTGCTGTTGTTGGGTGAATCTTATCCATAGGGTCCACTCTGCTGTAGCGAACCTTGCTAGCACACATCCATTCTCTTCCCTAGGAACGTGAGACAGAGGAGAGCCTGCTCAAGCAAATAGCAGGCATAGCTAACTGACCACAGCTACCACTGTCAGGGCCAGCGGAGGCTTCCAAGCTTGGTAGTTGGGCTTCAGAGCCACCAAAGGCTGAGTCAGCCAAGGTCATCTGAGTAGTGACAAAGGTTTCACTGCATGTGTAAGTACCAGTTCCAAGTAGTAAGGAGGGCAGTCATGTAGAATATTAACTACAATCATTGCAGGCATGAATGAGTGCTCTTTAGAACCACAGGCATGCTTGTGAACACAGAGGGGCTGGGGACCAAGAGCACGGTCACTTTGCTCTCCGTAAGAACAAGTCTCGGGGTTCTGATTCTCTTACTGTGAGCGTAAGTGTGGATTTCCAGGAAGACAGCTAGGATCTCCCAAGAGACTTGGCATGCTTCATTTATTAGTTTGTGTATTTCCTGAAACAAGCTAGGATGATGTAATTGTTTAACTTTTTTTTTTTATCACTTTCCTGATATTTCCCATTGTGGCAACAGACTGCTCAGGGAGTTACTAAGGAGAAAGGCATGGAGCCCGCATCTCCTTCCTGGCTTTGTTGTTTTTCAAGCCTAAGCCCTGTCATAAATGAAGAGGATAGATAGGTAGCCCCAAAATGTTTGCTTTGGGTCGTGGTGGTAGGAGAGGTTAATAAGGACAGGGCTGAGAGGCAGGGCATGATGGTGCACGCCTTTAATCCCAGCACTCAGGATGCACAGGCAGGTGGATCTCTGTGAGTTGCAGCCTGGTCTACATGGTGAGTTCCAGGACAGACAGGCCTATGTAGAAAGGCCCTGTCTCGTAAAACAAAACCAAATCAAACGAGCAAAAAACCTAGGGGTGGGATCGTTTCAGAAAAAGGATTCCCTGGGGCCTAGACCTGTCCAGAAACTCTGGGAAGCCAAGGAAGAAGAGTGCTGGGCCCCTTCCGACACAGAGATTTGGGGGGGAAGCCTCCAGGAGTAAATGTTTACAGTAACAGTCCCTTGGAGAAACTTGGAAAGAGCTCCCATGCTCTGTCCTAGCACACGGAAGCAGAAGGTCCCACGTGACCTGGGAAGGCATGGAGGTGGTAGAGTCCCTGACAGATCTCAGTGGTCAATGGGACAGGACATTGAAGCCCATGGGGACTGGGCTCCTTGAGTTCTCCTTGGTCGTTTAATGTCTCATGAGAAACCCAGGAAATTGATGAATTACCAACAGTTAATGCCAGTGCTCTGAGTCACGGCATGGCACAGTGAGACTTACCACAGTCCTAGCAAAAGAGTTAAGGAACCCTAGGTTGACAGCTTTTACTTTCTTGCACCCCAAAACTAAGACCATAAAAATTAAGTCTAAAGCTATAAAGTACAGAAAATACTTAACGAGTCCAAAGATTTTAGGAGCCAGGCTAGGCTTCAGGGACTGGGGAGGAGAAAGGAAGCAAACAGGATGAGGATTTGTCAGGGGTGCCTCCAGGTCTCCAGGTGCCAGGGGGTGGCTTCCCTAAGAGCTCTGCGTACACAGCTGAAAGCAGTGATGGTCACCAGATCCTTTGTCCTAATTCTTGCATCTAGAAGATATTTTTTTTTTGGAGCCAGGCCTGATGGTAAATGTAGTCCTAGTATGGGGGTAGGGTCGGTGGGACAGAGGCAGGATAAAAGGACAAGGCAAGTGTGGGCTACATAGTAAGACAGAGTCTTTAAAAAAGAAACATTCTTTGTCCCATCATAGATCACTGGGCTGAAAAAAGAAAAAGAAGAGAAAAAAAAAGAAAAAAAAAAAAAGAAAGAAAGAAAGAAAAAAAAGAAAGAAAATTTCACCTAGTCAGTGACGCTTCCAGAAATATACAGCCAATATGTAGCAGAATTCACCCTCAAAACTGCTGTGGGTATCGTTGTATCCCCCACTTCCAACCTATGCAAATTTGATCTTATCTGGAAGAAGGATATCTGAAGACCACGCGGTTAAGATGTGATCACTGCAGAGACAGACATGCAGACAGGGAAAACACTGTGTGAAGACAGTGATTTGCAAAGCCCTTACAAGCCAAGAAATGTAGACTGCCAGCAAACCAAAAGGCACAGAAAAGCCAAAACAGACTCCGTCACAAGCCTGGAGGGAGCCGATCGAGCCAGTGCTTTGTTTGATCTTAGATCCGGCCTCCGGAACTGAGACAATGCATTTCTGACGTTTGAGTTGCTCGGTTTGTGGTATTTTGTTATGACCCCTTAAGACACCGAACAGTGTCTGACTCAACACCCTGTGACTTGAGCCACCTAGTGACACAGTGCTTCTGTTGAACAATTTGCAGCTAGGTTCTAGAGACTAAGGTCTACTGTCCTCTGTCTGCTCTGGTCACTTTCCTTCATTGCCCGCCCCCCCCAACCCCCCACTTCCTTCACATTGTTTTCTCCACACTTTCATTGCCTGAAGTCTCTGTGTTCCCCACCCCCACCCCAGGCCTCTGGGAATTGCAGCACTACACACTATACTTAGACCTCTGGGGTGTGGCTCTTGTACCTTATCTGAAAGGCTGTCCTCTGTTCACCTGGAAAGTTCCAGCCATCAAGAAACCCTCACTCCTGCTTAGTTCGCCTTCACACATTTTGTTTTATCACGGTTCCATTATCGGTCTGGAAGAGCTGGAACAGAGATTGTGGTCGCTGAAGATTTTTCCTTTTCTTTCTTTCTTGCATTTCAGAGTAGATTTTGTTGGAGACCTTTAACTGCGCACAGCTAGAGCACACAAATGAAATGAACACCCAGGTAGGCCTGCATCCCCTCCACTTCCGGAATGAGGCCCATCAGAACACAGGCAGACTGGGAGCAGAAGGTAGAACAGGAACTGTCTGCAGACAATGTTTCTCCTTCTGGGGACCATTAATCAAATTTTCATGAGGAAACCTCCAGCTTCACACCTCCTCCTGCACACCTGTACCTACACCCCTCCACATGGACACCTCCACCTGCACACCTCCACCTGCACACCTCCACATGGACACCTCCACCTGCACACCTCTGCCTGGACACCTCCACTTGCACACCTGTACCTGCACACTTCCACCACTTCCACCTGCAGACCTCTACATGGACACTTCCACTTGGATACCTCCACCTACACCCCTCCACATGGACACCTCCACCTGCACACCTCCACCTGGACACCTCCACCTGCACACCTCCACATGGACACCTCCACCTGCACACCTCCACTTGTACATCTCCACTTGCACACCTCCACCTGCACACATCCACCACTTCCACCTGCATACCTCTACATGGACACTTCCACTTGGATACCTCCACCTGCACACCTCCACCTGGACACCTCCACCTGCACACCTCCACTTGCACACCTCTACCTGGACACCTCCACTTGCACACCTCCACTTGCACACCTGTACCTGCACACTTCCACCACTTCCACCTGGACACCTCCACCTGGACACCTCCACCTGAACACCTCCACCTGGACACCTCCACCTGGACACCTCCACCTGAACACCTCCACCTGGACACCTCCACCTGGACACCTCCACCTGGACACCTCCACCTGCATATCTCCACCTGGACACCTCCACCTGCATATCTCCACCTGGACACCTCCACCTGGACACCTCCACCTGCATATCTCCACCTGGACACCTCTACCTGCATACCTCCACCTGGACACCTCTACCTGCATATCTCCACCTGGACACCTCCACCTGGACACCTCTACCTGCATACCTCCACCTGGACACCTCCACCTGGACACCTCCACCTGCATATCTCCACCTGGACACCTCCACCTGGACACCTCCACCTGAACACCTCCACCTGGACACCTCCACCTGAACACCTCCACCTGGACACCTCCACCTGGACACCTCTACCTGGACACCTCCACTTGGACACCTCTACCTGAACACCTCCACTTGGACACCTCCACCTGGACACCTCCACCTGGACACCTCCACCTGGACACCTCCACCTGCACACCTCCACCTGGACACCTCTACCTGCATACCTCCACCTGGACACCTCCACCTGGACACCTCCTCCTGTATACCTCCACCTGCACACCTCCACCTGGACCCCTCCACCTGCAGATTTCCCCAGACAAGGCTGAGGAATGCCTCTTTCCTGGGCAGATTTCTGGCCAGGATTTAAGGCTCCTAGAGGACAAAGGGGAACGAGGGAAATCACTCAGAGAGGGAGACCTTTCTTCCTGAGACAGGAAAACCAAGAGAGGCCATCCCATGAAGCGTACAGCACGGGGGATGTCTGGTTGGGAAACAGTGTGCTGTCTGTTTGGGAACTGAATAAAGCGAGAAAAGGAGACTGAAGTCGATGAGCAGCTACAAGCACTCTCACGCCTGTTACCTTCTCTAAATGCTGCCTGCATTGAGTGCAAGAAGGCACAAACAGAGCCAGCGTGTTCTCTGCAGCCCAGCTCTGAGGTTATAAGAAGCTAACGTCAATGACAACTGTAGAGCATTGACATGTCTGTACCACACTCCTCTTTTCTCTCTCCATGTTCCTCTCTTCCTTTCCCTTCCTCAGAATGGCAAAGTTGCCACAGTGTTTCTAAGTCCCCAGCAGCATGTTTGTAAGGGACGGGGTAGAAACAGAACATACTTCTCTGTGAAGCGTACCCTAAAGATTTTTTTAAAGTAGGCCTGGATCGTGACTGATGGCAGATGACTCTGAAGCCAGCAGGACTGCTATTTCAAAACAATGAAAGTATTAAAATAAACTAGAGGTTATTCCAATTAGATCACCTTTCAAAACATTAAATCAGCTCTTAAAATGGAAATGCTTCATCATGCCATTTCAAATTCATTTTCTGTTTCTAGTCTCCATGTATTGCAGCAAATGATGCTGGAGCCTCTTGCGTCTCATGCACTCTTCAATACAGATCATGAGCAGCGCTCATGCTAGTTGGGAGGAGCTTGGGGTAGACCAAACAAGGTATTTTTGCGTTTGAGGTTCTGGGGGCAGGCTACGAACTCTCCTGTAGCATCCAACACCACTCTCCTCAGATCACCCATCTCTGACCCCATTGCCTGCAGCAATGATAACCAGATATTATCCGTGGAAAAGCGGAGAGAGTTCACCAGCCAGAATAGGTGATACAGAACAGTTTAGAATCTCTCTCTCTGATGGCAGCTGCTTTAGTATTTAGTAGTGAGATCTGGGGGTTCCAGAGGAGGATCCAGGTGTCGAGGAATTCAGTGGGGGCTCCAGGGCTCCCTCATGCTCCCATGAATACAGGCAGAACGGTACTTTGGTGGCTCTCTTCACAAGGATGTGAGCAGTTTGAGAGCATGGGTGTCCTCCTGCCCAAGTAACTAGCACACACTGGTGAATAACAGGTGCTTGGAAGTACCTGTGCAAACCTGAACGATACCTCTTTATCTAGATGTGTGCTATTTACACCATGCCAGGCAATTTGGGGGATACAAACACTTAAGAGCTGAAGTGTCCCTTCTCTGAGTTTTCATTTCAGTTCCTAGGCTGTGGCAGAGACTGTCTCATTCACCCTGGCATCCTGGTGTCTGCAGAGCTTGGCAGGGAGCAGACCTCAGCAGGCTTGATTGATTAGCTGTAACCCCCTGTGTCTGGGCGGGAGGAGTTGCTTCAGACAGGCCACTCATCATCCCCACCTCCAAATCTGCCAGCCCAGCAAACAGCTCTGCAGAACCCTTCCCAGCAATCCCACACATGACTGTGGTCAACCGGAAACAAAAGCCACCAGAAAACAACGCTCTACTCTTCCTCCAGCTCTTTCAAAGGACCTGGAGTATTAAAATGGTGTCACAGTTGTCCTGATCACATCGTCTTGTCAACGGCATTAACAGGGTTTTAAGCCAGCAAGTGATCGAACACACCTTTGCAGTAATCAGAATCAACGCTCTGGCCAGTGAGAGCAAAAGCCAGTAAACAAGCTTGTGGTGTGGACTCCCCTGACCTAGACTTTCAGGAAGGAGCTGACTCACCGCCCAGACCAGCACTCCCGACGACTTTGCTCAGAGCCAAACAAACTCCTGTTTTCCCAGCTGCACGATGCCTTCACTTCACCAAGCCATTTGCCAGAAAGTAAGAGGAGAAACAGGCATTCGTTTTGCAGGGAGGACCTCTGCAGCTGGACTTTGTTTGTCCATTTTCACGAAGAGTCAAGAAACATACAAATAGAGGAAGTTAGGTTTTTTTAGTCAGTGAAAAGGAAACAAATATTTTTTCTCTTGTTTAGTGACAGGGTCATGTTACTACTTAGCTTACAAACTTCAGTGACTTACTTCAGACTTCCTGCTGTCAGTCCCAGGTCTTTTGAAACTTGTTTGAGATATTTTCAGCCACACCTGTCCTACTTCCTCCCACTCAGAGCTCCTCTGAGCTGCTCTGGAGTCTTGCCAGGCTGTCATCTGCAGTGCTGTCATCTACAGTGTCTGCAGTGCTGTCATCTACAAAGCTGTTGTCTGTAGTGATGCTCTCTTCATCACTGTCATTTACAGTGTTGTCTATGTGTGTAGTGCTGTCATGTACAGTGCTGTTGTCTACAGTGTCTGCAGTCCTGTCGTCTATGGTGCTGTCATCTACAGTGTCTGCAGCGTTGTCATCTTCAGTGCTGTTATCTACAGTGCTGTTGTCTACAGCGTCTGCAGTGCTGTCATCTACAATGTCATCTACGGTGCTGTTGTCCACAGTGTCTGCAGTGCTATCATCTACAATGTCATCTATGGTGCTGTTGTCTACAGTGTCTGCAGTGCTGTCATCTGCAGTGTCTGCAGTGCTGTCATCTGCACTGCCCCACGTGCTTTCTCACTTCTGTGCTTTTGCTCATGCTGTCCCTTCACCTTGGAATACTCTTCTATGTATCAGTTCCGAGGGAAATCCTAGATTTTTCCCTTTGTTTTTGGTGCTTTGGGGGATGAAACCCAGAATGTTATACAAATTGACCATGTACTCTAACACTAAGCTACAACTGTATCCTCCAACTCATCTCTCAAGATAGATCCAAGGGTCCCTCACCCCAACAGCAGAATCAGCAGCGCCTTCACCTGATTCTTCACAACTCGACTTTTGTGTTTCTCTCTTGGTCCTTATTCACTTCATCACCCATGCATCCATTCATTGAACAATATCCACTCTCCTTGCTCTTTGTACCAGATAATATGATGTGGTAAGTCCTGAGAATCCAAGTGATTAAGTCCTCTATAGAAGGGGCTCAAAACCATACACTAATTTTTTTTACAGGACAGAATTCCACTTTTTGTGTGTGGCAAAGGTAAGTAGTAGTGGTTTAAGAGATCGAAAGAAGGCCATAAACTCCAATATGATTCATAGGAGATGATCTGGAAAGCTTCCTGGAGGCGGCGGCACCCAAACAGCCAAAGGACAGGCACTTTCTTAGTTATTTCCAGTTTCTTGGCAGAACACTCTTTGAGGAATGAGGTCAGTCATAGATCATATGAAATCAGGTCATTTATGCTAGATGTTTATTGAGTCCTTCGCAAGGAGACAAACACTGTTACGGTTGGTGTAGTTTGAAAAGTAGGAAGTAGCAGCTGAGCGCAGGGGCGAGGATGGAGAAAACAGCAGCGGAACTCAAGGATACATGCTCAGTTTAGGAAACAGGTAGCAAGTGGATTGGCCCTGTCTTGTGTTGGTGTCAGGCTGTACACTTAACCACAGTGAGCACCGCAGGAGGGAGGGCATCAGCTGGTGCTGGCACTGTGTGAACGCTGCAAGAGATGGCAGTTGGGAGAATTGCTTGCTGTTCCTTTTTCTTCAAAGGAGAGTTCCTATTCTATTGTGGCTGAGCCTAGAGGTCCACTTTCCTGCATATTTCTCTGTCTTTAGACATCAGAAATCTCTGCTGTGAGTCACTCATCTTTTCCGTGCTTGACCATTCTGACCTCTCAGCAGAAGGGATTATAAAGGAAGCTTGACATTAGCTATAAATGTGAATAAGGAATTTGGTTGTTAAGTACCTTCCTATTTGGTAACTGGTGCTACTGACAGTGCTATTGTGAAGTCAATTGTTAATGACCAAGAGTGCTTTTAGATGTTAGGATTATTTAAGGTTCCAATATGGTTGGGGATGACACTTTGACTGATTTCATTTCCCCTCATTTATCATTTTTTTAAAATGGGGGAACTCTAAGCTGAAATTTTGATTGTCAAAAGCTCTTTATTAAAACCACTAATCCTCTACAATTTTAATGCATCACTAATACACACTAAATAATCCCTTTCTCAAGATCTGGTTCTCTAAAGCCTCCTTGGGCTCCCATTTGACTTCCAGTTTCACTCCACAGAGTCATGGTTCTAAGTAGATGTACCGTACGCAGGCCCTGTTAGTACAGCCCGCTATTGTCTGTCTTTCCTCCTTGCATCTCTTTTTAAAGTTGCTGGGTCCCAACATGTCTCCAAGGAAAACATATAGTCTCCAAGAAGCAGTGGGTCAAAAAGAGTCCCTGTCACCCCCAATGCCTAGTCCCTGTATCCCGCTTTTCCAGCAAGGGAACTTGCTTCATCACGAGCCTTGTAACTTCCCTGAACTCTGTCCTTGGGTGGATCTCTCTTTTAGGTCGGTTGACTGTTGGACCGTAGAGTCCTTTTATTTGCATTTAGACGAGGAGTGAAGTTTACCTTTGATTTATGTACAGAAATTTCTCTAGGTCTGTGTATGTAGTGCATGTAGTAGACTGGGGGATCTAATCAGCCCTTCTCTGCTAGGAGATGGTTTCACAATCTAGCCTAAGCTGGTTTCAAACTCAAAAGCCTTGAGCCTGAGCCATCCAAAAGCTATTGTTAGCTTTAAAACAAACAAACAGACAGACAGACAAACAGACAGACAGACAGACAAGACCTTGGGAAAATGACTCAATGGAAAAAGCTCTAGCTTCAAAACCAGAGACCAGATTTCAGATCCTCAGGAACAACTTTATAAGCCAGGTGTGCACGGTCCCTCATCTGTACTCCTACAGCTAAATCAGAAGCCATCTGACATCAATCTACGGTCTCTGAATACATGTTCACATACATGCATGCACATGTGCTCACACACATGCAAACACTCATACATACATGTATGTATGCCATACACATGAACATGTAAACAAGTAAAAAAGAACAAGTGGTTATTGGTGGAAGCATCATTTGCACTTTTTTTAAAAATTTCATCTGTCCACGAAACAGATCATGTTAAGGCAATCATTCACCTGTTTTGTTTTGTTTTGTTTTCGGTCTGCATAGTCCAAAACGTTTGGAAACTTTATCCTCCTTGTTCATTGTTAAGTGTCTTAAAAGTTTTATGCTGAGTTAAAACAGTGCATGGCAGTGTCTGACTATTGCAACAGTTGCCATTAAGAAGCAAAGTTCTTACTTTAACCAGTGCTTTCTAAGGAGCCTATTGGGGCTTGCTCCTGAAAGATGACATGCAGTCCACCACCAGCTAGTGGAAAATCACATGAGCAGGCTCTTCCTCCTCTCTTCCTCAGTAGTGGAGGCTCAGGTTCGGGACTTTCTCATGCTTGGCAAGTGCTTTAACACTGGGAGGACCCAAACAAGCTCCATTTGTTTGTTTTTTAAAGATTTTAAAGACTTATTTATTTTATTTATTTATTCCATATACAGTGTTCTGCCTGCATGTATGCCCAAGCACCAGAAGAGGGCACCAGAGCTCATATTAGATGGTCATGAGCCACCACGTAGGTGCTGGGAATTGAACTCAGCACCTCTGGAAGAGCAGACAGTGCTCTTAACCGCTGAGCCATCTCTCCAGCCCTACAAGTTCCATTTTAAAAAGTAAATCTTTTCACCATTTTTATCCATTTCTTTCCAACAGCAGAATTTTACTGCAGAATAAATAATATTTTAATGCTTGAATGTCTTTTATTAGCTAGTGTGCCACATTTCTTTCCCTCCATATCAGCAGAAGAAACATACATGGATCCTGGTTAGTTTTTATTGTCAGTGTGAGTCAACCTTGAGTTGTCTGGGAAGGGGGACCTCAGCTAAAGAACCGTCTCCAACTCGTTGTCCTGTGGCCATGTCTGTGGGGCATTTTCATGGTTGCTAATTGACATAGGAGGGCTCAGCCCACTGTGGGCAGTGTCATCCTTAGGCAGGTGATCTTAGGCTGTATAATAAAGCACCAGCCAGTGAGTGAAGCAGTGAGTAGCCCTTCTTCCATGGTTCCTGTGTCTAGGTTCCTGCCTTGAATTCCTGCCCTAAGACTTCCACAATGATCGATTGTGACCTGGAAGCATAAATAAACTCTTCCTTCCCCAAGTTGTTTTTGGTCATGGTGTTTGTCATTGCAAACTAATACACTATTTAAGCTCAAGGCCACAAGTGTTTATATTTTTCTGGATTTAGTTATTATTAAGGTAGAGTTAGTTAAAACAACAGAAGATATTAAATCTTCCAACAGCATATCACTTTAAAACACAGTGCGGTAAAAATCCATGTTAGGTACCAGGATTTATTTACTTGACAATAAAGCTTTTTCTCAGAATACCTATTTCTGAAAGAATGAATGTTCTTGGAATAGCTCCTGGGAAACACTACATTAGAGGTTTGCTTAATAACTTTTAATTAGCTCCCCAACTAATAAGATCTAAATCTGTGACCTAGAGATAGTTGCAGTTGTAGAGCAGATAAGACGATGATGATGACAAAGATGAATGAGGAGAATGAGAAGAAGAAGGAAAAGACAAAGAGAAGGAGAAGGTGGGAAAAGAATGAGAAAATGATGGTTGTTGTGTGTGTTTCACAATACAGAGATTCCCAACAAACCCTGGCAAAGACCAATGGGATGGAGGGTGCTTGCCTAACACAGCAGCATCTTTCTAGGCAGGTGGCCATGCTCTACAGTAGTGGCTTAGTAACACAACAATGTCCAAATGGTCTGTGGGCTACCTCAGATTTCAAAGCTCTATGTCATTGGGTGAGACCATGATGTGTCCCGAGAGATGTGCTGTGGGTCATTTCTGAGCTGCAGTGTTAATAAGCTTATAGGGAGCTCTCTAGTGTGCATCTCCTCTCGCACTAATGCCATCTCAGATAAACAAGGTGATGCCTCCTGGACTCACGAGACACATGGAGGACACGTGGAGAACAATCGCCCTGGAGAAACAGAATGGACTTTGGTCAAAGGAGAAATAAAGTGAGGAACATTTTTGCTAAGCCACTCTTTTTGGTTTAAACTAAGTAAAACATGTTGATGTGTGTGTGTGTGTGTGTGTGTGTGTGTGTGTGTGTGTGTGTGTGTGTGTCTGTGTGTGTCTGTGTGAGGGCATGCCATTGCACAGAACCCAGAAGAAAGTCTCAGATCCCCTGGAGCTGGAGTTGCAGGCAGTTGTGGGCAACCTGATGTAGCTTCTGGGAACCGAGCTCGGCTTCTCTGGAAGAGCATCTTTAGCCCCTTAAGTTAATTAAGTTGTATACAGCGTAATTGTATTATTGCATATTCATACATAAGAATCGATGTAAATTGTTCCTACTCATCTCTTTTCTCTACTTCCTCCCAATTATAGTACCTCCTCCTCTCCCCAAATAGTTTCTCCTTCGCTTTTGTATCACGTGCCTTCTATCTCCTTCTCACTCCACAGACTCCTTTAAAGTCTTTTCCTTCTCTTTCATAGGCCCCTTTCAATTTCCAATGGCATAGTGCCTGGAAAGCCACTGTCTTAGGTACCAGGATTTGCTTACTTGACAATAAAGCTTTTTGTCAGAATATCCATTAATATCTGAAAGCATACTGAGCAACGCAATATTAAATATAGGTTCTGCATATAATAATAATACTCAAATACATGATCTGAGTAGGGCTTATTTTTCTTAATACAATGATTTCCAATCCAACCCATTTTTCTGCAGATTCTACAGCTGCATTTTTCCTTACAGCTACACAAAATGCCACATTTCATTGTGTTCTCATCCACTGGAAGACATGTAGGCTGCTTCCAATTCCCCACTACGGTGACTAGGTCAGCAATAACCATGGCTGTGCAAATGTCTCTATGCTATATTGCAAGGCACTGACATCTTCCGGTCACTCATAGCATAAGTTGAACTCTTCCAATTAAAGCATAAGGTCCTTGTGGTGGTTTCAGTGAAAATGTCCCCCACAGGTTCATTCATCTGAACACTTAGTCTCACGTTGGTAGCGCTGTTTAAGGAGATTGAAGTGGTTGGAAAACTTAAGTCACTGGAAGTGACTTTAACTTTTTAAGGAGCGTTTAAAGACTCATGCTGTTGCCATTTGTTCTTTTCCCCAGGCTTGTGGTTCACCAGCAACACAGTCATTAAAGTTGGAAACTGGAGGCCTGACTCCCACTCTTTCTCAGCCTCACTTCACTTGCCCTGCCTCTGCCCCTCCTCGACTCCCCTGAAACGGATGTTTAAGCCTCTGTCATTAATCATTTCACAGCAGTTGCTGCCTCCTTCCTGTCTGGCATCCCTCCCATCCCTCTCAAACCCATCTTTTACCCAGCCTCGGGCATCAAACTCTTAACCTCCCACAATTGTTTTGTTTGTTTTGTTTTTTGAGACAGGGTTTCTCTGTGTAGCTTGGCTGTCCTAGACTCACTTTGAAGACCAGGCTGGCCTTGAACTCACAGCGATCCGCCGGCCTCTGCCTCCCAAGTGCTGGGATTAAAGGCGTGCGCCACCATGCCCGGTTCCTCCGACAGTTCTTTATTTGAACCCACCAGGCTCTGTGGGTAAGATCAAGTCCAGACACTTCTCCACGGCCCAGGGCCTCTGGGCCTGCTTTTTGTTTTCCTTTATGGCAAACTGCTCACACTTTACACTCATTCCCAGGGGGATGCTCACAATGGAAGGAAATGCTTGTCTTGAGGTCTTTGTTTTGTCCTCTCGTGAGCATCACAACATCACAGCTGTTCTGTAGACAGAACTGGCACGGTGACAGTTATGCAGTCTCATGCACAGGGGACTTTCTGCACCCGTGACCTTACAATACACAGAGGGCTGGGATGACAGCAGGACTCCTGGGAAGGTTGCTGACAATAGAGTCCAGTTGCCTACCTGCTCCGACACTGGTCAGCTCTGTGGGCCCGGATACTTTCCCTGGTGTCTACATTCGAAAGTTAAAAAAAAAATGCCACTGAGGTGCCCCAGGGTGGACCAAGGGCAAGTTACACCTTTAGAATTGTGACTTCTTGGTTTCAGGAGTGCACAGAAATTGATGGCGACTTAGTGTGGGGACTCAGTGGAAGCAGGCAAAGGTGGCTTAGCTACTCACTCGGAAGCGCTCTCTGCGAAAGTTATTTCCCACATCCTGTCCTCCAGCTCTCCCTGGAAGTAATGATTTGGAGCTATTTCAGAGTTGTTAGACTCATCGTCACTAGTATCCTGTCGGCAACATAATTCTGGTTTATGCCCTTTGGCTCGTTCGAACGGGGTCTGAGTATCCATCTCTTTTTCCCTAGAATGTGCTTGCTTGTCAGGCACCACATCACTGAAGATGACATCACTGGCCCTGACATCAACTTCCCTCTCCCAAATACTGAGGGGAAACAGGCTGACCACGTCCTGAGCCAGAAGGGTAGAGACGCTGTGTTTCTTACACTGTACCAATGCAGGCAGTTCTGTCCAAAGGCGCAATCTAGATCTTTTGGCAGGAGTTCCAAAGGTATATTGTCTCCTTATATGAAGTCTGATTTTTTTTTTTTACAACTTCTGAGGAAGACGAATACGGCTCCCTCTCTGCCCATCTCTCAAACAGCAGCTCAACTGACTTTCCTCCCAGCCTTCATGCTGCATTGTTATTTCATTGTGCAGTGTGAAGTAAAGATGTGAAAGAGTAAATAAAGGCATACTACCCTTTAAGTAAGTTTATTTCATAGCTCATTAGATCTTTTTGTAATTGTGTGTGTGTCTATGTGTGTAAACATGTGTACTGCCTGGGTACACATGGAAGCCAGAAGAAGGTGTTAGATCCTTGGGACTGAAGTTACAGGCAGCTATGAGCTAACATGGGTACAAGAACCAAACCCTGGTTGTCTGGAGGAGCAGCCAGGGCAATCAACCACTGAGCCATTGCTCCATTTCTCCAGCCCTTAAATATTTGTAAAGTTTAGGATTATGTGTGTGAATGCTTTGCCTGCCTGTGCACATTTGTACCATAGGTGTGCCCGGTGCTTTCAGAGGCCAGAAGAGGACACCAGGTGCCCTGGAACTGGAGCTACAAACAGCTGCAAACCACCATGTGGCTGCAAGAGTAGCCAGTGCTCTTAACCACTGGGTCTTCTCTCCAGCCCGAGTAAATGATTTTTAAAAGCCCCCCCATCCCACCCCGGTCCCCCCGTCTCTATGTGGAGTAGTCAGAATAAAAGTGTCTGAAAGAGGGTGTGACTGGAAAGGCACTTACCTGGCCATAGTGACAGGAGACAAATGCTGTGAGACTCCAAAGCCCTGAACCTGGGATTGTTCTTTTATTCCTCCCAGCTCTGGCTTCAACGTGTCTCCTGCAGTTCAGGTGTCAGAAGCTTAATCCCCAGTACAACAGTGTTAGGAGGCGGGGTAGATGTGAGGAGACTAAGTCAGGCCTCTGCCTGTGTGGGTGGATGGAGGTCCTTGCCATGGTGGTGGGGTTGATTATAGCGAGAGTGGCCTTCTGCTTTCCATCGTGGGATGTCGTATTTAAGGCCCTCAGGAGATGCCATATTTCACTTGTTAGCCTCCAGAACTAAGAGCGTTGCAGAATGAACCTTGCAGTAACACAAAACAAACGAAGGCACTCAGTAGTCTGAAACTCATGGACAGGTCTGGCAGTTTTCCTGACGGCAGAGCTGGTGGCTGAGTATCTAAGCCATTTGTCAGTCATCCATTTGTTGACACCTTATGCTCCTGGCACCTTTTTTGTCTCTTGGTAGAGTAGAAGGACAGGACAGAGGAAGAGATCTGCTATGTGTTTCATGACTGTTGTGTCAAGCATTCACTCCCAGGTTAGATTCTGAAGTATTTTCTCCTTTTTCCATTTATTCCACAAATGATCCTGACTGCAGATTATATACATGCCAGGCTCTATATGAACTAGACATAGGAAGCCTTGCTCTCTGGGATGTTCCTAATGCTATTTATTTGACAAGTCAACCAGATGTAGACAACGCCAAATGAGTTCTGTATTCATAAAGCACATTTAAACACCTTTTTTTTTTTTTTTGGCAATTATTTTTAAACCTGTCTTCCCTTTCAAACCAAAATCACAGAAGGGTAAAGATCCTGCTTCCGCTGTAACTCTCAGCCCCATAGGTGGCCCACCAGTAAGGACTCAGTAAAGGTTTGTGAAGAAGCAAGGAAAAGATGAACAGGGAAAGGGCGGATAAACGGTGGAGAGGGAGAAAGAGAATGGACATGGGAGAGGTAGAGAAGGGGGGGGGGCGGAGAGAGCAGGTAGTTCCCAGGAGAAGGGTGAGGCTGCCTCATGAGAAAGCTGAAGCATGTAGAGCCGGGCCAGATAGAGCATGGAGAAAGAGAGGACATGGTTAAAAGCCAGAGAATGCAAAGGCCTCCAGTGCCGAGCTGTGTTGAGGTGTGCATCTGCTAATGTCTGAGAGAAAATGTCTGTTTGTGGCAGTATGGGGTCCAGGGGTCTTCTGACCCAGGCTGAGGTGAGCTACTTCTCTGGCAAGAACTCAAGGTACCTGGGGAGCTGCCTCTTAGCCTATGAGGCCAAGAGTCCAACTAGTGTTCTAGCCCAAGTGTCCCTGACGTGCTCTTGAGGTGAGGACCTTGCCAAGAAGGACTCAATACACACCTTGTTTGGAGGCATCCCTAGACTCTTGTCATGAAAAAAAAAATATGCCTTAGACCTTGGCCCAGTCACTGTTATGAGCTGTTTTTCTAGTTCCTTCTCATTTGTAGTAGCGATGGCGCTAAATTTGTATTTTCTCACTCTCTTAGGTGCCTTCCATTTCACATTGGCTTTTAGTAAAAAACACATCTCCCAGCAAAAACAAGAAACAAACAACAACAACAACAACAACAACAACAACAACAACAAAAAAGCAATGGATGTCTGGAAGTCACAAGCCTGCTTTCAGGAAGGATTCTGGAAAGCAGGAAGGACTTAGGACAGGTGTGTCGTGTGCTAGGCCTTCTGCTAAGCATCTCAGTGTAGGGTTTCCTCTGATCCTTGCAACACTTCTATGAGGGGCGAGTGCTCAGGTTACCTCTGGTAGTCAAAGAAAGAAATGAGACCCAACTCATTGGCCTAAGTCATACATCTGTCTGTCTGTCTGTCTGTAGACTCTCAACCACAGCTGTGGAAATAAGAGCCACAGGCAGGTGACACGATCAGGCCAGACTGGGACATGTGGGTAGGCAGGCCCCAAGGCAAAGAGCTGTGGTTTCAGCTGAACCGTGGGCAGGAAAGGAGTACTGAAATGGTTAAATATATGCTTTAGGTTTCCTTCTATTGGACACGTGAGCTCCAGTTTTTTTCCATTTTCTTAGAATAACCTGCTTTAATTTAAGTTAAAATGTGATATTTTTTTGGAGCTTCATTATGTTGCCCAGGGTGCCCTAAAACTGGTGCTCCTCCTGTCTCAGCCTCCCAAGTGCTAAGACTACAGACATGTACTAGTATTGGGCAAACCGGTGACTATTTCAAAAATAAAAACACTGCGGATAATGTTGTAGTGGATGTGCAGCTAAGAAGCATGAAGATGGACATGGTGGCTGCCTGCAGAAACCCCAGGGCTGGCTCTGATCCTGGACATTGGACTCTGTGCCACTGTGCTTGCTGATAACACCTGGGTTGGGGATCTGGGCTTTTCCTGATCTGTCTCACCTCTTTGGATCTGTCTGGTCTCTGGGTCATGGTGAGGTCTTGATAGGGCCAACTAGGAATAGTGGAAAAGGCCACTGGGTAAAGGTCAGGGAAAGCAGGGTATTCAGTGTTATTAGTATAAGGTCACATGAGAGCTCTCCACGCAGAGACAGCAAAGCTGAGGACCCCTCATGTGGACAGAGAGGCGTTTGCTTCTGCAGGCACAGGCACAACTTGAGGGGAGCCCGGAGAGAGAAGATTTGTGAGGGTAACTCTTCCTTGTCATGGTAAAGTTTTCCCTCTCCACACCCACATCGCTGGACTCTGACCTTCATACTTTCTGTGGGCACCAGGCCTCCCACTCAGGGGACACTCAGTGAGCTTATTCAGGACTCATGATCTTTGCCCCTTCACCTAGAGAGCAAAAAAAAAAAAAAAAAAAAAAAAAAACAAAACCAAAAAAAACCACTTCCCCACACCTGAGGATGGGTTTTGCTGTATGCGAGCCGGAGTTTGGATTTTTGCTCAGTCGGTTACCTGGTCTCCTTTTCATCTGCACTTGGGGCACTGAGGCGCCCAGGTTCCATAAAAGAGGCGTTCTTGCAGACACACTCAAACGACAGGGTTCTGGTAAGGCCTGAAAAACACAGAGACACATCTTTCTGCAGCTGATAATAGAGTCTTCAGAGGCTGGGGCTGAGCCTCCGAGCTGCAGCTGCGGGCCATCCATCCCATCATCTCCCATCCGTGGGACTCTGCTTTCCCAGGGCAGAGGGTAGCTAACCCCTGCGTCTGCATTCTCTCCTCTGACAGTATCTCACACACTCTGTACCTTTCCTGTGTCACACACTGAAACCTTTGCTCTCGACTTTCTCAGGCCCGGCAGGATCTCTGCAGCTTCTTGTCTTTCAACTTGGGTTTCTACAAGATAAGCTAGGAAGAGTAAGAGTGGGCTTCTAAAAAAGTACTACAGGACCACATGTGTCTCTACATGGGTGTGAGAAAGTGCAAAACAAACAAAAATAACAAATAAACAATATAATAAATAGATGGTTTCCAGGATTCTGTTTGTAACTGTAACTTTTTTTTCCCTTTTTTTTTTTTTTTTTTTTTTTTTTTTTTGCATTTCAAGACAGAGTTTCTCTGTGTCACCCTGGTTGTCCGGGAACTGTAGATGAGGCTGGTCTTGAGCTCAGAGATTACCCTGTTTCTGCCTCCTCGGTTCTGGGATTAAAAGCATGTGCCACCACCTCCCAGTCTTGAAATGCAATTTCTAAAAGGGACACTTTTTTTTTCTGTCCTGAAGAGTTCTTATACCGTGTGTGTTGTTCATGCAGGGTTCCCACTTCCTCCTCCCTCCCATGGCTGACGTCGGACTGGGTGTGTTAAAGGAAGGACTCCCCAGCCTAAGTGAATTCTATGTTATCTCGGGGCCATGCCAAGCTCCACTGTTAGTGGCCTACAAATCACCCTGCATCCCCTGAGCTGACTGCACTGGTGACAGGTGACAATAAGGACAACAACAACAATCTCGTAGCGAGATGAATGCTTTTTTTTTTTTTAAGCATTGACTTGCCACCTGGGGAGACGGTTTAGCAGTAAGAGCAGCACTTCCTGCTTTTCTGAGTTTGGTTCCCAGAACCCATACCAGGCCCCTCACAGCTGCTTGTAATTCACTATCGGTCCAGTTTTAGTATATGTGCTGCCAAAGCCAGCGCTGCTTGTAGCTCCTGTTCAAGAGGATCTAACTTTTCCCTTCTGGCCTCCTCAGACAATCCCGGCATACATGCACACATCCCATTCGCCATTCGCACAATTAAAACAACAACAACAACAACAAAACAACAACAAAACAACAAATTTTTAGAAAACAGATTACTGTGTGTTCTAGCTCTGAGCTTTTAGCTACCAATGTTGTCTCATTTGACTTAACATAAACTCCACAAAATGTTTTCATGACTCACACATTTCTGTTGCCACGGCTGACATTTGTTCCAAGAGAACCATCCCTACTCTTCAGTTGTCTGTAAACCACTGCTTTAGTTTGGATCTGCACGGTCTGATGGTCACACACACACACACACACACACACACACACACACACACACACACACACACACACACACACACCGCTCTTCTGTCTGTTATCAGGGTGGATTGGATCTGATAGCAACTCGTGCACACAAGCCAGTAGTTTGCAGAATATCCCAAAAGGAAATGTTATGTCCATATATGCTCTTGCTTTTAGGAATTTCATGCTGTAATATATGTATATATACATACACACACACTCTGTAATACATGTATATATACACATATACACTCACACATACACACACAGTCACACATTAAGCCAGAGAACTATTTGCAAGGATTGTTTATCTCTTTCAACCACATGAATTCTAGGGATCAAGCTCAGGTTGTCAAGTTTACCAACGGAGCCAATTCACTGGCTCCCTGCCTTTTAAAAAACAAAACAGAAACTCTCGGTAAGGCCTACCTATACAGTCTGCCACTCGGCTACGGGTGCTGTGGAGACTGGCCTGCTTCCAGGATTCCAGAGAACCTTGTTCGCATTCTGCAAGGGACTGTAGCACGCTGTTGTATCCCCAGATACTCTTCCCCAGCTCTTTTTTAACTTCCATTCGTTTTGCTCTCTGTTCATATATCATGAGGACCTCCCTAGGACCAAGCTCCTGTATCCATATTCACAGAACAGGTTTGTTCAGTAGCGCACTGATTCACTAACAGGACTGTCACCCCTGATCCTCTCAGTCAGGGGGCTGGATCATGCCTGTTGCTCAGCTTCTTGTCCCAAATCCTAGACTTTTCGAAATTCTTAGAATGCATGTACACTAAAAAAAAAAAAAAAGTCTGTTCAATAAATAAAACAGTAATAGTTTTATTGTTGAAGGCTACTAAATTACAGCCTATCTTAAGGGCTAACAATGGTAGAAACGGGGCGGGGGGGGGGGGAACCGTAATGCTACATACATTAGAACTCATGCAAACACACTTTAGACTCAGTACAGCTGACCATCTGTGCCAAAGAAAATAGCCACACATAGGAAAATATTACTGTATAGGCCACATTCATTGACCAGAATTCACCCATAGTAAAATTAGAAACTAACAAATAGAGCAAATAGAAAAAAAAAACTACACTCCTAGAATATAAAAACACACTCGTAGCACTCTTAGTCTGTGGAGGAATGAAGCTACTTAGAAGTGAGCCCCACTGACAGCAGCACACTTGGGGCCAGAGCAGCTTCCAGAAAAAACTGTCTGTGCTGACTTACGCTTCTAAAACATAAAAGTGACAGAAAAACATAACAAGCGCAAGTAACAGGAAGTGAATTAATTACTACGGACATAGAAATTAATAAAACTGGGGTAGGGGCAGAGGACTCAGTAAATCCGATGTGAAAACCACAGTCTTGGGCTGGGACTATATGCAGCCCAGTGGTTGAGTGTCTGCCTAGCACGCACAAGCTCCTGGCTTTGAACACTAACTTTGAACACAGGTACACAGAACTACCAAACAAAGCAAAACAAACAAAAATAAAAAAACAAAGTAAAATATGAAAAATAAAACAGATGAAAAAATCACACAGAATTTTTTAAGTCAAAAAATTATTTGTAGGGGCAGGATGGGTGCTGGAGAGATGACTTGACTGTTAGGAACACCAGCTCCTTTTACAGAGGACCTAGGCTCGGTCCTCAGCACCTGCATGTGGCTCCAAGTCATCCATTACTACAGTGCCAGAAGCCCATTTTCCCTGGCCCCAGGTGCATTCACGCACAGGCATGACAAAACATTTATTTACATGCAGGCAAAATATTTATATACATACAATAACACAAACTTTTAAAATGTTTGGCTAGAAAATTAATTTTTAAAGAGAGATAAAATATTCAATGGGCAACACAAGGCATGAAGTTTATATAAATGGGAAACCTAACCTTACAAACAAACATCACACAACTTTTTACCACTAAATTTGAAATCCAGGAAAAAAAGAATGATTTTCTAAGAAAATATAACTAACTAAAATCTGTTTAAAAAGTAGGAACTGTTAATAAAGTAATGACCTTTAAACAAACAAGTGTTAGTTTAGATGTATCTCCTTCTAGCCTGGGCAAAGAACATGGGGCAAAAACAAAACAAAACAAAAACAAAAAAAAAACAAATATCACTGACTGGTGAGTTTGACATTGATTTCTTGTTACCCACTCTACCTTCCCAACCTGGGATCAGACCAGAGTGGTGAGGACAGAGCTCAGCCCTTCAGGGAGGGGCCACCAAAGCCCCCAAACAAGAAGCTGGTCAGTAAAGTCGTCAGGGAAAGAGACAAGGGAAGTTGTCCAAATCAAAGTGAAGTTGTGCTTGGGTGTGGCAGCTTTCTGCATCCTAGCACACGGGAAGGAGGAATGGGAGTCGGGGCTAGCCTCGGCTATATGGCAAGAGCCCTTTCAAAGCCAAAATAAAAATGGAGTCACCTGTGCCAGTCTTTCACCTGTGCCAGTCCTTCCCAAGAAAGTGGTTCTTGCATAATGCTGACCGAAACTAAATTGCCTCCAGTATGATTCATACTATTGATAAAATTTCTCTAGTGAAGCAGAAGCAAGAAAATTCTAAACCTAGAGTAGAAGAATTCCAAAGGCAGAAAGAATAGCAGTTACCAGGGGTTGTACATAGAGATTTAATAGTTCAATAGGCAGAGAATGGATGCTGTGAAGCTTCTGAAAATGGATATTAGTGATGCTTCACAGCAATATATATACATATAT
Source organism: Acomys minous (assembly GCF_964271855.1). NCBI lineage: Eukaryota > Metazoa > Chordata > Mammalia > Rodentia > Muridae > Acomys > Acomys minous. The sequence continues at coordinate 44,262,724 of NC_140487.1, forward strand.
AATTTAATGTCATTCTACTCCATGCACATTTAAAATTCATAAAAGTGGTTATTATTATTATTATTATTATTATTATTATTATTATTATTATTACTGAGACTAAGGGATGAGACACACGAACTTCTGACTCTTCTCCAGCACATCACCTCTGGAGTGCTGAGATTACAAGAATTTAATGGTATACATATGTCTTATCACAATTAAAAAACAAATGTTCATATAGGTATATATAACATAAAAGTAGAATTGCAACTTTTCAGAGGAACAAAGGAGACTAATGAAGGGGATGGACCAGAAATTCAAGTGTTACGTGTATGCTTATGTGAGAGAATCCTGTATAATGAAATTAGAAGAAGAAGAAGAAGAAGAAGAAGAAGAAGAAGAAGAAGAAGAGGAAGAGGAGGAAGAGGAGGAGGAGGAGGAGGAGGAGGAGGAGAAAGGAAAAGGAAAAGAAACGGGGTTGACAAGATAGCCCAGTAGTTAAAGGCTCTTGGCTGTACCAACTTGACAGCTGAAGTTCAACGCTAGAACCCATGGTGGGAGGACAGAACTGATCCCCAAAAGCTGCTCTTTGACAACACTACATAAGGCAGAGCACTGTGAGGGCATGAAGCCCAGAGTGAACAGCCCTGGGGGTGCATGGTCTAGCACAAGCCCAGGCTCCCCTCAGGGTCTCATCCATCCTTCTAGTAGCTTGAGAGAGGAAGACCACCCTCTACTGCATGACACTAGGAAGCAAGTGCCCACACAGTAGGCTCTAGGCAGCAACAAATTGGCTCAAAATTTCAGGTAGAAACAAATGTGGCAAGGCCAAAATGAGTATTTAAGGAAATCTAGAAAGGCTGAATGCAGAGCTGGGCTAAGAATATCTCAAAATTATCTCCAAGATGAGAAATTATACACGTCACAGATGCCTTGTAAAGGTTTGTTTTTAGAAATGTAAACAGTCCCACATTTTAAGACTACACCTAATCTCACCCACACGACTTCCTGCTAACATTTCAGTATGTATCCCCTTTTCCTCTACATCTGAGATCAATGGCTAGCTCCTTGCTAGGCTCCCGGAAGCTGGGGTGTGGCCTCTGCAGGCTCAGACAGAGCAGATCTTCCCAGGAAACCCCTTCTGGTGGCGTTTCTCTGTGTGGTCGTCATGCAGCCAACGTGGCTTGTCTGTGTTGGAGATAACAAGGAACAGCAGCGAGAATCTGCCCAGAAGTGTCCAGCCCCTACCCTTTTATGAAACACACTTATCAGAATGAGCTGACTGGAGATTTCAAAATGGATACCCAAAAATGGGCAACTCTGAAACAAAAAGGTCACTTGAGAATTAACATCCTGACTTTGCTCGATCAAAAAGGCTCAGTTTCCTGTGAGCCATGCCTTTTCTAGGCCCTGGACATGGGTACTTCTTCCTCCCCTGAGAGTTATAAAAGCAAGCAAAGTTCCTGTCTTACAGGTGACTCTGCCAGCATGACCAGGAAGCTAGCTTGTGACATCAGAGGCTGCAAGGAATAATGGGAAGGAAGGGGTATGAAAATCAGGATTCCAATGACCCAGTCTGGAGTTTATGTGCAAGGCTCACGCATTCGTTCAACAAACATTTGCAGTAACCACATCTGGAGTAGAGCAGTGCTTTCTAAGAGGCATAGAACATAAGCCACATGTGCATTTGTCACTTTCTAAACCCACCTCTACCAAGCAGTGCAGCAGCTGGGCATGGTGGCACATGCCTTTAGTTGTGGCATTCGTGAGGCAGAGGCATGTAAATTCCTGTGAGTTTGATGCCAGCCTAGTCTACAGAGCAAGTTCTGGGCCAGTCAGGGCTCCGTAGAGAGAGCCTGTCTCAAAAAACATAAAAACAATAAAGACAAGTAAAATTAATTTTTACTATATTTTATAGACTAGGTATATTTCAAATGTTGCCATTTCAATAAATAACCTGTATACAAGTTGAGTTGTTTTTGGTTTTTTTGTTTTTAAACTCTTCACACAGGTCTTCAGGATTTGGTAGTTTTATATTTATAATAATCCCAGGCAGCATAACAAATCTTCACCACGTAGAGTTGAATTACATTGAAGGTTTCACAACGTGAACAGCTGAAGAGGAGATTCACATACCTGAGTCATCACAAGCATAGTCAATGACTAAATAAAAATGTAAATGTAAATAAAGCTTAACAGGATGAAAAGTTTAGCTCCTGCATGACGTTGGCCATACTTCCGGGCTCAGTACGCAGCTCCCAGCTCCCGTAGAAGCCTACGGTCTAAGAGCCTAATATGAAACACTAAACCCTGCCCTCAAGATGTCAACTGAAGGGGAGCTCCAGCAAAGAAACCAACAATTATAAGGACTTTACATGTCAAAAACAGCGGGGACCAGACATTTGTAGGTTAACTTTAGCCTAGTTTAGGAGAGGAGACAAAAAAATAGTATGTAATATAAACAATACTTTATACATAAATGTACATGCATTCATCAATCTTTTTTTTTTTTTAGTATTTATTTGTCAGGTGTAATGACACGCACTGTTAGTCTCAGCAGGCATTTGGATTTCTGTGAGTTCAAGGCTAGCCTAGACTACATTGAGAGTTCTAATCCCCAGTCAGGCAGCCATGGCTATATAGTGAGATTCTGTCAAAAAAAAAAAAAGATGCATTTTGTTTATACTTAATTAATTATAACATAAGTATATTATTATATATTATATGTGCATTGTTTATTCTTGTATATATTTATGTGTACATACATGTGGGTCCTTCTGGAGGCCAGAAGATGACTGTCAGGTGTCCTGACGCTAGACAATTACAGGCAGTTGTGAGCCACCAAATGTAAATGCTAGAAAGAAAACTGCAGTCCTAGGGACGTAAGCCATCTCTCCAACGCTTCATTCAGGATAAAAGCGTGTATTTTGTTTTGGGTTTTTGCTCTTTTTTTTGTTTTTGTTTTTGCCCTTCTTGTACAAGTCAGATTCACTGTGTGTGTGAGCAAGGGTGGGGTGAATTTTAGGATTATAGTCAAAGGCTACAGTCAAGGAGGAGCCAACAGGAAAGGGCGCATGAGTCAGATATGGGTCATCGTTTACTTAACCTCCATCTTCACACTCTTCTCTGGTTTCACTGAGGTAGCAAGCAGAGACCCATTGACCTCAGGGGAGCTCATCATGGACTACTTAGGGCCATGGGAAATGATGATTATCTTATTTCTTGCTAGAGTTTGGCATACCACTGGGGATTTGGCCAGTGGTGTTTCAGGGTAAGTGTTCTGCAATGCCTCAGGCAGAAAGTTTCTGTGGTAGTGGAAAGACAGCAGACAAGGAAAACGTCTTTGGCTCTTGCCCCTTTCTCCATGTTTGAAATGCAGATCCATGACCAACCGTTGCCACCGTGCTGTGAATGTTGTGAAATTAGCCCACGGCATGCAAAAGTAACCCCACTGACGATGAGTGTGAGAGTGTGTGTGTGTCCGGCATTTAAATCACTGTAGACTTTTCCTCCAGTTGAGCTATATAAGACCAGGCTGGTCCTAAACTTGCTACCCAGTCTGGGTCCATCATGAACTCTTCATCCTCCTGCTTGCCAGTCTCAAGTGCTAGGACTATAGACATGTAGCACTGCATCTGTCATGTGGAATAATTAAATATGTTTATTAATAAAGTTACTATTAGCCAAGCCCCCCTGGTCCTGGAGGTGAGAGCTTCACGAGTCGATATGCTTGCTCTCCCATGCACAGAATACACCTTCTAAATCTACACGACAGTCAAGGCAGTATCTACAGCCCACCACACAGGACCCTGACCCAGCTACCAGAAACTACGTGTTCATTGCCAAATCTTCTCTTTCAGTCTCTGGTTGTCTCAGAAGAGAGCAAAGAGGCTGTTCTTTGATTTAAGCTGGTGACAACTATTGTGGAGCTTGTCACTGAGAATGCAGCAAACCCTGAGCTGGGGATGGCCTCTTCCTTTGCCGTCTTACCACTAAGCTCCCATTGAGGCCCAAGCTTTCTGCAATCCGTCCACCTGCCTGGGAAGCTCATCGTACCAACTCCATTCATTCTCGGTCACATACTTTATTTTGTGATCTTGGGTACTGAATATGGGGCCTCTTGTGTCATAGAAAAGCGCTCTATCCCTGAAATATACCCTAGAACTGTTTTTGCTTTTATTTTGAGACAGGACTTCAATAAACTGCCGAGGCTGGCCTCGAACTCACCCTTTAGCTCATATAAGCCTTGAACTTACCGTCTTGTAGTCTTAGCCGTAGAGTAGCTGTGATGACAGGCATGTGGGAACTGGCCAGCTTTAACCACGTGGTCCTGTTCAGCATCTTCTGGAGCTGTCCCGACTTCTGTCGATGGCTGCAGCTGTGGGAAGCAGGTCCGTGGGTGTGCGGCTTTGCAACTCCTGGGGCATCTAGCACCAAGCAGCCATGAACTTGTCAAAAATATCTGTACAACAGGTCAGCAAAAGCATGACAGTGTGACATGGGCATCCCTGTTTATGACCACCGGTGTTGATGACCACCAAGTCACCTCACACTCTTATGCTCTGCTCCAGCATTTGACTCCAAGATTTATCTTTGTTTCTTTGCGTGTGGATCAATTTGGAAGCCACAAGCCATGAGATCCTTGACTATTTGACTGGTGTTCTTTTTTAACCCTCCCATTTCTTATGCTCACATTGCAAAGAACTTATTCTAAATCTTTCCACTCCTTTCTTGGAAACTCTCCATCCTCCCCATTTCAGCCACATAAGGACAAAGATCCTTCAAATGTTTCCTGGGAACTCTGCTCTGCTTCCCCTTTGCCCTGGCCAATAGGACCACCTAAGAAGGGCTGGGGAGAGAGGGGGAGGCCTGACAGCCGTGCCTCTGGTTGGTTAATCTCAAACTGGACCAAAACTAGGAAAGGCTGTTCTATCTGGGGCAGGCAAGAATTCAAACAGTCTTGGCCTCCAGGGAACTCTGACAGAGCAAACACAGGCAGCCAGGAAATCTTACTAGTTTATGGGGAGACAAACAGGAGACTTGAACTCGGCAGAACCTGATCACAGCAGAAGGCTAGAGACCCAGCAAGCAGAGTCCTGAACTCAGCCTGGGAAAGGGTTGCTTCTCCCCAGACATAAAGGAAAACTGTGAAGACATCTTCTTTTACAATTTTTTTCTCTAGCCCGTCTTTCACAGTGACTGACGATTCGACTCAGTACACACACACAAAAAAATTCCCTCCACACTGAGTACTTCCTCTTCTGCCCTGCCCCACCCCACCCCTGCCCCTTGTCCCCAGAAACCTGTCTACTTACCTGGCTGCCAGCATATTTGCAAATATGGGACACTGTCATCTGGATCGTCGAGGCCTCGGGTGAACAGTGGTTTTCTTAAGTCGGCAGCCTGTGGGAGGGCTTCTAACGTGGCTGCAGAGAGAGAAAGACAGTAAAGTCCTCAGCAAAGTACTAGGGTAAGAGGCTGCTTAGAAAAAGAAAAAAGAGAAAAAAAAAACCCCAGGTCTCTGTACAATTCCACAAGAGTGGCAATGTGTGTGGGGGGGGGGGGACGGGGGGGGGGGAAGCCCAGAGAAACAAGTGAACAGCAGGCTGCAACTGATAGAGTGGGCAACAGAGCAATTACCCAGTAAAGCAGAGACACACAGAGCAATGGAAAGAGGACAAAGCAAAAGGGGACATCGCAAAGAGGAGAAGAAGCAAGTTTTCCCATTAGAGAAAGGACGCGCCAGCATGTAAGGCATGCTGGTTGTCTAGGAGGAAGAGAAGAGGAGGCAATGGGTGCTTCAGGACACTTGTTTTTACACGGCTTCTTCTCTCCCTCCTTCTCTCCCTCCTCCTCCCCCTTTTCAGTCTCCTGCTCCTCCTCCCTTCTCCTCTCCCCTTCTTCTTTCTGCCTCATCCCTCTTCTTCCTCTTCTTTCTCACCTCTTTCCTGACAAAAGACCAATGATGAGGTGCAGATGAGGTAGATCCCCGGGAGGGCTCACCGCGGCCCACAGCTGCATAGTGAACTAGGGCAGCGGGGAAGGTGGAAGGGCAGTCAGCTTGTGGAGTCACCAGAGACTCCCTGTGGTCTGAGCTTCCTCTTACTGGTAGCCTTGGGCCAGGCAGTGACAGTAGGGAGGAAGCAGTGAGGTCAGCGAAACGTGAGAGATTTGGTCCCTGACTACAGGAAGGAGATCTTGACGATGAAGAAATTTCCTAGTGTCTAGAAAGGTGGGCAGTCTGGGAGTAGAGAGGGATCCTGGCAAGGACAGGCTCACAGGAGGCATTGGGGGTGACTTGGTAGTACAGGGAATGGTGCCCTATGGCCGTGCAGGTGGTGCCCCTCCTTGTTTCTCAGGGAGCCTTGGTGGGGACCTAGGCTTAGGTATGCCATAGTCAGCACTTCTTTGGCACTTAGCTGCCCTTTCCTCTCTTGGCCTTCTGCCACATCCTCTGGCCCGTTTACAAAGCTAGATCATTTTTAGTATCCATCTTTTTCCACTTTCCTCTGAAGCCTTTGACCCTGCCATGTGACTTTGCCCACCACCTGCAGATTCTGCCTGGGCCCTGGCAGACATCCATAACCTTCTATAAGGATTGTTTCCAAGCACGCTCACCACAAGCTTTCTTTACTCCCTATCTACAAGTGAGCTGGATTTTAAGTTAGCTTGGGATGTAGCACAGTTGGAAGAGTGCTCACCTAGTATGCCCAAGATGCTGGGTCCTACCCTTAGTACCCTATAAACAAGGCATGGTGGTGTAAGCCTGTAATCCCAACACTCGGAAGGTGGAGGCAGAAGTCACTTTAGACCACACAGCAAGTTTGAAGCCAGCTAGGCTACATGGGACTCTGTCTCCAAAAGAAATGGGGAAGGGGGTGGTTTCTCTGCGTCCGCCTTATCTCCTGCAACACATACAGACGCACACACAGCACTGGGCCCTTTGCTTGTCTACACTGGCTCCCAAATCTTGTCCTCTTCCAGTTACATTCCCCTCAATGCCTGCTATGAGCCTCCTTCCTCAAGCCCCAGATTCAGCTCTGCCCCGCCACTTCAGCAGATGAAGTCGCTTCTCCTTAAGGTCACTCCTGAACCTTGCGCTTGCCCTAAAGCCTGCATTCCTCACTGGTTAGTTCACTGTCTTCTCCGCAGGACAGAGGGTTTCAGCTCTAGCTAGGTTTTTACTCCAAGAGCTGGGGGGGGGGGGAGTAAGTAATAAAGAAAGAGAAAGAGAGAGAGAGAGAGAGAGAGAGAGAGAGAGAGAGAGAGAGAGAGAGAGAGAAGTGCTTGTAGTCCTACACTCACAGAGGCATCATTTATAGCCAACATGAAGAAGCAACCCAAATTCCACTGAAAGTGAGGTAGTCAGAGTATGGTATAGCCCTATTTGGGGATTTCATTAAAAAGGAAAGAAACGGGCCTGTGGGATGACTCGGAAATAACAAAGAAGATGTAATTTATGCTACAACAAGGATGATCCTGAAGACTACAGCAAGTCTTCAAGAAATAGCTCAGCCATGAGGGCACCTTGAATCGTCAAGCCATAGAGACAAGACAGACAGCAGTCAGTGACTGTTGGGGGCTGAGGAATGGGCACGGGAGGATGGAGAGCTGCTATTTAAAGGATATAAAGATTTTCCTGGTAGGAAATGGTCTGTGGGTGAGTGGCTGGTGAGCACACTCACTACCATACTGAACTCTATACTTTAAAAGGGTTAAAAGTGTAAATTTTATATGCATGCACTGCCATAGAAATAAAAAAGGCATTCTTTAAAAAATATATAACAGGTTCTTTTTCCTCACCCAAGTTCTTGGATCCAATTTTCCAATGTTGAGTGGTTTTGTTTTTTCCTTCCAACAGACAGTGGCATCTGTGGTGTCAGACTCCAACACTGGAGTCAGGGATTCGGAGATTAACTATGTGGCAGACCCTCCTTAAAGGGCTTGTAGCCCAGATAAGAAGACAACAAGACTTCACAGGTCCTGGGCAAGGCTACTAAATGTCAAAGATTCAAGAGAGTGCAGTGACCTCACCTCTGGGGTCAGAGGGCAGGGAAGACAGCGTGGCAGGATCCTCAAAGCAGTTCTGAGTTCAGTGTCCTCCTAGGTCACACCCTTCACTCCTTGCAATTTGTCACTAAGTTAAAGCATTCGATTAGCTTAAAGGCACTGCTTCTGCCCCTCCCTTGGAAGACTTATCCTGGGCCCCTAACTGCCACGTGGCAGAGGGTCTTCCATTTTACCCAGTCTTGTTTCATGGCACTTTCTTCTTCCACACCCTCTGGAGTAGTTTTACTCCCCATCCCACGCTGCCTAAAAGCTGAGATTCCAAAGTGAGGGGTGATGGAGACCACATGCCTAGGTCAGATCACTTAAAAAACAAAAACAAAAACCCAAAACCCCTCTGAGGACAGTACTGGTGGGGAACAATCGAGATAAGGGAACGCTGGTATGAAAATGGCATAATTAACCCCATTATTTTGTGCTAACCTAAAAAGTCACGATGAAGTCATTCCTTGCCCTTCCTTCTTCTCGCCCCCCTGCACACCACCTCCTTCCTTGGCATCTGCGGAAATGCTTGCTCTAGATGGACAAGCCACAGGAAAAGACCTGCGGGACTGGTTTTACAGTGAGTGCACACCACTTTTTTTTCTTTTTTTTTTTTAACCAGGCATGGTGGCACATGCTTGTCATCTCAGCATTTAGGAGGCTGGAGCCAGTCTCTGAGCACCTAGAAAACTTGAGGCTAGTTTGTACCATGTTAGGGAGATTCTATACCAAAAGGCAAGCAAATAACTCCACAAATAAAGACACTTACTTTTGCCGGGTGAAAGTATCCAAGTACTGGGGGTTTTATTTGCCTGAATGGCTCTCTGTCTCTGTTTATACATTCACTCAACTTTTTTTTTTTTTTGGATGTTGTTGGTTTTTTCCAAAACCAAGTAAGTGGCTGGATATTCTCAGCACTTTTCACTTCTCCTTAGAAGAATCCCCAACAGGGGAGTCTCCTCCTAGAACTGACTCTCCCTACATCTTGATTGCAGGGCTTTCCGAGATTTCACCCCAACCATGCTGTTGTTCTCTCGGTCTCTGCCTTTCCTCACTTAGAACACAGGGCATAGCTCCAAACCTCTACTCTTGCGCTCCTCCCCTCTCTCCCCTCCCTCTCCCTCCCCCTTCCCCTCCCCCTCCCCCTCCCTTCCCCCCCTCCCTTCTCCTCCCTCTCCCTCATTCCCATTCCCAAAGGAGAGCTGGAGCAAGAGCAGGTAGGGAGAGCCTCACACAGGTCACAGTGATGTGGAGCCGGGAGCACCAGGAGGCAGGGCACCTCTGCGCAGGTGTTGGGGCAGGCTAATGAGTACCTGGCACAGTAATGACCCGCTTCTGGGGCTTTGCCATGCTCTGACTCTGGTGTGGAACTCACAGGGAGTGTTACCTCGGCGTGAATACAGTGGTGGGCTGCAGAGGGACAGCAGCTGTTGGCTGTCAGCTACCATCCTTCTCCCAGCTGTTGCCCTGGAGGTCTTGGAGTGCTCCCACGCTGGCACACCTGTACTGGCTTGCACTCACTTAGTATGCTTATCCCCTCACAAGGCTCATTAGTTCCAGTGTGCCCGCTAACACTTGACATGTTGGGAGTGTTAAGGGCGAGACCCAGGCCATCTGTGAGAATGTGATTTTGAGTATGTTGAAATTGCCCCTGTCTGTGGGGCTGCTCTTTCTCACTCCACCCCAGAGAGCTGGCACTGTCACTACTGCTTCTGGCTTTGGTCACACTCTATTCTGCTTTGTGTTATTTAATTATTTATTTTAAGATGTGAAAGTGTGGTTTCTCCAGATTGGTAGGCACTGTACACATTTTTGTCTTTGTATTCCTGTTGGCAGATACAAATGCTGTGTACAGTAAGTAGGCACCCAAACACTCCTTGGATGAGTTACACAGGAAAGACTACTGGGATAATTGCAAGAGCACGCCAAGCTGAGTGATCTAGGACCAAGGAGCTCATCTCAGGTCTAGCCCCAGCACACACTGGCTTTGTGACAGTCACTGAGGAGTTACTGCTGGCCTTCACTGTTTGGTCTGTACAACAGGAAGCCACACATTCTGATGCTATTGGGGGTGTTTGGGCCATAGACTAGTACCCATGTTTGACTTGCCCACCCTGATGACAAGATTATCAGGAGGATTGGCAACAAGCTTTGGATATAAACAATGAACAGACTCTAAAGCTCTGTAAGAATGTCCGTTGCGATTGTTTTTGCATGTATGTGTGTGTGTGCTGTATGCATACGTGTATGAGTGTTTGCACACATGTGAGCACTTGTGGAGGGACAAAGGTGATGCCATGTGTCTTCCTTGATCCCTCACTACCTCGTTATTGAGACAAGGTCTCTCACTTGAACCTGGAACTCAGCAATTTGTCTAGTCTAGTTGGCCAGCTTGCTTCAGGGGTCTCATCTCTGTCTCCCAAGCACTGGTATTGTAAGAGAGCCATCATGCCCACTAGACATTGGCATCTGTGCTGGGGATCCTTACTCTGCTCCTCACATTTGTGCAGTGTTTTACCTAGTGAGTCATCCCCTAGACTTCATATACGTGTGTGTGTGTGTGTGTGCACGTGCGCGTGTGTGTAAATACTGTCTGTAATACAAATCCCAAATCTTTATTTCTAACCTAGCTGATGTCCTCAGTTCCAGGCAGGCACATCAGATTCTGATAAGCTTGTAAGGCCAACAATGACAAAAAGAGGAATGCTTGCTCTATAATTAAAAATTAAAAAAAAAGAAAAAGAAAGAGAAAGAGAAAGAAAATGGATCATTCTATATTTTAGCTTCTTCTTCTGCAAAATAAATATAAGTCCTTCCAGATCCGGGAGCTACTGTGAGGATAAAGCAAAATAATGAAATTAACTCACATAAGAGCCATGGGGAAATTGCTACATAAACTGGAAGTGTTTATGTGATATACAATCCTCATTAGCAGATGAGGTCACAACTCAGCTGGCTGAGGCAACACGGAATGTAAAAGGTGTTTTCATGCAGTGAGTTAATCTTAGTGAGCTCTGTGTCAGGCACTGTGTTAGTCACCTTATCTATATTGTTTCATTTATTTCTCACAGTGACGCCAAGTATCTATTTTCTGAAAACAAAGAGAGACGCTGAAAAAGTAATATGGCACGCCTTACTTTCTCACAAGCCGATTTTATTTCTGTAGACTTCAAATTCAACCCCTAATGCTATACAATGATATTATACTTGCTATCACCTTATATGTCGTACCAGTCTACTTTGTGAGTGACTGAGGCTGGAACTCCTCTGTAATTGCTGGCTAAAGCCTGCGTGTTAAGGACTGCAGTAAATACTCATTAGTGTACTTTTTCTTGGTTGATTAGCTTTTCAACATGTATTGAGCTCCTGCAATGTTAGATAAACAGGAAGTAAAGCAGGAGTTGTATGGTAAACAGAGCATTCTACTGCAGTCTAGCACGTGCTACACTGCACATGTTTACCCCTTACAGTGTGATCTATACACAACACAGAGAGTGTTAGCCCAGCCAAGTGAACAACAGATGGATCAGTTCCGTGCACAGTCAATCAACCACATGCAAATACCTCAAATAAAAACTTCCCAAGAAAGCTCTGTGTACCAAGAATGCTTGGCTGGCATGCAAACCTTAGAGGACTCCCTCTCCCCGGGGATGGGGTGGGGGTTGTACAATGTTGGAAACAGTTCTCCAACCGTATTTCCCTCAGCAGATCTAGGACAAGGAGACTGCTGGAAAATAGCTGCCTGCTGTGCTGACTCTTACTCCTGGCCCACGGACAGAGCTCTAACCCTCCAGGCTACAGCCACAGCATAGCTAGCTTTCCACAAGACACCCAGCCCCAGAACTAGCTAAAGGAAATGCGGACGGGAGGAAGGCGGACAGGGGGAAGGTGTGCTGTTCAATCTACCAGGCAGTGAGCACCCGTCCTCGCTAAACTCACATGACCATTTCCAACAGTCTTCTCGAACCTATCCCGTTCCTATTTCTGCTGCTTGCCAGAAAAATACTTGAGTCAGAAAAGTTTCCAGAGGGAATTGCTTCATCTTCCCTCCACTAAAATGTAAGCTTAACTCAATCTGTTCCCATTCTTTCATGCTCCCTTCCTACAGGAGAGAGGGGATACTCCCAGATGCTAAGCTGTTCCCTCCAATGATTCCGGAAGCCACCTGCTACTGTCTTCCTGTGTCATTTCCTCCTCATTAGCACTGGCAGAACAATATACTCCAGCAGCTTCAGACCAGCAAATCAAAAGAGGAGGAAAGCGACACACACACACACACACACACACACACACACACACACACACACACCATAACAATAATAAACAGGAATCAATAAACACTGCTCATTGATAATGCTTAATATTAATGATCACAATTCACACACACATACACACCCCCCATAACAACAACAACAATAACAACAAACAGGAATCAATAAACACTGCTCATTGGTAACTCCTAATATTAATGGTCACAATTCCCCAATAAAAACCAAACCAAACCAACCAACCAAACAAACAAAAACCCAACAGACCCTGTCCATACCTGATGTTATTCCCTTCCTATGTTGGGCAGTTGTGGAACACACTCAGGAGTAGAGGCAGGTGGATCTCTGAGTTTGGGGCCAGCCTGCTCTACAAGGTGAGTTCCAGGACAGCCAGGGCTACACAGAGAAACCCTGTCTCAAAGCCTCAGCCCCCAAACCCAACCCCCATAAAAGACAGACTGATTGGGTTAAAATACAGTACCAATCTTTCTGTTGCATCCAAGAAACATACCTTCCCAGCAAGAATAGGCATCACCTCAGAGTAAAGGATGGAAAAAGATGGTCCAAGAAAATGGGCACAAGAAGCAAGTAGGTGCAGCTGAAGGAAAAAAAAAAGAAAGAAAAAAGAAAAGGAAAGGACATGACTGCTCCTAGGTATGTTGAAAAAGAACGTTTATTGTAAATAAAAGGGAGGATCACAGTTAGAGGCAGGGACCTGTGGAGGAGTTCAGAGTGCACATGACTCTAAGCTGGGCAACTTTGGGAAATGGGGAGGGAAAGAGAGGTGCAGTAGGCAGGACGCCCAAAGGTACAAAGAGAGCTGGTAACCAAAATGGTTGGATTACATAGGGAAGACAACTCAGACTCCCCTCCCCACCCCCACCCCGGGCTGGAGAGTTTAGGGTAGGGGGTAGTACATGTTAGCCAGGAGGACCCCAGTCACAGGTAGGAACTGAGGAATGCAGGGAGAGCCTGGTGGCCAGGTCTGCTTTCATATGTTAAATAAGCACCTCAGCCATTTGTCCCACATTTGAAATCTAACAGTAGCCATTTAATATCTGATGAAATAGACTTCAAATAAAGCTAATAAGAAGATATAGGGAGCAGGACATGATGGCACACACCTTTAATACCAGCACTTGGGAGGCAGAGGCAGGCAGATTTCTGAGTTCAGTCGGCCTGGTTTACAGAGAGAGTTCCAGGACAGCCAAGGCTACACAGAGAAACTCTGGTCTCAAAAGAAAACCAAAAAACAACAAACAAACAAAAATCCAAAACAAACAAAAGAACCAAAAAGCTGGCCATCAAGAAAATAAATGAAAATTGGATGAAAGCACACACACACAAAAATCACAAAGCACAGAAAATATGAAGCCAAACAGCTAAGAAGCACTTAAAGAACTGTTCAACATCCTTAGTTATCAAAGAAATGCAAATCAAAACTACTTTGATATTTCATCTTACACTAGGCAGAATGGCCAAGATCAATGAAACAGGTGACAGTCCCAGCTGACCATGATGTTGGGTAAGGGGGACACTCATCATTGCTGGTGGGAGTGCAAACTTGTACAACAACTACAGAAATCAGTGTGGTGATCCTCCGGAAGACGGAATCAATCTGCCCCAAGATCCAGCTCTACCGCTCTTGGGCATATACCCAAAGTATGTTGCATTCTACCTCAGAGACACTTGCTCAGTCATGTTCACTGCTGCTACATTCATAATAGCTCAAAATTAAGAAGTGCTTAGATATCCATCAGCAGGTGAATGGATGATGAAAACGCAGTAGTGCAATTACGCAAGGGGATCGTATCAGGGAGCTATTTTTAAAAAATGGAATTGTGAAATTCACAGATGAATGAATGGAACGAGAAAAACTGAGGTAACCAAGACCCCAGAAGACAAACACTGTATGTTTTCTCTCATATGTGGCTGTTGACGTTTAAGCCTTTGTAGATAACCACAGAGGTTGGGGATAAAGTGAGGCACCAGAGGGAACAGGAGGATCTATCCCACGGAGGGAGATATAGTATAGAGAGATAAAAACAGGAAGCTTAGATGGAGAGAAGGGAGGAAGAGGGGAGGAAGGGGGCAATGGGGTGGCAGGTGGAAGGATTTAGCACTAAAGGCATTTTGAAGAGTCATACAGAAATATATTGGAATCACCAAATAACAGGGAGACAAAGCCCCAAAAGACTTCTCTTGACACCAAGTAAAACTTCCAATGCCAGGAATGGGTTACACATAATTGAGTTGTTGGCCAAAGGGGCCCATGGTAACCCCCAAACAACTCACGCTATTGCTAAGGCTACTGGTTACCCTCCACAAATTGATGGTAAGGCACTGATGCTGAAGACATCACTTATGTATCTCATTGAAAATTGGGAAGTCAAGCTTGTGCCTAACTGGAGATTTTACCCCTTCTGACTAGAGTTTGCACACTACCAGAGGAGGGTAAATACCAACCTTGCTACAAACCCTTTGGTCTACAGAGGTGACCTGGTTGTATGGTATACTGGTACAATGTTGTGGGAGTAACTAACCATTATCTAATTAGATTTAAGGCTCACTTACTGAGTTGGAACCCATGCCTGACACTGTGCCAGTGGCCAGGAACCTGAGACTATAAAGGTCATGGGCCTAGCAGAAACCCTAATACTATTGTTCTGCTAAAGGAACCCAGCAAGAAAATGACTTCTGATGACAATCTACTTATACTCATAGATGACTGTCTCACGCAGTCACTGTCAGAGAGGCTCCCTCCTACAGTAGATGGACACTAATGCAGAGACCCACAACTGGACAACGTGCGGACAGTGAGAGACCTTGAAACACTCAGTCCTAAATGAGACGTCTTCATCAAATCCCTCCACTCAGGGCTCAGGGAACTTTGTGGAAGAGGAGGCAGAAATATTTTAAGAGCCAGGGGGATGGATGAGACCAAGGAAACAAGGCCTTGTAGATACAACAAGACATATGAACTGGTAAGGATTGTGGCAGCAATGCAGGGCCTGGACAGATCTAAACCAGGCAGGGTCCCAGTGCTGAGACACAAGTCCCCATCCCCGACTCAGAAGCTATCTCCAATGAACAACTTCTCACTGAGTACATAAACCACACTTAAGGGCGGGCCCCATACCTAGCAGTAGATGGCCGGCATAAAGCAAACTCAAAGGTATATACCGATATATCTGAGAAGTAGATGTGTAGGTGTGAGAGTGTGCATGTCTGACTGTGTATGTATGCACGACTTTGGTCTCACTTCTTTTCCTTTTCCTGTTTGTTAGTTTGTTCATTTAGTTTTATCCTTGTTTATTTGTCTTTTTTTTTATTTGCCTGTTTGTTTTCTTAAGAGAGTTAGAAGGAAGTAGAAAGGATGTGGGAGGAGGAGGAGGAAACATGATCAGAATATATTGTATACAATAATTGCATTTTCGATTAAAATATGTATTTAATTAAAAATGACTGGCCATCACATTCTGCTCTGGCTGCTCTCTTCATTTTCTAAGATTTTCCACATATGCCTACACATTTCCTCTCATTTTCTTACTCAGTCACCCCACTATTTTGCATGCTAATTTAAAACATTGAAAAAATTATAGAAAACATAACCAATATTCAAAATTCTTATGTGAGCCCATCAGATTTCATTTCCTTATAACCTCCCAAAGCTAATCACCATTTTGAATGGTGTTTTTAATTATTCCCCTGATTTTTTTTCCATTTTAAATATTTTCACAGCATGATAACTAATTTCATCATGACATTTTCCTACTTGTATATACTTTGATTATATTAATCTCCGGGACCCTATTTTGTTCCCCTCCTACTCCAGTTGACGTTCCTCCCAACTAGTCCCCACTTCTCCGTTCACGTCTGGGGTATGTATGGGCCATGAGTTTAATTAGGGTTGTTTATAGGAGCACAGGCAACTTCCCAGTGCCTACGTCATTGAAAAAAAATCTGTTTTTCTCCACGAGCAACCATTAGGTGTCTTAGATACTTAAGGCGTAGTGGGCCTCATTAGCCCTTCCCCATCTCTGATGGAAGGTCAATAGACCCCCTGCCTGTTATGATCTTTTGTAAGTAACCATAGCTACTAAGAATTCAAGAGTACAATGCCCACATCTTGCCCAGACGACTGCATCCTACAGCAATCTTCCATTACCGCTCACGTTCTTTCTGCTCTCTCTTCTTTGACATTACTTGAGTTTTGGAGGGGGATGATATAATTGTCCAACTTAGGACTGAGCATCCAAGAGTCACTTATTCTCTGCAGTAACTGATACCTACTTGAAAAGGAAGCTTTTCTGACCAAAGATGAGAGCAACAACATAAATATTTAGAAGGCAATTTGACAGGAACATCCTTTTCACTTAGCAAAGCTGTGCAGTCACCCACTGGGGTCTATGATCTTCCTGAACAAGCTTTCAACCAGGTACCATTTGTGAATTCCCACTTAAGGAGAAGTTTCAAGTTCCATTAGAACTAGTTATCCCCACAATAGTCATGGCATAATTACACCAGTGGGCACATCTTGCTTAGCAGGTCAGTCGTGTAGCACATAAAGTCCACAGCCAAGAAAGATGGTCAACAATAATTTTCCCCCAGCATCCTTCTGCCCATCGAGAGGTGGGATTAAAGTTGAGCACCAGCACATCTGGCAATGCACAAGGAATTTAAAATGTGTAGGTTCCAATAAGCCGGGGGCTGTGCGCTCCCAGCAGGTGGAAACAGTTGGGCCCCTTATCAGGCAGAAGGACCTGGTGAAAAAGGCAGCAGAACCCTCCCAGCTGCAGAGAACGTCACTGAAATGAAGAACATATTAGGTGAGCTTGATAGTTTTGTCATGTTGTAAGAGAGCCCGAAAACTTAAGGATGGATCCCCGTAAACTATAACTCTGAAAAAACCAGAAAAATGAAAAGAAAATTGAACAGAACCTTAGAATCCTATATCAGGTCTCATGAAATAACCAATTTTGCTTTGTTTGTTTGTTTCTAGACAGGGTTTCTCTGTGTAGTCTTGGCTGTCCTGGAATTTTCTTTGTAGACCAGGCTGGCCTTGAACTCACAGAGATCTGACTGCCTCTGCCTCCCTAGTGATGGAATTAAAGGAGTTCACCACCACCGTCTGGCTGAAGAAAGGAAAGCAGAAACAAACAAACAAACAAACAAACAAACAAACAAAAATTCCTGAGTTGAGAGGGCCCAGGAGATGGCTCAGTGGGGAAAGAGCTTGCTGCATAAGCTCAAGGACCAGAGTTCAGATCCCCTAGGAGCCATGTAAATAAAGGCTAGGGGCTACCTACATTTCCACCACTGGAGAAGCAGAGACAGGGGATCCCTGCGGCAAATGACCATGCACCAATGCATGCATGTATAACACACACACACACACACACACACACACACACACACACACACGAGTAGAAAAATTACCTGATTAAAGGCCAAAAACCATATAGTCAATGATACTTCACAAGAAACAATGGTTACCAGAAAACAGTGAATCTGTATATTCAGGGACAAAGCAGTATAAAACGCCAACAACCAAGAAATGTATATCTTTATATACCTAACACATTTTTGAGAAATAATTAAAATAAAATGAATACACTAAAGATAAGTCATGATAATTCCACACACATCTGCCAGATGTGAGGAAGGTGATCAGGCCACAGGAAGAGAATGTCAGATGAGAACTGAGACTAACAAGAGAAAATAAAACACTAGCATTCTTTTTTTTTTTTTTTTTTTTTTTTTTTGGTTTCTTTGTGTAGCTTTGGCTGTCCTGGACTTGCTTTGTAGACCAGGCTGGCTTCAAACTCACAGAGATCTGCCTGCCTCTGCCTACTGAGTGCGGGGATTAAAGGCATGTGCCACCACCGCCCCACTTTCTAACACTGACATAGATACAAAATGGTGTATATAGTTATATACTTTCTCTTAATCTCTTTAAAGGTACATAACTTCCTTTTTTTTGGTATGTGTCATGTGTGTGTGGGCGTATTCATCTGTATGTGCAGTTATAGAGGCCACAAGTCACCTTCTGGTGCCTTCCTCCACTGCTTTTGACCTTATCTTTTGAGACTTGCCTGTTCACTTAACCCGAAGCTGTCAATTTCAGCTCCGCCGACTGACTGATATGCTCCCTATGATCCTCCTGACTTTGTCCCACACCATCCCAAAGCACTAGGATTACAGGCATGTGCTGCCACACCCAGATTTTATCTGGCCACTAGGATTCAAGCTCAGGCCTTAATGCTTGTGCAGCAAGCATGTTATCCCCTGAGCCATGACCTCAACCCTGGATGTCTGACTCTCTGGAACAAATCTTGTAATACTGCATGACAACCAAACCAAACCAAACCAAACAGAGAACCTCTGAGCCACAAAAAAAAAAAAAAAAAAAAAAATTGGACAGACAAAAAACAAAGAACAAAAACAAAAACAAAAAAACAGGTAACATGAATAAGGAAAAGGAGTAAACAGGCCTACTTATCCAAAATGCTCAGTTACTTCCAACGTGAATGGACTAAGCACACCAATCAAAAGCCAGTGAAAGGTATCCTGCATAGGGAAGGGAGAAGGAACACCCAGCTCCCGCCATCAAAGGCACACTGCATCCAGCAAAACCTTCACTTTCAATTCGGCGGTTTTCAACTCTAGAAGTTCACTTGGGTGTTTTTCACATTCCCACATATTTATATGGCTGTTTGAACATTCCTGTCCACCAATTCACCGTCGATGTCATTTCTGTTGCTATTGCTTGTGCTTTTACCCAGACGGAAGGTGATAACTTTACTTATTTCTTATTTATAGATATGCCTCATAGTTCCTTATCTTTAAATCATACACTGGGCATTATGAATCGTGGCTGCTGGTTTCTAGACTTCCTTGTCTTCTTTTAACATTATTATATTTCCTCCTGGCATATAGCCAGGCTATTTGGATCACAGTTGGGTCTTTTCCAGCCTTCTGTGCACATCTGAAAACCTGCACAAAACTTCACTTTTGCATATGGTCTCTGTCCCCTACAATAATCTCCCTTTCCGTGGTTAGCTAACTCTTACTCATACTACACAACTCCAGCTGAGTTTCTCCTCCCCAGGCTGATTTGAATGCCCTGCCCTGTGTTCTAAAATATTCTGCACTTAGCATTTTTATCACACTGGACCATGTTTCTCAACTGCACGTTCCTCTCCCTGATAAAAGTCAACTCTCCAAGGACAGAAGCTATGACTTTCTTTACTTTGTAGCTTAGGGATCCAAGACAGAGCCTGACACACAGTAGGTACTTAGTTCATAAGGAATAAATGCTCTGTTGACTGTAGACTGTCCTAGGTTAAAGGAACAACAAGGGGACAATGCCCAGGAAGAAGTGATAGTTATTCTGTCACCTACTAAATGCAGAATCTTTTTTTTGACTATTTGGTAGGAATTATCCATTCAAGGTAGATAGGTTCCTGCCACTAAAGAAAGAAACTAAGAAGCAGAGAGAGGTCGCATGGTTTCTCCAGGGTCACACCCAGCCAAGCACTCATTTCGTACAGTTCTTAACCTTGATACTCTACTGCCTAGACCTTGCATGAACCCTGTCCCGAAGGAGTTCAAAGTCTCAGGAAGGAGGCAGGCAGGTAGGAGATTAATCACCATATACGGCTATGTGAGGTGTATGTACAACACAAAGGGGAAAGAACAGCGTGGGGGAGAGATGGATGTAAGAGGTGGAAGCGCACGCTTTCAGGGATGCCTTCTCTAAGATGCAGAGTCCTGACTGGGAATTAAAGGAAGACCATTCCTTCTGACTGGAGTGAAGGACAAGACATACCAGGCAGACAAAAACCCCAAGCAGCGCAGAGAAATGAAACAACATATTTTGGGTACCGGCGCCAGCTACCTACGTTGTTGGGCACAACACAAATGAAGCTGTCAGCACCCTTGGGCACACATTATTAACAATTTCGTAACAGTTATAGCAGGCTATTAAACCAAACAGGAAGTGCTTCCAAGCTTTGTGCAACTGAACAGGTGTCACATCCATAAAGCCAGACCTGATAGATACCATAATTGTTGGAACAAGAAGTACCTAAGCAGTACTTTATGAGGCAGAAAATGATACTGGCAAGGTCAGTGGAGGCCAGATCATGTAAGGAGGCTGGAGTCGCTCCCATAGCTAACAAGAAACCACAGAAAGCTTCTTAGCAGTGACGTAACCTGATTGGATTAGTTTGCAGAAAGACTCTTCTGGTAGTCCTGCCAGAAACAGACAGGACGGAGGGAGAGGAAAACCCGGCCAGCTCAGCAGCAGTGGTGGTTGTATGGGCCAGAGAGGCTCCAGCCTTGAACTCAGCCTTTGAACCAGGGATATCCAAGAAAGGTAGTGCTCAGAAATAATTAGGAGGGTGGCTTGCAGAGTAAATACTTACAGTGCACAACAAAGTGCTCACAAGGAAAGAGGCTGGCAAAAGTTATAATGTTTAAGATAAAACAAACCAAAAACAAACAAACAAACAAACAAAAAACAAACCATTTTTCCTTTGGCCTGTTAGACCTATTTAAAATACTGTGTGTTCTAATTATTTAACACTATCTTTACCATTTTTCTTATGGGAGCCATCCTAGAGGAGGCACAAAACACAAGAAATGAAGCTGTCATGTAGATCTTGCACCAGTGGGTGAATAAACTATTTATCACTGGTCTCCTTCCAAATAGCCTCTGTGTGTCACTGGAGTTCCCCATGAGATAGAACTGATCTTCACACCCTTCAGATGAGATTTCTCAGTTACCAAACTATTCTCGGGAAGCTCCCTGTATTCTCTTGGGTGTACTAACTCTTTTTGTCTGATCTACAGAATTAGAATAACGTGAATACACCAGAACTTTGGCAGCATCAACTCACTGGTATGGAGAGTGAACGCCAAACTTCCAGGAGGCTGAATGTGGTTCCCACAGCTAAATTGCTCCTGATTAACCCTCTGATGTGAGGTCTTTTGTTCCAGTTTTCATGCGTTAATTTATTTGTGCATCCTGATTTTCCTTTGACCTCTCTGCTGATAAACTTCAGGAGCTAGGACGTCAAGTCACACATTGAAACAGTCAAAGTATCTGCCCAGAATTCATAACTGTCTGCATTAAATAATCTTTCAAAACAAGAAGAGAAGCTGACCCTATGGCTCACTTCTTGCTTCCTGGGACAACTATCACACTTTAAATTTAATGTTCCCACTCTTCTTCCATGCCAGTGCTTAGAGTCTAGAGCGGGCTGTGCAGAAACTCTATCACTGAGCTACACCCAACCTACACGTTTAATATTTTACATGTCCCTCAACAGGGCAGCATTCCTTAGATAAGGGGCTAGCAACTGGGCTGCAGAGTATGGCAGAAAGGTCATGACCTTTCAATTGAGTTGGGTGAGGTTACAGGTATGATGTTCGGTGAGTTATTTAACTTCTCTCTCTTTCACTTTCCTGGGTCTAACATGGAGTGTATAGCTGTGGTGTAAGGTTTGCAGAACTCACAGATGTGTGAAGCAGCTGTGCTGAGTAAGACTGCCAATAAAGCTGGACACCTGGGTAGCCTGTGTAGATTTTGGTAAGGGAAATATTTAATATCTTTATCATGCCATCACAAATGTCAGCTATTTGGTTAGCGTCTGAAGCATAGGTGGGTTCCTTCCCTATTGTTAAGAATACCCTTAAGTAGTCCTCACTCCAAGATTCCATCAAGTTTCTGAAGCCTGAGACTGACTCCCTGGGTCAGATCCAGAGACACAACATCTCCATCCTACAAACAGCAAGGTGACTTAGTCAGTGCTTAGGAGTCTCCCTAGACTTTAACCAAACCACTTGATCGGACCCTGGCCTTAATTCTCATGGCAATCTCCAGTTGTTATATAGTATAATTTTCCACAATTAAAATTCAACAATTAATCCTGATTTTTCTTTCTTGTGTACCTCCAAAGCCAACTACTTGGGAACTCTGTCTTGTTCTTCCCTCTAGACATAACACTTACCAGCACTGCCCTGTACAAAGTAGGTACTTAATAGCAGTGTTTGAGTAAACAAACTAATGTTGGGCCGTTATTAAGTGATTTTGTAAAATATGTATATTATTCATGGCTATAAATGACTTGAGTAGATTATTTATTTGATTCCTAGATATATGAATCTACTCATCCTTAATAAAGATTCTTGCAGATATCAATCAACACATGTATTGAAGTGCTTTTATCATGGTGAGGATGATCTGTGCAGATCCAGACACACTATTTCTCTTAATAATTATTGTATATGAGCATATATACTTACATCTCAGTGGGACTAGTGACCATCTCTCATAGCTCTTACATCCATGCAGACTGGGAAAGAAATCCATGTGATAGTATATTATGTCTACTTATGGAGGTTAACTCTGTCTGAGAGTGAGTTTCTGAGTCTAGGATGTCAGCAATAGATCCAAAAAGATGTGTGGTGGTAACACTGAGAAACCATCAACGTGCAAGACACCAAATCCGTCAACACCGATATAATCCACCAAAGTTACTTGAGCTGAGATTTGGTTATGTTAAAGAAACTTTCCAAGGTCATAGAGCTAGGATCTCAAACAAAGACAACTGCTCCACAAAAGATCACACACACACACACACACACACACACACACACACAGAGTATTAGGAAAGGCAAGGAAGAACACTCAGGAGCAAGAGAGATTGCTAACATGGGTCTTACACACACAAGCTTGAGAAGAAATTATAGTTCTAAAAAGTGGGTCTTTAACTCAACCTATCTTTTCACTTAAAATGTAAAGACTCCAGGTAAGGTTTTAAGAAATGAAAACACACACACACACACACACACACACACACACACACACACACACACACACAATCCTAGAGCCACAAGAGCAGCCATCACCTCAGCAGAGATGATTTATTAGATTCTCAGAAAGGAGACGACACATAGTTGAAGAGCATGCTCAAGAGGAAGAACAGAAACCCAAGAGAAGAGCAAGTGGACACTAAGTACAATTCCCTCCAATTCTTCATATTAGCATGTATTATCTGAACTCACCTTTCCTCTCCAGTGAACACTAGAAGTCTGATCTCCATCAGACCCTGGAGCCATGGACTTTCTCTGCATTAGCTATGATTAAAATAAAATTACCTTGTTCTGCCACTCACCAAGTTTCCCATACAATCCTGAGCCACTTTTGATACCTGCTCTCTATTCATCATACTTTGCCATCAGCCAAAGCACAATTCCTGCTTGGTTCCTTTAGGTTTTCCCATCTCCATCTTGATATCTCCAAGTGCTAATCTACCTGTTAGTAAGTAGCACCAGCCTTCCCCACAGATCCCTTTATGGGTCAGGGGTCGTGCCTATCATTTTACCAGAGTTGATCAAATCCAAGACATGCTAAAAAATAATTATCTAAGAACAAATAAATGTTTGTTGACTAACAAATAGTGTTCACAATTATTTACTGAGTCAGTGCCCTACGATGTGCAGTGTGAACAAGGACATGATGAAAAAGATGTTCGAACTGATCTGGAGCACACAGGCTAGCATCACCTTCCATTTCTCTAGTGCCATAAGGTAATGGATTTCATAGCATCTTATGAGTATTTCTGCCTTCCCTGAGGTCTCTTGAGCTACTGAGATGACTCAGCAGGTAAAGGCAGTAGACACCCAAGCCAGGTGACCTGAGTCCATCCCCAGAAAATAAATGTGGCAAGACAGAACTGACTCCACAAAGCTGTCCTCTAACCTCTACACTGACACTATGTCATTCACTCATGTGTACACACATAAACACAGACTGTTGTGAACTAGACAGCGATGATTGTCTGTGCTTCTAAGAGGCAGGGAAATTGATGTCCAAAGACGGAGAGCTTGAGACAGCTTGGGCCTTAGATTGTGCAGTAAGATCCCATCTCAAAAACAAATAACCAACCAAAGAACATTGTGTGTGTGTGTGTGTGTGTGTGTGTGTGTGTGTGTGTGTGTGGTGTGTGTGTATGCATGGTGTGTGTGTGTGTGTATGCATGGTGTGTGTGTGTGTGTGTGTGTACATGCACGCACATATGTGACTTAATGAAAGAAAAAAGACCTCCTAAGTTCACTGTTCTCATTGAGTAAGAACAGAAATGACTTCTGGGATCCAGAGACTGAATGGGTTGCACAAGCATCCTGCTTCACTGAAGATAAATGTTTCCTCAAAACTGTTTTAATTACTTCATTATTTTATCTGTGTGGGTGTTTTGTCTGCACACCATGTGTGTACAGTGTCCACAGAGACCGGAAGAGGGTGTCAGGGTCCCTGAAACTGGCATTACAGACAGTTGTGAGCCACCATGTGGGCGCCGGGAACGAATCCAAGTCTTCTACAGGAGCAAAAAATTCTCTTAATTGCTGAACCATCTCTCCAGCCTCACTTCAAAATGTCTTAAGTTAAATAAGTTAATTAAGGAAATCACCAATAAAGGTTGGTAAAAAAAAAAACACAAAAAACAAAAAACAAAAAACAAAAAAAACAACCCCAGCATGACTGTGATCCCATACTCATAGAGGAAGACTTATTACAGTTCAACATGTGGCCTCCCAGATCATTTCTGTGCACATACATAGCATGGAGTTGTGCAGAAAGTGCTATCTTTTACTTTTTAAAATAAATTGTGTACTAACAACACACATAAAGGTTCTTTCTACTTCTCTTAAGGGATGAATCTGCTGCAGTAAAGCAGGGTTATACATTTGTTTGGGGATGTGTGGAGCCTATGGTACCCAGCATCCCTCAGCAGCGGCACGTGTGGAATGGGAGGCCACTCCCTTAAGAACTTCCTTGGTTGAGCCCTGGATTCCAGCTCCCAGAAGACCACAAGAGTTAAGTCTTTAGGCCGAGAGAACTTTCAGTGGATGAAGTACATGAAGAATCATCTCAGAAGCCATTTTTCTGTCACTCTTGGGTAGTCAAACTGCCAGGACCTCCCCCCCTCCAATGACACTTACTCTTCTACTTATTGTTTAATTTTTGGAGACCCACATCATTGTATGACAAGGCTGTTATGATCTACAACCTCAAAAAGCATGCCACAAGCAGAGCTCACATTTGTATAAGAAATCCAAAATCACACAAAATTGAAAACTATATTGGAAGTCAGCAAAGCCACAGGCTACCTCTAGAAGTTCTATATTTAAAAAGATCTGTTACCAGGATGGAGAAAATGGCTGAGTTCAGATCTTCAGAACTAATGTAGAGCCAGATGTGGTAGCGAGCACCTCTAACCCCTGAGATAGGGGGCAGAATCCACAGAAGCTCACGAGCCTGCTAGCCTGGCTTAAGCAGCTGCAAACAAGAGCTCCTGTCTCAAACAAGATGGCAGGAGATTGACATCAATGTGCTCTCTATAACCCACATGCATCTGTACTCACACGCATGATCATTAACACACATGATGATTTTAAAAAAATTATTGGTAAGTATGGCTCACTTAGCAATAAGTGTGATAACTCATGGGTAAGTATTTGAATGAGCCCCCCCCTTTTTTTTTTTGCCAATGATGAGAAACATTCAGACAGGATAATTTGAAAGGCAGAAAAGCAATGACCAGGAGCAAAGATCTGTGAGCAACAGAAACATCTTCAGCTTTTACACTTCTGGCAAGTGATAAAAGGCATCTCTAATGACAGCAGCCAGATGCAGATCAAATGACAACTGGGAGTTGATAATGGTCCCCAGCAAGCGCAGGGTAACAGGGTAGAGGCAAGGGGTGGCTGGCAGGGCGGGGGGGTGGGGGTTGGGGTTGGGGTTGAGGGGTGTTTCCTGGCACTGCTGCCCAATTCTGGGAGCAGTGATGTTATCCATGTCAGGCACAGCCAGTGCTGAGGTGCTGCTGGCCAGCCACCTGCTACATTCCTGAAGCGTTTCAGCCAGGACCTTGCATTCCCTGAGCGCTGGCCTGTGTTAGTTACTGGCTACTGTCAGCTAACTAATGTCCCCTAAGGTGGGAGGGTCCTGATGTTGAGGCTGCAGTTGCTGATTTGACAGGTCACAAACATAGGAAGCCTTCAGAGGATAAAAGAAAATGTGAGGGCATTCTAAGGTGGATTTGGGAAAGTTATTGTTTGGTAGTTGAAGAAACACAGATGAGAGATATTTGCATAATAACATCAAGGCCAACTCTCTGGTACACGGAAATACCTTATTGACATGGTCATATATCTTCTCAAGAGGCCTATCTACATCAGAGAAGGATCTTGCATACTGGCTGTAGGCATGGCTGCACTGAAATTCAGGGGAAGTTTTCTCAGTATTTTGGTTACCATCAGTGGTAGTCTAAGTGTTAGAGAATATAAATAAATTATGAGCATAGCGTTTTGTTTAGATGAAAGAAACCAGAACAAATGTAGGTAGAACGGAAACTGTACAGACGGTGTCATATCACTAACAGTGTATGGCTACGTGCCATGTACTGTAAGTACTGCACAAGTGTATAGTATCTCAGTTAATCTTGGTTTGGTTTGGTTGGTTTGTTTTGTTGTATTTTTTAGTCCCTAGAAAAAGAATGCTCTTTACTTCTACTGCTGGATTATAGCCATCTGACACCACATGGGTCTAGACATGGTTGATTTTTTTTAAAAAATACTGTGTAAATAAGTATATTAGTTTAGAAGAAGCTTTCTTTATTAAAAAACATATTAAATAGGGAAGGGAAATACTCATGTCATGAATGACAGTGAGTCTAAGAAAAGCAGACTGCAGACATCGGAGAGGACAGCCTTGAAGGCTCCTGAGAGCTATGGCTGGATTCAAGGCCACAAGTGTACAGCTTTTGGGGGGGGGGGTCACAGATGGGCTTGTTTTGATAGTTTACATGTAATATATAAACCCAAACTTCTAAAATGGGGTAGAGGGTCCAATTGCTAGAGAAAATTAGAGACATGCCAAATTTACCGAACTTAATTGAGAGGGTCATTAAACAAGAGCCCCACCTGGCCTCAGTCGTTTTACCATCTGTTGTCCGTGGTCTCCGATGCTTGAGTTCCCACCAGCTCCCAGGTGTGGCCTGTTTATTAGGACACAAAGCCAAACTATACACCACAGCATTTGGTAAGCAGACAATATGTTGATGTTAATGCAGCAAGCTGGAAGAGAGCTTCAACTGAACTCTGGACGTGGGATGGAAACTTTGAAAATCAGTATCAAAGCAGTGAAAAAAAAAACCTGTGTTTTGAATTCTTTGAATTCTTTGGTGATTGAATTGTTTAAAGACCAAAACACTGTCTGTGTGTCTGTCTGTGTGTCTGTCTGTGTCTGTCTGTCTGACTGTCTCTGTCTCTGTCTCGGTGTGTGTGTGTGTGTGTGTGTGTGTGTGTGTGTGTGTGTCTTTTTGTCTGTCTGTCTGTCTCTGTGTGTGTGTGTGTGTCTTTCTGTATCTCTCTGTCTCTCTGTCTCTCGCTCTCTCTTTCTATGTGTGTATGTGTGTGTGTGTATCTTTCTGTCTGTCTGTCTGTCTGTCTGTCTGTCTGTCTGTCTGTCTCTGTCTCTCTGTCTCTCTGTGTCTTTCTGTCTCTGTGTCTCTCTGTCTCTGTGTCTCTCTGTCTCTCTGTGTCTTTCTGTCTCTGTGTCTCTCTGTCTGTCTCTCGGTGGTGATAAGGTATGACATATTTCAGTGACTGAAGAAAATAATAGAATAACAAAATTATTAAGTACAAAATATTAGACTGGAATAGATTTAGAAAACAACCTTCTTATTTCCAGTTGTGATCAAAGTGTGTCTCAAGGGTTATGGCTGGTGTGTGTGTGTGTGTGTGTGTGTGTGTGTGTGTGTGTGAGAGAGAGAGAGAGAGAGAGAGAGAGGGAGCGAGAGAGAAGGGGTGCTGAGTGGAAGTCAGTACCTACCCCCATCCCATTCCCTTTAGGCCACTACAGCCACACCTCTGCATCTCTGTTTTTGTTTGTGTGGGTATTGTACCCATTTTGTCTTTGGGAATATGAGAATTCTGCTTTTCTTTTTTTTTCATAACTATTTGACAAAGGAAGAAACTGAGGAGTGGAGCCAACAAGCAACCTGCCTTACAGGACATGTTGTGTAATGCATACCCTTGGAAGGACATTAAACTAGATTTATCAGAGTTGGCTACGTGTACAAAGTAGCTGCACAGATCGTAATTGTATAGCATCACTTCAAAATTTCCTTAAATACAGACCAGGAAAGTCTACAAGCGGCTCTTCCTGTATTTTCAGTGGGGCTGTCTACAATAGAGAGGACAGCTGGATCACCCGCTGAGGCTCCAGCTGAGAAAATCCATGGCTCATTTGTGTTTATTGGCCAAGGTATTAGCAAACCTACTTCTCATCCCTGGGTTTTAAGGAGATGAACCAAAGCATATGGTGAAAATCATATATGTCAACATGAGAGTGTTGAAAACAGGCAATCACTCTGCCACATACTGATATGGGCTGTGAAGCACAGAAGTGTTCGTAGAGGAAAAACTGCTACAGTGTACTAATGGCATCTCCCACTGTAAGGTTTAACACCTGCTTACAAGCATTGAAGTTAGACAGGTACAAATGGAAATTGTAGTAAAGACTGGTGTAACTTTCCTTTACTCTTCCTTTCTTTTGTTTTAAATCCCTTATTTACTTATTTATTTATTTACTTACTTATTTTGGCGTCCTTGTTTGCACTCCATCTTTGTGCTTTAAAATCTCCCAGCTTAAAAAAAAAGGACCTCCATAAAACCTTTTCAGAATTTGGGGGTAACAGGATTCAGTCCCCACTATAAAACAAACAAACAAATAAGCAACACCTGAACCACCATTAAAGACTGTAATCTTCATCATTATTATCTGTTTATACTACATTGAAAGAACAAGCCTTGAACTTGGCAATCATGTACCTTTCTACCTATTAAGATTTATTCGAGATCAGTGTAGTCTAGCAGGGATCACCCATCATTAGTTTACAAAACACAGCAGTTGATAGTCCTTAAAAACAAACAAACAACACATGCAACAGAACCGTTCTAATGGCCTGGAGGGGGCAGAAGGAATAATTTGCAGATAGGGTGCACATCCTCCTCTGCTTTAACAGGACTATGAGCAGGGCTCTATTCCATCTGGCTTCCATTCTGCTATGACAAAGAGACCAGAAGGCTTACAGCCCTGTCTCGAAGTTAGTCACCACAACCTCATTTTAATTAATTAAATTAATTTTGGCTTGTTGAGACAGGGTTTCTCTGTTTCAGCTCTGGATGTCAGAAGGCTGGTCTCAAACTCACAGAGATCTGCCTGCCTCTGCCTCCAGAGTGCTGGGATTAAAGGTGTGCTCCACCACTGCCCAGCTCACCACAGCTTTAAATCCATATGTACATCTTTTTCAGCACAAGATCCAATTGAACACATGTTTAAAGATCTGCTATATGCAAGGCACCATTCTGGGCATTCTGAGATTAATCAGGGAAGAAAATTAAATTCCAACCCAGTGGTTCTGAACCTGTGGGTCATGACCCTTTTGAAGGGTCGAGTGGTCCTTTTACAGGGGGCCACCTATCAGATATCCTGCATATCAGATATTTGTAAGTAGCAACAAAATTAATTTTATGGCTGGGGCCACCACAACATGAGGAACTGTATGAAAAGGTGGCAGCATTAGGCAGTTTTGGAAGCACTGCTCTAACCACTGAACTTATACTTAAGGACTGGGATGGCCAGGAGAGGCCAATCACGTAGCCAAACTTTTAAAGAAAACTAGATGTGTCAGAGGATGAGCGGTGATGTGTTTTCAAAGACAGAACACAGTCTTTGCAGATCAATAGTACCGGAGGGTGCAGAGGTGTTAAGACTTCTACACTTTGGCTACTAGAGGTGAACAGGCAGAGTCCAGCAGCTACATTCATCTGAGTGGGATTTAGAAGCGATAGTAAGAAGTAGAGCTGAGAGAGAGAGAGAGAGAGAGAGAGAGAGAGAGAGAGAGAGAGAGAGAGAGAGGGAGGGAGGGAGGGAGGGAGGGAGGGAGGGAGGGAGGGAGGGAGGGAGAGAGAGAGAGAGAGAGAGAGAGAGAGAGAGAGAGAGAGAGAGAGAGAACAGTATTTACTGATAGAGTGGAAGAGGGCTGAGAAAGGAGTCAGTGGGAAGAAAGGTGATGCTACCAACTACAGCAGATTTAGAAGAACAAGAAGCAGGGCAACTTTTGTCATTTGAAGTTTGAGATGCTTACTGATAACGATGAGTAAGCACCAGGGCTCAGCAAACTGCATATACATTTGATAGTCACCTGAGTATAAATATTAAGGCCATGAGACTAGATGAGGTCATCAAGACCATGATGACAGAGAGAGAAGATGTTCAAGGACAGAGCTTTCAGGGGGAAGAAGAAAACTTGGCCGGGAAGGTGATGTGTGAAGAGGATCACTCCTTTGGGTCAGAGAGGAAACTCTGAGTCTGTGTAAGGAGCAGGGACCAACCTACAACAGATGGTTACCAACTCACCTTCCTCACCAGGAACCGGCCTGCTGACCAGAGCTTCTCAAAACACTCCTGGGATGAAAGCCTTCTGAGATGAACTCTTGGGGTGAGAGGTGGAGAGTGGGGTGAGAGGTGCCCTGAAGAACTCTAGTCCCCTTATTTTGACACCTTCATTGGCTGGTGAGATTTTGAACACCTAGAGGCAACACAGGGGAGCTGTCCCAAATTGCCCACAATGCTATGACTCCCTCTGTCACACACACCCCAATCCCCTCTCTCAATTTGGCCCAGGTTGACTTGTTGATAACCCTTCCCTTTCTGCCTCCTGAGTATGATATTATAGGCATATGCCACCGTGTCAAGCCACTGTGGTTTCTTAGAGCAGAAGAGAGTTGCCATAGGGTAAGTAATTCTTAAACCCCCAAACAGTGGAGCTGGGGACATTGTATTAGTTTTACATGGGAAGTAACAAATTACCACACATTTAGTAGCTGAAAACAACACCTAGAGCGCGATGGCTCAGCAGGTAAGAGCACTTGCCAGCAATCATGGTAATCTGAGGTTTTGCCCTAGAGCCCATTGGTGGAAGGACAGATATTGTGAAAGTTGTCTTCTACCATTCCCACATGTGTGCCTGTGTGTGCACATCTCCCCCCCCTCTCTCTCTCACACACACACACACACACATACGTACATACACACACCACATATGCACACACAATATATCATACATAGACAGCATATACACATAAACATCACACATACAAATCATACACACACATTCCACATATACATACTCACAGACACATAGACACACATACCATACACAGACACATCATGTATACACACAAAGTAAAATAAGTAAATAAGTAAATAAATAAATAAATAAATAAATGTTTAAAAAATTTATTTTTAATTGTGTGGGGGGTGGGGGAAGATATGTGTAGATGAGTGCAGGCACCCCAGGGGGCTAGAGGCTTCAGACCCCTGTGAGTCTGTAATTACAGGCAGCTGTGAGCCATCAGACATGGGCACTGAGAGCAAACGGGTCTTCTGCAAGAGCAGTATACACTCTTAACTGCAGTGTCATCTCTCCATCCCCCACCCCAAATTATTATATTAAACAACATCTACTTAATATTTCAGAGCTTCTGTCTATCAGAAGTCTGAGCCCAGCTGCCCAATGGGGAAAAAGCATGGGAGCTGGGCCAAGGGTGACCCATTCCTGGCTGTACAAGCCTGGCTAACAACTCAGATCAGGGGAGTTTGTAGGCTCAGGTAGGCAGGGAACTTATTATTGATATTTAACTAAATCGACAATGCAGTGAACCGCCTTTTAAGTATCTATGCTTATGCCCATATGCAATTCCATGTCAGGCAGCGGTGGATCTGAGCCCCATGTCCTGAGGGTTGGTCCAGGCACTGCTTGCCGCCGGAGAAGAAAGTTTCTCACTCAAGGATGGCTAGAGCACTTTGGGGGTGAGGCCTGTGGCTTGGACACAAAGCCGGGTTCCTAGCCTCTCCAGGGGAGGTGGGTCTGAGTTCCCATACCAGGTGTTACAGTTAGCTCTTTTAAAGAATGAGACTGCAGGTCTCAATACACAGTGGAGACTTGGAAGGTCATGGCATAGAAAGCAGACAAACACCCGAAACCAGCCAAAAGGCTATGACATGGTCTGTGTTAGAAGGCAACGGAAACTTGGGCATTGCAAAGGCCTGTGATGGTACTGCAGTGTGACAGCTCTCTGGTCCGTGTGCCTTGCCAGGCAGGGAGGGGAAGTGGGTGGACACCTGGAGGCAGGTTCTATATGACGCAGACTTGGCAGGTGCTTCCCCAGTGGACAGCACCGTTCTTGCCATGATGGAGCAGGTGACTCCACATGGCGGCATAAGGTGGGAAGTCCTGGAAGCCCGGCATGTTGCTCAGGACCCCTTCTTTTCCTAGAACGATGGGTCTGAGACTATTGTGGTGGAGTGAGAAATAAGCCAAACTTTACTGGTGAATGAGGGATTTATAAACCTTGGGCGTGAGGAAGGGGACGCTTCATGAGGGTGAATGTGCCTGAGCCGCTAGGGCTACATACAGTACTCTGTTTACAGTAAATACCATGGGGTCTATCCCGAGAAGGAGAAAATAGTACTTGATTATCCTACGTGTGAGGGGATGGCTTCCAGGACTATGTGACAAAACCTGTATTAGATCAGGTGGAGTGAGGACCCTACTAAGAAAGAGAGTCTGCCTACATAGATCGAGCACGAAACAGCTATCCAGAGAAGTCAGACTTCGACCTTATCCACAGAGTGCCACACCCATAGACAACAGTGGCTCCCAGCTTCATTGAGGGAAGCGTCTTCATACAAACGACAGTAGTGAGTATAGACACTCATGGCTACCCAAGGTGCGGAAAATAAGCAACGGTTATGGGTCCAGCCTTAAGCGAGACAGGTACACCACCTCCTCTAAGCCTCAGAAATACTCCAGAAGAGAATGTGGGAAATAAGTAAGAACCAGGAGATAGAGTCTATGAAACACTATTCTCTAGACTCAGTACAACTACTGAGATTATTACCTCTCGTCAACTAGAGTTCTATGGGTCCAGCTATGCATTGGGATGAGGGGAATGAGTCGGGCTCCTGGGGCTCCCCCCTCTCCCTCTGAACCACTGCTATTGACATACTCTGGGAGATAGGGAACTAGTGTCTTTAGTTGTGTATCCACTGCTGAGAACACTAGTCTGCAAACTCATGGCCACACAGACTGCCTTGGTTTATCTCAGCGGATGACAAAACAAAGTCAATAGTCATGAGTGTAAGAGATTTGTTGACAGGTGGTTGGGAAGAAGAGGGTGGGAGCGGTTGATATGTATTTTGTATATGTGTGAAACTGTCTAAGATAAATTTGGTTAATAAATTATTCATAACAGTATGTAGTGGTGCTAGTGGTCTAGCCGCACAGGCCACTGGCTCTCCCTCTCTGAGTCACAGGCACTGTTTAAGTCAGTGTTGATTAGGCTGCACTCCCATCTAGAAGCTTGGTGGGGAAGGATCTGCTTCTAAGCCTCTATAGGTTGTTAGAACAATTCATGTCCTTATTAGTGTAGTTTGTTTCTTTCAAGCCAAGAACAGAAAAAGATATTCAGTCTCTCCTATAAGAAGGTCCAGTTCTCTTCTGAAGACTTCAGCTGGTGGTGGGGAGATAGCTGCACTGGGAAAGTGCTGCTTGTGTGAGCACGGAGACCTAGGTTTGAACTTCTAGGACCCATGTAAAATGCTTAGTCCAATAGGGTATATACATGGTCATCCCGGCACTGAGGAGGGAGAGAAAGGCAGGTCCCTATGGCTTAACGGGGCAGCCAACCTCCCCTATGTGGTCAGCCCTGGGCCAAGGAGACACCTATTTTAAAAAACAAGGTGTCTGGTTCCTGAGGTTGTCACTTGAACAGAACCCAGGCAGGCACACACATGTGCATCTACATGAACATGCACCCACATGACCTTCCCTATCTGAGTCAGGGCTGTTCAGGAGGAGAATTTCCCTTCTTTCATTCAGAGTCCACTGCCTGGGGACCTTAATTACACTTACAAAGTCCTTCCCTCTCTGCAAGGGAATGTAAAACCCTACTGTCATATTTTACCAGTTAAAGCAAGTCACGAGTTTTGCTCACACTCAGGAGCCGGTAGAGAATCATCATGGCCATTCTTGGCCTTTTCCCCAAGAAACTAAACCTTCATGTTACCTTCCACTTTAGACACGTTTCTCATTGCTGTAAAGAACAAATGTATACTTGACATGAACAAGGAGGGAAAGACCTGTTGTACCGCAGAGTTTCAGAGGCTCTGTTGATTGGGGCTAGTTGTGAGGCCATCACGGCACGGGAACACGAGGCAAAGGCTGCTTTCCCCCCACCAGAGAGGAGGCAAGAAAGAGGAAGGCACTAGGTACATCCTTCGGAAGCACACGCCCAGTTACCTATTTCTAGCTAGGTGCCAGCTCCTAACACTTCTGCTGTCTTCTAAAATAGCTCCCGTAACTGCAGACCAAGCTTTGGGGTAGGATGGGGTCGGGGAGGGGTGGGAACTTTTCATATCTAAGCTATAAGTTCAAAGGGAAATACTGATCCTAAGGAAAGACACATTTTTAGGTGACAGTAAATCTTCTCCAAATAATGTTCTGCAAGAAAAATGGAGGTAAATTAATAATAGGGCCGATGTGAAGAAAAAAAACAAATGAAACAAAACAAAAACCAAAAACCTTATCAATCCTATGCAGATAAACAAGAGCAACAAGAAGTTGCAGCCTTATGATCCTATAACTTAGGACTTCGGTTCTAGGCGGTAGAGACTGCCCCACCTCACACTGAAATAGCAAGCTCTTCCCTTTCAGCAGCGTTGGCTTCTCTTGGAATGAAGGAGACATTACAATCCTGTATCATAGAACCAGTAACAGGAATGCAGGTATGATAAGACTTAGGATGATGTCACAAAGACTTAAAGATGCAAAAAGCAAAATAACTTAATACTTCTCTAGTATGTTTTCCCCCATGGCTTCCAGATGCAACCATTTGGGATTTTTATAAATATAATTAAAGTATCGTTCTAGTCTTCTGTAGTTCAATACCTGGGGCTACCTGGAGTATTTAAAAATAATGTGTGTGTGTGTGTGTATGTTTGTGTGTGTGTGTGTGTGTGTGTGTGTGTGTGTGTGTGTGTGTGCGCATTCCTGTACTTCCAGCACTCAGGAGGCTGAGGCAGAAAGATTGAGAGTTTGAGACCCTGTCAGAAACAAAATAGTAACTGTGCTGCTAGTTTTATGTTAACTTGCCACAAGCCAGAACCGTCTGAGAAGAGTGGCACCTCAACTGGGAAACTGCTTCCGTAAGATTGAGCTGTAGGCAAGCCTGCAGTGCATTTTATTAAGTAGAGTCTTATTTGAGAGGGTCCAGCCCATTATAAGTGGTGCCATCCCTGGGCTGGTCATGGGTTCTATGGGAGAGCAGACTGAGCATGCCACGCGGAGTAAGGCAGTAAGCAGCACTCCCCCGTGGCCTCTGCATCAGCTTCTGCCTCCAGGCTGCTGCCTGGTTTGAGTTCCTGTCTTGGCTTCCCCAAATGGACTGTGAGATTCAGGATATGTAAACCAAATAAGCCCTTTCATTTCCTAATTTGCTTTCAGTCATGGTGTTTTTAACCACAGAAAAAGAAGCCCTAAGCAATACATATCGAGGTGATTGTGCTGAAAATGAGCACCTATCGCTATAATCCAGGTCTCTAATGTACAGCTGCTGCCAGGCAGAGATGCTGAGTGCAGTTGCCACTTCCAGCCATAATAGCCACAGGAAGGCAATGCCTGATGAGACATTCTGGGTAGACTCAGCAATGAGGCAGTGTGACACCAGCTTGTCTGAGTCAGAGAGTATGACATGGATACTTTTGAATCCCAGAGGGCTCCTTCAAGACCTGGATAAAATGTCTCCTTTACAAGGCTAAGCATAGCATGGAGTATAGTTTTTAAAGGAATAATATTATATTTTACTACTTTATACACGTCTTAAACTTCATCTAGCTGATTTTATTGGGGGCACTACTCTACTGTGTTTCATCTCAATAGGCATAAACAGTGTGTGTTTCTACTGTCCCATAGCTTCCATTCAGATGAGAAAGTTATGGCACTTTCAACATAGCTGGCTGATGACAGTGAATACCATTTTGTCCCCAAATTCAGTTGAGTTATAGGTCTTATGGCTATTCTTGGTTGTCGGTTGTCAACTTGACTACAGATGGAAATCTAAAGCTCAAAAATGGAGAGCAAAATAGTGAATGATTTTTTTTTCTCTTAGTTTAAAATAGGATGATCCACTTCTAATCCAGATTCTGAGGCAGCATGACACACTCCTTTATCTGGATCTTGAGGTGACAAGACACACTCCTGTAATGCAGGTCTTGAGGCAGGAAGACACACCTTTCATCTGGGCCACACCTTGTGTTGGAAGCCTACATAATGTCATGGAAGAAGGGAGCTTTTGCCCTTTGCCTGCTTGCTCCAACCTTGCCAGCAAGACCATTCCTTCACTGGCATTAGAGCCTACATCTGCAGGATGCTGGCACATACAGAAGACCACTGGGACATCTGGCCTCATGGACTGAACAACTTCTGGATTCTTCCTGTTGATGACCAGCCATTGTTGGATTAGTTGGACCATAGCCTCTAAGTCATTCTAATAAATTCCCTTTATATGTGTGTGTGTGTGTACATATATATTCATTAGTTCTATAAGTTGTGCTATTCTAAAGAACCCTAATACAATGGATATACCAATCAGGTCATGAGGTCTTTGTAGCCAAAGAAATTGTTCAGTGCTTACGTTTTTTGCAGTGATGCTAAAGGTGGGCTATCTGAGAATTCCTGTACAGGACTGTAGGATCGTGTGACATATTAGTTAGTTCTCAGATTCTTTTCCACTCATGACACCCACTGTATTGTTGAGTGTAGGACGTGTGCTGGGTGTTTAGGACACCAAGCTGATGAAGTCATGGTCTCTGCTGTCACATGATCCTGTAACTCTTTGTCAGCTTGCGATCACAGTTCCTTCCAGGGAACTTCTAAGAAATGCCTAATGGGTGGAATCCCAGAGTTCTAGGGAACACAGTTCACCAAACCTCCAAATCATGACTCAGACACTTTTGTGTAATTTTGATTTTGCAAAGCTGAAACTGCTTTAGTGCTTGCCTGTGTTGTTGGTCTTCCTGGTGCTGGAACAAAACAGCTGACGGAGGCAGCTTAAGGAAGAGGGTTTACTGTGGTTCCAAGGGTCCTGCGTCCAGTCCATCCTGCGAAGGCTCGACAGCCAGAGCTGCAGGAGGCTGTTCAAGTGGCATCCTCAGACAAGAGTGAGCTAAGAACGCCCACGCTCAGCTAGCTGGCCTCCTTTTCCACACGGAGTGAGGACTCCCAGGCCATAGAAAGGTGCTGTTAGTTTAGACCAGGTCTTCCCACCTCAGCTAGCCTGATCTAAATGACCCATCACAGGCACGCCCAGAGGCTTGTTTTAGCGATGATTCTAGATCCCCTTAAGGTAAGGGTCGATGTTAACCATCACAACTGAAGCCTAAGCTTCAGCGATGACATTTTGTCCCTGTTGCTGTTCTGCTGGGTTGGGTGTGTGGGTGTGGGGAGGGGATCAAATTCTGGGCCTGGAGCACACTAGGCAACTGCTCTACCATTGAGCTAGATTCCCAGGTCCAGTGCGGTACAGGTATGAGACACACAAGCACCTCAGACTGAGTCATACACAGACATGCGTTCCTTCACTCAAACATTGTCTCTTGGTGACAGAGTCCTTAGGGATTGAACTAGAAATTCTACCTCCAATAAGTGAATTGCAAAACCAACCTATAACTTTCCCATTAAGTTAAGAATTGGAAAATACTTCGTCCACAAGAATAAAAGCGGAAGAATGCAAAACTCACATATGCCTCTGTAAAATTTGCTCCTGGAACTATAAGCTGCCCCGTGACCTCAATATAAGCACTACTAGGAATGCAAGCATCTGGAAGGCAGTTTCACCACGGTTGATGACTCCAGTAGGTTCAGGTAATGCTTTTGTGTTTTTTCAATAAGCTCAAAACAAAGGGACTTTTGAACTATTCAGTAAAAGTCTGCGTGGAAATTTGCTTTTGAATTTGTAACTCCTGCTTGCAGCTATAAAGGTTTGCCTTCCACCTACGAGTTGCCATTATCTCAAAGGTGAAAGTTTAGCACACGGCTAAAACGTCCTATAGTTAGGTACAGCTTCATGAATCAGCCTCAGTATTTCAGAGTGAGATCATAGGCAGTGGCATACTCTTTTGCCTGTAAAGGGAGGTTCAGGGACCATCATGAGCACTTTGAACTTAGACCGTGGGTCCTGTGAGTGCTGTAAGTTGTCTCTCAGTTTTCACCTGATCAGAAGGAGCCTTCTTCAGGAAAGATTTTTAAAATGGTGAATTTGGCCCATTAGACACGTGATCGCCAGCTCCCCAACTTAACACTGAGTGGGCAGAAATTTTACCAGTGTTTTGAGGAAAAGTTTCCAACTTGGTACCGTGCCATCACTACACACAAATGTGCTGGGTTTTCTCTTTGGAGCTTCAAATTCTCACAACCAACCAAAACCAAATCAGACCAGACATCAGGGCACCAAAAAAAACTATTACTGTGAATAAGCAGCTTTGCCTGAAACTTGCTTATAAACAACACTTCTGAAGCAAGCTTTGCCTGGCACATCGGACAATTTAAATATAATCTGCTTACTAGTTAACGGCTAGAGTGGGGCGGGGGGGGGGTGCATTAGCCCTGGAGATAAAATTTAAAAACAGCCCCTTAATATGAAACGACACGAAACGACAATCGAAAGATGTCCACAACTAGAAAAACAATCGGCAAGCTGTTTCAGTCCGAGCTGAGGACACTTGAACCGCTGCAAAGCCCTCCGCACCAGATGGCTCGCCACCAACTAACTAGCTAGAGCTGGCTCTGGACCCCACCAACCGGGTTTCTGCACCACCCTTGTCCTGTGGGCTCCCTCCCGCGTAGCTCCGCCCTCTTCCGCTCCGCTCGACCCATCCGGGCGGGGCCAGGCTCGGAGTGTCAAAGTCTGCTAATTTGTATGAGCCAATGGCCGGGCCGCATGCAAATGAGGCTGGCGGTGGTTGGCTGAGGGCTAGCCCCTTAACTCTGGAATCCGGCCCTTTGTCCTCCAGTGGCCCGCAGGCGGCTGTGCAGCGCTTCCGAGAGGACTAGGCGAGAGGCCGGCGGGAGCCGAGCGGGGAGGGTGGGCGAGCGCGGAGCCGGCGCTGCGCACTGGGAGGGGGGGCAGAAGCAGCCCGCGCCGCGTTGAGGGCTTCGCACTTGCAATATGACTTTGGAGGAATTCTCGGCTGCAGAGCAGAAGACCGAAAGGTAAGTGTGCCTGCGGACTCGGTGGCCGCTGCTCCTCCCGCCTCGCGGCACGGGGGGGTTTACCCGACTGACCCGCTCTCGCCCTGCTCCTGCGTAGGATGGACACGGTGGGCGATGCCCTGGAGGAAGTGCTCAGCAAGGCTCGGAGTCAGCGCACTATTACGGTCGGCGTGTACGAGGCCGCCAAGCTGCTCAACGTGTAAGTGGCCCCGGCTGCCCGCGCACCCCCCGACCCCCCCACCCCGCCTCTACCCCTCTCTCCTTGGAGCGTGTGCACTCACCCCAGCCCCCGCTGCCCGCAGAGACCCCGACAACGTGGTGCTGTGCCTGCTGGCCGCGGACGAGGACGACGACAGGGACGTAGCTCTGCAGATCCATTTCACACTCATCCAGGCGTTCTGCTGCGAGAACGACATCAACATCCTGCGGGTCAGCAACCCCGGTCGGCTGGCTGAGCTGCTGCTACTGGAGAACGACGCGGGCCAGGCGGAGAGCGGGGGCGCCGCGCAGACCCCAGACCTGCACTGTGTGCTGGTGACGGTAAGGGACCCGGGGCTGCAGCCCGGAATCTGCCGTGCTGGACGCTGATCTCGCGAGGGGGTTCCGATAGTACCGAGCGTGTCTAAGCTCGTGGGTGGCCTCCAGCGGCAAAACATATCCCTGTGAGTCAGCAGGCTGCCCAGCTACCCCTGCCTACCTCTGCATTACCTCGCGTGACTAATTCTCTGATTAGATAAAGCCAAATAAATTCCCGGCTCACCCTTCATTAAGAAGTCATCTTCCCTCTTCATTTGCTGTCAAAGCTAAACATAGAAATGGTGTAGGAGAGAGACCCTCTTAATTCTCTGAAGATACTCTGAAGTGTACCCAGTGGAATTCTTTTC
Organism: Acomys minous; assembly: GCF_964271855.1. NCBI lineage: Eukaryota > Metazoa > Chordata > Mammalia > Rodentia > Muridae > Acomys > Acomys minous. The sequence continues at coordinate 44,303,317 of NC_140487.1, forward strand.
TTTGCTGCTCAGAGTTTGTTTAAATGGGGCCCTCTCTGCCTTTCTCCCCACCCCTTAAAAATGTCTAGTGGATGGAGAGTGTTTTTAGAGAGAATGTGCTGTCTAGGTCTTCAGGTTTGTTTGTTTGTTTTTATACTTTTGACTGGTGTAGAAAAGTAGCAAGCTGATTACTTGTGCTGCCAGTGAAAAGTGCTATTCATCGTCCGGGAAGATAAGAGCTGGCAGTTCAGCTGCCTGACTTGTATGTACCTCTCACATCGTGCACACAGCCTAAGAATGTTTTTTTAGAAATATTTTACTTACCACCCCACCAGGGTACATGCTTGGTAGGATGGTCTTATGAATGACAGCCTCATGCAGAATGGTACAGACAATTATGCAAAACTGTGGCTCAGTGGGCATCACAGGTGTTTAGACTTTGCCAAATGCTTAAACAGAATGTTCAGGTTTTGGGGTCTTTAAAAAGTTGTACAGCTAGTGGCCCAAGCTGACCGTGTTTCCTAAATTTGTTCTCAGAACCCACATTCATCACAATGGAAGGACCCTGCCTTAAGTCAACTCATTTGCTTTTGCCGGGAAAGTCGCTACATGGACCAGTGGGTTCCAGTGATTAACCTCCCTGAACGGTGATGGCCTCTGAGTGGAAATAACTGAAGCAGATTGCACTGAAGTTTTGAAATGCCTTTGTAGTTACCCAAGCAGTCACTCCCTCTGCTGATGCAAGGATTACAGAAATTGATGCCAAGGGGCTGAGTGAGTTCAACTGCAGAGGGGCTGGGAGGTGACTTTGCAGATGGAGAGAGGTGAAAAGAAATGAAGGAGGAAGCTGGGTTGAAACAGAAACCTTAGTCAAAAGGGACAAAGATTACAAAGAACTGTGCAAGAAAGAAAACTACTAATTTAGGATGGTCGAGTTACATTAAAACAAGCCAAATATTGCTTTGTTGAAACTTTAAATATGTAGCAATAGTTTGGGTATTCTTTTGGTCTTTATGCCCTCAAGTAAAAGGAAAGTAAGAAGGTTAATCGTATTTTCAAGCCACAGTTTAATGTATTTTGATGAGATGTTAAACTCTCAGAAGTTTTATTATAAATTGTACTAAGTTATTTTATGATGTGAAAGGTTATTTATTATACTTTTTGAAGCACAATATCTAAAAATAAACTGATATGGAATAATTGTGTCATTTCTCAGTGTGTGGTTTGTCTTTTACAACACCGACTCTATTAACAGGCATTTTATTGAAGCTTTGCTTTACTTTACACTAGGCAGAAAGATGGGTGATTTTAGTGGGTTTGAGTAAGGGAAAAAGAAATATTTAGAGGTTCGCTGTGCAAAGTCTGAATTACAATTAATTATTTAAGTGCTATAGTAGAATTGCATACAAAATGTGAAAGGAGAGAGGAGGGCTACCAAAGCCACTTAAAAGATGAATGTTGGGGGGGGGGAACCGTTTTGTAGGGTTCTTATGAAATGAGCCTAATTTCTCTAGGTAAAGAGAAGAAAAGAATATTGCTAACAGTTACAACAGTTTGTGCAAAGGTGCGGAGGCACGAAAGATCACAGGCTGCGTAGTCAGCAGTGTGACTCTGTGCACCTCTGGTGTCGAAAGATAAGAGATGCTAATGCTAGGTGGGGGGTCAGCTCAGACTGTGACAGGCATCTTGCATCAATCACCCTTATGTGTTTGAGCTGTCACAGTTTGCAGAGGCCTTGGACGGCAGAAGGAAGTAACATCCTTAGTGTTGTGGGTAGATAACGTGGGGGTGTAAGGGATAGTTAATTGGGTGAATGGTTGTCCTACTGATGTAGGATGGTCGAGTCGGGTGTAAGCTCGTGAGTGCATTTTGTAAAACCACGACAAAGGGCAGGTTTTGTGATGGTTTTAGTTTCTTAGGGGCACTGTACCTGCTGCTGAATATTTGCGCTACTGCTGTGAGGCTATGTTAGAGGGAGGAAGTGGCAGAGAAGAAGGAAGGGGGGGCCCGGGAAAGACTTCAGTAGAAGCCTTCCTGCTGTGTCTGGTCAGAAAGCACCTGGTAATTAACTGCAGCAGCATCCCCCCCCCCCCCCCCCCGTAGGCAGTGCCAAGGAAAGCAAAGTTGCACACTGAAGACGAGGCCTGGCACAGCTCTAGTCTCTAGTTTCCAGCCTCTCCCACAGGAGCTCTGGAGGCCCCTGTTGTTTGCCAGCCTTCCGTGTGAGGAGCAGGAAGAGCAGAGGAAACAACGAAACCTTTAAGCGGCTGCTTATCTTGTACAGGCCTGCGAGCCTTCTGCTTTTCCACTCTTAGAAACGTGGGGTTCTGGGCCCACAGAAGTAGTAAGCCTTCTGCTTTAAGCCAATGTGTAAACCGAAACAACTGTTAACAGGAACATGTGCTTTTTTTGCATTAGAAGATTCGAGAGCAGTGACTTTCAAGCAGGACCTTTAGCCTTGTAGGATCTTTCAATCTGCGTTAGCAACTGTTGTATCTCGTGAAATAGGATAACGTTAAACCAAGTGGGAGGAGTGGAGAAAAGCAGCTGTTGGCTGGAAGGAGCATGGTGGCACGTCAGCCATGTCTCCATCAGCCCTCCCCCATCCTGATGCCTTCCTGTGTAAAATGAAGTCAACATTGCCCGTCTGTCTCCACAGTTGCCTTTGTAGCTTTGTAATCTCTTGGAAGGACGAGCTGCTGTCTGGTCCATAGATGTACCCGTACAGTAGGTGCTGAGTTAATGTTTGTTAAGTAAGTGAATGATTAGAAATCTTGAGTACAAATCCCAAAGGCTGTGGCCTTAGTGGTAGAGCATGTATGAGATCGCACACTGATAATCTCTGGTACTGGGAAAGATAATTGCTACCTGGTACATGGTATTTGCTCAGATGATAGCAACAGGAAAATAAAGCCTCAGAGAGAGATCTGCTACTTATCATGCATATTATTTAAAAAGGAGTTTGAGTCACTTAAATCCCAGTGCTTAGGGATAGAAAGTAGCGGGCTACAATCCTAAGATTACTCCATTTGTTGAACGTCTCAACAATAACTGCAGTAACTGTTCTGTTGATTTTTGTTTTGTTCTTTCATGACATAAATTAAACGTGAGTTGAAATAGAAATCAAATTATGAGCCATCGGTGGCTTAGTAGGTGCTTGCCACCCAAAGCTTGACAGCCTGAGTTTGATCTCTGAAACCCTAGGGAAAAGAAGAGAATTCACTTCTGAAAGTTGTCCGCTGACCACATGAGTGCTGTGACATGTCCCGGTGCACGTGTGCACATACACACATACACACACCCCACATTAATAAGTGACATTCATAAAAAATGTATGAAAGTTTATTTTGAAATAAGTATACAAAAAAAAGAAATAAGTATACAATTACATGTATAAAAATGCTTCTAACTTATGCTAATATTTAGTTAATTGCTTTTAAAAATTATTAAACAAGATTGAAGCAGGAGGGTTACTTTGAGTTTAAGGCCACTGGGCCTAGCTTGGTATGTTCTTAAAAAAAACAAAACAAAACAAAAAAAACAAAGCAAACAACTGTCCTCCTTACATGCAACAAGAACAAAAACTTTTATACATGTCCGGGGTGTACTGTTTGTTGAAAAGTGGAAAATACCTATTTTTTCCACAGGTGACTTCACCATAGACTCAGTATTGCTTCTGCTTTGTCTGATTAACCGAGGCCTTCAGTAAGTTAAAGCTTTGTAATAAAAAGAGTCCATGAAAGTAACTAATCTATAAGAAACTATTTCCTAAACTAAAAGGTATTATTTGCAGGAAAGAGCTTCTAGCTAGGAACTTCTAGAGCCTGCTTACTATAACTTATGAAATAATTGTTTCCTTTGCCTTCACCCTTATGTGTTGTTCTATTCTTTGCCAATGTAGTAAAAGGTCTGTTTTCTTCAAATAAACGAAGCTTGACGGCATCGACCCAACTCCAAGCCAGAGTCCCTCAAACTATGAGCTGGTTTTCTTTTAAGCAATTCTTATGTAAACATAAGAACTTTTGGAAAAAGTTGTATTTATGAAACTACCAGGAACTATGTATCGTGTATTTACTATGGTCATTAGACTTGGCTGGAGAAGATACTTTGGCCTCAGGGAGCTCACAGTCCTAGTGAAACACAAAGGGCATTGATATGGCCCAGCAACCTAACGAACGCACAAAGGACTATTGTGGTAGTTTGAAGGGTAGAAGTTTCCCCAGGGCAGGTAGGATAGAACGGAGGAAAAGGTTGTAAGTTCTTTGATCAGAGTTAGCACTGTATTTTGCAAACAGCATAAAAGTGCTTGGCTGATGGATATGGGTATTATTTGGCTAGATGCTGCAGATAGCCTATGGGACCTCTTGGCGCTAAAATGGTTATAATTTGTAAGGAAGTCAAGCACATTCCTAAAATGGATTTTTAAATGCCTACCATGCACGTGGCACTGTGTTAGGTCCCAGGACTATAAAAGCAGCAGTGACTTTACCTTCCGAGGATGTGCCCAGTTTATTTGGGGGGGAGGGGTGGTGGTGGTGGCTGTTTTGTGGTTTTGTTTGTTTTGTTTTACTTGGCACTGGGTAACGAGGGAGGGGACAGGTCCACTGAAGTCGAACAATTTTCGAGGGAACATGAAGCCGTTTCTTGCAGGTGGTGGGGTTGCCGTCATTCTTGGAGGAGGAGGCACACAGATCATGGGCTGTGTGCAGCTAGTTCCCAGGGTGTGCCAACACAGTTTCATGGCAAGCACTTTCCCAACTGTAATTCACCAGCTCTCACATTAGACTTACTGCGATAGGTCCTGTTACTCTCCTCATGCTGCAGGTGAAAAGAGACTCCGATTTTCCCCCAAAGCGTATTGATAGTGAGTAGCAAAGCCAGGGAGCATCGTGTCTACTGATGGTAGGCAAGCAGGCCGGAAAGATGGAAGGCGCCAAGCCATGATTTGGTTGAAAGGCAGGCTTCTATGGATTCGGTGATGGGAAGCTCCTCAAAATAACTGGTAGAGTTGAGGCTGTGTAACTATGTTGGGAGGAATGAGGACATTCCAGTGTAACACTGCCCTTCCCTTTGGCTATCAGACTGTGGAGACAATGGACCCCCAAGGAACTGGAATTCCCCCAGGAGTGTCATGCTGAGAAGCAAAGGGCTGGCGCTGGCAGCCAGCAGGGAAGCTTTGTCACACCATGCTCAATACTTGCAGGACAGGGCTGGAGGCAGGAGCCAAGACAACGAATGATGTGTCAGTGATGGGGAGGGTCACCCTTGACCAGGACTGCACATTTCTTGCCCTCAGTTTAATGGAAGCCTCATGCCAAGACTTAGGAGGAGGTCGTTAAACCTTTCATTTATCCCTTTGCCCAATTCGACCTCCTTTCTCCGCATTTCACCATTGTTTCCAATTTCCTGCCGAGGCTGGGTGGTTGAGTCCAGCTAGTTAGGACCAGAGCAAGTCTGGGGACATTGGGGCTGTAGCTCAGTGGTAGTGTGCAATGAAAAAAAAATCTATGTGTATATAGATTATACGTATATTTATAGAGCACAACTGAGAGAAGAGATAGGATATTATCACGCCATGAGAGAGCATGGAAAAGATGAAGCCATGACTCGCAAAATCCTGAGAAGTTAGAATGCGGCCAATTGAAATTTTATGCACACAGCATTTAACAATTAAAAAATAATAAGTTGTAGAACACTGAGCCATGAGTACCCTTCTATTGTCTCTTGATACTTTACTGTATATAGAGCCCCCCCCCAAATAGCCCATTAGATAAATTTGTTAAAATAAAGGCAACAATGTCTTGGACATTCAGTTTCTAGAGGCAGGCAGTGCGGGGCTAATCTGCTTCCTCCTCACCAGGGGTAGTCTGGGAAGCACCCACTTAATCACTAATCTACCTCTGTACCAAGTGCTCCCTTTAGTTCTTCGCCTCACATTTGGGCCCTCAGAACTCTATTGTTCAAAATCCAGTGTTGGTACCTGTACTCCCAGGGTTCTGGAGACTGAGGCAGGAGGATTGTTACATAGCCAGCCCAACATCCAGGGCTGAGCACAAGCACTGTGTTAGAGCTTGTTCCATTAAGGTTGACCCCCATGTGGTTTCTGCCTGCAGTCACCAGACAACCTTCAGACCAGTGTGGTATGAAGGCAAGCTTGGCAGATACCTGCAACAGCAGCCCTTTGCCTGTGCAATGTGATGGTTAGAAAGCTTTCCGGGAAAGGGTGGTGCCTGACTTGAGGCACCTAGCCTCACTGAGATCCTGTTAGGAAAGAGGTGGGTCTCTCCCGGGTGCTGTTTACCCAGGCATAGGTATTAAGGGAGTAAAGACAGGCACGCTGGAAAGGCAGAGATACTCTGAAGGCTTTGCATGCCTGCTGCAGCAGTATGGACTTTGCTCTGCAGACAGTGAGGCGACTCAAGATTATTCATTTGTTTCTTTATTTATTGACAGGATCTTGGATAACCCCTGAACTCAGTATTGTAGCCAAAGATAGCCTTGAACTCCTGATCCTCCTGTCTCACTTCCCAAGTGTTGGGGTTATAGGCGCATGCTGTCACACCGGGCTTGAGGATTTTACACTCTCTTCCCCTGCAAGAAATGTCCAGATCTGAATGTTTTCTGGTTCTCCCTTCTGAGATAGATTTAGGTGCAAGCTGGATCTCATGCTAGGCAGAGGGCTAGTTGCTGTTGCTGCGTGCACTTTACCATTCTTTGGTGCTCTTCACAGCAGCCTCAGGGTAGATTTGTCATGCACACGGGATCTATCCTCCTGAACATGGTTTGGGGCTGGTGAGCGTCACTTTTCAGCCAACGAGAGATCTTCCTAATGTTAGGGTCTGGCACTCACTGAAGAAAACTCCCCAGACTCAAGTAGTGTGCACATAACAGAGAGCTTGCTCTGCAGAGAATTCCAGCATGCTAGGGTTGTTCACTCATACAAAATGGCGACTTGACCCTGGCCAAAGGCATGCAGACCTTTTTAGAGGGAACCAGGGGACCTCTAAGAGTGTGTGCTATCTTCTAATTTTATTGGGTGGACTAAGGAGGGGGTGTAAACTGATAGGCTCAGATCTTTCCCACATGTATCTCTCTGGGACCAGGAGCATCCAGTTACATGACTCTGACTAGTACATGGCTTCTGTCATGGGCCATTTAGCAATGTCCAGTCCTCTGACTAACATCTTTACTCCAGAGGAGAATTTCTTCTGGTGTTACCCAGTGGATAGACACATCCATCACTGCTGCCTACTCTAGAGACAGAGGCTGTTTAAGTCTAAGGGACAGGGAAGCTGGGGAGCAGAGCTCTGAGTTTAGGTCTGTGGGTGAGCCCAGGCATTTTCAGTCATGTGCTTGCACCAGTTTCATCTGCAGCTAGAACTGGGTAAACAATAGCAGCTAGAATGTAGGACTTTAATACAAAAACTAGGACAGTCCCAAGGAAATCAAGACATACTCCAATGTTGGCTCAGCACAGGAATGTTTCAGAAAACTGAGAAACGAGGGGATGGGTTTGAGACATCTCTGGGAGTCAAACAGGCATGAGCTGGTTGTTAGTTTAAGGAATGGGAGGTAACTCCTCAATATTTCTTCAGCTTTCAGATCAGGCAACTTAGGGATAACAGGGCTACTAAGTGAACTCTGGGGAGGAGAGAACTTAGCTTTGGACTTATATTTCAGTTTTAATGTGAGTGTTTAAAAAGTCCAGTAGAGGGCTGTCAAGATGGATCAGGGCCTGGGCTCTGTTTCCAACACCACATGGCAGCTCACAAGCATTTGAAACTCCAGTCCTAAAAGATCTAACACTGTCTTCTGGCCTCTATGGGCACCACACATACTTATATCCAGGCAAGACTCTCATACACATAAAATAAAAATAAATTAAAAAAAAATTTTTTTTTAAAGTCCAGTAGGGCAGACATGGTGGCACATACCTGTTGAAGAAGCTAAGCCAGCCAGGAGGATCACGTGAGCCCAAGAGTTCAAGACCAAACATGGTTAACAGTGGGATTCCCACCTCAGAAAAAAGTCAAAGAAAAACCCAATACCCCAAACAGAACAAGACCAAGGTTGGGTGTGGTGTGCAGATCCATGACCCCAGCCCAGGGAGACAAAGTCGAATTCTAGGCCCACCTGACCCACACAAAAGGATTATGAAATACCACAGGGGCCCAGGAGAGCGGGAAAGCAATGCAGTCACATTTCTCCACTATAGTATTTTGTTCATTGCAATTATCTCCATAACTAAAATGTTTAGACCCTCTTCAAAATTTCTACCAACTGCCTTTCACCCACACATTCCAGTACAGCCTTGTCTTGACCCTAACTTCTTTTCCAGCTGTCTTAGCCTCTTATGCTTCTGCCACAAATATCTGCACCCCTGGCTTCTTGAGAACCTAAGCCTTACGCATACAGTATTTTCACTGTTGAGCCTATCTCATAGTTGGAACGTGAAATGTCCCTTATAGGCTCAGGTGCTTAAAATGCAACGTGCCTAGCTGGCAACACGGTTTAGTGGAACCATTAGGAGCTGGGCCTAGCTGGAGGATGTGGACACCGCAAGTAGGATGCATGGGTGAGAGCCTGGTCCCCTTGCTCTGCCTCCTGCTCTCTCCATGCGAAGACACAACCAGTGCTAAAACCTGGGCAGCCACAGGTAACTTCCCCACCAAGACAGAATCCTTTTCAACCCTGCACCAAAATAAGTTCTTTTTTGCCTTAAAACCGCTTCTGCCACTGAGTCCACAATCCTTTCCCTTAGTCTTCACCAAAAAGGCTCTACGCATCCTTCCAAGCTCAACTGATACTCTGCCCTCTCCACAGAACTGCTACCAATTCCTCCAGGCGCAGCAACAGCCAACAGAGCTTTTGCCACGCTGGGTAGTAATTTCTCTTTCCATCCTACTGCCCATCCACCATTATTTCCAAACAAACTCTGATGCAACTGACCTGCCTGGAGCAATGGGGGAATGAAGAAACAGTAGACATGAGTACAGAAAAGCTGGGGTGGGTGGGTGGGTGGGTGGGCCGGGCATCTGATGGAGATGCACCAGTCACCTGGGAACTCAGTGCGTTTATTACACACAGCTGAAAGAGGCAGGCTAGCTAGTTAGGTAAGGGGTCTCCGTAGAGGAGCAGTCTCAGGCTGCAGTCATTGTGAGGAGGAAGCTGTGGTTCAGGTTCAGCACATATTATCAACGTCCATACTGGAATCAAGGGAAGGCCTTGACATTCCCATGGGTCTGAGGCATTGGAGTCCTTAACAAGGCCATGCTCATGTCATTAATAGACATTTGAGCAGGACTTAATCTGTTCCCTGCCAAACTATCTTTGCCTTTTGGGGGCTTATCTAAGACTATATCTTCCATTGTGCTGCCTTCCTGGTGGTGGCTCAGCAAATGAATGGGTGAAAACCAAAGGCCTTGCCACTCACATTTGACTTATAAGAAAGGCCTTCGAAGCTGGGTGTGGTAGCGCACACCTTTAACCCCAGCACTTGGGAGGCAGAGGCAGGAGGATCTCTATGAGTTTCAAGGCCAGCCTGGTCTACAAAGTGAATCCAGGACACCCAGGGCTGTTGTACAGAGAACCCCAGTCTTGAAAAACCAAAATAAATAAATAAATAAATAAAATTACAAAGTTTTTGAAGAACTTTTAAAAATTCTATTACTTGTAGAAAATTAACATTGAAAATGCCTTTCTGTAATTAAGTTTTCCTTAGAAATTCTCTTCAGTCCTGTTAACAAGTCCATAGCTGAAATATTAGGACACGAGGCTTCAAACAGCTCTAACAGTACACAGCACACTCATTCTTCAGAGCCTCCTCTGGACTCGGCTTCCCTCCACCTTTCTTTTTCCCTCCAGTGCAGAGCAAGGAGACCTCCCCCATTACCACAAATCATGCAGTCAACTTTCCCACACTTGGGGAAATGGCAGCACACATGGTGTGCAAAGGGTAAGCCTTGCTCTGGGAAAACGACCTTGGCGACTATATAGGCTAGTTTTTAGGACTAGACACAAGCTAGTGTCGTTTTGGCTGAGGGAACACCAATTGAGAAGATGTTCCTACCAGATTGGCCCCTGTACACACTTGTGGTGTGTTTTCTTAATTGATGATTGATGGGGGGGGGAAGGGGAAGCACCCGCCTCACTGTGGGTGGTGCCCTGCCCCCTGTGGTGTGAGTAAAACAGTAAGCAGGGCTCCTCCACGGCCTCTGCATCGGTTCCTGACTTCAGGTTCTGGCCCTGTTTGACTCCTTCCCTGACTTCCATTGGGGATGGACTGTGCTGTGGAACAAGGCGGAAGCAGCCCTTTCCTCTCCTCCTCTCAAGTTGGTTTTGGTCACAGTGTTTATCACAGCAATAGAAACCTAAGGCAGTGATTGTGGCAAAATCCAAGGCTGGAGGAAACTCTTAGGTGTTGCCTGGCCCAGATTCTTTTTTTTACTAGACAAGAAGGCAAAGCCAGAGGTCCTAGGCGTCCTGTGCTGAGACAGCAAACTGTCACCCAGAAGAGAGAGTAATTCAGTAGGCCCTCCTTTGTAGTCAACCAAGGCTGGAAGATATTAAATGGAAAATTCAACGGTTCGTAAATTTTATCACAGCGTATTTATAATAATGTTCTGTTATTCAGTTCCTACTGTGCCCATTTAAAAATTCAAGTTTTACCGCAATTTTGTACATATAAGAGAAAGCACCGTACACAGGACTTGACACTACCTGTGGCTTTGGGTGCCCACTGGTGCATAGAGTGTCTCCACCATGGATGGGAAAGGGGAGTAAAGGGGCACTGGGTACCATGTGGTTTTCGATGTAGATCAAACTATAAGGATTTTAATTTGAAAAGCATATTAAATATTCTTGTGGATCTCTCTAAGCTTCTACCCTTGTGTGTGTAAATTGAGACAAAAATAATAGCTATTGCCTGGATCTGCTGTGAGAATTGTTAATTAATAGATGCAAAATACTACAAACAGAACCTAATCATAGGCTGCACCAGTCTCTTTGCCCAGACACTATACTCTCATCCTTTCAGGCAGGGTGTCATGTAGCCCAGGCTGGCCTCACCATGAAACTGAGGGTGACCTTGACTCCTGATTCTCCTTTGCCTCTACTTTCCAAGTATTGGGATTCCTCAGATAAGCCAACATACCTCCTGGTCCTCTTGACTACTAAAAAACTTGTTTTCTTACTTTCTTGATTTTAATATCTGAAGTATTTTCATTAACAACAACAACCACCACCACCAAAACAAACAAAAAACCCATCAAAGACATGTCTATTTAAAACTAAAACTAGAGATCCATATATGGGTATAGAATTTGGATGACATAAGTTTCAGATCTGCACACACACACATGCAAATGCAAGTGCGCGTGCGCACGCAAATGCACACATACACACATGCACAATTTATCTTGCTACAGGGTCTCATTATGTAGACCAGGTTGGCCTGGACCTCAGAGAGCTACTTGCTCCTGCCTTTGAGTGCTGGAATTGCAGGCTGAAAGTATGTCCCCAGGCTAGGTTTCATTTTCCCTTTTCTTGTGTAAGCATGTGTGCACATGGATGCAGGTGCCTTCATTGGTTACTTTTCTTTTGCTGTGATCAGTCACCGTGACCAAAACAACCTGAAGAAGAGTTTGGTTTTTTTTGGGGGGGGGGGCGGTTGTGATTAGAGTGAGAAGGTTAAAGTCCATGACCATCGTGGCAGCGAGCACGGCAGCAGGCAGGTTGGCATGGCGCTAGAGAGGTAGCTGACAGCTTCTATCTTGATCTAGAAGCATGAGGCAGAGACAGAGCTGTCAATGGCAGCTGAAACCTAAGCCTGGCCCAGTGGCACACCTCCTACATCCAGGCCACAGCACTCAATCCTTCCCAGACAGTTCCACCAAGTAGGGACTGAGTATTCCCATATAGGTGCCTGTGGGGGCCGTTCTCACTTGAGTTCCCACAGTGTCTACGAAGGCCAGGAGAGACCACTGGAGCCCTGAACTGGAGTGACAGATGTGAGGAACCCAATGTGGGTGGTGGGAACCAAACTTAGGACTTCTGGAAGGACAGCAAATGCTCATAACTTCTGAGCTCTCTCTCTAGCACTTCTGAGGGGTAGGACATGATGTAATCTTTCTGAGCTTGTTTCTTGACCTATGAGATGAGGTTAAATCACATTTACTTTCTTTTAAGCAGTGGCTACGAGGCTTAAGCGGAGCACACACAATGTGTAGACTACTGCTGTCTCCCTCTCCCATGCCTTGCACAAATGCCTAGAACTCATGACAGATGTTCTACAGCCTGTATTGAAATATGTCTCACTGATGTCAGACCTGAGAATTATGTAGAACAAACCACTTCTAACACATTGGCGGTGGATAGATGCAGAAAGGTAATCCTGTGCTTACAGAGACCATGAGGCCTCTGTGTAGATTTGAATTAAAGACAGGTTGTGCAATTTACATTTAAAAAGTGTAAACTGGCTAATTTTAAAAATACATTTCAGCAGGCGACTTCATCTAACTTGTAACACTAGTTCTAGCTTTCCTGGACATGTAAAACTACACAACTGGTGAGCTGGTGAACTAACGGATTAATTTGTAGCTCAGAGTGTCTCCTTCATATAGAGAATGCACTTACCAAGTTTGAGGCACTGGTTTCAATGCCCATCACCAAAGGAAAAGAACTGTATACCACCACCTCACACACCCATTGTAAAACTGTCCTCATCCTAATCCCAGGGGACGTTAACATCTCAGCCTACCGGTGCCTGGGTCAGAAGGTTCTCTTGCCCATGTCTGTCCAGCTCAGAATCTAATGGAGCCCCAAGTTGTGTCACATGGTGTGTGCCCTCTAGCTCTTAGTGAATGTCACTAAATGGGGTGTGTGGAGGTGCCAGGTCTACCAGAAGTACCAAGTCTGGCATCACTCAGTTTGTGTTTTAACTGTTTCTATTACTCACTTTCATAACAGCATGGACTGCCTGTGAGGATTGGAAGGTGTTACCTGGGACACCGTGTTTATAGTAATTTCCAATGATACTTAAAAATGTACTATTATCTTGCATTCCTTTGTGCTAATAAGCATTGCTTTTCTTCCATAATTCTATTTATGGTATCAACAAATTAACATTAAGCCATTAACACCTTAGCATGAATTTACTTAAGAGTTTATTATTTAGTCATGTGTACGAGTGTGGATCTGTGGGGGCATGTGCTCATGCTTCAAGGTGCCAGGGGAAGTCAGAGGCATCAGATCCCTTGGGGATGGAGCTGGAGCCACTTTGAGGTTGCCTGACGCAGAGTGCTAGGAACCGAACTCAGGTCTCCAAGGGCAGTGCATGCTCTTAACCCTCTCTCCAGCCCCTGGGCTGTAATTTCTTGCAGGGCAAAGGCAACACTGAATTTTGAAAAACAAAACAAAACAAAACAAAATCTGATGGTTGTGATGAATGTTCTTAAGACTCACAGTGCGTTTGCCTAGAGATGGCCTGGACATTTGAATGCAGGCTTCAATGACGCGGACACAGACAAAGCGCAAAAAAGGGGCCATCTGAAGGCAAAGGTCATTTGCTGCTCACAACCAGCACAGGCTGGAGTAGCAGAGAGTAAAGACAAATCAGTTAGAGGTGCTGACCACACATATCAAGGCTGTACAAAGACAGAGCTGATGACGGGTCTGATTCTACAAACAGGCTCACAGCTGTAAGACGGAGGGCGGGGGTGGGGGGGTGGGGGGGTGGGGGGTGGGGTGGGGGCAGACTGCCTATCCCTCAGTAAAAAGGCTGGGAGTGGCTGTCCATGTGTCTTTGTAACTCGACACTTGACAGTGAAAGGCTGATGATAGCACATGTAGAGAAAAGCTGAAACACCGAGTGGTACGCATCTCCCGGCGGTTACCACCGCTGTTGGCAGGTCCTTCCTGCCCGTAACTTTGGGTAGTGTATACTCAGGAGCCACTCTTGCCAAGGGCCTCTTGTACATACCTGAGGGTAGTGTACACTCACTTGCTGCTCTTACTGCCACTTTTTGCAGGTGGTGCACCTTAGGGTAGTATGCACTGTGATTTTCCTCTTTCCTGGGGTTGGGGGCTGATGGCCACCAGCCCACGGAGGCAAGAGGAGTAGAAGATGAGGTGCAGGGCTTAGAAGGCTGTAAGCACGATGGAGATCAGACACTCCAGAAACCACTTCAGGAGCCAGGTCAACTTTACTCTGTCGAACAAAGGCTGTATTCTATAGCCCTTGGGGAGTGGGCGGGAGGCTTCCAGGATAGGTGTTTATAATTGGTTGAAACCAGGTACTTGAAGGATGCTTGTTTTACACTTGGCAGCACGCTCCTGTCATATGAGTGGGAACACAGTACCTACTTATAGGCACCAGGAGGGGAGAGGTAGCAGACAGCTGTGTCGGGGCCAAACGTGGTTAGTGGCATCTATGTCTAAAAGACACTCTCCAGATGGAGCCAAGCAGAGAGCCAGAGGCCCTGCTGGGGAGAGGGAGTCCTGTACCTAACGCTGAGCTCAGAGCAGCTATCCAGACAGGGAGGGCTGTAACCTCCAACAGCAGTGTCCTTCCAACACACACTCACCTGCCACTGCGGGCAGCTGCCTCCTGCCCATAACTTAGGGTAGGGTAGGAAATGTTTCACCGGCCACGCTTATTGCCACACCCTTTCAGTTTTGTCATCTCCTGCCTCTTTAAGTTTTTACTAAATTCCTCTATCATCCCTAGCACATCTGTCTTCAAAGAGTCACAACAATCTGTGGGAGAGGGTGTAGCAAAGATGAGAAAAGGGAAATTAAAAATCAGCTTTAGGGGATTCGGTAACAACTGGTACAAGCGGTTGTTAGCCTTGGCCTCACTCTCATGACCAGAGTACTGAGCACCTGTAGTCCTTACTAGACAGTCTGAGGACCTTCTGTGCCACTGCGCATGTGTTGTGGGGGTGGGGCTCCGCAGAGGTGGGAGCCCTTCCCTCGTAGATCTACCGTATTGCCTGGGGCTGGTGGGCTGCTCCCTTCTCATAGCTGTTCAGAAGCAGCTCTGTGACCTTCATCACTGCAGAAGGATTACAAGGGCTGGGAGTAGAGCATCTTCAGCAACTGTAATGTTACCTGTTTTCATGGTCACAGACGGAACTCAGGGTGGTGTCACTCCCTAAACATCCCATAAACCTCTTGGTTTTACAGGCTAGATGGTGGTGTCTGGGGGATCTACCCCTGAGCGTGGAGTTCACTGTCTCTTCCTCACTGGGTTAAAGCTAACACAGTGGTTGTTTTGTTTTTCTGCTTCTCAAGCCCCAGCACATGTATCACATTAGTAGCCCTCTTAGAAGACTTTGTGTGACACTTGTCGTCCCTCCCTGAGCTCCCAGAATGCCCTTTCATGACTCACGTCATGAAGGTAAGTACCAGCATCCCACCTTCCTCACACCAGACTCTAGGCTGGCGAGGCCTGGGGAGCCTCGTTTACCTGTGTGTCAGCAGCACGCGGCTCTCAGGAGGAGCTTAGAGAGCGCCAAGCAAATGAAAGGAAAAGGGAAGACAAATGGCCTTTTATTAATTTATTGAGCAAAACACGGGAAGGAGTCCATGACACACTGACCAAGTAAGTAAAGCAGGGTTTTAATGACTCTTCTCTCACAGCTGTGAACATGTTGGCACGTGAAAAAAAAAATGCTTTTATTCTTTCTACAGAACAGAGTTCCAAATAGCGGTCACAGTTTTAAAATGGTTAAGATGCTGGACGAGTAGCCAAATAATATTATCAAATAACAAAATCTCAACAACAACTTAATCAAATGAAACTTTACTGAGACATAAGAGAATATGTGTTTGGAGTTAACATGGCTAAAAATGAGACATTACAGAAACCAAGTCTGTAAACGTAGGAACAGGCACTATATAACATAAGTGATTAGGTGAGCACACAATATAGACAGACCAGTATCTGAAGAAGCTTATAGCACCAACACACTGGCAGGACCAGCAGAGAGGCAGGTCACTCAACCAAGGCATCTGGGAACAGGGGAGATCTCACCCACCATCTCCTTCTACCCCCTGGTGACAAAAGGGGAAGAGGAGGGTCAGAGCTGACATGCCTGGTCCAGTCACCCAGCACAGGACTTACCAGACTGCCAAACACTGGGAAGTGCTCTATTCTACTTGATTTGATGTATTTTACTCACAAATAGGCTTACGATGAAAGAAAGCAACCAACTTCACGGAATACTTCAGCATTACATTTATTTCACTGGAAACGACTCTTGGGCCCGTGCACGGACACACTTTAACACAGATTCAGAGTGATGGGCCTGAGAGTTCTATTTTAGGGTTAAGCTGGTGGGGAGGTGGCACCTGAACAGATACAATTTGGCACATCTTTAAAAATGTTATTTTATTGTTACTGTGTGTGTGCGTGTGTGTGTGTGTGTGTGTGTGTGTGTGTGTGTGTGTGTGTGTGCATGTGTGTGACCTCTATACTGAGCATGTAGCAGTCAGAGGACAACCTGTAGGAGTCAGTTTTTTCTTCTACTTTTCACATCCTGGAGATCAAACACAGGTTGCTGGGCTTGGCAGCAAGCATCTCTGCCCACTGAGCTGTCTTGTTGGACTCAGTTTGACACATCTTACATTGTATAAACAATGAATCAAAATTATTAACTTACTGGTATACAATTTTCCCTATGGAGAGTTTAAAGATCAGCAAAGTATAAAAATAATCCAAACACAGAAAAGGTAGATCAACCCTTCCCGTGAAAATATTTGATACTTTTTTTTTTCCATATGGTAAAGAACTTAAACACATGATTTCAGAAAAACAAAATATTTAGCTACAATCTACAGCTTATGAACTACTTGCTATATAAAGTTAAAAAAATGTGTGTTTCTTCAAAATGCTCTGGAGTCACAGAATACTGTGTATTCTATCTTGCCACAGCCCCGAGGCTTAAAATGGACAATTTTATGATGGACTATGGGGATCAGAGTATAAACACTACAGTGCTCAGAGGAGTGTCAGTTCAGACAAAACAGACTGAACATACAGAAATGAAGCCAAGCTGTCAGTGCAGGAAAGAAATCCTACTTGGGACTTGTGTTCATCATGACCGTCACAACATACTGCTGCAGGCAGCTACATGGCTCCATACGTGAACAAAGACAGATAAATAAGTGACTTCTGTGTGTCATATACATGTATTATATTTAAGAGTCATATATTTTCACATAGCCGTCTCACTATAAGTAAATCAACGTTTGGCTAGTGTTTTTCCTCTTGGGTCCAGCATCAAAGGATCTGATTTTAATTTCATTGGGAGCATAGCTCAGATCTGGTTAGGAAGTTAAAAGACATTAATGTCTCTAACCAGTGAAAAGGAAACAAAATCTCCAGGACCTCAAGTTCATTTCTTACCATTAAAAGCATATTAACAAGCGTATGTTTAAGTATGAAAGGATATCCTATGTTTGCTACCAATAGTGTGCACATGATTGCATAAAAATATCCTGTAATAAACTGCCTTATAAATATTTAAAGGAACATGTTTAAAATTAGAGTGGATATAAGATTAGTGTTCTGAAACTATCAGTAGAAAAATATACTTGTAAAAAAAGAATGTTCCATTAAGTGTAAAAATTGTCTTTTTGGTGCACATTTCCATTTTTACCTTCTGGAAGGTAAAAGCTTTCTCTCTCTCCTCAACAGGTACCTTTAATGCAGCTGGAAACTAAAAAACAGGTGAGAACAGGTTGTGGGCAGTGCTATGGCTTTCACACGCTCAGTCCCGAGCGCTGAGCAGATGGGTGATTTGGAGAGATACGGAATAGTGCTGCATCTGTTTACCATCAAGAAGCACGATGCCCAAAGCACAAGCGTTACATTAAATTACATTAAAAGATAATTTCCTTTTAGGGTACACTGTACGCAAGTAGGGGAAATTCTACAAACAATTCCTGGGGACTATATCCCTTTTGAGAACACTTTTTAAAAATCCTTCATTAGTGAAGTCCTTAATGAACTGAAAGAATGAATTAAAAGATCACAGGCTTTGTGTTTGGTTTGGGCTTCTAAGTGAATATTGTAAATGGACCTTCTCACTGTCAAAGTCAAGATACATCCGTGGTCATGGCAGGTTATGTGCCTCTGGGATCCTCACTGGACACTGTACGGGTATGTGGGGGTATTTTCATGATCAAAGTTGAGGACCTCAATACCAACTGCTATAAGCATTGCGGCTGTCCTACAGAATGCAAGCCTCTTTCTGGAAGGGTCTGAACCCCTGACTGGATTGTGAACATGGTAGTGACGAAACCGCAGGCATCTGCAGAGTGCTTCCATGTCTTTCTAGTGCTTGAGTGTGTTCCCCCAGTTGAAACTGGGAAATAGGGAATGTCCTCCTGAAAACAGTTGCTCTAGCAGCAAAGGACAGGCACCATGCTGGCAAGGAGAAAAGGAAAGGGTTGCCTGCAAAGCTGGGCCCAGGAGAGCAGCTGTTTTCACCAATGTCTGCGCCCCTGCTGGCTCCCAGTTCATTCCTGCACTCAAGCCAGGCATGAGGTGAAAGTTTCTGAGGTGGCCATCCCAATCCAGCAGAGGTCATGAGCCCTGTAGTACAGCTGCCCAGGGTCCTCCCAAGGGCCTCTTCTCCTTTCTTGGCCTCAGGATCACAGGAGTCCAAATGACTGATACGAATTAATACTTCATCAAAGGGCTTTCAGTTTTAGCCTTAGATTTATAATTAGCACAATTATTGTAGACTAAGGGGCCCGTATGATTCCAAGACAGGAGAGGCAACAGCATCAGCTCATTATAATGAAGATGATCTTTGCAATGTTCTTTCATTACCTCTTTTTTTTTTTGTACAAAAATTATACAGAAATAATCTGTTATTCTACCTACACACAATTCAGGATAAAGGTATGAGCCTGGGGGGTTGATGTTGCAGGAGGAAGTTTCAGTGTGGTTAGTGCCAATAGTGCAAAGAGATATGGCCATGAACACCTGCCTCTCCAGACCCCCTGCGTGGGGTATAGGTTGGCATAAATCTTATTAAGAACATAATATAAAGGTTTCGGACAGAAGTGATTCTTGACATTTTAATTTGCCGATGCTTGGACAATTTCAGTCTTGACATATCTTAATCAATTATATAAGACAAGCTTCTTCTGCCCCCTGCCACCTTCCTTATACAGTAACCCAATATGATACCATAGTTACCAAATAGAAAAGAAGATAGTTATTCTGTATTAAATCAGTAAAGGGCAAAGAAAGGACACTTGAAAAAGAGAGACTTTGGGGTCTGTTACTCCAAGAGAAGGGCGTTTTAGTTACTAGCTGTGGTTACCGGGTATGCCGAAGGCATCTCTTCAGGTTGCTGCTGTGGTTTGCGTTAAGAGGCGAGGGGTGCTTCCCGGTCCACTATAAGATGATGCAGGTCTTCTTATCCTTGAATGGGTTTTCTGAGGTTGGTATGCCCATCAACAGAGGGTCGCTCCGGGCATGCTCCTCACAGTATGACATCAGGTCTGCAGATGCTTTTGAGACCTGACACGGACCCAAATAAGAAAGAGAAGATTTTACCAACAAATGTCAGGGGTGGATCTGAAGCCAATAATCAGTATCATAGCATGGCCTTCAGACTGATTGTCAGGGGCAAGGAAAACGGTACCTGGCAGGTAAGACCTGTCTTAACCAAGTGATCACATGAGGACACCTCACTAGGAAGCTATCAAAAACATTAACTAGGAACAGGCAACAATCAGTCTCCACTCTTAGTGGTGGCAACTCTGTGAAACAAGCTGCCTGGATTCGCCGTAAGACACACTCTGGGTTAAATACTGTTGTTACAGAACCCTGAGATGCAATACTTTTCAAGTGGCTTAAAGAAAAAGTCCTAGTGTTTTCTGTATAAATGTGGAGCAAAAGAGAGATATTGGGGGAAAGTAAAAGCATATGACATTTTACAGTGCTCAATGGTTAACAATGTAAATAAAGTGCTGAGAGATCATGGTGGAACCAGTGCACAGCTCAGTGGGTAAAGGGTCCTGCTGCCAAGCCTGATGACCTGAGTTCTCCCTCCCAGACCAACACAGTGCGATAAAAAAGTCTCCTAAAAACTGTCCTCTCACTTCTACATGTGTGCTTTGCTACAGACACACAACACACACACACACACACACACACACACACACACACACACACACAATCATCCTCCATCTCTCAATAAAAAATTAATAAAAAATGAGTATTTGGCCGGGCGTGGTGGCGCATGCCTTTAATCCCAGCACTCGGGAGGCAGAGGCAGGTGGATCGCTGTGAGTTCCGAGGCCAGCCTGGTCTACAAAGTGAGTCCAGGATGGCCAAGGCTACACAGAGAAACCCTGTCTCGAAAAAAACCAAAATAAAAAAATAAAAAAATAAAAATAAATAAAAAATGAGTATTTGGACATTTACCATTTCTCTATAGTATGAAACGTTTCCAAATAAAAGTTAGGGGTAAAGAAGGAAAGGTGTGTGGAGCAAGAGAAGTTACATTTTAGTTTCTATCCAAGAGAAAGGAGGCCGGGACACAGAACAGAATTAAGAATTGAATTATGGAGCCTACCCTTGAGTAGGGTTTGAGATTTACTGTCAGTGACCTAGGGTGGGGAAGTGAGAACACAGGACCAGGAAGGCACCGTGCCTTTCTCTGCTGTGGCATGTGGAACTCCGCCTCCTGCCAAGGGAGTTTGGAGTGATGAGAACAGAGCCCTGAGGGCCACCACAGGAACCTTGAGATTTGCAGACAGGTGACAATCTCCAGTCAGGTGATTGCTTCAGACTCAGGAAACAGCATTAGTCATAATATTCCAGGACTCTCATGAGCCAGTCCTCTCAGGACTGAAGGGAACACACTTCAAGGTCAAGATACCTAACAAAATATATCTGATCTGGAGATAGCATCTCTACTCAACCTGGGGCAACAGAGTGGTCGCTGAGTGACGCACTGAAAGGCAGACGTTTCCTGGAGGAAGGATTCAGACTGACAGTTGACTGGTAACACTTCGATAGATTCTGGGAGGATGTCAAGGATGTTAATCAACTCCACTAGGAATCTTGTAGACAGTCAGGCAAGGCTTGATCACACTCATTCCGGAAAGGCAAAGCCTTCCAGGAAGTCTCATCTAGGGCTTGACAGAGGGGCTAGCTTCAATAGCTGGCTCCTCAGCTGTTTTGGAATAACATCTGTGCTTGGTAGAAAATGAAAACTAAAATTACTGTCAGCCTGCTTGGGAAAGGTCTGGAAGCAAGCAAGCTGTGGATGGATGGCTGTATCTTCTCTGGACTGTGTTCCAGCCCAGGAAGGGCGGGGAATTACCCAGAACACACCACCAGTCCCCTGTCACGTACCTTTATTCTTTCGATGGATGCTTCCAATCTCAGCTGCTGCACAGTTCTCTTGGCCTGGGCGGTGCTGTTAGCGCTTGCCGTCTTGCTGGACATCTTTGATGATTCTTGTTCTCCGAAATCTGAAGAGAAAGTTTAAGAACGTGAACAGAATTTCCTTTAGGTTATTTGAACATCTGTTAAGAGTGTTACTTGAAGGGGGACTGGCTGTATATCCCCAACCATCACAGCCAGAAATGCCCCACAGCCATTTTGGTGATGATGCAGATGTGCCAGCCTGCCACTCATCTGAGTATCTGCAAAACTTTTCTGCAGATCACCAACCAGTTTAACCTACGTGCCCCAACATACTACAGAAAAGTGTCCTTTAGAGAACTTTCTAAGATATAACACTTGCAGTAGTTAAAGGGCCTATGGCAAAAGCAAGCATCTGCCAGCAGAGCATGCTGCTATCCCCACGACCTGACCCCCATTAACAGAGGCTCCATCCACTTCATTTCTATTAGCCTGATGAAAAACTCAAGTCACAGAAAATGGAGAGAAAGCCTCCTCTAAAGAACTCTGCAGGCAGGGCAATTGTTAGGGGTCAGCAGATGTGCAGTAAAGTCTAAGACTGTTGGCAAATAAACAAATCTTTAATTAAAAAAAGGGAGGTGGGGTGGGGGAGTAAATGCCAAATGTACAAAAGCCTGAAATAGTGAAATGTTATCATCCCTTCCTGCCTTATCCTGGTGGCCAAGACACTTGCCCACCCTGTGACCTGGCCTCACATGTTAGAGGGTTGATCTTCCTCCCTGGTCTGAGCCCTTGGATTCTACACTGCCCTGCTGCTTTGTCCACACAACCACCTGATGCAAAGCAGTAGAAAGAACCTGGCCCTTGAGCTTTGACCTGTTTGCTTAGCCAATGGCACCATTTGAAGAGGAAGACAGGCCCAGGGCAGGCACTGCCTGGTGCCCCTGCCATATATGGTTACGCTCATGCCTCGAGTGGTGGCAACCGGAGAAAAGGGCTGAGCTGGCAAGAAGGTGGCAGTTTCATGACTCATGGGAGCAGGTGGGCACTAGGTGTGCCTCCCTGGCACTATGTGAGGACTCAGCAGTCTAGGGCACCATGGCGCCAGCAGCAAACCCAGGCTGACTCATTCTTTGGGAGAGCTTGCTGCTGCACAAAGCTTAGACCGGACAAGGTATAAACCAACAGCAACAGAGACTAAGTGAGTGGATGAGAAACACAGATGTTGCGAAGGGCTGAGTCAGTGATCTGAGAGGGCTGGACCCTTTGGTGTCCATTTTTACAAACCCCTAAAACCACTCAAGTACCACTCCCCCCAAACTAAAAGATACCCCTTCAATCCGTGTGCAGGACTCTGTAGTAAGCCTTGGTGTTGGGCTTGTCACCAATGCACAGTAGCTAGTATGGGGCCCAGAACAACCGTGTTCCATAAACTGCAGCTGCTAGCTCTGGAATGCCCTGCGCCTGCGCTGCCCACCTCTTCCCCTAGCTGCTCGGTGGACCTCGGGGGTTTTGACTGATTTGGTCGGGGCAGCAGGGCCTTTTAGAACAGGTCCTCAGGCATTTCAGACACATTGGTATGAGGACAGAAGCGAAGGGGTGATGACAACCAACAGATGACCGGAGCAGTAGGAAGTCCCTCAGGACAGAGGTGCAGGAACCAAGGAAGTGTACAGCAGGGCAGTGTGGCCTTGCTTTGCCTGAAGCCGTAAGTGACCTTGATTCTACACACAGACTAACAGACTCCTCCTCACATACCAGTCACGTGGCCCCGCCCCAGAGAGAGGCTCAGGGTGTCCCAGTAAGGCTGGGGGTGGGGTGCTGCTCAACACCCAGTTGACTTGGCCTATAATCCTTTAATGTACTTGGGCCAGGGTCTAAAGCACACAGAGTGCAGGGCCCTGATGCACAGCAAATTGGTGAAGAAAAGTCTATCCCTGCAGCCTGGGATCCTGGACTCCTTTTCCAGCTGCTGGCTGGTTGACTGTGAGACCATGACTCCTTTTCTCAGTGGCCTGTGGTTTGTGGGGTGCACCCTTAGGGGCTCTCTACGTTCCCTTTGCCAAGCATTCTCTTTTTCTCAGCCCTCAGGGTGCAGTATCTAGGCCCAGGTCACATTTTCACGGAACTGCAGGAAAGGTCACACAGGAACAACATCACTCATTGCTACTACCTGTGTGGCCATCAGCAAAGTGACCCACAGTCGGCTCTGTTTGCAAAAGCCTGGAGAGGTTCCTCTTCCAGTGAAGATACCTACAGAGACACGTGGAGGGCTTCCTCCCTTCCCTGCTGTGTTATAATTGTATTTAAACCAACTAGCTTATAAGCCAAAACAAAAGAAAATAAAAAAGACAAAACCAGAAATACACAATTCACTATTGCCAGCTCTGGCCTCTACTGCTTCTTTACTGGACCCTGTCACACTCACAGCTCCCTGTTCCCTTCCATGGGGAAAACCTTGCAGGTTGCCAGGCTCTGAAGTGTCCATACAACACTGGAATTTCCCTTTTTCTTTCCCACTCTTCCTTTCCTCCTTCCCTCCTTTCCTCAGTCTCCTGGCTGCGAGCCATCCTCCCGAAGAGCTGGAAATAGAGGCACGAGCTACCATGCTGGCCCTAGCAACTACCCCATGCCCCCTTTTGAGGCAGGGTCTCTAAAAGTAGGTCTCTTTTCTCTCCCCTGAGAGAGGGACCTTCCAAGGTTTTTATTAGTAGAGTCTGACTGTGGATAATTTGCTAATGGCCACACAGGTGGGCACGTGCTGGTTCAGGCTGGCCTTGAACTTGTGGGAATCCTCAAGCTTCCCTCCCAAGCGCTGGAATGATAGGCTTGAGATGCCACACACAGCAACACGTTTCCAATTAAGCAGTGCTGGCACTGGGCTGGGTGTGCAGAGACTGGATGGAGAGGGATACAGTGCCTGCCGGATGCTTTCCTTTTCTGCTGCAGGGGAGCCCAGCCCTGCCACACTGCTTGTCACCATTCTCAGTCTCCCAGCTCTAGTGGAATTTCCCTGCAAGTTCCTTCCTCTCTGCTGGCACAGGGATAACCCTGCCTAGAAAACTAGTTAACACATAGAGATGAAAGTGTTTCAGGTTCATTCCTAAATACAAAGTCAGTTCAATGGGTGTGTGGGGGGGGAGGGGGGCGGGGGGACTGTGGGCAGCCCTAGAAAACGGCCACTGTGCCACTGGGAAGGAAGGGAATCTCTGAGTAGCGTTTTGTTCTCAAGGAGAAATCAGATCGAAATTTTATAATTTTAGGTAGAGAAGCCTCTTTCAGAGATACAGAATTCTACTGAGTTGCCTCAAATGTAGACAGAGGCTGTGGCTCTTCAGTACTTGGGAGGAAGAAAGCCTTTCTGGGGCTGGGACTGGCTAGAGATGACCTTCCTCCTTGCAGATATTTTGTAAAACCTCAACTAATGTCCTGGAGCAGAGCAGGACTGGGAGACTGGGAAAACACCCGCAAATGTCTCAGTTTGACTCTCCTGGGCAGGAGCGCACCAGCTTGTTTTATCCAAGCATAAACTCCAGGGCAAAGACCACCTGGCCTCCTCATGGAAACTGAAGCCCCACGCGCTGCTTTTATTCACCATTTTAAGAAGCCTCATTACAATCCAGCACGGGGTTATTACTGTTGTTTTAAAGGTGAGGCAACCAGAAGGAGGAAGGCCAGCTTCCCGGTAGCCCAGTCTGTGTGCTTTATGCAGCCTGTGGGACTTCTGTGTCCAGAAGTCACCCTTCCCACCTGCCTCACAGAGAGGGTACCATTCCAACTAAGGTGACTCTGCACACTGGGGGCACCACACAATGTTCCGCAATGTGCCTCTTCACTGGAAACACCTTTGACCCTCTGTCGACTTGGAACAGGGGCTTGCCGGCCGCCTTGTGTGTACATATTACTACCTGGGGCACAAGAGTTATCTTGCCCACAGCCACAGGGGGCTTCACATCCAGAAATTAGCAGGGAACATTCTCTGTAGCTTATAGGCAAGGGGGAAAGTCAACACTGGGGTGGTCGTGGGGTGTGTGTGTATGTGTGTGTGTGTGTGTGTATGTGTGTGTATGTGTGTGTCCTGAACGCCATTCTGCCCAGCAGAGCCAAAACTCAAGAACTGGAGGCCATCTGATGAGACTTGGCTATTGCTTCTTTTCAGCTTCATACATGAGCAACACAATGGAACACACAGAGCATTTAGCTATCAAGTGGTTTGCACTGGTTTTGACGCTATGGTTTGCCTAGGTTCTGAAGTCCTTAGAACTTCCTAGGAACGAGATGGTCCATTAAGGGAATACAGGCATTTAAATCTGTGTCAAGAGGACCTGAGCCAAAGAGGAGAGCGGGCATAAGTGTCACTGAGCACACTCTCCGCGGAAGGAACAGAGAAGCCTACAGTCTGATTGACAAGTCATAGTGGTCTGGCCCAGAGCTAAGCACTGGGGCGAAGCAACTTCCAAGAACAAACACCCCTCTGTGGCCTTAACAAAAGAGCAAGCTTCCCTTTACTCCAGCTCTCTCTGGGTCTTCTGTAAGAGAGGGACAAAGCAGGCCTGCCTTCTAGGACTGTGAGAGATCGGACAGATACCCGCTGTCCTCAAAACGCCACATGCGTGGACACTGCTAAGTGCTGGGCTCAGCCCTGTGCTCTTGGTGTGAACCAGATGGGGAACTACAAGGCTATGTGGTCACATAGCAACAGCTTCCTAATATGGCTTAACAGGGGTGATGTGCAGAGCCGGCGGTACAGCCTTCATCCTCATGAGCACTTACCATTCATACTGGGGCCCGAAGGCTCAGGCCAGCCTCGGATGGTGTCACTGGCCCCACGTGCACTGCACAGTGTGTTTTAACTTCAATCAACTGTCACCCTTTGGAAAAGAGATCTCAGCTGGCCACGGGGGAGGGGGGCCGGGGGGGGGGTACATGCCTTTAATCCCAGCTCTCAGGAGGCGCAGACAGCTAGGAGTGCAAGACCAGCCAAGGCTACACAGTGAGACTGACTGAACAAACAACAAACAAAATAAACGAATGAAGAAACAAACGAACGAGTGAACAAAAATAAACAGAAATTTAGAGATCTCACTCTAGAAGGATGATGTCTAGAAAAACTGGGAAATCCTTAGCTGGATCTGACAGGCAGCTTCTCCTTTGACATGCACTGGTTTTGCCGCTGTTCTCCGTGCCCTGGACACGCAGGCCCGGGGCAGCAAGGTCTCACTCTTCCTCTTTCCAGCAAAGCTGTTGTGTAACACCGGCTGAATGTTTAAGCCTCATTTTTCTCATGATGAGAAAAGGGGACAACACTACTTTCTTATTTCAAAGGATTGTTAAGATATCAGACACAATCATTGTGTGTGTAGGGATGGCTCAGTACTGGGATGCTTGCTTATTATAATGGAGGCCTTGGAGTCGATCCCTACCACTGGGAGAAAGCATGGAGATTAATAAATACAAAGACTGCTGTGTGCTTAGCACCTGAGCCCTCTTATCAGATCTTGTGTGGTGTTCCTACTGTAGTTCCTGGGGCCGGGCGAAGTTCTTTCCTCTTCCTGGTATACTTTATTGCACTGCAGGGCTGGAAAGCAATCAACTAGATATCTCCATGTTAACGGGAGGAACTGTGTTCCCCACCCCTAATTTCATATGTGGAAGGTCTAACCCCAGCACGTCAGAATATAACTATATCTGAAAATAGTATCTTCTATGAGGTTACTGAGTTAAAACGAGACCATGAGAGTGGTCCCTTATCCCATGAGACAACGTGTTTATGAGAGGGGAAACTTGGGTCTAGAGGTTCACAAAGGGGAGACAAGTAGGCCAACGTCTGGATCTTGGGTTTCTAATCTCCAGAAACAGAAAAAACCAAACATCATTGCTTGAGGCCCTGGCCTGTGGTAACTGGATAGTATTCAGAGCACACGGCCACACCTAGGTTCTCTCACTACCAGAACAGTGGTCAAAGTATTGACCTGGCAGACAGGAGTGACAGGAATTTTTGCAGACAAGGAAGTTGGAGGGCAGGCTGCTGTTTGAGGAGGCAGGGGGTGTGGTGTCCCAGAGTCTAGTCATCAATCAGTTACAGAGAGGCCACATGGCACGGCAGCCTTCTGGTTCTGCATTCTGTGTGGTTTGGAGTCCTTTCTAGGGACACTAGTGAGAGCCTGTTCTGCTGTTCAGAGATTGTGCAGGTACCTCAGTCTGTCTTAAGACTCTGCTAAAACTGCAGCGCGTGCTTTCAGTTGGCTGTAACTGAAACACATCACACAGAATAATTAACCTACTGCTAACAGCTTATAGATGAGCTATGACTTCTATTTCTGCCCTGCTATCACTGCTGACCACCTCAGACTCCTAGACTTCAGTGGAGGAAGGACCGAGTCTTAACACTTGCCTTCTCCTTTTCCCAGCTGAGGTTATGGGTTGTGAGGCCAAGGGAAGCCAAGCCTGTGGCCAAGCTGTACATGGCACTCGGCTCCTGCAAACAGTTGTGCTGACAGCTTGTACAGAAGAAAAGGAGAGGAAGCAGTAAGGAAGTCTGCAGGAGAGCAGGAACATGCATTTTGTATGGAGAAGATACATCATCTAGAGATCTCTAAGAGACATGTACACCGTTCAGAATCAGAGAACATCTCTCTCAAGGCCTCAGCAGCGCTCACCTGTGAGGATTTTATCAGATATCCATCTTTGGCCTTTGCTTTTTTTTTTTTTTTTTTCTGAGACAGGGTTTCTCTGTGTATCCATGGCTGTACTAGGACTTACTCTGTAGATCAGGCTGGCCTTGAAATCATAGATTAGCTCGCCTCTGCCTCCAAGTGCTCAGAGTAAAGGTGTGTGCCAGGAAGGCATGTTTCCAATAGCAATGATAAAGATAGTAAGTTAAAATGGCTAATTCTGACAACTGCTACCATTTGCTGAGTACTCTGTCTGTACACAATGCACACACCATTGCATTTGATATTTTATTTTATTTTTTAGCAATGTCAGGGGTTCCAACCTTTTATCACTTCTCTTTTACAATTGTTGCACAAAAGTTTAATATATTATAAATACTTTATATATATATCCATATACATAAATATCTCTCTCTCTCTCTCTCTCTCTCTCTCTCTCTCTCTCTCTCTCTCTCTCTCACACACACACACACACACACACACACACACACACACACACACACACACAGCCTAAGATCACACACAGTGGGATTGTAGCTCAGGCTACATGACTCAAGATGCTATTGCACACATATGTATCACCTGTGTATGGTTTGCCCTGAATAGCAGAGTCTCGGATGGAGCTGGCAGAAAGGAGTGGCATGCATCCACTAGCCTCACTGCATAAAAGGTGGCACTGGTCTCCATTCAGGGGTCATTCCCACAGCTGGTCCCCTCAGGAATGTGAGCAGAAGTGTGGTGAGGAGGGAATTTACAAGAAGGGACAAGTTAAGGAGAACAGGACACCTGCCCCAGACCCTAGGCAAGGCTACTGCTAAGGACTCAGACGCCTGCAACATCCTGTGAGCCTTGAGATGATGGGCAGGAGCCAGGAGAATTAGCCCATCTCTGTAATGGTCCAGTGGGCAGGAGCTTCTGGGCCCTGGCAGTGAGGCCCTGGCTTCATGGAGTACCTAAGAACGCCTGAGGTACACGGGCTTCAGAAACCTGGTTCAGGAGGTCTGCAACAGGAATCAGACAATTTAAAAGCTTCCTCGGAAGACTTTCCTGAAACAGCAGTAGTGGTGGCCAGACTGCCTCTGGCTGCTGCCCATCTTTATTTCTGCCTGGAACTAAGATGGGTCAATTGAGAAGAATGGTGCTTTCTGTCCGCGCGTGACTTTCCAAAGCTCTGACTAAGCCCTGAATGATTCTCTTTTTGGTGACAGTAGCCTACAGGGTTGGCTTCCTTCAGCATGAAATCTTTCTATTAGTTGACATTCTTCTTTGCCACTGAAGTCTAAGTTTGTTTCCAGGATGGACACTTCCTTCTGGAAAGTACCATAATGCTGGACAACCTGTGCTTGCCA
The DNA here is from genome assembly GCF_964271855.1 of Acomys minous. Lineage (NCBI taxonomy): Eukaryota > Metazoa > Chordata > Mammalia > Rodentia > Muridae > Acomys > Acomys minous. The sequence continues at coordinate 44,332,713 of NC_140487.1, forward strand.
CACACAGTGCTGTGCTCCCACGCAGTGTTCCCCCATCTTCAATGCATGCACTCTCAGGACCATCTTGGGGTACCGGTGCAGCAGAGCCATCAAGGGTGTTTACTGCCAGATAAATTGCCTGACTCCTCACGGGAGAGACGATGCAGCCATCACCCATTTCACCAATACCCTGGACCTTAATACCCATGCCCACACTGTCCAAGTGACAGGTAAAACCCGATGAGGGGTACCATGTGTCCATTCACTCTACTCCTTTCTCAGGAGGGAACACCTCCACGGTCCTGAACACTGAAGCCTTTTCCCTTGGCCCTCCTTTTATCTTAGACAGAGATCTGTCTGACAGAAATTTATTTTTTTAAGGGCCACATGAGAAGATAGAAAATAAGTAATATTATATTTAATTATATATAATGTAAATATATATAATTAATATTATATCCAATGCATATTTAGCTTAATGCAACACATATAAAATTACTGAAATAGTTTATATTTTGGGGACCTGAACCACTGAAACGCACTGAATCTTAATCAGATCAGTGGCATTTGAGTGCTCAGTAGTACTCACTAACACTGTATTGGCTTCAGGGGTGGCAGTTTCAGTGGGCAGAGTAATCTCAGACCAGGGCAATCTCAATCCTCCCAAATGCTACTCAGACAAATTCTATTTTCGTTTTCCCCAGTTCCTGGCTTCTGGTTTAGCTTAACCTAGGCTCTCAGCACCTCAAGCCAGAGCTGCTGTATCATGCCTGTATCAACACCTTTGTCCTCAACCTTCCAGTCCCATCTGGCCTGACCAGTACAGTCTAGACTCAGCTAATACCTCTGAAAAGCTGACTCAAGCAAGATCCAGGGGTTTCCCAAGGTACCCCTCAAAAAGTCCAAAGGCTTTGCATTCAAGGCCCTCAAACAAGTCTGCATCCGTAATCAACTCCTAAGCACAAAAGAAGCTTGTTTCTATATAATGTGTACCAAAGGCCAGGTACCAGGTGACAGACACACTACAGTCCTAAGCCATCACAGTAACCTGAGGAAAGTTCCACTTTATTTCTAGTTTCATGGATGACATCAGGCATGTGCCAAACACCAAACAGCTAAATAGCTGTTAGGATAAGATCTGACTTGAGACAAGTTGATTTAAGGATTCAGAGCCCGAATTTTTATTGCTACACAGAAGCAGTGTCCGGGTGTAACACTGAAGTCCCTGACTTTGTAGGTTGTGTCTTCAAGTCTTGAGCCTCCACTCAAGTTTTCTGCCAGCTTCTTGGCTCTATTTAAATTTTCTCTAGCTTTAGAATCCTGTTTAGATTGCTATCTTCTTCAGGGAATGCTTCCCTAACTACTTTTGCTTACAACAGCTAAAACCTTTTATCAATTAATTCATGACATATGCTTACAGATCAGGGGCTCAGGGATTCCTGAAGGCCTGGCTCATGCCTGGAAAGGGCAGGCATGGCAGGGCAAGCTCTGCACGCATAACTATCTGCTAGCCACTGTGTATTGTTATGCAATTGGTTTTATATAAACACCGTGGTATAGCGACTACATGTCTTCATTTCCGTGTGCCAATTTAGTATTCCTGGAGGCTGGATTTATTATACCCGTAGAAACCAAAGCTCAGGAAAGTTTCAGAATTTCCAAGATTATAGATTTTAGGCCGTATTTCTCAGCTATCAAGTCTACATCCTGACCAGCTGGTTCCACCTTCCCCCTCACAGTGACTAATGCAGAGGAAGAGACCTCCATAAATACCTGGGTTAGAGTAAGACATTACAGCACAGAAACCAATCGTGATTAGCTACCATGAAGCCATCATGGGAGTGTTGTTGTTGTTGGTTGGTGGTGGTGTTGGTGTTGGTGTTGATGGTGTTGGTGGTGTTTTTTTTATGCCTGATACTTGTTATCTTAGCAACAGGATACAGCTTGCTAGTCATTCCCACAGGTATGTGGAAAAACTGCCTATTCTGAGCCAATGAATACCCATTGCTATGCTGCCATGAGCAGACTTTAGAAGCAAAGGTGGAATTCCCGCTTTTCCGTTCTATTTGATTATGACAAAAATGCTGACTCTGTGAATTCTCAACTGCAGTTCATACACAGCGGTGTAGCACTCAGCACTTATGCCGGGCCACGCTCAGCAAATGTTTATTGTCAACATGTAGAACAATGCTTATGTACAAGCTTTACCTGCTACCTAGTACGGCAAGAAACATCAACCGTAGCTTCCTCCTCCAGGATGACAGAAGCCTGAGACTGGCTTCTCCTACAGGAACCTCCGACCTAAACTAGCTATGGCTACCTCCTTGTCCAGCTGTATACAGTAAGCCTGCCTCCTAGATGACGATGCATAACGTAAGTAAGATTCAAGCCTGTGCAGGCGGTGCCCTCCTCGAGCACGGCCTGTCAGATCTCAGCTTTTCTGTACTGTGTCTGTCTGTCCTTTCTTCATTCCCATGTCACCCGAGTCAGGCCAGTCTCTGATGCTATGCTTTTCTGGGCTGGACACTGTCTTAACGGCTTTGTATCATGTTTCTATTTACTCTTTACAATACCCCTAAAAAAGAAAATTACTGCGGCTTCATCAGTTAGCATTTCTCTTGGGAGTATAAACAGACAGTGAGCACTAATGACAGCCCCAAAGGGTCCACACGAAAGCACAGCTATCCTGGAGAGATGGCTCAGTGGGTAAGAAAGAGCACTTGCTCTGTAGCATGAGGGCCCGAGGGGTTTCAGTGAGAATGGCTTCCACGCTCCTTGGTTTGAATACTTGGTTCTCTGTTGAAAGTTTTGAGAAAGGTTAGGAGTGTGGGCTTTTTGGAGGAGGTGTGCCACTTGGCATTGGTTTTGAGGTTTCAAGCACCCACCCCAATTCCCTGTTAGCTCTCTCTGCCTCTTGCTTTCAGGTCAAGACGTAAACTCTCAGCTTGTTTCTGCACGGGACCATGAGTTCCACCCTAATTCTCTGAAATGATAAGCCGGACTAAACACTTTTTAAAATAGATGACCTTGGTCATCTTGGTCGTGGTGTTTTGTCACAGCAATACAAGAGTAACTGAGACAAGAATCTAAGTTCAAGTCCCTACCACCCAGGCTTTTAAAAAGTCCTTAGTATTGATTGTGTGTACCTTTAACCAGTAGTCAGGTGGATCCCAGGAGCTCTTTGGTCAGGTAGCCTAGCTGAACTGGTGAGCTTCTGGTTCAGTGAGAGACACTCTCTAAGGCATTCAGGCAACGAACGATAAAGACCTGCTCTGGCTTCCGCTTGTATACACACAAGGGTACAAACACAGGCCTAGCCCTCCCTTAGACTACTACAGACGACACACACTACTACAATAATGGCGGGACTTCCACATCGCTTAAGAGCAGTTCTCACTGTTCTATATGGTGGTGTCCTTACACATTTGTGAGAGGAAGGAGGCACAAAGGCTAAGAGGCTGCACTGAAGGGTCCTCTAGTACAGTGGCTCTCAGTCTACAGTCTCACTCTGGAACCAGCAAACTCAGGAACAACTGTGGATTTCTTAGGAACGGAAATCCTCAGATTCCAACCCAGTCCTGCTGAATCAGGTTAGGAGCGGACCCTGTCAATGTGCGTCCTAGAATCACCCACCCTCAACTACTACTCTAGGTGAGGGTCTGGAGAGACAGCTGCGTGGTTAACAGCTCCGACTGCTTCTCTTGCAGGGTATCCGGTTTCAGTTTCCATAACCAACCTGGAAGGGCAGGGGAAAGGCTTGAAAACCCCTCAAAGTCTAGCCCCCGGGGGATCTGATACCCAGTTCTGAACCTTGTAGGTACCTGCACTCACATGTGCACACACCCACACACACACACACATAATTAAAATAAAGAAGCTAAAGCCCCCAGCTGATCCTTCAGTCCCTAAAGTCTAGAAAGTGCTCACTGTCCTGGACAGGTGCAAAGCAAACAGCAGGAAGATCTGCCTATGAAACAGAAGTGGTTCTATTTCAACAAACTTGGTCATAGTCCTGATGTTATCCTAGAACCGAGCCTAAGATCAGAAGCACAGCTGTGGGCAGCCTACAGACAGCTTGAAAGGTGGCAGGGACTCAAGAGTGGTCTCAGTAAGGAAGGAGGCAGATTCCCACTTGCTCAGGTTGGGGGCTCCACTTATTACCTGGGATAAAGGTCTCTGACCCAATACCCGAACCCGGGAACTTTCCTTTGTAGCCACATGACCAAGTGCAAGTCATACCTATCAGCCTGCCTGGGGGACTTAGGTGCTTTGTCCTTTTGTACCACCCTGGCTTAGCAGAGCAGAGGGTTGGTTGTGAGCAAACCCTAGATGTTGTCTACAGTGTAGCTAGCTATTCTACCCCCATTGCTGGCCAGCTGACAAAGAGAGAGAGAGAAGACTAGGATTCTAGCCTTACGGACCTAGCACCTGGTCCACCTTAAGCCAAGGATATACCTTCTAGCATGCTGCTAAGCAGATGGGAGCTTGTCTCTCAAGAGAGCATTCAAAACCAAAACCAAAAACCAAGCATCCTCTCCCCTGAGTGTGGCAACAAGACTCTGCTGCATCCATTTTTAATTATAGGGGACATGTGGCCACTGTCTTGCTTTGAATAGTGCCGGCACCTTGAAGGGGCAGGATAAATAGTTATCAAGGAACAGGCTGGGAGGGCCTGAGAAGACTTTGTGCAGCTCAGAGAAACTGACAATTACCAGCTGGCCCTGTGCATGGCCAACAGTGCACACTGGCTACTGGACTGGTGGCTTATGCTTCTGTCAGGACGGACATGAGGGGGACTATAAGTGAGACAATGAAACATCCAAAGGCAGGAGTTAGGAACTTGGAGAAAGGGAGTGGCCAGTGAGGGCTTGGGCAGGCTGAACATACAGGCGGTTGAGAGGAGTCAATCCTCAAAGGCCTGACACTAAAGGTGGAGATGAAGCGGGAGTATGAATTTCAAAATGGTTACTGGCAAGAACAGCAGAGAGCAGCCTAGCGTGGTTTCCCTAATGAATGGGGCCACCAAGGTTTCCTGGCACAAGCGTCAGGCCTGCGGGTGCTGATGGGAAGATGAGTGAAGGAGTGTCCCAGGGGGTTGAAGGTGGTTGGTTGTTTGGGGACAGGGCCTCACTCCATAGCCTCGAATGCCTCGGTCTCACAGAGATCTCTGCCTCCTGGATGCTGAGATTAAAGCCATGCGCCACCAAGCCCTCCAGCTCCTGGTATTGCTGAGGCGGGGCCAGAGCGGCAACTTCTCCATGCACCTTCTTGCTGCTCTTGGCTTCTTCTAAAAGCAGCCGCCTCACCTCCTGCCTTTCCAGGCTGAGATGAATAGTAATGACATCATGTACCATTCAAAGGTAAGTTTGGTTGCTCCCTGTCAAACCATACTCCGTCACCCAAACCAAAACCTACCGCTGCAGCGCTGCATGGAGAACACTAAACCCACCTAGAATTCTTGCCACCGGCAGAGCAAGGCTGCCCACAGCATTTGTGAGTGGGCGTTCTCTCAACAAGCAGTTTCCAAAAGGAAGGAACGGGCATCACACAATATGAAACTGGAGAGAGAAGCATTAAGCAGGGACAGGGGCTCTGCTGAGAGAAGCGAGGCGGGCAGTGAAGGTACGACGATGGTTAGAGGTAATATTTGCTGACAGGCACCTGGAGAGGGAAGCATTGGAGGAAAATGGAACCAGTACAGGCCACCCAGTCCTGTGGCTGTGAGGAGAGACAAGATGCTTATCTCCGACACAGAACTATGAGTCGTAGCTGTGGTGAGATAAAGATCGTCCTGAGTTGTCTGAGTAACGTTCTGGACATGCAAATTTATGCTAAATTCAGATTTTATACTTAATTAATTTATTGAAGATACTTTAAAAATACATAATGACGACAACAACAATAATAATGATAAGTATTATTTGCCTCAAAAAATTATTTCCTAGCCTATCAAGGACCTCCTTCTTAAATATTAAGATGGTTAGATGTTCTAGGGTGGCTGGCAGCAGTGTTTCTGAAGAGAAGGCTGGGGAACCAGGGACAGAGTGAAGGTGTGCGAGGAAGTCTTTGTAAGAGCTGAACGGATGAGCTCAGGATTGGGCTTAGGGAAGGCAGAGGAGACACCTGGAAGACACAGACATGGGAAAAGAAACAGCAGGGCGCTTGAACTGAAAGCAGAAACAGAAAAAAAAAAAGGAGATAAAAGAGAAGTTAAGGTATATTTTGTTCACCAGGCATGGTGGCCCATGCTTTTAATTCCAGCTCTTGGGAGACACAGACAAGCTGGGAGGGTGTCACATCACCAAAGGTTTTCGTCCAGTGAATGCTTTCCCAAATGGATCACCCATTAGACAAGGAGGTTAAGATTACAGAAACTATTTAGCTCTGATTCTTATCAAATGCCTGTTAGGGACCAGAACAATAACCTCCTAAATTAAATAGCAGCACTTTTATATAACTTCTTGTGTACGCTGAGGGACATCCTGCTGCAAGTCTAAAGTGCACCTGCCGTGCATGTACTCTCAGTCAGGACTTCTGCGCTGATGGGCAGGAAGCTGATGCTTACTGTGATCCGGCTACAGGCTGTCTTGGCTCCTTCCACGTCGGCACTTTCCCCTTCCAGATCCAGGGAAACCCTCTTCTGAAGCTGTGAACTCTGGAAATAAATGAGAGACGGAATACCGTCTCTGCTAAAGGAGCGGAGGGAAGGGGTAGCAAGGACCAAGCCTAACGGTTACAACAGCAGTCCTGTTACCTACTCATGTCACTGTAGAGTGAACTAAGGTTTCCTCGTCAATAATGCTCCCAGGATTAAATGGGATGATCGAGGTCATGGGAAAGCAGGATTCAGCTGTCTGTGAGCAAACAGGAGCTTCCGCTGGTTGAAGCAGATTCTGTCTGTCCTGAGGTTCTTTTATATTGTGGCTGATTTTTTAAAATATATTTTTAAAATTTTTACTTTTACATATACATTTATATTATTACACATGTATACAATAAACTACATACAACAAGAAGGTCCATGAAACAATTAGGAATTATATAAATGTTACATTCATAGTGTTTTGGCTATTTGTGTTTGGCAACCCTGGAGAAAACCTCTTTCCTATCTTGGTGAGTCTATGATTCTGAAGGTAAATCAGTATTTATCATATCTCATCTCTATCACCCTAAAGACACCGTAACCCCTATACAACTTAAGCTTAATTGTAAAAATAAACTATCTGGTCTTCAACCCCATCAGAGACTTGAGAAGGAATACCGAATAGAGGAGGGCGGTCTTCAGTCAAGGCTATACGAGTAGCTGCATTCCCTTGCTAGAACCCCCGAACAAGCCACTGCTTTTATGAGGAGGACTAGGCAGCATTCTAAGGCTGCATACCTGGTACTTATGCTTTCCTGGGCTAGAGGGAGTTAGCTATACAGGAAGACCATGCCCAGGTGGACGCTGGGAAACAGGCCTGGCTGTCAGCAGGTTCTGCAGGGTGCCCCGTGTCCTTCTCTCCTTTCCTATCCTTGTATTTCTACTCCAGAAAGCTGGATAGAATGCCACCAAGAGACTTTATAACACAAAGTGCCTTCTTAAATATTATCTATATTGGACAGGGTCAATTAATAACTACATTTTGTCTAAATTTCCTTCTTTTGTTAGACTTGTAAGTACATTTTGAATTTAACATGCAAATTTGTGCTAAATTCAGATTTTATGCTTAATTAGTTTATTGAAGATACTTTAAAAATACATAATGACAACAACAGCAATAATAATGGTAAGTATTATTTGCCTCAAAAAATTATTTCCTAGCCTATCAAGGACCTCCTTCTTAAATATTAAGTGTATTCTCACTTTCAATAATTTCACAGGGACAGTCAACAGGAAGTGTCTGTTCTCCCCTTTGCTTGGCTTGGATACTGTGAGGTGTGGCCCCTATGAGAATCATCTTCAAGAAGCATGGCCCCAGTATGGCACTGCTATGAGGCAGAATCTAATGAAAGACCCTTCAGTGATGGGGTATGCCTCCCTTGGAAGGGGCTGATGTAGTTCTCTCAGGATCCTGGCTACTTCCCTTGGAAGCAGGTTGTTATAATACAGCAAGCCTGGCTTCCTGTCTCCCCTGTGATCTCTTTGCATGTATCACTGCTACTGTGATAGATACCACATGTCATGATGGTCTCACTTAACGCCACACACGAAGCACGAAATACCAGACTTCCAGGCTTCAGAACTTTGACTTAAATTTTCTTTATAAAGTACCAAAGGATACTGAAACATAAAAGATAGAATCAAAAACCAAGTGTCTAGAAGTATATTATTACTAAGCCTGCCTTTCAGAGTCACTTAAGAAAATGCCACAATTCATTCAAGTTCCAACCTCACCCTATACCTGTAAACTGAGTACCTGGGACAGGACCTCACTCAGGTGTATTCTGGGAAAGCTGTATGTAATTCTGATGTAGACTCCTCCTTGAAAGCCATATGCCTATAATAGTGGCTCTCACCTTTCCTAATGCTATGACCCTCTAATACAGTTCCTCATGTGATGACCCCCCTCAACCATAAAATCGTTTTTATTGCTTCTTCATAGCTGTAATTTAGCTACTGCCATGAGTGTGGTGCTTCCCTATAGTCTGAGGTGACCCCTGTGAAACGGTCATCCTACCTCCCAGAGGTTGTGACCCACAGGTTACGGGGTGTGTGCTTACCAGAGTAACAGAAAGGCACCTAGGACGCTGTGTCTTCAGGTTTCAAACAGAGCCTCCCCTGCTGCCTGTCTCTAGACACAGCTGTTCTCGAAGACCTGCCCTGGCGCTGCTTTCCCATCTACACGTGCCCCACCACTCCCAAGGGATGCCGCGGAGCCCCAGCTGGGCGCACAGCTGTCTCTAAGTCCAGAACGCTACTCAGACAACTCAGGACGATCTTTATCTCACCACAGCTACGACTCATAGTTCTGTGTCTGAGATAAGCATCTTGTCTCCTCACAGCCACAGGACTGGGTGGCCTGTACTGGTTCCATTTTCCTCCAATGCTTCCCTCTCCAGGTGCCTGTCAGCAACTGCTCATTCATGTCTTGATGAATAGGTACGGGTGCGGGTGGGGGTGGGGCAGTTACAGAAGCAACTCTGGCTTTCTCGAGTTCTCTGATGTCTCATTCTAAGGTTTTTGAACTATGAGACAAGTGGGCTTGGCCCAGAGATCCTGACAGTGGCAAAGCTAACCCAGCAAACATGAGGGTGTTGCCTTGACAGGGGTGCGGTTAGAGCCTGGAGCATCACCCATTTCCCTTCTCTCCCCACAATCTTGCTGAGGGGACACTGAAACCACACTGATAAGGCACATCCATATCCCCATATCCCCGAAACACAGCTCTGGCAGGTTCCTGTCAGTAGGTTGGGTATGTGAATTCTATTTTGATGGCTTATGCCAAGCAGTTAATGGAAATCTGAATTCCACTTGCAGTCTTGCAACCAGAACATTTGCATATTGTTTCTTCAGACCAGGTGCAGTCACAATGATTCGCAGGAGATACATTTGAATGTCCATGGCAGCACTAGTGAAAAGCTGGTTACAAATGGAATCGTCCAACTAAGGACCGAGAGTCACTCAATGGATTTCATGGACACAAAGACTATGGCAAGGAACATGCTTAAACACCTGCAGTGGCAGGGATGGATTATAAACAGAGTTGACTTAAGAGAAGCCAGCCACAAGGATGAAAATGGAGCATGCCTCATATAGCTCCAGGCGCATGCAGAACAGAAACAGGCCAAACTGCTCTCTGCTGTCAGAAGTCAGGACAGTGGGCAGTTAGTTATCAATGGTGATGTGAGGACAGGGACACTGCTTTCCGCCTGGAGGTCCCTGCAGTCAGGATCAGGGACCTTCTATGTGGTGCTAAAAAAGCCGGCACTGGGCTTCTTGCGCTTTGGCGTATTCTCCAACCTTAAATAACCCAGAAGCCTGGTGAAACGTGATGTGGGCCCTTTGTGGGGAGAGGCTCATAGCAGTCCATAGCAGGCACTCGGGGCATCCATGGTTTTCAAGGGGGTCACTGCCTGAGGAGGCAGAGAACATCTGCTCGACTTCCTGCTCCTTAAAGTGCCCCTGCCCCCCGCCCCCAATTTAGCTCCACAACCTGCTCCTGCTTTTTGCTCTGTTCTGTTTTCTTCAGAAGACGCTTCCCTTCCCAGTTTCCTCTCTGTAGGGATCCATGTCTGCTTCAAGGTCATGCCACGCTACATCTCCACCAAATCTCTCTCATCCTTCAGCTAAAATAGCCACGCCCTTCTCCCCGTCACAGCTCTCCAACAGGGGTTGTATGACACCTTGACAGGCACTGAGGGTTTGTAAACAAACCTGAGGGGCCGCTTTCTCTCTGCAGGGTCTTTTTACGTATATATTGCCTATGAGGTTCCTTTTCATCCTTTGCTTTCCTCCTGTGGTTATCTGTCGCTTACTGTCATCTCACTTTAAGGGTTCTGACGGCAGTGTGCCATTTTAGATGTTAGTGAACAAATTCATGTGCAGCATCCATTTAAAATGCCACCTAAATGAGCGAGGAAGAAAAGTTGAAATGCTCAAACAGAAGAAGAAGAAGAAAAAAAAAAAAGGAAAAGAAAACATGGTACGCAATAAAAATGAGATCCCGCTGCCGCCCAAATGTTCACCATGGTGGCCAGTGCTGTGCTGAACGGCTGCAAGGGCAGAGGGGAAGTGAGGCTACTGCACAGCCACAGACAAGGTGAGAGTGAGGGCTGTGTCTTGGCCACCACCCTCACACGAGCCATTGGCTGTTTGTGTACCATGAAGAGCTCTGATGCTGATGAGGAAAGGACTGGGCATCCAAGTCAAGAGTGACTGCTCTGGGAGAACTGCCCGCTGGGATAGCGATGGCAGGCTGACAGCTGTGGTGGTCTCACGGTTCAGGCAGCTGCTGGGAACACTCTCTGTGCTGTCCCTCCCCGGTGGCGTGCCACCTTCCAGTGCTGAAACCGCTTCCTCTCATCTTCATGCCTCTTTAAGCACGGCGCAGTATTAGTATTTTAGACACCAGCATAGGAGAAAACAGAGGGCAGAGACCTGAGGACTTGACCAAGGTCCCGCAGGACAGAAGGTCCTGACTACCAATGAGGTATTCACTCTCTGTTGTGGGTGAGCACTCCCCGATCCCCCACAGCTAGGGCTCTGCAGAGGTTACTGGGGTGATTAGCAAGTGCCCTCCCACCTGTACTGGAGCATGGAGTGGCCCCTTCATCTGGCTGCGATTGGGTGATTACAGTGTTCCCTCATGGACACAGGTCAAACATGGGGGTGTGCAGAGTGGCTGCAGCTATCCTGAGGGAGGGGGGTAGGTGGATGGGGGAGGGGAAGCGAGCTAGTGTCACAGTCTGCTGCAGGCCCCAGGCGTGTGAGCTACGCAGGGTCAAAATGCCTGAAATGAGTTCCTGTCCTGTCTGAGTTCCCTCAGGCAGAACCGTCCAGCAAGCCAGGCTAGACCCAGCCTCTAGACACCGTCATTTAGCTCTGTTTTTCTGAAGCCAGCTCAAGAATTTGCCTTTCCTTCATTTTTAAAAGGAGTGAGCAAGAAATACGCAAAACTATTTATGTGAACAAAACAAAAAGCCCCAATCTTTTCCTTCTAAGCTCACTCCGAATGAGTAGCCCGTGTCCATCGCCTTTGCCCCCGCGGTACCTTCTACCAACTGTTACAAACATGCCATATGCATAGATATGAGTTGTTAAACAAATGAGGCCTATTTGCGTATACTTCTGTGAGTTGCTTTTTCACACAACAATACACACACCATGGGCAATCAGCCTTGTCACGCAGGTGGCTAGCCTATTTTCCTGGTTTTAGTTTTCAATTTGACATATTTAATTTTTTTATAAAAAAATTAAAAATTTTTATAAGAAAGGAGGGAAAATGGGCAGGGGGGGTGCAATGCAACAAAATACTGAGGGTCATTTTGGAAATTAGAAAATTCCTATAGCTGCATACTTTCTCTTCTCCAGATAACCCTGCAAATTAACACAGGGCCAGTTCCAGAAAACTCAATGGAGGGAGGGGATGAGCAGCACCCAATCGCATGCTATTTCCCCGGAGAAGGACTTCTAACTGGTGGTCCAGGCAGGCCAGGAACCAGCACCCAGAAGCGATGCCTGAAGAATTCTAAGCCTCCACAGCCAGTGTCCATTCAGGGGCAGGAGCAATATTCTGGATGTTTCTACTTCTGGAAGCCCAGAAGCCGGTGGTACTGCACAAACAGCGCTTTGCTTCCTTTCTCACCAGTGTGTTCTTTGTAGCTTCTACTGGGCCACCTACATCATGTGACCAACCCTGATGGCTACCCCGTCCCAGGAGAAGTGAATGCTAAAGCCTGACTCATGGGCAAAGACCTAATATCTAGATCACAGCTCAGGTTGAGGGTACTCTCTGCGGCAGTCAGATGGGGAAGGGACCAGACAGCTAGAGAGGGAGTTGGGGGTGTGCTTTCTCCCCAGTGTTTTCTCAAGATCTATAAAGCAGCATTTTGGTGAGAGTCCGCAAGAGGCAAAAGTCTTGATAGCCTCTGCCTCATGTGAGTGACAACTTCTCTATGTGGCCAACAACGGTGAGTTAGTTTCTTTAGGTACCTTGACTGATTGGATCCTCAAAAAGTTTCTCCAGATACATGCTGTAATTCTTTCCATTACACAGATGAGCCCTGCAAGGCACGGGGGTGGGGGGGGTCTGGCTAACGTGTTTTACCTATGGAGTAGCATGTACAGGATTGGGAACCAGGTACCTCTGCTTGCATAGCTCCAAGCTCTCCACACATGGGAGTTTTACTGATGCTAGAGAACGCCGTGTGATTGAGAACAAAGGAACTGCAATACTTTTAAAAGGCAGACAATCTCTTGTGAGGATAAAGAATGCCACACAATCAAGAGTACAGGTAGGACTGGATGGCTCAGCAGCTAAGAGTTAAGTTTTTTTTGTTTTTTGTTTTTTTGTTTTTTTTTTTTTGAGACAGGGTTTCTCTGTGTAGCCTTGACTGTCGTGGACTCACTTTGTAGACCAGGCTGGCCTCGAACTCACAGCGATCTGCCTGCCTCTGCCTCCCGAGTGCTGGGATTAAAGGCATGCGCCACCACGCCCAGCTAAGAGTTAAGTATTACTTGCCTATGGAACCCAAGTCCATTCCTAGCATCCATGTAAGGCAGCTCACATCTCCTGCACCAGGGATCTGATAACTCTGGCCTCTGAGGGCACCAGCACTCACCTGCTATTATAATTTTATAATAATTATAAAATAACAAAACCAACATTTTTTCAAAAGAGCTCAAAAAAAATTTTTTTGACAAAGTCCTGACATTGTGACAGATGCAGACAAGGACATGGATCCGTGTCGTGAGTGGATATAGAGTGAGATACCCTTTACAAGGGATGAGTTAGCCTCACGGGTCTACTGTGCTCAGGGAATGGAAAAGATGTGTGTCAATTTTGGAGGGATAAAGTCTCACTGCTGAGTAGAAAATGGCATGGCATCAAGGTGGGGGTAATTAATCTATGGTTGTCACCACTGTGGGAAGGTGCTCTGGGGCTTAGCTTATTGGGGCTGACTCAGACATACCAAACTCCCCTCTACCCCACCCCCACTTCTTTTGGTCTAGTGCTTGGCAAACATGTAAGCTGACAGAAAAGTAAAACAGAAAGCTCATCAAGTACCAAGTTGGAGAAGGCTGCAGCAGAAAGCCACTTTCCCCTAAAGCTAACATGGCCACAGGCTGCAAGGACACAACCCGCCCTCAGTGGGCTCAAGTGGCTGAGCTCCGCACAGCCGATCTGCCTCTGTTGCTTTGCTATTATAAGTACACAGGGTGGTGAGCCTGGGCTCAGCTGCTGTGTGGCAGGGCTGTAATAAAACTCTCAGGGTGGCCTCTCAGTGGAACTTGCTTGCTGAGTTCTGCAGACTTGGCCTTTATGATGCCAACCCCAGGGACAGTAGCCCTCATGGGTCACCTTTGCCAGGAAACCCATCCATGTGGCAAGAACAGACAATTCTCTGGCAAGAACAGTCTGGGGAGGACAGTCAGGAGCCCCAGGAGACAGAGCAGTGACTGGTGGACGATTAGAAGCTTGGGGACTGGGCTCTAGGTTGAATTCTTGGGTCACTCCAACTGGTTTCTGCTTCTTCGTGTGTAAGGTGATGGGCTGTCTCTCTCAGCGCCACTCAGGTAGGCGTCCGGTGTTCACACCAAGGCTACTAGGTTTGTTTTGCAGATATTTAAATTGGCTTGTAGGGCTGAACATGGCTAAAATCTGTTTAGTTATTAAAGTTGTGGGGCCAGAATTTGAAGCAAAAATTGAAGTGCCCCCTCCTAAAATTCTCCACAGGCTTGAAAAAAATGATGCTTGTACCTAAAATCAAGTCTTAGCTTTCGACATGAGTGCTACTCTATTGCTGACTACTGAAAATCCTACTGTAGCAACCTTTCCCGTGCTACTTACATGTTTACATCACTAATGGAAAGTGTTTGGCAAACTGCAACTAGGTTTTGAAATCTGCTAAAGCAAAGTCTCATTAAAATGCTCATAAAAACATTTGGCAAAATAAATCACTAAAACAATTCTAGGTCCCACTATAAATGATTTTGCTCTAAAGCAACAGGACATTTACAGTCTATAGAGAGCATCAAAGGACAACTGGCACACTGATAGCACAGAGAGTTGTCAAGAAACCCAGGCTCATTGGTGGAGTATGCCTTTAATCCCAGAACTTCAGAGGCAGAGACAGGCAGGGATCTGAGTTTGAAGGAAGCCTGGTCTACAGAGCAAGTGTCAGGACAGCCAGGGCTGCACAGAGAAACCCTGTCTCAAAAAACAAAAACAAAAACAAAAACAAACAAACAAACCAAAAAACAAAACCAAAAAAACCCAAAGGGGGTGCAGAAGAAATAAAGAAATCCAGGGCCAACCAATCCAGACTCAGCTGTCAGTTGGCTGGCTGACTTACACAGGTCCTTGTCATCACTTCCTATTCTGGACATCAGTGTCCCTCACTTATTTCAATCTGAAATGTATACAAACACTAAATTGTCCTTCCCTATGACAAATATTCCTGGAACCTACTGACAAGCACGCGTGAGGACAAACATCTTCACATGAGTCATATCTGTAAGTTTAAGACACACTCAGCCTGTGCGTGCTCTGCTAACATTCTCCACTCCTGGCAGTAACCAGCCATCATTAATAGGTCTTGAAGGTTCAAGAGCTGACTTCATCATAAACCAGTAATTATTTCTAAGGAACTACACAATAGGTTTCTATTTTTTGTTTGTAACAATGAAGCATATTTTCAGTTAGTAATTTTGTTTTGCACTAAATAAAATCCACTGTGCAATAGCTACACACACACACACACACACACACACACACACACACACACACACACACCTTAACCAAGTTCCTAAACTCTCCCTGTATTTCCAGCCTTGACTTCTTCCTAGAGCGCTGGCTACTGATCTAACTTCTAACAGTCTAACACTTCAAATCTCTCTATGTAAGGCTAATCATGGAATAAACTCCTGCTGCCAAAATGCTCTCTCTTGTGGCACATTCCTTTCAGAATTGTAAAAGTCATGAACTCAAGTGCTCAGGCCTGAGGGACTTCTGCCTGACACTTTCCTGGTTAAGATAACACGATTAGACAATTCAGCCATGCATTTACTGAATAGCCCCTACTTAGGAGACCTTCCAGGTAGAGGTGACAGTACAGGCAGCAGCAAGGCAACATCACACCAGTGAGGCAGGGTGTAACTGGGGGTGTGTTCTTCGCTGGAAAGTCACAGAGCAAAGCTACTCTACGCTACACCCAGAAAGGTTGGGGATTTACTTCATAGGATGCCCCCATGGGTCTGAACAGCAGACAAATGAATATCAGAGTTGAGAGGAGTTAGGCTTCTGTTTCTGCAAACCAGGGCAAGTCAGCCGTGGTTGGGAAGCAGACACCTCGCTTCAGGTTTCCAGAGCCTCCTTATGAAAACCACCATGGAACTGGACCTTCGCAATGGCCAGGAGTAGTCAGAGTGGTTATAGAGCCATTGTTTAGATTCTTTCCTGAAAGCATAAAAACTGGGCTCTAGGACTTTAGCTTAGTGATAGCATGCTGGCCTCGCTATACTCAGGGTCCCATGTTCAAGCCAAAGCACCACGTGTCAGACCCCACACACTAATATTTATATCTTTGAACTTAGCAATTCTAACCAACAGGGATAATACGAGATATGTGTATTAAGCCAGTCACTGAAAATAAAATATAAGGATTAAAAAAAGAATCCTCAAACATAGAATGGTATGTGACCGCATGCCAGGTGGACATGTACCACTGAGTGTACAAATTCTGAAGATTTTATTGGTATATAAAATGTATTTAGGGTATGTGTTAAGTAAATGTATATATGTAATTTTATTTCTGTAATCCACATATTACAGTAAGTGGGTAGAATAAGCAAGGTTAACCTGCTAGAGAGAACTATGGATGTTCTTTTACCATTGTTGCTTAAGCACTGAAACAGTGGAAAATAGGACATCTGCATTTTCCCCTCATTCATACGAAGAAATGGTCCATAAATTACAACCAGTGCGCGCACCTAGTCTACTGTTATGTTTCCTTTTGTGAGCCAAGTTTTCCGGGAACACAGGTCATGTGCTTGCTTATCAGTTATCCATAGCTGTTTCCACCCTACAGTGGCAGAACTGAACGGTTGTGACCGAGACCATACGGTCCACAAAGCCTGGCCTATCTACTGTTTCTTCCATCATGGAACAGGTTTGTTGACCCCTGAGCCAGAGTGAGAGAAGACCACCCGAATCATTGTTAGATGTACGTCCGTGTGACTGGATGGTATGTGTAGGCAGGTGCCCCCGAGGCTGAAGAGGCTGCCAGATCACATGGAACAGGCCCTACAGTTGGCTGTTAACCACCTGACACTGTTGCTGGGAACCGAACTCAGGTCCTCTGGAAGAGAAGCAGATGCTCTTAACACTGGGCCACCTCTCCAGCCCCAAGAAATGCTTTTTACTTTAGAAGATTCTGTGTATCTGTTTTTGAAAACTCAAGCTTTGGGGAAGAGTTGGGTTCCTGGCTCCTTGCTTTATTTGAGACAAGGAATCATGTAGCCCAGGCTGACCTCAAACTCCGTAAGTAGCCAACAATGACCTTGAACTCCTGACCTTCTAATCTTCACTGGAAGTGAAGTGCCAGGATTATGGATGTGTTCTGGATTCTGGCTGTTTCTACTGTCTTCTTGTGTAAGGTTAGGTACCTGATGATAATGTGGACTTTTCTTCCAAACTGTTCCTATGTACTACCAAAAAAAAAAAAGAAAGAAAGAAAGAAAAAAAGAAAGAAAGAAAGAGAAAAATATATCAACCTTGGGAGAAAGTTCATCATATTCTATCCTGGGTCCATAAGGAGTTACCTCAAGTGCTATCTCCTGGCATCTGAAGCCTATGTTTCCTGGGCATGAGCAATACACTGTCACAAGCATGGGCTGGGAGTGCATTGGCTTGTCCCAAACAGAAACTGATCACCAAAGGTATGTGTTCCTCCTGAATTGCAGCACTGTTAGATGCTCTAATAGTTGTGTAAGTTGCATGGCACAGAATAAGCTACTTAAACATTCTATATAATTTATGAGACTCAGATGTTAAGAGATCTTTCTGGACAACCATGAGGACTGCAGTTTGGATGCCAGCATCCATGTAACAAGCCAGGTGTTCCGCGCATGAATATGGCTTCATAGAACACAGACAAGGCACAGCTACCACAACATTCACTAATCAACCAACATCAAGAAAGGTTTTAATTTCATGACTCCAGACTCTGTGCTTTTCCTCTGATTAGCTCTAAAACTACCTAGTCTTTCTACTTAATAAATACATATGTGACATGTTCCATAGGCAAGCCACTGAAATGGACACTCACAAGATATTCAGAAATTCTCTCACTCCAAGAACTGGCTTCAAAGAGAAGAGATGCTGGCCCTAACACCCCAGGCACCATGCTTGGGGCTTCTGCTCCAATACCTGTGATTATCATCTGGAGGACAAAGTGGGTCTGACATGACACTTAGGTTCTGAAGAAAATGAAGAGACATTAAATAATAGAGTGGCTAAATGACACATAGACAGCTAACTCCAAGGCAGGGGTGGTGGTAAAACAAACAAACAAGCAAGCAAACAGATCAAAAACATAATCCTTAACTATGATGAAAGATCAGACAGAATGAATTGTATCATCTGGTCTCTCCATTAACAAACAGTTCTCCACTCTTGGGACATACAGTGATTTGGGACAATAACAGGCATTCCCTCTTCATTTTAATAAAAAAAAAAATCAGAGTATTAAAAAGTTTTAGTTAGTTCTCTGTTGCTGCGGTAAAACATCATAACCAAGGTAACTTATGGAAGAAAGTGTTTAATTTGGGGCTCACAGTTCCATAGAGTTACAGCCCATTACCATCATGGCAGAGAGCAGTGCGGTGGCAAGTAGGCAGACATGGCCCTGGAGCACTCACTACCCGGGAGCTCACATCTTGATTCACAAGCACAGGGCAGAGACAGAGAGCTAACTGAAAATGGCATGGACTTTTTGAAACCTCAAAGCCCACTCCCAGGGTCACACCTCTTCCAACACAGCCACATCTTTAAAATTCTTGAAAAATAGTTCCACCAACCAGGAACTAAGCATTCAAATCTATGAGCCTGGGTGTGTGTGTGAGGCGTGGGGGGTGGGGGTGCACATTCTCATTCAGACTACCACTGTGGGTGAGGGGGCTGGAGCGACAGATCAGTGGTCAAGAGGACTGGTGCTCTTCCAAGGGACCCAACCCCCACATGATGGCTAACCACCATCTATAAATTCCAATTCTAGGGCATCCAAAGCCTTCTTCTGGCCTCTGCTGGCACTAGGCACATAAGTGATGCACAGATGTGCATGTGGGCAAAAGACTCACACGCATAGAATAACAAGAAAATATGAAACACTTAAAAAGTGAATTAATTTAAAGTAGATTGAAAAACAAAACAAAACAAAACAAAAACCAGTCCACATCTGACACTAGATGATGCCAGGTATGACAGCTATCGTCAGTGGTGCAGGAACAGCAGGATTTACCAGCAAGGTAGAGGAGCAGTCTGCCTACTTACTAATCATGAAAAACAGAGGCTCCTAAATGCTTAGTTCAAAACTCACAGACTTCATGGAATTCACCACCAATCTGTCATTGGGTGGTCAAGTCCCTGGAGTCACCTTCCTGGTCTCCAGCCCCACAGAAAAGGGGGCACAACTAGTCAAGAATGAGGTTTAAGAGTTCAGACTCAGGCGCGGCATTTACATCCACTTTGTACCTGAAGCCACAGCAAGGTGTTACTAGACACCATCGAAACATCGTAGTACAATTGGACACAACAAAACGTAACACACTTTTGTTAACTGGCAATAGAAACTGCTCACGAGCCATGGCATGAAAGTTTCATGCCGCACAGGCGGACTCTATCTGCTGCCACACAGCCAGAGGCTACAGACAGAGAAGGGGATGGTTGGGTAAGCAGCACAGCAGCCCGGGGCCTCTGTACACAGGCTGCTTCCTGGCGAAATGAAGCGGATTCTTTACGCTCAGCCACCCTGCTTGGATTGGATTCCCCTCCTCCCAAACAAAACTAAAAGACTTCTTAAAAATTCTAATTTGTTTCTAGAGCTTCAAAATCCCAAACAGCAATTTATAGGACTTCTGTTACATATTCCAGATTTAATTAAACAGCGAAGTTAGACATTTTTATGTAACTGTATATTACCTCCAGTGTAGAAATAGGAGGTAAATAACCAGGGAAGCCAGGGTACACATTTTTCAAAAAATAGCGATTGGTTCCCAAGAGATTTGCAAATAACATCTGGATATCAAACAGTTCTCTAGGAAGCAACAAAGGGAGAGACTGGTGTTTATCCGCCGGTAGATAAACTGGCAGATACACTAAAATGTTGGTAGCAATCATGTAATAAGCCACTTTCAGTGAAGAGAAAGACACACAGAGAAAGTAGGAGGAAGGAGGGAAGGGGGAGGGGATGGAGGGGGAGGGGGGGGGAGGGAGGACTGACCCATCTACCCCAGAAGGCACTGTAAAGACAGCTGGGCCCCGGATTGCTGGCCACTTGTATTCCAGACACTACTTTATACAAGATCACCTCGCTCCCCCTTCATGCTCACCCTGCCTGAGCTCTATGCCATTCCCACTGTGATATAAACATAAGCAAAGGCAGGAAGAAGTGACGTCAACCAGAGCTGGCACACTGTAGCTAAGTGGAAGAACAGAACCATACCCTAGCAGCTCCCTGAGCAAGACGGCCCTGGCCAAAGCAGCAGGGCTTTTAGACAGCGGCAAGCACGTCCACGGCACAGACTGCACTCAAACTCTTGGTTTGTTTTTCAGACAGAGTCTCTCTACATAGTTCTAGCTGTTCTGGAACTCAGTATGCAGATGAAGCCCACAGAGCTCTGTCTGCTTCTGAGAGTGCTCAGATTAAAGGCATGAACACTACGCCCAGCTTGCCTTCAAATTCTTAGGTGACCCAGGAACATGTTCCTTCTCCACAGTGCCCTACACTGTGGTCTGGCATTTCTCTTGAGAATCAAATTTCAGATATGCAAAGACGTTTTGAGAAGAACACAATGTAGTCTAGAGCCCCCATGTGCAGCCCAGTGCTGCACAAGGCAGCACAGAGGTGCTCCAGAGTCACGGATGTGCAGCTGCGGCTCATCGGGCAGCTGTGGAGGACTCAGGTGCTGTGAGGGCAAGGTGTATGTATGCGTTACCTCATCTTAGCCTCCCTACAGCCTACAAAGATGCACAAGGCTCCACCCCCAGGAGGAGAGAAAGATTCTTATTCATGTGCTATGCACGTATGTCTCACGTCACAAACATAGTAACATGAACATTTGGGTTCTGCGGCTACGCTTTTCTCGCTCTTCTGCATGTCTTAGCAACCACCTAAGAGGGTATGGAACCCCGCTGGAAACAACAGCCAGAATCAAGTTCGCAGAAGGAAGCACAAATGCAATTTGTTTGG
Organism: Acomys minous; assembly: GCF_964271855.1. NCBI lineage: Eukaryota > Metazoa > Chordata > Mammalia > Rodentia > Muridae > Acomys > Acomys minous. Next base: position 44,353,803 of record NC_140487.1, read on the forward strand.
ATCTGAGCGGCTGTGTAACCTGCTTCCTCTGTGATGGAGGGGAAACTGCTGCTATTCTTGTGCCACTTTCCACACTTAATTGAAAAATGAACGTTTCAATGATTGTGGGGTGTTCAGAATGGGCTGGACACACAGTAAATGTTTTCCTGTGTGAAATAAAAAAAAAATCATACATTTCCCTGTCAACTGCCCTACAACATAATCACCTTGCTTCTGGGTACATATTCCCAAGGGGTCACAGGCAGCACACAAGACAAGCATTTACAGTCTCTTCTTTGTTATAGTGCTACTTACAGCAGCCAGTTAGAGAGCCAGCCCAGGGGTCCACCAGTGTGAGGACAAGGAGAATATAACAGATACACAATGGAGAATTACTCAGCCACTGAGAAGAACAAGACCATTTGCAGGAAAATGGATGGACTTTCAGCATCCTGTTAAGTGAAGTAAGACAGAGCCAGATAAATGTGGTTTCTCTTATATTTTCTTACGGGGAAAATATATGTACCACCTAAGTAGAAGCAGCACTGTGTGGGAAGAGGATCAGCAAGAGGGAAGGGATGTGGAAAAAGTGGGGTGAACGTCATCAAAATAGAGGGCACACAGGCACGGGAACACCATAACGAAGCACGTTTTTTCTTTTTGTACAATTAATACATGAAAAGAAAAATCTAGTTAAAAATTTAAGCTTGAGAACCAGGCGTGGTGGCGCACGCCTTTAATCCCAGCACTCGGGAGGCAGAGGCTGGTGGATCGATGTGAGTTCGAGACCAGCCTGGTCTACAAAGTGAGTCCAGGACAGCCAAGGCTACACAGAGAAACCCTGTCTTGAAAAACCAATAAAATAAAACAAAATAAAATTTAAAAAAGTTTAAGCTTGAACAAAGGTTAATATCTCCAAAGAAGAAAACAAACTCCATCTTATGTGGGGACTTTTACACACAGATGGAGCAGTGGAATGTGTGAGTCAACTGGCTTCCACAGGGGCCGGTATACAAGACTACCATCTATGTGGCTAGGCCCCCAGCCTTACCAGCTGCTGAACTAAAGAGGACCAGACCTGGTGGTACATGGCCTATGGAGCTTGGGAAGCATCTGACTCCTGTGGGCCTTGTTTCCTCCAGTGGTTAAGGCTGCACTGTGTGGCAAGACAGCAAGGCCCAGGGAAAAGATCACAGGTGCAGATCCTCTGGAGCTAGCATTTCCCAATGGACTTTTCTTTACTTTTATGGTGTGTGTGTGTCGGGGAGGGGGCAGGGAGGAAGGGAGGGGAGAGAGGGGGGGGGGGCAACAAGCAAGAGAGTGAGCAGAGGAAACTATGGCCAAAGGACAATGTGGGGGAAACTGTTTCTCTCTCTTTCCACGTGGGCTCAAGGGATCAAGCTGAGGTCAGATACAGTGCGCTGTTGGGCTGAGCTGAGTCATATTTGCTTCAGATCAACACACTTAATAACTTCTGACAAATGGCTTCATTTCTTTAAATTGCAATTTAGTACTTCTATAAAATGGACAAAATAGTGCCCTCTCCCCATTTTCAGGGTTGGGCTAGGTAAGTTGGATTGGATAAATAATGAGGAAAACAGGCTCTCCGAGAACATGGTCTCCATCTGGTAAAAGGTGTACAGTAACACGTCCGTGGTGCCCATCATCCTCTGAAATAATCTGTGTTTGTCTACTACCGTGTCTCTTGGCCCTGCAATCTAAGGGCCCCTCAAAGAGAGAGGCCTTGGGGGAAGTCACCTCTTAACCTGCATTCACAGACTCTTTGTGACCTAAAGGTTCACAGAGAGAGCTACAATCTGAAGAACAGAAAAAGGAAAAGGTTAAAGCTCTCTGTATCATCTGATCCTCAAATTCTTTCCTCTAGGAAGGTGGTTTGGGTTCTAGAACGGCCAACTATAAAGTGGTTAAATTAACATGCTCAGCAAGCACACAGGCTTTCTAAAGCCGAACACCAACCGGGATAATTAAAGGCCAGAGTCTCTCCTTTCAGAAACTGACGCCCCTATAAACTACCTGCTGACACAGCATAATTACAGTGATCCCTGTAAGAATACAGGAGGACACTTTCCCCTCCATTCTTAATTTTCAAAGTCTCTACTTCGCCCTCAAGCTCAACAAGCACTTAAATCTACCAGAACTAAAAGGAATGTTGCAAAATACTCCTTCTTCCCAGTAACTGATTGTCAAAGCCTCAGAAGTGGCTGGTCCTGTGGAGGCATGGGGGCGGGGTGCAGCTGTACAGGGGAGGAAGTACTGTAGTACCAGTGTCTCACCCAGGGATGGAGAAGAACCCAGGAGCCTCCCACTATTGTGCACCCATGTAGCTCCAAATAAAATACACATTTTTTTTTAGTGCTGATATAAAAACAGAGTTTGATTTAAACCTATTAGTTGGTATTTTAACTTACAAATTATATACAAACAATTAGGCTGTAAAACTGGAGAGCAATTAATTCAGGGAGCTGGCAATTTTATTTGGATTCCAGGGTTATAAGCATCTTTAAGAGTCTGAGGAAGGGTAAAGATAGAGAGAGAAATGTATGTGGGTCGGAGGACATAGATGCTCTAAGTTCCAGTTTCAAAGGAGTGGCAGCTAAGATCTCCCAAAGCAAAGAGCATGCATGTAAATACTTTCCTTGGGAGGTGCTACAATGCACTTCAAAAAGGTGGGGGAAAAACAACTGGCGAGTTTCAACTAAGTTACTTCCATTTTTTTCCTGATGTCAATTTCTGGATATATTTTCACACAAACAAAACTATAAATAGCCCCTAACTTGTAGCTGTGGCATAAGGAATCTTCCAGGTGGTAGGCGGTGCAAGATCACACCTTTGGGATAAACAGTGTCAGAGTCTCCCCCAGTCAGCACTATTCCTAACCAGAACGTTAATTCCTCAAAGTGTCCTATGACAACAGCTTCATTGACAAAGATTAACTGGATAGGAGCTCACGCTATTTTCATAGACTGAGGGTAGGGCACGTGGATGCAGGCTTGAGGGGCAAGTGTTCAATATTCCCTGCCTCAGGGAAACAACAGAAGTACTTAAAAGCTGGCTTTTGCACCTGAAACAGAGCAGTCCTAACATTCGCTATCCTCTGAGGGCCTGGTATGTGTGTGAGGTGGGTGGGTAGCAAGCATCATGTGTGGACCATGAAAGGGCCCAGTCCCTCCTCCTCCTCCTCTCACCGGAACACCCACAATCTGGTGGGAATGCGATGAAAGTTGAACTAGCTATTTCTATTGTCCAGGAATGTTTGCTATGCAAACCACGTGGCTCTCTCTGTCAAAGCTGAGATACCGTGGGCCTTGAGGGTGCCGGCTGTGAGAATTATAGTTGAGCACAGATTTGCCTGTTGGGAGCAAAATGTAAACCCACAGATCTAATGGCTGAAATATTTCATTCTCCCAATCTGCAAAGTACAAATAATTACAGAACTTGCTACATTCAAACAAGAGACTGTTGAGTCTGCAAGGGGCACTGGGACAGGAGGAAGGAGAGGTAGGATATAATCTTCCTTTTCAGGGGGGAAAAGAAAGGAGGGAGACTGAAACACATACTAAAGTATACATTCAAGGGGGTTCTTTGGCTTGCAGAATATTTCTTGACGGGCGGTGAGTGATCAATGAAGGTTTCCAAGTGGCAGAGGAAGCCTGAAGGGTTTGGTGGCAGCTACCAGTAACAAGACAAAAGTCAGAGTAACGCACAGCATGCCACAGGCCACAGGGGAGGAGCCTTGTGGAATGCTGCAGTATCCATGCACTTTTTTCCCCATCTTCTTGGAGATGCGAGGGATGTAGGATCTTCAACATTAGTGCAAGAAGCAAAGAGGAAGAAGAGCTGGAGCCAGGAGAGCAAAGGGGAGGGGGGCACAGGGGGAGGGCATCAGATCTCATTACAGATGGTTATGAGCCTCCATGTGGCTGCTGGGAATTGAACTCAGGACCTCTGGAAGAGCAGGCAGTGCTCTTCACCTCTGAGCCAGCTCTCCAGCCCGTGTACTGCCATTCTTGTCCTTCCCACGGTGCATGCACACAGCCTCCATAGGAACTCAGCTCAATGTCCTGTTCTTGTTCTGTGGAAGGGAAACTCGGCCCCACACAGGAGGCCCGCAGAGCGCAGGGGAGACGCGGCTGTGTGGGGGCTGTCTCTCCTTCTGGCTCACCCAGCATGTTCCTGTGGGATCTTGCTGTGTCCGGCGTATCTTCTGTCTCTCCACACATGCATTCTCCCACAGCACGGGGCCGTCCAGAAGAGCCTTTTCCCTTAGCAGCTGACTGCCAACTCGCTGGTTCCCTTACAAGCCCTCCTTTTGGAAAAGAACTTCCTCTCTGACTTACTTTTCCAAGGCCTCTCCCTCTTCTCACCTCCCATCTCGATTTTCCCTCAGGTAGCTCACACCAGGAAGGTAGTAAATAAGAAGGGGTCTAGGAAGACGGCTGTATTGGGGTGCGTGCCCACGCCTGCCATATGAGTGAGGCTTTGGGGAAGGTACTGAACCCCCTGCATTTCCCTTAACTGCCATTTGGAGTTTTAATAATATAAAATCCCTCCCAGGGAAGTTAAATGGGGCAAGCTTGTACAGTACTTCAATGTTACAGCCACAGTAAATACTCAATGCATGTTCTATGCTACTTTTGACTGCTGGGAATAATACTGCCAACTTCACAGAATATAGAATCACCTTATAGACAAGTCTGTGGGCGTGCCTGTGAGGGAGCTTCTATTTTGTGTTAACTGAAGGAAGCAGACACAGTAACCATGGGTGGGTAGTACCTTCCCAGGGGCTAAGCTGCAGGCTGAGTAACATGACCAGCACAAGCGGAGCCCCGTGGCATCCACTGCCCTTGGCTTCCTGACTGCAGGTGCAGTGTGACCCGATACCTCATGTTTCTACAGTGTCATAATGAGCTGTTAAGCCCAAATTTCCTTCTTTTAAATTATTTTTGTGGTTTTTTTTCTGAGATTTTATTTTATTTTTTGTCTTGTATTGAAATTCAAGCAAAACCTAAGTTTATTATTCAAAGAAGCCAATTTCTTTAGCATCTCAAAGAAACATGCCAGGGCACCCAAATTGTGATTCTCACAAACTGTCCGGAGACCCGAGAAAGAAGAAAACAGAGAAGAAAGCCACGTGGTTTGAGCTCAGCTGTAGACATGGAAGTGAGTGAGCCACATGGTGGGCAGGAAGGCTTTAGAGAAAGAGTGGAGACCTTTAAAAAGATCTTTTGAAAGAGTGTTATGAAAATCTTGCCTAGAAAAGACGGAGAGGGAAAAGGGAAATGTTATGCTTCTTTTGAGTAATGAAGAAAGGACGCTTTATAAGAGATTGCCCCCCTCCTCCACAATCCACAATCGAGCCATCTCTCCTGCTCCTACGTTGCTTTAGTTAGGTATCTGTTGCAGCAGGGAAAGTAAGCCAACACAAGGATTCACCCTCTGAGTGGGATGCCATCCTTTCTGCTGATGCACATGGCAAGATCCACTGCTCCTAAGAGCTACACTGCAGTACCATAAGGAAGGGTGTGCATGTGGTGCCTTGCTAATGACAGCTCCTGGGGAGCACTCTCAGGGAGGCCTTTAGGAGCTTCAGTTAGGCCGGACTGGTTGACCTAGATGCCTTTGCTTAGCAACCATTAGCGTTCGTTCTTAAGGGGCTGGATCACAGGCCACTTTTGACATGTTTACTCCCAGTTTGTCTTTCCCTCTTGATTTCCCCTTTCTCTCCCTGAGACCGCAAACCTGAAGGAAATGAAAAGCATCGACTTTTCCCACACCTGCAGCCTTGGCTGGGACCCACACCTGCAGCCTTGGCCGGGACCCACACCTGCAGCCCTGGCTGGGACCCGCACCTGCAGCCTTGGCCGGGACCCACACCTGCAACCTTGGCTGGGACCCGCACCTGCAGCCTTGGCTGGGACCTGCACCTGCAGCCTTGGCTGGGACCTGCACCTGCAGCCTTGGCCGGGACCCGCACCTGCAGCCCTGGCCGGGACCCGCACCTGCAGCCTTGGCCGGGACCCACACCTGCAACCTTGGCTGGGACCCGCACCTGCAGCCTTGGCTGGGACCTGCACCTGCAGCCTTGGCTGGGACCCGCACCTGCAGCCTTGGCCGGGACCCACACCTGCAACCTTGGCTGGGACCCACACCTGCAGCCTTGGCTGGGACCCGCACCTGCAGCCTTGGCTGGGACCTGCACCTGCAGCCTTGGCCGGGACCCACACCTGCAGCCTTGGCCGGGACCCACACCTGCAGCCTTGGCCGGGACCCACACCTGCAGCCCTGGCCGGGACCCACACCTGCAGCCTTGGCCAGGGCTCCCGTCTCTGCCCTAACCCCACTCTCCCTCCCACCCCACCTCTCTGGTGAGTCACTGGCCAGCACCTGTCCCCCTCTGCACACGCCCTGAAAGTTAGACAAAGACACACCACTAGCTTCACCTGTCGGCCTCCAGACTCTGATTCAATGGTGGAACCTGGGGTGGGATGCATACCTGCTACCCAGCCCGCTACCAAAATACACCCAAACCAAAACATGACAACAGAACCCCAAAATAAACAAATTAATGGGAAGGAGAAAGGGAAAGGAAGGGAAGGAAGATGAGGACGACTAGGAGGCAGAAGCAGGAGAAGGGAATGGGGGGAGGGGAGTGAGACGGCTTGATCTCTCCTGTGTGGTTTCAAGTAGTCTCTGCCCAGATCATTGTAGCCAGCCCGTCACCCACAAGGCTCTCCAGGAAGAATGAGAAAGTCTCTGGTGCCTCTGGGGATGACAAATGAACAGAGAACATGCCCCAGGGTGGAGCCCTGCATTTCCCTGATTAACCACACTGGCTTCACATCCCCTTCCCTGCTGCTGCGTGCAGACTCCTGCGCTTTGGCTCAGGCACCACAGAAGTTGTACAGCAAGGTCTTGCCTCTCCAGCTAGGTGTAGCCTTCTGGAGGGCAGCCACGCTTCTCTCTGCCTTTTGTTTCTCCCTGATACGCCTATCAGTGTAATCCACCCAGCAGTCACTCAATAAACTCTTGATGACAGGCCAGTGCTGAGAATTTCACACACCAGTAGGTGATGGCTTTATATCATTAGCCCCTCAACTTATAAATCAGCAGGAGTTCCAAAGTGGATTTCAAAGAAGGTCCTTACGGGGCATATTTCTCCATGGCAACAGCTGGGGTTTAGGTTTCCAGGGCCACTCGGTTTTCAGAGTGTCCTCACATAGTCATCTGCCCTCTCACTGAGTGACTCACTCCTCCCATCAAACTGGCAGTGCTCAAATAACTAAATCATAGTATCAAAAGGAAGAGTGCAGCTGTGATCACCTGTGATCCTGGTCTCGGGGAACCACTTCTTAGAAGGCTGTGTGCATTACAGAGCAAAGGGCTTATTTTCGACGCCTCCAAACTACAGAATAGATTTCCGTCTTTAAATCTACCTTAAGGATAATTTGTCACAGCAACACTAAGCCCTGCAGATTTCTCATCTTAGTGTGCATGCATGCAGAGCCAGGTAATGGTCTATGTACCAGGTTCATTAACCTGGGACAGGCAAGGAGTCAGTTCTCCTCATCAGCTAAAGAAGCAAGTACTTTTTTTTTCTTTTGTTAAACTATTTTAGCAGTTTTCAATTTCAATAATTATTTTGGTCACTCCGGGGTTTCCCAAACATTCACACACATGCATGCCTATTTGTATTTTATTTATTTAAAAAAAAAAACTATAGTGAAAATCAAAAACACCAGACTAGCTATAAACATATTTTGTTTGCCATACATACTTTAAATAGTCTCTGGAAACTTAAAAACATTTACTAGCTACCAAATAAACAATAAACATCAGCTGTAAAAAAAAGAAGAAGAAGAAGAAGAAGAAGGAGGAGGAGGAGGAGGAGGAAGAGGAGGAGGAGGAGGAGGAGCTAAAGGCCCATTACCCTAGTTCTTGAGACTCCCGGAGGCCAGCACAGGATACACAATGAGCCTCTGTCTCAAAGACAAAAAGCAAAAGTCAAAAGCAGTGGTAGCTGTTCAAACGTCTAAGGCTGTAGAGATGCTTCAGTGGGTAAGGCTCTGCTCTGGCTCTCACTGCTCTCGCTGCTGTGAGTGAGCACCCTGACAAAGGCACCTTAGGGGAGAAAGGTTGATTCTGGCTCACAGTCCATCAGGGTGGGGAAGGCATGGCAGCTGTTAGGGGAGGCAAAGGGCAAGAGCAGGAAGCTGGTGTCCATTCACAAATAGCGAAGGGAAGGTATGGCCTGGCCATAAACTCCCGGCCTACCCCCAGAGATATGCTTCCCCTGGCAAGGCTCCATAGCTCCAACAACCTTCCCCAACGGTGCTACCAGCTGGAGACCATGTGTTCAAATGTGTGAGGTGAGCCTATCGAAACCACATCATGCAAGCATGAAGAGAGGAGTTCAAACCTCCAGAGCCCAAGTAAAAGTAGGGTACAGTAGCACGATCTGTGATCCCAGAGCTCCTAGGGTGAGACGGGAAGAGAATCCTGGAAGCTCATGGGCCAGCCAGTTGTGTGTACCGAGAAGTAAACAATACAGGCCATCTCAGGCAAGGACTAACTGACCTGCACGTGTGTGCTGCATACGTGTGTGCTCACATTCATACACATGAACGAACTCATCCACACACACACAGTGGGAGGAACTCTAAACATACATTCTCTTCTTCCTACCCAAAAGCACTCCCAGAGAAATCTAAATGGCTTTCCAGCATGATGACCAAGATGTCTTTTTCTATCTCCAAGACAATGCAACGGTTATATAACGTGGGTGCATTAGAGGAGCTGCCAAGCCAACAAGGAGCTTCTCTCTTCAACCCAACCTGTGCCTCGAATTGGGTACTAAATGAGATGCAACCTTCCACATCTTCTGGAGTCCGTGCAGCTGCCTTTCTAACCCAAAGCAGCATTAACAGGGTGCAAAGAGATGTCCCGTTCATGGATGCTAAGCGTGGTCAGTGTCAACACACACCCATCTTTCAGCAAGAGTTATGACTGAACCAATAGTCTCCTCTCTAGCCACACCCCTTAGGAACTCCGCATAGCTCCTCCTCAACTGGGGTGATCCTCTAGTGCAGACTTCTGGATAACCAGCTGTTGCTGTTGCTAAGTCCTGGATTAGTTCCTCTGGAGTCTAACGCATGTTAGCTCACTCACCTACATGGAAAGGACTGTGATAAGGAACACAGCAATCACTCACGGTTCCCACCCACCACTTCTCGGAGATCTCAACGCTGCTCTGCTTTCAGGTCTAGGCAGATATGGGAGGGCAGCTCTGTGCGAGCAGAAGCCTGTGAGATGGTCCCAATGGGCTGTGTTCTAGGAGACTCTTCCAAGTATGCCCTTTTAAAACTTGTCCTTGAAAAAGGGGTTACACGTAGAGGAGCTTGGGACTAAGAAGTTCTGTGTCAGACCACAGCTAGCTGAATTATCTATTGCATCACTCTGCATGGCAGATCTGCTGCCATCAAGGCCGCTGCTTTCTCTTCTGTGGGCAAGTCAACCAACATTAGTGGACCTCAGCCCAGAGGTAAGTTCACCAACGTCTCTGTTCTAAACTCCCAGTAGGAAGGGCTCCAGGAGCCCCTCCCTAGCCTAACCTGCTGAGCAGTGTAGCGTTCTACTTCATGCTCTACAGTGAGCTGATGACCTAGCCAGGACTAGGCAGGCCAGCCAGATCAGCGGCCAGGGCCAAAGCAGCCCCCGGGATTTGTGCCTTTGTGCTCTGCAGCTGTATTCCTGCCTTCCCTTGTCTCCTGTACTGGGCTATAACTTGAGGAAATGCTTGGCCAGTGATGAGTGAAGGCTCTCTGCCGAGGTCTCTAGTAAACAAAGCACTGGTCTGAGACAAGGGACAAGGAGCCACATTGAGAAATGCCCTGACTCCCCTGAGGTGCTGCAATCCTTGTTACTGCAAGAACGCCTGCTCTCACAGGACGAGTGGCCGGCACTAAGTGACAGTGTATGTAAGCACACTGCCAAGTTATACACGGCTGCTGTACCCAGGGCAAGTGCTGCCACTCTGGTCTCCTCCGAGCAGCTCACTTTACCATCACACTGAACTTGCTGTCCTGCCTGGACCTAGAAAGGTATGATCCCTTTAGCTGCTCCCAGCAACTCCTCCCCTCCATCTCTCTTCACCATTGTCTGTTCACATTCTTAAAGAGGATGGTGTGAGGAGGCCTCTCAGCACAACCCCAGGGCCCTACATATCTGTCCCCGATGATGACCTGCGCTTATCCTGACCCACCCACATGTGCCTCTGCCCATCATTCTATCCCAAGTACGGAACTCAACCTATTGCTGTGGTCTGCAGTTCAGGGAGCAGCACCGATGTGTGGGCAGATAGCTGGACCCCCTCCACTCAACTGCATCCCTCTGCTACCTCCAGGCTCTCCAGAGTCTTTCTCACATGGCACGCTTTGACCTTGTGCAGCTCATGCTGGTGACTCTGCTGTGCCGTGACAGCTTCCCCGCTGCTCTCTCTATCTTCCCTGCGGTCTTCTGCAATTTACTTCTTACTGGTAGAGTGACTTCTAAAAGAAAGAAATGTCTCCCTGGACTTCCACAACTTAGACATCACTTCCCCAAGAAAGCCTTACTGACCACTCCGCAGTGGTCCCTGTACCTCCTGCAGGGAAAACAGGGCGCATGCTTCTTAGGCGGCTCTCCCAGGAACAAGCTCAGGAGGGCCCACCTGTCCTCTGCACCAAGCACAGTGTCTACTGATTCTCTGGTGGTGTGCCCTCTGAATAACACTTGACAGTCATCTTCCCCTTGCTCTCTGCTGGACACATAAGCTGCCTCTCCATGTGACCATGGTTAAGTCTAGACTAGGGTAGATCACGTACGTGTCAGAGATGAATGCAGGGAGGGTACGTGTCCTGACTCTCTTCAGAGAAACATGAGGGAAAGCTGACTCGTGGGCTTACAGGAGAGGCGCACAGCAAGCACCTCTTTATCCTGCGCTGGCACGGAGATGAGAGGGTGCAGCCTTCTGTGAAGCCTAAGAAGCCAGGTCTGATGCTCCAAGGTGGGGTAACAGAGGAAAGGGCTGACCTGTCTCCGCTCTGCTGTGTCCATTTACTGGAGCCAGCTCACACACAGATGTATTTCCTCCTGCTGGCCTGGGACATGCTCCACAGCCCAGTATCTTTCCGTTTGTCTTAGAGGTATCTCGTACAAACCCTTCCTGCTTCCTTTACACTGCAGGCATACCAGGGCAGGTTTGCATCCGATGTATTTTCATTTCTCCCTAAGGCTGGTGGTTTACCTTACCCTGACTCTGAGTGAAGAAGCACCTCTGTTGTTCAGTCTTATATTAAATGTGACTCGACTCTGCAGATCAGTTAATGTTCAATACAGAAAGAAAATACAGAGGCCCTATGGCCTAGCCTAGGAGTAAAACCTGTCAGCCTGTCCTAACATGCTCTATCACACGGAGCACCTTGTGCACACTCAGAATGTTTGCTAAATGAATAATCTAATTTGTCTCTGATGAGTCAAGAGCACTCAAGAATTTTATAGTGTTCTAGGGCCTTAACAATTGAATTGTAGTCTTTAACACACTGTGCTAAATATATCCTGGTCCTAGGACATCACTAGAAGATCCTAGGCTCTCACTGGAAATAAGTTCCTGTTTACAGGAGAGACTAAAGGCTACAATGCCAAAGCTTTAAATAGGACAAGCAGAGCTGGGCGTGGTACAATAAGCAGAAGTTGAATACACTCTGACTGTCCCTCTTGTTTGTGCCAGGCTCTGGTACTGTGACCACTGATTGAATACACTCTGACTGTCCCTCTTGTTTGTGCCAGGCTCTGGTACTGTGACCACTGATTGAATACACGCTTACTGTCCCTCTTGTTTGTGCCAGGCTCTGGTACTGTGACCACTGATCAGGCAGACCCACTGACCTCAGTGGGTTTAGAAATCGGGGGCTGAGAAGAATGAAAAGCAACTTCAAGACAGTGCGGAGGTGGGCTGCCAGGATGGTTCACGGGTAAGAACGTTTGCTGCTCTCTAGAGGACTAGAGTTCTGGTCCCAGTACCCACACTAGCTGCTTCACAACTGCCAGTTACTCTTGCTCCAGGAGATCTGATGCCATCTTCTGGTTACTGTGGATACTTTCACACACAGGTAATCTTGCTGTAAACAGGAAAAAAAAGAAAACATCCACAAAAGCCCAACTCACCTCTGACCTTCCACCCTCTTCCTTTAGTTCCTCCAACCCCCCAGATTACAGGGAAAACAGCTCGACTCTACCTGCATCCTGGGAAGATAAATAAGGCCAGTGTAGCTAAAAGGCAATGAACAATATGGCTGAGGCGGCAATGACAGATGGAACCCTCACCCCCCCACCCCCCCGCCCCGGGCTGTCCACACTCTCCTGTTTCCATGGATACACTCTGCTACCTGTCTCCCGACAGCTCCCCACTCTCTCCAGCGCTCTGACAGATGTGGGTCTGGTTACAGTGGAAGGCTTTCTTGCACTTAGAAAGAGAAGTTCCAAAAGAAAGGTACTGTTTTTCTTAAGAGGGTAGAGTCGGGGAATCCCTGAGATGCTGAGGGAAAGCTGAGATCTGAGGAAGATCTGACAGCTGTTTGCTGAAAGTAAGCATGCTACAGGGGCTAGTGGCTACGGAAACAAACCTGGTGCCCAGATCTGAGGGTCTGATGGGAGTTTTACCCCAACTTCACTTGGACTACTATAGTAGCACAATAAAAAGAACCAGTGAACTGGAGAATGATGAACCGCGCCCTGTTCTTCCTCCTCAGGCCTTGGCAGCATGAAGACCCAGCTTGCTGACCTGGCAATGGCCCCTAACGAGCCCTCCCTGGGCACTGGGCTGGCATCAGGAGCACGGAGCATGCTCATAAGGGACTGAAAGGTGCTTTGTGCGCGTGATAGTAGACACAGATGGTGCAATACTGAGGGCTACACTGATACCATGGCAACCTTATGGCCCTGGCTTTTTGAGGCTACACAGATTATGCAGGACACAATTATGCCAGAACAAACAAGCCCAGGAAATATCTATGTCAGAAATAAAATAAAATAAAATAAAATAAAATAAAATAAAATAAAATGAGCTAATATTTTCCCCTCGGAAGCTGTTTCCTGACTGTTCTACTTGAAAGACAAGCAATTTCTAACAAAAACTTAATGGCGGAGTCTAGCGCATAGAATGGCATTGTGTCCCAGAACTCTGGTGGCAGCAGGCAGAAGTACAATTTTGGGTGGAAAGAGGAGTAGTACGGTTTCTCTTTGTGCAGTTTTCTGCACTGATGAAATTTAGGTCCTTAACTATTCTGCTCACAAACCTTTGCTAAGTATTTACTGCATGCAAAGTACAATGCAGCAAGCATATTTTAAAAAGTGCTTTGGAATCTAGCGTGGATTTGTACTCTGAACCATGCCTTCCTGAGGTGACCCCGCCAAACCCTCATGGTGCCCGGGTTTCCCCATTTTTAAGACAGCAGCGACAGCACATACATTAGAGTTCTTATGTGTATGAATGGCTCAGTCCGCCTGCAGGAAGTACAGGGCGCATTACAATCTTTGTATGCCTCAGTTTCCTCATCTGCAGACATGAAAATTATACTGAAGTCAAAGGGATGTTTTGTGAGGACTAAGTGGAAAAAAAAAATCACATGTCCAGCGATCAGCATATCACCATTTGTGTATTAAGTCTGCAGTAAACATTAGTAGTTTTTATTCATCGAGTTTTAAAGAAACCAGACACCCAGATGCATACAATAGCTCAAGCAAGAAGCTCTGTCCTTGATGATTTCAGCAAGGAATGATTTCACCTTCTTCCCCCGAGTTCCAGTTATCTGCAAACTGCTGCTGGTGGCAACTCGTCCCCACAGTGACCCCCAAGCAGCTGTGACACCTGTTCTAACACTTCAGGCTGCCCTTTGTCCTCATGTTGACACAGCACCACACGACAGTCTGAGGGGAAAGCTGGCTTTGTGAAACAAGAGCAGCACAGGAAGCTGTTGGGCGCTAGCGCTTGGCAGGCAACGGAGCAGTTCTCTTTTACAGTGTCAGACACCAGGAGTAACCCACATTACTGCTGACTGCAGGCAGCTCTTTTATCACTGGGCAAAAAGACCTGAACACAGGACTTGCAGATGCTGCCACGGGCCCTGTGAGGTTACCCTGTGTCTTAGCCTGAGTAGGACTGTGGGCTCTAAATCATACTTAGCTGGAAAGTCCACATATACAAATACTGAAGAAACTTCCTGTCTCTTTCTTCAAGGAAAGCCATCCAGAGGCAACCAGCTTCTAATTAGAATTACACAGGCTTGGGCACTCAGTGCAGTGCCTTAAAAAACAAAACAAAACAAACCAACAAACAAAAACCCCAAAAAACTTTCTCTATTAGTTGGCCAATGATGACACCTAGTGGCCAGCCACTAGAAACTAACAGACCAGAAACTAACAGGTGGCTTCCTTTCAGCTAGGGCACATAGGGCTAGGGCACATAGGGCTCACAGTCCTGGGCAGGACCTGATTTCATTCTAGGTAAGGTAACCGAGGCACAGAGAAATGTAACAACTTGCCTAAAGTCAAAGCGAAATGCAGGAAAGGTGGAAAACCTAGACCTCCCAGCAGTAAGCAAGTGCACGCATTCTCACTGAAATGGTAACATGCTAGCTTGTGTGTACCAAGGACTCAGCCACTAAAGGGCTCCTTGTAAGCTTGAGGACCCGAGTTGAGCCCCCCACCCCTCAACTGTGCTTGGTGGTTCATACTCGCAATCCTGGAGCTGGGAGGTGGAGACAGACAGGCTGACACACTGGCTCACTAGACAGCCAGGTTGGCAAGTTCCAGGCCAGTTAGTCACCCGAGAATCGTCACCCAAGGCTGTACTCTGGCCTCCATACCACACACACATTTGCACACTTACCCAAACACAGAGATGACTCTCAGCTGCCAGACACTATTAGGAGTCTCCTGTATACTAACTTGCCTAATCCCTGGAAAAGTCCTACACGGGAGAGTGGCTATTAATCTTCCTTTAAAACTGACAGCATTTCAGTTCAAGGTAATAAACTTAGGGATTCCTGTGCCTTTCTAGTGATTGGACTAGATGTTGAAAGACATTTTCAATGAATTTTCCAAAGTGTGTGCTTACCACTGAATGCTTACTGTGTGTGAGGCCCCCAATTTACATTAGCTCATACAATCCTAGGAACTGTGACGCAAATTTAAAGTGGTATTTACAAGAAGGGTCCTAAGACAAAAAGAAGATTCTAAACTAAGCCAGGATTTTATGTCTATTTGACTTAGTTTCATGGTAGAGAAAGTGAATGTCCTGGGGTCTTCAGGTTCTCACAACAGGGATGGAAAATGAGCCTTGGCAAATGGTTCAAAGCCAAGACGCTGCCCAGGGAAACGCAGAGCTTGGTGCTGAAGACTGCCTGTGTGGAGAAACTGTGGACCCTGCCAAGCCAGACACACACAGCCTCTTGGTTTTAATAACGATTCTCAATGAGTAAAACACTCAAAGCAACTCCACTGAGTACATGAGCGATTAGGCAGCCGCTGCCCTCACGCCATCCTCCTGGTCCACACGGCATGTGCTTCCAGGTAGGGACAACCAGGGCAACCTGTAAGGGGTTGTCAGTTGTGCTTTCTTCGTCTTCTCTGAGTGGAAGCTCACATTTAGCAAGACTCAGTTCTAAGGGAGCTCCTTAGGCAAATCTTGCTTGCTGCCATCACTACTCGAATCCAAGTCTGCTAATTTAGGAACTGCTGCGTTCATATCGTGCCTGGTCCAGGAAGCCAGCCTGTGATTTATCTGACTTGACCTGTGTACCATGGACATCTTTAGAGATGACACCTGGCCACAGCATCTGGCTCACAGAGGCAGCTACTCCTAAAGAACTGAAAAGAAAGTGAGGAATTCCAGAGGCAGAGGAGCTTACAGGGGCATCTTGGTTAACTCCTACCCTGCCTCAGACTATTAGTTTAAGGGGCCAGGCGCACAGTTCAGCTGTTAAGAGTGCTTGCCTAGCATGCACAAAGCTCTAGACCCTGTGATCCTAGCACCTAAGAGGTAGAAAGAGAAGGATCAGAGGTTGGAGATCACCCTCTGAGGTTGGCCTGGACTCTACGAGACCCTGTATGTAGGGTTTTTTTTTTTTTTTTGTATACACACACGTGTATATACATGGTCTCCATTTAGTAGAATGGAGAATGTAGTGATAAAGAAGCGAAGATCACAGGTCACTGATATTTTTTTGTGTGTGACACACAGCCTTTTCTTTGCCTTATGAGTACTAGGCAAGTGTGTACTGAGCTCTATCTCCAGCTCTTTTATCTTAAAAAGGTGACACATATCTGTTATCCCAATATTTAGGAAGTTGAGGCGTGAGAATTGAGTTCAAAGCCAATATGAGACATACAGCAAGACCCTGTCTCAAAAAATATAGTCCATCCAAATCTTTCCTCTGCTATATCACTTCATCAAAAGCATCTCCATCAGGGCTTCTTTATAATACATTCTTTATGAATACCATGCTGTGGTATTTTTTTGAGGTGCAAGTCTCCTTACATTCCTCAGGATGCTTTGAGCCTGCTCAGCTCATGTGGCCCTTTCTCCTTGCCTGCTGAGGAGTTGGGGCTGCAAAGTCAGCACTGAGACCAGCTTCAGACTTAGAACAAGTTTCTTTACTTAGTCAGATCCCACCAACTTCAATATTTTACTGTATTTATTTTAATCCCAACCTTAAAGGAAAGGAGAAAGACACTAGGCAAATATATGGACATGCATTTCCTACTAATAAGGAATTTTCTTATATAATCATATTATATTTAACCAACCCAGGAAATTAACATAGACTTATTCAGATTATGACATCATAATACTATAACGTCTATTATAGTACAAGAAAATCCAAAATTATACAGTATGTTCCATTGCCATGTCTCTTGAGTCTTTTTTTTTTTTAACACAAGTGGTCTCAGTTACTGTTTTACTGTGGAGAATACACACCATGACCAAGGCAACGTATAACATAAACCATGTATAAAATGACTTAACTGGGGTCTTGCCTATAGTTTCAGAGAGTTACCCTAAGATGGGAGGCATGGTGGGGAGCACGGCAGCAGGCAGGCAGGCAAGTGCTGGAGCAGTAGCTAAGAACTCATATCTGATCTCTAAGTTGCAGGCAGAAAGAGAAGGAAGGGGGGGGGGGGAGAAGAGAGGAAAAGGGGGGAAGGGCGGGGAGGCCCCCCCCCCCCCCCGTGTAGGCTTTTGAAATGGTAAAGCCCACCCCCAGTGACACACAAGGCCGTATCTCCTAATCCTTCCTGAGCAGTCTACCAATTGGGAATCAAACATGCAAATACATGTGAGTACATGGGCCACTCCTATTCAGGCCGTCACAAGGGTACATCCTAACTCTTTGTATTTGGCAAAGTCGGTATTTGTTAAGAGTAGAATATGCCACAACTTGAAACTGCCAAATTTTTCTTTCCTATAAGGCACAGTATATACCTTTGGCAGATACTACAGACACAAATAAATATCATTTTTAAGGGTACACGAGGCTCTATTTGGATAAGCATTTCCTTCCTGTAAAATCCTGGGAATCCAGCAAGGAATTCTGTCTCGGGGTACCTTTCCCAAGACAGGGTCTCATTATGTAGCTCTGTCTGTCCTGGAGCTCTCTACGTAGGCCAGGCTGGCCTCGAACTCAGAGATCTGTCTGCCTTTGCCTCCCAGGAGCTGGGAGTATAGATGTGCACCACTATGCACGTCTCGATGACATCTGGATGGCTTTTAAAACTGTAAGTATGGCTAAAAAGAGTACGGTCCCCTCATGACCCTGGGTACGTGTTTGTTTTCTTGTTCACGGATTCAGTGCATATTTACTGTCTACTCTGAACAGGTGTCCTAGGGACACGATAAAGTGCTCCACTAACACAGGAGAGAGGCAACAGAGAATGGGGTGGGGAATATGAAACACACAGGTAGGGATTTCTGAAAATCTGGGAGAACTACTCCGAACCAGCAGGGAAGGGCCTGGTTCTTCAAGAAAGACAAACAGGTAATCCCAGGAGGAAGAGGGTGGGGTGGGGCCTCTGAGGCAATGACCAGTTTCATCTTACATCACTGCAGGCCTTTATATTCAGGAGTGCTGCATCTGTGGATTTAATCAACTCTATAGCAAAAATAGGTGGGGAAAAAAAAAGCTGTGTTTGTATTGAACATGTACAGGCTTTTTTTTTTTTTTTTGGGTCGCCATTCCCTAAACAACCTAGTACAACAACCATTTATATAGGACTTCCATTGTATTCAACAAATCAAAAGATAATTTAAAATATAAGTAGAGGGCAGGAGTGGTGACACACACGTATAACCCTAGTATTTAGGAAGTCAATATGAGCATTTTGCGTTCAAGGCCAATTTGAGATATACAGCAGAACTCTGTCTCAAAATAAAAAACGTGTATGTGAGCATATGTGTACATTATAGGCAGGAACATGCCATTTTATACAAGGAACTGCAGTACCCATGAGGGATTCCTAATGGTGGCTTGACTAGTGGAAAGGGGACCAACATCCAGAAAGAGAGAAAGGTACTAATGGCTGTGTGTACATGTGTGTGTGTGTGCTCTTTCTTTAACAGGGGTGGCAAGGAAGACAAAAGAGATCAGCCAGTACCAGGCACACATCTAGTCCACCAGGAATTCTAGCTTCCCAGGACCCACTACTACCTCAAGGCATCCTTAGAGGAGGAAGATGAAAGAAAAGAGATGGGTGCCCTAAGAATTGCTACCAAGATGAGACTTGATAGCCTATGACCATATAGTGAGGGAGGAGGTCCCCCTCGGTCTTAGACCTAGGGGAGGGGAATAGGGTGAAAGCGGGAGGGAGGGAGGAATGGGAGGATACAAGTGATGGGATAACAATTGAGTTGTAATCTGAATAAATTAATAAAATTAAAATAAAAAATAAAGAATTTTTCTTGGGAGAAACACATCCCATCAACCCGTTCAGATGAAGCCTGTTGTTTGTTCAGAGCAACTGGTTTCTAGAAGCCTGAGGCAAAAAGGACATTGATGGCACTGTCATCTTTTTCTCATATGAAAAATTATATGAGATGAAAAATTAAAGGCAAAACATGTAAGAATATTATCAATAATTATTAGATGCTTCTGCCAAATGTTTTTTAAAAATTAACAATAACTTTCAACGTGTGCATTTTCTTTTAACAAGAGACAGGCCCAGAGAAACAACTAGCCTGATGCCTGAATCCTACATAATCTCTTAATAGTGCCTTGTCTTCAATACTGAGGTGCACCTCAGTGATCTGGGAGAGGAGGGCTTGAGAAAATAAAACACCAGACTCATCTCTAAACACTGCCAATGTGTCCTTCCCTTGGGGGATGGAGACGACAACACATTCATCACAAGATGGAAGTACTGCTGGTGAACAGAGGACACTGGGTGAGGCTTTCACCATGGAGGTCCTCCATGTATAAAGCACACAATCAAGGCTGAGGAACTGGGCCCTAAGTGGCTGGGAGGACCCGGAAACCACAGTGTAGCAAAGGATGGAACAAATGAGGAGGCTGGTATATTTTGACCATTAACCTCCCCGTATTTCAGCCTCATGTAGCTCAGGGTGGCTGTGAATTCATAATGTAACTGAGGGCGGCTCTGAACTCCTGATGGTCCTACTACACCTTGGCTTGTTTTGAATTCTCCTTTGAATCTGGTACCCAGCATTTGCTAGTAGCAATATGATCAATTTAAAGAAAATGTATATAGGCGTGTGTGTATGTATATATGTATGTATGTACACATGTATACACACATATCTACACACACATATATGTATATTTTTTCAGTTCATAATTGAAAATTCTTGCTTTCTTATTGCCTTTCTGTCACTGACAAATTCCTTCTTAAATATATTCATTTAAAAATATTTGTTTATTTTTAATTTCTTGTGAGTACAGATACCTGCTAAGGCTAAAGGTTGGATGCCTTGGAGCTAGAGTTATTGGCAAGTGTGAGCCACCTAATATGGATGGTGGGAACTAAACTCAGGTCCCCTGCGAGAGCAGTGCATGCTCTTAGACACTGAGCCGTCGCTACAGCCTCCTTGGTAAAGTCTTACATAGGCAGAGGGCACAGCACTAGTGATAATTTGGTGTGAACAGCATCAGGGAAGGTTTTTGCTAAATGTTCACTGTGTGTTTAATAAGTAATGAACTCCAGCTTAATGGCATCTTAGCCATTGCACGCTTTACCACAATAAATGGGTGTACAACTCTAAGTTTCTAATAGTATTTTCAAGGAATACAGGATGAAGACTCTATGCTTGGGAAAGCCTGTATTAGGTCATTCTCTCGGCCTCCTCCAGGGGGCGAGGACGGCCAGTTTTGCACTGGAAAAGTCACTGTCACACCAGTTCCTCACAGGGCTTCAAAGGGCGTTCTCCCTGCCCCTTCACATACATGCCATTCAGGCTGATAAGCAAAGCACCTCAGCCCTTTTATGCCGAAAGAGGCAAGAGTGGGCGGGCACACTTCATCCCTTCATCTGTACAGTCCTGAAGGCTGGGTGGTTCTCCTAAGGCTTGGGTCAGGGCCACGGTTTTGCCACAGTGGATAACTTTCTTTAAGGAGAATTTTTCCAGTGTTTGTTTCAGCCCGTGGATGCTTCCAAGGCTCCTTTCCAAATGGCTCCTCTGTGGGTCTTCTGATCAAGCACAGCTGCACTGGAGGCCTAAGAGGGAAAGGCTTCCCTTCCTGGGGGAGTGCTGGGACTTCATTACACCATAGAAGGTACTCGGTGGCCAGGAATGCCTCCGGCAGCAGTTCCCTGCTGGGCTTTAAAGAAGCAGCAGTTCCTTCTTTAAACCGGTCAAGTGAACCCACTGCATGTCCAGGTCTAGCTGCACACACGGGGCCAAAGCCAGTTTGGGGTTGGGGACTGACCCTCTTTGGCACGCTCATGAGCACACCGAGGGCAGAGGAAAGGCTTGGAGGTCCTGCTACACTTCCATTTAAATCCGGTTTTTGTAGGTTCTACAGAGTTTTACATTACCTCGAGAGTCTTCTTTAAACAAAGGAAACACAATTAAACTAGGCGATCATTACAAGTCTGGTCTACAGAGCAGACCCTGTATCAAAAACAAAGAAACAATCAAGTAAAATGTGTGAGGTCATACAAGCTACAGGGATGGGCGTGGCAGACTGCTGCTGCGGGAACTGTCAGCTTGTGGTGGGCCCTGATGGCGGAGAACTACGCAGACAAAGGATTCCCGTCAGCCTTGCATCTCTCTAAGGCCACTGGGAGCAGACTGAGGAGCTCGGAAATAAAGTCCCATAGCCTCAAGTGTAAGGTATTCCTTAAACATTTGCTAACCAACTGTTTAAAGTGGTCTGCTGATTGCCACGGACACCCCCCCCTTCCCCTTCCTGTTTCCAACTGCCTAGCCGTAGTTTGCCTTCCTTATAAAGAATGACTGTTGCTCAAAAGGTGTTGTCAAGACCGGCACAGGCATGGGTTTCTTGCTCTCCGGGTTATTCATTCACCGGAGGTGCCTAGGCATGTGTTACAAAACACAAACTACTAGGTTAGCTTAGGCCAAAACAACGCAGCCCTCACTCTACGCACTCACTCTGTGTATGGACCACAGGGTAGCAGGCTGGAGCTCTAGCTACTCTGGACTGCCCTGGAAGGGGACGGTGAAGTGAGTGCCTGCCACGGGAAAAGGCAACTTCCTGCTTAGCCCATCTCTGCTCTGGCCCATGTCTCATATCTGCCTGACAAATCGGCAGCCCTTGTGTATATTAGGCCATTGTTCCAGGCCCTGCTTCTTCCTGAGGGAACTCATACTCCCTGCTCAGCTTCCTGTAGTTGGCACCTGTTCCTTCACTGAAAGAAAGCAAAATAAACATCTGGGCTTAGAGCAGCCAGCTAAACATAGCCGCAGATATGTGTCCCTAGTCCTTGTAAAATTAACAGAGATATGATCCGGTGGTGAAACGACTGCCTCATACTTTCACAGTGAGATATCTCCAAAAGGGAGAGCTGCTTAATTAAGTAAATGCCACCGCTTTTTATACGTACCAGCTTGCTGATCACAAGCTCCTCTGTTGTCAAATGTTCTTTCTCGAACAAGTTAGACAGCAACGTCTTGCATGTGAAAGTGTCTTCATGATGCTGTTTATCATTCGTCACAAGGAACCAAACACTCTTCAAATGCCTGTCTATATAACGGAGCCGATGTACAGGAAAGCGCCGGCCATCACAACTGGAGGTTCCCAGTGTGCCATGCCTGCTCCGTGCACTCTAAGTTTTATGACACTGGACACTATTATCCTTGTGTAAATGACCTGACCGAGGTCTCAGCTAGGAAGATAAGCCTCATTACCTCAGCACTTAGTACTCACACTATAAAATGACTAATGAATATCACAAAGCAGATGTTATAAAAAATACCATTTATTTATGTGACTGTGTGCAGCATGTATCGGCACATGTGCAGAGGTCAAAGGGCAATGTTCTGGAATCAATTTTCACCTTCTTTCTATGTGGCTTCTGGTGATAGAAGTTAGGTTACCAGTGCAGCCAGTGCCTTAATCCACTGAGCCATCAATCCAGCCCAAGACAGTCATTTATTTCGAAGCATATACATATTTTAGGCTATTCTCAAAGTCCTGACTGATTTAAAGAAAAAAAAAAAGTCTTATGAAGTGGGCTGTTTTAAAAGGTTTCTAACTTGTTCTTACCGGCCACATGCAAACAAACACTCCTAGAAGCTGTCTGCTGACCACCGACTACTGACTCCGGAGAGGGAGGCCGCAGTGAGCTAGCTCATCAAGTGCAGTGCTTCCGGAATGGAGAGATCATATTACGCAATCTTATCACCCCACTAGAGATGAAGCAGTTAAGACGCAGCAGAGGTCACTGCGCAAGTGTCTCAGTAATTGGAAAGAACAAGCCCCCAGCCTCTTGGCCCAGCACCCTCTTCCCTGCCTCAAAAGGTGCACTGCGGTGGCTTTTCAGTGAAGGAGTGGAACACTAAACAAGGCTTGATTCTGTGGCACCGATAAGCTCTGTGTGGAGCCCTCACCAAAACACCCTCATGGTACACAGCAAATTGGCTCTCCGATCAAGATAAACTATGTTAGGGCGCTGAGCATGAAAAATGGTGACTGAGCAGTTTCCCGAGAGGCGCTGGCTTTCTGTAGGTGACATCAAGTGCGCTTTGGAATGAGGGCAGTGAAACCTACCCACGGCCAGCAGTGAGAGGGTTCCTCGAGGCTACTGAGAACAGGGTGTCTCAGACTCACTTTGAAACTGTCCTGCACAAGTAAGGTACTTCATGGTACTTCTACACACACACACACACACACACACACACACACACACACACACACACACCACATACAGCACCTATATACCCACAATATATATATATATATGTATATATATATATATATACACATATACACACACACCACACCCTTCCACACATCACACCTCCCCTCTGACACCACACACACACACACACACACACACACACACACCACATAGCACACCCTTCCACACATCACACCTCCCCTCCGACACCACACACACACACACACACACACACACACACACACACACCACATAGCACACCCTTCTACACATCACGCCTCCCCTCTGACACCACACACACACACACACGTATCGCCCACACCACAGCCTCACCACTCCTGACTCTTTTACCTGGAAAGACAGAACAGGGGGGGGGGGGAAAGACCCCTTTTTAGGTTTCTGGAGAGGAGTTTTCTATCCTGGGTCAGGAGCTGACTCAACATAGCAAGACACTGTAGTGGAAGTTTCCACTGAAGAGTCAAGATGTGACAGGAAAAAAATTCCAAAGGAAGGATTAGATAGACCATAACATGGAAATTTCTAGGAAGTCAACCTGGCTAGATCTAGGAGTCCTAACAAGGGTGTAAACAGGGCAGGCAGTGGAAATAGACAACACTAGTGGAGGAAACTGTTCTGATTTCTACAATCCCAGGGTGGCGAGGACAAGAGGGCTGCCCTTTTGATTCAGTTCAGAGAGGCCAGTTCTAAAGGCAGCTTCGGCCAGAATCCCAGGCCGGTGGTGTAACTTCTACCCACGGGAACCAAACTCAAGAAGGATTGTTCAAAACATCACAGTAAGTGGCTTTGTCTGTTCCTCAAAACAAGTCAGGGAATGCAACTATCTTGAGCACTAGAAGGCAGCTTGAGTGTCCCTTACAGCAAGTGACGAAGAGGACTGGGAGCCAGAAGCTGTGAAGGAGGGTACGGCAGGGTGGTGGAAGGTACAGCGCGGCTCACGGGGAAGTGCCGGACAAAGCCAGGAAACCAACACCGAGACCACTTTTCTCCATCGGCCTGCTGCAGCATGGCTTTCCCCCTCCAGATGTAATATGTTCAACTCATGCCATCTTGGAGTAGACAGTTCTTGGTTAGGTACCAAGTACCACAAATCAGCAAAATAGCTTGATCTATGCTAACTGTAACACAGCTACTGACTGACAGGTCACAAGATCCTCTTTCCTGCTCCCCACATCCCCAGCTACAAAGGCTCTTAAGAGAAGCCGGAGTACACAGAAGAAGAAGGTTGTCTGAAATAAGGCCTCCATGAGGTGGCTATCCATGAGGAGGTGGGGATTTTTTGTGATGCAGCTGTTTGGACTGACCTGCTGTTGAGAGTCTGTTCTCTGCTTTAGGTTACCCACACTGTGTAAAAAAATTTTTCAGATGGGCCTTGCCCCAGACACTGTGTGTGTTCCCCAGACACTGTGTGTGTTTAAAAATTTTATTATTATGAATACAGTGCTCTGTCTGCATTTATACCTTCAGGCCAGAAGAGGGTAATAGATCTCATTATAGATGGCTGTGAGCCACCATGTGGTTGCTGGGAATCGAACTTAGCACCTTTAGAAGAGTAGTCAGTGCTCTTAACCGCTGGGCCATCTTTCCAGCCCCTGACACTGTGTTTTACTAAGCACCTTTGACTCTATTTTGAGGACAGAAGATACCTGAGTGGTCACAACAGCAGCACCATATGACCAATAGCACCTGCTGGTAACTTATTTCTAGAAGTAGAGGGGGTGTTGCCCTACAAATTTACCAGAGTAAACGGAGAATATAGAGACCCATAGGTATACTAAAATCCTATCAAGAAAACCAGGTCCAAACATTTAACACTTATCAGAACAGCATTGTGGTACCTAGCACTGTTAATAGCAATAGCTCCCAATAACCTGTCACCTAACCACATGATGTGTACATCAAGGACCAACAGGCAGAGGACTCCAGACTGCCTGTTCAGCCTGACTTGGCCCCTACTTTTGCCACAACTTTCTTCCACTGCCACCTGTTCATCCTCCTGCTAGGGTGTCTGGCCTTGGTCCTCTACAACTTTAACCCCAACACCCACAACTGCCGCTGCTGCTGGTGCTTCTTGTCGCTGCTGGTGGTGCTGGTGCTGCTTCTCTGTGGCTTGGTTATCTTATCAAAAGAGACTTGTGTGTCCCTGTCAGTTTCCCAGCTTTGGCTTCTGAAGCCCCTTTGACTTCCTGCCTCTTTCATGTTTTATAGTCAAGCTATAACCTCCATGTATGCAGGTGCAGAGAGATATATACTGTGTTATATGCAGTTATGTGATCGGAGAGTTAGTATTAGTAACTAAGGTTTGAATAAAAGAATTCATTGAAACTACAATATCCTATAAATTTATTTTATTAAAGAAATTCTGACACTGAGGAAAGGCACAATGTATTGTCTGGTTCTGACTTGAGACATTTAGGATAATCATGCCCCTGAAAGCAGCACTGCCCCCATGCTCTGTAAATAAGCCCGATAAACTCACTGCTTTGCCAAGTTGGATTCTGGTAGAATTGCATTTGGTTTGCTGCTGTTGCCCTATCTGAGGTGAAAAAACATTTGTTCATATCTTCCCAGGAAAAGTTAACAAACACAGCCCTTTAGGCTCAGGCCATCTGTGACTGTGTTCTCCTTTCTGTGGCACCAGAGAGACGCAGGGATAAGCAGCTAAAAGAGTAGGTGGCCTTCCCTAGAGAGTACTGCTGGCTTCTAAGTGAACCTGATTGTGTGTGTGTGTGTGTGTGTGTTGGGGTGGGGGTGTGAACCTCACTCAGACCCTTTTAACAATTCCATAAGACAGCTATCTATCCAATTTGACAGACAAGGAAACTGGCTCAGAAGCAAGCAGCTTGCCCAGGACCACACAGGAAAGCAAGCACGGTAGTCAGACAGGTACTGAACCAAGTCTGAGGTCTAAGCCTAAATTGTTGTATTATCTTAGGTGAGCAGGTTTCTGTAGAATGTGTGGCCCCAAAAGGTCCATAGGGAGAGGCACTATTAGGAGGTGTGGCCTTGTTGGAGTAGATGCGGCTTTATTGGAGGAAGTGTGTCCCAGTCACTTCCTGCTGCCTGCTGATCCTGAGGTAGAAGTCTCAGCTCAGCTCCTTCTCCAGCAGCATGAACGCCTGCATGCCACCATGCTTCCTCCCATGACAATAGTGGACTCAACCTCTGAGCTCTAAGCCAGCCCCAATGAAATGCTCCCCTTTATAACAGTTGCCACGGTCACGGTGTCTCTCCACAGCAATGAAATCCTACTAAGACAGGGTATGAATGGAACGGGAAACCAATGAAGCACATGATCTTAGCAGTGTCTTCCAATGTTGAGGCTTTGATCCTGCCACCTGTGGTGGGAAGGAGGCTCTGGGGCCTACAAGAGCAAACAGAAGGAGAGTCTGTGTCTTGTGCCTCCAGAACGGCAGCTGGAAGGTGCTGGTCCCAGCGGGATGTACTGTGACAGATCCGAGGTTCCCTGACTTAGCCATGTCCATAAACATGCAGTTCAGATAATGTGCATGAAGTATTTAGCTGAACCCGGCATTAGGTAAATGGCAGCTATGGCTGTGAAAACTTTATACATAAAGCTGGAAAACTGAATATATAATTTAAGGCAAAATACTCAGCCACTGACATCACTGTCTATTCCATGTTTACAATGGACACTAAACTTCGCTAGGTGAGCCAAGAACAGAGACTAACTGATGCCAGAGACCAAACTAGTGAAATCTAAAACAGCCACAGTTAAATCAAATGATGGTTTATCAGCTGAGTCCAGTGAAAGAGTGATGGACCACTTGATGCTCCATGTACATGATTTTGTAAATCGTTACAGAAGGTCTACAGAGCCACTGAGGCTCAACCACCATCTCTAGACACCGATTACTCTACAGCCCTTTCAGATACAACATGGAGTCCTCAATCCAGGAGCTCCCTGCCACACCCACAGCAAGGCCACTCACTCTGGTTCCTGCCACAAGCTCATGGTTGGCAGCCTGGATCAAGGCACCGAACTTGAAGCCGGTAGCAGTGTCACCAAGACTACATCTAATTTTCAACCTTCCAAGTTTAATTGACTCCAAATTAGGAAGTTTCTAAATCAGGCCGCTTTGGTACTTACCTGCCTCGCATCTTCTCTCACCAACCCTCCTGTTGGAAAAGTTCTACCTCCTCCCCGCAATTGGCATTGACAGTCTTGCCTTCTGCCATGGGAATATGATCAGCCTGGTCAGAGAGACACTGCTTGCTGGCTACTGCCCACTTCTAATCATGATGGTTCCAATAGGCTACCCAAACCAGGCCAGTGAAAATACCTTCTTGGTACTAATAGAAGAGTTAGCCCTCTTAAGACACAGACTTCAAGAACAGTGGCTGATGCTGGTGGCTATGTCTGCCACCATGGTGTGTAAATGGAGCGTGGCATAGGGAGGAGAATAACACTGATGGAATTAAGATGACAGGAGAAGCACAGGAGAGAGACTCCAAATGGCTGGGTAGAAGGCCTTTGAGCCCCTCAACACAACTGTGCCTAAAGCCCACGCAGGACAAACCAGCTATCCGTGTAAGTCAATAACCTGGCTTAAACTGGAGTTCTGTTGCTTATGAGCAGAATAATTGCAACCAATAAACCTTACTTAAGGGGAAATAAAGCCCCAAAGGAAATTTCCTTCCATGAATAGCCCAGTCCCTGTGGAATTCTGGGCTCCTTTCTGGTAATAATCTTAATTGAATTAAAATCACTTCTCTGAAGAGATTTCCATGGTAAGTCTGTCTAGCTGTCAATGGCTGATATCGTTAACACCATACCTTTGTAAGGGACATGTATATCTAATTAGTTATTTTGAAGAATAGAAAAGAAAACGCACAAAATATCACCAATGGCAAAAAAAAAAAAAAAAAAAAAAAAAAAAAGCTATAAAAATAGTACCTATGAGAGCAGGGCGTAGCGGTGACCCCGGTAACTCTGGCACTTGGGAGTCTGAACCGGGAAGACTTTTGACTTTCAGGTCTGCCAGGGCTAAACGGTGAGTCCAACCCGATCCCAAGAAAAACAGTGCTCTGCACATGTATGAGGAGCGTTCCAGGAAATCCGCATGTAAACAGACAGCACAGTGCCTGGCACACAGCCACTGCCCAATAAACGGCAGACCCTAATTATTAGCACGGATGCTGTTTTATTACTCCACCACTTCCACTCATTTCCGGTAGGCTTTGCGTTAAGTATCAGCCCTGATCCAGACCGGGGAGCCGCAGCTCGGAAAGGTGGCTTGTTGCAGGGAAACTCCTGGAGCTGTGCTTAAAACCCAAGCCTCCCCTAAGTGTTTTGGTTTTGGAGTAACAAGTGGCTGTCTGCTGTGAAGCATCACTTGATCCCTGTGCTCTCCCCCAAGCCTGATGAATGTCATGCAGCGGGGCGCTCCTGTGGCTCCCCCAGAACTGGGCCTCGGGGTGTGAATGAGTGCTGGGCTGGCCTGCTATCTGATTAACTAGGGGTCTCTCGTACTTTCTGCTCCTGCTGTCGGACCACAAGGAGTGCATATGGAAAGTTCTGCTTTTGAAGAGCTGACAAAGGGGGGAAAAAAAGGGTAGAGCAGGCAGGATGAAAAAGGGAGGGGCACTGCTTAGCTTGGAAGGAGACTGGAGCAGGTGAGATCACAGATGGCAAAAACAAGGCGGGACTTGACTAACCCTTAAAAAAGTAACAAGGCTCTTCAGGTGGAGAAAGGGGAAGCAGAATGAAATAAGATGCCTCATGTGATGGTGAGCAGATTAGCCTGACAGAAATAAAAGAAGGCATAGGGGCTAGGGAGATCACTCAGTGGGTAAATGCCTGCTGTGCAAGCCTGTGACCTCTACTCAGCCCTCCTGTAAAACACCAGCGTGGTAGCATGTGGTTGTAATCCCAGTGCTGGGGACGTAGAGACAGTCAGACCCCTGGGCTTACTTGCCATCTACAGGTGCCCAGTGAGGGGGAGGGGAAAAAAAAAAGCAAAAGACAGGGTCAATGGCTCCTGAGGAATGACACTTACGGCTGACCTCTGACTTGGACACAAACACCACACACAAAGAATGAAGAGTAAGGAGCGAGCAAGAGAGGATGCACTTAGGCAGCCAGCATAGAGATGCCCGGGCTGGAATGCCGGGGAGCAGAGAAGGTAGGGGTGGTTTGTGAGCAGAGCAAGGACATCCTGAAGGACAGGCAATGTGGCACCAAGTGGAGACTCCACGCCTCAGGCATTATAAACACTTCAGCCAACAGCCACATGACCAACAAAAACAAAGCCTCATTCACCTGGAATTTATTCATGAATAAAACAGTCTGAGCTCAAATCAGAGGAATCACAAAACTGAGCTGAGCTCAACCGCCCCCTCCCCCACAGAACTGGAAGATACATAAACAACTGCTATTTGAGAAATACATTTAGAGTGGTTTATTATAGAGTAAAAGCTACCACCGCAAACAGACTACAGCTGCAAGACCAGGAAGTGATACCGTACCAATCCTCAGATGCTTTTCACTTAAAAAAAAAAAAAAACCAAACAAAACAAAATTGATTTCTACTACTGAGCTCCCGTCTGTGCAACAATCAGCCAGGCTAAGGTTAGAGGAGAAAGGAAGCAAAGCAGGAAGTGCAGTCTGGGGCTGAGGAGAGGCTTCTGTGGTGTAAAGCACCGGCTGCTCTTGCAGCCAGTCAGCTCAGTCACCAACACTCAGGTGGTGGCTCACAACCATCTGCAACTACAGTTCCGCAAGATGCAACGCCCTCTCCTGGCCTCTGCGCTCATGTGCACACCCCCCCACAGAGAGACATATGCATATGCATAATGAAAAATTGTAAAAACAAACAAACAAACAAACAAACAAAAGACTGTACAGCCGAATGTGTTGTAGCTGTGCATTCATTTTCACTACAGCATACTTCAAGGCAGATTCTGAATTCCTTAGCCAAGGGACATTTTTGCTGCATTGGATACTATATGAAACAAGAAGAACAGCAACAAGAGCCTGGAAAGGGTTTCGTTATACAGAAGATTTTATTTTAATAGAATCTGCTATGCAATCACAGATCTACTGGCCTCAATTCTTAGAAAAAGAAAAAAGTAAAAACCATAAAACTTTTTAAGGCATGGAAAATTCATAAATCATTCAGAGGAAAAATGTGCAAATAAATATTCAGCCATGTTAAGGGGTGCTTTTGACTTAAAGTGTGACTAGCATTTCAAAAGTAATGGCACAGAGTCACTTTGTTTTAACAATGAATGAGGAAGACCTTACTTACCAGCAAGGCTTTGTGTGGTCCACTGTCTCCAGGTTTTAAACCGTGAGGTGAATCTGAAAGAGAATTAAACACACAAACTAGGAGTGAATCGCACATGGAAAAGATCTGCTTTCATCTCAAGCGACGACTGTGTAATGCCAAGTATTTATTCTTTATTAGTTAAAGATTAACAAAGCTTGCTCCTGGCTCCTGGTAGAGTAGGGAGTGTTTTTCCCCTACATTACTTCAGCTTCCCAAATAGAAGGCATTCTCTCATTTGCTGCAGAGAGTGGCTGGAAGGCTGAAGCCAGCATAACTATAAATGGTCGTGTTTTCATCCAAACTCTGCAAGTGAGCAAAAGCCTCCGCAGATGTCACTCTTGCTCTGGTCCCATAACCCACTTCTGCTAGGATTAAGCCGCACTTGAAGGATACTAGGAGGATGCTCCAGGCTTTCTAATGGAGTCACCTGAGCAAGTAAATAACTAAAATTTGTTTTATTGTTAATGTTGAGCCCCAAGTGATAGATAATACAAGCTACATTGAAAAGTAGAAATGGATGAAAGTCTTCACAAGAGATTTGAATAATTAAAAATACTATTGTAACAGGAAGTCCACATAAAAATTTAAGATATTTTATATTTCTTCACTTAACAAACTTTGTTGTATATATTTGAGGTTTATAGCATGTTATGAAATAATTATATACATAGAAAAATGGCCCCCACAGTGGCACTGATTAGCCTCATATTGAATAGTTTCTTTCTTTGTAAGAAGAAAAGCAAAAATCCTTCCTACAAATTACCACCTGAGTGCCTGTTTGCAGCTTCTGCTTCTTACCTTACACCTGACTCTTGGTGTCCTCTGACCCTACAGCCATCCAACGCTTCCTCTGCTCAGTCTTCAAAACTAAACTGTCAAGATCTCATACTTCTCAACTCAGGACAGCGACAATGTCAGTCCAACACAGCCCGCGGCTGCACACAGAGCAGACCCGACTGAGAAAGACAGTCTTGGCTTTCAGTGAATACCAAGCTATAAAGCAAATCAGTTGATATGGAGTGTGTGTGTGTGTGTGTGTGTGTGTACACAGATACATAGCAATGTACGGTGCATTATGCACATGCATGTGTACAGGTGTGAAACACACCATGCACACATGTGTTGAGATCAGAGGTGACGTGAGATGTTTTCCTCCACTGCTCCCCATTCTATTTTATTCTATTTATTTTCAATTTTCTGCATACGAGTGTTTTGACTGCATTTATGTATGTGCACCAGAGTTCTCTTCAGGGGCAGCCATTGCTCTTTAACCTCTTTAGGCCATCTCTCGAGCTCCTCCACCATATTTTTCTGAGATAAGTCTCTCATCAAATCTTAAGCTCACCCTTTCAGCCTCCCAGCCCCCCGGGGATCTATCTCCTGTCTCCGTCCCACAGCACTAGGCTAACAGACATGTGCTGCTCCACTAAGTTCTTATGTGGTGCTGGCTGCCAATCTGAACTTAGGTCCTCAAGCTTGGGAAGCAAAGGCTGTTACCCACTGAGACAATTCCCCAGCTGCCAAAGGGGAGAAATCAGTCACTATTTCCTCCTCACAACAATCCATCACTGCCTCATCTTAAGAGAAATCGGTTTCAGTGCTGTCCAGGTGCCAGCAGGACCTGCCCTGGCTCCGTTTACCTCAACTAACCCTCAAGGTAACCTTATGTGTTAAGTGTGTCCTGGAGCAACTGAAGCACAGTGACATTACATGCCTCACCTAAGGCCTTACGAGGACGGTGGGGCCTGCCTCCAGAGTCCATGCACTACTTACTGTCAATTTAATTAGAACATCTCAAAATAAGATATTCCCTTCATTGGAAATCATGATCATCATTATCAAAGTCAGTGCACGTGATGACGTGATGACGTGGTTAGCCAGCAATGGTAACAGCACATGGCAGAGTCACTTTATGCTTGAAAATTAAAAACAATCTGACATGGGAATATGAAAACAAAAAGCAGGCTTGGAGTCAGGCAGTGCAATGAGTCTGGCATCTTTCTGAATGAGGAGGGAGGGAGTGTCATGTGAGGGTCATGTGAGATCTACAGAAGAGCTTGTCTCTGTCACCTGTCTTCGCCAAAAGCCCATGGCTTTTATCATTCTCCAGAAAAGTCACAAGTATTTATCTGTGCCTCTGTTTTAGCAGCAGCAGGGAGTTAAGGCAGAGGGAATAGAACACAGAATAACAGGACCCCCCATCCTTTTACTTTATTAATGCATAGGCAGAAATCACAAGAAGTGAGACACAGACCCACAGGATGAATTGGCCAGCTCATCCACGAGACCTCAGAACACTCAGGCCGAGGCAACAGCGCACTGCTGGTCAGAGTCACGCCCAAAGCTGCAAGAAGACTCACACCACCTCCCACTTGTCTCATTGCCACACTCCCCATGGGTATCCTGTTCTTCAGTCACTCAAACCTCCCAGCCAACCAGCCCAGAGATGGTGGTGCCACTGCAGTAGCATTTATTCTCAGCTCACAAATGCACAGCTCACAAAAGACCAAAGTAAGAGCTGATCTTTATGGAGCTAATACTAATGCACCACAAGCTCCCTTAACCCCACTAGTAACTCTGTGAGTCACCCTTTATGGCCCCATGCGGCAGGTAGGTACACACGTACAGTGAAGGCAGTAGCCTAAGGTCACAAAGTTTGGATGTAACAACAGACAAAGAGCTTCCAGAGCCCGTGGCCTATCAGCTACTCCAAGTCTGTAGCCACCTTCTCCCACTGCCCCCCTCTCCCCCCTCTGCCCCCTCACCCCCCCCCTTCTACCTCAAAGTAGCTCTTAGGCTTTGGTTTGTGATGTGCCGATCTCTCTGCAGACTTTTACAGAACCCTGGAAGATTGAGAACACCACCTTCAGACCTCATCTTTGGGTCTCTAAGACCTAAGATGTTAGAATACAGTGGGTGCTCAATAAATACACATATGGAAAGCAACACTGCAAGAATGGGACACAGGGCTCATGAAAGCACATCGGAGCTCTCTGGATATCCACTTTAACAAAGCAGGATTGTCTCTGTCCTTTAAATCCAGCCATCACCAAGGCAACGATACTTCCCAGGCCTATTCCGTACATGAAGTAACATAAGCAATTGACTTACTATATCTCCAAGGGATTCATCGGTTTGATTTGGTTTGATTCTACTTTGCATATGGATTATGTGTGTATCTGTGGTGTTTGCTTGTGTGTGGAGGCCAAAGAGCAACTTGGGGGTGGTTCCTCAGGCACCGTCCACCTGTTTTTGAGACAGGGTTTCTCTCTGACCTCGAACTCTCCACGAAGGCGAGGTTGACAGACAGTGAGGACCAGGTACTTGCCTGTGACTCTCTGTGCAGCTCTTGGGTTACTGTGTGCTACTACAGCCAGCTTTCGTACACGGGTGCTTGGGCTTGAACTCAGTTCTCATACTGGCCCCTACATACGGGTCTGAAGTGGATAGTACACGTAAGTAGCAGCTTACAATGGGTTTAGGCTATAATGAAGTCTTGCTTGCTAGGAAATGGCCCAGCGTTTTATGGAATCTTTCTAAATGCCTCCTGGGATTTTGTATAAGGACATGGTCCTCTAACAGTAAAAAAGGCAGCTTCAGGATCAGAGATACGCAGAGACCTTCAGCAAGAAGGTGTTCTTTCTACCTTTCCCAAAAACTGCACCAGGATTGTGACCTAGAACAGCACCCGCAGATAACTGCAGTTGGCTGTAGTAGCCACCGAACTACAGAGATATCAAGTACTACCTTCTCAGGAGCACAATCTGAGAGGCATCTGTCACTCATGACCAAATTATGCACTTGTATTTTGATTTTTTGCTATCTCAACTTTTTTGTTGTTCTTGTTTGTTTTTCAAGACAGGGTTTCTTTGTATAGCCTTGGGTGTCCTGGATCAGCTTTGTAGCCCAGGCTGGCATCAAATTCACCAGAGATCTACCTGCCTCTGTCTCCCCGGGTGCTGGAAGTAAAGGCGTGCGCCAGCACACCCAGTTTACTGTCTCAACTCTTTACTGAGAGGTTTACAAAGCAAACACACTGCACTGGGCCTTGCTGTGGGCACTGGGATGCAGCAGTGAATAAGGCAAATGGTGTTTATGGCCTAAGGCCTTCACAGGGTACTAATGCGCAGACACAGTAAGAACTCAATTTCAAGCAGTGATGGCTCTTAAAATTTTTTTCACAGGAGCAGAGAGTGTCATGACTACTGAAGAATTCAGCTACTTCTATTTTGCAGCTGTATGAAGGTTTCTAGAAGAGGCAACAGTGGGCAAAAGGTGACCAATTCTGAGATCACTTGATTGCTCAGGTGAGAAATGATGGTCTAGAATGGTGACAGCAGGGACAGAAGTAGATGGACTCTGAAGGTAAAATGACTAGGGCTAGTATATGACATAGATGGGGGGCATCTATCCTAGGGGTACCATGTCCCCAGGGTGGTGAACTGGTCCACTTTAACCAAAGGTGTTACCACCTCAGCCTCCACTCAAGACGGGCTCCTTGCTGGCAGACTTGGCTTAAGCTATCCATTAAGAGTAACTCTTCCAAAGAGATACCATCCTTAACATGCAGACTAAAAGTCTATTTCAGAAAAGGATTTATTTATCTTATTTTATGTATGCGTGCTTTGCTTGCATGTATGTATGTGTACCACATGCATGCCTGGTGCATGCAGAGGTTAGAAAGCAGTTCCCGGAATTGAAATTACGGATGGTGGGTGCCAGGAACAAAACCCACGTCGTTGGCACGAGCAGCCAGTGCTCTTAACCACTGCGCTGCCTCTCTAGCGCCTTTCAAAGTCTATTTCTCAGTAGCTGGTAGTCCATGTTCTCAACCAATGCGTAGATAGGTTGACAATGCATGGTAGTCTGACAATACCAACAATAGAGAGAAACATTTTAATACGCCAGTTCTTCCATGTCTAGATGTCAGAGGGCTAGTTTTTAGATGCGGTATTTTTTTTCCACCATGGATCCCTGGTTCATGTTTGTGTCATCAGGCCTGGCAGAGGGGGCCTTATGGGCTGAGCCATCTCATGAGCTCACTTCTGTGCTTCCACTTTGCCATGCTATGAACATACATAAAATTATAGAATAAGGGCTGGAGAGATGGTTCACCAGTTAAAGAGCACTTACTGTTCTTGGAGAAGACTCAAGTTTGGTTTCCTGCATCCACATGGCAGCTTATAATTGCCTTTAACTATCAGTGCTAGGGGACCTGATAACCTCTTCTGGCTTCAACGTGCAATGTGGTACTCATAAATTCATACAGGCTCAATCAATCACATACACATTAAATAATAAATAAATAAATAAATAAATAAATAATACATAAATCTTTTTAAAAATGTTAGTGTTCCCTGTGCTAAGTGCTAGTATTTGTGGCAATTACTTTAGATGAATGTGCATGTTTTTATATGACTGAATATGACTAATTGTCTCTGAGCCTCAGTTTTCTCTAGTATAAAATGGAAACTAATATTACCACTTGCATACAGTTGTTAGAAGGATAAATAGTATTAGCACAGTGAGACAAAAAATTCAGTGGGGGATGGAGGGAAGGCACAGTGGTTTAGAGCGCTTGTTGCTTTTCTAGAGGACCTGAGTTGGATTCCCAGTACCCTATGGCAGTTTATGACCATCTATAACTCCAATTTTAGGGGCTGTCTTCTGGCCTCTGCAGAAACCAGGCACACATGGTGCACAGACATACACGCAGGCCGATCATACATATATATGATAAAAGTTTTAAAAGGAAAAATTCCATAAGTGATAGTCATTTTAAAAAATAATTTTAAGCCTTAAATATTTTGTGTTTTATGTATGCATTTGGAGTTGTTCATTTTGAGAGCCTTAATTTACTAAACCACCTCACCATGCTGGAGTCCTTAGGTTACTGATGGCTAATATCTTTATGACTATGACGACTCTGGCATCGTTATGATTTTGCTTTGTATCTTATTTCTCTAGTTTCACTGTACTCAAAGACTAGAATTGCTACTTGGTTTATTTTTTCTTTTCTTAAAGAAAATTTACTTAAAAATGCAGCATTTTATGAATATTTGAAGAACTTCATATAATACATTTTGATGGCAGTCACTTCCCAACTCCTCCAAGATCCACCTTCACCTCCCTTTTTATTTCTTTTAATCCTACTGAGTCAAGTTTGCACTCTATATAGACTCATGTGTATAAGGCCATCCACTGAAGTGTGGCTTACCTACCAAGGGGTGACATTCCATTAAAGAAACTGACCCTCTCTCCCCCAGAAGCTACCAACTGTCAATATCTCCCCAGTTAGGGGTGGGACTTGTGAACCCCTCTTCACTAAAGGAACTTTTATTAGTATACCATCAACAAAATAATTAGCAGCTCCTAAGATCTATTTCACTAAGCACTTTGTAGAATTTATGTATGTATACCACATAATGTACACAGGAGCCCATGGAGGTCACTAGACCATGTTTAATGCTCTGGAACTCAACTTACAGGCTATAGTGGTCAGCCACAAGGGTGCTGGACACAGAACCCCTAACCTTTACAAGAGCAGTAAGCACTATTAACCATTGAGCCATCTCTCCAGCACTGATTCCTAAAGTCTTAATATCTTATAAAAAAAAAAAAAGGTACTGTTAATGTTATTTTATTTTTCCTAACAATTAATAAAGATGAAAATTTCCCATTTATTAATGATTTGTTACAATGAAAACACTCATATTCTTTGTTCATTTCTGCACTAGTTTGTTTTTTCTTATAACTATGATTGTCTTCTTTATAGTTCATGATCAGCAATGAATACAGAAGCACACATATATTGCTACAAATGTATTCCCCAAACTTCTGCAACTTTGTTGTTGCTCTTGTTTGTCCCTTTTCTGAAACAGGGTTTCACTATGTAACTGCTATGGACCTAGAACTCACAATGTAGACCTGACTGTTCTTGAACTCACAGACATCTACCTGCCTCTGCAACCTTGAGTGCTAGGATTAAAGGACCGCCACCACACCAGCAGCTTTTGTAATCTTGAGGTAGCTTTTCTCAGTTGTAAGACATTTAATGAATATGCAACAGCAATAAACATATGGCTTGTGTGTTTATGAGCCTCATAAACAATGGCATTGCTTCCTGGTAAAATGCTTTTGACTGCTTTTCAAAGTATATTTCTATCCACTTTGAGCTTTATAGTCAGTCTATGGAAAAGCTTTCAGGTGAAACAATTCCCACTGAGTAGCATGGAAAACTGAGGTACAGACTGCAGGTGACGCAGTAGGGTCCTGGTAGGGTCCCTGAGCTCTTTAGTTAGCTATAGACCAGTCCCTGGGCCTATCCGGAAAAACCAAACCAAACCAAACCAAACCAAACCTTGTGAGGTAAAGTGGAATTGTGTGCAACATTTTTGCCTCTCCGGTTCCTTACACACTGATATACGTGGAGCTCTGTCATGTTTGGTTGGCTTTTTGGTGTGTATTTTAATCAAGTCTCAACGTACCAATTCTGTAGCATTTTCTACTGGAAACCTTTATTCAAAGCATCAGGGAAATGAGACATTTGGTTTCTTTCGAAACCCAGTTATGTTTTGTGGTTATGTTTATGTTTATATCCCAGGTGTGGAAAATGGGGCTACTTCAGATTGTCCATAGCAGCTAATTATACGATGTCTTGTGCACTAGCACAGATGTGATCTCTGCCAGCTGCACATAGTTTAATTCTGGACTCTGTAGAGGGAATAAATGCCAGAGCGTGGAGAGGGCCAGGGGCAATGCAAAGAAGAAGAGGTAGTTGCCACCCCTGGTGGCTGCTGCTGCAGTTTGATGAGAACTTGGGAGAAACTCTGAAACGAACACTGGACTTGTCCCAAGGAACCTGACGACCCTAATCAGCAGGAAGTAGTCTAAAGAGACCGACATCCCCTTTGCCTTCTAACCTTTCTCGTTTACCTAGTGTTGGGGGGTTGTGAGGGATTAGGGTGGAAAAGGGAGGTAAAGGCAGAAGAACCCAAATAAAACAGGTAATCATCTGCTGCAACCGGAAGCTCTCAAGAAACGCTAGCAAGTTCAGGGAGTCTACCAAAGCGATAGTCATCCTTACCCAGTCTTTTATGAAGTTTCAAAAGTAACTTAGATTTAACCTAGGGTTGGTTTCTAGCTTATTTGTTTTCAGATGGTGTCTCATTACGTAGCCATGGCTAGCCTAGAACTGGCAGTGAGCTTGTTGTCACCATCTCCTAAATGCTGGGAGTACAGGTGTGCATCACCACAACTGTTTTGTGGTTTTAAACTTGGCACAAATATAGATTTTTGTCAGAAGGGTTTCCTCAATCTTGGTTCAGTGAAACCACTCCACTCCCTGAAGCTCTACGGCTGTTCCTTCCATTAATGTAATTCACAACACACTGCACTTAAACTAGAGGGGAAGGATTCAAGGCTCTGTTGTTTTTGTGGTCCTATTTCTCCACTGTCTAGCACCTGAAACATTAAAGTGTAGGGTGTATTAACTGTATATTCTTTGCTGCATTGAAAACACACTCCTACCATGAAACAATTTTGAAGCATCCCCAGTGCAAAGACTGCATTAGCTAAACCACGCTAAGTTATATCAAACAGAGTGGACCAAGACATTTACAACCTGGCACCGATCTGTGCCTTTCTGAAAATCTATCTGTTGCACTTCACTCTGCAATTCACATCTAATCCATCCTTCAAATGTTCAGTGTGTGTGCGCGCATATCTGTATATCCCACGAAGTAGTCAAGTCTTGATTAGTATTTGGAAAGAACTCACAGAAATACAGCACATCTGTTTCCTAATACGGTAAAACTCATGGGAAGCAACTGACATTAGCTGGCAAGACAACAAAAGCATCTAGATCAACATATGAAAGGAAGACATCCAAAATTCAAACTGAACACAGCAGAACCTGCTTGGCATTTCATCTTCAGGACTGTGGGACGGTGCTGTGCCTCGAGAAATACTTGTTATAATAGACTGTATTTAGTCTATGTACACACAGATAAGACACCCTACATGACAGGCCCTCAGGCTCTGCGCCCACTCCTCCTGATATTTATGTCACTTTGTCAGGCTTGGCTGGCTTGTGTATTTTTCATAAAACCCCTAGTGCCTTACAGGATGAACTATGAGCCAACTGAACTGGCTGGTGGTCCTGATGGAGAAGATAAGCCCTTCTGAGAGATCGAGTGTCATCTTCCCAAGAGCCCTCCGCCCTCCTCCCTTACACTGCTTTGCCATGTCAAAGTACCCTCTGATGCTCCCCTTTCTACCTACTGATCTGCATGCACCTCACACACTGGAATGAAAACTGTTCAAAGGGAACTGTTTGCTCACTGCTGTGCCCCAGAGCCTGAAAAGAACAAGCATTCAATAACAACTTTATTTAGTTTATGTGTATATGGGGACGGAGGTGGGGGGTGGGGAGCAAGCGCATGCGTGTGACCTGAGAGGCTGAAAACAGGTGTCTTCTTCACTCTCCAGCCTAAACCTTAAGCCTACTGATTCAGCTGGACCGGCAGGCAGCAGGCTCTGGGATCCGCCTGCCTGCATCACCAGTGCTGCTTTGTCTGGCTTTTTCATGGTGCTGGAGTTTGGAAATTCAGGTCCTCATGCTTGCACAGAAAGCACTTTACCTGCTCAAGCATCTTCCATCTCCTACAGGTAGTATTTTTAATTGGCCAGAAACTGGGTTTCAGTTAGTACTATGAAAATGTTTCTTGTTCCCCCAAATGACAAACAGACAGACAAACAAACAAACAAACACATTAACTTGCAGAGCAATGACATGAGTTCACTGGAAAACATCACGGCTGTACTCTTAAACTGTTGGTAGGCAACCCGTGTTCTCCAGTCTTCTGTGTCTTAAGGCCTTGAAGCTTCGCTACTTTAAACATTGCACTCCTGTTAGTAGCAGAGTTTCTTCCCAGTTATTTCTAAATAGTGCTGGTTCTGACCTCAGTATCACGTGGATGGCTCCACTACTTTTGTTACTTGGTTCTATGACGTTCGGGGCCAAAGAGCCACTGAAAACCTGCAGAACGTTAAGAAAACTCCTGGGAGGTGGAGTCCTAGAAACAAGTGCCAGCCTTTTCCAAGGGTCTTTGGGGCTCCGGCTGCTTGGGTGCCTTTCACAGGGGTAGTGTTTCTCTTCATGAATGAATCCCATTGACGAGGACATCCTAAGCTGTCAGTGTTAGCTCCAGGGGACAGCCATTCTACCCTGGCATCTGTCCAACGTGGCAGAGGACCACGATCTCCCATCACAAATTTAACTCTTCTTTGGCTGCATTCCTAACAAACTCTCTGATCAGCTTCAGCAGGTGAGATCAACTGCCAACTGTCTTCTTTTTCAAACTGGTTTTCCTTTTTTTACATTTTATTTATTATTGCTGTGGGGTGGGGGCTGTGCCCACATGTGCCTGTGGAACTCAGGTAGTCGGGCTTGCTCAAGCAAGTACTCCGTCTCACCAGCTGCCCCTCCTTCTCCTTTACGTTTGCTGTAAACTGTCTTTACAGTTCAGGCTTGCCTAGCACTTAAAGTACTTAAGGCCAGTGTCCTGAGTGCTCGGAATACAGGTGTGTAACACCCACCCGGTTCATCTCTCTTTTTTAATAGTTTATTTATTTCTATTTTTATATGCATTGGTGTTTTGCCTGCATGTGTGTCTGTACGAGGAGGGCATTGGATCCTCTGGAACTAGACTTACACATAGTTGTCAGCTGCCATGTGGGCGCTGGGGACTGAGCCTAGGTCCTCTAGAAGGGCAGTCAGTGCCCTTCACCTCTGAGCCATCTCTCCAGACCTTCATCACTCCATTTCTTAAAGCACAATCTTTCTGCAGCATTTAAAGGCGAGACTTTGGGACTCCTTCTTAAAAACGAGGCATTCTTTTTAAAAATATTGGGAGAGGTGCACTCCTGCCACAGCATGCATGTGGAGGTCTGGAGACAACTTGAGGAACTTGCCCTTCTACCACGTAAGTTGCAGGACTCGAACTCAGGTCAGACATGGCAGCAGTGTCTTTATCCACTTAGCCATTCCGTTGTCCCCAAAACAAAATATTCTTAATTT
The DNA here is from genome assembly GCF_964271855.1 of Acomys minous. NCBI lineage: Eukaryota > Metazoa > Chordata > Mammalia > Rodentia > Muridae > Acomys > Acomys minous. Next base: position 44,395,599 of record NC_140487.1, read on the forward strand.
TGAATCATTTGAGAATTCACAGCACAGCTCAATCAAGGGTCTTATCAAATTCTTACACTGCATATAACAAAGCACACTCATTTTTCTGTTCAGTGACTTCCTCAATATATACAATGTAACAAATCATGCCTGAGTCTTGACAGCCTTTTATTTAGACATTAAGTTTCTTTAATATTTAAATGGTCCTGTCGGTGATGTCATACCCTTTTTCATCAATGGTCCTGTTGGTGATGTCATACCCTTTTTCATCAATGGTCATGTCGGTGATGCCATACCCTCTCTCACCACTGGTCCTGTCGGTGATGCCATACCCTCTCTCACCACTGGTCCTGTTGGTGATGTCATACCCTCTCTCACCATTGGTCCTGTCGGTGATGCCATACCCTCTCTCACCACTGGTCCTGCCAGTGATGTCATACCCTCTCTCACCACTGGTCCTGTTGGTGATGGCATACCCTCTCTCACCACTGGTCCTGCCAGTGATGTCATACCCTCTCTCACCACTGGTCCTGTTGGTGATGTCATACACTCTCTCACCACTGGTCCTGTCGGTGATGTCATACCCTCTTTCATCAATGGTCCTGTCTGTGATGTCATACCCTCTCTCACCACTGGTCCTGTTGGTGATGTCATGCCCTCTTTCATCAATGGTCCTGTCTGTGATGCCATACCCTCTCTCACCACTGGTCCCGTCGGTGATGTCATACCCTCTCTCACCACTGGTCCTGTTGGTGATGTCATTCCCTCTTTCATCAATGGTCCTGTCTGTGATGTCATACCCTCTCTCACCACTGGTCCTGTTGGTGATACCATACCCTCTCTCACCACTGGTCCTGTCGGTGATGTCATACCCTCTCTCACCATTGGTCCTGTCGGTGATGTCATACCCTCTCTCACCATTGGTCCTGTCTGCGATGCCATACCCTCTCTCACCACTGGTCCTGTCGGTGATGCCATACCCTCTCTCATAATTGGTCCTGTCTGTGATGTCATACCCTCTCTCACCACTGGTCCTGTCGGTGATGCCATACCCTCTCTCACCATTGGTCCTGTCTGTGATGTCATACCCTCTCTCACCACTGGTCCTGTCGGTGATGTCATACCCTCTTTCATCAATGGTCCTGTCGGTGATGTCATACCCTCTCTCACCACTGGTCCTGTCTGTGATGTCATACCCTCTCTCACCACTGGTCCTGTCGGTGATGTCATACCCTCTCTCACCATTGGTCCTGTCGGTGATGTCATACCCTCTCTCACCACTGGTCCTGTCGGTGATGTCATACCCTCTCTCACCATTGGTCCTGTCGGTGATGTCATACCCTCTCTCACCACTGGTCCTGTCGGTGATGCCATACCCTCTCTCACCACTGGTCCTGTCGGTGATGTCATACCCTCTCTCACCACTGGTCCTGTCGGTGATGTCATACCCTCTCTCACCACTGGTCCTGTCGGTGATGTCATACCCTCTCTCACCATTGGTCCTGTTGGTGATGTCATACCCTCTCTCACCATTGGTTCTGTCTGTGATGTCATACCCTCTCTCACCACTGGTCCTGTCTGTGATGTGGATCCTCTAACCATGTAGGAACTTAAGCTTTTGGGTAGTTTGTTGGAAACAAAATAGTAAATCTGGATTATAAAAGAAAGATGTTGATAGCTGGGTGGTTGTAACTGTTTTTCTTTCCTATTTTTTGTGGGTTCTTTTTCCCACACATTAACCCCCTCCCCCTTTTTTTACCCCCTAATACTGGATAGGAGAGAAACAAGGATAGAAAGAAGAGAAGAATTAGGAAAATCTCTGTATCTAATTTCTTTCCTTTTGCTTTTTTCTTTGATCATTGCTACTAACAAACCACAACCAACAGCCACCAACACCACCTATCAGGGCTCTAGCATTTATATACCCCCTGAAAAGTTCCCAGAATTCCAAACATTACACAATCATAGAAACTAGGTCAAAAGCATGTTTCTGCTAAAGCACGAGGCAACTCAGTCTGAAGCAGCTCCATATCCCCATACCTGGGATTAAAACAAAAACACATTCTTATAATATTTTTGCGTTAAAAAAAACAAAACAAAACAAAATTCCAGAATTGTCGCTACAGGCAATGGTGGCAGACATCTTTAAACCCAGCTCCTGGGAGGCAGAGGCAGGCAGCCTGGTCTACAGAATGAGTTTCAAGACAGTCGGGGTACAGAGAAACCCTGTCTTGAAAAATGAAAACAAACAGACAAAAAGTATGTCATTACTCAAGTTAGTATGTCCTGCAAAGCCTCTCCATTCCTTCCTTCCTTCCTTCCATCCATATTTCTTTACATCACAAATCTGGACTCCTGGAATGCAAGCACAATTTAACTCTGGATGGAATTCCAGGGTCTCTCCTACCCAGACTATGTACGTGGCTTCCTTTCTTCCTCCCTATATGAACACCCAGCACAGGCAGGGCCAACATAAACCAAGGGCTGGTGACTTCTGAGCGACCCTCACATTCCTGTCTTCTTCTGCAAAGCTTCACTGCAAACGTTCTTCCTGTCTCCAAGGCCAGCCTGCCCAAATACTGTTTTAGATTTTCTTCCCCTCATGGGGCTTGGGTGGGCAAGTAATCTGTTAACAGTCCCTTGGCCAGTTTTGATATAGTTCCTGGCATTAGTCAGAGTTAAAACATTTCAGATGCCTAACACTAACTCCCAAACATTTCCTTAACTTGAATTCTTTCATTCCTCTATTCTTTTGCCATCTAGAAAGAAGGGAGGTTGAGCCCTTCCAAGTTCGGGAGGTGGGGGGAGGAACGGGGAGGACTGGGAGATGGGAGGAGCACTGCGCTGTGAAGTGCTGCCTTCTGGACATGCCATGCTGTTTGACTCCTGAACTCACAGCAGCGGTGGCTACCTGCTTATGACCTGCACAAGACTGGATCCATCGACATTCACAAGTCCTCACTGTGCCTTGCGTGGCTAATGTGGTTTATGGCTGCTGGGTAAGGGGGACTCATTTTCTTGAGAGCTACACCACTAGTAACTCGCCCAGGGTCTGGTTTAATAAGTCCTAATCATGGTTACTTAAGCAACCCTAATGAAACTGAGTGAGCCATGAACACACACTAAGACATGATAGTAAGAGATGAGTGGCAAGGAAGAAGACAGCACAGGAAGGGGGTAAGAGAGGGTAAGGGAGGTGGTGAGTGTGGTTAAAGTACATATATGTATAGGGCAGTGTGAACAAATAAGTAAAAGAAAGAAAAAAAACAAAAACAAAAACGAAGTATGCTGGGCCTGGAATGCTAGCTCAGAGGTACTGCTCTTGCAGAGGGCCAGTGCTTGTCCTCAACACTTATGCTCAATGACTCAGAATGACCTGTAACTCCAGCTCAGGGAGACCCAGTGCTCTCTTCTGCCCTTTGTGGGTACCCACAAACACATGGATACCTTTGTAAGTATTTTTTCACTTTTTTTTAAAAGGAAGGAGTGAGGATAAAAACCACATATAAAGCAGAGGCATCTTCCAAAGTGTTCTTCCTAGGCTCAAAACTATCAGAGCCTTCAAGCCACAATTGAGGACTTCTAACTCCTGAATCCCTGAACATGGGTATTGGAACCTCACAAATAAATCCGGTCCAATGAACACCCACCTTTTTTCTTTTTTCCTCCATTGACTTATGTGCAATGCCACTAGTGGTCACTCAGCAGACCACTCCCAATGTGTCTCTGCTGATAGAGCCTGGATTCCTGTGCAGATATGTTGGAATCTCTGCGGTCAATTCAATGAGACCTAAGGGGAAACCTGGGCAGGATGCAGGGGAAAGTTCTAGTTCCTCAGCAAAACCAGGAACATGTGACTGTTTGTTGTTGTTGTTCAGGCTGAAAGGCTGTGACAGCCTTTGGTGACCACAAGGAATTTGAAACTAAGAAGCAATACAACGAAGAGGGCGAACCAATGGGCTGAGACTAGCACAGACCTTTAGTGACAATAAACACAACAGCTGCCTCCGCCATGATACATCCCTTAACTTTTTAGGGTCACGGCTGGTCAGTTTGCTTTTCTGATATGTTTAGTCTTAATATTCATGAAATGACAAGGCTTACAGATTTAGAAACATCTGCTTATCAAACTTGCCACTGACAAGGCATCAGGATGCATGCATGCCTTGGGATTCAGCCATGCAAGGCATCAGGATGTGTGCATGCCTTGGGATTCAGCCACTGACAGGGCATCAGGATGTATGCATGCCTTGGGATTCCGCCATGCAGGGCATCAGGATGTATGCATGCCTTAGGATTCCGCCATGCAGGGCATCAGGATGTATGCATGCCTTGGGATTCAGCCATGCAGGGCATCAGGATGTATGCATGCCTTGGGATTCAGCCATGCAGGGCATCAGGATGTATGCATGCCTTGGGATTCAGCCATGCAGGGCAGCTGCTTCACCCACCAGTGGAGCCATTCCTGCACCAATCAGTGTTGCCCTCTCTCATTTTTCCTCTGCTAACAACTAACTGTGAAGCTAGTACTTTATAATGGATGCTTCACCAGGCCAAAGGGATGCACACCACCTTAGAGACGCAAAGCAACTGTACCCGCTATAGAGACAAGGACACTGAGGTTCTCAGGGTTTAAATGTTTTTCTACATTACAAATCTGTATGTAACATTGGGATTCAGATCTATAGGCATCTGGATGTATGTCTTACACTTCTCACCATGCTTTAAATGTCAACCACTGCCTCACTTGCCTAATTGACATTTAACAAGAAACTGTACTGCCTTTTGATAGTCTACAATTTTGACCGATCCCCAGGTACACCAATTACTAACTGTTTCTTGTCACTTTTGGATGGACATGTGTAGCATCTGGGACATAGGTCTACTTTTACCTGTTGGTCAGACCAACTCATACCTACAACTACCATGAGTAACAAGTGGGGTAACAGCTTCCCCTTGCATTCATGTGGGGCCCTTCTCTGCTCTGCTCACCATTTTGCAGGACACTCCCAGGGGTACACTCCCGGTACCCTCCCAGGGGCATGATGGTTCTTTTAGCTCCTCAAAGATCAGGTGCCCAAATGTACGAAGAGAAAATTAAGTCCAAGAGTAAGACGCTGCCCCAAGGAACCCTGCATGCCAATTCTGAGCCTTATCACACACAAGTTGATAATATTTCTCAAGCCTCGGCAGGGTCCTGTGCCAGGAAGTGTTTACAAAGTTGCAGACTAAGCTCTCCGTGCACAATGCGTACAGCAAATGCGTCCTGACTCAACAAAGTTGCTGACTAAGCTCTCTATGAACAGTGTGTACGGCAAGTGTGTCTAACTTGATGCCGCCCTCATCCCCCCCCCAAAACCAAACCTAGCTACCTGGTACTGGTACCCAGGTGAAAATCTAAACCAATAGACATGTACCAGGGCAGGATTTGTTTTTACTGCCATTAGAATAAGGATTTGGAGCATAAGGACATAGGAAAGGACAATATACAACCAGGGTAGATGTAAAGACAGACCAACAGACTTACACACAGGCTCCCATCTACATGAAAACCCGAATCTGGGCTCGTAAGAACACTTCAGTGCACAGTGCAACTTTAGAACTTAATGAAATGATGGAAACTGGCTCTTCTTCCTACTGCTTATCTTTAGGGTCATTATATTATCAGTGTTGCAAGTTCTTACAAACTGCATGCTCACAATGTAATATTTGACCAACTTTTAAAAGACATGTCTTTGTGTTCATGATGGGCGTGAATGGCTCTCTTTTTTCCCTCTTTTGGTTCAGGGTGCCTTCTTGACAAAATACATCCATTTATTGCTAAACATGTACATTGTTTCTAATGTCTGAAGGCCTCACAAGAATCAAGTCTGTGTGTGGAAGCCCGTGCATTGCTGACTACAGATGCAGACACCCTAGGCTCTGTTCCCCAGAGACACAGGCCTTGCTGGGCTGGCACTCCGTGTCACTCTTCTCTTGGTTAATTATGGCTTACTCAAGACGTTCTAAACTTGCATGCAAAAGTAAAAGCAGCAACAGTGCTGCTTCCTGGGTGTTCTACCGTAATGCAAGCATGTTTTATAAGCGTCTTCCTATGAATGCCATTTCAATCTGGTTTTGCAGTACCATCCCACAGTGTATGAAACAGAGAGCAGGCACTAACCACGTTTGCTGGAGGCATGAATATTTAGTTCCTCTCATGAACACAGCGAGAAGAGACCGTTATAATTATCAGACTTTTTATAAAGGGAAAGTAGGTTGCTTTAAGCTAACACTTGGCCAAGGCTGGCAGGAACAGGCGACTCAGCCCCCGTCTTGGCTCACTGTTCTCTAAGTTCCAGCTTATGAGTTTAAAAAAAAACCAGATATAAAAAAATCATGTTCACCAAAGTAAATTCTCTGATTATTTTTTCTAAAAATACCTAACCTGTCCTGCCATGAAGACCAACACCGGAGATGGAACCTCTCTCCTTTAAGGTTTCCGTGGGCACCAGTCAGTACAGGAGGCCACCCTGCTGCAGGCTGAGCAGAACTGAGGCAGCACAAAACAGTGACTTAGACAAACGTGCAAACAAGACACCAGCTCAAGTAAGAACAGCACACAAATGAAACTGCACAGCAGGATCTAAGGAAGCCCAACAGAAAAGTCCCTTTTTTAAGCTCTGAATTTTGGAAAATTCCCCCAAACTGACTTTATTCAAATAATTTCCAGTTAAGCTTTCCATACTTTATCAGAAGACGTTCTAACCTTGAAAATGAGTGGAGGAAAAAAAAAATCAGTCCAGCCCTAGGGTTACCTGTGGTGGGGGGCGGGCATGCATCATGAGTGCACACATCATTAATTAGGAAGCTTTCCCCTCAGTCATGGTCACTCGGAGATCCCTCCCTATGTGTCCCCTGACCTCAGTGTCATTCACATCTTCTATTTCCACTTCACATAAAGACTCTGAGCATAAAGAGCTGTTGCTTCAGCTGGGGTGAGCTGCCTTGGATGTAAGGGCTCTTGTCATCGGCCTCTGTCAGCTGTGCCCTCGGGGTAGAGGTAGGAGAAGGACACACACTAGTTAGGGAAACAGCTACTGTTCCTCTTGAACCACCAGAGCAAAAAAAGGCTTCTTCTTTTGTGGTACTATGGATTAAAAAACAAACAACAACAACAACAACAAACCTAGCCTTTGATGGTGGGCTTCTGAAAATACAGGGAGGAAAATCAGTCTTGGTGTCAGCAACAGTTCAACCCAGATATCTGCACCCAGATGAACAAGGGCCTTGCTGTGTGCACCGGCAAGGGATACCCTTCGATTTCACTTAACTCTGATACTGTCTGTCTGGATAAGGCATTTCTCCCATACTTAGGCATATTCCCTAAGACTTCAGATTCCAGGCAAAAAGCCCCAAGTACTTTTAGCTGTGCTTGTGACTGACTGGCTAGAAACAAGCTTTTCAGAAACCCTGTCTTCAGTTAATTAATCGGCTAGAGCCGTTCACAGAGCTCAGAGAACATTCCCGGGTTATTAAGAGGATACTAAAAAGGACAGAGATGAAGACCAGATGAAGGAATGGGAAGTCACAACAGGGCACGTGCAAAGCTACCACGCTCTTTCCAGGGGCATCAACTTCCAGGAACTACCAGGAAGCTCTCCAAACATTACTCCTTTCTGTTTTTATGGCGGCTTCATTACACAAGCAGACTGCCTGATTAAGATCACCAGCCGCCATAACCTTTTCCCTCCAAAAGGTTGGAGTGTTTGGACTTCTACCACAACGCTCTACTCTTGCCACAATGTTCTGTTTTGTTGTTGTGCTTAGCCAACCCCCATCCTGAAGCTATCTAGGGGCTGCCTGCCATAAGTTATCTCATTAGCATTATTAAACACACTTGTAATTCAGGGCTGACCACTTGTTATTGGACAGGGAATCAGGGGCCTCATGCCTGGGAAGGACGTTTTCTCCATCGGCATTCCTTAGTTGCCTGTGGTTCTTTGTCTAGGGTTTGACCCCATGAAAATCGTTATAAAATGTATTAAACACTTTTAAACTTCCCAATTTCAGTTTCTTACAGCATATGCCAATGGTTACTATATATTTCAACAGATTAGGCTAAATAAAAACCTCATGGGGATTTTCAATTTTTAGAAGTGTCAGGACGTTTAAGAGACCAAAAGATTAAAGAACTCTGTACAGTATACTCAGTCTTGAAAACAAAAAGCTGGGATCACTGACATGCTCACTCTTCCACTGCTGCCCACCTACCAGCATCACTGTGACCCGGGACAGTGGTACCACCTAGCTAGGGCTGAAGTCATACAGGCAGGAAAACATGAGTAGGATCCTGCCCAATGCTTGCTGTCCACAGTCAAGCCTGAGTGCACCAGAGATGCAAAACAGAGAGCACACTGGAGAAACCAATAAAAAAAAAAATACAAATGTGGCTAGTTACGTGTGCAACTAAAATAATCAGAGTGTTTCCCTGAGACACCAGGCTTGACAGTCAGCTTTATCTGTCACTGTTTCACACAGCAGATTCAGAAGATGTGTTTTGAAATGAGGCTTAGTTAAGTAACTTTTATTGCTTCAAGTAACATTTCTTTTTCACTCTGAGCATAAGGTTGTAATGAATGTGACTACTGCATATCCAAATGTCAACACAGAGAAAAATACCAAGTAGTATCTTAATATTATCGTAGAAACACACCTACCTTGTGGATCCCTTGAAGGGATCAGAGATGACTTCAGGTTTGTGTAGCACCCTCAGCAACACACCTGCTTTTTAAACTATTTAGTGAGAATGTCTGAACTCATTCATAAATGACACAATTCTATTCAGTAAGGACGATCTGGAAAGCTTCAGTGAGTCGGACAGCTTTTCAGGTCAGTCATCCAGATGACGTAAGGCGGAGTGAGTAAAATGGCTCTGTTGCCCAACACTGAGAGTTTGACCACCTGAGTTTGATCTCCAGGACCGACATAAAGGCAGGAGGTGAGAACTGACTTCACAGAGAAATTTCCAACCTCTATACTAAGGCTGCAACACATGTTCACACGGAGGAGAAGGAGGAGGAGGAGGAGGAGGAGAAGAAGGAGAAGGAGGAGGAAAAGGAGGAGGAGGTCGAGAAGAAGAAGAAGAAGAAGAAGAAGAAGAAGAAGAAGAAGAAGAAGAAAGGGAGAATATACTGTATTTTTTAAGGGACAGAAGGCTGGTGGAAGAAGCTGAAATTAAAAGTTAGTAAGCTGCAGGGAGCTTTGGCAAAGCAGAAGCAAGCAGTTCTGGAGAACTAGCACCTTGCACCACACAGACTGCACTCCACACAGGTCCCGACACGGTCCAGCAGGAAGTCCAAGGTGAGCAAATGGGCCCCCTGGGAGCTCCGAACACTGGAATCCCTCATGCAAGACTAGCAGGAGAAAACATGCAGGAAACACACACAAAATGGACAGAACAACTCAGAGAAATTAACTACCTCTCTTTCGGTAACAGACAGGAAGCAGTTCTAGGGTCAACCCAGGCTTTCCAAACCACCAGACCCATGTTGTTTTTCATAAACTAGTGTCGTCAAAATGGCAGAAAATATGGCCTGGGTGGAGTATTTACACAGGGAATGGCAGAAAAGTCGGCCAGGAGTGGGGTTGCTAACTGAGGTACTCTGCAAAGTGACAGGGTCACATTTGTGCTGTGGGAAGATTAGAGTAAGCAGCAAGCTCTGACACCACACAGAAGGGAAGACAACAGAGACCAATGTGGATCCCAGCTGAGTGGCTTAATCTGGTCCTGAGGAAGGATGTTAGACAAAACTCAGATTGTCCCTAATCTAATGCTAGACAAGTTGTACATTCCATTTGGTGCTTACATTCCTGCACTGCAGAGTTCTAGAGTGATGCTGATACTCATTTCTCACAGATGTTGTGAGCATCTAATGAAACAATCCATGTGGGGAAGGGATATAATTCTTGGTCTAATAAATATTGCTTGGAACAAGGGAAAGAGAGGAAAAAGGAAGGGACTGGGGGTGCGGGAAACGGAAGAAATGGGCAGAGAGGGCGGAGGAACCTTGTCAGACTGCTGGAGTGAATCCCGGCAGTGTTGAGCAGTGAGCAGAACTGCCAGCGGTGCTCTTTCCTAACAGAATAAGAAAGATGCTTCGTGTCACTCCAAGATTCCAAGTCTGGGTGATCAGAAAAGTGAGCTGATATGAAGGTGCCCACAGGGCATCCAGCCCAAGGTACCATGGAAACTAGAGCTGAGGTTGCAAAGGTAGAGGGCTTTGAAAGGCATACACAAGTCCACAATTGGAGCTAAGTCACAGGAGGACACAGAGTACAAGGACGGACACACCTGTGGGACCCAGGGCACTGATAATGAGGCCAGGTGGAGAAACCAGAGGCCAGATGCTCAAGACATACTGGTAAAACCACTTAGTTCCCACAGTCTGGCTGGCCCCACCCTGTTTTCTAGCCAGCCACTCCACTCTCTATCAAACCTGAGAGCCAATGCTTTTGGCATCAGCCTTGGGCATACTCTATCCTTGCATCTCTTCTCTAGAACCAGTGTTTCTTCAAAAGTGGAGTGTTAAGATCATATTGTGAGCATGACAAAATGGGCTGAGGAGATGGACAGTCAGTGGGTACAGTGCCTGTCACACAAGCACAGGGACCTGACTTCAGATCCCCCCCCTCCCTGCTCCCATGTAACAAGCAGCTGTGCTGGTGTGCCTGTGAGGCTAGTGCTGAGACACAGAGACAGGGGATCTTCTGAGCCTGCTGGGCACCTAGTCTTGCCAAGTAGGAGAGTTAGACTTTGTTCCAAAAAAATAAGAGAGTGTGATGGCTGGTTTTATGTCAACTTGACACAAGCTAGAGGCACTGGAGTGGAAGGAGACTCAATTGAAAACAATGCCTCCATAAGATTCTTAATTAGTCATTGATGTAGGAAGGCTCAGCCCATTGGGGGTGGGGCCATCCCTTGTCTGGTGATTCTAGGTTCTGTAAGAAAACAGGCTGAACAAGCCATGGGGAGCAAGCCAGTAAGCTTCCATGGCCTCTGTATCAGCTCCTGCCTCCAGGCTCCTGCCCTGTCTGAGTTCCTGTCCTAACTTATAAAGAACATGTTCATAGTGGCTTTATTCATAAATGGCCAGAACCTGGAAACAGCCTAAGTGGTCCTCAGAGGAGAATGGATAAAGAAACTGTGGTACATTTACACTATGGAATACTACTCAGCTATTAAAAACAAGGAAATCCCAAAATTTGTGGACAAATGGAAGGAACTAGAAATGATCATAATGAGTGAGTTTACTCAGAAGTAGTAAGACTCACATGATATATACTCACTTATAATTGGACACTAGCCCAAGGGGAATGTCCCATGAAAGACCTCATTTACCAGGAAAGTGGGACAGAGGGGAGGACATCCTATTGGGACTCTAGGTGAGAGAATCATGGGAGAATAGGGAAATAGAATGATCCAGAGGGTCCTAGAAACCTACAAGAAGAATATTATGACAGGTGGATCTGGGCCCAGGGGTTCTGCTCAAACTATGGCACCAACCAAAGACAATACGTGCAGTAAACATCAAACCCCTACTCAGATCTAGCCAATGGACAGAAAATTTTACACAGTTGAATGGAGAGTGGGGACTGACTTTCACACGTACTCTGGTGCCCCATATTTGACCATGTCCCCTGGATGGGGAGGCCTGGTGGCACTCAGAGGAAGGATAGTAGGCTACCAAGATGAGACTTGATACCCTATGATCATATAGAGGGGGAGGAGGTCCCCCTCAGTCACAGACATAGGGGAGGGGAATAGGGTGAAAGTGGGAGGGAGGGAGGAATAGGAGGATACAAGAGATGGGATAACAATTGAGATGGGGGATACAAGAATGGGATAACAATGTAATCTGAATAAATTAATTAAATAACAAAACAAAATAAAACCCCACAAAGAATAGTGCTTTGTAAATGTAAGCCAAATAACGTTTCCTCTCAAGTTGTTTTGGCCATGGTGTTTTATGACCACACTTTTATACACACAAAGATTAATCAAAACAAAGTGAGCAGTGCTACATTGTACCTTTGAATGTCTGGGTCCCTCACAGCCAGTAGAATAGCCCTGCCCCAGGCAGCCTCCACATCCTGGCACACCCTCCCCTCCGCCCCAGTCTAGGCAGCATGAGCACGGCTTCCTAACTCCACTTTGTGTGTCCTTCTCTCAGGTGTATCCCTGTTCTAAACCTCTTAACACATCAGATGCTCAACCAGCCCGTTCCAAATGGGTGAGTGGGCTGTGGAGGCAGATGGAGGGGCCCCGAGAGGCACAGCAGGCAGGAGGCAGGCTTGACCTTCCTGGAGAAGCTGGAGGAACTAGGAGACAGTCTGAGATGAGCTTCAGAAGAACAAGTGGACCACGTGAACAAGACGCAGAGACATGGGGCTATATGATCATGGAGGGAACTTGGCAGGACAAGACACAAGGAGTCCTGGGCATCGCTGTGGTCTATAGCCTTCCTAAGCACAGCCCAACTCAATTACATCTTATTTTTAGTATTAAAGTAACCTTTAGGAAGGCATTTCCACCACTTAACTAAGTTATTGAACTTACATTTCTTCAACTTTTCTCCTTGTGCAATCAAATCAACAGGTGGAAAGCACTGGATCTAGAGGAAGGTGAGAGCACTGAAGGTGGAAGAGCATCCAGAAGGTTCCGGAGCTTCCAGCTGAAGCAGCAGCAGCAGCAGTCGCGCGGGCTCTTGCCTATTGTGTATGCAAGCCTCCCGAGGCACAGCCCTCACAGCACACCAGCTGAAGAACTTGCTTTATACTCACATTTACTTTACCCTCACAGCAACTTTATGAAGTCATAAACGAGTTTCCAGAAAAAAAGGCAAGGCCCACATGTGGTTACGATTCTACATGGACAACCGACTGAACTTTGTGACTGTGGAGAGCTAATATGTTGCAGACCTGAGTGGACCCATGCGTAGGCTGTGCCTGTGTCCAAACTTACATCCTTGTGACTATGAAAAGTGTTCAAATGTATTCTTAGCAGACCACCAGCCTCTACTTATTGTTGTCATCAGCCCCTGGAAGCTACAACAGGGTCCCCCCACTTTGCTGTGACACACCCCACTCTGTCCCATGTGGCTTATGTCCCTGACATTGTAATACACTGCGCCCTGACAAAAGTAGCTCACGGTAGAAAGGGACTACTTCGGCCCACAGTTCAAGGCTGCAGTTCACCATGGCAGGAACATTGGAAGCAACTGGTCATGTCACATCCACAACCCAGAAAACAGTGAGCCCACCCCTGCCACCTGCCATTGCTAAGAGCATGCGGCCCAACCCAGCCCAACCCAACACAGATGAGAAACCCACCTTGGAGTACAACCCTGGGAAAGCATTGCCATATGCCAGCCTCAAACACAATCCCTTGCTAATATGAAGCAACGTGTGTGTGTGTGTGTGTGTGTGTGTGTGTGTGTGTGTGTATGTGTTTATGTGTTATGAAAAAATGGGAAATAGAAATACGACTTTCATGTGCAGAGGCCATAGCTCATGACTGTTCTCTTTCTTCCTACCACGATGCGCCCCTGCCCTGCCCTGCCCACTAGTTCTTTCTAAAACTTGCTATTCTAGGTCCTCAGCCAGGCCAAGCCAAATCAGGAATTAACTGTTGAACTTGAGACTGACGTTAAAAGCCAATGATATTTAAAGTCTTTACTTCTATCAGGCCAAAGAAACTGCAGACATTGAAATGTTGACTGAGTTTCCTAGTGGAATGGTTTAGATCTGGCCTTTTTAAATGTTATTCATGGAGACTGAGGCTAACAAGGGGGAAAAAGCTCCTGGATGTCCAGAAGAGAGACAACTAATATTTTGCATTAAAGGATGACTAAATTATTAAAATATGCTTTAATTATTTCTCAAAAATTCTAAACTTTTAATCAATTATGAAGATAAAAAAATTTAAGAGACTGACATAGGTAGAAACATTGCTGCATGGCTTCTGTGCTTTGCTCCACATGAAACATAAACATTTTCTCAGTGTTGAGATCTCTGGTTGGGTTAATGGGAAGACACACATGGTTCCCACTGAACACTAATTCAGTAATAATAATGGAAAATAGATTTGTTTACAAATAATGTTACAAAATTAGACATCAAAATATATTATTCACAAAAAGGCTTATGTTTGTGTCAGAAAATATTCGTGTGACACATCTATGTAACACAGAATAGGCTTCTGACACACAAAATATGATAGCATATTGGGTCTCCAGCAGTAAAGGCACTTGGGGAAAACCCAACATTTATAAAAATTCTGTTAGCTGGTAATAAACATCCTCAGATGACAAAGCATGCCTATAAAACCGTACAGCGAGCCATGAGGTGGTGACGGCGCTAAGTCCAGCACTTGGGAAACTAGGGTAGAAGAGCAGCTGCAGTCCAAGGCAACCCTTGGCCGTGTGAGAGCTCCAAGCCTGAGTGTGCTGAGACCCCCATCTCAGAAAGACAAACACAAAACAACCTCCCTAAAAACCCCCAAGAAACAGAAACAAGAATTCCTCAAAAGCTGCACAGCTGACAGAATGTTTACTGGTTAAACACAAAGCTGTCCTAACGTAAGAGACGGACGGGTGCTCTCACCACGGTTCTTCTCTTCTGAAGGATTTCACTCATTTTTTTGCTTAAGAGGGAGGGTGTGTGTGAGTGTGTGTGTGTGTGTGTGTGTGTGTGTGTGTGTGTGTGATGCGTGCATGTGTGTGTATGTGTGTGCAAGGTTTGTGCATGTGTGTGTGTGAGGTACATGTGTGTGAGGTCATGTGTGTTTGTGAGGTGCATGGGTGTGTGTGTGTTTGTGTGTGAGGTCCATGTGAGTTGCGTGTGTGTGTGTGTGTGTGTGTGTGTGTGTGTTGCATGTGTGTGTGGAATGTGCATGCATGTATGTGTGTATGTGTGTGTGAGGTGCATGGGTGTGTGTGTGTGTGTGTGTGTGTGTGTGTGTGTGTGTGTGTGTGTGTGTGCACGTGGGGCCCATGGAGTCTGGAAGAGCAGGTTACACTGCCTGAAGCTAGAACTTCAGGCTGTTGGTGCTGGGAGCGCAGCTCAGGTCCTGTGTGAGCGCTCTTAACCCGGGATCCATCTCACCGCTCACGCCTCCTTTGAATTTTTATCTTAATTTTTCTTTCTTGTTCCTTCTCTTTCATTTAGGTCTACTGCTTCCATTTTATAGTTCTCCTTCCTATTTTCACACCCCACATATGTATGTGTATGTGTGTATATGTGTATACATAAATTTAAATCTAGATTCTACATCTGAAAAAACATGCAAAATCAGAGTCTGGCTTCTTTCACTTCTTTAGAGCAAAATATGATTCCACTGTATATAAACGACATTTTCTTTATCCATTCAAATGATGATAAACTGCCAATGCTTTCAACATTGTATTCAAAGTGCTAATTAATACAACCAGAAAGGCAAATTAAAAAAATAAACAGAACCTGTGAGATGGTAACGATACTTGGTACCAATACTGCCTGCCTGAGTTTGATCCCTAGAACCAATAGGGTAGAAAGAAATGAACTGACTCTCCATAATTGTCCTCTGACCTTAAAGTGTAAGCCTGTGTATATGTGTATCCCCTGCCCCTCACACACTCACACATACACACAAGATAAATGGAGAAGAGAGTAAAGCTTTGTCCACATGCGATATGATCATCTATAAATATGAAAAAAATAACAAAAATTGTCTTGAGTCTGTTACGTGGCCACAGTGAGGTTGCCAGACACACAGCCAGCCCAGCAAGCTTCTGCTTCTCTGTGTAGCAGCAGCAATTACGTTTAATTTCAAATAAAATATGCATTACCATTTATATTAGCACCCCCAAGTAAAATGCTGAGCTATAAACAATCTATAAACACTGTATAAGGAAAGCTATAAAATTACGGCAAAATGTATCAAAGAACTGCATAAATGAACAGTCCGTGTTCACAGACAGAAAAACTCAGTGTTCTTATGACTACAGCTCTTCACAACTTCATCTTTGGATTCAATTCAATCACAAAAATCTACTGAATTACTTTATAAATTAACAAACTGATTCTAAAGTTTACAACGGAGAAGCAAAAGGCCTGGAATAGTCAAATCATTATTAAATAACACATTTGGAGGACTGAGTCTGACTGCAAGAATTAGAGTATAAGGCTATAGTAATCAAGTCAGCATAACTCCAGCAGAAATGTAGTTAGAACAATGGAAAGAAAGGCAGAACAGGTGGGCATAAGCACAGTCTGCTAGTCAGAAGTACATAAGGGCAACGGCAAAGAGAATCCTCTCAACAAAACCATTAAAAAACAAACCAGGCACGGACCTCACAGCCTTCACAACCTTACAAGAAGTCAGTACCAATGACAGGCCTCACCGTAGACTTAAAAACTAGAAACTGAAAAACAACCTAGGGACATGTGGGAGGACTTGGGTATCTTAATGGCTAATGCCAACTGAGAACCTGACAGCACCTAAAATCCCCTGGAGAAGGGACACCGGGCGCGTCTGTGGGGAATGGTCTTGGCTGTCCTGGTTGAGGTAATGGAAGTGGGAAGACCTGGCCCTGCAGACGGCCCCGCTCCCCGGCCTGGAATCCGGATTGCATGTGGTCTCCGTGTGCACTCAGTGCTCTCTGTTCCAAACTCTGCAAGTGACATGACCAGTGGCCTCCAGTTCCTGCCACCCTGATGGACTACCACAGCAACAGGAAAATAAATGATGACAGGAGCAGCAATGGCTTCTCAGAAGTAAAAGACAACTGATGAGCTTCCCTTTGTTCAAATGAAAAGATAACGAACTGCTCTTCCAAACGCCATGCATGAGAACAGAAAGAGAAACCACGGGCTGAACGGAAATATTTGCAAAAGAAACTTCTGATAAAGACCTAATAGCAAAAAGAAAATTTTCTTAGAAATCAACACTCAACAGTACAACGCCTACCTAGTGGCTCCAACGCCATGGATTTGGGCTGAGTACTTAAGTGCTTTTCAACCATAAGCCAATCGGATCTACGGCACACTTACTGGAATGGCCGAATCCCCAACACCAACACTACCACAAGCTGACGAGCATACTGGGCGGCAGCAGCTGGTGACAGACACTCAAAGCAGCCCAGGCACTTCAGTCATTTGTCATAACAGCCCTGTCACACAATCCAGCAATGGCGTCCTCCGACGTTTACTCAAACAAATGGAGAACTTTTGTTTAGACAGAAATGTGTGTATGGATGTCTGTACAGTTTGTCCATAATTGCCAAAACCTGAAAGCAACTTGAACATCCTTTGCAAAGTGATTAGTATCTAGTGCATATTACTAAATAAAATAAACCATTTTAAAAGGTTATATATTATAGCAATTTCAATAGTCGTCATTCTGGAAAAGGCGAACTATGAAGACAGAGGAACCACTAGTGGTTGTTTTAGTATGAGCTGAGGGAGCACGAACAACAGAGCAGAGGACTTCCAGGGCAACTACTGTGTAGAATATTACAACAGCGAATATACATTATAGATCTTCAGAACCCATAGAAAATCCAACACAAAGAGTGAGCCCTAATGTCCCTTTGTCATTGTTATGCACTACAATTTTTGGTGGTGTCATTAAAGAATTAAAGGACATCCATAAACCATACTAAAAAGCAGACTCTCGTGTAATAAAAGTAATATCCCTGGGGTTTCCAGAGCATGCATAGCTATGCCATGCCACACTGGGTAACACGCCAGGGTTCCCACAGGTGCTGTTTCAATTATGCTACCTTACTGCTTTGAGCAAACATTGCAGAAGTGCTAAGGTGCCTGCTTGCCTGGTCCCAGCTTGCTGCTGTCCTGTCTTGCTATGCAGAGGAAGCTATCTTGCCAAAACTGAGTGGCACAGTCCTGAAGGCGGTGAAAACTACTGACTGATGCTGTGTCCTAGCAGCTAAAAAACCCTCTCTTGGAAAAAAAGTCTGAGAGCCACTGAAGCTGTGTCAAAATCAGCATGAGAGGTTTTTCTTACTGAAGAACACACTGTGCCAAATACTGAAGTTGAGACTCAGCAAGGCTAAAGATGAGAAAGCCACCAAGAGAAAAAGGAGAAGAGGACCTTAGTTGAGAAAATGCCCCACCAGGTTGGCCTATAGGCAAGCCTGTGGGGCATTTTCTTGATTTGTGATTAATATGGAAGGGTCTAGCCCACTGTGGTTTTGGATGGTATATAAGAAAGCAACAAGTCATGGGTAACAGACCAGTAAGCAGCACTCCTCCATGGCCTCTGCATCACTTCCTGCCTCCAGGTTCCTGCTTTGAGTTCCTACCCTGACTTCCCTTGGATGATGGACCTTAAAACCTATAAGCTGAAATAAACTCTTTCTTCCCAAGCTGCTTTTAGTCATAGTGTTTTATCACAGCACCAGAAACCCTAAGAAAATCCCCAGCAGAATGCCATCTGCCTTGGTTTCTTAGATGACACAGCTCCCTGGGGGGACAGGGTAGAGATTGCCCACTTCAGCGACGGTAACCTGAGCATTAGCACTCACTGGTGGAATAGGCTTTGTGTCATCATCACTCTGCCTTCTAGCTCATGTTTCCCATGAGCTGAGAGCTGTGAGTCTGTGGTCCCATGATGAACATCACCGGGGAACACCAAGTTCATCCACCTACACTGTCCGAGAGAAAAGAAAACCTACCCAAACGAAGACGCTTCCGGGCACCACAGACTTTTTGAAAAGAAAATAAAGAAGCTTGTGAGGGAAGCTCCTCCCATGAATTTTTAAGCTCAAGCTTCCCTTGACATCTCTGAGAGGGAGGGACAGGATAGGTGTTTAATGTGGGCTGACACATGGGGAAACAGAGGCACAGACAGGTCATTACGACGACAAGTAGAAAGCAGGTCTAGCAGAAAACACCCAAAGTGAGACCTCAGAGAGTTCCAGTCCAGCCTCACTGGGCAGGAGCTGCCTTCTGAAAGGGGAAGAGGGTTCTGCCTCTCACTTGACCACAGTGAGGCGCATGAGGCGAGGACTCACGTCCAACATGGACATGCAACTACACACATTTAAATTCTATGTTGGGAGCGTGTGAAAGAGCAACGAAGCCAGTGTCTTAGTAACACTGAGCAGGAGCCATGTGGGACAGGTGGCTCCCACCCTAGGCAGAACAGGCCGTTCAGGACTGCAGCTGCACTACTAGGCTGTAATTATTGGCACCCACAGCTGCTTTGGGAGTCCCGGAACTGGGCAAATCTGAACTTCTGCTCACTCTTCTTTTCAAAAAGGTTTTTCTGCAGTAACATCCTAGAATTCTGCTCACAATCCCCAATGGGAGACTGCTGAATCTATCTACCCTTCTACCGATACTGGACCCCTTACCAGGTCAGACCCAGGGAAGACCGTGGCTAGGTAGCTGCTATTTCCTGGGCAATCGGTCACTAAATCCAAATTAAATAGCATACTTTAATTATTCCAAGGCTAACACATGAAACAAGTCATAAAAAAAGACTGTACTCACCAGAAAGGCCAGCTGGAAACAGAGAAGAGGCTTACCCCAATGACCTTCCCATATGAACCTATAGGAGGAAAAGGTTGCAATTTAGGACCAGAAAAAAAAAACAAACCTTGTTTCTCCAGAAAAAAGTCTTTTTCCGTCTGCAACAGAACGGAAATGACATGGCTGTAAGATATAAATATGAATTAATGCCTAAGCATAGTGGGCCCCTTTCCACAGAAACTATAAGCATCACTTCTCTCTAGCATGGAGCTCTCACCTCTTTCCTCCTGGCCTTTATCTCCACCCATGGAAAGCACTTTAAGCAGAGACTGTATCTACCACCTCTTGGAAGATTAATATAAGAGTGTAGTAGTTTGAATGAGAACAGCCCCCTTAGGCTCATATGTTTAAATGTTTGGCTCCCAGTCAGTGGAACTGTTTGCAAAGGATTAGGAGGGGTAGCCTTTGTTGGAGGAGATGTGTCACTGGGGATGGCCTTTGAGGTTTAAAAATCCCACATCCTAGGTATTAACTTCAGCTGATGAATGAGGACACTGAGGCACAGACAGATCATTATAATTACAAGTAAAACGCCATGTAATTTCAGGAGCCGGGAGAGATAATGGGAGAAGGAGGATGCTAAAGTTCTCTCTCTCTCTCTCTCTCTCTCTCTCTCTCTCTCTCTGTGTGTGTGTGTGTGTGTGTGTGTGTGTGTGTGTGAGAGAGAGAGAGAGAGAGAGAGAGAGAGAGAGAGAGAGAGAGAGAGAGAGACTCTCTCTCTCTGTGTCTCTCTCTGTTATCTGTCTCTGTGTCTCTGTTTCTCTCTGTGTGTGTCTCTGTCTCTGTGTCTCCCTGACTCTATCTCTCTGTGTGTGTCTCTGTGTGTGTGTGTATCTGTGTTTCTCTGTCTGTGTCTCTCTGTCTCTATCTCTGTGTCTCTGTCTCTGTGTGTCTCTCTCTCTGTTTCTCTGTCTCTCTGTGTGTGTCTGTGTCTCTATCTCTGTCTCTGTGTCTCTGTCTGTGTGTGTCTCTCTCTATCTCTGTGCCTCTGTCTCCATCGTGTGTGTGTGTGTGTGTGTCTCTCTATCTCTGTGTCTCTGTCTCTGTGTCTGTCTCTGTGTGTGTGTGTGTGTGTGTGTCTGTGTCTCTCTCTATCTCTGTGTGTGTTTCTGTCTCTATCTCTGTGTCCCCCCCCCCCCCCCAATCAGGCTGTAAAGCTCTCAGCTGCGGCTCCAGCACCATGCTGTCTGCTTCCCATCCTGATGCTCATGGACTAATCCTATGACACTGCACGCAAGCTCCCAATTAAATGCTTTCTTCCATAAGTTGCCTTGGTCATGATGTCTCCTCACAGCAATAGAACAGTAACTATGACAAAGAGTTACGTTCTAAAGGGTAAATGGTGGTGACTGGCTGGCTTTGTGTGACAACTTGACACAGGCTAGTGTCCTCAGAGAGAAAGGAGCCCCAGCTGAGGAAACACCTCCGTGAGATCCAGCTGCAAGGCATTTTCTCAATTAGTGATCAGTGAGGGAGGGCCCAGTGCATTGTGGGTGGGACCACCCCTGGGCTGGTGGTCCTGGATTCTATAAGCAAGCAGGCTGAGCAGGCCATGAGCAAGCAAGCAGGGCAGTAAGCAGTGCCCTCCCTGGCCTCTGCATCAGCTCCTGCTTCCAGGTTCCAGACCTGCCTGAGTTCCTGTCCTGACGTCTTCCAATAATGCATTATGATCTGGACACGTAAGCCGAGTAACGCTTTCCCTCCCCAACTTGTTTTTCAGTCATGGTGTTTCGTGGAAGCACTAGGAGCCCGGGCTAAAACAGGTGTCTTGTGCCCGTAATCCCAGGAGCTGTGAGGCTGTAGTAGAAGAACTGCCCTGAGTTTGAGCTAGCCTGGGCAACACAGTGAGTTCCAGGCCAGCGTGGGCTAAAGCGGTTTGGTGATCTTCTCACTACACTATGTGGAGAAAATTCAAAAGCGGAGTTCAGTGCCAATATAAACACAAACCTTAAATCACTGGGCTAAAGGGAATTATTTACCCTGGGAGAATTCACAGAAGGCTGCATTGTGACAATTTTAGCATCCTCCCTTCCCCCCATTATCCCTCCTGGCTCCTGCAATTACATTAATTGAGATTTAGTTAATTAAAATGGCAACAGAAATGCCAAGTACAGCCATAAAGACATTGGTAATTAACGCACACCTCACACTAAGTCATTTTTCCTCTGCAGTAGAGGACACCTAGACACGGAAAGGTTAAGTAATTTCTTCAAGGTCGCACAAGTAGAAAGTGGCAGGGCTGGGACTTAAGTCCTACCTGTCAGGCTTCTATGCTGCCAAAATCCAAGACCCTTTTTAATATTGACAATGGACATTTAAAACATTATTAGAAAACATTTTAGGGCCATATAACCAAAGAGAGAAAAAGAGCTGGGCTTGCTTAGCAAACGGCTTCCAGACTTGTCCCTAACACCTTTCCAGACTGCTGTCTGAATCTTTTCTGTTGAGAAGTTCCGGAGAATGCCAATCTTTTAATTCTGCCACTTTCTCAACATTTACTCTTGAACTCCTTCAGCACTGTTTTCTGGAAAATAACAACAACAACAACAACAACAAACGCAGAAACAAAACCAAACCCTTTGGCTTCATTGTTAACAATCAGCTAAAGACACATTATCCAACAGCAAAACTTCAACTACAGCTGCACTCTCAGCAAGGGCACCTTACAGGGAACTGAGGCTGAGTGGGTCCTGTAGCTGTAGTCCTTGAAGCTGTTATAAAGCAGCTTGCACATGACTGTGAGCTGGGCTCTTAGGAACTGCAACCTATTTTCTCTTCTCTGGACGCTGTGCTGTAGATGCAGACTCGGCTGGGCCTCGGGCTTTACAATGCTTCTCAGAACAATCTTGTGACCAGTAAAAGACTGAGTCTTTCAAAGGTACAAAAAAAAAAAAAGCAAAAGAAAAGAAAAGAAAGAGAAGAAGAAGAAGAAGAAGAAGAAGAAGAAGAAGAAGAAGAAGAAGAAGAAGAAGAAGAAGAAAACCCCAAACATCACCCTCAACAACAAAATACTAACACAAAAAGTCTGAGGTGGTCCATTCTCCATGCACTGCGTGCATCCTTGGGCTAGTCATGGCACCTCTTAAAGCTGTTGTTCTCTCTCTTTGTAAAACTAGTTATACTTTCTTTAGAGATTTCAAAGCTTGTCAAGAGTAGGGCTGGACAGGCCAAGGCAAGAAAATTAATAGTTTAGTACCAGCCTGGACTACAAGGTCAGTTTCAGGCCAGCCTGAGCTACAGACACAGAGCTGTCAAAACAAAATGAAACAAACAACAAAAACAAGGAAGGAGGGAAGGAAGAAAGGAAGAGAGAAAGAGAGGGAAAGAGGGCAGGTAAATAACACAGCTTCTCACAATCAGATGTCATAAAAATTTCAAAACCAAGTTAAAACCTTGAGATTTCATTTTTAATTTTCAGCAGGTTTGTGACCATAACACTTCTCAAGGGATGTCTACTTTTGGGTTCTTCTGGAACCTGCTTGCTGTCCTGGGAGAGGGAGAAACACATATGGATCAGAAATTCAAGACAAGAAAAACCTTGTCTTGATAGTCGGCTTGGCCCTGAACCCAGAACAGCAGACACCACACGAATGCAAATACCCCTAGGTGCCTCTCCTTAAAGTCACAGACGATTTAAATATGAAGGACATAAAGTTCATGTTGAGCACAAAAACAGTTTCTAGTAAAAACTTAAGGCTCACATGGCCCTCATAGAACAGTTTGCTCCCAGGCTCTGTTATAACAAGGTGGTCAAGTGTTAATAGTCTCACAGAATCCCAAGATCCTATCTTCTCTGACAAAGTTTTTTTTAGACCCAGCAGCCGCTAGGCCACAGCAGGGGCACTGTGTGTGTCACCTGTGTTGAGCGGTGGTGTGCAGACTGTATGGAAAAAGAGGACAGACATTCTTCCTCTAAGGGCATTCTGCTTTGTTTTTACACAACAGGATGTAGTAGCCGTTTAAATGTGCAAGTTTCTGGTATGACCTCCACCTCCTTGAACAGGTAGATTACAGAAGGCCCAGCAAATTTCAAGAAGGGGCTTGCAAGGAACATGCATCTGAGCTCAAAGGCTCCTCTTAGACCTCATACACACATGAGAAAACCAAGCGGACTAATTCATGGCTCTTAAGCAGCCAGGGACTGATTCTTTTCTGCCGTTGATCCCGGCCACAGAGACTACATATGGCTGCCCTACAAGGCTCTCTCTTACACTGAACCTTGCCGGAGCTTCACGGGGGCACTGCCTTTGGATCATACCCAGAAGGGCCGACTCCACAGGTCTGGGTGTGGCTGGGTGGTGTGATTTTTTTTTCAGTCACTCCCCACTGATGCTGCCACACAGACAAGCGTGTGACCCACACCCTGGGAACCTCTGCTTCAGTTAAGCTGTTGGATCCTACTCCCTCCCTACAGTTCTAACCGAACAACACTCTTAAAAGAACACAAAGTCAAAAACTCTAAACTTCGTTCAAGCCAGGACGGTTAAGGTCAGAGCCTTCCTGTGTGTTCAGCCCTCCCTCGGCCTGCCTACACAATAAAGGTTACAACACAAGCTGAGTGAGTAAGCAAGAACACGCTTCCCAGCAGAAGGTAAGAGAGAGAGAGAGAGAGGGTAGGAAGGGTTGTGTACCAAAAAGTAGTCTGTGACAGACTCCACTGCACTTTGGACTTCTTAACCGGCATTCCAATGCAGAGCTCCACCTGGCTCCTCCTCCTCGACACTAATTAGTTACAAATCACTCTCAGAAGCCACGCCTCCCCTCCCCTCCTCCACTCTTGGCAGCTACACCTGGCCACCATTCCCAGCCTCTCCCTAGGTTTCCAGGAGGACTCACACCCATAAATACCTTCAGGGCAGCTGGGAGGGGGCTGGGTGTTCCCGAAGGCTCTCCCTAAGGCCAGGTTCTTGCCCACTCAGCCATCCCAGGCTGGGTGAAGGCAAGTGACAAGAAGGGACTGAGCCTGGGTGAAGGCAAGTGACAAGGAGGGACTGAGCCAGGAGGGCACCCACAAAGCTCCCAGTTCTTGGGGTTGAGTTGACAAGGCAATGCTTTGCAGCCAGGAAAATAAGAGGCATGGGGGGTTCTAATCCCATCTCTGCCATTTACCTGCCAGCTTTATGACTTTAGGCAAACATCAGAAGCTATCCAGAAGGGCCTCACTTTCACTACCTAGAAGGTAAAAAATAATGTTTTTAACCAATTCCTCCTGAAGCTTTTGAAAAGTAACAAATTACCAGTTATTTTAATTCAATACAAATTTTCTAGACACAAAGCCTTATACATGATAAACATGGCTGTCACTGTGAATGAAAAGAAAGTGCCACTGATTGAAGAGACACAACCTATCTAGAAGACAGAAAATATAGGCAAAACTACCTAGCCTAATGTAGTAGTTAGTACACCGGTTGATAAGCTTCCCACAGTAAGTGCAGACAAGAAAAATATATTACTGTGCCCAGAGATGGAGTAAAGGAGAGTAAAGTTACACTAAGAAATTGATAAACGCTGATGTCAGGCGCTTTTTACACACACACACGCACGCACGCACGCACGCACGCACGCACGCACGCCTCAGCACAATCTTGAGAGGGGCAGATGCTGCTAGCCTCAGGTCACAAACAAAAGGTCTCAGGGCTTGAGAGGACGTCGCTCAACCCCACACTTGGCTGGAGTGTTACAGCTAGGCTTCAGCCACTTGCTTCACATTAAGACCTGCATCTCCATCTTCTATCACACGGCCTCTGCCTTACCCACAGGTAAGGCATTCCTGACTCCTCCCAGCCCTCCTCCAGCCAGCCTCGCCATCCCCGCACTGTCTCCACACTCCTTGCTCTGGACCTCCATTTCTCTCACTCACTTCAGGGACCTTAGGTCAGTGAGGACTAAGTACATCACTGGTGCCTCATACACTTCTTAGTGGGTCATCAATCCACAGACTTAGGCTGGTTAGTTTCAGAAAAACTTTCTCAAAAGTAACGGACTATCACCCTTGTGTCTTCAACTTTATAATAGGTGCTTAAAAGGTGTGTACAATAAACTCCAGAGAGAGAGTGTGTGTGTGCGGAAACAAAACCACTTACTTATTTCCAACTCACTGTGGAAGACCATTCTTGTAAAACGCAATAAAAATGATTTCCTATAAACCAGACAATATACAAATCCAGTTTTAAAAAACCTGAATTAAAAGACTGAATTGAACATTTCAAAAGTGATGATGAAGCTGATACATAGATTGCGAATTGGATCTTCTTAATTTCTGTACTAATCTTGTTGCCTTCTGGAAGGGTGGAGTGTGAGGCTGAAGTGAAAGCAGCAGGCTAGACCAGCTGAGCCTGCCACACAGAGGGCAGCTACTAACAACTGTTCGGGGAGGGTTTGTACACCAAGCACGGCTGAATGAACCTCACTATTAACTCCTTGTAAACCTACAGTTTACCTGTGGGGTAGGTGTGACTGTCACCTCCATTTTATAGGTAGTGAAACTGAGACAAAAATGCTTAAAGTGATTCCAAGACTCCAGGGCTGGTAAGAAGCACAGGTGGACCTGAACCTGGACAGGAAGTATTCTTACTGACAGGCCTGGGGTGATTTGGGGGACCCACTGAGTGTCATCCAGGAAGTAACCTTTCAGACCTTCATTTCGGAGAAATCACCCGGTGACAGTAAAGTGCGCAAGTCAGGCATGAGGCAGAGGCTGATTAGCAAGTGACCAGGGTCAAGGTTGCCTGGAACAGGAGGAGGTGTAGGGGAGAGAGGAGATCCAGATAATTCAGGGGTTCAGAGTCGAACGTCATGGAGGGAAGGGAAGGTCCTGAAATGACCTAGAATGAGGCAAAAAGAACAGCAGACTCAACGGGAGGATGAGCGCAGGTTTCAACAATGTTTACCCGAATACAATTCCCTTGGCATAAACTGTGCCAGATCCCTGAGTGTTTTGAGCTCAGGTAGCCTCTCTTTTTAATCTGGTTCTGCCTTTACTATGGTACACTTAAAATGGTTTAAAAGGCAAGAATTAAAAATAAAATAAAATAAAATAAAAGGCAAGAATTAAAAATAGTTCCAAAACTTTCACCCTTTGAAGTCCTACAAGGCTCATGTCTGGGGTACAGGTTCCCAGCTCATTATAGCTTATCTGTGAACAGAGCATCTCTCTATGACGTCCTGATGGCATTTTCATTAAACCAAATTTCTTAGTTACTGTTCTATTGCTGTGAAGAGACCCCATGACCAGGGCAGCTTACAGGAGAAAGCATTTAACTGGGAGCTTGCGTGCAGTGTCAGAGGGCTAGGCCACGGTCATCACGGTGGTAAACAGACAGCAACGTGGTGCTGGAAAAGCAACTGAAAGCTTTCCATCCTGATCCAGAGGCAGCATGCAGGAGAAAAGGCACTGGGCCTAGCATGGGCTTTGGAAACCTCAGAGCCGGTGCCCAGTGACACACTGTCTCCACCAAGGCCACACCTCCTAATCCATCCTCAACAGTTCCACTAACTGGGGACCAAGGATTCACACACATGAGCCTGCGGGAGCCACTCTCCTTCAGGCTACCGCGTGGCTCAGAGGTGCGTGTGTTGTTTATCACTGCAGCCAGGGCCTTATCCATACTGGACAGGCACTTTCAACGAGATCCATCCCGGCCCTGTCATCTGGCTCCTTGGACTGCTACTCACGTGTTCTTTTCGTGTGCTCACCAGTAAGCACCAAGCTTATGGTCAAGTTCAGGCTGGTCCTGGCAGAAGTATTACTTTGCACGGAGGTCTTTCCAGAGGTTCCTCATGAAGGCAACCAACCCTCTTACTCTCTTGACACCCATTTCTTAGTCCTCACTCCTAGTTCTCCGGCCTTCACAATACTTAACCTGACCCGAATCAATAACAGCTGGTGTGTTTCTTACTAAAGAACTGCTCATGTCTTGTTTAAAGCCATTTCCCTACAGAACAGGCAACTGCTTTGTTGACTTAAGATCACTTGGATATTTAAAAAGACTTGGGGCCTTTGTCTCAGTGAATTAAACATTAAATAGCTAGGAAAAAAGGAGGCACCATTTATCTCCTTCCTAGCTGGCAGACCGCCCACTCCAGGGGGTGCACGGCTCTCCTGTGGCGTTTTTTTTTTTTTTTTTTATTGGGGGAGGAGGTCGAGGTAGGGTTTGTCTGTGAAGCCTTGGCTGTCCTGGACTCACTTTGTAGACCAGGATGGCCTTGAACTCACAGAGATCCACCTGCCTCTGCCTCCCTGAGTGCTGGGATTACAGGCGTGTGCCACCAGTCCAGCTCTGTGGCATTTTCATATGCTATTCTCAGGGACAGGGAAGCCAAGCAACATGGAGCCATGACACGTATGCCACGTTCAGAATCCTTTGTATGTGGGTTCATACTAGGAAACCTCACTACCACTGATGGCTGCACCCTTCCAAACCTACTTCCTCTCCTGTATGGAGCCAGTGCACCTTACCTCATGTTCCTACAAGGAGTAAGAATGTGTCCTGGTACATGCCTACCGCTGGTGCTTAAGTACTTTGTTATCATCAAGTTTATTGCTAGCAAAATATACTCTCTCAGTTGGGGCTTTGACCAATGCCCTGGGATTAAAGGTGTTAGGTCATATGGCATGAATGAAGATTTACAGATGTCTTTCCTCTGCACACACAAAGAGCCGAGAATCCAGCCTTAATTGTTCTGTGCATCCTGCACACCTCATACATTTATAATTTTAGGACTGTATAATGCTTGTGAGAAATTATATGTTTTAAGAGCAAAAGAGCCTGACACTGACACTGGATCAGACCTGACAGGATTCACTCCTCTCGGCATGACTGACATCCTGTATCCTTCATGTTCCAGCACCAAGTACTTCAGTCGCTGTTCCTCATCAGAACAGGATGGTTCCCAGGACAGCTTCAAAGAAAGCTTCTGATCCTAATTGGTCCAGAATTTTCAACCTGTCCCACACAGGACTTCTATTAAGCCTCGAATTTCTCAACATTTAAAAATTGGTCCACAAATGCTATTCCTAGCTTGTTTAACCAGTTTCTCCAATTTTATTTAAGCCCTTACAAAGGTATTATTCGTCCCAAATCAGCCAGAAGAAACCTTAAGAGAATGATGCCCCATTTCCCTGGCAATACCTAGCCTACCTCAAAGAAGATGATAAGCATCAAAGAACCTCCTTATGGAGGTGGCAAACAAGCCACCAGGCAAAAATGTTCTCATTTTGGCTACAGACAGAATTCTGCCTAAAAATTGGCAAGCTTGAATGCAGGTAGAGTTGAGAGGCAAACTCTGCCAAGACAGGGTAAGCAAGTCCTCGATAGTTCCTGCCTTACAAATATGTCTGTCAGATATACTGGGCCAGAAGGCTGAAGATGACCCTCCAATTTTAGAGAGAGTCAGGCAACAAACTGTCTCTGTCATTTTTTTTCACTTTGGAAGCTGCTAACCTGCACTTCTTGTTTACTCAGGTAATTAATTTTATTCCTTCTCAAGTCTCTGATGGGGTTAAAAACCAGATAGTTTAGTATTACAATGAAGCTTAGTTGTTTAGGGGTTAAGATGTTTTTAGGTCTAGATAGATGTTTTAAGTTGATAATGATGAGATATGATAGATACTGATTTACATACAGAATTTGAGACTTACCAAGATAGGAAAGATGTTTTCTTTAAGGTTATCAGATACAAATAGCCAAGATATTATGAATGTAACATTAACATAATTCCTGATTGTTTCATGGTTCTTCTTGCTGATGTAGTTTATTTTATATATGTGAAATAATATAAATGTATATGTAAAAAAAAAACCAAAAAATATTTTTAAAAAATCAAACAGAACAGCCCAATACAAGGACCAAAGAAATAAACAAATGTGACCTGTATGACCTTTGTAGAGATATAAATATGTGAAAAATTCTAGACTCCTAAAAAGGTTTTATAGGAAATATCATTGGAATCTACATGATTTGTTTTCACTCTCCCTATACACCCACAACCCCCCCACCCATGTGTGAGTGTACATGTTGTATGTCTGTATGTGTATTTGAGGTGAGGTGAGCAGGAGGAGGAGACATTCAGGAAGATAATTTTTTCATGGCTTTGGAGCAGCCACAAGTTAATAACACCATTAGCTGAAGACTGTAATTCAGACATTAGCAAATGCAGCAAAACCACCCTTTGTACTTTTCTTGACTCTGTGCTAATGATTTGGCAGCCCACTCCACCCAGGCCCACATCCTTAAGTCTGTAATTAAGAAATCCTGACAGACTATACAAATGAAGAAAGGTTACAAAGGCCCACAGGAGAACCTGCCAGCCTAGACAATGTCCAAAGGGCCCATAATTAACTCAAACCTCCACTTCATTTCTAACCGTGAAAACAAAACAAAACAAAACAAAAAAAAGCAAAAAAAAACCTCTAAACTGTCATTTCCCACCAACTAGATTAGCAAAATAAAAAGGAACCGACACTCCTCTTACTGGTGGTCCATGAAGAGCATGCTGAGTCAGTACTTAGCGAAGGTGACCACTGAGCCCAGCAGCCAGCAGACCACTTCTGGGAGTTGGCCTTAGGTACTCCAACAGTTAAAATGATTTACTCATTAACCTGTCTTTACAGCACTGTCAGAACAAAGGGTTAGATACAGCCCACAGCTCCAGTGGGAGAGAATGGACTGTGAAGCATCCACACAGTGGACAACTGATGCAAATGAAAGAGAAGCTGTCTCAACACACTTATCAACACACTGCCAGCTTAAAACACCAAGGCAGACAACAGTATAGGGACCATCCGTATGAAAGAATGGGAAGAAACGCAACATACACATTCCATAATACCTTAAATTTACAAGTTGATACCTGTAGCTGGTATGGAAAAGCCTCCATGATAGTGGCATACAGCAAGCTTTAATATTTTTCATTTCTACTATGATTGTTAAACTTTGGAAAAAAACTTTTTAATGAAGAGGTTGTTCCTAGAAGTGTGAAAAATAGGGTAAGATTAGCTTGGAAAAACAAAACAAACAAACCAAAAAATAAATCTAAGGAGTTTGACTAGGAGGGGTATTAGGGGACCAGGTGTGTAAGCAACAAGTTCTCAGGCCAAAGTCTGTAAAGTCAGAGAGACTCGGTCCAGAGTCCAGAGTCCAGTTTGAGCACAGTGAGTGTGGACAGGGTGACTTCTGCCCTTCTGGGTGTGGACAGACTGCAGTCCCTGTTCCGTATTGTGGCCAGAAGGAAGACAGAGCAGTGCAGGTAAATGGGAGGCAAAGGCCAAAAGCCTGTACTACCTCCCAGGCAGCACGCCAGGGGTGTTTATTTGCTCTGTGGACTAAGTAGGAGGTAAAGCATGCTGCTCCTGGGCTATGCAGGCTAAACAAGAGGCAAAGCACACACAGATGCTTGGGCACAAGAGTTTTCTGCAACTTTGAAAACTGAAATCACACTGAAATGTAGCAAGTGAGCCTGCTGTTAAAGTCCATAAGGAAGTCCGATAAAGGGATTGTCATCTGCTGTTTCTGTTTTGGGAATCCCAAGGCTGAAGATGACTGACTTTCTTTAGCCAAATTAAGAGTGAAAAATACTCACTCTTCTAGACATACATGCTGGCTTATTTTCACAAGGGGCTCTGTCTATCTAGCAGCAGAAAGCTGAAGGGCAGAATACAGAGCAGCCGGTTCACCCTCACACCACGCCTGACAGCTACACCCACCAAACAAGGCTCTGCTCTCACCTGCTGTCTCATCCATCCCAAAACGTGCAGAAAGAGGAAGCTAATTCTGACAGCAAATTGAAGAAGCTGCTTAAAAGAGAAAACGTTAAGAGCCAGCTGGCAGTACGGGAGACACAGATAAACTCCTGATGGCTCTGGCACCAGCATTCCTCACTTCTCTCCTAAATTAGAAGTCCACCGCCCCCCCCCAAAGAGGCAGTTCCAAAGGCTTCTATAGCTACACTCACCAGTATTTCACCCCAAACAAGAGGGCCATGTCTGTCTAATACCTAACAGGAGTCTCTCTCCGCACCCCAGCCGTTCCTAGGACTCCTTTCCCTGCGTCAGACAGACACTGGGGGCACTTTAGGATGCACAAATGATTGCAGAGGGGTGCACAAGCTGTTCCCAGCTCAGCAAGTATTAGGTGATCCAAGGACTGCTGCTGTAAAATCAACACTAGACAAGATCAAGGACACCCAAGTCTTTAGCTGCCCCTTAAGGAATGATGAAGCCAAGATTAAGAAGTCATTAAAAAAAAATCTGGGGGGTCCTGATCAAACTATGGCACCAGCCAAGGACAATACGTGCAGTAAACATCGAACCCCTACCCAGATCTAGCCAATGGACAGGACATTCTCCACAGTTGAGTGGAGAGTGGGGTCTGACTTTCACACGAATTCTGGTGCCCCATATTTGACCACGTCCCCTTGGTGGGGAAGCCTGGTGGCACTCAGAGGAAGGATAGCAGGTTACCAAGAAGAGACTTGATACCCTATGAGCATATACAGGGGGGAGGGGACATAGTCACAGACATAGGGGAGGGGAATAAGGGGAAAATGGGAGGGAGGGAGTAATGGGAGGATACAAGGGATGGGATAACAACTGAGATGTAATATGAATAAGTTAATAAAACAGATTTTAAAAATCTGTGTACCACTGAGGGTGTGATTCCCAGAATACAATGACATTTCCTTTTTTGATTAAGAAGACAGTGGCTTACACAACTTGCTGGCGCACATTCAGGGAGCACGGCCTTACTTCTTCAGTCCTCTGGCATCTCTTAAGTTTCTACTACCATGTGCCACATCCTACAGCTTAGGGCATTTAGAAGGCTGCTGTAGCTGTTCAGCCTTTGAGAGGCAGGGCTATTGCCAGACCCTGCACTTCTCTGAGTTAGGAAAACAAAGACCACCATCACCACCACCACCAAACCCAAGTGCACTGGAAAGAAACACCTCTACATCCCAGAATAATCATACTCCAGTACATTGCGATGTGTGTCGTTATTTGTTTAGTCTTTGGTGGTGTGAGGAGGCTCGTTTTTTTTTGTTTTTTTGTTTTTTGTTTTAAAGACAGGGTCTCATTGTATAGCCCTGGCTAGCCTGGAAATCACTATGTAGTAGACCAGGTTGCTCTAAATTTTCTAGCAATCCTCTTGCCTCTGCCTCTAAGTACTGAGATTGTAAGTTTACACTGCCATGCCCAGTTTGGCTTGCTTTTTTTTTTTTTTTTTTGTCTAATTTTCCAGGGAATCTGGTGGACAAAATTTGAAATTACCATGAGCTTGAGATCTGAGTCAATGCACCCCAGTGGGAACTAATAGTTTAGTGTCCAGGGGTCAGGAGTATCCGGAGCAAAGTAGAAACCTGAAGGTCCTCAACCACTGAAGTATCCCCGTGACTGTCTTATGGGGGCTTGTACACAGTCATGCTGTGTGAAGGCTCTCCAGAGAGCCTCTGAGTACAGATGATGGCAATGCAGTCTGCACTCCAGGGAGCCCTGGTAACCACACCCACTCAGGTCCAACCTGGACACTCCAGGGAGCCCTGGTAACAACACCCACTCAGGTCCAACCTGGACACTCCAGGGAGCCCTGATAACAACACCCACTCAGATCCAACCCAGACTCACATTTCTCTTCTCAGTCAGCCAAATGTCAACCACATGTATGACCTTGTCTTCAAGAGGAATGATAACAGCCTATTCCACAAGGAAGGTCACAGAATACAGGGATTGCTGACTCCCTGGCCCCAGAGTCACAAACTTAAAATCAACATGGGGAAAATCAGATGGGGAAAAAAAAAATACAAGTTCTTAACAACTCATTCATTCATTCAGCCAGGCCCAGAAACAAACAAACAAAAAAATTCTTCTAGCTACAATCTTCGGGAACTGCTCAAAGTAACAAGTCTGAAAGGGCTGCAACACCCTGGTTCACTGTTCTGTAACCTTCTGAAATGCAGACCTACTTGAGAAAAAAAAAAAAAAAAAAAAAAGACAAAGTCCCTCCTTGTGCCAGGACAGCAACCAGACACTCGTAGCTAAGTATTTTTATGACTCGCAATAAAACCTGCCATGACAAACCAAACATTTCAGTGGCACTAGGAATGATTTTCAAGAGAGACTTGGCAGCAAATGGAATAATCTAGCTGGGAAGTCATCTTCAGTTCAGTCACTTCTACCCTCTGGCCAGCTCCAAGCTGCTTGCCCCTGCCCTCTGGAGAAAATACAGGATGCTGTGTACACCTGCTGGCAGGGGCTTCTCTGGAACAGAACTTTGCAGGCCCAGTCAAGGCTTCCTCTGGGAACTGTGGGAAGACAGCTTCCTAGGTCTCTGAAAGACTGGCCTCGGACTGCACCTCAGGCCTGCTGGGTCTCAGATGTTATGTGGGGCACTAACTGCCGTGGCTGAAGTAGTGAGGCCCTCCGTGGTTCTCTTCTGGTTACTTTTTTCAACCATGTAAGAAGCCCTGACCGGTGTATCTCTCTTGATGTACAGCTTTCCAATGTACATGCCCCCATTAGGCGCCATGTGCTCTCTCCCCTATGACCGGATGGGCCTCTTCTATGACTCTTGGCAGAGTGTTGAATGGGCTGTGGAATTATAGCAACTCTGGGGAAATTTTTTTCTCTCTACCCTTGAGGTTTGAATGCTTAGGAAACATCAGCCTCCTGTGGGCGCTGGTGAGAACTGGGCAGGACCTGGACGCAGAAAAGCCCTAGGAAGGGCCCAGGGTGGGTGGCAGCTTGATGACCACTCAGTTGTACTGCAGTCACCTTTTGTTTATCTGACGTTCTCATTAGCTTCCGTGCACCCGTTTCTTCCTCATTCCTGCCATCCGGGGCAGGCTCGAGGTGCTCTGTAGCGCAGCGTGTCAAGGCAGAAGAGACCTGGATCTGCCAAGTGCCAACTTCTGTGAACTCTGACTTGGCTTTTAGGCAGCTCCTTCTTACCTTCTGTGGCGTCTAATGCCCTCCGTGGTGGCGCAGATCCATTATCGCAGCACTTGGGAGGCGACAGCACAAGGCCCAGAAGTTCAAGGCCTGACTGAGTAGCAGTGCATAGAACCACTTAGCACAAACAAGGCCCTACATTCAATGGCCAGTATCTCACACACACACACACACACACACACACACACACACACACACACACACACACAATCTCTTACAAAGATAAACTTAAAAACTTTTGAAGGGTTTCCCATTTCCTTCCCATATCCCAGTTGCAAAAGTTTTTTGTTTTTTGTTTTGTTTTGTTTTTTTCTCCAGGACAACAAAATCCCTGCTATATGCAGCTATAAGCCAGAATTTATTTTGAATAACTATTACAAAACCATTTTTATTTGTAGTATGTACAAGCTTACAGGGGAAACTGGAAGAATAATGGAGGAATCCATTTGCCTGTATTTTCCTTGAAGCCTTTACAAAAACGCAGAGCTAGCTGTATTTTTAAAAACTGTAATAATATACTATATTTGTACCTGTCTTTCAACTCTGTAACCTAAAACAGACTTCATGCAGAGTTACTGATTAGAAAGGAAAATGAAATTAAGATCTAGAATTAATTTGCTTAGTGAGTTGGTATAACAATCCATTTCATATTTAAAAAAAACCAAAATATTAGTGCCTAATCACTGTATAGTTTCTTCATAAGTACAACTTGGTAGGAACTTTTGAATAACATTAGCCTTTTTGGATTTGAGAGGAATGAGAAAATTTTATGTGGCCATTTTCCTGTTATAAAAGCAATGCATTCTTATTATCTGTACAAAGATGTATCAATGTTAATACTTATTGAATGTTAAGCAATGTTCTGCATGGTCTACATAGACAAATTCCTTGTTCCTCGCAACCCCAATAAAACACAAGGAAATTAACTAAGTTGTCTGATCTGCACACCTAGGAGCATAAGCCAGCAATCCATCATTATGCTGTAATGTTCTAGGAGTAAAAGCAAGCAATAATTTGTTCAATCAAGTCTTTCACTACATCAGAGCACAATGTCACAGGCCCCAAAACAATTCATAGTGAACACTGTACCCTTTATACTTGAAATCGTTGTAAACCAGCATTTGTGTCAGTCACTGACATGGCTGATCCTATGCATCTGATGTGCATTAAGAAAGAAACAGATACTTAAAGGGGTCTGTTTGTAAAGTAAAAACTTTTTTTTCAATTTTGTACATTTTAGCAGATGATTCAGTGACTCTATGAGTTCATTCCCTGAATTAACTAGCTATCTACTCTCAAAAAAATTTTAAAATAAACACAATTAGTCTCCATTTCTTATGGCTTATCTGCTGGCCTTGGACAGCCACACACATAAACGCAAACAACTACATACTCTTGGATCATACCTTTTCAAACTTTAAAAGTCAATACTTCATGAAAGATAAATTTGACTTCTGTTTTTGATTTATTTTTAATTTTCTATCCAAGGTTAACGAATTTAACTATTTGAAATAAAAATTCTCTTTAAATTTAAAAGCTAGCTTACCTAGCCCTAAAAATATTATGTATACAAGAACACCAAAAGTATTATTAAAATTACTGGTCCATTAATCATTATTGTTCATACTGCTGTGGTAGAAACAGAACATATAAGCTTACACATGCTTACACACACACACACACACACACACACACACACACACACACGAACGCACGAGAGTCTGGTCAACTTTCTAGTTTTTTGAGCAAGATCTCATTCTACTCTGGGCTAGCCTGACACTCAAACTGGCTTTGAACTCAAAGCAATTCTCCTGCCTCAGCTCTGCCAACTGCTGAGATTACCATGGCAGCATTCATCATTCTTTGGAACTTAACATTGTGACATCTTGCATTTCTAGAAGGTTGTAGGTATCATAGTTTATCAAGTATCCTGCTGCCTGAGTAAACTAGGTTACAAAGAAGAAATGTGATCATTCTAAGCACTTAATGTCGCTTAGCTCCAGTCTGCGTTTTCCAAAGACTAGTTGATGCACTTTCATCAAAACTCTAGGAAGAGACCAGACCACTATTATCCTAATTAACAGATCAGATTGAAAAAGGCTAAATATATTCTCATCTTGGCCTGTCTGACAAGAAAGCCTACATAGTCAACCGCTGTTAAACTGTTTCTCACCCCAGTCAGGGCTCAGAAAAACTTAGTTCTAGAACTGACCTTTCTAGGCAAGGCCTATACTAAAATGAAACAAACAACAAAACCCACCTAATGAAAATGTGGCATAGTTTGGGGTTTTTTTTTCCCCCTGTGAGACCCTTTGCTCTCACAAACATGAACACCTTGCAAGCTCTGTAGCAAGTGAGAACAGCAACCCAACTGTCAGAGAATTTGTTTTTCAAATAAGCTCAAAGCTTTCCGCACAGGTGACTTGCAGCCTCTTGTGAGACCACAGATCCTCATTTGTCCATGGGTCTATACAAACCTAAGGGCTGCACACTGCAAGGTTCTACACCTACTAAAAATGCTGTGCTACATACAAGCACATTGTGGTTACTATTCAGCACTCACTGGAGTTGGACCAGGGGTTTACGGTGCTGGCTGACTGCTAAGAAAGGCAAAGGGTCTGAATAGTTTATCTAAAAGTCCACTTAACAATCTACAATTGGTTGCTTTCTAATGTGGTTGGGGGGAAGGTGGTGGTGGTCAATGCGAGTTAGTGGTTTGAAAGAGGGTAAGAGGATATACAAGTCTGAAACAGACAATAATAAAGAAAAAATTTAAAATGTGAGAACCATATGTTTATTTACTGGAAAATGCTCTTTCTGACAAATGCATTTTTTCTAAAAAGGCGGGGAGGACCTCCTTACTTAAAAGTGACTGCCTGACAAACAGTAAATTTAACCTCGCTGTTCTAGAGTGACCTGCTTTCCCAGCTTCCCTAGGGAAGGGCTGCAATCCAGCAGTAATTTACATCCATGGTCTGAAAGTGCCAAGCAATGGTGCAGCAGGGTGACCGGCGCTCTTAAAAACAAAGCCAAGCTTTTGCTTTAAAAATTGAGAACACACAGGCACAGAGCCTGGCTCTGACAACATCCACAAGATTCATTATAGACAGTCTACTCAGGAGACGCTACGATCGCCCCAGGAAATATAAACAGTGTCCAAAGACAGCGGAGGGGAGAGGAAATAACTGACCGGAATGAGGCGAATCATGTGAAGTCCGTCCAACAAGGCCTAAGACATCCCCAGTGTTCCCGCTGGGAGCCGCGGTTAAACGTGCCCTGGCACATGGGCACAGACCTCCCCTCCAGCTCCAGCGTGCGGATTCTTCCTTCCTTTTCCACTTGTTTGTGCACAGCCACGCCCGCACAGGAGGACCACGAGCCCGAAGGCCTCGGCAGATCCTTCCAGCTGATTTCCAGTTTGCTTAAAGTTTAACAAGAATCACGGCTCCCTTCACGAAAGTTATGAATGATTTAAGTCAAGTTTACAAGACATCCCCGGCCATGATAAATGAGTGTCAGAAGACACAAGCAATGGCGTCTTTAAAAGAGGTTTAATGGACAGGCCCTAACTAAAAAGAAGACGAGTTCCTCTAACCCAGGGGCTAAAGTGTCTCCCGCTACAATTAAAAAAAAAAAAAAAAAAAGCACCTAAGGCGTAAGTTTGAACTCCGACCTTCCTGTTAGAGTCACCGCCGCCGGGTCCCTTGTGGAGTGTCACCACCGAGTTCTCTCCTTCCCCGCCGCCACCCCCTTCCCCCCCAGTGAGGACCCAGCACTGAGGCTGCCAGCCCACGCGCGTCCTGAGATCTGCGCGGGGAGTGGAGGGGCGTGCGTGGCGCCCCTCCATGATCTGCTCCTCCCACACCTCCACGAGCTAGGCGGCCACTCCAGGGCCTCTCGCCCTCCAGGCAAGGCCGGACTGGGCAGCTGCGGAGACCCAGTCTCCGGGGTCACTCGCGCTCCTCGGGCTCTCGCGTCCGTGGGTCGCGGCGGCGGGCCTCGCTCCCAGTCCCCTCCCGCGGCCCAGGGCGCCCGCAGCCCGCGCTTCCTTCCTCCGCTCCCTCGCTCCGGTCCGCTGCCAACTCGGGGGACCCGCAGGTGGCCCCGAAGTGGCTGCGGCCACCCCGTCCGGTCCCGGTCCCCGCGGCCGGTTCCCCGCGCTCGCTTGGCACTCACTCGCAGCCACCACCGCCGCCAGCGCCTCCAGAGAGTCAGTCTCTCCGCGATCCGGGACCGTCCGACCTCTCCTCCCCACTCCGCTCCGGCTCCTCCCCGCGCGCGTGGGCGGGGCGCGCGGTCCGGTAGGCGGGGCCGCTGCCCGCCACCCCCTGGGCCCCGGACTCCCTCGCCACGCCCTGCCGCGGCCGTCGAGTGTGAGGACACTCGTGCCCGGGACAGGGTAGGTGCAGCTCGCCACGGTGCCGCGGACCCGACACCCGCGGGAGGCCACCACCTCGCGCCGCCAACACACACACCGCCCGAATTTTCTGCAGTTCCCGGGATGCGAAGATGAGCTCTGCCAAACCCTTACAACAAAAGTGAGGCTCTGATCCAGAAAGGTCTGAGGGAAAGGCCACCATCACATTTAAAGGGCTCTGGGACGTTGTTTCCCAGAAATGGAGGTCACAGTCAGATTGTTAAACGTGAAGTACATACTCTACCATGCCTTCCCCCTCGATCACTGTGAAATTTGTGCTTCTGAATGCCCCAAACTTGGCAGAGTTCTTTCCGCGTAATAAATTAATTGGATCAGGTTGGTCTTTTTTTTTTTTTTTTAATGGATTTAGAGTTTAGTAGATCGAAGGGCCAGTTTTGCTGCCATAATAGCTGCTTCCAGCCACTCAAGGAACGAAGCACCTGTTGCGTGTTAACATTATGCTGTGCTGGATAAGGAGATAGCAACCCGTGAGAGGCTTGCTTGAGTTCAGTAGAGATGGGTGTGCAGAAATAGTGATGCTCAGCAGTCGGCTAGATTACTCCACAGCATCTGCTTTCTCGTTTAAAAACGTTGAGATAGAAGGCCAAGGTGGGTCACTAAGAACCGACGTCGGCAGTGGTCTCTTTTTGAAATGGCGCTAATGTTGGAAGGAAGGAAGGAAGGAAGGAAGGAAGGAAGGAAGGAAGGAAGGAAGGAAGGAAATAAAAACAGATAAAAAGATGGGAGGCAAACATTGAAGGTTGTGGGGGCTTGGGAGGGGAAGTTGGGTGTGATCAAGATACATGTATGAAATTGTCAAATAAATAAAAGACTGTTTAAAACACACGAATATTTGGCATAAAAAATACACGCATCGAGTGAGGATGTTACTGCAGAGTTTCAGCTGCAGAAGAGGAGCGGGTCCTTGGAGCACCGGGATCTAGGCACTGAATCCCACGGAAGGCATTAAACTCAACTCCTGTTACACTCTTAACTCAAATATGCCTTGCTTGAGTGTGGTGTGAGCAGCTCCCAGAGGGCGTCCTTGCTGAGGTGCAAACCAAAGCCTGTCTGTCCTTTATGTCCTCCTTTGTACAGCTTTAGGAAAACACTTGGTTGATTCAGATAATGACAGTTCAAAGATGCGTCCCCCACAGGCCTGACATAAGAAGTGACTGTCATTATATAGTCCAGTTAAGCATTTTCATGTATTTTTAATTTTTTTCTCACTCATCTGTAACAAAAACAACCAAAGTGGCTCATTAAAGAATGTCTGGTTTAGTGCTCTTCAGACTGTAACTACACAACAATCTATAAGCTGTCACATGCACAAGGAGAGAACAGACATCCAAGATCGTGTGAAAAAATGTTTGAAGAAATTGGCTATTGAAGTTAAGTCATTTGAAGTGTGGCTTTCTGTTTTGTGTCCGCTACACTATTCCTTTTGAATTTCTTTCTTCTTCTTCTTCTTTTTTTTTTTTTACTAAAATAACAGCCTGCAGCAAATTAAGAATAAAATGCAGTTAACCATGTATACCTGTGGGGGTCTGCATCCTCAGATTCAACTCCAGAAAATATTTGAAAACAAAATTGAGACTGTTCTGAACAAGTTTTTTCATCTTTACTTCATTTATTATACAGTACAACAAAGGTTAGTATTTACATTTTAAAGGACTACATAATAAATAAATCTAGGAATAATTAAAACATCATATGTAAGATGCTCTAAGTTATATGCAAATACTATGTCATTTTATATGGAGCATGGTCCTGGAACCAATTGCCTGTGGGCTGAGGGACAGCTGTACTACAGAGAGCTGGGAAGTTCTGATCATGTTAGCCAAAAGGCAAGAGCAGTAATTGCTAACATTTAACTAGTACTTCCTGTGTGGCAGATGTTGCTTTAAGAGCCTTACATATATTGAACCCTTTTCCTTCTCCTAGCAACCCCAGCAGGTAGACACAGCAAACTCAAACCACTCAGTCTGAAGGGGGGCAGAGTTGGGTTTTAAATGTGGGGTGTGTGTGTGTGTGTGTGTGTGTGTGTGTGTGTGTGTGTGCATGTAGTATTACATATACTCATGTTTATATGGTTTATATGGTTATATAAGTGAGTATATGCCTTTTTGGTTAGAATTCCACTCATGAAGTCATGGTTTGGTCATCAAGAATTCTTTTTTTTTTTTCCTGTTCATAATGACGTATATGCCCAACCCCAGCAATTTCTCTTGGCATTTGATCTGACCCCTTGCAACCCTTTTCCAGCTTTATGAACACTGATTTCAAGTCTACTGCTTTCCTTGCCTGCCAGCATCTGCATCTCGTGATCAAACTACCACCCTCAGCTTCAGGTTGTCCTTTGCCTGGGCACAAAACATTGGAAGTGCTTAGTGATTAGTGTGGAGGGAAAAATACTTCGTTTGTTTTGGCCCTCACTGGAATAACTTGAGGCTGCATCTCTGCAATCAGCAGCACCCCCTGAGGGAATTGGGTAAGAGTCTTCCTTTTTCTCCAGCACTTTGGTTAGTAATGAGCATCACATCTACTTCCCTTTCCCTTACCACACTTCCCAGCTCCACTTCCTACTCCCCTTTTTAAATTTTTTGGGAACACGTCCTAACCAGGACCTGCGATATGATTTATGTGACTCAGTACAGAATGAGAAATGCTCAAAATTATTTAAAACTGTTAGAATGGTATGGCTGGGCATTAAGTTGCCCCTGGGCTCCCGTGTCCTACGCAGGTGTGTAACCGTCCTTGGTACATTAGTGAAGAAGCTGGCCTAGATTTCAAGCTTCACCTGAGTCTTTCTTCATCTCTGGCTCTGCTTCTAGAGACTCTCAAGCTAAAATAACAGCTCTTAAAGCAGCAATAAGCGCAGGTAGTTACCAGCACACTTGTCTGTATAAGCTACCAGCATGTCACATCTCAAAGGAAGAATTATGTTCTCGTAGGTAGAGCTACAGCCACAGAAAGCACTAGAATCATCCAGATTGGTCTGGATTAGTGAGGTGAGAAAATGAATTTCAGTCATGATTCTTTCTGCCTGTCACTCAAGTGGAGAATCCAAGGAATGCCTTTTCTGAAGATGTTCTCGTGGTGATTGGTTTACAGAGATACCTGTAAGGAAGCAGGACGGGCAGCCCTGGTTGGAAGGACAAGCCCCTCTCAATGCAGAGACAGCTGCAGCCTCAGCTGAGCCTACAGCCTGGTCCAGGACTGAAGCTGGGAGGGTCTTCAGAGTTGGCCTGAATTGAGTTCATGGTGTTGACCTCTGTGTTCTGCTATTGTTTTTTGTTTTTGTTTTTGTTTTTAAATGGGAGCAAGGGTTGCTCTTTGTGTTTTGATGTTTTACGCTATGAGAAAGAAGCAGTGCTTTGACAAAGTAGCTTGTTAGGGCAGTGCCCATTGATGGGTATGCACAGTAACTGGGAGCAGCTGTGCCAACCTACAGCCGGGTCCTAGCTTCACAGGAGGGTATCTCCCAGAGTCTACTTGGGGTTTATGATTAGGAATAATAGGAGTATGTAGCTGAGCCCCCAAGAGGGAGTGGCCTTAGGTTTTTAAATTAATTATTTGTGGGAGGGTGCACACATGCTCTGGTGAGTGTGCAGAGATCAGAAGACAGCTTTTGGGGACCCACCTCTTTTTTCTGTTCCACCTTTACCTGGGCTCTAGGTATCAAGCTCACATCACTACTGTTCTGATCTTTCTATCTATCTCTCATCTATCTATCTATCTATCTATCTATCTATCTATCTATCTTTCATCTATCTATCTTTCATCTA
The DNA here is from genome assembly GCF_964271855.1 of Acomys minous. NCBI lineage: Eukaryota > Metazoa > Chordata > Mammalia > Rodentia > Muridae > Acomys > Acomys minous. Next base: position 44,438,296 of record NC_140487.1, read on the forward strand.
TCTATCTATCTATCTATCTATCATCTATCATCTATTATCTATCTATCTATCTATCTATCTTTCATCTATCTATTTATCTATCTATCATCTATCTATCTTTCATCTATCTATCTATCTTTCATCTATCTATCTATCTATCTATCTATCTATCCATCTATCATCTATCTATCTATCTATCATCTATCTATCTATCATTTATTATCTATCTATCTATCTATCTATCTTTCATCTATCTATCTATCTATCCATCTATCATCTATCCATCTATCTATCTATCATCTATTATCTATCTATCTATCTTTCATCTATCTATCTATCTATCTATCCATCTATCATCTATCTATCTATCTATCTATCCATCTATCATCTATCTATCTATCATCTATCTATCGTCTATTATCTATCTACTTATCTATCTAGGGTTTCACTATATAGCCTTGGCTGCCCTGGAACTTGCTACATGAAAGGACTTAACATCCTCATGTGCATTTCTATTAAAAGCAAGATTAGCATTCTGTCACAACCACAGTGAGTTTTGAAATGCTAAGTACTTTAAACAAATAAAGTTTCTACTTATAAATGATTGAAGAAAGCTAACCATGTGATAAATGTTTAGTTACTTGGGTACTCAGCATCAGTGTAGTTGAAGATGAGTGCCATTTAGAATGTCTGAGGTCCAGGTGCGTGTGTTTGTAGAAGACGTACAAATCTAGGAGTTCATGGCATAAAAATTTGTCTTCCAGGAATAGGTTAGAAGTACAGGACAGAGAGCTGAAGAGATGGCTCAGAGGTTAAGAGCACTGCCTGCTCTTTCAGAAGTTCTGAGTTCAATTCCCAGCAACCCCATGGTGTCTCACAGCCATCTATAATATGATCTGATGCTCTCTTCTGACATGCAGGGGTATATACAGATAGAACACTCATATGCATAAAGTAAATAAATAAATCTTTTTTAAAAAATGAAGTACTGGACAGAGTCTTTCCCTCCAGGCAGAATGGAGTCTTTGATGTGATAGCTACTTTATTTTGTGTGTGTTTGTTCCATTTTTTTCAGTTGATAAAATCACGTTTTTCTTAATCTTTTGAGGAAGACCGTTGTGCATTCCCCTTTTAGTGGAGATAGGTCATATAAATTTTAATTTTTATAGGCCGCCAGGTACTTACATTATACGGAGATAATGGATGTTTTCTAAAAAGGGAAGACCTTAGGAGGAAGGCAAAGTGTTAGTTAATTTTGACAACTTACTAACTCTATTTGTTTCTCTACTAGTCCAAGCTTGTGGATAGACTTAAATAGTTATTCATTACACTGAGCTCCATGACTGCTGTGTGACTAGCAGAAATTCCTCAAACAGGATTAGGCTTTTGTTTTTTCTTTTCAGATTTACGTTCTTTGTTTTTGCTTTGTTTTTTTGTTTTTGTTTTTGTTTTGTTTGAGACACAGTCTCATTAAGTAGCTCTGACTAGACCAGAACTTAACATATAGATCAGGTTGGCTGCAAACTCAGAGACTCATCTGCCCCTGTCTCTCCAACAGTAATTGTAGATATGTCCAGGGCACATTTGGCTAAGACTCACTTATCTATATTTTATGTGTATGAGTACTTGTCTGTATGTGTGTATGTACTATGTGCATTGTGGTGTCTGAGGTGTTGGACAGGGTGCATGAGCTTCTGGAACTGGAGGGTGGCTAGTTATGAGCCACCTTGCGGGTGCTGGGACCTGATCCTGGGTCTTCTACAAGAACAGCTAGTGCCCAGCTAGATAATCTCTCTGGCGCCCTGGAATAATTCTGTTTTTTTCTTTTTTATTGGAAATTCATACAATATATTCTGATCATGGTTTGCCTCCCCTATCTCCTCCTAGGTCCTCCCCAGCTCTCCATCTGTCCAACTCCACGCCTTCTTTCTCTTTCTCTTTAGAAAAAAAAGGAAAATAAAAGCAAACAAACCAGACTTTTAAAACAAACAAACAAAAATGAAAAAGCAAAAAGAAATACACATAGACAGATAGATACAAGTAAACAAAACCCATAAAAATACAAAATCATAAACAATAATATACAAGCAAATGACAAGATTTTAAAAAGGCCCAAATAAATCAACATGAGATGAAAAACATTCTACTAAAGCAACACTAAGTTTGATTTGTATTGACCATCTACTGCTGAGTATGGGGACTGTTCTTAAGTGTTGTTTAATCCACGGAATGAAACTGATTTTCCTTTGCAAGGGGTTGTCAATTAGAGAGTTTCCTGGTTAGAAGTGGGAGATTATATCTACTTTCCTCTCTCAGCCCTGGTACCTCAACTGTCTTGAATCTGTTCAGGTTCTGTTTCGGCTGCCATTGTCTCAGTATGCCCTGCTGTGTCTGGAAGACACAGTTTCCTTAGTGTCATCTATCCCTTCTGGCTCTTACAATATTTTAGTCTTCACTTCCTCATAGCTTCTCGAGCCCTGAGGGTGAGGGTCTGATAGAGATAGCTATTTAGGACTAGATGCTCATAAGTTTGCCACTCTTGGCATATTGTCAGTTCCGGGTCCCTGAGTTAGTTCCCATCTATTGCAAGAGGACGCTTCTCTAATGATAGCTGAGAAGGGCAATGATCTATGGATATAACAATATATGTCATTAAGAGTCATTTTATGTCTGTGTTCCTTATTTGGTTTTCCCCTAAGCCCATGGCATATGCAGTCTTGGGTTCTTAGTCACCCAGGCAGTTTCAGGTATGGGTTCCATCTCCCGGACTGGGCCTTAAATCCAATCAGACAATGGTTGGTTGCTCCGACAACTTTTGCCACTATTGCACCAATGTATCTTGTAGGTAGGTTACTGCTGTAAGTCAAAGAGTTTGTAACTGGGAAATGTTGATGATTGCCTTTTCCCTCTGGTAGCGTGCAGAGAACCTTCTAGTATCATGAACACTATCCAGTAGGGAGAAGGCTCTAGTTAGGCTCCAGTTTGAATTCTCTTATCAGTGAAATTGTAAGTGTTATCTTCAGCAATAGAACTGCACCATCAGTTTGTAGATAATGACTAGTATCCTTGGCAATAGAATGAGCTGTTAATGTTCCCTTTGGCCAACAGCTAATTACATGTAATCCATCCCCGGCACAAAAATCTTCATTTGGTGGCAAAAGATATTTAGTTAGGGTTGAAATGATTCCTTTGGTAAGAATTTTCCCTACTATTGAGGAAATGGCTGTCCAGTAAAGGAGGACTTTACTCAATGAGAAATTCAAAGCAGTGAGAAAATAAAGTATTACCCAGGAGGTGGTGGTGTACACCTTTAATCCCAGGAGGCAGAGGCAGGTGAATCTCTGTGAGTTTGAGGCCACCCTGGTTTACAGAGAAAGTTCCAGAACAGCCGACACTACACAGAGAATCCCCGTCTCAACAAAACAAAACAAAGCAAACGTCTTACCACAAGTTTTAAACATCTCACTTAGTAAAAGAATAAAACAAAGTCCTTGTTTTCCTAAGTTAGTTTTTAAAAACATTACTAAAAATAGGTCAATACTCAAGAAAAGCTTATTATTGTAGACAGAGAAGTAAGCATCAATTCTACCTCAGGGTATTGATTTTTGACCTTTAAAATTTAGTAACTGTTGTACAGGACTATCTTCAGAGCCAAACTGCCACCATCTTCAGGGTTTTGGCTTGACCAGCTCTCAAAACATGGGCTTGTTGGTAGTGGACATTCCTTATGGAAGGAGGAGGAAAAAGACGTCACAGAACTCTCACCCAGGATATAGCCACTCCTCCCAACTAATTACATGCTATTCTGCCCTTAGGGAAGGGGTAGAGTATGAAGGCAACTAGGGAAGGGGACTTGATCTTCAGAGCAATGAAAAGTCGTTGTCATCCCTGGGTATAGGCTTTAAGGTCATCTATGTGTCTGGCTATAATCCCTAACCCATTGATCCATAAGTAAGCCTAATAAACCTGTTGGTTCTTCATACCTCACCCCATGAACTTTGGTGAAGTTAGACTCCCCCACCCCACCCCACTGGGAGTTTATGAGGAAGGGGTAGATACTGTCTAGCCCTCACCTACAACCAACTTAATTCTAACCACGCCCAGTTTCTCATACTCCTTCTACAGCACCAAATCTTTACCTTTCTTTTTATTTTATTATTATTATTAATTAATTTATTTATTTTTGGTTTTTCAAGACAGGGTTTCTCTGTGTAGCCTTGGCTGTCCTGGACTCACTTTGTAGACCAGGCTGACCTTGAACTCACAGCGATCCACCTGCCTCTACCTCCCGAGTGCTGAGATTAAAGGTGTGAGTCACCACTGCCCAGCTTTCTTTTTATTTTTTAAAAACATTATTTTATGTGTATGTGTGATGCCTGCCGGTGTGCCTGTGTACCGTGTGTGTGCCTGATGTCTGTAGAGGCCAGTGGAAGGCATTGAGTTTCCTAGGATGGAGTTTCAATGGTTCTGAGTGCTGGAAAGCAGAACCCCATCCTTGGAAGAGCAGCCTGTGTTCTTAACGGCTGAGCCAGCCCTTCAGCCTCATTTTATTTCCTTTTTAACTTTCTCTTATCAAAAAATGTATCTCATACACTAGATCTCTTTTTTTTTTTTACTTGTGGGTTCCTCCATCTTTTAAGCCTTATCACCATCATCATTATTATTGGTATATTTGCACAATTTATAAAATGCTTTCATTTTCAAGCAGATGATTATATTTTAAATGAAAACCCAGGAAGCTGTATCTAAAACACAGCTGATATATACAGTATTTTAAATATCTAACAGGTACAAATACAGATAAAACACATTAATTCTATCCTTTTTCCTAACACATTTAAATTATAAAGATTTAAGTCATTGTAACAGGCACTTTGAAATTGTTTTGGTTTAAAGGAAATAAAGAAAAAGTATTTACTTCTCATTAGGGTTCATGAGACATCCAAAACAGAATAGGGTTTTTTTGTTGTTGTTTGTTTTTTGTTTTTGTTTTGCATTTCTACTGTGGGTTTGTTTTTTTTTTTTAATAACTCCAGACCCTAGATTGTGGCAATTACCTATTAGGAGAAAAGACTGCATTATGGAGCAAGAACAATTTTCTCATAAAAACCAGTTCATCCCTCAAGCTGTAGAGACTTTCAAGATGATCTTGTAGAACCAGAATTGAGGCAAAGATCAAGCAGACAGCATCTTCATCAGCAATGTGTCACCAGGTATGTCTTAAGATTCTTTTCAATTTAATTTTTAAATGTTCATGTTAGTACCTCCAAAAGATAGACCTGGGCCAATGAACACTTTGGATTTGTTTTCCAAATACAAACATATTGCTTACATATCCTCTCTCTGTCCATTGCCTTGTTTGTTTGTTTGTTTGTTTGTTTGTTTTTAAATTGGCCTGCTAGCTGTGTTGGCCAAGCTTACTTAGCCTGTTTGGGCAGTTGAGGTTGGGATTTTCCCCACTTAAAACTTAGTTTCACTATGAGCCAGAAGGAAGCTGGTTTACAGGAGCATGTACTTGAAATCAATCTGATACCAAATGTGGTGGTTCAAATAAGAATGGCCCCCATAGGCTCATGTATTTGAGTGCTTAGTCATTAGGGAGTGGCACTGTTTGGGAGGGGTTGGGAGGCGTGGCCTTGTTGGAGTAAACCCAGAGTCTCACTCCTGGCTGCCAGATCATGATGTAGCTCTCAGCCACATCTCCCCACACCTTTTCTGTCTTTGTGTTGCCATGCTTCCCACCATGACAGTAATGAGCTAAACCTCTGAAACTGTAAGCAAGCCCCAATTAAATGCTCTCCTTTATAAGAATTGCATGGTCATGTTGTGTTTTCATAGCAACAAAACACTAAATAAAGCCAAATTGTAAATGAAGCCAAGTGTTGTACCCTGTTGGTAAGGTCAAAGTCTGGTATTACTGGATAGCTCCTGAGTTCAGTGCTAAGATGAAGGACTCCCTTCCACAGCTGGGTTTTTTCCTCTCCCCCTGATCTGGGGAAACTCCAGATCCTCTAAGGAGAGTCACATAGCCCTCAGGAAAAATTGCAGGATCTGACCCTTTCCTTAGAAATCTATTCAGTGAGCACCTGGTGATTCCTGGAAACACCCACCCTATGCTGATGAGACCTCTGCTTTCAGCAAATGACCTTTAACCATACCTAGAGTTCTTCCCTCACCCATAGGATAATTAAGTGCTTTGTTCCCTCTCTTACAGTAGAACTGTGCTATTGCATGTAAATGAACTATCCTTGGCACCCCTAATCCAAGTGAATCAAACACACTCACCCTCAAAACCACTCCCACTACCCAAGGTTTATAAGTCCCTGTTTTACACTAAAGAAATGGGCTGTCATCATCTTTTCACCACAGCCATCTGAGACTTGTCATTTATCCCAGGGAAGGAAGGGCTCATCTCCCCCCTGAATAATTCATTGCTGGACCCTTGAGGCTTGGCTTCTGGCCAGGCAGCCATAGCTGCCCTAGATTGCCACTGAAAAGGAAGTGAGCCCCTGACCAAGGAAGCAGTAGCCAGGCCTACATTCTGGCTGGTCTCAGGCATCTGCCTGCACCCTCTGCTGTTAGCCTGGCAGATTAGCTGGAGGGCTGTAACACTGTATCATCACTAGCTTTAGAAGTCCCCAGTTTCCACTGCTGTCTGGTACCAGCAATCTCATTAAAAAAAAAGCTAACTATAGCACAGTGGGAAACTCTTTTCCACACCTCTGGTGAGATCCAGAAGCCCTACACACAGGCCTTGCTCTGAGCGCTGTAGCTACTCCTAAAGGAAGCAGAACCTTTAATCCTGAGGTTCCTCTGACAGAGCCTGGACCAGCTCTCAAGAGGCACATGTGGCACCCAGCAGCAGTGTCAGGAAATGTGAACAACACCTAAGGACATATAGGTAAAAAAAAAAAAAAGTTATTTTTAAAAACTAAGAATTGATAGCTCTCATTGGTATATGTATATTTATTTTATTAAAGAATTTCCATAGATTACATTTGGATTATGTTTGCCACCCCCCCCCTTCTTCCCAGTTCCTCTCTACCTCCCTAATCATTCAACAGTATGGTGTTCTCTCTCTCAGAAGAGAAAAACACTCCAAAAAACTAAGAAACAAAAATAAAAAAACAATAAACAAAAACCATGAAAACAAACAATTGCCTGAAGATACATGTATATATGTGTATATGCATATTTATATATGTATATATGTATATATACACATATGTGTGTATATATATGTGTGTGTGTATATACACATCTCTGTGTATGTGTGTGTTTCATTTTGTGTTGGTAAATAATCATAGGTATAAGGCCTGACCTGTAGTACAGTTCATATCCCAGTAATAATTCCTCTGGAAAAAAAAACCTGATTTTCTTTTTGCCATCAAGTATCAATTCAAAATAACTTCTTGGTTAGGACTGTGACTTTGTGTTTACTTCTCCCTCTAGGTGATAATATTTTGTCTGGTTTGAACTCATGCACGTCTTGTATGTGTTGTCACAGTCTCTGTGAATTCATGTGTATCAGTTCTATTGCTTCTGGAAGACACTGTTTCCTTGGAATCAACCATCATTATTGGCGCTTATAATCTTCCTTCCTCTTCATTTACTTACATCTTTAAGCCTTGATGGAAGGGGTCTCATCTACTGCAAGAGGACGCTTTTCTGATAATGGCTGACAGAGGCACTGATCTATGGATACAGCAGTGTGGTGCTAGGAGTCACATTGCTAAGTTCCTTTAGCAAAGTATAAGTGTTAGGTTTTTTTCCTAGGCCATTGATATCTTTATTCTCAGTTTTCTGGCCACTTTAGCAGTGTCAAGTATGGGCTCCCAGTCACAGAGTGACCTTAAGTTTAACAAAACAGTGGTTGGTTACTCCCATGATTTGTTTGTTTAGTTTTTGGAGACAGGGTTTCTTTGTGTAGTCCCAGATGTCCTGGACTCGCTTTGTAGACCAGGCTAGCCTAAAACTCACAGAGATTTGTCTGCCTCCCAGAATGCTGGGATTGCAGGCATGTGCCACCACACCCGGCTCCCATAACATTTGTATCACTATTGCACGAGTGTATGTTGTAGTCAGGTTACTTTGTAGGTCACTTGTGATATTGATGGTAACTCTTTCCCTCTGGTAATATTCAGAATACCTTCCAGTAGCGTGGCCACTATCTATTAGGGCTGGAGCCCCTTTTTAGGCACCAGTTCCATGTCTTCATGTTTGATGACACAGGTAAGTTTTTTTCCCTCAGCAATAGGCCCTACCATCACCTTGTGGAGAGTAATCAATAGCCTTGGCAATAGCCTGCATTGTTTGGGGTGCAGGTCCATGGGACACATTTGGCCAATGACTCAACTAGATGGAACTCATTCCTAAGACAGGAGGTTTTATTTGGTGGCATAAGATGCCTAGTTGGTGCACTGTCTCTCCTATCATGTGATGACTCCATTTAAATTCCTTTCATATCTGAAAATATTTAGGAAGCTTCTACAGTCACATGTTTCCATATTCTTTTAAGATCTTTGGTGTTAGTTGTCCCTCCCCCACGTTCCTTCTTTTACCCTGCTCTCCTCCCCTCCTCCCCATTTATGTCTCCTTTTCTAGCTTCCTTTTGTCTCTCCATGACAATATACTCTATCTCCCCTTTTGTGGGCGATCCTCTCTTCCCACCTATTCCCTTATGAGGAACCCAACCTTGGTGGTTATTTGGAATGTAGCATGCTTATGAAAGGCTTAAAAGTTAGCACCGACATATAAGAGAAAACACAATATTTGTACTTTGGGGTCTGGTTTACCTCACCGAGGATGTTTTGTTTTGTTGTTTCTAGCTCTATACATTTACCTGAAAATTTTTTCTTGACAGTTGAGTAATGTTCTATTGTGTAAGTGTACCGCACATTTTCATTATCCCTTCAACAGCTGATGAAGCCTGTTTCCAATTTCTGGCTGTTACGTATGGAGCAACAATAAACATGGTTGAGCAATTGTCTCTGTAGTAGGATGAAGCATCCTTTGGGTGCCCAAGAGTGGTACAGATGAACCTTAAGGTAGATCTAGTGTTAGCTTTCTGAGGAAGTGCCACATTGATTTACATAGTGGCTGTACCAGGTGGCACTCCTACTAGCAGTGAATAGTGATCCTGCTTCCCCACATCCTTCAGCTTAAAACATCCTCTTGAAGAACTGTTGACAAAATATTGTAGGGAAGGACACCTTTTGGTGAGTAAAATACTTCAGTGGTCATTTGGCTACACCTCAGTTGAATAGGAATGGCAGAACAGAGATATGCAACTCAGTAAAACTGAAAGGTGAATAAAACTTAAGCGTCTTCTTGGTTAAAGGTTATTCTGAAGTTGACCTAGGCTGTAGAGATAGGAGACTTGAGGGGGGTGTACAATATGCTGCATTAGGCCGGGCACGGTAGCACACATCTTTAATCCCACCACTTGATAGGCAGATCTCTTAAGTTCAAAGCTAGTCAGGGCTATGTAGAAAGACCCTATCTCAAAACCAACAAGCAAAAAGCAAACCAAAAGATACAGAGCTAGGGAGAGACAACGACTGAGGTGGGAAGCAATGGAATAAGACAGTATGAACTGAGTAGATGTGGGCCTCGGTACATGGGCTCAAAACAATGACAGCTAAAGAGCCTTGACCATGACTGAAGGAAGCATCTATAGCCACCAGGAGCGGTAACTTGCAACATTGTGCTTTGCATGGTATTAACTTGGAGTGTCATAATGACCCCAAGCCAGTCCAAGTTTCCAATGCTACTGATTCCGCACTATAATTTAGCATAAGTCTAATGACTTAAGGATGGAAAGGTAGTGTCTGTAGTTAAGAAAAAACCAACAAAGATGCAAACTTAGCTAGTACAAACAGTTATGCTGTAGGGAGGAGACACCAGGATAGAGCACATATCTTAAACAATAGATGGCTAAATCTATCAACAGATGTGCATTTTTGTAATTCAGGAAATTGTTAGATTGCTTGTAATTACAGAAGGTTAGGGACTTGTGATTATTTTACATAACTTAAGATTTTATTTGTTTCTTTTTAGAATCAGGGTCTCACTATGTAGCTCTAACTGTTCTGGGACTTGTTATGTAGATCAGGCTAGCCCTGAACTCACAAAGATCTGCCTGCCACTGCTTCCCTAGTGCTATGAGAGGGAGTGTGCTGGCACAGTTGGCTGCTATTTTTCATTCTTCCTTCACTCTTTCAAGCCCAGTTCCATAGACTCATCCCGAACTCTGTATCTGATCGCAGGCTGTATCCTCTCTTCATTCTCTGCCCCAATTCCCAGGTGACTAAGTAGACCCTGATGGAACACCCTGCTTTTCTCCCTGCTGTGGGCCCCCTCGGCAACCCCTCTCCTAGTTCATCATCATTGCTAAACATTAGCTCCCAATACCTAGAAACCTGCTGTGCCCAGAACCCCTAGTGGCCACACCTAGCAGGATCCCAGAAGCATTCCCTACTAGGCAACACACAGCCACCACATTTTGCTAAGAATCAAAGAGGACAGCAGAAATCAAGGAACAAAATTCCCACCCAAAAAAAGACAAGACCAAATATCAGCACCGAGAATTACAATTTTCCCAAACCCAGATGCCTTCATGCCAACATAAACCCAGGGCAGTATGTCCCCACTGGAGCCCAGTAAGCCTACTACAGTAGGCTCTTAGAAATGGAGCGTGGCTGAAGTGCAAGATAAGGACCTAATATTAGCCTTTATGAATATAACAAAAGTCCTTAAAGAGGAAATTAATAAAAAGAAGAATTACACCCAAAAGGAATAAATAGCAAGAAATAAACTCAGGGCTGAAATCAATAAAATAGAAATAGACCAACCAACCAAACAAACAGCCAAACAAACAGAAACAAACAAACAAAAAACAAAGAGGGAATCAATGAGACAAAGAGTTTGTTTTTTGAGATCAGTAAAATTGACAAACCCTTATCCGAGGTAAATAAAAGACAAATATACAAATTAATAAAATTAGAACGGAAAAGGGTGTAAAAGGAACTTTTATCTGCCTGTTTCAAGTACTGTCTCGGGGGCTTACTGCCTCTGTCTACTAACCTAGGCCTAGTCCTGGAAGCTTCTAGCCTCCATACAATCTAACCTACACCTCTGAGGTTTCAGCCTCTGAGAATTACTGCTTAATAAGCTTCCTTGTTCTTCCTGAGCTCTGAGCTCTGAGCTCTGAGCTAGCTGGTTCAACTCAGCTGTTCTGGCTCAAACTCCTCTCTCAGCCTGACTTATTCAATCTGGCTTTTCTCTTGGCCTCTGAATTGCTCTGCTTGGCCTCAAACAAACTCCAGCAACCTGCTCTAATCTCCTGGCTCCTTCTCATTCTCTGGCTCATTCGGTCTTCACCTGGGTTCTCTCTTTCTGCAACCTGTCTCTTTATTACAGTCCAGGTAAAACTGCCTTTGTGAATCAGCATATTGACTTTCACCTAGCAACCGATCCTGGGAAATATCAATACCTCTGACTGGCCTGATTTCTTTGTTCTGTGGCCTTCGCTTCCTCTTTTCACCACGATTGCCATTGTAACTGAGGGCCAAGTTCCAATATTGCTGTTGTCAACTCTTTCCAACCTTGAGGAATAATCCTGTTCTGAGTTGTCCATGAATTTAACATCTGCCTAACATAGGAGGAATGCATACCTATGACGTAGGAGGTGATGGCTTCCTTAAATCTCCTCAAATCTAACATGTCTACAGGATTCTATTTAATTTCATTATAACCTTGGGTGGTGCCTATCATCTCCTGGCATGCCTTGTATAGTAACAGGATAAACTAATGTTGGTCCAGCTATCAAAGTATTGAAATCTAGCAATAAAAATCTCCCTTTTGGCTACCCTAATTAACATGCCCAATCAAAATAAATGAATTCATCTGACATGAGGATTTCCTTTTTTCCCTTGATAAACTGTCATTTGCCTACAGGCCACTTCTGTTCTCTCTATGCAGGGGCAGCCCTTTGTTCCTCAGGGACAAATGTCCCTTCCCTTTCTCCCCTGCCCCTTTTCTCCCTTGTTCCTTTTCCTTCTTCCCTGAGTCCTCTGCCTCCTGTCTTTGTCTCTTATCCCTGCCCTTTGTCCTTCTGGGGCAAATACATCTCCTTTGTTCTGAGAACGTGGTCTTGGTGTGTCCTGTGTGGATTCGGATCCTCTCGGGGAGAACATGCAGTGTTCCTCTTTCTGGACTTGAGTTGCTTCACTCAGGAGCATTTTTTTTCCAGTTTCAATCTTTTTCCTCCAAATTTCATTTTTCCTTATAGCTGAATAAAACTCCATTGCTTATGTACCACATTTTCATTACCTATCCATCAATTGATGACATCTAGGCTGGTGCCATCTCCTACCTACTATGAATAAAGCGGCAATGGGCACAGATGTGCAAATATCTCTGTAGTAGCATAAAGAGTCTTTTGGGTGCATGCCCAGGATTGGTATAGCTGGATCATATAACAGCTATATTGTTCTGGCTTCCAGTTTCTTGTCCAGACCCAGACATTTAGCTAATGGAAGTGTCTTTAATAAGATTGTGAAAATAAAGGAAAGATGGGATTTGTATGAGGACGACAAACAATATATAGTTGTCATGTGATTTGAAGCTTCACTTAATTGCACAGCAAAACTTGGAGCCCTAAAATTAAGGCTGAAATAGCTGATGCTTAACGAGAACAGCTTGATTTCAAAGTTCATAACCCCTTCCTTTTTTACTCCCTACAACCATGAATTTTTTTTTTTAATTTTGTTCTTTTAGCATGACCAGATGTCCACCAGATGGCAACATTCCTTTACAAAAGCCCAGGTGTGGGCCCTTCTCAGCTGGTCGAGAGTGGGTTTCGTGGGGGCTCACAAGCAAAGTTTAGTCAAAATCATTGAAAATACATCTCATAATGTTGAGTTCTTCTAATGATTTGCACTGGTGAATGTGGCCTTATGAGCAAGGCCCTCTGTGGCCTCTGCCAAGAAGCTCTCGTGTGATTGTCCATCTGTGCATATGCCGTCTGAGTCCGTGTGTTTGACATCATGAGGAGCTCCTTAATCCTAAATGCTCATTTTTAGCACCAGAGAAATACAAAAGGTCTCAGGAAAACTCTCTGAACATCTTCCTTTACCTGCTGAATGTTGTATTAATCTCATAGGGTCAGTATGAATATGTGATTAGATAGCCTGTGCCTATTAATGTTTTTCATCAGAGCCTGAAATAATGTAAACATCTAATCCATATTTATCTTATTATCTTATTGAACAATGACCCTTATCCCTACTCTTATTCCCCCAAAGACTAAACTCTGCCAGCCTTGGTCATAGGCAACATTCCAGCCTGACCTCATAAGCACATGAGTGGCCAACTCCCTTTCATCTCCTTGGAAGCTCAAACTCCTCTTTGACAACTCTTTCTCCAAGTCGCATTTAAGCAAGATGGAGTCCTTTCAACCAACCAAATTAGCTGTGAAGAAAAGAAGGAAGAAGATCCCGAATGGGCATAAGCTCTTTCCTGACACACTACATCCAATTCAGTGGATGTAGTCTTCCCTCATCCATGGAACTTGTCATCTGTTATAACATTACTCATTTTGTTTGGAACTTGGCACGGAACGTACAGTTGTGTGAATGACTCTTATTTGTGTTTGGGGATATCAGATTTACAGTAGTGCCTGAGATTCAGCTGCAGGCTAAAGTTCAGCCATTCCCCCTGTACACTTCGTCTCCCTTTTCCTTTTTCTCAGGATGACGGATGATTCCACTGTTTAAAATACTTGAGCATCTTTAAAATGCTTTCTGCAATGTCGCTAACAACATTCTTCAAGGAATGTTTGCTTTTCACCTTCTTTCTCCCATGGGGAGTGTGATGGAGGGAGGTTAGGAAATAGACTTCTACCACCGAAGGAATGAAAAAGGCTTTTGATCTTTAACCTGCAGTGCAGGTAGCAAAACCGATTTTCAGGCTGTAAGTCCAGGTGAAAGGGTGTGGGAATGTGGCCATGTGGAAGCAAGTTCTCACAGTGTGTGCTGCAGCTCAGTTTCTCACATACGATCACAGGACACCTCATCTTCTTTTCCCCTGCAGTGTGTCAGATCCAACAGGGCCTCATACTAGCTAGACAAACACTCTACTGAAGAGCTATCTCGGGAGCCTTCTCCCCTGTACGGCCCTCAGTAGCCTCACCTTGCTTCTTATATGAATCTCACATAGAAGTTTGGATTATTTACTGCATTTTCTTCCAATGATATTCAGGAATATTTGCCATCTTAATTCATGTGCCGGATATTTATTGAGAGCATACTATGCATGAAGTAATGCTAGAAGCAGTAAAGAATGTTATCAGAGGGGGGTCACTTGTGCAGATAAAGTATACACTGTATCAGATAATGATGAGACCATGGGAAAAATGAAATGCAGAATTGGAAAGGTGTGTGTGTGTGTGTGTGTTGTTTTGTTCAAAAATTGAGAGACTCCCTGAACAGACCCCCCAAGAACCGAGTCCAATCACAAGGAAGTCTTTATTGCAGATTTGAGCCTGGGCCATGCCTCCTATGCACTGACACAGCAGATGCAGGGAAGTGGCCCGAGTCTCAACTGAGAGGGGGCTTTTATAGGCTTTAGACAAAGAAATGGGTTTTATAGTATATGACTGGATGGCATTTGGGCAGAAAAGCTGCAAGCAGGGCGTTATAAGCCTTGGTGTTTCGTGGTTGGGTAATAGGTGTAGGGACAAGTTGACCTACAGAAAATATCGGTTGAAGCAGTCATGGGGGTGTTAGGAACTTTGGCCTGTATTCTCGTAATTGGTTGTTGCTATGTGTCAGACCAAGGTGAGTTGATTGTGTTGCGAGGGGAATCTTTCCATTTAGAATACTTTGTGGTTTTTCTGGAATCTGGGTTCAACCCTTGGCCAGGTTTAACACAAAATGGAGTTTCTTTTTCAAAATGGAGTTTGTCTGGTCTTTACAGTGTATGTTTCAATTTTAAATGAGTTGGAAAATGTCATATTTAAATGACATTTGGAGTGCTGAACAGATGGCCCAGCAGTTAAGAACATTTATTCACTCTTACACAGGACCCCTGTTTGGTTCCCTGAATCCACACCGAGTTGCTCAAGAACTTCCTGTAATGCCAGGTCCAGGTGTCCTGACTTCCTCTTTTGGCTTCTGTGTACAGGCAACTTCCTGTACATATAGACAAGCAGGCAAACACACATGCACACACGTAAACATAAATTACATCTTAGTAAAGACCCAAAGAAGAATGAGGAAGCGGTGAGGACACCCAGGGGAAAGGGCATTTTAGGAAGAGAGGTGACAGAATTTCAGAAGCTTGGGGCAAGAAATATGCCAAATCAGCGTGAATGGGGGAGAGGTGAAGCTGGTAGCGATTAGAGGACTTGAGGAGAGGCACATAGTATGATCTAGGTTTTAAAGGACTCACTCAAAGCTCTGTGTGAGGAGACTCAAGGCAGGGTGAGAGGAAGAGGGAGGAAACCAATTAGACTTTCTCATAGTCTAGAAGAGATGGGATCGGCTGGGTTAGAGCTGCCCGGGGGAGAGGTGTGTGCTGCAGTTATTTTTGTAAAACTGTGTTCATTTCTCTTAGCTTCTCTCTTAACTGCCTATCACACAGATAACTGAGACTCTTTTGTATTTGTTTATAAAGCTGTACAACTCAGTCTCAAGCGGTTTAAGTCTGCGCTTAAGCCTCTAGGTTATCCTGGCTCCATCGTTGCCAAAGCCCCTAAATTACTTGTTTGCTCCAGCTGTATCTTCTTCATCTCTCTTAAACCTCTGCCTGTGGCTGAGTCCTCTGGCTCAATCTCCTACTTCTTCCTCTGATTCCTCCTATTCTATCCCCTGCTCTGCTACTGGCTGTAAGCTGGTTTGTTTTTGTTTGTTTGGTTTTTGGTTTTTGGGTTTTTTTTTTTTTTTTTGCATACCAGGGGACAACTGGGGAGCAGTGTTTACACAACATTGAGACAGAAATCGGAACTTAAACTACTCAATAACCTTATGCCTACAGGTGTGAAAAGTGGACAGACCTGGCGCTAACAGGATTTGCTCGTGAAGCAGCTATGGGTGTGAGAGAGCCGGTGATGAAGCCTCAGAGTTGTTACTTTTTTGATATGGGAAGAGCATGGATAGGGCAGGCTTGGGTGAAAGGGGGCAAAAGCCAGACTCAGAAATTGTAAATGTGAATTTCATTTGTGTATATGTCCTGTTATATTTTTCATCAATTAATTAGTTACTTAGTTAATCAACTTACATTCTTGTAGGAAGTTTCCCTTCCTTCTCTACTCCCAGTGTCCCTCTCTCACCTCTCCTGTACTCCTCCACTCCTCACAGTTCCTCCCTCTAACCTCCCTCTGTGCCCCCACCCCTTCTTCTCAGAGAAGGAGGGACCTCCCATGGGTATCAACCTACCTTGGCATAACAGTCTTCTGAGTGGGTTTACCCAGCAGCGGATGAAAACAGGTGCAGAAACCCGCAGCCCAACATTAGGCAGAGCTTGGAGAATCTTTAGACAAGGGGGAAGAACGATCGAAACAGCCAGAGAGATCAAGGACACTGCAAGGAAACCTATAAAACCAACTAACCTGGGCCCACAGGGGCTCACAGAGACCGAACCACCAGCCAGTGAGCATCCATGGGACGGTTCTAGATCCCCACGCATACGTAGCAGATGTATGGTTTGGTCCTCAAGTGGGACCTCTAACAGCAGCAGCAGCAGCGTCTGTCTCAGACTCTGTTGTCTGCCTTTGGGTCCCTTTCCCCTAAATTAACTGCCTGTCTACCCTCAGTAGATGTGCCCAGTCTTAAATGTGAACTCTAAACCAAACATCTCAGTTGAGACTTTCAGACTTCAGTTAGCTGCACGTGTCTACGATTCACGGTGAAGTCCTGACTGCAAAAATAAATTTGACAATCGTTAGCATAAGTTCCCCCCCCCCCCCCCCGTCCCCTCTGAAACCTTGAAGTTGGCCATCTGAGGACTTGCAGTGAGTCACGTGCTTACCTCACAGGTAGCCCTTCCTCTCTCTCCCTCTGGGACTCTAATGCTGCTGTCTGATGATCTGCTTAGGTTCCTGCTCATTCAACAGGTGGCCCCCTCTTTCCCTTTCTCTGGTACCCGAACACCTCCATCTGAGGATGTGTGCTGCGTGTCCTTCTCGTTCTCTCTTTGGGACTTCCAGTGTTACCATCTGGGGACCTTGCTGCAAGCCTGTGGACGCACCGACAGCCCTCACCTCCACTTCTATTTGACACCATAACCTTGACCTCTGAGGAACTACAGGAAGAATCTGACCCTACAGAGAGCCCATGGGCATTTTCCATATCTTAGCCTCCTGAGAACAGGGAAAATTTTAGCTTATCTGATTGTATTTCTTTATTAATTCTCTTCTTTTAATATCTTTATCTCAAACGTCTTCATCCCTTTGGCCTGTCCCTATTTCCTCACATTACTTTTTCCTCTTTTATTTTTCCTCTATTAAACTATGACTCACTGGGTGTCCTGTGCTTTTTCCTTTACCTACCAATGTACACAGCACTATCAGTGCTCCTTTATGTCCTAACATAATTGACATTTAAGGGGTAATGGTTATTTGATTATTACTATGTTTTCATATAGTATCTATACAATAATTGTTTTGTAGACAGTATGCTACTGTCAAAGGAGTACTAGAAATTGAGCCTGATGTCCCAAATATCAGATTAGCAGATGAAAGGGACATTTCTACCCAATCCACTTAAGCATTGTTTATAAAAAAAAAAAAAGCTTCTGCTGAAAGGAAAACTGTGATTTTTTTTTTTAAAACAACCTAATTAATGACAACATATGTGCCTGAGTCTCACATAAAGCCCAGGAAGCTTTTAAAAAAAAATCCAAAGCAACATGGCTCCCCACAAAATAACTAATCCCTTAATAAAGGCCTCCAATGAGAGTAAATTAGATGAAATCCCAAACAAAGAACTCACAAGAAAAACTATATGTTCAAAGAAATAAGAGGACAAATAAATTCCCGAATGGCTAATTTTATGTCACCTTGATACAAGGTAGAGTCATGTGAAAAGGAAACTTAACTGAGAAAATGTCTCCATAAGATTGGTTGATATTAGAGCCTGAGCTGTTGGTGTTCTGTTCGGGAAGTTGTCTCTTGTACCAATGAATTCAAGGCTCCTTCCCACTTTCTCTTCTTTCTTCAGAAGCCAAAACCATACAATGGAAAAATGATAGCATCTTCAACAAATGGTGCCGGTCTAACTACATGTAGAAATATGCAAATAGATCTAGATTTATCTCCCTAAACAAAACTCAAGTCCAAGTAGATCAAAAACCTCAACATAAAACCAGATACACTAAACCTATTAGAAGAGAAAGTGGGGAAGAGCCTTGAACTCATTGGCACAAGAGACAACTTCATGAATAGAACATCAACAGCTCAAGCTTTAAGATCAGCAAGTAATAAATGGGACCTCATGAAACTGAAAAGCTTCTACAAGGCAAAGGACACTGTCAACAGAATAAAATGTCAGTGTACAGACTGGGAGAAGATCTTCACCAACCTTACATCTGACAAAGGGCTAATATTTTATATATATATATTCCCAAGAAATTAAATACCACAAAACCAAATAATCCAATTAAAAAATGGGATAGAGAAGTAAACAGAGAATTCACAACAGAGGAATCTTTAATGGCTGAGAAGCACTTAAAGACATGCTCAACATCTTTAACATCAAAGCAATGCAGACTGGATTTAATACAAACAAACACACCCCAAACAGTACCAAGTTGTCTGTTGTCTCAATAAACACATCGCACTGAGATTATGTATATATATGTGTATATGCATATATAAAATGTTAAAATATGGAAATCAGCCTACCAGCCAAATGAAAAACACAAAGAGGTGTGAGGATTTTTCTACTCGGCAAGTAGTTTTCGAACTAGGCCCTAGTCAGATGAGATAAAGAAGTCCACTTCATATTAATTAAGAGAATAATTAGCTGGGTGTGCTGGCACTTGCCTGTAATCCTAACATTCAGGGAGGTAGAGGCAGGTAGTAGTTCGAGGCCAGCTTGGTCCACAAAGCAAGTCCAGGACAGCCAGGGTTACACAGAGACACACTGTCTGGAAAAACAGAGACAGAGAGAGAGACAGAGAGACAGAGAGAGAGACATAGAGACAGTGAGATGGAGTAATCATGAAGAAGTAACAATCATAAATATATATGCAAAAATGTTTGGACACCCAATTTCATAAAAGATCAGCTCAGTACTGACAAATTAATACTGCGAGATTTTAATATTCCACACTCATCTTTAGATAGGTTTTCCATAATAAAATTAGTAGAGAAATCTCAGAGCTAAATTATGCCAACAAACCAATTGAATTTAACAAATATCATCAGAATTTCCCATGAGACAGTGTAGTCACATTCCTCTTACAACAAACTGCACATTTTCTATAAATGCCACAGTGATACCACAAAGCACCATTGTGACATGAAAACACTTGCTTCTAGCATAACAAAACTTCATTGTGATGTAACAATTTTCCTTTGTGGCACTAAATATTCCTTTTGATACCTCAGTGCATCATTGTGACAACACAATTATAAGGCTTAAGAAGAGAATGAGCCAGGCATGGTGGCACATGCCTTTAATCCCAGCACTCAGGAGGCAGAGGCAGGCTGATCTCTGTGAGTTCAAGGCCAGCCTGGTCTACAAAGTTAATTCAGGACAGCTAAGGCTACACAGAAAACGTTGTCTCAAAACAAACAAAAAACAAACAAACAAAAAAGAAGAGAATGAGACTACTAGAGCTGCACTGAGGCTGAAGAGAAAAGCTTTACTGAGGCACAAACTGCCAGGCTGTCTCTGAGAGAAGGAAGAGCAGCCTTGCCTAAGTAAGTTTGGGTTTTTAGTGGGCAGTTTAAGTTGGATGGAAGAGTAGTGGGAGAGCATTAAGAAGAAAAGGAGCTGCAAGCAAGAGGAGCGCATCCAAGAACATTTTTAGGAGGGGATTTTTGCTCATAAGATACCATGCTGTGCTGTTCTGATGAAATAAGGGTTACATGGCTTCTGAGAGGTGTGGAACTTTGTTTTCATTTTCCTTAAGGGCCTGGTTCCCACTGAGTCATCTATCCTGGGGTCTTTGGTGACTCAATCTTGGCCAGGAATGTGGACCAGCCTAACAAAAATGACCGATTGTGACATTACAGTTCTCTATTATGACATCACAATGTTCCAATATGATCTCACAATTGATCCTTTGTTTCATAAAACGGTAACATCAAAAGTCTTCATTGTGAGGCAGGTGGGGTGGTGCATGCCTCTAATTTTAGCACTCAGGGAGGCAGAGGCAGGCAGAGTTCAAGGCCAGCCTGGTCTACAACGTGAGTCCAGGATAGCCAAAGCTTCATTGTGTTGGGAATGCCTTTAACCCTAGTGCTTAGGAGGCAGAAGCAAGCAGATCACTGTGAGTTTGAGGGCAGCCTGGTTTATGTAGTAAGACCTAACTTTAAAAAAAAAGAATCATTTTGGCATCACAGTTTTTTATTGTGACACTATATTGACTGATTGTGACACCACAAGGCTCCTTTAACTACCATATGAATCACTGTTGTGTAAGAAATGCACCACTGTGACATCATAATGCTTTACTGTGATATTACAATTCTCTATTATAACACTATAATAGTTGATTTGACTTCACACAGTCAGTTTTGTCATCACAATTCTTTGCAACAATATGACATTGCAATGCCATTAGGAAATCACAATTCTCCACTGGACATTAAAATGCTCCAATTGTGACACAAAAATTCTATATCGTGGCATAGTAATTCTTACTTATAATATTGTAATGCCCCATTGTATAATTGATGTTACACAGATTAAAACGTCTCATTGTGGCATCATCATGTCTCATTATGGTATTATAGTTTGCTATTATAACACCACAATGCCTTACTAACACACCATAAACCTTTATTGTGTTATTACGGTGCTCTGCTCTGACATTGCAATTCCCTGTTGTGGTTTCACAATGCCCAATCATGCCATCACAGTTCTGCACTGTGAAATTGTGCTCCATTGTGACATCACAATCCGAATTGAGACGTTACGATTCTTTTTTCTTTTTCATTTTTGTGATTAAAAAATTTTTTTAAAGTTCTTTGGGAATCTCATATTATGCACCTCATTGTGCTCACCTCCCAGTTTTCCCATGTCTGTCCCCTCCATGATACCCACCCCCAAAAAAGAAAAAAAGCAACTCCATTTTGTGTTGTTCATATTCTCATTGGAGCATGTCAAATTCCTAGTTTAGCCTCCACAGGAAGGATGAGTCTTTCTCTGCCCTCATCCATACCAGAAGCCATCAACTGAAGCAAGCCCCGGGGTAGCCAGCCCTCCCACCCCTATGCCACTGCCACTGCCCCTACTTGGGCCAACAAGGAGTGGAGCCTGCTCTCCCATGAGGGGTGCAGCCAGCCCTGCTGTGCCTACTGACATTAACATGGCTTCAGGTGGCTGCCCAGACCACAGACATAAACAGGGCCTCTGGTCAGGCTGCAGACATCAGCACAGCCTACAGGGCCACCCAACAATTCATGGCTCTCAGCAGCTGCATGGCCACAGGCCTCAATATGGCCTTAAGAAGCTACACAAGCCTTTCACATCAGTATGCTCCTCCTCCCACACCCCACACCCCAGAGGCAGCAAAGCCAAGGACATTGCATGTCAGCCATGGGCAGCACACATTGATCTCGGGGTTCATTGGTTGCTGGGACAGCGGCATGAACTGTAGACACCAACAAAGCTGCATGGACTATGGTGGTCCTCTGAGAATGTCCAATCCAGAAAGAGAAACTTTCATTTCAAGCCTCAGTCATTATCCAGAGCCAGTGGCATCCCTCACCCGGGGTACAGGTTTTGGTGCTGAGTCTGCATCTGTAAAAGCTTCTGGTTCTTCTACGCCATCCCTCTGACCCTACTGGGCAACGACAGCATGTCCACCAGTGTGGGACTCTGCTGGGTTAAGGTCTTTTGTTGGGAGCAGGGGGTTGTTTCATTTGTGCATCCCTTTTTTCCAGTGGCCTGCCTCCCCACAGTTAAAGAAGATCCATTCCTTTTTTAATGCGGCTGCAAAAGTTTGAATCTGGTTTGATGTCCCTATATCTTGGGTGGCTACTATCCACTGATCATAGTGTTCTTCTCAGAAACCTTGACAGGCAGCTTAGACTCTGAGATCATGCCCTCTCAGATGATATTTTAAAGGAGGGGGGCTGCAGACCCAGTTATCTTTCTATGTTTGTATTAGTTCTAAGGATAAAATCAGATAAAGCCTCTCTTTGCTTTTGCAGAGAGAGAAAGAGAAAGAGAGACAGAGACAGAGACAGAGACAGAGACAGAGAACAAGGAGAAGGTGGGGTCTTGTGAGCCAGAGGGAGGGTTTACTTTACCCCATGCTTAAAATGCTCAGAGGTGTATCTGGTCAAAACAACCCATTGGCAATGTCACCTGCTGTGCTCCAGTGGAAAAGGGTCCCTGGCTAAAAACTTCATCAAATTCCCCATGGGGTGCCATCTTGGTCCTGGTTTCTCAAACCTTGTTGGAGGCATTTGTCTCTGAAATCAGCTTCCCATTGTAAAAGAGTGGGCCAGGCAGGGAAGAACAAACATCTTGCCAACGTTTGGGTAAATGTAAGGTGGCAATCCGGCTCGGTAAGCACAATGTCCAAGGTGCATGGATGCCGTCTTCCTTTACTGCCTGTCCGAGTTCTCCTTAATCTGCAGCTTGGTATGGATACCAATTGAGTGGTCTGGTTCTTGTGGGATTAACATGAACTGGGAATGCTTGGGATTCCTGAACTACTGGCTTTGAATCAGAATTGTAAGTAGGAGAGGCAGTTTTAATTTGGGATACTGTTGTCTCGGCAACAGAATCATGAAGATGGCAAAGCTGTTCCATGGTAAAGGGAATGGGGGGGGGGGGTGGCGCAAGGCCATGGAACTACTTGGCTTCTCTTTTATCTTTTTGGTGGATTTTTGAAGGGTGTGGTTCTGTTACCTAGGAGAAGAAGCAGAGAACACTCCCTCCACTTTGGCAGGAGGAGGAGTAGGAAGAAGGGAGGGATTACCTCATTTTAACATGGATCCTTGGGGGCAGCTGGGTTGTCCAACTAAGGGAAATGAGGAGGGTGTGGCTGGAAGTTTGCAGCCCTAACAGAAATTACAGGGGGACAAAGGTATGTATATAGTTTTAGATTTTCATAGGAATTCAATGGGGGCTGCAATATTGGAGGTAAGGCAGGGTTTAGGGCCTTGATTTTCAGACTTGGATGGCTGGGAGAAGCAGTGTTTGATGGGCCCTAAGCACTGGCAGATTATGTTTAAGATGAGCAGGAAATTGGAAGATGTACTCCTCCCTGACTGCTCCTATTTCAGGTGAGAGAAGCAACTTGGGTCCATGAGTTGGGGTTGTAAATACCAGTCATGGCCATGCAAGATGCTAAGTACCTCCCTCCCAAATGGCAAATTTTATGCCATGTCCTTTTAAGAGGTTGTATATCCTCCCAACCTATGGGGCTTTCCTACATGAATTGTTCCCCATGATGATAGGTAAAGATTGCAAGTGTTGCTGACGATGGTTATCGTTCTCAAGGCAGTTTTGCCAAGAGGAATAGGCATGTCCCACCAACACAAACCTGCACACAGATTTAAGAATCAGCATGACCAGTTTGGTTTTGTTTTTTTCTGAGAGGCTGAAAGGTCATTGCCTACACCCAGGTTGGGCTGTTGGGGTCCAGAAAGAGGGTAAGGGAGTACCCCAACTGAGAGGCTTCAGTTGCTCCACAAACCATATCTAGACCCTTGAGAAGGTGCAGACTGAAAACAAAGTACAAAAATAGAAAGTTACTTCCCTCAGAGTATGGAGGCCATTTTAGGTCAGGGTACACTCACCCTTCTTTTGCTGCTGTAACTGGAGGTTCTGTTACCCCACATTGGTCACCAGCTGTCATTCAGCATCCAGTGGGCCTCATGGGCCCCACATCTGGTGGGTCAGTCCAGGCGCTGCTTGCTTTTGGATGAGCACAGATGGACCTTGAGATCAGAGGTCCTGTTTCTTGGTCAGGGGTGGCTAGAGTGCTTTAGGTTGAGGCTTGTGGCCTGGACACTAGGCCAGGTTCCCAGCCTCTCTGGGGGAGGTGGAAAATGAATTACAGTTAGCTCCTTTTAGAATGAGACTGCAGGTCTCATTAGGCAGTGGAGACTTGGGAGCCCCACAAAACCAAAAGGTATTACAGCCTTTCGTAGAGAGATCAGAGCACAGAATGCAGACAAATGCATGAAACCAGCCAAAAAACGATGAAATTGTCAGTATCAGAAGGCAATGGAAATGCCATTCCAAAGGCCTGCAATGATACTGAGTTCTTACAGCTGTCTGGTTAGGCTTCCGTGTCAGGGGAATTCCGGCCTGAAGGCAGATCTGGTGAGACCCAAGCCTGGTGGGTGCTTCCCTAGTGGTCAACATTGATCTCGCCATGATGGAGTGGATAATTCCGCATGCTGGAGAACAGCAGAGAGTCCTAGATGCTCAGCATATCCCTCAGGAGTCCTTCTCTTCCTAGAATGATGAGCCTGAGAGCGTTGTGATGGAGTGAGAAAGCAAGCTCAACTTTACTATCAAATCAGGGATTTATAAACCCCGGGTACCGGGGAGGGGTTTTGAGAATGAATGTGTCTGATTTGCTAGGGCTAAAGGTGCCAGGATACTTAATCTACATACAGCGTTGCAGTGCCTCATTGACAGTAACATGGGGCCCTATCACAAGAAGGAGAAAACCATATTTAATTATCCTATGTGTGAGGGGATGACTTCCAAGTACAATTAAAAGTCATTTGCTGGAGTCTGTGATCTCAACATGGGATGGGGTACTTCCAGGAATTCCCTGTGCTTGTTAAAGTTCCTTATCAGGAAAGGGACGGGCCTGTATTTTTCTTTTAGGACTATGTAACAACACCCGTTACAAAACCTAGGGTTACCAGATCAGGCGGAGTGAGAACCCTGCTAAGAAATGGAGTCTGCCCTCATAGACCAGGTGTGAAGCAGCTACCAGGAGAAGCCAGGCCTCAGTCTTACCTAGCAGAGTTCCACACACCAGCCCTCTCTCTCATCCGTCACCACCATGATGTTTCTAGTTCTTCATCTCTGCACAGTGTAAAACACTGCTCTTTTTTTCTATCTTTCCCTCTTCTCCATCACGTATTTGTTTATCACAGTGGTACCTGCCTGCCCTAGGCTTCAGGGCCTGGGTACTGCATCGAGACATCACAATTCTTGGTTGTGATGTTACAATGCTACACTGAGACATCATGGCTCTCTGTTGTGGCATCACAAGCTGAATTGTGTCAACGTAGTGCTCAATTGTGACTTCAAATTGCACCAGTGTACAATGCCCAGTTACCATGCAAATATTAACCTATTTTTACATTACAGGGTTCCACTGTAAATCATATCAACTCACAGTGGCATCACAATGCTTCATTTTGACATCATGGTTCCTCATTGTGATATCACAATGGGTCATTAGGACACCACAGTACTTCATTGTGACAATATAATCTACTGAGAAATAATTTTTGTAACATGTTCTATAATCAAAGGGTTCCTTGTTCCCTGCTTGGAAAAAAAAAGAATAAAAGTCAAAACCAACAAAGCCCACAGCCTGCATTTGATGAGATTGCAACCTTTTTGACTTTAAAATTCCTATCCTACCTTGGTCCTGAAGTTTCTTGGGAGAAGGATCTGCTCTTGATACACAGCTTAAATAAAGAGCTGTCTGTACAGTATGTGTAATTGGTGGTCAGTAACTTTCTTCTGTGATCTATGACAAGTGGAGGCCCCAGTGAGGTTTTCCACACCACTTGGGACTTTTACAGTCAAATCATAGGGATTTCAAAGTCACATCAAATACAAGTTGAGGGTTTTGTTTTGTTCTGTTTTGATTTTCTCAGAAGGGAAAATGAAGGAACCCTTTGGCCTATAAAACATCCACACCATTCACTCCAAGCTTTCCAGGGTAGAGGTCTCAAAGGAGTTTCCCCCTGAAGATTTCTAGGGCCCCCTTCCTCTTGCCACCTCTGGAGAGGACTGGAATGACTTCTGTGTTCCAGGATACCAAGTCAGATGCAGTCCTTCTGATTCTTCTAGGAGCTAAGCCTATACAGTGAGTTCAGTTCCGAGTCTGGTTTGGAAGAGGTGTCCTAATGAGTGACCCTTCCCCATCACTAGGCTGTATATTAAACTGCCAGTTACAGAAGACCTCACATCAAATTGTGCTTTATGAGGATGAGATAAACTTGCCTCAATTTCTCCTCCCAGGAGTATTTGGAGGACCTCAGTTTTGAATGAATGCCAGGCAGATCGTAATGTGAATGGCAGATGCCTTCTGGACAGGTTTTTAGTGTTGTCTCTTTTTGTGGCTTTGTAGAGAGATCCACTGCTCTCATCACCTTGTTGCCTGAGAGGAGTTTGTCCTTTATAGGGATTGTATTAACAGCTCCAGTCAACTCTGCCATCTGTGTTTGTCCGCTGTCTCTTCTGTGCATTGTCTGCAGACTCCCCAGCATCCCTTCCCTCCCAGGATGAGAATTCTCCGATAACGCATGCTCACAGAAAGTTCCCTCTCTCTCACTTACTCACCTTCTCTCAGCACCACAGACTTTGCTGGCCACACACAAAGTGACCTCTTATTACTGCGGCCTCTGTCCTTTAATCCTATACTTCACCAGCTCACATACATCTCTCTAAAATGTAGACCACTCATTCTAGGCCCTTCTCACTTCAATACACGCTGCAAAGCTTCCCTCCGGGGCTTGGAGATTATCATAGTGTTCCTCTCACAAAAGAGAAACACACACCTCTTGTGAAGTTGACTGGGCTTCCTAAGAGGTAGGATGGCTGCCACCCAAGCAGGTTCCCTTAATGTCATGGGAACCCTGATCTATTACATGAATCAATGGTTAACTCTTTCCCAGAACCTCCCTCCTTGGCTTCAACTCTGTGCTCTCAGGACAGAGCAGGATGGTGGATCTAGCTGAACTCCAGGATCATTCTCTTTGAGCCTCTGGGACGTCTTCTAGTGAATCAGTCAGGAGTTATTAAGGAGACTTTACAAAAGGATAGAGCCGGGTGTGGTGGCACAGGCCTTTAATCCCAGCACTCGGGAGGCAGAGGTAGGCAGATCTCTGTGAGTTCAAGGCCAGCCTGGTCTACAAAGCGAGTCCAGGACAACCAAGGCTGTGCAGAGAAACCCTGTCTTGAAAAACAAAACAAAACAAAACAAAAGTTTTACAAAAGGATAGAGACAGTCTAGATTAAAGACAGCACAAAGCATAAATCAAATAACTCCCAGTGCTATAGAATGTTTGATGGGAACCCCTGGCTCACAGTTCTGATTACTGGTATCACCCTCCTCCTCACAAGGATAGCAGATGGACCTTGTGCAGTCAACCAAAGGACCTAATATTTATCCCTTAAGAAGAATCAAAGATGTGGATTTTACTCAAAGGGCTGGGGAATGAAACGGCCTACGAGAAGTCTGTTTGCCCTGACTCCATTCTTCTTCATCTTCGGGACTACAACCTATTTGTAAAAAATGGTTTCTCCCTTCTCCTGAGAAATGAGACTTGTAAGATGTTTTATAGACAAAAGATTTTTTTCCTTCCTTGTGAGAAAGGATTCCTTGAAATAAATAAATAAATAAATGAACAAACAAACAATCAACCCACTGAGCCTGAAGCTAGTGTGACTTGAATATAATTTTTTTTTTTTTTACTTTGAAAATGCTACCACGCTTTGCTTATTGGGAGTGGAGTGAGACTCTCTGTGGCAGGAGAAGCTTGAATAAAAGACTACCTGTGTACCTGGTTGGCTCAATAAGTGTGATGGTCTGGAAATCTCTTGCATGATATATACCATTTAATGCTAAATCATAGCATCATAATGCTCCATGTTACTCCACAATGCTTCACTGAGGTGTAATTCTTACTTAATTTTCCACTGTGATATCACAACAATTCACTTTGACATTACAACATGATCACAAGGAAACATTGGGTCATTCTTATGCTTCATTGTGGAAGAAATTTCCCCTTTGTGACGTCATAAAGCCCCATTAACATATTACAAGTCTCCAATCTACCACCACAGTGATGAATTGTGACAATACAGTACACAATTCTGCCTTCAAAATGCCCTATTGTTCTCCAATATGGAGTCACTGAGTGGGAGGTTAAGCTCAGTCACTGTGTATCTAGAAGTGAGCTGAGGCTACACTGTTAACTTCAAAAGGCCTATATTTGTGTTTCCTACCCCAAAGAGGGCTCCTGGGCTCCAGGAATAACTGGCCTTCAGCCTCCAGGCACTATCTGCTGTCCCAAGGTGGGTGGGGTGGGGCTCCTGGGCCCAAAGGAGAGAAGATCCCAGCCTCTGATCCACAGCTCTACTGGACTTCATGAGGAGAGCTGATGGGACCCCAGGGACACATGGTTCCAGCCTCCAGTTCCTGAAGAATACTAGGACTATCCACCTCCTAGTATTATTCCTGGCCTTCAGGATCAACCATCTTCCAGCCTCCTGGCTCTACCCTTACTCCTGAAGAGGGCTCTTGGTCCCAAGGGACACTAGTCTCAGCCTCTGGTCCACTGTTCTACCTGTCTTCCCAGTTCCAGCCTCTACACAGGCCTATCCACCTTCCCAAGGAGAATAGCTAGACCTTAGAATCATATCCCCAGCACCACAATCTCCTGCCTGTGGGTACCACTGGGACATAGCCATCGGAGGAGAGCAGTGGGCTATTCCCTGAGAGGCAGTCTGCCTATCCATCATCCTGAAGAAGGCTTCTGGACCCCAGGAACATCCAGATTCTGGGCCAGGGCTCCTACTGCTTTCTTGAGAGGTTCAGTGGCCATGAGGAACAGCCAGCCAATACCAGGGACAACCAGATGGCTAAAGGACAGCATAGGAACACAATCAACAAGAGTGATGACAATGTGGCATCGACATAACCTGGTTATCCTACTACAGCAAGCCCTGGATATCCTAACACAGCTGAAACACAAGAAAATGCCCATACATCTATTCTTATGAAAATGGTAGAGGCCTTTAAAGAGGAAACAAATAAGTCCTGTAAAGAAATACAGGAAAGTGCAATCAAATAGGTGAAGGAAATGAATAAAATGGTTCAAGACCTAAAAAGGAAATAGAAACAATAAAGAAAACACAAACCGAGGGAACCCTGAAGATGAAAAACTTGGGGAAGAGAACAGGAACTAGAGGTAAGCATCACCAATAGAGTAGGAGAGATGGAAGAGAGAATCTCAGGCTTAGAAGATACAATTGAAGAAATCTATACATCTGTAAAGTAAGTGTTAAATCTAAAAAATTCCTTACACAAAAATCCAAGAA
The DNA here is from genome assembly GCF_964271855.1 of Acomys minous. Lineage (NCBI taxonomy): Eukaryota > Metazoa > Chordata > Mammalia > Rodentia > Muridae > Acomys > Acomys minous. The sequence goes on from NC_140487.1 coordinate 44,467,770, forward strand.
ATTAGGAAAACCATGAAAAGACCAAACCTAAGAATAATAGGTATAAAAGAAAGATTCCTAGCTCCAAGGACCAGAAATTATTTTCAACAAAATCATAGAAAAAATGTCCCTAGCTAAAAGAAAAAGATGCTTATAAACAAAAAGGCTTACATAACACCAAATAGATTGGACCAGAAAAGAAAATTCTTTCACCACATAATAATCAAAACACTATCAGGCTCTAAGATTAATAAATGGGACCTTATGAAACTGAAAAGCTTCTGTAAGGCAAAGGACAATGTCATTAGGAGAAAATGACAGCCTACAGACTAGGAAAAAATCTTCACCAACCCTACATCTGACAAAGGGCTAATACCCAAAATATGTAAAGAACTCAAGAAATTAAAAAGCACCAAACCTAATTATCCAATTAAAAGATGGGGCACAGAGCTAAACAGAGAATTCTCAGTAGAGAAATTTCGAATGGCCGAGAAACACTTAAGGAAATGATCAACATCTTTAGTCATCAGGGAAATGCAAATCAAAACGACGCTGAGATTTCATCTTACACCTACCAGAATGGCTAAGATCAAAAATTCAAATGACAGCACATGCTGGCGAGGATGTGGAGAAAGGGGAACACTTCCATTGCTGGCGGGAGTGTAAACTTGTACAACGACTTTGGAAATCATTCTGGCACTTTCTCAGAAAATTAGGAATAATGCTATTGAAAGACCCAGTTACACTATTCCTGGGCATACACCTGAAAGATGCTCCACCATACAACAAGGATATTTGCCCAAATAAATTCATAGCAGTGTTATTCATAATAGCCAGAATCTGGAAACAACCTGGATGTTTCTCAATTGAAGACTAGATTAAAAAACAAACAAACAAACCAAAAAACCATGGCATGTTTACACAATGGACTACTACTCAGCTATTAAAAACAAGGAAATCTTTAAATTTGCAGGCAAATGGATGGAACTAGAAAAGATCATCCTGAGTGAGTTCACCCATACCCAGAAAGACATGCATGATGTCCTCTGAGTGAGTCCACCCCGCGGGGGATCAGGACAGAAGCTGGCACTCAGTGTTGGACTCTGGATAGAGTGCTGAGAGCCATAGGGAAGAATGGGGAGACAGAATGACCCAGATGGTTCAGAAGCCCCACAAGGAGATCAACAAGGCAGGTGGATGGAGACCCAGGGGGTCCTGTACAAACTGTTGCAGCACCCAATGACAGTGCATGCAGTAAACCTAGCCCCCTATTGAGATCTAGGCAATGCCCATCTCATTCTCCGAGGTTGTGGGGGGGTGGGGACTGTCTCTGACATGATCTCTGGTGCCCCAGATTTCATCACTTCCTCTTTGTGCGGAGGCCCAGTAGGCACACAGAGGAGAGGGAAGCAAGCTATCCAGATGAGACATGATAGACTGTGGTCTTATAGTGAGGGAGGAGGTCCTCGTCTGCCAGAGGTCTAGGGGAGGGGAATAGGGAGGAATAGGGAGGGAAGGTTGGAATGGGAAGAGACAGGCAAGGGGATAACAATTGGATGTAATCCGAATGAATTGAAAGAAATAAAAATAATCAAAGGACTACATGTATAGAACAAAGAAAAAATATTAAAAGCTGCAAGGGAACAAAGCCAAGTAGTAGATAAAGGCAGACCTATAAGAATTACACCTGACTTCTCATGAGAGACTCTAAAAGCCTAAAGGGCCTGGGCCGACCCTAAGAGACCATAGATGTCAGTCCAGACTACTGTACTCCGCAAAACTTTCAATTACCATAAATGGAGAAAACAAGATACTCCATAAACAAAGCAAAGTTAAACATTATCTATGCACAAACCCAGCCCTACAGAATATACTCCAACCCAAGAAGTTTATCTACACCCAAGAAAACACAGGAAATAAATTACTCCACTGAAACAAGAATAAAATAAGAAAGGGCATGCGCGCGCGCACGAGCGCACACACACACACACACACACACACACACACACACACACTCACTCACACATACACACATTCTACCACCACCAATATAAAAATGAGAGGAAGTAACAATCATTTGTCATTAATATCTCTCAACATCAATGGCTTCAATACCCCAATAAAAAGACACAGGCTAACAGAATGGATACGTAAACAGGACTCATCAGTTTGCCGTATATAAGAAACACACCTCAGCCACAAAGGTAGACATTACCTCAGAGTAAAGGGCTAGAAAAAGGCTTTCCAAGGAGATGGACCAATAGACCCAAGAAGCGAGTTGTAATAGCCATTCTGATATCTAATAAAATAGACTTTCAACAAAAGTTAATCAAGGACTGGAGAGATGGCTCAGACATTAAGAATACCATCTGCTCTTCCAAAGGTCCTGAGTTTAATTCCCAGCAACCACACAGTGACTCACAAACATCTATAATGAGATCTGGTGCCCTCTTCTGGTGTGCAGGTGTACATGCAGGCGGAACATTGTGTAATAAATAAATAAATAAATAAATAAATAAATAAATAAATCTTTTAAAAAGTGCTTGTTTCTCAAGTATGCGTATTTTTAAAAAGTTAATCAAAAGAGATGAGAGAGGACACTTTATACTCATCAGAGGAAAAAATCAACCAAAGGACATCTAAATCTTGAACACCTGTGGCCCCAATACAAGGGCAACCACATTTGTGAAAGAATCGTTATTAAAGCTTAAATGACACATTGATCTCCACACATTAATTGTGGGAGACTTCAACACCTCTCTTTACCAATGGACAGATCACCAAGACAGAAACTAAATAGAGAAATAATAAAACTAATAGATGTCATGAATAAAATGGAGCTAATATATGTCTACATAACTTTTTACTAAAATACAAAAGAATATACTTTCTTCTCAGCACATCACAGAGCCTTCCCCAAAGTTGACCATATAGTTAATCACAAAGCAAATCTCAATCATTACGATCCCAAGTGTGGGATCAGAATGGTCTTGTGAGAGAACAGGTGAGGTTAATCCACTAGAAGACTAACCATCTCATGCAGGAGCTTGATTGTTGCCAGCTGAAAAAATCCTGTGAACAGACTCTGGGAGGAAATATATAAATGAGCCCAGAGATGGAGGCAGGGCTGTTTGGAGACTTCAGATAGTTTTGGCTGCTCATCACTGCACTTTGAGACACTCCTAGAGAGAACCACTCGAGGGAAGGCTTTGGGGGCTCCAGCTCCTGCTGAGGTTCTGGATTCTGGTTACTCCAGGTTCCAGCAGAAGAAATCCTGCTGATTATGCCAGGAGAATCGTTCCTCAGAACTGATATCCTTATAGTTTTGTTATTGTGTCCATTAATCCTCTTTTACTATTGTTTTGGTTAGTTGAGTTATAAGTGACATATGCTTGGTTAATAAGTTATAATAAAATATATTGGTTAAGAAAAGTGAGACTACACTCAACTGATATAAGAGTATTGAATTAACCCATTGTTGTTTATCTGATCAGCATGGATTAAAGCTGGACTTCAACAACAGAAATAACAAAAAGGCTACACACTTATGGAAACTGAACAACTCCCTGATCAATGAAGGGAAGAAATAAAGAAAAACTTCCTATAATTAAGTGAAAATGTAGGTACGACTTACCCTAATAAGTGCCTTTATAAAGAAATTGGAGAGATCTCCTACTAGCAATGTAACAGCATACCTGGAAGCTCTAGAAAAAAAAGAAGCAAGCACTTCTAAAAGGAATAGAAAGCAGGAAATAGTCAAACTCAGAGCTGGAATCAATAAATTAGAAACAAAGAGAATACAAAAAAAAAAAATCAATGAAACCAAGAGCCGGATCTTTGAGAAAATCAACTAGATAGACATACCCTTAGGCAAATTAACTAAAAGGCAGAGAGACAATATCTAAATTAACAAAATTCAAAATGAGAAGGGAGACATTACAATAGACACTGAGGAAATCCAAAGAATCATTAGGTCTTATTTTAAAAACCTATACTGCACAAAATTGGAAAATCTAAATGAAATGGATGATTTTCTTGATAGGTTCCACTTATCAAAGTTAAATCCAGATCAGGTAAATAATTTAAATTAGAGGCAGTCATGAAAAGTCTCACCCCCCCAAAAAAAAGTCTAGGGCTACATGGTTTTAGCACATAATTCTAGCCAACTTTCAAAGAAGAGCCAATAGGAGCTACTTAAACTGTTCCACAAAATAGAAACAGAAGCAATATTGCCAACCTCATTCTATGAAGCCACAGTAACCCTAATACCTAAACCACACAAAGAGCCAAGAAAGAAAGAAAGAATTTCAGACCCTGCCTAAAAGATGCACAGGAATAAAGATGGAGCAGAGACTGAGGGAATGAGCATCCAATGGCTGCCCCAACCTGAAACCCACCTCATGAGAGTCAGCCAACCCCTGACACTATTAATGGTATTCTGCTACGCTTACTAGCCTAGCTTTCTCTGAGAGGCTCCACCTAGCAGATTGAAACAGATGTTGAGACCCACAGCCAAGCATTAGGTGGAGCTTGTGGAATCTTGGGGAAGAGTAGGAGGAAAGATAGAAAACCTGAAGGGATCAAGAACTCCATAAGAGGACTAACAGAGTCAACTAACCTGAGCCCCCAGGCAGCCTTCCAGAGACTGAAGCACCAACCACAGAGCCCGCGGAGACTGTACCTAGGCCCCCTACACTTCCGTAACTTATGGAAAGCTTGGTCTTTAGGAGGGTTCCCTAGCAATTTGAGTGGGGGCTGTCTCTGACATGGACTCTGTTGCCTGCTTTGGAATTATGGTGCCCCTAGCTGAGCTGCCTTGTCTGGCCACAATGGAAGAGGAAGTGCTTAGTCTTGATGCAAATGTCTATGCCAGGGTGGTTTGGTGGTGGTGGCTGGTTCCCTTTTTCTCAGGAGAAGGGGAGTGGGTAAAGAGGGAAAACAGTGGGAGAAAGGAGGGAGCTGTGCTCAGGATGTAAAGTAAATAAATATATAAATTTAATTAATATAAAAATGAAAAAAGAATGAATAAATGAATGAATAGAAAAAATGTTGTTTTATGACAGAACAGTGTTCAACTATCATGAAAAATTTCCATTGTGAGATCACAATACCTATTAAGGCACCATAATATTTCATTATGGCACCACAATACCACATTGTAACATCATAGTACTAAATTTTTCAGCAAGATTCTCATAATTTCCACTTTCACATTATAGAGCTCCATAATGTGACTCTATAATGCTCCATTGTGACAAAATTAAGACACCACACTTTTTCATTATCACAACATAACAGTCTAGTAGCATTGTGATGATCATTGTTTCATCACAGTTTTGACCGTACAATGAATGCCCCACTGTGACAACGTAATATCTAATAGTGACATAACAATGCCCCATTGTCATATCATAATTTTTCCTTATAACATTACATTCCTTATTTTGAGAACACAATTCCCCATTGTGACATCACAATGCTTTGGTATGACACAATTATTTCTCTATTGTGACAGCATAATATTTCACTAGCTGTCACTATGCTCAGCTTTGTATTTACAGCTCTTCACTGTGACAACATAAAACCCACTGTGATATTGCAATGCTTGTTTTGAGATCATAATTTAAAATAGTGATAACACACTGCCCCATTGACATTTTCATGCCCATTGTTGAATTATATGTCTAAATTTTAACATCAAAATGTGATATAATGATGTGACAATGCTGTACTTTGACATCACAATTCTCCATATAACAAGATCATTTTTGATTGTTACATTAAAATGTCTCTTTGTGACAATACAATTCTCTGTGAAACATCACAACTCTCTATTGTGACATCATAAGGGCCCACAGTGTTAATACAATGCTCCATTACAGTATTCATAACTATGCTTTTTTTTTTTTTTTTGTCTTTTTGAGACAAGTTCTCTCTACTACTCTCTTTCACTATCTTGGAACTTGCTATGTAGACCAAGTTGGCCTTGAACTCACAGAGACCTGCTTGCCTCTGCCTCCTGAGTGCTGGAATTAAAGACCCCCATGACTGCTGTAAGACTCCCTTTTGACACCACAGTTCTCCATTGTGGCTATGCAATGCTCCATTGTTACAACATAATATCTCCTTTTAACATCACAAGGAGCCATTATGACGTCAAAATCTTTCATTTTGACCACACAATACCCCATCGTGCCACCGTAATTCTCCATTATATTACCATAATGTTCTGTTGTGATGTCATAAAGCTTCATTGAGACATCATGATCCTCCAGAGTAACATCACATTCACCAATTATGAAATCACAGCTCACTTCTGTGAACTATGTGTTTTTAGGCAGCCTAGATGTTAGCTTTCTTCTCATAAAGAAGACTAACCACTTTATTCTCCAGCAGCATCCAGGAAATGTGAAGTCCTGAAGCCTGGCTGCCATATTAGCTGACACTCACACCGTCAACTTCAAAGAAAAAGGTCATATTTTCAAGTCTGAAAGGATGTTCCTGTATGCCAACATGTACCAAGGCCTGAGAAGTAGACATTTTATAGTAGAGCTTTATGCAACTAAGTTTCTTTTCTCTTAATCTGATTTGATTATTTCCAATATTATTCAAATATGTTCTGATCCTTGGCTTTTATAAGGAGTAATAGTTCTCCATCTATGGGTTGCAGCCCCTTTGGGGGTTGAAAAAGCCTTTCCCAGGGGTTGCCTAAGACCATTGGAAAACACAAGTATTTACATTATGATTTATAACTAGCAAAACTACAGTTATAAAGTAGCAACAAAAAGAATTTTATGACTTGGGGGTCATCACAATATGAAGAAATGTAGTAAAGGGTGCAGCATTTATGAATGTTGAGAACTACTGTCCTAGAGGAAGCCCTGGCCCTTGACGCAGAGTTATGTATACAACTAAGCTATGAAGACAGAGAGAAAATTCAACATCCAGTCTTTACTTTCTCAAAATATTTTCAGACATAGCTCAGACTGTATAACATATTTATATAAAGTGATCATTCATGTAGCCTCTGTGACTAATGAAATATGTGCTACTGACATGAAAAAAATGAGGCAATTAAATAATATTGGAATGATTTGAGTTAATGTTTTCTTATAGCTTAAGCTGAGGGACAAAGAATGAAAAATTACATTACTAATTGCCCCCCACCAACATAGACACAAGCACACACACGTGCATGTATTCATGCAGACAAACACACACACACACACACACACACACACACACACACACACACACACACCCTTTAAGAAGAATTTGTCTTTCTGTAAAAGTGTTTTCCAAGTTATTAACACATTTTTACTTGTCAAAGAATTCCAATGGGATTATGATGGAGTGGCTGGAAGGAAGTGGAGGGCAGGAAGGCCCAAAAGCCACCACATCCTCAGCCCAGCCACAGTACAGACCTAGCTCTGAAACAGAGATGGAAAGCACAGCTGCTGAGGGAAAAAAATTGGGAGTTGAATTTTGTCAAAGAGACCAGGGCCTTTCAGCTTAAATCTTAAAGGGCCACCTTCTACGCCACATGTCTTCCTTGCAGAAGGGATAAATGTAATAATTTTAATCATTTTCTCTTGTGCCCAGGTATTGTCAAGCTCAGGTGTGAGGAAGACATGAGTGTCCCTTAGAAGGCATGTCCCTCAGAGGCCTTTAGATTAGTATACACATAATTAACTCTACAAACTACTCCCTGGATACAATGAAGAGAGCCATGACCCATTTAGAGGAATGAAAATATGTGCCTAGAGATAAGACGGGTCATGACATCAGACCTTATAGTTATCTCTATGGCTGACTCTGAGGTCATACAACGGTTTGTCTACACCGTCCCCTCCCACTATGTGGCAGCTTGAATGAGATGTCACCCACATTCTTAGGCATTTGAATGCTTGATTGCCAGCTGGTGGCTCTGTTTGGTGATGCTTTGGAGGGTTGGCTGTGTTAGTAGGGGCTGGTGTTGAAAGCTTCAACGCTTGGGGCCACTTTGAGTTTGTTTTCTCTGCTTCTTGTTTGGGATTTGAGACGTGAGCCCTCAGTTGCTGCTCCAGCCAACATGCCTGCTGCTTGCTGCCATGCTTCCTGGGCGTGATAGACTCTCATTCCTGTGGAACTGTAAGCCAAATAAATTGTTTCTAGGAGCTATTCTCTGCAAATGAGATGAGAATTCAAGCTAAATTAAAGCATAAAGGCAGCTTTATTGTGGATAGCTTTTATGTGGGTTCATGAGTCCCAAGGAATGGGGGCCAGGGAAGTCACCATGAAGACAGGGAAGGGACAAAAGGCAGGGGGAGGGGCACACAGAGAGAGGAGAGAGAGAGGATGAAGAAAGAGTCTTTGGTGGGGTGAGGACTCTTGTGCTGGACCGTTCAGCATGAAGGGTAGGAGTATGTCAGCCATGCCCTGTAATACCCCCACCCCTTATGCTGACCGGTCCAGCGCAAGAGCCCTCTCCCTGCCAGAGACTCTTCATCCTCTCTCATGCCCTGGAATGGTGAGGACTGAGAAATGCTGGAGGAATCCAAAGGCTGGATCAGCTTTGATATGTTAAGTAGGCAGCCCAGCCAGTGGTCCAGGTCTGAAACCTAACAATGTCTGTTATTAAGTAGCTTTGGTTTTAGTGTCTTCTCACAGCAATAGAAACAAACATAAGACACACCGGATGAAGGACAACTCCATGCATTGAGAATTTGGTCAGGAATAGATACGGGATATGAGGGGGGAGGGAAGTACTTGGAGGAAGGTAAAGGACACACTGGTTTGCTGTGGCTTCCAGGCTACTGCCTGGACTTTAAGATGATCCATCCAGAGCCTCCAAGACTACATTACGGTTTAGAAAAGAGATGCAACTTCTCCATACCCATCAGATGAATCTGGCATTTCAAAGGCTGCTCATTTTGATGCCATATAGATGCTCATTTCCTACATAAGGATAATGCTAAATATAGTTCGACTCTATTGGCAATGAGTGCAACCAATCCTGCATCTGAGTATGTGCATATGCTAACTCTCCTCCGACTCTGTAATCAAGAAGACAATGTCTCCCTGGACCAGCAGGAGTGCTCACTGGGGAGACGGGACTGAAGCAGGTGTTCAAGGCCCAAACTTTAAACATATAGAGGAGAAAATGTAAAGCTAAGTCTTGTCTGCAGTGCGTAGATGTAAGTTACTGTACAACGGAGGCTTTGGTCTCATTGCTTCTGACACTCTTTAATGCCTCTGGTTTCTGGCATGCTAACCACTAGATGTTTACATCTTGTTTGTTTGTTTGTTTGGTTTTGAAACAGGGTTCCTCTGTGTAGTCTTGGCTACTCATTTTTGTAGACCAGGCTAGTCTTGAACTCACAGAGATCTACCTGCCTCTGCCTCTGCCTCTCAGAGTGCTGGGATTACAAGTATGTTGTACCACATCCAGCTCAGAAACTTTTACCTTGGGCCCTCTAGTTTACCAATTACTATGCTTTGGTAGTATTGCAGGAACTTCCAGGGAACTGAGTCTTTGTACCATTTTCTTTTTCAAGTGGGGAGTGGAAAGTTTGTTATATTGGTACGCCATACCTAGATCACTCATCAATTGCAAGGGCCTCCTGTCTCAGGTTCAACAGCCTTTTCTTACGTGGGAAGTGAGCAACTAGGAAGTGCAAGTACAAGAGCAACTGTGGCTGGGCAGGGTTAAAATTCCACAACTCCACCCCCTCAGTGCCTTGAGTTCCTGGAGATAGTGCAAGCTGGGCAGTGCAGTCCAGCAGAACTGTTTCAGTACTGGGGAATTTCCTCTGTTTCAACACATAGCAGTTTGGGGATTTTCCACCACATTCCCTCCTGTTATGAGCATGAGTGAAACCATTTTATTTATTTATTTATTTTTGGCAACCTGGAAATTATATTGAGGAAAAGTCATGTCCTTTTGAAGCAAGAATGTGTTTCGACAAAATGAATACAGGCATGTTTTGACTTAAAGAATGTTATTGTTGTAAAGAGAAGTCTTTACTAACAGTTTGAACATTACATGTTTTGACTGTGAACAAAACAAAAAAGAATGTTAAAATGTGCAAAATAATAACTCCAAAGGCAAATACATGGTGAGGCTGATATGCCACGAGCTGGCTCCCACAGAGTTTGAGAACTGAAATGAGACAGGGCCCCAGGATTGCACGGCATCTCCAGCCTCTTCCCTGATTCCCATCAGCAGTAGGACTTTGAGGCCAGCTACTGTGTGACTCTGGCTCTAGTGACTGTTGAGTGTCCAGCACGGTTGCTGAGTTCCCACTTGCCAGCGCTAGCCACTTGCTGACCTCTCAGGGGCCTTCTGAAATTTCCAGGAGTGCAACCTTCCCAGCCTGCAACAGCTGAAGGGCTTCGCAGTGGATGCAGGTTGACCTGTTCCTCAAATGTCCTTCTGAGAGAGGATTCCTCAGCAGAAGCCCGCAGCAGTGCCTGCCCATCTTTTATACTTGGTGAGGTGTCTGTTTACATGGGATTACCGCAGCCTATAGAATGGCATTGCAAGGAATGTTTGTGTGAATAAACCAATTTGAAAAGCAACTCTCATATGGACATCCTAATTGCAAGTGCCCCACAGTTCACTGGGTGCGCTCTCCCCAGCTTCTCTGCTTGGTCATAATCCCTTCTGCTCCTTCTGAAGCATTCTCCGGTACTGGTGGAGGACTTGGAGTCTAACTGCTCCTATCCTGTTTCTGATGAAGTGAGGTAGAAACTTTATATGGTATGGACCAGACAGCAGTGTCAGGAGGGTCATAACCAAAGGCCCAAGTACCCGGGAGTTAGCTATGGCTTCCAGGAGGCCCAGGTCTCACCACAGTAAGATTCTTTGGTCTTGACGGAGGCCTTGATTTGTTATAACAGTTGTCTAACATTTTTCTCTTACTATCCCTGATTGATTTGTATAGAAGCAATATTCTTTTCCTAGGAAGACACATATGCCATTCTTTCTGGCTGTGATTAGGTCCAGCCTTCTTCCACGGCTGCCAGGGAATCTTTTTGGTCCTGCAGGGTGACTCAGCTCTGTTGGAGTAATCTGAGGTCCTCCTACAGTTTGGCTGGTAAGGTGTCTTTGTTGGATCTGTTGGATCACAAGCATGGTAACCCTATGGCAGAAGCACCAAGGAGAAGAGTCACCCCCAATAATATTGGGAATAAGATAGGATTTACTTTTTCCTTGTCCCAAATGGAATATCTAGGTGTGAAGTCAGGAATACCATTGTGCACTCCCCACCCCCATGCCCTCATACTCAACATATATACTCCCCCACTCCAAGTCACATAGTGTCATTCAGGCCTTGGTTCAAGGTGTCCACTCCTGTGTCCAAGATGAAGACCGTTGTTTGGCATACATATATATATGTTTTGTTTTGTTTTGTTTTTTGCCAATGGGCTCTTGTGAGCCAATTCCAATTGAGGCAGGTCATTCTCATTGTGAGTCTCCCAGGGGACAGCTGCAGCACCCCCCCTTGCCCCCCGCCCCATGGGGACTTTTGTTTCACTAGGGTTTCTATAGGGACCCTGTTTATTTCCTCTTGCTATTTGTCTCCCTCGGCCACTGGTGCACTCTTCTTGGGGCATTCATTTTTCCAGTGGCCTTTCTCCTTGCACAGACACATTTGGTCCCTGTCTAATGAACTTACAGATCCTCCCTTCTCTTGGGTTTCTGGCTGCCTGAAATTTCCCAGGCCTGAAGTACAAGAGCCATATTTTTTTCTCACTAAGTACTTTTTCCCTCTGTCTTTGCAGCCTCTTATCAGTTAGCAATCACCTTGATAACGATGTCTATGCACTGAATCATCCCCACAACTTTCTAGTTTTTTGGATTTTGTCAGCACAGCAAACACCTGTGCTGGGCGTTGGACAAAAGCAGTGTTGACCATTAAGTGGTGCTCACGGGCCTCTGGCCTGAAAGGCGTGTTCCTCCTGTAACTGTCACAGAGCTTTACATAGAACTGGCTCCTGGACTTCTGGGATTCTTCAGGATGACGGAAGGCTTCTCCAGTTTTCGCAAGATTTGTTTACTCAGGAAGCCCATTCAGCTGAAGTCCGGGGGGGGGGGGGGGTACAGTGGGGGAACTGAGGTAGGTGTATGCAGCTTCAGCCATTTGGGAATCAGTCAGGCTGGTGAGTAATGCCTTTCTTTCTCCTGTTCTATACCTAGACTCAAGAACCGTTTACATTCAGAGACTGCAAGAGGCAACCAGTAAGGACAGGGAAGAGGGGAGGGAGACAGGGTTTCATCTCTGAGGCTAAGGACAGGCTGTTCTGGCACTGAGGAGGAAAGCTTAAACTGAAAGCTTTTTTTCTTTTTTCTGTAGCCAGGGCTGTGAAAAGCAGCTTCAGCCAAAAAACTGCAGGGGGTTGTAAAAAGAGGCTCTCTGATCTGTATATTGGCCTCTTTGCAGAGATCTCTGGTGTGCATGCTGATGGCAGGGCACTGAGACTGTTAACTTATTTTTTGAGTCTACCAGGGAATAAGAAATAAGAGAGCGATAGAAACAAGGCTGTTCACACACACACAAACACTGAAGAGAGAAAAGTGGATGAAGTTTAAAAAAAAAACAACCTTTATTCCCATTTATTGTCTGGTCATAATTTTTACACATCTGAGACAAATTCCTCTAAGTCAGAAAAGAAATGACTTCATAGTCAAAAAGGCAATTAATCATAGAAACAGATGAATTCAAAAATACAACAGGAAATTAGGCTATACATTTTTTTTTCATTAAAAACTAAAGATGCCTTATCTATATAATCATTACATAAGTTCATAGTGAGTTCAGAATGACAAAGGTTGAAAAGGCCTAAAGGTTATCAGGGTCTACGAGGTTAACAACAAGGTCTATGTCTTTTCAATTAGAACTAACCTGGCCGCACATTTTGCAGCTATCTCTTAGTTTATAGTGAGTTCAGGACAATAATTTTATCTGTCTTTCACTCCAAAATTAGTTAATTGTCTATTTTCTGTGTACACAGAGACCTGTGACTTTCTCTTTAAAGTTAAAGTAACAGCATACCTGAGCCATAACCCTGTCTCAGGCCAGGCCTGTCTCCTCGTGGGGCATCTGGAGGGTCACAAAAGCATTTACTGCAGCCATAAACTTTCTATCAACTATTTAACATTTTTAACTTCTAAAAGTGTTTGAATCAAATCAGGAATTCTGTAATCAAGAATTAATTCATCTGAACGGTGATGCATCTTCATAAAGAACCTGTAGGATGATTGTTTAATCAGAGTGGGGAAATCCACAGAAAGTGAGGGTTCACACCATGCCAGATTTTTTTTTAGAGATACAGCAGCACAGAAAGGAAGGGTGTCAGGGTATAGAAGCAATTCTGGGGGTACAGACTGCAAAATATTTACCTTCTAGGAAGCCCACATGCTTAATGAACTTCCTCAAGTCCATGGCTCTTGGCACCATTCTGAACTTCCTTGAGGATGACTTGCCTCACTCTGAGAAAGGTATCTTCCCATTCTGCCCTCCCTCCCTCTTTCACCCTATTACCCTCCCATAGACCTGTGACGGAAGGGAACCTCCTCCCCCATCATAGGATCACAGCCTGTCAGGTCTCATCCAGATAGTCTGTCTCACCTTCCTCTGAGTACCACCAGGCCTCCCCACCAAGGGGAAGTGGTCAAATAGGGGGCACCAGAGTTCATGCCAGAGTCAATTCCTGCTCTCCACATAACTGTGGAGAATACACTGTCCATTGGCTAGCTCCAAATAGGGGGTCTAGGTTTACTGCATGCATTGTCCTTGGTTGGTATATCAGTTGGCGCAGGCTCCCCTGGATCCAGATCCACCAGCCTCGATGTTCTTCTTGTAGGGTTCCTGGACCCTCTGCATCCTTCTATTTCCCCATAAGTTGAGGAAAAGTTTATTATAGCAGCAGGCTGCACCCAGATCTCTCTGCAATGCCATTTGCCTCACACCTCTTCTTTGTGTTCAGCAGCCTTTTATACTCAGGAGAGCAGATTCCAAACAAATAGGAAGTACAAGTACAAATGCAGGTTAAATCGCAGGGTTAAAAATCTGTTACCTTACCCGCTCAGAGCCTTGAGTTCCTGGAGATACCGTGAGGAGAAAAGGGCAGCTCTTGGGACTGTCTCAGTGGTTGGCAGTTTGGGGATTTTCTATCACCGTGGTTACTCTTCTTGAAATAATCTGACAATGTATATTGTCAGAGAATAGCTGAGTTGTGTTTTTCACACAAAGTGTCTATAAGATTTATTTATTTATTTATTTTTAGGATAGATATCTTATTTGTTTTTAATGTTCTTCCTAGTTTCTTTTTTAATACTTTATTAATTTATTCATATTACATCTAAATTATTATCCCGTCCCTTGTATCCTCCCATTCCTCCCTCCCTCCCATTTTCCCCTTACTCCCCTCCCCTATGACTGTGACTGAGGGGGACCTCCTCCCCCTATATATGCTGATAGAGTATCAAGTCTCTTCTTGATAGCCCGCTATCCTTCCTCTGAGTGCCACCAGGCCTCCCCATGCAGGGGACATGGTCAAATATGGGGCCCAGAGTTCATGTGAAAGTCAGTCCCTACTCTTCACTCAACTGTGGAGAATGTCCTGTCTGTTGGCTAGATGTGGGTAAGGGTTCAAAGTTTACTGCACGTATTGTCCTTGGCTGGTGCCGTAGTTTGAGCAGGATCCTGGGTCCAGATCCGTCCATCACAATGTTCTTCTTGTAGGTTTCTAGGACTCTCTGGATCCTTCTATTTCCCCATTCTCCCATGCTTCTCTCACCTAGAGTCCCAATAGGATGTCATCCCCTTTGACCCACTTTCCTGGTAAGTGAAGACTTTCATGGGACATGCCCTTCGGGCTAGTGTCCAGATATAAGTGATCATAATGAGTGAGCTCACCTAGAAGCAGAAAGGGTCTATAAGATTTATAAAGAGAGGTTTCATTTTCCACTCCTGGCTCTGCAGCCAGGCTTCTGGCATGCAGCACATGGCTTCCCTTTTTTCCATAGCTAGATCTAGAGAATGACCAGAGGGGAACTGTCAGGTATCAGAAACTAGCAAGTTTGAAGCAGTGTTTGTGGGAGGGAAGAGCATGAAGATTTTCAGGAGATCTGTGTCGGATTTTTGTTTTGCTTTTCCATACTTTTCAGCCCTTACTCTGTGAAGACTTCTTAAAGACCCTGTACCATAAAAGTGGATTTCATTCCTTCAGAAATAGAGTGACATCTCTTTTTCTTCCATTTCTGTGTCATATAACCTGGTGACCTCTCACTTTGCCTTTTCATCTGGTGCAGGCTCAGTGATGTGTTTGGGATAAGAATTACAGTTACACTCAGTCTGTCCATGGAATGGGCATTTGATGAAGGCAGGCGTAAGGATAGCCAGGAGTTTGTGTGCACTTGAGAACTGAACTGAGGGCGCCTTGGAATTTGCATTCCGAATGGCTGCCAAAGAGGTAACAATGCCAAGATTGCAGGATCCCTCCAGAAAACCATGACTCATGAAGATGTTCCAAGCCTCAAAGCTAACGGAACATCTTGTAACATTAATATATACTACCAAGTAAATATACTTTCAGTTTTTGCCTGTATTTTTTTTATTCACACTTATTTTTTTGGTGAGTTTTACAATGATGCCAACACTACAAAAACCAAAATGGTCAGGTATTTTGGCATATCCCTGTGTTCTCAGCACTTGGGAGGCTGAGAGAGGAGAATAGGGAATTTAAGGCTAGCCTGGGGTGCTTAATGATGTCTCATTCCAAAAGGAAAAAAAACCTATTAATCAAGTGGGTATATGGGTATATGTTGTCCTGAGCTATGCGTCAGGCACTCCCTGTATTCTAAGACTGAAAAATGCACATTTTTGTAAGAAAAATCTTAGTGTGTTAGTTTCTCACAGTTTAAAGTCTTTCTTAATTATATTAAAAATGACCTTATGTGATTGGTGCCTGTACTTAAAAAAAAAGAAAGGAAAAAAAGAAAATGCAGCTCCAAGAGAGTTCTACATAATTCCCTACAGACATAGCCACTGCTGTTGTACTACAGTGTCAGGAAAAATCCCATTTCTTCCTTTGCTTCAAGGCTTTGTTTTAGTCAACCACTAGATACAATAGATGATTCAAGATTTTTTTTGTAGTTAAATAATTTTGATAACTATTTTAGAAGAGGAATAATCCATTCATCAGTAACCTTGAGAAAAATAATATAAAATATGACTGAAGAAATGATAGGCAGCTAGCTCAGTTAAGAAAGATTCTAAGAGTCCAAGTGTGATTTTCTTGTTTTTTTGTTTTTGTTTTTGTTTTTTTTGTTTGTTTTTTGGGTTTTTTTTTGTTTTTGTTTTTTGTTTTTTCTTTTTGTGCTGAGAGATGTTCTGTGCATAGAGCGAAGTGAATATTTATATACGGATTCAGAGTGCGACTGGAGTTTAGAATCTCCTTCCGAACAGAGTTGGCATCCTGGCTAGGAAATGGAAAAAGCTTCTTGGAACATGGACAATAACTGGGGTAAAGGATTCCCAATCAGAAGTTTCATTTCAGAACAAAAATTAGATTATTTCTCAAGAAATCTCTGAGTATGTTTTAGTATAAAGCAGAAGAAAACTTGATGTTTTTCTCTTCAACTGGGCCCGGCATTGTTGTGTGAAGACATCCTGGTAAGCGTGTGGGCTGGAGTAAATACTTGGGAAGCCTTCCTTAAGTGTATGACTGAATGTTACACAAGATCTTTGATTTTTGTCTGTTGTCGTTTTGTTTTTTAGTTTTTTAAAAATGAAGCATCCATATTCTAAAGCTCCAGGTTACAAACTGGAGCTCCGTCAGACTCTCAGCAGACCCAATGCTCACCTGTGAGTGGGTATGGGGCTTCCCTCCAGCCAGGACCGAACTGCAGTCTGTAAACTTTCTTAGCACTCTAGGAGACATAAACACACACACACACACACACACACACACACACACACACACACACACACAAAAAGCAGTCATTGAAAGTTTTCCACAGTGCACACTTGAAGAATTCATTCCCTTTTCTATTTCTATGTTTTGAAAGCTGAAAAAGATAGAAGTAAGAAGAGAAGTTGCTCCATCTGTGTCTCCCACGGTAATGATTTCAGTGGTCCCTGCTCCTCCTCCAGCCTCTGTAAGGAAACCCACTCTCCTCTCTTTTCCGATGAAGCATAGATTGCGGTGCACAATGTAACCAGCTCCTCGGGTTTTCTGTGGCTATTAATTAAACATCACTTTCACGCTCCATCTCTAAGTGTGATGGCTCTTCCGGGTTGTCAACTTTACTGCATCTGGAAATGAGTAACATCACAAATGCTCGTGCCAGCAAGGTCTTTTTCTTTTCTTTTCTTTCTTTCTTTTTGCTTATTTCGAAGTAGGAAGATCCAATCTGGGCCACATCATCTGCAGGAAGCCTATATAAGGACATGGATGAAGGAGGTTTTTGCTCTTTGCCTGCGGATTCTCATTTCTCTAGCAAGTCCATTTCCTCACTGGCAGTCGAGCCTACTATTTCAAGATTCAGGCATCTACTGATGATCAGCCGAGATATCCAGCCTCTTGGACTAAAGAACTACTGGATTATTGGACCTTCCAGTCACAAGCAGCCACTGTTGGAGTACCAGGACCATAGTCTGTAACTCATTCTAGTAAATCTAATATGTATATTACACATATAGGAATACATAGTCATTCATAAATTCTGTTACTCTAGAGAACTCCAAGCAAGAAAACTTTTGTTCTGAGAACTTGAGATTTACTGCCCTAGACTCTTTGAAGAATATTGAGCTTTGCCTGCAAATAATCCTGTTGAGATAACTTATTACTGAGAAAGGTACACAGCCACAATGGCTATTGTGCTTGAGTAAAGTATAACTTGAAAGGTGTTGTAACCTTAGCAACTCGGAGACAAAGGAGACAAAGGACAGAAATGCCATGAGGAGACTAGAGAGTAAAATCAACTCTGGTTTTCAAAAGAGTCCTGTCCTGCTTAAAGAAGAGACAGATCTCTCATTTGTAGTGCACAGAGTACCCCCCCCACACACACAAAAATTATTGTCCATAACCTTGGAAACCACACTTGAAAGCCTACACACACATGCAAACTGAACAACTCCCTGGTAAATGACCACTGGGTCAGCAAAGAAATAAATATGTTAAAAACTTCCTAAATTTCAATGAAAATGAAAGAAAAACATACCCAAATTTATGGGACACCATGAAAGCAGTGTTAAAAGGAAAGTTCATAGCACTAAGTGCCTTCATAAAAAATTGGAAATATCTCATACTAGCAGTTCACCAGAAAGCTTTAGAAATAAGAAGAAGCAAATATACTCAAGAGGAGTAGATTGCAGGAAATAATCAAACTCAGGGCTGAAATCAATAAATTAGAAATAAAGAGAATAATTCAAAGAATCAACAAAATCTTTGAGAAAATCAATGAGCCTGACAAAACCCTAGCAAAACCAACTAAAGGGCAGAAAGACAAATAGTATGCAAATTAAGAAAATAAGAAATCAAAAGGAGAACATAACAACAGACACTGAGGAAATCCAAAGAACTATTAGGGTTTACTACAACAGCCTGTATCCCACAAAATTGGAAATTCTAAGTGAAATGGATGACTTTCTTGATAGATTTCACCTATTAAAGTTACATCAAGATTAGGTAAACAGTTTAAACAGCCCTATAACTCCTAAGGAAATAGAAGGGTCATCAAAAGTCTCCCAACCAAAAAAAGCCCACGGCCAGATGGTTTTAGTGCAGAATTCCACCAGACTTTCAAAGAAGAGCTAATACCAATATTCTTCACACTGTTCCACAAAATAGAAATAGACAGAACATTGCCAAACTCATTCTATGAAGTCACAGTCACCACACAAAGACTCCACAAAGAAAGGATTTCAGACTAATTTCACTCATGAAATTTGATACAAAAACGATCAATAAAATCCTTGCAAACTGAATCCAAGAGCACAACAAATATGTCATCCACCCTGGTCAAGTAGGGTTCATACAAGGGGTGCAGAGATTGTTCACCATATGGAAATCCATTAATGTAATCCACTATATAAACAAACTGAAAGAAAAAAATCATATGATTATCTCATTAGATGCAGAAAAAGCCTGTAACAAAGTCTCACACCCCTTCCTCATAAATCTTGGGGAAATCAGGGATGCTAGGTGCATACCTAAACATAATAAAGTCTATATACAGTAAGCTGATAGCCAACATCAAATTAAATGGAGAGAAACTCAAAGCAATTCCATTAAAATCAAAGGAAGACAAGGCTGCCCACTCTCTCCCTGTCTCTTCAATATAGTTATTGAAGTTCTAGCTAGAGCAAAAGGACAACTAAAGGAGATAAAGGAGATAAAAATTGAAGGGGAAATGTGGGACCCCATGAAAATATCAAAATTATGAATCATACATTGGGGAGAAGAATCCCAGGTCAATGGCATAGGCCAGGTAGTCAACGAGATCATAGAAGAGAATACCCCCAAATTAAGGAAAAACACACTCATACAGATTTAAGAAGGACACAGGACACCAAATATAAAGACCAGAAAAGAAAATCCCCACAGGATATCATAGTTAACATACTAAGTATACACAATGAAGGAAGCATATTGAAAGCTGCAAGAAAAATAAAAGTCACAAATAAAGGGAAATCCATCAAAATAACAACTGATTTTTCAATGGAAGCGTTGAAAGTTAGAAGAGCCTAGAGCAATGCGTTCCAATTCCTAAAAGACTGTGACAAGCGACCTAACATTATGTCCTCAGGAAAACTATCTGCCATGTTTGAAGGCACAATAAAAACTTTCAATAACACAGAGAGCCTAGAAAATTGTATCCAGCAAATGAAACCTAAAGAAAATATAAGAAACATTATTTCAAGCTAAATAAAGGCATAAGCTTAGCAGAGAGATTGTGTAGAGTAACATAAAGCCATAATTATTAGAGCACAAAATACCACTGAATACACAAATCATAACACAAAAAAACCAATAACATAATGATCACAATTATCATTTATATTTTAATATTAACTTTAAATATCTATGGCCTCTATTTCCCAACCAAAAGCATAGATTGGCTGAACGGATAAAGAAACAAAATCCGTCTATCTGTTGCCAAGTAGAAACACATCTTAGTTTTAAAGATAGGCAGTGCCTTAGAGTTCTCTGGTAGGATTTTGGGGTCACTTATGTATACCATCATATCATTTACAAATAGTGGTACTTTGACTTTTCTATTTCCAATTTGTATCCCCTTGGTTTCCTTTAGTTGTCTTACTGCTCCAACTAGGACTTCAAATACTATATTGAATAGATACAGAGATAGTGGGCAGCCTTGCATTGTCCTTGCTTTTAGTGGAACTGCTTTGAGTTTCTCTCTATTTAATTTGATGTTGGCTATTGGGTTGCATTATTTCCTTTATTGTGTTTAGATATGGACCTTGTCTCCAAGACTTTTTAACATGAAGGGATGTTACATTTTGTTAAAGTTTTTTTTTTCTGCATCTAATGGGATGATTGAGTTTTTTTCAGTCTTTTATATGGTGGATTATGTTGATGTATTTTTATATATTGAACCACCCAGCATCCCTGGGAAGATGCCTACTTGATCATGGTGGATGATGTATTTGATGTGCTCTTGGATTCAGTTTGTGAACATTTTACTGAGTATTTTTGCATCAATGTTAATGAGGGAAATTGGTCTGAGACTTTCTTTGTCGAGTCTTTGTGTGGTTTAAGTATCAGGTTGATTGTGGCTTCATAGAATGAGTTTAGCAATGTTCTTTCTTCTAGCATTTTCAGTTTTACAAAGTTAGGTCTTTTATCCATTTGGAGTTACTTTTTGTGCAAGGCAATAGATTTCATTCTTTTGCTCTGTTTTTCCAGAACCATTTGTTAAAGATACTGTCTTTTGTATTAGAGTATGTTTTGGCAACTTTGTCAAATATTAAGTTGTTGAAGTTACATATACTCATGCTTGTATCTTTAATTTGGTTACATAGGTCTAAATGACTGTTTTTCTGTGCTAGTACCATGTTGTTTTTATTACTATGGCCCTATAATATGTTTTAGGAACTGGAATTTTGATTGCTTCAGCACTGTTCTTTTTGCCCAGGATTGTTTGGGAATCTAAGATCTTTTGTGATCCAATTAAAAATTTAGGATAGTTTTTCAATTCCTGTAAAGAATAAGATGAAGGTTTTGATTGGGACTGCATTGAATCTGTAAATAGATTTTGGCAGAATGGTCATTTTCACAGTATTAATTCTACTAATCCATGAGCAAGAGATGTCTTTCCATTTTCTAGTGTCTTTCTCTACATTTTTCTTTAGAGGGTTAAAGTTTTTGTTGAAGAGGCCATTCACTTCCACAGTTAGATTTATTCCTAGATATTTTCTTTCATTTTTTCCAAATCTATTGTGAATGAGAGTATGTCTATATTGCCTCTTGTGTATGTTTTTCAGTTGGTATATAAAAAGCTATTGATTTTTGCAAGTTGATTCTGTATGCTGCCGCTTTGGATTTTTTTTTTTTATCATTTCTAGAAAATTTCTGAGAATTGGGAGATCTTTAATACATATCTTATGTCATCCGAAAATAAGGATAATTTGACATGTTCCTTCCCCATGTGTATCTCTTTAATTTCCTTCTTTAGACTTATTTTTCCAGCTCTTCTTTGGAGCACAGTGTTGAGAAGCAGTGGGGATACTAGGCATCCCTGTCTCACTCCTGACTTCAGGAGAATTGCTTCAAGCCTGTGTTTAGGATGATGTTGGCTGTGGGATCATCTTTATAGCTTTTATTATATTGAAGAATGTTCCCTCTGGCCTTATACTCTCTAGGACAGGCGGTTTCTGCATTTATTGAGATGATCCTGTGATTTTTGTCTTTAAATCCATTTACGTGGTTTATTACATTTATTGACTTGTGTTTTTAGAACCATCTCTGTACTTCAAGGATAAAGCCAACTTGCTCACAGTGCATACTTTTTGATGTGTGTTTGTATTTTGTTTGCAAGTATCTTATTGAGCATTTTTGAATCTATGTTAATCAAGATTATTGGCCTGTAATGTTTTTTTCTGTTGCGCCATTAGTTGAGTTTGGTTTTAGAGTAATACTGTCTTTGTAGAAGTAGCTTGGGGATGCTTCTAGTTCATTTTTTGTTTTGCCTTGTTTTGTTTTTTAATTGTTTGAGAAGGACTTAGTCTAGATGTTCTTTGAAAGTCTGTTAGAAATATGTTGTGAATTCATCTGGCTCTGTTTTGTTTTTTGTGTTTTTTTTGTCAGGGGATAATTTATTTTTTGTTGCTTTGTTTTGTTTTATCTGAAAGACTTTATGTTACTGTAATATACTTATAAAATACTATATTTTTATATGTAATATCATATGCATGTTACTATATTATATAGACTATAATAACACATTAATATAATATAACAGTATATTACTATAATATAATATATTGCTTGGAATGTTTTGCTGCAGGTTCTTCTGGCTTTGAATCTTTCCATTGAGAAATCAACTGTTCTTTTTATGGGCTTTCTTTTATTTATGACTTGCAGTTTTTCTTTTGCAGCTTTCAATACACTTTCTTTTGTTCTGTATACTTAGTTTTTTGACTATGAGATGTCATGGGAAATTTTAATGCATTTATTCATGTTATTGACTTCTTGGTTTAATGTTAGTTGTTTGGCTGAATCTAGAAAATCATACATTTCTTTTAGATTTCCTTTTTAATGGAGTGCAGGTTTTAAAAATATCCTTTTATAATATTCTGAATTTATTTGACGTCACTTGTAGTGTTTCTATGTTCATTTCTGGGTGTGTTTATTTGGATCCCTCATTCTTTTGGTTAGTTGTGCTAAGGAGCTCTCAATTTTGTTTTTCTTCTGAGAGAATTGGACCTTACATTTGTTGATTTTTAAAATTTTTCTTCGTTTCTATTTTGTTGATTTCTGCTTTCTATTTTTATTACTTCTTGATGGAAATTGGGTTTGTATTTATTTTTTGTTGTGTTCTCTCCAAACTTTATGATGTGCATTATTAGGTAATTTATTTGTACTGTTTCTGATTTTTTAATAGGCACTTAGAGCTATAAATTTTTCTCATAAGACTGCCTTCAATGTGTCCTAGAAATTTGGTTGTGTTGTTTTCATTTTCAATTAGTTCCAGGAAGGTTTTATTTCATTCTTGATTCCTTTTTTTTTTTTTGACACAGTCATCATTCTGTAATGTGCTGTTTAATCTCCATGAATTTGTATATTTACTAAATATTTGTTTGCAATTTATCTTGTTTTATTGCATTGTCATCAAATAGGATACAAGGAGTGATTTCAAAATTTCTGAAGTGTTATGATTTATTTTGAATTTCAGGATGTGATCTATTTTAGAAAAAAAGTGTTGTGAAACAAAATGTATATTCTTTGGTGTTTGGATAGAATATTCTGTATGTTTCAGTTAAGTCCATTATAATGGAAAACATGTAATCAGGGCTGGCTTAATATTCAGAAGTCTAAGTCCATTATTGTCATAGTGAGGAACATGGTGGCACATAGGCAGGCATGATGCTTGAGAGGTAGCTGAGAATTCTTTATCTTGATCCACAGGGAAGAAGGAAACTGTGTGGCACACTGGGCATAGCTTGAGCATAGGATTCCACAAAGCCTGCCTCTACAGTGACATAGTTCTTCCAACAAGACCACACCTGTTCCCAGAAGGTCATATCTCCTTATAATACCACTCCCTGTGGGCCAACTATTCAAACACTCAAGTCTATCAGGGCCTTTCCTATTCAAACCAGTACAACACCCTAATGCATGTTAATTATAAGTAAACTTACAGAGTATAGATTCTGTGCTAAAATCTTAATGGAAAAATCTCTATACATAATCCGTAGATTGCTTTTGGTAAGAGACATTTTTACTGTGTTGATTCTTCCAATTTATGAGCATGGGAGATATCTCCATCTTCTGATATCTTCTTCAATTTCTTTCTTCAGAGACTTGAAGTTTTTTTTTCATACAAGCCTTTTACTTGCTTGGTTAGAGTTACACCAAGATACTTTATGTTATCTGTGGCTACTGTGAAGGGTGTGGTTTCTGTATTTTCTTTTTCAGCCCATCATTTTGTCATTTGTTTATAGGGGTTACTGATTTTTTTTTTAGTTGATTTTATGTCCAGCCACTTTGCTGAAGGTGTTTATCAGTTGTAAGAGTTCCTTGGTAGAATTGTTTGGAGTCACTTATGTATACTATCATCTCATCCATGAATAGTGATAATTTGATTTCTTTCCACTTTGTATCTCCTTGATCATCTCTAGTTGTCTTAATGCTCTAATTAGGACTTAAAGTACTATATTGAAGAGATACAGAGAGAGTGGACAGCTGTGTTTTGTCTCTGATTTCTGTGGAATTGATTTAAGTTTCTCTTCATTTAGTTTGATGTTGGCTATAGGCTTGCTGTATACTGTCTTTACTATGTTTAAGAATGGACCTTGTATCCTTGCTCTCCAAGACTTTTAACATGAGTAAGTGTTGGATTTTGTCAAATGCTTTTTAGCATCCAAGGAGATTTCTTTCAGTTTGTTTATATGGTGGATTACATGGATGGATTTCCATATATTGAATCACCCCTGCATGCCTGGGATGAAGCCTAGTTTGCAAAATGTAAAATGATATTTTTGATCTGTTCTTGGAATAAATTTGCAAGTATTATTTTATTGAGTATTTTTACATCAATGTTCATAAGAGAAATTGTCTGAGGTTCTCTTTCTTTGTTGAGTCTCTGGTTTAGATATCAAGGTGACTGTAGCCTCATAGAATGAGCTTGGTAACGCTCCTTCTGATTCTATGTTTTGGAATATATTGAGATAATTGGTATTAGCTCTTTTTTAAAGGTCTGGTATAATTCTGTGCTAAATACATTTTGCCCTAGGCTTTTTTGGTTGGGAGACCTTTTTGGTGTTAGTTTAAGCATTTTTTTCATTTCTGATTCCAATGGATTTATTAATTTTTAAATTTTAATTTAACAACATCGTGATTGTCATCCCCTCAATTGTATAATCCCATTCCCACCCTCCCTCCCTCTTCCACCCAATTCCCCTTCTAGACAGAAGGAGGCCTTCTGGTTGGGAGACTTTTAATGACTGCCTCTATTTCCTTAGGAGATATAAGACTATTTAATTAGTTTACCTGATCTGGATTTGATTTTGGTAATTGTTAGCTATCTAGAAAATTGCCCACTTCGTTTAGATTTTCAACTTTTGTGACATATAGGCTTTTGAAGTAAGACCTAACAATTCTTTGTAGTTCCTTGGTGTCTGTCTTTGTCTCCTTTTCATTTCTGATTATGTTGATTTTAGTATTCTCTCTTTGCCTTTTAGTTATTTTGGCTAAGGATTTGTCTATCTTATTGGTTTTCTCAAAGAACCAGCTTTGGTTTCATTAATTCTTTGAATTGTTCTCTTTGTTTCTATTTATTGATTTCCGCACCAAGTTTGATGATTTCTAGCCATCTGCTCCTCTTGGGTGTCTACTTTTTGTTCTAGAGCTTTCAAGTATGCTGTTAAGTTGCTTGGATGGGATCACTCCAATATTTTTATGAAGGCACTAATGCCATGAACTTTCTTCTTAGCACAGCTTTCATTGTGTCCCATAAGTTTGGGACACAATGCTGTGCCTTCATTTTCATTGAATTTTAGGAAGTTTTTTATTTCTTTTTAAAAAATGTTATCCCTTACTAAGAGGTCATTGAGCAGGGAGTTGTTCAGTCCATGAGTTTGTAGGCTTTCGGTTGTTTCTGTTGTTTTGTTCCATCTTTAATCCATGGTGGTTTGATAAAATGCAAGGGATTATTTCAGTCTTCTTGTATCTTTTGAGGTTTGCTTTGTGACCAAGTATATGGTCAATTTTGGAGAAGGTTCTGTGAAGTGCTGAGGAGAAGGTATATTCTTTTGTGTTTGGGTGAAATGTTCTGCAGATGTCAGTTAAGTCCATTTGATTCAGATGTCTATTAATTTAAGTATTTCTCCATTTAGTTTCTGTCTGTTGGGGAGAGTGGGATGTTGAAGTCGCCTGCTATTAATGTGTGGTGTTCAATGTATGATTTAAGTTTTAGTAATGTTTCTTTTATAAATGTGGTGTTCCTGCATTTGGGGCATAGATATTCAGAGGTGAGACATAATCTTGATGTATTTTTTCTTTGATGAGTACAAAATGTCTTTCCTCATCTCTTTTGATTAATTTTGGTTGAAAGTCTATTTTACTAGATACTAGAATGGCTACTCCAGCTTGCCTCTTGGGTCTGTTTGCTTGGAATATAGTTTTCTAGCCCTTTATTCTGAGGTAGTGCCTATTTTTATTGCTGAGGTGTGTTTCTTGTATGCAGCAGAATGATGGGTCCTGTTTTTGCATTCATTCTGTCAGCCTGTGTCTTTTTACTAGGGAGTTGAGGCCATTGATGTAGAGAGATATTAATGACCAGTGGTTGTTAGTTCCTTTTATTTTGATGATGGTGGGGGGGGGGAGAGAAAGAGGGAGGGAGGGAGGGAGGGAGGGAGGGAGAGAGAGAGAGAGAGAGAGTTTTTTCTTTCTTTTGGATTTGTATATAGAGTTATTTATTTCCTGTGTTTTCCTGGGTATAGTTAGTCTGCTTGGATTGGAGTTTTCCTTCTAGTACCTTCTGTAGTGCTGGATTTGTTGCTAGGTACTGTTCAAACTTGGTTTTGTCATGGGATATTTTGTTTTCTCCATCTATGGTGATTGAAAGTTATGGTGGTTAAAGTGGTCTGGGTTGACATCTGTGGTCTCTTAATGTTTGCATGACCTCTGCCCAGAGCCTTCTGGCTTTCATAGTCTTTGTTGAGAAGTCAGGTGTAATTCTGATGGATTTGCCTTTATATGTGATTTGGCCTTCTTCTCTTGCAGCTTTTAATATTCTTTCTTTGTTCTGTACATTTACTATTTTTATTATTATGTGGTGGGATTGTTTTCTTTTCTGGTCCAATCTATTTGGAGTTCTTTAGGCTTCTTGTATGTTTATGGGCATTTCTCTCTTTAGGTTGGGGAAGTTTTCTTCTATGATTTTATTGAAAATATTTTCTGGGCCCTGGAGATGGGAGTCTTCTTTTTCTTCTATTCCTTTATTCTTAGATTTGGTTTTTTTTCATAGTGCCCCAGATTTCTTGGATGTTCTGTGTCAGTAGCTTTTTATTTTTATTATTTTTTCTTTTTTTTGTCAGTAGCTTTTTAGATTTAACATTTTCTTTGACTATTGTATCGATTTTTTCAATCATATCTTCTACACTTGGGATTCTGTCTTCCATTTCTTGTACTCTGTTTGTAATGCTTATGTCTGCACTTTCTGTCCTCTTCCCTAGGTTTTCCATTTTCATGATTGTCTCAGATTGTGTTTTCTTCATTGCTTCTATCTGCATTGTTAGGTCTTGAATGCTTTTATTCACTTCCTTTTCCTGTTTGACTGTAGTTTATTTTCTTTCACTAATTTCTTTAAGCAATTTGTTCAATTCTTTCATCCTTTGTGCATTCGTGTTCTAGTTTGAGGGATTTATTTTCCCCCTTTAAGACCTCTATCATTTTCATAACCTCAGATTTGAAATCTTTCTCGTGTGTGTGTGTGTGTGTGTGTGTGTGTGTGTGTGTGTGTGTGTATGTGTGAGCGTGCGTGCGTGTGTGATATTATCAGCAGGGATTGCTGTGGTTGTGGGATTGCTGGGTTTTGGTGGTATTAAATGGCCCTTGAATTGTTGTTTGTGTTCTTATGCTGACCTCTTCCCATTGTGATATCTCTGGTGTTAGTAGGTTTGATGGTCTCTGATGGTTAGAGAGTTTGGGGATAGGAGTAGACAATGGGGCTTTGGTCCCACTCCAACTCACTTCTTCTGAGTTCACCATCTCTGTTGGCTCCCTATTTGTGACCGAGGTAGGTCATAGAGCTGGCTGAAAGATATCTGAACAGAGATCTGCTCTGGTGGGCTCGCTGGCCTCTTTGGAGTGGAAGGACAATGAGACTTTGGTTCTTTGCCCAGACTAACTCACCTCTGCTGTGTTCTCTGTCTCTGTTGGCTCCTTGTTTATGACCCAGGTATGTTATGGAGTTGGGGAACATGCAGCTAGATAACCAAGCAGAGAGCTGCTCCAGTGGGCTGGCATCTTTGGGGTGGAGGACAGTGAACAATGCTGATATTTGTGCAGCCCACAGCTCCCTCTGAGTCCTGGAGGTCAGAAGTGGCTTGCCCCATCTTGGAGCCCTCACCCATGCTTTCAGGGACCCAGGGACTTTTCTGTAGATTAACTGAGGCTGGAGCCACTCATGCTTTACACAGTTTGGACCCCTCTCATCTGTGGATTGCCAGCACTGGTGTTTTGTAGTTCTCAGTTCAGTTCTTAGGTCATTGTGCAGTCATTGCTGTCCTGCTGATCAAACACTGTGTTCAGTCCCACAGTGTTTGGATCCCCTTATTCATATTACTTTTGTATTTGGTTGATATCATCTATTTTATCTTTGGGACCTGGTGTTCTGTCTTCTGTTTGATTCAGTCTACTTGTAAGGCTTTCCTTTGTGTTTCCTAGTTGGGCTACTGTGTTTTTCAACTTTTTCATTTCAGCTTGAGTCCTCATCAGTTATTCTATATTCTGGTTGAATTCTGCTCTCAAGTGTTGTATTATCTTCATCATATACATCAACTTCAAGTTTGTGTTTTCTTGGGTATCACTAAGGCATTTATTACCTTTATGCTATTTCTCCTTGATTTCTTTGTGTCTCCTTTAAGCTCCTTGAATTCATTAAGGAGGTTTATTAGAGTTCTTCTAAATTCTGTGTCCTGGGTTCATCTGTATAATTGGCAAACATTTATACAAGACTGGTAGGTTTTGAAGAGAAAATACTGACTTGATCTTTCAAATCATTGGTAATCCTGAGATGACATTAGGGCATGTGGATTTCCTTGGTTAGTTTTGAGTTTGTTTTGGAAGAAGCAGGTTGGGGAGAAGAGAAGATGAGGTGGTGAGTTGTGTTTAGGGGTTGGAAATGGCTTAGGAGAAATGAAGACAGATGGACAGAAGGGACTCAGTTGGTATAGAGGATGTGGTTCCTGTTCCAAGATGTAAATGTGGGCTTAGATAGGTATCTTGGACACTTTCCTCTTGCTGTGAAGACACATAATGGACAAGGGAACACATAAAATGAAGCATTTATCTGGTAGTGTGTCTATATTTTCAGAGGGTTAGTCCATCATCTTCATGGCAGGGAGTATTGTTAGCCAGCAGACAGGCATAGCATTGGAGCAGTAGCTCAAAGCTCATATCTGACTCACAATTTGCTGGTATATATAGAAAGACTGAGGTAGTGTGTACTTTTGATACCTCAATGCCTATCCCTAGGGACATACCTCTTCCAAGACCACATCTACTGCAACTGGGCCATAGCTCCTAATCCTTCCGAAATACTAACTAGAGACCAAGCATAACACATAAGCTTATGGAACATTCTCATTCAAACCACCACATTCCACCCCCTAGCCCTCATAGGCTTGTAGCCATATCTCAATGCAAAGTGCATTTAGTCCATCTTCAAAAGTCCCCATAGTCTTTCACAGTCCCACTACTGTTTCAAAGTTGAAAGTCCATGTCTTTTCTGAGACTCAGGGAAATCTCTTAATTATAAAACCTCTTTTATAATTCAAGTAAAAAGGAAAATAAAAAGCAAATCACAACACACAAAGGCACAGAATAGGTGGTACCATACCAAAAGGGAAAAAAGTAAGCATAGTAAAGAAATACTGAAACCCCATCGTGCAATGTTCACATCTTTCATCCTAATGCTAAAGTATTCATTGGATCGCTTTTCCTTTTCAGCTTTGTTAGTGGGAATATAGTTACAGTTGGACTGGTTCCATGTCCTGTGTGAAGCTCTCTTTGGCAGGTACTTCATAGATCTGGCCTCTCTAACATCTTGGAGTCTCCAACATAATCCAGGCTTCACTCCCCATAAATTCACACAATGGCCTCTAGGGGCTCCTTGTAGGGAGTCCCCTATCACATGCCTGAGCTCAGTGTCTTTCCTAACTATAGAGAAAGATCACATAACTCCTTTCCTGTATTGTTATTGATTCTAAATCCAGATCAGGTGTGTAAAGCTGCCATTTTCCTTTAATTTTGGGGCTAGGACCTTCTCTCCCACCATGACTCTATAAATCTTTCTGTTGATGTTTAGGCTCAGGAAATCCCTTAGACCTTTGCCTTTCACTGGTTGAAGGATTAGCTGGGTGGGGTCTTGATCCTCCTTTTATTCCATTTAACATTATGCTTTTCATTAAATGTCTCGTCTATTCAAGCACAAGTCTTGGCTCCAACATAACATTTCTTGGAGCTCCTTTTCTCCTCAAACTGAACATTTTATACTTGTCAATGCCTGGTTTGCTCATTTTCATTGTAGATCTTCATAAAAGTCATCACTTATAACTACCAGACACACACAGTCAATACTGGGATGTTTTGAAATCTCCTTTGCCAAAGACACTAATCCAAAACTCTTAAATTTATCTTCCGTCAGATTCTTGGAACAAAGGCAGAAGTCAGCCACGTTATTTTCCAGAACATTTCAAGAATGGTCTCTAGGCCACTTTCAAATATTTA
This sequence comes from Acomys minous, assembly GCF_964271855.1. Classification (NCBI taxonomy): domain Eukaryota; kingdom Metazoa; phylum Chordata; class Mammalia; order Rodentia; family Muridae; genus Acomys; species Acomys minous. The sequence goes on from NC_140487.1 coordinate 44,498,436, forward strand.
TCCTCTCTGAAATCTCCTAAGCCATGGCCTCCATTGTCCAAATTGTTCTCAGCACTACTATCTTCCATGGTCCTAATAAGTTGGCCCATTAAGTTCTACCCAGAGTGTTCATTTGCCTTTCTAGACTAAACTCTCAAAGTCTCTCATATTTCTCTAATAATTGGAAAGACTGGATATGATGAAGCAGAGTCCTATGATTTGGCAGATAGGGTAAGAAAGATACTGGGTCCAAGCCTAGAGCTCCTTTGCAGTGAAGACAGGGAAGTTTAGACTAGGCAGGTACACTGGTTATGGAATGCAGGCTAAATCTGGTAGGTTTCAGAAAAGGTGTGAATAAGGAAGTCACAGGAGTACCCACCAAGATGGTAGTGGAAGATATGGGAACTCTGGGTATAGATTGGGGTAGTTAGGGTAGCACAAAGGATCCTCTAGGTAGATATAGATAGTGAGTCCTGGAGGAAGCCTGGAGATTGGCTGTGTTGTAGGAAAAGGTCTTATATCTTTCAATGTAGTGGAATATATATTTTAAAGATATGTCTTTATGATTTTTAAAAATTCACTGGTGTATGTTGTAATGGCTCCCTTTTCAGCTCTAATGTTCTGAGTTTGGGTCTTATCCTTATTTCAATTTGGCTAAGGGATTCCTAATCTTATTTTTCAAAGCAACAACCCTTCTGTTCATGGAGTCTTTGTATTAATTTTATTTTACATAATTTCTACCCTGTTGCCCCTCCAAATTGTGAATGTCTCCCCCTCTAACTAACTCACTCTCAAATTCATGTCTTCTTCTAGGATACATTTTGTAAATACAGTATTCATAAAATTTCATGAAAAGTAAACATTTAAATAAAAATTTGTGAATTTATGCCACAATATTAATTATGCATTTTCTTTGCCTCAGCCTGTTTCCACCTTATTCTGAGCTGATACTCTATTCAAAGATCTGTAGATTTACAAAATAAAGGTCACCATTTTATTATTATTTATTTATTGAATGTGTGCACATTCATGCCACAGTGTGTATGTGAAGGTTAGAGACACACTGTGGCAGCTCTCTCCTTCTACCATGTATGTCCTTGAGACTGAATGCCAGTGATGAGGCTTGGTGTAGGATGCCTTTACTCACTGGTTCATCTTGTCTGCCCAAATGTCACCGCTTAAAAGTAAAATGGATTTGAATTAAGACAATAACCAAGGTGATAGTCATAATTAAAGCTGAACTATAATTTATAAGAAATTATGATAAATTGACAGTTATGTGTCAAAAATAAGAGATTATTTTTCAGTTTCTTCTTTACTAAGTATATGGTATAAACAATCCTGTTGGCATATTTTTAAAGCTATTTTTTGGGGAGTTCTTATACCTCTACTTCCCTTCTGATTCTTATCCACCCTAATCCTTCCAACCCACCCCAACACTAGGTAGGAGAGAAAGGGGAAAAGGGGCATAGATCTCTTTATACTACTTCCTGGTTATTAGGGGCATTAACTTCCTAGGGGCAAGTCCAATTTCCTACGTCAGAATTTCCAGCAATCTAGAAATAGCAAACTAGCAATTCAGCAAAACAGCAACAGCAGGGACCAGCAGCAACACGGAGGTGAGGAAGAGCAGTAGGAGGGGAGCAGCAGCTGCCACAGGCCCTCTTTGGGCTGTGACAGTTATACCCTCTCACGAGTTCCCAGATGTTTACTATCTGCAGCTGGCACAAATCACGCCCCTGCTAGCGCATGAGACAATCATAGTTAACAGATATGGACAAAATTAAACAGCCTCATATCCCATACCTGGGGTTAAAACAAAAAACATTCACATAACATACCTGGGCTTTTTAAGAAACTGAAACTCTCACTACACAATCCTGTTAATAAAATCACTAGACTAGGTTAAGGAGTAGACATAAAAGAACAGTCATAACAGGAGCCTGGAGGTTTATGCCCAACCTGTGGAGGAGGGATGTGTTCTATGTTCCTGGTAGAGAAATGCAGCATGATCTCCCACTAGCCTTAGACTGGCAAGTATCAAAGGACAACCTTGAATTTCTGATCCTCCTACCACTGCTTTCTGAGTGTCGTAATTACATATGTCTGTATTTACTATATTGGATTGTGTGGTGCTGGGTTTCAAACCCAGAATTCATACTTCTTAGGCAAGCACTCTACCAATTGAGCTACATTGCAGCGCCACAGTCTGTTTTCTGCGGATAACACAGCTACATCACCTCACCACTGTGCTCTCTGTAAGAAAGATTACTTTTCTTAAGTGTGTTAGAAGGAGGTGACATTTTTGTAATTTTAGCAAAAGAGCTGTAAATTTCTAGGTGAGACCCTGAAGCCACTGTCAAGTAAGCATGGAGGCCACCATGAGTGTTTTGGAAGCAGGAAGCTTACCTTGGGGGAATCTGAAATGTTTTTCCACTTCTTTTAAATGGAATGTTATTATTCTAACCTCTGTTTTGTTCACAAGGACTGGGATCAGCTGATCCGCATAGACAGGTACGGCCTGGGGAGAAGAGTTCACACATGGGGACACCCAGGGCTCAGCTGTTCCACTGTTTTCCTGGAAGTAAAGAAGTTCACTTTTCCATTTGATGGCACCACTTCATAACAACCTCAAAGTGAGCACTGTTTCTCAAGATGACATGGTAATTATGTGTCTAGAGGGGCATGAGCTGATGACGTTTCTTCCATATAACTACGTCTCAGGGCCTCATTCTACATGGATGTTTGTCAAAGGCCCAGCTGGTGAGTGGTTCTGTTCTTTTCATTAATAGTGAGAGCTCTAAGTAGGTTGTAGAAAAAAGCAGGGTTCTATCAGTGATTAGAGAATTCTCTGCTTAGAATTTTAGTTTTGATCTATACTGTATCATAAGCAAATACAACAGATGCTTATAGACATAGAAATAGAAATATTTCTGACTAACAAAAGAACACAGGTTTCATTTAGTATTATCTAGGGTTTATATATGTGACAATAGAGGGAGGATACTGGGAAATGTACAAGGCCTAGCAGAAGGGTGGATAGAGACAGGAAACGCTAATATGGTGAAGACAATCAACGGGTATTACATATTGAATGAAAAATGTCATGTAACCCATCACCTTTTTTTTTACAGTGAATTTACTAATAGTAAAAAGTAACCTCAAATGGACTGTTTTTACCAGTGTAGCTGCCTATGAATTATCCTGAGCTTATACTCCAGTAATTTTAAAAACATGATTACACTAGCAGCTGTGTTAGTTTTCTGTTCCTGTCACAAAACATTTGACATAAGTTGGAGGGTGAAAAACAAAGAACAGGCATGTATTAATTTACAGGAGCATATTTATAATATTGATGCATTTGAATTGTATTTTATATTTTCTCATTTTACAACTTTTTTCAGGTTAACTGACTACATGCATTTATATGAAACTTAAAGTGGAATATCTAACAAATATGAACTAATTTAGCATTTATCAGTAATTTTCTACTTCATTAAGTTTGCATACACTTAGTAATTCTTAGGAAAGATTCAACTCTTGGCCTCATAAACGTAAGATCTTCTTAATATTGTATAATATGTATTTTTAAAGTTATATAGATTTGTTTATTCTATTGCAATGATTTATAATAACATCTTTTCTGGGTATTTTAAAATATCTGGAAATATCACCTCACTTATGTATTAAATCTTCATAAAGTTATTCTTACAAAAATGTAAGTCCACTTTTTATTTTTCTGGAATAATAATTGCCAATATATATATATATATATATGAGATTAAAATGGAAAATGAAAGGCAGATGTGGTGGCACACACCTATGATCCCAGCATTTTCAAGGCCAAGGCAGGAGCATCATGAGTTTGATTACAGAGTGAGACCATATCTATCTCTCACACACAGAAAAATATAACAAAATCAAAGTGGAAAACAGATAATGTAGAATTATGAAATCAGTGTCAATAAATGGAACAAAGTGATGTCAATGGCTGTCAATAAGTCACTGACAAAAGAGTATGAATACCACACATACACACACAAACAAAACAAAACAACAACTGATAGAAACATGACCTTCTGTTTGCAAGCATTACAGAAACTTCATATTGTTTTGAGTAACTTACATTAGTAGTCTGCACTGGTACACTAGGCAGGACCTATTGATCTGATCAAAGTGACCAGAAAGCAGAAGACGTACTCTCCATTTTCCTTAATGGTCATTTTATTTCACAAATATATTTTAAATAACTCTCTGTTTTTCACTCAAGTGATGTACAGGTACTCTTGTTAGCAGCTCTGGCACATACTATGATATTGCCCTATTCTTAGTTACACACACACACACACACACACACACACACACACACACACACACACACACACACACTTCCAGTGGACATTTTCATATCTTCCCTAAACTCACACCATGCAGCTTGTGACAAAGTTCTTAGTATTTTTCCCCACAGTCTTGGCAGTGACACTCCTGCTGCTGCTTCTCCATCTCAGGGGAACTGGCTCATGAGTGTGACACTGGAATATTCTAGTCAGTGTCTGTGTGCCTCCAGACCTGTCCTAAACTCAATTTCCAAAGAAAAATCCATGCATTAAAATATAAGAGTATCAAGAAATAACTAAAAATTAATATCTTATTAATAGTGATCAGTATTTAGTCCTGCCCTCATTATCTATGTCATCAAGGTCCCATGGCTCTATGTTGAGTGGCTAAGATCTTCACCTCCTGAGATTCCTGAAGACTTACTAATGTTGCTGACAGTGAACAATACATCAGGCAACACCATGTGTCTTGTCCCCTGAAAGTCATACTTACCATATATTCTCTGAACAGTCATATGGCCTTTAGATCATTACTCATTCAATATGGGAAACCTTAAAAGGAAAATGATACCTTTGATCTAGGATATTTGCATGTTCCTCAGCTTACTAAATCTCCATAAAACAGAAGGTTAAGATCAACATAAATTCGTAAAACTAGATCGTTCTAAAATCAAATACTGTAACAACGAAGGGGTAAAGTGATTTTTCTCGGATTACTGAAGAGCCACAAACAAAACATCTCTTGTTCTCTTTTGATGCACATCTCTTCAAACAGATGTCCACACACTGTTTAGTCTTTTGGTCTGGTAATTTAATAGTGATGGCTTCTCCACTATTACAAATGTTTATGGGCACACTTTGAGTTGTATTACATACAACTAAATCTTAGAACTTGAACTAATGTGAAAGCCAGAAACCGCAATGACCATAATGTTCAGTGTCTTCTCTGAATGTGCTCCAGTGTTTTTACATGGACATGAGGGCAGCTCCAATCTTCACACTCCTACAGACTGCAAGGTGTGTTTTCAGCAAGTGAATGCCTAGCCTGTCACAGTAGGTCCAATTCTCCCTGACACTACACTACTTTGTAGACTCTATCTGTGATATTTTCTTCTCTTCTATGTCTGCCTGGTTAGAATTACAGTAGTATAAATCTTTTGATTCTTCTGTTACAAAACTTTCAGAGTCATCAAATAAAAATGTCGGATAAATACTTAACATCTAAATTAAACAACTTGGGTTGAGTACATACCAGTAGCTTCAGCACTCAGGAGGCAGTAGCAATAGAAACATAAATTTTAGAACATCTTTGGCTCCATAATAAGGTCATGCCTGTAACAGCACAAAACAAACTAGCAAATAACACTCAGAGCTTGAGGGCATGGATGTCTTAGTTTTAGAGTTGCTTTCCCAGAATGTGCAGCATAGACTGACTCCAGCACTCTCATTGTTTTCAAATAACATAAATACCTTTTCTCGGTGCATGTACCTAGTTAACAACCTCAGTTTGTACCCATGGTAGCTATGATCTTCTCTGGTCCAGTCTCAGCTCCAGTGAGCTGCAGAGAAAGATGCCATTTGATGAATTAGAAGATGCATCATTTTCTGTATGCGATAAACATTTACAAAGCAATGGGTATTAAATAGAGAAGTTGAAGTGCATAGCTTTGGCATAAGATTTTAGATTACTATCTATTATTTTGTTATGTTATCCTCGCTTATATTGCATATAATATACATACTGTATAAATAATTTGTGGATGTATAATTAATAATGATTATACATATATGGTTTGAACACTTACAATTTTAAAGTTGGAATTGGGCTATAGCCCTTAGAGTTTGGAGACTAACACTTGAGTTAAATATTATCTTGGAGCTTTTATTTATTATGATTTATTTTATATGAATGTTTTTTTCTCCATGGATGTCTGTGTAACACTCGCATGCCTGGGTCAGAAGAAGGCAATGGATATCCTGGAACTTGAGTTAGAGATGGTTGTGAGTGACTATGCTGCTGTGAGTATCAAACCCAGGTCCTCTGCAAGATCAAAAGTGCTCTATGCACTGAGCCATCTCTCCAGCCTATACCCTGGGGCTTTTAAAAACAAAACATCACTGTGCTACCTAAATGTATGTTGGTGAGAGAATCAGATATTTGGCACTGGCAATTTAAGAGCAAAAATCATGTAAGTATATGTATAACATATTGTTTCATATTCATGGAGAGCGGTTCAAGTGATCTCATCCACTAATGTCTACATTATTTTTATACATATACACATATATTAATTTGTATATGTGGAATATGGTAGTGAACTTGAAAATACATTTTTCACATAAGAATCTGAGTCAGTGTAGCAGTTTTCTATTTCTCTATCACAAGCTGATTTTAAAGGTTAAATTAAATTAATTTAATAAAATAATGACGCTGGTAACCACGCCAAATAACTAACATAGGCACCCAAAGTAAGACTGTTGAGTGAAACTGTAAAAATGTCTGGGTGTTAGTGCCCAATTATAAGTGAGTATATACCATGGGAGTCTTTCTGAGTCTGGGTTAACTTATAATTGGACACTAGCCCGACAGGGATGTCTCCTGAAAGTCTTCACTTACCAGGAGATTGGGATAGATGTGGGGACTTCCTATTGGGACTCTAGATGAGAGAAGTATGGGAGAATGGGGAAACAGAAGGATCTGGGGGTCCTAAAAACCTACAAGAAGAACATCATGATGGACAGATCTGGACCCAGAGGGGTCTGCTCAAGCTACTGCACCAACCAAAGACAATGCATGCGGTAAATATTGAACCCCTACTCAGATCTAGCTAAGGGACAGGACATTATCCACAGTTGTGTGGAGAGTGGGGACTGACTCTGACATGAACTCTGGGTCCCCATATTTGACCACTTGGTGGTCCTCATGGTGGGGAGGCCTGGTAGCACTCAGAGAAAGAATAGGAAGGCTTCCAAGATGAGACTTGCTAGGCTGTGACCATATGGTGGGGAAGGAGGGCCCCTTCTGTCACAGACCTAGAGGATGGGAATAGGGTGAAAGAGCAAGGGAGGGAAGAATGGGAGGAGACAAGCAAGGGGATAAAAATTTAGATGTAATCTGAACAAATTACTAAAAAATAAAAAAAGAAAAAAGTCTGGGTCCTGATGATGCATGGTAACAGTGGAAACCTTGTTTTTCACTGCATGGGAAGGTATACCTCCAAAACAGGATCACTATCTAGTCATCCTCAGTGAGTTCATGTTTGTCATAATGTGCTGAAAATACGTTTGTTTTAGGATTACATGTTCTCTCCTGTTGGGGGCTCCTAGCTCCTCATCTTCAGATATGATTATTATAGCCTGTAGTAACTACAGCAGCAAGGAAAGTAAAACTGGAGTGGGGTGGTAGGTTAACAATGAAGAGGGGACAAGTAATAGAAGGGTACAAGTAAACTGATGAATTAAATGGGAAAGAGGGGCACCTTGGGGGAGGGGCAGGGAGAAGAAGGTAGAAAGAGGATAAAGGGGAATGGTAGAATTCAAGGATTCTGATGAGGGAATGTAAAAGTGTGCTCCTTAGGGAAGGAGAGTGAGGCAAATACAAAAGAAGGTGGAAGTAAGGAAAAGGGAAATAGCAGAAAACAATTGATCTGATAGAGGAAATGGGGGAGTGGTGAGGAGCTCCTTACAAAAGGGGCAGGAGGAGAGAGCTACAGATGGAGATCGATAGGTAAAATAACAACACGGGTGGCTGAAAAGCCATAAGGAATCACACCTTTAATGACTTGCCTCCCTACCCCCAACAAGGAAAGAAATATAGTGTTTGTCTTGATAGCTGGAAGATAGTTCTTTAAAACCTGAGGTAAAGTCTCCCAAAAGGTTTAAATGGGATGGGAAATAAAGTAGGAGACATCTAGAACCATTTATAACCATAGTAAATGGTCATACAATTAATAGGGCATGGCAAGTACACTAATGATTTCCATCTGTATCTATGTCTTCAATTGTATATTACAAGGATGTAAAATTTCATGGAAAAAGAAATATAAGAACAGAGAGTTTGATATTAACAACTTACTGATTAAAAGTAGTACTGTCATGAATCATCACCATGGTTCCATTAGAATTATGAGTAAAAACATGGATAGTAACAAAATAGAGCATAGTAAAATTATGGAATATGAGACTGACTCACCTGACTTTTTAGATTTCTTTTTTGATGCCCCCATTACCATAATTTTTATTCAGTTGCACAAACATGATTAATATTCTGTGTTCATCACTACTGTTTTACATATTAACTATAAAATGGGCAATTTAAATCAGTAGGATTGGATTTCTAAGATATGAGGCCCAGGTGCAATATAGGCATATGAAGTGTGAATTTTGTATGGAATGTGACTGTGGAAACATTGATTATCTATAATATGCTATATATACAGGTAGATACATGTAAAGGGATACAGAAATGTAGGAAATGATGTTCAGTATAGAATATCAAAGGTTAAAGAGACAGGTTAATCAAGAATCAGTAGGTAAAATAGAATGCAATAAACATACTAACCAGTGAATCACAAGTTTGACATATCTATTTTTTTTCAGATATATGAAATATGCTTCTCTATGCTCCTAAAAGGAATACACTTTCTACGTATGTCTTCATTAAATGATGTATTTTATTTCCAAGCTGGACTTGGAGTCCTAGGCAATGTATTTCTTCTTTTTTTCTACACATTCACAATCCTGATACATAGACCTAAGCCCATGGACATGATCTCCTGTCAACTGACCTTCATTCACACAATGATGGTCCTCTCTGGAGGGTACATTTGGCATACAGACATATTTGAGTCACTGAACGTTGATAATAACTTCAAATGCAAGGCAACTTTCTACATATACAGAGTGATGAGAGGCCTCTCTATCTGCAACACCTGCCTCCTGAGTGTGTTCCAGGCCATAACCATCAGTCCCAGTACTTCTTTGTTGGCAAAATTTAAACATAAACTAAAAACATATGTGATCTATGCTTTCTTATGTGCTTGGTCTTTCAATTTGTCATTCAGTAGTAACCGGATCTTCTATGTTGGTGCATATACGAACATGAGTGAGACCAACCAGATGAGGGTCACTAAATCTTGTGCACTCTTCCCCATGAACTCCATCATTGGGGGACTAATTTTAACAGTGACAACCTCCAGAGATGTGTTTCTAATAGGAGTCATGCTGACCACAAGCACATACATGGTGATTATCTTGTTCAGACATCAGAGGCAATGCGAGCATCTTCATAGCATCAGCCACCTGAGAGCATCCCCTGAGAAAAGGGCCACCCAGACCATCTTGCTGCTGGTGGTTTTCTTTGTGGTCATGTACTGGGTGGACTTCACCATCTCAGTCACCTCATTCCTATTATGGATGTATGACCCAGTCATCCTGACTGTTCAGAAGTTTGTGATGAACACCTATCCCACAATCACTCCATTAATACAAATCAGTTCTGATGGCAGAATAATCAATATGCTGAAAAAGATGCAGTCAATGTGCCAGCAGATTGTTAAAAAAGGGTAATTCTTCTCTCTTTTAAAAAAACCATTTATTTACTTTTATTTATATGTATGGGTTTTGGGCAAGTCACCATTGTAGATTGAAGGGTTTGTACCTGGGTTGGTGTCTAATTTTTTTCCTTTGGCAGTGTTCATGGTAGCTTTCAGTCCCATGCTCTTCATAGACAATCAGCTTGAATTTTTCATGATCAATGACTATTGTAGGTGTTGTCTTTATCAATAAGGCCTTACTATAAGTTTGTGAAGAGCAACCAATAGCCCTGGCAATATTCTGGGTTGTTATGAGATTTCCATGAGGTGCCTTTGGCCAACAAATTTATTAGATATAACTGGAATCTTCATTTGGTGATGAGAGATGTTCTCTGGGGCTCTGTAGTCCCAGTTATTTGGTGATTTCATTTAAATCACCTTTGTGTGTGTGTGTGTGTGTGTGTGTGTGTGTGTGTGTGTGTGTGTGTAAGCTTCTACTGCATTAATTTCCATAAACCCCTCAAATCTTTCTTAGTTTCAGCTATCCATCCTTGCATTCTCTTCCTTGCCCCCTTCCCTCCCATCCTGGTTTGATCCTCCCATTGCTAACCGTGCCATCCATCCATCCATCATTAAATATTCTATTTCCCCTTCCTAAGGATAACCATTCTTTCCCCCTACTCCCTTACTCTATACCTAACTTCTGAGGTTATATGGATTGTAGCTTGTGTATCAATGACTTAACAACTAATGTACACACATTGTCAAACATAATTTAAAAAATCTGAGTCTGGGTTACCTCATACAAAATCATTATTTCCCTTGTTTTACCCATTTACATGAAAATTCCATGATTTCATTATTTTTAATAGCTGAGTAAAATTCCACTGGGTAAATTAATTACATTTTCTTTATTTATCCATGGATGAGCATCTAGACTCTTTCCAATTTCTGGATATTATGAATAAAGCAGCCATGAACACGGTGAAACACGTGTCCCTGTGGTAGGATGAATTGTCCTTTGTGTATAAGCCTAATAGTTGTAGAGCTAGATCTATGCCCAGCTTCTTGAGGAACTGCCACTCTTACTTCCACAGTGACTGTCCAAGTTTACGCTCCTAACAGAAATGGATGAGTGATCTCCTTATCTCCTACTCAGCATTCTTCTCATCAGAAACTCTCATTTATTTTATTGATCTTGGCCATTCTGATTGGTGTAAGATGAAATATCAAAGTAGTTTTGACTTGCATTTCTCTACTATGGATGTTGAAAAGTTCTTTAAGTGATTCTCAGACATTTGAGTTTCCTCTTTGAGAATTCGGTATAGATCTGTACATCACCTTTAACTTGGGTTATTTCTTTTCTTGCTGTCTTAGTTTTGAGGTTTTTTTTTTTTTAAAGACCTTTATTGGATGTGTAGTTGGAAAAAAGACTTTCCCCATTCTGTAGCCTTCTGATTTGTCTAAATGATGGTGTCTTTGACATACAGAAGATTTTGTTTTATGAGGTCTCATTTATTAGTTATTATGAGGTCTCATTCTCTGTGCATGTGCTACCTGTTTTCTGTTCTAAAAGCTTCTTCCTGTGCCAGTGAGTTCAAGGTTATTTCCCATTTTGTCTTCTATCAGGTTGAGCGTGTCTGGCCTTATTTGGAGGTCTTTGATCCATTTGCAGTTGAATTTTGTGCAGTGTGATAAGAATGGATATATTTGCATTCTTCTATATGCAGCTATTCAATTTGACCAGCACCATTTGTTGGAGACATTGGTTTTTTTTCCACTGTGTATTTCTGGCTTCTTCACAAAAAATCAGGTGTTCATAGGTATGTGGACTTATATATGGGTCTTCAGTTTCCTTCTATTGTTCAATGTCTGATTTTGTGCCAACACTATGCTTTCTTTAAAAAATTACTATTGATTCATAGTACAAATTGAATTTGGGGATGGTGATGCCTCTAGCAGTTCTTTTATCATTCATGAGTGTTTTAGCTATCTTGGGGTTTTAATGAACACTATCCTTCAATGTCTGTAAACATTATGGTGGGATTTTGATGGGGATTGCATTGAATCCATAGATTGCTTTTGGTAAGTGGTCAATTTTATTATATTAATTCTACCAATCTAGGAGCCTAAGAGATCTTTCCATCTTCTGATATCATCTTCACTTTCTTGGTTCAGTGTCTTAAAGTTTTTATCACACAAGTCTCTCACTTGCTTGGAGTTATCCTAAAATATTATATATTATTTGAGGCTACTGTGAAAGTTGTTGTTCCCCTGATTTCTTTCTCAGTCATTTGTTGTTTGTATACAGGAAGGCTACTGGTTTTTTGTGTTAATTTTGTATATAGTTACTTTACTGAAAATTTTTATCAGCTCTAGGAATTTCCTGGTGGAAGTTTGAGAGTCACTTATTATCTGTGTTAGTCAGGGTTCTATAGAGGAACAGAACTTATAAAACAAATCTATCATCTATTATCTATCTATCTATCTATCTATCTATCTATCTATCTATCTATCTATCATATATTTAATCCATCTACGAGATTTGTTAGAATGGCCCACTAGTCCAGTGATGGCTGTCTACTAATAGAAGGTATGACAATCCAGTTGTTGTTCATCCACTAGTCTTCAGATTGCTGGATTCCCAAAGAAGTATGCTCTAATGTCAATAAAGAAATTGACTTTCTAGCAAGAGCAAGCAGACAAAAAGAGAAAGTTCCCTTCCATTAGCCTTTCATTAAAAGGTGTGGCCCAGAGTAAAGGTAGATATTCCTACCCGAAGAGATCTTGGTTAAAAGTGTATCCTCCTACCTCAAAGACTATGTTACCAGTCATATAGGTTTTAGTTAATTCCAGATGTAGTCAAGTTGACAACCAAGAATAGCTAACACATTATCATAGGATCTGCAAATAAAGATAATTTGACTTCTTTCTTATTTGTACCTCTTTGATGTCCTTTAGTTGTTTTGTTGTTTGAGTTTAGACTTCAAGTACTATATTGAATAAGTATGGAGAGAGTGGACATCCTCTTCTTCCTGATTTTTGTGGAAATTCTGTAAGCCCTTCTCTATTTAAGCTGATGTCAGCTGCAAAGTTACTGTAAATTGCCTTTATTATGTTGAGGTAGGTCCCTTGTATTCCTAACCTTGCAGAGACCTTTGTCGTAAAGGAGTGTTGAATTTTGCCAAAGGCTTTTTCTGAATTTAAAGAGATTATCGTGTTGTTTTTTGTCTTTCAGTTTGATTATATGGTAAATTACATTTATTGATTTATTTGTGTTGACTAATCCCTATATCTCTGTGATGAAGCCTACTTGATCATGATGGATGATTTTTTTCTATTGGGTTCTTATATTCAGTTTGCAAGTATTTTATTGAGTATTTTTGCATCTATGTTTGTAAGAGAAATTCGTCTGCAATTCTCTTTGTTAGATCTTTATGTGGTTCAACTGCAGCCCCATAAAATTAAGCACTGTTCCTTCTGTTTTTATTTTGTGAGATAATTTGAGAGTATTAGCATTAACTCCTCTTTGAAAGTCTGGTAGAATTCTGCACTAAAACTGTATGGCCCTGGGCTTTTTTTGACTGGAAGACTTTTAATGACTGCTTTTACTCACTAGGGGTTATAGGTCTATTTAAATTGTCTATGGGATCTTGATTTAACTTTGGTACGTGATACCTCTTGAGAAAATTATCCATTTCTTTTAATTTTCTAATTTGGTGGAGTACAGGTTTTTAAGGTATGTCCTTCTGATTTTCTGGGTTTCCTTGTTGTCTGTCATCATGTACCCTCTTCTAGTTTTGTTAATTTAGATATCTTCTCTCCACATTTTAGTTAATCTGGCCAAGGGCTTGTCAATACTTTTGTAGTTATACATTCTGAAATACTGCTTTATTAAATTAATAAGTTGAATACATTATTTTTTAAACATAATTTTTTGATTCCTTGTGAATTTCACTTCATGCAGGCCAATCTCGCTCATTTTCCAATCCTTCCATATCTGCCCTCCACCCATGGATCCTTCCCCCCAGAATAAAAAATAAATTTAAAATAAAAAATTTCTCTGGAAGTTGTGGTATGTTATGGTGTGTCACACAGTACAACATTTTGGTCCGAACAGCTTTGCTTGCAAGTGTTCATTGCAGTGAGTCATTGGTCTCGTTCAAGACCTCTGGCTTCCATTACTCCTCTAATTCTCGACCTTTACCAAGACAGATGGGCCAACTCAAAGCCCTGGATCTGGGCCTGAGTGGGAGCTGAGTTGGTAGGCCACCGGCTTTCCCATGTCCGTGACACCAGCTCTCTTGCACTGCCTAGGCAAGAGGTGGGGATCAGCTATACAGCCTGAGACAGTGTGTGTGTGTGTGTGTGTGTGTGTGTGTGTGTGTGTGTGTGTGTGTATCTTACTGATTTTCTTAAAGAACTATTTATTTCATTGATTCTTAGGTGTTTTTTTTCCTGTTTCATTGATTTCAGCTCTGTGTTTGATTATTTCTTGCCATCTACTCTTTTTGGGTGTTATTTTTTTTTTCATTTTGTTCTAGAACATCCAGGCATGCCACTAAGTTATTAATATAATGTCTCTCCAAATTTTAATGTAGGTACTTAGTACTATTAACCTGTCTCTTAGAACTGCCTTGTATCCCATAGGTTTAGGTGTTTTTGTGTTTTCATTCTCATTCAATTCCAGAAAGATTTTTGTTTCTTTAATAATTTGCCTTAACTCATTTCTTATTCAGTAATGAGTTGCTCAGTTTCCATGAGTTTTTAAGATTTCTGTTAATGTTCATATCCAGCTTTAATCTGTGGTCAGATAGGATGCAGAGAATTTTTTCAAATTTCTTGTATATGTCGAGACTCATATTCTGTCTAAGCATGTGTTCAATTTTGGAGAAAGCTGCATGAGCTGCTGAGAAGATGTATTGTTTTGTGCATGGCTAGATGTTCTGTAAATATCTGTTAGGTCTGTTTGATTTATGGCTTCAGTTAGTTCCAATATTCCTGTTTATTTTGTCTATTCATAAGAATGGTGTATTGAAAGTCACCCACTGTCACTATGTGAAGGTTGATATGTAATTTAAGCTGTAGTAGTGTTTCTTTTGTGAACTTGGATGCCCTTGTGCTTGGTGCATAGATGTTGAGAATTTCCATATATTCTTTATGAATTTTTTCTTGGATGAATATGATTTTCCCTATCTCTTCTGAATAGTTTTAGTTTGAAATCTATATTTTTCAGGTATTAAAATGGCTATACCAGCTTGCTTCTTGGGTCCATTTGCTTGGAATATATTTTTTCCTCTGAGGTTGTAGGGGGCGTGGTGGCCTTGTGCTCACAGACAGGCACTAGGGAAACTAGGAATGTTATGCACACAGGATTATCTCTTCAGTGGAAGGGATGTGTACACCTGTCTTCCATCTAGAAGGTTGGCAGTGGACATTGTTAGTAACCTTGTGACCTTTGTACTCTGCAGGGCCAGGCCTCACCCAAATCCCCCAGGAGGTTCACCTGAGACTTTTCATTTCTGGACCTTTATCTTTAACATTGTTTCTCAGTCAATAGAACCCACCCTTAAGGAAGATGCCACATGTACTTTATAGCCTGGTAACTTCTCTGATTTCTCTGTCAGAGACTACACCAGTGAAGCTACAGAACCCATCTTCATGGAAGACATCACAAGTACCTTGCAAAAGAGTTTCAATGTACTCATGCCTTAAGCTTTATTGTGCACATGTGATTAAGATAATTGTTACCAGGAAATATTTTCCCAAAATTATACTATACTTAAACATGTCTAAAATCAACTTCCTGGCATCATCTCTAGATGTTTGAACTGGCCTGGCTAACTAAGTCCTGCTGAAACAAGTTTTCTTTCTGCTTCTCACTGATCATTTCCCTGCTAGCCCTGGTAGTCACAGAGACCCCCGACATGAAGTGATATCTAATCTTGATGTTAAGGTGTGTTTATTAGATGCAGCAAAATGGTGAATCCTGTTTTTGCATGCATTCTTTCAGTCTGTCTTTTTATTGGTAAATTGAGACCATTGATGTTGAGAGCTGGTTCTGCTCAATGACGCTTGACTTTTCAGTCTTGGGGCCATTCTGAGCGCTGAGCCCAGCAATGAGAAGGGTGGCTGACAGGCTGGCAGATAGGCCCTGGAGTTTCCTAATCAGCATTCTGGGTGGGCTCCATGGGTTTTCAGAGCCCAGTGGTTGGTCAGGGATGGGTGGGGGCTGATAGGCAGGCAGGTGGACTCACAGCTTTTTTAGATTCAGTTTTTGAGAACTTAGCACATGAACATGATGTATTTTGATTATCTCCATCCCTCTTCCCTGTGTATTTTTGTGGTGAAATTACTTGATTTCAACAGTGTTCAAGGTTTTATTATGTTTATTTAAACAACGGTACACATGCTGAACTCCCATAATGAATAACCATGTATTCAACAGTGTAACTACTTTACCAATATTTTCCCTTCCCTTATTCTCTATTCTCTTAACCTCTGGTAATATACATTCCGTTCTCCTTACATATATGTTTAACCTTATTTAAAAATCAACTGTATGGTGCTTATCTTTCTGTGGCTAGAGTATTTTTCTTAGATGATATCTTCAACATTTATCTATATTTATAACAAAGAAAAATGTTAGCACATGTAAAAAAAATCTAATTTATTTGAGTTCCTTTATATCTCTACTTCCATTTCTCACCTTAATCCCTTTCAACATGAAGTAGGAGAGAAAGAAGGTTAGTGGGGGAGATGGGGCATAGTTCTCTTAAGACTCCTTCCTGCTGGTTAGGGTTCTTGGGTTCCTTGGGGCAAGTCCAATCTTCATAGTCAGGATATCTCCAACTTCTTCTCCTCAAACTGCAACATCAGCAACCAGGAGCAGCCGGTGGGAGCAGCAGCTGCTTCCTTCTTCCTTGGAGCCCCCTGCATCCCACCCATCCCTCTCTGGGCTGTGGAATTTTTAAGTTATTTTTAAATGTATATTTTATTTATTATAATTTATTCACATTACATCCCAGTTGTTATCCCTTCCCTCTTATCTTCCCATTCCCACCCTCCCTACTTTTTCTGCCTATTCTCCTTTCCTAGACCTGTGATGGGGCGGGGCCTCCTACCCCAACTGTCGGGAGATAATATATTAGGTCTCACTAGGATCGCCTGCATCCCCTTCCTCTGTGTGCCCACTAGGCCGTCTTGACAAGGGGCGGTGACCAAATCGTGAGCACCTGTGTGCATGTCAGAGAATCAGCAGAAGCTCCGCCCCCCACCCCAGGACAATTGATAGGCCATTGGTTACATCTTAACTGGGGGTCTTAGTTCTCTGCATGCATTGTCCTTGGCTGGTGCATCAGTTTGTGCAGGCCTCAGCCTTCCCTGTGTCCAGATCCGCAGGCCTTGATGGTCTCCCTGTGGAGCTCCTGCTCTTCGTGGACCTTCCATCCTCCTACTCTTCCCTACAACTCTCAGCCTCTGCCCAGAATCAATATGGTGCTTTCTCAGAAAATTGGGAATAATGCTACCTCAAGACCAAGCTATAGCACTCCTGGGTATATACCCAAAAGATGCTCCACCAAATGAGGATGTGTGCTCAGCTGTGTTCATAGCAGCTTTATTTGTAATAGCCAGAATCTGGAAACAACCTGGATGTCCCTCAACCAAAGAATGGATAAAGAAACTGTTGTACATTTATACAGTAGAATACTACTCAAATATTAAAATCAAATCATGAAATGTTCAGGCAAATGGATGGATCTAGAAACGATCATCCTGAGTGAGGTAACCCAGACCTAGAAAGGTACATATGGTATATACTCACTTATAAATGGATATTAGCCCAACATAGATGCCCTCTGAGCTACTCCACCCAGTGGAGGATTGGGACAGATGCTGGGCTCTGGCATTCATATGCTCTCATAAGTCTTCAGAATTAAACTATCTGCAGCTGGCAAAGATCATGCCCCTCTCAGAGACAACACAAGAAAAAAAAATCTGTTGCTGGGACACTTTATAGCAGTCTCATATCCCACACCCAGGGTTAAGACAAAAATATGCTTACATAATATAACTGAGTTTTATTTTTTTTAATTTTTTTATTTTTATTTTTATTTTTTTATTAAATCTTTATTTTATTTTATTTTTTTTCCTTTATTAATTCATTCTTGTTACATCTCAATGGTTATCCGATCCCTTGTATCCTCCCATTCTTCCCTCCCTCCCATTTTCCCCTTTTTCCCCTCCCCTATGACTGTTCCTGAAGGGGATTACCTCCCCCTGTATATGCTCATAGGGTATCAAGTCTCTTCTTGGTAACCTGCTGTCCTTCCTCTGAGTGCCACCAGGTCTCCCCCTCCAGGGGACATGGTCAAAGGTGAGGCACCAGAGTATGTGAGAAAGTAATATCCCACTCTCCACTCTACTGTGGAGAATGTTCTGTCCATTGGCTAGATCTGGGTAGGGGTTTAAGGTTTACCACCTGTATTGTCCTTGGCTGGTGCCTTAGTTTTAAAAGAAACCAAATTTCTCACTACAGGAAAATGTAGTTATATGTAATAATTTATAAGGTAAAATAATTATATATTATACATAGTATTTTGCCATCCATAATATATCATCCAACATATATCTTTTCTTATGAATAGTGCTGAAATGAATGATGTAATGCAATTATTTTTTTGTAATATCAATCTAATGTCCTGAATATGCATTCACAGAAGTGGGATCATAGTTTGAATTTTATAATTCTACTTTGAACCTTTCTGAGGAGCCACAATAGTCTTTCACACAATGCCTGCACTACTCTACCCTTTCACCAAAATGAACAGGTATTCCTTTTTCTCCACATCCTAACCCTTATTATCCCTTGAGATTTTGATAAAAGCCATTCTAACATTTGAGAGGTGATATCCCACATTGTTTTGGTTTGCTGTTTCCAGATAATGAGTAATATTGTGCATTGTATGGCCTTTTGTACTACTGGAGAAAACCCTGTTTTGATTCTATTTTCAAATTCAGTTATTTTTGTGTATATTGAATTATATGAGTTCTTTGTGTACTATGTTAGCCAATTTATTAATTGGATTTCTTAATTTACTTTTTTTGTTTTGTATAGTTTAGAAATAATCCTCTGTCAGATGTATAGCTGGCCAAGATTTTTTTCCTCATTCTGTGGCCTGTCTTTTCACTTTATTAACTGTTTCATTTGCTATGCAGATGCTGTTTAATTTCCTGACGTCACATTTCTCGACTGTTGGCCTTATTTCCTGAGCAACTGGAGTCTGATTTAGAAAGTGCTTGCTTATTCTGTATATTGAAATGCTTTCCCTACTTTTTCCTTTAATAGTTTCAGAGATTCACATCTTACACTAATGTCTTTAAGACATTTGGAATTGATTTTTGTGCCAGGGGAGAGATGGGGCTATAGATTAATTATCTAACATGTGGACATAAAAGTTTCCTAATTCACTTATTTGGTCAAGAGGCTGACTTTCTTCCAGTGTGTTTTGTTGGAATCCGTATCAAAAATTGGTGGCTGCAGCACATGCCCTTATGTCTGGAACTTCTGTTCTATACTACTGATCTATGTGTCAGGTTTGTGCAAGTACTGTGTTGTTTTTCTTACTAAAGCTCTGTAATACAGTTTGAAATGAAGTAACTTGATACCCCCTATCACAATCAATAGGTGTAAAATAAATAACTACTTTATCTACTATATGTTAAGTCTCAAAATTCTTCCAAGAAAATTGAAATCAAATTAATTATATTATGAAATAATCTACCTTAGTAATACCAATTATAAAATCTCTAGGAGAAAGGTTATTCTAACATGTAATGATTTAATATCACAAATTCAAGTATTTCTAAAACGGTTATTATGGTATGAAGAAAAGTATGGTATCAGTTTTCCAGATGTTTCTATACTGTATCCTAATGCTTATTCATATATTGTTTTAATTACATAGAACCCAGTTTTACATAATTTGAATATTAATTATACTGTACTAATAAGAATTTATTGTTTTTCATTTACCTAATACAATAGTGATGCTACTGACCATGTGAAGAACTCTAAGATAAATCCCCAAATATGTAGATTTCACCACTTGTTTAATCCCATAAATCCCTGTCAATAAAATTAGTAGAGCTCTATGATACTGTATTTAACTAAAATCATTATATGGTGTCTTCTGCAGTCATTTGTGAATCCTGGAAATATAGGCCATCATCCATATGCTATGCAGCAAAGAAATAACCCACCCTCATTCCAAACACAATCCCCACCAACATCTGATTTGTGTCAAGAACAATGCTATGCACTATAAAAAGAATAATGCACAAGAATCATATTTTCAATATGATCTAAGTTTAGTTTCCAGACAATCTACTGGCTGGAATCCATAAACAATTGCCCATCTTGCCATTTCTCCTTCCAAACAAAATTTAAAACCATGTGCACTGCCTTAAGTTGGTACCTACAATGAGGATTTTCCTTCACTTGTGTCTTTCATGATAGTTTTAACAAGAGGCTATAATGCTGTAGCTGCCCACTTCTGGGTGGTGTGTCAGAATGTCCAGAACCCTCAGTAAACTGCCCTAGTCTTCTCTTCTTTAGTCATCTAATCATAAATCACCCCCCCCCCATTATGCCATCAGTGGATGTTTGGTGACAGAAAACATCGTATAGGACTAGAATCATAGGCATTCATCATTACTTGCTGTGCCCTCAGAATCTGAAGCCTTATCACAAATACACCACTTCCGTTTGGTGATGGATGGCTACTGTGCACATCCAACTTTTGTTTTGGCAAGGCAGCATACACCACAGCATGGACCTATCGAAGAGTCATATTTTATTCCAGCCCTATTTAAAACTAGCTAGCTTGGTGAGTCAAAAAACAAAAACAAAACAAAACAAAAAAACACCCAGCTTATATGGGCACTTAGGATCACACTGGTGTCTCACTGTCAAATGTTTGGCTTCCTCTAACGTTCAGTAACAGATCAAGAGCTGCCTCTCAAAGGGAGACTGTCTGCCTGTAGATGATGGTAGAGCCTTGGTTTCAAACTCCAAGGTCTTCCCTTGTGACTGACACATAGGGGCCTGCTAAAGCTCTGAACAGGATCCCTATCTGCTACTGAAACCTCAGGTAAATTGGATCTGCTAGATCTTTGACATGGCAAAGCAGCCTGTACCACAGTATGGACCTGTTGAAGGGTCTTGTCTTATACTAGCATTATTCAAAGTTGGCAGTTGTCCAAGTTCCTTTGTATATGGGCTGGAGTAAAGCATCCAAGTAAGGAATGTCCTGTTCCCAGAAGCTGTATCGCCACACTGAGAATTCTGTTCCTTTCTTGAAAATAGGAGGGACCAGATGCAGCAACTTACCTTCCACTTTAGGAAAAATATTTCTATATGCTCCACACCACTAGACTCTTAGAAATTTCAGTGAAGTAGAATGTCCTTGAGTTTTGGTTGAAATTGTATCTCGTTTTCTAATGTGCGTGTGTTTTATCAAGCCTCAAAAGGCTGCTACTTCTTGGTAACGTTGTCCAGGCAGCATAGTGTCATCAATATAGTGGAGCACCATGATGGGGATCAAGATCCCTTTGAAGTAATTTATGATCCAGGGCTGGAGAATTAATATACTTTAAAGTAGAAATATAAAGATGTAGTGCTGGCATTGCCAGGTGGAAGCAAATTGCTTTTGGTAACCCATATGAAGTAGTCTTTTTTAAAAAAGCGTTGATGAGGTCACTATCAGCTTACCAGCTATCTGGTACTTTAATCTGCTCAAGGGAAGAAATCATGTCTGGCATAGGAAGTGCAGTTGGAGTCACTTCCTCACTAACTTCGTCATTGTCAACAGTCATTATCCATGGAGGAACGCATCATCATGGAAGACTTCATATGGTTTCTATGGAGAATAATGGAGTAAATGTGAGGTGAGGTGGGATTCATTACCTCTGAATCTTTCACAGCCCTGCTGGTGGCATTGATTTATATAATCCCTCTGGGAATGTCATATTGGTTTTGGTTTGCTGTTTTACTTAGTTACAAAACAAAACCAAACACAGTCCAGTGGCCTCAATCTGGTATTTCAACCATAACAGCCCTCACACAGCAGATGAGGGAACATATGTGAGTATTCTGCTGTGAATGAAAATTCCTCCAAAGAAACTGTGTCTGGCTGTGAACAAAAAACTGGAAGGAGTCTGTTTTTACAGAGACCGGTGGACTGATTGGACTCTCAATACTGTGGAGAGATTGGGATTTTGTAAATCCAGAGGCTAACTAATTTTCCCTTAGGCTAGTTTTAGCCCTCTGGAACACTCATTCCTTGCCCTACTCTGTATCTGAACTAATACCTTGTGGTACTAAGTTAAAAACTCTTTATAAGCTATTGATTTAAACTAACATCTTGTGATAGTAAATGAAAACCTATCAGAAGCTATTACCTTAGCAAAACACTAGTTTCCACCAACCCAAGAGGCACGAACAGCCTTAGATAGTATCCTGAGCCTGTAAAAAAGCTTCCCGCATTTCTACATACCCACCTCTCTGGTGTGCTCACCAATGCCTTTTAAACTTGTCCTGCTTTATAATTTTCCTTATTTTGTAAAACTATAAAATTTTTATGAAACTACTTCCACAATGCAACACAAAATTGTGGGGTAACCTGAATCCGTTTTCCCAGGCCATGGTTACTCATACATGGTCTTGAATAAACTCAGCCTTTTGTTCCTTTGAGATGAGGGCTGTTTCTTTCACTGACATTGCCATCTTCTAAGACAATATATCTTAATTATATATCTTGGCATTGTGGAAATAACCACAGCTTGAGTTTTGGGCCTCACTATGAATCAGATCTTAGCCACAATTCCATCAATCACCTGACACCCATCTGTCCTTGCTTTAACTGGAAGGCCACAGTGCTTTTGAGGTTTCCCGGAATCATTGTCAGCTCAGAATCAGTGTCCAATAGTCTAGAAAAGTCTGATAGTTTCTTTTTTTCCCCATAATGTTCTTGTGGGCTGTGTACAGATTACCCTTGCTCATTCAAATGCTATTTTCTCTGCCTCACTATCTGGTTTCAATCCAGACATTGCATTGTGGTGTTAGAATTTCTAAGTATCTCCTGTCTCAAGTTTGTGTGAACAGGCCACTATTTGTTCTCTGTGTCACCAATAAAAGTCAACTAGCCAGTGCTGATCAAGACAGAGAATAGGGTGGGAGATCCTGGTTCAGTGAGGGGAGGAGAAAGTGCAGGAAGGACAGGATGGAGCCATGAGGAGAAGACCGGGAAATATCAGGTCATGAGTAAAAAGCAAGTATAATGCGGGAGATCTGAGTGGGAGGAAGCTATACTAGCTTGGAGGTTTAGGATGGAATGATTATTGCTTAGTATTGTGCTCTAGACTAATTAAATATGTCCTAGTCTCTCTGTATGGTTATGTAGGTATATATCTGTGCGGTTCTCTTCCATGGGGTGCTGATGGCCACCAGCTCACCGAGGCAAGAGGAGCAGAAAACAAAGCGGAGGGCTTGGAGGGACATAAGCACAATGGAGATCACCCCCACCCCATACCCAAGAACCACTCCAAGAACTAGTTCAACTTTAATCAGGGAGAACAAAGGCTATATAGCCTTGGAGGGTGTGTGTGGAGCTTCCAGGATAGGTGTACATAATTGGTTGAAACAAGGCACTTTAGGGATGCTTGTATTGAATTTGGCAGCATGTTCCTATCATATAAACACAGTACCTGATTATTCTATGGGTGTAGAGCGGGGAGAGCTAGCAGGGAGCTATGACAAGGGCCATGTTTCAAATGTGGTTAGGGACACCTATGTTTAAAGACACTCTCCAGATGGAGTCAGGCAGAAAACCAGAGGCCTTGCTGGGAAGAGGGAGTCCTACACTTAATGCTGAGCTCAGAATGGCTAGCCAGACAGGGGGACTGCAACCTCTAACAGCAGGATCCAACATACTGGTTAAGTAGTAACCACTGATTTATTAAAATAATACAATATTAAATATAAATAGTCATTCAACAAGAATAATGGAGAAAAGCTTATGAATAAAACTTGTTTTGAGCTGCTCGATGTGGATGCTGGGAACTGAACTTGGGTCCTCTGGAAGAGCACCAAGTGTTCTTTACCGCTGAGCCATTTCTTCAGCACCAGGGCAAATAAATTTTAAGCAGTGATTCCAATCAAATATTCCAATTACTCCAGAGCCTTAAAAAACTTTCATCAAGACTAGCCAAAATATAGAGGAATTTTAATCCAGCAACATGGCTACTCTGGTAAGGGGTTACATCTAAATACCTAGGTCTGTCTAGAATAAAGAGATGCCCTTAGTAGACACCTTTAATGCCTTTGGTTGGAATACACACTTTAATCTCTCCGGCTGGAATACAGACATGCCTTTAGTACACACCTTTGATCTCAAACAATGATGTCTAATTGAGGAAAAGACAAAGTGATGAAAGAGTTGACCGAATGAGTTAGAGATAGAATATGCCCAACTCTCATGAGGATAGACAGGAAAGGGAAGCTACTTAATGTCCAGGCCGTCCAGACAATCAACCGAGACCCACGGACCCCCAGGGAGAGAATGGGGGACAAGAGAGGCAAAGAACGGACAGCAAGTCAAAAGGATCTGATCAAGCTGACAAAATTTTATTTTTCTCAGGCTGCTTATAAGCACAAGGCAGGATGTTGGGTGGGGGCAGAGGGGGAGCTAGGGTGAGAGCGAGGTCAGCCCCCTGCTGCTGCATACCGCACAATGTTCCCTTCATGGTCAGGTGGCGCTGCGCTGGCAGTTTCCTAGAAGTCTGGGACAGCGAGACCCGGCGCTAACTTAGGTGAAACAGATCTATATCTGGTTATTGAGAAACTAAACACAGGAGGTCTCCTGGAGAGTTTTCCGAGAAGTCACCGAAAGGGAGGGGGCAGGAGAGATTTTTGTCAAGCAGAACACAGGAGGTCCAAATGGCTATATTTGCTAAAAGCGCCCCCATCAACTTAATAGCAGCACAGAGAGAGAACAGTCCGTCAGTACTGTGCAGAGAGTACAGAGGAGAATACAGTACAGGAATACAGTAGAGTTTGTACACTTGGTACAGTAGTTTAGTGTAGTTCAGTTGAATTCATTGTAGGCAGTTTGATGAAGTTCAGTTCAAGGGGTTCAGAAGCACTTTTCCCAAGCAGAGCAATTCAATGAGAAGTGTAGAGAAGCCAATTTGAATCAGTCTGCTTGGAGACGAGTTTTAAGCCAGAACAGTGAGTTGAACCAGCCAGAGTTCAGAAAGAATTGGAAAGGTTGAATTTATTCAGTATTAAGTCTCAACAGCTGAAAACATTCTAGGCCTAGGTTAGCAGATGGAGACTGGAAGCTGAAACCTTCAAGGTCAGGGCTTGCAGAAGATTAGATGGTAGTGAGGCTAGAAGCTTCCAGGCCTAGGCCTAGAGACATTTAGATAGAATCGCCATGGTAAAGCTTGGTATGGCGCTTGTCTCATCTCCCTTGCCCCCATTTGAGGAAACAAAAACAAAAACAACTTATACCAAGGGTTATCAGGAATCCCAGTTCCTTGGTAGGCCATCTTTTGACAAATGCTTCAGCAAACTCTTGGTGTCTTAAAAAAAAAACACACACACACACACACTCAATAAAGCATGAGCTTCAATGTTAAACCTAGACTCTATGTTTAATGGTCTTATCTCAATAAACTCAGACTGATAGTTTTACATTCCTTCTGCCATTACCCAACAGCCTTAAAATCCAGTACCACACATATTTTCCAGACTTGTACTTGAATATAATGGCAAACTCATTAAGTTCTTTGGAAATACAGCATACCTTCTTATGGGCCACACTTTGTCTCTCACCTATAGGGGGCTATTTAGCCTTGAGTCTAGTTATAGGTCTACAGACGCAATGATAGACTGGCCCTGAGAGACATCAGCATTGTATGTTCTGACATCTCTTGTAGGGAAGATCATTGCTCGCTCCACAGATGAGGCAGAATGGATACATAAACAGGAGCCAACATTCTGCTGTATACAAGAAACACACCTCAGCCACAGAGATAGGCAATTCCTATGTACAAGCAAATGGACACAGGAAACATGCTGGCATAGACACTCTAATATGTAATAAAATAGATTTTCAACCAAAATTAATCAAAAGAGATGAGGAAAGACACTTCATGCTCCTCAGAGGAAAACTCAACCAAGATAACATCACAATCCTGAACATTTATGCCTCAAATACAAGGACACCCACATTTTAAAAAGAAACACTAGCAAAGTTTAAACCATACATTGATCCCCACACATTAGTAGTGGGAGACTTTGATGCCACCTCCTCACTGAAGGATAGGTCAATGAAACAGAAGCTAAACTGAGAAATAATGACACTAACAGATGTCATGAATCAGACAGACCTAACAGGTATCTACAGAACTTTACACCCAAACACAAAATGTTATACCTTCTTCTCAGCACCTCAGAGTCTTCTTTAAAATTGACCATATAGTTGGTCACAAAGCAAGCCTTAACAGATACAAGATGTTTGAAATAATACACTGTATCCTATAAGACCACCATGGACTAAAGCTGGACCTCAACAACAACAGAAATAAGAAAGAGCCTACATGCACATGAAAACTGAACGACTCTCTACTCACTGACGACTGGGTCATGGAAGAAATAAAAAAAGAAATTAGAAACTTGCTAAAACTCAATGAAAATGAGGGTACATCATACCCACACTTATGGAACATAATGAAAGCAGTACTAAGAGCACTAAGTGCCTTCACAAAGAGATTGGAAACATCTACAAGCAACTTAACATGAAGCCCTAGAAAAAACCAAACGCACCCAGGAGGTGTAGATGACTGGAAATAATCAAACTTAGGGCTAAAATCAATGAATTAGGAACAAAGAGAGCAAGTCAAAGAATCAACAAAACCAAGAGATGGTTCTTTGGGAAAATTAACAAGATAGATAAACCCTTAGCCAAACTACTGAAAAGGCAGAGAAGCACTATCCAAATTAACAAAATCTGAAAGGAAAAGGAGACATAACAACAGGAACTGAGGAAATCCAAAGAATCAGTAGGCCTTACTTCAAAAGCCTATACGTCACAAAATATGAAAATCCAAATGAAATGGACAATTTTCTTGATAGATTCCTCTTACCAAAGTTGAATCAAGATCAGGTTAATTAAATAGTCCTATATCTCCTGTGGAAAGAGAAGCAGACATCAAAAGTCTCCCCCCCCACACACAAAAGCCCAGGGTCAGATGGCTTTAGCACAAAATTCTACCAGACCTTCAAAGAACAGCAAATACCAATATTTCACAAAATAGAAATAAAAGGAACATTTCCAAACTTATTTTATGAGTCCACAATCATCTTGATACCTAAACTACATAAAAACACAACAACAACAACAACAAAAGAACTTCAGAAATTTCTCTTATCAACATTGTTGCAAAAAATCTTGATAAAATGCTTGCAAACCAAATCCAAGAATACATCAAAGATATGTTCACCATGACCAAGTAGGCTTCCTCCCAGGCATGCAGGGATGGTTACCACGGAAATCTATCATACATTTATCATATAAACAATCTAAAAGAAAAAAAAACACTTGGTCATCTCCTTAGATGCCAAAAAAGCATTTCACATTATCCAACACCCATTCATGTTTAAAGTCTTGAAGAGATAAGGGATAAAAGGCACATACTTAAACATAATAAAGGCTTATATATCAAAGCCAATATCAAATTAAATGGGGAAGAAGTCAATAAAATTCCACTAAAATCAGAGACTAGACAAGGCTGCCCATTTTCTTCATATCTCTTCCATAGTACTTGAAGTTCTAGCTAGAGCAATAAGAAAACAAAAGGAGATCAAGGGAATCAACATCAGAAAGGAAGAAGTCAAAGTATTGCTATTCTCATATAAAATGATAGTATACATATGTGACCCCCAAAATCCCACCATAAACTCCTACAGCTGATAAACACCTTCAGCAAAGTGGCCGGATACAAGATTAATTAAAAAAAAAAACAACAACCAGCAGCCTTCCTGTATGCAAATGACAAATGGACTGAGAATGAAATTAGGGAATCTACACCCTTCATAATAGCCACAAATAATATGAAGTATCTTGGTGTAACTCTAACCAAGCACGTGAGAGACTTATATGAAAAACTCTTCAAGTCTCTGTGAAGAAGATATCAGAAGATGGGAAGATCTCACATGCCAGTGGATTGGTAGGATCAATATAGGAAAAATGGCCATCTTATTAAAAGCAATCTACAAACTCATTGCAATCCCTATCAAAATACCAACACAATTTCTTACAGACCTTGTGAGATCAATTTTCAACTTGATATGGAAAAACAAAACAAAACAAAAAACCAAAATTGCTAAAACAGTCCTGTTCAATAAAAGATCCTCTGGAGGAATCTCCATCCCTGATCTCAAGCTGTACTATAGAGCAACAGTAATAAAAACAGCATGGTACTGACATAGAAATAAGCTGGATGATGAATGTAATCTAATCAAAGACCTGGAAATAAACCCACACACCTATGCACACTTGATTTTTTACAAAGAAGCCAAAACCATACAATGGAAAAAAGATAGCATCTTCAATAAATATTGTCAGTCTAACTGCATGTGTACATGTGGAAAAATGCAAATAGGTCCATATTAATCACTCTGCCCCAAACTGAAGTCCAAATGGATAAAGGCCTCAACATAAATCCAGACACACTAAATCTGTTAGAAAAAAAAGTGAGGAAGAGCCTTGAACTTATTGGCACAGGCAAAAACTTCCTGAACAGAACACCAATAATGCAGACTCTAAGATCAATAATTAATAAATGGGACCTCTTGAAACTGAAAAGCTTCTATAAGCCAAAGGACATTGTCAACAGAACAAAACGACAGCCTGTAGACTGGGAAAAGATCTTCACCAACCCTACATTCGACAAGGGACTAATATCCAAAATATATAAAGAACTCAAAAGAAATTAACCACCACCAAACCAAATTATCCAATTAAAAAACAGGGTACAGAGATAGTCAGAAAATTCTCAACAGGAACATCGAATGGCCAAGAAACACTTAAAGAAAAGCTCAACTACCTTAGTTATTGGGGAATTGCAAATCAAAACACCACAGAGTCCATCTTACACCTATCCAAATGGCTAAGATAAAAAACTCAGATGACAGCACATGCTGGTGAGGATGTGGAGAAAGGGAAACACTCCTCCATTGCTTTTGGGAGTGCAAATTTGTACAATTACTTTGGAAATCAATCTGACGCTTTCTCAGAAAGTTGGGAGTAGTGGTATCTAAAGACCCGGCTATTCCATTTTCGAGCATATACGCATAAGATTCTTTACCATACAACAAGGACATATGGTCAACTATGTTCATAGAAGCTCTATTAGTAATAGCCAGAATCTGGAAACAACCTTGAGGTCCCTCAGCAGAAGAACGGATAAAGAAACTGGTACATTTACACAATGGAACACTGTTCAGCTTTCAAAAACAAGGAAGTCTTGCAATTTGCAGGCAAATGGATAGAACTAGAAAAAAAAATCAATCCCGAGAGAGGTAACCCAGACCTAGAAAGACACCCATGGAATATATTCACTTATAAGTAGATATTAGACCAACATCGAAGTCCTCTGAGAGACTCCACCCAGTGGGGGTTCGGGAAAGATACTGGGACTTACAGCCAGACTCTGGACAGAGAGCTGAGAGTCTATGGAAGAGTGGGGCGGGGAATGAAAGGACCCAGAAGGGTCAGGAACTCCACAGGGAAACCACCAAGGTCAGTGGATATAGACCCGGGTGGACTGCATAAACTGATGTGCCAACGAAGGACAATGCATGCAGAGTACCTAGTCCACTGTTTAGATGTAGCTGATGGACAGCTTGTGCTCCATGTGTGTAGGGAGGGGTAGGGGGGACTGCCTCTGACATGAACTGTGCCTGAGATGTGATCACTGCCTGTTGATGGGGCACCCTTGTAGGCACACAGAAGAAGGGGGTGCAGGTTACCCTGATGAGACCTGCTAGACTGTGGTCAGTTGGTGGGGGATGAGGCCTCCTCCCCTGAGTCAGAGGTCTAGGGTAGGGGTATAGGGTGGAAGAGAAAGGGAGGGGGGGGATTGGAAATAAGTGCAAGGGGATAACAGTCAGGGTGGAATGTGAATAAATTATAATAAATAAATAAAATTTACAAACGCAAACCCCTCCAAAAAATATGGTCCAGGACCAGATGGATTCACAGCATTAGATATTCAAAAATCTATACCCAGTCCTTTTCAAACTATTAAAAAACACACCACCACCACAACAACAAAAACAGAAGGAGCACTCACAAACTACTTCTATGAAGCATGTATCAAATTATAGGCCAATATCCCTGATGAACATAGACTCAAAAATACTCAATAAAATACATGCCAACAGTACACAGATATATATCACGCAAGTTTATACAACAAGCTCCAGATGGCTTTATCCCAGAACTGCAGGGATGGTTTAGTAGACACAAGTCAACACATTAATAAATCACTAAGTTGACTTAAAGAGAAAAATCACATGATCATCTCAAGAATTGCAGAGAAAGACTTTGAATAAAAAATCCAACATGCCTCAATGATAAAAGTTCTAGAGAATATAGGGCTAGGGAAACATACCTTAACCTAGTAAACACTATATAGAAGAAACCCACAGGTGACAGTATTCTAAACAGAGAAAAGCTTGATGCAATCTCAGTAAAGTCAGAAACAAGACAGGGAACCCAGTTCATTTTCAACACTTCATTCACAGTACTACATTGAGCATTAAGGCAAGAGACAAAAATTAAAGGGATACAAACAGAGAAAAATAGTTTAGTCAAACTATTCCTATTTGCAAATGACATATTATAGAGATCTCAAGAATTCTACCAGAAAATTCTAGAATTCATAAACAAATTCAGCAATAAACTTGTACAAATCAATAGCTTTTTAGTACGTGAACAACAAATAGAGAATATTATAGACACATATCCATTAACAACAGCCTCAGGAAAAATAAAATATCTAGGAATAAACTAACCACGGATGTGAAGTATTCCTACAATGAAAACTTTGAACCTTTAAAGAAAGAGATGAGAAAAACACAAGAAAATGGAAAACATCCCATGCTCATGAATTTGTAGAAACAACATTGTGAAAATGACCATTCTGCCAAAAGTCATTTACACATTCAATGCAATCCTAATCAAAAATTTTATTTCATTCTTTGAAAAAAAAAACTATCCAAAAATTCATATGGAATCACAAAAGACCACAGGTTGCCAAAAGAATCCTGAGGAAAAAAAGGATGCCGAATCAATTACAATTCCAGATCTTAAGATATATTACAGAGTCATAGTTATAAAAACAATATGGTTCTCTATTACAGGGGTTTCATGGATCCTGCTTGAGGTTTAGTTAAGACACAAAGACATCTATGTAGTTTAAAGCTGTTGGCCTTTTGCTGAGGCAGTCTCTCAGCTAGCTACTAACTTAATATGACTTCTCTGTCTCTTCAAGTGATTCTCACTGCCTACCTCCCTGCTCCTTCTGTCTCTCTTCCATCTTCTCTTCTCTCCCCACCTCCTCTCTCTCTGTATCTGTCTGCATCTGCATCTCCTGCATCTTTACCTTCATGTCTGCCCACTCAGAATTTCCACCCCCCCAAACTTCATGCTCCAGCTGTGGGCCATCAGCTATTTATTACACAAAAAGCCACATTCCAGCCTGAAGCAATCGGCAGCAAGACCACACCTGATACTACTCTGATGGCTTGCCCTTTGGCAGGCAACGAAGGACAAGCATTTACAAGTAGAAAACCAGTGATGGGCTGTGGAAATTACAATACCAAAATCCTGCCAGCACTTAGCTCTCTGCAGAACTAATAATTGAAAATACAGGGACACACATTCTCAATGTGAGGGAAGGTCATTCCAACAGTCCTGGCACAAAAAAACAGACATGTAGCCAATGGAAGAAAAATTAAAGACCCAAACATGAGCATGAATTAATTTCAGCAGCTTAATATTTGACAAAGAGGCCAAAAACAACCCAGAGTAGGGAAGAACATCCTCAAAAAATGATGCTGGGGAAACTGGATATCTACATGCAGCAATAATGAAATTATGCCCGTATCTATCACCTTGGACAAAAGTTATTCCAAATAGATCAAAGACCTAAATATGAAACCTGAAATACTGAAACTTCTAAAAGAAAACAAAAGCAGTACCCTACATGATACAGGTGTAGGAAAGGACTTTTTGGAATAGGATCAACTCTATTTGCTTAAGAATTAAGGCCAAAAATTGGCAAGTGGGACTTCATGAAACTAAAGAGCTCTGCACAGCTAACTAAACATTCATTAAGGTAACGAGGAAGCCAATGGAGGAGAAAGGGAGACAAACTTTGCTATCGATACATGCGATAGGGGATTATTATCCAGAATATACAAAGAACTTAAAAAAAAAAAGAGTAAAAAAACAAATGACCTACTCAAAACATGGGCCTAGATTCCGAGTAGAGCACTCTCAAAAAGAGAAAAAAAAATGGCTAATAAATATCCCAACAAGTGTTCATCATTACTAGCAATTGGGAATAAGCAAATAAAAACTTTCAGATTTTATCTTAATCCAGTTAGAATGACAAAAGATCAGTGTAACAACCAACAACAAATACTGGAGTAGAAACAGGGAAAAATGAACCCTCATTCACTGATGGTGGGATTGCAATGGTGGGATTGCAAACTGGTGCAGTCACTTTGGAAATCAATGTGGAATATTCTTAAAAAGCTAAAAGTAAGTCTACCATAGGACTCAGAAATACCCCTCCTTGACGTATGCCCAAAGGTCTCAATACCCTATTCCACAGTACTTGTTCAACCATGGTCACTGATGCTCTAATCACAATAGTTGGGGAATTGGAAAGTACAAAAAAAACCCTAAATGTCCTACAATCAATGAGTGGATAATAAAAATCTGGTATGTATTCACTATGGAATAATATTCAGCTGTAAAGAAAAATAAAATCAGGAATATTACAGGTAAATGCATGAAACCAGAAAAAGATCATACTGAGTGAGGTAACCCAGACCCCTCAAAACCCAAACATCTCATGGCTCTCTTTTATTGGAGGCTTCTAACTCAAAATCTTTAGATGTGAGAACATAGCCTGTAGAAACTCCAGAAACCAGGAAAGTCAACAGAAGCACTTCGAGAATAGGAGTTTGGAAGAGCAACAGAGAGGGAAGTAACTGGGTACAAGCGAATCTGTCATGGAAATGGGAAGACAGACAGCTCTTTAGGGAAGGGGAGAGAGGTAGATACAGAAGGAGGGAGGTTGGTAAAAGTAACAATAAGGATGTCTGAAAAAGTAATAAGGAATTATACTATTACCTATTTTAGCAAAACTGTCTCATACCCATAACTTTGTGTATAAACATAGAATTTTAATGAACTTTTCTTATCTGGGCTGATGGTGCTCCCTCCAAGAGGCAAAGACATTTTAATAAAACCTCAATACCAGATAAGAGAAGCCCTCTTTTGAGTTGTTGGCCGGGACTGTCCAAGAGGCTCCCAAAGCATATCATTGCTGCTGCCCTTCAGAGGTGGAAGGAAACTCTCTATTTTTGAAGACTCCGTATCCATCAGAAACAGAAACAGGACCCAGATACTTCTGAGCTGGAAATGACCTGAATGCCCCCTTTCTAAAGACTAGCTTTCATGGTACCAGAAGGCATTAGCCAAGCTTCCAAAGGAGGAATGCAGCCAATGGTCCTATCCATGTATGATGCCTATGAACACCAATGTCCAGCATGGCACAATAACCCTAAGAGGGCAGTACTGGCACACATACCTTGGTGGTAACCAAGAGCTCTCTAATTAGACTTAAGACCAAATCAACAAAAGAGAGATCATGCCTGCTACTGGAAACCTAGTCAACTACTCAGTGCTAGTGAAGTAATTGTTATTGGAAGAGAATCTACAACCACTAATTTACCAAACCAGCATACTCCTTAACAACAATCTATAAGCACTTGCCCTACTATTGAGCAGGCCTGGTTAAATAAGTCTAGCCGACTCCATGACAGGCTTCAGTTTCTTGTTGGCTTGGAGCAGGCCTGAGCCTCCATTCCTCAGAAATGAGCTCAGTGGTTACTGGGAAGAACACAGAAAACAGGGACAGCCTAGCCACCTGGCCAGAGGAAGATAAGGTTGCTAAAGGTTAGTTTACTGTCAGTCTGGAAATCTCTTCTTTTATGACTAACTCATGACTGCAGGCTAAAGTTGTCCGCACCTTTTCAGTCTGCCTGTGCTTTTTCAGTTTGAATGCTCCCATCATGTCAAAGTTGGCTAACCCCTCCATTGAAATGTCCCTGAATGCCTTTAAAAAGAGCCTTCAAGCACACCTCGGAGTTGCCATTTTTGTCTAAATGGTGATTCCTGCATGCTGGACTTCTGCAGAAATAAAGACTTCTTGCTTTTGCATACAACTTTTGACTCATGGTGGTCTTTGGGGAACTAGCAATCCGAGCATAACATTGCTCACAGACAGATGTAGTTTTCAGCCATTATAAAGGACATTCCTCACTGCCACAGATAGAGACCACTACAGAAAACCACAACCAATCAGAATGCAAAGGTATGGAGCCCAGCGCTTACTTAACAGACCAAGTTTACCTGATAAAGCCACTGAGAAATGAAAACCAAGTACAGACTGGAGGTACCATAGAAAGATTGAGGCTGTGGCAAGTTTATTACAAGCAATCTGACTTCTTAAACCCTGAATCTGAAACAAGTGGCTGCCCAGATCAATACAATGGTAGTTGCCAGGATACTCTGACATTTGCAAGCTATGTAGGGGACACACATCTAAGACCAGTTGTCTGGCCAAGCTTCTATATGCACCATTGACTTCTAGGGACACAGGAAAACACAGAGCGGCCTGAGTGCTCCACTGTGTGAGGGGGTGCCTTGGTTTCTCAGGAACTGAAAGGCACATAGCATTCCAGAAGCCATGGACTCTAAAACAGCTAATATGCACGCCTCTCAAGGCAACAAAAACTAGGCCAACTCTATGAATTCCTACAGAATACATCCCAATGGATACATCTACAAAACACACCTGCACCTAAGGTTCAGGGAACATTGTGGAAGAGGAAATTGAAGGATTGTAAGGGACAGAGACTTAGGGAGATGCCTGTGAGACTGTGTCTTTAAGTACCATTTGAAATTACACCCACAAAGTCTCACCATCATGACTGCCCAAATGGGAGGTAAGCAAGGGTGACACCAGCGAACATGAAAAACTGGACAGAAAAAAGTCCACAAGGCCTCAATCTCACACAAAACTACAGGCAACTAAGGAAAGCTGAGAATGGGAGGTGTGGTTATCCTTCGGGGAAGAGCACAAGTGATTGTCCAGAGCCAAATGGTCAGCCCGGGACACATCCATACAGATAGCACCATACAGACGGAACACATTCTATTCCATCTCCCTCTGTACAGTTCAATAGAGGCACCATTTACCACCATTATCCACGGGACATGGGTCTAGCAATATGTTCTAATGCCAGAAATGCCTATCAAGGCATGCTCTTCAGGAATTATCATGGAGATTGAATTCTCAAGAGACAATCTCAATAAATATGCACGAACAGGGAGGAAATATAAGAGATGCAATAAGAACAATAAAATAGGGCTGGGAATTTCTTAACAATATTATACAATATTTTCTATATACATGCACCATTGTATATGAATATTTAATATAGACACCAAAATATATATTATTGCTTGCACTATAGAACTATAGACCAATTTTATTATACTATTATCTTTATTTCACATGGAACTTAAACTGAGAGTGCAAGAACACTGTACTTGTACAGACTAATATTATATAAATTTAGTTTAGTTGGGCTGATGAAACATGGCTTGGACATGTATAGCAATCAAGAATCTTCCAATAATTCTTAGACATACTTACTTAAATACATATGTAATAGAAAGCAGAGTTGATTTCTAACTGAAATGAGCTTACAAGTCACCTAGATGTACTTACTCCCAGCAAAGTTACTTCCCTATATGCTCAAACTTGTTACAGCTACAGGTTATAAAACATGCAGTCAATTTGAAAGCCACAGATTAATAGCTATTATCAAGCCATTATCCACACTCTGCAACTGAAGCTTGTTGCCAGGGAACTATAAGCCGAAGCATCTAGAGAGCCCACACTTGATATATTTTTTGCCTTTATATATAACATGAAGGCCATAGTGAGACTTTCTTTCTAATGTGTTTATCTTAAAAATAAAGATCTGGAGCAATCAAAATAGGATCTGTTAGACTGAACAATGAGGAAATGGACTATGGACTCAGAAAAGGCCCAGGTCTGTCCTTACATCTCTGAGTCAGCTTTCATAGTGGGATGGGTGCTACATAGAGGAATGAAGGCTTTTTTCTCTGCTAACAAATCACATAGTAGAATGGTTTATTTCTTAGTATGTCACGTACTTAGTTCTAGTAAAGTCAGAAAAGAATTGGGTACAAAGCTTTTCTCTTCACGGTTTGATCATTTATTTGTTACTCTTAAAACCTTCTTCTTCAATGGACTCAAAAGCAGAAGTTCTCTGCCAGGACAACTTAGTCTCTTGGCAATCTGTTCCAATCTCTTGGCTAAAAGCTTACCACACTCTGCATCTGCCTCCTTGTTTGTTTTTGTTTGCTGTTGGTTTTGGTTTTTACTTTATTTATTTGTGTGTGTGTGTGTGTGTGTGTGTGTGTGTGTGTGTGTGTGTGTGTGTGCGCGCGCGTGCGTGTGCGTGTGCGTGTGTGTGCGTGCTTGCGCACAGGCATGAGTTATTTCTTCCAGAGGAATATTTTGGCATTTGTGTTGCAGGACGGTGGAGTAAGAAGATGCTGATGTATATGCTGGGCTTCTTATATTCATTGTTTAAAGGCTTTCTGATAACACATTGGCAAACATTATTTTCTTTTGAGAGACTGAAAATTTTGTGGATTCAGCTAGCTATTTTGATCTCCAACTGTAGAGGCCCAGTAGCACCAGTCAGTCCAGGAATACCTTTTTCTTTTTTTTAAAAAAGCAAGAACTCCACATTCCCTGGATGGGGAGGCCTGGAGGCACTCAGAGGAAGGATAGCAAGCTACCAAGAAGAGACTTGACACCCTATGAGCATATACAGGGGGAGGAGGTCTCCCTCAGTCACAGTCATAGGGGAGGGGAGTAGGGGGAAAGTGGGAGGGAGGGAGGAATGGGAGGATACAATAGGATAACAATTGAGATGTAATATGAATAAATTAATAAAAAATATATATATTCAAATCTCTCTCTCTCTCTCTCTCTCTCTCTCTCTCTCTCTCTCTCTCTCTCTCTGTCTCTCTCATTCTCTCCCTCCCTCCCTCCTTCTCTCCCTCTCTTGTTTTATGACTAGGAGAAAGAGAGCTAGTTTTATTTTTTTTTCCTTCCAGACACTCTCAATCTCCCTAATTTCATGTTCCTTCCTACTCTCTTTAAAAACAAAAACTTCCCACACAATCACCACAAACAAAAAGGAAACAATATGTACAAGGAAAAGATCAGTAAGAAAAAGAAAATACTCAAATAAAGCAAAATGAGGTGTTTTTTTTTTTTTAAGTCTGCCGAAAACATGTTTTGGTTTCTTTTGTGCTGACCAACTACTCCTGAGCATGGCACATGCTCTGAAGTGTGGTTAATACATCCCATGAGACTCCATTGTAGAAAACTAACTTTTCCATTGCTAGTAGGTATCAACTGGAGATAGGTTCTCTGTTGGGGGTGGGGCCTGTCTCAGTTTTAGTTTGTGTTAATATTGCTGTGATGAAACATCATTACCAAAAAGTAAGTTGAGGAGGGAAAGGTTTATTTGGCATACACTTGCACCCTGTAGTCCATCACTGAGGGAAGCCAGGACAGGAACTTAAACATGGCAGGGACCTGGGGGCAAGAGCTCACACAGAAGAAATGGAGCTTATTAGCTTGCTCTCCAAGGCTTGCTGAGCCTGCTTTCTTATAGAACCCATGACCACCAGCCTGGGGGCATCTCTACCACAATGGGATGGACCCCCCTCCATCAATCACTGAGAAAATGTTCCACAGGCTTGCAAACAGCCCAATCTAATGCAGACATTTCTCAATTGAGATTTTCTCCAGTTACGACTCCAGATTCTATCAAAGTGACGTAAAATTAGCCAGCACAGAGCTCATATCTATTTCCCCCTTTCAGTGACGGGACCCTGTTTGGCTTGAACCTGTATGTGCAGCCCTGGTGTGTGTTGATAGTCTTTGTACATTCATATGTATATCAATCCTGTTGTGATGCTTAAGACTGAGTGTTCTAAAGTGTCTTATTCTTTGCACATTGTTCAGCTGTGGGTATCTGTGTTAGTTTGCATCTTCTATAAAAAGAAGCTTTACTGATGATGGCTGACAGAGGCACTGATCTATAGGTATAGTGTTGTGTCTTTAGGAATCATTAACTTGCTATGATCCTTTATCAGAATGACAGTAGTTGGTTTTCTCCTAGATCCATCGGTTACCCAATCTCAGGTTCTTGGCTCCTTTAGCAATGTCAGATAGGTGTTCCATCTCATAAAGTGCTTTATATCCAATCAGAAATGGCTGGTTATTCCCATAACATTTGTGCCACTGTTATATCAGCATATCTTTCCAGAAGTTTACTGGTTTAGGTCATAGGTTTGATAATATTGATGATTACCTTATCCCTCTGTTAGTGTGCAGAATACCTTCCAGTACTATGAACACTAGCCATTAAGGGTGGTGCTTTTGGTTAGGAACAAGCTAAACTTCTCCATGTTTGATGACATAGATTAAGTGTTTTCATCGCAATAAGTTCTCTTTTTTCTTCTTCTCATGCAATAGCCAACTTTAAAATTTTTTCTTTTTTTATATATACATTTATATTATACAATAAACTACATATAGCAAGAAGAAGCAATAGGTTCTTACCATCAGGTTGTAGAGAGTAATCAAATTGGTCTTTACTGCTCTTTCTGTATGTAGCCTGCGGTAACCTGTGAAAATGGTTTACTCTAGACCCAGAAAATTATACAAAATAACCCAAATTAAGAGTTTCAAATCTTCATGTTCACCTTATGAACACGCATGGAACTGCGCAGGCCATGAAGAGTGTTCATATCTGAAAAACTACTATGTCTGAAATGTCACTTTAAAGAAGCAGTGGGTACCCAGGCCAACATGAAGCTGGACACAGGGTTAGGTTTAAAAATGCAAAGTAAGGCTCAAGGGTTTAGATGTAGATTCTCTGATGTTTGTACACATCCAGGTAAACAGAGCACCATAGTTGGATTAACTCTCATTCTTCATAATAAGCTCTGAAACTGTTTTCTTAAGTTAACAGGATTTATTAAGTTTATAAAACTTGGGAGACATTTTTGGTCACTCAACTTGGTGATAATTCAGAGAAAATGATCACACACACACACACACACACACACACACACACACACAGAGGGGGGTGGGGGTGGGGGTGGGGGAGGGAGTTGAATGTGGTTGTTCAGGGCAGTAGATGTGTGTTGTACAAGCCCTGTGAATCCAGCAGTTCCATGCAAGATCTTCCAGGTACATGGGACATATTTCCTACCTTCATGCTAGCCTAAGATTGTGTATTGGGAAACTAACCTGCATCCCACAAATCAAACCTTTGTTTGAGATGCTACAGCAGACAAAGAAGCCTCAGATAGATCATAGTTGGCTTAGTTATTGAGGCACATCGAAGCAAGATGGCTCATACTAGTAATCCCAACACTTGTGACGTAGAGACAGGAGGATCAAAAGTTCAGCATGATCTTCAGATATACAGCAAGTTCAAGGTCAGCCTAAGCTAAATAATCTGTTTCAGAAAAATAAAATAAAAGCATTATCAAAATTAAAAGGCAGATTGAGGATAGAGAGATGGCTTATTAGCTAAGGGTTTAAAGCAGGTACTGTTCTTCCTGAAGACCCATGTTCAATTCCTAAAACCAATTTTTGGTGGCTCACAGCTATAACAACTTCAGTTCCAGGAGATCCAATGCCCTCTACTGGCTTCCACACGCATTGCATGCATGTGGTATACAGACATATATTCAATCAAACCACATACAAATAAATGACAAAATAAATAATTTTTCATTACCAATGCCCAGCTATATGACTCATGCATCAAAAGACTGTGTTATTGTACCTTCAAGGGGAAAATGCGGTGCTGTCTCTTTCCTAGGACAGTCACATCCCTGAGGATCACACCTCTCTCTTGTGCATTAAGAGGAACTAGTTAGTAGCTGTGCAGTATGGTGAGGGCAGAGCTTCCAACTGTACAATATTTACCAGCGCCATCTTCAATGCACTAGCCTCTCACTCTTTCAATCAGAAAAGCTGTTCAGAACAGAACAAAGACCATCAATGTAAAAGCACAAGATAACTTAGCTGTTTTAGTTGGGTTCGTATAGTTGAATTTAAGTAACCAAGCCACAAGAATAAAAAGAAATCCACAGCTGGTCCTGTCCCAACCAGTTACAAAGTGGTTAAGAGCATTTGCTGCTCTTACCGAGGATTCAGGTGTAGTCCCAGCACTCATATGTGGCCCACACTGCCTAACTCGGCCCCAGGGATCTACTGGCCTCTGCTAGCATCAGGCATGCCTGTGGTGCACTGATGTATGTGTAGACAAAACACTTAAAAAAATTTTTTTTTTAATAAAGGAGTACTCTACTGCCATACTCAGGGGGCCTACAGTAAGCCATGGCTTTCACCAGAGTCCAGGATGATACTATCAACAAGCTCTTTCTGGATTCTGTCATTAATCTGTTGCTGAGCTGAGTCAGGAGCACCTGGCTAAGATCCCAGACCTCAGCCATGTTCAGAGAGAGCTATTACTAAAGTGAAGAAGAGTAGGTAACCAGTAAAAGAATGGGTGGTGAAGATTCCCAAAACCAACAGCAATCAAACCAGCTGTAGCTGCCTTGGCTGTCATGTACCACATCCATCAAATCAGATTAAGAGATTTGAAATCAAGGATGTAACCTTTCTCACAAAAACTAACATTTTTCCAAAAACAACAACCACTCAGAAGGGAAGTTGTGCACAAGTGCAAACATGTTTAGAACCAGACATAGAGAATCATGCCCTTGTTTTCAGTTCAAGAAAATCTCTTTCGACGGGATAAAAAATTGCTATAAAAAACTTGTTGCTAGGCGAAAGAGACAGCTCAGTGGTTCAGAGCATGTCTGCCCCTGCAGAGAACCAGAGTAACTCCAGACCTGGGGAGGGGTGGCTTCTTGGGGCACTTGCAATCATATGCACATAGCCACAGATACACATGTTTAAAAATAAATGTTTAAAAAGTAAACTTAAGAGCTGGGCATGGTAGCGCACGCCTTTAATCCCAGCATTTGGGAGGCAGAGGCAGGCGGATCGCTGTGAGTTCAAGGACAGCCTGGTCTACAAAGTGAGTCCAGGACAGCCAAGGCTACACAGAGAAACCCTGTCTCAAAAAACAAAACAAAACAAAACAAAAACACAAACAAACAAACAAACAAAAAACCCCCCACCAAAACAAAAGAAAACAAACAAAAAAGGTAAACTTAGCCAGGTGGTGCTGGTGTACGCCTTTAATCCTAGCACTCGGGAGGCAGATCTTTGTGAGTTCCAGGCCAGCATGGTCTAAAAAGCTTCAGATCCAGAAGACTGGAAGCTACACAGATAAAGTCCATATCAAGCCCTGCTCCCCCTTATCCCCCAAAGCAAACTTATTGCCAATAGGATAAAACAGTGCACAAATATAACATACATATTAAAATTTATTAAATCAGCTTTACAGCAGCTCAATTACACCCGAGAGGCCAAGAGCCCGGTAGCTGTTTGGTCCTGGAGACTGGGTGCTCAGCTGTCTGGGCAGTCCCACAGTGGCTCTCTCACTGGAGGCTGAGAACCCAGTGCGTGGGGCGGATCAACCCATAGCAATTAAGACAACTCCTCAACTGAGGCTCCCTACTGGGTAATTCTAATTTTCTGCAAGTTGCCATTAAAACCAACCATCATAGCTTCTACTCAAGTAAACATTGACAAATTTTCTTCCAGTCTGTAGGGTAGTTTGTTCATTGTATTTCCTTTGCTGTGCTTTGTAGTCGGATGCAATGCCATGTGTCAGCCTCTGCTGTTATTGCCTGTGCCCTGGAGTCCTGTCTCAAAGCTAATGTCTGTACCAATACTGTAAAGTGCTCCCACTATGTTTCCTGGTAACTGTTAGAGAGTTTTGTTTGTACTTTT
This sequence comes from Acomys minous, assembly GCF_964271855.1. Classification (NCBI taxonomy): domain Eukaryota; kingdom Metazoa; phylum Chordata; class Mammalia; order Rodentia; family Muridae; genus Acomys; species Acomys minous. Next base: position 44,540,716 of record NC_140487.1, read on the forward strand.
GGTCTCCAGTATCTCAAGCAGATTTTGTACAGGGATAACAACTTTTAAAGGGACGAGCTCACTGGGTAACACTGCCTTCACACCAAGTTTCCAAAGGTGTGCTTACGGTCAGAAAATGCTAGCCGTCTCATCTCTGTACTAATGCCAGATTACTGCAGGCCCACTTGCCCACGCCCTACTGTTTGGACGAGCCAGGGACTTGGTTCTCCTAGAATCTGTTCACCACTAATAAATTCTCCTGGCATTAAAAGGCCCCACAGGCCTAGCTAATTCATTAGATGTAGGAGACCTGCATTCTTAAAAGTTGTTACCAGGTGATTCCTACACTTGGCCAGGACCATGACTGAGGTTCATGTTTTTAACTTTTCTTTATTTCTCCCCCACCCCCCAGCCCCCCCTTTCTGAGACACGAGTCTTCTATGTATCCCAGGCTGGCTTTAAACTCACAGAGATCCTCCTGTCTCTGGAATGCTAGGATTAAGTGTGTGCCTTTAAAAAGATGAGTACTCCAATGCCCTCTACCTTATTAAATAATTACCATTCTCTGTAATAGCTAATGCTGATTTTCTCTCCAACGTCATCATCGAGCGAAGGGGTTCTGGAAGAAGCAGGAAGCACTAGAAAACACCACTCCAGCAGCACTTTTGGATAAAGACACATTCCAGGCATAATGCAACCAGAAGAGAGCAAAGATGGCTGGACCAAGACAAAAGGCTTTCTCAATCAAAAACGCCAAGGGTATCACACATTTTAAAGGGTCAGTACAGAAAGGGACATAGCAAACAAACATTTACAGACCTAAAATACCATGAGGATATGGGCTGCAACAGTTAAAAAACGGAAGACCACAATACCAGCAAGGGGCTTTAAAACCTTACCAGCACTAATGCATTAAACAGATTGAAAGAAAAGTGGAAGTCACCTATAAACGGGCTATGCTGTGAGATGTACGGCTGTGCTCAACAGGAACAGCCATCGCAGAAAACAGTATGTTGATTCTTCAAAAAATTAGGTAAGAGAACTCGTACACAATCCTGCAGTGTATTTGGGTATATCCCCAAATGACTGAAACACTGGATTTAAATATAGGAATAGCCGCTGTCACAACTGCATTATTCACACTAGCTCAAACACGGAAACATCCAAACATCCACAGATAAGCAGATAACAAACTATGGCTCATGGTCATACAGGATATTACTCTTAAAAAAAGGAATTTGAAAATATCCTGTGTGGGTAGCCCTGAAGATATTGGGATAATAAAACAGACACAAACTAATCAATACAAGTATGATTTCATTTGTATGAAATACAGAGGAAATTAGTTACCAGATTTAGGAAGAACGAGAGGAATTTACAGCTTCAGGTGTGTTTTACAAGAAGTAGCTGGGAATGGATGGTAGAGGCAGCAGCGCACTATCAGTGTATTACACTGACTACATCAGAGAGCAGGAAGCACCGATGTGCAGTAGCTTACGTCTGCAATCCCAGCATGTGGGAGGCTGTCGGGAGAGATGCTACAAAGTCTACAACAGCCTGTGCTACATAACGAATTCCAGACCAATTCCTAGTTTCTTATTTTTTCTGGAATAATAGAATACCTACACAGGAAGCAAGCTTGCTCATCCTTGGTGCTCATCCCCTCTACTGCCTGTGCACCTGTGGCCGCTGCTGGCAGCATTTTCTCAGCCCCAGGCTTAAGTTTGGAACAGCTCTTGACTGGCAGTGGATTCAAGCTTGAGGACCTGAAGTGTGGGCCTCCACAGGTGGGACCTAGCCTCACGCTGCGAAGGTGTACTTCTTCTACGGTAGACTGTGAATCTACCCTATTGACTGCTTCTACTCAGTGCTGACTCGCCTCCATGCCAGAGACAGTTACTGTCACGCTGGGAAACTTCTCTGTTGCTTTTGGCACTCCAGAGCCTCCAAGTTCCCAGTATCTTAATTTTTTTTTTTTCTCTGACAAAATGAAGCTGACTCCGCCACTGACAAGACTCGTGGCTGCCTGCTGCTGACAAAAGTTGAGTTAGTGTCTCAGGCCTTGGCCAAAGAAGAGTAATGAGGTCAGGTACACAAAATTTGAAGGTGCATCATAAAACTAAGAAAACAAGGTAACATTTTGGGAAAATGTTTTAAAAACTCAAAATAATAAAGCCCCACAGTAAACAAAAAGGTCCCAATGCATACTTTAGTGTGAGGTTATGTAAGTCCAGGCTTGCCATGGCTTTTTCTTTAGTAGAATTCTAACAGGGGAATTCACTTTCATATTGATTAAATTTTATTCCAGCAACTCAGAGAGACTGGGTTTCTCTGGCTGATGGCAACAATAAAACCCTGAAGACCTTGAGCGCTTCATCCCCTTCTGGGCTTCACTGTAGGCCTTAAGCGAGTAACTGGGAACGGGTTTCCTCTGTAGTAAACGAGTGAGCTGAGTTCAGGTCTGACTCAGTGACCTACCAGGTTATAACCGCATCTTGACTTCGCACAGAACAGAAGCTGGTCACAAGTCTTCTGGCTGTTAAATGAACACTTTTCTCCCAAGACAATCCTTAAAGAGGAAGGTATTCAGCTATTTGGAAACACAGGCCAAGCCTTTCCAACTAACATCCAACAAAGCTCAGATTGACTCCCTGACTTTAAAATGTGTTTTTAAATAATATACAATATTTAGGAAGTATTAAATGTTTGATATATGATCTGCTTCTATAACTGTGATTTTACAGAATTTAGTTATAAACCTCAAAATTACTATAAGCTAAGTAGTCATAGTTCTGGAAAATTTTTAAGTGTTGGAAAATTAGAACTAACACACCTATTAAGAGATGAAGGCAAAGGAACGAACTTGGTGCTCAAGGTCATAAGAAACATGAAGTTGACTTGTTACTACAGCCTGATATTTGAACTAATTTCAAATGACAATTGCCGCTTCACATTAATTGCACTGTTGTGATGAGGAAGGGAGCACACAATCAACATGAACAATCCACACTCAACCAATGCAATATATGACTATATTAACAGCAAACAAAACAAACAAACAAAACAAAACAAAAACCCCAGCAAAATATCAAAGACACTAACAGAAATTTAAAACACAAGAGTTAAATTTTTCTATCATTGTCCATTTAAAGCTTGATTTTTTTATAAAACATTAAAACAAGAGTTCTTTATTACAGAAATTAAACAGTATAAACTGCTTTGTGAGTTCAGGGTATATACACTAAAATCAAATAATTAACATGGATTTCAATATGAGGTCTATACAAGGAGAGAGAATGGACACAGTAAGACAGCGACACGGCTCTCAGAACTGAATGAAGCTTGGCTTCCTTCTGCAGTATTTACACTCCGACGTCTCTCTAGATCCAGGCCAGGGTTCCTGAGCTAAATGGTTAGGGGGAGTATTTAGCTTTTTAACAAGTTTTTCTGTCTACAATGACGACTTTTAAAGGAATCCATTCCACAATGCTAACAAAATCTGTTGGTTCCTCGTTAAAAATGTGCAGCACTTCTGCTCTGGTGATTCTATGGCAAGTCCAGGAGGAAGCCAAGAAATGGAACAGGCACGTTTATCAAAGTCGGATCCTGGCTTTCTTCTCCTGAGAATGAAACAAGGGCAGAAAATAAATCAACTATATTTGACTGAGTGTCTAGAGAAAGACACTTGAGAATGACATTTCGTTCCTTCCTCACCTTCTCTTCAGTCATTGACAGGGATTTTGTAGGCCACCATACTGTTCACTTTGTGGATCGTGGTAGTGAATGAGCGCAGACGGACTTCTTCAGAATTGGTTATGAATTGGGGTCCTGATTCTTCCCACTTTTCAGGGACAACCAAATCTTTGTCAGTGTAAATTAGCAGATCAAATGAACCTGAGTTGGGAATGAGAGTAAATTACTTTTCAAAGTGAAGCTGTCGTCCCTGCCTCACTCACTGGAACTTATTTTAAACCACCTCTTGCTAAAAGACAGCTTGTCCTTGGCTTGTCCTAATTATAATTTTTCTCAGTAAAAACTGGGTTTAGAACTGAGCATTATACTTTCTAGTAGGAAACAATAGTAAAAGGAATTGTGAGAAAAATTTCAAAATACTGTAGAATATTTTATTTTTGAGCATTTTCATTTTTTTCCTTCATTTTCTTGAGTGTGTGGGGAACACACAGTGAATGCCCCAAAAGAATGATTAATCTTCCAATCTATTCACTAAGGCAAGGCTTCTCAAGCAAACACAGAGCTTGCCAATATGGCTAGTCTTGGTATCCAGATTGCTTTAGTGATCCCATGCCTGTCTTTCTTGGGTGAAGTTATAGGCGGCCCACTACAACCACTGGAGGACTGATAGGCATCCTAAGCCAGGTCCTTATACTTGCTTAGCAAGTACTTTAACCACAGAGCTATCTGCTCAGTCTGTCTTTACATTTTCCGAATATACGTCTTTTATTTGTGCAGTACTCTGCTTCCCATATCCCATTTATGTTCTAAGGCAGAGATAAATTCAGAGCTTTAACAGATGGGGATCCTCCCAACAGTGGTGAACACTTCCCCTGGCAAATTTAAGCCAAGAGGTTGTTTACTACTTACAAGAAACTTCCAACAGTGGCAGAAATGTCACAGTGGCTGTGATCTGTCTGATCACTGAGCGGATTTCATCTTGGATGGCTTTCTGTGACTTTTCTCTACAAACACTATAAAAGAACGAAACAAACAGTTCATCCTATGTTTCATAAAGTTAATTAAAACACACTGGTGACCATTTATCTGAACAAAATGCTTCTAACCACACAGAAGCACTAGGTCAGGAGACTGAAGGTTAATGGCTAAAGGCATCCCTGGGCTACTGCATCTGCATCAGTCTTCCCATCATCCCTTATGGTCACTCAGTGTACGATGATTAGTAAATTTCCCTACCACTTCCAGTAAGGGTATTTTCAATATTGCAACACAGAAACTTGGTAGAATTTTGCCATTAACAATTGTTTATTTAATGTGTAGGGCATTTTGCCTGCATGCACTTATATGTGCACCACATACATACCAATAGCCAAGGATCCCCTGAAACTGGACAGTTGTGAGCTGCAATGTGGGTGCTGAGAATTGAACCTGGGCCCTCTAGAGGAGCAGCCAGTGCTCCCAACTGCTGAACCATGTCTCCAGCCTAAAATTTGGCATTTTCAGTAACACCTAAAACCCTATTCCTGATTGAGTCAAGTAAAATAATTTACATATAATTTTTAAAAAATAAGCTAAGAATTTCCTACAGATCAAAGACTTCAGAAATCTTCATTACAGGAACTTACAGAAAAGTATGCCTAGCATAATGGGCAGTTCTGATGTAGAGTACTTGCAATCTTTAATGTTTACAAGGTTCATGTCATTAGATGAAATACAGCCAAACAGCATTTATGTCTGGAATGGTCTAGGCTCATGTCTGGCAGTTAACAGTACTTTTAAGCCCACGATTATTAAATGGTCCACTTATTATATCATTGAGAGGTTCTGATATAACCAGAAACATGAAGGTCAAATTTCAGTGAGTTAGCCTAAAGACAGTATGCTAAAAATATCTTATCCACATAATCCCTGACAGGCTATGAGGAACTCAGAAGCCCCTCACAAATCACCCAAGGTTATTTCTAAAAACTTACCATAGACAGCGATTATAAGAAATCAGTTCAATACAATGTGAACTAATGCAACAAACTATAAAAAACCAGTTAACGTAGGAATAACTCAATCCATACTTACCCTTCTTCTTTTGCAGTTTTGTCACACTCAATATCAAACTGCCATCTTTCAAGGACCTCACCACTCTCAATGTTTGAGATGACCACCACCAGTTTCTGAACTGAGCACTTGTACAGCCAATCTGCAACACACAGGGCAGCTCTCATGCGCTAACCTATAATGTAGTGACTCTCTTCGAAAGACTCACTTCTTGGCCTCACAAAATTCTTACACTGATATTTTGTGGCGTTTCTTTCATACATAAGGAAAAAATTCCCCACTAGTAATTTAGTCAATTTTAAAATTATCCACATTACTAATCGGCGTGATCCATAGCATCACAGACGGAGCAGCAAACCTGTACTTCACTGATTCACAGTAAGAGCATGGGACACAGGCTTTAATCTAACCACTGTCACAACAACTGTCCAGTCACAGCTATGGTGGCTGTAGGAAGAGAGAGCACAATCTGATCCGTTCTGGTAGGCGAGAAAAGGATTAACGGTCGCATTAACCCTACAAAGGAGAGAGAAATACAGGCTTTAAATAGTCAAAGGAAAGCATATGTAATTGAGCAGGCTGATCTAACTGCAAAGAAGCGGAGACTAAACTACACGATTATAAAAAATCAAGACGCACATTAAATTAGTGAAAGCATACGTTCAAGAATCAGGGAAACCACAATCACGTTGTAAGCAGAGTGATTAGTTAGCCTTGTGTTTCCAAACTATCACTTACCCTACAGTAAGTGAGCTAGAGAGGGTAAAGGGGGCTCTACAGTACCAGAGCTCCAAGTTCAAAGGATAAGCTGGTAGAGATGGAACAAAGCAGATTTCATGCTCAACACTGTTAAGATTTCCTGGACTAGCTATAAGTAAAAACCATTTTGACGTAGTTCCCAGGTTTCTAACTTTATATCTGGTTGGACTGTTGATCCAGTCACTGATAAACAGCTTAGGCGACCATCCTACACTTAGTTTTTATTCTGAAGAATACCAAGCATGCCTAGGACAACCATATAGAGATGTCGTCTTGGTTATGAGTATGAGCAGAAGGTTGGTTTAACCACACAGAAGCTATAGTGAAGCTGTGCATGCCACAGATAAACAAGCAATCTCTAAGGAGGACCTCAGGTGGAGCCCTGAGTTAATACAGGAATTGGGATAGCAATTCAGGATAGATCAATTTTTTTTAAAGGGTTAAAGTTGGCGGGAGATGAAACCAAACAGGAAGAATTCAAATCATAACAGGGACACAATAAAATACAAGAAAAAACAAACAAGAAGCTTCTAAAAAGGCTAGCAAAAATGGGACTGAAAACAAAATGAACAATTCCCCTCTTAATAAAGAGCAATTCCAGTATTTTAACTAAGAGAGGCAGGGGAGGGGAATGTCAACAACGGTGTAGATGAGGTAAAATGTCACTGGTGACAAACCATAACCTGTGTCATGCTTAAGGCCAGCTTCTCTATCACATCAGGATGATGATACATAGCCACTACAGGTCAAGTATGAGAGCAGTCCAGTGGATGACCATATACGACTCTACCCTGACCCACAATTTGGGAGAATGATAAGCGACCGGCCACCTCTCTCAGTGTATAGCTATCATGTTGGCACTTGAATAGAAGTCTGTTTCCATGTATCTACCAAACACTTCATCGTTCCTATTCTAGCCGTCTAATCCATCAAAGAAGTTCTCAAGCAAGGGCAACTCTGTCTACCAGAGTACCTGTGACAATAGAGAGCTATCCGAATGTCATAGCCAGGAACGTGTAACTGACATCTGGTGAGCAGAAGCCAGGATGTTGCCACAGTATCTTATGATATGCAAGACAGTCTCCCACTAAATATCCAGACCAAAATATTAGTAATGTAAGATTAAGGAAATCTGTAAAAACTCTACCTGTTTTTGCCTGTATATTCATACCCAATTTTCACAAGTGTTGATGGATACTCTACTACGGATATTAATTGCTAGGAGTGTTTAGTAGTATGGCCTTGAGCTAGGCACAGTGACAAATGCCTTTAGTTCCAGCACTCGGCAGGTAGAGCCAGTTTGAGTTCAAGGCTAACCTGATTTACATTGCAAGTTCTAGGACAACCAGACCTACATAGAGACTGTGTCTCAAACAAAACAAAACAAAACAAAACAAAAACTAGGGCGTATGAACTTATAGACAGACGTCAAGCTAACTATGTTTAGGTGGTCAACAAGGGAAGGCCATTTTAATGCTGAAATGAACAAAAATGTAATTAGCACTATAATGAAATTACAATTGAAACTGAAACACTGACATAACAGGGGCAAAACACCCATACACATAAAATAAAACTCTAAGAGAAAAAGACAGTTGTAACGCTTTTAGAATTGGTATTTTGTAAGATTACGTTGGGAGACACAAAGCGAAACACAGAAACATGAAATCATTTTAATTGTGTAAGATTTTCAAATTGTTGCACCTCGTTAAACTGCAAAATCCATTCCTAAAATCAAGACATTCTGCCTATGTAAAATGCAATCCGGGAAGGGGTGGGATTTCTCTCCATTACTTGCTCCCTCCCAATTCAGAATCACTGTATTTGAAGAGTCATATTGCTTTACGTTACTTGGGACTTTTACAGATGTAAACCTATAAAACGTAAAATTCAAAATATGATTACCTTTGAGCTGCTCCACCACATTGTTGAGATACTTTATGAGTTCGGGGTCAGTAGTTACAAGCAAGGTGAGTCCGTATTTCTGCACTCGAGTAAAGGTTTCCGACGGATAAATGCCACGCTGATACAAAATGCTGTTGATGCCAAATGCTGTATGCGAAAGAAATAAAGCTGCTAAACGTCTACTCACGTGTTTAAGTCTTCCAGAAAGCAGAGTGGGCACAAAACCACACGGAAACCCTTTAACCCAGCAATGCCCAATTTCATCCTACCGCAATCTAAGTGTAAATACAGATTATGTAGTCAGACCCCGCTTTCAAAGCGGAGAGTGGGACGATGCCCCATGTAAGCCCCTTGCGCTCCAGGAGGCCCCGGCCTGCGCCGAGTGGCGCTGCGCTCCCCGCCTCCGGGAGGAACGAGCGGGAGAATGTGCGATGGTTCCGCCCTAACGCGCGTCCTAAGGCCCGGGCTAGGCCGCTCACTTTGGCGGCTGGGGTCGCGCTCAACACTCACAAAAGAACTCCGCCACGATTTCCGCGCTCCCGCGCAGGGTGATGCCTTGCTCCCGGGCGAGCTGCTGTGCCATCACTAGATCGAACGGAGAACACTGTCAGCCCCACGGCACACGGCAACCTGCCCGTCCTCCGGCTATTCCCCGCCACCAGTTCAAAAGTAACTACCAGACCGCGGGGCTCTCTGTGCGCAGGCGCAACGAGCCCTAAGCCCCACCCACGCCGCCAGTTTCCGGCCCAAGTCCCTCCCTATAATACCAAATTCCTCCTTAAGCCCGCCCCCAAGGTTCTGGTTTCCTCTCTAAGGCCCGCCCATATCGCTGAACCCTCTTTGGCCCGTTTCTTGTCGTCTTGATTCCTCCCTAAACCGCGGCTTCCGCCGTACGCCCCGCCCCGTGACGCAGGAAATCCCGCCCAAAGCGACTTGTATCCGGCTCTGGCTGGGCGCTCGCTGGCAGACCGACTGCGCAGGCGCAGAGTAGTGTCTCGTACTTTGTTTCCGGTCCTCGCGCCTTGGAGGATCCTTGGTGGGCGGGGCCTCTGGTCTTGGGGCCGAGAAGATTCCCAAGGACCCTAGTGGGAATTCCACCCTCCTAAGCCCGTGGTCTGCACATCCCTCAAGCACAGTCTCAGCTTCGTGGATAGTTTCAAGTCTGGGAGAGTCTGGGAAGTAAGGCGAGGGAAGCTAGGTGGGAGAAAAACTCATGCGTGTTGGGAGGGGCGACCCCCTGCAAGTTGTACACACACACACACACACACACACACACACACACACACGTAGTAATAATTGTATTTTGAAATATCTCTAATTTTTATTACAACATAAATTTAACACTTAACGATTTAAATGATAGTCGATTGATTCTTTTTCTTTGCAATTAGCCAGCTTTAAATTTTTTTTGGGTCATGTGCTCTTCCTTTTTTTTTGAGCATTTAAAGTCTGTACCAGAGCATATAGGACTACACATGGGATTGATGTTACAGTTTTGATATTGTACCGTGTAGTGAGTCCAGGAGACATCACGTCTTCCAAAGGTCCCAAAGGTTTCTAATGCTGGGTATTCAGGCCACATTTTGAAACCAGTTGGCTGTTAGAGATATTATAATATGCAGTTTTAAGAAGTTGAGAGCCTGAACTAAATAGATGCCAGAGAAGCTGAATAAAAAGGAATACGCCAGAGAAAGAAATTGTGAAGCGAAATTGTGAAGCTGAGGAGGAAGAATGGAGCGGTAGCACAGATAAAGCCGAGGTACTAAGCTCCATCTTCCCAAACAGTGGCTGGGCTTATTCGAATTACTTATCATGGCAACACTTAAAATTCAATCTTTGAAGGTTGATTTCTTTCCCATTAATTCTTGGCCACTTGATTGACATTACCTCCTCCCTTATCAAAAGCAGTACTTTAAAATACTTCCTGGAACCGTTTTCGGAGTTTACTTTTCTTTACAGTGCAGTGAGCTCTTGCTGTGTATTGTTTAGGGAAAGTGTGTTTGATAGAGAAGAATAGAAATTGAGCTCTTTTTTTCTAAAGAGAATTCAAGCAACACAAGTCAATCTTTTATTAATAAAAGATAAATATAAAGATTATTTCATATTAGGGTATTAAAAACAAGTATTTGATTTTTTTCTAAGTCTGAAAGCACATGAAATTTTAGGCTGAAGAACTTCACTAATGACTCAGTCATATAGTCTTATACATAAATCTAGAGTAGTTATAGAATCAGTACAAGGCCCGGTATCTACTTAGTGGCAGAATTATTGGAGAATTTGGACTGCCTACCTTAGTCTCCTTCAAAGCACACCTGTCCAAAAAATGGCAATTAGCTTTCTTACTGTTGTGAGGAGGATACTTTTTTGAGAAAAAGATTATTTTATTTGGGCTAAAAGCATTTACTCATTATCTAATAATGCATATAACTTGTTGAGCATTTTGCAGTAATAAGCCATAATAAATTTTGTGTAGGTACACAATTATTTCCAATTACCAGAAGAGGGCAGTGTTTACCCATACAAAACAAAACAAAGCATGTGCAGCATAGCATCAAGGAGAAAATGAGGTTGTGTGTAGTGAACTTCAGAATGAATTGTTGAATCATAAAATAACCCAGAACCCACACTCATTTTAGAATTATTATATGTACCACATGTATTGAAAATATATGTAAATGAAGTTCTTGAAACTAAATAGTTTATTCTAAATCTCATAAAACTGGAGATGCATATCATTTTTTTTTTTACAGTTTTCATCTGCCATTTTTGGTAAACAATAGTATTTTTACACACTAGGGACTTTATTATGTGGGTTTGAAGTATTTTTTTTTAATTAACTTTTTGTCACAAATCTTAGTGTCACTCCATTTCCTTTTTGCTATTGTTCTTGAAACAGGCTCTTATGTAGCCCATGTTTTCAAGTGTTTTATGTAGCCAAGGACGACCATATCCTCTTATCTTTCTGCCTCCACCAGCTGAATGCTAGACTCATAGGTGTGCATCACTGTGCCTAGTTTATTTAGTGGTAGAACTTGACATCAAGACATAGAATACTTTTAATTTCATGTGAAGAACAAGAATTGAAATAAACCAGTCATCTTCTGTTCTGATTACTTAGGACTCATTTAGAATGTTTAAGGAATGTACATATATCACTTGGTTATAATAATTAAATTGTAGAGAATAAAATCTCTTAAGGTCCTGCTCCCTTTCTTCATACTTTCCTCCTAAGCGTTCTTTGACGTTGGGCTCTCGAGTGCTCAACAAGAAAACATACATTTTAATGATGACATTTAGTTAACTAGCAGTGGCTTTAAAGATTTTATTATTGTTGTTATTATTACCATTATCATTTATGTGTGTGTGTGTGGGGGGGGGTTATGCTTCAGCATGCAGTGCCTGCATAGACCAGAAGGGGGTGTCATATCCCTCAGAGCTAGAGATGCAAGCCATTGTGAGCCACTGGACTTGGGTGCTAGAAACAGACTCAGGTCTTCTGCAAGATCAGCAAGCGCTAGAGACGGCTGAGCCACCGCTCTACTTCCACATATATTTCCATACTGGTAAAGTCTATTACTTTAATGATCTGATCACATACATGGCTAATTTTTAGTAAAAATTAAATACTAAATGATATTTAAAACTAATATAAATTCTTACAATAAAAATAGGTAGCCTCTTATTAGAAAGCATAACCATGTTTCATTATTTATTTTGTTTATATAGCACTGATTGCAATTTTATTGTGTTGGTGATAATTACATTGTATTATTTTAATATTTATTTTGTGGGGCAAGGGGTTGTGTGGGTGTGTGGAGAAGGGAGAGCAATTTGTAGGAGTCACTTCTCTCCTACCGTGTGCATACCGGATATGGAACTTACACTGCCAGGCTTGACAGCAAGTGCTTTAATTCACTGAGCCATCTTGCCAGCCTTACATAATATTTTATGCATTTTTAATCATTGGTGAGGGAAAAGTGAACACATACATATATTTGGAATATATTATATAGAACACAGGTGCATATATTTAAAATGCAAATGCAACTAGACTTCAGAACGGCTCAAAATGGTTTAGACATGAAAACAATCTCACAGTCACTGATAAACTATGACTCTTTTTAAATGAGTAAAAATAGATTTTTTTGTGTTAAATCATTTTATAGTTATTTATTGTAGTGGTTTGAATAGGAATAGCCCCCATAGGCTCTCTATTTGAGTGCTTGGTCATCAGGGAGTAGCACTACTTGAGAGGGATTAGGAAGTGTGGAGTTGTTGGAGTGGGTGTGGCCCTGGTGGAGTCACTAGGGATGGCCTTTAGGGGTTCACAAGGTCAAGCTATGCCCAGCGCCTCTCTGGGCTGCCATGCTCTCCTCTATGATGATGATAAATTAAAACCTCTAAAACTGCAAGCAAACCCCAATAATCTGATAAGAGTTGCCATGGTCACGGGGTCTCTTCACAGCCATAGAGCACTGACTGAGACACCTATTTAGCTAGGATATTTTATGCTTACAAATAATTTTATCTTTTTACAAATATATCAAACATAGGATTATTTTGTTACCTAATAAGCCAATAGAGATGAAGTTCTGATACATATACAACCTAACAATAGAACTCTGCTGTTTGACGAAGCAGAAAAAATACTTTTGAAAGAGCACCGCACATAAAGGTGGCAGGCCATAAATTTGGGTCTTTCTCAAACATTTTCTGCACTAAACGTTGTGGAAAGAAGATGCTTAAACATGGAAATCAGGTTACATCAAATTAATTTTTTTCTTTGGACAATTTCCTTCTGTTTATAGTTCATTCAAATAGCACAGCGGTTATGCTGGTTAGCCTTCATTTTCAGCCTGGCTGGAGACAGATAAGCTAGGAGAAACACTTCTGACTATGTCACTGAAGACATTGCCAGGGAGGTTTAAGAGCGATCTCCCTAGAATGTGCTTGTGTCTTGAACTGAAGAAAACAGAAAAGGAGGAAGCCAGCAGAGGGCAGGTGTTCCCTGTGTCTGCTTCCGGGTGCACCTGCTGCCGCCTTAGCCTTTCCTTCTGGAACATTCTCTGTCACCATGGCTGTACCCTCAACTGTGGTCAGCAGTCAGGCTCTGCTTACTTAAGTTGTTTCCCATGTGTTTGGGCACAGCTGAGAAAAGTAACCTCTAGAGCAGTCAAGCTTATTATTTTATTGTTTTAAATCAAGATTCAGGTTAGTTCTCAATCATGCACATTCATTCCATTGTTTATGCTGGAACTGTCAACATATAAATTGAGTATGGCAGTGAATTCTTGTGTATAATCCTTTTAACTCCAGCCATTAACAAAAATAAAGGCTCATTGAACCTAGGTTTTTGTTTGAAATTGGAGGTTAAATAGATTAAAGAAATATATGATGATAGTCACCTGATGTTAATATAGTTGTCAGTTTAGATACCATCCTTTTGTTTTTAAGTAGATGGTGATTCTCTGTCTTAAGGAATTCTTTAAGTTGACCCAGAATATACCTTTCCTAGTGTATGTCACACTATCATCAACATAAAGGAAAGTTGAAAAAGGTATTTCAGAAAATATTCTTACAGACTCTAGTATAGAAATAGCATATGGTATCTAGCATTTGCATATTAATAACTATATTATGACTTATGTGGCAAATATTCTGCGTTGTATTCTTAAGTCTTTCTTTAATTAACTTTGGAGAATGATAACAAGTCTGATACTTATTATTATTATTATTATTTTTAGTTTTTCAAGACAGAGTCTCTCTGTGTAACCTTGGCTGTCCTGGACTCACTTTGTAGACCAGGCTGGCCTCGAACTCACAGGGATCCGCCTGCCTCTGCCTCCCGAGTGCTGGGATTAAAGACGTGCACCACCACGCCGGGCTCTGATGCTTATTTTTTAATAGTTGGTATTATGGTATAGATATGAAGTGTTTTCTTGCTCCCCAGCTGGTGGGTGTGTCATGAGGACTCTGACTTTATCAACACATTAATTAGTTACTGGAGTCACAGCTGATGGAATATTAGCAGGTCGTGAAAGTGTGTGGTGGTGGGGCATAGCTGGGGGAAGTAGGTTGCTGTGGGGTGCCTTTAAAGGCTGCACTTGTTCCCTGCTCTCTCCTGCCTGGTGAGGATATTTGTATGCATACGAACATAACTAATTGCAGTTTGAATTTTTTGTGCATTTGAAATAGTGATTCCAATAAACCTAAAATTAATGTCTATGCCTTAGTAGGTGCTCTTCATTTTAATTAGATGCTTCTTGATAACTTAGTTATTAGGTTAGCATTCTTTAAACTGAACCGTGGCCTGTTGACATGATTCTTTTACTTGTGTTGGTTAGACAGCTTTACAGCCTTTCCTTATGTGGATTTCCTTTGCGTTGGTTTCTGAATGCTCTTCTATGTATCTGATGCCTTTCAGTTCATATCATATCACATGTGAATGGAGACTATCTGAGACAATTTTACAATCAAGAAGTAGTAATTTTAAATGAAAATTTATATGTTATGTATATTAAGCCCAAACTTTGCTAACAATATTTTGGAAATAAGTAAAGTAAATTTTAGTAATTATAACAACAACAAAAACTGTAAGGAAGGTCCCGATAAATTATTTTAGAAAATCACTGTTCAAAATCTGATCATTGGACTTTGTCAGTGACACCTGAAGGAGGTGGTGAAACAATTAACAGACGTTTTCTCGTATTGTGAGAGAGCAGGCTTATATATCGGAAGCACCAAGTAGAGATGTGTAAAGTGCCTGAGGAGCATCACCCTGACTGATTTTGAGTTCCCCATTTCTACCTCACTGTATGAGTGGCAGCTCTACTTCTTTCCGTCCCTTCTTAAAGTGTTTCAATCTGTCCAGTCTATGCAAAGTGATAGCCCAATCTGTGGAAAGTGATATGTCCCACAGTGAAGGTTGGTAAGGAATCTGACGGAAAATGAAGAGCAGATGATCTTTAAGAAGGATTTGGTGCTAATTACTTCCCACCTCCTACACAACTCAAATATCAGGAAAAGGAGAGGATTGCATTGTATGTAAAGAGCTGTTTCGAGGTTAAACTGGTAGATAAGAGATCCAAAGTGATAGATGTCTATACAAGATTTTAGAATACAGACATCCTTCCTAATCCAAGTACCTATTGAGAGCCCAGTGACCATTTATTTCCTTTGCTAATTTTACTAGCAAGTCTTCACATTTTGTTGTTGTTGTTTTTCTTGTTAGCTGGAAAACCAATTTAGTTCCAGATCTGTTGCTCAGCTACCTTTTAGATTCATAATTTAACTACTTTAATAAACAAGAGAGTTTACAGCCGACTTGGTGAAATTGACGCTTGGGTTTCTACTAGCTCTATGACTTAAATCTTACTGGTTTTCGGAATACAGATTTGCACATGAAAATTCCTTCAAACTGTGGAGCCCCTACAAAGGAGCTTATTTGTGGGTTATTTCTTCCTTAAATACAACCATAATGTCAGTGTTAGTGGTCTTGCTTGTCAGTAAGTTTGTTATAAAGTTTGGCATTAATTTTCTTCCTTTGTTGACAAATTCCTTTAAACGTTTTCAAGGGCCGAAGATAGTTGGCTTGTGCTTGGCGTTACTGATTTGAACATGATGTTGATAAGAACCATTTGGTGGGAATTGCTGTGTGGCAACTGTAAACTGTAAGGAAAATGCTTTGCTTACAGCATCTGAGGAGAGAACCGGGTAGAATACAGAACTAAACAGATGCTCTGAGGCCCTTTGGACCCCTTTGCTCCCTTAAACATTACAGGCCACCAAAGATTTTGTATATATAACTTACTGCTATGGGTATCTGTCATATAAGAAATTAAAAAATATCCTCTCTATTTTACTTAAAATAACAATAAATATTTGTTTCATTTTGTTTAGTGTTGGGATTTGAATGGAGAGCTCTGTACAAGCTGATTTAAATCCCACACCTGAAAATGCATCTTGACAGTTCTGTTTTGTTTTGTTTTGTTTTGTTTTTCAGCAAAAGAATCTTCCCCTGTCCTCACATAGTGATAAGGCCAGTACTGTTTTACTTTTTTTCCCCCTTTCTTTCTTTTTTTTTTTTCTTTTTTCTTTTAGTAAATGCCTTAATGTGCAGCTTAATAAAGCACAGCTGGATTCTCCTATCTTCTGCATTCAATTCATTCTAATATGGTATTTTGGTTCAATGGAGAAAATTTGGCTTCACATAAATACGCATCTTAGAAATGTGCACTTTGCTAACTCTCTCAAATTGCTGTGGCTAGTCTTCATCATGGAGCTCTGCATCTCACATGTGTGCTCTTTAAAGACTAGTGCTGTGGGAAATTTGAAATAAGGTTGAAAGACTTTTCTCAATGATTTTTTCCCAAAGGAATCCAACTTTCAATTTAAAAATTCAATATTCCAGTCATAACAAAACAAGACCAAAGACATTCTAGAATTTGATTTTCATCAGCTACCTTCTAAAACAGATGGCATGTACCCACATCTCTGGTCTTGATTTTATAGTTCTTAGGTAAGTTTGCTTTAATGTTTATTATCTTGGGCCTTTTTTTCTTCAAGACTTTTTTTTTTTTATTCAAGTCTTGTTCCTTCAAGTCCTTGGTCGATATTGTTTTGGAGATAACTCAGTGTATACATGGGTTAAATAGATGAGCCAACAGCAGGGGCAAAGGTGTTTGGCCTGGTGTTCTACTCTTCTGGACCTCTGTGCCTGCACCTTGAGGGCAGGGAGGAAAGCTGTCTAAGCAAGCAGAATGTTTGCTTGAGTTGAGAGCTAGAGTGATTTTAAAAGAAAATGTTTGTTTCTGCCATAACTGTTTGTACCCCAAAATGATGTCAGAATACACATTTCCTGTCATGACACACATTTAGACTGCTTTTGATATGTCTCCATTTTCTTTGTAAACATTTGTACAACTTCTTATCAAAACCTAGAAATTCTTTTCTTCCGTTAAAGTAAATTTTTCTCCTATTCGGATGATTAAAAATAATGATACCATTCTTTATTGACAGATCAAACAGCCCTGCTAGAGGATTTGACTATCATATATTCAGATGCCTAAGAAACCGTCCTCTGACTTTTGTTTCTGTCCTGGGGAACATACTGTCTTCTCTAAGATACCGTGAATTCTAAAAATTAAATATGAAAAGTAACAATAACTAAAAAGACTTAAGACCAAGTAAGTGTGTATCAGCTCCTGGGCAAGCCTCATCTATCTTACCATTTACCAAGGATAGCCCTCTTCAGGGCAAGCCCATGGCTCCATCACAGAGAACTAGCTGTAGAGCATCCTCCATCCTAGAGCCGAGAGCCATAGTACCACTACCAGGGTAGCTCACATTGAAGAGTGAACTCAAGCAAGCCCTAGCTGTTTGGGACAGAACTGAGAACGACTACTCCCATGGATGCTCTTCTATACAACACTGTGAGGTAAACGGTGTGCCTATGCCAGGAAGGAAAAAGCAACTTCAGCCCCGCCCCCCCCCAACCCCACCAAATTTCAAGTTCAAGACCTATGAGGAATTCATATAGGTTCATCTTTGAGCAGCCGCCCTTGGTTATGGATACAGATGTTGAATATTGTGGTTTCAAATATTTTATTTTATTCTTTTAATGGTTTTAAGAGATTCAGTCTAGCTTTTGCTATTTAATCGTCACTGGGAGTGGAGATCTCATATGTTTCCAGTAGTTGTTACCTGTCTTAGACCCTTGTATAGATCCTAGTTGCTTGTATATGCCACTCTTTTCTGTAGTGCTGGCTGCGGCTTGCTGTGTGCTTTTTTAAAATTTGCCTAGATGTTCACAAGCAATGGTGGCTTGTTTTTATAGTGTCTGCAGTTTTGTTTTAGGTAAGATTCTGACTTCATAAGATAAAATTGGAAATATTGGCTCTTTTTCTAACATCTAGAAAAAGTTATGTAGAATTCACATTATTTCTTTATTAAAGGCTATATCTGAACCAGGCATGATCTTTGTGAGTTTTTGTTTTATTTTGTTTTGGTTTTCTTCCTGAGAAGTAATGTATTTACAGACATAGAACTATTTGGATTTCCCCCCTATGGAGTGAGGATGGATGTTGTGAATAAAAGTTCGTGAGAAGAACCCACCTTTTATGGAATCTTCTGCTGATTGAGTGTGGAGAAGTTGGATTGTTGCAGGCCTAGGTTATAATTTATTTTGTGTTTCCTTAGACTTCTTTATGGCCATTCCTTGTCCAGCTCTGTCTCACCTGACACCCTATGACTAACAGGTAAAACCTCTTGGAATATATTACATTAACAGACCCCTGCTTCAAGCAACCAACAGGCTAAGAATGCCATCAGACAGCATCTGAGACCTACTGCAGAGCTTTCCCAATTTTGCTTTAACCATCTACTTAGTGTTTCTAACAATTAAATTTGACAAATGCCTTGCCTTATGACTTTCTTTGTTCTGTTACTATAAAGCTTTATCAAACTGTTACCACATTGGAACATGGAATTAGGAGTAACTCAAATGTATTCTTGAGCCAACTCCTGTATTCATGTATTCATGTTGACTCCTACTTGGCTCCAGAATAAGCAATTTTTTATCCCTTTTGAGGCAAATTCTGTACACACACACACACACACACACACACACACACACATTTTGTTTTGACAAATTGGTTTAATGGTTTAATAGCTTGCATGAGTAGCTGCTGGCAGACTGTTTTGGCAATTCTGGAGGTCACCTTATGAACGGGAGTGGAGATGAGGTGAAGCAGGTGGAGTTGGGGTTCTGAGTGGGTTTGGGGCTATAGAGGTTAAACTTTAAGATGCTATTGGGGTTAGGCCACCTCCTACTAATTACTTACCATATGACTTCAAGCATTGGATGAAAGCAATCAGATTTGCTTCTTTCTCACAATGCCTCTTGTTTTCCAGCCAGGGAAAAATATTTCTTGAAGTCAAGCAGGAATCTTTGCTTCATTGTATTTGATACTTTTGCAAAGCTGTGACCAAAATAACTAAGAGGGCAAGTTAAAGGAAGCAGTTTATTTGAGCTTTCTCTCTTAAAAGATTTAGTGCATCCTGGCGGGAAAGCATGGTAGAGCAGCAAACAGCATGGCTGACAAGAAGCACAGCGGAGAATACAGGAGGGAACCAGGGCAAGGTAAGGCCCCAGGAACATGCTCCCAGGAGCTTACTTGCTCTTAGAATCTTGCAAAACAGTGCCACCAACATTCAACACAGGCCTGCGGAGAGAATTTCATATTCAAACCTTAACAGTCATAACAGGAGAGTGTTCTGTGGAAGGGCTCAGCCTGAGGCAGGTCTGGCCTTGGGCGGGCTGAAGGCTCCATCCTCAGGGCTGATGAACTATGCAGCTGCACTCACAGAGTACTTGGTGTTGCTAATTTCAGTTAAATAGACTTTCAAATTTTAATTTACATAACATTAACACGTTCCCCTGAGAAGCCACAATTTATAGAGACTTTGCCTTCACTGTCCTCATGCAATTAAAAAAACCCACAGGGCATTCATTCACACTTGTAAAAGTGACAGGCTGTGCTTTGTGCCCTTTCATTTGCACTGCTTCTGATCTTCCCTCACTAATTAAAAAGGGAACTTAGGGTAACAGAAACAGTGCACTTTGGCTTGGAAGTTCTTGCTTTGGTTTGTCTGATTATCTTCATGGCCTGCCTCTAAGGAGGCTGAACAGTTCAACTGTTTGAATCATCTTTGTGGTTCATCTGTGTGCCCTTATATCATGAGTCCCCTTGTGAGGAACGCAGGATTTAAATTAGGTCTTGGAATGGAGAGAGATGATTTTAGAATAAGGAGAAAAGGTAGCTGGTTATTCTGGGTAAGAGAAAAAAAAATGTCAGTGAGCTCAGAGAGGAGGAGAATGTCAGGGATATTTTATGGGTTATGCAGTGACCAGTTTTGTTGGGTCGCAGTGATGGGTGGCTGATATTGGTTGACAACTTGATGTACCTGTAGGAGAGGACCTCCACCTGTCTATTAGAATTGCCTCCATTAGACTGGCTTGCAGGCATGTCTGTAAGTCATTTTCTCCATTGTAATTTCTGTGGGAGGTGGCGCTGCCCCTGGACAGATGGTCCTGAGTTGTATAAGAAAGTAAGGCAATCAAGCCAAGGGGAAATAGCCAGTAACCAGTATTCCTCTGTGGTTCCTGTCTTTTACTCTTGCCTGGAGTTCCTGCCATGGTTCCCTTGATGATGTACTCTAATCTGTAAACTAAAATAAGCCTTGTCTACCCCAAGTTGCTTTTGGTTATGGTACTTATCCCAGCAACAGAGAAGCAAACTAGGACAGAAATTGGTACCAGGAGCATGGGTGTGATGGCCAGGCCATTTTAGTTTTGGGGAGTATTGGTTAAAGGCATTTGGAATTTTGGTCTGGAAAGGCGCTTCAGAGCTCAGAGCATGCTAAGCTGTTCTGTGGGGACTTAGAAGATAAGGATGCTGAAAGAAATGTAGACAATGTAGCCCTGGCTTGTGAAGTTTTGGAGGGAAGTTTTAAAAACAAACTTTTAACTTTTGAGATTATACTATAATATCTTTCCCTTTCTTTCCTCCAAACCCTCTCATGTACCATTCATTACTGCTTTCTTTCAAATTCATGGCCTCAATATATATTTCTAAATATATACATACATATAGAACACACAGATATATGCCTTATATATTATATCCTGGACATATATATCCCTAAATTTTATATATGTATATATGTATGTATATGTATATATATATATATATATGTATGTATATGTATATATATATATATATATACAACCTGCTCAGTCTGCATAATGTTATTTGCTAGTATGTTTTCGGGGATAACTTCCTGGCATTCTGTAGTCAATTGTTGGGCTCTTCTCTGGGGAAGACCATGTCTCCCATTCTCTTCTTTCCTTAGTTGCCTGTAGTTGTTTGTATAGGGCTGAGGCCTTGGGAGCTTGGCCTCTTCCCTGTCAGAATGCCTGTTGGTGGTGTACTTGTTCCACTCCTGTTTAGATAGCTGTACTCGTGAGACTTTGTGGATGTAGTTTCTGACATTTCCAGGAGTCACAATCTTACAGAAAATTCCATCCCCTGTTCCTTCGCCTTTTCAAATCTTCCTGTCCTCTCTTCCATAATGTTCCCTGAGCCTTAGGTGCATGAGTTGTGTTGTATATATATCCACTGGGACTGGGCTCCACAACTCTGCATTTTCATTGGTCGTGGTTTTCTGTAATGGTCTCCATCTGTGGCAAAGAGATGTTTTCTTGATGAGGGGTGAGCACCACACTTATCTGTGGCTGTATTTAAAATGTAGTTAGGAGTTATGCTGGTTTAGTAAAGTGGCCACTGTAGGTTTTGTTTTCTTTTTTTAAAAACATCTTATTAGTACAGTATTTATTTGTCTTCTCTCTGTCAAACCTTGAGACAAGCACTTCCCCAAGACTTCCTGGGGAGGTATAGGAAAAAGGTACAGGACAGAGAGGACACAAGGGACAGAAAAGAACTATGGGGGGAGGTGGAAGTGGAGACATCTGCTTCACACGGTGAAGAGGGTGAGAAAGGACACCATTAGGCAACAGAGCCCCATGGCCTCTGAGAGGGAAAAGCCAAGAATTGTGTGGGAGAAGAGCTGTTGCTTCAGGGAAGGGTTCCCAGTGTGGCCAGTGGCGAAGCTCCCCAAACCAGTCCCAATCCCAGCCCAAGAGCCAGCTGCTCCAACTGTAGCAGCCCCAGCCCCAGCCCCAGTGAACTTGGCATGTGTCTTGATGTCCCTTGAAATGGCACTGGTTTAGAAGCTGTAGCTAGAGATGAGTGAGCCGAGGCCCCCATTGGTGGGCGCCTGTGGGCATTTCAACTCCACTGCAGCTCTCAGTAGCTGAGAGGAGCTCCTGATCAAGGAGTGGGTAGAGACAAACTTGGAGCAGGCATATATTTTCAGGGATGAGAGGCCAAGGCTCCCAGGGTGGAGAAAACAGAGGCATTGTAGGTTTTCAAACCTCCAGGATCAATGGCTTTATTAGCCCTAGGTAGTTGCCTAGGTTTCCTATTCCAGGCAGGATTTCCCTCTTGTTGAGTTAAAGGGGCTTTTGTTACTGTCCTGGTCTGATGCCCCTGTTGACCCCTAAGGTCACTGTGCCATTCTGGTGGTTGTTGTGGTTTGTAGGAGTCATAGCTGGTCAGAACTATGGGTGGCTTTCCTCCTTTGGAAGCTTACATCGCACACTCTGGAACCATGGAAGCCTGGGGAGGAAGCTTGCAGATCAGTTTCAGCTCAGGGCCTTTGGGCCCTATTTCTGAAGTGCGTAGCATTTTCAGTAATAGGGCCTTACATTCCACCTCTGGAGGGCAACCAAGGGCAATCGTGGTAGCTTATAATATTTGCGGAGTTTCTTGAACAACCCTGACCAACAACTCAAAAAAAAAAAAGGAGGGGGGCTTCTCTTGCGTGGCATTGGAGTTTTTGTTAGATGGTCAATGGCTATTTGAAGAAGCATTGTCAGCCCAGATGGGAAAAATCTAATTTCAACTATGTATGTATATTTATGCACTGACTTACATGCACTATAGATATTTTAGATAGATAGTAATATGATTCCTTATGACCTTTTCAGACATCCTTACTCTTGTTTTACCCTTCCTTCTTCTCTTATACTTATCTCTCGCCTACCTCCATACTTAGAGCTCTCCACTTTCCTCATGTCCGTTGTATTACTTGTGCCTTGCCATTCTCCTTTTCATCCACCCTTCCCTCAGTGATGGTCCCATTTTTTAACTTTCTCATATGTGAAGATTTGGAGCTAGGCACCTCAGATAAGAGAGAACATGTGACGTGTGTGTTGGGGTCAACTATTGGATGAGCAGTCCCTTACATTTCTATTCTAATATGTAGTATAATGGTGTCTTGTGGTTTTTAATTTAAAGACTGAATATCTTTTTATGTACTGATTTTCTCTGTGTAATGTTTTTTGACTCTTTGTCTAGTTGACTCTTTTCCAGTGCTGAAGATGGAACCAGGGCTTCAAGTACACTAGGCCACGGCCACTGGGTATCTCCAGGTCCCCTTGTGTATTTTTAATGTTGTTTATTTTCTCACTGTTGAGTTTGAATGGCCTTGGTGTTCTGGATACAAGTCCTTTCTGGACTATTCTGGACCACTGCTGGTCTGAAACGTGCTTTAGTAGTGTCTTTTCAAGAACCAGCTTTTAATTTAATGTATTTATTTTTGTGTTTATGTGTGTAGGTGCTTACGTACCCCATTATGCCATGGCTTGTGTACATAAGTCAGAGGACAACGTGGGCGAGTTGCTTCTCTGCTTCTAGCATGTGAGTCCTAGGCACTGAAATCATTGTCAGCCTTGCTTAGAGTGCCATTTTGCTGGCCTGAAGTTTTAAATTCCAATAAAAGTCAAATTTATTTACTATTTTGGGAATTGTGCTGCTAGTGCTGCCAGTTAAGAAATATTTGGGCCTCGGGATGGTGTTTAGTTTGCAGAGTGCACACCTATCATAGACATAATGAATTTCCAGCACTGTATGAAAACAAGTATAGTGGCATGTGCCTGTTAGTCCCGATCTTGGTATGTGGGGGCAGGAGGAGCCAAGGTCATCCTTGGTTACATAGTGAGTTCAAAGCCAGCCTGTGATATGTGAGATTCTGTATAAATAATAAATAAGCAAACATTTGCTTACTTCAGGGAGAGAGAAAGCAACAATTTAACTTATTTATTTACAGCTTTTATCTATAATGCTGCCTAATTTTTAAATTGTAAGTTCAGAGTATCTATTATTACAAGTATAAAAAGTTTGAAATGATAATTGAGATTTTAGAATACTTATATAGACTAGTTGAACAACCTCCCCCCCCCCCCCCCCGCCCAAACATTTTGAAGTTCAGTGTCTGGGTTTTCAGTCAGGGGTACTCAGCCAATAGTTGTTAGCATTTAACAGTTAGAAGATTTCAGGTAAGCTATCAGAACTTCCAATTCTCCTTAAAAACTGGAAGAGCTGAGAGTACTGGTCCCCACTCTGATGTGCTCCTTTGAACGGAATTATGCTACAAAGTGCCAGCCCCACTGGGTGGTCTCAGTTGGGAGGATGGCTGTAGTTACTGTGCTTTGCCACAAGCGTAAATCTGACTAATCTGGAGAAGATTTTGAAGTCTTTAATTCTGGCACGAAACAATTGACTTAGCGGTGGGTGCTCCATCTTGCTCGGGTGAGTGCCGAGACCTGCTAGCTCAGTGCTAGATTTGGGGCTCTGAGCTTTACAAATTCTACAACCATTTTCTTTCTTACCCTTGAAAACCTCCCTCAGAAGGTTAAGAGAGGCAGTTCTGCCGGGACAGAGCTAGAATGAGCCAGGGCATTCTGGAAGGATGCCCATTGTTACTGTTTTACTTTTGCCATGAGGTAGAGTTGAATAATCTCAAGAGACCCCACCCTTTATTAAAGAGATTCTTTTTTTTTTTTTTTTTTTTTTTTTTTTTGGTTTTTTGAGACAGGGTTTCTCTGTGTAGCCTTGACTGTCCTGGACTCACTTTGTAGACCAGGCTGGCCTTGAACTCACAGTGATCCGCCTGCCTCTGCCTCCCGAGTGCTGGGATTAAAGGCGTGCGCCACCACGCCCAGCCCCATTAAAGAGATTCTTTTCTCTTACACTATAATCTGAATACAGTTTCCCTTCCCGCTTCTCCCAATTCCTCCCCATCTCCTCACCTACCTACATTCACTCCCTTTCTGTCCCTCATCAGAAAAGAACAGACTTCTAAGAGGTAACAAATATGACAACATAAATATCATAAAGCAAAAAACCATCATATTGAAGTTGGACAAGACAACCCAACAGAAGGAAAAGGACCCCAAGAGAAGGCACAAAAATCAGAGACCCACTTGTTCACACAGTTAGGAGTCCCACAATAGTACTAAACCGAACTTTATGTAAGTATGCATGGAACCTACTGCTAATACCATTCTGTTTAAAGTATACTTTTTAAAAAATACTTTTTAATATCATATTTAAAAGCTCAGATGAACAGTGAAGCACCAACATTTCTGTAAGAACCACAGTTGTAGCCTACATTTCTTTGAAACCCCATTCCAGTTCTTCAGATATATCATATTTCAAAGATTTTAGTATCTACTTTCTTTTCTCTTTTGCATTTTGCCATCTCTGGAATGGGTGGTCCATGGCAAACTTCCTGCTGTTACTAGCATCTGTGCATGTACATCAAAACTTTCAGGAGGAGTGTGACCTGCTTGGAATGAAATTCAAGAGAAGGTGCTGTGGTTCTGACATTTAGTAGCATGAACAGTATGATGTTAAGACCTGGCCAGTCGTAACGTGGAGTTGAAAATATTAAATGCTGGCACACATGTTGAGAACATGGAACTCTAAGTCATTGTCGATGGAAATGAAAATGAGTCCTGCAACTAATGAGACCAAATACTAGTCACCTTTGATGCTGTAGACATAGTAACTGGAAGAAATATCCAGAAAGAAGGGGTCCATGGTGGTTTGAGTGATAATGGTCTCCATAGGCTCATTTGTTTGAATGCTTCATCACCAATTAATAAAGCTGTATGGGAAGGACTAGGAGGGTGTGGCCTTTTTTGAGTGGGTGTGTCACTAGAGTGAGCTCTGAGGTTTCGGAAGCCCGTACCAGGCTCAGTGTCTTTCTTTGTACCTGCAGATCATGCTATAAAGTTCTCGGTTGCTTCTTTAACGCCATGACTGCCTGTCTGCTGTATTTATTCCTATTATGATGATCATAGAATAACCCTCTAATACTGTAAGCAAGCCTCCAATTAAATGATTTCTCTTATGAGAGTAGCTTGGTCATGACATCTATTCACAGCAATAGAACAGTAACTGAAACAGGGTACATTGGTGTGTGGTTAAAGACATCTCAGGCAATGAAAAGCTGGTTCTATTGTGCCCAATGGGGAGGCACTAACTAGAGCAGATACTGTGAGGCAGATCTGTTCACCTCATGGCATCTGAGAAGCAAAGAGAGGGAAGGGTTAGTGGCAAGATCCACCAAGGTACATTCCCATGACCCATTTCTTCCAACTAGGCCCCATCTTCTAGGTTCCCTTACATCCTAATAATTCTATCAAATTCTGATTATAGACTAAAACATAGGTTAGGTTAGAGTCCCTATAATCTTCTGAAAACACCAACTGCTATGCAAGACTTTAAACATATCAAGCCTTCAGTGATGTTTGTTTTAAATCATAGTACACCAGCATGGAGGTGTATTGGGTATTATTTTTTTTAAAAAAAGTAAGCATAGATCTTTCATATGATACAGCTATTCAACTTCTTGGGAACTGTTCAAAGGAGTGGAAATAAACCAGCACCCTGAAAAGACGCCTACATGCTCATGCTTACTGTGGCATGATTCACAATGATTAAGAAATGGTCTACTAGGTCCCACTAAAAAGAGGAATAGAAAGAGAACACAATAAAGCATACAGTGGAATACTACGCAGCCCTCTGAAGAGTGAAAACACAGTTTACAGGAATAAGGGAAGACACCGGAAGGCTAAGTAAAACACACCACACACAAAGTCAAGTCTCTCATATTCTCTGTCATATAGAGATACTGGAACAAGGAGTCAGCACTAGGGTGTGAAAAGAGAATAGAGTAGAAAAGGGAGGCCGTATATGATTGGCACATACAGTTTGTAGGTGCTGAATAATTACTTGGAACCCTTTAACCAGAACAGTTCATGCAAGCCCCATCACTAAGTGTTAGAAAGAAGTTCTGTGTTACCCAAAGCATTGTGCTGTGGTTTGCATAGCGCTCTTCCCCTCTTTGTTGCAGAGAGTCCGGTATAAACAGATCATATGATTATAAAATTCCTGAACTGAGAAATAGAAAGATATTTTTGTTGTTGCCTTTGAAAGGATTGATATGAATCAAATCATATCAAAGGAGGCATTAAGGCATTTTTTTTTTTTTGGAAAGACTGAAAAAGTAAATGTAAAGGGATTTAAATTTTCATTCCTTAGATAACATTCTTTCTGGAATTGCTTTTCAAATGCATCCTTTAAAGGCAAACTTCAAAGTATCACTTGGGGCCATACGTAAATACTTTGTCTTGTTTATTATATATAAGCATCATTGAGATCTTCATAGTTTATTTTGGTAGAGGATTTAGCACTTCATAAGTTTATGTTTAAGACTGTGCTATCGATCAGTTCCTAGGCTGTAATGGCCACAGTAAGTAGCTCTAACATTCAGTATGTCTGGACTGTTTGCTATTACTCTGCTTGATAGTTTTTCGAGAGCTGCTTTGATCCTTCCTTCTGACGAGGAAATCAGAGTTAGCTGTAAGTCATGGCAGTGTCTGTGTGAATCTATGACTTACCTTGTTAAAGGAATGGTGACACCATTTCTCTAACATCAGTAAATCTCAGATATTTCAAGGGCAGATACTTAAAAGCCAAACTTACAATTTTCTTTTCACTGTTTCTGATAGAACTATACCTATTACACAGCCTTCTGTTGACAAATACAGAAAACTAAATGGTCATCGTTTGCCTTCTGTGAGCATCTCAGGGGAGAAGCTGCCTTAAAAGCTGATGGCTCCTCAGTTGTGGTTGACA
This sequence comes from Acomys minous, assembly GCF_964271855.1. Taxonomy (NCBI): domain Eukaryota; kingdom Metazoa; phylum Chordata; class Mammalia; order Rodentia; family Muridae; genus Acomys; species Acomys minous. Next base: position 44,568,711 of record NC_140487.1, read on the forward strand.
GCAGATGAGGAAGGCATACATTCAAAACTAAATAACCTTCTTCTTTGGCTTGACAAGTCCTACCACCTGATCTGGATGTCAGCTGATCTCAGGGCCAGGGCCCCTCGCTCTTGGGTTTTGATTCCTGCCTGAGGCAAAGGGTGTTCAGATATTTATTTCCTCAGAGAGGGGTGGTTGCATAATGTCACCATACTATGTGAGAGTTCTCACCTCACCACTCCTGCCTCATATTTTTCCCTTTTTAGTCAGAATATAATCATATCAAAATTCTGCCATTCATTTTCAAAAAATTGGCATAGTGTATGAGTTTCTCCATCTCCAGCTTTCCGAGGGGGCTTGCAGACTATGCCTCTGGCTTATATAATTTCTGTTGAGCTTTTTTTTCTTTTTTAAAAATACATTTATTTTATTACACATGTACAAAACAAACTATATACATAAGAGCTTATTTTTGGCTATGCCTGGATGTGACTGGCCTCTTCCGTCTTCAGTGTTGTCAGCATGGAGCTGATAAAGTACTATTCTCCCAATACTGCGGTGACAGCCACTGTCTCGATTTCTTGTTTAAGAATCCTGTATTAACCATTCTGCTACAAAAACAAACAAACCTGACAGAAGCAACATAGGAATCAAAGTTTACTTTGGCTCGCAGTTTCAGAGTATTGAAGCTTGTTGTAGTGGGGAAGGCGCTACAGGGTGACTGCATCCACCGTAGTGGGAACATGGAGTTGACATCCCTCTGTCACTATGAACCAAGAAGTAAAGACCCCTGTGGGGCTATAACTGTCAAAGCCCCCCTCCCCTCCAACGTTGCCCCAAGTCCTCAGTCTGGCCCTGCCTCTGAAAGCTGAACTGCTTCCCACACAGTGTCACAGAGTTCAGCATATGCTCAGAAATAAGCCTGGGGACACATTCCAGAGCCACACCACAACAAGTTCATGAGATTCCTCATGACCCTTTAATTATCCTTTAATGAAATGAAAGAAATATGAAAGAAATAATGAAAGAAAATTGTCAGAATGGCTAGGATTGAAAACTCAAGTGACATCACATGCTGGCGAGGATGTGGAGAAAGGGGAGCACTCCTCCATTGCTGGTGGGAGCACAAACGTGTACAACTGCTTGGGAAATCAATCCTCAGAAAATTGGCAACAGTGCTACCTCAAGACCCAGCTGTACAACTTTGGGCATATAACTGAAAGATGCTCCACCATACCACAAGGATATTGCTCAACTATGCTCATAGCAGCTTTATTCATGATAGCAGGAATCTGGAAAAAACCTAGATGTCCCTCAACCGAAGAATGGATAAAGAAACTGTGGTGCATTTACACAATGGAATACTACTCAGCTATTAAAAACAAGGAAATATTGAACTTTGCAGGCAAATGGATGGAACTAGAAAAGATCATCCCGAGCGAGGTAACCCAGACCCAGAAAGACAAGCATATGTACTCACTTATAAGTGGATATTAGCCCAACATAGATGTCCTCTGAGAGAATCCACTCCTCAGGGGATCAGGAAAGATGCTAGGACTCACTGCTGGACTCCGAGTGGAACATTGAGATTGGTATGGAAGAATGGGCAGATGGAAGGACCCAGAAGGTTCAGGAGCCTCAGGAGTAGTTGCTGGATCTGGACCCAAGGAGGCCTTCACAAACTGTTGCACCAACCAAGGACAATGTATTCAGTAAACCTAGACCACCTGTTTAGACCTAGCCAATGGACAGCTCATTCTCCATGGTAGTGGGGAGAGTGAGGACTGCCTCTGACATGAACTCTGGTGCCCTTAATTTGGTCAATTCCCCTTGGTGGGGAGTCCCAGTGGCACACAGAGGAAGGGGAAGCTGCCTATCCTCATGAGACCTGATAGGCGTGGCCATATGGTGGTGGTCAGAGGTCTTGGGGGGGATAGGGTGGAAGGGGGAGGGTGGGTGGGAATGGGAAGATACAAGTGAGGGGATGCCATTCAGGATACAACACCACATTAATTTCTTACAGATCTCTGTAAATATCTATCTAAAACCTTTTATAAAAATAGGTTGAGTTTAATTGGATAACCTTTGTCTGTCTGCTCTTCACAGCCCCCAAACCTATCTGAAAACACTTTTCTACCATGCCTATAAATTTTGTAGTGACTTTAGATGCTGCAGAACATTTAAAGCTCCACTATTATTGTGTATTAGTTTATACTCACTTTGTCACCATTTAAAGTTAAGGTACTACCATATGTAAAAATGTTAGATTTTATAGACATGTTACTTTTTAAAAAGTATGATTTTTTTTTTTTTTTGCCATTATGGAACCTGTAGGCTAGCTTTTCTCTATCTGGGGTTCAAATGCACATATTTTAATTGTATGCTCTATTTTTAGTGTTTCCTGCCTGTTCTTTCCTTGTTCATTCAGCTATGATGGCAAAGGATTCTTCATGACTTTTGGCTAATTTTTTTTATGTAGTATTATTTTTTTTAAATCATGGATTGTTAACATACGCACAGCTATGTAGTTTTTAGCACTACAGTGTATTATATGCATTTTCCCTTTAATTAAATATATTGAATATAAGCATAATGCCTGTTTAATAGACCAGGTACTATTGTGTCTTACTGTCCTGAGTCCAGATATTTTGCATGCTCTGTAGGTTTAAGTAATGCTCCTGTGAACATCTTGGTGCTTAATGCTTTGTTGGAGTCCTGATTACTTCCTTATGCTGTGGTCGCGCATCCAAATACTGTCCCTTTCTTGTGCCCAGGGACTAAACGGTCTGGCTGTTTTAACAATTGGAATATGGTGAATATCTTTTCACTCAGTGGTCTCTAGAGCTTTTTTGATGACGGTGGGGCTGGGGTGTTGTTCATTCATACCTTAAGGGTTTTCACAATATCCTCTAATAGTCTTTCAGTGATCTAGTATACCCATGAGAACAGGGAAATAAACATAAGTCTTTTGTATTTTATAAGTGATGATGTTGAAACAGTAAACTGTATGTGCATGCACAGCTATGTGTGGGTACGGTTACGTGAATGCTTGGCTGTATGCATGCATGGTTGTATATGAGCACAGCTGAGTGTGTGTGCTGTGTATGTGTTGTGTGGTGTGTGTGTGTGTATGTGTGTGTGCATGGCTGAGTAGACACACTTGTGTTTACAGGTAGCTGCTTGATATCTCCCTATGAATTATGAAGATGTTAATACACAGGCTTTATCTACTGCTGCCAAATATTAGTTTTAAATGTCCTAAATTCCAAGCCACAAAAACTTAGCTGACTACAGTAAAATATTTTCTTTCATTTCTTAGCAAGTTTGGTTACTTATTTTCTAATTTTCCATTAATTTTTAATGTCACATTCAAATTAAGAACAAACTATATAGTGTATTCATGTCATTTCAGCTTCAATCTTTCATTTTTGGATCTTAGTCTGTAGTTCAAATCAAGAAAGAGTTGATTGTAGATACTAGTTTCAAAGAGAGCCCTTCCTCAAGGCGTCTTCTCAGTAATTTATACAAGCTACTCCCCACTTTGAGACTGTTTTTCTTTTTTGCTTATTTGTTTTTTATCTGACTTGTCTCGGCCTACTGCCAAGACTGTTTTGTCAATATGAAGTACCTGGAGCCTGACCTCTCAGCTGTGTTTGCTTGGATTGAGGAGTGGGAGATTATGCACCCTCAGAAAATCCTATGGGTCTCATAAAGAGGCAGATCATAGAGTCGTGTGTTCCTGACCACTGTGTCTGTGCTGACTTCTTTGTCTAACTGGGCATGCCATGACAACTGAGTATTTGGTGTGACCCATACAGGGAAGTACAGGTCTTATGTGACCACTGTATATTGCTGAGATATGTGAGCAGAGTAGTCTATGGTACTGTTAATTTCCACTGAAAAATTTGAAAACCCCCAGGTGACACCGAAAGTGAAAAATAAGACTATTCACAGGAAAACACAGGTTTTATCACATTTTATCCTGCCGTGAGGCTATGGAGAGAGCATTAAAAAGCAAAGCTACAAAAGCCTCACAGGCAGTGCTGACACCAAAGAAAATGGCTGAGCAAACAGAATGCAGTCCCCAGAAGGCGTGCTTGGCTCGGTGCTTCTTGTGGATGCTGCAGAGGGAAAATCAGACACTGCATCATAACACACACACACACACACACACACACACACACACACACACACACACCGTTTGTATAATTCCCCAAGATCCCACCTCTGTTTTCAAATTCAGTCCACTGTGAAGATAGAAAACTGAAACTTAGTTTCATCAGTCCCGTATGTGACTGAGCTGTCTCACTGCTGTTCCCAACCTCATCTCCTCCTAGACTTAAAAGTTAGAGCTGACAGCAGTGAAACATGGGGAGATAGGACAGTATTTGTCTCAACAGTGATTTCTGTAAGTAACATTTGTCTTGTTATATTCCATTAAAGCTTAGGCTTTGATAGCAGAGCACGTGCTCACCAGTCTAGAGCAACATGTAACCCAGAAGAATATGTCTTCTTTGTCTTCTGTATTTTCCTAGGGACCACAGCGGTCACCCAAGAGCCACTGGTGGCATTCAGCGCACATCTATTCCCAATGTGATTCATAGAAATGCTTGCAGAGGAGATTGGTGGACTCAAGGGAACATTGTAGGCTCAATTGTCTTAACCAAAATATTTTATTACAATTTATTAACCGAGTGTACGTTACTTATAACCCGACTAACCAAAGCAATAGTAAAAGAAGATTAACAAACATAATAACAAAACTGTAAGGATATCAGTTTAGAGGACCAATTCTCCTGGAATAATCAGCAGGATTTCTTCTCCTGGAACCTGGAGTAACCAGAACCCGGAACCTCAGCAGGAGCTGGAGCCCCAAAGCCTTCCCTCGAGCAGTTCTCTCTAGGAACTTCTCGAAGTGCAGCGATGAACAGCTGAAACTGTCCAAAGTCTCCAAAAAGCCCCGCCTCCAATTCTGGACTCATTTACATATCTCCTCTCAGAGTCTGTTCATGGGATCTTTTCAGCTGACAACAATCAAGCTCCCGCATGAGGTAGGTGGTCTTCTAGTGGATTAACCTTACCTGTTCTTTCACAAGATCGTTCTGATCCCACACTTGGGGGAATCAGTTTTATCTCTCCTTCAGAACATGGCCTTGGCGTACTCTGAATGGTGTTCAGTCTCCCTTTAATCTAAATAATCTAATTATGGTAAAAAGGAAAACCCTCCAAGACTAAGCACTCTATGTATGAGCTTTCATACATAGCAAAACTTAGCCCAAAGGAATTTCTACTTCTGAATTTAATTTGCCAGAAGACTTCCTAGATCTGGATGAAAGCCACTGTTAAGGGCACACTTTTGAGGTAACATGTATGGCATGCCATGTTGCATATAACCATCACACTACCATAAACAAAGATGCATAATCGGGGTATGTTTTCATATAACATACTAAAAATAGGACTGTAGAAAGAAAAGGTGTCAGATTGGATGTGTCTCAGTGAAATGTGAATTGTATTTCTCCTGCAATTGAGGTTCTTCTAGGCTGGATAAACGAGATTTTGGAAAATGCTATAAATTGTAGCCACATAAACACACTTGGGCAAACTGTCCTGGCTAGTTAGTGTTATGTCAATTTAACATAGCTAGAGCCATCTGAGAGGAGGGAACTTCAGTTAAGGTAGTGCCTCCATAAGACTGAGCTGTAGGTAAGGTTGTAGGGCATTTTCTAAATTAGTGACTTACATAGGAAGGATCAGCCCAGTATGAGCGGTGTCATCTCTGGCCTGCTGGTCCTGGGTTCTGTAAGAGAGCAGGCTGAACAAGCCACGGGGAACAGTAGGTAGCACCCCTCCATGGCCCTGCATCAGCTCCTGTTTTCAGCTTCTTTCTCTGTTTGAGTTCTTGCTCTAACTGCTTTCTCTGCTGAACTGTTAGTGGAAGTGTGAGTGAAATAAAGCCTTTGCGCACCAAGCTGCTTTTGGTCTTAGTGCTTCATCACAACAATAGAGACCCTAACTAGGACTGTAACCATTCCAGCCCGGGATGCGGAGGTGTGGAGGGGGACAAGCAGGATGGTTTTCTTTCCTACTGTGTTAATGGGAATCCAGACTTTGGTCTAAAGATATGAACAGACAAGCCAGCCTTGTGTCAGCGGATGCATGGAAGCAGATTCAGCTTGGCATGCCTTCGGCAAGTAGGGAAACTGCTGTGAGTGACCACAGAGGCACTTTTGGGGCAAGACGTGAGAAGCTGCAGCTAAGGTGTGTTTGTGGGCCTATGAAATCCTTCCCTAAGGAATTTCAATATATAAAGGTTGGGGAAATTCTTAATCAACATTTCTCCTACTGTATTCACAATAGGATCTCACACTGAGAGAACCAGATTATTTTAAAAACAAATTCATTACAAGTGGCTAAAGAAATGGCAACCAATAGCAGATTGGAAGTTACTTAACCTAGGCAAAGCAGAACCTCATTTAAGTAAGGTATGAATAAAAATAGGAAATATATTATTAAAGTAATGTATTGGAGAAACTGCAAACAGCTTTACCCTTCTTAGAAGTTTGAGGACTTTATGTTTTCATTGTCATGCAATGTCACATCTGATATCATAGAATGTTATAAACTAACATGCTCTCAGGACTTTATATTTTTGTTTATATCTACACAATGGAGCCATGACATAGTGACAGAAGTGAGACCACTTCAGACTTACACCTGTTTGATTTCTGTGCTGGTAAAAATGCCCACTCACCACTACCTTGCTTTAAAAATGGAAAAACCTATTTGAAAATTTACTTCAAATGTTAAAATTAAAATTTTGTACCTTGACTAGAAACCCATAAGGTGGTTCAACCACAGCTGTAAAACAGACACTTTTCCAATAATAGCTGCATCCTTCACAGTATGTGAAATGTCATTTTTTGGGTGGTCTCTACTATCTAGGGTACTTCATAAAATTATGTTATAGAGTAAAAAGCAGTTGTTTTCACTCTTCAGTATTTGTTCAAGTATTGTATGAAAGAATCAAGAAAGAAATACAGTGTTGGAGGTTAGTCTGGTCTGCCCAAATGAGCAGACTCATGTACCCCAAATTATCTGTACCTTGCCTAAGAGCTTATTTCTATTTGACCAATAAAAAGCAATCACACCTGGGCAAGGCAAAAGGGAAAGGTGTGGCTAAGGTTCCAGGGATTTTGGAAAAGAGACCTGGAGAAGAGGAGGAGGAGGAAGAGGAGGAAGAAGAGCAGGAGGAGAAGGAGGAAGAGGAGGAAGAAGAGCAGGAGGAGAAGGAGGAAGAGGAGGAAGAAGAGCAGGAGGAGAAGGAGGAAGGAGTTAACCATGGGTTAACTGCAGGAAGAAGCAGTTGGTCAGCGTGGATGGCCCAGATGATGATAATTAGCAATTATTTGGGATTATGGATGGGAGGTAGCTTGATAGAAATTATTAGAAATAGATGTCATGGGATTGGGGCAGGTATGGGATACCTGCCCAAATATGGGGTGTAGTTTAGGTGATATATGCCCTGCCCCAGGTTAACTATGGCTATTTTAAAATATAACAGGTGTCTGTGTCTTCACTGGTTGCTAGCGGGTTAGAAAATAGCACCATAATAATAATTATATGCCTGATAATAAGCATTAGGCCCTACTTCTCAATTAACCACAACAATACAGACTGAGCAATTATGGATAATTTTCAAAAGAGGAAGAAAGATAGGCATGGAATAGGAATGTTAGCCAGTTTTAGAATCTTGTAGGATGCTGTCAGTCTGTGTAAATGTCTGGGCTTTTTTTTTTAATGGGTATGGACATAAAGATTTAAACTGCCAAGACAAACACTTCTCATATTCTGTAAATGCCTAAGAAAAGAAAGCGCATGTAGAGAAGCCCACTGAGAGGCTCACTCCCACAGACTCCACAACGGACCCAGTGCTGTGGCTTTGTAGTCTCCCTTCTCCTCTACCTGTGGATGAAGACAGTGTTTTCAGGGTGAGGGGAGAAATGAGGTCCTCGGGCCCTCAACATGAAGTCTATGGCCAGTCTGCGTGGATGTGTGCTCACTTGTGTACTGAATGGGTTTCATGGCCACAAAAGTGAAATCAACGTGGCTGAGATGAAAATTCTGATCTGATTTCACTGGCAACTCAACTGTGTTCAAACTGTCAGTGTGAAAAAGCAAAGTGTGGTTGCTGTAAGGAAAACATCTTGTCATACTAGTTATGTGATCACTCTTGCCTAGACGTAAGTCCTAATGAAACTCAAAGAAAGGGGATTCCTTGTCTGTCCCTGCTCTGTGGGTCAGATAAGTATGTAAAGGGGACAGATTTTGAGCATGTTTGAGACAGTCTCAAGAAAGCCTCAGATTACTGAGGTCTACCAGTTGCTTTTATGTTTAAAACTGTTCCATCTTGGTAAGAAAGGATAGCCTAAAGACTCTGAATCTGGCTTGTTTTTATGTGTTAGTTGGAATGGTGCAGTAGGCCTACTCTTGAGTTGTCACTTGAAGCTATAACTTAAGGTTTCTTTAAACCCCACGGTCTCTGTCAGGGTTATTAATACCTGAGCCGCATGGTGACATAAGAGGTATCCAGAGTTCCTTTGTATGAGGTCATTTTACATCTGAAATCTAACTTGTAGCACCTTCACTGTCTCTAGTACAATGACATTTCTGAGTAACAGCAGACAGCCAGAGGAAGCAGCAATGATACATAATAGTAAATTAACATCTCTGACAACCAAAGTAGTGATGTCAGTGTTCCTATTAGCATTGTGAACAAGAATGTGCTAGTGTCCATACCCTTTCTATAGGAAGCGACTAAAGAAATTATTTTAGAATCAGACCCTGGGGCTGTAGACAGTGAGGAAGCAAGCAATGTAGACCATATTGTAAGGAGTGGGGGACAGTTCAGGAAGATCTATAATGATAAATAGATAAACTGACATATATCAGTGACATTCAGTGTCTTTGCCAAATGGTTAAAGCCATGACTTTTAGCAGAATGAGGAGCTAGATGCCTTAATCTACATGACCTGCCATAGCAAAATGCCACAGGCTGGGAGGCCCAACCAATCAAAATTAGTTATTCCGTTGTCATGGAGGCTGGAAGTACAGATTAAGGTCCAGCCCTGGTAGTTTCTGGGGAGAATGCTTTTTTTTTTTTTTCCCTGCAGACACTATTTCTGGCTATCCTCACCTCTGGATGTTTCTCTAGTGTCTCTTCCTCCCTCTGTAATGGCTCAGTTACATCTGATGAGAGCTCCACCTTAACCAATAAGGATAGAAGAGAGACACTGGTATGGCAGATTTGGGGTGAGCATTCTTGTTGTTGGTTCAAAGATGGAGATGTCCCTTGTCTTATTCTAGATGATGGCTAGAAATGCCAGAAGCATTTGTGGCCTCTGAACTCTTGTTTAATTCCCAAATGACTTCAGGGTTACCTCTTCAGAATGGGGGGTGTTAGAGTAGCCTTTGAGACCCTGGAAGCTATGGACCCTACTGTTCATTTATTCATAACACAAGAAAGGGAAACACTAGCCTTGGTATTCTTTAAGACCCTGTCAGCAAAATAGTAATTTGGGTCTTGGGTGAAGACGTGACGTTTGGATATGCTCTGGAGTGCACATCTCATTCTATTCTTTCCTCCCTTAAGAAGAAATCCAGCTGGGCCTGTCAGTTACCTGCCTATGAAGTATTCCTTAAGAGGGTGGTCCTCCTAAGCCATGCTAAAGAGTGGGAGGAATAATTGTGCTTTTAAGGAGCCAATGTCTGTTTCCTCCCAGATGTCCTCAGTGCAGCTACTCAGAGCTGTTGTTGCACAGCTCTGCTGAGTCTGACTGCTTTGTTGAGTCAGGACTTTTTTTTTTTCCTCCTACTTAAAAAAAAAAAAAACAAACCTCTTTCTTAGACTGGCCAAAGTGCAGGTATGTTTTCTCTGGTGCTTTGGGCTTTCTCACTCTTTCTCTGAAGCTACCTTTCCCCTTTCCCCCACCTTTGCCCTGAAGCTGCTTGCAGACCTCCATTGCTGAATATATTGTTCTAACTCAAAAGGAATGGCCTTTTCTATTCCTTTTCCCCACATCCCTCCTCCCGGTAGCTGCTAAGATTCATACTGTTCTGTTGTTTTCTCTTAAATTTAAATAAAATTCTCCTTGATCTTCCCACTAAGTTGATTTTACATTCCTTTATCAATGAGACTAAAAGCTAAAAGAAGAGACCCTAATTTTCTTGGTAACATACGGCACACTACATAGGGCTTCTAAAAACCTCTAGTAAACTGATGGTTTTATTTTACCTCACTGGCTTTTCAAACCCTGTGTCCAGTAGGCTATATGCTAGGCTCAATAAGCCTTCAACTTACTGAATTGGTGGGTACACAATTCCATTCATAGCACTAGATAAGAGACAAGAAAAGTGTAATTTGTCAGAAGAGAGAGTGGGCATCCATGTGTGCAACAAACAAACCAACCAACAAGTAGGCAGAGTAACCCTGAGGAATTTGTCAAAGTGTGTGTGTTAGTTTATTAGTTATTTTTGTTGAAGAGTGATGGCTACATAATGAAAGTCAAAGAAAACTTTGTTGTAGAAACTTTTGAAAAGCATCTGAACATATACTTGTTCATGTATGTGCATGTCTCTGCACATACACACACACACACACACACACACACACACACACACACACACATACACACACACACCCCAGTGGGCATGCAAAAAAGGCTGCCGTCAAGTGTGTTTCTTGATCTCTCTTCACTGAACCTGGAGCTCACTGATTGGCTACTCTGACTGGCCAGCACACTGTGGGACGCCATGCCAAATTCTGCCATGTCAGAAATCCTGTGCTCAGGCTGCATGCTGTGACCTTCGAGTTGCTGACCTTTGCCTCACAAGGTCTTGTGTTCCAGGCTATCCTTGGACTGCTTACCTTTGAAAGAAGTAGGGAAGTCCCAACTTTGAACCACCCAGAGGATCAAGGAAGTTCTTATAGGGAACTACTCAGAGACCTAGGAAGTTCTACAGGGAGCAATTCAGGCTATTGTATTCTTGCCTGGGGGCTATGGTGAGTGAGATAAGAATAGATCCTATTGACCTTGCTCTATATATGTTCTTACTAGTAGAGCATTAAAGTGAATCTTGATCAGAAATTTCCTGACTTGATTTGTTATTTCGCGTGTCTCTGTATCCTACTTTCAATCCCCACTCCCTCTTTCAGGTGAACCCTGATTTGATTTTTCCAGCGGACCGGGACCCAACACACACCATAGGAATCCTCCTGTTTCCACCTCTCCAGTGCTGAGATCATCAGCAGGCATGACCACCCCTGGCTTTTCACACAGGTGCTGGAGATCTGAGCTCAGTTACTCCTGCTTGTGAAGCAAACACTTTACTCACTGAACTATTTCTACAGACTCTAAGATGCATTTTGATACAATGATTTGGGCCAAGAAAATTATATGAATAGTTTTAATGGATCCATGTAAAAATGATAATCTGAAAATATAAGAATTCCAATTTTTTATTACACACCCCTCCAACTAATGTGGCTTATTTGATCAGTACCCTATGCATTTTATCAGGGGAAACTTTTTTTCCTAGCAATTATTTTTACACTTTCGATAAATGTATCTTACTTTGATTAAAAAAAAGATTTATTTACTTATTATGTATAAAGTGTTTTGCCTACATGTACACCTGGACACCAGATCTCAATATAGATGGCTATGAGCCACCATCTTGCTGCTGGGAATTGAACTCAGGACATTTGGAAGAGTAGCCAGTGTTCTTAACCTCTGAGCCATCTCTAGCCCCTTTCATTGGATTTTAAGCATTCAACATGCTTAAATTTTAGTATATGTGCTGTCAAAGTAAGGAAAAAACCAAACATGTTTAAATTACCAAAATAACGTATTTTGAATCAGTACAGGAGTATCATGGTAAATATGTGCTCTGGATGTTTATATGTGGAAGTTTTGAGTCTCTAGTAGCTATTTGTGTTTACTTTCCCACTGGCTTAATATCTCATCCTGGTTCAGAACCTGAGTGTTCATGAAAAAGTCTTGTTCCTTGCCAGATGGAGTGAGAAGTTCTCTGGGTCATATTTTCATTATTATAATGCATTTCACAATTCTATCATGGATGAGGTCATTAGGGAATGATATTTTCAGTTCCTCCTAGACTGTAACATTAAAAAAAAAGCTTCTCTTCAGAATTAGAGCAGGCCAGAGTTCCTAAATCAATCACACACACACACACACACACACACACACACACACACACACACTTGTGCACACAAACACAAATAATACGAATTGAGTTGAAAACATTTGACTGGAGGGATGTCTAAGGAAGTTTTTTTGTTTTGTTTTGTTTTGTTTTTTGTTTTTTGCGGGCGGTCATGAAGTACCATGGTCTTTAGGAAATACTGTGAGATGTGTAAAAGACAGGCCATCACTGAATGAATTTAGCACAGAATTCAAAGCATTTAGCATATATATATATATTTTTTTTTGCCTTATTTACTCCTTCAAGTTCCTTCACGGAACTTGGCAAAAAGCTGCTGTTCTTCAAAAGAAGGATTATATATGAGAGTCCTCCAATTCCCTTGCGTTTATTTAGTCATATAACCAGATACTCAATAAACATTATGATACATATAATGCAGAATAGTATAAGCCCTAGAGATAAAGTCATGAAGGAATTAAATAATAATGTATTATATAATATAATAAAAATATGTTATTTTAGGTATATTATTATAATATAATAAAAATATGTAGCCATTAGGAAATTAACTCAGTATATTCACTTCTTTTCTAAGAAAATGGTGTTGAGTGTGTGAGTCTTACTTATTTTATTAGGGATCTTTTATAGATATATAAATGTATCATAGAGCATTTGAAGAAATTGCTATTGATATAGTTGGGAGACAGTAATACTTCTCAGAATCTTTCCTGTTCATAATTATAATTTGATGTATGCTATAAAGTTTTCCTCGTGAAATTCTTGTTTCTTATAGGAAGGATACACACACACACACACACACACACACACACACATACACACACACACATCATTATATTGACACTGGCAAATAGTGTAACATTTTTTAATTGATGACTGATGTAGAAGGGGCAAGCCCTCTGTGGGTGGTGCCACCCTGTATAGATGGTCCTTCTGTATACAAGAAAGCCCTTACATCCCCAGGAACCACTCTATGATATCATTGACTGAAAGGAGGATAAAACAACAGGGAGGGGAAGGCTCTTTTAAAAACCCTGTGATAATGTAACTTCAAAAGTCATCAAAATTATGTTTACTGCTGTTGCTAAGACTTAAATGAGGTCCTCTTGTAAAGATTGTTTCCACATTTGGGTGTGTCCTATCTCCTTCTGTTAATGTCTGTGCTTTAATTTATGTTAAAGCTTTTCTTAATGAACTTCAACTGTGCTTCATTTGGACTCACCTTGGAATCATTTTCTGGGCTGTAGCCAAGGGTAGCAGCTTCACTTGAGTGAAGATCTTGGAGAAAAATTCAGGCTGTGATAGGGGACAATGTGGCGCTGTGTCTCCAGATCCTACTGTCACTGCTGTTGACATTCTTATTATAAACTTAGTCTCCTTAACAAAGATGCCACTGGATTCAGGCATTTCAGTAAAAAAATAAAATCTATTTTTAAAAAGATTTTTATTATGTTTCTTTTTTAATGTATACAATAATATTATTGCACATTAATAAAATAAACTACATACAGCAGGAAGAACTATGAGTCAACCAGGGATTATATAAATGTTACATTCATAGTGATTTGGCTATTTGTATTTGGCAAACTTGAGGTAAACATCTTTCCTATCTTGCTGGGTCTACATTTCTGAATGAATGATCGATATCTATCATATCTCATCTCTATTAACTTAAAACATTAATCTTGATATAAAAACATCTTAACCCCTAACCTACTAAGCTTAATTGAAAGACTAAACTATCTGGTCTTCAACCCCATCACAGATTTGATAAGGAATAAAAATCTAAAGAATTTTTGAAGACTTTGCAGTGATTTAAGGGTTTCACAATCACTCAGAACGTGCTCATGTTTCCTGAAGAGTCATGGAATATGAACAGATCGCCTTTGTGTCTGGGATTAATAGAGAGGGGTCAACTATATTCACCAATTCAATGACCACAGTTACATTTCTGAATTTCATTCCTTTTCTATTTCTTTAAAAAAAGAATAAGGCCACCTAGTTAAGAATATTCAATAATGTGTTTACAATAAAACTACCCAGTGTGCATGGCCACCATGTGGCTTCAGTAGGTTAATTTACTCCCTTAGGCTTGGCAAGTGGCTAATCATGTACACACAGGCTTGATGGTTACAGAGGATGGACCCTTTCCTCACAGTCATCAGCTTATAAAGCTAAGAATTAAACCTGTTACTAGGCCTGGAAGTCTTGTTACTCAGCCATCACTGACACAGGAAGAGATTGGAGGAAGACAATCTTTTATTCAAGTCTGTGCCTGGAAAATGCAATAAAACTGTCCATCTCAAGGGAAACTGTTCTAGTTACTTTTCTATTGTTGTAATAAAGCACATGATCGACACAACTTATAAAACAAAGCACTTAATTTGGCTTATGGGTTCAAAGGGTTGGAGTCCATGATAGCAGAGTAAAGGAATAGCTGAGAGTTCACATTTTGACCCACAGCCCTTAGGCAGAAAGAGCTACCTGGGAATTGACTAAGTCTTTTGAAACCTTAAAGCCCACCAGCAGGGAAACAAGGCCAAACTTCTCAATCCTTTGCAAACCGTTTCATCAACTGAGAACCAGCTATTCAAATATTTGAGCCATTAGGACCATACTCATTGAAACTACCATAAATCGCTTCCCCATTTTGCAAAGGTGAAAGGGCTGATGGATAGAAGATTCCTGTGCTTGGCAGAATTTTTGTCCCTGGACATGTCCATTGATCATTGACTTGCTCAGTCTTTTCCTTGAAAATAAGCCTCAGCACATTTGTCATTTGTATGCAGTAGGGCTACTGAATTTTTTTGAGTTGATTTTGTATCCAGACACTTTGCTGAAGGTGTTTATCAGCTGTAGGAGTTCCTTGGTAGAAATTTTTAGCATCACTTATGTATACTATCATATCATCTGTGAATAGTGATGCTTTGACTTCTTCCATTCCTAGTTGTATCTCCTTTTGTTGTC
The DNA here is from genome assembly GCF_964271855.1 of Acomys minous. NCBI lineage: Eukaryota > Metazoa > Chordata > Mammalia > Rodentia > Muridae > Acomys > Acomys minous. The sequence continues at coordinate 44,583,900 of NC_140487.1, forward strand.
TTATTGTTCTAGCTAGGACTTCAAGTACTATATTGAGGAGATACAGAGAGAGTGGATAGCCTTGTCGTGTCCCTGATTTCAGCGGAATTGATTTAAGTTTCTCTCCATTTAGTTTGATAATGGCTATAGGGTTGCTGTATATTGACTTTATTATGTTCATATATGTGCCTTGTATCCCCGAAAGGGTGTTGGATTTTGTCAAATCCTTTTTGGTTGTCTAAGGAGATGATTATGTGTTTTTTTCCCTTCAGTTTGTATACATAGTTGATTACATTTATGGATTCCCATATATTGAATCACCCTTGCATGCCTGGGATGATGTCTACTTGGTCATGGTGGATGAGATTTTTGATGTGTTCTTGGATTTGATTTGCAAGTATTATTGAGTATTTTTGCATCAATGTTCATATGGGGAATTGGTCTGAAATTCTTTTTCTTTGTTGGGTATTTGTGTGGCTTAGGTATTAAGATGACAGTAGTTTCATAGAATGAGTTTAGTAGTGATCCTTCCATTCTCGTTTTGTGGACTAGTTTGAGGAGTATTTATATTAGTTCTTCTTTGAAGGTCTGGTAGAATTCTGCACTGAATCCATAGCCACAAATAGTATAAAGTATCTTGTTGTAACTCTAACCAAGCAAGTGAAAGACATATATGAAAAAAACTATAAGTCTCTGAAAAAGGGAATTGAAGAAGACATCAGGAAAAGGAAAGATTTCCCATGCTGGTGGATTGGGAAAATCAACACAGTAAAAGTGGTCGTCTTACCAAAAGCAATCTACACATTTAATGTAATCCCTATCAAAATACCTATACAATATTTTCCAGAATTGGTTTGCAAGTATTATTGAGATCAGTTCTGAACTTCATATGGAAAATCAAAATACTCAGCTTAGCTAAAACAATCCTGTACAATAAAAGATCTTCTGGAGGAATCTCCATCCCTGATCTCCAGCAACTCATGTGACAGCACATGCTGGCGAGGATGTGGAGAAAAGGAAACACTCCTCCATTGTTGGTGGGAGTGCAAACTTGTACAACCACTTTGGAAATCAATCTGGTGCTTTCTCAGAAAACTGGGAATAGTGATACCTCAACACCCAGCTATACCACCTCTGGGCATATACCCTAAAGGTGCTCCACCATACAACAAGGACATTTGCTAAACTATGTTCAGAGTGGCATTATTTGTAAAAGCCAAAAACTGGAAACAACCTAGATACCTCTCAACCAAAGAATGGATAAAGAAATTGTGTTACATTTACAGAATGCAATACTACTCAGCTTTTAAAGACAAGGAAATCTTAAATTTTGCAAGCAAATGGATGGAACTAGAAATGATCATCCTAAGTGAGCTCACCAGACCCAGAAAGACATGCATGGTATATACTCACTCATAAGTGGATATTAGCCCAACATAGATGTCCTCTGAAAGACTCTGCCCAGTGAGGCATCAGGACAGATACTGGGACTCTAAGCTGGATTCTGGGTGGACACTGAGAATTGTAGGGAAGAGTTGGGGGATGGAAGGTCTGGGAGGCAGCAGGAGCATCACAGGGAGACCATCAAGGCCTGTGAATCTGGACACGGGGGGAAACTACACAAACTGATGTACCAAACAATGCATGCAGAGAACCTAGACCCCCTGTTCAGATGTAACTGATGGACTGCTGATTCTCCTTGTGGGGGTGGGGAGGGATGACTGCTGCTGAACCTCGGACATGCACTCTGGTGCCCACAATTTGGTCACTGCCCCTTGGCAAGATGGCCTAGCAGTCACATAGGGGAAGTTATCCTGATGAGATCTAATAGGTTGTAGCCACATAGTTGGAGTAGGAGGACCGCGCTGTAAGAGGGCTAGGGGAGAGGAATGGGCAGAAGAGGGAAGGGATGTGGGAATGGGAGGATAAGAGGGAGGGGATAACAATCGGGATGTAGTATGAATAAATTATAAGAAATAAAACATACATATTTTAAAAAGAAAAAGAAAATAAGCCTTAGTACCTGCTTCCTGAAATCATGTAAACATATTAATTACAAGAGAAAAACAGTACAAGGTAGAGTCAGGGTCAAATAGCATCATTGCCCTGTTTAAAATTTATAATGCCAAATAAAAGGGGAGAAGTACCACGATTAAAGTCCCTAATAGGTAAAGCATCATGTAAAAGATTAGGTATGAATCTGACAACAATGAGGTAGAGGGCTTTGATGGCTATTTTTATAATTTGTCTTCTGGTTACTGACCAAAATAGTGGGCTTGTCGATAACCTGGGTAGGAAAATACCTCTCAGAGAACCTGTCCTACAGAATTTTCAATGATAATAGCATGCAGTCTACTTGAACAAAAAACAGAGGTCTTGGTCATTGTCCATTTTACACTTGATGGTTTGCTCTACACAAGTATTTTCTGGCCATTGCCTAGTCTTTCCTCTGCAATGGACCTTTTGGCTATTGTCCATCCTTTATGGTCTCCATTCTATTCTGTAATAACTTCTGCGTATCTTTTACACTATGCTTAGCATCTTACTTGAATTCTAGTGTGTGTATGTTCCTGTGTGTTTGCATGCCTGTCTGGAGTCCAAAAGTTGACACTTGGTGTTTTTCCTCATGTTACTAGAGTTCTGGAGAGTCCCCTCATAGTTTCCAGATGATACAGGAGAAATTGGATTCCCCTCTTGGGGCTCTTAGTCTCACTAATAAAGTAATTTTAAAACGGACTCATATGGAAGCTCAAGGACAATTTATTATAGTTTAAAAGAGCAACATCCCAGGGCAGGCCAGCTGTAAACCTCATCATCTTGCCAAAGGAGGAGAATGGGGGAAAGAAGTGGGGGAAGGCCATGGCATTGGAGTTTTAAGGTGGCATGGAGGTTAGCCACAGGCACATGCTATGGGGTGGTGTGGAGCTGTAGGGAAAGAGTAAAGAAGCCCATCATCTGAAAAAGCACACTTAGGTTCTGTCCAGCGCCTGAAAGAAAAAGTGAGAAAATAAAAAGGCAAAGTTGCACACTTCTCAGTTCCTGTGAGCATACCTCGCTGAGCATCATGGCAGCTTGTATTGTAGGGAATGCATTGTGCTATGGGGAGTTCTGAGGAGGGAAAGCACAGCACTTCATTAAAGGAATAGTTATTTTAACCCCGCTACGTGAGAGTGTCTTTGTAGGATGTTCTTTCTTCTCAAAGGGTGGTCCCTTAGCCAGGGCATTGACCCTGCCTAACTAGAGTGTTAGGTCTTCAGGAAGACGAGATAGATAGTCTATTTTCTTGACCAAAAGTTTTCCTGTAATGGTCTCTTACCTTCCTTTAATACTCAGTCACCCTCCATCTTAGCTTTTGAGACAGCATCTATCAGTGAATCTGGAACTTGCTAAATCAGTTACCCTAGTTAGCCAGAAAGCTCCAGAAATCCTCCTGTTTCCATGTGCCCAGCCTTCGGATTATGACACATGCTGTTATATTAGGCTTTTTGGGTTGGGTTCTGGGGATTGAATTCCCATCCTCATACAGACACAGAAAGCATTTTGTTGACTGAGCCATTCCCCCACCCCTTTGTTTAAATTATTTTGATGCAGATCATTAGGATCATGAAGCCAAAGGGAGACCAGAGTGAGATCTTGGTAATAGTATATCCCAATGTCTCAATGTTTGTCATTAGTTGTTCATCTTAGATGACTAGATAGATGAATGATATGCATGTCATTTATTTGTTTTTACAAATTTTGTTTGTGAAACAGGCTCTCATGCTGTAGCTCAGTGTGGCTGCAAACTGACTGTGTAGTGCAGGATGGTCTCAAACTCATGTCAATCCTTCTGCTTTAGGCTCCCAAAGTTTAGGATTAAAGGTACGAGGCTTTATGTCTAGACAGAGATTTTACTTTTGATAACTCAGTAACATGCAATATACAAACACATGTTAGAGTATAAAATACTAATTGGATAGATTGTGTGTGTGTGTGTGTGTGTGTGTGTGTGTGTGTGTGTGTGTGTGTGTATCATACAACACATTGAGTACATAACAGATGTGTATGACCACCACAGTTTCTGCTCACAGTGTGAAACGTTGATCAAAGTGCTGGACAGGAAGAGATACTAGGGATAAATCTTTGAATGGTGGAATTGGATGATATAGAACTTGCTGATAATTCCACAGAGGAAGTATCTTCGGGTTTCTATGACTGTGATAAAACACCACAACCAAACCCAACTAGGTAAGGAGGTTTTATTTAATCTTACAATCTGTAGTCCACCATCCAGGGAAGTCAGGAAGGAACTGATGCAGAAACCGTGGAGGACTGGTACTTACTGGCTTGCTTTTCATAGCTTGTTCAGGCTGCTTTCCTATAGGACCAGGATGACCTGCCCAGGGGTGACATTTTCCTTCCTGGCCTAGACTCATTCACATCAATCACAAACCAAGAAGATGGCCCTAAAGACTTATCCATGGGCCAAGTTAGTGTGGGAATTTTCTCGTTGGAGGTCCTCTCTTCTTAGGTGACTCTATCTTGTGTCAAGTTGACTCAAAACTAGCCAGCACGGGACATTTAAGACCTTTCTATTTAAAGGATGAGGATAATGGTGGTGAGGCATTATCCAGACAAATAATTGGGGCAACCATAGTAAATAAACGAGAATAGGAAGATCAGCTGCCAGTAGGAGGAAGATGGCAGGAATAGCGTTCCTATAGAGGTGCGAGGGGTGTAGCTCAGGGGTGGGACTTGCTAGCATTCATGAGGCCCCAGGTTCAAGTCTCATCACTGGAAAAACAAGATGTTTATTTGGGAGAAGAAAGAAGAAGATGCACCCTATGAAAATGTTTCTGTTTTTTAATTTTTTTTTAAATTTTCCTTTTTCTTTTTTTTTTTTTAAATAAAATATTGTACACACATAATTAAATGGGTCTTTTGATCTTGTTTTAGGAATGAGGAAATATGGAGTTATAAAACGTTAAACTTATTTTAATAATATAGTGAAGTAGAATTGAATTTAGAATTAAATATTTTTTTGTGATCGTAAGTGTAATCAGCCTTTTACTACTTGGTGGGTTCTTCTTTCTTCCACCCGTCTCCACCCCTTTTCTTCTTCCCTTTCAACCTCCTGACACTAGATAAGAGAGATAAACATCTAGAGAGGAAAAGGGTGATGTTATTGTTAGGCTACTTCCTGCTGATAAGGAGTGTAGAGCTCATTGGGACAAGTTTGATCTTCACTGTTAGGACATATAATTTCTTTTTCTTCTTGTTTCTTCTTTGCTCATATCTACTTAACAAACCACAACCAACAAAAAAACAACAATTCTCAAGCCCTAGCATTTATATACCCTCTGAAAAGTCCCCAGAATTCTAAACATCACACAATTGCAGAAACTACCTGCATCTGGCAAAATCGCGCCTCTGCTAGATCACGAGGCAGATCATAGCCAGCTGCTGTGAAGCAGCCCCATATTCTCACACCTGGGGTTAAAAGGAAAATATATTCTTATAATATTTCTGTTTTTAAGCCAGGCATGGTGGTGCATGCCTGTAATCCCAGCACTCGGGAGGCAGAGGCAGGCGGATTGCTGTGAGTTTGAGGCCAGCCTGGTCTACAAAGTGAGTCCAGGACAGCCAAGGCTAACACAGAGAGACCTTGTCTCAAAAAACCAAAAAAAAAAACCAAAAAAAAAAAAACCAAAACAATAAACAACAACAAAAAACAAAAAACAAAAAACCAAAAAAAAAAATCTGTTTTTTTTTTTTAAAAGAAACCAAAACTCCAAAATTCTCACTACACACACATTTGGGGGGGGGGGGTTTGTTTTGTTTAAGTGGGAGAATCCTTCAAGAATTCAGCGTCATAATTTTGCATTATTCCTTTAAGGCTAGCATTCAAAGTAGTAACTGTCACTAAGGCATTTTCACTCATGGATTGTTTTGTTTATTGACCCCTGCCCGCTTCGCCGTCTTCTCCTCTTCCTAGGTCTCCTCTGTCCTTACAGTAGCCCCCTCTGCTCTGATGCCACATATACTATTCTCTTCTCTCCTAAGGCTCATTTTTCCTCTTATGCCCCCATGCTAGTTTTATGACCACCCTCATGTTAAATTCTAGTATCTACAGATTAGAGAGAACATTCAGCATTTGTTATTCTGAATCCAGGTTACTTTTGTTTAATATAACAATTTTCAATTCCCTCAATTTTTCTGTAACTAACATGATTTCATTTTTTTAAAATCCCAGTAAAATTTTACTGTATATATGCCCCGCGTTTCTTTATTCACTCACCTTTTGATGAACATCTAAACTGGGTTCATTTCTTAGCTATTGTGAATAATATGGCTTTAAATATAGATTTTCAAGTATCTCTGTCACAGGATTTAGCATCCTTTGGGCACGTGTGTAGGAATGGTGTAGCTTGGTAAATAGCAGTCTAGATTTTACTTTCTTGTTGGAAAACTTCATGGTGTTTTCTTTTTGAAAATTAAAAAAAATTGTATGTGTATGGGTATTTTTCCTTCCTACATGTCTGTGTACCAGATACGTGCCCTGGAGGTCAGAAAGAGCATTGGATTCCCTGGACTGTTGTGAACTTCCATGTAGGTGCTAGGAATAGAACCTTCTGGAAGAGCAGCCAGCGTTCTTAACCTCAGAGCCATCTCTCTTGCCTCCATGATTTCTATAGCGGCTGCATGTACTTAAGCTCCCACAAACAGTGCCTAGGGCACCTCCCTGTCCACATCCTCTGGCTGTGTTAGTGCAGCTCACACTCTGGATTTGATGGCACCTGTGCAGGGGAGCATTTGCATGGTACCTGCAGACGTCCGCAGCTGGAGTGGAGCATCTGGATGCCGCAGGGCTCTGGCAGAGGCTCTGCTGCTTTGCAGAGAAATTCAGGCCTCGGCTGACTTCTGCTTGCTGTAGCTCTTTCCTTCATAGGAGCAGGATCTCTTGCTCTATTTTCTTATCCTAATTTTTTTTTTGTGCCCAATCACCCATATACAAATTCAAATCCACCATCTTACTCAGAAGTCTCTGACCAAGGAGTATTAACTTTGCTGCTTTTCCAATCTGCAATTTTGGAAGCACTGTGCATCTCTACTGATGTTCTTGCTTTTCAAAGGCAAGTCTGTGCAATGATTAAAAATTATATCCAGCTGTAAAGCTTTCATAATGAGGAAAAATAGCTGAGTCTTTCAGCCTTTTAAACTCAAAAATCTAGGGAGAAATTAAATCAATAATTACATATATATATGAATATATGCACATGTACATCTATTAGCTATTAGAATATTAAAAATTAAAATTTCCCCAGAATCAAAACATCTTGTAGATTATTTTGGAATAGGCTATGCCTAAATCAAAACAGTAATATTTTGACCCTGGCTGGAGAGATGTATCAGTCCCTAGACTGCTGCCTTTGCAGAGAGTTCGGTTTCCAGCACCCATGTCAGGCACCTCACAACCCCTTGTAATTCCAGCTCCAAATCATCAGGTGCTCTTCTCTGGCCTTAAGAGGCATCTGCATGTATATGTGCATACTAATACACACACACACACACACACACACACACACACACACACGTGAAAACATAAATCTTAACAATACCATTGGAAATATGATGATTCAGATACTTCATGTAAATCTCTGTTTTTTTTACATGCCCCAAAAAAGTACTTAGAGGCCCGTGAGTGCCTAGCTAGCCAAACTCAGGTAGAGTTTATTGAACAATATGCTATTGAGCTACAAAATGTTGTTAATATCTAAGCCAATCCAGAAAGAAAGAACCCTTTATTTTTGCTGAGTTGAAAAGATTTCTCTGTGTTCCCAGATCAATACACTGCCTAGGTTTGGGCATGATTCCAGACAAGGAGGCAAAGTCAGGGATAGAGACTGTGATTCGGAAACAGACTCCAGGAGTAACAACTTTGACTTGTATCCTAACTCCATCCTATCTTAATGTGATCTCAGATATGTCAATTGCTACTACCCATCTTTTATATTCAGCAACGATGCCTTTCAGCAACGACATAAGTGAGAGCAAATAGGTAAAATTACTGGTAATGATAGGTACAGTAGACCCTCTATGTCTGTCTCATCATCTGTTCAGCCAACTGTGGATCAAAACATATATGAAGAGAAACAAACATGAACAGACTTTTTTGTCATTATTCCCTGAACAATTCAAGTGTTTATGAACCATTTGCATTTTACTGACTACATAAGCAATCTAGAGATGATTTAAAGTATATAAGAGGAAATGCATAGGTGATACACAAATATTCTCCCATTTCATAAAAAGGACTTGAGCATCTGTGGATTTTTGAGTCCACAGAGGGTACTGGATTCATCCCAGTGGATACTGAAGGACAAGTATAGTTATTATTGAGGGTAATTATGGGTGAAATTACTTAAAATTACTTGGTATATAGTAAAGTACTCAGTATCTGCCTGTGTTATTGTTATGATTAACTTCGTAATTTGGGGCAAGATCTTTAATTTTTCTGACCTGCAATCTTCCACATGGAAAAGGCAGATCATTCCCTCCTTTACAAGTAATTGGTAGGAAGCTACAGGAATTTATCATGTAATTCAATGTTAATAAATTTATGTTCCTTTTGAATTTCATCTTTTTTTATTTTTCATTATCATTATCTGTAAGAACTAAAGTGCTTGTCCTTCAGGAATACTTTTTCTAAATTTGAAGGGTTTGGGGTTTGTGTTTGCATAGATGTGTGTGTGTGTGTGTGTGTGTGTGTGTGTGTGTGTGTGTACAAAAATGTAAAACTTCCCAGTTCTTCCACATTAGTGAGGCACCAAACCTTCCCTCCCATACCCACGTCTTCACTGTCACTTTGATAGAGGGAAGGAGGTTGTGCTCTTGGAAAACAATTTAAGTGTGCTTAGCAAAGTTAGGAAGCACAGGCTGGCTCTTTGCAGATTCAGTGTATCTGGTTTTATGTTGAGGTGTTTCATACATTTGGAGTTGAGTTTGGGACCAGGTGATAAGTATGGATTTATTTGGATCCTTTTACATGTAGCTGTCCAGTTTGCCCACACCATTTGTTTAAGATGCTGTCTTTTATCCAGTGTGAATTTCTGTCATCTTGATTAAAAATCATGTGTTCATAGGTGTGTGAATTTATGCCTGTATCTTCAACTCAATTCCATCAATCAACTTTGTGTGTGTGTGTGTGTGTGTGTGTGTGTGTGTGTGTGTGTGTGTGTGAGTGTGTGTGAACACCATGCTATTCTTATTATTACAGTTCTGTAGTACCATTTTAGGTTGGGGATGCTGATACCTCCAGAAGTTCTTTGATTGTTTTAGCTCTCTTATTTCTTTTTTCCTGTTTTCATATAAGCCTGAAAATTGTCCTTTCAAGATCTTTGAAGAATTGTGTCCAAATTTTGATAGAGATTGCCTTTATTATGTTAAAGTATGTCATTTGTATCCTTAATCTCTCCAGGACTTTTATCATGAAAGGATGTTGGGTTTTGTCAAAGGCCTATCTGCATATAATGAGACAATCATGTGTTTTTTTTAAAGTTTGTTTATGTAGTAGATTACATTTATAGATTTACATATATTGAGCCATCTAACCGTCTCTGGAATAAAGCCTATGTGGTCATGGTGGATAATATTTGTGATGTTTTCTTGGACTTTTTGATGTGTTCTTGGACTCAGTTTGAAAGTATTTTATTGAATATTTTTACATCTATGTTCACAGGGGAAACTGGTCTGTAATTCTCTTTCTTTGTTGAGTCTTTATGTGGCTTGGGTATCAGGGTAACTGTGGCCTCATAAAATTAATTGGATAATATTATTTCTGTTTCTATCTGCTTATATTTTGTACAGTATTTTGAAAAGTATTGACATTAACATATATTTAACTGTCTGGTAGAAATCTGTGGTAAAACCATCTGGCCCTAGACTATTTTTGGTTGGGGGACTTTTATTGACTATTTTTATTTCTCTAGGGATTATATGCCTGTTTAATTTGCTTATCTGATCTTGATTTAACTTTGGTAGTTGGGATGCATAAAGAAAATTATCTTTTTAAAAAAATTTCCAGTTTGGTGGAGTACACATTTTGTAAATACGTTTTAATGATTCCTTGGTGTTTGTTGTTATGTATCCCTTTTCACTCAACTTTTGTTAGTTTAGATGTGCTTTTCCTTTTATTTAATTTCAATAAAGGCTTGTTAACCTTGTTGATTTTCTCAATAAACCAACTCTTTTTAAAAATTGATTCTTTGTATTTTTCTGTTTTTATTATTTTTTTATTTCTGCCCTAAGTTTGATAATTTCTTGCTATTTACTCCTTTTGAGTGTGAAATCCTCTTTTTGTTCTAAAGCTTTCAGATGTGCAGTTAAGTTACTAGTATGAGATCTCTCTAATTTCTTTATGTAAGCACTTTTTTTTATATAAACTTGCCTCTTAGAACTGCCTTCACTATATCCTATAAGTTTGGGTATATAGTGTTTTCATTTTAATTTAATTTTAAAGTTTTTTAAAACTTTAGAAAGTTTTTTAAAAAATTTAGATTATTTTTAAGAATTTATTCACTTTACATCCTGATTGCAGCCCCCTCCCTCAGCTCCTCCAGGTCCCACTCTCCCTCCCCCTTCCTCCTTATGTCCCTCTCCTAGTCCTTAGGAGGGGGAGCCCTCCTCCCCTACCAACTGACCCCAGACAATCAAGTCTTATCAGGACAGCCTTCATCATCTGCCTCTGTGCCATGGTAAGGCACCTGTCCAGGGAGAAGTGATCAAAGCGCAGGCAACAGAGTTCATGGCAGAGACAGCCCCTGCTCCCCTTACTAGAGGACCCATATGGAAACTGAGCTATCTATCACCTACATCTGAGCAGAGGGGCCAAAGTACATGAAGATGCACGGTCCTTGTTTGGTGCATCAGTCTCTGCAGGCCTCCCTGGGTCCAGGTTTTTGGCTTTGTTGGTCTTCTTGAGGAGCTTCTGTTTCTTCTAGGTCCTTCCATACCCCGATTCTTCCATAAGGCTCCCTATGCTCTGACCAAAGATTGGCTGTGAATATCAACATCTGCTGGGTGTAGTCTTTCAGATGACATTTTTGGTAGGCTCCTGTGTTGTTCCCTTTCTTCAACTACTTCCAGTGTCTATTCTATTTGGCTTTCTGAATGAGAATTAAGCATCCTCCCTAGAGTCTTCCTTGTTACTTATTTTCTTTAGGTCTGTGGATTATAGTATTATGATCCTTTATTATACAGCTAATATCTGCTTATAAGTGAATACAGGCCATAAGTGTCCTTCTGGGTCTAGGTTACCTCACTCAGGATGATCTTATTTAGTTCCATCCATTTGCCTGCAAATTTCATGATGTCCTTGTTTTTAATAGCTGAATAGTATTCCATTGTGTATATGTAACACAGTTTTTTTTTAAATCCATTCTTTGTTGAGTGATATGTGGGTTGTTTCCAGTTTCTGCCTATCACAAATAATGCCACTATGAACATAGTTGTGAAAATGTTGTTGTTGTGTGGTGGAGCATCTTTAGGGTATATGTCAAAGAGTGGTATGGCTAGGTCTTGAGGTAGAGCTATTCCCAATTTTCTGAGAAAGCACCTTAGTTTGGGTTTGTATTGCTACGAGTACACCATGACCACAACAACTCTCATAATGGAAAACATTTAATTGGGGTTGGCTTCTAGGTTCAGAGGCTTAGTCCATTATTGTTATCCTGGGAAGCATGGTAGAACACAGGCAGACATGGTGCTGGAGGGTACAGGCAGAAGGCAGAGCGAGAACCCCGGGGTCTGGCTTGGGCATTTGAGACTCAAATCCTATCCACAGTGATACACTTCCTCTGACAAGGCCACACCTACTTGCCTACTTCAGTGACATTCCCTAAACATTCAAATATGTGAGTCTATGGGGACCATTCTTGTTCTAACCGCCCCAGATCTTATTCTAATAGGCCTGCCAAAATGGTACTTGGCCTTTTTCCCTTGAAGCTTTTACTTTCCTTTGTTCTGTATATTAAGTGTATTGATTGTTGTCTGCCAAGGATAATTTCTTTTCTGGCCCACTGATCTTGTGTTCTGGATGCTTTTTGTACCTTCCTTGTTAGGTACCTCCTTCTTTAGGTTAAGGAAATTTCTCTATGGTTTTTGTTTAAAATGTTTTCTGTGCCTTTGACCTGGGTTTTTTTTTTTCTCTTTTGCCTATTTCTATTATTCCTATTGATCTTTTCATACTGTCCCATATTTTCTGGGTGCTTTCTGCCTACATTGTTATAGATATAACATTTCCTTGACTGAGGTATCCATTTCTTCTACCTTAATTTCAATGCCTGAGATTCTCTCTTCCATCTGTTGTATTCTGTCATTAGTTTCCTGTCCATGTTTCTAAAATTTTCATTTCCTGATTTACTCCAGGTTAGGTTTTCTTTATTGATTCTATTTCCATTTTCAGGTCTTGAACTGTTTTATTCATTTCCTTCCACGGTTTGCTTGTGTTTTCATAGATTTGTTTTTTAAAAATTTAATTTGTTCACTTTACATCCTGATTGTGCCCCCCTCTCTCATTGCCTCCTGATCCCACCCTCCCCCATCATAACCTCTCCCTCCCTCCCCTAGTCCTCAGAAAAGGGAGCCCTCCTTCCCTGACATCTGACCTCAGCCTATCATCTGAACTACCTGTATCCTCTTCCACTGTGGCTCGCAAGGCTGCCTACCAGGGGGAAGTGATCAATGTGGGAGGACCAGAATCCATGTCAGAAGTAGTCCCTATTCCCCATATTATGGGACCCACAAAAAGGCTCTGCTGCCTAGGGTTTATTCATTTTTTTTCTTTAAGGACCTTTATAATATTTATAAAGGTTAATATTAGGTCCTTACCTTGCACTTCAGCCATGCTCCATTTCTAAGAGCCTACAGTAGTAGGGTTACTAGGCTCCAGTGGGGACATACTGCCCTGGCTGTTATTGATTGTACTTTACCTAGCATCTAGTCGTCTGGGTTTGGGATAATTATAATTCCAAGTGCTGATATTTGGTCTTGTCTTTGTGGAGTGAATGTTTTGTTCCTTGATTTCTATCGTCCTCCCTGGCTCTTAGCAGAATGTGCTAGCTGTATGCTGCATAGTAGGGGATTCTTCTGGGGTCCTGCTAGATGTAGTTACTCCCCGGCACAATGTTTTTCTACGTATTAGGAGCTGATACTTAGCAATTGGAATGGGCTAGAAGCAGGACCCTAAAGAAGTCTACAGGAGGGAGGAAAGTAGGTTGTTCCATCATGATCTGCTCAGTTACCTGGAAATTGGAGCAGAGAATGAGGAGAGGCCTCAACAGGTATTCAGCTACAGATCTGGAGAGGACACTTGGGGTTTGGAGTTGGAGGGAAGGAGGGAGAATGAAGACGTGAAGCTCACCGACCTGCTTCACTGGCCTGCTCACCTCTCTGGCAGGCGTGGCGGGCAGCTTTCCATGTAACGCCCGCTGGAGTGGGGGTCTGCTTCCCTGGCTTGTCATAGTCTTTTCTTTCAATCTTTGTCATGCAAATAACTCTTGGTATATTGCTCAAGTAAATAATGGATTTAGGAGCTGGAGATGAGAGTATTTAGTGTACAGCAAAAAGACTGGATCGCCTGTCCCAGCGCCCACATAACAAGGTGGATGTGATGCCTTGCAGAGTCGTAGTCCTAACAGGGAGGGTGCAGTGGAGAAGGAGGATTTCCGGTTCTGGTTAGCTCGCCGCTAGCCTAAACACATGCAAGCTCCATCTTTAGGCAGGGACCTTGCCTTAGAAGAATAAGGTGGAGAGGTATAGAGAAAGATGGCAGACGCTCTTCTCTGGATGCCACACACACAGGTGAACACTGCTCTCATACAGTTTGTCTAAAGTGTTATACTCTCATGTTGTTCCATAGTATGATAAAGTATATGTTCCTCACATAACACTGGGCTTTGAGGTTGATCTGGAGCAGAGGGAGCAAGTCTTATGGGCTCTACTGTTTTAAAACTAGTCCCCTTATTTTAAAAGGCAAATACATATGGTGAAAAATTTAAGAAGATACACAATAAGATAATAAAAACTGTTTTTGGTACTTATATGTTAATATGTTAAGATGTGGGCAAGTAAGTTTACGAGTCTTCTCCTCTGACTCTGAGTCCAGATGATTCTCTTTGCATAAGCCAAAGGGCTTTCACGACTTCTCATTGTCCAGTGGGAACTGGAGGGAGATTCTCAGGGGAAGAGATGTGAGGCCAGGCCTTGCCTTCCCTGCTGTAAGCCTTCTCCTTTCTGGCAGCATTCTTCCCTTAGTGAGAGCCTCCCACAGGATTGTTCTTTGGATTCTTTCTCAGTCATTTATTCTTGCTAACCTTCCCAGTGTCCCTCTGCTGGTCCCAAATGTCCCCATCGTTCCCATTCAAGCTTTGGTAAGAGCACTTTCAGTGGCATCCCCCGTGAGCACTGTTGAGCACACCCGCCATTTTCTGCCCATGTCTTATCTCCTTCTTGAGCAGTTACTGAGGCTGTTTATACAACTCTCTGAGACAGTGTGTTGTCTGCTCAGTAAGTGACTTAACCTCATAAATATTTCATTGTTGATCATGGGAATTTTTTTTTCAAAAAATTTATTTATTTTATGTGTATGAATGTTTTGCCTGCATATGTGTGTGCACCTGTGCATCAGAAGTCATGGAGGCCTGAAAATGGAGTCAGAGCCCATGGAGTGGGAATTGGAGATGGTTGTGAACCATCGTATGGGTGCTGAGGATCGAACCCCGGAAGAGCAGTCGGTGTTCACAACTGATAAGCCAGCTCTCCAGGTTCAAGGAAAAAACATTTAAAAATACTTTCTTCCTTTCTAAAAATTTCAGTCCCATTTTAACATAAAGCATGATGGGTAGTTGTAGAAACACTGGTGTAGAATTGTCAGCATCATCACTGTAGTTCTGCCTGTAACCGTGGGAGTGTAGGAAAGCTGTTTAAGCTCTTAGCTTCTTGTTTTACCAGATATGGATTAGAATAGTGAGTGATGTAAAGATGGGCATGAAGAACATAACTGTTAGTATTTGTTTATTATCTTTTAGTTTTATGTATATATGCTGTGGGCCTGAGTTGTCCAAGCACCATTTGAGTCAAGTGCCCATGAGGCCACAAGAGGGCTTGGATCTCCTGAAGCTGGAGTCTCACAGTGCTGTGAGCCATTCAGATCCTCCACCAGAGCAGAAATCGCTCTTAACTTCTGAGCCCCCAGCTGTTAATATTTATAAAGTACTTGAAACTGTGACATATTAAATGCTAAACTGCATGATACGCATGGTTTTACTGAATAACCATTGTGTTCTGAGCAGTATTCCAAGTACTTTTTAATACTTTATCTATGTAGTCCTGAGAATAATCTTGTGAAGTAGATAGTATAATGACTTTTAGTCTAATAGGAGAGATCAAAGATCAGCGATATTAAATTATTTACTCAGTCAACATGATAACTAAGCAATGAAATTCTAAGGGCAGATTCGAATTAAATTTCTTTTACATTAAATTGCTGTAACGTGCTGTATATGCACAGACACATTTTTATATGCCACATGCATGTTCAATGCATAACATTTAATATTTATAAAGCACTTAAAACTGTTAATACGTATAAAGCTTTATGAAAATCTTTTGATTGTGTCATCTCAGATGCTCAGTCAGTGAGTGATGCCTTTTGTTACTCCCATTGCTCTTTTCGCTTTAGTGAAGTGGTTCTATCTCATATCTGAAGGAATAAAATCAACTTTTGGAAATTTTCATGAGTATTAGTGGGAGAGAGGCATGCAACTTACCTCTACTGCCCAACTTCTCCCGTCTCACTGCACCAAGACAATAGAGGGACACAATTAACAATGTATTTGGAGAGATAGAAAATTTGTATTTTTCCCAGCACACTGAGCTGTTGCCTGAGAAGACCGTGGAGGCCTGTGATTGCTGTAGTGAATGTAACTCAGATAAAGATCAAAGGTGACCAGAAGACTAGTGAGACGTCATCCTGAAGAGGTCTGCTTATTTTCAAAGTGACTGATGGATGACGTGAGAAGTTCTATTGGAATGCTTTTGAAGATTCCACATGGATGTTATAAATGTTAGAAAATGGTGTCTATGGGACTAGAGGCTTTGGTACAACCGAATTTGATTAAAATGGTATTTAATTAAAACATTAACAAATGTAATTAGGAATTCATTTAAGGGTTTTGCTTGAAACCATTAAAAATTCACGAACACCACAGTCACGCAAGTAGATTTTGAAATTACTTCATTTTCCTTCAGGAATATTGTTCTGTTTTCCTACCAAAGGATTTAACTGGCCTGCACATGTTATATGACCAGGAAGTGGCAGAGGCTGGATTTAAACAAAGGTCCTTCTAGCTTCAAAATTTGTTTCTTTTTTTCTGTAGTTTACTGTCTCCAATTGCATGTGTGCATGTGCATGTGTGCATGCGTGTGTGTGTGTGTGTGTGTGTGTACTTTTTTTTTTTACTTCTATATGAGTTGACTAGCTCACTAGTGTGTAGGTTTTATACTTGAACATCTAGGGTGATACTCATTGGTCAAATATTGTTAAGTTTCACTATTTATTAGCTGTTCTTATCCTTTTATTTAGAATAGTTATAGATTTATTTATTTGTCTAATGGCTTGGTTTCTTTTATATCTAGAGTAATGAATCATCTGGCAGATTGGCTTCTTGTGTCTTTCAGGGTTTTCTTCTTTTCACATATTAGAAAGACTTTTTTTCCATAATGTCACAATCTTCTCACGGAAGAAGGGTCCTTGTCGCCCACCTTTGTGTTTATATTTTTAGTTTTCTGAATGATGTAGATTGTCTAAACTCAGAAACATGATTCTTGCAGTAAAACTTTTCTTTTTTTCCTCTTGTCTCATTTCCTTGCCCTTACTTTGAACCCAGCGTCACTATACTTAGCATTTTCCTCCATGCAGTTGCTGTTGGCATTGCTGTAAGTTTCTAGGGGAGCCTGCTATGCGGCTTTCTAAGGCCTATCCTAATACACCATTTGTTTTTCTGGGAGCAAGGGATGATTCCTTGGCACTTCCCTGAGACCTGTGATTGATTCAGCTTCCGTCTCCAAAGTGTGTGTTAAACAGCAAATGAGAAAACCTTCTCTGTTTACTTTGCTTTCTCCTGAGGAACAGACTCTCTGACCTGCAGCCTGGCTCTTCCTGGTCATCTTAAACTCTGCATTTAAGTGCTGACAGAATTATATGATAGTTGCTAAAGCTATAGAGATTTATTGACTAGCAAGTCATTTGTCATAAATCAGAGGTAAGTGGGAACCTCAGTAACAAGGGGAGAGTCAGAGGCCTTCCCTGTGTGAACCACGCAGACTACAGCCCAGGATAGCAAATAAATGTGACTATTGGACAGATTCTCTCTGCTGAACTAGCTTCCTGCTCAACTCATGACGAGCGGATTTTCCCTGGTGAGAGAAAGCATAGCATAGCTTCTCAGTCACAACTGTAGCTTGCCGTGGTGGAGAGCGGCCAAAGTTTTGTATACTTATTATATGCTATTCCTTATGACTTCAGGGTATACATCCTTCTTAATGTCAGTGTGGATTCTCTCTCAGAGACTGGCTTATTTTGAGAGAATTCCACTTTTTTGTGTGTGAAAAGACAGATAATTCTTCTGAGGAAGAGTGTTATTAAAAGACGGCTGCTTAATTTTACTGTTAAGGTGATGGAGGTTTCTTTATGGGTCGCAGACTTCTGTAAACAAACCCACACACATTAGGAAGAACAGTTGTCACGGTCCCTCATGGTCCCAATGAACCCCTGACAGAAAACCTGTATGTCTGTCAAGTGTGTGAAAGGTTATCCGGACACTAGAGTCTTAGAACTTAACCTAGTGAGAAAGCTCCATCCTGGGATCATAGGAGGAGATTGGTGACACTGGCACACGATGTAGGAGCTGTTGACACTAATCATAATCATTATATGCCATTGCTTTTTACTCAACAGCCCAGGCTGGTCTAGTGTACAAGTGGGCGGACTTAGAACCCAGATCTTCTGGGTTTGCATCCTACCTGTGCCATTTGAAAGCTGTGTATTTGTGGATAAATTATTTACACTTCTTATGAGTCTGTTTCCTAAGGAAAATAAAGGTTAGTAATGCTTCCTCCCTGAGGAAAATGTTGTAAAAGTTGAATTACTTGTTTTAAAGTACTGAAGACTAAGTGTAGTCGAAAATATATTCCACACAAATGTTTGCTAGATTAATATGTAACATCAGCCACTTATGTTTATGTTCTACTGTGCTGGTGAGGGAGGTTTAGTCAAGATAAATTGATTCCATTTGATAGGGAAAAGTAGAAGCTAACTATGTGTTTCCTGAGGCAATGTTGTGAAACTTTAAACACAAGTGTAATCTTATTTAAAGCAGAAAAGTCACCCTTTCTAACTCCTCAAGAGTGCAAACTACTATATATGTATGTATCTATATATGCATTTATAATACTAATGTGTATATGTACATATGCTTCATGCCTTGTACTACATACCAAAGGATTAGACACAAGGTGTTAGTAGCCAACTCATACTGTCCTTAAGTTGAATTAATATTAGTAGATATGCTATTTTATCTACTCATAACTAAAATTGTAATAATTATTAATAAAAATTATAATAATCTTTTAATAAATACAACCTTTGGTATGGAGACATAATTTTGAATGCTTCAAAAGTTTTTATTTGCCAAATTGTTCGTAGAACACTATCACAAGTTTAACTATAGAGATTTGTTAAAAACTAAGTTTGACATGCCATTTTTACAATGTCTAGAGCAGAATAAACAATAAGCAATGTATCCTCATATTTAAGGACCTAATATTTATAAAATTGTATCTTAATTGAAATTTGGCTACTCTTCAACATAAGCACTTAGACCTTTCCTTAAGGACAATAAAGCGCAAATGGAAACACTTAATATTATCTTAAAAGACAGACAAAGTAAATGTAAAATGAAAATAATTTACGACTGGCTCAATTCAAAATGTGCTGCCTTTGCAACATTGTAAGTCTACCATGCTCCCACAGAGGCAACACCATAATCACTTAGCAGCAATGGAGTCCAGAGGAGATGCCACTCTTCAGTAGAACAGAGACAAAGGAATATGCTGTGCTCAGCAGCATTAAACACAGACTCACAGGAGGCCTCATTTCCTGGCCTGTGGTAAGAGGGAGAAGTCCTAGTTCACCGTGTAGAGACGTTTCTCATTGCTTACAGATAATATGTCAGGTTTGTCCTGCAGTGAGTGTTCTTTCCGATGCCCTCATTTGTTCTGTGTGGAGTGGGGAGGAAGAGGAAAGTTTGCTTCCCACAAACTACCTTCTAGAGCTTGTCTTCAACTTCTGGCTTCTGACTAGGGCCTAGAATAGATGAAACAAGGCTGCCAAGGAGTCAGATAGACGTTTTGTCCACCACAAGGAAAGATGTCCTTGTTTCTACTGCGCTTCATTTCAGGAGGTGTACCATTCAAAGCACTATCCAAACTCTGGCCATCTTTCAAGTTCTGCCAGGAAAGCCTGCTAGGTTAGATACAAGCTGGTTACCCAAGGCTTCTACTGTCTCTGGTGCCTTCTGGAAGCAAGAAAGTCTCCTTTCTTTGTTTGTGATAAGAAATATGCCTGCCGTTTGACTATAGTCATAAAGTCAACAACTTAAATACTTATGATGATGATGATGATGATGATGATGATGATGTGTGTATGGGAGTATGAAAACATGTTATTCATAGTGTACAGTTTGCTGTCTGAGAATAGCTTCTGGGAATTTGTTCCCTCCTTCTACCATGTTAAGGCAGAGTCTTCTTGTCTTTGCCATGCTCAAAATCAGGCTAGCTGTTCTGAGGGCTTCTAAGCAATTCTCCTGTTGCTACCTCTCAGTCATACAAATGGGCCCCACCACATCAGGCTTTTTAAAAATCATTTTTCTTCTCTCTGTGTGTGCACATTCAAGTATGTATAGTGCCTGCAGAGGCCAGAGGCATTGCATCCCTTGGAGCTGGAGTTACAGCCAGTTGTGATCCACCTGAAGTGTGTGCTAGGAATTGAACTTGGATCTTGACTGCTGACCCATCTCTCCAGACCTATGTCTGGCTTTTTAATGTGGGTTCTGGGGATCAAAGTCATGTTTTCAGGCATGTGTATCAAATTCTTCTCACCCACTGGGATCTTGCTATGCCTTCCTAGTTTGCAAAGTGTTTACTTCTAAGAGACCCAGTCTCCAGTGATTTAAGCTTACACACACCCATGTAGAGGTGACATGTATTTGGGGAAGGCTTCAGTGCCTTGATGCATTGATTTATTCTGTTGAACGGTACCAGTCATGCTATCTGTTGATACATGTAACAAGGTCTTGCTCATTGGAAACCAGGATTGCTATATTACCTTTTCTTCTTCACAAATGGTGAAAAACAGAAAAATAGAAGATGAGTGAAGGGATTTTTTTTGTGTGTGTTTCATTATGAGAAAGGAAAACCTTAAAGGCCTTTAAAACTTACCTTCACATACATAAACCAATTTATTCAAAATCTGCCTATATAGCTTGTGTATTTATGTAGAAGCAGAATTTTGTTTATGTCTGTGTATACAATAACCTTACCTGTTCATTACAGAATGGAATACAAATGTAAGAAATCACTCAAAGGGGTTTTGAACATATTTGAGTCAATTTAAGGAAGGTAAATCATAAAAACTTGCTTAAAGTACCAGTTTGTTTGATTTTGTTTATTTTAAATGATTCTTGTCTGGCGAATATTTAGGATATATTTTGGAAAGTTCCCGTTGACAAATTGCAAAGTTCTGAGACTTTCATCTTGTTAGACATTTTAAAATATCAGTAGAAAACGCAAGAAACAGTCATTGGACAGGATTTGCATATCTCTGTACTTAAATTTATTAGTGCAACTAGATACTCGATATAGCCCACCTATTTTTATTAAGCACTTCTTTCATGCTGCTAATTTGAGAGCACCGAATGTTGTATTTATCTCTACCATTTTCTATACTAGCACCTAGTATAAAGTGTATGTGTGAAGAGTAAGTATTAGATATTCAAGCGTGATAAGAACGGGCAGGTAGGCTTTTGAATTATGATAATTTTAAGTGTATGCCATGGGTCAGTTTTACACACACACACACACACACACACACACATACACACACACACACACACATCTCCACATGCATGGTGGTCCTCATAAGTGCATCAGAAGGCATGGTGGTGCATACCCAAAATCCCAGCACTAACTAGGTGCAGACAGAAGGACCAGGAAGGAATTCAAGGCCGTCCTGGCCTGCACAGTGAGCTCATGGCCGGCATCAGCTACATAAGACTCCCTTGTCTCAACAAACCAAACCAAAGCAAAAAGCAGCAACATAAATACAAAAACACAAGCACACTCCAAACTGTCTTTACTTTGAAGACGGGGAAGCTAAGAGACAGCACAGTCAACCTCAAACAGACCTGAGCTGCAGCTCACTAAAAGGCAGGATTCACTGTGCTACGCTGTATCAGATACACTGTATCCAGTGCCCACATGGAAGTCTAATCTGCAGTCTCCATGGAGAGATGTGGAAATTCTGTTTATTATTTATTCCAATGTGTATACATCTTCAGTGATCACTAGTTTGCTTTATATGGTAGAATGCAAATCAGGAAGCCACTCAAAGGTGATTAAAGAAAGAAAACCACAAAACTTGATTAAATGACCAACCTTATTTATGTTTTGTTTTTTAATTTACCCTTGCAATTTTTCTTTTCTTTTAATTTTAAAAATTCTTTTTATTGATTTTTTTTTGTGTGTGTGTGAGTTTCACATCATGCATCGCAGTCCCACTCCTCTCGCCACTCCCTCAGAGCTGGCCTTTGCTTTTGCGGTCTCCTCCCAAAATAAAACACACACATGCAAGCACGCGTGCGCGTGTACATGCGCCAACAAAACAAAACAAAGCATAGAAAAACATCTCACCGTGGAAGCTGTGGTTTGTCACAGTGTGTTCCACAGTGTATTCCTCTGTCCCCACATCTTCACTTGCAAATGGTTCGAGGTCTTTGGCTTCTGTGACACCATCAACTCCTCCAAGTTATCCTGTTGTTGCCCTGCGTCATGGAGACCCTACAGCTTTGGATCAACAGGATTGGCTCTTTTACACATTCCAACCGTTTTCAAATGATAAAGATTTGGGGGTGGCCGACTCAGAACCCCAGATCTGGGCCTGGATGGTAGCTGAGCTGGTCAGCATGCTGGCGAGTTCTTTAGGACTACTTTGGATAGGCCATCCCAATGCTGCCATAGAAGGCAGGGTCAACTCTTTTCCTCTCACGCACTCAGGGCAGCTAACCCACATCCATGCCTTAAGAGCCAGTTCCACTGTGCTGCTCAGTCAAGGCATGGGGCCCAGTTCCTCAGGTGCTGCAGCTGGAGAGTGGTAGGGCTAGCTCAGTTCTCGTGACCCCAGGGTCAGCTTTCTGATGCCTCTAAGTGGTGAGGGATAAGGGCTGGAGGGTTCCCCTATCCCAGGCCACCTCCTGTCTCACATCTTTGGGGCTGGCTCACCAGTGCCCCAGCCACCAAGGCCAGCTCTACTGTGCAGGGGCCAGTCTCCTGAGTGCTGCAGCCGGCAGCAGTCAGAGGGACGGGACCAGATCTCCAGCTTTCATGACCCTGGGTCAGATCTCTTGAGGGCTGCAGATGGCAAGGGTCAGCGGGGGAGGGCTTCATCCTTACACTCATGCCACCTCATGGCAGACTAGTGGTGGGGCCAGCTCTCCTGCTCTCTTGCCCTCAGGGTCGGCTCACCTGTACCTTTCCCCCCACCAGGATCAGTTCTGCTGTGCTGTCCAGACAACGGGCAGGGCCCACTCTTCCAAGTGCTGCAACTGGTGAGGGTCCGGCCAAGCTCTCTGGTCCTTGTGATCTTGTGGGTAGCTTTTCTGAGTGCTAGAGTCAGTTCTGCCATACTCATGCTCTTGCGGCCTGCTCGCTCACACACCTGCTACCAGAGCCAGCTCCTTTGTGCTACCTATCCAGACAAGGTGCAGGGCCCATCTTCCTCAGGTAAGAGGTAGGCCAACTCTCCAGAATGTCACAACCAGTGAGGGGCGGGGCCAGTTTCATACAGCCTCTGATTATCCATGTGGTTCCATGTCCTCCCCACCCCGACAGCTGCTCCGACCAAAGACATCCTAGTGTTCTCTAGTGGTAATATGAGCCACAGATGTTGCCACTGACCCCTGATGCTACCTAGCCACGGAGCCAGACGTGGCCTTCAGTGGCAGCTTGGACAGGTGGCAGGTCTGGCCACGCACAACAGGCTACTCTTCTCTACCCATGTTCTCCAGTTCCATCTCTCTTCATGTGCTCAAGCTGCTCCACTTCTCTCTCTTTTTCATCTATCCACCACATACTCGCGTGTCGTGATGGCTCTTGCTGCAGGCTGGCCACGTGGCTGGCAAACGGGTGTCTATGAGCCACTTGAGCCATGTGCAGGAGGGCAGGTCTGTGGGTGGCATGGCGGAACATAGGTCTGTCCCACGCTGTGCTGCCTGGATTTGACTTGATTTCATTTGGTTCAATTTGATTTTTATATGTCCTAGGCATAAAACAGCTTTAGCCACCAAGGTAGGCATGAAGGTAGGATGAACGAAGGACTGCCATTTGTGCTACCCCTGACTGATAGAAGAACACCACCATTGTGTCTCTTTGCTCTTTGCTGGGGTGGGCGTGGCGGTGCTTCTTTACAGCCAAGTTCTTTCACCAAATTTAAGTCCATTCTTTCATAGGCTGCCTTGTATGTTATGGAAGTTATGCTTTTCACCTGATATCTTATATAGCTAAGGCACTGCAAAATAATTCCTGGCCTTTTACAAATTTATTTATTATTTTAAATACAATATGCATTATTTTCATGTAATAATTTTTGTTTATTCAGTTATAAATCTGTTGTTCTCTAATTTACTCTGTTCTCAAATTGCTATTATTCTCTCTTCCAAAATATCTCATACTCACAATTCTAATTGAATTTTTGTGACCTGGTGTTCAAAACTTTCTTGGGGCCGGAGACATGGCTAAGTGATTAAGAACACATGTTGCTCTATAAAGGCCTCACGACAATTTTTAAGTCCAGTTCCAGTGTCTGGACACTCTCTTCCTGCACCTATAGGCATCATGCACACACATGATGCACATACATACATGCAGACAAAAACTTACAGTTTTATAAATGTCTTAAAAATGTAGAACCCGCCCCAAAGCTCTCGGATTTTCTTATGTAGCACAGCAAGGCAACTTCACAGTTTCTTCTCTTACCAGACCCTGACGTGTTCTGTGCTTCAGTCCAAAATAGGATGTGCTCATGAAATTGTAGTTTAATATTGCAGATGTTCACTATTGAATAAGTATTCCCCAGACTCCGAAATGCAGGCATTTTAGTTATTTCATGCACATGTTTGTTTGGAAAGAATTCTAAGAATTCTAAACTGGTGTGAAGGAGCCCATATTTTAGAGTAGTTTTGCATCTGTCACAGTGTGGAGGGTTGCACATGTCTTGATTTCAACACTGCCTTCTACTACAGGAAGACACTGAGGTGATGTCCTCTGTTTTAAGTGGACTTTCCTTGCATTAGCACGTTCCCTTGATGGGGAGGCACGGTGGCACTCAGAGGAAGGATAGCAGGCTATCAACAAGAGACTTGATACCCTATGATCATATAGAGGGGGAGGAGGTCCCCCTCAGTCACAGACATAGGAGAGGGAAATAGGGCGAAAGTGGGAGGGAGGGAGGAACAGGATAATACAAGGAACGGGATAACAATTGAGATGTAATATGAATAAATTAATGAAAAAATTTAAAAAAGAAATTAAAACAGAGCTATTAATCCATAACACCCTTTCGTTTTATTGTTTGAGAATAATTTAAGCCATCAATTTACTTACATTAATGATAAGCTCATTGAATGTCAACATAAATGCACACTTTACTGAGAAGTAGCAATATTCGAAGATCAGTGTCACTGTCCCAGTGTTTTTGCAAGTCTCAAATGCTTTTCTTGGTAGGCTGTAGCAGAGTCCTCTTGTCTGTTTCTGTATCTGCTCTGCTGTGAGTCATACGTCACACAGGTTTTAGAGAACTCCATACAGACTTGTAAGAATTGTTCAGGCCAGCAAAGACCCTGGCAGTGGCCGTCCTCAGCCAGGGTGTTGGAGCTCACTTCAGGAACCCTTCACGTAGCAGACAAGCTGTTAATTTTCTTGTGCATCAATTGCCCTATAAAACAAAACAAACAGTAGTGTTTACCTTTCCGTCACGTTTTGGGGGTTACGTGACTCACTACGTGGTTTATAATGACAATGTGCTTCACGTTAGAAATAATCAATTCTGTAGCCAGAACAACATAGTTTCCTCTCTCTTCGGTTATTCGTCATATGACTGATTTTCAATGTCTTTTCTCCAATCCAAACTAATACTTGTTTATTTTAAATTTTGGGGGACTACAAGAAATAACTTTGATAATGATTAACTTTTAGGTAATATTAATCTTTTGATAATAATTTGCTATATAGTTGCTGTTTATTAACAGGTATTTCAACAGGTACTTTATAAAATAAAGAGCTAAAAAAAAAAAAAATAAAATAAAATAAAGAGCTAATCCCAGAGCCAGAATTTCAGTGACCTCAGGCTGGCTTCAAACTGAATGTGTAGATGAAGATGACCTTGAATTGATCTCCCTGCCTTCATCTCTCAAGCACTGGGGTTAGAGGCATGCAGTGCCACACTCCGTCTGTGTGGTACTGGGGACATGTATGCTTGGCAAGTATTCTACCAACTCAGCTATATCCATCCCCCCAACACTTGAATGAACTATTAAATTTTATCCGTATATATATACTTATATACATCATATATACATATATACGTCAATCTTTTTACACCTTAACCACTGTTACATGTGTAGTTTTAAATTAAGTTTTGGTGGGTTAGGAGAACATAGGAAAGTCTAAACTAAAAATAATCAATTACTATGTCCTAGGTACAGGCCAGATGCTCTACTGGACTCTGGTATACAGTCTAATTGTAAAGGACATACACTGAGCTAACAAACAGAAAAAATAAGCAAGTTATTAAGAATATGAGAAGATATGAAATAGACTTTCATGGTGTATTTTATGGTTTGGATATCATCACTGCATTACCTGCCAGCATTACAAAGGTAATGTTATTATACCGTGATTTCTAGAAAATAGTCAAGAGGAAGTGACTGTGAGCTAGACAAAGCATGAAGAGTGTTAACTGATATGAGTGCTGGTTGCAGCTTTGATCCTAGTTGGTAATATTATCTGAATAAGATAGCAGTCATTTTGCCTCATTTTTGGTAGGTAAGAAGATAGGCAGTTATCTATAACCTTTCAAAAATAACTTTCACATTGCTGTTCTCGGAACGAATGTTTTGAAAAAGTAGGATTATTTTTTAATATATAATAGACTAGTTTGTTTTCAGCACTGGGAATTGAGCTCTGTACCCTGTGTGTCCTAATGAATCGCTGAACCCTGTGCATACTAAGCAGGTACAGTACCACTGAGATGCACCTTCCTGAGTGACAGCATACTAAGGCAGACTGCTCGGCTCATCTTTGTGTTCCCAGAACAGGGCAAATTCTGCTTGCTGACTCTGAAGATGATTTTCTTTCAGAAAATGCTCCCCAAAGACTTATAATTATGAATTTTGGATTATCCAGTTGAAACAGAGGGTTAAGACCATTTTCCTGGGCACATGGAAAGGAACAATGAGTATTTTATAGAGAAGAAAAGTTTCAGGACAAGGGCTAAGTGGCTTTGGAAGTTGTGCTTATGCAACAGAGGTAAGAAGCTGCAGTTCTATTTTGTTCCAGTAGATGGCACCAAGGTCTCAAGTAAAGCCCAGTTTGAGGAAAAACAACAAATACATAATATACAAAGCAGATGCCATAAAAATTCAAGGAACTGTTATATGAACAATTATAACTATACACATAAGTGGAAATTAAATATTCGTCAAAAACTTTGTTTCAAATTTCTGAAAGTTAAACCAAAAAGTTGAGGAAGACTAGCTCGAAGAGAGAAATAAACACAAACTTGGAGATTACAGCTGAGCGGAAAAGCCTCCAGAATGCTCTCTGGGTACATTTTTCTTGTAAGATTTATTTCTTAAACATGAAAAAAGAATCAAATTATTTTCGCCTTGTCTAGTTACGCTCACCAGCTGTTCACAGCTTTGACACAGACCTAGAGATTAAAAACAGCAAGTACAGGCTGGTACCCAGGCTTTACCAAAACAAACAAACAAAAACCAACTAACACTATTTGAGAGGTCTCCTCACTGGAAGCCTTGGCTCTTTTTGAAAATACTGTTAGGATTTTACTCAATGGAGAGAGACATAGTTTCCCTTTTACTTCTGAAATCTGAGGCCCACAAGCGCTCACCCTCAAAGCCTTTCGTTTTCTTTTACTTTCTGTTTCTTGTTTTTGAGACAGAGCCTCATCACGTAGCCCAGGCTAGCCTAGGACATAAGATTCTCTTCCTTAGTGCAGGGAGTCTTTGATTTCAAACAATTGCTCTTCATTTCTTCCTCTTCTTACAGGAAACCAGAGGATCTTGGATGTACTATTTGCAACTTTGACACAATCACTGCTTGTCTTTACCTTTTTTCTAGGTTTAAGGGTTATTATCAGCTGATTGTTTGTAAAGTTACCCAGTATTTCCTAATATATGTAAGACGTATGATAATATTATATGAATGTATTATAAACGTTGTCGTTTTCTTTAACTAGAAAGAAGTAATGATTAGAGAAATCCACATCTTTACTTAAAAAGTTTTAAAATACCATAAGAAGATATTTATATAGAGGACATTTTCATGGAAAATGAACATGGATACACAGTAATCAGAAGTATAGAAGCAGAAAGACAGAGAAGTGCTGAGATTTTAGTTCTGTAGAACTGTGTTTTTAAAAGAAGATAGAACCGGGGCTGGAGAGATGGCTCCAAGGTTAAGAGCACCGGCTGTTCTTCCAGGGGTCCTGAGTTCAATTCCCAGCAACCACATGGTGGCTCATAACCATCTATAATGAGATCTGGCGCCTTCTTCTGGCCTGCAGGTGTACATGCAGGCAGAATGCTGTATAAATAATAAATTAATCTAAAAAAAAAAAAGAAAAAGAAAAAGATAGAACTGGTCTCAATAATGTGACTTATTGTGACTGTCCAAAAATTGCAGAGCTCTCTTTTTGTCCTCATTCACTCCCTCTCACCGATTCACCATCCACGTGGGCTTTTGTGTGGGCATGGAAGTCAAGGTGAGAACCTTGGATTGGACAAGGATCCACAGTCTCCGACTGAGTCCACATCGTCACCAGTGCAAACACACACGTAGCGATGGAAGACTTTAGTTTTCTTTAATTATTTCAGTCTGTAGAGTAACTATAGGGTAAGCAACTGGTGACGGGCTTGATGGAACTTCTGCTGTGATTTTGATCTTACTTTCTTGAAGTCAACCACATAAGCAGGTATGTTTTGATTTTCCTTGGGAGGAATTTATTTTTCTATTTTTTTTTCCCAGTTGACTTTGCTATGACAGGACACAGGGTCATGCATTCAGTATTTTAAGAATCAGAAAGGAAACAATAGAAAAAGAGGATTTTCCTGTCTTCTGCCTGGCAGTTTTTTTGGGCATGTTTGATGGCAAAAAGTGGTGGGACTTTATTGTTGTCTTCTGCTCCATGCCAGCAGCGCAGCGGTGGGGACAACAGTGGACGGCACGGAGAAGCAGCCCAGAGCACTGAAATGCCACGGAGCTTGCACAAATGCGGGCTGGCATGCTGCTTTGACAAACTGGTCTCAAAATTAGTTTCTATTGTGTCTGAGGCTAAGTTCTTTATTGTCCACCTCCCCCTAAAATTAGTGAAACAGATAGAGGAAAGATTATTATTTAAAAACTTTGCCTGTCCTGCCGGTATCCATGAGTGCTAGAGTAGCTTTTAGCTATGAATGAATGTTCTAAACTTTTTTTTTAATTTATAAAAAGCAAATAAATTACTTCGTTATAGAGAAGCTACCACCAACCCCCCCTGCCCCCCCCCCCCAGCATCCACAACAGGCCTTTATTGTCTAGAGATTGCTACATTTGCACTGAAGTCTCAGGCAGTGAATACAAGTTTGGCCCATTCAAAGGGATCTCTGGTGTGAGGCATGTCACATCAAACAGGGCGGCTTTATCATCCTCCGTGTTCTTCGTCGCCATGAACTCTGAGAGAACAGAATTTGTTCACAGGGTGAAACACATGTTTATGGTCCTGAATAAACTTCTCAGATTCAAATCTGTGTGACACTGGTAGACACAGGAATTCTGAGGCCAAATGGGATGTTTGTGGCCCACATTTGCATCTCAATGCCCAGACACCCCCTTTCGGAATACTGCTGCTTCCTTACAATGCTGCAGTCTCAAGTCTGAGGAAAGAAAACCCATAAAAGTTTGGACTCACTTGTCAAAGCCCCTTGATTCTTTTTCTTTTTCTTTCTCGCTCTCTTTTTTTTTTTCTGCTTTGGAAAACTGTGAAACAGGGTCACTAAGTTCCATTCGCCATAGTTTTATTATGTTTTAAATGAAGCGATTGAACCTGCACAGAGCCCAGACAGACACTCCCAGGCTGCTGTGAAGGCATTCCAAGGCCATTTGAAGGCGGCTTCCTTGGGCCTCAAGCTTGTCACACTCTGTGTCTTGGGCATGAGACTGCTTTTCCCTTTCTCATACTTTAGAGAAAACCCAAAGAGGGCTGGGGACGTAGCTCGGTGGTAGAGCACTGGCTTACATTGCACGAGGCTTGGGGTTGGCCCCCCTACAACTTTTTCCCCACTGAATACAAATTATGTAATAAAGCCTCTTTTAGCTATTGAAGAGCAGAAGTCATTTGGAAAGCAAGTGCATGCCAAGAGGGTTTTGTGAGGCCATGTTGTTTCCAGCACTAGTGTGAGTAAGCACACCACCCCAGTTTCCTTGTGTCACTATGAAATTAAGGAACAGAAATCTGGAAAACAGATTTATGTACATTTTGGCCATATGGGTGGCTGGTTGCCGGGAGAAAGAAATTCTGTTTATTTCCCACCATGATGACGGTTGAGAGGCTAGGGTCCTAGAAACTAAATGGCCACCCCAAAGCCACCCCAAGCCAGAGGCATTTGCATTCTTGTCGCTCAAGTTCAAAGAATGAAATTCACGGGCCATGTCTTAGTTAGGGTTTCCATTGCTGTGAAGAGACACCATGACCAAGGCAGTTATTATAATGAAAAGTACTTAATTGGGGCTGCCTTACAATTCAGAGGTTTAGCCTATTATCATCATGGCGGAAAGCAGTGCAGCTTGCAGACATGGTGCTGGAGAAGGTAGCTGAGCGTTTTAGATTCAGATCCGAGGGACACAGGGACAGTGACACTAGGACTGGCTTGAGCATCTAAAACCTTTTCCAACAAGGCCACACCTCCTGATAGTGCCACTCCCTATGAGCATATAAGAGGGAATTTTCATTCAAACTACCACAGGCCACATTGAAGGCGCTTATTGACCTTAAAAAAAATTTTTTTTTTGGTGGTTTAGAAAGGCACAGCCCTTATAGACTCATGTGTTTGAATGCTTGGCCCCTAGGGAGGGAGTTGCACTATCAGGAGGTGTGGCCCTGTTGGAGGAGCCAGGGTTTTGTTGGAGCAAGTGCATCACTGTGGAGGTGGGCTTTGAGGTCTCATGTATGCTAAAGCTATGCTCAGTGTGGTACGGTCTCCTTCTGCTGCCTCAGGACCAAGATGTAGAATTTTTATCTTCTTCTTCAGCTCCTTGCCTGCCTGCATTCTGCCATGTGTCCCTGCCATTATACTAATGAATTAAACCTGTGAAATCATTGTGCTAGTTAGGAGCCTTCTACTACCCACCCTACTTTCCAAATAATGACACAGAGACCTATTAGGTTTATTTAACAAGCTTTAAGATCTATAGCTAGGCAGGCATTAATTTATCCTATTCCAGCTATGCTAGTGTGGCTACTTCCCAATGACATGCTCTTGCCATCTCAGTCTTGCCTTGGCTTTCTGCTGTAACTCTCTGTCCTCAGGGCAAATTCTTTCTGGTCCCCATCATGGCAACTTGTTTTCTTTCTTTCCTCTTCTTCTCTTCCTACCTGAGACCTCTAGACTGGGGATGGAAGTCCCGCCTATTGTCTCCTCTCTCCAGTCACCGGCTCTTCAGCTCCTTTATTAATCAATCAGACATAACTGGGACGTGATTTTTACACATTGAGACTGGAGATTCTTCATAGAAACAACATTGCCCACATTCAGACTGCAACCAGATCCGGGGGCATAGAAATCAGTATGTGCTTACACAGTACACAAGACCACCCCCCAACATAAACCTCTGAGATAGTAATCTAGTCCCAACTAAATGCTCTCTTCTATAAGAGCTGCCACGCTCGTAGTGTCTCTTCACAGCAATGCCAAGCCTAACAGGTGGACTGAGAAGCTCTGGGCAGGAAAGCTGGCCTGGCTGATAACACCCAGGGAAGACCCTGAGAGTAAGGAAACTAGGCAGACCATATCTTAACAAGCTGAGATTGCTTCATTGGAACATAAAGGAGCTTTGACATTTCCTTGGGAAGAAAGTTTAGCATATTTAGAGCGGCTGGAGGACAGGTTTTTATGCACACACATATACAAAGTTAGCTACCATGTTTTATAGTTTAACTAGAAGCAAACTAGATGGGTTGTCTTCAATACCAGGACATATCGTTTCTGCAGGTGGTACAGAAGGGTCAGCATGGGGAGAAGCTATTTATTTATTTATTTTTTGTTATTGTCCCATATAGCCTGACTCAATTCCTCACCACCCAAGGCTATTACCCAACACTGAGAGGCAGACGCACACACCCAAACTTGCTAATGTCTATCACTTTTACATTGCACTGGAACTGACCTGGAGATGGAATCTTTCATCATCCAAGTTCTCTCCATCTTATAAAAAACCCCCCACATCCTACAGTCTTCACTTCACAGAGAGGCTGCAACCCTTCAATTGTTCTGATGAGAAGAACAATTCTGCTTCTGGAGATATCTGCTTTTGTTTATTTTCATGTTGTTTCCAGCAATCTTGATCTGATATTAGGTGCTGAAATCTAGTGTAAAATATGTAGGTTTTGTACCTCAGCCCCTCTCTCTAGGTGACATTTTCTTTTTCCCTTGACCCATTTCCTTGTCCTTTTTGAGACCTATACCACCAAGAACATTGCGACTCCCAGAGTTTACTGGGGCTTAATGGCCACCACTCACAACTAGAAATCTCTTGGGTTTCACTCAGTTTGGGTCTTATTCCTCTTTTGCCTCTTTTTATCACACACACACACACACACACACACACACATACACACACACACACACACACACACACTGCTTTGATCTCCAGCAGAGGCCTTTTTTCCATTCTCCATTGACACCCCAGTGCATCCAACGTCCATACACCAAGGTAAGGTTTAGGATTAGTAGAAAGGTGTCCTACACTGACAGCCTTGCCTGAACCCCAAAGGTCCTTTGTCTTTGCCTTCCAGGTTGCTAGAATTTTTACCCTTGGGAGCTCTTCCAGCTTCCTGCCCTTGCCTTTGCCTGCCAGATCACTGACATTGGGGGTGCCCGCTCTGCTCATTTATTTCTGGCCACTTTCTAGTTGTAGGTGATTATTTACTAGAGAAACTCCCTCAACTTCACATTACCTTAAACAGTGTTGAAGATCTCCAATCCTATACACTCTGGCCTGTCTTAAAACAGACGTTAAGACATTAGTATGCCTGTTGAGGTCTGGACCTAGTACTTGGATAAGACTTTTGGCTTTCAAAGTCTTACTAACTCAAACAACTTAAGACGAAAGTATTTCCCACATTCTCTCTTCTATCTCCACTCCTGTTTTTATTTATGTGGTTCAGGCTTTACCATCTCAAACATCTAAAGCTAACTCTCCAAACTCTCTTTCTCAGACGGTAACTGGCTGATAAGCTTCCTCTGAGAAGCTGGGTGTGGGTGGGATTTGGTCTTCCCACTCTGTTGTTCTGGCTTGTTTCCCTGCCTGTCATAGTGATCTCACCCAGTGGATCCGGAGAGGGAAAGGGAAGTGGGAATGGTCAGAGGAGACCTTGGGTCGGAAAAGACCCCAGGCAGCTGGGAGTGCAACAGGAACAGACTCCCAGGAGACAGCTTCGGTGAGACAGCTAGCTTATTGGGATCAAGAGGGGAGACAAAGGCTACTTAAACCTTTAGGAAGTGAGTAGAGGCTTTTGGGGTGAGTGTACATCATTGTCTGGGGCCAGGGTGCTGAGGATACCTCATTTGCATAAGGAGGAAGTCCAGGTGCTGCTGGGCATGATATTATAGAGGTGGAAGAAGTTTAACCTGGCTACTGGGCTACATGACCTCCTGGCGGGGCGGGCCGGGGGGGGGGGAGGTGGGGGTACAGAGCTATGTGTGCTGAGACATCGTAGGCCAGTGGGGGAGAGATCCTGCTCCTGCTGATCTCAGGAGGACCTAAAATTTTTCATGCTGCAGGCCTCCAGTTCTGGCATACTAGGCACACTAACAAAGGGAATAAAC
Organism: Acomys minous; assembly: GCF_964271855.1. Lineage (NCBI taxonomy): Eukaryota > Metazoa > Chordata > Mammalia > Rodentia > Muridae > Acomys > Acomys minous. Next base: position 44,617,568 of record NC_140487.1, read on the forward strand.
ACGGTGAGAGTCACAGGTTTCAACAGGGGCTCAGGGACTAAATTGGCAAGTGTTAGAGGAGCTTCTGCAAGTAAAGAAGTTGCTGTTGCTCTTAGAGCCTAGTATTTCTGCGTGGAGTCCATTGGGTCTCAAGCTCAGGACAAGTCTCCCTCAGCACTTCTTACTCACTCCGCCCCTACTCTAAACTTCTCCCTCCCGGGGGCCTGGGAACTGCTTCTCTTCTCTGTATAACTCAGACATTTGGGCTAAGCTCTTGGCCTCCTGGCCCAGAGCCACCATCTTGGTTAGTGGCTGCTCACTCGTTCTCCCTCCATCCTTTCATGGTTCGGTTTAGTCTGCAGCCATGTTTAGCCTGGACTCCTCCCTCTGCCTGCTTCCTCCCTTATATCTACAATAAGCATCTCTCTACTATACAAGTCTTCATAGTCTCCTCCTTTTGCCTCATTTTTTTTTTCATTCAGTATCTTCAGGATAATATTTCTATGAGATAAAAGCCCCCTCCCCTGCCACAATCCATTGTTCCACATGTATTTGCTTTTGTTTCTGCACAACATAACAGTATGTTTACTTTAAAATTTTTGTTTTGCAAAGTTGATTATAAAATACATATTCCTCAAAACAATAGTGTTTTGGCTTATTAACATATATCTTTTATGATTATATATAGATTATCTATATATGATCATGGTTTTTAATTTTTCCGTCATGTACTTAGTACTAAGTGTACTTATAAGTTAGTGTTCATGTAAGCTAAAGTTGTTAACTTGGCCCAGTGTAATTTTGTTAACAGTAAAACTAAAATTTAAATAATGATAATGGCTAATGGTCCTGAATCTGTCTTTGGAACAATTAACGTGAGTTATCATTTTCCTATTTACTTATTTAGTCACTTTACAGCCTGATTCAAGTCCTCTCCCTCCTCTCTTCCCAGTCCCACCTTCACAGATGTGAAGAATGCAAATGCTGTAGGCAATTTATTGGATATATGTGTAATAATATAAATGTATGTGTAAAAAATAATAAAAAATTTCCTCATTAATTTTGTTTCTTAATGTTCCCCCACAAGGTTGTACAATTGCTGCCTCCCTTATAGCACACAATTCAGACTTTATATATTTTCACCAAACATATGTCTTATGTTCTGGATATTTGCAATCTCCTGGGAGTCCCCTGTTTTCCAGGTGCTGTGGATCCATACTCTTTTCAGACTACACTTTACACAATGACCAAGCCCTTCCCATGTTCTACACCCATAACAGACCTTCCAAGATGCCTCTGATTTTTTTCTAGCTTTTTTACCATTCCCTGCACTCTCCACAATCCCAAATGACAAGCTTTTGATCTCCTCCAACTAGTTAGGTCTAGTGGCATCCTTCTTAGTCAGACCCAACATGCCCCTGCCCACTGCCCACAGCCCTTTGAGACAAATACAAATCCTTCCTCCACTCTCCATCAGGGATCCCATCTATGGACACCTGCCTTCTTTCACGGGCTTGCTCTGTGTCTGTCTTCTGCTTCTACTCACCCTATGCCCAATATTGGGCAAACTCAGTTTCGCTCTGTAACCAAATCATCTGTTTTCATCCCCCTAACAATTACTTTTCAGAGTTTTTTCTAGAAGTAGATGACAGCAACCTTATGATCTCCTACAGATGATCAAGTCAAAACTTTCCTTCTGCTACAGAAAGTCAACCCAACCTGCATATGACCCAATAGATCCTGGGGACAGAGCCTTGCCATCTCTTCCATCGTCTCCCTTTTGAAGGAAGTTCAAAATGAGGGAATGCCTCACCTTTCTTCTTCTTTTTTATCTGTCTTTAAGGTCTGACACGAAGAGTTAATTACATGAAGGCTTCAGGTGGATTGAGTAGCTCTTGATAGGAAAGTTGGTTAATAACACCCATGGAAGCTTCTGACAAGGAGATCCACATACCAAAGCCATTGGGGTTTTCAATACTCAGGTATAGCCAAGTATGGTACTGCATTTTGAGCTCAGCATTCAGGGAGGCAGAGACAGGTGAATACCTGTGAGTTCGAGGACAGTCTGGTCTACAAAGTGAGTCCAGGACACCCAAGCCTACACAGAGAAACCCTGTCTCGAAAACAAGCAAACAAAGGAACAAAATATGTAAGCGAGAAAACAAACAAAACCCCCTTCCGTTCTTCATTTTGTGCAGGTGGAGCAGAAGGATCAGGCTAGGTGTTATTGCCCAATAGTCTGACTCAATTCCTCATGACCGGAGGCTATTACCCAACAATGAGAAGCAGATCACAGACCAAACCTGCTAGTAGCTACCACTTCCAGACGGGGGATATGCCTGAAAATGGAATCTTCTGTACTCAATGTTTTCCCCTTTCCATCCTATTACACACACACACACACACACACACACACACACACACACACACACACACTGTGTATACAGTCTCTAATCTACAAAGAGGCCAACTTGCCCGATTTGTTAGGGGCATGAAAACACTTTAGGTTGTGGTTAAAGGAACACTTCATCTGGATATGTCAGCTTTCTCTTATTTTCTTGTCACCTTTGGCAGTCCAAATCTAACATACATAGGGTAAGCTTTAGAAAGAGGTATTTTATGATATGGAGCTTAGGAGAAAAAGAAGGCAGAGCTCCTGTCGAGCCAGAGGGTCCCCCGGAGTGGGGGAGCACAGAGCATCACTGCCTCGGGGTCAATGAGGCTGCAGCAGATGGGAGAAGCCGGTGGAGTAAACTGCTCAGTCCACTTCCATTCCAGTGTCCAGGGTCTCCGCTTTCTTCACAGTCTCAGCATAGTTTCCCAGGAAGAATTTCTCCTTTAGAGGAAAAGAAAAAGATAAAGAGATAAACCAGAATTCCTTGCTGATGTCTCCAGTCTCTGGCCTCCAGCTAGGACCAGGGTACAGACAGGCCCAAAGAAGACTGTCTCTGGCTTTTAGCCAAGGAAAAACCTGGACACTTTGCTTTAGAGTCTTTTAACCCAAAACTGTCTAGCTAATTTCTACCTCTTGTTGTCATCACTGGTGGCCTATGACAAAGGGAGAACACATGTAAACCTAGCTGTGACCGTTTCAGGAGTCCTTGGGAGGGAGGGCCTAGGTGGCCTCTGTTCCTTGTTGATGAGACAGTTTTTCGTTTAAGTCTCTACTAAGGAAAATGAGGTCTTAATGACTTCCCATTTGTGTATGTGTATGCTCACACATCAAAGGTTTTTGGTTTGGGATTCAAGAGGGGGCTTACTGAAGTGGATAAGAGATTTATTAGAAACATTATTAATGCCATGGTGGGGTCTCTGAGGAGAATTCAGACCCTCATGGCAGGATTGGGTTGTGGGTGGGACTTTCTTCTTACAGGTTTTAGAGCATCTCCTGCTCTATTGGAGGCTGGAATTTAGATCTCTGCACCTAAATCGGGGAGCTCACTAACACCTGTGACTCCAGCTCCATGGGAACTGATGCCCTTTTCTGGCTTCTGTGGCCATGCATTCTCTCTGTGCCTATGTCTCTCTCTGTCTCTCCCTGTCGCTCTCAGTCTCTCTCTGTGTCTATCTCTGTCTGTCTGTCTGTCTGTCTGTCTGTCTGTCTGTCTCTGTCTTTCTGTCTCTCTGTGTCTCTCTCTGTCTCTGTCTCTGTCTGTCTGTCTGTCTGTCTGTCTCTCTCTCTCTCTCTCTCTCTCTCTCTCTCTCTCTCTCTCTCTCTCACACACACACACACACATAAATGAAGTAAAATGACTCTAAAAAAAGAATATATTCTAAACCAGAGTATTCAAGGGATGTAAGGTCCAATACAGAAGGTAGTCAATAATTGAGTAATGAGGGATTTGTAGATGGTCCAAAATAATTGTAGTTTTGTATGTAGAGCTGGAAGTCTTGTTAGAATCTTCCACATAGGTGTGGTTTTTGTCTGGAAACAGGAAGAGGAAGGTATGCTTCCACAGACCTTCTTTACCCAGCCGCTGCACATTTGCAGTGGTCCTTACAAGAGCATTCTTGGTCCTTACAAGCAGGATGCAGCTGCGGCAGAGTTTCTTCATTTGTGTTAGGTTTCCCCACAAATACACTGTTTCTGACAATATTTTTGTGTGTGCACATCTTTATCCCATGTATTGTTTTACATTGGAATATTTGTCATTAATGTTCTGTTTCTGAGTAATTTAAACATATTTCTTCTTAAGAACCTTGTTACCACTATCTTCACATGCTGTTGAGAGTATTTTAATTGCTTGGGGCAGAGCTCTGAGCAATTTTCTGATTCTCTTGTTATTTATCCTCTTCTGTTCATCTTCAAAGGAAAAAGAAAAAGAAAAAGACCCTGCCAAATGTACATTACATGAAACGACCTGCTATGAGCTCTAGACCCTGCATATGTGGTTCTGATGGGCTATTCTGGCTCCATCTGTAGATCAGAAGCCATTTGCTTACAGAGTTAGGTTTCTGTTTACTGTAATATATTCCTTAGGTGCCTGGTCTTCCTTCTGTACCCACGCTTACATGCAAAATCCTCCACCTATGGTTTTGTCCTGTAAAACAGGGCTTGAAAAGTTGGCTCTCAGCTAATTTCCTGAACCCCACCTTCGGGAACAACAGCTGAGGACTGGCTCTCCTGTACACAAATGAAGCCTGCTTTTATTTGGCCATAATTTGGGTTGGTGGTCTTTCCTTTCAGGTCTGTGGGATTAACAGTACCTTTATAGATGACATACCACATTGCTAGGGGAAAATAGCCCATTGTCTTTGGGTTCCACCTATTTTCTGCTATATGAGCCCTTCTTTGTTTTCTTGGTATCTTTTCTGATACTTCCCTTGTTATTTATTCCTTCTAAACAGTACACATGGTCTTGTTCCTTTTTTTCTTAATCCATTTTTAAAATGTTTTTCAGTGATTTAGTTTTTCATCTACTGTTGCTATGCAATTAATTCCAGAAATGGTTATTCTCAAGCCATGTTTAGTTGAGCTATTTATTTTCTGTCTCTACTGGTTGTCAGGCTTACAAAGCAAAACCAAGGTGCCATTGGAGGCCTGCTTCGATACTTGGTTGGAAGCATCAAGTAAGCGGCCTGTAGCAAATCCACAGATCCATGCTTTAGACCTCAGGTGTCTACCTGATAACATTAGCTTTTGCATTTGAGAGACCAGGAGTTAGACATTTTCTGATAGATAGGTAGACAAACAGGGGGAGGAGTCATGCATGGCTAGGTAATAAATGAGTTTCCAAGATGGCCAGCTTCTTCCTTAGGGACCAAAGCCTGCAATGCTTTCCTCCCACTAGTAGGCTCCTGCTGATGGTCTGGCACAGGAAGTGTAAGGGTGGATCAGGACATATCACACAATAGTTGGGACCAATCTACCATCCTGTCTGTCTTCACACTGGCGAACCCTAAGGTAGGGAGGAAGACACTTCAGAGACTTAAAAGCCCCAGGCCTTGCGAAGAGAGAAGATTTTCTGTTTCCCACGTCCATCCTCCCTGTCCTTGGCAGAGGGTCTCTCTCTCTATGGTTCTGGTACAAGCCTGGCATTCCCTCACCTCCAATAAACAGCTTTATTCCGCTATTGATTCCGTCTGTCATGTTTGAGATTTTTCTGCTGCTACTTGTTGTGCTTTTGGATTTTTCACCCTGCTCTTTAATTCTTTAACTAACAGGGAAAATGAACCTGCTCCAGACTCCTAGACTGTTTAATTTCAAAACGATGGGCATCAATGTAGCTGCAACTGATTTCCTGTCCACCAACTATCGGAAACTCTTGAGACTACAGAGGCAATGTCTATGTGTGCTGAGCTGAAGAATCCCTTCCTAGGGTATGGCAGAAATGGGCGCGTGAGGCTCAGAGGCTAGGTTATAAGTGCCTTGTCCCTTGTGCTTTGCTTTCTCTTAGGCCTTCATTCTGGAAGAAATGGGCTGCCTGACTGAAAGGCAGTCTCAGTTCGTCTGTGGTGGTGGGATGAGATAAAAGCCCAACACATAGCGGTCAAGTCTGGAAGGACACACGGCTGCCAACACGGCTGCCAGCTATGTCATTGTTCTCAGTCTCCTTAGCCTGAACACCAGTTTTCCAGCGAATTTAAAACTCAATTTAGTCTGCAGTAGGAGCTGCTGATGGCAGCTTTATTGCTTTACCCCCATGGCATCTTTCAAATGTATCTTTCTTTTCTATCTTTTCCATCAGCCTATTCTTCATTTTGTCTTCCTTTTCCCTAAAGGCCAACTTTCTGTTTTGATGATGTTACGTTTCTACATATCTACATAATAGAACTTTGTGGTTCTGTTAATAACTGTGGTCTTGGATGCACAAGCCTGGCCAGTGTGAGTCCATCTCTTGCTGCTGCCTGCGGGTCAGGTAAAGATGTAGAACTGTCAGCTACCTCTCCAGCACTATGTTTGTCTGCGTACTGCCATGCTTCCAGCCCTGAAGACAATGGACTCAACCTTTGAAGCTGTAAGCCAGCCCAAATTAAGTGTTTTTTTTTTTCTTTATAAGAGTCGGCATGGTCATGGTGTCTCTTCACAGCAATGAAACCCTAAATAAGACAATAACTAATGTTTATTAAGTTCTTAATTGCCTCTTTAGCACTAAGTCTTTGAGGAAAATGACTGTATGACGCATCATTTGTATGGTACATCTTCTAATATCTCATTGGTTCACAGGCTTAAGTGAAAGGTAAACTTATCTTACCATTTGAACCCAGATCCAAAGAGGTCCAAAAGTTTGGCTAGAATAGACAGGCAGATATGGATTTCACAGCTGACCCCTAGGCACAGGGGTCCAGTGTTTCCATACTTTACTGGGGAATGTGGGAACTGAATGTTTCACCATTCTTGCTGTTAATCACTATTTTTTTTCATAACATTGCATGGTAGAACATTGGCTATGGAAACTGAATAATTAAAACTATATTCCTAATAGAGTAGGAAAAATAATACAACATAATATACAAATGATACAGAAATCCAAGATTCTCAGGAAATGTGACAGTGCATACATATGTAGCAAATGCTATTTTTAAACTTCCTATATGAAAAGATTATATTATTTCCATGGGTAAAAGGAAAACATGTAAACATATCTGTGTAGCATGTGCTCTTTTTGTTTTTGATTTTGAAAGGGAAGCCTATTTCAGGTTGCCCAAGGACATGGCTCTGTTTCTCCGTCTATCAAATCAGACTGCGCAAGCGATTCACTGCTCTGTGGTAGGGATACAATGTGCAAATGACTGGAGCTGGAACCATCAATAAGCTTGTCCCTGTGAAAATGATGACAGGATCTCTTGCTATTATTAAGAGCTATTTTAAGTGCTAACTTGAAAGGATGCCAACTGGTGACCTTGTTGCTAGTTTCAGTAGAGAAGAAAATAATTAAATTAACACGACTCTTCAAATTCATTCTCACTTGCTAGAGGTCTAGAATTGATTGCCATGGCAGCATGTGAAAACTTGCATGGTGGTGCTTGGCGGCAGTACCATTTAATAGATGAACAGCATGCAAAGGTTGATAATGTTGATGGTAGTTTCTATTAAGTTTACTCAGTTAGGATTTAGACCTAGATGATTGATCACAATGTCTCAGAATCCTTCTATTTGAAAGGCGAAGGATGATAAACTCTACTAAAATTTCCACTGAAGAGAAGCATCTTGGTGCAATAAGGCACACGCCCAACCTCACTGCATTGCTTGATTCTGGCTTTGCCATAACATGACCTTAACCTCATCCCAGCTGTTTTTCTCACCTGTACAATGCTTCCAAGCAGAATGTGACTTGCTATAGAACAGAGTACTGAAAACCAAGCATTAGAATCCTATGGTTATCTGATCTTCTATAGTCTATTAAATCCTTCCTGTCCATTTTTCCTTGTTTAAAAAAAAAGTCAATAAATTAAGAAAGGCAGTGACTTATTCTTATCGCAGAGAGTGATGCTCAGAACTTTAAAATGTTCAAGATGAGGCCCTGAAGACAGGCACTTTGTACCTGCCTCTCCATAGTGCCCTTTGGTTGTGAGTACTGCGGGTGACATATATGTGAAAGGAGAAATATTAGGCCGAGACAACTACTTTTAGACCATTATTTTTAACAACTTGAAGAATGTGCTTATGTTTATGAGTATCTGCCTATTCTACCTGTGCTTAGCTTGATGCTGTGAACTGAAAAAGAGAGCCATTCTAAATATGTAAAGATAGAAAAAATGCAGTGCATAAAGTTGGTTGCTTTGGTTAAAAAACATGTATTTGCTCGGGAGAGTTGGAAGACTCTCATACCACATAATGGATCACGTACCTGTGAAATACTTTTTTTAGTAATTCAGATTATCCAGTAAAGAGCAGGGAGCTAAGGATGACTCTGAGTAGGTAGTCAGTGAATCTATCACTGGAAAAGTTTCAAAAATATTCTTGAATATACTGAGATGTACATGTGATGTACACATTTCTCTCTTTTCTTTCCTTGCCACCCTCTCTTCTCTCTTTCTTTTCTTTCTTTCTTTGTCATGATTAGAATTGAATTCAGGGCCCATATTAAACATTCACTATTGAACTGCATCTCTACCCCTCACAAGTGAATCTATTAGAAAATACACTCATCCTGCATTGGTAGCTGATCCATACGGATACATTGTTACCATCTGACTTTTGTACCAGCTAAAGCCTAAGCTCAAGGATAGACAAATCTTTAGGGTAAAAATGTCTCAGCATAATTGGTTGTTAATGGGTTGAAAGCAGACAATACATAAGGCATGTCCCAGAGCTGTGTAAGAGGAAGGCTTAGCCAGAAGCTGTAGGCTACATCCACTGAAGGAGAGGCTTCTGAGACATATGAGTACAAAGCTCATTTGTGGACAGTTGTGGTGTCCACCTTCTTAATCTCTTTAGGTGTACCATGTTCTGTGAAGTTTGTGGAATAGACAACCTTTGAGGGGAGGTTTCCTGTGCAGGTAACGGCAAGGCTTGTTTGTATTAGCTCTTACTGAAGAAGCAATAACCTTTGGGGCAATTTAGAATGTGATGTGTTCATTCAGGTCAGAAGTACAATTCAGATCGCATTCTTTTCACCAAACAAATAAATAAGTAAGTAAGTAAATAAATAAATAAATAAGGAACAGATTTTTAAAGGCAAACCCCACAAAGTTATACTTTTGGGGAGCCAAGTTAACTGCAGGTGTAGGCAAAGCTTGATGTTGTAACAAATGTCCAGCAGATCTAAGCAGGCAAGTGTTTCATACAAAAGCAGAGCTTAGCAGATAGCTTGTTAACCATGTGACCCATCATCTTGTAAGACCAGCTGAGGCAGTGAAAGACTTTCCAACAATCAGCAGTTTCTCTCTCTCTCTCTCTCTCTCAAAACATTTATTTATTTATCATATATACGCAGTATTTTGCCTGCATGTTACGCCAGAAGAGGGCACCAGACCTCATTATAGATGGTTGTGAGCCATCATGTGGTTGCTGGGAACTCACTCAGGACCTTTGGAAGAGCAGGCTGTGCTCTTAGTCTCTGAGCCATCTCTCCAGCCCACAATCAGTAGTTTTTAAGAGTAGCCCAGCTATACTTGGCAGTTGTCACCCTGGGCAAGTCAGCTGACAGGGTACATTCGGGATAGAGCAAACTTCCTCAGGGCTTACAAGCTAAAAGCAATTTTGTTTTTACAAGTCATTTCAACACAGCAAATTGTCTTCTGAGCATAACATTCACCACCACATAAAAGGCGCTGGGACTGGAGTTAACACAGTTGTGGGCTGCAATGTGGGAGCTGGGTACCAAAGCCAGGTTCTCTGTAAGAAGAGCGTGTGATCTCAACCATGGAGTCATCTTTCCAACCCCGAGAGTGGCAGATTTGCTGAGAGTTTACCCTGAGCTCCCAGGTGCGTATGCTCTGTCTTCAGCATACCTTTCCTTGCCTGTTATTAAAAACATCTTCAGGGACACCGTTTCAGAGAACAGATATACTATGATAGTTTAGACCACCAAAATTATACATGAATAAAATTGTCTCTGATTCCTGAGTGAACATTGAGACAAAACCCAAACTGTAGTATGAATTTTATGTTTCTAACAGTTTGCCTCATGGCAGAAGATTGTTAAGTAGCATATGTATTTCCATTCTGATTTTAAAATTATTCCATTTGTATAAAATCGACATTAACAAATTCATTTATTTTAGTATATGACCTGGATATTACTTAATTATTTGAAGGTTTCTTTATTTCATTTTGCTTGACTTTTAAGGCAAGGTTTTTCTATTGAGCTTAGCCTGGTCTAATAGTCAGTGAGCTTGTTTTTGTAATACTCAGCTTTAAACCTAGGGTTTTGTGCTTTCTAGATAAATCCTCTACCACTGAGCTAAACCTCCATCCTCCAAACTCATATAATCCAGGCGTGGCTCCTGGGTGTAGGCACTACAAGCACATGCCATCATGTCTGGCAGGTTCTCCTTATTTTGGCCATATCATCAAGAGTCTGTACAAGGTTGTCCTATAAAACTTACCACTTCACTCTGAAAAAAAAAAAAAAGAAGATATTGATTCCTTTGTATGATGAACAAAATAATGATTTGAGTTGCAGGTAATTTTTACTAAAGCTATGGATATATAATGAAATAAATATTGGAGGATCTACTTAAGAAAAGAGAGACTACCCCCATGGGATACCATCCAATAAGAGACAAGAGGAGAGGAAGGGAAGGGAAGAGAGGAAGGGAGGGATGTGGGAGGGGGTGGAGGCCATCTAAGTAGGCATGGAGACTGTAAAGATGGGGCAGAGAGAACAGGGGGAAGTGATGAATTTCTGAGTCAGCACTGGGTGGACAGACCTGACAGAGCCTCTGGCAGTTTGTAGGCACTGAACTTCAGGGAGAAAATCCTGGGAATCCTGAGAAGGAAAGTACTCTGCTTCATTAAAGGGACAGACAATCATTCTGCTTTACTAGTATGGCTTAAGTTGGATCTTCCCAGCTAGGGGTGATCCTGTCTTCCTGAAGTGGAGTCTCTTAGCCAGGTGGTTGATCTGCATCACCAGATCAACACATGCTTTGGGTAGCTTGGGATGCTAGGTTTTCACTCAGGTCAGAGGAATCGCTGTCTTTAGTGAGCCTCTACAACAGCAGTTCTCAACCTGTGGGTCACAACCCCTTTTGGGTTGACCGTTCTTTTCACAGTGGTCACATACCAGATATCCTGCATATCAGACACTTACATTACAATTCATAACAGTAGCAAAATTATAGTTATGAAGTAGCAATGAAAATAGTTTTACCACATGTTGAGGTCACCACAACATGAAGAACTACGTAAAGGGTTGCGGCATTGGGAACGTTGAGAACCTCGGCTTCCTAGAGCTCTGATCAAAGGATACTGCATTAATACTATAATTTTTGATGTGTCTCAAATTTTCAGGCATTCATAACAGACAATAAAATGCAATACAATTTAAAAACAAATGTACTATTTTTAACAAAATTATTTTTTAAATCTTAGTGTGTATGGCAAAACAGAAATTTAATATTCTGCAACTTAAATGCATCATGTTTGACATATTCCATGACAAAAATAATCATACATTGTTTATCTGTATTGAACATTTCTTCATATTATATATACATATATATATATATATACATACATATATAAACATTTATTATACAAAGTCTTTAAACTTAGAACTAGTAAGAAACAACTTGGAGGTAATTTACTTGCTAAGAAACAAAAGCAAATGAAATAATAGTTGTAACAAAAGCTTTCATCTGAGGCTACATTGATTTCTTTTTGTTGTTGTTGTTGTTGTTATTGTTTGTTTTTTGAGACAGGGTTTCTCTGTGTAGCCTTGGCTGTCCTGGCCTCACGTTGTAGACCAGGCTGGCCTTGAACTCACAATGATCCACTTGCCTCTGTTTCTCAAGTACTGGGATTAAAGACGTGTGCCACCACTTTCTGGTCCTCACGTCTTTTAATCTGTATCCTAGAGCATCAGCCTTAGGAAGACAAGCAATTCAGATGGAAGCAAGTGCCTTTGCAGCATTCTTACAAATCCATCTCTCTGAAAATACTGATCACCTCGAAATACAGTGTAGTATATGTTTGTTTCATACTCATGCCTGCATTGGCCTCCTCCAACTAATGTAACACTTTATCACTACTGGGAATTAACGTTCACAACAACAACAGCAAACAACAACAACAACAACAAAACATCAATGGCCAAATGTGAGTTTTGTAGACTATAATGTGTATTTAAAAGGATATAGAAAAGAAGAAAGAACAACACTGGCCTCTTCTTTTGAATTTCATTTTACACTACAAATGCTGATATCAAGGAACAGAGCTGTGTGAATAACTGTGTAGACTAATTAAATGCAGAAACTTGAATAGGATTATTTTCTATTAACTAATTAAAAATCTTCATTAATGTAAATGAAATTTATTTTAGCTTCAAAGATATAAAGTTATTGATTCTGTAAGGGATCTAAAAGAATAAAGAACAGATGATAAAAATGATAACACATTGTTAATCTGTCATAATTATACATTTACTTAACTCCATGTACAGGACAGTGTGTAATCACCACTGAGAAGAGCAATTTAGAAATCATTAAGAATTTTTTTTAGGTAACTTCTTGACCCAGTTTTGAAAAGCAAGTGTGGTGCCCCTGTCAGCACTGTTAGGAGGCAGTCCTAAGATAGTTTAAGCATACCCTTACTGGATGCTACCATGTGTTTCAGGAAATGTAAAATATGACAATACTTTGATATTATATGACTTTTCATATACTTATAACATGTTTGAGTCACATGCCTTATTTCCATGCTTGAATAGGAACTGACTAACATCTAACACAGCTGATTTTTTTGTTCTTGTTGTTGAAATAGCCTAGATGTATGCTAGGATGAGTATGCAAGGATTGTTCCTTTTTCCTTTCTTTCTCGTTCTTTCTTCCTTCCTTCTTATCCTTTTTTTTTTTTTTGGAGTTGGTATTTCAATGCATTGACAAAGATGGCCTCAAACTCATTATTCTCATGCAGCCCGCAGCTTTCTGTGTGTTGGAATGACATGCGTATACTACTACAGCAGGCTCTTGAGACAAGAAGTGTCTTAGGGTTTTCACTACTGTGATAAGACATGATGACCAACAGCAGTTTAGGAAAGAAAGGGTTTATTCCAGCTTAGCACCCTCAGGTTTTAGTCCATCACTTAGGGAAATCAGACAGGAACTCAAGTCAGGAACCAGGAGGCAGGAACTGTCCATGAGGAAGTACTGTTCTGCTTCTCATAGCTTGCTCACCCTGCTTTCTTTCTTTCTTTTTATTAATTTATTCAGATTACACCTCAATTGTTCTCCCATCACTCGTATCCTTCCGTTCCTCCTACCCTCCCACCACCCCTACCCTATTACCCTCCCTTAGGTCCATGTCCGAGGGGATCCCCTCCCCCACTTTATGGTGGCAGTCTAACAAGTCTTATCTTTTAGCTTTCCAGACCAGTGGTCCCAAGGGCTACAGTGTCCTCAGTGAAGTGGGCTCTTCAACATCAACCATAAATAAAGGATGAGCCACAGGCTTGTTCACAGTTTGGTGGTGTCATTTCCTCAACTGAGGTGCCTTTTCACTAGGTGACTCCGACTTGTCTCAATTTGACATAAAACCAGCCAGCACAAATATTAATCATCAAGTCACAGATTCCATAATAAGTAGGGCTGAAGAACTGCTCCTTAGCCTTGTAAGCTAATACTAACAGATTTTAGACTATAAATGTTTTCTTCTTTGGTAAAGTCAGTTTTATTTTTTGGAAATCTATAAAATATCTATCTATCTATCTATCTATCTATCTATCTATCAATCATCTATCTGCTATCTAAATTTTTTTGGTACTCCAATAACACTGCTTGTGAACAATGGCACAGTAAGACTTCTTTTAAAAATTATTATTATAATTTATTCATATTATATCTAGATTGTTATCCCCTCACTAGCATTTTCCTGTCCCCCCCCCCATCCTCTCTCCCTTTTTTGCCCTATTCCCCTCCCATAGACCTCTGACAGAAGGGGATCTCCTCCCCCCACCATATGACCACAGCCTATCCACGTAGCCTGCTTCCTCTTTGTCTGTGTGCTGGCTGGGCCTCCTCACCAAGGGGAAGTGAGCAAATTGGGTGGGTACCAGAGTTCATCTTGGATGCAGTCCCCACTCTCCTCACAACCATGTAGAATGGACTGTCCATTGGCTAGATCTGAACAGTGGGTCTAGGTTTACTTCATGTATTGGCATTGGTTGGTGCAACAGTTTATGCAGGGCCCCCATGAGTCCAGAACTGCCAACCTTGATGGTCTTTTTGTGGGGCTCCTGGCCCCTCTGGGTCCTCCTATCCCCTTATTCTTCCATACCATGCTCACCTGGAGTCCAGCAGGGATTCTCAGCATCTGTCCCGATCCCCCACTGAGAGGAGACTCTCATAGGACATCAAGGTTGAGTTAATATTCATTTAAAAGTTAGTGTATACCATGTGTACCTTTCTGAGTCTGGATTATATTTCTCAGGATGATCATTTCTAGATCAATTTGCCTGCAAATTTCAAGGTATCCTTGGTTTTAATAGCTGCCTAGTATCCCATTGTGTAAATGCAACACAGTTTGTTTATGCATTTTTCTGTTGAGGGACATCTATTTTGTTTTCAGATGGCTATTATGAATAAGGCTGCTATGAACATAATTGAACAAATGTCCTTGTTGTGTGGTGGAGCATCTTTCTGGTATATGTCCAGGAGTGGTATGGCTGAGAATTGAGGTAGAACTATTCCCATATTTCTGAGAAAGTGTCAGGTTGGTACCAGCATGTAAGTAGGGTGGTTGATCAATGGAATTGAACTGAAGACACAGAACTATATCCACACACCCATGGACACTTAATTTTTGACAAAGAAGCCAAATCCATACAACGGAAAAAAGATAGCATCTTCAACAAATGGTGCTGGTCTAACTGGATGTTAAATGTAGAAAACATGTCGAAAAATGCAAATAGATCCAACAGAACTCAAGTCCAGCTGGATTAAAGACCCTCACATAAAACAAGACACACTAAATCTGTTAGGAGAAAAAGCTGGGAACATGCTTGAACTCATTGGCATAGGCGACAACTTCCTGAATAGAACACTGACAGCTCAGGCTCTAAGATCAACAAATGAATAAATGGGACCTTGTGAAACTAAAAAGCTTCTGTAAGGCAAAGGACACTGTCAACAGAACAAAATGACAGCCTACAGACTGGGAGAAGATCTTCACCAACCCTACATCTGACAAAGGGCTAATATCCAAAATATATAAAGAACTCAAGAAATTAAACACAACAAAATCAAATAAACCAACTAAGAAATGGGGATCAGAGCTAAACAGAGAATTATCAGCAGAGGGATGCTGAATGGCTGAGAAACACTTAAAGAGATGTTCAAAGTCTCTAGTCATCAGGGAAATGCAAATCAAAAGGACTCTGTGATTCCATCTTTCACTCATCAAAATGGCTAAGATCAAAAACTCAAGTGCTGGTGAGGATGTGGAGAAAGAGGAACACACCTCCATTGCTTGTGGGAGTGCAAACTTGTACAACTGATAAGACTTCCAAAGGTAGTTTTCTGAGCCAGCTTCATTTATGGGAATCCTTGTCTTAATTCTTAAATGCACCTTCACAGTCTTAGTCATTATCAACAATTTGGCAGGTCTGCAGTGGAGGAAATTCTTCTTTCTTCTGCTGCTGTGGGAAATAAAATGTACCTATGAATTATCCAGTGGTCTGGCTATACTGCAGTCTCTACTTTGCTGACCAACCTCAGTTGATCAGCAAGCACTCCTTGAGCCCAGAACAAGTTTTACAGACAGTCTTTGGTGATGTGTTTTCACAGTTCTCTTGATTTAAATGGAAGTTTTTGAGGAAAGAGACCCATTGCATCTTAATTTTCCCTCAGCAGTGCCAAGTATAGCTCAAGGTGCCAACATGTGCTCAGTGAACACATGTTGCTTCTTTAGAAGCATATACTGAGAGTAGAGGATCTCCTCTTTGCTGACATAATTTGGCTTCCTTTCAGAATGTAGGAATAATTAACTAGCATTGATTTTCATCTGCAGAGGGCAGAGGAGCATCTTTATATTCTAAGGATTTTCTCTCTTGCCTTTTTGTTGTTGTTGTTGTTGCTCACCACATTCAGGAAACCATAATAACTAATTTATAGTGGCTCATTTTTCTTCCTCTTTGTCTTCTCAATCTTTAGCATTTCCTAGCATGGGTGTCCTCTTCAACCCATGGAAAAGCACCGAATAACTCAAAAGTCAGTCATGTGATCCTTTAAGAGAAGGTGTGTGGGGTGACAGGGTGGAGGGATAGATGGCTCAGTGGTTACGATCACATGCCACACTTGCAGAGGCCCTAAGTTGGGCTCCCAGCATGCACAACAAGCAGCTCAGAAGTGCCTATGACTCTGATTCTGATAAGATACCGTTGGCCTTTGAAGACACTTGCACTCATGAGCATATTTCCCCACATCCAAACAATTAAAAATAAAATAAATCAAGGGTTGAGATGGGAGCAAGAAGAGTAAATGGACGAGACTAAGGGGAAAGGGAGACATAACATATGTCCCTCGCTCTTCATTATCAAAGCATACGTAGGCATCCTGCAGGATTTCCTATAATTATCTTTTCTATTTTCTGATGTTAAACTGTTTGTCCTGAAGCAATTTACTCCTTGCTTATCATTTAAAGTTGCTTCTGAGCATTTCTGAATGCTGAATAATGTAAAGATGTCCACTGTTTACCTCTGTTCCTGGGTCATGAAGGCACTGTGTGCTGTTCGAACAGCCTTTTGTGATGGGAAGATGACTTTGCTTAATGTGGGGACAGTTCTTTTCACTCTTTGCTCAGGAGTGTTCCCTCTACTTTGATTTGTTTCTAGTTTTCTGTGTGAGTAATGGTTTGGCTAAATAAGAAGGAAACTTGAAAGCATAGACAGATGATATGACCTTCCCAAGATCAACACACTGGTCGGTAACAAATGTGCTTTCAGTCTCATTTCCAACATGCCAGGTTCCATCTCTGTGCTAGCTTTCTTTTTCTTCTCCCCACACAGCTGACTTCCCAGAGAGAAGTGAAGGTGTATATATAACTTTTCAAAATAAGCACTACATTTATTGTCAGAAGCAAGACTAGAAAAGCAAGGCTATGCTATTGTACTTTAAAACCATGACAGATCCTGACAGCTTAAATTTTACGTCTTGCAATATTTCTAATCCTATGGAGATAATAGCGAGTTATCCTTTCCTCTCTAGAAATACATCACCATTTATAGACAGAAAATAGTTTTCTGCTGTAAGGAAAGGTTTCCCATAGAACCTGCTATTTTCCAAGACTAGAGTTATTAAAGAAAATAGATGAAATCTCAGAGAATTTCTTTTGAATTTGGTTTCAAATAATGTATTTTGTTACATTTCCTCAATTCCTGGCTACTCTAAGAGCGGGGGGGAGAAAAAACCTATTCGAGAATTGCAAGAACAAATATTGTGTCAGTCTTGAGTCAATGTGAAGTTGAAGCAAGGAAACTTCCTCAGCTTTAGAAAGGGTTGGGAGTTTCATTGTAGTGGATTATGCAGTGAGACCTGTTCAAAAGAAAACAAGTGAACACACTAAAGACAGTACATTCAATGAGAGAATGCTTTCTGGGTATATTTTTATGGAATACTGATTATTTTTCATCTTATATTCCCTTTTGCATTGAGCTCATGATATTTCTGTCTCCATCTGCTAAGCATGTGATTTTAAGCACATGTCACCTAATCCAGGTACCATTTATTCCTTGTAAGCACTTGTTACTTTTGTTATATAGACCAATACAAATTCTAACACTACTGTTATAACAGTATTAACAAGACTGTTAAGGTTAACATCAAAATATTACTATCACGTTAAATTAAATATTTAATATTTTATAAGCATATTAGCATATGGTGATCCGGTCATTTGAGGTCCATGGAGATGTTCCGAGAGGCTAAGCTAAGGTAGTTTGATACGAATCATGGCTCATTGCATACTCCCATGGTGTGGAGCAGGCCCTTGTGCCTTCTCTGGTCTCCTGTATCAGCTCCTCACTATCTATGTGTGGGGTAGTGCTGCTTCTCAGTAGCCTGGACCACAGGCCTGATGGCTCTTCAGTTTAATTGTTGATTCCTACCACTTGCCTCCCTTACAATGCCACCAGAACAGTACATGTCTTCAACACCTCATCAAAATTATTGCCATAATATGTACACTGATATATTTGCCTTCAGAATTTTGATTGTGCCCATTTTCTCCCCATGCATATTGTCATATATATATTTAATATATACTAATTTTATATCATTATAAATACATATTTACTATTACACACCTTTGCTAAAAATTGTATGAAGTTTCCATTTTCCCATACCGGATGTCTTTTTATCTAATCTCAGCTCTTTTTGTGATCTTATTATATCTTACCATGTGTTAATTCTTGTTAACCAATTTTGCTGTCTCTTGTGCATTTGAATCAGTCACAAGTCATGTCTCAACCTTTGGTATGTTCTAGTCTGGTACCTAGGGGATATTTCCTGTCTGCTTTCATTTTGCTCAACTATGAATGACTCTTTGGTCTGGCCCAATATACATTTTCTTCCTTTTAGGCTGATTGACAAGTCCAGCAGAGAGCTCATTCCAATGACTCACTTGATCATTATTAGCATCATCTAAGAATGCGTTCAGAGCAGGAGACTTATGTCATATTCCTACACTGAGAGGATGACATTCTCATGGAAGGAGTGAAGACTGACTTTTTAAGAGACATAATGGGCTCTTTGGCATACTAGTGAGTCTCGAACAGCTAATAATATAAGTATGCCAAATTGGTTTTCAAAGTCATTATAACATGCTGAAGTAGAGTATCTCAGGTCCTATGCGGGAGAGAGTGGAGATATCACAAGAGCCGAAGAGATGGATCTGAAAAAAGAATCTGACTCACCAGATCCAGAGAACCATGGACAGTGATTAGTCACTGTACTGGAAGTCAGTATCAGGAATATAAGAACCAGAGAGGGATACTGAAACCAGCAGAGGTGAGCTGGGCACGGGCCTCAACCCACGTTGTCTGTCATCTCAAGGAGGCTGGTGGGGCACCTGAGCAGGGTTCAGCTTGCAGATTCCTCTGTGCACTCCTCACCTGCCTGGCCCATTGGGGCACAGAGAGTGAGCCCAGCAGAGCCCAACCCCCACTGTACTCCATCCGAAGGGCCACCTGAGAAGTGTTTGGTTTGGAGCTCTTTTTTCCTGCTCCCTACCTGCCTGGCCAGACTAGGACACAGACAGGGATCATTAAGCCTGATAACACCACAGACAACCAGATGGCTAGAGGCTAGCATAAGAACACAAACAACAAACCTCAGGGACATATGACACCACCTGAAATGAGTAGTCCTACCAGAGAAAGCCCTGGAGGTACTATCATACCAAAAGCTTAAGAAAAAGATTTTAAATATGAGGTTATGAATATGATAGAGGCCTTAAAGTAGGAAAATAAATTCTGGGAAGAAATACAGGAAAATATATTCAAACAGATGAAAGAATTGAATAAATCCTTTAAAGAATTACAGGAAAATATAATTAAGGGAGGGAAAGAAATGAATAAAGCTGTCCAAAACCTAAAAATATAATAATAATAATAATAATAATAATAATAATAATAATAATTCTCCATAATATGAGGCAATCCTGGAAAACTGAGGGAAGAGAACAGGAAGTGCAGACACAAGTAGCATTAACAGAATACAAGAGATGGAAGAGAAAATCTCAAGTGTGGATGATATGGTTGAAGTCATCAATACATGAGTCAAAGAAAATATTAAAACTAAAAAGTTCCTGACATAAAACATACAAGAAATCTGGGATACTGTGAAAAGACAAAACCTAAGAATAATAGAAATAAAAGAAGAAGAAGAAGACTTCCATTTCCAAGACCCAGAAAATATTTTTAACAAAATCATAGAAGAAAGTGTCCTCAATCCAAAGAAAGAGATACCTATAAAAATACAGGAAGCTTACAGAACTCCAATAGATTGGACCAGAAAAGAAAATCTGCCCCCCTCTGTAATCATCAAAACACTAAATTACAGAACAACAACACCAAAAAAAAAAAAAGATCATTAAAAGGTGCAATGGGAAAAGGGCAAGTCACATGTAAAGGCAAACATATGAGAATTACACATTACTTCTCAACAAGAATATCAAAGCCTGAAGGGCCTGGACAGAAGTCATGCAGACACTAAGAGACCACAGAGGTCAACCCAGACTACTATATTCAGCAAAAATTTCAATCACCATAGATGGCGAAAACAAGACCTTCCATAACAAAACCAAATTTAAATAATACTTAGCCACAAATTCAGCCTTACAGAAGATACTAGAAGAAAAACTCCAATCCAAGGAGAATAACTACACGTAGAAAAACGCATACATAATAACCCCACATCCACAAAATCAAAAGAAAGGAAGCACACTATACCACCACCACCATCAAATAACATGAACTAACAAACACTTGTCATTAATATCTCCCAATGTCAATGGCTTCAACTGCCAAATAAAAAGGCAGAAGCTAACAGAATGGATGAGAAAAAAGGACCCATCTTTCTGCTCCACACAAAAAACACATCTCAGCAATAAAGATAGACATTACCTGAAAGTAAAAGGCTAGAAAAAGGTCATCCAAACCAACTGACCCAAGAAACAAGCTGGAGTAGCCATTCTAGTGTCTAACGAAATAGACTTTCAAACAAAACTAATCAAAAGAGATGGGGAGGGACATTTCATACTCATCAAAGGAAAAATCCACCAAGATAATGTCTCAGTTCTGAATATCTACCCCCCAAATGCAAGGGCACCCATGTTCGTAAAAGAAACATTACTACAGCTTAAATCACATATCAAACCCCACACACTAATAGTGGGAGATTTCAACACCCCAGTCTCACCAGACAGATCACCAAGACAGAAACTAAATGGAGATATAATGAAACTACTAGATATCGTGAATCAAATTTACCTAACAGTTATCTGCAGAACATTTCCCCCCAAACACAAAAGAATATACCTTTTCCTCAGCACTCCACTGAACCTGCAAAATTGCCCTTATTCTTAGTCACAAAGCAAACCAACAGATACAAGAAGATTGTAGTAACCCCTTACATCTTATCAGACCACATGGATTAAAGCAGGAGCTCAACAATCAGAAATAACAGAAAGCCAACAAAATCATTGAAACTAAACACGCCCTACTCAATGACCACTGGGTCAAGGACAAAATAAAGAAAGGAATTAAAGACTTTGTGGAATTCAATAAAAATGAAGGCAAAACTTATGAGAAACAATGAAACCAGTGCTAAGAGGAAAGTTCATAACTAAGCACCTTCATAAAAAAATGGACAGATCTCATACTAGCAACTTAACAGGACAACCAAAAATACCAGAACAACAAAAAAAGCAAATACAACAAAGAGGAATAGACAAAAGGAAATCATCAAACTCAGGGCTGAAATCAATAAATTAGAAACAAAGAGAACAATACAAAGAATCAAGAAAATCAAGAGCTGATTCTTTGAGAAAATCAACAAAATAGACTAACCCTTAGCCAAACTAACTCAAAGGCAAAGGGAGAATATCTAATTTAATAAAATCAGAAATGAAAGGGAGACACAACAACAGATACTAAGGAAATAAAAAAAAATCATTAGTTCTTCAAAAGCATGTACTCCACAAGATTGGAAAGTCTAAATGGAATGGACGCTTTTCTGGATATAGTTCACTTAACCAAAGTTAAATCAATATCATGTAAACTGTTCTGTTTAAACTGTTTCTATAACTGTTAAGGAAATAGAAGCAGTCATCAATAGTCTCTCGATTAAAAAAAAAAGCCCAGGGCAGGATGGGTTTAGCAAAGAATTTTACCAGACTTTCAAAGAAGAACTAATACCAATACTCCTCAAACTATTCCATCATATGGAAACAGAAGGAACATTACACAACCCACCCTATGAAGCCACAGTCACCCTGATACCCAAACCACACAAATAATCAATAAAGAAAGATAATTTCGGACCAAGTTGACTCATGAACATTGGTGCAAAAATGTTCAGTAAAATAATTGCAACTGAATCCAAGAGCACATAAAATATATCATCCACCATGAACAAGTAGGTTTCATCCCAGTGATGCAAGGATGGTTCAATATGTGAAAATCCATCAATATAATTCACCATATAAACAAGCTGGAAGAAAAAAATCACATGATCATATCATTAGATGAAGAAAATACCTTTGACAAATATACAGCACCCCTTCATGATAAAAGTCTTGGAGAGATCAGAGATACAAAGCACATACTTAAACATAATAAAAGCTATATACAGCAAGCTGATAGCTAACATCAAATTAAATGGAGAGAAGCTCAAATCATTTCCACTAAAATCAGGAATAAGAAAAGGTTAAGGATAAGAGAGACTTCATATCTCTTCATATCTATTCAATATAATACTTGAAGTTATAGTTACAGCAATAAGACAACAAAAGGAGATTAAGGGGATCCATATCAGAAAGGAAGAAATCAAAGTGTGCTATTTGCAGATAATATGATAGTATACATTAAGTGATCCCAAAAATTCTACCAGAGAACTCTTACAACTGATAAACACCTCCAACAAAGTGGCTGGATACAAAATTAACTCAAAATGTCTGTAGCCCTCCTGTATACAAATGACAATCATGTTGAGAAAGAAATTAGGGAAACTATATACTTCATGATGGCCATAAGTAATATAAAGTATCTAGGTGTAACTCTAACCAAGCAAGTGAAAGACTTGTGTGAAAAAAAAACTTCAAGTCTCTGAAGAAGAAAATGGAAGATGATATCAGAAGATGGAAATATATCTCATGCTCATGGATTAGGAAGATTAACATAGTAAAAATGGCCATCTTACCAAAAGCAATCTACAGATTCAATGCAAGTCCCCTCAAACATACATAACTTCATATGGAAAAACAAAGAACCCCAAATAGCGAAAACAGTCCTATACAATAAAAGATCTTCTGGAAGTATCTCCATCTCTGACTTCAAGCTATACTACAGAGGAAAAGTAATAAAAAACTGCATGGTAATGGCATGTAAATAGAGTAGTGGTTCAGTGGAATTGAATTGAAGACCCAGAAATAAATCCATATACCTATGGACACTTAAATTTTGACAAAGGAGCCAAAATCATACAATGGAAAAAAAGGTAACATCTTCAACAAATGGTTCTGGTCTAACTGGATGTCTACATGTAGAAAAATGCAAACAGAAACACATTTATCATTACGAACAAAACTCAAGTCCACATGGATCAAAGACCATAGCATAACACCAGAGACACTAAATCTGTTAGAAGAGAAAGTGGGAAAGAGCCTTGCTGGCACAGGAGACAACTTCCTGAACAGAACACCAACAGCTCAGGTCTAAGATCAACAATTCATAAATGGAGCATCTTGAAACTGAAAAGCTTCTGTAAGGCCAGAGATACTGTCAATAGAATGAAATAACAGCCCATAGACTGGGAAAAGATCTTTACCAACCCTACATCTAACAAAGGACTAATATCCAAAGTATATAGAGAACTCAAACCCTTAAACACCAACAAACAAAATAAACCAATTAAAAAATGGGATACAGAGGTAAGTAGAGAATTCTCAACAGAGAAATCTCAAATGGCCAAGAAGTATGTAAAGAAATTCTCAATGTCGTTAGTCATCAGGGAAATGCAATTCAAAACAACTCTGAGAGTCCATCTTATACCCCCATCAGGATGGCTAAGGTAAAAATCTCAAGTTACAGCACATGCTGGTGAGGGTGTGGAGAAAGGGGGACACTCTACCATTGCTGGTGGGAGTGCAAACTTGTGCAACCAGTTTGGAAATCAATCTGGCCCTTTGTCAGAAAATTGGGAATAGCTCTATCTCAAGATCCAGCTATACAAGTCCTGGATATATACTGAAAAGACACTCTGCTATACAACAAGGACACTTGCTCAACTATGTTGATAGCAGCTTTATTCATTATAACCAGAATCTGGAAAGAACCTAGATGTCCCTCAATTGAAGAATGGATAAAGAAACTCTGGTATATTTATACAATGAAATACTACTCAGCTATTAAAAACAAAGAAAACATGAAATTTTGAGGCAAATGGATGGAACTAGAAAACATTATCCTGAGTAAAGTAGCCCAGACCCAGAAAGACACACATGGTATGTACTCACTTATAAATGGAGTTTAGCCATTTAGTGCAGGATAACATACTACAACGCATAGACCCTTAAGCAGTTAAGTAACAAGGAGGATCCAAGGGAGGATGATTAAACCTCAGTTGGAAGGGGAAATAGGGTAATGGTTGAAGAAAGGTTACAAGGTAGGAGAGGATACACAAAGAGATATGAAGGGGTAGATGAGACTTGAGAAGAGTGGGGCCTCATGGATAAAACGACTGTAGAGAAGAGAGAAACTGTGGTGGGAGCATCTCTGTGACCAGCTGGGGACCTAAGTCAAGGTGTGCTCCCAGTGGGATATGAGAACAACTCTAGCAGAGACTCCTAGTAGCAGGGGCCATGGAGAATGAAGACGACACTCTCTAACTAGACAGGACTCCTAGTAGAGGGAGGGGAACACCAACTCACCCACAAAACTTTGACTCAAAATTCACCCTGCCTACAAGGTATGCAAGGGATAAAGATACAGCAGAGATTGGGGAAATGTCCAGCCGAAGCCTGACCCCAACCCAAGACTCACCCCATGGGAGAAAACCAACCCCTGAAACTATTAACAACACCCTGCTATGCTTGCTAACAGGAGCCTAGCAGAGCTGTCCTCTGAGAACATCCACCCAGCAACACTTTGAAACAGATGGTGAGACTCACAGCTAAACATTGAGTGATGTGTAGGGAGCCTTGCGTCAATGTGGGGAGAAGGAGAAAAGGACCTGAATGAAGGTAAGAGGAGATTCCCAAGAAGACCAAGAGAGCCAACTAACCAGGGCCCAGAGGGGCCTGCTGAGACTGACGCACCAACCAAGGACCTTGCATGGACTGGACCTATGCCCCCTACAAAGGTGTAGCTGATAGGCAACAGGATTCATGTGGGTCCTCTAGTAAGGTGATTGGGGCCTCTCTCTGATATGGAAAATCTTGCCATCTTTTCAATCACTTCCCCCTGGCAGGACTGCCTTGCCAGGCCACAGAGGAAGAGGACACACTTAGTCTTGATATGACTTGATGAGCTGGGGTGGATGAGAAGGGGGGCTCCCCTCTTCTGAGGAATAGGAGAAGAGGGACAGAGAAGAGGGGGTGGGGGGAGAGTGAGATTGGCAGGTGAGGAGAGAAGAGGATAACTACAAGGTTGTAAAGTGGATAAATAAATATAATTTAAAATATATACAAGAACCCAGTTTCAAATGAATGGCTGCCCTATCTTGTGGAACTCTTGTGCTCAGCCTATACTGAGTCCCCGGTAAAGCTGTAATGCATAGTTTCAATGGTGATGTGAATCTGCTGTGGCCAGATGGGAGCAGAGTCGTGGGGAGCAGAAGCTGTGGCAGTGGGATGATGCCATGTGTGAAGCTGCAGCAGGGAGGTGATGTGTGAGTGCTGAAAGTATTGATGCAGAAAACTGAGCCATATGGAAATGGGAATCTGATCAGAGGCCGCACCAGTTGTTTTCTGTTCTGGAGGGACGACTGGAGTTTCATAATATGTGGACATGAATTTAAGTATTAAAGCAAATGGAGTGTCAAACAGTTGGAGGTAATTGTCCGTGGGTGATCATGTGACTGTGGACAACTGCCTCAGTTAAAGTTTGTGACAGCATCACATCTGTCAGCATCTTCTCCACAGTATCTCAAAGAGGAAACAAAGAATTCTTACAATCCTTTAGACTCTTCTAGACATATCCACAGTTGCTGCCTTAGGTCACATGTTTAATAATTACTTGTGGGTTGTTCCGAATTACATTGATTAGACCTGTTCTCCATAGTTGTAAGAAAGCACTTTAAATATTGTTACGAATACAAAATAGGATATGGAAGGTCATAGAACTAAGTTTTTTTTATTGAAAAATAAAATCATTCATATTACATCTCATTGCTATCCCATCCTGTGCATCCTCCCATTCCTCCCTCCCTCCCACTTTCACCCCATTCCCCTTCCCTATGACTGTGACTGAGGGGGAACTCCTCCCCTTGAATATGATGCTAGGGTATCAAGTTTCTTCTTGGTAGTCTGCTATCCTTCCTCTGAGTGCCATCGGGCCTCTCCATCAAAGGGACATGGCCAAATATGAGGCACCAGAGTTTATGTGGAAGTCAGTCCCCATTCTCCACTTAACTGTGGAGAATGTCCTGTCCCTTGGCTAGATCTGGGTAGGGGTTTGATGATGACTGCACATATTGTGCTTGCTTGGTGCCACAGATAGAGCAGAAGCCCTGGGCCCACATCTGCCCATCATAGTGTTCTTCTTGTAGGTGATAGAACTAAGTTTTAAAAAATTTTTTTATTGAAAAATAACATCATTCATATCACATTTCAATTGCTATCCCATCCCGTGCATCCTCCCATTCCTCCCTCCCTCCCACTTTCACCCCACTCCCCTTCCCTATGACTGTGACTGAGGGGGAACTCCTCCCCTTGAATATGATGCTAGGGTATCAAGTTTCTTCTTGGTAGTCTGCTATCCTTCCTCTGAGTGCCATCAGGCCTCCCCATCAAGGGGATATGGCCAAATAAGGGGCACCAGAGTTCGTGTGAAAGTCAGTCTCCAGTCTCCACTTAACTGTGGAGAATAGTCTGTCCCTTGGCTAGGTCTGGATAGGGGTTGATGATGACTGCACATATTGTCCTTGGTTGGTGCCATAGATCGAGCAGAAGCTCTGGGCCCAGATCTGCCCATAATTGTGTTCTTCTTGTAGGTTTCTAGGACCCTCTGAATCCATCTATCTCCTATATTTCTTCCACCTTAGGGTGTTCTCACCACTATCCCATTTTCCTGGTAAGTGAAGACTTTCATGAGACCTATCCCTTGGGCTAGTGTCCAGATATAAATGAGTATATACTATTTGAGTCCCTCTGCTTCTGGGTTAGTTCACTCATTATGATCATTTCTAGTTCAATCCATTTGTCCACAAATTTCAGGAATTCCTTGTTTTTAATAGCTGAGTAGTATTCCATAGTGTAAATGTACCACAGTTTCTTTATCCATTCTTCTACTGAGGGACACTTAGGCTGTTTCCATGTTATGGCTATTGTGAATAAGTCTGCTATGAACACAGTTGAGCATATGTCCCTGTTGTATGCTGGAGCATCTTTTGGGTATATTCCAAGGAGTGGAATAGCTGGGTCTTGAGGAAGCCCTATTCCCAGTTTTCTGAGATAGCACCAGATAGCTTTCCAAAGTGGCTGCACTATACTGCATTCCCACCAACAATGAAGGAGTGTTCCTCTCTCTCGACATCCTTGCCAGCATGTGGTGTCGCTTGAATTTTTGATCTTGGACATTCTGATGGGTGTAAGATGGACTCTCAGAGTTGTTTTGATTTGCATTTCTCTGATAACTAAAAATGTTAAACATTTCTTTAAGTGTTTCTCAGCCATTTGATATTTCTCTGTTGAGAAATCTCTGTTTAATTCTGAGTCCCATTTCTCAATTGGATTATTTGGTTTGGTGGTGTCTAATTTCATGAGTTCTTTACATATTTTGGATATTAGACCTTTGTCAGATATAGGGTTGGTGAAGATCTTTTCCCAGTCTGTAGGCTGTCGCTTTGTTCTGTTGGCAGTGTCTCCTGCCTTACAGAAGCTTCTCAGCCTCATGAGGTCCCATTTATTAATTGTTGACATTAAGGCCTGGCCTGTTGGTGTTCTGTTTAGGAAGTTGTCTCCTGTGCCAATGTACTCCAGGTTCTTCCCCACTTTTTCTTGATAGAACTAAGTTTTAAGAGACTTTCAGAAATGAGACATTGAAATGTACTAGGAAAGCAAATGAAATGGTCTCAGCAGAACTGACAGAAAATAAAACCATTTTTCCTTTTCATTAGGACAGAATACGCTTAGAGCTTTGTTTTTCTGGCTGTTGAATTATAGTTGATAGAGCTTAAGTAAGTCGTGACATAGGATTCCTCTAATGTTATTCTTTGTCTGCTTTAGAACCAGATAAGTTATGCAAGGAAAGGAAAAAGATTATCCTGTTCCATGGTTATTTAGGATAGAATAAATTATATCATGAAATGTGGGAAGGGCAGCTATCTAAGATATTTGGAAGCTTATAATTCTTACTATTCAGCAGTTATTCTGTTGAATTAAAATTATGAGTTAGGACAGAAACCTAATTTAACTTTTTAAAAATCTATTTTATTAATTTATTCATATTACATCTCAATTGTTATCCCATCCCTTGTATCCTCCCATTCCTCCCTCCCTCCCATTTTCCCCTTACTCCCCTTCCTTATGTCTGTGACTGAGGGAGACCTCCTTCCCCTGTATTTGCTCATAGGGTATCAAGTCTCCTCTTGGTAGTCGCTATCCTTCCTCTGAGTGCCACCAGGCCTCCCCATCCAGGGGATGTGGTCAAATATGGGGCACCAGAGTTTGTGTGAAAGTCAATCCCCACTCTCCACTCAACTGTGGAGAACGTCCTATCCACTGGCTAGATCTGGGTAGGGGTTCGAAGCTTACTGCATGTATTGTCCTTGGCTGGTGCCATAGTTTGAGCAGGACCCCTGGGCCCAGATCTGCCCGTCATAATGTTTTTTCTTGTAGGTTTCTAGGACCCTCTGGATCCTTCTATTTCCCCATCCTCCCTTGATTCTCTCACCTAGATAACTTTTTTTTTAAGACAGGGTTTCTCTGTGCAGCCTTGGCTGTCCAGGACTTGCTTTGTAGACCAGGCTAGCCTTGAACTCACAGCGATCCACCTGCCTCTGCCTCCTGAGTGCTGGGATTACAGGCATGCTCCACTGCACCCCGCATAGTTTAACTTTTATCTAGTCCAAAAAGGCAGTTGAAGGGATTCATGGCTCCTCAAGTTTACATGTCAGCCTTTGGAGGTTGAAGGCAGAGCTGACCATGGATGCGCAAGACTGTGGCCAAGTGGAGAACCAGTCTGCCCTTGCTTCATAGTCTCTGAACTGGTTGAACTGGAAAAGTGGAGCCTTTTTGCACTTTTTTTTTTCTTCAGAGACACACTTCAATTTAATTGAAAAATAGGACAAAAGATGTACTATGTGTGAGCAGATTTGGGAAAACTGCTTGATGCTCAATGTATTGACCTCTAGGTAAGAACACATGAAGGTTTGTGTGTGATTGCACGTGTGTATGACATATGTGTGCATGTTGTGTGTGTGATCGTGTTTCACATGCATGCTACAATGTGGAAGCTCAGAGGACACCTCAGCTGTCAGTTCCCACATTCCGTCTATCTTACCACAGGGAGGTTTGTCGTTCGTCACTCTACATGCGAGCTTCCAAGGTCTCTCCTGTCTCATCATAGGACCCCTGAGACCACAGTCATATGTTACTGCATCCAGCTTTACAAATATTCTGGGATTTGAACTCAGGTTCTCACACTTGTGTGTCAAGCCGTTTATACTTCAATCCATCTCTGTAGTCCAGAATCCAGACTTTTATTTACTCATTCATACGCTGAATGTTTCTCAGAGTAAGAACTTACTAAGATTGTGAAGGCTGTTGACCATATGACGGTCAATGATATGGTCCTGTCTGACTCTTTGTCTTAGTTAGGGTCACTATTGAGAGGAAAGGGTTTGCTTGGTGTACATAGTAAGAGCCCATTGAGGGAAGCCAATGCAGGACTCAAACTGGGCAAAAACCTAAAGGCAGGAGCTGATATAGATGCCATGGTGGGGTGCTCCTTATTGTCATGATCCTCAGGACTTTCTCAGACTCCCTTTACATAGAACTCAGGACCACCAGCCCAGGGTGGCACCATCTACAAATGAGCTGGGCCCTCCCCTATCAGTCACTAATTAAGAAAATGCCCTCCAGGCTTGCCTACAGCCTCATCTTACGAAAGCATTTTCTCAATTGATGTTTCCTCTCCCTGCTCATGATCTTGGATAAATTAACTGTCTGATCTCACGTAATCAGAATAATTAAAGAAAAGTTTAAGCTATTATTAATCTCTAATTCTTTTGTTGTTTCTCTTGTAGCACATGTTTAATTCTAGAGGGAGTCTCTTTCTAAAATGAACATGATAAATTAAATGTAACTTCATGTTCATCCACCCACTGCAATTGGATGCTTATTTTATCTTAGGTATCTATTATTTAACACATGACTTTGACATCTAGGCTATTTGTGTTCTGTGCTGAATTTTATTGCTCCTGGTAGTCTATTATTAAATACATTCCTCTTAATTAGCTTTGAACCTGCTTATACAAGCCATGTGGATTAAATCACAGTGTATATTTATGTCTCAATGGCATGAAAACAGGTGCTTAGCAGCTCAAGCAAAGTGATTACACTGTATTTTCTCAAACCCAGTACAGAGCTTTACAGGACTTACATAGTTTAATATCTGTAAAAAGTATTTTTGCCTTACATTTGAAAAGATGTTTATTGAAAAGCTTCTGTGTGCTTTATTAGTATCGTCTACATCCCACTAAATTCATCACACTATTTTTATCAGCATGGATGCAAAGAGATTTCCTGTGTTTAGGGATCCAATGGAACTGCTACCCAGATGCTTGGTATACTGTATCATATGTATGCTACAACAGTAGGAAACAAGACCAAGGGTCAAAACTAAGATCATGACTAGTTAAAATGAGTGATTTTCAAGGAGCATTTTAATAATACACATGCAAAATTGTCTTTCTTCATTCCAAGGCTAAACTTTTCTTGAAGTCTCTTAATTTTATCTCCTGACTCTTCAGTGACTATTCCATAATTATTCTCATCTTGCCTTGTGTTCATCAAGACTTGCTTTATCCCATATATTTTATCTGTTTGTTTGTTCATTTGTTCTAAATTTGAACCCAAGCCCCAAGGCTGCCGAGCAGTATGGACTCTGTCTAGCGATGGATCACTGCTAAAAGTAAGGACACCGCTATAACAACAGAGAGGTATATAGTAAATGATTAAAAACATGTAAAAGGAACAAAGAGAACACAATATAGTTGTACTCAAGATTTAACAGAACTTATTCTTCTACACCACTCCCTGAGACAGGCTGAGGATTCATGTACAGTCATTGGTCGGGACTACAAGCAGAAGCTTCTCTGACCCAGGATAAGAACATTACTGATGCACACATTTTATTCTTTTGGTTTCATTTACAGATGAATACAACTCAGTTGTGTGCACGTGCCACATTTTCATTACCCATTCATCAGTTGATAGACATCTAGGTTCATGCCTTAGCTATTAAATAGAACAACAAAAGACATGAATGAAAAAGTATCTCTGGAACAGGGAAGTCTATGATAAAACTTTGAAATCAAAATCAAAATCCGGGTATGATGTTGCACGCCTTTAACCTGAGCACTCTGGAGGCAGAGGCAGGTGGATCGCTGTGAATTCAAGGCCAGCCTGGTCTACAAAGTGAGTCCAGGACAGCCAGAGCTACGTAGAGAAATCCTGTCATGCAAAACCAAAACCAAACCAAACCAAACCAAAATCAAAATCAAAGTAGACACAAAATCAAACTAGAAATATCTCCCTGCTCATTCATCAGCATAATTAATATGAAGATGGTTGTGTTACTGAATATATTCTTACAGGCTCAATGAAATCCCCATAAACATCACAATGGCATTTTTCATGAAATTAGAAAAAAATTCTAAAATTCATATGGAAACAAAAAGACCTCCTAATAAATTAAGTGATGTTAAGCAGAAAGAGCGATATTGGAGCAATCACAATTCCTAATCTCAAATTATACAATAGCAAAACAGAAATGACACTGGTAAACAAAGAAACACTTCACGCAGCAGGTGGACCTTGAATGATCCACACAGCTAGGATCAAAAACATACATTGGAGAAAAGACAACTTAAAAAAATAGTAAGTTTTGCGGGTTTTCCACATATAGAAGAATGAAACTATACTCGTCTCTTTCATCCTACACACAAAAGTAAATCAAAATCGTTCAAAGACCTTAATGTAAGGCTTGAAACTTTGGAACTGATAGAGGAAAACACAAATAAAACACCCCAAGACATAAACATAGGCAAGAGTTTTCTGCAATGACTTTAGTAGCCCAGGAAGTAACCTTAAGAACTGAAAAATGGGACTGCGTGAAATTAAAATGTTTCTATGCAGCAAAAGAAAGAGACAACAGCAAAGAGCGGACACAACGAGGAGGAAATCCGTGTCAACCATATGCATCATGTATGGCATCAGTCTCTACATCCACATGGAATTAAAGGGAAAGAATGAGAGGTTTTGTGGTATAGATGGTCCCTTTCCTTTCTGTTTCCTGGTCCCATGACGGGAGATGCAGTACCTGGCACGTTCTTCCTGACACGATCGAGTGGAGGCTCTGAAATTGTGAGCAGAAACTGTTCCCTTCCAGTTGCTCACATTAGGCAACAGAAAAGTAATGACACAACCTCCAATGACACAGGTGTCCAAGTCCTGTCTCTGCTTAAGCTCCTATTAGAAGGGATGCCATACTTAAAGGTGAGGCCTAGGGAAAGGACCTTGGATATCTAGGAGTATGCATTGAGGTGGTTGGGATACTGCTCTCTCTCTCTCTCTCTCTCTGCTTTTCAGTTGCGGTGAGGTGACTAGCCCTGCTGTGCTGTCTTCTCTCTACCATGTGTTCTGCTATACCTAAGCCCCGAAGTAACAGAGCCCACTGAAGAGGACTAGAACCTCTTCAACTGAGCCAAAATCAATATTTTCTCTTTCTAAATGGTCTAACTCAGTCATTTTGTCATGGTGGCAAGAAGCCAACCAACACAAATAACATCAAAGCAGAGTGCTGAGAACAGTGTCTGCTCCTTGTGCAGTGCCCACCCATGCTTGTGTATATTAGGATTTCTCCTGTGTGTGGTCACTGTCAATCCTTCATGATGACGTGGTGAAAATCCAGTTCCATGTCTCATTTGTGGTGTCAGACACTTTTGTTTCTATAGCTGCTTAATTTGTACTTTGTGTCCTCCTCAAGTGGCCAGTCCTTTCTTGCTGAAATTCTACCTCCTACTGCAGCCTTGTGAAAGAAAGGCTGACATTCTCTGCCATGCTCCCTTGGGGCTATAAGGAAAGGCACACCACTGTCATTCATGGGGGCCCTCTCTTTGTAGATGTTGGCACACCACAGTGGCCAGGAATCCTGCAAGATGGCACCTCTAGGATTCACAAAAGGAAATAGGATGCAGGTCCCAAATGTTGGAATTTTAACTGTCACACTATAGGGAATTCTTTTGTTCTCTCTCTCTTTTTCGTCCTTTGAGAGTCCACAACCCTGTCTTATATATCTATTATTCTTAGTTTTATTGTTATTAACCTTCACTTCCAGTTCAAAGGGATGCTTTCAATCCTGTAAGAGGAAAATCTTATCTCACAGGGTTTTCCCAAGTACATTCCTTTTGACACTGTTTTGGTGCCTTGACTCCTTCAGAACACACCCTTTTGAGACTCATATTCCATTTCTTAAATCTACTGGCTCCCTATGTGCTTCTAGCCTCACCATGGGCTTCTAAAACCAAATTTGAAATTCAGAAGTTGTGTTTTTCTCCTCTCTGCACAGTATAACAAGCTATCAAATATAGTCTCCCAGTGACTCTGTATTTGCCGTTCCTTGTGGCTGAATGAAAAAGTACGTCAAGCAGAAGATCCTCAATGGTCTACACGCTGTGCACACAGCTAGGTCTGCCACTGCGCCCTCTTGAACCTCACAGTCCCAACATATGCTAAGAAGTCCTTCCACAATCCTGGGGAAAATTCCTTTGAAACGTTTGCTTTCAGAGGCCAGACTTTAAATGTAAATCCCCAAGTGGAAGATGTGTTTGGAATGTGTGGGACAGACTTAACTGCCACATCTTTTCGAGGCACGTAGCCAAACAAGGCTCATGGGTCTTTCTGAAGTTTGTGTCTTTGGAACCTTCACATAGCCAGTAAACTGAACTCAAGTTGTTATTACTTGCCTTGATGTCCACTTTACCTCCTACAATCGTTCCTCGGACTCAGTTTATGGAAGAGGCGTAAAAATGTAATACACGGGCAGGGTGCCTCTATAGTACATCCTATAGCACAGCATTCTACAGTATAATGACGTCAGAATAAAGAACAGAAAGAGAGAAAACAGAAAGAGAGAAAACGTTGTCTAGTAAGGAAGGAGTGTCAAAGACATTAGATGTCTTTGCTCAGTTCTTTGAAATCTTGAAGACTTATTTCATGTTTAAGCCATGAAAGAAGACTGGATGCAGATCAAAGAGAATTTTAACGCCAGACTCCTTTAAAATTTGACGACGAGAAGCAGTATTTAAGAAGCACTCCATTTGTTGTCAAGGACTGTGTTTTGACCAAGGTTATGGAACTTCATCCTCCCCTCCAAAGAGTGCCTGATCTGTCCATGAACTTCATAACTTGATGCTAACTTGCTTCCTCACAAGTCAAAGCTGGCTGTGTCCAGATATAGCCAGTTTCATTATCAGAATGATTAACAAATCATTAAAAAAAAGTTTTGGAATTTACTGGCTGCAGGGTTCCCTTTGGTTCTGTTCTTGTGAACAGTCCTGGTGGTGTGTGGCAAGGCAGCACTGTGTAAATGTTATTCCTTTGTGGTCTTGAAAGTGCACTCAGGAGCTCAGGGTCACAGCCTTTCCTTTATCTAGAGAGTTCTGTTCACATTTAGAACTCATCAATGACGTTAACAAGTTAACTTGGAATTTATGAAGTTGCTTCTAATCACAAAAACTTTTTTTATCTAACATCTCAGTACTCTAACCAGACTCGGGCCACCCCTCTCTCTCTCCATGCCAGACTGTCAGTTGGGTCCCATACTTGAAAGTTTTGAAATGTTCTCTGCTTTTTTCCCCCCCCCCAAGTAATGCTTCATTTATAGCCTCATGGAGAATAAAGGCTCAGCCAGTGTTCTGTGGCCCCTAAGAATGGATGGATTGGGGATGGTGTGTCAAACCTGAGCTCCTGGAGGTTTGTTTACGTGCTGTGCCCTGGAGCTTTAAATCATCATGTGCTGCTCTGACCTACATGTATCAGAGTTGCTCAGTGCCATGGATGACTTACAGCATCATACATAACTTGCCACATCATGTGACAGAAATCAGCATAGCCCAGTCTGGTATGTGCAAAGCTGACAAATGCCTCAGAACGTGGAGCATGAGACCTGGTCATCATAAGAGTTTGAAGCTCATTTTTTTCCAGTAACAAATGACTTCATCTCTATTTCAGTTCTTCTCTTCGGGGAGATTTTATTTTTCTTTAATTATTCTACCTGAGCAACAAGAGATGTGAGTCTTCTGGGAATATATGCAGTGAAGCAAAAGTTAATTAGCTTTCTTTATGACGCATTTCTTCTTGGGTGAAATATCACGGCAGGGGTACAATGCCAGGCAGACTTCTTGTTACAACTCCAGAAAGTCATTACAAGAATTCCATCATAAAAGTCTACTTAGAAGTGCACTGTCATCCCTGTGAGTTTGAGGTCAGCCTGGTCTACAAAGTGAGTCCAGCACAGCCAAGGCTACACAGAGAAACCCTGTCTCAGAAAACAAAAGCAACAACAAAACCCCAAAACAACAACAACCAAAAAACAAGAAACAAACAAACAAAAAAAAAACCCCCAAACCAAACAAAAAGCAAACAACAACAAAAAAGAAGTGCACTGTCACTTTCCCTAAGAGGTGACATCCTTCTGAACTCTCCTTGGCATTCTCAGCTCTTGTGACTTTTTCCATCTTTTGATACCTTGTCTGTCCTTTAAAATGTCAGGTGGCAGGGGAAAGCGATGGTGTGTCCTGAAAGGACCTAATGAGCCCACACATCACATTCCTGCTGATAACATAAAACTCACATACCAAACCCAGCTGCTTTTCCTCCATTAGTTACTCATGCTGCTAAATTTCACGACCAAAGAAAGAATCTGTTTCAAATAGCTTTACCGTTTCCCAGAGGCAAATGGTACAGCTGCACTGTGCGCTCCATGCTGACATGGTGATGGCACTGTGATCAGTGTTCACTTTGTCCTGAGTCAAGGCAGATTGTGTGCACACTTGCCAACTGTAGGATGTACATTATTAAAGTACAGAGCTTCATCAGAGACTTATTACGAAGTGATGTCAAGATGAACTTATGAAATAGATGCTTTATAATAGACTCAAGCTTTCTGCACTAACAGTGCTGTAGACTATTGAAAGAATCAAAGTATAGCCCCAGACTGGGGCGGGAGGCCACTAGAAAACACGGTTCCAAGTCCAGACCACAGAAGGCTGCCATGGAATTCTGACAAAGTTCTGGCTGTAATCGGTACAGATTTGCCTCTCTTGGTATAAAATTAAATTAGTAATTCAAACTTGGTAGGAAGCTAAACAGAGACTTCCTTGAACAAGTTTATTTATAGACTCTATCCATTCATTTCTTCTTTAGAAAATGATGATAATAAACAAGACCCAAACAAAAGCCCTTTCAAAACTTTCCTAATAAAAGGTTTTTCTCTCATCCTTAGGTCTATTTTTTGCATTTGTTTTACGTAGAAAATATTCAGCCATCTAAAGTCTTCATTGCAGGAAAAAACAAAACAAAAAGCAAAATAGAAAAAAAAACTTCACTGTGGAAATTTCTAATCTAAAGCTTTAAATTATTCTTGCTTTTTTTTACCACACCTAATAGTGTTTAAGGTTATGATATGCTGATATATTGAAAAATTTTCTTATAGTTTATTTGAGGAAACTTGATTTTCATTTCTAGTTCAGAAATCAAACAATCTACTTCAAAGATAAACTTATTCACTATTAATTCATTTTACATAGCCCTCTCAGGATCAGATCATTTGTTTTGAGCACCTGTCTCTGGTAGCTTCTTACCTAAAAGAAAAAGGCTTCCCTTGGAGACTGATGCTACCATGTGGGGTAGCAGTGGAGCTCATAGAAAAGAGCAATCCAGAAGATTTGGAGTCATTTTCTTTCACTATTAGTTATCATAATAGTACAAATCTATAACAACGTTTTTTTTTTAAAATAAAAAAACAAAACAACTGGACCCTTTGGAGCTAAATACAAGAACAGTGGGCATCAAAAGAAATGTCATTATCAGTGGTGAACCCGTGAGTAAAGCTGCAGGCCAGGACAAGGTGAGGCTGGGAGGGCGAATCTCATGGGTCTGCACAGGCTTGCCTCCTGGCTTTGTAGCATCTTGACTTTTGTTTATTCACTTAGCAGCTATTTACTGAGAACCTACCTCATGCCCAGTAGGCTGCCTGTGTTAGTGCTGGCGTAGGTGTGCTGGTGTCTTTCACTAGGCGCAGTGCAGTAATCTCACAGTTAGAGCACAGTTGAAGCAATGATGAACCTACTACAGAAGAGAGCACTGAGTCTGAGAGGTGACAGATGGCTCCTTCAAAGAAGTGGTGATTAAAGTAGAAATGAAAGGGTAGGTGAACACCAGCAGAGCTCAGTGACATGAGGTTCGAAAACATGCCTCGTTTAGCTGGTCTGGAATACTGAGAGAAGAGTCAATTGAGATTAAGAGACAGGCAAGACAAATCAGGTTTTCTTTCTTTCTTTCTTTCTTTTTAAAATTTATGCATTTATTCTCAAGTACTGAAAAGCCATGGAAGTACTTTAAGTAGGCAGAATGAAGACAACATAGTTAGACTTTGAATTGAGAGCTGGTCAGATAAAGAGGTGTGAACACATAGGACAGAACACATTGTAGTGAGGCAAAGGGAAGAAAGGAAAAACAAACAGTCTGATTTATGGTAAGTGTGGTGGACCTATTGATTGGACTGCTGTGTTTCTACTTTAAAAAATTATTATAATTTATTCAGATTACATCCTGAATGTTATCCCCTCACTTGTATCCTCCTGATCCCACCTTTCTTCCCTGCCCTATTCCCTTCCTCTAGACCTCTGACAGAACGGCACTTCCTCCCCTACCAGATGATCACAACCTATCAGGTCTCATCTGGATAACCTGCTTCCTCTTCCTCCATGTACCTGCCAGGCCTCCCCACCAAGGGGAAGTGATCAAATTGGGGCACCAGAGTTTATGTCAGAGGTACTCCCCCACAACTATGGAGAATGAGATGTCCATTGACTAGATCTGAAAAGGAGGTCTAGGTTTACTGCATGCATTGTCCTTGGTTGGTGCAACAGTTTATGCAGGCCCCCTGGATCCAAATCCACTGGTCTTAATGGTCTCCTTGTAGGATTCCTGAACCCTCTGGGTCCTTTCATCCCCCTATTCTCCCATACCACTTTCAGTGTTCTACCCAGGGTCCAGCAGAGTGTCCCAGCATAGCAAAACTCTTCAAACTATTCCACAAAATAGAAATAGAAGGAACATTGCCAAACTCATTCTATGAGGCCACAGTCACCTTGATACCTAAACCACACAAAGACCCAACGATGAAGGGGAATTTCAGACCAATTTCTGTTATGAACATCGGTGCAAAAATACTCAATAAAATACTCACAAATAGAATCCAAGAGCACATCAAAGATATCATTTACCATTACCAAGTGTTTCTACTTCTTAGACAGCATAAGAGTAAAGTAAGTAGCCAGGACTGAGAGAAAAGGTGAGGGCCAGTGAGACAACTCAGCAGGTAAAGGAGTTTGCCATCACATCTGTTGACCTGCGTTCAATACCCAGGACTCATATGGAAGAAGAGGAGAGCTAAGTGTTGCATATTGTCCCCTGGTCTCCTCTGGAGTGCTGTGGAGGATCTGCCTATAAGGATGCAACAAAGGTAGAAACAGGTATGCCCCAATTCACCATCCTTGCAGGGATGCAAATAGGAATAATTTATCTTTGTATTTTTACTAGTTTGAAATAAGTTCAGAAGTTTCTACTTTTAACAAAGGCATTTTTTTTGTTTTGTTGTTGTTTGTTTTGTTTTGTTTTTCAAGACAGGGTTTCTCTGTGTAGTCTTGGCTGTCCCTTTGTAGAACTCACAGCAATCCCCCTGCCTCTGCCTCCCGAGTACTGGGATTAAAGGCGTGTGCCACCATGCCTGGCCTACAAAGGCATTTTTTTTTAAACTAGGGAACAAAATAAGATTCCCAGTAAGCACAAAGCTATAATTGATAGCTTCTAAGTTTGTGTTCTTTATGTATGCAGATTAAACAACAGACTCATTATGACACCAGATAGCTGGCAAAAGATATGAATAGTGTTATAATTTAATGAGAGATGGTGGGACAATGAAATGAAATATTTACTTGTTGTAACATGGCTGTATCGCTGAATGCTGACCTTGGACTTAGTGAGAATGAGGACATTGGTACCATGATGGGATGATTTCATGCCTAATGTATTCCTTGTTTAGCAGTTTCATTGTTATAGGAAAGAGCTGAATCAGAAAGAGCTAAACAAACAAACAAACAAACAAACACAACAAGAGAAGAATCATCCAGTGAGTATAGATAGGTCATATAGAATAATTTTCTCTAGAGATTAATGGAAGAAATGAATCTCTGACTAAAGGCAGAACTAATATGGTAAAGATATGGTCATAGAATAGATGATGCCAAAACAGTAAAATGTGATGGGAGAGATGAGAAATTAACTGGGATTTAGTGTACAGGTTGGAAATTTGGCCTTGGGTGCTGAGAATTCACCCATAGTGAGGGAAAGATGGAAAGGACACAGGCACAAGTGAGGGCAGGACCACAAAGCTGAGGAACATCTAAGAGTGCTCTCCACTCCCAGAGGAGGCAAGGCCATCAACTACAAATGACTGTGGACCAGGGGCTGGAAAGATGACTGAGTGGCTAAGAGCACATGCTGCTCTCACAGACGACCCAAGTTCCCTTCCCAGCATCCACATGATGGCTCACAACCATCTCCAACTCCAATTCCAGAGGACCCAATGCTGGCTGAGAGCAGCAGGCACAGTAGTGGTGCACAGATGTAACTGCAGACAACACACACACACACACACACACACACACACACACACACACACACACACACACGCTCGCACACATGAAAGCCCACAGATTGAAGTTATTCCTCATCTACCTGGATGCTTTGTAAGTCATCCTGCTCTTTTCCTGAGTTAGTGTGACAGCCTCCTCACTGCTGTCCTGACTTTGTTTTAGTGAGTTGTTGCCTTAATGACAACAAGAGCAGCCACAGAGATCATTTTAGAAACACCACCTATCATATGAGTCTTGTAGACACCTTCACTGGCTTCTCTTATAGTCAGAACATTACCTGATACCATATCATGCTTAAAGGAACACACAGTTTCCACCTACATCCTTCTGGGCCTTTGTCTATGAGCAGGTTCCCCTCGTATGCCGAGTGTTGGACTGTTCTCGGAGCATGCTCAATGCGTTTCTTTCTGTGGGCCTGCTCTGCTAGACTTGTGTCTATGGAGTGTATCCCACAGACCTCTGTTTGGCTAGGTTCATTTTTGCAGATGCGTCATGCATCCCCCTTTCTTTTCCTTGCATTTGCCTTTTCAGCATATATTCAAACCTTTGTGATAGATGGAATGATTTAATTATTTTAAAACAGGGAACAAGATTTTGTCTGTATTGAATGAATGAGGCTGAGAAAGGGGAATTGATTAACAAAAGGAATACAAGTATGACTAACTAGGAGTATTGAAGCTACTTCTGAAACCACCGTTCACATATTTAACCTCCAGTGCAGATTGCAATGGATAAAGTCTGTTTGAAGAGATGAAGGAAGATTGAGATATCTTTGAAGGCTTTATAACCTTCATAGTGAACAATCACTAAAAGCCTAAATGCCTTTCAAGACATGGGCATGCAGCGGGATTTTGGCTTTTCTCTGCTGTGTATGTGAGGATACCGTTAAGTTGTTTCTGATGGCTTACTGATCTGAGACAGTCTGCTTTCTGTGTTCAGTCAGTTCTGGCTAAAATTAATTCTTCTCATATACATAGCTACTGCGGAAGGGTTCAGAGAGCAATATTAGAATGTCTGCAAAGAAAATTATTTATTAACCTTGAAGATAAGCTTTTCTGGGCTAAGATGAATCGGAGGCTAAAGGGGCTTGCTATGCAAGCCTGATGACCTGAGTTCAATCTCTGGAACCAATGGTTGAGAAGGGAACATTCTTGCTCTGTTCTGCACACATACACTATGGCACATTTGTTCCTTCACACATGTGGGCACACACATGCACACACACACATGCACACATGCACGTACACACACATATACACACACACACGCACACACGCACACACGCACACACGCACACATAGAACATCCACACCAACAATAATAAGTAATAAAATATTTGCAATTTTTAAATTAAAAACATTTTCCCCCTGCTTGAGTACTCTGCATATGTGTGCAGGGTCTTTTTTATGCTTCAGTATGAAAATTCTACAGCGCAATAGGATTTGCTCCTTTAATAATAGTTTCTTAGCTTCTTAAACAATCTTACACCTCTTCCATCTCAGTCTCAAGTGTAAGGGATAATTTCTAATTATCACTGTTCTCCATATTTGTTATATTTAAGAGGAAAATAATCTCAAAAATTTGGCTTTGATCATATATTCATGTGGAGCTAATGATACTTTTAGTGTCCAAATTTCAATACATTCTTCCTTTGGCTGGGAGAAATTGAAAAGGACACACATACACTTTTGAGTTTTCAGTCTATTATTACATGAACTGAAGGTTGAAGTTACACTCTTTTAACAGGTTGCTGAGTCTTAGATAGTAAGAGAAGCCAAGTCTCAGCCAGTCACAGGCTGGCGACTGAATGTATACAAGTAAGGAAATGCCTTCGGGTCCAGTTAAGAAAACCACTGAGCTGTAATCATGCTGCTAGTTCATTGTTTTTCTTCTCCATCTCTAAATTAAGCTGCTCTCCGTTGCTGGGTGAAGCTTGCTGGGCTTCTCCTGATCAGAGTGGTGCCTCTTTCACCACTCTACTCTGCTAAGTGTAATTATTTTACATTTTTAACACTCTTTTCTCATACAAAATATTCTACCCAAAACTTGAAAGACTATCATAACATAACGCTTAATGACTCATCAAATTTCCACTTTTAGGTACCAGATCATATAGAGCTACAACATTCAATTGTAAAGCCCAAAGGTCTTTGAAATAATGTCGTAATTTAAAATTAAAAATAATAAGCTGGGTGTGGTGGTGCATGCGTTTAATCCCAGAACCTGGGAAGCAAAGTCAGGAGGATATTGTGAGTTCCAGGGTAGCCTAGTCTACAAAGTGAGTCTAGGATAGCCAAGGCTACACAGAGAAATTCTGTCTCAAAAAACAAAACAAACAAAAAAGAAAGAAAGATAGAAAGAAAGAAAGAAAGAAAGAAAGAAAGAAAGGAAAGAATTACCTGGGAGAATTTCGGAGAAAATAAGACAATGTCATTTTTAATCATAAAAACAAGTATTTTTTACCTGCTGTTCACTTAAATGAAGAGAGAATTACTTCCTTTGAAGATTTTGTTTTCGTTAATTTGATTTCCATGGCATGTAGAG
This sequence comes from Acomys minous, assembly GCF_964271855.1. NCBI lineage: Eukaryota > Metazoa > Chordata > Mammalia > Rodentia > Muridae > Acomys > Acomys minous. The sequence goes on from NC_140487.1 coordinate 44,660,297, forward strand.
ATCAGATGCCGAGAAAGTTATCAGCGATATCATTTAAGGAACAAAACCAACCCAATAGGGAGATTTTCCTTCCTTCTTTTTCCTTTCCTTTTAAAAAGTGATTGTCAGTCCTGATAGTCCTACACTACCGAGTATCACACTGCTGAGAATAACATGTAGAAATAACACACTGAAGACAAATCAAACATAAAATCCAGGAAATCGTTATCTCTTAAAAGAGCCATTAGTTCAGTACCGCCCGTTGATAGGAATATGACTGAGAGAGCCGCTGCGAGGTAGTTGTCTTCTGTGTTCAGATATCAGAATCCTTGGGACTGTTTATGACTTGTAAAGTCCTTTGATACTCAATACAGAGTAAGAGCCAGGACGCCTGTGGCTGGCCCATGGAGCTCCATTTTCACCAAAGTTCCGATTCATTCTCAGTTGAGTCTTTGTGATCGGAGAGATAATGTTCTAACTATAACATAAGCCCAGCAAAGTATAATATTCTTCCCTTCTTAGCCTGAGACAGAGCAAGTTCCTTCGTTTCTTCAGTGAACTGAGAGGAACAGAAGCAAGTAAATCCTTTAAACAAAACAACAAAGACAGAAGAAAACCCTTTCCTCTCTCAGGCTCCAGGAAGGAACGCTGAGTATGTGAGGAGCCCAGCAGAGGATGCTCACTGAAAACAGGTACCACATCTCATGTGTAAACCGGTCCTGCGGGCTTAGAAGGGAGAAAGGGCATTGGCATGCTTGCAGATGGTAAGCCTGGAAAAGGGGAAGAGGACAAAGAAAGAGCAACAAACTCTCAGGAAACTTATAAAGGCTTTACAATTTTATACGAATCGGATATGTAAAAGAAACTGGAAAAAAATACCGGAGATTGGGAAACAGAGGAGGCTGTGGAGAAGTGCCCAGACCGTCAGAACAAGAGATCTAGTTTCACACTTACTACGTAGCTCAGGGTAGCCTTGAACTGGACATGATCATCCTGTCTTAGCATTGCAAGTGCTGGCACTGTGGCATTATAGGCTCCCTACTTGGCTCCATTTTTTAAAAAAATAATTTTTATATTTATGTTCATCCATCATAAAATATTACTCTTTTCATTTTATTGATTGCATTTTAGAATGGTTTATCGGAAAGCAGTTTGGAGTTAAGATACCTGTAGGTAAGATAAAATCAAAACTTAAAACTTTAAAGATAGAACAAGTCCAAAAGAAATTTCCTGTTTTGTATCTGAATAATATTTGTCTTAATGTTATTAATTTTGTTAAATGACATTAAATTTTTAAACATTTTTATAATTACTATGCCTTATGCTGAGTCTCTTCAGCTCTATTTTACACCAAAGCACCCAAACAGGAATAATTCAAATGTACATGAACTCTGGGCTTTGAATCTCAGTCGGGTGGTGGTTTAGAAACATGGGAAAAGGCTGTGATTCCATTGGTTTGCCATGCTTCTATACACAGTGTTCTATAAATTTAGATTAACAGTAAAGAACATTTATCCATTCTGAGTCACAATTGTGCCATATAGGAATTTCCATCAAATTATGAATTAAATTGTCCTGACTTTTCTCAAAGGTTATATTCATTAAAAGGGGGAAAGAAATTAAAGGAGTGTCATACTTTCCAAAAATGATGTCTATTTGATAGTGTAATAATGTGTGCATTTGTGTATATGAGTAAATCCACAAAAAGCTATGGATGCTCAAAATTGCTACTTTAAAAATGTGGAATCAATGACAGATAATATGGATTGGAGGGGCAGTGTAGCGGTCACCATGTGGCCTAGTTTCAGTTGAAAGGCTCCAAACTATTTGTTTTTGTTTCTGATGACCCCTAGCGACCTCTGGTGATGGGCCTTCCAAAGCCCCTTCTCTTTGAAATATTTCAGAGATTAAGAACAACATTCAGCTCTTAATTTCTTTACTTATTGTTATAAAAGTAGGAACTATTCATTTGCTGTTTTGAAAGGTGTAGAAATAAATAGAGAAGGCAAACACTCCCACTCCTATAATCTTACTGTTAATTTCCATATAGTTAAAATGACTCCTGGGGTCAGACTTTTAAAAAAGATTTATTTTTTCATCTTATGTTTTTGTATACACACCGAATGCGTGCAGGTGCTTGTGGAGGCCAGGAGAGGGCGTTGGAGTCCCTGGAACTGGAGTTAGAGGCGGTGGTGAGCTGCGGTGATGTGGGTGCTGGAAACCTAAGCCAACTCCTCTGCCAGGCTCTGCCAGTGTTTGTAACTGCTGCGTCAGCTCTCCGTCATTTCCGCTTCCTTAGTTTTACAGTCGTGGGAAATCCTGAGGCTGTTACTCTCCCTTAAGCAACTCCCTTCTACATTTTAGTTTTCATTTCTTTCTCTTCTGGTATTATGACTCCAGCTCTTCAAGTTCTCTGAATTCTTTGATTTTTAATTGTGAAAGAACACTGTATAAATACTTTATTGGTGATGTGATTGAAACAGAGCCTATGTGTTGTTACTTTGGACTCTATTACTCGCTGGCACTGCATTACAGTTTTCATGGTTGTGTTCATTCTTCTAAACATCAGAATATGATTTAATGTGTTTTTATTAGGCTTTGAAAGATACTGGAAATAACTTGACGATGTAATTAAGGGAGTAGTGAGCCTAAATATATCTCCATTTGACATTCCACAGTTTGGCATAGTTTAACTTCCCCAATGAATGCCTTATAATAACCCTCCTTGAAGGCTGAGATCATAGTTTCATATAGAGGAGAAAGGACAGAGAATATATGGTTTATTGTTCTAAAACCTGAGTAAGGGGAATATAGTTACACTGAGAACATTGTTGAGGTTAAAATAAATAAATAAATGCTCAAGAGCCTCAAGAGTGCTTCAGGGAAATTGCTCATATATCGGTTTACTTAGCAAATACTATGGGTGACCACCACCCTGCTGGCAGCACACACAGGACACGAGTCACAATTTTCTCACATTTTGCGAGAAACATGTACCAATAATTACAGTATGATGTGTGCAGATGTAACTGCAGAGTGGACTCACAGGACCGTTGTCTATACTGAGACAGAGAACACATGCAAGCGGCGGAAATAAAAGGAGTCTGTGCATGTTAAAGTACTTCATTTCATAAAGAAACCCTAAATGTGGCTAAGCGGATGCAACATTAAACTACCATTCGAATTCTCCAGTTTTTCTGTTTTTCTAGTGTTGTGAATTGGGCATTTTAGGGGGACCATAATTTAGCAAAGTAAAATGGAAATGTTTTTAATTATCTTAGCCAATAGTTCCGGGAATAATAAAATGTGTTCTGCAAAGACCTTAATACGAGAACATTTGTTCTAGCAGAGAAAGAGAGTAAGATATTCTCAAAGAACAGCCTACACATATCAGCGCTGTAGTCACATGTGCACGAACATACCCCAAGAAGCATAAAGCCAGCACTGTGAGAGCCAGTGTGCTCCGTTGCCCTCTTCCCAGCGGCTTCCAGAGACTAATTAAAACTGCTTTTTATTATTTAAATGTTCCACAGAAACAGGCTTGTCACCTTTTAAAAATACTTCTGCCGAACAAAGTGCCATAATGTCACTACACAGGGACTCCGGCAGGAAAAGACAAATGGGGTTTGGCAATGTTTTCCCACATGGATAAGTCCAGAAGGGGAAGCGGATGAATCGGTAAGGGTCATCGCCTTGAAAGAAAACATTGTCTCCTCCTGAATAGTTTAGACTTACAGAAATGGGGTCCTCACGACTCATTCTACCATCATGATTTTTTTTTCGTCAAAAGGGTAGGGGAACTGAAGGACATGTGGATGCTAACTTTAAAGAAAATGTACGCTTAAAATGAAAATAAAAATTATTTGTAGAAATAGGAACTTGAGTTAGTATTTTGCAATTGGGAGAGGATAAACATGGATAAAAAACTGGTTAATAGTTAATGAGTCTTGGAAAACAGTATTGTAATGGGAACACAGGGTAAGAAACACTAACTTGTTTTACATTCTAATTTTTACATGTAAGGGTGTTTCCTCAAGACATTTGTTTATTTTTTAAAACCCCAAATAAAAAAATAATTTTTGTACCTGACATAAACAGCACATTTTCCATATATATATATCTATATATCTTACTTTAAAATATTGCAGTATTGGGGTAGTTAAGTATTTAATCTTAAATTCAAGAGGCCAATAACCTCTAGTGAAATAAAAACAGTAATTAACAGTCTTCTAACCAAAATATGCCAAGGACCATATGAATACTGAGCAAAATTCTACCAAAAAAGAATCAATGTCAACAGTCAAATTAGACTGTTAGATAAAATAGATAATAAAGAAAGAATTCCTAATTCTTTTTATGAAACCATTATCATCCTGATACCAAAACCACATAAAGACTCTACAAAAAATTACATACTAATATCCTTTCTGAACATAGGTATAATAGTTCTCAATAAAACATTTTCAACTAAATCCAAATTCTCAAATTCAATTATTTGAAAATTTAAGTAACAGTTGATATTGGATATTTATTCTAATTTCTTCTGTGTATATTTTCTTAAAATTTGAACTGTTATGTTTAAAGACTATATGTAATCTAAGTTATTTTTTATCAATAATCACATTTATGAAGAATGTCATAGATATTCTACTTTCTTTCAATTCTGGATATTAGGAAATAATTATAAATGTTGTTCTTCTTTATATTCAACTGTGTATCTCATTTGGTCCAAATTGTCTGATATAATAATAATAATAATAATAATAATAATAATAATAATAATAATAATAATAACAACCTACTAATGTCATATAGTCTAATAATCACATCAAACATGGGGACTAGTTTTTATTGCTTCATTGGCTGACTCCTGTTCTCAGGACTATCAAATGCCAACAATTCCTCATCTGGGAATGAATTTCATTCCCATCTCCCTTGCTCCAGTTTGGGGTTTTATTTTGCTTGAGCTTCCCCCGGTCTTGGACATATTGTCACAATTGCTGTGAGTTTCAAATGTATAACTGTAAAAATTCAAACACCAAACCAACATCAAAACAAAGCAAAGCCAACCAAATAACCCATTGTGTTTTCTTGAAATCATTTATGACTTCTGGTTCTTACAACCTATCTGGGGCTCTACTCTACAAAGATCCCTGAACCTAGGGAAGGATGTGGTATAGACATCTCATTTAGGACTGAGAACTCTGACATCTCTTACTTTCTAAACATTAGCCAGTGGGTAGCATCTATGCTGGTTGCCATGCACTACAAGAAGAAGCTTCTCTAACGGGGGTTGAGAGATAAACTGATTCAGGGTATAGCAATAAGTCATTAGAAGTCAATTTAATGCTATGTCCATTTAGCAAATAATAATATTGGGTTCTCCCTAGGGCCTATGATCTACATAGCCACAGGGTCTTGGCTCCTTGAATAGTGTTAGGTAAGGGATTCATCTCATGGAGTCAGTTTACTTTTATGACGTGACCCAGCAGGTCAATCACGCTCCAGGAGAGGCCCCGTGCCCAAAGGTAGTAGGCCAGCACAGACTTGACTTGATGAGCTTGGGAGAAATGGGAAAGGTGTATTTGAGAAGAGTTAGGGAAGATGGGTGAATATGATCAAAATAATATTGTATGAAAATTTCAATTGATAAAAACAGTGTCTTTAAAGAGAGTGGTTTTAGGAATACTATGTTTGAGATTTTCACTGCATAATCGAATAGTGCGACTAAGTGAGCCTATAAAGTAAACAGAATACAGATGCAAACATGTGGCTCTCATAAACTGAATGTTGAGCCAAAGAAACGTAGTGGATGCTTACATGATAAACACTCAATTGCATGGAATCTATTTCTATAGTTTAAATACAGAGAAGACCAAAACCACATTATTAGGCAAGCAAACATATGTGGCCAAACTGAAGCAAAGCAGGGAAGAAGTGACCACATAAGGAATCTCTAGATGCCTTTGTCACATCGTTACCTCTAGAAGAGCTCAGGGTGCTCAGCTCTGGGATCCTATGGGCTCAGGAGTCCTGGGAATGTTCCATTTATTAACTTTGCTACATCACAGGAAGGAAACAACATAGGAAGTCACATTGACACCATTCTCTAAACTTTCTCATGTCTCTATTCTCAGTCTTTATAAATCTATACTTTTCAATTAAAGGAAAATATTTTTCTTCTTGAGTAGAAGTATCCAGATCTTTGACATTCAACTATTAGGCTGTAATAGTGTTAGATTTTGAGTACTTCTCCCTCCAAAAATTCCACCTGCCACCATAGAGCTATTAAGATATTAAACCTTATCTCAGGAGTGGGATCACTATTCTGAGGAGTGGTTTCCTTATAAAAGGGCAAGCTGTGGTCCAGTTCCTGTGTCTTATTCCTGCTCCATCCATCTCTCTCCCACCACCCTTCTCTCCTCTTACCTGATCCTTTTCTCTCTTAACCCTTCCGTAAAATGGAACCTCCTGCTATATAATGGCATTGTAGGAAAGCCCTCTTCAGTTGCAGACATGGGAATACCGGCTTTCCCAGACGCTAGAACTTTCTTTGTTCACTGTGAATTGCCCAATCTTGGGTTCCTCTTTTTGCAGCCCAAAATAACCTGACACATAGTCAACCTGCTGAAGCTTCACTGCACCATGAACCCCATGAACCCCACTCAATATTGTTCATCTTGTAGGGAGTGCACTCAAGCTCCTCAGCAATGAGATGCCTTTTGCTGGGCTGTTCAAATTCTTAAGGTTTGTTGCCCCTGGGATTATCATAGAAGATATTCTCAAAGCAAAGAGACGAGTTTTCAGAACATGTTGGTGCGTGCTTATGCAGCTTCAACCTATGAATTCACTAACTCAGAATTACCTTGAAAGTCATAGTGAAGACAACCCGTAGAAAGCATGAATGTTCTTCAAAATAATTAATAAAACACTTGATGGTTTAATAAGGAAAATAAGTAACTGGCTCAATAGTGCAAAGGTTATGTATTTTCAGCAACCAAATCCAAGAACACATAGAAAGTATCTACTATAATTAAGTAGGCTTCATCGCAGAGATGGTTTAGGATATATAACCTACCACATAATAAAACCATTGAAAGATGTAGAAAAAAGCCTTTGACAACATCCAACATCATTTTATAATAAAAGTCTTGGCAATACTAGGGATATAAGGGCTATACCTTAATATCATAAAGCACAAGCCAAAGCCAACATCATCCTAAATGGAGAGAAATTCAAAGCATTTCCACTAAAACCAGGAGTGAGACAAGGTTGCCCACTCTCTTACTACCTAGTCATATAGTATTTGAAGTCTGAGAGCAGTGGGACAGCTGGAGATGATCAAGGGGATACAAATCAGTAAGGCAGAAGCCCAAGTTTCTTTTATTGCAGCTATGATTATATATACTATATACTCACAAAAAGACCCTAAAAGATTCCATCAGGAAACATCTACAGCTGAGAAATACTTTCAAAAAAGTAGCAGGGTACAAGTTTAACGCATAAACAGCACTAGTTTCTCTATACACAAATGACAAATATACTGAAAAAGAAGCCAGGAAACACCTTTCAGAATCCCCTCACAAAAATGTTGTGATATAACTCTAGCCAAACAAGTGAAAGATTCATATAACAACAACAACAACTATTATTATATATTATATATATAATAAAATTATTAATATATAAGACAACATTAAGGCATCAGATAATGTAATTGAATACACCAGGAGATGGAAAGATTTTTCTATGCATATGGATCAGCAGAAATAATATTGTAAAATGGACATTCTATTAAAAGCATTTCACATGGTCATTCAATGTAATCCCTATCAAAATTATAACACATTTTTTCACAGAAATTGGAAAAAATCTTAAACTTCATATGGAAACAAACAAACAAACAAAAAACTCAAGATAACTAAAACAATCCTGAATAATAAAAGAATTCCTTGATTTCAAAATGTACTGCAGAGCAATAGCAGTGGAAAACAGTATGATATCACCACAAAACAGATAGACTGATTAATGGAATAGAACTGAGGACCTATCCATAAGTCCAAAAGAGTATGGACACCTACTTTTGGACAAAGTGGCTGAAAATACATAATGGAGAGAGATGACATCTTCAACAAATGATGCTGATAAAACTGGGTAGCTGCATGTAGAAAAGGAAACTGAATCCTTGTCTCACAAAATTCAACTCCAAATGGACCCAGGATATGAACCTAAAACCTGATACTTTGAATTTGATAGAGGAGAAAGTAAAGAATATACTTGAATTTACAGACACAGGAAGGGCTTTCTGAACCGGCCCCTGACAGCACAGTCATTAAGACCAACAATTAGTAAACGAGACCTTATGAAGTTAAAAATCTTCTGTACAGCAAAGGACACCATTATTGGAGCAAACTGACAACAGCTATGGAATGGGGAAAGATCACTGTCAATTATAAATCTGAAATAGGCTTAATATTTAGGATATATAAAGTACCAAAAAAAGCTAGACATCAAGAAAAGTTAGACAGATGGCTCCGTGGTTAAGAGAACTTGACTCTTTTGCAGATGACTGGATTTACATCCCAGCACCCACATGGTCACTCAAAATCATGTGTGCCTATATTGGAAGTTTTGGTGTCTTAAAAAAAAAACAACTCAGTTCTGTTATATAAACATGTTTTTGTTTTAAACCCAGGTGTGAGAATATAGGGGTGTTCCAGATCGTCCACAGCAATAGACTATTTGCCTTGTGCAGGCTCTGAGGAGTGTGATCTTTGCCAGCTGCACATAGTTTAAATCTGAGGACTCTGGAGAGGGAAAATAATGCCAGAGCCAGGAAAGAGACAGGCCGGGCCCGGTGGGGTAGGGGAGAAGGCAGCTGCTGCTCCCCCATGCTGCTCCTGGTTGCTGTTGATGCAGTTTGAGGAGAAGCTGGAGGTATCCTGAAGTGAAGATTGGGCTTGCCCCAAGGAACCGAAGGACCCTAACCAGCAGGAAGGAGTCTAAAGAGAATTATGCCCCATCTCCCCACTAGCATTCTTTCTCACCTACTTGGTATTGAGTTGTTGGAAATTTGGGGTGGAGAAGGGAGGTAGAGATATAAAAAACCCAAATAAAATAAAATTTAAAAATATACACCTACATGTACTTCCAGCTTCAAGCCACCCGATGTCATCTTCTGGCATTCCTGAGCATTACAAACACAAGATGTATATAAATACATTCAAGTAAATACCCAATGACATAAAATAGGAATAAATCTTTAAAGCATAATAAGTTATGGACAGTATTAGATGTAAAATAAAATGTGAGCAACATTTTCTTCCAAGTTTAAAGGAAGACCTCTAAGAATGGCTTCAAACCACTAAAGATTATTTTTCAAATTCATAATGTCAGCTGACCTTGGTTGTCAAACAAAATCAGATATGTTTCCATTGTAATCATGCCCTATGCAATTAAAAATGCCTCACAGGAAAATAAACATCATCATTAGCAGCAGCAGCAGCACCATTACTGTTTATAATAAGGGAAATTTTATTAGTTAAGAAATCATGATTCCTGAGTGATGTACAAATGTCAGCTTAAATTCTCACAAATCAGGCGAGAAACCCAGAAAGTGAACTCTTAAAAAACAGTAAAAAGTTTTCAGGCTAAAGGAAAACAGATAAAGGCTTATTATGCTGATTTAAGGATCCTGGCCTGGTAATTACCATCCAAGTGGGTGAGTGGGCAGGATATTTGGCAGACCACAGGAGTTTAATGTGCATAAAATACCCTTTCTTAAGTTTATTAGCACAAGTGGAATATGGCTACCTCATTTTCATTCTCATTATGTTTCCAGATTTTCCTTCTTCACCGGTAGATTTATAGATAATATCCATCACATTTTTAATTAATACATGTGAAGCAGGGACAGAAAGAGAAATGCGAAACTCAAGTATGTATATCTTGATGCAAGCTAGAATTTTTATTTCTAACAGAATCCAGCCATTAAGCTTGTATCAGAAAAATTATGTGCTGAGTTATTGTGCACAAGTGGAAAACTGGCTGTGAAAACACCACAGTGTCGTCAGTGGGCTAACTTGCCTCAATTCTTCCCTTTCCTTCATGGCTGACATTTAATTCATCAAGTCTGCTCACTGTTTTACAAGTGATCTCCAGACCATTTCCTGTGGCCTGCAAGGTTTCTTTGATCTGTTCTCTGAATTCTCAGACTTCATGTGGTCCTCCCTGGCCACACTGGCTTCTTCTTGCCAGCCTTGGGTAGTGTACTTGCTGGTTCCTTGCCTGTAATTTTGTTCCCCCTGGATGTCCCATATCTACCATTTTGTTTAAGTAAGTCAGGACAATCTCTGGTGTCTGGAATCCAGGCAGTCTCCCAACTTAAATGCTTGCTACTGTCGTGCTGAGAACTCTCTGACCCTGAACGTTCGGATGGAAACAGCATGACAGTGTGATGATCATCCAACTTAATGGCACCAAGACTTTCTGTGTCCTCTCCCACTTTTCATATAAAATATGTCACCTTTTAGCATAGCACAGACCTTAATTATCATTTTTAGAATTTACCATTTGCCTCCCTCTTCTAGAATGCAAATTCCTTCAGGCAAGAAACTGTTGACATCTTTTATTTGTTTGTTCACTTGAGCTTAAAGATGCAGGTAAGTGAAGTTTTTCAAAACAAAAGAAATGATGTGTTTATCTTTGGAGCTCCGTGGAGGTTCTTTGAACATTTTATTGGCATATGTTTTAAATAGTCTTATTGCCAAGGAACTTCCCTTGTTTATTTCTAAGTTGTGACTTCTGTCCTCTTTACATTGGCAAATGACCTTTATCGCTTCCTCAAGCTCTAAGAATAGAAGAGATATTCTAAATTAGCCCCAATTGGCAGTGCTGTATCAGAGACTGTCCCCTCATAAAGAGCTGGCAAAAGGTAGGTATCTGAGGGCTGGCTAACCAAACCCTCTTCTGTAACTGCTCAAGATGCTAATCTGACTCAGGACTTGAGAGGGAATAGTAAGGAGACACTTCTGTTTTTTCTTCTGTAGTGTAGCATCACGTGACTAAGTAATTGCTCAAGTATGTGATGGTGGAGTCAGTTTATCTAGTCAGCAGTGTGTACAGGGCAATAATGTCTTTGATCCCCAAAGCAGAGATACATAATTAGGGGAATTTTATAATATTTTTTCATGAAAATAACTTCAAGGAAACAATTATGGTTTTTGAAGTTCATAAAGTTGTTTTAAATTATATAGTATGGAACATTTTCTTTTCTTGGACTCCTCTCCAGAGAAAGGAAATAAAGTTTACATTTTATAATAAGCATGACTCCACTTCTGTTCTTTGATATTTGTTACAATTGCTGTCCAAGTTCTATAGACTACCAACCCTTTCAAAGATGGCGAGAGACATGTCTCCTGCCCTTTACAGAGATGGCAAGAGATGCAGGGTGCCTTTCTTTTGCTTTGTTAAGATTTATGGATTTCTTTCCATGACCAACTTCCTATTTTAACTGCAAAAAACAAAACAAAACAAAACAAAACACACACACAAAAAAACTCAAAACAACAACAACAACAAAAAAACCATATCACAGAGACATAGACGAAAGCAAATTCTGATAATTTTTTAAAATATTTATTTATTTATTGCATATGAGCGCTTTATCTACAGAAGAGGGCATCAGATCACTTTATAGATGGTTTTGAGCCACCGTGTGGTTGCTGGGAATTGAACTCAGGACCTCTGGAAGAGCAGGGGTGCTCTTAACCACTGAGCCATCTCTCCAGCCCCAATTCTGATAATTTTTAACTGGGCATCCAAAGAATACCATACTCTTCATCTTTGCTATTCTTCAGGGAAAGCATTGAGCAGCTGGGATGTCCCTCTGACCATTTCCCAGCAAACACTCGGAACAGCAGCTTCAACACAAAGAGGAAACGGCTCACTGAAAATGTCGCAGTGGGGGAAATGTTAGAATATCAGCGAGAAGGAAACGACTGGGTGCTATTTCATTATTGATTTTGTTATATACAACCTTAATTTTTTGTTACCTTCTATTGTAGTCGGTGTGAAAAAAAATATTCAATTGAGAGACGAAATTTGAAAGCCAAATCGGAACTTGTGAAAATCAAATCCAAATGTTTCCATCAGTTTGCCTCTGTGTGTTTTGGGAGAACATGAGAAGAATAGTTTCAGACACATGATCTCCATTTTCATTCTCTCCTCCTGACCTCAGACCCTACAGGGACCCCTGAAGAAGAGAGAAGTAGCTTGGTGTGGGTGTCAGAGTGAGATCAAAGGACAACAGGCCATTTTCAAAGAACAGAACAGGAAAACAACGATTTGTAATCAAGCGTCCAAGTGCTTTGATATTGAACATACTTCAAAGAAAGACTATTGTGAATTTGTGGGTCACATTTGTTAAACACCAACAAACACATTGTGTGTTAAAAGTAAGCAGCTATCTATTCGGGGTTAATAAGTAAGCTCAGAGATGGCTCCGAGATGGCTCAGTGGTTAAGAGGGCTTGCTACTTTTGGAGAGGACCCAAATTTGGTTCCCAACACACAATTTGGAGGCTCATAACTAACTGTAACTCCAACCCTAGGGAGTCTGATACCATCTTCTGGCCTCAACAGCCACACCCTTGTGTGTGTGTACTCATGCACAGATAGATACATAAAAATAAAAGAAAATCTTTAAAAAACAAAAAGCACAAATTCTCCTCTAAACTTCATTTATCTTTTGTACATTTCTTCTCTGTATTTTCAAAATCCCATGTTCTCCTTCACACTGGTAAGGGGCTTTGGAAGTTGTGCTAACATCCCTTAAAAAAAAAAAAATCTCTACCCAGCAGTCTGTGTGACTCCTGTGAGCCAGTTGTAACATTCGGGAAGTGAAAGGGAAATGTCAGACTCATCCGAAAGTGTCCAATCTTCTTTTTCTTTATTGTATTTTTTCTTTATTTAAAATAGTGTTTTTCATACAATATGCTCTGATGATGGTATCTTCTCCCTCTGCTCCTCCCAGTTCCTCCTCACCAGCCCTCCCATTCAAGCCCACACCCCTTCTGTCTCTGTTTAGAAAACAAGCAGGCTTTTGAAGATATGGTAACAAAGTAAAATAAGAACGAACAAGGGAGCAGAAGTGATGAACTGGGGTTTGGTAGCCAGTGAACACAAATGGAACTAACCAGCTGTCATCAGCTACAGGGAGGCCGATCAATTTTATTTGGGGTAAAGAAGGGGTATATAGATCTTTGGGGAGGGGTTGAGGATTTCTAGGGTGGGTTGTCATTGGATGAAGGCCAATGGTACTGAGATGCCTCATTAGCATTGAGAGACATTTCAGGAATCCAAGGTGCTTGCTGAAAGGGTTCTTTTGGGAGAAAAAGAGTTAGACCTGTAATTTCCCTAAGGTCTACATGACACTCCTCAGGTAGAGGATGTGGGGATTCAGGCTTCCCAGATCAGGCAGAGAAGAGGCAGGCCCACTGGCAAAGGGATTCCTCCATTTTTTGCAAGCTCAGGGCTTTCTGGTCATGAAGGACCGCTGCAACCTTAGTAGTGGGGTCCAACACAGCTCTGTATGCATTTTCACGTGCAACTTCAGAAACAACCTAAAGTGGTTGAGTAAGGTAGTTTTTGGTAATTCCTCTTATGTGTTGGGTGCCTCTATAGTCATGAGGAATATAAGACAACATGCATGCAGCATCCCAATATGCCTTAGCTCTATAAAAAAAAAAAGGGGGGGGGGAATCTGATATAGAGTGGTCAGCTCATGTTGTATCAAGCAATTCCTTTGAAAGGAAGATGATCCTTGGCTTTTGGCCCCTAAAAGAGATGGGCTTCTTTCTTGCAAATATTCAAACTAAAAGATTTCGAGGCACCATAGAAGCTTTGAAAGTAGAGGGCCAATGCCATAAAGACTCATGGGGGTGCCAAAACTGAAAGCATTTTCTGCTTGGCAGAAGCTGATCCTATGACATTGGGACCCTGACTTCTACGCATGCCAGGTGAGCGAGAAAGAAATACTGGCTGGATTCTAGTGAGAAAACACCCTGACTTCACAACACAGTCTCTCAATAGTCAGTGTGACCGTGAGGTGATAAATATGTATAGTTTTCTTTTTTATATGTATTTATTTCATTTTAATTTATGTTCATTGGTGTGAGGATATCAGATCTTAGAGTTACAGACAGTTGTGAGCTGCCATGTGGTTGCTGGGAATTGAACCCGGGTCCTTTGGAAGAGCAGGTATTGCTCTTAACCACTGAGCCATCTCTCCAGCTCCTAGTTTTCATCTGATAATAATAGTGATTTATCATGCACTATTAGAGAATATTCTAAAATCATCCAATGTTAGAGAATACGTCCCATCCATGTGTAACTTTAGCAGTGTTGTAACACTAACCCTCTACGTTCTGTCAGTTCCTTTGTTGATTTTAGTAGTATCAAAGTGAGAATAACAATAAAGGAAGAAACTAGAGACAATAAACTTCTAAAAATGCTATTTAAGAGCTCCAGGAAGCAGACAGGATTTTTAGGAGTAGAAATGTCTCTGAATACCCACTTCACAAGTGATGGAGAGGCCTCTCACAGCATGCCTAAACTTACTATTGTTTGGACCAGCAACTGAGCAAATGAAGCTCATTTTCAGAGAATTCATCTTTCTGAAAGAATATTTACTGACCATAGGAAATGACAAAAATAATTAAATAATAAGCCTAGGCTGTTAATGTGTTAAAAGCCAAATGAGAACGTTAAGTATCAAGATAGCTTTGGTTTATAATTTGTTAAAAAAAATAGGTAAACTTATGATCCACACATAAGCTACTTATTTATTTCCAAACATAAGAAATAAGTTTAGCATTATCTATAAAGCACCAGACTTTGCTGTGTCCATCAGTCTCCACTGATCTGCAGTTCTGTAGCTACCCCTATTACTAAGTCACCCATGGTTCTTTTGTAGACTTGGGAAAAAGCTAATGTCTCCTATTGCAGGACTGAGGGGTTTTTGTCTGATTGTAGTTATCCAGCTTTCTTTTTGTCATGTTGACTTGACCCAGTGTCCAGTGTTTGTTCACTTTTGACAAAGCCTGGGCATCAGACCACAATGGTACCACTTGGTGCTAAGATTCCACTTGGCTTGTCATCCCAACACCAACCCCTCCCTTGTCAGATTCCACCTTCATTCTAAATACCACGTCTGCCCATGCTACCCTGACATATTCTGATTTCTTTCCCTCCTGTATACGTGTTCAACTAGTGCCCTCTTCAACAATTAGACTGAGGGTTGAACAAGTTCCTGTGCATTCACTGGAAGCTCTGACACCCTCCCACTCTGCTCCAGGTCGAGCTTGGTTTGGGAAGCACATCCTTGCTGGTATAAGTGAGTGGCGCAGGTGATGCCCCAAAGCTGATGGGGGGTAGACAGCAATACTTGGATCTGCCTTCTCTCTCAACCCCATTGCTCTAGGCGGACTTCTGAGGACCCCACATCAGGCAAGAGAAGAAATGGCAGCTGGGTAACAGCATCAGAGACAAGGCTGAGGAGCTAAGGCTGAAGAAGAGGGGAAATCCTCAGCAGTGCCCTTGGGGGGAAGGACTGATTGGCCTCTGAGTTTGGTCAAGATTTGAGGTTATTTTCTGAAAATCCATAGACTATAAACTTCTCAAAATGCTTCATGTGAGTGTCCTTCTGTACCAGAAGAGAGGATCTAGTTAAGGTTTTTCTTCAGGATTAAATTACTTCTGCAACTTTGCCTAGAGGTGTCTTTTATTGCTCCATAAATAATTTCAGGAAGTATAAGATATATTGGCAGAAGTAATTAGCAGGTAAGAGACTCGAAGCAAGATCCAACTTCCTCAACTACAAATTTGATTTTTACTGAATTGACTCAGTTTCCATAATCTTATTATTTTTTTAGGAGCTAAAAATAAATGTTCTCAGCTCCAGTTGATTGAAGTCATCATAAAACATATTACTGCACTGTGCTGGGAAAGGATCTTCAGGGTTCTGGCACAGAAATGCAAACAACAAGGGAGGCCGGGTAGAAGCATGGCTCATCCTAAACTCGGGAGTCCAATTTTCCACAGTTTAAATTCTTCCTGAGATATTAATAGCTGTGTGGATTTCAGCAGGTCCCACAGTCACTATTGTTTTCAGTATCTCATTTGAAGAATTTGGTTAATAATTGTAAGTACCTCATGGGGCTCCCGTGAGTACCAAGAAAAATGTGAGCCCAATGCTGAGCAAGGAGCCTGCACATGGAAGCAGTCGTGGGGCTGTTGTTATTGCTGAGTGCTTATGGGAACCGCTCCCTTTCCTGCATCACAGGTACCCCTCTACCACATCTTGAAATCAATAGTGCATCCCTGGGCATTTCTAAAATAGTTAATTGAACAGAGACTTGATTTCATTAAGACCCCCAAGTACTCTGCATGTGTTAAGGTCGCTGCCTAAAACTGACAGTTTTCTGTTATATCAAAGCCCTCTAATAAAGAGCTGATATTCATAAGACAGAGGTGAAGTTTCATTTTGGTTTTTAATCCAGTGAGAATGCAGACTAGGAAATGCAAATTCTAGCAGGATCAGCAAACATTAAACTTAGAACAACAGCAACATAGTTTACTAACTTAGCAACTGACTTCTAACAACCCTAGATACACAGGCCTTTATGCCTCCCAGTCTTCTTCTAAATTCTGACTCGATGCACTTCAATATCCATGTCCCTTTAGCTCAGTGATGGTCTTTTTCTGATACAGGGAAAGTCGTTTGTCACGAGCCTCCATGTGCAGCGAGTGAGGGGAGAATAAAAAGCTCTAGTACTTAATGCACAGTTGTATGTTCCACACACCCTGGGTGCTTTACATAAAGTCTTAACCAATTGGCAAAAACAATTCTGCTTGATATTTAGTGTTAACTGTGTTTCTAAGATGAAAGTATGGTGTTTTCAACATTGATCTAGGGGCTGCTGCACTGTTCAGGCTTAATTTAGGTTGTCATGACAGATGGGCATTTAGTAGTTTTGGTGATTCTCAGCTTCATGGTATCAAAGTAAATGCATTCTCAAATGCTTTGCATGGCAGATGTTCTTGCTTCCTAGGTTTTACTGAGGGATAATTTCCTTTTTTTCCCCCATAATACAAATTGATTTGATCCACTATGATACAGGTTGTAGGCTCCCTACTTAAGAGGAAAAAAAGAGCTGGCCAGTGGTGGTGCACAGCTTTAATTCCAGCGCTGAGGAGGCATTGGGGGGTAGATCTTTGTGAGTTCAAGGCCAGCCTGGTCTACAGAGTGGGTTCCAGGTCAGCCAACACTACACAGAGAAACTCTGTCTCAGAAAAAAAAAATGAAATGATTAGTTTTTATGATTGTACATATTCACATTGAAGAAGTCAACCAATTACTAACACTATGCAGAAAATCTTGCTATTAGGCTCAAGTCTAACTGGCCTCAAGAATGGAAAAATACTTATCAAGGTTATCACTTGGTTGTCAAAAGTTAAGTATTATTGGTTTTTATGCTATAATTGATGAACCCTATAGACTCATGTACTGAAGGCTTCATCCCCAGCATATGGAGCTATTAGGTGCATTGGAGTCTTTAGGAGGCTATATCCTCACAAAAGGAAGTTGGTCATGCAAGATGTTGTAAGTTTGGTCCCTCAAACCTTTCCTTACCTCTTTTTCCTTTCTAGTCACCAATCCAAACTACCTCTGCTACTCTCTTCTGACACAGACCCAAAGCAACAGAATCAAGACCTTGTAGAATAAAGCCTCTGAAACTACTAGCAAAACAGACTTCTCTTCATTTTACATGAGTATTTCAGGCAGTTTCTCTCAGTGACGGAAAGTTGATGAATACATTTTAATTGTGCACATTGACTAAATCTTCTACTTCCTAGGCAATCTCCCTGTGTTTTTGAAGGGTAGACTAAGACTGAACTACCAACTCAGTCATATCAAGCCTGAAGTTTCACTGCCTCTACTCTATTGACAATGCTTCATTTTCAATAACTGATGTAAAAAAATATGCCCAGTAAAATGTATGTCATAAAGAAAAATATCCAATTTCCATTTGATGATGAAATGATATATGCTCATTTTAAGGACATCCATAATGGTGGCATGTATAAGTAAGGAAATAAAACACAGGTTTGAGGAGACGGCTCAGTGGGTAAGGTACTTGACACGCAAGAGTTAAAAACAGAGTTCTGATCCCCAGAAACCATATAAAAGTTGAGTATGGTGGCTCCCTGTCCCCAGCTCTCCAAATGAGATGACAAGGGATTGCACAGGGCAAACTGACTAGCTAGACTAGCAACAATTGAGTAGCTCCTGGCTCAGTGAGAGACTCTTCCTTGATAAATAGTGGAAGTTAATGAAGAAGAGACAGAACATCAACTTTAAGTCTCCATACTCACACATACACATGAAGATGCACATGCACTCACATGTATGCAAACACGGACACAAAAAATGCAAACCTCATACACTTTCACAAAACTTGCCAGATATCCTTCTGATTAGAAAGAAATACTTCCAATGATGAAACTTCCAGTTTTATTTTTCTTTTGTTTCATCTTTATCTAGACCTGAATTTGATTCTGTATATATGCAAACTGTTTGTAAGTAGCTCTTTTCCAGAATCAAAATATAAGTTTTCTACCAATACATATTCATCACAACTATTAATTATGGTGCTAGTAGAGATTCATTATAATGATTAATGATTGCTTTAGTTACTCTTTGTCAGCTTGAGGCAAATTAGAGTCACCTGGGAAGAGGGAACCTCTGTTCAGCAATTGCCTCCTTTGGGTTGCCTGTGAGCATGTCTGTGATACATTTTCTTATTGATGGTTGGTGGGGGGAAGATCCCAGACCACTGTGGAAGGTGCCACCCTTGGGCAGGTGGTCCAGAGTTGTATAAGACAGTGAGATGAGCAAATCATGAGAAAGAAACAATAAGCAGTATTACTTTGTTCCTCCTTTGAGTTCCTTCCCTGAGTTCTCTTCTTCTTTTGATGATGGATGGTAACCTGTAAGCCAAATAAACCCCTTTCTCCCTGAAGTTGCTTTTGGTCATGGTGTTTGTCATAGCCACAGAGAAGCAAAACAGGATGATGACCAGAAGCCATTATTATATTAGTTGGAAATCTTATAGTTCTTTGTATGAATATTTACTTGGTTCTTAATTGTCTACTGTTAAAACAATACTGAGAATGGGGGCTGGAGAGAAGGCTCAGCAGTTAAGAGAACTGACTGCTCTTCCAGAGGACTTGAGTTCAATTCCCAGCAACCCCATAGTGGTTCACAGCCATCTATAACGTGATCTGGTGCCCTCTTCTGGCCTGCAGGGGTACAAGCAGGCAGAGCACTGTATGCATAATAAATAAATAAATCTTAAAAAAAAAAAAACCATACTGAGCTTAAAATATTTTCATGTATATGTCATAATAGTAAATCCCAAGTACCTTCATATTATTTCTGGACTTGGTACGTTATTGTACGTGACAAAAGGGATTTTGTGGATGTGATTAAGGGTTTTGAGATGAGGAGGTGACACAGATTATCTGAGTGTGTTCAGTGTTATCATAAGGGTCCATGCAAGAGGAAGGCAGAGATGTGAATGTCTGGGAACAGAGAATGACCTGGAACCCTCAGGTAACCTCTCCAAGCCGGAAAGGAAAGGAGTAGCTTTCCTAGAGCCTGCCTTTGCTTTGACTTTAGTCCAGTAAACTTGTTTTGAAACATTGCTTCCCCAGGACTGGAGTGCTAACTATGCTAGTCATTGGGTTTGTGATAATGTGTTGTGGTAGAAATTTCAGAAAATATGGGTATGGATTTTTTTTTTTGTAATCTAGCCAATTAAGAGGAATGAACCTTCAAAATCAAACCCATTTTAACTTCATTGTATATCAACAAAATCCTTCCCAATTTCTTTCAAGACCCAGAACCACACATTCACACAAAGCAATGAGATATTACCAAGTAATAAAATGACAGGATGCAGTCATTAATATCTTTTTTGAGGCAACTTCCACATTTTGATGTTAAGAAGAAAGCTAGTCACAGATAGCGTTATCTTTTATCACCTCTGGCTCTCATCAATGGCATTGCCATCTCAGCCTTTTTCATTCACACTAGTGAAAGTTAATTTGTAAAATTTTGTTTTAATTAATTATTTTAATCACCTGAGAGTTATAATATTTAACATATTTCCGGGTACATGGTACATTGATGTTTATCAAAGTTTAGTGCCTTTAAAAATCAGTGGATTTTGTTCAAATGTGTGACAGGGCAATGGTTACTTTATTTTTTTTCTCAGCTGGAGCCATTTTTTGTTTAAACTTAAACTGACCATTCCCTTTTTTGCTCCATGAAAAAAAAAGTAAAGTACCCAATCCTATTCTAGAAACTTTGGGTTAAAATGCCCCAGCTATAAGTTAATTGTTAGTTGATCAAATCATGGCCGTATCAATTACTAGTCTATTTTTAATCACAAGAACATACATCTTAGGCACAACAGATAGATATAATTCTATAGAAAGATAAGGTAAAATAGATAAGGTCTTCAAAAACCTCAGAGACATACAGAATATAGCATTTAAAAATGTTTGTATTGTTTTAAAGATTCATTGACAATGAGGCAGGTTACATCCTGGCAACACCCAGCCTACCTCAAAGAGGATAATGAGCATAAATAACCTCCTGACGGAGAAGGCTTCAAATATGGCAAACAAGCTACTGGACAAAATGTCCTCATTTCTACTACAGACAGAATTCTGTCTTTTTAAAAAAAGGGCAAGCTTGTATGCAGGCAGAGTTGATGGCCAAACTCTCCCAAGACAGGGTAAGCAAGTCCTCAATAGTTCCTGCCTCATAAATATGTCTGTCAGATATATTGGGCCAGAAAGCTAAAGATAATGTTATAGAGAATTTTGGGTGATTGCCCAGGTAGCAAACTGTCTGTGTCATCTCATTTTGGAAGCTGCTAACCTGCACTCCATGTATACTCAGGTAATTAATTTAATCCTTCTCAAGTCTCTGATGGAGTTGAAGGCCGGAGAGTTTAGTTTTACAATTAAGCTTAGTTGTTTAGGCATTAAGATGTTTTTAGGTCTAGATAGATGCTTTAAGTTGATAATGATGAGATATGATAGATATTGATTTACATTCAGAATTTTAGACGCACCAAAATAGGAAAGATGTTTTCTTCAAGGCTGCCAAATATAAACAGCCAAATCACTATGGATATGACATTTATATAATTCTTGAGTGTTTCATGGTTCTTCTTGCTGTAGGTAGTTTATTGTGTATATGTGTAATAATATAAGTGCATATATAAAATATTTTATTAAAAAAAAGGAAGAAAGAAAATGCCCCAGCTAATTTCATGCTTTTGGATTCTGTTAAATAGCTTGCTTGGTTTACTTCCCCCTGCAATTACCAACCAAGATGTAGGAGTTTTTCTTTGTTCCTTGCCTTGAAAAGTTCTCTGTAAAATACATTAGATGCAGGCTGCTCTGTGATATGTGTTTCCTGTTGCTGACTGCCTCTCCATTTGGACTTTGGTAGTACTGACAGGTCTTTGGGGGCTCTACCCTACAACAAATGTAAATTCTGATTGAGCTTGTCTGGGGTGGAGCTTAGACTCTGGTTCTAGAAAGTTCTCCTGTAACACAGATGCTGATAGTTCTGAGCTTACACAGAATAATAATGCACCAGACCTTAATGCTAATTTATGGGGAGCAATAAAAAAGAGCAGTTCTGAGTCCTGCTTTAAGTGTAAGACAGTCAAGTCTGTTGTTCTCTAGTGCTGGTTTGACATTCAATATTGTTAGCCTCAGTACTCTCGTGTGTACAGAAGGGACAAGGATATGTGCACGTTAGATGTGCTGCTTGTATGGTGTAGTCATTTGTACTTCTAAGTTGTTATCACCTTTGGCTACAAGAATTGAATTGAGGCCACTCATTCTTAAATTTATCTTGTAATATTTATTTTCTTTATCTTTTAGTGAATCTTCTTTTGTATTTTTGGTTATGAAATATCCCTTTTTCCCCCCAAATATCCCTTTTAAGCATTTATTTTTCTAGCTTTTTTTGTTTACGTTTATAGCATATTGCATAATTACTCAGTAAAATTTACTAACATTCACCTTTATTATTTTTAGATTTTAGAAATAGTAAAAAGAGCTCCCTTGTGGAAAATTTGCTTGTTTTTCTTGTGCTTGTTCGTTCATTTATTCATTGATGGTTCGGGGAGTAGAATCTGGGTTTGTACACACCAGTCAAACGTTGCACCACTCTCTCACTAAGCTATGTCTCTAATTGTTTCTTAGCCTTTATCTTGAGAAAATGTCTTCCTAACTTGCCCAGGCTTCATTCTTGCTGTGCAGCCCAGGCTGGCTTCAAACTTCTGGCCTTTCTGCCCTACTTTCCTGAGTAGCTGGGATTCCAATCAGTTACCATCATCACTGTCTTATTTTCTCTTTTGAATGAATATATCGTAATTGTATATATCTGTGGGACACAGGATGACACATGGTGATCAAATCAAAATAATTAGCATACCCTGTTCTTCAAACATGTGTTCTTTTTTGTCACATTATTTATTTTGTTTTTCTTTTTTTGTCTTTAATGCTAAGTTGAAATATACATGTGACCTTCAGTAGACATCAGTATTGATTATAAGAAGACATTCATGTCAATCGTTTTAAAACTTAGATACAGTGCTACGATTGACACATTACTACCTCAGTTGTGCATTTCATATTACATGAGCAATATTTTAACACAATCATTTTGTTTGAATTTTAGAAAGCTTTTTAGATGTGTGAATAAAAGCCTTCACACATGGAATTCACAGTGGCAAGGCCATCATCATAGGACACAGGGACAGAGTTGTGTGGTTCTGTTCTAGAAATAATCTACCCATATCCAGAAATTGCAGTGGTAGAATGTAGGCATGTGCATATACAGGTGGGAGAGAGAGAGAGAGAGAGAGAGAGAGAGAGAGAGAGAGAGAGAGAGAGAGAGAGAGAGAGAGAGAGAGAGAGATGCTTTAGGAAATACCTTGTGATTTTCACACCATGAGTTTCAGGAAACTGAGTAAATAAAATCAAGGGGATAATTAGTAAACATTTGTGCATAGGTTCAGAGTTACAGTTTAAAAAATGTTATTAATTCATTAATTAAAGTAGAATTTTATCACTCCCCAATTCCCCTTATAGCCCTTATAGCCTCCCAGTTACCCTCTGTCAACCCCCATGATGACACTTTCAAGTTGATAGTCTCCTTTTCTTTGGTTATATTTGTTACACCCCCACACTCACCCACATGCACACAAGAGTCTATTAGGCCTGTGTTTGTTTTTTATGTATATATGGTTTCTGACTTGACCACTTTGTGCTGGACAACCAATAAGGGGGCTCATTTCTGAGAGTCTAATTTTCCCAAATGTCAATAGTTGCCTGCAATTCTTTTTCTGTGGATGAGACTACTCAAAATGTCCCCCTTCCATGTTAATACTTTCTTTGTGACATTATTTTTTAAATCATATCCTTCCATTTGAGCTTTATAGATCACTTTCTTTTAAGTTATATTTTGAACCCTTTTTTAACTCTTTGACTTGGCATATTTCTCTTAAATTAATATTGCACATTTAATTGTTTCAGTTCTAATTTTGATATTCAGTAGTCACAATTTACCTTTAATACAATAATATGAGGGGTCAATATAAAGTATTTAAAATTAAATTTTAGGAGAAATTGTTTCTGTTGATGTGATTTATTTACTTGTTTATTGACTGACAGCTTCAAGCATGTGTATAATGATTATTTTTTTTTGTCTGCCACTACCCTTTTTCATCCTCTTCCCTCTCCCATTGAAACCCTCTTTCCCCAGCAATCCTTTTATTGTAATTTCCCTATTCAGCCTGTGACCCTCTGAGTTTAGCTGAGCTTGCTTGCATCAGGGTGAGTGGCAGGTTATTTACTGGAGCATGGGCAACTTATTGGTGGCTACACCATTGAAAAGACATGACATCCTTCTTCCAGCCAGCATTAATTGCCAGCAGTCTTTAGGGTGTGGGGTGTCATGCCACAGGATCCCTTCCAGAATCCATAAGAAAATGTTTATGAATCTAAGCTTGTGCTGATCTCGTGCAGGTAACCACGGCTGCAGTGAGTTGACGAGTAAATGACAATGGCCAACGCATGTCCCGAAGACAACTTTTTATGCCACACTTTTCTACCCTCTGGCTTTTGCATTGTTTCTGACTCCTTTGCCCACAGTGTGCTTTTGGCCTTGGAGGGAGGGACTAGATTTCCTATTTAGAGCAGAACAATCTCCTGTTACCTATTTTTGGCATTTTGACCATTTATAAATCTCCTCATCAACTGTGGCTGCAGCAATAAGCGTCTCTGAAGACTGAGAGCAGCACTGTATATAGATATAAACATGAATAGTGAAGGCTATTTGACAACGTGGTCATTATGCAAAGCTGGGGTAGTAGGCTTCCCTCTCTGCCCTGTGACCTCTTCAGTCAGAGGCTCTTAAGTGAGGCTTATCATATGAGGAGTGGATTCCTTCCTGGGGGAGCCTCAAATTAAATTAGGAAGTGGTTGACTACCCCTATCATAACCATGTCACCATTGTGCCAGTGGACATATTTTGCTTGGAAGATTGTGTTGTAGCCTAACGGGTTGACACTTAAGTGAGTGCGTTGACGTATTTTCTCCTGCAGCAGCATGCATAGTTCCTTCCAGCACTATAATAGCTAGCTAGAAGGAAAGAAGCTTCTATTTCTTTTTTTTGTTTGGTTTCTCTAAGTTCTGTGTCCAAATTAGTGAATGGTGTTCTCTGCAATTCGGTTTCACCATCATGTTCTTATGGGCAACCAAGAGCAATGCCAATGGTCTGTATTGTTTGGGGAGTCTCTGGACTGTCCCCTGACTGACACACCTGGTACAGGAATTTTCATTTAATAATCTGTGAGTGTTTTACTTCTTCCTCGTATCTCTATTCAGGTACCAATCAAAGACTTCCTTTCTTTCCTGTACTTGGCTTCTTTACAAGTGTAAAAATATTAATGCCATTTTAAGGTCTACTAGATGGGTCCACTGGAGGGGTATCCACATTCAATGATGTCACTTACAGGAAGAAGCCAGATTTGTCATTGCCCTGATTTCCTAAATGGCAGTTAGGTTTCAGAGTGGGGAATGCTGAAGACAAAGAGTAGAACCGATACAAGGAATTTTGGGAGAGCATCTTTAACTTCTGTCATAGGCCAAAAATGTTCAGGAACACCAGAAGTGTTTGGAAGCTCTGATCCCCAATCTAGTTTCTAAATGATTTTAGGGGTGCCTCTTCAGAAGGAGAAATGTCATGGTGGCAGTAAAGGCCCCCAAAGGGAAGCTACTTCCTTTTGGTCAAGTTGAGCCTGTCAATTATCTGGCCAAAAAATCTCCATTGGGGAAGGTAGGTTCAATTTGAGATTTTTCCTTCCCAGAATTCTTGCCTCCTCTAACTCAGTCCTTACAAACCACCATGTGGTTTGTCTGGGTCTGTTTGTGTTTCTGAGTCCCAACTCAGAAGGCTGTAATGATTTCTTTTGCTTGTCTTCTTTTACTTTTTGATGCTGGTCAGAGGTAAACATATTTCTTCTGGTACTCTGGGCTTCTTTACTCTTTCTCTGAAGCTCCTCCCTCTCCCACCAGGTGATGCTTATCCATCATGCGCCTGATCTCCACACCAGCTTAACTCAACAGCATGGCTTTCCTCCTTCTCCTTTTTACTTTCTCCTTTTGGGAAGCTACTGAGACCTACAGCTTTCCTGCACTTGGGTTTTTCCTTCTCTCAAATACAGATGTATTTGAACTTCAAAAAGAAAAATAATCTCTGGTTTCCTGGAGGAGTGTTGTCTACTGATATAGGGTACCGCTGTTCAAACTCTTTAAAAATATTTTTTAATAAGCATATGAAAGGGTAAGGTTTCAATACTTTCAAATGCAACCTGAATTTTTGTGGCTACTTTCCCTTCTCTCCTCTTCAGCCTTAACTTCCCACATGCTTCCCTGCTTAAACCTTTCCACCCACTCTTTTCTCACTGCTTCCTTCACGTCACATGTGTTCTACAACCCCCTCTCGAGTCATTTCCCCTCCCTCTTTAGTGGTGCTTTTTTGCCTTCTTGGCCTCTACAGGTGTTCCAAGCTAATTGTATTACTCCAGGAACTCGAAGCTAGCATCTGTATAGGGGAGAAAACACAAAGCTCTGTGTGTGGGTCTAGATTAACTCACATTAGTTTTTCCAGTTCCATTTACATTCCTGAAATTTTCATAATTTTATTTTTGTTTACAGCTCGACTAAAAGTCCATTGTCTACGGGTATTCACATTCTTATTCATTCATTGGCTGAAAGATATTTGGTAGTACCACTTCCTGGCTATTGTAAAAAGAGCATTAATAACCAAGGATGTGCAATTATCTCTTAGTAGGACATAAGCCTTTGGGTGTATGCCCAGGATATAGATGAAGCAGATGGAAGCTTTGTTACTATTTTTTGAGGAAACTACATACTACTTTCCACAATGGTTGAAACAATTTATACTACCAATTACAATATGTAAATATGTGTGTGTGTGTGTGTGTGTGTGTGTGTGTTTCCTCTTTTCTTTTTCCACATCGTGATCAGGATTTTTGTTTCTTGATATTAGCAATTCTGATTAGGGGTAAGATGAAGTATCAAAGTAGACCTGATTTGTATTTATTGATTGCAAAGGATTTTGAATACTTTTAACATTTGTATCTTTTCTTTTGATAATTCTGTCTTATATATTCTATAAACTAATCTACCAGATATATGGATAATAAATATGTTCTCCCATTCTGTAGGCTGCCTCTGCACTCAATTAATAATTTACTTTGCAATGAAGAAGACTTTTAATTCATGGGTGACTGTAGTCCTGTTCAGAAAGTTCTCACCTGCACCTATGTCTCAAAAGACATTCCTTTTTTTCCCCCTCTAGAAATGTGGTAGTGTGAATAGGACCAGAACCCATGTGCTCATATAGTTGACTGCCTGGTCCCTGAAGGATTAGGATCTGTGACCTTGTTGGAGGAGATGTATCACTGGGCTTAGCTTTGAGGTTTCAAAAGCCTATGCCAGGCCCAGTCTCTTCTCCCTCTCCCTCTCCCCCTCCCTCCCATTCTCTCTCTCTCTCTCTCTCTCTCTCTCTCTCTCTCTCTCTCTCTCTCTCTAAGCCATTGCTCCAACACTATGCCTTCCTGCCTGCTGTCATACTTCCCGTGGACTAACCCCCTGAAAATGTAAGCAAATTTCCAAATAGTTGCTTTATCTTATAAGTTGCCTTGGTCATGGGGTTTCTTGATAGCAACAGAACAGTAACTACTATAAGAAGTTTTATTAGTTACCTTAGAGTCTTCAGTGCACTTGGACTTCATTTTGTGCAGGATGGGAGATGGGGTCTGGCTTCATTATCCTACATGTTAGCATCCATTTTCTCTAGTATGACCTGTTGGAGGCCGCCCTTTAGTGTGCATTTTTGGCAATTTTGCCAAAAGTTTTGTAGTTGTAGGTGCATATACTTATGTCTGGGTCCTCTACTCTATTCCAGTGATTTATATGTCTGGTTTTGTGTCCATACCCTGCTGTTTTGTCATTACTGCAGCTCTCTAGAATAATGTGATGTCAGGTATGTTGATATCACTCGCAGTGTTCCCTATTTTTCAGGATTACTTTGGTTACTGGGGTCTTTTGGACTTCTATGTGAACTTTGAAACATTTTGTATATTTTAGTGAAGAATTGTATTGGGATTTTGATATGAACTGCATCGAAGCTGCAGATTGTTTTTGGTAGAATGGTTATTTCCAGAGTTCTTTCTCTCTTCTCTTGTTTTATTTACTTCTTTCTTCAGGGTTTTACCGTTTTCACTGTATATGTATTTACTTAGGTTTATTCTAGAGTATGCATGTATGTGTGTGTTTATTTGTTTATTTATTTTGAGGCTATTGTGAATTGACTTATTTCCCAGATTTCTTTCTCAGTGTGTTTATCACAGATGCATAGGAACCCTAGTGATTTGGATATTACTTTTGTAGTCTAGCACCTTGTTGAAAGTGTTTATCAACCAGAAATGTTCATAGTAAAGTTAGGGTCTCTTGTGGACGGAATAATATTGTCTGAAGAATAGGAAACTTTTACTCTTCTTGTCATAGGCATGCTCCTTTTAATTTCCTTCTCTTCCCCCTTGCTCTGTTGAAGGTCTTGTTCTGTATTGAGTAGGAGTGGAAAGAGTGGACATCTCTGTCTTGTATCTGACTTTATTGCGAACACTAAGTTTTGCTCCATATAGCATGAAGTTGGCTACAGGTCTATCATATATAACTTGTTTGTTTGTTTGTTTGTTTTGTGAGACAGGGTTTCTTTTTGTAGCCCTGGCTATCTTGGACTTGCTTTGTAGAGCAGACTGACTTTGAACGCAGAGTGGTCTGTCTGCCTCTGCCTCTCTGAGTGCTGGGATTAAAGGCCTGCACCACCACGCCTGGCTCATATATAGCTTTTATTATGTTGAGCCATGGTTCTCTTTATCTTCAGTCTCTTCAGGGCTTTTATTGTGAAGGGATGTTAGATTCTTTCAAATGTTCTTTCTGAATCTATAGAAATATCATGAGACTTCTGTTTTTTACTCCATTTATGAGATAAGTTACATTTATTGATTTATGTTGAGCCATTCCTGAATCTCTGTAATGAATCCAATGTGGTCATGATAAATGGGCTTTCAATATGTTCTCTTTTTTTTGAAATTTTTATTAATTTATTCATATTACATCTCGATGGTTATCCCATCCCTTGTATCCTCCCATTCCTCCCTCCCTCCCATTTTCCCCTTACTCCCCTCCCCTATGACTGTGACTGAGGGGGACTTCCTCCCCCTTTATATGCTCATAGGGTATCAAGTCTTTTCTTAGTAGCCTGCTATCCCTCCTCTGAGTGCCACTAGGTCACCCCATCCAGGGGACGTGGTCAAATATGAGGCACCAGAGTATGTGTGAAACCAGTTTGTAAGAATTTTAATGAATATGTTTGTGTTTATGTTGATCAGGGAGATTGGTATATAATTTTCTTTTTGGTGTCTGTAGCTTTAATATCAGAATAATACTGGCTTCATAGGGAAAGTTTGTAAATACTTCCTCATTTTATACTTTATATAGAAGAATTTGAAAAGTCTCATTGTCAGTCCTTCTTTGAAGGTATCATAGAAATCTGCATTTGTCTGAATTTGTTTGGACCTGGATATTTTCAGTTGGGAGACTCTTTAAAAGTATATTTAAATTAACTGATTAATTATGTGTGTGTTTGTGTGTGTAAATGTACTCATGTGTCGTGGTGTACATGTGAGGTCAGAGGAAGCTTGTGGAGTTCTCCCCTCCTACCATCCTGATCCCAGGTCCAGAGTTGTCAGGCATAGTGGCAGGTATCTTTACCCACTGAGCCATCTCATCAGCATAGTTAGGAGATTTTTAAATTACTGCTTTAATTTTGTTAATTGATGTAGGCTTATTTTAATTGCTTATTTAATCTTTACTTACTTAAGTAAACTACTTAACTTTGATAGGTCACACACACCTAGAAAATTTTCATTTCTTTCAGATTTTCCATTTTAATGGAATGTAATATTTTAGCATAAATCCTCATGATCCTTAAAATCCCATTGGTTTCTGTTATAATGTCTCTTGTTTATCTAATTTTATTTCACAACTTCATTGCTTCTTTTCAGAGAAACAATTCTTTGTTTTGTTGATTCTTTGTATCATTTCTATTTCATTAATTTCTACATTGATGTTAATTTTTTCATTTTACCACTTTGAAGTTCAGTTTATTTTTGCTTTCCATCCAGTTCTTTAAGGTGTATCATTAACTTATTTATTTGATCTCTCTCTCTCTCTATCTCTCTCTCTCTCTCTCTCTCTCTCTCTCTCTCTCTCTCCCCATCTCTCTGTCCCCTCTCTCAATGTGTAGGCACATAAAACTATAAACTTCCCTCTGGAGACTGCCTTCCATATACCCCATAGGTTTTGGTATACTTTATCTTCTTCATTTTTATTCAATTTTAGATTTTTCAATTTTTCCTTCTTGATTTCTCAATGACCCATTTATCATTTCATCATGTGCCATTTAATCTTTATGAGTTTATGTACTTTCTATAATTTATCTTGCTGTTGATTTCTAGTTTTATTCTATTGTGGTCACATAAAGTGTAAAAATTCCTTTCAATTTCTTTGCATTTTTGTCTCAAAATGGGATCTCTTTTAGGGAAAGTTCCATGGCCTACTGAAGAGAGAGAGAGAGAGAGAGAGAGAGAGAGAGAGAGAGAGAGAGAGAGAGAGGGAGAGAGAGTTTGAAGTTTTGAAATAGCATTGGCTGGCCTCTATGTCATGGCAGACTTTTTGCTACAATCTCTTGAGTTCTGAGATTACAGATGTGAACTATTGTTCTTGGCTTAAATTATTTTTGTAGGATGTTGTTACTATATTATCCTTACCTTTTTATAGTTCTAGTGCTGATTTGCTCATATATTACCTTAAATATGTGATACACTTGGGGTTTGCTCATAAGTTAAAAGTATTAGTGAATAATAGCATAACAACATTTAAACTTGGCTGTAATATTACAATGAAGCTAGCACAAGATTGGTAGTTGTTGAAAATCATGTAGTTTGATTCTAAGTATGTAGCTTAGAGGCTATCTAGCAAAAATGTACACAACTGTCACCAAAATATGAACTTTCTTCAGTGAGTTTTGCATTCTATTTAGTAAGCATTCTCTGTGTGCGCAAGGATTCTTGCACCTAAACCTGGCTCGTTCATGGTTGGTAGTGCTGGCTATTGTTGCTTGGTTTCAGGTACTTACTGTACGTTGCATGACTCACAGAGTGGCTAATAATTCAGAAATCATGCTCTTTGATTCTTTAGTCTACTTTTAAGAATAAAGTTAGCATAGTTCCTTCAGCAGTAAACTACTTATGATAAAGCAGAGTCCTTTATCACCCCCAGGTTAAATATGTCACTCACAAGCTTATTAATCTTCGGTATGCAATATGACCTATTGTGGTAGAATTCTTGCTGCTGTTTTATCATAATTTGCTTCATGTTCTCTGGCTAATGATTAGATACAAGAGCTTTGCGAAAAGCTTTGGAAATTTGTAAATAGCCTCCCTCTGTTTGTTTAAGGGACAATATTTTTGGTGCAGTTTAAAGAGCACTTTTTAAAAAAAACTTGATGATGTCCTTGTAAGTACACTAAAAAAAACCTTCATTTGCAAGATAAAAATCTCTTTTCATGTGCCCAAGCAAAGGAAGGGTTGTGAGGGAAATAAGCATTCTTGGATTTCTTATTCTGAAGTTTCTTTTTTTCTTTTCTTTTCTTTTTCTTTTTTTAATTGAATGGCCTGTTTTGTGGAACAGCAAGTTTTTGTGTCATTTCAGATGGTGCATCATGTGGCAGAATAGGCCCCATTCACGTTTTCTGTGGGACAATTTGCTAAGGCTCTGCTCTGAGGGGAGCCTGCAGAGGACAGTCTGCAGGAGTGGGCCAAAGGCTTTGCGGCACCTGTAGCAAGATACGGTCTGTTTTGGGTCCACTGGAATCGTTAGTTTTCTACTCTGCCTCATTCTCCCTAAGTGTCAGCATGTGCTCCCTTCTGTGGACACAAAGGGTTCCCTCAGATAACGCTTACCACGTGAGACTGAAGAGGCTACTAGTTTATTGCTAGTCCCATGCGAAAGCGCTGTGTGTGGGCCTCACCACCCTTGGTAGGATGATGATCACTTTAAAAGAGCATATAGCTTGATGGGAGAGTGGGTTTTTTTGTTTTTTTTGTTTTGTTTTTTGTTATTTTTATTTATCCAAGAAAATTTCTTTACTCAGAAAGAAAGCTCCAGGGAACGTGGTACCCAGCCCCTTTCCAGGCGTTGTGGTGGATTTGGAATAAGAGAAATAGGTCTTCCGTTTTAAAAAAGCTTCACTGAATGTCTAATTCTTTTCTGGGCCTCGTAGTCCATGCTGTGGCCTTGAATCATTAGCTGCAGCTTTTATGGGTCCCGGGTTTCTCTTCCACGCTCTTTCAGTCTCCTTCCCGCCTGCTTCTATTCTTAACTGGGAGCAGTGGGTTCTGCACAGAGACACTGCCAGTAATGATGCTATGTGGCTCAAGTCAAAGAGTGTTGTCTGCATCCCACAAAGGGCCACAATTCCCAGCGCACACCAGATAGAGCAGAGTACGGGGCAAGCAAACGTGACATCAAAGAAAACCGGGTGACTAAAGACACCACTAAAAAGACCAATGCTGCTTTTCAATAAAGGAGGAAATAACAAGAGTTTTGAATGTTAAAATATAGAGACTTTGTTTGAAAGGGAGGGAAACACACACAAAGCAGACAAACTGAATCAAAGTGTTTATCTTTAAACCACACAAGCTGTGGTAGTTAAATTAGGTCAGTCTGGTTACAAAAAGCTACAGAATGCAGGCTGTAACTAATTTCAAAAGGAACAGAAAAGTCCCAAGAAGAAAACAGAGTGACAGGTTCTTTCTCACCTCTCTCTCTCTCTCTCTCTCTCTCTCTCTCTCTCTCTCTCTCTCTCTCTCTTCCTCCCTTTCCCTTCTTGCTCTCTCCATCCCTTCCTCCCTCCTCTCTCTCTTTCTTTCCTTCTTAACCAATCAGGGCACAAATGTCTGATTCAGCAGGAAATATGACTAATTACAATATATGCTATCCATACCTATATTCAGAATCATCTGAGAAGCACAGGAAAAAAGGTTATTCGCACTGTGTGAAACGCAATAGCGGCCCTATGTATGGTTTACCATTTGGAGGAGAGCAGGGCAGAAACAGGCTTTAATAGGTCACAGACTGCAGATGCTACCCTTATCTCAGACTGGAACCTTCTCTGAGCCAGCTGCCTTCATTCCAGTGTTTAACATAGAGCCTAGAATTTCATATGTACAAGGGGCTCCCCTCTTACAGCAATGTGCTTGCTGATACTGCTCAGATGGCTTCGCAACATAATTCTCAATGTTTTTTGCTGTGGAGATAAGTGCCAAATTGTGAAGGATATCTGAAACATTAATAGATATTAAGGAAATAATTTTTAAAAAGCAGCCTGTATTTTGAGAAGAATGTTTAAAATCATTCACTTCTCTTCTTGGTCTCAAAAAAAAAAAAAAAAAACCACAAAAAACAAAAACAAAAACAAAAAACCAAAAAACCAAAAAACCAAAAACCAAAAACCGAAAATCAAACACTGAAACCCAAACCAAAAAGAATTAGTGTGAACTGAGTGCCTTTTACTAATTTAATTCTTTTAAGTCAGAAAAATCATATTATCAAACAATTAGAAGAGCAACAAAAACCAGCAAAATTTCTCATGAGAATTTAAATATATGTCTCAGCCTTTTCACCTAATTAATTTTTATTTCTGTTTATACTTTACTAAGGAAATTTGGGTTAAGAAGCACTCAACAGTACATAAAAGCAGACGTGGCTGAGGAACCGGCTAAACACCCACATTAGATATTCCTTCTCCTTTCTGTGTCTTGATTCAGTTGTTGTCATCTTCTATGGCGTCTGCCTGCTTCTGTATCTGTATACGATCTGCTCTCCTGGACTCCTGACTTCTGCAGGGCATGCTAGTACAGGTGCAAGGTGAGACCCACACCCTCTTCAAGTGTAGTTTCCCTTTCTTTACACATTTTAATACAGTGTTTAGTATGTCTACACCTAGGAAAGGCTGGAGGCCTGTTTTGAAGCTTGATTCCATGGTGCCGTCCATGAAATTGAGCTAGGGATGTCATTGCCACCCTTAGAGAAGATTGGTGAAAGTGAGTCCAGGACAGCCAGCACTACACAGAGAAACCCTGTCTCAAAAAGCAAACCCAAAAGGAAACAACAACCACCACTCCACCCTCCCCCTCAAAAAAAAAAAAAAAAGATTGGTGAATGCACATGAGCAAAATCTAGGTAAGAAGAGCCTGAGTAGCAAATAAGCCATGTTAAATTTTATTGTAGTTGTCTTAACACCATTATCAAATCATTTCACTCTCAATCCCATCCATGTACCAAGAGGAAGCACTGCAAAGGATGCTGGGGAAACATATGTGGCTGTATTTATTTTTTCCATGTTGTGCCAATGGTGTGCACCCCTTTTCCTCAACAGGGTCGGCCGCCCATGGGGGTGATTCAAAGAAAAGCTTACTGTTGCTCCTCTGGAGTACTCTTCCTAGTACGCAGAAATATTAGCTGCATTTGTTGTGTCTACTGGCACTGGCAGAAATGCCGGTGACCCTCTCAGCAGGAGGCAGTTGCTCGCTTCCCATTAGTCTCACACAACATTGCATATATCTCAAACAACCATTAGACGTTTTACTGTGTGTCTACTTGCTCAATTTTGTTTTCCTGGGAAAGTAGCATAATAGAGGAAGTGCATCAAGGCAGAAAGGGGTAGATTTGCCAAAGGAAGAGGGGAGGGCAAGCCAACGAAAAAGATGTGGACATTGAAAGAGATGGAATGTTTTAGAAAATGGGCAGGACAAAGGCGCTAATGTGACCCATGCCCCCAGTGACGGCTGTGTCTGCAATAATGAGGTTCTGTTGTTGGGTATTCAGCCTTCTAAATGGAAGCACCCAGGGCCCAGAATGGGGGTGGGTGGGCCAGTGTTGAAGGGGAACAATTTCCCGTAGCCAAGTCTATGACCTCAGACTGCCAGAGAACCATTGTGCACACCCACAGTTCCAAGTGCTGAAAACAAGAGACAGTTCCCTATACAAGGCAGGGCATGATTGAAAACTTTCTTCTTTTGAAACACAATACAATGAACTAAGCTTGTCATTTAACGTTTAAAGTTGATGTATAAATCAAGACAGTGAGAATGCAGGTAGAAGAGTCCTCTAGAAGACAAGTGAGACTATGAGAGGTCAGTATCCGTCACACGGAAAGAGAGTCTTTGATTAAAAAACTGCACCTACTGGATGAACCCCTTTTTCTTAGTTCTAGTTGGCCTTTCTTAACTGTGGCCATCATGACGTCGTCGCCCACACCACCAGCAGGAAGTCTGCCTAGCCATCCTTGGCTCCCTTCACAGACATGATAGACAGTTTTTTGGCTCCTGTATTGGCAACACAGTTATCACAGGCTCCTATCAGAAGACTCAGGGAAATCTGGAATTTATTTCTGGAGGCCCGCACCGCATCCTTGCTTCAATATCTTGAGTGCCCAGAAATTCGACAGTGAAAGTTATAGCGAAGAAAAGACGGTGTTTCTTTATTCTAAAGATAATACAGGGGCCACAGTAAACAATAAAAGTTATATTAAAGGTTCTGTTATTATAGGTCTGAGCAGTGAGCAGTGAACAGTGAGCAGACGTGTGGCTCAGAATTACCGTGCAGTGCAGATAGCATTGCATGACTCTCCAGGGTGTTTATAAAATATATTCATTAAAAAGATTTTGCCAAATATAGAAAGGAAAGGAAAGGAAACAAAAAACTTGAGAGCACGTCTTCCTGAGACAGATGGGGTCCTGTCTTACCAGTCTCGGCAGTTACATTCACACTGTTTCTTTTAAAGCTACTGTACTCCAGGTTTCTGTGATCTGAGTCACTTCCGTGTGATCGTCAAGAACAAGGACTCTATGACGAAGCCTAGATGGAATTATTATTAGCTCTGCGGCAGTGAGGACTCAGCTCAATCGCAATGATTATAATTTCTGTATTTGACACACAGTAAGTCCTTTTAGTTGGCTAGTATGAAAATATCACTTAAAATCCACTGACTTAAATGATGGTGTTTAGGAGTTTTATTTGATATTTGGTTGTAACTCTTCGTATTACGAACTAGTCCTAAGCTGGGAAGCGCTTCAAAGCAAGGATTATGTTTTATTTCTCTCTTTATGTTTACCTCTTTTTAAAATTAAAATTTATTTTAAAAAATTTATTCACTTTACACCCTAATCGCAGCTCCTCTCTCATCTCCTTTAGGTCCCATCCTCTCTCCCCCCCCCCCCCATGTCGCGCCCCTAGTCCTCAGAGAAGGGGAGCCCTTCGACTAACCCCAGCCTCAAAAATCTCCTCAGGATTCCCTGCATCCTCTTCCTCTGTGGCATGGTAGGACACCCGCCAAGGAGAAGTGATCAAAAAGCAGACGACAGAGTCCACGGTAGGGATGTCCCCTGCTCCCTTTACTAAGAAGCCCTTATGGAGACTGAGCTGCCTATGGGCTACATCCGGGCAAGGGGCCTAGGACCTCTCGAGGCATGGTCCTTGTTTGGTGCATCAATCTCCGCAGACCCTGTACCTGGCGCTTAGAAGTATAGTGGGTGGCTTAGTGAATGGTTAGCTGAACAAAGGATTTAAAACTCGTTTTCGACTGGAATTTATATTTCAATAACGGCTACGCTTTTGAAAAAAATCAACAGAGTTGTGAGATGAGAGAGGTTTTAGGCATAGTTTAAAAAAAATAAACTTGGCTTGAAAGCTTCTAAAAACCTCAAATGAACCTTTGAACATACCAGCCACTGTGATCTCTTTTAATCTAACACACACTCTGTTCGTTATTACATTAATTCCAAGTTTCTTGGAATGCTGATCTGGTGTGTAATCGTTTCCCTTACAGCTTTAGCAGGCATCTGAAACCGAATTCCTGCAGTTTCCTGTCATGAGACGCGTATGATACATTTGTTACTTGGATGGCCCTCAAAGAGGAGGAAAGTGGTGAAAGTGTCACCCTTGGCTCCTCTAGAGTTTTGTGGTCAAAAAATGTGTATTTTTGTTTCCATGTAGTGTTTGCTATTATTGCTATCAGACTGTCCCTCCCACTATTTCTATATTTAACTCTACTACATATTAAAGACAGTGGTTCCCAACTTGGGAGCAGATTTTTATTCTAGTAAGTTCTATTTTTGTATTGATTTTCTAGAAAACAGATGCTTTTGAAGAAATTGTGTCTTATAATGGAGGTTGAGTCCTTCTACCTGGAAGAAAAAAAATGGTTATTAATAACGTGGAAATCTATAAAGTGCCTTGGTCTGAATATTTGTGTTCCCTCAAACATTCTAGTCCCTGTGGTGATGGAGTTGGGACCTTTGAAAGGAGGCTAGGTCACCCTGGCGGAGTCCTCGTGTATAGACTAGTGTCCTTATAAGTAAGAAGGATGAGGGTCTGTGAAAGAAACCTGTGATGGCACAGCGAAGAGAGGCTGCCCAGGATTCAGGAAAACGGGAACTCATGAGATATTCAGTCTGATAGTGATTGGTTTGGGATGCCATAATTGTGAGAGCACATCTTTATCTGTGATCTACCCACTGTATGGTGCTGCCTTATAGCCGCTTAAATGTTTCCTTTCCACTCTGTAATGAACTTCATGTAAATGACCCTTAAGGCATCTCTCTCTCTATATAGGTATCTTATACATACATACACACACACACACGCTCGCACGCACACACACACACACACACACACACACACACACACACACAATCTATCTTGTATCCTATTTTAGCTCATTTTAAAATCAGTGTACTATTTCTGCCACTATTCTTACACCCAGTTATACTTTATTTAATTTCATCATTGTACACAATTGCAAGTGTGCGTGTGCTAGAAACTATATTTTATCCTGCTAAAAACTTGAATTCTGTCCGTTGGGTAGATCTGGGTAGGGGTTTGAAGTTTACTGCATGTATTGTCCTTGGCTGGTGCCACAGTTTGAGCAGGACCCCTGGGCCCAGATCTGCCCGTCATAATGATCTACATGTAGGTTTCCAGGACCCTCTGGGTCCTTCTATTTCCTTATTCTCCCTTAATTCTCTCACCTAGAGTCCCAATAGGAAGTCTTCTCCTCTGTCCCACTTTCCTGGTAAGGGAAGGCTTTCTTGGACAGGACATTCCTCACAGTTGAGTGGAGAGTGGGGTCTGGGTTTCACACGAATACTGGTGCCCCATATTTGACCATGTCCCATGGATGGGGAGACCTGGTGGCACTCAGAGGAAGGATAGCAGGCTACCAAGAAGAGCCTTGATACCCTATGAGCATATACAGGGGGAGGAGGTCCCCCTCAGTCACAGTCATAGGGGAAGGGAGTAAGGGGAAAATGGGAGGGAGGGAGGAATGGGAGGATACAAGGGATGGGATAACCATTGAGATGTAATATGAATAAATTAATAAAATATATTTAAAAAATTAAAAAACTTGAATTCTTCCATGTTTTTATTTTTATTTGTTAGCTATTCTCAGCAGTGCTGCTTTGAACAGCCTTATATATGTCATTTGGTTTCTATGTCTACATGTTGCTTTGACGTTTGACCTCAGGAATGGGGTTGGTGAATCCCAGAGATAGGCATGTCTACATCCAGTAAACTCTGTCATGTGTCCCAGATTCTTGGACAGGTTAAATTGTATTAACAACTAAGGCTCCACATCTTTACTATCATTTACTTTGACTTGAACTTTTTTATTTTTCAGTTGTTGAAAGCATTGAGCAACATTTGTTGACATATTAGTCCTCTGGATGGCATTTTCTTTTTACATATTTTTCATGTTTCTACCAAATTCTTGTCTTCTGATTGCTATAACTTTCTGAATTTAACTTTTTATTTTTTATTTTTGATACAGGGTCCCATTATGTAGCCCTGGCTGTTCTGAAACTTACTATGTAGCTGAGGCTAGCCTTGAACTCATAGATCCACCTGCCTCTGCCTTTCAAGTGCTGAGATTAAAGGTGTAAACAACTGTACCTAGCAACTCAATTATTCAATTAGGTTATTTCATATATACATTGAGGTTATCTTTATGACACTGTTTGCCTTTAGACTCTTTTTATATTCTTGAGTGTGAATCTCCAGTTTTAAGGTAGACTAACCAATCATTTGCTCTGTGTGAGGATATAGCAAATACTTCAAGTTACTATTCTCTGGTATCATATATACATGCATATATGTATATATATATATACACATTATATGAATTGTATGCATGTCTTTTGTTGTTGTGCTCTGTATCTGTCCCAATCATTTGCATCCCATTGTGGTATGCAGTATTTGTGTCATGCATTTATATCTTAAAATTGATGTAGTCTGTGCAATGTGATTTTCAAACAATTGGCAAACTGCTTCCCATGGAAAACCTCCTATTTGATCATCAATACCTCATGCTCATCTTTCCCAGAGGCTCTTGAGCTATCTGAAAAGCAAGGAACAATTCAGTGACCTTGCCAGGCTCCTCTCCTCCAGTGCTCAGACATCCAGAATCGAGCATGTGGTCTGGTGAGGAGGGCCATTCCTTGTAGCATGTGAAATTGATGGAGTAAAGAAAGCAGTGAGTGATATGGACTCTGATGCCAGCTTTTTGATCACTTCCTCCTGGTGGTACTGCCTTGCCAGGTCACGGGAAGAGGACATGCTCAGTCCTGAAGTGATTTGATGAGCTGGTGGGTCGGAAGGGGGGGGCTATCCTTTTCCTACGGAACGGGGAGGGGGAGGGAGGGGTGGGTGGGACTGGGAGGAGAGGATGGTGGGGCAATGACCAAGATTGTAAAGTGAAACAAATAATCAAACAAACAAATGAGACGGAAAAAGAAAGCAGTGAGTACTTCCTTCCAGAAGGAATGCTTGGATCGTCTTATTTTGAATATGTGGATGTTTACGTTACTATGGGAATCTGAGGATAAAGTCTAAAAGTAGGGAGAAAAGTCTACTTTTCAGGACATTGTGTGGTCCTACAAGACCTGTGTATTTGGAAAGCTCCTTGAACAGTCTTTAGTGCATTTAGTATTATAGTTTTTATACATTAGTGATGATTTTTCTGCAATTGTGATATAAAGTTACAAAATGCCTTCAGGTTGATTTCATAGGTAACAGGAGACTCTCCTTTCTCAAACAGAAGCTTGGAGACTCTTTATATACCTCCTTCTAGATGAACTGAAAGCACCTGATTAAATACGCCGAAATGGGGTCATACTCACGAACTCATAGAGGCCAAGTCTGGGTTGACTATGTCAGCTCGAGTCACTGCTATTTTGCTATAAATCACTCTTGTCAAACCATATCCATCTGTGTATGTAACACTAATTGGGAAATAACTTCTTACTCAGTCGGCACTCATTTTACCTGGTGGTTTTATTTTGAGTGTATGAGCTGTATTCAATAACATTCAAGTATGTGATAGAAATTTAATTTGAAGAAGATGGAAAGAGAAGCCATGTGGTCATACTGAGAACACACTGGAATCTGGCACCTGACTTCACTCAACATGTTGAACAAATTAAACCAAGATCCCTGTAAATAATATTGAAAGAAACCGTTTTATTAAAAATAATTTCAACAATTTAACAGGTCTGCAATATTTGAAAGAATGACATTATATATGTATGTATATATATATATACATACATATATATATATATACATACATATATATCCAAGCAAGATTTGAAGAACTTGGAAGATTTTGAACATATAATACAAAAAAGGGGGAACTATACTCAAGCTCTGATTAAAGCCAGCTTTCTTGGTATTGGGGAAAATAAAATTTTAGATATATAACATAAAAATAGTAGTAGCAAATATGATTTATGAAATATAAGTGAAAATATGTCTGTGTTATAGTTAGACATAAAACAATCAATTAAATTAACTTTCTAAACAATTTTGTTTAAGATATTGGATGTTTTAATTAAGGGCCTATTTATGTAGTAAGGGAACTTATTTTTTTAGATTTTATTTATTTTTATTTTATGTGAATAAATGCTTTTCCAACATGTATGTATATGCACCAAATGCTTGTCTAGTGCTTTTCCAGTGCCCATGGGGCAGAAGAGGCTATTGGATGCCTTGGAAGTGGAGTTAAAGAGATCTGTGAGCCAAGATGGGTCCTGGGAACCAAACCCCTGGGACCTCTTCAAGGTCAGCGAGAGTTGTTAACAGCTGAGACATCTCTCCAAACCAAAACTTCTCCTTTTTAAATTTTGTTTTAGGATAAATAACACTGACTGTTATGATAGATGATACCTTATGATAAATGATTCTCTCTCTCTCTAAAACAGATTTACTGTGTACACTATGCTTGCAGTGATCTCTTTCCTTAGCTCCCTGAGTGCTGGAATTATAGATGGGAGCCACCACATCCAGACAGGAACTAATCTAAGAAACAGCTTCAGTATCAAAAGGTAGCGCTATTAACATGTTATAAATGCTTAATTTGATGGGGGCCCACAGTAATTTTGGAACTTTGTGTGATTCAATTTTAGATTACCTGAGACATAAGTTTCTTCTTTATATTTTACTGAGTACGGAAAGTAGCACATTATACACAGACAGACAGCGACTATTGACATGAGTTTGTAAACATTTTTGCACAATACTCTGTTTTCTTGTATATGGGAGTAAAACCAAAAAGAAAGCATCTTCTGTAGATGCTGGATTTTTCTTAAAGTCAGTCTTCTGGAAGATGCCAGGAAGTCTCCCTTAGTCACTGTACTGTTTCCTAAACATGTCAAGGAGCTGCTCAGCCTCAGTCAGGGCAGTGAATGCAGAGAAGCCCATCAGTACTCTGTATGCTTCTGCCCAGTACCCCAGTAAAAGATGTTTCCTTATGACTAGTTTTCATGAACATGTGCAGGGTCTTCACCATTTTATTTGGACATAATTCCTGAGATGCGACAAGTAAATAGTTAAAAACATAAAGCAGTATGTTTGGCCTTCAAAATGTGATTTTTTTCACTCTAATTAAATGTTCCTTGTTGGTGACTGGCTTAAATCATATGTATAGAAACGTCCTGGGCAACTAACATAAACAAAGGATAGAATCTGGTTGAAGTAAAAGTCTTTTCCAATGTTGTTTGTAACCTAAGGACTTTACTCACATGTTGGATGCATGCCATTAAACTCAGCCAGGAGCAATATATAATGTGGCCTATGACTGTTATAGACATGCAAATTCATATTTTTCATATATAAAATACAAACATGTCAGCAGGAAAATTGGATAATGGTGTCCCCAAATCAGGAAACTGGCAAATGGTCTCTGGATTATAATAGCTTCTGCTCCCACTTCAAAAACTATAACAAACGTTTGATTCATCTGATGCTCTTCTCTAATTGGAGGCAATTGGTAGAGGCGGTTGAGTTCACACACTCCCAATTACTTCCACATTAGCTGCATTTTTCCAAACTTCCAGATTGTGAACTATTTTCTGAAAAACAAATAATGACAAACAGTCTTCTGCGCAGCATAATGTGCTGATTTAACCAAATTCAAGTGTCCACTCTCCTTTTCTGGGCTTCAGCTGCAGTCAGATTTCATGGTTCAATGTGACTGTCACAAACTCCAAAGCAACAATTCTAGTGCATTTTGTAGTGATGTCTAGTAGTGTGCTCCGAGTTCCCTAGTTCATCACCAGCTCTGTGTAAAGTGAGCTCTAGGAAAAAGCCCAACTGTCCAGCACTACCCATTTTCACAGTTTGCAGCCCACGTGGCTGCTCCCATAAAACTCTTGCTTCACAGGATCCTCACACTACCAGGAAGTAGATACTTCTGCAACCTCCTATAAGCTTCCTGAACCCAATGGCTGTCAGAATTTAGGGTTATAAATTATCCTGGACAGGTACATTTTAAAGAATGCAGGCTTCACTGTCCTCTGCCTTTATAAGACTAGGACGTTGCCTGCGTTTTTCTGCTGTGCTTTATTTTTGTTCCATTGTAAATTTGACAGCATTCTCCCCAGATGCGTTGTGTAGACTCATCCAGTTCTCCTGACCATGATGTGACTGTGAGGACATTTCTGTCAATCATTTCTGTCACTGATGGATATTTGTGGGTTCTGATTTCTCTGAATTTTTACCCGCTCTTAGATTGCTGGACAAACTGTGTGCAGAACTGATATGTTAGATATTGCAGGGGCATTTTAGTTAGCATTTGGCTACTAATGAGCTCAATGCTCTTCACAGACTCTCTGGCTATTTGTATTTTGTGACTTGTCATCTTCTAGATTTAATATTCTCATTTTTCTGTTAGGTCATCTGTATTTTGGAATATACATATTTTTGAATATTAATTTTTTTGCAGGTGATGGTGATCTATCTTTTCTAAGTATTTTCTCCCAGCTATGATTTGCTTTCTACTCTCTTTATTGAAACACGAATCTGTGCAAGTTTTTGATAAGCAAAAGTTTTGAATTTTTAACTGTATTATTGTACCTCTTATGCCTTATATTTCATTTTATTTATCTTTTTGTTTTTTCAGAATAAGGGATTGAACCCAGGGGCGTCAGCATGCCAAACAAGTGCTCTACCACTGAGCAACCATGTCCATATACCAAAGAATGAAAACTATCTCTCAACCTGAACAAAAAAACAACTCAAAATGGATTGAGGATCTTAGTGCAAGATGCAAAAATCCAATTTTCAAAAGGGAGCTAGACACAGTGAAGACTTCCTGAAAGGGACTACAACAGCAGGAGGAGGAGTCCTCAACGTGACAAATGGGCTTGGATTATGTTTAAAAGCCTCCGCACAGCTGGGCAAACCATCACCAGAGTGAAGAGAATCTACAGAATGGGAGGGAATCTTTGCCATTAATTAAGGGCATTAATATCTAGAAGATTCAAAGAAATACGTAAAAGTCTAAATATCGAAGAAACCAAACAATCCATTTAATAGATGGGCTAATGAAATGATAGACAGTTCTCAAGTGGGCAATAAACACACGAAAGCCCATTCAATGTGTTTAGTGCATAAGGAAATGCAAATTAGAACAACACTGAAATCCCATTTCACCCCGATCAGTATGGCTACTTTAAAGAAACACATAGCAACGGATGCTGTAAAGATGAATGGAGGTGGGGGAGAAGCTTATACACTGTTGGTGGGAATGTAAATCAGTCAATTAATCATCTGTGTTTATTGGCAAGCCATTCACAATAGCCAAATTATGGAAACAGCTAGGTGTCCATCAAGAGATGAATAGATAAAGAAAATGTATTATACACAAAGGAGTTTCATTCGTCCACAAAGAAAAATGAAATTATCTTGATTTTAGGAAAATGAATGCAATTAAAGACTGAAACATTGAGAAAAAACAGATTCAGAGAG
The DNA here is from genome assembly GCF_964271855.1 of Acomys minous. Classification (NCBI taxonomy): domain Eukaryota; kingdom Metazoa; phylum Chordata; class Mammalia; order Rodentia; family Muridae; genus Acomys; species Acomys minous. The sequence goes on from NC_140487.1 coordinate 44,704,450, forward strand.
ACAGACTTCATGTTTTCTCCCCTGTGGATTCTCGGTTTTAGATGTGTACATAAAAACACATATGTAGATAGGGCCCGGAAATAGAAGTGACAATGTGTGGGGAATAATGTGACAGAGAGAGAGCAGCAATGAGGGGAAGAGAAAGAAGATGGTCAAAGTGTATAGTATGTTTTTATGAAGATATCTTGATGAGCCCCATCATTATGTACAATGAATACACACTAAGAAATTCTTATATTTAAATGTTCTGAAAATACGTAGTCTAGTTTATCAATATCTTTGTTCTACACTTAGGAAATTTTTCTTTACCCTAAGGATACAACCATATTTTTGCTTATTTCCTCCTGAATGTTTTAAGCCTTTTGGTATATGCCAACATAGTCTGTGACGTCTGTAGACTCAGTTGCCCCCACGTCACGTCACTGAACAGCTGGATTTGTCCAGCTCAGTCTTTCCCCTGATTTCTCACTTTTCTGTCTTGGATAGGACACAGTTTAGAACAGAGTTTGCCGTCAACAGTGTTGAACTCATGATGTGGAGGGAAGCTCACAACACTTTGTTGTGCAAACTTGCTGTGCTTTGCATCTAGATACTCATCTGTTAGAAAGTTCCATTTTATATCGAGCTTAATAAATTTTGTTTCCACCAAGTTCTTTCTCTGTGCCTATTTTATATGTAATCATAAACTTTATATCATCCCCTCCCACTGCCTTGTAGTCCTGAGGTAAACATACTCATGGTTTTACTTCTTTTCTGCACATCAGGACACAGCTTGTTTGTAGCTGTCGTATGTTTGCATTTTCCCATGAAGGATTGATTTCCCATGTGTTCTTCCCATCATGCTTTGGTGTTGGAGCTCTATGATTGAGTCATGTCATATTTGCATTTCTCATTTCCAGCAGAAGCTATATAGAATGTCATCCTGATTTTACCTTTTAAGACTAAAATATCTAGAAGACTTAACAAAAAAAGATTAGCAGAAGGTGAAAAATTTTAACTTTATGGTGATTCTTTTTCTGATCTGTTTCTGGCTCACTAATTCTGTTTGGTGCATTTATGTTTAAATAAGCACACTAATTTCTAGCTTTCATCTATGATGTTATTAGTTCTGTAACTATTTTAGTTTATTTGCCAGTCACCTTTACAGTGTCTGTTCTTTGTAAATTCAGCCAAACCCTGTTCTTTTCTTTTAACATTTTTAATCATAGTGTAAAATTTTCCCCTAATAATTCTAATATCTAATGTCATTGAGGATCTGTTATATTGTTTTTGCTTCTTGTGTCTCTCACATTGTTTTATTTCCTTGTGAGTTTAAAATTGGAGAAATTGTTCGTACAAGCTTAGATTGTATAGTTATCCAGATAAACAGCAGGCATAGTTCTAACGGGTTTTTTTTTCTTCTGTTGTTTGTGCTTAGTTCTGAGAATGAGGGCTTAGATTGCATGTTGCCCTTTGAAGTCTGAGATTACTTTTAAGATGGATTATTTAGTATCTGCCTTGGCACATGTTGTGCATCTTAAAGTATTCAGTAAGGGTTGGGAAACAACCAGTTTATTGAAGCTTCAATAAATATTTATTGCACCATCAGTTTGTCATGTTGACCTGCTAGGTTCTTCACAGACAATGTTGTAGGGATCTTTCCAGAATGAACACTCCAGTACCAATGAGAGTGGAAGGTGGTTGTCACCAGTGGAGTGAAGCCAGGACGGTTCCTGAGAGGCCTCGCTCTAAAATCCCAGGGGGCGGCTGGCAAGCAAGCAACATTAATCAGATTGTTGAAGGAAATGACCCATTGTTTCAGCTACTCCTCTAGCTAGTCTCCTTTATATACCAAGTGAAGTGATGCCTGACAGTCGTCCGTACAAACAGTGCTGTAAGTAAATCACTAAATAAACCAAGAAACCCATATGGTTGTTTGGTTTTGTAAACCTTACTGTACTTCAAGAATGCTCTTCATTTAGAACATTTCTATATAGATTGTTTATTATGTATAAGTCTGTAGTGTGTATATGGATAGCAAGTGACAATATGCTTGATTTCAAAGACACTAAAGAATTTTTTAAAACCTGACAACAAAAAATGCATAGGAGTAGCTAGTGTTCCACCTAACCCCATTCCACAATGACTGTGCCTAGCTGCCGGACACCAAAGAATGTCCTCGTCACCAGAGAAGACATGCTCAGAAAAACAAGCACAGTGAATCCTCACAACACACACAGAAGGCAAAGCCTGTAGTTAGAGAGGTGGCCCTCCTGAGTGGAAATGGTGAGCCAGGGTGAAGATGGAAGCAGTTGTCAACATTTGAAAGCCTCATTCTCCAGACTGGGATGCCGCGGGAAGGAGAAGAGTATGTGAAGGGCAAGAGAACAGTGGGCAGCATCCTTTGTGTCCTGCAAGTTTCATCATTTGCATTAATTTAACTCTACCAAGAAAAACATTTTATTAGTATACTTTGTTCATGAGCTTTTTAAGCGTTGTTGGTAATGCTAATTTTCATTTAATCTTTTGCATTACTAATCCTCTCACCGTTTCTGCAGGAAGACCAGCTAAGCTCAGAGTTTACGTGTGTATGTGTGTGACTTTGTTAGAAGCAATCGGACCTATGGACATTACTGTATGAAGTGATATCTTTCCTGGTGAGGACATCAGTCTCAGACCATGTGTGTGACTCCAAGCAAGGTTCTTATCTCCCTTATGACTCATGTGCTAATTGGAGATAATAATAGAGCCAGTGAAACCAGTGTTATTCTTTCAAAATATTAATGGTTTAGACAAAATAAAAAAAATTTTTTAGGAAAAAAATAAGGATTATGTAGCTAGAGTGGTGGACATACTTCGATCACTGAGACAAAATGCCTGCCAGGAATGATCTAAAGGGAAGAAGGAGCTAGGCCCGGGGACTCAGGCCTTTGATCCCAGTATTCAATAGGCAGGGCAGGCTGATTTTTATGAGTTCAAGGCCAGCCTGATCTACATAATGAGACCATGCTAAGAGAGAAGGAGGGAGGAAGGAAGGAAGGGAGCAGAGAGGGGTACAAGGAGATTATTGATCTATCTTCCATTTAGGATGTAATTTTATACACAAGTACGATATCTACATCATTTCTGCTCCGCACTGGGCTCCTCCAACTCCTCCTATTTCCCCTAATCTCTCTCAAGCCCATAGTCTCTTCTTCAGTTACTATTGTCAACACACACACAAATATATTAGATAAATCGATACTATAAAATATGAGAGGTTAACAGTATTTCTTGTAAAATCTGGAGGTATAGAAGGGTGTCCACACTCTCACCTTTTACTTAATATAATAATCAGTGTCTTAGCAAAAGCAACAAGACAATAGAAAGGGGAAAAGGCATAAAAATAGAAATGGAAAGAAACCAAAACATCCCTACCAGTAGACAGCAATAAGCTGAGTTTAAAAGGACCCAAAGACACCCCCTTTGCAAACTAATCCCTTTTATTTCTGATCAACACTCTCAGCAAAGTAGTTGAATTCAAGCTGTACGAACAAAATCAATAGCTTTATTATATAACAATAATGAATTTACTGCAGAGGAAGTTGGGAGAAAACTGAGTTTTCCTTGCTTAGCCAAAGCTGTTTAGTTTGCCAAAGCACAGGCTCTGAGTCAATTTTTTCTGTTGCTATGAAAAGGCAGGAGAATGGCAGTTCCTTATGGATAGACACATTCCACTGAGGCCCCTCCACCTCCCCAGGAAGGAGTTAGTGAGAATTCTCACATGTCCTTCTCATTTAATGTTCCCTATGCTAACGTAACGCAAACAATGATGTCACACATGCTAGGATGGACTGACACCTTTAAATGGGACTGGGGTTACATAAAGCTATGGGTGCTGTGCGATTGCACCAGTTGCAGTTAGAAGGACCGAAAAAGATGCTGCAAGGATGTCAGTGAGCAAGTGGCACAGAACACTTCTCTGTGTCCACAGCGACATAAATGGCTCAGGCACTGAGAAACAGCACACAGCTTGGACACCGGCATTAAGCCGCATGTTGGAGTAGTGCATTTAAGGTTGTTTCACTTTAAGATACTGCAAACTGTATGAATAACCACATGTTTTCTAGTTTCTATCACTATGAGTGTCATGTAGTCCATTAAGGAGCTTGGCCTGCTGAGCAAATGTTTTATAATGACCTTGGAACTGCGCGGTTTTGAACAAGTGCCTTTCAAAAGACACATGTCGTCGGTTTATAAAGTTAATCATTCCCCCTTCACTTTTTTCTTTAAGGTTTATTTTGTTTTTAATTATATGTATCTCTGTGTATATGCCCATGAGTTTGGATGCCCACGGAGCCTAGAGATGTCCGACCTCCTGGAGCTAGAATTATAAATAGCTGTAGCCACCAGACGTGGGTGCTGGGAATTGAACTCTGATCCTCTGGAAGAGCAGGACTCAACCTTAACCACTGGGCAGTCCCTTGAGCCCCATTTTTTCTCCCTTTTTTATTCCAAACATTTTGTTAACATCTACCACATATTATTAGAGTTTAGTTATATTTTTTTTTAGTTGGTACAAATTTTGATTAAGTAATTCTGAAAATTTGAGTCCAAACATGATTTCCATGGGCAGCTTTATATATAAAAGTGAAAAGGAGTTGTCAGAAAAACAAGAAAATTACTAATCAATCAAAAGTAAAGTCTAATAAATAAAATCTTTTCTGAGTAAGTAAAAAAGAAAAAATAAGTCTCAAGTTACACTGAAAAGTTAAGCAGGTTGACAGAAGGATGACCGAGGAAACAGCAGTAAAAGAGCCTCAGAAAAGGGTCAGTCTAAGGGGCCCTTATAAAACTTAACAGTTGGCAAAGACCAAGAACATAAATCAGGAAGTAATAACCACACACCTTTGTGAGGAACATTAAGAGATGAAGTTAATGCGGGAAATTTACATCAAGATTAACACAAATCAGTACAAGGCTAAGATTATTAACATATGCGCAGGTGCAATTAATTGTACAACAGGCTGGCTCCTGCATCAGAGTTCTGTAGAAGGAGATAGAACTAACTCAAGGTTTACATCTGACTTCTGCATAAGGAACAAGCAGCTGGAAGCTCTGAAAGAAAGCAGTTAAAGTCAGCATCCAAGAAGTGAGTCTGGACAGAAAGTGCCTAAGTGATGGTCCTTGTTTTTACATTGAATGAACTTTATATATTTGTTTTAAATAGTAACGATACCTGTTATTATTTAATGAATAAAACCAGAGTCTTTAAAGTAAAACACAATTTTTTTGCTAGAAATAATTTGATAAGAATTTTAATTTTGTAACCATTGCCTTAAATGACCACAACTAATATTTGAAGAAAATTACTTAATACATATTTTTGTTACCATCCATTTTATACCTATATTCTAAGATTATACAATAAATATATTTTTATATTGTCTGGCTATGTGAAGAGACAATTTAATTCTTGGTTGCATTTCCCACAAATAAATAATTTTTAATTTAAAAAAGTTTATTCCCAGAGATGCTGGCTGCCTTGTCAAGAGTAAGTGATTCCTTTTACAAGGTTTTCTTAAAAAATTAGCCCCATTAATAGAAATTTTAAAAAAATTGTCCACACTATTTTCATTCCATATCTCAACCAACCGATGAAAGGTGGAAACAGCCAGCCATGTTAAATATGTAGCAAATAATTTACATTTGCTACCCTGGTGGGATAGTGCTCCATCCAAGGGAACTACTTTGAGCCTGAGGACTTCCGGCTATGTAAGTACATTACAAATTTAACACATTTTACTAAGGCATTCAATTTTTCATAATCTATTTTTATATACCTGATTTTGAGTATTATTTTACATTAAACAAACTTTAAGTTCACTTTAAACTCATTTTGCTTTCCTTGCTTTAGGCTTAACTTTGACACCAAATACAGAATATTATATTTGGAGAGATAAAATTTGTCTTTTTGTTTCTGTAAGTGAATTACAGACTACAAGCGTAGTTCTGATAACATTAAATGATTTGATCAGGTATTACTGACCATTAACTTGTACATCTTTAACAGTTTACAGTGATTTAGGAACTTTTTCATAAAATTAGGATTTTACAATTTTAATACCTGTTAAATCTGAGCATTAAAATATAATAATTGAATTGAAGATCCTTTTTTATGAAAATAAACTTTGAACCATAAATACAGTTCACAGATAGATTGGAAATCTAATTTTATAATCCTTTTATGGCATACTTTTACAAATGCCAAAAAATGAGAGTGGGGGAGAGAGAGAGAGAGAGAGAGAGAGAGAGAGAGAGAGAGAGAGAGAGAGAGAGAGAGAGAAAGAAGAAGAAGGAGGAGGAGGAGGATGAAGAGAGGAAAGGTGGGAGGGAGGGAGGGAGGGAGGGAGGGAGGGAGGGAGGGGGAACTGGTTTGAGCATTATGAAGAGGGAACTGGAGATTCAGGCTGGAGAGGAATCGCCTATTGTGAGTAGCCAGCCCTGCCACTTGAGGTCATAGTAAACTGCCAGCCCCTGACGCTGCTGAGGGCCTGCTGCAGCAGCAGGGGTCTGATGTCTGTGATTCATATTGTCACTGGAGAACACGGGACATTTCTGGTCTGGGAAGCTGCCAGGGACCATGTGGAAGTCCAGGGGCTATGCAGAACTGGGTCCATCCATCACTGGCTGTGGCACTCTGGAGAGCTGGCCCCACCTCTCAGCAGTGGCAACAGTCAGCAGAGTAGGCCCTGCCATCTCTCCCAGGCAGTACAGTGGAACTAGGCCTGGTCCAAGGGTGCGAGGTTAGGCCAGCCTTGAGGGACAGAACATGAGAGAACTGGACCCACCACTTGTTTGCTGTGCGGTGGTGCGGGTGTGGGAGTGATGCCCTTCATCTGCCTCACCACTTGGGATAGTTGGGAGAGCTGGCCCTGAGGGTATGAGAACAAGGAGAGCTGACCCAGTCCCTTTCTGGCTTTGTGTGTGTGTGTGTGTGTGTTTTCTTTTTTCAGTTTTTCTTTTGTTTTGTTGTTTGTTGTTGTTGTGGAAAGTTTCCAAAGGTGGATAAGATTGGATGGGGAGATTAGTGGGACTGGGGTGCATGATGTGAAACTCACAGAGAATGAATAAAAAGTTTAAAGAGAACCTCATATTTATATGGGCTGGAAAGATGGCTCAGAGGTTAAGATCACTGGCTGCTTTTCCAGATATCGTGAGTTCAATTCCCAGCAACTACATGGCAGCTCACATAACATCTGATGCCCTCTTCTGGAATGTGGGCATACATATAAACACAATAATGTATATATGATAAATAAATGAATCTAAGAATAAAACAAAACACACACACTTACAGATTCTGATAGAGCCTTTTAAACCACACTTAAAGATTGTGGGATAACATGTACTTCTGGAATAGTAAAGATGCACACAGGATTTTTCATGCCTGTGGAGGCAGAGGCAAAGGTAGATCACAAGTGTAAGGCAAAAAGAGTTCTGGCTCTGGGAAGGAGTGTGAGCCAGAGCCCTGAGAAAGAGTCACGTGAACTGGTGGAAGAAAGTCGCCGATTTCAATTCTACAAAAAATTTGGAATAGATGAGGGACAAAGGCAAAAACAGGGGTCAAATTCAGCCATCTTGAGTGCTCCCCAAAACTTGAATTTACTAAGCAGGTCATTGCTTCTACAAACTCAAGCTCTTGAGGTTGCCAAGGCCAATAGAAGGTTCTCAGCATATTCTACTATGGGCAAGTGAAGAATCCCAGGAATTCTCACCTAATTATAGACAGTGGAAATCTCAATAAGTGGATCTCAGTACAGATGGCGCTCTGGTGAATCCCATACCTAATAGGGCACCTCTGAATTAGGGCTCACAGCTTACCTTGCTCTGTCATTTTGCCTATGTTGCATGCACGTTCTGGTTAAATGCGGTGTGGCCTCCTGCCTAGAAGTGAGACAGTAAGTTAAGAGAGAAAGGGCAGAGACAGTGGGTAGAAGGAAAAGGCTATCTGAGAGAAATTGCCTGGGGCCAAGGCATGTGTGAGGGCCAGAGATTTTGTTCCTGGGTGGGACTGAGCAGACGGTCAGCTTGGATTTCTCATTCTGGGTTTCAGCACTTTTTGAGAAAGCTGTAAGGATATGGAAGGCAGAAAGAAAGAGAGGTTAGGGGGGACCATGTTTATTCATGGACAGAGTGCACTTTTGTTACTCACATGTGTGGATGGCCAAAATGCCACTGAAGGGGATGGGATGTTGCCCTTATAAGGGTAGAAATGATCATCATACTGTAGTTCCTCCTTTGGAAACTGCTTGGTCTGGCCCCAAGAGAAACTAGGGGGTGTAGTCTTTCAGTAGTAATTAATGTCTCCATAACTAATGGGTTATTAACTGCATGTGGAAGTTTAATTTTTGATTATATGCATATTTTATGTCTTGAAAAACTACTTTATTTTATTTTCCTCAAGGATTAACAATAGGCAGTGTTTGAAAACTGCTCTTTTGGTATCTCTTGAGACCATTAACTATGAATGACTTTTTTTTTTTTACAAACATACTTCTCACCTTTTGTAACTCCGTGAAATGACATGCCCCATGAGAGCTGGGGTTAGCAGTGTGAATGGGCATCAGGCATGGTTACACAGCACATGGACTAACTGATAGTTTCCAACTCCCTCAGGGGTGTTCAAAGCCTCTTCTCTGGATTACCTGAGGTTTCTACAGAGTTAGACTATATTATGGTCTTAACTCTGAGAAATGGCACTGTGGTGGTCAGAGTGGTTATGGTTTATTGTCACAATCATTGGTGGTGAAGCTTCGCTATTTCTATCTTTGTTTTAAAAAGGGAGGCTTAATTGGCAGGAATGCTACTCTTGCCTGCCGAAAGCATACCAAGGAACAAGGCTATGATCCTGTACTGCTGCTTTGGTGTATGCCTCTCTGCAGGTACTCAAGGCTCAGTACTGGCCTTCGGTGTCACATAAAAAGCTATAATATAGAAGTGTTTTTAGTGATTCTGGGAATTACTTTTCCTGATTGTATCAGGGTAGAGCATTTCAAAGAGGAATAATAAGCTAATTTGATCTGCATTTGGCTGAAACACACTTCAGGATCAGGGAAAGAGGGTCCAATTGTTATGCAAATACAAGCGTTAGAAACGACACAGCAGCTGTTTGGTTAAAATTAGAATTCTATTTGATTTGGACCCTTTTGAAGACCAGACAACATTAGGCAAAAAATTTAATGAATTTTTTTCTATGATAAAACTTGTTTATATGTTGTTATCTTACTGTTGACCTTCAGGTCCTAGAGGTGTTCTGTTAATTCCCTTACCACAGTTAGAAACTGGCCTTGGCTGACACACTTCTTCAAAACAAACAAGATTTCTTAATTGCTACTAAATATACGGGAAGTTATGTGGCATAATAATAAGTAAAATAAAATAAAATAATAAGCAATGTGAAATAATAAGAGCAAATATAATTCTTGTAGGTAGTCATGTAGCCTGCTGGCCAGGTTTTCAGGTTAAAATGCCCTGTTTCCTTAAAAGGGCATGTCCAGCTAGCACCTGGAATTCCTCTTCATGCAAATGAGCTGAAGGCCACTGGCACTCCACAACAATAGGGCTTTCCTTGTTCACGGTTTATATCAGAATATCACAAAGGAGCAGAGCTGACTCACCATAGTACAAGTCATACTGTGATCATCCCTCCTAAACCCCATTTCTTCTGATCATTTCCAAAGGGACCCGTGACCATGCACACCGTCTTTACGTCTTTACAAGCATGTTCACAGAATATTAGAGGGCTGAGGTCGCTCAAATCCTAGGGAATAAAATGCCGCTGGAACTCACCAGTTACAGCAGGCACTATAGTATGTCATAGAATGCGGGCAAAATTTTAGTTTACAGAGGATTCAGGGGAGGAAAATACACAGTTGAAATGGCCGAGCACTAGAGAGGCAAATGGTGGCTCACTGACCCAAGAGGTACAGGCTGTGAAGAGAGAAGTGTCCTAAGTCGTACTTTTGAGTGCTTATTTTAGGGAACACAGTCTTTTAGATTACAGACCACTGTGTTGCCCTTGTCTACAAATAGCATCTTAAAACCAGGATCTGCATGAAAACATGCCTCAGCATAGGGAGGAAAAGCAGTTTTTTACTCTTCCTTGGACTGAGTCCTGTACGGTAAAGCTTGATGAGTTCTCTCTAGGTCTGGGTGCTTCAGACCTTGGACGTCACCCAGAGAAGATGGCAGTAAAATGTTGTCTGTGCAGACTCAGCAGCATCATTTAGCATCCAAGGGACAGTGCCGTATCATTAAGAGATGAGCAAGTGTGGTGATTATGAAGAAACTTCCGTTGTTGCTTACGTATCTCACATACGTGTGTATTAAGAGCGTGAAGTCTGCACGTTTGTGCACAAGCTCACACTTAAAAACAGCACACACATCAGCTACAAAAGAAGTTGATAACACACGGGAGCCCTCCCGACCACAGGAAATGAGGTGAGGGAGAAGATCACCATCTGCTGTCTGCTTCAAATGCCGGGTAAAGGCCCAGAAGTTCCAGAAGCAGCTGCTGTGCTGGCTAACACCTGGCTGTAAATGTTCATGTGGCCTGGGATAAAGGTGGCATTCAGTGAGGAAGTCTTCTTAACTAATTTTCTACTCTCAAAAGAACTTAAAAAATAAAAATAGAAAAGAACAAGGCAAACAAATCAAACTACAAGAAGACAAAATCAAAACAAAAGCAAACAGAAGAACAACAGTAACAAAACAGAACAAATGCCAACCCCCCCCCAAAAAAAAAAACCAAAACCAAAACAAAACAAAAAACCAAAACCCAAGCAGTTCCCTAGGGGCTTACTATTGAAAGGCTTCTAGAAGCAGTTACCAAGTGAGTCATTGGCTTGCTGAGTTAGCCCACACCATTAGCCCCATATAAGTGTGCATGCTGCTGCCACCATTGTCTCTTGGAGGCTTCTTCAAAGTGACAAAGAAGACTTATATTCCTGCACCGCAGCAGTTACCCTTGACTTTTGATAGGCAGCATCAAATTGATTAATTCAGGAGACTGTTGAGGGGCTGTGAGATGACTCAGTGGGTTTGTCTCTTGGCACATAAGATGGTTTACTTTAAAGTCAACTTTTCACAATTAGTATCACCTGAGTAGGGAGCCTCGCCTAAGGAATTGTCTCATTTGCCTTTGTTGATGTGGTCAAATGTGGCCTGGAGACCTGAATTCTATTCCTGGGAGTCAAGTAAAGACAGAAGGAGAAAACTGACTTCAAAAATTATGTTTTGACTCTACGCTTAGTCTGTCTCTCTTTCTCTCTCTCTCTCTCTCTCTCTCTCTCTCTCTCTCTCTCTCTCTCTCCTACACACACACACACACACACACACACACACACACACACACACACACACTGATAGGAAACAAACAGTTTTTAAATACACACCATTTTTCTATCTGGCATCTACTTTTTCCTTAAAGTCAAATTAGTGAATCGATAATGTCAGTAATAACAGAATTTGCTCTGCTCTGTTTTAAGGGATTAGACTTGATATGCCAGGAATGATTTTTAACTACTAGAAGCCAAACTCTGCATTGCTTGGCCTCTTGTAAATATTATGGGTCTGCCTCAGGCAGTGCAGGTCTCTGGATGTGAAGGCCTTTTCTTTGTTCCATTTGTCTGTATTGTCAGGGGTTGTGAAGTGTTGGGACTTTTATTCCTGATCCCTCAGGCAAAGTATACAGGAAAAGAAGAAAATATAGTCACCTTGAGCACAGGTTCAAGTATGTTGTATACCAGCAAAGGGATACTGTTAGCTTGCCCAAGGCAATTTGCAAAAGGCTTGCATCAGCTGTATCTCAGGATTTATTTTCTATGCAATGCACAAGTTAACTTTACTAAACTTCACCAGCTTCTCTTCAAAAATACAGACGATGGGACTGGAGGGATAGCTCAGTGGTTAAAGGCTCTGGCTGCCCTTCCAGAGGAGCCAGGTTTGGGTTTCCAGCACCTACATGGATGCTCACAACTTTTTAAAACCCCAGGTCCTGGAGGTCTGACACCCTCTTCTGGCCTATGTTAGCATTGCATGCATATGGTACATATACATGCAGGCAAAAAACATCAAAATACATGAAATAAAAAGAAATATTTTAAAATATTGATAATGGCAATAACAACCTTTTACATTTTAAAGAGAATGCATGTAAAGTGACTGATATCAACCTTGACAGTGGACACACATTACTACTCAGCATTCTTATTACTACTATATACAAAAATATTATATAAAATATACTTATTTATTAATGGAGACATTGTAATTTAATATTCAGTTATACAAGAAGTTCTGTGCTGTGTTGTTCCGCCATATTTGCTGATCCTCTCAAGGACAGGATTGTATTTCCATCACTCTCTGGTGTCTCCTTGCCCACATGGCTTCTGTGGCTGTGGTGGGTTTACATAGAAATGGCCCCCTTAAGTTCATGTGTTTGATTGCTTGGCCCACTGGGAGTGATATTATTAGGAGGTGTGGCCTTGTTGGAGTAGGTGTAGGCTTGTTGGAGGAAGTGTGTCACTGTGGAGGTGGGCTTTGAGGTCTCCTATGTTCAAGCTATGCCTAGTGTGGTATACAGTCTCCTTTTGCTGTCTGCAGATCAAGATGTAGAATTCCCAGCAACCTTCCCAGCACCATGTCTGCCTTTGTGCTACCATGCTCCCTGTCATGGCGATAACGGACTATAAACTGTAAGCCAGGCCCAATTAAATGTTTGCCTTTATAAGAGTTGCCGTGGCCATGGTGTCTCTTCATAGCAACAAAACACAAACTAAGACTGTAGCCAATGGGACTGTGAGTGCTTGTCATTTCTCAGAATAAACGCTGAGGGCCGTGGTGCGGGTTAGTTCGTGTCCACATGCTACTGTGCTAGGCAGAATGTAGCCGGAAGTGCCTTCAGCAGTCCATTGTAGAGTGAGGACAGGCGGAGCAAGCAGTCAATCTGAGAGCAATCCTCGTGAACTGGAAAGAGGATCTTGTCAGCCTCTCAGCCCCGAGTCGTCTGCCGCTGCAGCACTACCTGATTTTGAAGACATTTCCGCTGTATAAATTAACCTCACCAAGATTCCCCCTGAGCTGGCATGATGACACATGCCCAGCTTCCAGAAAGCAGAGGAGCTCAGGTTGTTCCAGGACACGGAGGAAGTTCAAGGCCTGTCTGGGCTGTGTGACAGAGCCTATCTCACTAACCCCCACCAAGGAAATAATAACATCAAACCCCCAAACTAACAAACATAACAACAACACAAACTCAAAAAGCCCAGCCCAAAGACCAATATTTTCTCTTACCTCCTCCTTCCAAAGGAATTTTTGTACTCAGGGCCCAGTGGCTAAGCCATTCCCAAAATAAACACAGAGGAGGCTGCTCAGCTTGGTTTCTGTCTTTTTCCAGTGGAGGGAACAGCTCTTTCCAGAGCATGGATTCTAGGCTTGGCGTTGGACTGAAAGCGTTTTGTGGCCTCCTGGAGCCTTGCTTTCAAGTGAATTGCAGTTGTGGGTACTGAGCCTTCTCAACACTACAGAGCAGGCAATTACTACTAGTGTTTCTCAAGTGGCCCCGCTCCAAAAACAACATATGGATATAAAAATCAAAAGCTGAAATTCATTGTTCTTGACTTGGAATTCATCCCAGACAACTGCATTGAATTTATTCATAACACATGAAAAGAAAAGTTTTGAGACAATCTCAGTGGGAGGAGGAAGGGGAGGTGGGACGTGGCGTGATCGTGGAAGTGAGACTAGAAAGGGACTGGAGAGTGCACGCCCAGGCTTTTTCATTAGACATTTTATACCTTTGAAAAGCAGACTTGTTTACTTGTATAATATTATGTATTCCTGAGCAGTGATTGTCGCTCGGAGTTCTAAAATGTTAATTTCAAAGATGTCAACTTCTGGGGGAGTGGGCTGGTTTTTCCAGATAAGGTCCTGAAGTAAGCCTCACTCAGGTCAGGCTACCTTGGTGCAGGTTATGGGCAGTACTGGACAGGGTCAGAGGTCTGGCTGAGAAGTCATTCTCTTTTCAATGCACTAAGCAAGCTTCCTGATGTGAACGCTTCACTTTTGAATGTCACAAGGATGACTTGTGGTGTGAAAAGCAATTATTGCCTTCCAGTTTATTACTTTGATCACCCTGGTTTGGTTGTTCATGTTCAGTCCAGTAAGGAGCTGAGAATCCCATTTAGAACAACATGAGACATACATTTCTTTAAGTCATTCAGGGACCTTTGGATGGATAACTAATGGACAATAAATGGTATATTTATTTACTTATTTACAATGGTCAGCCAGGAATGGTATGGTGGTACATGCCTTTAATCCCGGTACTTAGAGGCGGAGGCAGAAGCAGAGGCAGGAAGATCTGTCTGAATTTGAGGCCAGCCTGAATTACATTAAGGGGGAAAAAAAGCATTGGTCACTTACTGTGTGGGAGCAAAATTGAACAATGCCCACTAAAACCAATCTTGAAGGCACGTGTGCTTTTGAAAGCGTTCTACATGGTGGAATGTCCCTGGTGAGTAGATTCTCCTGCTCCTCACTGTGGTGTGCACACTCAAGCTGAGGCACAGTAAGATGCAACACTTGCCTTCATGGGGGAACTCACAGTATGCACACTACATATTGTACAGGTGGAAGGATCTTAGTTTCAATTAACAAGTGTGCTCAGTCTTTGTGACAATGGGGCAAGGGCTTCCTCCTGCCATAAAAGCAGCTGAGGTGTAAACATTTTAGTCAGATTCACATTATCCCTGTCCCCTTTGCCTGTCTGTGTTCTAGTTCTGACCACGGTGTGGGCTAGACTGACATATCACACCATGGCAAGGCCATTTTCCCCTCCCAGCTCCCAGCAAACTTGCTCATCTGCACTCCTCTGGTTTCACAGCAGCTAGTAAATCCACATTCCATGTGACTCACACTTGGTTCTTTGTGTTAATACAGTTCAAAGGACTGCTCTAGGGACCTTAGCCTGTCACCCAGCTGGGGGCAGGAGCTGTTGACTCTCCACCTGACTTGGCTTTGTGTTGTCAGTTCCTGGCTTCCCAGCAGAGACTTCTTTTATCTTAGGGCTCAGGTTAGAACAGTGTGTATGTGTGCATGTGTGTGTGTGTGTGTGTGTGTGTGTGTGTGTGTGTGTATGAGAGAGAAGGAGAGACACACACACACACACACACACAGAGAGAGAGAGAGAGAGAGAGAGAGAGAGAGAGAGAGAGAGAGACAGACAGACAGACAGACAGACAGACAGACAGACAGAGAAGTGGGGGGAGGGAGGGAGAGAGAACTTGCATTCTTGATTCTTCCACTGGGGTTCTCTCTATAGCTTAGAGGACGTATTTTTTTGTTAGATGAAACTATCATCATCTCGTTTATTTGTTTGTTTGCAAAATAAAACAAAACAAAAACCCCATCCCTTGATTGTTGCTGCTTAAAAGAGTGTTGTTGTTTTTTTTAACTTCAGATAATTTGGTCCCTTTTCTTGAGACATTAGATTCTTTAAATTGTCAAATCAAAGAGAACCAGTGCCAAATCTGAACTTCATCTTCTTTGCTTTGGGCTGGCCTCTGCCCCCTTCTGAAGCTCAGGATGCCTCACCCAGTAGGAGGAGAATTTCAGGGCAGAGAGTGACCAGGGATAAACAATCACTGGAGAGCACTTCAAAACACTGTCTTCCCTTGTGAGAGCTTTAGAAGACGTGAGAAAGTGAGAGCGATTCTCAGCAATGCCAGGACCAGGAAATAATTCTGCAACTAGCTGTCTTTAAAGGCCCAGAGTGGTCTTAATGTTAGTGTGTTTTTTCTTCTATTTTTTATTGACATTGTTGATAACACTGGGTTTCATGTAGATAATTTGCTATAGGTATATCATGTATGCTGATCACCTTCACCTCCTCCTATTCCCCCTTTCCTGAATCTCCTTTTGTTTTCGTATCATATGAATATATACAAATAATGTTATATATCTACAAGAATTCCAGGACTCACCAATAAGGGAAATCTGCATCTGTTTATTTCACTTATTGTGAATACCTAGTTGTGAACAATTTATCAGTATGACCTGATAATGCTTATTATCAGGCCTATACTCACTATTATGGTGGTATTTTCTAACTTACTGGAAATCAGTCAAGACACAGACACCTGTTATATTTTAAAATAGCCATAGATAACCTGAGGCAAGGCAGATATTAATCCCTTAAACTATTTCCCATATTGAGGCAGGTATGGGATACCTGCCACAATCCCATGCCATCTGCTTCTAATGATTTCTATCAAGCTACCTCCCATCCATAATCCCAAATACTTGCTCATTATCATCATCTAGGGCAAATTCCATCCACACCAGCCATGTCCTTCTCCTCCACCTAACCCATGGCACAACCTTCTTCTTCCTCTCCTCTGGTCTCTTCTCCTCCCAAGATGCTCTCTGTCTGTCAAAGCCTGGGAACCTTAGCCACACCTACCCCATTTGCCCTGCTGAGGTATGATGGCCTTTTGTTGGCCAAACAGTTTAAGTTCTTAGCAAGGTACAAGATGGGGCACAAACACAGCAAGCATTAATTAGCATCAAAACGTGTTATACCAATCTCCAACAATACTTCCCCTCATATTCATTTCCAGTAAATGACATTTTTAAATATGGGAAAAATCATAGCAATTTTTAGGGGAAAAATTCACCTAAATTTAGCTCACCAATTAACTCTGCTTCTAAGATGACAAGAGCTCCCACCCAAATGTTTGTTTCCTTCTCTTACTTTCCAAGTCTTTTTGCACTCTGTACAACCTGAGTCACAGCCCTTAGATTTCTGACATGAAGTCTCACACTGAACTGAGCCATCTGACAGCTGAGGGCCATCTTGAACCCCTCTGTATCCAGGACCAGAACAGCATCTGGGTGCTGTGGACTTTTCTGAAATATCATTGCATACTTTAACATTAAAATGTATTTCTCTTTTACAAAAGAAAGCCATTTTAACACTTATTTTTTTCTTAAAAATCTAGCTATACATAGAGAATATTTTTCAATAAAGGCCTGATTAGGATATAGACTCAAAATCTCCTTATGCTACTTATATGATCATACTAAGCCCGCTCTTGAAGACCAGCATTAACGAATATGGTTCCTAGTACTCAATGCTTGGGTAATCATAAAAGAATATATATTCTGAAAATGTTCAGGTCTAATATTTTTCCTGTCATTGTTATTAACATTTGTACCTTCCCTTTACTAAATTTCTGACAAGTTAATCTTAGTCAAAATAAACATTTGTTTTTCTCAAAACTTAGTAGGCAATAATTTCTTTTTTATGATTAACTTTAATTATCTATTAATTTGCAGTATAAACACATCTAAACTATTTTATTTAATGAACATGGGACTAGATTTCTGAAACACTTGAGGGTTTTAAGAAGCTGTGATTTTGATATAATTTCTAATTTGTAATTATTTAAGACAGAATACAAAAGATAGATTCATTTGCTAGTTCCTATGTTTTCTTCATCATATATAATTCCTTGTAAATCGTGTTTCCCTCCTTTTTCTCACAACACTCTCCATCTCAGCCTCCCTGGAAGTTATGCAGCAATGGGTAAATATGAGGAATGAAGTCAAGCGATGCTCTCTTATAAAAAAAGCATTTTCACCACAATGGCAATTTTAGAATCCTCGCCTAAGTTTATGGAGCAATGGAATCCAGTGTTTTGGTAAATATCAGTCTGGCATTAATTTGTTGCCAAATGGTAGATTTTCCTTTGATTTTTAAAATATATTTGTTTTACCTCACACTTAGCTATTGCGTAAAGTATTACTGCAGCATGTCATGGGTGACTCTGGGCTCACATTTGTTTTTCCATTCTTTTTTCAGAGCACAAAAGAGGAAATAAGAGCATAAAATGTAATGTTTTTTACTTACACACAGAGGATTAGGTTTGACAGGAGGTAGAAAAGATTTTAGCCAATTTATTTTAAATTTATTTAAATGTTAAATACTGTTTATGTACTCCTGAACTACAGTAATAAAATACAAGTATGAATGAAAATAAATTGCTCTTTATTCAACATTAGCATTTTACAAACATTTTTAAAACTCCTGGAATTTCCTACCTACTTGGCAAAATGATATGATCAAATATCTAAAATGCCTTACACTGAGAACTAAATTCTTGTAAACCTACATTACTCTGTGAGAAACAGCTGGCCATTATCTGAGCTATTGTCTAAATCAGTACTGAATAATAAAAATAATCAGTGACATGCCACAGTTTGTTCTTATTTCTCATTTACTTCTCTAGAAGAGTCTGGGGATCCTGTTAATTCTAGGCCAGCTTTGATGGTATTGGCTATTGGGCCTTATGGATGCTTCATTTTCCCATTTGTATGGGACCAGCATGCTCCCTAGGGTACCTTTAGTCATTGTTCTATTGCTGATAAAGGACAATATGACCAAGTCACCTCTTACAAAATAGAGCATTTAATTGAATGCTAGCTTACAGTTTCAGAGGTTTGGTTCATTATCATCATGGTGGGAAGTGTGGCAGCATGCAGGCAGGTGCTGGAGCAGTAGCTAAAAACTACATCCTGATCTGCAGGAAGAGAGAGAGAGAGAGAGAGAGAGAGAGAGAGAGAGAGAGAGAGAGAGAGAGAGAGAGAGTCTGGGCTTGGCATGGGCTTTTGAAACCTCAAAGCCCATCCTCACTGACATGCTTTCTCCAACAAGGCTATACCTCCTAATCCTTCTAATCCTTTCAAATAATATCACTGCCTGGTAACTAAGCATTCAAATAAATATATGAGCCTATAGGGGACGAATTCTTCTCAAGCCAGTAGCCGAAGCATTTACACATTCATTACACTAGAAGTTTCTGGAAAAAGTAGAAATAGAACACGGGATAGTAAAATCTGACGCCATAGAGCCAATGATATTAAAAAGAGAACTGGTACTGATGGCTCATTCTACAGCATATAATATCCAAATTCACCTTAACCTAAAGCAATTGATAACTTAGTTTTAAATAAGATAGGTTTTTATGGAAGACAAAAGTTTATGCCAGTATTGAGAAACGCCATATAAAATGAGAGCTACCCACATGATTGTTTTATACCAAGTATTGTGGACTTTGTAAATTCTTTGTGGGAAAAGGGGAACTTAAGATGAATGAGTAAACTCTGTTCAAGTGCATGTTGATTCATTTTTCGTTTTCATTGAAAAATCCAGATTAAAGTACCATGTGGACTTTAGAATTATGACACAGAATGATTACTTAAAATGACAGCTAAAACATCTCCAGGCAGTACAAATACCTAATTGACTTGTGTTTTATGGACTTAGTGGGTTATCATTATTGTAGTTTGCTTTCCATTGCTGTGATAAAACACCATGCCAAAAAAAACTGCTTGGGGAGAGAGGATTTATTTCAGCTTATAGTTGTAGCCCAATTGAATTCTCTTACTTTGTGTCCTGGCAGGGCCACTCTGCCAGGGGGCAAGTGATAGATGTTGGGAGGCCAGAGTCCATGTCAGAAGTAATCCCTACTCCACATATTGTGAGACCCACAAGGAAACACTTCTGCCTATCTATTACATCTCAGCAGAGGGTCTAGGTACACATCATACATGGTCCTTGTTTGGTGTATCAGTCTCTATATTATAATGTGGTTATCATGTATTATGTGGCTAACATCAGCTTATGAGTGAGTATATACCATGTGTATCTTTCTGAGTCTGAGTTACTTCACTCAGGATGTTTGTCTCTAGTTCCATCTATTTGTCTGCAAATTTCAAGATTTCCTTGTTTTTGATAGCTGAACAGTATTCCATTGTATAAATGTCCCAGAGTTTCTTTATTCATTCTTTGGTTGAGGGACATTTAGGTTGTTTCCAGATTTTGTCTATTATGAATAAGGCTGTTATGAACATAGTTAAGCAGATATCCTTGTGGTATGGTGGAGCATCTTTAGGGTATAGGCCCAGGAGTGGTATGGCTGGGTTTTGAGGTATAATTATTCCCAATTTCCTGTGAATTACTAATTTCCTACAAGCCTGGAATTTCTCGACATTCAGAAACTGGAACACATATGCTATTCCTGGCTTGTTTAACCGTTTTTTCCCAATTTTATTTGGACCCCTACAAAGGTACTATTTGCCCCGAATCAGCTGGAAGAAACCTTAAGAGAACGATGCTCCATTTCCTCGAAGGGGAGTTGGGCAGGTTTTTGTTTGTTCTCTTGGGCTACAGATGCTTATTTTCTTTTTTTTTTTTTTTTTTTTTTAATGTGAATAAATTTTATTTTTTTTTCCTTTTTTTTTTTAACACATTTTTATTGAAAATTAAAAATAATTCCTATTACATCTCATTTTCTATCCCATCCCATGCATCCTCCCATTCCTCCCTCCCTCCCACTTTCACCCCAATCCCCCTTCCCTATGACTGTGGCTGTGGGGGACCTCCTCCCCCTGAATATGGTGCTAGGGTACCAAGTCTTTTCTTGGTAGTCCTCTATCCTTCTTCCGAGTGCCATTGGGCCTCCCCCACAAAGGGACATGGCCAAATATGGGGCACCAGAGATCCTGTGAAAGTCAGTCCTCAGTCTCCACTTAGCTGTGGAGAATGTTCTGTCCCTTGGCTAGATCTGGGTAGGGGTTTGATGATGACTGCCCGTTTTGTCCATGGTTGGTGCCTTAGATCAAGCAGAATCCCTGGGCTCAGATCTAGCCATCATAATGTTCTTCTTGTAGGTTTCTAGGACCCTCTGGGTCCCCCTACTTGCCTATCCTCTATATTTTCCTCATCTAGAGTCTCAATAGGATGTCCTCACCTCCATCCCCATTTCCTGGTAGGTGCAGACTTTCATGGGACTTGTCCCTTGGGCTAGTGTCCGGTAATAAGTGAGTATATACCATTTGACTCTTTCTGCTTCTGGGTTAGCTCACTCATTATGATCATTTCTAGTTCAATCCATTTGTCCACAAATTTTGGAAAATCCTTGTTTTTAATAGCTGAGTAATATTCCATCGTGTATATGTACCACAGTTTCTTTATCCATTCTTCTACTGAGGGGCACTTAGGCTGTTTCCATGTTCTGGCGATTATGAATAAGGCTGCTATGAACATGGTTGAGCAAATTTTCTTGTTGTGTGCTGGAGCATCTTCTGGGTATACTCCTAGGAGTGGAATAGCTGGGTCTTGAGGAAGCCCTATTCCCATTTTTCTGAGATAGCACCAGATAGATTTCCAAAGTGGCTGTACTAGTTTGCATTCCCACCAGCAATGAAGGAGTGTTCCTCTCTCTCCACATCCTCGCCAGCATGTGTTGTCACTTGAATGTTTTATTTTAGCCATTCTGATGGGTGTAAGATGGAATCTCAGAGTTGTTTTGATTTGCATTTCTCTGATGACTAGAGATGTTGAGCATTTCTTTAAGTGTGTCTCAGCCATTTGATATTCCTCTGTTGAGAATTCTCTGTTTAATTCTGAGCCCCATTTCTCAATTGGGTTATTTGGTTTGGTGGCATTTAATTTCTTGAGTTCTTTATAAAGTTTGGATATTAGACCTTTGTCAGATGCAGGGTTGGTGAAGATCTTTTCCCAGTTTGTAGGCTGTCGCTTTGTTCTTTTGACAGTGTCTCCAGCCTTACAGAAGCTTCTCAGCCTCATGAGGTCCCATTTATTAATTGTTGACCTTAAGGCCTGGGCTGTTGGTGTTCTGTTCAGGAAGTTGTCTCCTGTGCCGATGTGTTCCAGGCTCTTCCCCACCTTTTCTTCTAACTGATTTAGTGTCTCTGGTTTTATATTGAGGTCTTTAATCCATTTGGACTTGAGTTTTGTGCATGGTGACAAGTATGGGTCCAATTGCATTTTTCTACATGTAGAAATCCAGTTAGACCAGCACCATTTGTTGAAGATGCTATCCTTTTTCCATTGAATAGATGTGGCTTCTTTGTCGAAAATCAGGTGACTATATGTGTGTGGATTCATATCAGGGTCTTCAATTCGATTCCATTGATCAACCAGCCTATTGCTGTGCCAGTACCATGCTGTTTTAAGTACTATTGCTCTATAGTACAGCTTGAGATCAGGTATGGAGATTCCTCCTGAGGATCTTTTATTGTATAAGATTGTTTTAGCTATTCTGGGTTTTTTGTTTTTCCATATAAAGTTGAGAATTGACCTTTCAATGTCTTTAAAAAATTGTGTAGGTATTTTGATAGGGATTGCATTGAATCTGTAAATTGCTTTTGGTAAAATGGCCATTTTTACTATGTTGATTCTCCCGATCCACGAACAGGGGAGATCCCTCCATCTTCTCAAGTCACCTTCAATCTCTTTCTTTAGGGACTTAAAGTTTTTTTCAAACAAGTCTTTCACTTGTTTGGTTAGAGTTACTCCTAGATATTTTAACTTGCTTGTGGCTAATGTGAAGGGTGTAGATTTCCTAATTTCTTCCTCTGTATGATTGTCATTTGTATATAGGAAGGCTACTGATTTTTTTGAGTTAATTTTGTACCCAGCCAGTTTGCTGAACGTGCTTATCAACTGAAGGAGTTCTCTGGTGGAATTTTGGGGGTCACTTATGTACACGATCATATCATCTGCAAATAGGGATAGTTTGACTTCTTCCTTTCCCATTTGGATGCCCTTGATCTCCTTGTGTTGTCTTATTGCTCTGGCTAGGACTTCAAGGACTATATTGAAGAGATATGGAGAAAGTGGGCAGCCTTGTCTGGTCCCTGATTTTAGAGGAATTTCCTTGACTTTCTACTTAATGACACGTGGGTCATACAAGAAATAAAGGAAGAAATAAAAGACTTCCTGAAATTCAATGAAAAGGATGGAACAACATACCCAAATTTATGGGACACATTGAAAGCAGTGCTAAGAGGAAAATTCATAGCGCTAAGTGCCTTTAAAAAGAAATTGGAAACATCCCACATAAGTAACTTAACATCACATCTGGAAGCACTAGAAAAGAAAGAAGCAGAATCATCCAAGAGGAGTAGACGTCTGGAAATAATCAAACTCAGGGCTGAAATCAATAAATTAGAAACAAAAAGAACAATTCAAAGAATCAACAAAACCAGGAGCTGGTTTTTTGAGAAAATCAACAAAATAGACAAACCGTTAGCCAAACTAATTAAAAGGCAGAGGGACAGTATCCAAATCAACAAAATCAGAAATGAAAAGGGAGACATAACAACAGACACTGAAGAAATACAAAGAATCATAAGATCCTACTTTAAAGGCATATATGCCACAAAATTTGAAAATCTAAGGGAAATGGACATTTTTCTTGACAGATTCCACTTGCCAAAATTGAATCAAGAGCAGATAAACAACTTAAATAGGCCTATTTCTCCTATAGAAATAGAAGCAATCATTGATAGTCTCCCAACCAAAAAAAGCCCAGGGCCAGATGGATTCAGTGCAGAATTCTATCAGACCTTCAAAGAGGAGCTAATACCAATACTCTTCAAGCTACTCCAAAAGATAGAATTGGATGGAACATTACCAAATTCTTTCTATGAGGCCACAGTCACATTGATACCTAAACCTCACAAAGACCCAACAAAAAAGGAGAACTTCAGACCAATTTCTCTAATGAACATAGACGCAAAGATACTCAATAAAATACTCGCAAAACGAATACAAGACCATATCAAAGATATCATTCATCATGACCAGGTAGGCTTCATTCCAGGAATGCAGGGATGGTTTAATATACGGAAATCCATCAATGTAATCCACCATATAAACAAACTAAAGAAAAAAAACCACATGATCATCTCCTTAGATGCAGAAAAAGCATTTGACAAAATCCAACACCCATTCATGATTAAAGTATTGGAGAGATCGGGGATACAAGGTACATTCCTAAACATAATAAAGGCGATATACAGCAAGCCAATAGCCAGAATCACATTAAATGGAGAGATACTCAGATGCTTATTTTCATTGGGAGTTGGTTATAAGTTATTATGGTCTTGTTCAGAGAGAAAATGAGGTTGGACCCAGGGATGTCTCTCTTTTCCTTTATCTTTCTTTCATAGGTATGGAGATGGGGGTTGAAAGAAAGAAGGGGGGATGTAGAATTGTATAGATATGACAGGATAAAAAGTAAATTATTGAATCTACTCCTAAACCTAAGGCCTTGATTGTTACTCACAAATAAGGTTATTTTTAATTCATTGGTATAGAATTTTGTATATTGATGCAAAATAAGTTCAATTTTGACATATTGGTATTGAATTCAAAAGTAGGATTATTATCCACACACATTATAATATATTCCTACTCTAATATGAGGTATTGAAACCATACAACTCATTATAATAAAAAGTTTACTTCCAATACCTTGAAAGTGCTATTGCAAGTTGTTTAGGATAATTAAGTAATACAAGCTAATTCTTAGTTGATCAAATCATGGTCATGTCAATTTCTAGTCTATTTTTAATCACAAGAATATATATCATAGGCTTAACAGATAGATATGATCCTATAGATAGATGAGGTAAAATACTTAGATAAGGTCTTCCAAAGTCTCAGAGAGCCTCAGAATATGGCATTTAAAGATACTTGTAATATTTTAAAGATTCCTTGACAATAAGACAGCTTAACTCCTGGCAATATACCACCTACCTCAAAGAAGATCATGAGCATCAAAGAACTTTCTTATGGAGATGACTTCAAAGATGTTTTTATGTCTAGATAAATCTTATAGGATGTTGTATATTAAACTAATCTATTAGAGTGAAAAAAGAAAAGAAAAGAAAAGCCATTGTGTGTTGCGAGCTCAGTAGGATGTGCTGTGGGCTCTTGGAAGACAAGCAGTGCAGATGATGAAGGCCTGGTTAGTGAAGTGTCAGAGGCAAGTTTACTTGGTAGTGTAAGAGTCACCCAGGTGGCACCAAAACTCCCCGACTTGTTTATTTGTCTGGTATTTGTGTTGCAGCAATAGAAACGCTAAAACATGGGCCATTTGTGTTTCTACACCTCTCTATCTAACCACAAACACTTTTTTTTTATCCATTTGTTGAAGCAGGCTGTCTCTATACCTTGGTTATTATACATAAGACTGTGAGAGGAACAAGTATGTCATTATGACATGGTGATTTCATTTCTTTTCTCAAGGGAGGTATACTGAGTCATATGGTAGTTCTGCTTTTGGGACTCTTTGAAGAATCTTTATATTCATTTCTGTTCTCATGGTTCTAATTTGCAATGTGGCCAACAGTGTATGAGTGTGCCCTTCTCTACACACGCTGCCTAGAACTCATGATTTTCTTTTCTTCTGGATAGCAGCTGTAGTTAGTAAGAGGTGTGAAGAGATATCTCTCTGAGGTTCTGATGTGCATTTCTCAGATAATTGCTGAAGTTAACCTTCTTTTCTCACATACCTGTTGGGTGTTTATGTGTCTTCTTTTTCAACATGTTCATTCAGCCTCTGTCTTAAGAAATTTGTTTTTGGGTTTGTTTGTTTGTTTGTTTTTTGTTTTTGTTTTTTATTGGTGTGACCAAACGTCTTACAAAAGTGACCTTCAAGGTTCAAGGGGAAGGGAGAGAACGGAGGCTGGTACAGCAGGAACTTGCAGAGTTGCTCTTCAGAACACAGTGGAATGAAGCAGAGATGGGCATAGAAGCTGGGCCAGATGTAGCCCTCAAAGCCTATGTCCACTAGTTAGGTCCATATCCCTAAAGGTTGCACATTTCCCTCACAAGGAGTACCAGAAGCTAGGAGCCAAGAGCTCAGACATATGCACCTACAATAGACGTTTTCCCAGGGAAGCCATAACAAGCCTTGGGTCCATTTGCAATACTAGGTGTGTGTTTGTCTGCTTGATTTTATACTGCTATGGTTTTTGCAACTATTAATTTCTCATCAGATCAGTTATTTTTCTAATTTTGATTTTGTTTCCTTTACTTATTTTTCATTTGTCACCTGTGATTTGGATATCATATTAACTGCCAAGGCCAAAACACAAAAACCAAAATGGAGCCTGTTGTCAATAGTTTCACATTCCAGTAAGAAAACAGAAACTAGCAGGAGAGTAGAAGTGGACGAACTATACCCCCATCCCAGTGTGTGTACATAGCATCTGCACAGGTGTTATATGTATAAGATATGCCAGAGTGAAGAAGATTTTGGTTGAAAATCAACATAAAATAGATAGTGTAAGGGAAATTTAAAAATAATCAGGACACAGTGTCCTGATTCAGTAAGAACCACAATCATAGGGCACAGAGCCTAAATACATATATGGTTAGTAAGTTGCTACAGTGGATCTCTTGGTAGCCACCATACTGGAGGAATATTCTAAATACAAGGTCAAGTGCTTATAAATTATGAATACAATTAAGCTTAGTTGTTTAGGGGTTAAGGTATTTTTAGGTCTAGATAGATGTTTTAAGTTGATAATGGTGAAATATGATAGATATTGATTTACTTTCAGAATTTTACACTCATCAAGATAGGAAAGATGTTTTCTTCAAGGTCACCAAATACAAATAGTCAAAACACTAAGAATGTAACATTTATATAATTCCCGATTGTGTCATCATTTTTCTTGCGGTAGGTAGTTTACTGTATATGTGTGTAATAATATAAATGTATTTGTAAAAATAAAAAAAATTAATTGAAAATAAAAGAAAAATGAAATTTACTAAAGGAAGAGAAATTAGATATTTCTGTCACACGTTGGAGGGGTAACCTTATGAAACAACAGATATGTTTTTGGTTTGTTTTTGTGTATTGGAAATCAACCAGCACCTTGCTCCCACCAGGCAAATACTATACCCATGGGAGCTATATTCCCAACCCATGAAGTGATGAGTTCCTGTAGTTTGATTGGGAAATTCACTTTTGCAAGCACACATATGTTGAATTATCATACTACCTCTTAAATATGAGCAAGTTTTGTCAATAATATTTCGGTAAAGATGGAAGTCAGAAAAACTTTAGTGGTATTTTTATAAATACTACTTTTAATGGTCAATGATAGGAAAATAATTTTACTGTAGGTAAACATCACACAAGTCAAGTTTTATGTTCAAAAGGTGGGTAAATGTCATTTTTATTATTAAACATGTGTATTTTATTGTTTATAAATACTGCTTTGTAGAATATTGGTCCCAAATCTCCCCTATTGTGTTGTGGTACCCCTGATTAAATGCCCTGACTTCTTTCAGAGGCCACATATATAGAAGCACATGGATAGTTTAGTTTATCATTCTGGACACCTTTGATTTTTGTAAGTTGACTAATCTAATTTTTGTTCTATATAGGTTATACAATATTGTTTTTTGTTTTTCTGTTGAAAGTAATGTTTCCAGAATCTAAAATTGCTGAGTCATAAACTCTATTAACCTCACAAAGATTATATTTTCCCCAAGTGTGATTCAAAAAATCAAGTACTATTGCTTTAAGGATCACAGTTTATAATATGTCATATATTTTAACTTTATTTAAACACTAACCAACAAACCAGTACACACAGAATTTCTGTGTGTTTTTTTTTTTAATTTTGGTTTTGACTTCCCACTTTCCTTTAAAGCAGTTGTGTAACTTCAGTTTATCCAGATTTTTTGTTTTATTTTTATTTTGTCCCCTAGTTCTTGTGTATCACCAATAATTTAAAGTAGAAATCAAGCCTTCCTAACAGTGCTATGATTCGCTGTGCTGAATTTTAGAAGACATTATTAAATGCTGCTTTTGATTTTTTTAATCAAATGTTTATTTAGATGTCTTTCATGTTGCTAATACCACCTTCTCTGGAATATTGGATTTTGGAATTGAGTTTGTTTTCTCAATAATTAAAAATAAATAATGGCAATAGTGAAAAAAATTAAGCTATGACTTTGGAATGTTCATTTTATCTAAAACACACATAAGAGATCAGAGATATGAATTGCTCAAAATTCAGCATGAGAATTCTTGCAGCTGAGGAAGAGCAAAATATGTGTCAGAGTTCAAAACAATATTGATTCCCTGTACAGTCAATGCCTCATTCTGTGTCTTTGCTGTTCTGAACTTCCTGGAGTGCTGATGGTCCAGGCTGAAGATACTCTAAAGAACCAGCTTGTGTGGTGAGGTGGTTCAGCAGACAAAAGCCCTGCCCACTAAGGCTGATGACCTGACTTTTATCTCTGGATCCCATGTTGGAGGAAGAAGACTAACTCCCATAAATTGGCCTTTGACCTGCACACTCAAGCCACAACATACCCCCTACCCAAAAAATACACGAATGTTTAACAAAATGACAAAACACGAAGGAAAAAGTGAATCAGTTTGTTTTCTAATTTCTCTTTGCTGCACTTGAACATTCTCACGCACCCATTCTGCAAAGTACAGAAGTAGGTAAGTTATCTGTGCGTCACAGGACACATTCAAGGGAAAAATGAGTAAAAGTGTTCTATTCTTTAAAAGTAGGGTGACTCTTCAGCTGAGGGACAGGCTAGAGTCAGGCCTCCTGGAAGGCACCAAGCTATGTGACCCTGGCTCTTGTCTTTCACTTAATTTATTTACTTCTTCCCATAAAACAGTAGCTCTCAACCTGTGGAGTCCCAATGTCTTTGTGGGTTCAGGGTCACCTAAGACCTTTCACAGGGTCACCTAAGACCAGCCTGCATGTCAGATATTTACATTATGGCTCATAGCATTAGTATAGCATTAGCAAAATTACCGTTATAAAGTAGCAACAAAAAAATTTTATGGTTGGCATCATCACAACATGAGGAACTGTATTAAAGTGTCCCAGCATTAAGGAGATTGAGAACCCCTGCTCTAAAACAACAGACCACCAGTTTCTACTTCATAGCAGGAATGAGGATCGAGTGATTTAGTACATGAAAAACACTGATCAGGTTGCCTGGCTCCTCCTGGAAACCCCTCTTTATACTATATTATAATTAGTAAACACAAATTATAATTACTATGGAGGTAATTCTCTAAAGAAACACCAGAAAGACAGAGTGATGAGAGATGGGTCATATTGCTTAGAAGGGAGGGCCAACACCTAAGGAAACAACATATGAATCAATCAGTCTGTGATCCTGCCAAGCTGAAGGCTGGAAGCCAGAAGGGAAAGGCCTGAAACTTTGTGTAAACAGACTTCTATGCAGTTTCTCTTCTTTAGCATTAAAAAACAACGACAGCAAAACAACTAGGTTGCTATTATTGGCAGATAGAAAAGAATTAGAAAATAAAACAGGAATATTCCTAGGAAACAAAACTAAAGACTCAAATAACCCCTTTTCTTTCTTTCATATCCATATATCAACACCCTGCCAGAAATTTAAAATAAAAGCTCTTGGCCTGGTGAGACAGTCGACGCCAGCAATGCCAGTGCCCCAGAGGTGAAGGCGGGGGTTTAATGTCAACTGGGTTTACACAGTGAGTTCTAGGCCTGCAAGAATCACATAGGAAGACCTTGTCTCAAAAGAAGAAAACACATTATTCTGAAGACATTATGGGCCATTAATCCACAGATGACTAAGTAAACCCAAGAGGTGACAGATTACCTTGGCT
Organism: Acomys minous; assembly: GCF_964271855.1. NCBI lineage: Eukaryota > Metazoa > Chordata > Mammalia > Rodentia > Muridae > Acomys > Acomys minous. The sequence continues at coordinate 44,733,987 of NC_140487.1, forward strand.
GATCGTGATGGATTACCTCGGCTGATTTCCTTCTTTTAACCAGGGAGAGTAACCTTCCTTTGAGGCAATTTACTGTGGATTTCATATACAGATGTTTTATGTATAACAATAAAAGATAATAAGGTGCTAGGTGGCAGATATTATGTTGTAGAGGAGTTTATTAAATGAGCATGCAGAGAGAAGAAAAGGGAGATGGGTATCCAGAGAGAGAGAGAGAGAGAGAGAGAGACAGACAGACAGACAGACAGACAGACAGAGAGAGAGAGAGAGACAGACAGAGAGAGTTAGAGAGACAGAGAGAGACAGAGACAGAGACAGAGAGACAGAGACAGACAGACAGACAGATAGACAGAGACAGACAGACAGACAGACGGAGACAGAGAAAGAGTAAGAGATGAGAGGAGAGAGACAGAGACAGAGACAGAGACCAAGAGGAGGGTTTGTCTTTTTATATACCTTTTATAATAGCCCTGGGCAGGGCCAGGCCCATGTGGCAGGTAAGCAATGACATCATAGGTAGGCAGACTGAAGCAGAATGCTAACATTCCTACCTTTTCTTATAATTAAAAAAAAAAAAGGAACATTGGATTGTTTTTGTATATGGCAAGTTAAAGTATATAAATGTAGGTAAAGGAGAAAAGAGAGAGAAGAAAAGCAATAGCAATAAAATGTCCAGACTATATATTGAAGAAGAAGGAAAGGTTCTGCCCTGAAAGTTGAAGGTGGAGGGCAGGCTATGTCAGCCATGTCCTGCAGCAGATAGCGACTGAGGAGTGCTGGGAGAACCTGGAGCTGTTTGTCCCCAGTCTGGAGCACACTATTTCAGCCTTTTGCAAATGGATATGATACAGGGCAAAGTAATCATCTTAACTACTTCCTGCTGACAGTAGGGCTGCGACAGGGGGTTAAAAGACTGAAACGTTGGCCAGGTTCTGGAAGAACAGCTGTTGCATTTGCTGTCCAGGGTCTGAGAACATCTGCAGCTGAGAAGGGCAATGCAGGTCCAGCTAGGAGGAACAATGCAGGTCCAGCTCGCATGATCTATGAGGTGGGATGGGAGCACTTGTGGGTAGCTGATCTGATGATGTCCCAGATGTATGAAGTCTGGCAGGATACTAGATCATATATGTGGGCAGAAGACAAAGTAGGTTAGGGAGAAAATTCCCTTTAGGTGTACATTTGAAATTCTTGGGAGAGCAAAGAGAATAGGCAAGAGACAATGCTGACAATACTTGAAATTTTGGGAGAGCAAAGAAAAAGGTTTGGACATGGGAAACTTCTTTCCATTTTACCCTAGGATAGACTTGAACATGGGGGAACAAACAAAAAGTTTGGATATAGGGGGCTTCCTCTCATTTTTTGTATTGTTGACAATAATTAAAATGGTTTAGTTTCAGATCTGTCCAAATTTGGTTACAGAGGCATTTAAGCTAAGAAACCCTTAATGTGAGCATAGGGATTTGAAATTCTCAAAAGGCATCCTAGAGGAGCCTGGAGAAACAGGCATCTGGACATTTTCCCGGGGTAGGTGAGGTCAGTAACCCATTAGGGCATCTCCCAAAATTGATAGTGACCCAAGGGACAGGTACAGACTGGTCAGTAACTACAGCACTGACCAGCTACCAAGAGCACACACAGCCCGATGGTTGATGAGCTGGCCCCAAGGATGTAGCTACCCAGTACACCGGGGTTTGGACAGCAGCTGCAGACAGTGAGGACCACAGTTGGGAGAGAAGCTACATCTGAAAGCTCACCCAATGGGAATAAAACTAGTTGTAGGTCAATGAAGAGGGACAGGCACAGTCACGCAGACCAGGTTGGATGTCTCTGCTCCCAGTGAATCAGAGAGGGCTGGCTATCTCTCTAACGAGGGGAAGCATTTATGTGACTAGAGAGGGAGAATTCAGGTGGTGTTTGGTGCAGAAATGTGGCAATCAGGTAGTTAGGGAGAAGGGAGTCCCAAAACCAGTGAAAAGGAGAAGGAATCCTACGCTCAGAGATAGACAATAGGTGAGAAACAGGCTTTGGATTGCTACTTATCTGGATTCTGTTTGACCTCAGAGATGGATTTCCTTTAGCTTACAAGATCCTTTTAAGTTCATAAAGGGAGATAAATTTAACATCATCACTGAAATCTGCAATGAAATACACATTATTAGACAAGAATACATTGTAGGAAAAGGCAGTAGGCATATAACACAGTAGAGGCTTGGGAAAAGAATTTTAAAAGCACAAATACTCTGAGGTAAGCTTAGGAAAGGCAGAAGCCTTATGGAACTTTTTTGACACCTGTGAAATTATACCATGGGAGGACAGAATTCTCCTGTAGAGCAGAAGGGAAAAGCTCACTTGATCTTGATTTTTAGTATCAGTACATATCATGAAAGAGTGAGTTCTTCCCTCTACTTAGAAGACTGGCAGTTTATAATTTTAGTTCAATAAGAAACATTTTAAGAAAAAGACAAACAAAAGGAAATTTTAAATCTTGAGCTTAGAACTATGATAGCATCGTAGAATGGAATGTCTTTTATAGTAGGATTAATAAACTAGAGCTCCATTGACCAGTGTCAACACCCTAAACAGTTAATACAATAACAGCATAGCAACAGGATGAATAAAACATCCTTTAGACATTTTAACCTTCATAACTTGCGCTTACCAACTTAAAACACGTTCTTAGATCTTATAACATTTCATAGCTGGCATGTGTCAACCTTAAAACACCTTAGACTCTCCAATATTCATAACTCCTTCTTAGGCCCTCTAACATTTAAAACACCTTCTTGGACCTTCCAACATTTGTAAAACACATTCTTAGACCTTCTAACATTTATAAAAAAAACTCTTTTTGGAAGCTTTAAGATATTGGCAAAATTGCTGTAAGCAGCCACTGTCCTTAGCTAAAAGAATGGGAAAGTAGACTGCATCTAGACCTGACAGTTAAAGTTTGGTCTCCTGCATATGAAGAGGGCTGGGAAGGCCTGTGAGCATGACACACCTGTTTGCCTTTTAAATAAGAGATCTAGTGTCTAGAAGTCTTAACTAGCAAATGAGTTGACCAATGAACTAACATAGCAGATTACTTTGGGCTAAGGATATAATTGTCTGTTTTCTAGTTATCAAGCTAACATCAGCTTAGCTGTCAATGTGATCAGAGACCTGAGAAGGAAAAATTGTAACCTAAAGAAATCTTCATATTAATAAAAATGAAAGATATGACTAGTTAGTCATATCCCAGTAAATAGACAGTGTCCCAGTTGTCTCCTGTGGCAGCATGGCTCCATGGGCAGAGACAGTCTGGTATCAGGCACAAAGGATGAGAGGCTGTTTCTGTGGAAGTTGAACATGAAAGAGACTGACCTCACCTTGTGTTCAGCAACATGAGGCAATGACTCTCCGGGTGTCCAATTTGTCCACAGGCTGATCCATGGAGCAGTTTTGCCCAGTGGCCAGAAACCACAATCCAGGGTTGAAGTCATCTGCTATTGCACTCAAGTCTTCTGAGACCTTGGAGAACAACTTCTATGATCTAATAATCTCTGTTTTTATAATAAATTTACACAAGTTAAATGCCATATTCAGCAGATCTCTGACAAGTTTGAGGGTTAGCATATTTGAGTTAAGTGATCTTTATATCTAGTTATCTGTTCTAAACTATACTTTATAAACATAAAATAGAATGTTATGCCCTTATTTCATGTTTGACCTTGAAAATATAATTGAATACATTGGTTTTTTTTTTTTTAGCATGACTAAAATACATTTTTGAACATGTTAATGGACTTGATCATTTATAAGACCTTAATAATTAAAGCTAGGAGTTTAGGTTTTATCCCTGTTAAGTTGGAGCATTAAAACCCATACGCACTGTCCAAAAAGAACAGAACAGTTTTGTATAATCAATAACACCACATTTAGAATTTTAGGCTTAACATATTTTAAGGCAGTGGTTTAAATTTTTAACATTAAAAAATGACTGTTAATATAGCAGAACATTATAGAATAATTTTTAAGACAGTATCAAACCCATTAGCCAGGAATGGTTGAATCCAGCTTAGCTGGTGACAGGAGGAACAGCATTTATTTACTTGTCTAGGAATTAATAAAAGCATGAGTTAGAAACAAAACATTTTGGATCAGGGTAAAAACATAGCCAATAAACAACTGTATACCCAATAAACAATAGTATGATTTTTTTGTGTGTGTGTGAGAGCAGAAAAGAATCAGAGACATTTTTTATTTTTCAGGAATTGGAAAGTATAGAGTTAGAGAAAAAGGCACCTTCTTTAGCCAAGAGCCAAGAGTATTTGACTCTCTTAGTCCACAATTTGTAGAGCTGCCAGTTGCTGCTGGAGCTTGTCACTGCATGTAGGTGGCTGACACTACCCCTGGTCTTCCCTGGCCACCTTTGGGCATGCGGGGCTTAGGGAGTAGGGGCCACACATGTGCATATCCATTGAATCTGTGGCACACCTGCAGTGGGAAGGGGGAGGGGCCAGGGCAGCAGCGGGAAGCTAGGGGTCACATGACGAGGCCATGTGTAAGAATTTTTTAATGGAAGACAACAGGCAGTCCTCAAGCACCCCAGAAATGGTCTGGGTTTCTTTAGTGTGGATGCACAAACTAGCCATGAAGTAGTGAATGGTGGTAGCAGGCACTCTGATTGAAAATCACACAGCGTGCAGAGGGCAACTTGGCCACCCTGAGCATTTCTGTTACCACCCGACTCCAATGAACCATAATAATGCAGCAGTACAACAGTGTCTTTTCTTTTTATTTTTTTTAAACCTGGCTAGGCTTAGCTCCCAGAGCATTCCCATGCATAGGCAGTAGGGATGGGAATCCCAGTGCCTGAGTGTTCTAGGGGCCAAGAAAAGGCTCCCCAGGGCTGGGGAACCAAGACAAAGAGAACATCCAATTACCTCAGTGGCAGTCTTGAAAGCTGGTCAGGAAGGCTTCTCCACAGGTGGTCTGAAGCAAGCATGGCTAGGTTAGAATGGGGGAATAGGAGAGGAGGAGAGTACTTAGAGAAATTTGTTATGGAGAGTAAAGGGAGATAGGATTTCACTGTGAACACCTCTGGGTTTCTTATCTGAGTCATGGCATCAATTTTATGATATGAGATAGTAAGATAATAAGGTAATATGGTTCCAGATACCAGATATTGTGTTGTAGAGGAGTTTATTAAATAAGCATGAGCATGGGGAGAGAAGGAAAGGGGAGAGTGGTACGAGAGAGAGAGAGAGAGAGAGAGAGAGAGAGAGAGAGAGAGAGAGAGAGAGAGAGAGAGAGAGAGACCATGAGGAGGGTTTGTCCTTTTATATAGCCCTGGGCCCCGTGGCAGGTAAGCAATGACATCACAAGTAGGCAGACTGAAGCAGAATGCTCATAGAAAGCCCCAGAGGAAAAATCAAGGCAGAGTGAGATAAAGAAAATGGTGCTATAGGAGCATTTGTGTGGAGGAATGATAAGTAAAGTTTAGGAAGAAAATGTAGACACATGCACAAAAGAGCGTAATTTTCTAATACTGCTTGAACATAGGGACAGGTCTAGGGACAGCAAGTAGAATTTGTTCAGAGATGGAGACTAAGTAGAACTGAAAAACAGTACACAGTTAGTAGAGTCCATATCAAAAAATGCTTTTAGCCTCTGCTTTTATAAATGCAAAGTTCTGTTGATAATAAAGAAGACTTAGAAAAACCTAAAAGGTATAGAGCAAAATCCTCACTAGTTCTAGAATCTCCCTTGCCCCTTCTGTGGCTGCACAGATATTAGTGGGTCACATTCACTCAACGTACCCAGTTTTTGACTCTCATAGCAGACAACAAAAATCATATTTTAGCAATTTTGGTTCAAAGATTCACAAAATGAATTACTTCAAATAGCTTTTTTAAAGCAGTGAATATATATATTCATTAATATACATAACTATAAATCAGTAGTTGATATTCAAATGACTTTTTATGATTTTTAAGAATGTTTCAAATGTTATAAGTACTATAGCTTCATAAATAATATGGTGGAAACTGTCCATTGTGAATTTTTAAGGAAGTTCAAGATTGCTTTGTATTTTAACTATTTAAAGTAACATTAATTGAGTTTTTCCTTAAATTAAATCTAAAAGCAATAAAAATATTAAATTCATAGTATTATTAAACTTATGTCTGTGGTATTGGGTAATATGTGATGAGAATTCTATTGGATGCTTATACATTTTAAAGTAGAAACTATGAAAATAACGTAGAAGTAAATCTATAAACACGTGCTTTCATATTAATCGGTTCATCCATCTCTTAATCCTGAATTCATCCCTCATCAAATCAAATTTCTGTTTACATAGATCCTCTTCTTGCCTTCCCATTCTTCAGGATTCCCCAATCTTTCTACCTGTATCTGTAGCACCTTTCTCCTCTTAATAGTCTCATGTCTCTGTGATTTACCCCAGGTCCTGTGCAGGGAGAGCTTTGCAGATCTGTCACTGACAAAACTTTAAGTCCTTTGGAGTTAACCAACATGTTTAGAAACAAACACATGGCATGTTCAGATATTGCCTCATCCTCGTGGCATAGCTCTATGCGTGACTAGGTTGATGACTTAAGGGACTCCATAACCACCAAGGCAGCAAAGCAGAAGACTCATTTAAAAATGCTATGTATGGAGGAGGAAGAGACACACTTGAAATAAGGACAGCATGGGAAAAAATTGTGATAAAAGTAGATCAATAAGTGAGAGCTTGAAGAAATCATACTGTCCTACATGGTAAATGAGCAACCCCTTACACTGATAAAAGAGAAAGAAGAAACCAGCAGTAATTTTTATGCCAATTATGTTGAGTCTATAGAATTATTCTGGTAAAAGAGTTTTTTAAAAATATATTGACTATGGCACCTTTCCAGTTTCTTGTATCTTCTTCAATTTTTCTCGGTGTATTAAATTTTACTGTAGTGGTCTTTCACCTCATTTCTCAGATTCATATCATGAAGGGAGCGAATGTCCTTTCTGTATCTATTGAGATGATCAGGTGATTTTTGTCCTTGAGTCTATTTCAGTGCTATATAACTGTCATTGTTCTGCGTGTTGCTAACCAATCCTGTATGCCTGGAATGAAGCTAACTTGGTTCTGGAGAATATTTTTAATGTGTCCTTCAATTTGATTTGTAAGTATTTTATTATGAATGTGCCTGCATTCATCAGAAAAAAATTGGTTTATAGTTTTCTCTTTATAATATGTCTTATCCAGTTTTGATACCAAGATAATGATGGATTCACAGAATGAGTTTATTAGCTTACCTTTCCTTTCTATTTTATGGGACAGTTTGTGGGAGTAGTGGTGTTTGGACTGCCTTAAGATGGTAGATAGAGTATGGGAGTGAATCCCTCCTGTCCTGGGTTTTCTATGTATGGAAACATTCTTACTACTTCTATATCATTGCTTATATGTATCTAGGTAGGATATGTATCAAGGAACTTACCATTTTTAAACAGACTTCTCATAGTTTTAGAATGTAAAATTTCAAAGCTTTCTCTAAGAACCCCCTGGATTTCATTAGAGTTTGTTTTAACATCCCCCTTTAAACCTCTAATGTTATTAATTCACTCTTTTTTTTTAAATAGATTGGTAGAAATGTGCCAATCTTGTTTATCTACTTCTGAAATCTACCCCTTATTTTATTTTATTTTTTTAGATTTACTGCATTTATTATTTTTCTCCATTCTTTTGCTCTCCATTTTATTAATTTCTCCGGTGTTCGTTACAATTTCTTGCTGTCTATTACACTGGAGTTTTTACTTCTTTTTGTGTCTTTAGACCATGGGATGCATCATTTCATTACTTGTCTGGTAGTTTTAGTTAAGTGCTCATTGCTATAAACTTTTCTCTTATAGTTTTCTTTCTTTTGTCACAATGGTTCTGATAAGCTGTGTATTCTTTTTCACTGGATTATAAAAATTTAAAACCCTGTTCCTTAATTTTCTTAATGACTTACTGGTTATGTGAGAGAATAGTCCATTTCCAAGAATTTGTGTGGTTTCTATAGCTTCTCTTGTTACTGATGTCTATATTTAATACACCTTTTTATTTAGTGACATGGTCTTACTTTAAAAAAGGATTCCATGGGTAGATGAAGAGAATATATATTCTTTAATATGTTGGACAGAATATTTGGCATATTATTTGTTAAGATCACTTGATCTACAGTGTTAAATCTGAGCACAAAAGAATGCCTACTACAAATGAATAGGGAAATTCATCAAGAATACATAAAGACTGTAAACATATGTGCTCCAAATGCTGGGATTCCTATTCTCATAAAAAAAAATTAGTGGACATAAGAAGTCAGACAAATCCTGATACAGTGGTACTGGGTGATTTTAGTACCCAATTAAAAGTCAATATAGAGACGGAAGAGTTAACAGCCTTAGTTAGTTTCCATTCACTGGATAACTTTTCTTCTATTCTTAGACTCTTAGCTTGCAGGTGTCTTCATCAAAGAACTATATTACTTGGAGAGATGTTGTTCAGATGACACTTCTTTATTAAGGAGTTGAAACTATTCTCACTTAAGATTATTAAAAAGCATTTACTAACTGTCGTCATCTTATTGGTTGCTTTTATGGATGTTTGTAATATTGCTGTTTTCTTCTTTCTCTTTTATCAGTGTAAGGGGTTGCTCATTTACCACGTAGGACAGTATGATTTCTTCAAGCTCTCACTTGTTGATCTACTCCTATCACAATATTTCCCACGCTGTCCTTATTTGAAGTGTATCTCTTCCTCCTCCATACATAGCATTTTTGAAAGAGTCTTCTGCTTTGCTGCCTTGGTGGTTATGAACTCCCTTACTTTGTTTTGAAATGTCCTTATATTCTTATCAAATTTATGGTAACTTTGGTGTAAAATCATATAGCCAAGGACTTAACTAAGCAAGTTTTGGTTCTATAATTTTATGCTCTTAGAATTACTGATGAAAGAACTTATATTATCTTTATTTGCCTTAGTAGGTAACCTGGCATTTTCCTCTTGCAGCTTTTAATGTTGCTTACTTGCTTTGTTCTTTGAAATCTTGACTATAATTTATCATGGAGTGATTTTTCTCTAGTCATATTTATTTGCATTCTAAATGTCTCCAGTGTTTAGATTTCCACTTCTTGGTCAAGATATGAGAAAATATCTACTGTATTTCTATTGAATCAATCCTATTTGTCTAAGATGTTTATCTTAAGTTCTTCCTGTCTGTGGATTCTTTAGTTTGGGCTCTCAGTGTATGTGTGTGTGTGTGTGTGTGTGTGTGTGTGTGTGTGTGTGTGTGTGTGTGCGTGTGTGTGTGTGTGTGTGTGTGTGTGTGTGTGATGTATATGTGTCTTCTATATTACGTGTGTGTAAATGCTCAGATATTTTGTGAGTAAATATGTATGCTTTTGTGTGTGTTAGGCTGAGATCTACATTGCTTCACTTGCTTGCTTTCTACCTTATATACTGAGGCAGGGTCTTTCATTTGAGACCAGAGCTCACCAACTCAGGTAGTCTTGTTAGTCGACGTCCTCCAGGGATGCCTGTTTCCACCTTCTGTGAGTTGGGATTACAGAAAAGGATTCCATATGCACCAGAGTTGACATTTACATAAGTGCTGGGGATCCGAACTCTGGTTTTGTGTGGCAAGCACTTTACCCACTGAGGCACGTCCTCAGTTCTGTATCTGGTCTCTTAATTGTATCCTGGAGTTCTTGAATGCTATGATCATATTTGATTATGTTTGACTTTAATGATGTTTGGATGAAGTATTATTTTCATGTTGCCCTCATCTCTGATAATCTTTTGTGTGATTTCTTGAATCTGTTGCTCATGCTTTTCATTATGTTTTTAAATTTTAATTCACTAAACTATTCATATTCTAGTATTACTTGTTTCTGATTCAAAATAAGTTTTTTTATTGAAACTGTCTTTCTACATATATTTTTATCATCCATATGGTTGTTTTCTCATCTGTTTTGCTGACTTTCCTCTGAGCTACTGACTGTGTGCTGTTCTCGATAGAACTCACCTGCCTGTTTGTGTCCTCTATATGAGTGATGAAAAAATAGAACAGAATAGCTGAAATTAGTACTATTTTAATTTTTACATGTACTCTGTCTATTAGTTTTGCATTTCATAAGGTTATTGATCAGTTCTGCTTGTAAACTTCGGAAACCTTTATCAACGATTTTATTTATTTCACTGTCTTTGAATTAATTCTCTGGGAAGTTATGAATTTGTGCAGTTGTGTAGCTTTGCTTTCTTAGGCTTCTTTATTTCTAAGCAGACTTGCACATATATTGGTTTGGAAGTCATTTTCACTTTTATTATTGATCAGCTTGCTCTTGCCACCTCAATCCCCATGTAACTCAAAGAACAGGAAGTAAACTGATTTATCACCAGCAACGTCAACAAATACAATATATAGACATTTGCTTTAAACAAACAAACTCCCACAAATATAGTATTACTATCAACAAAACAGAAAATTGAAAAGTTAACATAGAAAGCGCTATGCAGCTGAGTCTTATTTGGGGTCAGTATGGAAATGGTAAATGGATGAGATAAAAGAAACAAGAACTGAAGAAAATAGAAGGGAAGCAACTGAAAGAACAGGAAAAATGAAATGGAAATGAGTGGCATAAAGCCACACGTGAGTGTCCGTGAGCCTCAGGTGAACCACATGTATGCCTGGTGCCTGTGGAGGATAGAAGAAGCCACAGGATGCTCTGCACCTAGACAGATGGTCATGAGCCACCGTATGGTGCTGGGAATGAATCTGGTTTCCTTGCTCTTAATCACAGAGCAAGCTCTCACCTCTCTAACCACTCCAGCCCCTTCATGAAAATGATCTTTATACATGATTACTAATGATCAAAACTGAACTTCTGTAATATTGGAAATGTGTCATTTTGTTTGAATTCTTTTTGCTTTTATTTTATTTTATTTTTTGAGACATGGTTTCTCTGTGTAATAGCTGTGGCTGTCCTGGACTCAGTTTGTAGACCAGGATAGCCTTGAACTCATGGAAATCTGTCTCCCACTGCCTCCCCAGTGCTGGGGTTATAGGCATGAGCCACCATGCCCTGGAAATTTATAAATTATGGTAAAAATGACAGATAGCATATTAAACATCTTCATTCTTTTTAGGTTGCTTAGTGAGATAGTAACAGTCATATTTAATGATTACTTATGGCTCCCCGGCTATCTAGTGGAGGTCATGGTTTTTTTTGTTTTTTTAAGATTTATTTATTTACTATGTATACAATGTATGCCTGCCCACCAGAAGGTGGCACCAGATCTCATTATAGATGGGTGTGAGCCACCATGTGATTGCTGGGAATTGAACACAGGACCTCTGGAAGAGAAGTCAGTGCTCTTAACTTCTGAGCCATCTCTCCAGCCCCCGAGGTCATATAGCTTAACTAAGTCATTCCAGGTGTCCACAGCCTGTCCTTTGTTGTCTAAATCCTCATGTGGCTCTTAGGCTTTCCTTTCCTTCACTGATAAGGAAGAAGTGGCAAAAACACAAATTCGGAATACACTTTCAAGTCCTTCATCAAACATACAGCTTGCCAAGTTCACGGATGGCTTACTTGTTTCACTCCTGGAGCTAGTGTGTGGAAGCTGTGGTGGTTCCACCCAAATCCCTTAAAGCACATTGTCCCTGCTCCCGGGACAAATCGAACCAGGCTTCACCTGAAAGAGGGAGTGTGGATTGAAAGTGGGGGACAAAGACACGAGAAATAGTGAGTCAAGTCTGGAAATTTCTGGTCGAGACTCACTTTAATGCAGCCGAGTAAGACTTTATATAGCAAGGTCGACGGGATCTAGTTTTATCCCACTTTCCCTAGCCCTCAGGCAAGAACACAATCACCCGAATAACTGCCTTTAAGAACTTCTTTAATCCTCTGGGTGGTTCCCTGTATGAGCTTCCCTATTTCTCTGGGTAGTTCCCTGTAAGGACTTCCCTATTTCTTTGGGTAGACAATCGAAAGATAGCCTAGAATACAAGACCTCCTTCAGCAAGGGTCAACAACTTGAAGGTCAGAGCGTGCAGCCTAAGCAGGGTATATCTAACATGGCTGAATTTAGCATGGCTCCCCGTAGCATACAGTCTTGCTGGATCTTTTCCTTTGGCTTTAGAGGGCTGGCATTTAGGAAAAGTGACTACAGGTACCTAAGTGTGGTGTGGGTTTCTCAAAACAGTGTCTCCCTGTTGGGGGTTGGTCTGGTGCTATGTATTTTAATGCTAATTACAGGCCTCCAAGATCTGATCCTTGCTCAGGGATGCACATTCTCACATATAACTGTCTTTGTGGTATAAACCTTGCTCCATCTAATTTAAAATTGATTGGTTAATTAAAAATGCTGAAGTTTGGGATTTGGTAGAAGAGAAGGGGGTGGAGTTTTGAGGTTAAGAGGCCAGAGGCTGAGGAACAAGAAGAGAAGGTTCATGGGAGAATGGACTGATTCCAGAGAAGATAATAACACAAGTACCCTGGATCTTGGATGGGAAGAAGATAAATTGATAATGGGATAATAGATTAATTAGTATCTTCACCTCTGTGCTTAATTTTGAATGAATTATAGCCTCAGTGTCTGGTTATTTGAGGGAAAATATTGCTTAATAAATAAATAAATATGGTTTTACTAAATATATGACTCAATATCAATTATTAATATTCATCAACATCTCCCTTAGGTATCTTTACAACTAGCTATGAATATGTACTTCAGTGGCTTTCTAGTTAGAACATACATGCAATTAACGCATGCAATGCATAACAAGATTTAAAAATTGAGCAGAGCTTGAAAATTAAAGATTAATGATTAAATATGAATGGTTTAATCAACTTTCTTATTTTAATTTTCTTTAGTAAATGAAATTGTAAGGTGGGTGCATTGTTTGGGTTAGGGATGAGAGAGGAGTGTTAAAAAGGAGAAAGTCAACCACAAGCATTCCAGCCCCAAGTAAGGACAGCTGGATGAATACATTTTAAGTTTTCTTCTGTTTACTTAGAAAAGTATGGAATTATTCAAGCTTTTCAAAAATTAGGACATTTTCATTATGTGAGATTGGAAACTCATGAAGAAACCTTGTAAATTAAGTCCTCCACTTGATTAAATACCGAAAGCAGTGCTGAAAATTATGGCATTATTATAATGCTATAATTGATCCAGGACTATTCTCCATACCCAACTCAATACACATATAAATAGCTTTTGAATTTTTTTCCCTCCATAGTGCTCATAATTGTGCTGTTAACCAGTAAATGTTTTTGGAAGAGCTCTTTGGAGTAACGATAGAACTGAAAGTGGACTCATTGTGGATGGGTGACATTGCTACCCCTCTGTCTGGCTATGAATATGCTAATGAACATGTTTGGCAGGAGGCGGAGTTTCCAACATGGAGCATACTGATGCATAATTAGTTCATTCCATGTAGCTATTTCAGAAAATCCAGCATACCTTTTGATTTAGGCAAACTCAAATGCAATTTCTAAATGCCTCTCTGCCTTTTAGAAGAACAGTGATCGACTTTGTAGTGCTTGCCAGCATGGTGGGTCAGAGTTTGGAGTGTTCATGCCAGAAAGACAGAAGGTCACAGAGAGGCCTGTGGAAAGTGCTAAATGCCTTGTGTGCCCCTGGCCTGTGTAATATCTCATTAGGGTTGTCAGCTGCAAAGCTGCTAGGAGCCCAAGCTGGTAAATTTACCCTTCAGTGTTAAAGGCCTCAAATGCCTTGGGGAGAAAACCACCTCTGGTCACTCAGTGTGGGTTTATCTGTGGATCTCTTTGATCAGGGAGTGCACTTGCTGTAGTTGGCTCTTACAACCCACTTCCTGTGTTTGTAAATAATCTGATTCACTGTTTCTGTTCCTAGTTAACTGGAGGTCACAGAATGGAATGGAAACTTCCAGGTTTAGGATGTGACCACCCCTTTGGAACATGCACAATTTCCATAACTTTAGAGCATTTTAACCTTGTTCTCACTAAGACGCACAGGAAAACCTTTGGTTAGATTGAAAATAGACTGACCAAGCTTTTCTATGACTTCTTCTCAAAGCCACTTAAAATAACAGCTGTTTGGAAAAACCAAGGACACCTTGTTTTCCTGTCAGATAAAGGAGGCTTTATGCTGTTTGTATTTGCCCCTGGGTGAGGTTAAGGAACCAGGAATTACTTCTCTCTTCTTCAAAGCAGAAAAGGTGCCTGTCTGTGTTTACTCTAGAGAGGACAGAGGAACTTAATCTCCAGCTGATAACAGATACTGAGTTTCACCCACCTAGCGACTTCTTTTGACTCCCTCAAAGAACAGAGACTTTCTAGAACAGGTCTGTGCCACCTCAGCTGAGCCTGGGGTCTGGTTCAATGTTGATGTTTATCACTGGTTTTGCTTAATTCGTATGCTCCTTTTAAAATAAAATAACATTATGGGTCTCTTTTTTCCTTTTTTTTTTTTTTTTTAAAAGGATTGCCCCTTCAGGACAGCGGCTACAAAGAGCCACACAGCCCTTTCACAGCACTTTGGAGGAAGAGGGTTTGCAATAAGATCTCCTAGCCTAGCATGCCTCACTTTCATCCAAACAAAATTTAAAGCCCCAATAAGGGTGCCCATTATACTGAAGCACTTCAAAGGCCCTGCTAGACCCTGTTACTTAAATGCTATAATAGCTAGGTGGCTGACTGTTAAGGCATCAAGGCAAGAGTTTTCTTGATAACAATTTTTGTAAGAAATGTGAGAAATAAATCTGAAAGAGGAAAGTATTTACGAGTTTCCACTTATCTTGCATTCTAATTTTCATTTTCTCTCCCCGAGTAAGTACTTCTATCCTCACCACACAGGCTTTTTGGGGGAATGTTCTTAAGTTGCTTGCTTTAGCTTTTTGCTTATCCAGTTAGCTAAATTGTTCCCATGCCCTTGGTCCAAATGCAGATCTCAGCAGTACACCCACAGAGTCAGCAGATGTTACTGAAAAACTATTCATGATCTCCAAGACATAATTCTACATGTAGATGAGGTTTTCTTCTTAGCCAAGCAAAGATGATATTTGATGTTACAAAAGAAAAAAAAAAGTACTGTACAAGTCCCTAAAAATGTGCGTAGGGTGCTTTAAACCACAAACACAACACAGTTCTACTTTAATTTATCAAATTAATAAGGTAGTTTTTGATACAGTCTTGGAGCCTTGGTCTGGTTCATTTTTCTCTGCCAGTTAAGGAGTTAAAAGGAAGGCAAAAATCTGCAGCACAAGATTCAGCATCAGAGAAACTGCAGATCACAGTAGAGAGATGAAGTTGAAGAAAGTAATTTACTGGGGATGAGGAGGGGAAAAACCAATGCAGTAGACACGTAGAGAAAAAAAGACCCTCAGTAAAGCAGAGTGGAGAAAAATAGTTTCTTTTCCAGGGCTGAACATTTTAAAACATTTGAAGAATTTATCTGTCTGCTTATGAGGGAGTAAAGTAATTCCTAGTCTCTCAGTTTTATTCACTGAAATTTCTGAATTTCCAATGCTTACATATTTGGTTTTGTAGCTTCTCTTTGCTCCTTTTGGATTCCATAAAGTATTTTTAGAACTGAAGCATAAGAACATGGCCTTAGAGTTTAGAGCTCACATATGTAAGTTGCTATGGGTTGCTATTTATTTCTAAGTGAAATCACTAAATCAGGACATTCAGAACTATGTAGAGATACTCTGTCTCAAAACAACACAAACAAAAAATCAGCAAAACAACAAACAAAAAGAAAAGGAGAGCAAACGAATGATAAGATCTTGAAAAATTTAACAGGAAATTAAACATATTTTAAATATATATTCCATGCTACTGAAGTTATAGCCTGTGGAAAGGAAAGGATGAAAATTTATTCTTCTATTGTTCAAAAGAAATCTTCATCTTTTTAGTACCTTACATTTGATGAAACAGAAAAATGAGAGAAGGCTACACAGATCCAAGAAACCCTACACCACTGTATCAGGATAGCAACAGGGTAGGTGTCTGTTGTGCTGATTCTTGTCTGTTGTAGCTTCATCCTACATTTGAAAAATGATAGATCTATATTCAGAATTCAAATCCCCTGAATGATAAATTGTTTACCTTACTTTGTTAATGAGCAAACTGTGGAGGCGCAAAACAGTTGAAATGACTTAAGACCACCCCACTCATGCCTGGCTCAGGTCACCATAGTTAGTGGAGCCACCTTTTCTTGTCAGGTACTCATAATAATCATCTCATATATATAGTTTTTTTTCCCTTACAACAAATGAAAAATTCTTTCAACTTCAAGGTTTAAGAAAATGAAACCTGGAGAATATTATTACAAATGCAATCAAGGGGACTGGAGAAGTTGGCACAGTGCTTGCCAAGCATGCACAAAGCATCAGTCCCCATCACATCATAAAATAAGTGTGGTCACACAGGTGATCCCAGCTGGGCACGGGGTATGTGTGCATGGGTGAGATGGGCATGGAATGGAGTGCAGAGGCAGGCAGATCAGAAACTTCAGGTCATCCTGGACTATTCCGCTTATTGACTTTTGTCAACCTGACACCAAACTAGAGTCATCTGGGACGAAGGAACCTCAATTGGGAAAATGCCTTTATCAGATTATACTAAAGGCAAGTTTAGGGGGGCGTTTTCTTGATTAGTGATTATTGTGGGAGGCCCCAGTCACTGTGGCCAGTGCTACTCCTGAGCAGGTGTTCCTGGGTTGTTTAAATAAAGCAAGCTGAGTTAGCCAAGGGGAATGAGGCAGTAAACAGAGTTCTTCTATGGCCTTTCCTTCAGTCTCTGCCTCTAGGATTCTGTCTGGCTTGAATTCTTGCCTGTCTCCCCTCAATGATGGAATGTGATATGTGAGGCAAATAAGCTATCCCTGCCCCCAACTTGCACTGGTCAGTTTTCATTAAAACTATAGAAATCAAACTAGGACAGTGTCTTAGTTCGTGTTCTATTGTTGTGAAGAGACACCATGACCACAGCAGCTCTTATGAAGGACAACATTTAATTGAGGGGATTGCTATTTAATTTAATAGAGATTTAATCTATTAATATAGGGGTGGGGAATATGATGGTAGGCCAGGAGAGGCAGAGCTAGAGATATAGCTGAAAGTTCTACATCTGGATCCACAGGAAGAGATATAGTTAGATAGATAGATAGATAGATAGATAGATAGATAGATGATAGAGACTTGAGCCTCTGAAGCCTCAAAGCCCTTAGACACACTTTCTCCAATAAGGCCACACCCTCTAACCTTCTAAGTAGTGCCAGTCCGCGATGACTAAGCACCAAAATATATGAGTCTATGTGAATCATCTTATTCAAACTGCCATAGAGAGTTACATAACAAGTTAGAGGCTTGCTCATCCTACAGGAAACCCTTTCCAAACCAAAAGTGCAAGTAAGATCTCTATGAGAAATTAAGACAAGCTTAATATGCAGACCTCTGGAGTAGCCCCTGAAAATAAATATTCGCTTTGCAACTTTCTTCCTCACAAATGCTTTTCTTTTTTGTACGTGTCTCCTTTGCTCCACCTCCCATGCCCCTTGGCTCCCTCTTCTGCCACTCCTCAGCATCCTGAGGGGTTTCCTAGTATGCAGGATTGAGGACATACTTACTCTCTGCTAGAAAGTATCTCAGGATTCTTTTTTTTCCAAGATATATATTATTTTATTAATTTGTTCTTGTTACATCTCAATGGTTATCCCATCCCTTGTCTCCTCCCATACTTCCCTCCCTCCCATTTTTCCCTTACTCCCCTCCCCTATGACAGTTCCTGAGGGGGATTTCCTCCCCCTGTATATGCTCATAGGGTATCAAGTCTCTTCTTGAGACCTGGTGGCACTCAGAGGAAGGACAGCAGGTATCTCAGGATTCTTGTTCTGGAGACAGGGTATCCAAATATCCTGTCTTGAATACACAGGATACACAGTCACAGAGCTGTGGAAAATAATACATGGGTAGGTGAGCAAGGAACAGAAGGTGTCTCTTAAACTGGCTCTGAGTAGGACCTAGAAGCACACATCCTCCTGCTCACACTAGGACACAGAGGGATGCTCATGTCTGATACAATATGGAGCATTTATTCTGGGAGGCTTCAGGAATTTTATTTATACTTTTTAATCTTTTACTCATGAAAAACATTGAATTCATTAAATATTAAATCTTATGGAAGACATTATGGAGCTAATGGTTGGACATAGTTGACATTTAGCAGTTGTAAATTGAGACACTGAATAGCAAACAAATTATTTTAAAGAGTTAAAAAAAAACTATTATGATGTCTTTCTCCACAGGGAAGAAAACGACAATTTTACTTTCTGTTGCTAATCACTGTAACTGTCACGCTCTAGAAAGGAAATGAGAAGACATCAGAACAATATTCTCTTGCAGAGAAAAATGCTAATCACATCCGTTCACATATCAACTTCATAAATTGCCTTGGTCTTCATTAACTTCAGGCATTATCCATCATTTTATTTTCCAGTTGGTTAAGGAAAAAAAGGAATGTGTTTGAAATCACAAAAGGGGCGTAATTTCTGAAGTCATAGGGAGATCCTTGTGTCAGGAGGAGACAATTCTAAAGAGACTTTGCTGTGGTGATAGCTGTAATGAAGTTTGAAACTTTGCAAAGGCTGTTGCGTTCCATCAGTATGCTGTAGTCAGATGATTGGTTCCAAGGTTGGCTGTGATCGTGCTCAGTTCTGAAGGACAAGGAAGCTTCCGCTCAGACAATGCTCATCCCACAAGAAGGACAGGTCGGCATCATCATGGCGAGTGTTTATTCTAGCTTTACTTCCAAAGCGAACATACCGACCAAAAGATAGGTTAGCCACAGTTAGAGGGTGTTTTGACCTTTTAATGTCATTAAGCCACCCGGTAATCTTATTGGCTAGTTTGAATTAAATTGTGCTTTAATATCTGTAGTTAGTTCTTGGCTATAGAACTACGGTAACAAATAAGTTGGGTCTTCATTGAAATTAAAATAATACAGAATAATTTGTTTTTTTTTTAATTTGACCTTTTCCAGTGTTACATCATTTAGAAAGTGATGTTCTATATTTTCCTAGGAACAGAAACCATATAAAGACATTTTATTCCGTCTTTCGTTTTAGAAGTGGTTAAGATTTTATGGAAGTGGCCACACCCCCAGAGATCTCGTTCTAGAGAAAAGCAGCTGTTACAGGAGCAGGAGGTGGGGGGGCGGAGAATGGGGCTTCTTTTGTTGGATTCTCAGTCTTGTTAATAAAAATAATTTAACATATGAACTCAGAAGGGAGCCAAAGATCAATTTTATCAGGGTTTTGGAGAAAAAAATAACACAGAGCAGACAAGCTATAAACTTGGTAGCTACCGATAATAGGAAATAGAGAAGAGGAAGAGAGAAAGCCATGCCTTTTATGTTAGGGTCCAGGAAAACCAGCATATTTAGCAATGAGTGTCTCTAAACCATTGCATGGTAGAAGAAGAGGGAAGGGTTCAGGAATGAGTGAGAAAGCCTAGAGGTCCCAGGAAAGCACGTTAAAGCTTTTGGGATTTTGGGACAGTAGAAAGAAAGTGAAGGGAAATTATGCTTCTCCTTTAGAGCTCAAAAAAGCAGGCTGATTTAATGGTAAAACTACGTGAGTGAATGAGTCAGTGTGGAGCTTCTGGAAGGACAAGTCAATTATCTTATTAATGGGACAATTATTCCTCCCATCTTCATAGCAAGCATGTCTACAATTCCTGGGGATGGGGACGTGATTGACAGGCCTGGCTGGATTATCTCTTAAGGTAAGAGACAATAGAGGGCAGTGTTTTAACCTTGGAAGCTGAGCAGATTTCTGTCCTTTCATCTGCGATGGTATGAGCTGGGCCTTCCTGTGAAGATCATTTCAGGCTTTGTGGATCACACGGTTTCTTTCACAGCTATGCAATAGGCCACCAAAGCTTGAAATCGCTACTGCCATTGTGTAAACAAATAACCAAACCGTATTCAAGCCAAGTTGGCTTATAAGAAGGTGGAGTCATATAGTCTGTCAAGCCAGTTCAAAGAGAAATTCTGGCCCTGGATGTAGTAGTGTCATTTGCCCCACACTAAGGCCAGCATTATTGTAGCTTGTTTAGTGTATTCTTTTATTGTCTTTTTCATGGGAATGGAACCTTATTCAGAGCATGTTTCTCCCAGGGCCTCAAAAAATTGACCAGTATGTTGCACAGTAAATGCTTAATAAGGTCATAAAGTGGTGTGGAAGAAGTGATGTGGATTCCTCCAATGAGGAATTTTTCAGAAGCCCCAGCACCAGAAAAAGACAAGGGAAAACAGGCTGACATAGAGCCACACATATGCAAATGAAGTATCTATCCTGTCAAGAGGGAGCATCTTTCTACTTTCAGGGTGGAGCTATTTAAAAAAATATCACACTCAGGTAACAAATGCTCTCTAAGACTTTCTCTAAACCCTAGATACCGTCAGTTCTTACCCTTCTTTTCTGTTATTGGTACCTAACCTACAAAAACTGAAATTTCTTATTATTGGACAAATCTCTTTTTCGAAACAATTATTAGCCCACTACTAGATTATGAGTTGTTAGCTGGAAGGATCAGTTTTATTTTCTCAAGTCTTTGTATTTCAGAGTTGTCTATCATGGTTACCCAATAAGCGTCTGTCTCCTTTAGCGTGTTCTAAAACTAACACTGAGCACAGTAGACAGCAAGTTAAATCTGTGTAACATACAATATTCTATAGGTGAGAGACGTTCCTTAGATTTCTGGTCTGCCTCTGCATTTATCTTCTATCAGGGAAGACAAGTGTTACAGGATTTACTAAGATAGTATTTTTTTCTGAGATAAGGAACTATTAAAAAAAAACCCTGTATTCAACTTTACTCTCCATACGGGTTTAAGTTCAGTCTTACCTCTTTATTTACTAGATACCCCTGCTTTATCTTGTTGTGGTACAGAGCACATAGATTTCCAAATTTCTTCTCTTGTTTATCATTTTCTATAATGCTCAGAATATTAGGATTTGTAGCAAACTGAAGCAACAGGTGCTGGCAGAATAAATCTTGTACTTTAAAAATGCATAAAGATATATCCTATGTACTATATGTTCTAGCAAAGGATATGATTGCATCAACTGAATGAGATTCATTCATAAGCTGAGTCATAAGGCAAGAGTGTGTCCAGCCTGGCCTCTTTAGTTGTTCAGTAATGCGCTGGGCTCTGCCTTATGGGAATGTGCACAGACACTTATCCAGATAATCATATGCCCGGATCCTCAAATGATGTTGTTTCTTCCAGTTTAGGAAAGGACAACACGGCTTTGGGAGTCAGGGGATGGTTTGGATGCCAATGTAACAGGAAATCAATCTTTACAGTTTTTGATTGTATATAATTTATTTTAATTGCAGAGAAGCAAAGATTTCAAATTTAACTTTGGTAAAGCTTTTATCAGAACATAATAGAGAGACATCACAGCATAATTAGTCTTTATTGACACAGTTGGTCTCTGACAGGCCAATGGATCATTCTGTGTTATGAGGAGATTGGAAAGCGATGAAATATTGTGAAGACTATGTCAGATCTTTAATTTTCTGTTCCTAAATGGATATACAGTAACTGTAGAGACTACTTGTGAAACAACTGTAAGGAGCATTCCAAACTCTTTCACATTTACAATGTTTATAAATGAGCACACACACACACACACACACACACACACACACACACACACACACAAATAAATAAATAAATAAGCACGCATTATGTTTCAAAATTTAAGCTTACAAGCATATATTAAAAATCCATGTCAGACCTGGAAGTACATGCATTTAATCCCAGCACTGAGGAGCCAGTGACAGGCAGATCTCTGTAACTTTGAGGCCAATCTGGTCTACATACTGAGCTCTAGGCCAGCCAAAGCTGTAGAGTGGAACTTTGTCTCCAAAAACAAAAACAAAAACAAAACAAACAAACAAAAAACCAATGATAAAAAGTGAGGCTAAACTAATCATGATATGTTGTTTATTAGATCAATTTTTCCCTCTGGGAGATTAAACACATAGACATGAGTGGAAGCAGTCATTTATATCAGTGCTTTTTTGGTGTTCTATTACAATGTAACTTTCATGAGGAGAGAGAATAGGATTGTTAACTCTTTTCATTCTGTTGCCTGAGACAGTGCCTTCTTAGATTATTTTTAACCTGTTACTGGTGATAAAACCAACTTGAGGGAGAGTTTGTTTTTAATGCTTCACTCAAGGAACACTCCATCATGGCATAGAAGTTGAAACATCAGGAGATTGGAGCAGTTGGTCACACTGGAATCATTACCAGGAAGTAGGGAGATATTAATGTGTGAACACATCAATGCATACCTAAGTGTGTTATATCCTCGTCATGTAATAGTCCTAATGTTTGTTTTATTTTTATTTAAATTAAAAATTTTCATTTTATGGGTATGAATGTTTGTCTGCATGGATGCCTGTAGGGCTTAGATTATTCAAAACCTACTTTATTTATGGTTCATAAATACTTCAGCCTCACTTCTAGCCCAATGACCAGAGGAAGGGGAGAAAGGACATTAAGAGGAAAAAGGGGATGTGATCCTGTCTAGATGTAGTTCTTTGGGCCAATTCCACTTTGCACTGTCAGGATATTAGAAGCCGCCCTTCTAACAGTAAACACCAAACAGCAATATGAATCCATTGCCATGGCATGATCCAGCAGAAACAGCAAGGGTCCGCCACATTGGCACAAGTCGGAGGAAGCAGCCAAAATCAGATGGAGTAGCACAAGAAGTTCTCTGGAAAGTTTCTCTCTGCAAACTGAAGACCAGCGAAGGCCATGAAGACCAGTGAAGCATTGCACGGCGTAGCCATGCAAAAGCATTGTCTAACTGTCTGTGGGGTTCTGTTTACATTCTATCTAAACATCGTTGGCCTTTTTACATGTCTGTTTTCAGCAAAGCATCACATGCCCTCTCACAAGACAGGTTTCAGCAGAACATCACATCACACAACTGAGTGTATAATGAAACCAACCACTTCCACTTCAGATGCCTGTGTAGCACCTGGGTGCCCTGACCTGTCCATGAAAGACAGTAGGGGGTAGCTGGTCTCCTAGAACTGGAGTGACAGGTGTTTGTGAGCTGTCTAATGTGTGCTGGGGATTGAAATTGGTTTTCTTGGAAGAAGAACAAGCATCCCTATTTATTTGCACGACAGTTTTATTGATATACATTTCCATAGGCATAATAAAGGTGTTCCTTATTTGCTACATTGTTACCGTTTATTGTTGTTACGGGTTCTCTAAGACCGCAGTTCTGACTGGGATGAGATGGACTCCCTGCGTAGTTTTAGTTTGCATTTCTCTGATGGCTAAAGGTAGTTAAAGTTGTTCATATGTTCAACTGGGCATTTTCTCCATTGTTTGAGAACTGTCTCTTCCTTTATCATTTGGTATTTAATTTTTTTTTTTTTTTTTAGCTCTTTATCAAGTCCAGGGATTAAGTCCATGTCTAAAGTGCAGCTAGGCAAAGTTTCCTCCCATTTAGTAAGTTATGTCTTCACCCTGCTGATTTTTAAAAATGATTTTCTTTTTGCTGTGCAGAAGATTTTTAATTTCATGTAATCCCATTTGTTAATTCTTGAGGTTATTCCTTAGAGGGGACAATTCTTTTCAAAAAGTTTTTGCTTGTTCTTGAATTTTTATACTGTTTTTCGTTTTCTACTAACAGTTTCAAAGTATCAGTTCATACAGTAAGGACTTTGGTCCATTTTCAGGTTGGTTTTTACAGAGGTTAAGACATAGATCTACTTTCATTCTCCTATGTGTGAAAAATCCATTTTTCCAGCACCATTTATTAGAGAGGATGCTTTTCTTCAAAGTATGATTTTTAGCCATTATATGGTCATAGACTATCTACCAAGTCACATCTTGATAGCCTGCTTATCCTTTCTCTGAGTGCCACTAGTCCTCTCCTGTCCATTGGCTATATTTGAGGAAGGGTTCGATGTTTATTATTGTATTGTCCTTGGTTGATGCAGTAGTTTGTGCAGACCAGGGAAACAAGGCACATACCTAAACATAATAAAAGCTATATACAGCAAACCAATAGCCAACATCAAATTAAATGGAGAGATACACAAGGAAAATTCTTTAAAAATAGGGTACCAGGCAAGGTGCCCACTTTCTCCATATCTCTTCAATATAGTTCTTGAAGTTCTAGCCAGAACAATAAGACAACAAAAGGAGATCAAGTGGATCCAAATGGGAAAGGAGAAAGTCAAATTATCCCTATTTGCAGATGATATGATAGTGTATATAAGTGACCCCCCAAACTACCAGAGAACTCCTACAGCTGATAAAAAAAAACCTTCAGCAAAATGGCTGGATGGATACAAAATTAACTCAAAAAAGTCTGTAGCCTTCCTATATACAAATGACAATCATGCAGAGGAAGAAATTAGGGAAACTACACCCTTCACAGACACAATATAAATTATCTAGGAGTAACTCTAACCAAGCAAGTGAAGGACTTGTTTGATAAAAAAAACTTCAAATCTCTAAAGGAAATTGAAGATGACATCAGAAGATGGAAAGATGTCTCTTGTTCGTGGATCAGGAGAATTAACATAGTAAAAATGGCCATCTTATCATAGGTTCATTTTTGGATACTTTATTCTGTTCCATTGGTCTACACATCTGCTTTGTTTTGGTATTATGTTTTGTTTTTGTTTTTGTTTTTAACTGTGGCTTTGTAAGTACTCATAGCTTAAACATTCTTTTATTTATTCATTTTGGTTTTTCGAGACAAAGTTTCCCTATGTAGCCTTGGGTGTCCTGGACTTGCTGTGTAGACCAGGCTGGACTCAAACTCATAAAGATTCACCTGCCTTTGCCTCCTGAGTGTTGGAATTAAAGGCATGTGTCACCATGCCTGGCTACTATAAACATTCTTATAACTACCTTTGCTGTATCACTAAATTCTGGAAAGCTATGACTTTATTTTCATATGATTGTAAAAGTTTAATTTTTTCCTCCTTTAGTTTTCTTCTGTGAATCGTCATTGGGTGTTCGTGTGTTGTTCTGGGTCTAAGTCTTTGTTTAGTTTCCTTATTTTCTCTACTAGTGATTTGTGGTATTATTTCACTATGTTCTAATTAGATGCAAAAAATTATCCTGAATCCCTGTACTTGATAAGAATTGATTTGTGCATAGATATACATTTTAGGAAAGGTTCCATGGGCTGTTGTTTTCTGTATGTTGGTTGGAACATTTTACATACATTCATCTATATTTGTTAAATCCATTTGATCTATAAAGCACATTAACGTTGAGGATTCTGTGTGGAGTTTTGGTTTTGATAGCCTATCTAAAGGTAGGGTCCACCACTGTTATTGTATCAGGACATATTTGACTTTTTGTGTCCACTTGAAACTAGAAGTCAGATCTTCTGGTTCATTTATATCTATGATTTTTGTAAATTAATGGCTCCCTTTATTAATATGTAATAAATAGTCTTTGTAAAACTTTAGTCACTGTGGCTTCCTTCTTACATCAGTTATTCTGAGTTGTTGCCTTTTGTAGGTGAGTAATATGCTTGTCTCACAGCTTTTAATATTGTTACTTTGTTCTATTTTTAGATATCATAACTAACTATATGTTATATACATGTCATCTTTCCCAGACTGACACATCCCTTTTGCCATTTCAAACAATCTATATGTAAGACTCTAAACAGGCTGATCTGAATTCAATCAAACTAGTTAATTTGAAGCTTTGTCTTTATCAATTTCCCCATCTTAGTTTTTTTCTAAATTATAGCTGTCTTTTTATAAATTCCTTATGTTCCAATTGATTTTTTTTTTTTTTTTTTTTGAGATGGGAGCTCATGTATATACCAGGTTGGGCTAACTTGTTAGTTGAAGATGACTTTGAACTTCTGCTCTTCCTGCCTTCACCATCCAAGCACCTGAATTGCAGGTATGCATGCCCAGGCCTAGTGTGCTGCATTTGGGCAGGCGTGGCAGGAATTCATGGATTCCATGCAGGCACTCTGCCAACTTAGCTTCCTTTTAGAATGAAGACTATCTCAATTTCCATTACATTGGAATGCATGTTAATTTTCTCCATATGGGTGTTAAGAGAATGTTTCCCAATTTCTATTGATTAAAATAACATGTATAGTTTTTTTTATTGGAGTGAAAATATTCATAATAGCTTATATTTATATTATTGTATAACTACTATGTCCATCCAGTTCCACATATTTATCACTCAAAATTGGTCTCCTTACTTCATTACTATTCTCTTCCTGGTCCGGACAACTGCTGAATTGTCCTCGGTCTCCATGGATATAGGTATTCTGGATCTTTTATATAGACAGAGTCATGCAATGCTTATTCTGGTAATAGACGTCCTTGAATTAGCACAATCTGGTATGTGAATTACCATCTGCAACAACCAGTGCAGGGTCAGTGCCAAACATCTGCATCTACATCAATTTCCTGAACTTCGCCAGGTCTTTATTAACAACTGTCAGCTTTGCTAACACCTTTCTATCTCTCCCCCATGAACAGAGTAAATAAAATGAATCTTAAAAAAAAAATACCCACAAAACCTTCAGGCAATGTGATGGCTGTTCTTGGTTGTCAACTAGACAACATTGGTATTAGGTAACACCCAACTGGCTGAGCACACCTGTGGATTTGCTTGTTTATTTATTTTTTCTTAATTAAATAATTTGAAATGGGAAGCCTCATTTCTAATATAAATCTCTGGGGTGGGAAGATACACCTTTAGTCTGAGCCACACATTCTGGGGCAGTCTATATAAGGGGCATGGGAGGAGGGCGCTAGCTCAATCTTTGCTTGCTTGACCTCATTCTTGCTGGTCAGTCCAGTCCTTCACCAGCATTAAATTCGGATTCTTCAGGAGAATCAGAGTCTACTGGAGACCAGGTGAGATAGCCAGCCTTGTAGACTGAACAACTACTGGATTCTTGGACCTTCTGTTGATAGACAGCCATTGTTGGACTTGCTGGATCATAGCCTATAGGCAATTCTAATAAATTCCCTTATTATATATATGTATATAACATACAATATATCATATATGTAAATGTTACATACAATATATCATATATATAAATATCACATAAGACATTTATTTATCTGTATGATATGTCTAATATGTAAAAATAATATATCAATATATATTATAAATATATTCATTCTACAAGAACACTAACTAATACAGGCATGTTACTGTCATATACTCAGTTTGTATCTTATCAATCTTGGATTTCATAGCCCTCATTACCCAAAGATTGTTTTGGTAAGCTTTGGTAAACTTCTAACCTTACTTTCTTTCTCTAGTTTGTTACATCCAACTGGTATCATCCAACTAATAAATTTGCTTTTCTTTAATACTTATATTCAGAATTTTATTTCAAGATATATTTAGTAATTTTTCTTTAAGTCTGTATGGAAGCCTAAATGAGGAATAGCTTGGTTTGAAAGTAGAATGTAAAGTGATTTTTCAGGTGTCATGTGCTTGAATCCTCTTGTATACAAGCAAAAATAAATCAAATATACAGAAATCACTGACTGAAGCGTCCGCCCCCTTTTAAAGTATTTTGTCTACTGTCACTGTTTCTATTTGTACTGAACACAACTCGTAGAGAACACTTATGCAGAGGCTCGCTGGCAGAGCAGTGTCTTTTCCTTCTTAGTCCTCTGTTCTCATCCTCTGCAGGTTGGCTTTAGTCTCATAAAGATATTATGAGGGTAGAAAGAAAGGACTAGTGTGTGAGAGTGTTTTCACCTCTTTTCATAAGGCCTTGCCTACAAGACACCTTTAATCTCATTGACCAAAACAGGCTTGCATGACCTCCAGTAGCTTCAAAGAAGTCTAAGATACCAAAGGGCCCCCACTTTCAATAGGTATCATGGGAGGCAGGTCACTTCTTGGCTGGAGAGGAGGGAGAGTGGAGTAGTTGGTAGGTAGCAACTGATGTGGCTTGCCATGTTCCCCAGGTGTTAGGGTGAAGTCATGAGCTAGGACATTCTCTACTTCGTGACCATGTTTTCCAGTTCAGGGACAGTCACTCCCTCTGCTCAGTGTGCTGCCTTTGTCTGTGCAGCAGTGTTGGGGACAGGTGTGTGCCATTTTCCCCAATGACTCCCGCCTCTTGTTCTTATTTCGAGCTTTGTGCTTGATGCGTGAGAATCCTTCCTGAACTTTGGATTGACTTCGATAGATATATATTTTTAATTTCTTGCACTGCTGAAGCTCTGCATTTGCTTTTCAGACATAAGAACTTTATGGAAGCATCTACACAAGGCGAGGTGGGCTGTGGTTGCTGAATCAGCTCATCTTGTTCTTAATCCTATACATTATCTTGAAAAGATGTTTCCATGTACAAAAGAAAGCCTAATTGAGAGGCAGTATCTTAGCTGCTAGGGAACTGCTGATGACCAAGTTAGGAGCACCTTTTATTTTTGTGATGCTGTATTTTTCCCTCTAAGATGTTCTGCTGATTTGGGGGAATTGATATAAAGAGGAATTCCTTCAGTGTTAGGCAGCTAATTTCTGTTGCATCATGTACAGTGCCAACACATGCTCTGCTTGTGGGAAGCTTCTGGAGGTAGCAAGAAATTCAAGTTAGAGTTTTATGGGTACCCAAAAGCTTTACTGGAGTTAATTGGTCTGGTCCGAAACTGAGCCCTGGCAGCCACTTGTTCTGAATAGGCTATTGAATGATAATTAACCTTGTAGAAAAGAAAAATGAGATCGATTCAATGCGGCCACATTGGGAAGAGAAATAAAGAGGTCCAGTGACTCCTTGTTCTCACCTTCATTTTGGGGATCCTGACATAAGCTTTAGGCTTAAGCAGAAGGCAAGAAGTATGTATAAATGAGTGAGCAGGGTCAATGTGGCTCTCCCCACTGTTACTGTCTCAGTTACAGTCTGTTAGGAAGGTAGTGTGGCCTGACAGGTGTCAGAGCTGTGCGAAACTTCCTTCTAAACAGCAAGTTCCTCCCAGGCGTTGACCTTTTATTTCCCCTCGTGGCATTCCTAGGGAAATGCCAGTTTTTTAAGGGTCTATTGTTTTATTAGTATAATAGAAGAAGATAAAGGCACGCGTGTCTTATAAGAATTATCTTTATTATTGCTAGGAAAGTTACACAAGTCCTGAGTTAAAAAAAAATAAATGAGTGTTTAGTAAGGGGGCCATGGGAGCATGAAGTCAGGAGGCCTGCCACTCTTTGATTGAACCTTGAAGAAACTTCTATTCTACATGAGCACGTTATTGTCTCGTGACAATAACTTTACAGCAGAAAGGGGATAACATAGAGATAATTAGACATTTTAAAAACTCACATAACATATATTTGTTTTTAATCCTATGGGTTTGAAAGATACATTGGTGGAGAGGCAAGCTCCATATATCTAATTCCAAGACAAAAAAAAAATCTAGTGTCTGAAGATGTGTCCTTTACATATAAAGAAACATCATGTAGTGACCACAGCCCTCCTGTGTGGTAACCATCATCACTGCCCTGCGGAAGGCTGGCTAGTTTTTGCTGAAGAGCTTCTCAAGAAATCATGAACTAGATAAAACTGCTGGTGTCATATGTGGAGTTGACTATGGGAGCCAGGTTTAAGGGAAAAACCGGAAATCTCAGGTATTATCGTAAGATAAATCATTCGCATTCCAGCCAAGGTGAAGTTACTTTTGTTTTAATACACAAGTAGTCCTCATTTTCTGAGTCTTCTAAGTTCCTCTCACTAGTACTCTGTAGTCTTCAGCTTGTTTGCCTCTCTTTCACTGGCCTTGTGACACCTGGCCAGGGTCCTCACATGGTATGGCACTAGACAAACAACACCTAACCATCTGGAAGATGACAGAAAGGCTGCACCCAAGCACCTCTGCATCCAAATCTTACTTTACCAAGACCCCAGGGAATCTGCTGCTCCAAAGCAGATGAAAGCGTGAATGGATTAAAAGTGAGAAAGCAGGAACAGTTCGCCTAGTTTCAGGCTCCCGTGATGAGCTATGGGTCTTTCAATTCTGTGTTATTTTCAGGGTTAGGTTAATTTCGTCTAAAGCAGGGGTTTGCAACCTTCCTAATGCTGCAACCATATAATACCGTGGTGACTCCTCCACCATGAAATTGTTTTGGTTGCTACTTCATACTGTAATTTTGCTACTGCTTTGAATCATAATATAAACATATGTGTGTTCTGATAGTCTTAGGCAACCCCTGTGAAAGGGTCTGTTGACCCTGAGGGGGTCGCGGCCCACATGTTGAGAACCTCTGGTCTAAAGTGACCATCTGATATGTTAAACTTTGCTTTTGTGCCAGGCTGACTTCTTAAGAATGTTTTAGAAATTGCAAATTAGGTACTTTGAGGACAACTTTTAGTCATCTTTGACATTGTTATAATTTTACAATGAACTATTTTTAAATCTCAATCAAGAAGTTGTTTTTACATTTAATAGTAGTAAATGGTATACTGCCCTGAATATTTACTTCCCTGGGACAAAGGCCTCCACCTGCCCAAGGACTGCCAAGGACAAGATGACCCCACATGCCAGCAATGCAACTTGGCACTCTCAAAGGCATTATGTAAACTGTCCCCATTCAGCCCTGAGACTTTCTGCCCCTCCACCCTGAGCCCAGCACATCTGGTGAAAGTGATGAGAACTCCTCTCTATGTTTATCATTATTTCTCTGTCCCTGCTTTGAACCTTGAGCTACCTTGGGGGAAAAAAAAGCTTTAGAGAAGCCTAGTAAAGGTTTCCTGAACAATAATAGCCTGGAGTCTTTTGGTTCTCTTGAGTCTCAAATGACTTCAATCCCTTGGCAGAGGTCACTGGCAGGTCATGATATGCGGTACCTTGAATAGAGAAGCAAGGGCAGTCTGCTGAAGGCTGCTGGAGAGCCACAGAGTACTAGTAAACATGCTAGGGGCCCACTCTGGGTCAGGATGAGTCAGACTGACAGCAAAATGGGAGGCCACAAGTGTTTGCTGCACACAATGCTAAAAGCATCTGGGGGAGAAAGTATAAACATGAGATTTCTATGACCTGTCAGAATACATAGACAAATACTGATACAGAGAACATCGCCCACAAAGCAAAGAGAAGATGTAGCTCTTCCTTTAAGCAGGCTTATCAAAAGGGAGAGGTCACTGCATTGACTCTTTGCAATCTGGTTCCCTGAGTACCCAGCCACTGCCAGCGACTCCTGCCCTATCAGCACGGGGAGAAAGCACAGAATAGGCAGCTCCTTTGATAGAAACAAAATCTAAAGGAGCCAGGCCTTAAGCTTTTGGGGGTGTCTCGGTTTTTTGACTCTTGTGATGATTTAGAAGATGAGAAGTTCTTTTGCTAGCCACTCCTTTGCACCCCTACGAGTCGAAGCTTCGGCATTAGCTCTGGGGATTCAGTTAGCTCAAAAGGAAGGGCTCTAGAGGCGTACTCAATCTTTCCTCTTGTAGCCAATTTGCATTTCTAGCCCTCTGGACCCAAAGTTGATAATTTTCCTGGAGGGAGAAGGGGCAAACATGCAGAATATAATCCTATCCTATGAGATACTCAGGGAATTTTTTTTTAAAAAACAAGCCATCTACTTTTACATCTCCATGTACGATGGGATTTTTGAGAGGGACATCTGAAAGAGTGTGTCTATAGTCCATGACTTGGACAAGCTGGCCAGGATGTGTTTCACACCTGCTGAGTTCCTTTAATTCAAGACTTGATGGCAAGGAGAGACTGTTTCTCACTGCACTCTCAGAGTGATGTTAACCAGAAATGTTAGCCTTTGGAAATGCCAATGAAGAATGTCAGCTTGCTTCCAGCCACAATTTAGATAACTCAGACATTGCATCTCCTAGCCGTCTCCCTCTAACTGAGCCAGGGTATTCTCTCTGTTCTGGGTACCGCCCTGACCTGTGGTCTGCCTTTGTTTCTACCCATCCAAGCCTGGGTACTCTTGTTTTTGTTTCTATTTTCAGTTACAAAGATACAGGTACCACCACTTTCTGAGTTCTTCAGATATCTGTTTCAAATGCCTTTTGGGTGTGGATAGTATTAAAAAAAGTATTGTCATGTGTTGTTTGACTGACTGAAAAGCTGGCCCCTAGATGTGATGATTGGCGGGCCTTCTTCAGAGCCAAGCATATTTGTCTTAAAGTTGGCTTCAAAGGCCCTGTCCTGGGCCATGCTGGCTTCCTGACTCTGTGACAAGAGAGGGAGCAGAGAAGAGAGATATTGGTGCACTTATAAATAACTAATAAGATGTTTATACTTTTTGTTTTGTTTTGTTTTGTTTTGTTTTTTGAGACACGGTTTCTCTGTGTAGCCTTGGCTGTCCTGGAGTCACTTTGTGGATCAGGCTGGTCTCGAACTCACAGCGATCGCCTGCCTCTGCCTCCCAAGTGCTGGGATTAAAGGCGTGCACTGCCACCACCACCAGGCGATGTTTATACTTTTAAGTGGAGTGGGGTCGGGGGGGGGGGGGGGGGGGAAGAGACTTTCTGTCCAAAAATCTCTCAATAATAACCCGAGCTGTGGCCTGCTTAAAATAATCACATCTGGGCTGGTTAAATGTTATTATTATTCCTTCAAAAGGAGGAGATAAACAAGGTCGCTGAGCCTTCAACTGAGTGTCCAGTCACTCCTCCCAGCTACTTGTATGTAATTAGACCCCAATTGCATAAGGTCTCAAGGGTTTCTGGAGAAACTAAGATGTACAGGACAAAAGTTAAGAACAGAGGGTGTGGGTCACCTATATAGCTATGAAAAGGCTGTTAAATATACTGGGTATAGGACCCACTAAAAATAGGCATTGCTTAATACCTCCCCTTATTATGTTTTTTTTTTTACACTAAATGGCACACTAAATTGTTAATGTTACTATATCATGGTATTTAAAACGTTTTAAGCAAGAGAAATTTGTGTATAAAGGTTAAGATGGCTAGGTATACTTACAGACGGTTTGCCGAGTATTCTCTTTGTTTTTTATTTATAAAGTATGTGCCCCTATGCAAGGTCTTCATACCTTCAAGGTTCTTGCTAAAACGTAAAGCATGTACCTCTCAGGATCTGAAAAACATGGTGCTTTCAGTGAACGATTCAAAAGCCTGTAAAACTCTAAAGAGAGAAAGATTTGGCTAAAACTTGCAACAAAAAGCTTAGTAGTTAAAAGTAGGGGTACAGTTAATCTTAATTTGTAATTTGGACTCAACTCTTGTTTAGGAAAATAGAATTTTTAAAAGAGGTATGAAATAAAATGTTTAAAAGAATATAAAATATGAGGTTATATTCTGAATATTTTTTTCAATA
The DNA here is from genome assembly GCF_964271855.1 of Acomys minous. Classification (NCBI taxonomy): domain Eukaryota; kingdom Metazoa; phylum Chordata; class Mammalia; order Rodentia; family Muridae; genus Acomys; species Acomys minous. Next base: position 44,767,345 of record NC_140487.1, read on the forward strand.
AGGGTGTATTTTTGTGTGGTAAAATGATATTTTTATCTCTAAGAACATGAGGACAAAACGATTATAAAAGCTTAAAATCAAACTCACAACAGGTTTGAATAGGTTATGACAGATGGGATTTATGGCTGATATGTGTTTGAGTATTAAGATTATAATTTCCTAAGGCTATAATGATTTATTCATGGTGAAAAAAAGCTAACTTAAAATGCATGTCTAATCCCAATAATCACTTATGTCTGCAAACTTTATTAGGCTTTAACCATTTGGGAAAACTGAGTCATAACAAAAATTATGCTAAAGCCCAATTATATTCTTATAAATATCTCCTTATAAAAAGTTATTGCTTATAATTATACCCTTTATGATGAAATGAACTACTTAATATAAAGGATCTTCTAGATTAATGAAGATCTTATAAAAATATAAAAAGTTCAAGAAAATTAAGTTCCTAGTTTCTTGATGGATTACATTTATGGTATAAAGTTTATTTTGGTTCTAAAAAGCTTCATTAAAATTTTTTAAATTCAAAAAATTTTAATTGCTAAGACTAAACATCTTAAGGTAGATTCATTACCTTAGCTTACAAGTTTTTCATATTATAAATCTTACTAACTTATAGTAAACTATTAAAATAATGTAATTAAAACATGAAAGTTAATGCTCAGGCACTTTATAAATGGTCAAATGTCTTTAACATATGCAGAATAGTGTTTGTAATCATGTTAAACAGAAATCTAATTCACTTTACAGATACAAGATTGGAGGGAGGGACCAGTTTGTATCTCTCATTATATAGTCTTCTGTATATGTTGTTAGAGGTTAGCCTAAAGAAATTTCTCTTTAAAAAAAAATCAATTTACGGGATAGTTTCCAAAGCCTTTTACCCTTCTCCTATTGAGGGAGCTTCTATAGATTTCACTGATGATACCACTTACAGATGGACAACCTAAGCTAGACCGTCCATAAAGACTTTACACACATCTTTTTTGACAACACAACAAAATGAGCTGTATAATGTACAGACATCACTAAAGAATGTTTCCACTCCATTTAATCCTCTCACAGATATGCTACAGTTTCCTTACCACTTTTAGAAACAGCCACCACTGTATGAAATAAAAGGATATTTTTTTCAGGTTGAACAAATAATTGATAAGACAATGAATACATCCTGTGTAGGTCAGCCATATCAGGTCTCATGCAGGGCTTCCCTGTCCTCCAGTAAAGGAGAAGAATCAAGTAGATAAGTTGGCACTCTTTACATCTATCAAAAGTGCTTTATGCTAGCATGCAGTCACACACGGTCCAGTCTCCTCTTTACAAAAACATTATTTTTTGTCTGTAGATAAAACACTACATATCATCAGTTTCAGTCCCTCCTATGCGTTTTCAACTATTCCTTCTTTAATTGATAGGTAAAACTAATCCTTGAGGAAACAAACCCAATGGATGGATGTTACTCATATTCAAATCTATGGCTCTTTGTCCCTTGTTCATGCTGTGACTAACGTTTATTCAGGTCATGCATGGGCACTACCATTCATGTTATCAATTACCGAACATTTTAGCTAATTTAATGTGCTAGTACTATTAAGATTGATAATGCTGGGTGGTGGTGAGGCACGCCTTTTATCCCAGTACTTGGGAGGCAGAGGCAGGTGGATCTCTGTAAGTTTGAGGCCAGTCTGGTCTACAAAGTGAGTCTAGGACAGCCAAGGCTACACAGAGAAACCCTGTCTCAAAACAAACAAACAAACAAACAAAACAAAACAAAACCCAAAAACAAAACAAAAAGATTGATAATGTATGGAGGTGATAGCACACACCTTTAATTGCACATTCAGGAGATAGAGGCAAGCAGATCTCTTAGTGCCAGGCCAGCTGGTCTACAGATCAAGCTCAAGGATAGTCAAGGCTACACAGAGAAACCCTGCCTTGGGAAAAAAGACAGAAAAAAAACCCTGATAACACACCTGATTGTGCTAGAGCTCATTTTTCTCGCTGTTCAGCTGAGTGGCACACTAAACAGATAGCAGATAGGCCTTATAATCACGAGGCCAAACCATAGTCGAATGCAAACGTTGTACGATCAAAACGTTTGTCAAAAATGTAAAGTGGGAAATTTTGCTTCCCCTAACGATTTATTTTCTCTTACTTTATATTGTATAAAATTTGAAATGTGGATGATCACAGGTGTTCAGCACCATAGCAGTATTGAGGTAAACCAGTATCTTCAGCTGCCTCCAGCCGCTACGGGGGAAAAGAGGAGTTTGGTAATGCTTGGAATCCTGGCCTTGTTAATGTGTAGAGTCAGAGTTATGCTTGTGTTTCTTTAGAAGATGCAAAGGATCATGAAGAATAAAAACATTGCCATAAAGTGCAAAAAAGTCAATAATGCGGATCTTCTTGAAGCGTCACTCCAAAGGAGGCTCATCACCATCGCTATGGAGGAACATGCTCACATGTGACAAGCATCACCACCCACTTGAGGTTAATTGAAGAAATAGAGATTAAAAAAAAAAAAACACATACAAGAGCCTGAGCTCCTAATCCAGAAGGCAGGATGTGCAGGCCACAGCCGAGTTACTCATTGTGTTTGCTATCATTCACGTTTACAACGTACAAGGACTTTGTCTCCAGCTTGGGTTCAGCTATACTTACTTCTCCACTGTTACTGAGTTGTACCTATGTCTATAAAGAAATTGCTGTTGGCCCCACTTTATGGTTACAGGGATAGATTAGAACTATTTAGCAAAAAATTGTCTATGAGGTACTTGGAGGTTTATCTTTGATCAAACAAAAAGAAATAATGTAATTGTTGCTTTCTTTAAAGACACTACCTTATCGAGTCAAATAGCTTATAGATACATGTACAAAACCTTGTTTTGTGTTCAGGAGAAACTATTTGTTCATCATCTCTCAAAAAAAAAAAAATCTGGCGTGACAGTCAGTCAGCTACGATGACTATGTTAGTGTCATTGGTGACAATGTCACTTTAGAGGCTGATCCAGTTATGACATTTAGCCCAGCATTACCATTGCCTTTTCAATGCACTCTCATTGCTTATGTATTTCCTGAATTAATACTGGCTTTGCACCCCATAACTGTACTGTGGAAAGAAATATGTCTTTGCCCTTAAGTAAAGCTTTATTTTCTGGATGGTCCTTTTAATGTAATCATTTCAGAGACTGCCAGCCAGTTTCTTAGGATATTGCTCTAGACAAGATTAGGTGTTGCCTGTAAAAGGATTGCTTGACCCCTAAAGAGGATACGGCCCACAGGTTGAGAACTGCTGCTCTCTAGGCAGAGTTTTTTCTGCCTTGTCCTCTTCAGCTAACACACAGACTGACTTCAAGCTCGCCACGTATGTGCAATGGCAGTCTGCAACTGTTAAGCCTAAATCAAACTGATGTCATAGCGGCCATTGATCATTCACTGCTGAAGCATCACATTGCCTGTGAACAGTTTCTGGTATGTGCTTTTCAATATTACAGACAGCTACCACATGATCCCACAACAATTGGATCCACTGTGTGAGCAGATCAATAAACTCACAACTTCCTCCTGGAGGAGCTAATTTGTTCTCTTTACTCCTCTGGGAAGAAGGCCTCCACCTGCCCAAGGAATGCCAAGGGCAAGATGTCATGGGTCCCCACCTCCTCCATTAGCTTAGCACTCTCAAGGCAATAATGCAAACAGCCCCATTCAGCCGTGAGACTTTCTGCCCCTGAGCACATCTGGTGAAAGTGCTGAGCACAACTCTAGACTCTCTATGTTTATCATAGCTTCTCTGTCTCTGCTTTGAGCTCTGAGCTAACTTGGGATAAAAGCTTTGGAGAAGCCTAGTAAAGGGCTCCCAGGCAGTACCAGCCTGGAGCCCCCTTTCTGATGAATGTCAGGAGTGGTCACTGTTGGCCTGAAAGTGCAAACCATCTGCATTATGAGTTTGCTCAGCAGTATTTTTAAAGTGTGTTCTTTTTTTCCTCAGTAATAGAGAAGACACTTTCATTTAAACGTTTTACTATTTTAGAGCATTTTCTTAAAATCTTTTGTTAAATTGTGGTGCAGGAGAGAATGGAGCTCTGAAAATACTATAATATAAAATTGAACTGAAGTCACTAGATGTGCACAGCAAACATCGTTACCCACTGAACTATTTAGCCAACCCCAGAGTATTTTTACATGAAAAAATTCTAAAGAAAATACATCAGTAATCAGAAGACTTGGAATCGACTTAAACCAGGTAATTTAACCCACTTGTTCCTCTGTTACCTGAGTAGTGGTCCTGGAAATTGTATAGAACAAAGACTGACTATGTTCTCACAAAGATATTGAAGTCTATGACTAAATGTGTCTCACTGGTGGTGTTAAGACATGTTTTGTTGTTACAAAAACAAAACAAAACAAAACAGAAAGCAGTGTTTTGTTAAGTTTTTAACACATTATTGTTGCACACACTTACTATATAAACTTTTAAAATTTTCAGAACAGAGGGGGTGGCAAACGATTATTTCCTATAACTTCTGTTATTCCTAATATAGATTTTTGAAGTATGTGTGCTGGCAAGATTTATGCCAACTTGAAACAAGCTACGGTTATCTGAGAAGACGGAATGTCATTGGAGAAGATGCCTCATAAGGTCTGGCTGTATGCAGGCCCATGGCACATTTCTTAAAATCAGTGATTGATAGAAAAGGGTCCAGCCTGCTGTGGACAGCATCACTCCTGGGCTGTGATCCTGACTTCTGTAAGAAAGCAGACTGAGCAAGCCACAGGGAATAAGCCAATTTATCAGTACTCCTCCACGGCCTCTGCATCAACTCCTGCCTCCGGGTTCCTGCCTTGCTTGAGTTCCTGTCATGGCTTCCTTTAATAGTGAACTACACTGTGGAAGTGTCAGCCAAATAACCCCTCTCCTTCTCACCATGTTTAGGTCCTGGTGTTTCAGCTTAGTAATAGTAACCCTAATTAGGACGCTCACCTGTTTGCTTGGCATGCTCTTACTTCTTTGGCTTCTCTTTGGTTGGTTTTGTTTTTTTCTGGAGGCATAGAAAAAAATCTCCCAATTTCTTAGCCCATTTATCAGCTTTGTTATGTCTTGTATAGTGTCTTCTCCTTTCTCTTCTTATGTGTACTAGCTAGTTTTATGTCAGCTTGACACACACTAGAGTCATTAGTGGAGGGAACCTCAATTGAGAAATTTCTCCATAAGAAAGGGCTATAGGCAAGCTTGGAGGGAATATTCTTAATTAGTGATTGGTGTGGGAGGACCCAATCCATTGTGGCTGATGATATCCCTGGGCTGGTAGTTCTGGGTTCTATAAGAAAGCAGGCTGAGGAAGCTGTGAGGAGCAAGTCAGTCAGTAGCACCCCTGCATGGGGTTTCTGCCCGGCTTGTGCTTCTGTCCTGACTGTCTTTCATGATGAATTCTGATGTAGAAGCATAAGCCAAATAAACCCTCTCCTCTCCAAGTTGCTTTGGTTATGGTGTTTCATCAAAGTGATAGTAACCCTAATATGCCTATTTTTATTTGTCTTTGTAGCTCAGTTTGGCCTAAAACTCTCCATATACATCAGGCTAGCTTGGAACTCACAGAGCTCCACCTGCCTCTGCCTCCTGAGTGCTGGGATCAAAGGCGTGCGCCACCACGCTTCATATGCCTACTCTAAAACAGTGAGCTATTATAACTTTTATCACACTGCATTCTAGTCTATCATGATGTCACTTTTTGATAATTTTATTCGATAACTTTTACATGCTAGGCCTTACCTTTCACTTTTGATTATTTTGTTTGTTTTAGTTTTAAGCTTGATGTTTCTTTTCTAATGAGAAAGAGAAAGAAACTTTGTGGATTTGGGTGGGTGGGGAGTTGGGAAAGGTCTGGGAGGAGGTGGAAGAGGGGAAACCATAATCAGACTATATTCTATGAAAGAAATCCATTTAATTTAAAAAAAAGAATCATGTAGCAGAACATATTAAAATGCTGTGTGTCCTCAATCATTTAAGTTATGCTACTCTGTCCTGAAGGAAAGAGAGGCTAGTAAAAGTCATGAAGCCAATGAAACTTACAAGGTTCAGGAAGATTAAAAAAACTTAAGAGGCTCAGAATGTTACAGGATTCACTGAGACCTACTGGACCACAGGTTCTAGTAACAGTGCTAATTGCAGAGCAAAGGAGACTCTTCTGTGGGAGCTGCCTGCACACTAACGTGGGTGGCATGACCCATGCCAGAGTGGGCTTGACAGTAATACAACTGTGGTTGAGCCTGCTGTATCTCTGCAAGTAGCCCAGGGCATCAACTGCTTCGTCAAGCTAGACTCTGGATAATTTCTTTAGACCATCCTACCTGAGGTGAATAGGAATTTGTGTTCATGTCTCCCTAGGGAAGATCACACATTATCTTCAGGTGGTTAGTTGAAAGGTGGTAGTGGATATTAATCATGGGATTCACTAGAGAGATAAAACTCAGCTGCCCAGGGCTCCAAGGAGAAAGACAAATAAGTAAACAGCTTCTTTGTTTCCTGAGCACAGTTGCAATTCATTTTGAGATATCAAAATAAGCCTCTTATAATTTCCATGCATTATTCAAATGTAGATATGTCTGCATACATAATCAAATGGTCTGCATTGGATAAAAATCTAGACTCCTTTGACAAACTAGCGTGAAGCGATCTCTACAGTGTTCCACTCATTTTCTCTAATTAGAGAGAAATTTGCATATAATCACAGTTGCAGTATTAAACAGAAGAAATCTATTTTAATCATATAATATTTCATTTAAAAAGCTTTATAACAGAGCTTTAAAATATCTATGGATTTTGAAAGTGCCATTATTGTGCATAAGTATTCAAGATTTTTCTGAAATCATATTATGTGGTGAGCAAACTTTCTGTTTAGTTATGGATGCATTTCATATAATTATCCCCTATCTTTGCTTTCTTGCTGAGCTAAAGTTCTTTTTTCAAAATATATTCATGATTTTTTTATTAATCTCGAGGTTGATGTTATAATATTTTAGACATGTTAATAGTTAAAGGCTTTGAAAATAAAATATGTACACTTAAAATAACCTTTTGCTAGGCCAGACTAAACAATCGTGTACTGTGGTGGTTCCTATGTAAAAACTATTTGAAGCTAGGATTTGTATTTTCTAAGGTCTTCACAGGAAACATCTGCTTTCTGGGATTTTCTTGAATTGTGGGATTATTCAGTAGTACAAAGGTAGGCACAAAGGAAAGGCATACTGGGTTCTGGCTCCTGTACCACACTGATTCTGTATATAGTCACCAATGTGGTCAGTGTGCCTTCTGACCCCAGAGGGCTGCATTTTGATATGCTAGGCACCCAACAAGTGTTTAATGATGTGTGCTTATGGAAATTGATGTGGCAATGTTTTAAACATCTAAGCATAAATGTTAATTGGACATTTCTTATCTGTGAAATTTGATGATTCATTAGGATTTGTGAACTTATTTTTGGTGTGCAGGGACAAAGATATAGAAAGCTCCAGGAAGCAGTAGATTTATACAATGAACTCTCTGGTATGAGGTCCAACATTGTGACAGGAGAAGAAACCATCAGCTTGAGTCAAGCAACGTTTCTCTATAGAATGTTACTAATTAACTAGATGGGAAGTCTTAAAACTATAGACAATAGTAGAGTAGGGGTGGCTACGTGGAGTTTGGAAGTTTGGAAAGCAAATTAAAGTGGCATGCTGGATGGATGACACCTTGTAACATGTATAAAACTCTACTAAAAGTCTCCATGCTGATGTTGTCAATCGATGCTGACGTGGCATTCTCCTCTGCCATGCCAAGACGTTGTTACTATTTGTTTTCAAAATTCTTACATATTTCAGTCTTACTGAAAGTATTACACTGAAAGTATACATTGAACTGTTTTGTTCTGTGTATTGTGAGGGTATATTCTCTGTTTGGACTATGTCGTTCTGTCTAGAGTGTGAGCATAAGAAGAGCTGCAAATTTAAATATGTGCGTACAAAGAATATAACAAGTAGTTCTACTTATGATTGTTGGGTCAATTTCTAGAAATGACATTTGTAAGGATATCAATTTCAGCAAACAGAGGAAAGTTGTAAAAGAAATAAATTGAACATGGTAAGTAACTTTTTGGCAGGAAAAGCACACCTACAATTTTCAGAGATTTTTTTTCACTGTTGGAACCAGTTTTTTTTTTTTTTTAAGTGATTTGCACGGTATATATTACACTATACCTCCCCACTCAGATGTAATATTTCCTCCCTCTCCCCTGGTTTCATGGCTCTTCATGAGCTTTATGTACTCTTTGGAAGAAAGAAAAACAATTTCCCCTCTTATGGAAATCTGCCAGAGGCTATGATATTCACAGCACAGCTTGGTGCACCTAATATGGAGCTGGGAAGGAGTCAAGAATGCTTCATAATTTCACCATTAAAGTACTCCCATTTCACAAATCACCAGATCCAGTGAAACTGCATATTTTCTTGCTCTTCAGGAGCAAATTAAATAGGCAGATAATGTATCAAAATTCACTCTTGCCATAACAATGTTTTCTGTGAACCCCAGTTGACTAATCTCCTTCGTAAGTGACTATGTAAGTGTTATAAAATAGCCAAGCTGGGAAAACCATTCACAAAATATAAACTTCTGTTTTAAGGTCATTTTCTCTGGTCTCTGACTTTGGTTTAGATGGAACAGCAGCTGGTTTAGCATGAAGATGCTCTTAATATAGAACGAGACCTGTGGTGGCGTCTCATCAGAGTACTGATGCTGAAGGATGCTGGAAGCATTAGAGATGTTAATGAACACACTCTGAGTTGAGCCTGCTGAGAAGATGGCTTGTTCACAGAGGGCTCCATGGTCTACAAAACAGATAGAGTCAACAGTGTAAATATTCACGGAAGGATTGCAGGAATCCAGCAAGCAGTGCGATTCCACTTTATTGCCCAGAATCTGTGCATATTTAGCAATGTTCAACTGTAAGGTTAGTTTGTTTAGAACATTAGATTAGTTTGTTTTTAGAATATATTTTGTTTTGTAATACACACCTAAATCAGTTGCATGATATAGATTCATGCATACTTTATTACTAGGTTATAGAGGAAGTCATTTCCAAAAGTACTTTATAACGAGTCACATTTGTGATTCTGAACTTTTAATCATTATGGCTCCTGGAAAAGGAAACTTCCTTTTTCTCCTATTTCTCCTTTTTCTCACTATTGCCAGTATGAGTTGCTGATCCCCCCTGAAGCCTGACACTGTTGTGTTAGGGCAACAATAGCTCAAGGCAAAGAACATGGGCCAAGGACACTTTGTAGCATTGGATAGTAGTACGTGAAATCAATGTGTAAGTATGATAACCAATTTAATTTTTTCAGAAAACTTTGTAAATCAAGGCACATCAATTTAATTTCTATATTCTTAAAGCTCTTTTCAGATATATGGTTTCCATAAATTTGTGTTAATTACAACTATACTATCTGTAGGAGATAGTATTTGATGGTGTGGTAGCCAGTATTGAGAGACTGGACCCTACTGCACTTTATTTCTCAAGTGACAATGACTTTGGGGAAATATTCTAGGAGGAAGCATGCTATCTTCCATTAATTCCACATAGAACTCAAGTTGCAGTAAGTTTTGGGAGAATACAGGGGACACAGAGGTAGATATAAAAAGAGGACCGGGAAGGATTGTAAGTAAATGGAATACGATCATCATAGGGTATATTCATATATTCTTAGCATACCACACCTACTTTGTGGCCGTTCTTGTGTATATGTGTGTGGGGGGGTAGCAATCATTACTTTGGGTCCTGCGACAGCTCGTCTTGGTTGTCTAAGTTGACACATTTGGGGAAAAAGGAAGGTCAACTGAGAAACTGCCTCCATCAGATGAGCATGTGACCTGACTGTGTGGGAATTTTCTTGATTGCTAATTGATTAGTAGGACCCAGACTGATGTGGGCAATACCATGCCTGTTCAGGTGGTCCTGGGTTGTATACAAAATCTTTTTGAGCACCAGCAGGAGGAAGCAAGTCCATACCCAGTATTCCTCAGCGGTCCCTCTGCTCTACTTCCTGCCTCTACTTCCATCAGTGATGGACAGTAGCCTGTAGGTAAGCGACGGTCGGCAAGTACACTATCACACACAGAGGGGCAAGACCAATGAAAGACAAGTGACAAAGGTTGTGTGCACCCAGGGTCAAAGGGCAGTGAAGACTGTCTGGATGTGAAGGCATCTAACCCAAATTAAACAGATAGCTAGGAATTGGGTAGATTAAAAAAATTAATTGATGACATTCTAGTCAGAAGCAGTGACTAGGAAAAAACCCAAGTATGGGAGAGTCATGGACTATTTGGTGATCTTTAAATAATTACCAGCCAAGGGCTTGGTGTGGGGAAAAGCAAGCACTGCAGTGAGCAATAAAAGAGAATCTAACTAAGGAGAGATTTCTATGTGATATCCTATGGAACTCAGGTTTTATGCTAAAGGTCACAGGCAATCTTTGAAAAAGTTTAATCACCACCGAAGTTGAGGAGGGTCAGGAAAAATGGTGAAAGGCAAGGTAATGTGTTGGGAGACCATTGGCATCCTGTATACAAAAGATGACCATAACCTCGACTCAGTGTCACATTATGAGAGACAAATGGAATGACTGATAACGTTGACAAATGGTTGATAAAAATGAGAGAGGTAGACTTTGTAGGATGACTCTGGTGAAGATGTCTGAATAAAAATGGCACTGCTATCTGAAGATACAGATACAAGAGGGTCATTTCACCCACAGGAAGCTGGTAAAGTGGACAGTAAGCAAATATGTGTCATGATGACACCTCTGATACCCATTCCATTGTTTTAAAAAAATCACTTTCCCTCCTCTTTAAAAATTTGAAATAAGATATTTACATATGTATAATAAAATTGGCAAAATCAAGTTATTTAAAGAATACAAGTTTATAATTATTGAGGGTAACTAAAATATGTTGATTTATTATTGAATGTATTAGATGGTTACATTATTTTTCTTGAATTATCTATAAAAGTTCAGTATACTAATAAAATAGATGAATTGAGAAAAACTATCTTGTTTTTAAAGCAGAGAGATTAACTCTTCCCAAAATTCCTAATGTCAGTGTTTGTCAAGACCACAGTAAGGCGATCTAATAATCCTTACGTTTCATATTAGTGCTCCCACCATCATCTGCATCTGTGACATGTGATGTAATACCCACAATTCTGGGTGGTACTAGCATTGGTAAAGAAACAGTGTTTCTGAAAGCTGGATCGCTTCTTAAACACCTAAATGAATGCTCTCAGATAGTTTTGTTTTTATCTCAATTTATTACACCTGACACTCTATCTTAAGTGGCTTAGAGAGAAAGTGTGCTTGTCTGTATGTAATCCAGGGCTCAATCAACATAGATCATACCTAAGCATACAGGCCAAGTAAGAAAGTACTGCACCACTCAACTGGATAAGAAAGCGCCATGCCATTCTTTCACATTTTCCTTTAAAAACTCAAACTGTAGTAAGAAGTAAAGATTTGATGAAGGAAATGTCTTTCAGACATGCAAAAGTCATGTTCATTTTCTTGTGCAGAACTGGGAAGTGAACCCAGAGCCTTACAAGGGTGTGCTCTATTTCTATTTGTCTTGTGAGTTTTCCTTTACTTACAGGGTCTCATGATGTTGCCCACCCAGACTGACCTTTAATCTGCTTTGTGGACCACAAAGTGATTTAAGTAGTATTACTGTAGCTCATTCCCAAAAGAAACACAATTTTTGAAGCAAAGGAACGAGTTTCAGTGAGTGGTAGCTTCCAACTCCACAGACACCCTGTTCTGGAGGGTTCTTTGCCATGGATATAGAGGGAAAATAGAAACAGTGGTTCAAGGACATTCCCTCAACAGAATATGCTGATGTCCCTAGGGGATGTTCTTCAGGCCCAAATTTTCAGAGAGTCAAAGCTATGGCTTTGAGAGGAGCACCCCAAATTTGCATGTAAACAATTGCTTTTTTGTTACTCATTGAGAGTAAGCCTTCCTGAAATTATACTCAACACAAGAACTTGTCTAATCTACATGACAATGTTCTTTAGCCATAAAGGATTACTGGGAAATATTTATTTTGAGAATGCTAATCATGCTTGGATTTACATATCATGTGTAGTTTGCTAAAAACCAACCAAAATTTCTCCAGAGCCTTGAAGATGCTTCAAAATATTGTATAGAATATGTCAAGTTATATTAACTCCTTGTGGTTTCTTATATCCAGTGTAGCATACAAAATTAATGCCAGTGAAATGATTCTATCCTCTATAAAGACTGTCCACCAGGAAGCAGTGATTTTTAAGCAAAGGGCAAAGCCTGCAGTGGTCATGCACACCTTTAATCCCAGCACTTCGGAAACTGAGGCAAGCGATGTCTGTGAGTCAAGCCCAGCCTGGTCTATATAGTGAGGCCCCCATCTCAAAACAAACAAACAAACAAACAAACAAACAAAAATTTCCTGTCTTTTTCTGGCCTGCTTCTGATGAGAAGATAAAACGGACATAAACGTATTAACAGTAGAAATGTACATGAATTTATTTAATATTTTTGTATGTACATAGGAGTTTTCACAGGCTGTCAGGTCCCAAAGATCTATAGGCCTTCTTGTAGAAAGACAAAATATTAAGGGATGGGAGTGTTATCAGACAGAGGCGGCCTATCATATTGTTCTACTTGTAGGTTTCTAGGACCCTCTGGATCCTTCTACTGTGCTATTCTCCCATGCTTCCCACTCAAACTAAGGCACCAGCCAAGGACAATACAGGCGGTAAACTTTAAACCCCTACCCAGATCTAGCCAATGGTCAGAACAGTCTCCACACTTGAGTGGAGAGTGGGATATGACTTTCTCACATACTCTGGTGCCTCATATTTGACCACGTCCCCTGGAGGGGGAGACCTGGTGGAACTCAGAGGAAGGACAGCAGGTTACCAAGAAGAGACTTGATACCCTATGAGCATATACAGGGGGAGGAAATCCCCCTCAGTCACAGTCATAGGGGAGGGGAATAAGGGGAAAATGGGGGGGAGGGAAGAATGGGAGGATACAAGGGATGGGATAACCATTGAGATGTAACAAGAATAAATTAATAAAAAAAAAGACAAAAAAAAAAAAAAAAAAAAAAAAAAAGACAGAGGGGGCCTGGTCTGAGGGCTGAGAATTGTGGAATAGTGATTAGGAAACCTACAGGGAAACAAATGAAGACCAAAGCCCCTCCCTGGATGGTTTCTCATCTGCTTCTCATTCAAAACAATTCCTCCCTCAGCGGCATAACTTGAGAGGTCCTGTTTCACCCCTTCCTAACCTAATTTACTTTTCAGCTTTTTGAGGGATGCAGACTGTGTATCTTCTTACACTTTATTTTGTTTGTTCCCTGAGTGGCAGCTTGTAAACTATTATGAGGAAGCCATCAAGGCTGCAAAGCTGAAATAGCAATTCTCTCCTATTCTGTTTAGTTTTTTTTTTTCTCTCATGGAAAAAGTCATGTTATCAGTGAAGTTATTTTCCAGGAACACTTCACAATTATGCTTAATGCTACAGAAGATAAAAAAAAAAAGCTATACATTCTCCTAATCATATCTACCCCCATAATAAAATATATAATCCGTGGACCTCATAAGGAAGGCAGTGCTCGCTATCCCCCCAACTTGGTTACTGGAATCCTAAACTCCTTGCTCACTCTTGGCTCTGGACAGATATTGTTGAATGAATGAATCTGTATGGCTTGTCACATTTTAGGAAATAGTTAAAATTCTTTAGTGTCTCATGTTCTCTGTGTTTCTGAGGGGAATTATATATGATTTCTGAGTTACATTTTAGTGTCTTCACCGAAATAAACACATGAAGGGCTCTGTGGGAAACGGCTCTCATTATGGTCTGGCAGTTCTTGCACAGTCCAGAGTTTTGTGAAGAGTGTTGTGGTTCCTGCTCTCACCTAGTTGACTCTGTCAAGAATTTGAACTGAAGTGTAACTTCAGAGCTTCTCATGGGTCAGCCTTTCTTTTTCAGTGTCCTGTTGTCTTTCATAATAATGCAAGCTTCTGCTTAAATTTATTCTATTACTGTTTTCTAAGAGAAAAACAGCCTAAGAGAAAACATATTTTTAGCCCCATGAAATTCACTTAGCATCATATGAGCTTGTTCTACTTCAAAGTCTCAAGAAAGCCGAGACCTCCGTGTTTCAAGACAGAACCAGGAAGTCACCTTTGAGAAATGTCAAGTGTGACCTAAGCTGGCGTAGAGGTAAAGAGAGCAGTTTTATCTAAAAATGGCTTTTTAAGATAAACAAGACACTTTACCTTGTGGTGGGCAATTTCACTTAGTTTTTAAGGCTTAGTTTTATTTCATCAGGCCTGCATATGCTTATTAGATCAATCAATGATTGGGTGCTGCCCATGCAATGTTTCCATGGGATTTAATTTGATAGTACTTAGGAACTGTTTTATTAATTTGAAGCCATGCTGGGTTAAATATCACTCATGATGAAAATAATTACTAAAATACTAGAAAAGGTTGTTTTTGGGAAAAAAAAAAGGCCGATAGACAGATATATAAAAAGAATACTCATGTATGCTACAATGGCTTGTTGTTTTACTTAAATGACAATGCTCAAATTTTGTAGAAAGGTAAACTTCAAATTTGATTTCGCTAAAATCCTATAGCTAAACGCAGAATTATTATCAACCAAAGGATATTCATTTCAGATAACTCTTTAAGCATATTAATAAATTAATATTAGAGTTGACTTGCGTTTTATACAAAGTCTCATTGTCTTTCCAATACACTAATATTCCTCAGTGCACAAAATGGAAGAATATCCACCAACCACATAGCAATTGGTGGAGGCCTTGGGCCTGAATGACACTCTGCGAGTGCTGGAAGAAAGGTTCTTCTGAATTGCCTGTGTTTCTGCTCATGCTGAGAATAGCAGCACAGGCAGCCTTTTATTCTGCAGTATTCTTCATGCGTGTATAGTGAATAGCACTGAGAGGCAGAGAGTATCTTTCTTTCTGCATCAGTGGGAGAAATTTGCTATCTAAATAATTTGAGAAATAAGACTTGGGAGATGGATCACTGGATGAAGTTCTGGCTGCACAAGCAAGGGGACCTGAGTTCAGATCCTAGAACCCAAGGAAAGGTTCGGTGAGAGTGATGTCTGTCTGTAACCCCAGTGCTGGGGTGGAGTGCTGAGACATGTGAATCACAGTAGCTTGCTGACCAGCTGGTCAAGGTGGAGTGCTGAGCTCCAAGTTTAATGAGAGACCCTGTTTCAAAATTAACACAGATTTATAAAGAAATGCATCTAATTCTGACCTCTGGGCTTCACATGCATCCATGAAGGTAAGTGTACCTGTACACACAGCAATCACACACACACACACACACACACACACACACACACTCGTGCTCTCGTGGACGAGAGAGAAAGAGAGAGAGAGAGAGAGAGAGAGAGAGAGAGAGAGGGAGGGAGGGAGACAGAGAGAGAGAGAGAGAGAGGGAGAGAGAGAGAGACAGAGAGAGGGAGACAGAGAGAGACAGAGAGACAGAGAGAGAGACAGAGAGAGAGACAGAGAGAGAGATAAAGAGAGCGAGGGAGACAGAGAGGGGAGAGAGAGAGAGAGAGAGAGAGAGAGAGAGAGAGAGAGAGGGACATAGGAAGGAAAATTGGTACTATTATAAAAAAATGTTTCTCTTATATTTTTGGTTGTTAGCCTAGCCTGTAATGGCTGAGCCATCTCTCCAGCATGCCTTTTGTCTCACCACTCAGGAGGCAGAGGCAGGTGGATCGCTGCGAGTTCAAGACCAGCCTGGTTTACAAAGTGAGTCCAGGACAGCCAAGGCTACACAGAGAAACCCTGTCTCAGAAAACCAAAATAAAATCATGTTTCTCTAAGTTTTGGGTGTCGCAGTTGTAGCATAAACTCACTGCCTATCCAGCATATTCCTGACCAATGTGCTGTGCGACTCCAAGGGCTGGAGAAACCGACATGAAGACAAAGCTCATGTTTCCTGCTGTGTTCTAAATAATAGAAGCCTTTGTTTCTGACCCCGGAGACCTGTGTATTCCATCAGCATAGGATAGCTTAACTTGTTACCTTTCAGGTAGTGTACAATTTCACAGCCCCCAGGATTCTTGACAAAAATGTCATCTAAAACAGAAAACTTGGAAAAGCCAAAAAATTAAAGACTGGTACAGTGGTAAACGTTATGGTTCATTTGTTCAACAAATACGTTATTGGCTTTTGTGCCAAACATATTTCAATGACAATAATTCTTCTCACATAACCTTGCAAAGCGCTATCTAATCTAACTATAAGAACCGTTTAAATGATAACTTTCTATATGAAGCCCAGTGCTGTATGAATGCAAACCAGGGTGAGAGGGTCAGTGTTGCTAAGTATCTGGAATACATCTTTCATCTGCTAGCCATGGGTGACCTGTTGAATGCTGAGGGTGGGAGTATGGGTGGGAGGCGAGTGTTCTAATTCTACCAGGCAGTTTTCTAATTACATTCTTTAGGTTGTCATTCTTTTTCTCCTGAGGAAGGGTTTCTCTGTTTTTAGTCCTGGTAGGGCTCACGCTTGCATTTCTTTCCCTTTTGCACTAAGAATGCGTCTCCAGATGGACCCGCTGCATTGCTGGTGAGGCGGATGCAGAGATGGCCTTTCCAGTTTTAAGGTTTGCTTTGGCGGTGGAAGTTGAGTTGAGAGACTGAAGTTTACCATGCTCACCAGCTGCAATGACTATGGTTCGCGCCACTCTAATAACCTGGAGGTGATGAGAGCTGGTGATGTATGACATGTAGCCACCGCAATGAGCTGATACATAGACTTAAGCTCAAACAGAATCATGGAGTAAGGATAACTACAGTTTGGGAATGAGGACAAAATGTTGACACCATTCAGAAAGTGCTAAAATAGGGAACAAAACATAGGTAACTAGTTTACTTGCTTGAATCTCAGATAAAATGTGACTTCAGCAAGGGCAGATCTCCATGATTTTGCTTTGATTCTTTTTAGCATCCTTAGTGTGTTAAAGAGTGTTCGTTTTTCTTCTAAATCCTGTGTCCAAAGTGTGTGGTGTCTTAAAAAAATAGTGACTTGTCTTCAAGTTCTGAGGGAAAGTCAAAGGCAACAACAAAGGAGTATATAGTTTGGGAGTCGCTTGCACTTTTCTGAACAACTGGAAGGGAAGTTTTCTATTCTTGGCATTGGATTCAGTTCTTGTTTGTTGGATAATTTATGCTTCTGGGATTGGGGAGAAGGGCATTCTTATTGCAAGCAGCATAACTCCATTTAAATTATATATGAATACACAATACAATATGTATTTTTAAGTAGGATTATAAAATGTTTCTTTATGGCTTTTTCATTCCTTAACAGTATTTGCATCTCCTTTCTTCTCCCTCTATATTATCTGCATTTTGCCCCTTCCTCTCTCTGCAGTTAACATCTCTCTCACCTAATTTTTCTATTTTTCCATTCACAGTCCTGTAAATTACCTGAAAGCTTCTTCCCCCAGAACTGGTGCTCAAAGCATCCAAAGGTGCTAGGTAAGCTGACAAGGGGAAAGAGAAAAAGGATTCATGCTCAACTGTAAAGCCTGCAAGCCACAACAAGGGCTGGCCAAGCAAGGTAGCCCTAGTGGATCAGTAGTAGCAGTTGTAAATTGGAGGTAACGAACATGTGTCTAACTGGACTTAAGGCCCATCAATAGCAGGGGATTTATGCCTGGCACTCTAAACCTGGCCAATTACCCATGGCTGAAAAGATCATAAACTCTAGCAAGCTCATGCATTTTAGTTAATGGAAACTTTCCAAACGGCCCAGGAAGTGGGTTGCATTATAAAGAAAAAGCTACTATTGTCATGTGGACAATATGGATGTCCAACAGGAACCCATCTGCAGAAGTGAAGATCACTAACACTTAGTGAATGCCCACAGGTGTTTCCACATCTGTGCTGCGTATGTTTATCCTCATCAGTACATGTTGTTCTCCTCATCTCAGGAAATAGGGTTCTGTGAGGGCAAGCAATTTCCTCAGGGTCATAGCCGTAGTCCTTGCATGCTACATGGTCTCTCGCAACAAATGATCTGAGCGATTGTCTACTTTATGGAAAGTATAGTTGTTGTACCCCATATACTTGTGTGTAGAAATGTGTATATAAATATCAGTGTATAAATGTAAGTCTAAGTATGTGTGTATAATAAGTCAGATCTCAAGGACAGAAAGGAAGAATATGAGAAAAATTTAATGGGTGTGTGTGTGTGACAATCTTAACTTTGGAGCACATGAAAGCAAAATTGTTTTAGTCAGTCAAAAATATCACTGAGCTGGGCAGAGTGGCTTATGCCTGTAATCTGACTCTCAGGAAGCTGACACAGGACGGTTGCATGAGTTCCAGGTCAGCCTGGCTACACAGAGAGATTCTGTTTAGAAAAATATCAGCAAGACAAAATAACAACAGAAATCAGTCAAAAAGAGATCCCTTTGAAATTTTGGGGCAAATGTAATATAATGCATATACAAATAATAGACACAAATCACTAGATAGATAATTTAATAGCAAAATGAAGACGTAAGCACGCAATTAAAGAAATGTGTTAGTTACATACAAAATTACATTTGTACATAACTAACTTATGCTATACATATTTTGTACATAACATAACATATATATATATATATAAGTTGTGTACAAAATTAAGCAAACAGCATGTTCCAATAAGTTACCCAAGAGCAGGGGTCCCAGGGAAGAGTCACATTGCAAGCATGTTACTACAATGCACTTTGGTGTCATCTTTGTATAAGACAGCATTTGCAGTATTAACAGCCTGGGAAATGTGCTTCATTTCTTGATGCAGTCATTTTAACTAATATTAACATTCACTTTATTCACATATATGAAGAACAGGGATTTTGAACTCCACTGGGTGATTTCATTAATATTCCTGAAGGCCATATTGTGCTACTTCCCAGTAACTAATACAATGTAGACAAATCAATTTTATTGAGAGAGTATAAAATCAGTCTAATTCAAGTCAGTTAGATATTATAGTACTTGTGTACTCTTATATAAATTAATACATGCAAAATAAAGATTTTAATAAAAGGTAAAGCTGACCAGCACTTACTAAATGTATCTCTGACCTCAAGGTAACCTGACACCCTTCAGTGTCCTATGCCGCGTCCTATGACACATGACCCAGTGTTCATTACAGTGTTGAGGCCAATGAGGCCTTGATTCTCATTATAAATAAACAGTGAGCACTCTGGTGTTCTGTTCTATTTCTGCTTATTTTTCTTGTTGCCGACCCTTAAGATCTTATCACCTCAGACACACAAAAAGGGAGAAAGTCTAAGCAGCCAGCCAGTGTTATGGTTTGAAGAGGTGCTCCCTGAAGTCACATGTTGAGTTCTTAACCCCATATCTCAGCACACGATTGTATTTGCAGATGGGGCTCTTAAAGGGGTAATTAACTTCAAATGAGGCCATTAGTCCAAGTCTATCCAAACTGACTGGGCTCCATCCACCAGGAAGAAATGTGTACCTACAAAGACACCCGAGGTGTGCACACGGCTACAGGGGAAAGAGTTGTGATAACACACCAGAGACAGATGGCCACCATTACTCCAAGGGCAGAAACCTCAGCAGGAACCAGGTGGCTGGCCCACCCATCTTAGACCTAGAGTTTCCAGCATACGGAAAAGGAAATCGCTGCCAGGTCACCCTCAGAATCTGCAGCAGCTCGGCATGGAGCATTAGCAGTTTGCTGGATCTGTTGGATGCTCTCCTTGCACACCCCCCTTCGTTCCCTGCTCACGGCCTCCACGCTCTCGGTACCTGCATGGGAATGGAGCTGTGCTGAAGGACGGCTTGCACCTTCTTCTTTCTACTTCTCTTTATTATTAAAAAAAAAATTTAACAATTAAATGATTTTTTTTAATATTCTAAAACGAAAACAGCTGTGTCTACCACAAAGCAAGAATAAATCCCAAGTTTAAAATGTTTAATTGCAACTTCAGTCTTCCTATCATAAAAATACCTGGCCAGATGGCTCAGGAGGTAGAGATCCTTGCTGACCAGCTTGATGACCTGGTTTCATCCTCAGGAGCCACATGGGAAGAAGAGGGCTACACTTGCAAGTCCTCTGAGCTCCACATATGTGCCATGGCACACACCCTACCTCCAGTAAAAAAAAAAAAAAACTGTTAAAAATTGTTTTAAAACTCATGCTCTTCCTTAACAGAACAAAATGCAATTAGCTAAATCAGCATATATGTAAATATCAGCATATGTTATGTAAGTATGTATATATGTATCTCTGTACCTATCTACCCATATTATGTCAGAATTCAAAGCAAGAAGCCACACATTTACATATATTAAGTGATAGCATATCTACAAATCTAGTATCTTTCAAATAGGAGAGAAGGTATAATTCAGACACAAACTCCGTTAGTTCATTACTCCCATTTCTGATGGCTTTCCCTCATTTTAGATACTGTAATAACATTAACTTGTACCTTTAAAGAACAGGGCCATGACTAGCTTTCCTAAAATATCTTCACTGCTATATAAACTGATAGCCAGTGTTGGACAGCTAATAGAGACACTGGGAAAGGATTTTACAGTAAGAATAATGGCAGCAGAGTTATTCTGTGTAGCAACACAGATCGTTAGAATAGCAATGCCGTGGGTGATAGAACATACAAGAGAAAAGGACCCAACTTAGGATACAGAAGAAATAAACTCGCCATGGAGGAAATAACCTCTGATTTATGTAGCTTTTGATAAAATGTCAAAGTGAACAAACCTAGAAGCAACAGAAATGTTCTACTTTATTCCCAAATGACAACATTCCTTTGCTTATTGCAAAGAAAAACAACTGAAAACTGAAAATGACTTTATAAATCATTTTGCCCTGCATTGGTCAATATCTTACTTGGCTGTGCTTGTGCGGTAGAGAATCATGCTTTATAGTACAAAACTTTTGGAACTAGAGACACATTGAAAAGGCTTTTTGTTTAGATAACTTTTCATCCTACATGGATTTGAAATGTTGTATTGTTCACTGAATATGCAAATAGTTTCTTCATAGAAAACTAGGCTTGAGTTACACATGTGCATTTAGGTGAAAATGCACAGACCATCTTAGTACTATTAATAGCACATTATTGGTAATAATGGATGTTTTAGCTCATTCGGTATTTAAATGTATTCTCTACTTTGAAGAAATTCTAATAATGACTCAATAGCATTATACACTTTTTTAAAAAAGAGGAAACTGAATGTTCAATTGTCCAAATACTTTGTTCTGAACCTGAGGTCTGGCATGTGGTAGAGGCAGAATATGACCTTGTTTCTGTGACTCATATTTTTCTTCTACATCATCTCAGAGTCACCGATTTAATGCTCATTGCATACCTGTAGTCTTGGCTTTATTTATAGCCCTTGAAAATACTGATGCTAAATTCATTTTAAGTCCTGGCATTTATTGCTTCCTCTGACCCAAAAGGTTATTTCTTTTCATTCATTAATTTTTTTTTTTACCAATTTAAAGCCTGATTGCACCTTCTTCTCTCCTCTCAGTCCCATCCTCACACCCCATCCCCCATTTCCCTTCCCCGTTGGAAGGACCCTTAAGCAAACACCCAGAGGTATATCCCAATGTCTTAGGTGATGCTGAATCCAGTTAAGCTGACAATAAAGATTAATGGCCACAGTCATCACATAGCCTACCATCCCTCTCCCCCTTGTAGCTTGAATGTGGGATGTTGCTATGGGTTCACATGTTTGATCATTTGGTCTCCAGATGATGGCACTGTTTGGGAAGGCTGTGAAACCTTTAGGAGGTGGAGCCTTGCTGGAGCCAGTGGACTGTTGGGGGGTTGGCCTTGAGACTCTATAGTCTTTCCCTTTCCAGTCACCACCTGCTTCCTGAGTATTGATGCCACGTGACCAGCCAGGTCCTCCTTCTGCTACCATGCCTTTCCTGCCTGTTGGCACAATGGACTGTGTCTCTCTGGAACTGTTAGCCAGAATGCAGCCTCTCTCCCCTAAGTTTCTCTTGTCAGAATCTTTTAATTTTAACAACTGGAAAAATAATCAAGATAAAATTTGATATCGAGAAATGGGGCTCTGGCTATAATAAGCCTGGCCGTGTGGCTCTTAGACATTAGGACATGGTATGAGGGAGGAATGTAAGAAGAGTTTAGAATTTTCGATTTGAAAAGCTCTTAAAGGCTGTAAACAGAATGTAATGGGCCAGTCGGGTAGAGGTCGGGAAAACCAGAAGTCTGAGAGAAACGTGGACTTTGAAGACCAGGTTCATAAGGTTTCAGAGGGGATTGCGTGCTGTGCTAGGAGCTGGGCTACGGGTCACTCAGCTTATATTCTGAGCAAGGATATAGCTGTGTTCTGCCTATGTCCAAGATCATGATTGGGGCTGAATTCTGAAACAATGAACTATTTGTTTGGCAAAGGCAATTCTGCGGCAGGTGACACTGATACCTTGTTAAAGTTGTTAGTCACTGTCCTTTCTCAGACCTACAGTGAAAAACAGCCACAGGTAGAGAAAAAGCAATTAAAAATATGAAGTTTGCTTAGGAAAAGTGTGTGGGCAACATGAAAACTGTGAACAAGGAGAATGTGGACAACAAAGCAGCTGTGACTGTGGAAGAGAGCAAAGTCATCAGAGAGAAACCTGGGCTTTGCACTGGGGTGGGAAGAAAAGGCGCCCTGAGTGCAGGAACCCACAACTTGTGAAGATGAAAATGTAGGTGAAGGAAGAAATTCTCAACCAAGGATGCGGCTGACAGGTTCCCTGCGTCTCCAAAGCAAAGGCCTAGGAGAGCGTTTCTCTAGTGTCAGAACAGGGCAGCTGATGCGGCTGTGGTCCAGAGAGGCTAGACCCCTAAGCTCGCAACGGAATTTGTCAGTATTGCTCATATGGTATAGACATTGAAGGCAGAAGAATTGTGAGATGGGGTGGTGAGTGATGAAATGCAGCTGAGGCATCTCCCTGTGTGACAGAGAAAAAGTCCATACCAAAAGGCCCCCAGAAGCCATTTTGCAAAGTTGTGAAGGCAAAGCCTAAGGTGTAATGGAAACCCTAGGATAACGGAGATGACACAACCATGGGATATCTGCTAAAGATGGCTGAAATTAGAAAATGAAGCCAGACCAAGTTAGAATCTATTTATGCTGCACATGGTACAGTTGGACAAGTGAGGCTTCATAAACCTTTTGTAGCCCAGATGATGACGTTAGGAGATCCAGGTACTGAACATGAAGCTACAGAAGTTGGTGTTTGTCCTGCTAGATAGTAACCTTTTTTTTTTTTGTCCAGTCCTTTCTTGTCATGCCACAATTCTTTCCACTTGGAATGGCAGTGTATGCTCTGTGCCATTGCATGGTGGAAATAATTATATCATTATTTTATAGGGGTTAGGTGATGGGTTTAGTCTCAGAAGACTTTAGACTTTAAACATTTGGACAGTGTTAGGACTACTAAAGGTTATGGGGACTTTTGAAGTTGACTAGATGCATTTTTGTATTAATAGATGGCCATGAGCATATGGGATGATGACAGCATGCTGGGCTCTAAAAATAAAATGTCCGTGTGAGGTCATGTGTCTGAATACTTGGTTCCCAGAGGGGGTGCCACGTGGGGAGGGTGTTGTGACCGGTAGCTTGCCTCACCCTCTAAGAGAGTCTCAGTGAGGGCTTATTTACATTGGTTGGCTGTGGGCATGGAACCGTGCCTTCCCTGCCTGTTGCCATGTCTTCCCTAGGTCCCATCTTTCAGGGTATCCCCTCACAGCAATGAGAACATAAACTACTCCTTGTTGATTATAATATCAAGGACAGTTTTCTAAAGTTAATGTAAAAATAGTCAGAGTAAAGATAATTTAAAATAATAGATTAAGTGATTTTTTGGTGCTATATATACTAAGTCCATATACTCAAGGTTACTCTTTACATCCTGAAAACTTTGCCAAGCTGTAAGTAATCCACTCATATAGTATGCATAATTACTGTTGGCTTGTTGTACCACAGGCACAATTTTAAAGGCTTTTATGAATTCAGTCAAAATAATACCTTTATCACTCCTGTTATGATGATGATAGATCTGAGGGAGACAGACATAAAGAAATAGCCACAACTATATAATAAAGCCAAGATCATACTAGCCCACACACTCTGATTCCCAAGATCAAGCTACAAGCCACTCAATTTGTAGTGATATATTGTCAGTTATGTTTATTTTGCATTGGTATAATTTAAAAATTCTTTATTCTGAGATGTTTATATGAATAAAATTTGCTTTGACATCAAATGGATGCACATAATAAGATGCCCTATTGTGCTAGCTTATTTCTGTATGTAGACCATGCTTTTCAAGAATATTATTCTAAAAGGGCTTGTCTACGTCCCTGATTTTTTTTTGATGAAATTGTTGAACAACTAAGGGTGATAGCAAAGTCCTGTATCTCAACTTCTAGGATGGCTGGAGCAGGATAGGGCCAAGTTCAAGGCCTGCTTGGGCAGAGTGAGTTCAAGATCAGAGCAGCGAATTAACAAGATTCTTTCTGAAGAAAAACAAAACAAAAAACAAAAACAAAAACAAACAACAACAACAACAACCAAAAAAAAAAAAAAAAAAAAAAGAGGGATGGGGCTATAGCTCCTTGTAGACTTATCCAGTGCACAAGGTGCTTTTTCAAAAATAAGAAGGATAAAAACAAACAGCAGCAGGAGGATGAGGGAGAGGAGGAGATAATGATGATTTTTGTACTTCTATTTTTAAATCTTGTTTTCTAGGTAACAGATTGAGACCTGTTGGCATGTATGACACTATTTCACCTTTACAAGATACATAGATGATATTTTTCTTTATTTCTTTTTTTTTCTTCCTGAGGAGTTGGAGCTGTATCTCTTTTTTGGATAGTTTCCTGCATTCCTTAGCACAATTCTTATTTTATATGTAACTTATTCCTGCATTTTGTTTTTATTTTTAACTCCAGAACATTCCTATTCCCGCCTTGCCACGCCAATGCATCTGTGAAACATTAGAGGAATCCATAGTGGAGTTTGTAACAATTGCATGAATAGGAAGAGTAAAAGCCTTTCAGTGAGAACATGATTTCTTTTCCTGTGGGCAAAGAGCTCAGCAATGGATGCTTCTTCCCCTGCCATTAGGACTGGATAATTGTCACTTTTTATGAACTTTATACCTGAATGTATGGGAGAGCCTTCCTGTAATCTTACTTGAGTGTGGGAATATCTCTCTTCCACTGTTGGGGCCCAAACCATGACTGCTAGCTTGATTCCTTCATTTATGAAATAAGGTCTTATATTTTATTTTATTTTTTTGCCAAATTTCTGGATCAAAAATTTCAAATAAAACCAAGTGTAGATTAATGTGCCATTTCTTCCTCAGGTCAGCTGTCACCCTCCTCACTGAGGCACCACAGAGGGTTGGACTCTGGATTCAGGAGACTTGTTTAGGCCTCAGTTCTATAACTAACAATTTACGGGAACTTTCACAGTACACACACACACTGTGATTCTGTGGGTTCTCTCTCTTGCTAACAGACAAAAGTAATATAGAACTCCGAGGCTGTGTGAGAGGAAGGGACTTGGTCCTGCTGATGCTAGCAGCTCACCAGTCATTCCTCTACCCCAGTGTGAGGTACCATTCACAGCCTCACCTCACCTCACCTGCTCCTGTGTGTGTCAGTCTCACTACTTGGGGTGTGAGAAAAGTGCTGACACTATCCGTTTTGCAGAGCCATTTTGAAAGCAGCCACAGCTACTCCCAAGGAACAGTCTGAGGATTCCATGACCTTGAAGCTTTCTCACGTTCTAGTGGGTAAAAGGAGAGGGCATTCAGAATTTTTCTCATTTGATGTTCCTATGTGCTCTGAACCGAGCGAGGGATGGACCACTGGACCACTGGACTTCAGCCTTGAAATCTCTTACTTCTCCAACATATCTTCCTTCTGCGATTTATCTAATGTCCCTGAGAAGTAAAACAATGTTAGATTAGTCACAGAATTACCCAAAGCTAGGGATGGCAAGCACCCCTACCCTGTCCCTCTAACAAACCTCAGCTGAGAAGGCAGAAACGTACTGCATACCACGCAACTTTCTCTCCACGCGTGCATATGTGTGTCAGCTTACCAAGAAGAATGAGAATATTTTCATTAAACGCTGCCCACTTTAAATCTGACCAATTGTTTTATAAGCATCTAATGATGAGATACAGTTTAAGCAGCACGCATGGGAAAATATTCCTTTGGGAAAAGTTGTTGATGGAGGGAATGAGGACTTGAACATTCTTTTCACTTATCAGGAAGCACACATTGCACTTGGAAGGGATGCTACAGCCTCTGCACTGGGGAGTAAAGGCCCTGATGCTCATGGCTAGTGCACACCAAACTCACAGCCAATGGGATACTTTACCAGTGTTCACAAAGGACGTAGAAACAAATACTTTCAAAACGTGCATTTAAAAAAAATCTCTTCTGGAAAATGTGTGGATGTTTTGGGCATCAGAGAAGGATAAGCTTAAATAGTTTCTAAACTTCACTCTGGTTTCATGCAACTCTTTTGCCTCAAGAAGTTATGATTTATCTAGGGTTCCCCTCGCTCTCAGTTCCTATCACCGTATGAGAGGGACACAGTAAAGACTACTGACACAACTGTTTCATGGTATGGCTAAGGTTAAGGGAAAGGATTTTATTATGACTAAGAGAGAGAAAAATATTCAGAAGTGTCTGGGGGGAGGACATGGCAGAGAGAAAAGAGAACAGATTAGGCATGGTCAGGGCTAGGGAAATAGGAGAGCAGGAGAGAGTGATGGTGCTGGTGAGATAGCAGGAGATAGAGAACAGATCACATTGAGACAGATAGAAAGAGAGAGAGGATAGCAAGAGCGGGAATAGAGAGAGCATCCGGGGTGGACAAATCATGTGGATTAGAAGGAGGACCAGTAACTGGGAGAGGGAAGAGTAGGGTGACAGTGTGGACTTTGAAATGTGCACCAGGTGCTTGTGATACTGAGGGAGCCTGGAGGCCAGGATGGGCTTTGATACGCTGCTAGGCACCACAGTTATGTCCTTCTGCCGGGGGTAAGGGAAATGATTCCTTTTTGAGGATGGGAACCTGTTTCATGAGTTTCTGAGGAGTGCTGTCTTTATCTAACTGCCAGAAACCATTCTGCAGTCCAGCTTGAGCTCATTGCTGGGTATTGGATGGCCTGACCCCTGACCCTCACAGCAGTATGCCCTCTGACAACACATCCAGCATTCTGTCTTTTCACAGTCAACACGTACTACTTGATAAACTAAGGAGAATCACATTTTGATAAAAACCACAACGAGGGTTGTTCTTCATCTCCGTGAGAACCTGGCCTTTCCCCTACTGATTAAAGTTTTTTGCAAATCTGGAACATAAGACAAACTGAAATCAAAACAAAAAGCCACATAATCTTTCTGTAAATTCAGTGGCGCACACACACACACACACACACACACACACACACACACACACCAGACAGTAAAAATTACCTCATGTCAACCATGTGTCCATATTAAGAGCAGAGAATAGAGAAGTTTGGCGAGTCTGTTTTTTATTGTTTCTCTTGCTTGTATTATGACAGAAGTTGACAGAAAGCTGAGTGTAAAGGTTTATGGTCTCTGATGCTGTGTGTAACTACTTCCTCAGAACTGACACAGAGGAAAGAGGGAGGCTCAAGAGACACAGAAAGCTCGCAAAACTTCCAAGACTCAAATGCACACGAAACAAAACTCAGGACTCCCCATCCCAGGGTGATGCAAGCAGCAGACTATTGCTGGAGAGGGGAGACCTTAACAATTAGCTGCCTGCAAGGTATGTAGGGGAATCTAGGGATGCAGTCCATAAATTTCACTCATGGTAAGTCAGGCTTTTAAGTGATGCTTCTGTCTGCTGTTGTGTCACCTAGGCTGTAAGCAACCCTCCAAAAGTCATTGGTTCACCAAGCTAGACGTTGGAGGAATTGTGTCTTTGGTCTGCCATTGATACCCTTTTGGGGGTTAAGTATATGTTTGTTCAGGTCCTTCTGGAAAAAGTTATATAGTGGAAGGGAAAATATTTTAACAATTAAATCTGAAGTTGGAAGTGAAGTTTCTCTTAAATGTGTCCCCAATGTTTTCAAAATAGTGTTAGCCAGATTATAGTGTAGCAGGTGCTATAGAGCTGGCAAGATAGTCTTCAAGTCAGCATAGAAAGAAAAGTGGAGACAGGATGGTCAGAATGAAATGCATCAGCATCAGCATCAGCATCAGCATCAGCATCAGCATCAGCATCAGCATCAGTGCTCTACATGCCTGGTGGTTCTATGGAGAAAGTTCTATGGCGGTAGTCAGTGGGTGGGAGATTGTGGTATTGTTGCATGTGAGTTACGTGACATGTAAGAGTTACATAGCTGTCTGATTTAGGGCTTGCCCTTCATTATTAAAACATTCAGGAACTGAGAGCACAAAGGAAAGCATATCTTTATGCCCTAGTTCTTCTACAATAGTGGTTCTCAACCTATAAGAAGATCACATATCAAATATCCTGCAAATATCCTACTTACATTACTGTTCATAACAGTAGCAAAATTACAGATGTGAAGTAGCAACAAAAATAATTTTGTGGTTGGGGGTCACCAGAATATAAGGAACTGTGTTAAAAGCTCACACAGCATTAGGAAGGTTTAATGCCACAGTTCTAAAAGATACCTGGCCAGATATTCCAATTGTGGGGGGGCAGATATCCTAAACTGCAAAGGAATCTTCGAAGGGCTCCTGAGTACAGCTCTAAAGGCGATAAAAACCTGAGGATATTGGAGATCCAAGAACCATGAGACGTCCACTGAGGAAAGTGTATGCATAGAGATGAGTCACGGGAGAGGTTGTGTGTGCTGCTTTGAGCTGGGCTGGATGTATCAGGCTATCTAATCCCTTCGGAAACTAGCTAGTGTAACTATGGATCTCGAGATACCTGGAACAGAAGCACAGAATTTAGTGTTTGCTGTAAAAGGTTCTGGTTTTGCTTTGATGTAAGATCTTTCTATATCGACATCACATGCCTTTTGTAGTGGGGAATGCTCATTCTGTGCTATTGTATAATGGAAGTATGTAATTTAAACAGAACTCGCAAAATTCCAGTTTTGATTATTTTCTTTCAAATAAATTTACATTTTCATAAAATGGAGTCTCTAATGGGTGGGGTCTGATCCTTGGGGATACATTTCTTATGGTCCCAGCATAGAGCAGGATGTTTCTTTTTAAAGGTAACATTTTCCAACATGTGTCTTGGCTACCACTTGGCTTGGGTTCTATAATTTTCCTTAACAATTACATCTTCCTGCCCTCCTTTTTGACCTATTTCACTGTAGGCTTAGATAAGTGCAGTAAATAGCCACCATGCCACATGCCACAGCCTGAATATTTTCCTGTCCTGAAATTTCATCTGACAAACAAATTACTTCTTCATCTTTAAATACAACACAATTTAAGTCCTTAGGACATAGGCAAGAAGAAGCCGTATTCTTAGCCAAACACATGAATGACCCCAGCTTCCTGATGACATCCCTGTTTTCTGCTGAAACCTCAGATGCCTGGACTTCATATTTCTTTGCTTTCTGGCCTTCCCAACTCCCAGTGGAATGATAAGATTCACTTCCAGTATTCAAGGACTTTCCATAGTCCACATGTCAAATATCTTTGCCCTGGGTAGTTTTTATGCCAACTTTGCAAAAGCTAGAGGCATCTGAGAGGAGGCATCGTCAATTAAGAAAATATCCCATAAAGTTGAACTGTATTCAAGTCTGTAGAGAAGTTTCTTAATTTGTGATTGACGTGGTAAGGCCCAGTCCATGGTAGGTAAGGGCACCCTTGGGGTTGTGGCTCTAGGGTTTATGAGAAAAAAGCCTGAGCAAGCCATGGGGAGCAATCCAGTAATTAGTATTCCTCCGTGGCTTCTGGGTTCCTGCTATGTTTGAGTTGCTACCCAGAATTCCTTCAATGTGGAACTCTACAACAATGTGGAAGTGTAAGCCAAATAAACTCTTTCCTCCCCAAGTTGCTTTGGTCACGGTGTTTCATCACTGCAATAGATTCCCTAACTAATATGCTCATCTGCAAAGATCTCATAAACCAGTTCTAATGTCTTGAGAACCACATGGTGAGGTATATCACAGCCACAGCTCCTCTTCTTGGTACCAATTTTATGTCTTAAGTTGCGTTTCTTATTGCTTTGATAAACACCCAGGAAAAAGCAACATATGGGAGAAGGAATTATTTGGCTCACAGTTCAAGTGGCAGAGGAATCCTGGTGGCAGAAGCTTGAGACAGTCACATTTCATCCACAGCCAGGAAGCAGAGTTAATGCTTGTTCCCAGCTAGCTTTATCCTTTTTATATGCTATAGGACCTAAACCTGAGAAACGATGCCACCTACTTTTAGGGTGGATAATCCCAATCTCAGTTAATGGCATCAAGGTAATTTCTCACAGGCATATACAGAGGCTTGTGTATTGGGTGGTTTAGATCCTGTCAAGTGGATAATCAGTATTAACAATTGAGAACTCACAAGGACCCTCAGTCCACACCTGCTCTAAATATGGCAATCATTTGTCTCTGTTTTATTAAATATTTTCTATATTTTTACATATACATTTGTACATATACATTTATACAGTAAACTACCTACATCAAGAAGAACTATGAAACAATCAGGAATTATATAAATGTTACATTCTTAGTATTTTTACTATTTGTATTTGACAGCCTTGAAAAAAACATCTTTCCTCTCTTGGTGAGTCTAAAATTCTGAATGAAAATCAGTATCTATCATATCTCATCATTATCAAATTAAAAGGTCTATCTAAACCTAAAAAGATCTTAACCCCTAAACAATTAAGCTTAATTATAAAACTAAACTATTTGCCCTTAAACCCCATCAGAGACTTGGGAAAGAGTAAAATTGATTACCTGAGTATACAAGTAGTGCAGGTTAGTAGCTTCCCAAAGGAGAAGATGACAGAGACAGTTTGCTACCTGAGCATTCACCCAAAACTCTGTATAACATTGGAGCATCATCTTCAGCCTTCTGGCCCGATATATCTGACAGATATATTTGTGAGGCAGGAACTATTGAGGACTTGCTTACCCTGTCTTGGCAGAGTTTGGCTGTCGACTCGGCTTGCATCCAAGCTCGCCCTTTTTAGGCAGAATTCTGTCTGTGGTAGAAATGAGGACATTTTGTCCAGTGGCTTGTTTGGCACATTTGAAGCCATTTCCATAAGGAGGTTCTTTGATGCTCATCATCCTCTTTGAGGTTGTCTGGGTGTTGCCAGGAGTTAGCCTGTATTATTGTCAGTGAACCATTAAAATAATATAAACATTTTTAAATGCCATGTTCTGTATGTCTCTGAGGTTTTTAAAGATCTATCTAACTATTTTACCTTATCTTTATATAGAATCATACCTATCTGTTACACATAAGATGTATATTCTTGTGATAAAAATAGACTAGTAATTGATCTGACCATTATTTGATTAACTAACAATTAACTTGTATAACTTATTTGCCCTAAACAGCCTGCAATAATACTTTCAAAGTATTGGAAGCAAACCTTGTATTATAATTGAGTTATATGGGTATAATACCTAATATTAGAGTATATATGTGTGTGTGTGTGTGTGTGTGTGTGTGTGTGTGTGTGTGTGTGTGTATGTGTGTGTATACATACATATACATATATATAATTTGGGTGAAGAATATTCTTAAATTTAAAATTTTTACCACTGTATCTAAAATTAAACTTATTTTGTATCTATATACAAAATTCATCATCTGTTTCTTAAGTGCTGTGTGACCCACACTAATCCTATGTAAAGGCTTGAAAACAAAGCTTAGTATACAAATCACTGAATTTATCCAATTCCTACTTAATTTGAAAAGAGACTATGAATTGTACAGGTTTGTGTGAATCTATTTGGTAGGATTTGTCTTTGGTGATGATGTATTAGGGATGAATGTAAAATTGTGTGTGGTTATTTTGTATCAAGTTCTTGAACCAGAAAATCTGAGTAAAGTGGCTTGTGGCTGATTGAAATGTAGGAATGAGCTAATTGCAAGATGAAGTTTTATACATATGCACACACACACACACACACACACACACACACACACACACACACACACTTTCAACTCTTTATATTGGAATATTTGAAATTCCAAAAGTATTTTTGCTGTTATGTAGAGAACTGTTTTTATGCAGAGTTTTTACAGGGTTAAACTAATTTTTCACATTCAAGTATAACATATGCATTCCATAACATTTTACATACTAGTTAAAAATCCTAAAACTGTTTTGAAATGTTGAGACACATAATGCAGTCATTCAGCTTTTCTAACAATTTTCTGAAAATATGAATAAGGCTTTCCCAGTGCTAATCTGAAACAGCTGCTGTCTAACCCAAACCCATTTACAAACGCCTTCTGAGTAGAATTTAACAAAACTACACGTGTGTTGTTTACTGTGGATGAAGTCAGGGAGTTGAGGCTGAATGTGCTTAGGAAAGGCTCACACAGTTCAAACAGTGTGGGCACAGCAGGCTGATGAAACCCTGAAGGATCATGTCACGAAAACATATGTCTGTCCCATCCCACCATTCTCAGAATGAACCCGTAACTGCCTTTCAGCTTGTCTCTTGGACTTGACAGTCTAATCACAGTGTTCATTTTTATTCTTGCAGCCTCTTAATTCATCTTCAAACAAAGCCCAGTTCTGTCTGGGACATCATAGTCTAGCCATAATTGCAAATCCTGCAATATTGAAATTTTGAAAAAAAAATGCCCCTTTGCCTTTTATTTTTTTCTATCTTTGCTTTATTTCTCTGTGTATATTTTATTTCTCAACTCAAAGACACAGAGAAAATATAATGAAATGAGTGAGCCGTGTGCTGCTGTGGCTTTTGTGGGCATCAGTTGTGTTTCTCCTGACCTCTGCACAATTCATGTTTTTGCTTTCTCAGTAGAGAAATAGATACTTCAGCCTTGATTCATAACCCTCTATTGTGTTAAATTATTTAAAGTGATCAAGACACAAAATAGTATGGAAAGTGCATAATATTAATCATTCTTAAAAATCTTGATTGGACGCTTTGAAAATTCAAATCAATCGGTTTTGTAATTTTTAAGACAGTATAAAATAAAACCAAGAATATACTTTTGGTTTAGTGGAGTATGATCAAGTTAAGCTAAGACTGGACTGAAAGGTAGAAAATTCAGTCCTCTCGGTGCTGGGGATACTTGGGCGCCACCCAGAATCCTCTCAGTGTGTTGCCTGCTTTACTAGGTACCAGAAAGAAGAATATTAATTCTTATTTACTAAGAGTTTGGCAGGGACTCTGGATTATTCACACCTAAAATGTTAAGTTTCTTTTCAAAATATAGATATTTGGTCTGGTAGAATGGCTCTGCAGATAAAAGAGAATGCTGCTAAGCCTGACAGACTGGGTTCTACCCCCTCGGTGCACCTAGCGGAAGGAGAGAAGTTGTCTTCTCACCTCCATATGCGTTATGTGCTACCCCTAATATTCTGATGTACTTTAAATGTAAAACCATACAAACAGGTTTAGACTTGTTTGGAAGAAGACATGTGAGAAGTTGCAGTACATGGGTGTAGGAGAGAGGAGCTAGTAGAGTGAGGTGCCTGCATTGTTGCCTATGTCACGCTGCCACTGCGCTGTTCCTTGTGTACACCAGCCATTATCCTTCGGCAGATGGGAGGCAAAGCTCAGGGTGGTGGAGCACACTGGAGGAGGAACCAGAACATTCGAGCAGAATCTCCAGTGTAAGTCAACCAAATGGTGATGGTGAAGCTGGGCTGGGTGGGAGGGGTTATGTGAAAGAGACCAAGGATGCCGAAATGAGTCAGGGATTCTGAATCCCAGAGGAGGAACATTTAGCAAAACAACCTACCAGAATCATTCTGTCTCTGCTGCGTCTCTGAAAAAAGGATGCCAAATGAGTTTACATTGGCTGCTGAGTTAAAGTGATTTTTCTGCAATGAAGAAGTCAAGTCATAACCAATGTATTCCTAACCATGGGCGGAAGGGTAAATGTGGTGTTGATATGTAACACAGTTCCAATAGATTCTGTCTTTAAAACATATACATTTCTGCTATCGGTTACCAAGAAGAGACTTGATACCCTATGAGCATATACAGGGGGAGGAAGTCCCCCTCAGGAACAGTCATAGGGGAGGGGAATAAAGGGAAAATGGGAGGGAGGGAAGAATGGGAGGATACAAGGGATGGGATAACCATTGAGATGTAACAAGAATAAATTAATTAAAAAAAAAACATTTCTAAGCACTGAATGCATGGCGATTCTAAGGAAGCTGCCATTTTCTTTTCAGCATTTAGTTGACTTATATAATAGAATGAAAATGGAGTTTGTTGGCTCAAAATTCAATAAAATGAAAGTTGTTTTTCATATTTAAGTCTCAGTGGAATCAGAAAAATTATGAGTCTAATTCCAGAGTGCTAGCCAGACCTCATGGTGCAGACATACATGCTCTCAGCTACTTGGAAGGCTAAGAGAGGACAGAAACACAAGACTGTCAAGCTAAGGCAGAAGAATGCAAATTCAAATGCCAGCTGGGTTACAAAGCAAGTTTAGGCGAACTTGAACAATTTAACAAGACACCGTTTCAAAATTGAAACTTAAAAATGCGTTGGTGATATAGTTCAGGAGCAGAGTGCACTCTTAATACGGGTGAGGCTCTGAGATCAGTGCCCAGTTCAAAAAAATACAATGGAAAAGCAGGAAGGGTGGAAGGAGGAATGAAATTCAGAATGTTTGCTGTCTTCCTCTTGGCCGGGCTTTAACACAGACGTATACACTTTTGACTCATACATTAAGCTGGGTAAGCAACCAGCCAGCTATTTGCAGGACACTAAAGATTTGCCAAAAGATAAAGGTGCTTTTTAATATTATTGTTGTTGTTGTTTGTGGTAGTGGAGTGTGTGTGCACGTGTGAGCATATGCATGTGGTGTGTGTGTGTGTGTGTGTGTGTGTGTGTGTGTGTGTTTGTGTGTACATTTACATGCATTGGTCAAAATATAACTTGTTGGAGGTTCTCTTCTTCCACCATATTAAACTCAGGTTATCAGGTTTGGAAGCAAATGCATTTACCCTTTGAGCCATCTTGCCATTCCAAAGGTCAGTTTCCAGTAAGTGTTTTGTAAAACCAGTTTTGGGCTATGATGAGAGAACAGTTAAAAAGATAGACAGGTAAAGGTGTTAGAGACAGCATACATACAAATGAGATAAAGGCTGAGCAAGGTGCAGAGCCATGCATCTGTGCTCTAAAGGTCTGGATTACAGGTTAGAGAAAAATGGGACCAGCCCTCAGCTAGCCAGGTCTTTTTAATATGCAGCATGTTTGCCTTCTTCAGCATCCTGTTCTCACTCTGTGCAGCACATGGCCAATGCTATCCTTGCAGTCACTGACATGTTCTGCCTGCAGATAGGTAGGATCTGGAGAGAGTGCCCTTCCCACATATGATCATGTGATGGAGAAGCATCACACCTCAGCACCACTGAAAGCACAATGGCAGGACTCAGACTCACACTAAACTATAAGAAGATGTTT
Source organism: Acomys minous (assembly GCF_964271855.1). Lineage (NCBI taxonomy): Eukaryota > Metazoa > Chordata > Mammalia > Rodentia > Muridae > Acomys > Acomys minous. The sequence continues at coordinate 44,803,101 of NC_140487.1, forward strand.
TCAAACACAGACATTATCCCAGATGGGCAAGGGACTGTTCAGATTGTAGTTCTGCCAAAAGGAGAAGGGCTTCTCCCTTGCATCAACATATTAATCTTCATAAATCACTAAAATGACACTTCCATATGTTCTGCAAATTACTTAGAGTTTAAAATTAAGACTGAAAGCTTCATTAATCTTAAGCTTATTACATGTTCACAAAGATCTTTTATAAGGAGTTTACTTTTAAAAAACTTTACAAAACTGGTTAAAATTGCTTTCATCATTGGTCTATTCACTGATGAAATGAAAGAAGGAGTAAAGCAATATCTAAGGATGCAGTCTTAGTTACTTAGTTACTTTTCTATTGCTATGACAAAGCCATGACCCAGGCAGTTCATTACAAAAAGCATTTAGTGTGGCACTAATGGTTCCAGTGCCTTAGAGTCACTGACCATCATGGCACGGAACATGGCGGAAGGCAGGAAGCCATGGTGCTGGAGCAGAAGCTGAGAGGTTGTATGTTGAAACAACAATGTGGTGGAGGAAGGGAAGAGAGAGGAGAGAGAGAGAGAGAGAGAGAGAGAGAGAGAGAGAGAGAGAGAGAGAGAGAGAGAGAGACAGAGACAGAGAAAGAGACAGAGACACAGAGACAGAGAGATAGACAGAGAGACAGATGGAGAGACAGACAGAGAGATAGAGAGACAGAGGCAGAGAGAAACTAATTGGGAATGGCACAGGCTTTTGAAACCCCATAGCCTGCATACCTTCTCCAATAAGGCCATACCTCCTAATCTGTCCCAAATTGTTTCACCAACTGTGACCTAATCATTAAAACAGAAAACATAATGTCCACCTATGGTGGCCATTTTCATTCAAACCACCACATTCCATTCTCTGCCCAGATAGGCCCCTGGCTATATCATAATACAAAATGCATTTAATTCAATTTCAATTTCACAATCTCAACATAGCTTAAAAGTCAAGATTTTTTTTCTGATACTCAAATAAATCTCTTAATTGTAACCACTTGTAAAATTTTTAAAAATCAAATTATCTAATTCCAACATACAATGGCACAGGGTATACATTACTATTCCAAAAGGGAGGAGTGCAGAGAGTGAGGAAATACTGGACCAAAGATAGCTCTTCCCTTCCAGCTTTGTTGACTGCAACACACTTGTCTCTTGGGCTGGTTCCATCCTCTGTCTTAAGGTCTCTTTGGCAGGTACTCCACAACTCTGGCATCCCCAACATCTTGGGGTCTCCAACACAGTCCAGGCTTCACCTTCACAGCTTAACACAATGGTACCTCTGGGCTTCCATGCAGGAACTCCCCTGCCACAAGAACTTTCCTAAACTAAAGAGGAAGATGTCACAGCTGCTATAGTCCTGCATCTTTCCGAACTCTAAAGACAGAACCACATGACCTATGCTGCCTGACTGGGATGGAGCCTAGATGCCTACAGAATCACATTTGCATAATCTTTGATTTGTTGGTGCTTTCCTTTGTTCATAAGCTTTCTTTTGCTTTAGGAGAAAGAATAAATTATGTCTTTGGCATGTGTAGAAAAGTAAAACAGTACTGAATTATTTTAGTATTGAACTTCCTTTAGAAGGATTATGTAAAGAAAAGAATTATATATCGCAAGCTTTCCAGAAAAGTATGTATATTTTAAAAAACAAAACAAAACCTCATTCTTCTTTCTTATGACAAACTTCTGATGGCTTACAGGGCCATGGAAAAAAGTATCTTGGGCTCTAAGTAAACATGGGATAGAAAATTAAGGTTTGTCTTATTATGTGAGGGGGAAATTAAGACTTTTTTGAGCTCTTGTAGTGGCCACAACTAACACAATGGCTTTTAAACTATTTGCAGTTCCTCATTTTCTTCTGTTGCTCCTTTATCTAAATTTTAGGAATAGTTTCTATATGGACTCAGCATTTCATGGTCACTTGTATAACAAATGATCAGATTCCACTGGACTTTATTCTGTTTTCAACTGATTTTTTTAAAAATATCTTTTTGGTTTATCCCACTAGGATAAGTTTCTTTGCATTCAGTTATTTGTTATATATATTTTAAAATCATAAAAAGACTTTTTTATTTTCTACGTAGTTCAAAAGACAATTTCTAAGCAGGATGTAGTGGCCCACATCTTTCATCCTAACATTTGGGAGGCAATGACAGGTCAGACTGGTCATTTACATAGTGAGTTTCAGCACAGCCAGAGCTACATAGTGAGACCCTGCTTTGGGGTAAAAAGACAACAACAAAAAAGATAGGTACTAAACAGTTTAATATTGATTAAAATTTTTATAAAAAATATGGGCTTGGCAGGGTAAGTAAGCCTAAGCTATCCTGTGTCTGTGTTATATATACATATATTATATAGAATCATATATTAAAAATTTATTTTCTACATGAATGCTTTGTGTTCATATATATTTGTGTCATGTGTATGCCTGGTTCCTTCAGATCTTTTGAAACTGCTGTTGGTTTTGAGTGTCTGTGGAGATGTTAGGTTCCCTGGAAGAGCAGCCAGTGAGTGCTCTTAGCCACGAAGTCATCTCTGCAGCCACCTATGCTTTACACATTAGTGGTCGTAGTCTAAGAAGATAAAGCAACAGGATTTTGGTTTCTGTGCTCCTCAACCAGCCATCCCTACCACCTTCCCATTTTAAGTTATCATAAAACTCACCAGAAACATTCCAAGTTATGGAACTCCATTCGTTTTTGCAAACATTAAATGAAAATAGCATTAAATACATTGTTTTGCAGTGAGCATGGCCATTTAGGTTTATTGTTACAATTTTTCCAACTTTTTTTTATAAGAGTGCACGCAATGTGATATTACATGTGGCATTAGCTTTATGTATGAAAACCTATAAAATATACTTTGTGCTATAATGCAGAGGGCTAAAGTTCTTATGTTCTGAGCTAATGGTTGGAGCTAGGGGTTGAAGACAGCCTTATATTCCCTTTGGCATGGGGTGCACATTTTTATTTCAGGCCTCGTCAAAGCCTCTAAGATTTCATTTCTGAAAGGTTTTTGGTCTGTAGTCCAACAAGTGTTATATTTTTGAATTTTCAGCTCAAATAAATGGCTCTACATTTTTATTTCCCATCTATTAACTGCACTTTAGGCTACAGAGTTAATCTATTACTCTACACTTTGGGGCATGATAAATAGTTCAGCGGGATTTCCTTTCAGAAGAAATCACTTCTGCGAACACAAGACTGTGGAAATCTTGCCCAAGGGATGGAATTAGGAAAAGGAAATATTTTTTTAGCAAAAGTATCAAAGTCTTATGACCATGGCCCAAAAATGATGAGACAAAGAAAGTATGGGTTGTTTAAGACCACCCTGCTGAGTCACTCACTCTATCAGGGCCGTTTCAGCAGAAAAGAATGATGTTTTCAGAACACTTTTGCTGCATCTGTGGCTGTGCTAAATCTTCATTTTTTGGCCATTTGTCTTTCAGAAGTCTGTACTTTAAAAGAAAAATGGAATAGTGTTCAAACATGTCTTCTAATTCATTTATTTTCCCAGCAGGGATGCAGCAGGCTATTGCCTCCTGCTGCTCCTAGCATGGAGCTGGACACAAGATGCAACTGACACTACTATGTTCCTTATTGCTATATTAACCATGTCTGAAATCTGGTACAGAACCAGTGAGAGAAGAGAGCCAGGGATAAGGGCTTCAAAACTGGGAGACCGATAGGCAAATTCTTCTGAGTTATTGTTTTCAATTTGCTCGCACTTGAAACAGGTTCAACCTGCAAGTGCTTACAAGCACCATCCAGATGTATTAATATTTTAATTTTAATTTTAATAACTTTCCTGGAAATTAGTAGTGTGTCTTCTGGATGGAAATATAGAATGAGGTTTCCATGGTTCTAAGCACAGAACTTTGTTTCAAGATGGTAAATATGCTAAACCTTGAACAAAATTCATTTTTATAGTAAAAAGAATTGTATGGCTTTCTTTTTTAATATAATGAGAAAGTATTGAAAAGAAATTAAGACCTAAGAATTTAAAACAAACTTTATCTTTCATAATTGAACAGCATTTAAAGACATGACTTAAGTAGCATTTTAATAAATATAGCCCCTAAGATAAATTAATACCATTTAATCAACAAATATGAAAAATATATTCATAAATTATGTCACTATCTCTACAACTTTCAGAATCTGTAAACATCCTAGTGGATGATTGTATCCATGGAAACAGAACTCTCAAATCAAGTATGGTTTACTGGCACATCTAACAAGAACTCCTAATGTATTTATAAAATATAATTAGCAATAATTCTTTTGGCTAGGCATGGTACTGCATGCCTTTAATCTCAGCACTACGGAAGTAAAGGAAGGCAGATATCTGTGAGCTTGAGGCCAGCCTGGTCTACATAGTAAGTTCTAGGATAATCACGGACACCCAGAGGGACCTTGTCTTGAACACACCCACCAACAATAGCCCCTCTGAAACACGAACAGAATAATATTGTAAGGAAACTTTTATTAAGGTATTTGTTTCAAACCCAGTAACAAACTGTTTGGACCCATATTCAAGTTTTATATACTATCTCATGGCCAAACATCATTTCTATGTTCCTCTTTATTTCTATTGAGCTATGAAATTCAGTCCTCACAATAGATCATAATGAGGACAAACTGGTCAAGAGGGTTCTGAGCACATTCTAGTTCCCGGGGGCCTAGTATCAGGTAGCTTCTATTTGGATTTTAGCATGTAGCAACTGTTTATGACGTTTATTAGTTCTTGTTATTATTTTCTCTTCCTCTATGAGATCAAAACCAGCATTGAGCATGAGTAGAAGGGGGTGACCTCACCAGTGGCTTATAATCTGTGTTCATTCTAGCTGGTCAGGACTTATTAGTTATTGAAGGGCTGTGCGCTACTGGAGGAAGAAACCATGTTGTGCACATGCTAGGTACTGGCTCTGCTACCAAGCCAAACCCACACACCCTGTTGTTGACAATGTCTGAATACTAACTTTGGCAAATTCCTGCATATACACATAGATCATTAATAAACTATTATGAAACACTTATTTATTGAGCACTGTATATGAGTTAAGGAAAGTCTTTTTATGGTAACGTAACAAAATGAGTATGGATACTATTTCCACTTTACGGAAAAAAACAGAAGCTGACAGAAAAGACTTTCCGTTTGTGCAAAGCTAGTATTAAACTCTCTCTCTCTCTCTCTCTCTCTCTCTCTCTCTCTCTCTCTCTCTCTCTGTGTGTGTGTGTGTGTGTGTGTGTTATAGAGGCCTCCTAGAGAGGCCAAAAGAGGGCACTGGTTACTCTGGAGCTGGATTACATGAGAATGAGAATTACAGTTTGTTACGATCCACCAAATGTCAATGTTGGGAACCAAACCCAGCCTTTGCAAGAGCAGCAAGGGCTCTTAATCTCTGGGCCACCTCTCTAGACCACAAACTTACTCTTAATCAGTGTAGTCTGCAATCACATAAAACAGAAATAAAATAGTACTCCTCTACTGTCATTCTTACTATTTATTTTCAGTGTATTGCCTATGAGAATACACATGATATTTTTCTTCTTCCCACTATCCTCTCTTTCTACCCCCCTCTTCCCCACCCTTTAGTCCTTTCTTTATCCCCACAGTCCCTTCCACCTCCAAGTCTTTGTGTGTGTGTGTGTGTGTGTGTGTGTGTGTGTGTGTGTGTGTGCATATATGCTTATATATTCATATTTAAATCCAGACTCTGCATGTAAAAGGAAGTGTGCAACATTTATGTTTGAGTCTCGTTTATTCTTTTAAACGTGTATTTATTTTTTTAAAACCCATTTTTATTGGTTCTTTGTGAATTTCACATCATGCAGCCCAATTCCACTCATCTCCTCCTCCCCTTGTACCTACTCTCTACTATTGCCACCTCCCCCCAAACAGAGAAAAGACTCCTTGTGGGAGTATAGTGTGCCCTAGTGTCCCCCATGGACTCCTTGTGGGAGTATAGTGTGCCCCAGTGTCCTCCACACTGTACCATTTGGTCCACACTTCTTTCATTGCCATGACTCATTGGTCTGGCAAAAGGTCTCTGGCTTCCGCTATTCTATCAATACTGAAACTTCACTAGGATTCCTCTCAGATATCCTGTTGTTGCCTCGTGGCATGGAGATCCCGTAGTTTTGTGTCTGTGGGACCAGCCAGTACATGAACAGCAGCACTTCCTCAATGGGGTAAATGTTGGGATGGGCCGATTCAAAGCCCAGGGTCTGGGCCTGAGGGGTATCTGAGCTGGTCAGCCTGCCAGCTCTCCTGTTCTCATGTCCTGGGGCCTAGCTCACTGGCAAGCCCCCAAACCAGAGATAGCTCTACCTTGCTACCCAAGTAAGGGGCAGGGCCCTTTCTACTGAACCTTGCAGCCAGTGAGGAATAAGACCAGTTCTTCCAGTTCCTGGTGCAAGTTCTCCCACCTGCTGTAAGTAGCTAGGCATGAGGGAGGGGAAGAAAGCATCTCTCCTTTATCCATGTCACTGCCCAGCAGGCAAGAGGCAGGGCCAGCCTTCCCACACTCATGCCCTAGGGGCCAGCTCATCTGCCACCCCTATGTCCAGAGCCAACTCTACCGTGCTGTCCAGGTGAGGCGCAGGGCCTGCTCTCGTGAGTGCGGCAGCACATAAGGAGCAGGGACAGCTCTCCTTCTCTGATGACTTCAGGGCCAGCTTTCCTATCTGCTGTATGTGGCAGGGGCCAGAGGGAGTTATCTCTCCCTCACCGATGCCACCTCACTGCAGACAAGTGGCAGGGCTAGCTCTCCTGAACTCACACCCTCAAGATCAGCTTGTCTGCATTCAAGCCTCCAGGGGTAGCTCAACTGCACTGCCCAGATACGGAACAGGGCTTCTTAAGTAGTGCAGCTGGCGAGGGGCACAGACAGCTCTCCTGATCTCATGACCCCAGGGCCGGGTCTCTCACATGCTGCAGGTAGTAAGTGGGGAGGGGAGATGAGGGTATCTCTCTCTTGTCCATGCTACCACACAGGGAGATGAGTAGCAGGACGGGCCCTCCTATGCTCCTGTCCTCTGGGCCAGCTCACCTTAACTTCTGCAATGCGAGGCTTACTATTTCAAGTACTACAGCAGGCTAGGGGAATGATCAGCTCATCTGCTTTCATGCCCGCCAGGGCCAGCTTTCCCATGATGCCCAGGTGAGGGATGAGGTCAGTTTTGTACAGCCCTTAGATATTAACATGTCCCCAGGTGGCAGTTCAGACCAGGGATGTCCTCTTGGACTTTAGCAGTAACAGACCCCTGATACTGCAGGGCCATGGCCCCAGTCTGCACAGGCTAGGCCCCCCCCATGGTCCCAGGTGACATCACTGGTTACTCACATCAAGTTGTTCCTCACTACCCTCGAGTCTGCAGCTCTGCCTCTCTTCATTGTAACCACATCCTTCTGTTTCTCTTTCTTTTCATTTCTCCCCCACTTACTTGCTCTCCTAGTGGGGCCTGGGGTCTCTGTCTGTAGCTGTCTCAGGAGTGCTATGTGCCACTTGTGTATTATGGCACCAGGCAGGGGTCATCTCAGGCTTGGTCTTCCCCCCCGCCCCAGGCCTGTGTGGTGCTGGACTGGTGGTCATCTCAGGCTGTCTCCCTCTCCTGTCCCCATGACACCCATCTGGTGGTCATCTTGGGTTCAATCCTTGCTTGTGCCTGCTTGCATGGCCCCATTTGAGGGTCTTCTGCCTCAGGCTCACACCTGTCTCGGGCTTGTAGTGCCAAGCAGAGGGTTCTTCTAGTCTTTGGCTCAATCCCTGGCCTAGCAGCCCAGCTGGGCCTGTGCGGCACTGGACTAGTGATAGTCTCTGGTTTGCTTTTTATCAAGGAATTTTCACTAAACATTCAGTTGTTCAGAGGTCAGAACACTGAGTGTAGATGGCACATTTCCTCTCTTCCATGTACTGACACACATGTGAAGACATATTTATTTTTATGTTATATATGGCTGTTTTGCCTGCATGTTTGTCTATGCGCCACACGTGTGCAGTGCTCACGGAGGCCAGAAGAGAGTGTCAGATTCCCTTGGGACTGGAGTTACAGATGGTTGTCAGCTGCCATATGGTGCTAGGAAACCTGGGTCGTCTGGAGGAACAGCAAAGTCTCTTAACTGCTGAGTCATCTTTCCAGCTACATGTCAGGATTAATTCACTTAGCATGATAATCTCTTTTTCCTAATAACTCATTACTTGTACTTCATTGTTTTTATTGCTGAATAAAATGACATTAGATAGTTAAGTAGATAACAGGCAGATAACATAGAATGATAGATACGCCATATTTTCTTTACCTGTTGGCTTATTGATGGACATGCAGGCTGCTTCAATTTCTTGGCTATTATAAACAGTTCAGCGATAAACATGGATATGCAAATATCTGTATAGTGTGCTAGTTGGCATTCCTTCAGATATGAACCAGGGGTGATTTCCTGCACCATCAGGTTGTTGTGGGTTCGGTTTTTAGGAAACTCAATGCCGATATCCATTTTATATTTATAATCCAATTTATATTTACACCAGTGTTTTATAACCTGCAGAGCCTTGTGCTGCGGGTAGGATGGTCTGTCTCTTCCCCAGAGCTGCCTGTCTCACCTTTTGAACATGCTTTCTGCTCCCCCCTCCCCCTGAACTGAAACTGGGTAGCTGGCGCTGTTTGGCTTGGGTTACTTTTTTTCAGTGTGCCACCTTCTGTTCCTCTACAATCTCAGCTGTCCTATCATTCATGCTGTGAAATTCCAATACACTCCTTCCCTTTCTTTTGTTCCAGAAAAAGAGTCATACCAACTCTTCTCTCTCACCACATCATATCAAGGCAGTCTCTGGTCTTACCTGGAATCCTCAATATCCATCGTTTCTCCTTCCTCCGGATTAAAAAATAATGATATTCACTTGATACTCTGTATATATGCATGCATTTAGATAATAAAGTTTAAATATGCAAAGGAGGCTTAGAGTCTATAATGCTAAAAATAAAAGAAATTTCAACATTTTAAAAGACCATCGCAGCAGGAGAAATGAATAAAACAAATTTGGGGTCACAGCAGTGGCCCATATCTGTAAAAATTCAAACAAATGTTCAGTCATTCAAGTAACAAGCTGTCTGTTCCAAAGTGGTAGGCTTCAGGAGTACTTGCTAGATGTCAGTCTAGGAGATGACACCCACACAACTCCTTTAAATTCGCTTCTGCATGAGTAGAGTGTCTTCCAGAAGACCAGAAAGGTGACCCTTGTCATAGGGGAGAGAGCAGATGCCCCATAACATCTACTTTTCTGGGGTGCAGCACACAGCACAATGGTCTTGCAGCTCTGCAGGAAGTCAGTTCTCATTCCTTTCTCTCACCTCAGTCAACAAATGCTTTCTCATACTCTCTGCACAAACATCACAAAGTGACACACTTTGATCAGAGAGCATTACAGTGATGAGAACCGAGTAGACTTACATAGGAGCAGGAAGCAGCAGAAGACTCCTTAAACAAACGTAGCCTTTCAGCCTATGCCCCAGTGTAGAATATCCTTTGGTTAGAGGATGTTTATGAAGAAAACAAAACAGAACTTTTGAAGAATTGAACTCTGTCTGAGACATAAACTATTATCATGCTGCTATAGATTACTAGGTTACTCAGCCAGCTCTACCCATCTGTACCCAGCTTGTGTTTATTTTAGAATATGCATGTTGTATATTATTATGTATTTTGATATCTGGCTAGCAAGTTGGTTATTTCACTCCTGATAAATGTTTTTTTAATGTAAGTATTTCTTTTTTTTAATTTAAAAATTTTTACATGTACATTTATATTATTACACATATATACAATATATTACCTATAGCAAGGAGAACTATGGCACAATCAGGAATTATATAAATGTTACATTTTTAGTGCTTTGGCTATTTGTATCTGACAGCCTTGAAGAAGACATCTTTCCTATCTTGGTGAGTCCAAATTTCTGTATGTAAATCAACCTCTATCTCATATTGTCATTATCAACTTAAAACACATATGTAGACCTAAAAACATCTTACCCCTAAACAACTAAGCTTCATTGTAAAACTAGGCTACCTGGTCTTCAACTCCATCAGAGACTTGTGAAGGAATAAACTTGATTACCTGAGTATGCTGGGAGTGCAGGTTAGTAGCTTTCCAAATGAAAAGATGACAGAGACAGTTTGCTACCTTAGCCGTCATCCAAAACTCTATAACACTGGATCATCATCTTCAGCCTTCTGGCCTAATATATCTGACAGACATATTTGAGGCAGGAACTACTGAAGACTTGCTTACCCTGTCTTGGCCAAGTTTGGCTGATGACTCTGCCTGCTTCCAAGCTTGCCCTTTTTAAAGACAGAATTCTGTCTGTGGTAGAAATGAGGATCTTTTCCCCAGTGGCTTGTTTGCCACATTTTAAGCCCTCTCCATAAGGAGGTTCTTTAATGCTCATTATCCTCTTTGAGGTTGGCTGAGTGTTGCTAGGAGTTAACCTTTCTCATTGTCAATGAATCTTTAAAGTAATAAAAACATCTTAAATGCCATATTCTGCATGTCTTCGGGGGTTTTGAAGACCTTGTCTACCTACCCTTCCTTATCTTTCTATAGAGTCATATCTATCTGCTGCACCTAAGGTGCATATTCTTGTGATAAGTGTAGACTAGCAATTGACACGGCAATGATTTAATCTACTCACAATTAACTTGTGTAACTTATTTCTCCTAAACAGACAGCTTGCTATAGAAATATATAATATATTATTTATAATATATATAATATGTGAGGAGTAATCTTACATTTGAATTCTATACCACTCTATCTAGAATTAAAGTTATTTTGCATCTATATATAAAATTCTATAGCAGTGAATGAAAAATACCTTCTGAGTGACAATTGAGGCATTTAGTCGAGAAGTAGATTCACTAATCTACTTTTTTCTATCTTCTCTATATATTTCTATATTCCCCTTCTTTCTTTTCAACCCCTTTCTCCAAACAGGATGTCAATGGCCAGTATGCTGCAAGAAATGCATCCTGTCAGGTCTGATTCAATGTCAGTGTCTGGTTCTTTTGTTCTGAAAGCATATAATTTCTCACAAGCATTATACAGTCCTAAAATTATAAGTGTATAAGGTGTGCGTGATGCACAGAAAAGTTAAGGCTGGATTTCTGCTCTTTGTATGAGCAGGAAAAGAAGGCATCTGTAAATCTCCATTCATGCCATATGAAGAGTGGCATCTAATAGTAATTCACAGGGGTTCTGTAGCCAACAGGAAGCATTGTCTATGCCTAGACATTCACGGTTCAGCCAGTCTCAGAGCTAGTCCCATATGGTGGGATTAGCAATATAAGTTACCTGCTTGTTCTGCAGTTTAAAATTTTTACATCCTGATTGGAGCCCCCTCCCTCATTCCCTTCCTTTCCCCCCCCCTCATACCTTCTCCCTCCCTCCCTTAGTACTTAGACAGGGGAGCCCTCTTCCCCTAATATCTGACCTCAGCCTATCATGTCTCATCTGTATTAGCTGTAATCTCTTCCTCTGTAGCCTGGCAAGGCCATCTTGCCAGGGGGAAGTGATCTAAGTTCGGTGGCCAGAGTCCATGTCTGAAGTAGTCCCTTCTCTCCACACATATGATCCATAAGGAGACTGTGCTACTACATTCGAGCAGTGCGTCTAGGTCTATATCATACATGGTCCTTGGTTGATCTTTCTGACTCTGTTTTGTAGTGTAGTTATCCTGTATTATGGGGCTAATGTCCGATTATGAGTGAGTATATACTGTGTGTGTCTTTCTGGGTCTGGATTACCTCACTCAGGATGATCTTTTCCAGTTCCATCCATTTGCCTGCAAATTTCAAGATTTCCTTTTGTTGTTGTTTTTGTTTGTTTGTTTGGTTTTTTCAGACAAGGTCTCTTTGTGTAGTCTTGGCTGTCTTGGACTTGCTTTGTAGACCAGGCTGGCCTTGAACTCACAGCAATCTGCTTGCCTCTTCCTTCCAAGTGCTGGGATTAAAGATATGCATCACTATGCCAGGTGATTTGTTTGTTTTTAATAACTGAATAGTATTCCATTGTCCAGATGTACCAATTTCTTTAACCCTTTGTCCAATGTAGGGTTGGTGAATATCTTTTCCCAGTCTGTAGGCTGTCATTTTATTCTGTTGACAGTGTCTTTTGCCTTACAGAAGCTTTTCAGTTTCATAAGGTCCCATTTATTGATTTTTGATCTTAGGGCCTGGGCTGTTGGTGTTCTGTTCTGGAAGTTCTCTCTTGTGCCGATGAGCTCAAGGCTCTTCCCACTTTTTCTTCTAACAGATTTAGTGTGCCTGATTTTATGTTGATGTCTTTAATCCATTTGTACTTCAGTTTTGAGTGGGGTGATAAATATGGATCTATTTTCATTTTTCTACATGTAGCCATCCAGTTAGACCAGCACCATTTCTTGAAGATGCTCTTTTTTCCATTGTATGGATTTGGCTTCTTTGTCAAAAATCAAGTGTCCATAGGTGTGTGGGTTTATTTCTGGGTCTTTGATTCAGTTCCATTGATCAACCAGCTTACTTCTATGCCAGTACCATGTTGTTTTTATTATTGTTGCGCTATAGCATAGCTTGAGATCTGGGATGGAGATTCTTCCAGAAGATCTTTTATTGTACAGCATCGTTTTAGCTATTCTGGGTTTTCTGTTTTTTCATATGAAGTTGAGAATTGATCTTTCAAGGTCAGTATAGAATTGTGTGGGTATTTTGTTGGGAATTGCATTGAATCTGTAGATTGCTTTTGGTAAGATGGCCATTTTTACTTTGTTGATTTTCCCAATCCATGAGCATTGGAGATCTTTTCATCGCTGAAATCTTCTTCAAATTCTTTCTTCAGAGATTTGAAGTTTTTTTCATACAAATCTTTCACTTTCTTGGTTAGAGTTGCACCAAGATACTTTAGTTTATTTGTGGCTATTGTGAAGGTTGTTGTTTCCCTAATTTCTTTCTCAGCTTGTTTGTCACTTGTATACAGGAGGGCTACTGGTTTTTTTGAGTTGGTTTTGCATTCAGCCACTTTGATGAAGGTGTTTATCAGCTGTAGGAGTTCCTTGATAGAATTTTTGGTGTTGCTTATGTAAACTATTATATCATCTGCAAATAGGGATAGTTTGACTTCTTCTTTTCTGATTTGTATCCCCTTGATCTCCTTTAGTTGTCTTATTGCTCTAGTTAGGAGTTCAAGTACCATATTGAAGAGATACAGGGAGAGCGGACAGTCTTATCTTGTCCCTGATTTCAGTGGAATTGATTTAAGTTTCTCTCCATTTAGTTTGATGTTGGCTATAGGCTTGCTGTATATCGCCTTTATTATGTTTAGGTATATGCCTTGTATCCCTGCTCTCTTCAGGACTTTTAACATGAATAGGTATTAGACTTTGTCAAATGCTTTTTCAGTGTCTAAGGATATGATCATGTGGTTTTTTTCTTTCAGTTTGTTGATATGATGAATTACATTGATGGATTTCCATATATTGAACCACATCTGTATGCCTGGGATAAAGCCTACTTGGTCATGGTGAATGATAGTTTTAATGTGTTCTTGAATTCTGTTTGCAAGTATTTTATTGAGTATTTTTGCATCAATGTTCATAAGAGAAATAGGTCTGAAATTCTCTTTCTTTGTTGAGTCTTTCTGTGGTTTAGGTATCAAGGTGACTGTGGCCTCATAGAATGAGTTTGGTAATGTTCCTTCTGTTTCTATTTTATGGAATAGTTTGGAGAGAATTGGTATTAGCTCTTCTCTGAAGGTCTGGTAGAATTCTGCGCTGAATCTATCTGGTCCTGGGCTTTTGTTGTTGATGTTGTTGGGAGACTTTTGATGACTGCCTCTATTTCTTTAGGTGTGACAGAAATATTCAATTTGTTTACCTGATCTTGATTTAAATTTGATAATTGGTAGCTATCAAGAAAATTGTCCATTTCATTTAGATTTTTAAATTTTGTGGCATATAGGCATTTGAAATAAGATATGATGATTGTTTGCATTTCCCAGTATCTGTCGTTATGTTTCCCTCTTAATTTTGATGTTGTTGATCTGAATAAACTCCCTCTGCTTTTTAGTTAGTTTGGCTAAAGATTTGTCAATCTTGTTGATTTTCTCAAAGAACCAGCTCTTGGTTTCATTGATTCTTTGAATTGTTTTCTTTGTTTCCAATTTATTGATTTTAGCCCTGAGTTTGAAGATTTTTAGCCATCTACTCCTCTTTGGTGTGTCTGCTTCCTTTTGTTCTAGGACTTTCAGGTGTGCTATTAAGTTGATAGTATGGGATCTCTCCAGTTTCTTTATAAAGGCACTTCATGCTATGAGCTTTCCTCTTAGCACTGCTTTCGTTGTGACCCATAGGTTTGGGTATGCTGTGCTTTCTGTATCATTGTATTCTAGGAAGTTTTTAATTTCTCTTTTTATTTCTTCCCTTACCCAGATGTTATTGAGTAGGGAGTTGTTCAGTTTCCATGGGTTTGTGGGCTTTTAGTTGTTTATTTTGTTGCTGAGTTCCATTTTTAATTCATGGTAGTCTGATAAGATGCAAAGGATTATTTTAACTTTATTGTATCTGTTGAGGTTTGCTTTGTGGCAAAGTATGTGGTCAATTTTGGAGAAGGTTCCATGAGGTGCTGAAAGGAAGGTGTAATCTTTTGTGTTTGGGTGAAATGTTCTGTAGATATCAGTTAGCTCCATTTGTTTCATGATGTCTATTAGTTTCTTTGTTTCTCCATTTAGTTTCTGTCTATTGTGGAAAGAGGGGTATTGAAGTCTCCCACTATTAATGTGTGGGGTTCGATGTGTGGCTTAAGTTTTAGTAACATTTCTTTTACAACTGTGGGTGCTCCTGCTTTTGGGGCATAAATGTTTAGAATTGAGAAATCATCTTGGGGTATTTTTCCTTTAATGAGGATGTAGTGACCTTCCTCATCTCTTTTGATTAATTTTGGTTGAAAGTCTATTTTTTGAGATATTAGAATGGCTACTCCAGCTTGTTTCTTAGGTCTATTTTCTTGGAATACAGTTTTCCAACCCTTTACTCTGAGGTAATGTTTATCTTTATTGCTGAGGTATATTTCTTGTATGCAGCAGAATGATGGATCCTGTTTTCTCATCCATTCTGTCAGCCTGTGTCTTTTTACTGGGGAGTTGAGGCCATTGATGTTAAGAAATATTAATGACCAGTGGTTGTTACTTCCTTTTGTTTTGATGTTGGCAGTGGTAGTGTGTGTGTGTTTCTGTGTTTTGGATTGCCCCAGGATGGACAGGAAGATTGAGAGCAAGTAAAGAGAACTTCAAGCCAAAGGTTGTTGGCTAGGGTTCCCCAGAGGCCTTCTTAGGATGATGGATAGTGGGTATTAGACCCTGCACCCAGCTCAGCTCAGCTGGGTTTCCTGACTTTATTCGAGTTGGGATGGGTAGGGGAGGAATGGGTTGATATATTTCTAAGCCCAAAGTTTCTCAGGCACCCTACAGTCCTTTTCCAGATGGCAGGCTCTGTCTATCTGCTTTGTTCCAGATGGTTCTTTGTGCCCTGTTTGAGCAAGGCTGACTGAGAGATATTAGAGCTCCAAGGTTCTCAAGAAACAGCAACTAATGTGGAGTGTGGCCTGCATGGGCCAGAAGCTGCTAGCAGGATTGCAGCTAATGAGTAATGTGGCCCAAGCAGGTCTCTTCTCAGTGGGCTTGCCTTGTGTCTTAGCTTATCTGGTATGCTTCAGGCTGGTGTGAGTATACAGACTAAGGCCTGAAGTTGCTCATATGATGGCGGCTAACGCAGACCATGGCCGGAGCCTGGATTTAGCTCTGCCGGCTACAAGATATGTTCCCAGCTGGTAAGCAGTTGTAGGTGCTGTAAGAGATCAGGTCTCCAAGCTGCTCAGAAGACTCACAGGCCTTCTATGGATGGGGCAGTAGTATATGTATCTGCTCCATGACACAGCCAGTCCAGGCCAGCGAGCAGCGGGGGTGGGGGGTGGGGTGGGGTGGGGGAGGCGGGGGTTGGATGGGGGACTGGGAGGAGGCTGAGATAGTTTAGGGCTCAAAAGTACTTGGGTGCTCTGAACTCCTTTCTTGGGAGGCAGCTAATGCGGATTGTGTCCTGTGCTGGGACTGAGCTCTGCCTGTTTGTTCCCTATCCCAGGTCCCCGGATCTGGCAAGCAGCTGGGGGAGGGGTAGAGCCTGGAGCTGCAAGTATATCCCATAGTTTTTCTGTCTGGCATCCTGCCATAAGTAGACTGCAATGAGTGCCTGGAGCTGCTGGGATTTCTCACAGTACTTCCCGAGATGGCAGCTAATGTGGTCTGTCCTTAGGGATTCTTTTCTGTGGGTTAGCTGGGTGGCCAGGCGTCAGACCCACCCATGCCCCACACAATTTGGATCCCACTCTCCTGAGAATCAGCAGCACTGGTGTTTTGTAGTTCTCAGTTTGGTCTTTAGGTCGCTGTGCAGTCCTGGATTTCCTGCTAATCAGATGCAGTGTGGGATCAGTGCCACCATCTTGGAATCCCCTCTGGTTTTCTATTAGAAAAGTATTCATTAGAGACATCTTTTACTGTCCTAAGGACATCTCTCTCAGTGTGGAAGAAAATTGTCATACCTTTTAAGAACTTCATTTAGGAATTCAGAAAGGCAAAGTGAGAGTCATTTATAACCTACTTGGAGAGGTGTTTTGACTTGACATCTTCCGTATGCTTTTCTAGTTTGAGTTTGCCTCACATTATGGAAGCTTCCTGTGGACTGCCACAGTAAGTGAGGTCTCATGGCTTAGAACCAAGAATGCACTGCTCTAGAGAGCCATCTTATCTACCTTATAGGAACTCCCATTTGAGCAGCATCTTCAGACACAGGTCCACATACATACTCACAGCTTTGTCTGCTCCTGACACTGGCAGCTTTACTTTATCATCACTGATAGTACGTGATATAAAATACAATGCAATGAGGGAAGTACCTTTTCTGGGCCCAAGCCAAGGTATGCCCCTGAGAAATGACTCCATGTAACAGATCTGGTGTAAAAGAAGCTTGTTGGGGGAGGAGAGAGGAGTGAGGGCCTGAAGAAGAGATAGAGGCAGACAAGTGGACATGTTTACAGGCAGACAGATAGGGAAAAGAAACATGAGGGTGGAGAGAGGTAGGCAGAGGGGGTATATACAAAAACAGAAGGAGAGAGAGAACCAAGAGCAGAGAAAGAATCAATAACACACACACACACACACAGAATCAACAACACCAACACACACACACATACAGAATCAACAACACCAACACACACACACACACACACACACACACACACACACACACACAGAATCAACACCAATACCAACACACATACAAATACACACACACACAGAATCAACAAATCAACAACACCAACATGAGAGAGAGAATCAACAACACCCCCCCCCCCCCCCCCCGCCACACACACACACACACCAACAAAGAGCTAGGGTGGCTGGAGGTTTTCTTTTTTTATCCCCAGAGCACCTGGAGGAAGTAGGTGATGACAAAGCAACTGCTAAATCCAGTAGAGCTGCCTGTATGCTAACATTACTTCTCACCCTTTCCTGACCCTTTCAGTTGCTATTGCTTGACACTGTTTTTTTTTTTTGGATATGTGAACAAATATCTCTTCACCCACATAGAGAATAGACAAAGTAAGGATCACGCCAAAGTCCAATTTGATGAGACAATGAGTTGATTTGGGTCACTTATAGGCTATGGATCATAGCTTACCCTCAGGAGCAGAAATGGCTTGATCAGCTGCATCACCAAAAGCTCACCCTAGTTTTCACATGAAAGAGAGAAATTTGAAACTCAATACGCACCTTGCAGACATCTTGCCAGGTGGGGAGTATCTCTTCCAGGCAGCTTAGCTGGTCTGAGAGTGTGTCTTAGCTATAGCTTATATATGCTTGGGGAGGGAGGATCCTAGGGCTTCTGGTCAGTTCCAGAGACATTCTGAAACTTTAAACTTATTTACTTCCTGAGTGCTAAGGAGTTTCCTTGCACAAAGGAATGTGGAATGTTTTACCCTCTTTAGGAAAGTTTGCATCTTAACAATCTACCCTCCGAAATGGAAGGTTTTGTCTAGAAGGAAATTGCTGCATAACTGTGCTGAGGTTTACCCTGCTAGAACATGTGCTGATGAGAGGGTGCCATGAATCTGCTATGTATGCTCCTATTTTGGAGATGAACAGGGTGACTGGAGCCAAGGATACATGGCACTGACATTGTCTTGATCAGTAATGCTTCATGTGACCATATCCATATCCATAATAGGACTTTCTTTGGTGTGGCCCCCAGGCTTGTGGGCTCTCTTTCTTTCATCAAAACATTTCTCTCCATATCTGGAAATACAGCTGATGCTGGCAAATGTCTTCTGGTTCTGGAGAAAGGACTGGGCTTCAACTACCAGCCTCGGGGTTATTCCTAGGGTCTTGTGATGGTTCTCAGTGACCTGCATCCAGCTTTTCTTGGCTTTTATTCACTTGAAAATTCTGATTTTTGTTCTGAAGGGTTGGGATCTGAAAGCCCTACACCAGAGACAATTTCTCATGTATCATGAGAAAGAACACTTTTATTCTTTGATGCTAATGAAGTTGGAAACTTTCTAGAGTCAGGAGGCCTCCATTCCTGTGGTACTTACGCCCTTACTAGAATACCTAATAACAGTAATTTTTAAAAAAATGTTTGCTCAGGGTAACCACAGTCTTTTGCTCTCACAACTAGATTTTGACTTTCCCCCTTGAACACTGAATTTCATGAAAAAGTCAGCAGTTTTTGGCTCTGTCCCAGTTCTCTGAAACTTGCTAACTAAAAACGCAGAGAATGAAAGAAGAATAAAGAACTCTAGGCAGGACATTTATCATAGCTATATTATAAAAGAAAAATAATGAAAAAATTATAAAATGCCACCTTAGATAAACATCATATGATTTTTAAATAAAGAACTTTCTTTAGTAGTAAATAATTTGAAACTTATTCCAACCAATAGGCAAAACCTTAAAATACACCTTGGGGGAGCATAAATATGGAATAGAATTAACACTTGTGATTTTAATAAAGCTAACCAGTGATCATGTGCTAAGCAAACTCAGAATGTAGTATGACTGAAACAAGTTGATACCATGGTCATAGTATTAAGTAACTGAGAATTGTACTCCTCAAAGTATTCAATGGCTGAGAATCACGCCCATTGTTTGCCTTAACTTAATAAGTGAGCCTGGTTTCCCTAGCACACATTTCCCTATAGTCTTTTAAAATTATTATTTAAGTAATTTATTGAGATTACATCTCAAATGTTATCACCTTACTTGTACCTTCCCATTTTCCCCTCCCTCCCTCTTTCACCCTATTCCCTTCTCCTAGGTCTGTGACAGAAGGGGACCTCCTCTCTCATCATATGGTCACAGCCTATCAGGTCTCATCCTGGTAGTCTGCTTACCCTTCCTCTGAGTGCCACTAGGCTTCCCCACCAAGGTCAAATAGAGGGCACCAGAGTTCAAGTCAAAGGCAGTCCCTGCTCTCCACACAATTGTAGAGAATGTGCTGTCCATTGGCTAGATCTGGATAGGGGTTCTAGGTTTACTGCATGCGTTATCCTTGATTGGTACAGTAGTTTAAGCAGACTCCCCTGGGTCTAGATCCACCAGCCTTAATGGTTTTCTTGTAGGTTTCTAGGACTCTCTGGATCATTCTATTTCCCCATTCTCCCTTACCTCTCTCCCCTGAGTTAACCCAGACCCAGAAATATACACATGGTATATACTCACTTATAATTGGGCACTAGCCCAACGGAGATGTCCCTTGAATGTCTTCACTTAGCAGGAGATTGGGATAGATGCTGGGACTCCCTACTGTCTTTTAAATTGACTTCCATGTGACTTCTCAGTGTGGCATTTAGATGAATGCTCTTTCAGATCTGTGAGCAGAACTGCATCCAGAGGGAGCAAAGCCACTGTTGCCCACTGGGTATCTGAGTTCTGCAAGTCCAGTGGGTGAAAGGGAAACATGAAGAAAAATATCTATTGAAAATAGAACTATTAATAAAGAAAGTCTTTAAAGACTCTAATTTTAGCAAAGCCTGTGCTACTTATATACTTTACAATTTCAGGAATATGTTCAGCATTTAATATTTGTGGAGTTGCTATTTAAGCTTTTCCCTATGTATTAGCCTAATTGACTTAAAGGTCAAAAGAGATCAATATTAATATGCTCAAATGCACCAAGTCAGGAGGCCCATGTCAAACAAAATTTAAAAGTCTAACTGGGTAAAAGGAAAGTCTGGTGGGGCTGGAAAGGTGGCTCAGTGGTTAAGAGCACTGGCTGATCTTCCAGAGGCATCATGTTTAATTCCCAGCACCACATGGTGGCTCACAGCTCTGTAACTGCAGTTTTAAGAATCCAACGACCTCCCTAGTTAATGAATAAATTAGTTTTCAGTATATGTCAGAATTCCAAAAAGGCAAGTTCTAATCCCAGAGAAGGAATGAAGCTGCCACCAGAGTGAGAAAAGGCAGACAAAGGGCAAACATTCCCTTCATCCATTTCCTCTCTATGGATGCTGCTGGAAGGCACGACACAGATTCAAGGGGGATCTTCCCACTTCAAAAGATCTGAATTAAATATGGGTCTTCCCACTTCAAATGATCTAATTAAGAAACCCCTCTACAGGTGTACCCAACAGCTCAGGTTTTAGTTCATCCCAGATATATCAAGTTGACACCCAATAATTGCCATCACTATAGTCCTATTTCAAAAGATCTGGGCTTAAGGAGGGTCTTCCAACTTCAAATAATTCAATCAGAAAAAAAATCTCTTACAGGTAAGCCCAGCTACTTAGATTTTTAGTTGATTCCAGATGTTGTCAAGTCAACACTCAAGAATAGCTATCCCAAATGGGGATACTTTTTCATCACTGTGGTAGGTGGGTGTGCAAACTGGTACGTCACTATGGCACTCAGATGGAGGTTGTCAAAGAAGCTGGAGATTAATCTACCACAGTATCCAGCTCTACTACTCTTGAGCTTATATCCAAAGGACTCTATGGTCTACTACAGAGATCCATGCTCATCTATAGCCATTGATACTCTATTCATAATAGCCAGAAATAGGGAAACAGCCTAGATTTCCATTAAATGCTGAGTGAGTAATGAAAATGTGGTGTATTTATGCAATGGAAGATTATTCAGCTGTTAAGAAAAATGAAATTATGAAAATTTCAGGTAAATTGGTTAGAACTAGAAACAATCATCCTGAGTAAGGTAACTCTGATCCCAAATGACAAACATTTCATGTTTCCTCTTATATGTGGATTTTAACTTTTAACTTTTGGATATGTAAAGGTTAATGTAACAGGCTCCCAGACCTTAGCACACCTGACTGCATGATGAAAATGTCATTCAGGCTGTGAAATTCAGCACATAGCACCATCTTCCAAGACTAAAACAAAAGCCTAATTCCTCAAATTCCATAGTTCTGAGATAGTATCTAATTGTACTAACCTTGTTTTTTGGCTTCTGTAGTTCTGCTTCTGAGTAACTGTTGTTAAGTGTACTAACCTAGGACATGTTATTTTTTCTTCTTAAGAGGGAAATAAATCAAAATTGAAGGTTCATTCTATTTCTAATAGTGAATCTTTTTATTTATTTATTATTTTTATTTTTACATATATATTTATATTATTACACATACATACAATAAGCTACCGACAGCAAGAAGAACCATGAAACAATCAGGAATTATATAAATGTTACATTCATAGTGATTTGGATAATTGTATTTGGCAGCCTTGAACAAAACATCTTTCCTATCTTGGTGCATCTTAAATTCTGAATGTAAATCGATATTTATCATATCTCATCATTATCAACTTCAAACATCTATCTAGACCTAAAAAGATCTTAACCTCTAAACAACTAAGCTTAATTGTAAAACTAAACTATCTTGTCTCCAACTCTATCAGAGACTTGAGAAGGAATAAAATTAATTACCTGAATAGGTTTTTGTCCTTAAAAGCTCCCCCTAAGAAAGGCTCAGTGCTACACAGGGATCCTGATCATGAAGCATAGTTGCTGGCTGGCAAATAAGACTTTCTACTGGCTTAAATTCACATCTGAGCAGTCTTCTCTGGTGAATACCCCATAACATTAAATAGCTAATAAGGGATTGAAAGTTCAGATATTCCAATAAAGGGGAAAGAATGTGTTATAAAGAGTTAAAGAGGAAACAAGAATAGAATTAAATGGCAAGAGTTATAGGAGAGAAGGGTAAAGGAAAATATGGGGAGGGATAATGAACACTTCAAGGCCTTTTGAAAAAATATATGGAAATCTACTACTGTAAAAACTTCCCAAAAAACTGTAATTTGAGTAGATTAATAGTGGAATAGACAATACCCCAGTTAGACATTTTGTGCCACTGATTAAGACTTCCAGTGCCTGGACTGGATTACATCTTGTTGAGTCATTAGTCAAAGGGCTCCCACAAATGCCAAAAATCCCAGGATACAGTCAAAGGCAATTGGTTTCTTTCCATAGCCAAATAATAAGGCCATATTGCTGAAGAGAGCACTTACTTATGTCATGGAATATGCAGAAATTGAGCTGGTAACAATCAGCCTCACTCCTACTGCCCAGCATTCATGGTACTGGAAGGTAGTTTGCATGCTACCACACAAGAAGACAAGAAATGAAATCCATTGATATCATCCAGTTACAAAGCTTATGACCCACACAGTAAGTGATCTATACATAAAATATATGGGTGTAAAGGTAGCACAAATGTTATGCATATAGTCAACCCCTTTTTTGTTGGATTTAAGGCCCACTACATGAGATAAAAACCCATGTCTGATACTGTTTGGTGGCCATGAACCTGAGACTATAGACCAAGGGCAAAACCTGCTCTGATTCTTAACCTTTGACTTAGAACAGAATTGTGTTTTTCTCTTCCTTATTCTTCATTTTTTCCTTTCTAATTGTTTCTTTACCTAATTTTCTTTCTCTTTAAATTTCTTATTTCTTTCTAATTCTTTCATTCCTTCTCTCCTCCCTTTTTCATCTGTTTCTTTCTTTCTTTGTTTCTTTCTTTCTTTGTTTCTTTCTTTCTTTTCGCTCTTTTACCTTCCCCTTCTTTATTTCTCTTTTTCCCTTATTTACTTAAAAAAATTTACTTAAACTTCCTTTCTTCATAAAAATACAAATGTTAAATTGAGCAGAGGCTGTAAAATTTTTGTATAGTTCTTGAAACATCTTACATTTCGATTAACTCACTTTGAATTAAGATAACAGGAATTTGGAATATGTGTGACACAAAATCATAGAGAAGCTAATTGTAGGGAAAAGTGGATATGCAAGACGGTTTAAGGAGCTCAGAGTATAATGAATGAAAACAGCATATGCTGCATACTTAAGAAATTTCCACAACCACACCCATTACTTTTTATACTAACTTAAAATATTAGAAACCAGATATCAGCCATGAAATACATTTAGCAGTAATTGCATATTGCATTCTATAGGAATAACTCTCAAAACTAGTTATAAAGAATATACTATTGTACTGGCTAGTTTTATATAGCTGGAGCCATCTAAGAGGAGGGAACTTCAGTTGAGAAAATGCCTCTAGAATTGGGTGATAAGCAGACAGGCCAGTAAAAAATTTTTTAAATTAGTGATTGATATGGTAGGGGAGGGACTAGTGCATTGTGAATGGGGTTATCCCTTGGCTGGTGGTCGTGGATTCTAGAAGAAAGTAAGCTGAGTAAGCGACGAGGAGAAAGCCAATGGGCAGCTCTCCTCCATGGCTTTTGCATCAGATCCTGCTTCAAGGTTCCTGCCTGATTTGAGTTCCTGCCTTGGCTTCCTTCAATGAACTGTGATTCAAGATGTGTGTAAGCCAAATAAACCTGTTCCTCTCCAAGTTGCTTTGGTCATGGTGTTTCATCATAGCACTAGAAACCCCAGCTAAGCAACTATCTGTGAGCATGCTGCTTGTAACAATGTCTTCAGGAAGAAATACTAAGCCAACACTTGCACCAGGAGTGCATGTATTTGAAGCCGAAAGTTGGAGAGTTTGACAGTTTTGTGAATTTACGAAGTTACAGACTCAACAGATTAGCTCCACATTTCTGATTTTATCACATGCCCTTTGTATAAGTTTTATTTACTCAATCTCTTCAAGCTTTGGCTCATCATCTGCAATATAAGCATTATCAATCTCCAGTGGAGTGAAAGACAAACAGAATTTTGAGTGATGGGTGAGTAAGTGTCAAGTTAGTCTGAAAGGTGAAGTGCTACATAACACCAAAGCGTACTCTGTCGGCACTCAGTCTTCTATCCGGCATCCTTCTGCTCGTTCCACTCACAGATTTTTAGGAACTATGAACTCAAGCAACCTACCATCGTTTTCAGAGCCAGTCACAGATCAGTCTTAACAGTAACATATAAACCTTCCTTTGCTAACTAATTTATCTCTCTCAACCGCACAATTGTTGCAGTAAGCGTTCTCTGTTACCAAATCCTCAAACTTGGAAGATGTTTTGCTTAGTCTCAGGTTGTGAATTTAACGATTTCATGTTGTTGTTTTCCATCACTATGCTTCTCCTACCTTTACAAGATATTCTCTGACACATTTCCCACTTCAGCTTTCCTAGGAATTCAATAAGATTCATGAGAGTCAATGCTATTCATTCTCTGAACAGCATTTAGGGGAAAAAAATCCTATGCACCTGATGACAAATGGGGGATAAACACCCTCACAATCGGAAGGTATTCTCAATTATTAGTCAGTGCAATTAACCAAGCCATGAAGCATAATATTCAATAAGACAAAAATAAAAGAAATGGAGGAGTAGAGAGCTGATACTAATACTCCTACTCTCTAGCAGGATCATAACTAACGCAAGAGAAATGAGACTTAAGAACTTTTTGAAGATGTGATTCCATGGCTGACTATTGTGATGTGAGCTAAAGGTGCAAAGCCCACGTGTTTCTTTGACATTTCACAAATTATAGCTTTACATTTATCTATGAATCGATATTAAGAATGCCTAGAGTAAAGCCTATTGAAAATGCTAAATGAAATAGTTACATTGCCAAGATGTAAGTTCTCAGTAATCATTAGCTCTGTTATTTCTGAGAACTCAATAGAAAATATCACCTCTTCCTTTGAATATTTCTCTAAGTATTTTTTTTTTTGTGGGAAGTTTGTTGGGATTTTTTTTTTGCTTGCTTGTTTGTTTTGTTTTGTTTTGTTAACTGATATTTTCAGGACAGGGAATAAGCACATCTTAGTGATTAAATGACCAAGAGAAGTATTAATAGTGGACACCTCTAAGATGAATAGCAAATATGGTAATTTTTTAAAAGTATAATGATGTTGGGACTACACAAACATATGCTTCAATCTTTCATTACTAATTTTTTCAGTTACTAGATTAAAATAAATGTAAAATAAGGTGGTAAGAACCAGCCAAGTATTGGTAGGTGTGTTTCAGAGTCTGTTTATGTGGAAGTGTTTCATATCAAATTAAGCGTGAAGGCCAGAAATTCACTAATGTTCAACATAGAATCAAGTTGTTATTGAGAAGAAATAATATTGGACATATATTTAAGGACAACCAAAATGCCAGAAACTAAATCAGCCACTATTCAAAACCAAGTTGAAACCATTTTGCTCTTAGAGAAAGTGGCTTTCGTCTGTACATGGAAGTCTTTACACAAGTCTGTTACACAAGAGTAAACTGAGGTAACTCCAGGACAGCAGACAGTAAGCCACCACAGCCTTTTATGAAGCAGTTTCTTTATATATATTATGTTTTAAAATTATAATTTATTTACATTATATCTCAATTGTAATCCCCTCACTCTTATCTTCCTGTTCCCACCCTCCCTCCATCTTCCATTGTATTCCCCTCCCCTAGACCTCTGGCCAGTGGGGTCCTCCTCCCCCATCAGCTGACCACAGCCTATCAGCCTGTATCCTCTTCCTCTGTGTTTCCACATGGACTCTTCACCAAGGGGCAGTGATCAAATCTTGGGCACCAGAATTCATATCAGTGGCAGTCCCCTATTGTCCACTCCCTTCCTCCATGTGGAGAATGAGCTGTCCATTGGTTACATCTGAGCAGGGGGCCTAGGGTCTATGCTTGCAGTGTCCTTGGTTGGTGCATCAGTTTGTGCAGGTCTCCCTGTGTCCTTGGTAGTCTCCTTCTGGAACTTCTGACACTCCTCTCTCTCCCAATACTTCCATCCCCCATCTCATCCACACAACTCACGGCTAGCTCTTAACCAAGAGTCCAGCTTTAAGTCTCAGCATCCATCCCTATATCCTAGAGAGTGGAGTCTTTCAGAGGACATTTATGTTGGGCTAATATCCAGTTATAAGTGAGTATATACCATGCATGTCTTTCTGGGTCTGAGTTACCTCATTCAGGAAGATTGTCTCTACTTCCATCCATTTGCCTGCAAATTTCAAGATTTCCTTGTTTTTGTAGCTAAATAGTATTCCATTGTGTAAACATACCAGTTTCTTTATCCATTCTTTGGTTGAGGGACATCTAGATTGCTTCCAGATTCTGTCTATTATGAATAAAGCTGCTAGAGCATCTTTCGGGTATATGCCTAGGAGTGGTATAACTGGGTCTTAAGGTAGAGCTGTTCCCAACATTCTGAGAAAGTTCCAGATTGGTTTCCAAGGTAGTTGTACTAGTTTGCACCCCTACCAGCAATAAAAAGCTTTCCTCTCTTCCCACATCCTCACCAGCATGTGCTGTCACTTGAGTTTTTGATCTTAGACATTCTGATAGTTGTAAGATGGATTCTCAGAGTTGTTTTGATATGCATTTTCCTGATGACTAAGTGTTTCTCGGCCATTCTATGTTCCTCTGTTGAGAATTCTCTCTTTAGTTCTGTACCCTATTTTTTAGTTAGGGTATTTGGCTTGGTGGTGTTTAATTTCTTGAGTTCTTTATATATTTTGGATATCAGCTCTTTGTTGAATGTAGAGTTGGTGAAGATCTTCTGCCAATCTGTAGGCTGTCATTTTGTTCTGTTGAAAGTGTCCTTTGCCTTACAGAAGCTTATCAGTTTCATGATTAATTGTTGGTCTCAGACCCCAAGTTGTTGGTGTTCTGTTTAGGAAGTTGTCTCCTGTGCCATGAGTTCAAGGCTCTTCTCCACTTTTTCTTCTAACAGATTTAATGTGTCAGGTTTTATGTTGAAGTCTTTAATCCACTTGAACTTTAGTTTCATGCAGGGTGATAAATATAGATTTATTTGCATTTTTCTATATATAGCTATCCAGTTAGAACAGCATCATTTGTTAAAGATGGTATCTTTTGTCCATTGTATGAATGTGGCTTCTTTTCCAAAAATCAAGTGTCCCTAGGTGGGTTTATTTTAGGGTCTTGGATTTGATTCCATTGATCAACCACCTATTTCTATGCTAGAACCGTGCTATTTTTATTACTATAGCTCTATAGTATAGTTTGATATCTGAGATCTGAGATTACTCCAGAAGAACTTTTATTGTACAGGATTGTTTTTAGATATTCTGGATTTTTTGTTTTTCCCATGTGAATATAAGATGCTCTTACATATTAAATAAAATAAATCTTTAAAAAAGAAACAGCTTCTTTTGTGTCATTAAAAAGACACAGCTAAATCAAGAAGTTTGGACCAAACAATAAACAAATGTTAAAGAGATTTTTTTTTGCCTACTGCCAACATATACTACAGAAGTAGCAGATAAAAGAGAGATTTGTCAAATTAAGAAGACATGGTTCAATTACTGTCCCAAACTTAATGATTATATATGTCATAAGGTCCTAGGGATTAAACTTATTCCCAATTCCAGGAGTTATTAAAAAATGAGATGTTGAATATGATGCTGCTGAATATAATGATTAACCTAAAATTGTTTTAAGATTTCTAGAATAATAATAACAATAATAATAATAATAATAATAATAATAATAATAATAATAGTAGTAGTAGTAGTAGTAGTAGTAGTAGTAGTAGTAGTAATAGTGGTAATAGTAATTAGTTGTATTTATCATTAAACTTGCAGTCAATATTTAATGCTACCTGTGGATTTTTGATGAGATACATAAAGCTGCAGCCTCCAGCTACTCATCAAACATCTGAATTCTAATTGTGCTCTTGCTGTATTTTATTCCTGAAAATATTTCCTTCCAAAAATGACGACATGAATAGTGACTGCTAAGTGATAGATATTTGTGTTTGTGGAAGATGTGAAACATGTCATGTTTGTCTAAGTTGAATATCAGGATGTTTTTCAAAATCACCCAGAAGATCTCAAGTTTTCAACTACTTCCATCAATCTAAATACCAATGCATGACCTCCTCAAATGCAGTGTCAAATAGTCTATTAATTTTAATTTGCCCTCTTTTCTTTCACTCTTATAATAATATTATTTTTAAATGAAGCTAATTTACTTATTGTTACTTATTATATTAATGCTCATTTTTGTTAATAGTGATTGAAAACTTGCTTGCTAATTTTGAAATTCTCCAAATATAATTAGAATCATTATATGAGGTTGTTTTTGTTTTTGTTTTTGTTTTTGTTTTTTGTTGTTGTTTTGCTATGTGATGTGGAAGACATCATTAAAATTTAATACAGGCCCTTTTTTTTGCTCATCAGCTTTTGTTAGATGTTTTTAATGGCTGTGGTTGTTTGAGTAGGAATGGTCCCCACAGGCGCATATGGTGAAGAAACTGTCACTGGGAACGATCCATTTCAAATGCTCAAGTCAGACCCAGTGTCTCTCTCTTTCTGGTGCCTGCCTATCTGGAAGGCAAACTCTCAGTTCCTCCAGCACCATGTTTTTCTGCATGCTGCCATGCTTCCCACCATGGCGGCAATGGCCTAAATTTCTGAACCTATAAATAAGCTTTTCTTTATAAGAATTTCTGTAGTCATGGTGTTTCTTCACAGCAACAGAGCATTGGCTAGGACAAGACCCCAAGCATATTCTTTTTCTTCCAATATAGTCTCCAAAAGCCAAGAGGCTGGAAACCTCTGCATTCAAAGAGTCATGTGCAGCATTACACATTCCCCTGGTCATTCTTGTAAGGAACTCTGGAGTGACACAAATCTTACTACAAACACAGGCAGGACCTGTTACATCAGTTTTTTCTTTTAGATTCTCCTCCAGGGTAATGCTCATCATTTCTCTGTTGTACTGTTACTCATGGGGACCTGAGCTGGGACAAACATGTGTCCCTTAATAGCTCATATGAGCAATTCCATAAGCTTCATTTCCCACTATATTTCCCCAGGTCATAAAGCTCTTCATTGGTGAAGTATAGTGAGTTAGAACGTTCAGTTTTCAACTTCCAGAGCATTTAGACTGACCTCATCTACTCCCGTATCCCACATCTTCACAACCCACAGTGTGAGTGACTTTCATTGCTCATTTAAAAGCCTTGTCCAATTCAAGTGGTCCAGGTGTGGAGTTAACCTGACTCACATAGTTTTTTATATCGGGCTGTAAAGCCTCGGTCTGCAGGTTGAGTTGTGGGTTTTCCCTTCTGTGATAGAGGGCAGGCCTGAGGGGGTATCTTCTTTCTCTTCACCAAGTTTTCTTCCTCTCAACTCTCCAAGTCTTCCCATGGGTACCAGGGTTTGGGATCCCAGGGAGGACTCTTAGGCACAAATCTAATTTTCACTCTCTTTCCCTTAGGCCCTGCCAACTGTGAGGACACAGCATGCCAGCATCTCCATTTCATCCTCCTCTTTTTCCATATTTCTTGCCAAATCAGAGGCTAATGCACTGCACAGCATCTGTATTTCCTTTTCCCATTGTAATTCCTCCCTTATGCGGGCAGGCAATTTTTTTTCTGGGCACGGAGCCAAGCCTCCGTTGCATGTCTTCTTGCCCACAACAAAGGCCACACAACTGCCATCATAGCCTGCCTAGGATCCCACCCCATACGTGCTACATTCAGGGACTGCAACATAATTCTCGAGTTCCTCGGTCATTTGAGGTACATGTCCATACTCACATGGCAGCTTCCATTCATCAGGGGCTCTGTTACCCCATATTGTGTGGAAGACAGTCCCTTAGGTTTCCCTTCTCAGATGCTCTACTTTGAGAGGTTGGCCCTGGGTGCCTGTCCTTCCACCTATCTCTTGGGACATGCAACCACCATTTAGGAAAAGAGGTATGCTATCTAGTACCCTATGACAAAAGGTAGCTATATTGGGTTTGTTCCTGCAGATGGTATTTACACAGTGGCCTTATCATCCATAGCAGGAGCAATGCAATTGGTTGTTGTCAGCTCATTTTGCTTCTGTTAGCTCTGTTTAGGTAGCAGTTATATTTTGTGGCTTTTCCTGGGGCCATATGAACTAACATCTCTTCACTCCCAGATAATACTTTCATGACAGGTCAAAGAAGTGATTCACTCCAGGTCTACCTTAGTGAACTATGGTTTATTGGAGTTTCTTACAGGAACATTAGCCACTCGAAAGAGGCTGAATCACACTAGCAAACCTTCTGCAGTATGAGTGATGGCTCACAAAAGCTCCATCTCTGGAACACTCTGCACTACTTGCAGGCAGCTTGGCCATCTTCCCCACACAGGTGCCTGTTTCTATAGTAGTGGATAGGGTCTTTGTGATTTATATAAGTTTCAGGAGTTTCCTAAGTGTCCTGAGTTTTGTTCAGGCCCTGAGTCTCATGAGCTGCCCCCTCTATCCAGGAGAGAATGTTTCTCTTCAGAGGCAATAGCTCCACAGCACTCTTGGGTGGACATGGGCCGACTTTGCAACTTGTGCAAGTCTTTGGGACAGAAGAGACCATGGCTCTTTAAAGCTAAAGAAATACCACAGTGCCTTAGAAGGCCGACCAGGGCTATGACATGAGGCAGAAAAGATGACCATGAACTCAGAGTGCAAAGGCAAAGTCTCTAAGGAGCCAGAGGTGTTAGAAGAGTTCAGGAAAGCTAGTCACACATTTAGAACTGAGGTTTCCTCTGGAAATGGCAGTAGCCGTCACCTAGCTGCCACCAGCAGGAGCCACTGCTGGCACTGGGGGTTCTGATGCCTAAAGTTCACTGAACAAGTGTAACACTAGTCAGCACAAGTCAGCGCCTACTTCTGGGAGCTGAAGACTCCACTAACTGTCAAGTTCTTGGGTTACTGGCAGCAGTGGTTCTGAGGGAGATCTGACCTCAGTGCCTGAGCTGTAAGTTATTAGCTCAAGTGAGAGCTGCTTCTTGCCTTCAGAGCAGAGAGCTCTGAGGCTTCAGGCTGTTCTTTCAGCCCTTGCCATTCCAGGGCTCGGAAGTGCCAGCTCTGAGGAAACTGCCTTTTGCCTACCTCAAGAAAGAACTGCAAAGCCACCCCTGCTTATGACAGAGATATTTGAATAGGCTTAGTCTGTATGGCAAGGATACAGTTGAAAAGGAGTGAGCCAATGCCAAAGAGAGACTGGACAGTGGGCAACAGGCAGACAGTGGGAGACTCCAGGGCACAAAGGAATCACCAGTCTTAGAAAGGAGGGACAAGTGTTGTCACTACATAGACGTCAGTCACCTGTCTGTTTCCTATGGATGATGCTGCCATCTTACCTCCTTAATATGGTAATTTATAAATTACACATTTAAGGTTAAAGTGATGGAGGGAATCCACAGATACTTTTTAAAGTTCTTGGTGCATAAACCATCTTAAATGCAGAATAGTTGACTGTTCAGAAACATTTTATTTGGTTTCGTCTTCTTCTTTGGGCAACCACAGAAGGTTTCAAATTAAGAAATGTAAAAATGTCACAAAGTAGGACTGCGTGTGCCATCACATCTCTGCGATACTGCACAATGCCTCTTAGAATTTTCATTTTCGTCAAATCGAAGGATTATTTCTCATTTCTACTTAACCCAATCCTATGTTCTTCATACTTGAACATTCATAATTTAGAATGGAGAAGTTCTCTATCTTTCATGTCAGTGTGGTCCTGTGTGAATCCTTTATGAAGTAGCTCCATGGGTAAAAAAGAACAACAGCAAGAATTTCGTTATTGAAAGAGAGATGGCTCAGTGTTCAGGCACTCTGCCCATTCTTCCAGAAGCGCCTTATTTGATTCCCAGCACCAAAAAGAACCCATTCCTCACAACCATCTTCCACACCAGACCCAGAGGATCTCACGTTTTCATCCTGCCTCAATGGACCCTGATTATAGATGATACTCACATACTTACATGCAGGTAAAACACTCATACATATAAAAATGAATAAATTGATAAATAAATTGATGTGCAAAATTGTTTCAAAAATACTACATTCATTTTTAAAAACAAAATCCAAAAACTTTTCAATTGATTCTTTGTGAGTTTCACATCATATGTCCCATTCCCACTCATCATATTTGCCCTCATAATTGCCCTCAGTCCTTGCAACCTCCCCCCCCCACACACACACGAGAGGGAATATCTCATTGTGGAAGCTGTTGTATGTCACAGTGTGTCCGACAGTATATCACTCTGTCTACACATTTTCATTTGCAGATGTTCATTGTAACGAGTCATTGGTCTGGTTTGAGATCTCTGGCTTCTGTGATACCATCAGTATTAGATCCTCACCCAGGCTTCTCCTGATTATTGTGCCCCGTACCACTGGGATTCTATTGCTTTGGATCAGCAAGACTGGCCCCTTCATGCATCCTAATCATTTTCAGATGATATGAATTTTGGGGGTGGGCCTACTCAGAGCTCTGGATCTGGGCCTGCAGTCCAACTGCTGCACCACCAGTGTCAGCTCTCCTGCTCTCTTGTCTACTGGGTTGGCTCATTCGCACCTATACTTCCAAGGTCAGCTCCACTGTGCTGCCCAGTTAAGTTACAAGGCCCATTCTCCCAAGCACTGTAGCCTTTGAGGGGCTGGGACAGCTCTCTTGTGCTCACACTCTCATGGCTGGCTCATGAGGGTCAGCTCCACTCATTTGGTCAGTCCAGGTATATACCGACTTCCCCCATGTGCTACAGCCAGTGAGGGGGCAAGGATAGCTCTCCTGCTCCTGTGCCGTCAGGGCCAGTTCTCCCGCCTTCTGAAGTGGTGGTAGGGGATGGCATAACCCCTGCACCCATGCACCCTCATGTCAGTTGGTGTCAGGACCATCTCTCCCTTGCTCTTACTCTCAGCCAGGGCTATCCCTACTATGTTGCCCAGGTGAGGCTCCTGAATGTTGTAGCATCCATGAGGGCAGGGCCAGCTCTCCTGCTCTCATGACTCTGGAGTCAGTTCTCCTGACTGTCTCAGGTGATGAGGGATAAGAAGCCAGGAGACACCTCAAGGCAGAGGAGTGGCGAGGACACCTTTCCCTTGCTCACACCTTCATGGTTGGTTCACTTGTGCTCCCCCTGCCAAACCAGGATCAGTTCTGCTGTGCTGTCCAGGTGAGGTGCAGGGGTCACTCTCCCAAGTGCTGCAGCTGGCGAGGGGCAAGTTTAGCCCTTCTATGCTCATGGCCCTATAGGCAGCTTTCTAGACTGCCTGATGTAAGGGGTGGAGATGGAGGATCAGCTCAGCTCTCTTACACTTGTGCCCTTGACCAGCTTACCCACACCCTAGCGACTAGCTCCACTGTGTTGTCTGGGCAAGGTTCAGAGCCCACTCTTCCCATGTTCCTTAGTGGTAATAGGACTCACAGGCAAGCCCTACCCTTGCCACTGCCTACCCATAGACCCAGACATGACCTTTAGTGGTAGCTTGGGCTGGAACCCCACCATGGCCCTAGGTGACAGGGCTGGCCACTCATAATAGGCTGTTTCTCCCCAAACTTAGGTCTCCAGTTCCAGCTTTTTTTTTTCCCCGTAGATCTCAAGATGTTCCACTTCTCTTTCTTTCCCATCTGACAACCACATATTTGCACATTGTGGTGGCTTCTGTGCCAGGCTGGCCATGTGGCTAGCAGGGACCGTGGGTACTGTGTGGCATGGTGGCAAGCTGCTGTCTATGTCCTGCCTGTGCCATGCAGCTGAGGTCAGGTCTATGGGTGGCATGGTGGTCCACAGGACTCTTATTTGTCTTCCTTCTCCCACACTGCACTGCATGGTTGTGGTGGTGGTGGTGTGTGGGGGCTTTATGTGTCTACGGCCCACCCATGCTGGCAGGTGGAGGACAGGTCTGTGGGCACAATGCAGGTCTCTTTCTGTCTTCCTCTTTTGTTCTTGGCCCCCTGGATTTGTCCTGATTTGGTTTGGTTTTTTTTAATGTGTCCTAGGGATAAAACAATTTTGGCCACTAAGCCAGGCATCAAGCTAGGATGAACAAAGGACTGCCATCTGCTCTGCCCCTGGAACATCACCAACAATAAAGTGTCTCTTTGTCGTTGCCAGAGGAGCTTTTGTTCCCCTTCGAGATCTGGTTTTGTTGTGTAGCCTTTGCTGTCCTGGAACTCACTCTATAGACCAGGCTGGCTTTGAACTCAGAGATCTGCTTGTTTCTGCTTCCCAAATGCTGAGATTAAAGGCAATCACTACCACACCTGGTTCAATACTGCATTCTTAAATTATTTTGAGTGAAAGTTCATGTATTTCCTATGGCTTATGTTCTTTTACAGTGAATCTATGGTTTGTGGACCGTCATATTGAAATTGAGCTAGGTTTTTAGAATGCGAGCTTCTACATTTCTTTTAGATTATTATTTTAACTGATCGCAATGACGATTACTCAAAAACAGTTTAATAATCCTTATAACATTCTATAGAGGAGGTAGTATTGCTCTCATTTGCAAAAATGAAAAAAAAAAAACAGGTTTGTGTAGTTCAAACAACAGGATGAAGGGAATTTGGAATTGAATGGCCATGTTTTGTCTATCCAGCAATGAATGGATTTATGTGTTTTTGGAATAAAATTTTGTAATATTAAGTATATTGTTTACTACTTCTTTCCATAAATATATGCAGGATAGAGGCTCTACAATTTGAACATTTTACTTTATTTACATTTGTAGCAGACCATTAGATTTTAATCTGTGTATTCTACACTACATATTTGAGGTAGGCCAGATCACAGGTAGGATTTATCTTGGAGAAAAGTCCATATTTTATGTTTAAATACCACATTAGCTCATTTTGTCATAAATTTTGTAACGGATTTAGAAAGCATATTCTAAATACATTAAAAGTTGTTAATAATTGATTTGCTCTTATCTAGGACTACTTAAAAATATTTAAATTCATAATTCTAACTGATTTTTCCTCCAAAATGCTGTAGAAAAATTTCTCTGTGAGTTCTGGGGTTAGGAAGCCAACCTCTCCAGGGTCCTGACTTGGGACTTGACAATGACATCACTCATGGGCCCCATCCTCCGGCCTTCCTGTGACCTGGCCAGAAGCACTCTATTCATCTACGTTATCATAAAGATTAGGAGTGGAGGCCCTCAGCCCTCCTCAGACACATCTGCTCCTGTTTTAATCTGTTATACACAGTACATTCTATTCTTCAGTGGGCACAAATGTCTTGGGTAAGAAAATGGATCATTTCTACCTTTTTACACCCATAAAAGGTTTTACAAATACTCATATTTTACCCTGTTTTTTGCATTATGTCTACTTTGGAACATATAAGACATTTGCATTTGCTCATAGCAGTCAGTACAGATGACACACTAATCTGAGAGAGTTCTGTAGCTTGGCTACATTTTATCAGAACAATCAGTCAGCCCTTTAAATCTGTCTGGGGCCCACTGACAAGCAACTCTTTTATTGTTTTAAATCAGTGCATGAATGATTCTTTCTGTGCAAAGATCAATGAGGTATTACATGAATGAGTCACGATGATGGCAGTCTGTTCATCTCTGACTCAGACACACGTAATGAGGGAGGGGCCTTCCTTGGCCTGGTTAATGGGGTGTCTCTCCATATATATACACCTTGCTCAAGCTGTGGCCTGTGGTGTAGGAAGCAAGAAAGGCTAATCAGCAATCACCCTCCCAACCAGTTCCATCTGGTGATTGCGCAGGAGGGAGGCTCCAGGCTGCCTTTTCTTTCTTTCTTTTTTAAAAATATTTATTTATTTATTTTATTAATTTATTCATATTACATCTCAGTTGTTAGCCCATCCCTTGTATCCTCCCATTCCTCCCTTCCTCCCGCTTCCTCCCCTACTCCTCTCCCCTATGTCTGTGTCTGAGGGGGACCTCCTCCCCCTGTATATGTTCATAGGGTATCAAGTCTCTCCTTGGTGACCTATTATCCTTCCTCTGGTAAATAAGTACTGTTCACTGGGCACAAAGCTGGTCATCTTCACTACAGGTGCAAATATACCAAAACCTGCCCGAGTCAATGTACAGTTACTTCTAAAGTAATTACCGTTGAAACTCAGTTGCTTTCATTATTTTCATTATTTTATACACCGTTTGAATCAAATATTCAAATCAAATATTTCCTTGTCTTAAACATTGTTTTTTTTCCAGATGTAGTAACAGTATATTTTAAGAAGAAGGAAGTCACTACGAAATGTATTTATTCTTTCACCGTCAGATTTTCACACAGAAATAACTGAAAATAAGATGACAATTGAAGTGTTGGTGGCTTCTTTGCCAAGAAGTTTGTTTATTATTTGAGATTTTATATAAAGATAATACCTGAGTTTAGAGCGTTTTCTTCACAGTTTTTTTGGGGGGGTTTCAATGGGATACAAGGCTCCACATTCAATCAGATCATAGTTAAAGTTCTGTATTTTAATCTCTTCCTTAGCCAGTGACGAGGGGTCATCCTACAGCAGCAGCGTCTTCCCAGCCATGCACTCACAAATACTCTCCAGTGTACTGTGCTGCCAAACTGTCATCTTCCTTAAGTTAGGAACATTAAGCAGCGTTGTGGCTCATGATATTTTTAATTCACTGCAGGACTGTTGGAATATAACCCCAACTAACATGAAAGTGATTTTGTGCATATTCGCAGCTATGAATATACACACATATATGTGTATGGACACTTGTAGACAAATATAATGTATGCATGTGTATGCAGATGTATGCAAATATATTCTTATGTACTATAAAACATCAATAACAAGGTAGCCTTTGATTGTTTGCTTTAGTGAGCAGTAATTAATAACATCTTGTCTATAGCCAATAGGCTCTTTTATACATGCACACACTTACCTCAAAGACATTAATATAGTCACACATTTTCTGTATAGCAAGGCAAGCTCACGGATGAAAATTGTTTAAGGTTCATTGCATTGTAATGCTTTGATAAACAGAGATAAGTGATTAAAATTATTCAGCTTTTCAAGCTCTAGCAAAATATACACATCTCCAGAGATTGATGTTTGCTCTTACAGCTGGCTGTCCAGAGATGCACCATTTTCTGGGGAGGTCCATAGAACCACTGGAAGATGAGGTGTTTCATAGGTGTGGGAGATTTGGATCTCTTTAAAGCAATGCTTGAGTAGCAGCAAAGCAAAACTCAGCAGCAAAAGGGAGTGAGAAACTTCCCAGTGTCGGCTCAGGGAGGCCTGTGTGTCAAGGCTGCACTGAAATCATTCCTGAGTTCTGTCAGCTGACCTTGTCCAAGATGTCACTATGTATGACCAACAGATCCATGTCTCCTCATATGTTCCATGGCCAAAGAATGGTAGAACAAGAGGAGAGGTGATGCGTGGGGGTGGGGTGGGGAGAGCCTATGTTATAAGAAGCGCACTGTGAGGGACTCATTAGGGAAAGGAAGAATGACTCTGAATGAATCTCAAGTCCTGACAGTGTTTTCTGTGTTCCATAGCCTGCTCTGTGAAGGGTCCAGCTGTCTGTGGTGACAGGAGGGGAGGCATACAGGCAAGCTGAAGTCTACCTCAAGATAATCAGCATACAAATTTTTATAGCTATGATTCCCCAATTCTGAAATGGTCTCCCAAAGAGCGAAGCAGTTATGTTGACCTGACAAACTGGCTACGTGAGTAGTAGGCAGTTTCACCTTGACAGTGACAGGAGTCAGCAAGAGAGCTGTAAGGCACGTAACCTGTATGAGTGAATGATTTCTTCTGTAAAGTGTCATGCATCTACGTATGCTATATTCTGGATTGATGATCTCTCTCTCTCTCTCTCTCTCTCTCTCTCTCTCTCTCTCTCTCTCTCCCTCCTCCTCCTCCTCCTCCTCCTCCTCCTTCTTCTTCTTCTCTCTCTCTCTCTCTCTCTCTCTCCCTCCTCCTTCTCCTTTCAACAAAAGGATGTAACTTGCAAGCTCACCCTAGAATCTATTTTTCTCTCCAGTGGAAA
Source organism: Acomys minous (assembly GCF_964271855.1). Taxonomy (NCBI): domain Eukaryota; kingdom Metazoa; phylum Chordata; class Mammalia; order Rodentia; family Muridae; genus Acomys; species Acomys minous. The sequence continues at coordinate 44,841,393 of NC_140487.1, forward strand.
TCAGCTGGAAACATTGCATGGACTCTGGTCGTTTTAATGTAATATGGGAAAATGATTTATAAATAAGCAATGCTGTGATAAGCAAACACTTCACAGAGAAAGGCTTCTAAACAATTCTGGTTACCAAAGGAACTCTTGAGTTAAAAAGAATATCAAAACAATGATCACAATGGTAAGATATATAGAAAGGAAGGAAAGTGGCATTTATTTCTTGGCTGTAACCAACCCGTTTAATTGGATAAGGTCTACCCAACAGCAGGGAAATCATGCCAGGTACTGTAAACCCCATCCATTACTCATGGTTAGTGAAGTCATGGATCTCAGAGGAGACCTACTGCCACTTTCCTAACCTAGTATAATTCATAACTACACTCTAAATACTTATTCTTCTTCCCACAGATAAGGGTGGTTATCATTCTTATAAACAATACAAAACAAAAATCCCAAACCTCTGCAGCAGAAGGAAACAATTACAAAAAACCACAACTGGTCAAAATTCAGGGAACTACTGACTAAGTGATATACAGTTCCAACTAACACATCTATAACACAATCTCTATGTCTAAGACTCTGGAAACTTCAAGATAAAAAAGACAGAAAGATGGGAAGAGCCACAGGAACAGAAAGCCTGCTGTGAGATTGTGTCTTCAAGCAATGAAAAGAGAACTACACCCATGAAATCTAAACAGAACGAAAGAACACCTGAACAATTCTAGCACCACTTGATATCCTAAAGTAGATGAAGAAAATATCAGAGGTCCTCATCCCTAGATCAACAGTTGAGAGAGAAGAACCAATCTTCCCCAAGTATAAGGCCCCTAACTGGTTATCTGATGCCAAGTGTTGAGCCCTAAAAACATAGGCAACACTAAATGGAATAAACAAATGTTATTTGTAAACACACACACACACACACACACACACACACACACACACACACACACACACACACAAATAACTAAAGATACAAAGGTCATAAATTTGTAAAGGAGAGATTAAAAACAATTGGATAAAATTTTAATTGCATTTTTTACTAAAATACAAATTAAGTAATTTAAGTAAATTCTATCTAATTTTGTAAATGTTGTTATTTTAAAATACAAAATCCCAAGTATTCGATGCTCTTACTAATGAAGACTCCTTTAGCCAGTAGCTGGGATGAGAAAGTACCCAGCTGACCTTCCTACTCAGCCAATGTCCCAGAAGGAAAAAGTCTTTCCTACGCAGCAAGGAAAAAGCCGTTTCTACTTAGCTCATGTCCCAGGTGGAAAAAGCTCTTTCTCCTTCTCCATGCTGTCTTAAATACCCTCCAACTCAACGTCCCCCCTTTCTAGTTCTGGTGCATCCTTCTAGCCCTCCTCCAGACTTCCTCTCACTCTCTGTGTTTTTCCCCATGTTCACTCTGTCAATTTGGTTGCTTGTTCCCTTCTTGACCCATGGTTGACTTTATTTAACCCTGATTGCAGAAACTCTTGGATTAAAGGTATGTACTAGGACTGAGCCCCATCACAAGTACTTGTTTACAGTAAACAGAAAGGGCTAAGATCGAAGACTGAGCCACACCACAATTAATAACAGATTTTTAAAGTTGAAGTTCACAATGGGATCAAATACTTTGCAACAAAATCTTTTTGATTAGATGAGGTTTAAGACTACAGTTCCTCGTCTTTCCACTGCCTATTCTGATTTACATATATAAACATTTTTTTCCACTTTTTCTTTCAAGTTCACATATGTACATTTTGCATACTGGTCACTTTTTGTCTCTCAACAGCTAAAGACTCACCAAGATAGGAAAGGTGTTTTCCTCAAGTTTGCCAAATACAAATAGCCGAATCACTATGAATGTAACATTAATATAATTCCTAATTGTTTTGTGGTTCTTCCTGCTATATGTAGTTTATTTTGTTTATGTGTAATAATATAAATGTATGTGTAAAAAAAGAAATAAGAAAAAGGAAGGTAAGGAGAAAATCAGGCAACTGCAATGCTAAGGAAACTCACCATGTGTTTGTTACTGTTTCTTTGGTTGTTTGTTTTGACAAGACAATGCTAGAATGCCACTTAGAGGCTCATGGATTCAATGAACTCTTGGTTTACAACTAGTTTTGAAGGTTATGGAAATTTTAGGATGAAAGCCACAGAATAAGTAAGCACTGACAACATGCCTTTGAAGGTTACCCTTGGATCCCTTTCCCTTCTGTCTCTGCTTTGGGTCTACTATGAGGTGAGTAGCTTTGGCCACATGCTGGGACTGCTGTGATGGTCTACCTCACCACCAGCGTAGAATCAACAGGGCTTATGGATATGGACCGAGACCTTTGAAAACATGAGCCAACATAAGTCATTCTCCCTTAAATTGTTCTCTCAGATATTTTACCACAATATAGAAAAATCTAACACAATGTGTTTGTCTTTTGAAAAAGGTCGATGGAGTTGTCTTAGGGATGCAGACAGAGCTCAGTGGTATAGTACATGCCCAACATACAAAATATCTTAAGTTGGATCTTAAAAACAAATGACAACAAACAAACAAACAAACAAACAAACCCACTAAGATTACCATACCACCATTTTACTTTCATTGAATTCACAAGGTAACAATGCTCAGGAGAACTGGACTAATGTGTGCAATCTGCTAATGGATGGCAGCTCTTGATTAATATCCAACAGGTTTAAAACTGAATCTTCCTGAATTGCTTTCAAATATAAGCAGCTTTAAACTCTTTGTACTCAAAAGGACTTGAGACATTATAGGCGATTTTTCATTTGAGGTTAAACACTATTTGTGGGACTAGACCTCCAGCGCTTGAGTTCTAACCACAGGCACAGAGCATGCTTAGCAAAGCACCCTATCACTGAGCTATGTCTGCATCTATACGTTTTGTTGGGAATGAGCCCAGATTTGCCTTCTCTGTGGGATCCTCACCCTTTATGCTTCCCTGCTCAAAAATGCCACTCTATGCCACCATGCCTTGCTTGGTTGTAAGCTTTTTTCTTCATATCAAATCCCAGCTGCTAGACCAGAATTGCTCTACAGAAAGAAAAGGCAAGGAATAGTTTTTAGATGTATCTCATGAAGATTTGTAACCCCACTGAAAATGTTTTCTGAATCAAATATAGAAATTATTCTGAATCAGATATATAAATAGACAAAATAGTAGTATATAGTATGTGTGTTGTTGATAATATTTTAAATTTGGGAAAACTAAGCCTCAATGATTGATACTTCAGAGGCTCAGAGTACACTAGACCTCTGAGTGAAAGATTTGGGAATTATAGACTCCTTTTATACCTTTCTTCTTCTATAAAACAAGTGGTAACTGAGGGAAAGACCAAGCTTATCAATCCTTACTTTCCAAAACTAGTCAAAGAAAAATAGGTAAATCCTAGCTTTCCATGCTTTACCAAAGGAATGAATCTGAGATTTTATGGAAATTGGCATACAGTTCCTTGGATTCAGCAATGGTATGGTGGCCAAATGAAAAACATGTAGTAAGTTGATGTATTTCACAATACATAGTCTTTTATAATACAGTGCCAAGAATTTTGATGAGCTACATGTTGAAAGCCAGGAGTTATTACATTTCTGTTTGCAAGCTGTGAGCAATGGGATTAGAACAGTATTTATGAAACTACAAATCATAGCAATACACCAAAGAGCATTAGAAACATATAGTCTTTATATAATCTTGAAAATTCAAACTTTGTACCAGGCATCAAGACTCAGTACTCCTTACACATTTATTAGTTACAGTGTATAGTGAGGACAACAGAAAAATAGAGGGAAAAAAACCTCGGGAGTGTCATTACACAGACTCTGTTCAAAATCATCAGCTGAGTGTTCACTGGTTTTCAAATTTTAGATTATATTATTTCTTAAATCTTTTGTTTGGAATGGTCACATAGGCATATACTGTTTTTACTAAAGGTGATATGCTTTCTGCTCAGGCTGTGTTTTATTTTGCGGCCTTGCCACTGAAGAGTAGTCTATAGTCTACAATGTTAGCATCATCTGTTTCCTGATTAAAGGAGCAGCATCTCAGAGCATGTACAATAACAGCACTTGGAAGCTAAGGCAGGATGATACAAGCTATTGTGGGCTGTGTAATGAGGGCCTTTATTTTAGAGAGAAAGAAAGAAAGAAAGAAAGAAAGAAAGAAAGAAAGAAAGAAAGAAAGAAAGAAAGAAAAGACAAATGCTCAGGTAGCATCCAGACAGATTAAGTCAAACTCTGTACTTTAAACATATTTAAGGGTATTCATTTTTAAATTATTGCAAAATAGATTTATGGTAAAATCTAAAAATTATTTTACATGTGTAGGTGTTTTGCTAGCATATATGCCTGTGTTCAGTAACAGAAGAGCCAGAAAAGGATGTGGAGTTCCTTGGTACTGTAGTTAGAGAAGGTTATGACCTGCCCTTTTTGTCCTGGGAATTGAACCCAGATCCTCTGAAAGAGCAGAAAATGCTCTTAACCACTGAGTTATCTTTCCAGACCCATTTTTACTAATTTTTATGCATATAGTTTAGAATAATTAAATGTTATTTGAATTGTGCAATTATTAACATCCCTCATCTGTAGAATATGTTTTCATTTTCACAAACAGAAACTGTCATTTCAAACAATAACTATCCATGGAAGTGTAAGTTTCCAGTTTTTTGGAAGACTCGGTTGTGTCATGTGAATGTATTCTTTTTTGTTTTGGTCCCAAATATGGGATGTGGGAATGTTTTTCTACCACTGAAGAAAGCCTTATGACTTTTGTTAGTGGAAAACATACCCATGAGTGGGCGTATGATATTTCGCTGGAAGTTGTCTCATGTGAGGGGCATGGGTTTTGCCAGCTGCAGACTGAGAAGGGATAAATAGAAGCCCATGGACAGCGAGGTGACACCTCTGTATCACTAGGCCTTGCAATGGCTTACATAGCTATGCTAGTCTTTGTTTTTCTACACTTCACATTGCAGAGCGACATTCTCCAGAGAACTGTGGTATTCTGGCTGATTCTGGCTGATTTCTCTGACTCCTGTCTATTCCACAGAGTATTATTTCTGTTGGATCATGCTGCTGCTCCTGATTTGTGTTGCTGTTTGGTGTTTGCATTTTGACTGGACTGCTTAGATTCTGACAACAAAGAGTGCAATCATTCCAAGAAACTACTTCTAAAAATGTCCAAAATTCCATTTTCCTCTTAACCTTCTTTCTTTCCTACCATTGGATTGTGAGTGGGGAGGGAGGTAGAAGCATTTAAGAACCCTAAATAGAGTAGGTTTAAAAATAAACAACTAAGTCTACAATCCATAGCTGATATTCCCTCCAGCCCCTGGCAACTATCACTTTCATTTTTATCTCTAGGGGCTTGTCTGATCTAAACACTCCATTATAAACAAAATCATTTATATTTTGTGTATTACATGTAGCTTACATCACTTAGCATTTATCTTGAAGTCTTTAATTGATTCAAATGTAAAAACTAACACAGTAAGTATATATATAAAATTATCTCTTCCTCAATTAGTTTAAGGAAGCAGAGTCACGCTTTCATAAGCCACAGATGGAGTTAAGTGAAATTTTTATGCCCATGTCAATATACCCTCAAGAACTAAGGTGCTCAGCTCTTTGATCTCTCTATTGTGTCCATCTTCACCCTCCAAGATATACTGGAGCTCAGCCATCTTTATCCTTTTAAGGTAATTCTGGATGCAATCACTAAGAATGATTCTAAACAGTATTAGGCTGAGCTTCCAACATCAATTAACCTAATCAAGACAATTTTTGACAAGCATTCTCAGAGGTTAGCCTAATCTAAATGTCTCAGGGAAAGAAAGGGCTTAAGGTCTTTGCTGCCCAGATGATTTTATCAAGAGTTCAAGATGTTCAACACTGAGATTTGGGATTTGATGTCTGCCATGGCTCCTTGCCATGCCTCTGTTCTGTCATTTGGGAGTGAGAATGTTTACTCTGTGCCTTTGTGTATTGGAAATGTATAACTTGCTTCTTATTCTATGGGTACTCTTGAGTTCTAGATGAAATTGGAATTTGTTTTTTTAATTTTTTGTTTTTTGTTTTGTTTTGTTTTTTGTTATTTGTTTTTTTATTGTTTTTTGTTTGTTTGTTTTGAGACAGGGTTTCTCTATATAGCCTTGGCTGTGCTAGACTCCCTTTGTAAACTAGGCTGGCCTCGAAATCACAGTGATCTGCCTGCCTCTGCCTCCCAAGTGCTGGGATCAAAGGCGTGCACCACCATGCTTGGTGAAATTGGAATTTGCACTTTGAACTATGTTAGAGTAGCAAAGACTATAGAAAGTTTTGGAGCTAGACTTACTGTGTTTTGCATTATGAGACGGGTGTGATCCTATAGAATATCATGACTTTACAGTAAAGAGTTTGCCTGTCACAATTGACAAGGAGATAGAACTGTCATGGAAAACCTTGATTACCAGTTTGACAGGACTTAGAGTCACCATGGAAACAAGTCTGTGGGCCTATCTTGAGTTGTTGTGTAGATAACGTTTATTAAGAAGGGAAGACTGAAAGTTGATCTTGTCATGTATTTTATCAAATAAGTGAAATAAGTAGCTATTACAGTTAACAAATGGTGACATTCTATAAACTCATGGGCATCTAATAATGCAACATAATTCAGTCCAACTTCAAAACTTCCCATAGTGTTTTACAATCTAACATAGTTGAAAGTCAAGATTCCAAGTCATTGAGGAAATAAATATTTAGGAATCCCTAACATATGTTAGACAGAATGAATAAGATACATGCTACAAGGTAGTATTATACTTGTTAACATGACGATTTTCATGTATAGCAATTTGGAACTTAGTTTTTCTTCCTAAGTGTCAAATGTCTCAATTATCCATGGAGAAAAACTTGTCTCAACTAGGCAAATCACACTTTCCATGATCACATACATGAATGCAAATTTTGTAGTAAGTAAATCTAATTTTAAATGACCCTTTTCTTTTACCAGTGTCAGTCACAAGTCTCAATGGAGAACAAAACTGGGGAAAAAAACTCTATATTGATGCTCTAAAGTCAGAGCTACTGTTCTTTCTGAGCTTGCCTGGAGCCCTGTCCACAACATGGCAAAGACTGTATCATTTCATATCACTTGTTCTTGTTAACATTTATGTTAGCTCCAAAAGAATATATTCCTTCCTGGGCATTGGACTAGTTGCAATGCATGTACCATCCTTACCCACACATTTATGGTGTTGGTTCTGCTGCTTTTGCTTTCACATTTCTGCCTGCATGGAAATTCTTTAAGACTTTGCAATTCTTCTCACAATCTTCTTTTCTGGCAGTCACTAAGAGGAAAAGCAATGCAGATCCTATACTAAAGAATAAAGACCACCCATTACTTTGTTATTACCATGCATGTGGTGTCTCCACCCACCACAGTAGAAAAACCAGTGGGGCACAATGCTTATATTCATTTTCTCTCTATCATCTATCTATCTATCTATCTGTCTATCTATCTATCTATCTATCTATCTATCCATCATCTATAATTTATTCAGATTACATCCCCATTGTAATATCCTCACTCTTATCTTCCTGTTCCCACCCTCCTTCCCTTATTCCCCTCCTCTAGACCTCTGACAGGTGGGGTCCTCCTCCCCCACTGTCTGACCAGAGCCTATCCGGTCTCATCTGAATAGCCTGCATCCCCTTTCTCTCTGTTGTCACAGGGCCACTCCATCAAGAGGCAGTGATCAAATCTTGGGGGTCCAAGTTCCTGTCAAAGGCAGTCCCTGCTCTCTCCCCACTTCCACACAGGGAGAATGAGCTGTCTGTTGGCTACATCTGAACAGAAGGTCTAGATTCTCTGCTTGTCCTTGATTAATCAGTTTGCGCAGGTCCCCCCAGTGTCCAGATCTGCCAGCCTTACTGTTTCCTTGTGAGGCTCCTGACAACTCCCCCTTTCTACATGCTCCCCAGTTATTTTTATTTTGTAAGAGGCAATGAAAAGGTTTGGTGGATTAATTCTGTAAGATGAAGACCTCTAACTCTGCTCCTGCCTGTCTAGTCTGAATGGAAATGTGTGGGCCAGTCAATGTAAGTGCCTATAGAAAAATACCTACACTTCCCTACTTTTTCTTCTAACAGATTTAGTGTTTCTGGTTTTATGTTGAGGTGTTTAATCCACATGGACTTGAGTTTTGTGCATTGTGACAAATATGGGTCTATTTGCATTTTTCTTTTTTTTTTGTTTCATCTTTTTTTTGGTTTAATTTTTATTTATTTTTTATTAATTTATTCTTGTTACATCTCAATGGTTATCCCATCCCTTGTATCCTCCCATTCTTCCCTCCCTCCCATTTTCCCCTTATTCCCTTCCGCTATGACTGTTCCTGAGGGGGATTACCTCCCCCTGTAGGCAGATTTGGGCTCAGAGGTCCTCCTCAAACTAAGGCACCAGCCAAGGACAATACAGGCGGTAAACTTTAAACCCCTACCCAGATCTAGCCAATGGTCAGAACAGTCTCCACAATTGAGTGGAGAGTGGGATATGACTTTCTCACTTACTCTGGTGCCTCACATTTGACCATGTCCCCTGGAGGGGGAGATCTGGTGGCACTCAGAGGAAGGACAGCAGGTTACCAAGAAGAGACTTGATACCCTATGAGCATTTTTCTAAATGTAGACATCCAGTTAGACCAACACCATTTGTTGAAGAGGCTATCCTTTTTCCATTTAATAGATTTGCTTTCTTTATGAAAATCAAATGACCATATGTGTGTGGATAATTTCTGGGTCTTTGATTCGATTCCATTGATCAACCAGCCTATTGCTGTGCCAATACCATGCTGTTTTAATTTCTTTTGCTCTATAGTACAGCTTGAAACAGGGTATGGAGATTCCTCTAGAGCATCTTTTATTGTACAGAATTGTTTTAGCTATTATGGTTTTTTTTTTCCATGTGAAGTTGAGAATTGATCTTTCAATGTCTTAAAAATTGGGTAGGTGTTTTGATAGAGATTACATTGAATCTGTAAATTGCTTTTGGTAAGATGGCCATTTTTACTATGTTAATTCTCCTGATCCACAAACAAGGGGGATTCTTCCATCTTCTGATGTCATCTTCAATCTCTTCCTTCAGAGATTTGAAGTTTTTTTCAAACAAGTCCTTCACTTGCTTGGTTAGAGTTACTCCTACATATTTTATATTGCTTGTGGCTATCGTGAAGGGTGTCATTTCCTAATTTCTTCCTCTGCATAACTGTCATTTGTATAAAGGAAGGCTACTGACTTTTTTGAATTAATTTTGTAACCAGCCAATTTGCTGAAGGTGTTTATCAGCTATAGGAGTTCTCTTGTGGAATTCTGGGGGTCACTTATGTACACTATCATATCATCTGCAAATAGGGATAATTTGACTTCCTCTTTTTCCATTTGCATCCCCTTGATCTCCTTTTGTTGTCTTATTGTTCTGGCTAGAACTTCAAGAACTATATTGAAGAGATATGGAGAAAGTGGGTAGTCTTTTCTGGTCCCTGATTTTAGAGGAATTTCCTTGAGTATCTCTCCATTTAATTTGATGCTGGCTATTGGCTTGCTATATATAGCCTTTATTATGTTTAGGTACGTGCCTTGTATCCCTGATCTCTCCAAAACTTTAAACACGAATGTGTGTTGGATTTTGTCAAATGCTTTTTCTGCATCTAAGAAGATGATCATGTGGCTTTTTCCTTTCAATTTGTTTATACGGTGAATTACATTGATGGATTCCCATACATTAAACCATCCCTGATGCCTGGAATGAAGCCTACCTGGTCATGGTGAGTGATATCTTTGATATGTTCTTCTATTCATTTTTGGGAGTATTTTGTTGGGTATTTTTGCGTCAATGTTGAAATTCTCTTTCTTTGTTGTGTCTTTGTGAGGTTTAGGTATCAATGTGACTGTGGCCTCATAGAATGAACTTAGTAATGTTCTATCCATTTCTTTTCTCTTTTTTTCATGTTTAATCCACACTGATTGTTTATTCATTTAATTTTTAAATTTTCAGTTTTATTAATTTTTCAGATTACAGTTCAATTGTTATCCCATCCTTGTATCCTCTGATTCCTCCCTCCCTCCTGCTTTCACCCTATTCCTCCCCCACTATATGGTCATAGGCTATCAAATCTCATCCTGGTACCAAGTTCCATCCATTTCTATCTTTTGTAATAGCTTGAAGAGTATCAGTATCAGCTCTTCTTTGAAGGTGTGGTAGAATTTTGCACTGAAACCATGTGGCCCTGAGCTATTTTTAGTTAAGAGACTATGGATGATTGCTTCTATTTGTATAGGAGAAATAGGACTATTTAATTTGTTTATCTGATCTTGATTCAATTTTGGCAAGTGGAATCAGTCAAGAAAATTGTCCATTTCCCATAGATTTTTCAAATTTTGTGGTATATATGCCTTTCAAGTAGGATGTTACCATTCTTTGTATTTCTTCAGTGTCTGTTCTTATGTCTCCCTTTTCATTTGTGAATTTGTTGATTTGGATCATCTCTCCGCCTTTTACTTAGTTTGGCTAACGGTTTGTCTAGCTTGTTGATTTTCTCAAAGAACCAGCTCCTGGCTTTGCTGATTCTGTGAATTGTTCTCTTTATTTCTCATTTATTGATTTAAGTCCTGATTTTGATTATTTCTAGATGTCAACTCCTCTTGGGTGTTTCTACTTCTTTTTTTCTAGGGCTTCCAGTTGTGTCATTAAGTTGCTTATGTGGGATGTTTCCAATTTTTTAAAAAAGGCACTTAGTGCCATGAATTTTCCTCTTAGCACCGCTTTCAATGTGTCTCACAAATTTGGGAATGTTGTTTCTTCATTTTCATTGAATTTCAGGAAGTCTTTAATTTCTTTATTTATTTCTTCCCTGACCCAGGTGACATTAAGTAGAGAGTTGTTTAGTTTCCATGTGTGTGTAGGCTTTTTGTTATTTCTGTTGTTGAAGTCCAGCCTTAGACCACGGTGATCTTATAGGATATAAGGTATTATTTCAATCTTCTTGTATCTGTTGAGGCTTGCTTTGTGACCTACTATGTGATGAATTTTGGAGAAGGTTCCATGAGGTGCTGAGAAGATATAATCCTTTGTGTTTGGGTGAAAAATTCTGTAAATAGCTCTTAGATCCATTTCATTCATGGTGTTGGTTAATGATGTTATTCCTCGGTTTAGTTTCTGTCTTAATGATCTATCCTTCAGTGAAAGTGTGGTGTTGAAGTCTCCCACTATTAATGTGTGGGAATCAATGTGTTGTTTAAGCTTTGTTAATAGTTCTTTTACAAATGCGGATGCTCCTGTATTTGGAACATAGATGTTCAGAATTGTGATGTCATCTTAGTTAACTTTACCTTTGATGAGTATGAAGTGTCCTTCTTCATCCTTTTTGCTTAATTTTAGCTGAAAGTCTATTTTATTAAATATTAAAATGGCTATACTAGCTTGCTTCTTGCGATTGTTTGCTTGGAATATTTTTTCCATCCTTTTACCCTGAGGTAATGTCTGTCCTTGTGGGTGAAATGTGTTTGTTGGATGCAGAAGAATGTTGGATCTTATAACAGGATTCTTTATGTCACCTCAGAGACAGAATTTTTGTTGGAGTCGTAATCAATAGGATATCAATAACTTAAATTACTGGCTAGGAGACAAAATCGGCAAAATTAAATTATAATTTGAAACAGCTTTTTAAAAAAAGCAGGATTTTTATGCAATATATTGTATGATTATCTGACTTTTTCTTAATTACTCATGTGCGGACTATGTTTACAAGTCAGCCTATGAGGAGCTGCCACTAAGCTGGGGTGAGAAGTCAGGACCAGGGTGCAGCATCTCAGGCCTCAAATTTAGTGTTTGTTCCTTGTGCTACCTGGCCCCGCTGTAAGACTGGGAACAGAAGCAAAGCCATGACTTCCTCGTATTCGGAAGAACTATTTCTTTTGGCTCACTGCACAGCACAAGCCATAAAAACAAGGACGGAGGGGAGGCCCCCTTCTTTGTCCTCAGCAGGAACATCGCATCTGATATTACTTAAACTGGTGAGTGATAAGGCTTACTCAGTGTGTTGATAAATGACTTGTTGGGGATTTTGATATGGGAAGCAGAGCACTGGCGGGAAGTCAGTGCTGAGTAAAGAGCAGCTGGAGTTCCATGTGCCGCGCTGAGTTTCTTCACACTTAACCGATATCATAAGGCAAATCTGGTCCTGAGCAGATGAAATATGGAAACAAGTGAGAAGAGAATGGGGTCGATAGAGCTCAGAGACTCGGAGATTAGCTGTTGGCATCCCACTTTTGGGACTCGGGACATTGTGCAAAGTTCCCTGTTGGAGCTCATAAGCCCACCAAAGATTTACCGGCCCTTGTCAGCATTCAGGACATTACCTTAAGGAGGCTGCACACGACTGACCCTAAAAGTGAAATATGCCAACGCTATTTATGTCCCCCGGGGTTTTGTGCTGGGGAACTCAGAACAGATTTGTGTTCAAAGCCCTACTGCATGCGCTTGGTTCTTTAAGATAACATGCTCTAGGTTTCCCCCCATATCATAAATCCTGGTCTCATCCACAAGATAATTCTTAGAAAATTACTTGATTTCCAATAGGACACTGAGGCAGACTAGAATGACATGGAAAATGGGCCACGGGAGGCTAAGGAGGCTGTCACTCCAGAACACAGGTTCCCTGTGTCTAAGATTAAAGAAGTAGAGCATAATTAGCTTGCTGAGAAGGTGGCTGACATAGAGGCATTTTTTTTTTTTATAGAGACACACGTTCAAATAAGCACGGCCAAGTACCATCAAACCATGCTTAGCTCTGAGTGGATATGGCCTGAATGTGACCTTACTTCTCTCCCAGGTATTTCCTTGGAAGCCCACGAACTAGTAAGTGGTCCACAGTAGCAGCATCCTTACCTCTCCGAGTGCTCCTGTGATCTGAAGTTCACCTTATCAGGTGTAGTCCTGATCTTTCACATCAGAAACCACACTGTGACTTCTCTTAGGTGTCTATAAAGGCAGTTGCTTGCAGATTTTCTGGTCTTCTCCTCAGAATTATAATTTGAAAGATACGTTTCCTTTTCCACCTTTTCTTTGGATACTTACTGAAATCCTATGTTTGTTCCGATGCTGGGGGCTTTCTCATTGTTTTCTCTGAAGACTCCCTCATTTCTACAGCTGCACAAGGACCTTTGTTGCTGTGTGTGTGTGTGTGTCTGTGTGTGTCTGTGTGTGTGCATGCAAGTATGTGTTACTTTATCCAGAATGTGAAAGAATTAAACATACTCACTTTATTTATTCATTTTTAAGTTGTTATTGTTCACAGTACGGTGTTACCTAAGGACACTTTCACATTAGTATATATTGTACATCATACCTCTTACTCCATACTCAAGGGGACTCTAAGTTTAATACATAAAGGGAGTCTGCTGACAGAGGACTAGAGACTCCTTATCACCCTATATCACAAGCAACAGACAGGGAAATGCCTGTGATATAGAGAGGTGAGTGCTATGCAAACAACCTACAAAGGGTCGTGGGACTCATGGTCCAGTGCTTTGAGCATGTGCCCTTTCCCAGCACACTAGCCTACTCTTGAGTAAGCAGTCTCTATTTCTATTGCCAAATATATATCTCCAGAGGAAGTTTCTGTTCTTGGACCTGGATATCTCAGCAGGTTTCTATAACTTTGGCTTTTCCCCTTCTCCTTCATCCCTTTTCCTGTTAGTCTCTTCTGCTCTCCCTGGCTTTTGTGTTTCTGCTTTCACATCATTTATACATGAAAATATGTACCTATGTATAATCTACCTATTTCTATACAGAAAAAATATATATTAGCACATATCATATATGTGTGCATATTCATATGTGTGTGTATATATGTGATCCATGATGTGAGAAAATGTAATTGTCCATTTTGACTTAATTTACTTAGTATGATAATCTCCATTTGCATACATTTTCTGCAAATGACCTTGGTTTTATTCTTTAATCTTAGAATAAAATTTCATTTTACACACACTGTTACCAAAAGTCATAGATTCCTCCTTTCAGATTTCCAGTCTGATATATAGAATGGTTTAAAAATAGATGCAGAAGGAAAGTCAAGAATCCTTTATTGGAATTTGAGATAAACAGACAAACAAACAAACAAACAAACAAACAAATAAGGAAGGGTAGCTGGAAATCTCAGGAGCTGCCTGGAGGAGGGAGATGGATGAGAGGGTGACAGCTGTGCTGCTTGGATGAGAAGTCCAGAAAGCAAGCAAGCTCAGCAAAGAAATCTGAGGGATGTTATATGGGGAAGGGGCTTTTCAGAGACTGAGAGAGACACAATCTGAGAATGCACAGAGTGTCAGGAATGCATACGTAGGATTTGGGAGATTATCCAAAACTGTGAGGTAGAAAGATGGCAGGGACAGGGTTAGAACTTTTTAGTTATGATTCAGAAAAGCAGGCAGATTTAGCCCTGAGGTCTGCAAGTAGCTGCACTGAGGGAGGAGTTTGGTGGTACAAAAGTCAATATCTCATTATTACTCATTGTTCCTTCTATCTTCTTAACATGTGTTTAAGTATAACACACAGCTTTCTGTATGGAAGATTTTTCCATACAGAAAATTGACAGGGGCACTTGGATTACCTCAGAAAGAAGAGATAAATAGTGTGGCTTGTAACTTTAGAATCTCTTGTTTGAATTAAATTTTATTAAACATTTTATAAAGAACTTGCAAAAAAAAAAACAAAACAAAACAAAAATTAACCAAACTAAAGTCTATGTGCATCTCAGTAACTTCTAAGGCTAGAATAGTTCAGTGGATATGGAACTTAGTAAAATTCCAAGCGTGGCCAAGTATTGAGGGCAGTGACAGAGCAGGGAGAATCCAGAGAGCTCACTGGACACCAGCCTAGCTAGAGCAAAACAAAACCCTAGGGCTTCCATGTTAGTGAGAGAGATTGTCTCAAGGCATAGAGAGCAATGAACAACGGTACCTGATGTCCTCCTATGGCCTGTGCATCTCTCTGTCTCTGTGTTTCTGTCTCTGTCTCTGTCTCTATCTCTCTGTCTCTCTGTCTGTCTCTGTCTCTGTCTGTCTCTCTGTCTCTCTCTGTCTCTCTGTCTCTCTGTCTCTCTCTCTCTCTCTCTCTCTCTCTCTCTCTCTCTCTCTCTCTCTCTGAGGAGGGAGGTGTCACCAAAATCCTGAATATAAGTGTCAAAAACCATTGGAATGTGATTTTTCTCTTGCATAAGCCCACACTTGTACTCTTCTGTGTCTTTCCGTTAGAACATTTTCTTAGGCCTCACAAGTAAAAGCAATATTAGACCTGGTTTAAAATGCCATCCCCGCCTCACACTGTCCTGTTCTGAAATTCTTACATGTGTTGAAGCCAAAGATACTGTTTTCCTTGAATTGAGGTTTGCAAAAGAATAACAGAGTTCCTGAGCAAGTGAGCCTGTGGCACCACGGCTTCTCCTCTGTAACTGCTGGCAGGTAGACATTAACTTAGAGGAAGGTACTGGGAGCAGTGCCAGTTATAAGTGTATTGAATAATTTATCACATAGAAAGACACTTTAAGCAGAAAGTGCAGGTCACTTTAAACAGAGTGCGTAAGAATCCATGCTGTGGGCTTTGTGGAGCCTCTCCTCAGTCCCTAACTCAGTCTTATCATCTACCAGTTGAAAACTTACATCAAGCAATGTCTAGATCCTCTTGTGCTGGAGCTCAGCACCATGCTCGGGATTGCAAATCTACTGGGAAGTCACTGGTTGACTGACATGCTGAGTGAACAGTACTGATTAGAAGGATGATTTTTATGCAGATATAAGTGAGTATATACCATTTGAGTCTTTCTGCTTCTGGGTTAACTCACTCATTATGATCATTTCTAGCTCAATCCATTTATCCACAAATTTTGGGAATTCCTTGTTTTTAATAGCTGAATAGTATTCCATAGTATATATGTACACGAAAGCCTTCACTTACCAGGAAACTGAGACAGAGGGGAGGACATTCTAGTGGGACTCTAGATGAGAGAAGCATGGGAGAATGGCAAAGTAGAAGGATCCAGAGAGTCCTAGAAGCCTACAAGTAGAACATTATGATAGGCAGATTTGGGCACAGGGGTCCCGCTCAAACTAAGGCACCAGCCAAGGACAATACAGGCGGTAAACCTTAAACCCCTACCCAGATCTACACAATGGACAGAACACTCTCCACAGTAGAGTGGAGAGTGGGATATTACTTTCTCACATAATCTGGTGCCTCACCTTTGACCATGTCCCCTGGAGGGGGAGACCTGGTGGTACTCAGAGGAAGGACAGCAGGTTACCAAGAAGAGACTTGATACCCTATGAACATATAGAGGGGGAGGTAATCCCCCTCAGGAACAGTCATAGGGGAGGGGAATAAGGGGAAAATGGGAGAGAGGGAAGAATGGGAGGATACAAGGGATGGGATAACCATTGAGATGTAACAAGAATAAGTTAATAAAGGAGAAAAAAATAAATAAAAATAATAATAAATAAATAAATAAATATTAAAAAAAGAAGGATGATTTTTTTATATTCTATTTTTTAGTTTTTTTTAATAGAAATGGAAAATGTGAGTTAAAGAACTTAGGGGTAACAATAAAACTTTGAGGACACATAGGGAAAAGAAGAGGGTGAAAACTTTAGAATGTTTCCATTTTTTTATTTTTAGGTACAACAAGTGAAATTATATTTGTATGTGTGTGTGTGTGTGTGTGTGTGTGTGTGTGTATGCACGTGCTTCTTGATATGATGCAACTGGGACATAGCATTGTCCTGTGGAATGATTCAAATCCAGAATGTTCTGGCAAACAGGGTGAAGACACTTTGGTTGCTGGAGGGCAGGAACTCATCAAGATTCAGAGACCCTGGGACAATGCACAGCTGAGCGCAAGCCCTCTGCCTGTGCAGATACTGAACCAGAAGAAGAAAGAGGGTGTGTTTTGGTGCTAGCTGATGGCATGTGTATGTCTCTGGCTTGGATGGTAGCATTTGTTCCATCCCTCCTGACTTGTAAGACAGCAGGACTTACCAAAACAAAAGTCATTTGTCTGGGGGAACATGAGCAATGATGTGAATTTGGATTCTAGCTTGAGGTTTTTGCATCTTTCTTAAGTTGGGCAAATTGAATAATATCTCTTAAGACTCGGCTTCCTTATGCGAGGAATTCAGACCACAGGATGCTGTGATTCTGAGTGGGGGTGGTTTACTTTCAGCAAGGAGCATTCTCTCAGCATATCTGGTTATGAGCATCATTACTCTCTCCAGTCAATTCTCAAGACATTTATCTCTCTCCTAGCCTTTGTATTCTCCTGAAGCAGGTGGCATTTCTGTTTGTCTCTTCATATACCGTGTCTTAAGCAAGTTCTGACACACACACACCAGGGGTCCACTTGCCTATGTCAATGAGGAGATAGCTATGGAGTGATGCACTCGCTCTGTGTGAGAGCCTATGGCCCTGGCCCCCATGCAGACCAGACTGTAGGTGTAGATCACAGTGGGCATTATCGGGATTTTTGTCTTAAACCTTGGTGTTAAGAATTACAGAGGGAATCACGAGTTTTTTTGTTTTTTGTATTTTGTTTTTTTTTGTTTTTTTTTCTGTGACGTACTTCCTCTGAGCTCGGCTCTTGCCAACAGATGTCACCAGAGCAGCCAGTGCTGAACACGTGCCTCTGTCACTTGTGCCTCTGGGGTGGCTGGAAACCATCAGTGGAAAACAGTCTGTAAATAAATCTATGCAGTCTGTGTAAAGCCATAAATTTTCGTTTGGAGGAACGGACAGGAAGAAAAGTGTAAAGTGCTGCAGCTGAGGGTTTCTGGGTCACCTGACTCCATTCCAATGACAAATCACTTCCTCATGAGCGGAGCAGCCAGAAATGAAATCTCTGTTCAGTTGGATTTATTTACAAATTTGAAATGAAAACTCCAGTAAAGGAATGAGCTGGCAGACTGTTCCCAGACTTGGCTAATACACACAGCTAGCAAGGCCATCCCTTGTGATTTGGACCACAGGGCTTGCTTATATGCCCCCCCCCCCCCCCGGGACACTATAAGTTCTTTGTTACCAATGTAATCTAATTTAAGTAAAGACCAAGAACCAGTTTGACTTTGACGGTACCTGAGGTATTTAGTGCATTAGTTCTAAGCAACACTACTAAAATGATACACTCTTAACACCAGGACTGTGTTTTCTGTAAACGATAGCATCTTAGAGCAGCCAGGAAACATTTTGCTCTTCAGTTGCGTCATGTCTTTGTGTGGAAGTGGTTCTGAATAAAATAAACACACTGCGTGATCATATACTTTTCAATTTGAAATAAGCCATGTTAACACATGAGCCAATGCTCATGCCCTGAGAAGTAGATAGTGTCTTTTGTCCTCACATAAACACTATAGCTCAGCCTGTCTGGAAACGAGGGAGCAACATTCAAGAGTTAGATTAAGTTAAAAAAAAAACCCCAAAACTCCATTGCCATTTATAGTCTTAAAGTCCTTGTCTTGATTAAGTGCACATACTTAGCATAAATGTTCTCTATCCTGTGGCTCTTGGGAAGGGGAAGAATGAAGAAAAGGCTACAGTTTAATTTGTACTTTGTGGTGTTTTTCAAGTAGAGGAATTACTCTTGTTGATTAATGTATATGGCGATTTGGAGTCTGTCATTTGATACCTCGATGCCCTCCTGGTATTGTTTTAGGAGCCCACATGGGCTATTTAGTCAAGAACAAACACGGGGCCAGCAATAAAGAGAATGGGGTACCGGTCCCAGAGCATCACTAACACACCTCCTCAAGGAGGTTTAGTTTCCTCTCATGAAGGCAGTGAGTCTTAATAGTCTCTCAGGACTGATGCCATGTAAAATTTTCATATCAATCTTTAAAGACCTTTGAGTATCACTTATCATTCTTCATTTTCCAGGGAAACAGGACCATTTGGGGTAACTTCCTTATTGCTTTATTGCAGTAGTTTATTCTGTAGTAGTTTAGAGTGGGTCTGCTCCAGGGAGACCGTCATGAGAAGGGCCATGCCCCTATCTCTGCAAGCCTTCCATGAGCACTGTAGTGGGAGGACAGAGCTCAGATTTCACAGGCCATATGACTTAAGTTTAAACTCTGACATTACTCATCGACCACTGGGGCATAGTCTACACCCTAAGAAGTTTATGGAGGGTGTGATTTGTAGAGGTACGGGCAGAGTCAAGGGAACTGGAAGATTGTGAGGCATCAGAAATGAACAGCAGGAAAAAAGAGAACAAGATGAAGTGGGCAGCACTCTTCCAGAGAAAGTTCTGGAGGGAACCCTGACGAACCTTTAACTATAAAGATGAGTGACTTGTACTCATCATTAAAATGCAGAGCAATGAAGAAAGGTCAAGCTTGACATCACTCTCATTCGCCTTTGATCTGCTATACTCACCAGAAACCAGGAGCGGTGAGAACTGTAGAATCCAGACTGAGGACAGACAAAGAGAGAATATAGCTGGGAGAAAATGCAATACAGTAATCTCCCAGTTTAAGCCTTGATATTCATAAATAACCTGAGTCTACTGGAAAATATCCATGATGTTAACTTTTAAGGCACTGTGCTAATCTCTCTCTCTCTCTCTCTCTCTCTCTCTCTCTCTGTTTGTGTGTGTGTCTGTGTATAATATATATATATATATATATACGCACACACATATATGAAAATATACATATACACATGTATGTATATATGTATATACATGTACATATATGTATATGTGTGTATATGAAAATGACTACTTTATGGAGCTACCAAACAAACAAACAGCACTTCAATTTTAATTTACATAGTAAAAAAAGTGCACAAATGGTTTATTATGTGGATCAATCTTTGTTTTTTGTGCAACCCAAGTGAGCTGTTAGCATACAAACAGTCAACAGTCGTCTCCAGATCATACTGCAACAATGTACTCTGAACAGAGGGCTCCGGTCTGCTTATGAATAACACAAAACTCATGAATATGGAGCTGAGCTGCTATTGGCATGGCTTGTGACAACACAGGCTTCTCAACTGTACTGTGCACTCGCGAAATATTTATATCCTCTTGGTTGCCAGATGACTCCTTGTGTGAGGGGTTTGTCTTTTGTTTTAAGCCCTCTTACTAATTGCTAGGCACTTGAACACAATAATTAACCAAAGAAAAGTTGTCAGGATCAGGCTAGGAATCTTTGTGTAGTTCATTAAAAGGGATCATGGTACAAAACAGAGGAAATTAGCTGGCCCTGCTGGTAAAGACTGAGGCATTAAAAAAAAAATCTGTTTGAAATGATGGAACTGGAAACAATCATCTTGAGTGAAGTAACCCAGACTCAGAAAGACACACATGGTATATATCCTCACTTATAAACAGATATTAGCCACATAATACAAGATAACCACACTATAATACATGGACCTAAAGAAGCTAAATAACAAGGAGGACCCTAAAGAGAATGCTTCATTCTCATTCAGAAGGACAAATAGAATAGACACCCTGAAGTGGATGAAGAGAAAGAAGAGGATGGAAGCCTACCATAGATGTCCTCTGAAAGACTCACCCAGCAGGGGATCTGAGCAAATGCTGAGACTCACAGCCAAACTTTGGGGTGGAGCACAGGTAGTTTTATGGAAGAGTTAAGGAATAGAAGGACCTGGAGGGGACAGGAGCTCTGCAAGGAGACCAATGGAATCAACAAATCTGAGCCGGGGGTGGGGTGTGCTGCACAGACTGATGTGCCAACCAAGGACCATGCATGGGGAGGAACTAGACATTCTGTTCAGATACAGAAGATAGGCCGAACTGTTTCCTTGTTGGTCCCATAATATGGGGACTAGGGGCTACCTCTGACACGGATGCTGGTGCCCACTCTTTGATCACTTCTCTTTGGTGGGGTGACCTTGCCAGGCCACAGAGGAAGAGGATGCAGGCAGTCCAGATGAGGCTTGATAGGCTATGGTCAGATGACAGGGGAAGAGGGCTTGCCCTTTCTGAGGACTAGGGAAAGGGCATAGGGAAGATGAGAGAGGGAGGGTGGGACCAAGAGAAGATGAGGGAGGGGGCTAAAACTGGGATGTTAAGTGAACAAATTAAGAATAAAAACTTTAAAAATCTGTTTGAGAATCAACTAGATCTAAAGAAATTGATATTTGAGCACGTCTTTGCTTTCTACTTAGTTAGTAATGCCTCACAAACTATTTGATTTTCAAGCCTTACTAAAACTGAAATCCAGAAGTACAGCAGGCCAATTTTAAGCAATTAAAAAAAATGATTACACACTTAATTCTAACTATTCTTGAGAGAGATTTCAGTTAAGGATTCTTCTATTTAGTCATTACAGTGGGAAAAAGCATATTCTATTATACAAAATTACTTTTATTTGCCTTCTATACTTTTAAATAGTTGTCATTTAAATTTTCAATATATGTGTAATAATATAAATTTATATTAAAAATAAAATAATTTAATAAAAAATAAAAGAAATAAATGCATATTAAAAATAAATAAATAAATAAATAAATAATTCAGTATCTACCCAATGATTCTATGCCATGGTGGTAGTGACTTTTCACATGGAGGTTCTTTTTGCTTGTTTTTTGTTTTTGGAAACTTTTTATTCTTTTTTTTACGTATACATTATTATACATACATATATACCAAACTACCTACAGCAACAAGAACAACCACAAAACAATCAGGAATTATATAAATGTTACATTCATAGTGTTTTGGTTATTTGTATTTGGCAACCTTGAAGAAAACATCTTTCCTATCTTGATGAGTCTAAAATTCTGAATGTAAATCAATAGCTATCATATCTCATCAATATCAACTTAAAACATCTATCTAGACCTACAAGGAGCTTAATTAAGCCCTAAACAACTAAGCTTAATTGTAAAACTAAGCTATCTTGTCTTTAACCCCATCAGAGACCTGAGAAGGAATAAAAATTAATTACCTGACAAACAGGGAGTGCAGGTTAGCAGCTTCCAAAAAGAGAAGATGACAGAAACAGTTTGCTGCCTGAACAGTCACCCAAAATTCTCTATAATGTTAGAGCATTATCTTCACCCTTCTGGCCCAATATATCTGACAGATATATTAGTGAGGCAGGGAGTATTGAGGACTTGCTTACCCTGTCTTGGCAGAGTTTGGCCATCAAGTCTGCCTGTATCCAAGCTTGACTATTTTTAGGCAGAATTCTGTCTGTGGTAGAAGTGAGGACATTTTGCCCATTGGCTTGTTTGCCACATCTGAAACCATCTCCAGATGGAGGTTCTTTGATGATCATCATCTTCTTTGAGGTAGGTTGGGTATTGCCAGGAGTTAACCTGCCTTATTGTCAATGGATAGTTAAAATTATAAAAAATGTCTTTAAATGACATATTCTGTAGGTCTCTGAGGTGTTTTTGCTGGGGCTGTGCTGAGAACATGTAGTGGCATTTTTACCAGTGGCACCTTAGGTGCTAATACCACCTTTCTTCCATTGTAGAAACCGTATATACCTTTAGACACTGCCAGGCACCCCCTTGAGGCAGCAAAATGATCCTCTAAGAACCACTACCTAGTGGCTCCGTGGGTAAAAGGTGCTTGCTGCCAAGCCCAGTGAGCTGGGTTCTAATCCTGGGGTTACCATGGTAGAAGGAGAGAACTGACTCCTGAATGTTGTCTTTAGACCTCCACACATGTTCCCTGGCACCCAGTAAGCACACACACACACACACACACACACACACACACACACACACACACACACACACACTAATGCATATGATAAAATTTGTTGAAAACTACAACTATAGATTGTGTCTCTTATTCAAGAGACATTCATTAAGTATAGGAAACAAGGTTTCCTATGTTAATGTGCCTATGACAGTTGCTTTAGGGACCAGAAACACAGGAAGCATGCGATGAGTAGTGAGTCTGGGTATGTCATGGCTGTTCTGTGGTCAGGGCCAGGCAACACGGTATTGTTTCTATGTGTTAATTTTTGTTCCAAACTTTCCTTCCATATTAGAGTTATAAAGACTTCACTGTAATTTGATGTAGCAAGTGAAACTGATTTTTCTTATTTTGTTTTATTTTGATTATTCATGTGAAATAAAGGTATCTTCTAGGGAGTACATGACTACTTGGACAGTTTTGTATAGGTTACGAGAGAATGAAGATGCAATGATTATTGTGGCACTTTAAACCCAGAGGTTTTGAATTGATCACTCTGAGTGGAGTAGGTTCAGAGGTTGCACTATCCTAATGAAGCCAGGGTAAGACTAATAGACATATCAGAAAGCCAACTAAAAATGTGTTAAAATATATGCAACAAAGTAAGATTACAAAGGACCACTAAGGAGTAGTGGTTCTAGGAATCAGTCCTAGGAATGATCATTTTAGTTATAGATAGAGTCTCTGGGGTAAGTAAGAAATAAACATGGATGACAAATGTATTCTCTGAGATTGCATTGCAGCAGAAGGGATCAGAACAAGGAAAATGTTATGGACTACTGATGGCATCAAATGACAATTCTCATTGTGTGGGATTGACTTATTAATTGGTAGTTGAATCTTTCCAGTTTTCTGGGTTCAGTAACCTTTCTCCTCAAAAGAGCTGTGATAAAAGTGGCCCTGGGTCCATGGCCTTCTTTAGTGAGCACTCTCTATGTCAGCAAGGGCACCTTCCTCAAGCACACTTGACCTTTGTTTCAGGCACACATGGCATGGTTAGATTCTCTGGCTCTGCCTTCCCAGCTGCCACTATGGAAGATACTGTATTTTAACACCCTTTCTGGAGACACTTGTTTCCTCTTTTTTTGTGTGTGTGCCTAGTGTATTTGCTAACAACATAGAGTTATGGGAGTTGTTCTTCATGTTTACAGAGTTAACATCTCGGTATTACAGTGCATACATGAGAAAAAGAAAGGAAATAAAGCCCAGAGTATCAGATTAGCCTTTCTGGTGCTGGAGAGATGACTCAATGATTAAAATAATTTACTGTTGTTGTAGAGGACCTGGGTTTGGTTCCAACCATGCATATGGTACTTCCAGTTCCAGAGAATCTAACCCCTTTTCTGCTCACTAAGGGCACTGTGCACATGAGCACATACATCTACTATCACACACAAAGACATACACCCAAAATTAAAAAAAAACTTCTCTGATACCGATCATTTTGAACCACTCATTTTGAAAAAAAGAAATGAAAATTAAGAAAGTCATATATATATTCTGTAATAACTGAATATATCAATTTATCTCCAGTTAATAAATTTAAAAGTTATTATATGCACATATTTTGTAGTAATTTTGTACAAACTAATAGATTCAATATAAATCATATGACTTCTTTAAGAAATTATAAGGTATGGCATTTTCTTTCTCTTTAAAAGGGATATTATCAGGCAGGCATGACACTCAAAAAACAGGATTCAAGAACAGGGCTACATGGTGAGACCTTGTCTCAAAGAACCAAGAAATCTTAGAGAAAAAGGAGCATATCAAACTAGGTGAAATAAACTATTTTATGGTGAAAGCTTATATTCAGTATGCTCATGTGTCCTATTGGCTTACTGGTATATTAGGTTCCTATTATATTCTCTGTGTTTAAAAATGCACAGAATCCTGAAAACATCTCGTTGGGATCATCTTCAAATTGATGTTAAATTTTATTTGGATTACTCAGCTTTTCTTTAATATGATCTGTTGATGGTCAAATCACAACTCTTATTAGCTTCACACTTCAGTGGAGCCCTGGGCTGCCACCTGCAGCTCATTAGAAGACTGTCAGAGAAGACCCACTCCATGGGGAGTGCTTCCCTCATGGTGGCCTGGCTCCATTACTCTAGATGGGGTTTTCTTTTGCCATATTTCAAAGGTCTTATTTTGCAAAAAGATAACTCTATTCTTTTTTTTTCTAGATGTATTAGCTATCCAGTAACATGTAAATATTCCTCACAAATATTTTTACAGATTTGTTTAAAATGTTTGTTATGCATTTTCAGACCGTTACAAATTACTTGAAATCCATTTCCACCCTAGGACATTTGGCCCAGCTTAAGTATCCTCTAAACAGGTGGTTGTTAGAAATATAGCCTTTTCATTTCTTATCCCGTAGACTCAACTCCAACTCATCTCAAAGCTGCGAATCACCATAAAACCTAATGTCACTACTACAGCCTTATAAATAAGACCTATAACTATGCTTTTTAATGAAGCTACCCACAGCTCATTCAGTAATGCTGAAGCAATGGTGTCAATTGGGTCTTTTCAGGTCCTCTCTCCAGCTTTCAGGTCCCCACTTGGTGTATTCTTGTCATCTGCTAGACTTCTGTCCATCTCCTGTTGGCTTTTAGGTCTCTCTGGGGCCTGTGAATAACAATGCTTGTCAGTTTAGTGATGCTCCATGTGGGCGGGGTTAGTTTATGACTACTTTCAAGAAAGACATGAAGACAAAAACTTATTTTTAAAAATTATTTATTTAGGGGCTGGAGAGATGATCCAGTGATTAAAACACTAGTTCAATGCCCATCACCCATATAGTTCCTAATGACTGTCTATAACTCCAGTTCCATGGGATCCAATAACTTCTTCTGGACTCCTTGGGCACCAGGCATGAATGTGGTATACAAATATACCCATAGGGACAACACTCATACACATCAAATAAAAATAAATCTTAAAAAAAATACTTCAAGTATATATATATATATTTGATGTGTATAATAAGTGTTTTGTCTATATATCTTTAAATGTACCACATGTGCACCTGGTGTCTGAAGAAGCTGGAAAAGGATACTAGGTTCTCTGGAACTGGAGGTACAGATAGTTGGATGCTG
The DNA here is from genome assembly GCF_964271855.1 of Acomys minous. Lineage (NCBI taxonomy): Eukaryota > Metazoa > Chordata > Mammalia > Rodentia > Muridae > Acomys > Acomys minous. Next base: position 44,867,255 of record NC_140487.1, read on the forward strand.
GAAGCAAAACCTGGGTCCTTGGTAAGATGCAGCAAGTGCTCTTAACTGCTGAGCCATCATCTCTCCAGATCCATGGGACCAGATTAAAAGGAGAGCAAAGCAGTGGAAAACAGACATTCCAGCTGTGGCCTATTGCTCACTAATGTGCACACACAAGGTTGAGCATCTGAGTGGAGACTCATTATTGAACTGCCTATAACAGAAGGATACTCTTTGCACCTCTAACTATTGTTCTATGGTCTTCCCCTTCAAATATGTCTTAGATTTGGAACAGACGTGTGAGAGGAAAATGGCTCCTTCCTCATCAAATGGTCTAATCAAGTAGAAACAGGTGAGGTGACCTACTTTGCATTTGCATGGATGAGAAGATTTAAGTTTTATTTTTTTTTCTTGTCTCAGGGATTTGTAGTTCCCAAATTGAAAACAGTTTAAAATAGTAAAGGTGTGAACTTATTAGCACAGTAATACCCTCTAAATTATCACTCCCTGGTGAAGACAGAAAAGTGCTAATTAATCAATTGTTCAATTAGGAAAGGCTCTCAAGACCATATTTGTCCTGGGAAAAATATAAGCAGCTGATGATCTGCCTAAAGAAAAGTGCATTTTACAAGAAGAGTGCTCAAAGTAGGCTATTTGGGCTGTGAATATCCAAAGTGTATTCGTGACTGGGGGATTTACTTTATCTTAAAAGGTACAGCTTTGGAAATGTAGTTTCTCTGATCAGGCTGTGGTATACACTAGGCAGTGGTGGGGGAAACAGAGTATGTGCTTCCTTATTCTTCATTCCTACCCATCTCCCCTGTCCCTCTGATATGAAGTCAGTTGATGACCCATCAGGCCATCTGTAATGTAAAAGCTAATAAATGTGACTTCTTGGGTACATGGCTAGTGTGCAAATGCATCACATACCGTCCCCCTAAGGTTTTCTTCTAAATGGATGGAGTCAGTTTGCAGAATTCTTCTGGGTTGGCCTCATGTGCTGACCATGCCTTCAGTGTATTCCTGAGCGACCTAGCAGTTTGTTTTTGTTGCTGTGACAAACACCACAACAGGAGCAACTTGGGAGAAAGGGGTATTTGGGGTTACAAGTCACATTCCGGGAAGCCAGGCCAGGAGTTCAAGATGGACAGCAGGAGATGGAAACTGAGGCAGAGGTCACAGAGGATGGCAGCTTACTGGATTGCTTCCAGGCACACATTTGGTTACTTCTCTTATACAGCCCAGGCCCAGTAGACTAGGGGTAGATAGCACAGACCACAGTGGGCTGGGCCCTTCTACATCCACTAGCAATCAAGAAAAGATTGTGCTGACACGTCTGTGGGCCACCTCACTGAGACAAGTCTTCAACTGAGGTTCCCTCTTCCCAGATGTGCTCCACTGAGAACTAAAAGCCAGCTACGACAGTGTCTCAGAATTGATCAAACTTTCTTTCTTGCTTTGAATTAAGTTGGCCACATAGGCTCATGTATTTGAATGTCTAGTCCGTAGTTGAAGGGATGTTTAAATAGGATGAAGAGGTGTGGTCTTGTTGAAGGAAGTATGTCATTGGGGGGTGGTTTGAGGTTTCAAAAGCCCATGCTTTCCCTCTCCCTCTCCCTCTCTCTATCTCTATCTCCCTCCATTCTCTGGGTCAGGATGTAAAGCTCTCATCTTCAGGGCCCTCCCTGGCTGGTTGGCTGCATGCTTTTTACTATGATGACAATGACTACCCCTTCAAAACTGTAAGCAAGGCCCCAATTTAATGCTTTCTTTTATAAAAGTTGCCTCGGTCATAGTGTCTCTTCCCACCAATAGTACAGTGACTTAGGTAGTTTCTAATATGTCATTACTAATATTTATGGTATCTCATCATGTACATATGAACTGGAAAGGACATATGGTTAGTGGAGACCAAAACAAAGTGAAAAAGCAAACAAGACACAGACTTAGCAGGGATGTGGTGGCCAGGACTTGCAGGAACACAATAGATGGGGCTTGCAAGGGACAGGCTGCCCTGGGCTTGTGATCATTTCAGGGACCACATATGCTCCTGACTTCAAGTGAGAAGTTTCTCTGCCTCCATTCACAAGAAAGATCTCACGGGGACAAGCTCAACTACATCAATGAAGACCCTGATGTCCATGGATGTTATATTGTCATTGCAAAGGCAATTATCTATTTATATATTTAATACCTCTAGAAATTTTTTAAAAATGGAGTCCTGACATATTTCCAGGTTTTCTGTTTTTCCATATACTGTTGTAAATAGTCCAATGTAATAACATCCATATAGGCAAATCAGAAATGTCTTCTTCACTATCCTGATTGTTGAAAAGTTACAGATGTTACTCTGCAAAGAGATGCCTCTTGGACTTACAATTAAAAGGCTGTATCTGTTTAGCCTGCCCATTTTCTAACTATTCTTCAACATTTTCAATAGCTTTTGGCCATAAATGCATGCCCAGACGTAAAATGCCTTTACTTTCTAATCTAAAATGATTTCTACTCTTTGATTTTTTCAAAATAATTCAATGAATAAACTGAAGATAAAATATATTGTGAGCTATATAATATCAGTCAATTTATAAATGGACTTATGGAAACAAAACAGCAATAAAGATGATGGGTAAAATAATTTGATGAATATTAAAAGCCAAATAGAGTATCTCTGTTGGGTGTCATTATGACTGTATATTCTGGGAATATTCTGTATATTCTGTAGTCTTTGTCTTTTTGCAGTGTCTGAATATTATGGAGTCTAAAACTAGAAAAGTGTGTGTGTGTGTGTGTGTGTGTGTGTGTGTGTGTGTGTGTGTGTGTGAGAGAGAGAGAGAGAGAGAGAGAGAGAGAGAGAGAGAGAGAGCAGGTTTTACACATCCTAGGCTGGTTTCACACTTATTATATAGTGAAGGCTGACCATGCATTTCTGATCTTCCTGCTTCCACATCCCTAGTTTGAGTTTACATGTATGTGTCAATATGCCCAGTTTATGTAGAGCTGGAAGTTAAATCTAAGCTGCAGAAGTTAGTCCTGGTTTCACTATACTGCACAGAGACTTCAGTTCACAACAGTGTGTTGTCGACTTCAAAATCACTAAAATAATAGATCTTTAACTGTCTTGCAAGTATAGTTAAAACTATAAATACTTTAGTTGAGTGAGTCTACTATACAATAATACTTTATTGATTGATTGATTGATTGATTTGAGATAGTTTCTTATTATGTAGCTCTAGTTGCCCTAGTACCCACTCTGTAGACCAGACTGGGCTCCGACTCACAGATATTTGGCTGCTTCTGCCTCCCAAGCACTGGTAGTAAAGGCGTGTATCACCAAGCCTGGCTGGTGCCTCCTATTCTGGTCAGGTAGGTGTTAGCATGAGGGTTAGTGGATGGATGTTTAAGATTCCTAGCTTCCCTCTCTCCTTCTGGGACTTCTGCATGGTTACTGCTTCCTCCTTCAGGGAAGGTTGAAGATTTATTTCCTGAAGATGGCAAAACACAGAGTTTCTGCACTAGGAAGCTTGAGGCATATATGAACGTGGAGCCACGGGTCAACTGCAGTATAGCATAAATAAGCACGGAGAGAGATACATTACGTGCACATTTATTTTATCATGTAAGTTTCTCTTATGTGGAAGTGTATCTTACTGTTTAATTTATTCCCCCAACAATCACATAGAATTTATTAAGTAAATCCAATTCTTAAGTTCTCATTGGAAGAAATGGATACGCTATTTTTTTTTTCAGATTCACAGTACCCATGGGGTTAGAGAATGGATCCCTCTTGACATCCTGTGATTTCATAAAGTTACATACAAACTTACAGCTGATACCATGCCCTCTGATGTATGTCATTTGGGCATTTGGTAGATCTATATGGCTGAGCTAAGTATGGTGGAAGAAATCCCACTGATTTCAGTAGCCTAAAGCTGCACACGTGGGCACGCAACTCTGGGTAAGTCTTAACATTCAAGCTGGGGTGAGTTAAGTTACATGATAGCTTATGGTTTTGACCACACTCATTTAAACAGACTTACACCATGTTTTATTTGTATAATTTACTTGCATTTGACATTTTCTTGCCTGTGGTGTGTCTTCTTCTCTCATTACAAATGAACAAATGGAAAAGTAAAATGTGAAAAGGCCTGCCCATGATAAGATTCCTTTCCCACTGCAGCATTTCCCCAGGAATCCTAACATGCAGGGCTGTGGAGGCATCTCAGTGGTGGAGCACGAGGCTCTGGATTTGATCCCCAGCACAGAAAAAAAAAATCAGTAACATAGAATATGGACTAGTACCAAGTAGGTGAACAATATCATTCTTACTTAAAAGCCATTGTCATCACATATTCTCACTGTCCGTTTTACATATTTGCTGTTATGGAGCCAATATCCCTCAGTAAAGAAGATCAGTATGATGAGATGGCTTTATCTGGTCCGGTGTAAATGAACTTAGAACAAATGACTTTTAACTATATTTTCCACAGTTTATACACACAATCAGTCATCTAGAGTCTCACATTTCCTCTGTTCTAAGGAGTAACATTACCTTTTTTTTAATTCCTGAAACTTCTTGAGTGTTAAGGTTAATAGCTCATGCACACTGTCAAATCGCGCTTGGAATCCAGTAACACCCTAAGCAACTGAGAACACAGTGGGAGGCAGAGACCGCCTCTAATATCAGAAAGTCTATATGAGTCTGTCCCGTTGTCTAAACTTGAATGTGCTCCAGTTTTCACTGTGGCTTGGGGATTGTTTTCGTAATAATTCTGCTTTAAAGATAATCGATATAATTGTCCCCTTCCGTAAATTTAAAACAGGAAAACTTTTGCATTAGAGTCTTTCAACACACTTCTAAGCCACAATAATGTCTTCCATGTTGTGTAAGGACTTAGTGAGTACAAAGCAAAGTCCCCTTTAGTAAATAATGTCATGAGTCACTTCTACCTTTCCCTCTGTCTGTCTGTATCACAGGTTGCAAACGAAATTCTCCAAAGAAAGGAAGAACTTTTCATCACAGATTTAAAGGCAATATGGGAAGAATCAGAAGCCCCTTTGAGGCAGCTTCCTTCAGACTCATTGAATTTTAGATTATTTGGTTATGCTTAGGAGCCCTGCCAATCCTAATGTGAAGCCATGTACGTAAGTGTATGAGAGCATCCTAGCCATCTCCCCCTCCCCTCCTGGAACAGCAACTTTTGCATAACTCCTGAACTCCTTCACAGAAACAACTAATGGGGGATAGGATAGTGGGGCGGGATGCACCCAGGAGGGGTGGGTCCACAGCACATGGGAGGCAGGATAAAACAAAACAATTCATGTCAGGGTGGACAAAGTAAGAGACGCAGTGCTAACCTGCCCTGGCTTGCTCTCTCCTTGGCCTTTATTCCCCCAGAAAGTACTGTCACACATTCAGGAAGTTTCAACCCTCAGTGACTCCTCTAGAAATGCTCTCCCAGACATATACAGAGATGAGTGTCTATCTGCCAGGTGACTCCATGCACATCAAGTTGACAAGGAAGGTTAACAATCATGACTCCATTTTAAACTGATTGCATATGAATGTATCTTTGTCAACATTGATATCAATTCAGAAAATGAATAATTCCGCTCTATCTCTGATGACATTATTGTCTTAAACATTTGTTGAGCAAGCTATGTAGCACAGGCTAGCCTTAAACTCATGGCCATCCACAGCTTCAGTGATCAAATAGACACAATCAATCAAGCCTGGCCCCTTATTATCTTTTAAAACATTCTTACACAACATCTCCTCACATTTACTATTTATCTTTCCTTCCCTCTCTGCTTCCACTTGCATGTGCTTATGTTTATAAACAAATACATCCAGCATGCAGTGCAAATATAGTCAACATAGTAGGTATTAAATGATGATAAAATTAAATCCTAGATTTACTCTGTCTTCTCTCTAATATTCTTGTTTTCTTTTATTTATTTATTTATTTATTTATTTAAATATTTTATTTAATTTTAACTTATGTGCATTGGTGTGAGGGTGTCAGATCTTGGCGTTACAGACAGTTGTGAGCTGCCATGTGGTTGCTGGGAATTGAACCTGGGTCCTTTGGAAGAGCAGGCAGTGCTCTTAACCACTGAGCCAACTCTCCAGCCCTATTCTTGTTTTCTTATTTTAATTTAAGCCTAGATAGTATCATTAGCTTCTGAGTGAAAGATCCCTTGGGTGAAAGCTACAATCAATTAGAACATGTGCATTGAACTGAGAGAACGGTCTATATAAAACATGAGTCCCTTGTGTTAGTACTTGTCACACTGTGACTTAGAATGAGATGGTGTCTCATATCAAGAGTCTGAGGACTGCTGGGCACAGCGACACAGGCCTTTAATACCAGCACTTCAGAGGCAGGTAGATCTTTGTGAGTTCAAGGCCAACCAAGGTTACACAGTGAGACCTCATCTCAGAAAGCAACCAACAAACAAAAAAGTTTGTAGACTGGAGAGATGGCTTCGGAGCACTGCCTGCTCTTCCAGAGGGTTTGGGTTCAGTTTCTAGCACCCACATACCGACTCACAACCATCTATAGCTCCAGTTCAAGGAATCTTCTGACCTCCACAACCACCAGGCCTGCACATGGTGCGCAAGCACACATGTGAGCAAAACAGTCATACACACTCAACAAAATACATCTAAGACTACTCTTTTTAAATGAATTTGAAGAAAGAGCTTTTCCCAGGTTAAATTGCTATGCACAAGTAAGAAAAAAAAAGAGGACAGGAAAATGCAAATGCAAGAGAATTATGCTTTAAAAAAGTGCTTGTTGTAAGTCTATGTCAGTTTGTGTGCTCACAGCCATATGCCACTCTGTAGATATGCATAATATCACTCTGAAGGCACAGGACTGACACAGCCTAGACTTCATCTAGGCATCTTGCAAGTACAAAATGATCCCAGGTTAGAGGAATCAGGGTCACATCCTAAATGAAACTTCATCTATGCAAGATGGGAGAGCTTCTGCTTCAGCAATTTATGAAAGAAGAACGTGTCTGTGTCAGCTTTTCCTCACTATAACAAAGATCTAACACAGAAGGTTCCAAACATCAACCTCGGGCCTCCAGATGTGCACATGCTTGCATCCACACACACACAAACACGCATCCACATGGGAACACACACCACATACATACACATGCAAAGAAGTTAAAAGCGGGAGAGGAGTATTTAGCTTTGCAGCTAGCAGCTGTGATCAGCGGTGACAGCCACTAGCTGTCTCAAACCTGAAGCAGGTTCATCGAAGCTCATTTTCCTAAACCAGCTCTGTGAGAACTGCCTTCTCAGGACATGGCCCTCTGTGACCAGAGGACTTTCCCCTGGGCCCCACCTCCCAAAGGTCCATCACTTCCCAATAGTGTCACCGTGCTTTTAATCCCATCATTGGGAATACATATCACAACCAAAAAACCACAAGTAAGACATTGCTAGGTGTGTCCAAGGAACAATATGAATAACTTGGGCGTTGGAAAATTTTTAGATTTCTACATAAAATTACCAGTTTTTCCAAGAACCATTCTTTTAAAATTTGATATAAGTATTAGCATGACTAAAGGTATGTGTTTTAAAGATAAATTAAATTCTTAAAGGTTGGGGTGTAGTTAACAGAGTAGAAGAGAAAACCAAGTGGTTAAAATTACTACAACATAATAACAGAGGAGGCATGGAAGACAAAAATGAGACATGGGAATATAAAACAACGGAACTTGGCAGGAAAATTCCCTGAAATGTAAACATATTTGGAAAGAAGAGGACATTCCTCTGACTTTAAAATTTATGGCATGTAAATCAAGACACACTCCCTCTAGAAGATGGAGGAGGAGGCAGTGCAGGGCACTGAGCACTTCCAGTGTGTCTGCAGTGATACTCTGACTCCACGTGCAAATGCCCTGTAAGCAATTAGAAATGTGATAGTGGAGTTCACAAGAGTGGTCAAGCTAGAAACTCAACTGGGGAATTATACAGAAAAAAGTGATAATTGAAACTGTGACACTTGATAAGGTTTGTGTAAAAGAGAAATGAAACCTTAGATCCCATTGTTAGAGTCTTATTAAAATTTTATAAATTAACTTTAGATACTCTCAAAGAGACAGAAGAAATGAAAAAACATCTCTTTTGTATAAGGCACAGACACATACTCCTTTTTCTAGCTGTGGCCCAGTTTTATAATCACACATGTACATGCACCCACAGATCACTGTACATACAACTTAATGCACTATTCTACAATAACTACTACTTGTTGGTCTCTAGTAGGCTGCTGAGTCTTAAGTTAGTGTATGTTAAATACTATATAGAAGAGGACTTCAGTATCAAAGGGGTTTAAATTGTTGCTGTCTCCTAATGGTGGTTATGAAACAATGATAGTAGAGACATTCTAAATTCTAAAGTAAGAAAGAAGAGAGGGAGGGAGGGAGGGGGAGAGAGAGAGAGAGAGAGAGAGAGAGAGAGAGAGAGAGAGAGAGAGAGAGAGAGAGAGTCTAAAATTGGAATGTAAGAATACAAAAGGCAAGATTATTATGGATTCTAACTGACTTATAGTACATATAAATGTGCACATGTGTAGTTGTGGATATAAAGGCTGCATAGAATATAATGTGAGGGTGAGTGTGCTTTGTATAACCATACTTAAATGTGATGATTTTTACTCTTTCTAAAGTTAATTAGATAAGTATAAGTATATTCATAAACTCAAATATTTACTAAATATTCAAGGAAGTTACATTATAGTTGAGAAACAGATAACACAGAGAATAACTTACATATGCATATATCAAGTTAAAATGTGTTTGAAACTGACAGAGAATCAGACAATGAAATAATAGGCTACTAACAGTGCTGCATTAACAAATATGATAAGCAGGGCAGATCATCCTGCAAAAAGGAAATTGAAGAAAGCCTTGAAGATGAGTGAGTCAAATGGTCATTAGGGGAAGAGCATTCTTTTATAGCCTTTCAAAGCCATGGATTTTCTTTTTTTTTAAATACATTTTTATTAATTTATACATATTACATCTCAGTTGTTAGCCCATCCCATGTATCCTCCCATTCCTCCCTTCCTCCCACTTCCCCCCTACTCCCCTCCCCTAAGTCTGTGTCTGAGGGGGACCTCCTCCCCCTGAATATGCTCATACGGTATCAAGTCTCTCCTTGGTGACCTATTATCTTTCCTCTGAGTGCCACCAGGCATCTCCGTCCAAGGGACATGTTCAAATATGGGGCACCAGAGTTTGTGTGAAAGTTAGATCTCCTTCTCCACTCAACTGTGGAGAATGTTCATCGGCTAGTCCGGGTAGGGGTTCAAGGTTTTTACTGCCTATTTTTTCCTTGGCTGTTGCCACAGTTTGCGGAGGGCCCCAGGGCCCAGACTCGCCTGTAGTTTTCCAGGACCCACTGGATCCTTCCATTTCCTCTTTCTCCCAGGCTTCTCACACCTCAAGTTTCAATAGGATGTCCTCCCCTCTTACCCATTATTCTGGTAGGTACAGTTTTTCATGGGGACGTACACCTTGGGCTAGTGTCTCGATATAAGTGAGTATATACCATTTAGCTCTTTTTGCTTCTGTGTGAATTCACTCATTATGACAATTTCTAGTTCAATCCATTTGTCCACAAATTTTGGAAATTCCTTGTTTTTAATAGCTGAGTAGTATTCCATAGTGTAAATGTACCACAGTTTCTTTATCCATTCTTCTATAGAGGGACACGTAGGTTGTTTCCAAGTTCTGGCTATTATGAATAAGGCAGCTATGAACATGGTTGAGCATATGTCCCTGTTGTGTAGTAGTACATCCTCTGGGTATATTCCAAGGAGTGGAATAGCTGGGTCTTGAGGAAGCCCTATTCCCATTTTTCTGAGAAAGCACCAGATAGCTTTCCAAAGTGGTTGTACTAGTTTGCATTCCCACCAGCAATGCAGGAGTGTTCCTCTTTCTCCACACCCTCGCCAGCATGAGGTGTCAGTTGAGTTATTGATCTTAGCCATTCTGATGGGTGTAAGATGGAATCTCAGTGTCATTTTGATTTGCATTTCTCTGATGACTAAGGAGGTCGAGCATTTCTTTAAGTGTTTCTCAGCCATTTGATATTCCTCTGTTGAGAATTCTCTGTTTAGCTCTGCGCCCCATTTCTCTATTGGGTTATTTGGTTTGGTGGTGTTTAATTTCTTAAGTTCTTTATATATTTTGGATATTAGCCCTTTGTCAGATGAAGAGTCGGTGAAGATCTTTTCCCAGTCTGTAGGCTGTCGCTTTGTTCTCTTGACAGTGTCACCTGCCTTACAGAAGCTTCTCAGCCTCATGAGGTCCCATTTATTAATTGTTGATGTTAAGGCCTGGGCTGTTGGTGTTCTGTTCAGGAAGTTGTCTCCTGTGCCTATGAGTTCCAGACTCTTCCCCACTTTTTCCTCTAATTGGGTTAATGTCTGTGGTTTTAGGTTGAGGTCTTTAATCCACATGGACTTGAGTTTTGTGCATGGTGACAAATATGGGTCTAATTTCATTTTTCTACATGTAGACATCCAGTTAGACCAGCACCATTTGTTGAAGATGCTGTCGTTTTTCCATTGAATGAATTTGGCTTCTTTGTCGAAAATCAGGTGAGCAAATGTGTGTGGATTCATCTCTGGGTCTTCAGTTCGATTCCATTGATCCACTAGATCTATAGTACAACTTGAGATCAGGTATGGAGATTCCTCCAGCGGATCTTTTATTGTATAGGATTGATTTTGCTATTCTGGGCTTTTTGTTTCTCCATATGAAGTTGAGAATTGTTCTTTCAATATCTTCAAAATATTTAGTAGGTATTCTGATAGGGATTGCATTGAATCTGTAAATTGCTTTTGGTAAGATGGCCATTTTTACTATGTTGATTCTTCCAATCCACGAACAAGGTAGATTCCGCCATCTTCTGATGTCATTTTCAATCTCTTTCTTCAGAGGTTTAAAGTTTTTTTCAAATAAATCCTTCACTTGCTTGGTTAGGGTTATTCCTAGATATTTTATATTGCTTGTGGCTATCGTGAAGGGAGTAATTTTTCTAATTTCTTCCTCTGCCTGTTTGTCATTTGTATATAGGAAAGCTACTGACTTTTTTGAGTTTATTTTGTATCCTGCCAATTTGCTGAAGGTGTTTATCAGCTGTAGGAGTTCTCTGGTGGAATTTTGGGGGTCACTTATATACACTATCATATCATCTGCAAATAGGGATAATTTTACTTCTTCCTTTCCCATTTGGATCCCCTTGATCTCCTTTTGATGTCTTATTGCTCTGGCTAGAACTTCAAGAACTATATTAAAGAGATATGGGGAAAGTGGGTAGCCTTGTCTGGTCCCTGATTTTAGAGGGATTTCCTTGAGTATCTCTCCATTTAATTTAATGTTGGCTATTGGTTTGCTGTATATAGCCTTTATTGTGTTTAGAAAAGTGCCTTGTATTCCCGATCTCTCCAGAACTTTAAACATAAATGGGTGTTGGATTTTGTCAAATAAAGCCATGGATTTTCATTCAATAAAGAGCCACTAGGAATTTGGGGGTAGAGTAAGAACATGATTTGGTTACATACTGTAGGACATCTCCAGGCATTGTGGTGATAATTGTTTTTTTAATTCAATTATTCTTTGTTATAATATTCTGTGATTTTGCAAGTAAAAGTGATTTAAATTTGTTTTTTACATATATTTATGTTATACACACACACACACACACACACACACACACACACATATATATATACATATATATAATAAACTACATAAAGTAAGAGGGACCATGAAACAATTAGGAATTACATAAATGTTACATTCATAGAGTTTTGCTATTTGTATTTGTCAGCATTGAAGAAAACATTTTTCCTATCTCGGTGAGTCTACAGTTCTAAATGTAAGTCAATATCTATCATATTTCATCTTTATCAACCTAAAAACATCTATCTAGACCTAAAAACATCTTAGCTACTAAACAACTAAGCTTAATTGTAAACTAAACTATCTGGTCTTCAATCCCATCAGAGACTTGAGGAGGAATAAAATTAATTATTTGAGTAAACAGGAAGTGCAAGTTAGCAACTTCCAAAATGAGAAAACGAGACAGTTCACTTCCTAGACAGTCACACAAAACTCTCTTTAACATTGGAGCATCATATTTAGCCTTCTGGCCCAGTATATCTGGCAGACTCATTTGTGAAGCAGGAACTATTGAGGACTTGCTTACCCTGTCTTGGCAGAGTTTGGTTGTTGACTCTTCTTGCATCCAAGCCTGCCCATTTTTAGGTAGAATTCTGTCTGTGGTAGAAATGAGTACCTTTTCCCCAGTGGCTAGTTTCCCACATCTGAAGCCATCTCCATGCTCATCATCTTCTTTGAGGTAGGCTTGGTGTTGCCAGGAGTTAATAATCTGTCTTATTTTCAAAAGATCCTTAAAATCATAAAGAACATCTTTAAATGCTATATTCTGTAGGATGGTGAGGTAAATGCACATTAGTGTGCCCCTCTGTACCAAAGAGAATGATGATGATGATGAAGTGGTCCAAAAAGCAGAGAGAGAGAGAGAGAGAGAGAGAGAGAGAGAGAGAGAGAGAGAGAGAGAGATATGAATAAAGCAGGGAAGTCCACAGGGTAGGATAAAAAGGAGAATGAAGAGGGGAATTCCACAGAATAAGAGGGAGAGGGATGAAGGAGTGAGGGGGAGGAGAAATTAGGAGAGGAGCATGAATTTTTTCCATGGAGAAAATGGCTGCCAGAATATGTAAAGCATTACTCTCTTCATATGTAAGCCTATGTGGAATACTCTATCCTTAGAAGTGTTTGAGTTTCTTACTGAAATTCTTAGTAAGAGCAAGACATGACCTGGGCTTTGGAGTCTGCTGTACAGAGGCAGAACTGAGGTGACCGTGGAATCTGTTAGACCATTCTTTCCTATGAAGAAGGCCAGTAAACAGACACTGTCATCAAGCATGGTCATATGAGTGTGGATTACTTTTAAAAGCCCAAGGAAGTCACATCTGGTTCACTTAACGAAAACCCCACTGGCTTAAGGAAAGTCAGGTTAGCCATGGCCACATAGCAATTGAATGAAACATCTTAGTTATTTGACCAAACTGGGAGAAACAAACATAAACTTGGTTCTGTTCATATGGAAAAACTGAACAGTGAAAGAACAAATTGTGTGTACTTTAAAAATTTAGAGGGTTTTTTTTTCTATGCCAATTTTAATTTTAGTATTATTTGGCTGGATATATATTTCCCTGAAGCTCTTGAAACAGTCTGAGCAGTGAGCCATGCTGTTCAGGACTGGGGCTTTGGCAGCCAAGAACCATGAGAGTTTTTAACATGATGTGAAGTTCACATAACATAAAATTAATGACGCATTTTACTCTGATTCCCTTCAGGGGCAGCTACACCGTGCTGATACAGAAAAGGCCACAGAAGGTTTCTTTTATCTCTTGTCTCCTCAGCAAACTGTTTATTCAAACGATTTTGCAATTATTTATTAACTTTTTTTTTTACTAGGAGGCATGATTCATGGTTTTTAAAAAGGAGAACATATGGCATAGTGTAGTAAGAAGTATAACAGACCCACAGCCCTCAAGCTCTATAGAATCTTAGTGCCCAAACCCTTAGCCAGGCTGTGTGGTTAGCATTCTACCCAAATATTTAGGGAATGTGGGTAACTTGTTAAGTCTCCAAATTCCAGGGTATTTGGAATATATCACAAGACAGGATATTGTGATAACTCAATTTATACTATTTAATGCATTAGGTACCATAGTTTACAGTGGTACCTGATTTCCTTCTATATTTTATTTCATCTATTTATATTGAATAATGAATTTATATCTATATATGTGTGTGTGTGTGTGTGTGTGTGTGTGTGTGCAAGAGATTGTGCACATTCCAGATGTCTTTATCAGGTGTCCTCCTCAATTACTGTTCATCTTGGGCTCTGAATATTTATTTTTATTTATGTGTGTGTGTGCCATATGTGTCTATGTACCCATGGAGACCAGAAGGGGGCACTGGTTCTCATGAGCTGGAGTTACAGGTGTTTATGAGCCAGCTCTGTGGGTGCTGACATCTGAACTCTGGTCCTCTGGGAGAGCAGCACGTCCTCTTAACTGCTGAGCCACCAGTTTTTGATCCTTATATTGTGAGACAGAGTCTGCCACTGAGTTTGAGATCACCACCTTGGCTAGGATGCTTGACCTGCCAAGACGAGGAATTCTCCTGTCTCTTTCTCCTTAGCTCTGGGGTTTTGGAGAATGCAGTCCCACCCTGCTCTGCTTTTATGTGGGTGCTGGAGAGTGAATGGTTCCCATGGGTGCAGAGCAAGAACTCGGCACTTTAGTGACTGAGTCATTTCTCCAACTGTTTAGACAGTTCAAGAGATCATTTCTATTCCAACAAAAAGAATATCGGTCATCTTCTTGGATTCAGAAATAATCCTTTTGTTGTTGTTGTTGTTGTTGTTGTTGTTGTTGTTGGAAAAGACATTCCTTCCCACCTAATGCCCAGCTGACACACTTCCTAACAACAGCAGCAGGAAGACAAAGAACTAGTCAAAGAATTTAAAATATGCTATGTTTAGTAAGAGAAATTTATATTACGCTTTAGCTTTATTATTTTCTGGGTAGCAAAATTAAAGTTTTACAGGTCATGTCTTATTCATATGTAAGTGCTTACCCAAATGTAGAGAATGAAGGACGTTTCTAAAGTAGGAAATCAGTATCTGGAGTACTGTCAAGCCTCTAGTCCCGACTCATTCATTCTCTGCCTTGCATAGCTATCTGAAGAATGCATCTTTTTCTTCTGTTCAACACAGTGCAAGCCACTGCTGGGTCAATATCTATGACCGCCATTCTCCCATGTCACCTCCATATCCTAAATTCACCCGTGCTTACTTATTGCTGTCAAACCAAACTAAATCATACATAATTCAGCACCTCACCTCATGCTTGTCCCAAGCGCACTTTCTGTCACAACCAAGTTATCCCCCAAGAGTTCTCTAGACAGGGAGTATTCACTCAAAGAGTATATTAATGTGTACTTCTGAGTCAAGAAGGAAACACTTAGTTGACTAGTATTTGTTTTTGATTTGTTGCTATGGAAACGGGAGGTGATGCCCCTCAATATTTATTTATGCTTTAAGTCAGTGTTGCATGCAAATAATGACTTAATTAATAAAAAACAGAGTTTCATGAACAGGAACAAAACAATTACAATGAGAAAATGATTTTCATGGCTAAAATAGAAATTTATTTTTAACGCTGGTCTTCACTAACTTCTTTGGGTAATAGTAAACACAGGGAGGCTTACTTCATGCCTGCTAGCTACAGTTGGTACATGTCACAGTACAAAAGCAGATGCAGGATGTGGAGCAAGGTCACGCATGAGAGGCTTTGTTTCTAGCTTGGTCCTATGGGGAGGCATGAGTTCTTTCAGAGGCTCACACCTTTAATCCCAGTACTTAGGAGGCAGAGGAAGGCAGATCTCCAGGTTTGAGGCCAGCCTGGTCTGCATAGCAAATTCCAGGATAGCAAGACACAGAAAAGAAACTGCCTCTTTAAAAAATCACTAAGGACACTGTTATATAGCTATTAACATAACTTCTCAAACAAACTAGATGCAGGGTTTCTATTGGCATCTTCAGTCACTTTAGTTAGAGAATTAGTCAAGTGCAACTATGATTTTATTATAATTAGTTCAACCCTTAGCATCAAAGTAAAATTTTGTGAGGTCATTTTGTTAAGCTTAAAAAATCAAGCATGACTAAATGTAATGAATGTGCTCTCCCTTGAAGAAAACATTATGTTCACATTTGGCTGGAGCACAGCGCCATGGAAGGGAAGATGTTCTACTTTATTAAGAAGACAGCACATTAAAGATGTGATTGAGATGGGCAGTACACAGAGCCATTACTCTAGTCTATGAAGGTGAGCATTCTCATGAATTAAAGCAGAGAATTTTCAGAGTTGCTTGTATATTGAGTTAGAATGACGATGATAACACACATATGACAAAGCTGAGGTGAAGTGATCACAATCAATATGGAAGAATATACATTCTTTGGATTTAGAAATCATTACAAATAATTCCAGAGAATTATTTTGTAAACTAATATACCTATGATTTAGTGATATCCATTAGCAAACAAATGTTCCTGGACATATTTTGTTAGCTCTTTTCAAACAAATGGAATTCACATTTAGAATCTGTGTTAAATCAAATTATAAAAAATTAAATGTGAAATTATAAACATTAAATTACTCATAAAAATCAAGATATCAAATGAACAAGTTTGATGTCATATACTGTATTTAACTTGTTTTGTAATTCAATAGTGTGCTTTGGAATCTTTCAAAATTCAGTTGTGGAAAGCTTTTGTGGAGTTATAATTATTTTAAATATTCACTTTTACTTTTGTATTCATGTGTTTGTATGTGTGTGTGCGCGTGTGTGTGTGTGTGTGTGTGTGTGTGTGTATGTGTGTGTGTGTGTGTGTGTGTGCTATTGCATAGTGTACTGATGCCCTCAGAGGCCAGAAGACCACATTGGATCCTCAGCAGCTGGAGTTGCATGTGGCTATGAGCTGCCTGACGTGGGTGCTGGGAACTGACTTCTGATCCTCTGCAAAAGCAGCATATACTACTCTAGGGTGCTGTGTCATGTCTCCAGAGTGCCGCTACAATTTTTAATTGGATGAATTCTTGTGTTAGAATTATTGAATTCATTTTATACTAATAAAATCAAATTAAGAAGGTCTAAACTTAAACCCTGCAGTAATACAGCCCCCGTGGTCAGAAATACTAGAAACACTGAATATGAAAAGGTACTAAAACTTTTTTTGCAGATGATGTAGTGCACATGGCTGTTTTCACTTCTAGAAACAAGGTTTTGAAATAATTTCTATACGGAACCCTTAAAATTCTACTAACAGAATAAGTGGTTTTGTAAAAATTCAGTTATACATTGAGCCCCTCCTGTTGCTCACAGATGGATTGTAATGTAGGTAGTAAATTAAATATTTGTCCTAAAATTGAGCCACGTTGAAGAGTTTCATTATAGACAGATGGCAACTGGATGAACTTTGCTGCACCCGGCCTGAGCCACACGGAGACAGGTGGAGCAGAGAACAGAGCAGGGGTGTGCGAGAACAGGAGCGGGAAAGTCAGAGAGCGCGCTGGAGAGAAGGGCTTGCTGTGGAGCTGTGCGCAGCCATCCCTGCTTTTCATTTCTTGTCGCTAGCACTAACGTATCAATAACCTAATTGCACTGGTGTGACCTGCGTGAGTCTCTGTAAGTTTCTAGGGAAAGCATGTAACATGGGTCTCTCTTCTTCCTACCTGACATGGTAGGGAGTTGTGAGATTGGTTGGTCTGTTAGTTGGTTAGTTGGTTACATGAGCTTTAAACATTCTGGGATTTGTTGTTGTTGTTGTTGTTCTACAAGCTTATACAAAATTAAAAACAATAACAACAAAACCCAATGTTCATGTGGATGTCCAGAAGGCACTCATATACTGGATCTCTTAAATATTGACTATGTGAGCCAGACCTCAAACCATCTTGTTTGTTAAGTTTTACACCTCTTTATGAAGTAAATATTTTAGCCTGCTTCCAGGCAGAGATAGGAGAACATACAGCACGTACATCCTGGAGGTGGCCATTTTGAATTTTACTCCATCTTTTCTATGCAAATAACTTGCTAGCTTATTTAAACTCTGAGCCCCCATTTCTTCTGGTGTATAACAGGCTAACAATAAGGTCTGCCTTATGTTGCAAGACTTGTGTTAATGAAAGCATGTGAACTTAGTACCTGTACATAATAAGACCTAATAGAGGTTAGCACACTTAATTGTGTAGACACACTCATAGGCAGTAAAACTATAAATAGTTAAAAGGAGCCAGAAGTTGCCTAGCATTCCAACACCCATTTATTCCTAATGTTTTGATTGTCAAAGACCCCAAAATAACTATGAATCTTTGCCAACAATGAAACACAAAAGAAGAAAATAAAGGACAGATACTTATTTTTATAGTTCAAGTTATATAAATAGCAGAACGGGGCCTTCCAAGCACACTAATCAGGTCCCTATGCTCAAAAGCCAAACTAGTCATGCAGCCCTCAGCCATGCAGCCTTCACCCTAGAACTCCACATATGTTGGTATTCTAGAAAAATCCCAACGTGTTACCCACACAATTAAACTGACAGAGAACATGGGGAGAATTTATTTGAGGTTTGAATACAGCAACTTCAGAGGATCATGATAATTGTGATATGCAGCACTTATTAATGCCATTCCTTGATAAACTGTTGTGCACTGCTGTTTTTGTAGAATGTTTTTTAACACAGATTTTTTTTGAACAGTACTAAAGCTAAATATGTTTTAAAGCATTTTATCCAAGGAGTGCATGGATAATCCTCAATCTATAGAGGGTGGCCAGTACAGTAAGCAGCCTTTGCCACAGCATAGAACTGACGCTAGAGTGTTAAGGATATTTTACAACATTTTAAAGTTATAATTAAAAATAATGGGAGCATTTGAGGATTGACCAAAGCATTTTAGAAGTATGAAATATATCTTTTCATATATGGCACCATTTTTAGAGATGTACAATTTTGCAAACCTTTTACTTGTCTAAGAACCAGAATGAGGGGATTCCAAGATGGCGCCGACCAGTAGGCACCATAGCTGATCTTCTCTGAGGAGACCAGGGACTTGAATGGAACCACAGACTGCTGGATTTTGAGAACTGTAGGCAGATCCTAGCTGTGTCAGCTCCTGCAGACCCAGCAAGAACTCCCAAATTCATGGGAAAGGCTGAACGCTCCTAAGACAGCTACAACCCAGAAGATCTGATCCACCTGGGGTCTTGGCTACAAAGCAACAGGAAAGACAGACAGCTGGGATCAACCTACACAACCAGAGAGCTTGTGTGCTGACCTTACTCTAGATCCCAATACTGCTGACTTGAGATACAGCAGTAAGGGGAAAAGGCCCAAACAGAAACCTACTTCGCGGGACTCAGCCTGGAGCCTAAGGTGTTGAGAAAAATCTACAGGAGTAGAATCTGAATCACCAGCCTGGTCCAGGGAAGTACTCCCTGTTCCCCACAGGTAAGGGCACCCTACCTATAAGCAGACATCAACTATCCACTCCCAAACAGGGAAGGTCACTACAAACCACCTCCCAACATTAGATTCACCAAAATGACAAGGGGACAACGAAAGAATGCTAACAAAAACCAAAACAGGATGGCATCTCCAGATCCCAGCAATCCTAATGAAAACAACCTGGAGAACCCAACAACAATGGATATACATGAAAACCACCTCAAATCCTTAGTAAGTAAGATGATATTGGAAGAATCAAATAAATTTTGTAAACAAATGCAGGAGGAAGCAAACAAGAGGGCTGATGACTTAAAAGAGTCATATAAAGAGGCATTTGAAGAATTTCAGAAAAACACAAATAACCAGATGAAGGAAATTATTAAAACAGTTCAAGACCTGAAGATAAAAATGGAAGAAATCATAAAAGAACGCACGAAAGAAAAACGCGATCGAGAAGCATCAGAAAAGAAAGCAAACATCTCAGAGGTGGCCTTATCTAACAGATTGCAAGAAATGGAAGAACGAATATCAGGACTTGAAGATACAATCGCACAATTGGAAACAATCATCCAGGATAATGCTAAATCTGAAAAGTTCCTGACACAAAGCATTCATGAAATAAAAGACAACATGAAAAGACGAAACTTGAGAATAATAGGGATAGAGGAAAGAGAAGGTAACCGACTCCACAGCCCAGAAAATATCTTTAACCGAATAATAGAAGAAAATTTCCCCAATTTGAAGAAGGAGATGCATACGAACATACAAGAGGCCTACAGAACACCAAATAGAATAGACCCAAAAAGAAAATCTTCCCGCCACATAATAATAACAACACAAAATATACAGAACAAGGAAAAAATATTAAAAGCGGCAAGAGAAAAAGGACGAGTAACATATGAAGGCAAACCTATCAGAATCACTCCTGACTTCTCAGCAGAGACCATGAAAGCCAGAAGGGCCTGGACAGAGGTTCTGCAAACGCTAAGAGAACACAGATACCAGGCAAGACTACTATATCCAGCAAAATTATCAATAACCATTGGAGGTGAAGACAAGATATTCCATGACAAAAACAAATTCACACAATACCTAGCAACAAATCCGGCTTTACAGAAGTTACTAGAAGGAAAACTCCACCCCAACCGGTCAAACTACAACCAAAAATACATAAGAAATAAATAACTACACCATTGCAAAATCACAACGTCACAAAAACTCGATTGTTATAAATACCAAAAATGAAGGGACTTACCAATCACTGGTCATTAATATCTCTCAACATTAATGGTCTCAACTCTCCAATAAAAAGGCACAGACTAACAGAGTGGATGCATAAACACGACCCAACATTCTTCTGCATTCAAGAAACACATCTCAACCACAAGGACAGACATTGCCTCAGAGTGAAAGGTTGGGGAAAAATATTCCAAGCAAATGGTCACAAGAAACAAGCTGGGGTAGCTATTCTAATATCTAATAAAATAGACTTTCAACCAAAATTAGTCAAAAGAGACAAGGATGGTCACTTCATACTTGTCAAAGGTAAAGTCAACCAGGAAAACATCACGATTTTGAACATCTATGCTCCGAATACAAGGGCTCCGACATTTGTAAAAGAGTTATTAACAAAGCTTGCCCCATTCATCGATACTCACACATTAATAGTGGGAGACTTCAACACCCCACTTTCACTCAAGGATAGGACTTTGATTTCAAAACTAAGCCGGGAAATAACTTCATTAACCAATGTCATGAATCAAATGGATCTAACAGATATCTACAGAACTTTCCACCCAAACGCAAAGGAGTATACCTTTTTCTCAGCACCCCATGGAACGTTCTCTAAAATTGATCACATAGTTGGTCACGAAGCAAACCTCAACAGATACAAGAAGATTGAAATAATACCTTGTATCTTATCAGATCACCATGGTCTAAGGCTGGACTTCAACAACAATAGAAATAACAAAAAGCATACCAACACGTGGAAACTAAACAACTTTCTACTTAATGACACATGGGTCACGGAAGAAATAAGGGAAGAAATAAAAGACTTCCTGAAATTCAATGAAAATGATGGAACAACATACCCAAATTTGTGGGACACATTGAAAGCAGTGCTAAGAGGAAAATTCATAGCACTAAGTGCCTTTAAAAAGAAAATGGAGTCATCCCACATAAACAACCTAACAACACATCTGGAAGCCCTAGAAAAAAAAGAAGCAGAAACACCCAAGAGGAGTAGACGCCTGGAAATAATCAAACTCAGGGCTGAAATCAATAAATTAGAAACAAAGACAACAATCCAAAGAATCAACAAAACCAAGAGCTGGTTCTTTGAGAAAATTAACAAGATAGACAAACCGTTAGCCAATCTAACTAAAAGACAAAGAAAAGCTATCCAAATTAACAAAATCAGAAATGAAAAGGGAGACATAACAACAGACACCGAAGAAATACAAAGAATCGTAAGGACCTACTTCAAAGACATTTATGCCACAAAATTTGAAAATTTAAGGGAAATGGACAAATTTCTCGACCGATTCCATTTACCAAAATTGAACCAAGACCAGATAAACAAATTAAATAGCCCTATTTCGCCTATAGAAATAGAAGCAACCATTGATAGTCTTCCAACCAAAAAAAGCCCAGGGCCAGATGGTTTCAGCGCAGAATTCTACCAGTCCTTCAAAGAGGAGCTAATACCGATACTATTCAAGCTATTCCGAAAGATAGAAATGGATGGAATATTACCAAACTCCTTTTATGAGGCCACAGTCACATTGATACCTAAACCCCACAAAGACCCAACAAAAAAAGAGAATTTCAGACCAATTTCTCTTATGAACATTGATGCAAAAATACTCAACAAAATACTCGCAAAGCGAATACAACAGCATATCAAAGACATCATTCACCATGACCAGGTAGGCTTCATTCCAGGAATGCAGGGATGGTTTAACATACGGAAATCCATCAATGTAATCCACCATATAAACAAACTGAAAGAGAAAAACCATATGATCATCTCTTTAGATGCAGAAAAAGCATTTGACAAAATCCAACACCCATTTATGTTTAAAGTTCTGGAGAGATCGGGAATACAAGGCACTTTTCTAAACACAATAAAGGCTATATATAGCAAACCAATAGCCAACATTAAATTAAATGGAGAGATACTCAAGGAAATCCCTCTAAAATCAGGGACCAGACAAGGCTGCCCACTTTCCCCATACTTCTTTAATATAGTTCTTGAAGTTCTAGCCAGAGCAATAAGACATCAAAAGGAGATCAAGGGGATCCAAATGGGAAAGGAAGAAGTAAAATTATCCCTATTTGCAGATGATATGATAGTGTATATAAGTGACCCCCAAAATTCCACCAGAGAACTCCTACAGCTGATAAACACCTTCAGCAAATTGGCAGGATACAAAATAAACTCAAAAAAGTCAGTAGCTTTCCTATATACAAATGACAAACAGGCAGAGGAAGAAATTAGAAAAATTACTCCCTTCACGATAGCCACAAGCAATATAAAATATCTAGGAATAACCCTAACCAAGCAAGTGAAGGATTTATTTGAAAAAAACTTTAAACCTCTGAAGAAAGAGATTGAAAATGACATCAGAAGATGGCGGGATCTACCATGTTCGTGGATTGGAAGAATCAACATAGTAAAAATGGCCATCTTACCAAAAGCAATTTACAGATTCAATGCAATCCCTATCAGAATATCTACTAAATATTTTGAAGATGTTGAAAGAACAATTCTCAACTTCATATGGAGAAACAAAAAGCCCAGAATAGCAAAAACAATCCTTTACAATAAAAGATCCGCTGGAGGAATCTCCATACCTGATCTCAAGTTGTACTATAGAGCAACAGTAATTAAAACAGCATGGTACTGGCACAGCAATAGGCTAGTGGATCAATGGAATCGAACTGAAGACCCAGAGATGAATCCACACACATTTGCTCACCTGATTTTCGACAAAGAAGCCAAATCCATTCAATGGAAAAACGACAGCATCTTCAACAAATGGTGCTGGTCTAACTGGATGTCTACATGTAGAAAAATGCAATTAGACCCCTATTTGTCACCATGCACAAAACTCAAGTCCAAGTGGATTAAAGACCTCAACTTAAAACCACAGACATTAACCCAGTTAGAGGAAAAAGTGGGGAAGAGTCTGGAACT
The DNA here is from genome assembly GCF_964271855.1 of Acomys minous. NCBI lineage: Eukaryota > Metazoa > Chordata > Mammalia > Rodentia > Muridae > Acomys > Acomys minous. The sequence goes on from NC_140487.1 coordinate 44,890,573, forward strand.
CATAGGCACAGGAGACAACTTCCTGAACAGAACACCAACAGCCCAGGCCTTAACATCAACAATTAATAAATGGGACCTCATGAGGCTGAGAAGCTTCTGTAAGGCTGGTGACACTGTCAAGAGAACAAAGCGACAGCCTACAGACTGGGAAAAGATCATCACCGACTCTTCATCTGACAAAGGTCTAATATCCAAAATATATAAAGAACTTAAGAAATTAAACACCACCAAACCAAATAACCCAATAGAGAAATGGGGCGCAGAGCTAAACAGAGAATTCTCAACAGAGGAATATCAAATGGCTGAGAAACACTTAAAGAAATGCTCGACCTCCTTAGTCATCAGAGAAATGCAAATCAAAACGACACTGAGATTCCATCTTACACCCATCAGAATGGCTAAGATCAATAACTCAACTGACACCTCATGCTGGCGAGGGTGTGGAGAAAGAAGAACACTCCTGCATTGCTGGTGGGAATGCAAACTAGTACAACCACTTTGGAAAGCTATCTGGTGCTTTCTCAGAAAAATGGGAATAGGGCTTCCTCAAGACCCAGCTATTCCACTCCTTGGAATATACCCAGAGGATGTACTACCACACAACAGGGACATATGCTCAACCATGTTCATAGCTGCCTTATTCATAATAGCCAGAACTTGGAAACAACCTACGTGTCCCTCAACAGAAGAATGGATAAAGAAACTGTGGTACATTTACACTATGGAATACTACTCAGCTATTAAAAACAAGGAATTTCCAAAATTTGTGGACAAATGGATTGAACTAGAAATTGTCATAATGAGTGAGTTCACACAGAAGCAAAAAGAGCTAAATGGTATATACTCACTTATATCGAGACACTAGCCCAAGGTGTACGTCCCCATGAAAAACTGTACCTACCAGAATAATGGGTAAGAGGGGAGGACATCCTATTGAAACTTTAGGTGTGAGAAGCCTGGGAGAAAGAGGAAATGGAAGGATCCAGTGGGTCCTGGAAAACTACAGGCGAGTCTGGGCCCTGGGGTCCTCCGCAAACTGTGGCAACAGCCAAGGAAAAAATAGGCAGTAAAAACCTTGAACCCCTACCCGGACTAGCCGATCGACATTCTCCACTGTTGAGTGGAGAAGAAGATCTAACTCTCACACAAACTCTGGTGCCCCATATTTGATCATGTCCCTTGGATGGAGATGCCTGGTGGCACTCAGAGGAAAGATAATAGGTCACCAAGGAGAGACTTGATACCGTATGAGCATATTCAGGGGGAGGAGATCCCCCTCAGACACAGACATAGGGGAGGGGAGTAGGGGGGGGGAAGTGGGAGGAAGGGAGGGATGGGAGGATACATGGGATGGGCTAACAACTGAGATGTAATATGTATAAATTAATAAAAATGTATTAAAAAAAAAAAAAAAAAAAAAAAAAAAAGAACCAGAATGAATAAATGTACTCAGTGGGAAAAGAAGTGCATGAGTTGCCACCTAAAATTCCTCTGATTTTACTACTACTCTGAAAAATCATTAAAATTCTTCAATTGTTTGCCTTTAGTTACGTTAGCTTATTAAGGCAGAAGTAGGCACCTGCTTAAGAGGAATAGACAGATGCAGCATGGGATCAGGAAGCAGGTAAGGCCAGAGAGCGATGCGAAGCTGACCTACCACATGACGTCCAAGTTCTACATTCACAGTCTTGGCTTGGTCACTGGTGTTTGTTTTCAGGATCCTTTTTGTCTTCCACCAGCTTTTTCTTGTGTTGCTCTTTTGCAATTACAAACCAAAACCCAACTTCCTGGTAAAGCATCAGGCAAGGGTGATGGCACAAATAAACAAATAAATAAGTGCAGCAAGAAATTAGACCTCTGAAACTGGCAAAGCTTTAACTAGATAAGGCTCAAAGTGATGATAAAGCTCTCCTCTGGCCTGAGTGTGGATGTTGACCAAGTGTGAAAATGCAAGTGTTTACCAATGTTTGGTAAGTGCAAAACTTAACAAACTCATTGTCTTCCTCTGTGATGATTGCGCTCTGAGGTTGTCCCCATAAGAGATCTCCATAGCAGAAAAGCCAACACCACCCCTCCCCCCGTGCTGTACATAATAAAATCACTGAGGTTCAGGCTTGAGCTGTAGTTGACGTGGCTCTAGGAAATCCAACAGAACCCGCCCAAAACCACGTCTTCTGTAGTGTCTGTGTCAGTGCTGCCTTTATTCCCTTGTCACCTCAGTCAGGTCCATCCCTGAAGCCGTGCAGGACATGGCACTTCACCTTAGGTACTGATTTTTCATAAAAGAAATCGCAATTTGTATTTTTACATAGGCTTTAACATATAGGCAATATCTTGCCACATCATTTAGTAATTACTCAAGAAAATGATTTGTCTAAACTACATAAAGGCATATCATAATTATTAAATTTTAACTAAAAATTCTTGATTTATTCTATTTTCTAAGAAGGTTCTAGATTCCCAGAGTTTTATGGTTTCCCTGGTAGTTTAATCTCTGGTACTTTCTAGTTTCCTTCTTCTTATACTCCCATATCCCTAACATTGGAACAGCCTACGTCCCAGCACTCAGACAACTCTGCGTCTCTGTTCACTCTTGCTCCTGGTGATCTGAGGCACCATTCGATTGATACCTAACATGTATCTCTAGCACAGTGCCTTCTTCTAAATCCCATAGTCTTGTGATTTAGGCCACTTTTAAGTTAGATATAGCAGCTATAAGCCAAGTTCAAATTCCTGATCTTCCCTAAAGCTCCGTCCACCATTCACGCGTTGTCAACTACGTTCATCTGACAAGCAGCTCCAAAGCATTAGAGCCACTTAGATGTTTCTATTTTCCTACCCACTTATTCCCATAAGTTCTCACAGTTGATCCTTTTAGTTACTCTTGGCTCTACTCAGGATTCTTAACTTCTCTTCTAATTGGCCTGCAACTCATCAACTGTGGCCTAGATTATTACATTTCTACATGGTTTGTATTTGTTTCTTCTATCTCTTGTGGGAGAGGGTCATGAATGGCTTGCTGGAGGGCCCTTTTCTCCATTCTGATTGAAATCATGGGTAAGTAAAGAACAGCTTCCTTAGTGTTGGCAGTTGCCCTACTGAGAGTCAGAAGCTGCCATCCCAGACTCCCAAACCTATGTGCTTTACCACTCCACGCTCTGAGATCTGAAGCCTTAGGGTCCAAGTTTTGACACCTAGGGATTTATTATACTGGATTCTCATATTAGAGGGAGTTCCTGGTTTTCAAAGGCAGCAGCCCACTCCCAGCAGCCAGCATTGAAGATTACAATGTTCAAGTGTCAGGACATTTGGCTCTAAACTCTGGGCAGTTTTCTGCATCTCTTTTAGAACGGATGCTCATGGCCCATGCTCCTTATAGGTTTGTTCTCATCTCTGCTGTCTCTTAGTTTCTTAGAATTTCCATGGTTCTTTGTCACCTTTACGGTCTTTGCTCCCAGAAACTCTTCTAGAAGTTTTGAGCTATTGAGTAAGCCAAGGGGTTATAGATGTGAGACTCCAAAGGCTGTATAGCCTCAATATTCATGCTCTATTGTGTTTACTCTTTATGTTACTCATGTAGCTTGGTGAAGAATACAAGCAGACAATAAAGACATTTAGGGAGTGGCTTTTGTTGTGGTTTGAATAGCAATGTCCCCCATAGGCTTGTACATTTGAATACTTTGTCCACAATTGGTGGAAATACTTGCAAGGGTTGGAAGATATGGTTTTATTGGAGGAAGTGAGTACTGGGACCATCCTTGAGGTTTCATAAGACTGAGGGTATTCCCAGTATGCTTTCTGTCTCTGCCTCCTACTTGTAGATCAAAATGTGAGCTCTCAGCTACTGATCCAGCTACCTGTCACCATGGTTTTGCTCCATGACCATAGACTCTAAACCTCTCAATAAACCAAATTAAACTCTTAGTGTTATCAGTCACCTTGGTCACAGGATTTTGTCATAGCTATAGAAAAGTAACCAAGGCACCATTATTAGGCCTAATATCTCAAAGTGTGTGTGTGTGTGCATGTGTGTGTGTGTGTGTGTGTGTGCGTGCGTGCGTGTGTGTGTGTGTGTGTGTGTGTGTGTGTGTGTGTGTGTTAGGTAATGAAAATTGGGGGTTGGGACAGATACGGGGAGATCACCTTGGACTAATCTGATGGTGGTAAGAAATAGTTGGTTTATGCCACCAGAAGAGGTGCCTGGCACACTTGTGTTTGAATTGTTATTCAGCCAATCATAGCTTTGCATATGCATGGCTTCCATTTCCACTAATTACAAGCCCTATATAAGTACCAATTACACACCTCACAATGCATTATCTTATTTAGGGGTTTTGTTGTTTTAACAGCATGACCAAAATCAACTTGGGGGGAGAAAAGGGCAGGAACTGTAGGAAGCAACCCGGAAGCAGGAACTGATGCAGAGGCCCTATGGGAATGCTTCCTTGCTGATTTGCTCAGTCTGCTTTCTTATAGCATCTAGGACTGCCATTCCAGGGATACCACCATTCACAGTGACCTGAGTCTTCTCATATCAGTTGTCAATAAAGAAACTGCATCACAGGCTTGTCCGCAGGCTGTTCTGGTGAAGCCATCTTCTTAACTGAGAATCCTTTTTCCCAAAATTACTGTAGCTTGTGCCAGGTTGACATAAAACTAGCCAGCATGTGATCCAATCACAGGCTTTTGTCTGTGTTATGTAGGAGTTGTGATCCTAGGGCCTTGAGTAGCTTCGCTGTGTGTGTGTGTAGTGTGTGCCAACATTGTCTTGACTTCAGTGGAGTCTTTGAAAGTCCATGTAAGGCCTCAGAAGTTTAGGCAACAGATACGGTTACAATGGTTCTTGCAGTTGGACAGGAACTCCCTCAGAGAGAGGTGAAGTGTTCAAAACAACCAGCAGATGTAAAAGTGCAGCTAATGGTTAAAGAAGAGGGCCTGTTGGTTAACCACTCTTCACTCAAGGAAATAAGGGAATGTCTTTCAGTTGTCCAACAGATTGCTTCCTGATACCTCTTTACAACTTAGTTTAAATAAGGAAAACATTAATGAAACATACTTACTTCATGATTGGTAGTGGAATACATGCTCTCAAGAGTTCAAGAATGGTAAGTTCCTAGCTACATAACTTTAGTGGAGCCCAGCACCTTTGACCTGTGTAAGGAACAACAAAAAAAAAAAAAAAAAAAACAACAACAAAAAAAACCCAACTCTTTTATTAATTCCCTTTGGTAGATGTCTCAGTGGAGCATCACTTAAAGCCGTTACAGCATCCAGTGTCTTAAGAAAGGCTCAGGGTCTTTCTCAAGTTACTTTTCATATTTCACCCACTTCTTTCCTGCTCTTCCTTGGCCATCTTGATATTCCTCAAATGTGCATGAAGGTCCCTGACGTAATTCCTGGAGTGCTCGCCTCCCAGGACCTTGCCTTCCTTGACTCTTTGATGAAGTATCACATTAGGGAAACTCCTGTAACCTACTTGAATTTTTTCTCATTTGTCTTTCTCATTTTCTCACACTGACAGAAACACAATTATATAGCCAAAGGTCATGACTTTTTAAAGCATTTGGTACATAGTAATAAAAGGTAGTTCCATAGCCAAATTTCCAGGTTAGGCTTTTGTCAACTTGGCACAAACTACAGTTATTTAGGATAAGGTATGATCTGCAGGCAGAGAGAGAGACAGAAGGAGGGAAGAGGGAGAGGGAGATAGAGAGACAGACAGACAGACAGACAGAGACAAAGACAGAGAGACAGAGACTGGACCACTCCCAGAAGACACATACCCCTCTAACGTACAGCTACAGCCTAAGTCTTCCCTGATAGTTCAACTACTGGGACCACACATACAAATATAGGCGCCTATAGCAGGCCTTATTCAAACCACCACAGAACCTCAATTTAAAAAAAAATGCTTTAGACTCTTTCATTTTACAAATTGATAATTAGCCATATGTCATATCAACACTTTGAAAATCAGCCAAAAATACTACTTTAAAAAGATACTGTGTTTTAAATTACGTGTACATGAAGGATGGGGAGGATCTACACAACTGAGTGAAGGTGCCCGTGGAAGCTGGAGAGGGTGTCAGTTTTCCTGGTAGAAGACAAACAGGTGATTGTGAGCCTCCTGGCACAGCACCAGGAACCAAACTTAGGTAGTGTGGAAAACCAATACATGCTTTGATCCTCTGAGCCATCGCTCTAGCTTTATAAGATATTACGTTGTACTGACTGAGCACTAACTAATGCTTTTTAATATCTTAATTATAGGTAAGTTTCTATTAAGAACCCAAAATTACAAGATGAACATTTTTTGCCCATTGGGGGTGAAAACAAACAAACAAACAAAAAATGACCCTGATCTGAATCACACACATACATCAATCTTGGGCAAATTATAGATCTAAATCAAATGGTAATGTTGTGGAACTTCGATGACCTGAGGGTGTCCTCCTAGCCTTGTGTGTTAGAAACATTTCCCTGATCACAGTGTCAGAAGGTATGGTCTTTGTGAAGTATAACGTGTGTGTGTGTGCATATATGTGCGTGTGTGTCAATATTTTCATTATTTCAAGACTCTCATACAGTGTATTTTGCTCATATTTTGCCCCCTATTTCTCCCTTAAATTCATTGAGGTTCATGCCTCACCCTAAGCCTAACCAACCAGCTGGGTCAACCATCATGATCCTGGAGACAGAAGGCTCTGCTGCAGCTCTCTCTGTGTTCTTGGACACCCAATACTCATGCCAAGGGTATATAGATAAGAACGGATGTCAGTGACAGAGTTGCTTTCAAGCCACCCATGCTCCAGGAAGTGACTACCCACCTACAACACCGTAATTAATCCTAACAAGCCCACTCCAACTAAGCTAGACTTGAGTAGTCTTTTTGTTTGTTTGTCACTGGTGTCCTATGATAAATGATGGAGGTTTCTTTCCCACCTAGAGAGTAAAGCCTTTGCATAAAAGCTGACTTTCTATTTACAAATGTACCTTGTATGTTATAAGGAAGTTTATTCATAGTATATCTTTGATAGTGTGCTAAGTTTCTTAACTTCTGATATGGTTACTCCCTTAACACAGACACACACACACACACACACACACACACACACACACACATGCATGTACACACACGGGCACATATACATACACACTTACAAAACTGTACTCACGTAAGTGTACACACATACAGAGTGACTTTCAGCCTTGAGATGTCTTCAGTGTAGGAAACTGTTACATTTATATATTAAAAACTGAATTTTTAAAAATGTTGCATTAGATAACAGTGTATAGTGCTTTTCACTCATTTTACTAGAAAACAGTATTTTAGACTGTTTCTTGCAGAAATGGACTAAGACAATATGAATAATCACTTGTTTTATAAAAAATGTTACCTTTTGTTCTTTATTATTGCATTAAATTTACTTTCATATATTTAATGTTCCAAAACTTCAAGGTGTAATCCTACATAGGTGCAAATGATACAGTCCAGCCTAATCAGCTTAACCTGTAGTTTTTTTTATGTTCCATGGTTTCAGTTATCTGTGACAAAACACAGTCTAAAAACATCAAATGAAAATTTATAGAAATAAACATTTCACACATTTTAGCCTGCATGCTTTGAGTAGCATAAGGAAATCTCATGCCATCCAGCTGTGTTTCACGTCAGATGTGAATCATCCTTTTGTCTGGTATACCCATGCTACAGACATGGCAGGGCACTAGTCACACCATAGCTGTGAAACTTACTAAATCAAGTGTAATGTTGTGGCATTGTGTTCAGATAATCATTATGTACTTGGTGTTGGTCCCAATGCACAGGAATAATGGCATAACCATTTGAATAGGACAGAGAAAGTCTATATGTGCTTTAAGTAAAAGATGAAAGTACAATGAAATATTTTGAAAGAGAGGTGATTTTGAATGATTGTGCTGTTTTATTATTGTCAGTGTTGACTTCACTCAGTGCCTAATCTATAAGCTCATGCTATTGTTAGTATGTGTAACTAGGCAAAACACAGTATGTGGAAATTTCAGTAGTACTTGTATGCTTGTATGTCTGCTGCGTCTTGTAGCATCTTCTCAGGCAAGAGGTCTTCCTGAGTATTTGTTCGGTGTTGGAATTCACTGGATGGCTGGAAATGAGGTGCTTTCTTTTGGCCTTTGCGTGTCTTACTGTATTTCACTGTGAGCATAGATTTGTCTGCAAAACTTTACAAGTTTTATGTTGACTGGGTTTTATATTTTCAGATATAGACCAGTTAAGATGCGCATGTTTCATGTCTAAATAGACAACAATATAGTTTAATCTGCAAAGTAATATACTGACTAATAAATACTCTTGTAATTTTTATAACTTCAGGGAAAAAACAACAAATGGGCTTCATAAGCATAATCTGACTTTTGGTTTCCTTTATTCCATTTGCAATGACTCATTGCCAAATTGTAACTTATAGTTTTATTCAATGTTTGTTCCAAGCTAAAAGTTTATTAAATAAGAGGTCTGTGTGTGTCTCCTTTGGAAAGTGAAGCACAGTTCTCTACTCTGGTGAGACCCTGTACTTCCTGCCCTGCCACTTTTTCACACATATAAATTTAACAGAAGTGCTTGTGGGAAGAAGAAAGAAAAATAAAGGCAAATGCAATTCGGCCTCTAATATGAATACCTGTTGATGAAAACTATTATATTTACTGGTTTAAACCTGTAAGGCAGCTGAGTACTTTTTATATCAAGATATCTAGATTAGAAAATGGAATCTTATAAAAATGTTGCAATATTAAATATGTAAAACTTTTTGTATTTATATTTCAACTTTAATACCAAATAAGTATTAACTGATTTAAAAGTTATTTAATGCAGACATAATCTAGAATCATACAGTTAAGTATTGTTTTCCAAACTGCCCAATATAACTTAGGAACCCTTGGCAAATTGAGTATCACCCTTCACTTTTCGGAACATGCATCTTTACATCTGTAAGAAATAAAAGGCACACCTTGATCTCTCAGACAAATGGATCTTAAAATAACAAACTATAATCAATATTCTGGAAACAGCTAGCTCAGTGGTTCTCAACTTGTGGGTCACAACTCCTTTGGAGGTCAAATGACCCTTACACAGGGGTTGCCTAAAACCATTTGAAAACAGTAATTTACATCATGATTCATAACAGTAGCAAAATTACAATTATGAAGTAGCAGTAAAAATAATTTTATGGTTGGAGGTCATCATAACATGAGGGGCTGTATTAAAGGGTCACAGCATTAAGAAGGTTGAGAACCAGCATGCTATATATAGAGAAAAAAATCTCTGCCATCAGAATAAATGTTTACCAACAATCTTAAAGGGGGTAAGAAAGTGAAATATGTATACTAAAATGTACCAATTTTCATTTCAATCATTTGGCATTACCTGATTAAAACAAAGAGAACAAATAAAAAACCCACTGTGACTTCAAGGAAATATGATCACACCGCATGAAGAGAAATGTGGCTGGCATATTAAGAGTCATTATTGTGAAAAACAATATTGGTACAACTGCAGCTTGCACACGAGCCAGCTAACTCCTCCTTTCATCATGAGACTTGGCTTCCTCAAAACTGGAGCTCTGCAGATTGATGAAGTCCTTGCATTATTCATCCTTGACACTGTCTCAGAGTTAAAAGTTTTGTTGGTGACAAAAGGCCAATTAATCATATTTATGGTGACAACCATGACTGTTACAAAGCTGACATTCCTAGAAAGCACACCCTTTCCATGACAGCAAAACCTGGTGGTGTGAGTTTCTAGCCCCAAAAGTTTCAAGATTGATTATTGTTCTTTGCAGGAAAGAATAATGGAATAGTACAAATCTAGTAGCAGCTATTACTGAGAGTAGGAAGGGACTGAAGTCAGGATTTTAAATCCCGTGTGTGTTGACATGTAGTCTTTTGATGTCCATTTAAAAGCTTGAGAAACATAAGATATGACTCATTCTCTAATAAATTACTCATGAAACCACTCCCATAATTCAGGATTAGTCTTACGTGCTTAAAACAGGAAATCCAAAAGGAATAAAAATCTAGACAAATTCTCAGAGTACTCATGAGGCAATGCTTAAAAATGTTGAAACATCATGTCCTTCAAAAACTTTGAATTCCTCTGGTGTAGGCTACACTTAGAAAGTTCTCAAAGAAAGTTCTCTCAGTTTTTTTTTTTAATTGCCTTTTTGGCTTATTTGGTAATCTTTGGAAACATGTTTTTATTTTTCAGTGAGATATAATTTCTGTATAGTGAATCCATGCTAAATATTTTTATAATTATAGTTACTGACTTTTAGAAATTAACAATAAAGTATATTTACCAAAAGCACTCCTCTGTTCTTTTGAGCTCAGACTCTGTGGTTATTTGATGAAACCTGTGACTCAATCCTGTCTAACAACAATCTTACCACCTCCATTAAATAAAATTCAGAGATTAACCAAGAAAACAAACTATTCTGAATCAGGGATCAACTTAAAAAAATAGCTCATAGTAATAAATTAACTGGCAAGGCCTAGCAACCCATTTAATGGCTGTGCGAACTTACAACAGAACCAAGCACAGTACATCTGCTTATATGTGCCTCAGCCTTACGTGTTTATGAAACTGTCTATGGTTTTTATCAGAAAGAATTTATAGCTAAACATAGGAGTAGTGACACTAGAATACAGTGGTTAATCACATTCTTCATTGGAGAAATGTTTTATTTTAACCAGACATTAGTGGAAATGAATAGGTAGCGGTTTTCTGTCGTCGCCTACCAAGTCTCTGGGATTTCTTCTTAGGCCTCCCAGGATTCTTGGACTTCATGTGAGGAACAGCTAATCTTCCATTATGCTGAAAAGATGCCAAGGCACCGCAAGGATTTACACCATTCATACCTGGAACCGGAAACCACACCTGCATATCACTTTCCTCATACTCACAGAGAGCATTAACCATAAGAACCAGCAAGAACCGTATGAGTTTTTATTTAGCTCCTATTTGAATTATATTAACTCTAATGAGTAAAAGTCACATATGTTGTGGCTAATTATAGATCCTTCAAGTCGGTGAACTTGGGAAGAACAAACTTGCCACCATCACGTTCTTCCTCACCACTCACAATGGAGACTCCAAAGAGCTGCCTGGCTTCGCAGTGAAGATCCACCAAGTCTCTTCAGGCATAACCGTTCTCATGCTGTTTTCCCAGTGGGTAATCATCTCTGCATGTTCTCATGACAGACGGCTGTAGAATGGACAGCACATCCTTTGCAAGGTGCCTGCTTGAGATGGCTGAGCCAGTAATGCATATTCCTCTCTTTTAAATGAGATTCCTAGTTGTAAACAGATTAGCACACTCCTTTCTCTAGGCAGCAAAAACCATAAAGCCTAAGATTGAAATCCAGCTTTATCGGATGTCTTGCCTTCTTCTGTAACAGAATATAGGTTTACTGGTAAGTTAAAAATAGATGTGAGCTTTTCACGAAGTTTTCAGAATCAATTTGAAACTTACAAGTATCAGTAAAAGAAAATGCCTTTGAAAATAAAAAAAAGGAAATTGATAATTCTGAAAAGTAGGGGTATAGTAAAGAAAACAGCAGGAGTGAGAGAAGCTATGATGACATCTCCTGCCAAGAGATGGGATTAAATTTTCAGAAAGCAGCACAAATAACTATTGGGAATAAGTAAAACACAGGTTTGGATTACAAAATGTGTAGTTCTTTAGGCGCAGGGACCATGCCACTTCCGTACACTTGTGTTTCCTAATATTTGACCAGAAGAAATTCTGCTACAACTTTCTCCAAATAGCTTGTGAAATTGAAAAGCTCAGAATTCTGAGCTGAAGGTGACCTGAGAAACCACTGAATCTCCTAGGCAGAAAGGTTTCTCCAATTTAGTGGTTCAGGAGTCACTTGCTGGGAACACCATTTAAACACTTTTACTAAGATTAAGTTATTAGGTCAGCAGGAAAGGACAGGTTACTTCAAGGTTGCCCAAATAGTACCATAAACATATGAGGAATTTTAGACACACCACTTTATATTACTTCTTAGTAATATCTCCTTGATAGGCAAGCTAACTAATGTGTTAGAAGGGAAATCAACAAATCTGGGGGTGGGGAGGCAGTAATGAGCTAAGGTCAGGATTCAAAAATGAGATTTGCTTCAAAATCTCATTACTGTAAAAAAAAAATGAAAAAAGAGAAGGAAATAAGATAGATGACGAAGGAAAGGATTATGATCTAAGGCTTAGAACTGTAGCATTCATACATGTGCATACATGTATTTGTCATGTGCCACTAGTCACTCAGAAGCTCATGGAAAAAAGGAATGACTGTGCCTTGTTAAAAGTGAGAGGGAAGGGAAGAGAAGGGATAAAGACTCAGAGAGAAGTCATGCTCAACAGTCAATAACAATTCAGATCAAAATCCCATGTCCAATCTTCATGCATTAACTGTGTGATATGTAATATTAAAGAATCCTTACAAAGAACATTAGTCCAATCCAGTGCAAAGTAGAACTTTGTAGATGTTTCTTTAGGGAAAAGTAAGTGTTTCAAATTATAAGAGTTTATATATGTTGTATTAAAAGATGTTTTTTATCTTTCTTTTTTGTTTTTTGTTCTGTTTTTCAAGACAGAGTTTCTCTGTGTAACCTTGGATGTTCTGGACTCACTTTGTAGACCAGTCTGGCCTAGAATTCTCAGAGATGTGCCTGCCTTTCCCTCCCTGAGTCCTGTAGGCTATTTTTCATTAAGCACACTAATGTGAATACTAGTGACTACTATTATCTTGGAGTGAAAATTTTATTAAAAATTGTTCATCATAGTTAGGCATGGCATCACACATCTGTAATTCCAGCACATGAGGAGGCAGAAGCAGGTGAATCTCTGTGAGTTTGAGTCCTGCCTGGTCTACAAAGTGAGTCCAGGACAGCCAAGGCTACACAGAAAAACCCTGTCAAGAAAAACAAAATCAGTAACAAGAATTGTTTATTATGCAAAATCTCCATTCTGAAACTATGCATCATTTGAGTGACACCTTTTGAAATTAGGAAATAGGTCTTGAGATATTCTTTATTAATAAATACTTTTTATTTGACTTGGAGACATGTTGTTTTTTATTGAGACCCATTTTCTCTCTGAGAGGATGACTTAGAAGGGAAAGAAAGAATCAAGCCTTCCTCTACTTGTCAAAGATGGATTTTCATTTTTTTTTCTAGACTTTCTGTATTAGTACTTCATTAATCAATATGAACCATAGGAGTGATTCTCTTCACTCCTACTAGATTGTACGTGCTTTGCACCTATAACATATTCTACCACAAACCCATAATAGGAAGCCAATTTATTCCTAATGATGAGTAGTCCAATTAGCTGTATGACTTCACTTATTCCTTCAATTTCTTCCGCAGAGTGTGCTTTCCATTTTAGAGCTTCACATTCAAGAAGAGAGACTCAGTGCAACAGGAAATATTAACTAAATTAGGACTTGATTGGCTAGCTTAGCTCTCAGGTAGTGTGGTTGCCATGCTGCATGCTGTACAGGGTTCCTATCCTGCAAGTGGTTTCAAATCCTGAGGAACTTGGAGTCATTGGGGGCTTGATGTAGGAATATACAAATAATTGCTTTTCTTTACAAAGAACAGAAAGTAATCTGAATTTAATAAATATTGAGGTTATAAGAAGATACAGGAGAATTCAGCTTCAAGGAGGACAAGTGGCCCCTAGGAGGCTTTGACAGTCAATAGACAGCGATGCTCCACCTGTGTGAAGGATGGAAACATCATCTCTCACCTCCACCCTTTCCTATATATCACTCCATTCTCATTATTGTTGCTTCTGGTTGTCATGGATTGGTGCTGTTGTTGCTGTTTGCTTAGTTTTGTTTTGAGAGTGGGTCTAGTTTAGCTCAGGGTGACCTTGAACTTACTCTGTGGTTGAGGATGATCCTCTTTCCTCAGACTCGTGACTCATGAACACTATTCATTTGTTTGTTTTCAGAAGAGTCTGAGTGTCACATCCCTTACAATTTGGGTTTGTGAGATGATTAGCTTAGAAAATCAGCAATTTACATTATATTTTGTTCTTATTTTAAACGTGAAAGAGGGAAAACTCTGGCATTGGATATTCATTCTCTCCTTAATCAATTTTGTCAGGAAAAGAGGAGTCATGTCTCATGCACTGCTTATGCAAAGCTCTTGACAAAACAGTGAGCAATCAGGAAAAGCAACATTACCCCAACTCACTGTACACTCAAACATGAGGAATCTATTATGGCTTCATAACAACAAAAGACACATAGAACAGGGATTGGTTTTGTTGTGTTTGTGTATGATAGGAAGCGTTTAGCTCTTCTACAAAAGACAACAATCTTCACCTGTCACAGGATCTCACCCATAGCAACAATTATTATCAGTTTAGAATTACATAATATATTCCTTTCAGTGGAAGAAGAGAAAAAAGAAATATGTGCATGTGTTTTGAAAATTTATCATCTTACTAATATTTGTGGATGAATGAAGGCCATTATTAAAACTTACAACATAAATTTTCTGAAAGCACAACTATCAATTAAGAAAAAAGGACAGCAGGTTACCAAGAAGAGACTTGATACCCTATGATCATATAGAGGGGGAGGTAATCCCCCTCAGGAACAGTCATAGGGGAGGGGAATAAGGGGAAATTGGGAGAAGGGAAGAATGGGAGGATACAAGGGATGGGATAACCATTGAGATGTAACAAGAATAAATTAATAAAGGAGGAAAAAAAACCAAGAATAAATTAATAAAAAATTTATAAAAAGAAAAAAAAAAAGAAAATCTTAAGTCCATTATTCACAAATGTTGAAAATAGTAATAGCAATTCATTGTGTAATAATACAAAAATAATTCAACAAAAATTCATCAATAAAAATTTATCCTTTTTAAGTGGATGAGTCCGTCTTCCCTCTTCTATACCTGTTATCTTAATTGTCAGTTCTAGTTGTCTTCAATGCTTGACTACAGTTTTTGAAATTAAAAATTTTAATATTCCTCACACACACACACAAAAAAAGAAAAGCATTCGCGTTTATTGAACTATAGACATAAATTTCCAAGATCAAAGAGTAGATATCTAGTTATATATTATTTCATCAATAATAAATAAAGGATTTAGATATTATTTTACTTTCATATTAAAAGTGGAAAATGAGAATTCAAATGAACAAATGAGTTAAGAGAAAATTCTTTAAGAAAATCAACCAGTTTAGCACACATTATTATAAAATAAAAAATCAACACATTTATCTTAATATATATCATCATACATCTTCATTTAAGGTTCATGTTCAATGAATGGTGGTGAATTCAGAATAACTTCCAATCAAGTAGGCAAATTCAGGAGTGCATTGATAATTGTTCATCAGATATTTCTGGCATTCAAATATCTCATTCCATACAATGTAAATAATCAAACATTCTCCATGATCTTTTTGCCATTGTAAATTGACAAAATATAAAAAATATTTAAGGATTAAATTTAGGGAAGTCTTTCCAAATTTTATTTTATAGAGCATGGTCCCTCCCTTGTCATATGCGACCTTATGTTAACGAAAAATCATTCAATGCATTTCACGCTCAGTTGGCATCATAGGAACCTGATGAATCCAAGGGGACATTTGCACAGCAAAATTATTATTCATCTTATAAAAAATTTAGAACTCTTTTAAAGGCCTTGTTACCATCTTCTGTAGCTTATTTTATTACAGTCATTCTGTACTTTGAGTTAGGAGGAAAAATATTTATATGACTGTGACATTTTCTCTTGGCTGTTTTCTCCCTGGTTACTGTAGAAAGTAAAACCACTAATTTGAAGACTTCTATTTCTTATTACAGAGAAAAAGAAGAGTTAACTTAATCTATATAGGTTTGACCAAATAAACTCGATAAGTGCAGGCCTAAAGACTTTGGGTAGTTTTTCAGAGGTCATGGGCTGAAGCTGCTTCACCTTGCAGTTTGTGAAAATTCATGTGCTTATTTGAGTCTACTGTGGTCCAGCGTTGCTGTCAGATGCAGGTTGAAGTCATCTCCGCAGAGCTTTAAATGCTGTGCACATCATAGGAAATTAAGGTTCTTCAGAGACTTGAAAGGTGATGCAACTTTCTTAGATATAAGACAAAAACTATAAATTGTTAATGGAAACTTGGCATACCGTTTTTGTGCCCGGACATGTTTTATCTTCCACTTGGTCATAAGTTTAGTCATCACTGATAAACCATGACAGAACAGAATTATCTTTTACAGTCATTTCCCTCATCAACCCCATAAGCCAACTTTTAACAATATTGAAGTTTTAAGGGCACACTTTGCCAAATCATGACAGCCTGTTCTTAGGCTAGTAGCTCTTGCGGTTTCAAGGGCACTAGACAGAAAGAAAATCTCCAAGCCATCCAGGAAGATTGTCATGTCCCAAGCGTGTATTATTAACTTTTAATAGTAGAGTGCTAATTGTCATTAGGTCCAAGAAAATTCTTTAGGCCAAAGTTGCTGTAGTTACTATGCAATTTTTTTGCATGATACAATGTTTCTATTTTACATATTTGTAGAATTTATTTACATGTCTAATCTTGGTAATTTTTGTTCCTTCCTCATACAACAACATGGTGGCCCTGCATGATGCCACTTTTTCTTTTCTTTTTTAAAATATTTTTATTTAAGTAATCTATTCAGATTACATCTCATTTGTTATCCTCTCACTTGTATCTTCCCATCCCCCTCCCTCCCTCTTTCATCCTATTACTCTCCCCTATGTCTGTGACAGAAGGGACCTTGTCCTCCACTATAAAATGACATCCTATCTGGTCTCTTCCTGATAGCCTGCTTACTCTTCCTTTGAGGGTTACCAGGTCTCCTCACCAAGGGGAAGGGGTCAAATTCAGGGCACCAGAGTTCATGTCAGAGTCAGTCCCAGCTCTCCACACAATTGTGAAGAATGTGCTGTCCATTAGCAGATCTGGATAGGGGTTCTAGGTTTACTGCATGTGTTGTCCTTGGTTGGTACAGTAGTTTGAGCTGACCCATCTGGGTCCAGATCTGCCAGCCTTAATGGTCTTCTTGTAGGTTTCTAGGACTCTCTAGATGCTTCTATTTCCCCATTCTTCCTTACCTCTCTCCCCTAGAGTCCCAATAGGAAGTTCCAGTGTCCATCCCAATCTCTGGCTAAGTAAAGACTTTCATGGGACATCTCTGTTGGTCTAGTGTCCAATTATAAGTGAGTATATGCCATGTGTATTTTTCTGGGTCTGGGTTAACTCACTCAGGAGGACCATGTCCAGTTCCATCCATTAGCCTGCAAATTTCAGGATTTCTTTGTTTTTAATAGATGAGTAGTATTCAGTAGTGTAAATGTACCACAGTTTCTTTATCTATTCCTCAGCTGAGGGACATCTAGGTTGTCTAAGAAAGGGAGGTCTTAATATTCTATTCTCTTATCATTGTCCACACCATTCTTTGTCCATCAGTATAAGGAAGAGACTTTTAATTTGATCTGCTCCCAACTTCTCTAGCCTACCAAACATTGTTTACCTTTTAAAGTTTACTTTCTTTTGATTATCTCGTTCCTGAGTAAGGAACACTCAAGGGCAGATGTGACAAGAGTGTCTTTGAGTTGGAGCCTCATAAGGAGGTCTCTGGCAAAATTATTTGAGTCACAACCTCCGGGCCATAAGGAAGACTTTTGAGTAGGGCCAGATAAGCATAGATTCCTAAAAGTGGAAGGGTAGTATGGTCAGGACATTCATGGGGAAGCTTAGAAATATTTTTCCAGAGAGAAGGCATAAATGATTCATAACAAAATTTTCATCAATTCATAATCCCCAAGGTCTACAAGTAATAAAATTTCCCCAAGTATGCGACATGTAGAGATCAAGGACAAAAATTGGGGGACTGTACCACAGCGATTGATTGTATCTCTCAGTTCAGCTCTGCTGGAGCTTTGTCAAACAGCTGTGCTGGCTTTAGGACTATCACTGTTCCCATTAGACGTGGCTGTGCCAAGCAACGTTTAGCCCCATCTCAAAGCTGGTAACTCAGAAAGAAAAGAAGTTACCAAAGAAAAATAACATACACATCAATAGAAGATATGATAGTCTAAGATCTCCCAGAGGAAGCCAATATGAGAAAATAATTGATTGTTTGAAGTCTTCTCACTTGCCATTATGATTTGTTATTATATTTGTTAGTGAAAGCAGACAGAGCTAGAGAGATGGCTCAGCGCTGCTTTTCCACAAGAACCCGGTTGGGTTTCCAGTCCCCATATGGCAGCTATCAACCACTGATAACTCCAGTTGCAGGAGATATGACATCTTCCTATAACCTCTTCAGGCATTTCACACATGTGCTGCACAGAAATGCGTGCAGGCCAAATGTCCGTACATATACAACAAAAAATAAATAAAATCTCCAAAAAAGAAAACAGAGTTCCAAGTGAAGGTAGTTGTCCCATACTTCAAACTTGTAGCAAGATTAGAAGACTTCACCAGCTTTTAAGAGGATGCAGTAGAAATAATTCTTTCTGTGGAAGGATGGCAGGCTTTGCCCCAGGTGAAAGCAGTATTGGCGGGCTATGACCCAGGTGTTGCCCCTTGGAGACACCATGGACACCCCACTGAAATGGACATTGTGATAGACTGAGAGGAGCCATCCTGGGTCCGGAATTAAGGAAACAGACTAGGGACTCCAGCCTGGCTGTTGTGCTTCTAATCAAACATCAGTGGGAGGAAGGAACTGGAGGAGAGACCAGGGATAGAGAGAGGTAGGCAGAGAGATGGAAAAGAAGGCTGCAGGTTCAGACTACGAGGGTGCGGATTGCTTCTATCTTGGAGAGGATCAGTGTGCAGGCCCCGGGATGCATAGGGATTTATCCTGTGGAACTGATACCCGGAGGTTTATTCTTGTTCCCCTTAACCTCTTTCCCCTCCTGTATAGGATAGTTGGGTTGTATAATAAAAATCTAATTGTTAAGAAACAGAGCCAACATGTGGTGCCCCACTTTAGGTGCCACTTGTTGTTTTAAAATTATTTATATTAGTGGTGCTATCAGTATGCCTGGATAATACTCAATTAAGACACTGACACTTGTTATATTTTAAAATAGCCTTAGTTATCCTGGGGCAGGGCGGATATCAGTCCTCTAAATTACCTCCCATAGAAGGGCAGTCATGGGATCACTGCTTCAGTCCTATGCCATCTGCTTCTAATAACGTCTATCAAGCTACCTCCCATCTATAATCCCAAACACTTGCCTATGTTCTTCATTTGGGCCGGATTCTCCATCCACGTCAGCCATGTGCTTCTCTTCCATCTAACCCATGGCAGCCTTCCTCTCTTCTCCTCAGGGCCTCTTCTTCTTCTTCTTCTTCTTCTTCTTCTTCTTCTTCTTCTTCTTCTTCTTCTTCTTCTTCTTCTTCTTCTTCCCAGAATTCCTTTCTCTCCTTCATGAAACCCTTAACCACACCTATCTCATCGGCCCTGCCCAGGTGGGATGGCTTTTTATTAATTAGCATAAAAATACATCAGACCACCCTCCAACATCTTTCTCCATGCTGCCTATCTCAAGAGGTGCTGTATGACACCAATAGTGCCTCTGGTAAAATATCTGTTGAGTGTGAATTATTCATTAGGCAGACACTTTGTGCTGAGCCTTATGGGTTCAATAACATGCAAAACCACACAGGAGACCTCCTCCTGAGGACATTACAAACTGCTGGAAGAAGCTATTTAAATTTAAGCATACAATTTTAAATTGTGCTGTCTGACATAAGAGTATAGAGAACAAAGGTGACTGGAGGTGGGTCCTGATCAAGTGTTCAGGATTGGGGTTCACTTTCCTGTGAATGTATTGCTTGAGATTAAAATAAAACAGAACTGTAAGTCAGTTGGGTGAAGGGATATAACAAAATGTCCTAAGGAGGAGGCAGTGGCATGGCCACAGGACCCAAGTAGACTAGACCCATTGATAGTGTTAAAGTAGGCTCAGCACACCCAAGCCTCAACCAAAGAGCTCCAAGAACAAGGATGAAGGTCCTTATGTATTTTGTCATCAAAGAGTAAGTGTGGCGAACTTGTGACAGGATGAATGATAAGGCCTTCTAACCCAAGCAAACCACAGCTATACTCCAAGCAGGGTCTCCTAGGGATTCCCAATAGGACAGCACTTGGAGAGATAGCTATGTTTACCAAGTGCTTACCATGCAAATATGAAGACAGAAATTCAATCCTTAGCACCCATATAAAAAGCAAGGGTTGGCGGTGCATGCCCACAATATCCTGCCACTGAAGAGGCAGACAAAGGCAAATCTCAGGCTTACCAGCCATCCAGCTTAGCCTAATTACTGAACTCGAGGCTCCAGAGAGAGATTCTGCATCAAAACTCAAGGTAGATAGTTCCTGAAGAAGGACACCCAAAGTTGGGCTCTGCCTCCATGTGCACACACACAGGTACACACACACAAACACAAGTTTGCACACATGGAAGCACGCATTCATAAATGTGCACACACATGCAAATGTAAACCTCTCAGCAGGTTGGAGGGCAGGCACTTTGGACTGTCAGTTATACAAGGTGCTTTCAACTGAAAGCCCATTCTAATTTTACTCTTGGGAGGACCCTCTATCACCAAGTAGAAAAATGTAAGGACCTTAAAGTTCTCGACAGGACTCTGGATGAATATAATGTGACAGTTTGCACTTGTAGTGCCCAAGGGTGGCCAGTTTACTCTGAGGTTAGAATGCTGTAAAACTGTCTCCATGCTCACGCATTGTTCTGCTGGAAGTACAAAAGACTAAACCAAATAAATAACAATCAATCTTTTAAGTTAAACACAAAGACAAATTAGTCAGCATGGTTTGGGGAAATAATATAAGGAGCTTAATAAGTAAACACACACAAAACGAGTCATGAGGAAAGGCTCAAGGCAGGGAGCTTCTCATGGAACACTGAAGACATTTCCCCAGTGGTCTAAACCACTTGTTCTTCAGATGTGGCCCTCAAAACCAAAACATCTTCATAACCTAGGAGCCTGTTGGGGATACAGACTCCTAGATTTCAGTCCTGACTATGGAGTTTCAGGGCTGTATCAGTGAACCCTATGCTCACAGAAGCTTGGCAGCCGTTTGCAGATCGAAGGTCCGATTACCCTCGAGGACCAAGAATAGTTAGGAACCTTCGTCAATGGCCATGTGCTGTGGGTCTGTGTGGGGTGGAAGAATGAAAACCTAAAGTGAAAATGTTTTCTTTCTTGATTCTCTGTGTGAAGCTACTGTTCATCAGGTTTATCATGGGGTTTGGTACAGTGTTTCTTTCCGTTTCTGAGGCTCACAGGGTATCTTCTTATACACTTGCATAAAGTCGCTGTTCTCTGTTCTTGTTAAGAGTGAATCATAGGAACTATGCTTTTTTAAATAATGGGGTGTTTCTGTGTCTTTCTGATAGCAGGAGGGTCAGCACTGACTCTAACAGAATATGAGTGATGTAATCCTAGAATAAGGGTGGGGAAGAACAACATGGATAGCTATAGAAGAGGGAAATAAGCTATGTTCCTCTCAGCAAACACATCTTCAATTAAATGTCTATGCAACTGTCATCAGGAAACATAACTTGCTGCCTTTAAGTAAGTATTCTAGTCAAATAGCTGTGGTACTCTAGTCACATGGCCACAGTAGTCTAGCCAGATGGTTGTGGTAGTCTAGTCAGATGGCTGTGGTAGTCTAGTCAGATGGCTAGGGTAGTCTAGTCAGATGGTCATACACCTGTGGTACTCTAGTCAGATGGCTCATATAGTCTAATGTCTGTGGTACTTTAGTTGGATGATTGGGGTAGTCTAGTCAGATGGCTATAGCACTCTTGTCAGATGACTGGGTATTCAGGGCAATAGCTGGGTTTCATAACTTCTTAGTAGAGTCGGCTTGGGAACTTAACATTTCAAAGTAATTTCTATTTCACCTTCAAAATGGGTATGGCATCAGCACCCACATGAAAAACTGCTGTGACTGTTCAGAAACATTGTGCTTAAAATACTTGTCAATAATTATGTGATTGTATTAATAATATATTTTGTAGTTTGTTTTTCAAAGAAAGCCCAAGGAGTTTCACAGACCAAAAGTTAGTCCTTCATAACCTAGAAGGGGCTTAACCTGCAATCTCACCCAAATACCTTAGCCATGTGATTCACGGCTCAATGAAAACTTAGCACACTGCTTTGCTGCATAGACAGGCATGGATTTGTGTGGTAATATCATATGAGGTGGATTTTAAAAAGCCAGTTGGGATAATCCAGGAAAATTGCAGCCAGCTGATAGAAGTCTTCTCCACATGGAGCTGGCTTTACTCTGGTCTTCTTGCCTGTTGGTAGCAGCAAAATAGCTCATTAACTTCACCCTTCTGGCATCCACCTGGCCTCTCACTGCTGGACCTTGAGCTCCAGTGATGTCATTCTTTGATCTTTCAGTTTTAATGTCCATCTGTTGCATGATCCTACTTTGGAGCACAGAACCATGAGAAATAAAACCCCTTCAATTAACATAATAAACTGATTATTTTTATTCAGTAATGTTTAAAAATACACATGGTCTAGTACTTTCAATAAATCTGGAGTTATAACTTCAAACTGTGTTTTCTTTCCTATGAGTAACCTAAAAGAAAAGTGAGACACTTCACACCTCCATTTGTCACTGCCCACATGTTAAAAAAAAAAAAAATTAAAACAGCCCAATTAAACCCCAGTTCTCAATAATCAAGGGGAAAGAAAGAGAAATGACTTGCATTCTGAATAAACACTGTCATATAAGAACATTTAGAAGGAAACCTGAAGACATATGACTGACAAGATAAAAGAATAATGAGAAAAAATTGCTGAGGCGTTTGGCACTTGATGGCTGTCCTTCACAACTGGGCCAAAGTGTAGAGGACATTGTGGTAAGTATTGCAGGCAGAGTTAGCTGGGCACATGTGGTGCTGCACACATCTGGCATGCAGGTGTCCATATGGATTTTGCCATCACTCCAAAAAACAGTCAGACATTGTCTTTTTAAATTGGGAATGGTGTGAGGACTAGTGGCATTCAGTGTTAAATGTCAGGCATACAACGTATTTATTTAAGTCAGAGTCACTGCGGAGTTGCTGTTTGACATATTTTGGAGTTAATTCTATCCAGTTGAAAGTGTTTAATGAAAACAAGACAACTCAGACCCCCTCTCTCCCTTTTCTCTGTGTCTGTGAGTCTCTCTGTCTCTCTGTGTGTGTGTGTCTGCTTCTCTGTCTGTCTCTGTCTATGTGGCAGTCTCTGTCTTTCTTTGTTTCTGTCTCTCTCTCTTCAGAATAACATCTTCAGAAGATGCAAATGAGAATCATTTCTTGATTTCATTGCTGAAGAGACTTCCTTTAAGTTTGGTCTTACAGAAGATAATTTGCCTCTTTAGTTTGAAAGTAATGAAAAGGTAGTCAGGATGCTTGTTGATTACAGAGTTAGTTTGAAATCACAGCTCCAAAAGTTAAACAGAAACCTTGTGATAACAGTGTCAGCATGCTCTGGCAATTTTCCCTCCCTTCCTTCGGGTTCCATGATACCTAGCTTTACTTTTCCCTCTCTCCTTCCCTCAACCACTCCCATTTTTTCTTTGCCCCCCCCCCCCCCGCCCTTCCCTGCTTGCCTCTCCACCCAGCCTTTGCTTCCTTTCTTTTTCATTTTCTGGTGAACATTCATTCTACAAAATTATGGAGTTGATTATGACGCTGCCGTGCAGGTATAACATCTGCTTTGGCTGATCACCTTTATCCTATCCTGCTCCTTTCTCCCCTCTCCTGGTCGTCCCTCATTCCTCTAAAACAGAGACTTCCAAGTCTGATTCCCACCTCCTCAACCATCACTATTGCTCATAAATGTAGCCTCTGATGACAAGATTTGACTGAGGACTTAGCTTTATAATTTGTAACTTTGGTACATGGCAGTAACAGGAACTGCCACTGTTGCCTCTAAATGCTCAAGTATAACTACAGAGCATCTCTGCCTCTCTGTGCACTCCCTGCAGCATCTGGGATAGCTAAGTCATGCTGTGATGGTGACCATGAGATGGCAGATTCCTCCAGCATGGTTGCACAGTCCCTGGAGAACTTAACTACCTCTTGGTCCTATAAAAGATGAAATTGGGCAGTTTTCTTCCTATGGACGAGAAGGACTCAATCTGTGTGTGTGTGTGTGAATGTGTGTGTGTGTGTGTGTGTGTGTGTGTGTGTGTGTGTGAGAGAGAGAGAGAGAGAGAGAGAGAGAGAGAGAGAGAGAGAGAGAGAGAGAGAGAGAGAATGTGGGGGGGGATTAGAAGAGTGAAAAACTTTTACATAAATGGTATTGATCAATATCATTGATATTACTCATAGTCCATTAAAATACCGGTAAATCTGGTTTTACAAAGGTATTGTGTTTCAATTATTAAAAGTGTGTAAGTAAGCAAATTTGAAATTCCCAATGATAACCATAATTATATATTAATGTATGTCATTTTGGTGTTAAAAATATTTGCCACATACACAAATATCAATTTATAGTAATGTTGATGTTTTAATGGAATACTTAATGAAAATAATGCATGATTTGAATCATATTAAAGTTTGTACAAAATTTATTTGGCATTGTGAGGTTTGATAAGAGGTAGGACTGGGTGAGAGCTTACAAGTTAGTTAAGTCAGAAGAAGAGATTATGGATGAATTAGTCTATTCATACATTAGTGAATGTATTAGTGGGTGTATGATTTGGATTTTGAATGGGTTTCCCATGATGATCATTAAAAGTGGAATTTTGTTCTATTCATCCCAAATCAGCCAAAACAAACCTTAAGACAATGACAGCCCATTTTCTTCAAGGGGGTTCAGGTAGGTTTTTGGTTGCTTTCTTGGGCTATAGAGGGTTATTTTCCTTGGGAGTTGGCTATAAGTTATTATTGGTCGTATTTAGAGAGAAACAAGGTTGCACTCAGGGATATTCTCTCTTTTCCTTTATCTTCCATTTATAAATTTAGAGATCAGGGTTGAAAAGAAAGAAGAGGGAATATAGAAATCCGTAGGGGAGATAGAGCAAAAAGTAGATTCATGAATCTACTCCTCAATGTAATGCCTTAATTGTGACTCACAAGGTTATTTTTAATTCACTGTATAGAATTTTGTATATAGATGCAAAATAAGTTTAATTTTAGATACAGTGGTATAGAATTTAAGATTATTATTCACTCATTGTATGTATTTCAACTCTAATATGCAGTATTGTACCTATATAACTCAACTATAATACAAGGTTTACTTCCAACACTTTGAAAGTGCTATTGCAGTCTATTTAGCATAATAAGTTACACAAGTTAATTGTTAGTTGATAAAATCATAGTCATATCAGTTTCTAGTCTATTTTTATCACAAGAGTATACATCTTAAATGCAACAGATAGATATGATTCTATACAAAGATAAGGTAAAATAGTTAGATAAGGTCTTCAAAAGCCTCAGAGATAAACAGAATATGGCATTTAAAATGTTTTTATTATTTTAAAGATACATTGACAATGAGACAGGTTAACTCCTGGCCATACCCAGCCTATCTTAAAAAGGATGATGGGCATTAAAGAACCTCCTTATGGAGAAGACTTCAAATGTAGTAAATAGGCCACTGGGCAAAATGTCCTCATTTGTACCACAGACAAAATTCTTCCTAAAAATGTACAAGCTTGTACACAGGCAGAGTCAATAGCCAAACTTGGCCAAGACAGGGTAAGCAAGTCCTCAATAGTTCCTGCTTCACAAATATGTCTGTCAGATACATTGGGCCAGAAGGCTGACAATGATGCTCCAATGTTATAGAGTTTTGGGTGACTGTTAAGGTTACAACTGTCTCCTTTCATTCGGGAAGCTGCTAACCAACACACCCTGTATACTCAGGTAATAATTGTGTTCCTTCTCAAGTCTCTGATGGGATCAAAGACCAGATAGTTTAGTTTTACAATTAAGCTCAATTGTTTAGGTCTAGATAGATGTTTAAGTTGATAATGATGAGATATGATAGATACTGATTTACATTCATAATTTTATACACACCAAGATAGGAAAGATGTTTTCTTCAAGGCTACCAAATACAAATAGGCAAAACACTAAGAATGTAACCTTTTTATAATTTCTGATTGTTTCATGGTTCTTCTTGCTGTAGGTAGTTTATTGTGTATATGTGTAATGATATAAATGTATATGTAAAAATTTAATAAAAAAGAGACAAAATACAGTTTAAAAAGGTGGACCTTTGTAGGAGGCTCCTATAAGTCACTTGTGGCTTGAGGAATCCCATCCCCTTTTCACTTTTAACAACTGTCTTCTATAGCTATAAATGCTATTTTATAAATGCATTCAGTTTCCCTAATACTTACCACAAACCTTACTTCCCAGCTGTCATCTGCACCATTGGCTGCATGATCTGGAATCAGGCTTCCTACTTCATCCTTAGTTCTGTGGCCATTGACTCCTGCCACACCCTGCTGCTGCCTCCTGCAAGAGATCCCCTGATCCAGTTTCTTATTTACTCTTCTGCTTTAGTTGCAAACTCTCCTTCATTCTTCCGCTTCAATTCCCTTGGTCTATCCCCTAAGAGAGTTGTGCTGTGCCTAACCTACCCAGAATTCTTGCTAAAATTGTCTGACAGTTGTTCTCCTGTACTCTGTGGAGGTGGTGAGTTATAATGCTTGGTGTTCATCTGCTCAGTCAGCCATGCCTGAGGTCATAGTGCATTACCTCTTCCCATGAGACTTTGTTTGACTGACTATTTGATTGGTAATGTTTACACCCATGTTCATGGGTTACATTGTTCAGTTCTTTATTTGTAATGCCTTTGTCTGGTTGGATATATGCAGTGCCTGCTCTGCATATAAAGTTAGTTGAAGGCATGTCAACTTCCATTTTGAAGTATGTTCAAGTTCTGCTACACTTCCCCAGAGATCTCATTGAGTTAACTTGTAAATTGTTTAAACTTGAAATATTCACTAAAATATCTTTTTAATAATAAATTTCATTTCCTTACAACACATTAATCCATTCACATATGTTTTTTTGTGATAGTTTTAAAAATAGCTACATATTTTACTATTTTCATTTATTAATGTTATCTGAGTTATCTGTATGGTTTTGCCACCTGAGTCATTTAAATATATGTTCCCTACATTTCAAGTTATTGAATATTTAATAGATAATTTATTGTCACGAATATCTAGTCTTTCAGGTCAGTACTGTCCAGTGGATGAAGGCACTGTGGACAAACATAAGGACCTGACATCAACCTTCTAAACCCACTTAGTAGAAGGAGAGAACCAACTCACATGATGTGTCCTCTGACTTCAACAATTATGGCACACATGTATAGACACACAAATATACATACAAATACACAGACAAACATAGGTGAATGAAACAAAAGATTTTTATTTTCACACCAGGATAAATAGAGAGCATACCTTGTAGGTTTCCCATTCTGTAACATGTGACCTAACTTCTTTTACAATCTATAATACCATCTATTTTAGTGAATATATCATGATCATTAGGAAATAATGCTACAACTGACTATAGATACATTTTTACTAGGTAAAATGTATTGATCTGTGCTGTTTTAATATTCCATAACATCTGCTGTTCTTTATTGTTGCACAGCAAATCACATCAGTCAAGAAAGGGCATCATGTAGGGTGTGGGTGGCAAGGGGCAAGACTAACACAGCTACTCAAAGACTTTGATATGATAGCCTCTATTGAAATCATTTTGTTGTACATATTATATATTTGGTTTTGTGTGTTATTCCACCTATAGATCTCTGCTATTTAATTGTAAAACCAGTTACTTAATATACACTTATACTAACATACCTTTGTCTACATTTCTTTTAAAATATTGACATTTTCTTCTTTTTGTGAAAGGGTTTAGATAACGGAGAATTATAGTATTCATTTTTATATACCATTTTATTGCACTTATTTATTTATTTATTGCATTTATTTATAAATTGTGTGCACATTCCACAGCAATTACATGGAAATAAGAAGAAAACATTCAGGATCAGTTCGCGCCATCTACCATATATGTCCTAGGAATCCAACTCAGGTTGCTGGGCTTTGCATCCATCACCTTTACCCACTGAGTCACCTTCCTGATCCTTATATCTCATTTTCATTATGACAGTTTAGTTATTTTTTGTTACCCTGTGACTTTAATATCTATAATCAATCTTTTGTAGATCTTTAAATATCATTTATTGCAGTACAATTACATCTACACTTAATAGCCTTTGGCCCTCATTCTTCAGAAATTTAGACCTCTGACACAGAATTTTTAGATGGCATACACTTTGTATTTTTTGAACTCATGTTTCTTGAGAGTATTCTCTCCAGCTGTTTAAATAGATAAAATGGTAAATTTTACTCTTTAAGATATTTTGTTTTTGTATCTTCTGAGGTCATCCTTCAGTCTTATCTGTATAAAATTGTTGAATTCTGTAAGTATGCTACCATAGTCTACAGGATCCTTGCATTCATCTGCAATGAAACAGCATGCCATTTTGTGAATTTGCTATAATATTACTGAATATAAATTGCTAAGATTTCCCTTGTTTGTTAGGGCTGTGAATGACTGGGATATGTGATTGTCATGGCTCATCCTATCTATGTCTGGTACACTGTTCATTAAACTAATATCATAAAACATGGGGTTTTTACATCTTTTCAAATTTCTGTGAGCATTTCACAATTTTTTGTTTCATTTTGTTTGTTTTTGTCAGTTGTTTCATTTTGTTTTGTTTTGATTTTTTTGTTTTTGTATTTTGTTTTTGTCTTAATGGTCTTTTGTTTATTTTGATTTTCATTTTGTTTTCTTTTTAGATAGAAAGACATGGAGAACATGAAATTAGATGAAGATGTAAGAAAGATCTGGAAGGAGTAAGTGGGTAGAATACAGTTAAAATATTGTATAAAAATTTAAAATAAAGATCCCAAGATGGCAGCACCTAATACACATGGTGTCTTATCTGCAGGGAGGAGACTGGGGATGCTACAGGGATCCACAGACCACAGTAGATGGGGATCACTGGGTGAGAGAGATCCCTGCACAGTGGGGCTGATCTCTGGTCATCCAGAAGATGGGAGCCAAATCCCCAGATCCTGGACTAAAGACTGCCTGTGAGGTGTAAGCTATGACCTTGCTCTGCAGTGCGAACTCAGTATATGGGACTGAATTCCCAGCAGTGAAGCATCAGAGCTCCTGGCCTAGAGAAATCTTGGGGATGTGGGTGGATCTGTCCTCAGACGCCCCTACACCTGCCCTGTGCCAGTCCACAGAAAGCCCAGGTATCATACTGGGGCCCAGATGGCTGTGGACACATTGTCCAGCCACAGTGGAGTAGTCTGAGCTGGGTTGGGCAGGGCCCTAGCTGCCGGCCCCAGAGGACTGTCCTAGCACAATTGGTCATAGAGGACCCAGACTACCCAAGATCCACAGCCTAGCAGGGGCTCACATGCTCTCATAAGAGACTGGGCAGGCTGAAGGGGGTAGGGCACAAATACAGACAACCAACAACAATCATAAGGCAGTAGCTGATCTCTCCCTGGCAGGTAGAAACTAGGCCCCACTGCCTGGTTGGATCAGGCAGAAACCTAAAAAACTACTAGAAGTGAGCAGGGGTTCAGGCACTTTACAGTGATCTGAGCCTAGGAACCAAAGCACCAGAGCCAGAGGGCAGGGTATTCAAAGGCCAGGCAAAGATAGGATAACTGGTTCTACATACACTACCTCAAACCTATACTGGAGCTGCAGAGCACCAGGCCATACCTTGGCTGACCCAGTGGGGAGCCCAGGGTGTGGTGCTAACTCTCCAGGAGCCAGAACCAGGTCACTTGCTTGACCCAGGGAAGAGTTCCCTGATCCCCACAGGCAAAGGCTCTTGACCTATAATCAGTCACCAACAAACTGCTCCCAACAACCAGTGAAGGACACCAGAAGCTACCTCCCAACATCAGAGATACCAAGATGACTAAAAGCCAGTGTAAAACCATAAACAACAACCCCCCCCCCAAATATGGCATCTCCAGATGCCAGCTATCCCAAAGAAAGCAATCTGGAGATCTCAAATACAACTGAAATACAAAAAATGACATAAAATCCTTAGTAATAAAGATGATAATGGAGGAAGCAAATAAAATTTATAAACAAATGCAAGAAGAAGCAGTCATACAGGTGGAAGACATAAAACTTTAGAGAGGCACTGGAAGAAACTCAGGAAAATACAAGCATTCAGATGAAGGAAATCAATAAACTAGTTCAAGATCTGAAGGTCTATAAAGAGGTACTGGAAGAAATTCAGAAATATATAAATACTTCAGATGAAGGAAATCAATAAAACAGTTCAAGATCTGAAGATGAAAATGGAAACAATGATAAAGGCACAGAGAGAATAAAAACGGAAATGAGAGACCTTAGAGAAGAAAGCAAGAAACACAGAGGCAAGTTTCTCTAAGAATCCAAGAGATGGAGGAATGAATCTCAGGACTAAAAAGATACAATCATAGATCTTGAAGTAACCATCAAAGAAAAAGCTATATCTGAAAAATTCCTGACACAATACATCCAAGAAATCAAGGACACCATAAAAAGATGAAACCTGAGGATAATAGGCATTGAGGAAAGAGAAGACACCCAACTCCACGGCCCAGAAAATATTTTCAACAATATCATAGAAGAAAGTTTCCCGAATTTAAAGAAGTAGATGTTTATAAACATACAACAGGCCAATAGAACACCAAATAGAATAGACCAGAAAAGAAAAACTTCCTGCCACATAATAATCAAAACACATAATACAGAATGAAGAAAAATAGTAAAAATGGCAAGGGAAAAGTGCCAAGTAACATACAATGGCAAACCAATCAGAATTACATCTGATTTCTCAGAGGAGACCATAAAAGCCAGAAGAGCCTGGACAGAGGTTCTGCAACCCTAAGAGACCACAGATGCCAGGCCAGACTACTATACCCAGTGAAATTATCAATAACCATTGATGGAAAAACCAAGATGTTCCATGACAAAAACAAATTCAAACAGTACCTATGCACTAATAGGGCTTTACAAGAGTTACTAGAAGGAAAATTTCACCCCAAAGGGACAAACTATAACCAAAATTACATGAGAAATAGATAACTACACTGCCCCCAAAACACAACCGCACAAACACTCTACTGCAACCAACGTGAAAATCAAGAGACTTAACAGTCACCAGTCATTAATATCTCTTAACATCAATGGTCTCAATTCTCCAATAAAAATTCACAGACTAAATGAATGGATGCATAAATAAGATCCAACATTCTTCATTCAAGAAGCAAATCTCAGCTACAGAGTTAGACATTACCTTAGGGTAAAAGGATGGAAAAATATTCTAAGCAAACAGTCACAAGAAGCAAGCTAGTGTATCAATTTCAATATCTAATAATAATATCAACCAAATTAAAAGGGATGAGGAAGGATACTTCATACTCATCAAAAGTAAAGTCAACTAAGATGATATCACAATTCTGAACATCTATGTTCCAAATACAGGAGCATCCACATTTGTAAAAGAACTATTAACAAAGCTTAAACCACACATTGATCCCCACACATTAATAGTGGGAGACTTCAACACCACACTTTCAACAAAAGATAGGTCATTGAAACAGAAAATAACTGAGAAATAATGACATTAACCAATGTCATGAATCGAGTGGATCTAACAGATATTTACAGAACTTTTCACCCAAACACAACAATATCTTATTCTCAGCACCCCATGAAAAATTCTCCAAAATTGATCACACAGTAGGTCACAAAGCAAGCCTCAACAGATACAAGAAGATTGAAATAATACCTTGTATCCTATAAGATCACCATGGTCTAAGGCTGGACTTCAACAACAGAAATAGCAAAAAGCCTACACACACATGGAAACTAAAAACCTCTCTACTTAATGACATCTGGGTCAAGGAAGAAATAAAGAAATAAATTAAGAACTTCTTGAAATTCAATGAAAATGAAGGAACCACATAACCAAATTTGGGGGACACATTGAAAGCAGTGCTAAGAGGAAAATTCATGGCACTAAGTGC
The DNA here is from genome assembly GCF_964271855.1 of Acomys minous. NCBI lineage: Eukaryota > Metazoa > Chordata > Mammalia > Rodentia > Muridae > Acomys > Acomys minous. The sequence continues at coordinate 44,922,763 of NC_140487.1, forward strand.
CTTTTAAAAAAAATTGGAAACATCTCATATAAGCAACTTAATGACACATCTGGAAGCCATAGGGGAAAAAAAGAAGCAGAAACACCCAAGATGAGTAGTCATCTGGAAATAATCAAAGTCAGGCCTGAAATCAATAAATTAGAAATGAAGAGAACAATTCAGAAAATCAACAAAACCAGGAGCTGGTTCTTTGAGAAAATCAACAAGACAGACAAACTGTTAGCCAAACTAACTAAAAGGCAGAGAGACACTATCCAAATTAACAAAATCAGAAATAAAAAAGGAGACATAACAACAGACAATGAAGAAACATGAAGAATCATAAAATCCTACTTCAAAGGCATATGTGCCAAAAAAAAAAAAAGAAAATCTAAGGGAAATAGACAATATTTTTGATCGATTCCATTTGCCAGAAGTGAATCAAGAGCAGACAAACAAACTAAACAGTCTTATTTTCCCTACCGAAATAGAAGCAATCATTAATAGTTTTCCAACCAAAAAAAGCCCAAGGCCAGATGGTTTTAGCACAGAAATCTACCAGATCTTCAAAGAAGAGCTAATACTGATACTCTTCAAACTACTCTAAAAGATAGAAATGGATGGAACATTACCAAACTCATTCTATGAGGCCACAGTCAGTTTGATACCTAAACCCCACAAAGACTCAACGAAGAAGAGAATTTCAGACCAATTTCTCTGATGAACATTGATGCAAAAATACTCATTAAATACTTGCAAAATGAATATAATAACATATCAAAGATATCATTCAGCATGACCTGGCAGGCTTCATTCCAAGCATGCATGGATGGATTAATATATAGAAATACATCAATATAATCCACCATATAAACAAACTTTAAAAAAACACATGATCATTTCCTTAGATGCAGAAAAAGCACTTTACAAAATCCAACATCCATTCATGTTTAAGGTTTTGCAGAGATCAGGGATACAAGACACATACCTAAATATAATAAAGGTTGTATACAGCAAACCACAGCCAACATCAAATTAAATGGAGAGATACTCAAGGAAATTCCTCTAAAATCAGCGACCATGCAAGGCTGCCCACATTCTCCATATCTCTTCAATACAGTTCTTGAAGTTCTAGCCAGAGCAGTAAAATAACAAAGGAGATCAAGGGGATGCAAATGGAAAAGAAGGAAGTCAAATTATCCCTATTTGCAGATGATATGATAGTGTACGTAAGTGACCCCAGAATCCACAAGAGAACTCCTACAGCTGATAAATACCTTCAACAAAACAGCTAGATACAAAATTAACTCAAAAAAGTCAGTAGCCTTCCTATATAAAAAGGACATTCATATAGTAGGAAATTAGGGAAATTACACCCTTCACAATAGCCACAGCAATATAAAATATCTAGGAATAACTCTAACCAAGCAAGTGAAAGACTTGTTTGAAAATGAATTCAAATCTATGAAGAAAGAGATTGAAGATGACATCAGAAGATGGAAAGATCTCCCTTGTTTGTAGATTGGAGAATTAATATAGTAAAGATAGCCGTCTTACCAAAAGCAATTTACAAAGTCAATGCAATCGCTATCGAAATACACAATTTTAAAAAGACACTGAAAGGTCAATTCTCAACTTTATATGGAACAACAAAAAACCCAGAATAGCTAATACAATCCTGCACAATAAAAGATCTTCCAGAGGAATCTCTATACTTTATCTCAAGCTGTACTATAGAGCAATGGTAACTAAAACAGCATGGTACAGTACAGCAATAGGCTGGTTGATCATGGAATTAAATCAAAGACACAGAAATAAATCCACACACATATGGACACTTGATTTTTGACAAAGAAGACAAATCCATTCAATGGAAAAAGGATAGCATCTTCAACAAATGGTGCTGGTCTAACTCAATGTCTACATGTAGAAAAATGCAATTGGACCTATATTTATCACCATGCACAAAACTCAAGTAAAAGTGGATTAAACACCTCAGCATAAAACTAGAGACACTAAATCTGTTAGAAGAAAAAGTATGGAAGAGCTTGGAATTCACTGGAACAGGAGATAACTTCCTGAATAGAACTTCAACAGGCCAGGCCTTATGGTCAACAATTAATAAATGGGACCTCATGAGGCTGAGAAACTTCTGTAACGCAGAAGCACTGTCAACAAAACAAAGTGATAGCCTACAGACTGTGAAAAAATCTTCATCAGCCCTACATTTGACAAAGGTCTAATATCCAAAATATATAAAGAGCTCAAGAAATTAAACACCACCAAACCACATAACCCAAATAAGAAATGGGGCTTACAATTAAACAGGGAATTCTCAACAGAGGAATATTGAATGGCTGAGAAACACTTAAAGAACTGCTCAATGTCCTTAGTCATCAGAGAAATGCAAATCAAAAAGACTCTGAGATTCCATCTTACATCCATCAGAATGGCTAAGATAAAAACTCAAGTGACAGCACATGCTGGTGAGGATGTGGAGAAAGAGGAACACTCCTTCATTGCTGGTGGGAGTGCAAATATTTACAGCCACTTTGGAAATCAATCTGACACTTTGTTAGAAAACTGGGAATAGGGCTATCTCAAGATCCATCTATTCCACTCCTTGAGATATACCCAGAAGATGCTCCACTGCACAACCAGGACCTATGCTCAACCATGTTCATAGCAGCCTTATTCATAATAGCCAGAACATGGAAACAGCCTAAGTGTCTCTCGGGAGAAGAATGGATTAAGAAACTGTGGTTTATTTACACTATGAAATACTATTCAGCTATTAAAAAGAAACAAATCCTGAAATTTGTGGACAAATAGATGCAACTAGAAATGATCATAGTGCGTGAGTTAATACAGACCCAGAAAGACTCACACGCTATATACTCACTTATAAATGAATACTAGCCCCAAAGGGATGTACCATGAATGTCTTTCCTTACCAGAGATTGGGATAGATGGGGGGACCTCCTATTGGGACTCTAGGTGAGAGAAACATGGGAGAATGGGGAAATAGAAGTATCCAGAGGATCCTAGAATCCTACAAGAACATCATGCCAGGTGGATCTATATCCAGGGAGGTAAGCTCAAACTACTGCACCAACCAAGGACAATACATGTAGTAAGCATTAAACCCCTACTCAGGTCTAGCCAATGGACAAGACAATATCCTCAGTTGTGTGAAGAATGGGCACTGACTCTGACATGAACTCTGGTGCCCCATATTTGAGTACTTCCCCATGGTAGGGAGTCCTGGTGGCACTCAGAGAAAGAATAGGCAGGCTACCAGAGTGAGACTTGACAAGCTGTGCCCATGTGGAGGAGGAGGTCCCCTTCTGTCATAGACCTAGGGGAGGGGAATAGGGTTCAAAGAGGGAAGGAGGGAGGAATAGGAGGAGCCAAGGAAAGGGATAACAATTTAGACGTAATCTGAATAAATTAATTAAAATTTTTAAAATAAATATTATATAAGAATATGGCTATTATGCTCAGTAGAAGTTCATACAATTCAATTCTACCATTTTCCTGGGTATAGGTCTTCATGACTGAGCAGCTCCTCGCCATTGGTGGTAGGCCAGTAAATGTCCACCATGCTGTTTCACACCATCTCTAGTGAGTAATAAATAGTTCCCCCTAGGTAACTTTCCAGAATGACTGTATTTTCACAACTTACTTAAAGTAGAATCTGATTTTGTGTTATTTTTAATGCTTAATTTCCCCATTTCCTGTGTACTTGGGCTCAGGCCATGTGTCTATCATAACAATCACTTCCTCAAACATCCTCAATTCCCTCACTCCCTCCTCTCCTCTCTTACACAAAGTGGTAAAATCTCAGGTCTGATTACATACAAGCCATCTCCTTTATGAGCTTTATATTTAAATGTGATAGTGCTGACTGGGAGTGCTTAAATTTATCACAGCAGCCCTTAAGTAATTCACCAGGACATAGCAGTCTCTCTAGATTCCCACAGTCGATTGCTGATTCTGTTTTTCCGGAAGACACAATCACACCTTTTCCCCCCTCAAGCCATCAGCACACATAATGATGATTTTACCTCTTTTTTTTTCCCACTGAATAAAGAAATGGAAACAAAAATAGAGTGGCCTAATTCCTCCCTGTGCTGTTTCTGGTAATGTTGCATCTCTCCCATCCAGTCCTGTTCTGATGGGTACTGCAAACACAGAATCGTAAATATGTGATGACAAATCTACCCTTTCTTCATCCCATCCCGTTCAGTAACTTAATACCTGCTGTTGTAGTTGCCCTTTGTCATCTCAGTGTCTATATTATATCATGACAATATATGAAAAAGCTATTGATAGGTCTCTGCCTTGCATGTCTATGGCATCTCTCAAGTTTAGCATTGAGAGGAGAAGGTACAGGGCCAAGCATGGCCACAGCGTGTTGACATCTAGAGCTAGTAGTGTAGAGCTAAGCAAAGAAAACATTAAACAACCCCTGTTTTTAATATTTTTAAAATATGAAATAATTTTAGGCTTATAGAAAAGAATGCTTTCAGCAAATGGAGTGTGATCAGCTATATATCAAAAAACATTTTGAGAAAGGAACTCAATTTTCTATTCATTAAATATTCTGCTACTGTTGTTAAAAGTGAGTTGGTAATAATATAGAAACTGATTCTGGATTTTCTGGTTATAGTCCAGTTGGCATTTTAACTGTGCCTAGATTAGTTTGTAATTAGTCAGCACAAATCTTCCACTTCTTTTCAAAATTATTTTACCTGTTCTAGATCTTATATATTTCTGGATATATTAAGATTAGTCTATCTTGTTTAAAAACAATAAAATCTTGGTAGTTTTTAGTATATATTGTATTTAATTATCATTTAATTATAGATAGTTAATATCTTAGTAATATTGAGTATTTTAGCCCTTTAATATATGATTTTTCTTTATCTCTTTTGATACTTAATTTTCTTTAGCAATTCTATAGTTTTTAATGTATATGTTAAAAGATTTTGTGAAGCTTATTATTGGGTTCTTTTTAGGTGTATTATAAATGACATTATTTTCATTTTTAATTTTTCATTATTAAAACATTATACAACATACAGAAATACATTTCTGTTTACAGTATTATAGGTTTGGTTTATAGGGTAAGTTTGAGGCCACAGAGAGTGTGAAGGCCAGTGGTTCTACCACCTCTTAGCTTCTGGCACCTCAAAGGTATACAGGTTCTAAGAGGCTTCTAAAAAGTTGGGTAAGAACTCTCAGTTTCCCTCCACGATGTCCCACTTCACAGGATATAGATATAGTCACATTGGCCCCTGTCAGTAATCTGCTTATTTTCTTTTCCTCAACTGAATTTGAACTTTCAGGGAAGTACAGAATGGCTACTCTGTGGAAAAGGAAAGCATCTAGTTGACTGAATTAATAAAATTTTTTCTGTATATTATACAATGGTTTAATAACTAAAAATAAAAAATCCAAAGTAACATCAACTCTCTTGATACACACACATTATGAGAAGAATTTCTTCATGACTTTTATTGGAGGAGGATTTGGGATTCCACAAGTGCTCAGAAGGAAACATATAGAGTTTCTTCAGTGCACAAGCAAATTGTAAGAGAATGGGCTTTGAATTGAATATACATTAAGGACATTTTGCTATGAAACACTAAGACCAGGACAATGCTTAGAAGACCACGTGGCCCAGGCTTGAGCTAGAGGAGATAAGGTATCTAGGTCTTGCAAAGGAACCACCGCTCTGCACAGCCCACCTGTGCGGAAAGAGAATGGACAAACCGTCAGATATTTCTTTTAGGGATTAATAAGTTGGGTATGAAAACTATACTTGCCAGTCTCTGTGAATCCAGGCTTTGAGCTGAAGAGAGAGTTGGACGATTTGAGTATATGAATACATCATATCTCTCCCATATTGAAGCTACTGTATTTTGAGAAATGTCCTTCCCATCTTGGCCTTTCAGAAAAGAAATACTTGAATCTTTCTGGAGTATCTATGTCTTCACCCAAATGCCAGGCTGACATGACTACCAAGAACAATGAGGAGAAGTGGGGAAGGACAGATCTAGCTGTTGCTTGGAGCTAGATGTTTCCCCCATGGACTGCACTGGCAGACTGGATACTAGTCCAAGTTGAATGGAAGAGAAAGGATCTTTGAGGCACCCTTGCTTCTCCAGCTTATTACTGTTAAGCTGGTTTATGTAAGAGCTCTGATTTACAAAGGATGCACTTTTCCTCAAAGGTCAGATCCCATGCTTCCTTGCCCATTCTATTTATTTATTTTGGTTGAACTACAACCTTCTGCTGCTCAGGGCATTGGGACCTCTTCTCTAAGAAGCTGTTGTCAGTTTGAGTAATCATTGGCACCTTCTTAGCACATTGAGTCAGAAAATAGACCATGACCTAGTCACCTCCAACCTCCCCTATCACCCCCACATTCTTCTTGAAAAGTCTTCAGGACGGTACGTGATGGAGGGACACGTAGGCATGGAGATCCATCTGTTTTCTTTGTTTTGCGTTGTGCTGTACACATCATTAATGACCTAAAAACAAAGGGTAAATAACTGTTGCTAACTACTGTGGTCTAGAGAAATGTTGTCATACAGAGATCTGCTAATGAATATTCAAAATGGGAATAAAATTATATTTTGCCTGCAATTTCATGATGTCATTGTTTTCAACAGCTGAGTAATAACCATTGTGTAAATGTACCACATTTTCTTTAGCCTTTCTTCAGTTGAGGGACATCTAGGTTGTTTCCAGTTTTTGACGATTGTGAATAATGTTGCAATGAACATGGGGAATCATATGTTCTTGGGGTAGGATGGAATGTCTTTTAGGTATATGCTCAAGAGTGGTGTAGCTGGGTCTTGAGTTAGATGAATTCCCAATTTTCTGAGGAACCATTGTATTGATTTCCTTAGTGGTCATACGAGTTTGTACTCCCACCAGCAATGGAGTATTTACCTTACTCTACATTCTACCAGAATGAGTTGCCACTTGTGTTATTGATTGTAACCATTCTGACATGTATAAGATGGAATCTCAAAGTTGTTTTTATTTGAATTTCCATGATACCTCAGGATGTTTATCATTTCTTTAAGTGTTTCTCAAACATTGTGGTTTTCTCCATTGAGGATTTTGTTTAGATCTGTATCCTGTTTTAAAATTGTTTTCTTGATATCTAGTTTTTGAGTTCTTTCTATGTTTTGATATTGGTCATCAATGTAACAGAGTTGGTGAAATCCTTTTGTTCCCAGTCTGTAGGCTGTTTTGTCCTATTGACAGTATCCTTTGCATTATAATAGCTTTTCAGTTTCATGATATCCCATTAACAAATCATTGATCTTAGTGCCTGGCCATTGGCGTTCTGTTCAGGAAGTTGTCTCCTGTGCCAATGAGTTCAAGGTTATTCCCCACTTTCTCTTCTATCAAGTTCAGTGTATCTGGATTTATGTTGAGATCATTGATCCACTTGAACTCCAGTTTTGTGCAGGGTGATAGATATGGGTATATTTGCATTCTTCTACAGATAGCCATCCAGTTAGGCAAGCACCATTTGTTGAAGATGCTGTCTTTTTTCCATTGTGTATTAGTAAACCCTTTCTCAAACATCAGATATGCATAGGTCTGAGTCTTTGATTTGTTCCATTGATCAACATCTGCTGTATGACAATACCATGTGGTTTGTATTATTATATCTCTGTAGTACAGTTTGAAATCAGGGATGGTGATATTTCTGGAGGTGAACCCTTTACTGTTCAGGATTGTTTTAGCTAGAAAGGCTAAACAGAGGGACTTAAGTGGGATACATGGATCTCCCTTGAAGGAGAAATAGAATAGAACTGAGGGAGGTGGGCTGGAGGCAGGGAATGGGAACAGGAAGGGTCAAGTGGAGGTGAGGGGAAGGCTGGAGGGAGAGAGTGCTGGGAGAGACAAGAGGAATTGGAGAACATTTGAGGGGAGTGAGGTGGACACTCCAGGATTCTCTGAGGGCGACTCTAGCAAGGACTTCTCATTATAGAAGGTTAAGAGGCAAGGTTTTTTCAGAGTTGGGACTGTGACACCAACCCAGGCACAAAACCTTTGATTTATCACCTAGCTGGTCCGCAAAACGTACTGGGATAATGGAGGCACAGAACTTGTAGGCGTGGCCCACCAATTACTGGTCTAATCTGAGGTCCATGCCAGGAGAGGGAGTCCATGCATGATGCATGGTGATTTCCTTCTTTCTGTTTTCCTCTCCTCCTGCTACATCTTTTGCTTCCTAGTCTCCATGGAGAGAATGGACCATGAGCACTAGGCCATGAGGACAGAGAGATAGAGTAGATCCAGCCCAGACAGGACGACTTCCTGACAAGTAACTTGGCATGTGTAGCCAGCAGACAGAAAAATAGCTTAGAGAGTTGATATCTGCCCAGCTCTAGTGCTTTAGGCTTATAAAATAAATTATGGTCTCTCTGTTTCAATTATTTGCGAACTCATTGAGGTAGAGAAGCTATCAAGAGTCTGATATCAATTAATACAACAAGATCCTTCCTCTTGGATCTCAAGGAACCCCATGGAAGAGGGGTAGGAAGAGCTGTAAGAGACATAGTGATTGAAGATACAAGAACATGGCTCATTCACTTCAACTAAGTAGGGCTCATAAGGGCTCACAGAGACTGAAGTGGCAATCATGGAGCCTGGGCAGGTCTTTGATAGGTTCTCTGCATATATGATGTAATTGTTAGCCTTGTGGTTTTGAGGGAAGTTTAACAGCAGGAATGGGGGTGTCTCTGACATCTTTCATCTTTTCCTTCTACTGGGTTCCCTTAATGAGAGTTTGTGCCTAGTCTTACTATTTCTTGTTATGCTATGTTTGGTGACTATTCCTGGGACCTCTGGCTTTTCTGAAGAGAAATGGAGGAAGAGTGGATTTGTGGGAGAAGGGAAGCGATTGAGGTGTGTGTAGTGGGGAATGGATGGAATGGAAGGAGAGGAAATGTACTTGAGATGTGTTGAAATCAAACAAGAAAAGCAACAACAACAGCAACAACAACTCCTGTGGCTAAATTCAAGCAACTAAGAGGTCTTGGAGAAATGCCTTAGACCTAGCCCACGTGGAGTCCATTCTTGAATTTAATTTTGTCTATCCTGTAGTAGATGTCCTAGCATCTCTTAAAAATATATCTGTTTAGGTTCTTTTTGACAGAAGTTATACGTCTGCATAACTTAACAAAGAACAGTTAAGAGTTTCACAGTAGGAAACACAGCCAACAAGAGCAAACACTGAAAGAAACCTAGTTTGAAGATTAAGTACTCGTTTTCACATGGGCTTCTCGGGGGACCTTTCCCCGATACTTTTTAATAATTAGGAGGCACTACTCAGAGCGCACAGTGTTCAGGCATACCCAATTATCTTTGCTTCAACAGAATAGTCATGATAAAATTAGGAACATATGAACCCAGGCCTGGGAAAAGTTAGCACCACTAACGATTCTAACTTATAAGACACTAGCCTGGCAAAATGTTCTCCTAAACTTTGCATTCTAGAAAGCTTATGTGCTTAGGGAACACAAATTCATTCAACGCATGAAGGAGCTAGCAACAATTAGCACGGAAGTTCTATACATCTATGTCTGAATTCGGCTTCTACTTATGAGACAAAACTTAGAATCCTTGGCTCAGGAAAATAATAGGTCTGCAACACTGGCAAAATTCAAAGTTTTATATTTCTTACATACTTAGGGGACAGTGACCAGAATCTGATTCACTTTCTGGTGCATAGTTTTAGTCATAAAATACTTACTTGCCCAAAACAAACAGATGTACACCAGGGTTTTATATAGCACACCTTCCCAAATGGCAGCTTTGTTTGATTTTGTATCTGAATGGAACTAAATAAAACCAGCAGAAATGTCAGAAGACTTTCATTGGCATCACACATGTTGCAAAAAAGAGAGCACTTATTGAACATTATGCACAGATTAAATTTACATGTCTTCAACTTTGAAAATTTGCATAATATATAGATAAGTTTCAGACACACAGCTCAACACATTTTTATTCACAGGGCACGGGGTGTTAAATGTAGTACAATCACTTTAATACATTTTCTCAGAAAGTGGTCATTTAAGAAACTATCACAAATACATACTCAAATGCACCTTGATTTTAGTAAAACTCACTTTTCTAAGCAGCCAGATGTCTATCATATCAAATGAAAGAATAAAATTTAATCCCAATGGAACATAAAATCTTATCCTCTAAGCCAATTTCTATTCTTCAAACAAATATGGATGGTGTGGATAGGTATAGTCATTACACATCAATTAAAATCAAAATACCTGGAAACAAATTATAAACAAAATTTCCAATAATATCTTAATTATATCACATTTGTAAAGAACCTATGTGTAAAGCATTATACTGCACATGCCATTAGAACATTGTCTGTTATAAAATTAATATTGAGTATAATGATTCAATGACCAGAGAGACTGTACCTAATATTACCTTTTCATAAACAGTATTGATTTTATCTTGATAAATTTACAAAATATACACTCACCAAATAATATATAAAATACAAAGCGTTGTAACATTATTTATAACAACATTTATTATCTATTAGAAATGAATTGTTGAGTGACAACTGTATCATTCCAATAGGAAAAATTAAAATATCCACACATTGACAAGTTATGGGTGTATTTCCTATGGAGGAAAGTGAAGAAAGCATGCAACAGTGTTTCTATGGGGCAGAGACAGAGGTATAGGGAAGGAAAAATGGTGTCTTCTTATTCCCTGAAGACATTGTGAGGAGAAACAGTGGGAAGGCATGGGGGTAGTTATCTAAGCAGGAATAAAAGGGAAAAGGAAGGACACAGGGGCACTGTAAAACACATAAACCAGTGTCCATGTAGCAGACTTCCAATCTGAGGGCCCCTTCCAATCTGAGGGCCCCTCCCACCCCAGGTTTTTCGGAGGCTCATCCTTCTGTCTTTCCTAGCCAGTCAATCGTTTACCCATTCTAGGGAACAAACTTGGTGATTCCGGAGATGACTATCAGCACCTGCATTACATCTACATATGGTATTACAAATAATATTTAAAACTTACAGTTTAATTAGAAATTTTGGGGGCATTTAACAAAAGAGTTTTGTTTTGTTTTTTTTAAATTTTATCACTCCTTAAATAAGCTGTCCTAATTAGATTTAACTGTCAGTTTGACACAGCCTAAAGTGATCTAAAAGGAAAAGTCTCAATTGAGGAATCACCTATATAAGACTGACCCATAGACATAGCATGTCTGTGGTGGATTGTCTTGATTATTAATTATGTAAGTGGTCTCACCCACTGTGGGCAGCACTATTCCCTGGGCCCGGGCTGTTTAGAAAAGCTATATAAAGAGTAACATTCAGGAAAGCCACCAAGCAGTGATCCCCCTGGATATGTTCTACTTTTTGATGGTATGAGAAATGTTCTTTGTTTTTGTTTTATCAAAGGACATTTATCAAACTAGAAAGAGAAACTATTTTGTTTAATCCATCCTGCATGAAGCTCTGTTGACATTCTGGAAAATTTACCTCCCCTGGCTTGTTTGCTAATTTAACATGGATGTGATCACTGATCTATATAATTAAGAAACTTTATACACAATTTTGCATCTGCCCCTTTCCCTTTAGAGAGGTTTAATATGTCAACTCAGCAAGGTTCGTACGTCCTGAATCTTTCTGTTCCCCTTTGTGCTGAGTATCAGTAGCCAATTGCATTACATTGTGAAGTTGAGCTCTAACCAATGAGTGGATACACAGTGGTGACCAAGGTCAGGGACAAAAGACAAGAGCCATCTTGGCCCCAGTGTGTTGCTAGACAGGTCTGGGTTCTGGAACATTCTCTTTGAGAGAGAGAGAAAAAAAAAAACCTGCCTAGCCTAGCTACTCTGGCTTTGTTGATTGTGTCTACATTTGTGTGTGTGTGTGTGTGTCCTAGCTGGAGGTAATGCTGTATAACATAGTAAGAAGTCCTGCCTTTAGATTCCTTTCTTGAATTCTTCCCTTAACTGCTCTCAAACATGGACTATGACTTGGAAGCATAAGTCTAATAAACTCTTCCCTCCCAAAGTTGCTGCTGATCAAAGATGTTTTTTATCACAATAACAGAAAAGAAACCAAACAGTAGTTATCTCTAATTTTGGTAGCACTAACATAGCATTAAAAAATTCACATTCATTTCCTTTGGATCTAGGAGCTGGGGAGGTAGGGTGGGTATTGTACATGCCAAGGTGTTCATGTGAAGATGGGAGCAGCTTGTGGGAAAGGGCTCTCTTCTCCTATCACATTGGCCCTCAGAATCAAGTTCAGGTGGCGATCTTGGTAGCAAGAGAAGTTTATTAATAGCACACACATAATAAGCTTACCTAATCTTTGATGTTACTGTTGATTGCAACTGGTATAGTCTATAATTTATATTATAAAGTTTAGCATAGATATCTGACAGATACACACACACACACACACACACACACATACACACACACACACAGTCCATTTTATAGACATCACAGCCTTAAGTACAATTTCTTATTTATTAGCTATATATGCAAGTATTTGTGCTAAAGAAACCCATAGTGTTCATTTAATTAAAGGATATTAAAATCTAAATCATTTGTAGGTATTTTAATTAATCAAAAACCATTTCGTTTTTTCATATTTTGTTCTCCATATTTTTTAACTTAAATTTTTTCTTTATAGAATTTTTTGGTTTGTTTTTCAAGACAGGGTCTCTCTGTGTAGCCCTACCTGTCCTGGACTCACTTGTGGACCAGGCTGGCCTCGACCTTACAGCGATCCACCTGCCTCTGCCTCCCAAGTGCTGTGATTAAATGAGGCTTAGAGTTTTTTTTAGAAGAAAATTTATCAAAATCTGTGTAGCCAATGGGAAAAAATTAATTTAATAAAACTCTCCTATGACTCCATTGAATATTATTGTATATAAATAATATTATTTTAGAATATTTTATTTTTCTTATCTAAGTTTTTAATATAACTTCTGCAAAATAATAGATTTTAAAATGCTACATTTGAAATAAGTTTCAGGAAACTAAAAATACCTATGTTTATTACTATAGATTTATCACATCTTTCAAAATCGGGGTCCAAATTGTATTTGTGGCAAATCCAGGTTCTCTGCTTTTCTTCTAAATCTTTGCTGTCAATCATCTTTTTATCTCTTATAAACCTGCAGCAGGGCAACAGAAATCATCCTCCATTTTCAGGATTAAAATTTAAAAATGCCAGAACCAATCCATTCTACTAATTAACATTTAAAAGCACCAGATATAAACCATTCCACCAGGAAACTCAAATGTAACATTTCATTATCTACATTTTAGTTAGACTGGGCTGAGTTAAAATCTGTGTCTAACCAGCAACCCTCTCCCCAAGTCCCAAATTCTACAGATTTCACTTAAATGCTTGCATTCAGCTAACAGATTTTTCAAAGAAAGGGGTGTGTGTGGATTGCTATAAATAGACACAGACAACAGCTCCTCCATATTAACACAACGCGGTCATTCCCCAAACATTCGCATTCATACACAGACCGTGTGAGTTTCAAGTTAGTCATGCCCCAAATAACAATCTTCGCATGCACTAAGTAAAAAATATGCACAAACGAGGTGGCCAGAGACTGTTACTTGGTTGTTTTCAGGAACTCTGGGAACAGATTTCTTCACTGCTGTTTTAGATACAGAATACAACCTAAAAATCAATTACATTAATTTGAGATGCATACTGAGATAAATAATTATACCTTCACAAAGGGAAAAAAGCCAGAGCAATTATCAGACAAGCTTCAACAAACTTGAAGTGCTCGTCAGGGTCATGCGAGTTACAATAAAGCTCTTCTCCACACCCGCCATCCTCCTTGTTCCTTCCTTGCTAGTTTCCAACACAACTCAAACATCTGTTGGTATTGTTATTACTGTCTACTAGATGGGGGCTAGAGTCACCTGGGAGAAACACTGCTGGGCATGCCTGTGAAGGCGCTTCAGTGAACTCAGGTGGGAGACAATGTGTGCATGGCACAATTCCAGCATCTCTGTCTCTGTCTCTGTCTCTGTGTCTCTGTCTCTATCTCTGTCTCTCTCTCTCTCTCTCTCTCTCTCTCTCTCTCTCTCTCTCTCGCTCTCTCGCTCTGTCTCTCTCTCTCTCTGTCTCTCTCTGTCGCTCTGTCTCTCTCTCTCTGTCTCTCTCTCTCTCTCTCTGTCTCTGTCTCTCTCTGTCTCTCTCTGTCTCTGTCTCTGTCTCTCTCTCTCTCTGTCTCTCTCTGTTGCTCTCTCTCTCTCTCTCTCTCTCTCTCTCTCTGAAGCCCCTGCTACCATGCCTTCTCAACCACAAGACAATATAAATGAACCCTCCTTTCTTTACAATGCTTTTGTGAGCCACTTTGTCACAGTAACAACAATAAAAAAAAAAAAAAAGAACCAATACATCTAAATAGTCAACTCCAGTGGCTCAGAAGAGTTCTAGAAAGACAGTGTAAGTCATACAAATAATAATCTCCAAAACAGCTTGAAAGAACCCTAGTGGCTCAGAAAAACTTCACCCCCCCAAAAAAAAAGACAATTTAGAAACCAGAAATTCAAATTACTTCAAAAGAAGAAGAACAACAACAACAACAACAAAAAAGATCAAAAGACCTTTCAAAACGACAAGAAAAAACAAATAAAAGGCATAAGGCCAGAAGTGATTCCACCAGCTGCATGGAACTGTTCGCTCAATCTGGTGGCAACTTGTTCTGTGGAGCTAATAGCCAAAATGTGTCTTTTCTCCTGACTTGCCATGACAACATTATTAGTGAGTTTTTAGGGTTAAAGTGGCCCTGAAGTGAAAAGAGGGCCTGAAAGTGAGGGACACTGTCTTATCTCAGGTGTATAGCTCAAGTGGTTTGAGTTCTAGAAAACCAAAGGCCACCAAAGCCACCCAGGTCAGTGGCTCTGGGTCCTGTGTATCACAAATTCAATGAAGGAGCCTGGTGAGCAGGAGGAGCGTGAGTGAGGCGTAATCAGCAGATTTCTCTTAAGTGAAGATTAAGAGAAGGAAAGCAGACCCTGTACATCAAGAGAAGATTGTGGAGTTGGGGACACACATTGCTCTTAGCTTAGGGGCATTTTATATGCCTTATGGCAGAGACACCAGGAGTGGCTCGCTCACCCAGTTGGCCGACCCATGTTGTGGTCAGAAGCCTTTTATTTTGATCCGTATCCTCGTGTAGGGCTTCAGGCAGCGGTGCTCATTAAGGTTGTGGAAAAAGAAGTAACAGGAAACCACAGAGTGGGTCCCTTCTGACTTTCCCGATCCCCTGGCAGGACAGAGTGAAGGATATTTCCAGCTTCTGACCAAAGACAAGAATTAATGTCCGTCCCTGCCACTAACTGCCTGACCAGTTTCTCTCTAAACAGTTTCCGTTCTGGTTTAAAGGCTGGATCCTTCCATCGCTAAGATGCTAAACTTGGCCACCTGTCTCGAGTAGTTGAATTAAAGACGAGTAATAAAAAAGTAGAGGAAAGGAATATATTCAATGTGACCACATGGGAAAGATCACAGATTGCAGAGATCATTATGTTCAACTCTGGGATACTAATAAAAACCGTAGGTTTAAGTAAAGGGCTAGAGGTGTGCGTAATTAAGCAGTCTGCCCAAGGTGTGATCTCACCAAGACTGCGACCCATCACTGCACTCCAGTATGTCCTGCAGGTGTTCTATAAAGATTTCAGGATGTGTGAAATCACTTCTTCAAAGTTCCCTCTCCAGCTGGCCTAGCCTTGAGGGTTGAAGCAATCTCTATTGATTCCTGAGAAAATGTCCAGTCATTGGGGTCTGCTGTTTCAATAGTCTGGCAGCCAAAGGAGGGGCGAATGCCTTGCTTTAGACAGATCTCCTTTCATACCTGCATAGTTATAAGACACATTTGTTACATATACACTATAATAAATTTTCTTTTCATAGTAGGATTATAGGTGATACCCAGGAAATGGATATTTGTTTTATTCTGTATGTCATAGACGAGAGCTATGTTATTAAGTCTTACCAAGGAAAAAAGAAAGTATTTTACACTTAAATGGGGATTAAATTATTAAAATCTGTTGTTTAAATACAGATGAACTTCTAATTGGCATTATGCTGGGGGAAGCTTAAAATGTGAATTTAAAATATAAAAGATTATGAAAATGTGTCTCTATATGATATGGAGACACATGCTAAGATGGGCACTTTTTGCTATTGATATGATACACTTTTAACTCAATATTAATTCATTTTGTACTCCAAAAGATAGAAATGGATGTAATATTACCAAATTCATTCTATGAGGCCATAGTCACATTGATACCTAAACCTCACAAAGACTCAACAAAGAAAGAGAATTTCAGACCAATTTCTCTTATGAATATTGATGCAAAAATACTAAATAAAATACTTGCAAAATGAATACAAGAACACATCAAAGATATCATTCATCATGACCAAGTAGGCTTCATTCCAGGCATGCAGGGATGGTTTAATATACGGATATCCATCAATGTAATCCACCATATAAACAAACTGAAAATAAAAAAACCACATGATCATCTCTTTAGATGCAGAGAAAGCATTTGATAAAAACCAACACCTATTCTTGTTTAAAGTTTTAGAGAGATCAGGGATACAAGGCACTTTTCTCAAAATAATAAAGGCTATATACAGCAAGCCAATAGCGAAAATCAAAGTAAATGGTGAGATACTCAAGGAAATTCCTCTAAAATCAGGAACAAGGCAAGGCTGCCCACTCTCTCCATATCTCTTCAATATAGTACTCGAAGTTCTAGCCAGAGCAATAAGACAACAAAAGGAGATCAAGGATATCCAAATGGGAAAGGGGGAGGTCAAATTATCCCTATTTGCAGATGATATAATAGTGTACATAAGTGACCCTCAAAATTCCACCAGAGAACTCCTACAGCTGATAAACACCTTCAGCAAACTGGCAGGATACAAAATTAACTCAAAAAAGTCTGTAGCCTTCCTATACACAAATGACAAGCTTGCAGAGGAAGAAATTAGGAAAACCACACCCTTCACATTAGCCACAAGCAATATAAAATATTTAGGAGTTACTCTAACTAAGCAAGTGAAGGACTTGTTTGAAAAAAAATTTCAAAACTCTGAAGAAAGAGATTGAAGATGACATGAGAAGATGGAGTGATCTTCCTTGCTCATGGATCGGAAGAATTAACATAGTAAAAATGGCCATCCTACCAAAAGCAATCTACAGATTCAATGCAATCCTTATCAAAATACCTACACAATTTTTTAAAGACATTGAAAGTTCAATTCTGAACTTCATATGGAAAAACAAAAAACCCAGAATAGCTAAAACAATCTTGTACAATAAAAGGTGCTCCAGAGGAGTCTCCATACCTGATCTCAAACTGTACTATAAAGCAATAGTAATTAAAAAAGCATGGTACTGGCACAGCAACAGGCTGGTTGATCAGTGGAATCGAATCAAAGACCCAGATACGAATCCACACACATATGGTCACTTGATTTTCGACAAAGAAGCCAAATCCATTCAATGGAAAAAGGATAGCATCTTCAACAAATGGTGCTGGTCTAACTGGATGTCTATGTGTAAAAAAATGCAACTGGACCCATATTTGTCACCTTGCACAAAACTCAAATTCAATTAGATTAAAGACCTCAACATAAAACCAGAGACACTAAGTAAGTCACTTAGAAGAAAAAGTGGGGAAGAGTCTGGAACATATTGGCACAGGAGACAACTTCCTGAACAGAACACCAACAGCCCAGGCCATAATGTCAACAATTAATAAATGGGACCTCATGAGGCTGAAAAGCTTCTGTAAGGCAGGAGACACTGTCAAGAGAACAAAGAGACAGCCTAAAAACTGGGAAAAGATCTTCACCAACCCTACATCAACTCAACTCAACCCAAGAAATTAAACACCACCAAACCAAATAACCCAGTTGAGAAATGGGGCTTGGAACTAAACAGAGAATTCTCAACACAGGAATATCAAATGGCTGAGAAACACTTAAAGAAATGTGCAACCTCCTTAGTTATTAGGGAAATGCAAATCAAAACAACTCTGAGATTCCATCTTACACCCATCAGAATGGCTAAGATAAAAAATTCAAGCGACACCACATGCTGGCGAGGATGTGGGGAGAGAGGAACACTCCTTCATTGCTGGTGGGAATGCAAACTAGTACAGCCACTTTGGAAATCTATCTGGTGGTATCTCAGAAAACTGGGATTGGGCTTCCTCAAGACCCAGCTATTTCACTGCTTGGAATATATCCAGAAGATGCTCCAGCACACAGCAAGAAAATTTTCTCAACCATGTTCATAGCAGCCTTACTCATAATAGCCAGATCATGGAAACAGCCTACGTGTCCATCAGTAGAAGAATGGATGAAGAAACTGTGGTACATATACACTATGGACTACTACTCAGCTATTAAAAACAAGGAATTCCCAAAATTTGTGGACAAATGGATTGAGCTAGAAATGATCATAATGAGTGAGTTAAGCCAGAAGCAGAAAGACTCAAATGGTATATACTCACTTATATCTGCATACTAGCCCAAGGAGCATGTCCCATGAAAGCCTTCACTTACCAGGAAACTGGGACAGAGGGGAGGACATCCCATTGAGACTCTGGATGAGAGAAGCACGGGAGAATAGCAAAGTAGAAGGATCCAGAGGGTTCTAGAAACCTACAAGTAGAACATTATGATAGGCAGATTTGGGCCCAGGGGTCCTGCTCAAACTAAGGCACCAGCCAAGGACAATACAGGCGGTAAACTTTAAACCCCTACCCAGATCTAGCCAATGGTCAGAACAGTCTCCACACTTGAGTGGAGAGTGGGATATGACTTTCTTACATACTCTGGTGCCTCACATTTGACCATGTCCTCTGGAGGGGGAGACCTGGTGGCACTCAGAGGAAGGACAGCAGGTTACCGAGAAGAGACTTGATACCCTATGAGCATATACAGGGGGAGGTAATCCCCCTCAGGAACAGTCATGGGGAGGGGAATAAGGGGAAAATGGGAGGGAGGGAAGAATAGGAGGATACAAGGGATGGGATAACCATTGAGATGTAGCAAGAATAAATTAATTAAAAAAAATTTTTAAATCATTTTGGTATAAGTACTTTTATAAGATTGGACACCTTGGGGATGGAGAGATGGCTCAGTGGTTAAGAGCACTAGTTGTTCCTCCAGAGGACCAGGGCTCAGTTCTCAGCAACAACATGGCAGCTCATAACTGTCTGATACTCCAGTTCCAGGAGATCCAGCACCCTCACATGGACATACATGCAGGCAACATACCAACGCATACAAATAAATAAATATATGTTATAAAATGATTGGATGCTTTAATATCTAATTTGATATGCCTATACATTATAAAATTATCAAGAATAAACAGTCTTGGTCACAAAATGGCAGTACAAAATTTAGATCTTTTATATTTTTTGCATCATTAGACTCTATATTCGTATTGAAATTTTTTCTTACAAGTAATATAATGGCACACTTATCTTTTGTAGATATTATAGAATGTGATTTAAATTAATAATTCTGAAAATTACGATAGAAAATCTATTAAAATTTTTGGGGTTTTAAAAATACTCTTTAGATATATGTGCTTACCAGTGTACACATTTTTTTGTGTGTGACAAGTCTCCATTTTATCCAATTACATTATATAAAGAACATGGAAACCACCCCTTAGATTTCCTTTACCTCATAAACCCATATAATGTCAACAAATAATGCTATAAAATCATGAATCAATAAATTTTAATTAAATGTTTGTGCAAGTAGTCTGGCTATAACCAAGTACTTACTGTACAAAAGATTTTTATCATAATTTATATTCGAGCACACAGGTAGTAAGTTCACCTGTATTTTATTCCAAGGCAGGTAATGTCTTTGTCTTTTCCCCATTGGCTGGGACCAACCTCATAGTCTTTTGAGGCTGGCTAGTTTTAAAAGAATTGGCACAAAGTAAGTTAAGGACAAGGGGAAGGTGTTGGCCATCCTCTCTCTAGGCCATCAAGTTCAGGGCATGAAGTGTGTGTGTGTGTGTGTGTGTGTGTGTGTGTGTGTGTGTGTGTGTGTGTGTGTGTACATGTGTGTGTGTGTATGTGCGTATGTGTGTGTGTGTGTGTGAGAAAGAGAGAGAGAGACAGACAGAGACAGAGACACAGAGACACAGAGACAGAGAGACACAGACGGACAGAGACAGGGTGAGCACTTTGTATAAACAAAAGTTTTACCAGGCTGGGCGAGATTAAAAGATTTGAACTCCTTTTCATGAAAGTGTTACAAATTGGAGGAGACTTATGAAATATTGGCCTTTGGCAAGCTAGCTGTCTTAAATTTACTGGTGGCCACTAGCACTGTCCCCCAAATTTGTAAGAGGTTCACTATTTTTTTTCTCAATGCTGTAGAATCACCATTACCCTATTTATACACTTGGATCTCCAGTGTTAGTGTGATGCAAGTTTTTGTGGGATCATTTGTATGCTGAGGGCATGTTTTTCAGGGTTCAAGCTTTCTATAATACAAACCTTAGAATATTTCTCTAGGTTCCGTCCTACACTGCTATCCATAGTTTTAGTGGTGCTGACCTTTGGCAGGGTCGCGTACATGTGTTCCTAATTACATGAATACTATTTAATAAAAATCCTTAGACATGTCTGAGCTGTATAGTCAAAATAGTTCCTGTCTGGTCATTAAACATATTAGGAATTTTTTCACATAAGGAATACACCTAAAAGCAAATGTTTTCTACTTTATTTTGAAACGTTTATTTGCTCTTAAAAATAAAATTTAGATGATCATTTATGTGAAGCGTGATGTATTATTGATACAGTATATCTTCTATAAGCTGAGACAAAAATTTAAGTATATTTCTGAGAAATAAAATTTAGGACTACTCAAGGCTTCGGATATGATGCTCCAAGTTTCATGCAATGGCGGTATGGAGACTCTAAGTAATTAAGCTTTTTTATCTTAGTTCTCATGCGCAATTTTATAGTTGTCTGTCGATTCTCTGATGTAAAGGGAGAACCTGGACCTCACCTCTTAATTAAAAAGTTAACATACATAAGAGGAACCACAGGAGGTTGAACTTTCAGCTGATCTTCAAAAACATAAGGAAAAGCTTCCACTTTGAATGCAAAATCTTTTAAACACATCTGGGGACCCTGAGAAAAAGAACCATTGTCAGGAGAGAAGAGAACTGGGGTTCTTCCCGTTTGAGAATCAATATTCCTTGAATTGAAGGCTAGACTTTCGCTCCAAATCATGTTTTACTAGGCGTCTCCTTTGCATGGCTTTAGCAAAGGACAAGGGTTTTGTCTCTCTGTCTGCCACAAACAGCTGCTTCCAACCTCTGTGAGGCAGTGTTGCCAAGGTCTCTGACTACAGCAAAGTCTTTTTCTTGGCTCATATGGCCAGAGAAGCTGGCCCAGAAACTCAATGAACACCCAAATTGCTCTAAGCCACTGCCTTTCTCTGAAAAGGTCATGGTAAGTGCTTCCTTTGATGTATTATTGTTCAGAGAAGGAGATGAAGAAAATTATTGAAGCCCGAGGCCAGGGATTGGGGAGATGGTGTCCCAGAATGCAGCTTGGGCTGGGACACAACCTCTACATTTAAAACTTTGGTTTCCTGTTGTTACACACCTTGCCCTTTGGTACAGTATTCAAAATTCACAAACTACTTTTGTAAGTTATTAATTTTATTATTTTCTCTTACGTGATTTTAAATTCCAGTTAAAGTAACTTTTGGTATTTTTTTTTTCTTACCTGATAGTTTGGGAAGTTTGGAAATATTAAATGTTCTTCATTGAAAAAATTTTGCATGTTGAATCAACCTAATTGTCAGACATAAAGCAAATTATAGCGCCAAATGGGTTTTTTCCCAAATATTTTATTATTCCTTGAATTTCTATTTCTCATTTTATTGTCTCTTTCCCCCGCCCTTTGAGAATTGTAACATTCTACTATGGCAGCTGGAAAATTTTATGTTTTGAATTATATTTATATGTTGCCATAGAAAGAGATATGGGGCAGTGGTTCTCAACCTGTGGGTCATAATCCCTTTAGCAAATCTCTATTTCTAAAAACATTTACATTATGATTTCTAACAGTAACAAAACCAGAGTTATGAATTTCATACTGCAGAGTCACTCCAACATAAGGAACTGTATTAAAAGGTCACAGCATTAGAAACACTGAGAACCACTTATATAGAGGAATGTAAGAGAGCCCAAGACACTGCCTGAGGACCCACCGTGCTTCCTAGATGAACTAACAAGGTTACTTCTATCCTAGGATAGAATTACTGTCTATTATTTACACATCATGCACCAAAATCCCTCTCCTCTCCCCATCCCCTCATATACGCCCTCTGCCCCTGCAACCTCCCCCCAGTAAAATAAAACAAACAAACAAAATTCTTGTCACAGAAGCTGTAGTGTATCACACAGGACAGCCTTTTGTCCACATATGTTTATTTTCAAATGTTCATTGCTACGAGTCATGGGTCTGGTTTGAAGCCTACACTATCATTACTGGATCCTCACTGGGACTGCTGTTGGATATCCCGCTGTTGCCATGTGACAAGAAGATTTGTAATCTTTGAATCTGGAGGTCCAGCCCCTTCATGTGTTCCAATAGGTGATACATGGGGTAGATATTGGGGTGAGGTCGACTCAGAGCCCTGGATTGGGCCTGCTGCTGTGTCTTCAGGGCAGGGACAGTGCTTCTGCTCCCATGTCCTCAGGGCAGGTGTGGCTCTCCTTCTCCCTTGTCATCATGGCAGGGTCAGCTGTCATCATGGCAGGACTGGCTCTCCTGCTCCCATGTCCTCAGGGCAGGGCCAGCTCTCCCACTCCTATGTCATCAGGGCAGGGCCAGCTCACCCATTTCCATGCCATCATGGCAGGGCCGGCTTTTATTATGGCAGGGCTGACTCTCCTGATCCCATGTCATCAGGGCAGGGACAGCTCACCCACTCCTGTGTCATCAGGGCAGACCCAGCTCACCCATTTCCATGTCATCATGGCAGGGCCAGCTGTAATCATGGCAGTACTGGCTCTCCTGCTCCTGCGTCCTTAGGGCAGGTTGGAGTGAATTTTAACTATTTCTTTTGCATGTATTGGAGTGGTAATATACATATTCCTTTCAGAATTCCCTTTAGTGTATGGTGAGTACATTATTTGATTTATAGTTGGAATTCTTTTGCCTGCATGGAGTAAGTCCTGTGATACCTAATCTTGCTTGTCAACTTCTGAAGGCAACTAAAAAGCAAGCATATGTAGTTCTGTGATGGATCTTTTATGGATCCTTTTTTTAAATTGACTTTTCTGAATTGACTTCTGAATAGAAGGCCCACACTAAATCAGGAATACCACTTCTGATGGAAGCTCACATAAAAGAACAAGGGAGAAGGAAGCTTTTGCTTTTTTTCTGCTTGCCATTACTCTCTTTTTCTTTTTTTATTATTTAATTTATTTATTATTTTCACATATACATTTATATTATTACACATATATACATATATTACCCATATATACCACCCATAGGAAGAATAACCATGATACAATCAGGGATATATAAATGTTACATTCTTAGTGTTTTGGCTATTTGTACTTGACAGCCATGAAAAAAACCTCTTTCCTATCTTGGTGCATCTACAATTCTGAATGTGAATCAATCTTCATCATATCTTCTCCTTACCAACATAAAACATCTATCTAGAACTAAAAACATCTTAACCCCTAAGCAACTAAGCTTCCTTGTAAAACTAAGTTGCCTGGTATTCAGTTCCATCAGAGACTTGAGAAGGACTAAGCTTGATTACCTGAAAATGACAGGAATGTAGGTTAGCAGTTTTCCAAATGAGAAGATGACAGAGACAGTTTTCTACCTGTCACCCAAAATTCTCCATCATGGCGAGTTCATCTGCTCTGCTGCTGAGGCAGCCGCTCACTGATGTTAGAATATAGTTCTTCAGGATACTAACATACACCGAAGACCAGCAGCTCCCTAGGAATCTTCTGGAACTCCAATACCTGGTTGGAATTGCTGAGACATGCAGTCTCATGGACTGAATGACTAACAAATTCTTGGTCTTTGGTTGATAGACAGATATTGTTAGACTACCTGGAACATAGCCTGTGAGCCACTCTAATAAATCATATACATATACTGCATACACACATACACACACATATATATATATATATAGGCACATTCACATATTCATATAGTCACAAATATATTAATATATAATCTATTGGTTCCATCTCTTTGAAAAGCCTGATTCATACAAGCCCCAAGGTAACAATAATATTATCAACTACAGGCATTTCTAGATTTGGCTTGCTAATTAGCTTTCCTTTTGTAACTATAATGATTTCTTAAATGAACTATATATACACACATAGTGTCTCATTAACTGGAAAGGAGACTTATCTTTAACCTTTGGACTACTTCTGATCTGTTTTAATATTCTCCAAATTGTGCAGACTCCCCTATGATTTTGCACTAGGAAAGCTTATTTGTGTTAGAGGATGTAGTCTCATACATACGAGCTGGATAAATGAGAGTGGGATTTAAAGTGCCACAGATATTGCTAGAACCCAAGAGATGCCAACTACAGACAGGAAAAAACTTAGTACATGAGGGAAATGATTTTTAAAGTTACAGTCTACAATGGAATAAAAGAGAATTTTAAAAAACATTTTTCATCTGACTGGGTGTGCTGGTACAGCAACAGATATTTGGGAAAATGAAGCATAATAGCCTGGGCTACAGAGCAAGTCATGGGCTAGCCTGGGCAACTTAACAAGACCTTGTCTCAAAATAGAAAGTAGAAAATGCTAGAAGCATGGGGGAACTCAGTGCTAGAGTGATTTCAGGGGATCATGGATTCAATCTCTAACACTTTAAAATGAGACAAATACAGGTTCACTTGAAGCTCTCAGGATTTCAGATTATCAAGTCTCACAGAGCACCTGTGTGGTGCTGCTTTTTGGGGTGTTTTGGCCTCTGACAAATCTAATTTTTTAAATCACTCAGCCATGTATTAAAGAGGTGTTGATCCTGGGCAGGAGTGAGACCGAGACAGATGACCCTGTGGCCAATCCAGGCCATGAGTGAGCCCAGTCCAGCACCAT
Source organism: Acomys minous (assembly GCF_964271855.1). Taxonomy (NCBI): domain Eukaryota; kingdom Metazoa; phylum Chordata; class Mammalia; order Rodentia; family Muridae; genus Acomys; species Acomys minous. The sequence continues at coordinate 44,947,990 of NC_140487.1, forward strand.
GGAGGCCAGACAGGGATGAGATGACAACCAGGATGGGATCATGCAGTCCTGGGGGAGAAGCCCATCCCAAGATGAACCTGGACTTGCGCTATAATACATGAGCAAGGCATCATATTCCTCAGACCACTCCAGAGATAATCTCAGACACTCAGATACTCCAGGCACCACTAAGAGGAGCAAGTAAGTGGTGGAAAAATGGAAGAAAAAAAGAAACAGAAGGGTATTGGAATAATGGAGACTCAAGGGTAGTGGGGAACAGCTGGACTTGAGTAGCCAGTGATGCCACCTGAGCCTATGGTGAGGTACTGGCCTGTGCTACCTCCATGGTCATGTCTGGGTCCATGGCCCTGCAGCATCAGAGGTCTGTTGCCACCAAAGCTAGGCAGATGTCCCTGGCCTTGGTTGCTGTCCTGGGACATGTTGATGTCTGAGAGCTTTGAAGAACTGGCCCTACCTCTCACTTGGGCATCATGGGAGAGCTGGCCCAGAGGACATTAAGAGCAGGAGGGCTGACCACACCCCTAGCCAGGTGCAGTACTTGGGAGCGCAGGCCACCCACATTGCAGGAGTTGCATGTGAACCTGCTAGAGGATATGAGCATGGGAGAGCTGGCCCTGACACTTGTCTCTCTTGTGGTGGCATGGACAAAAGAGAGATACCATCCTCCTCCCTCACTCCTCAACACATGCTGCAGGAGGGAGACCAGGCCCTGGGGTCATGAAACCAAGAGAGCTGTCTCTGCCCCTCACTGGCTGTATCACTCAGGAGATCAGGCCCTGCACCCTATCTGGGCAACACGGTACAGGCGACCCTGGTAGCAGGGGCATAAGTAAGACAGCCTTGAGGGTATGAATATGGAAGATCTGGCCGCACAACTTGTATGCATGTGGTGGCATGGGCAAGGGAAAGATGTCTCCCTCTTACCCCCTTCCCACCTCTAACAGACAGGCCCCAAGGTCAGCATAGGAGAGCTGTTCCTGCCCATCACCAGCTGTATCACTTGGGAGAGTAGGCTCTGCACCTCACCTGGTAGCACAGTAGAGTTGACTCTGGTAAGAAGGCATGGCTGATCTGGTCTCAAAGGTGTGAGCATAGTAGAGCCTCATAACTTGTCTGTCATAGGAGAAGGAAAAATACCACCTATGGCAGGCAGGAGAGCTGGCCCCTGGGGCCATGAGAACAGAAGAGCAGGCCTTACTCCTCACCTGCTGCAGATCTTGGGAGATTGGGTCCTGCACCTCACCTGGGAAGCACAGTAGCGCAGGCTCTGGATATGGGGGCTGTGGGTGAGATGGCCCTGCCTCTTGTCTGCCCTGGGACCCTGTCATTAAGGTAAGAGTCTGGCATTTTGGAATAGCCTCTGTCCTCGGTATATGATGATGGACTCCCTTTCTCACCTGGGTTTCCTCTCCACCTGATCTGGGAAACCCCACTAAGGAGGATAATATAACCTGCAAGGAGATTACAAGCCCAACCATTTCCTGATAAGGAACCTTTTCAGCAAGCATCTGGGGATTATTGGAACTCCCTGCCCCCTTATACTAATGAAATATCTTGGTATCTTGGCTTTTTTTCCTGTTTTGTTTTTGTTTTTTGTGACAGTGTTTCTCTGTCCAGCCTTGGCTGTCCTAGACTCACTTTGTAGACAAGGCTGGCCTCGAACTCACAGCAATCTGCCTGCCTCTGCCTCCCAAGGGTATCTTGGCTTTCAACCAGTGACCTGGGGTTCTTACCCCACCCATAGGATAATTAAGTACTGTGTTCCCCTTCTTATGATAGGGCTGTGCTAATACATTCACCTTCAAAACCTCTCACACAGCCCAAGGTTTATAAGTCTCTGTTTCACACAAAATAAGGGGGCCAGCATCATCTATTTAACCACAACCGGGTGAGATTTGTCATGTATTCTGGGGAAGGATGGGAGCCCCTTCTCCCCGAAGGGACTTGGTTGCTAGTCAGTCAGGTACCTGCTCCTGGCCACTGCAAGCTTCAGCCTTTCACCAGTGTGTCAGCTCGGGATAACTCTCTCCATCTTCCCGGTGCTGCGCCACCCACCACAGTGCCTAACTGTGGGAGCAAGTGGCTGGCTATTCTGGAAGCAACTATTTTGTCTGCCTGAGCAAAATGTACTCAGAGGGAGGGTGGGAGGTGACAGGGAAATGAGTGAGATTGGGGTGCATGATGTGAAATTCAAAAAGGATCAATATTTTTTTTAAAAAGGAGATATTGATGTTTTCATTCAGCTACGTCACACGTAACTGTTGTATTTGCCACCCTAAAGGGGGTTTAGCCTTTGTTTATTCTACTGTAATGCTAAAAAGGAAGCTTCTTATTTAGTCTTATTTATGTCATGCTTTCCAATGTGAACCCCATTTTTACTGCCAAATTCATAATCATGAACTATCATCATTCATTCAGCCTTGTATGCTGAGTACACTCTCCACCCTCTCTTTCGTCTGCAATATGGCACTCGGAGCCTTCCACCTATCTTATGACTCTTTGTGTTCTTCATAAGCTCATTTCCAAATTGAAACGACTTATGGTTTATTTATGAACTTTTTACTAGACTTGCATCTTTTCCCCAGAAGACCTCACTGTATGTCTTTAAATGCCATTTAAATTTAAAGCTCATGAGTGCTAAGCCAATATTTTAAGTTGACCATGTAATCTCAGCCACAGGATCACAATTAAACATATCCTCAATGTCTGTTCTCCATTGGAATCTTCTCTCGAATTGTTCCACCGTGGACTCAGTTATGACCCATGAAAAACTGTACCTACCAGGATAGTGGGTAAGAGGGGAGGTCATCCTATTGAAACTTTAGGTGTGAGAAGCCTGGGAGAAAGAGGAAATAGAAGGATCCAGCGGGTCCTGGAAAACTACAGGCGAGTCTGGGCCCTGGGGTCCTCCGCAAACTGTGGCAACAGCCAAGAAAAAATAGGCAGTAAACCTTGAACCGCTACCCGGACTAGCCGATGGACATTCTCCACTGTTGAGTGGAGAAGGAGATCTGACTTTCACACAAACTCTGGTGCCCCATATTTGAACATGTCCCTTGGATGGAGAGGCCTGGTGGCACTCAGAGGAAAGATAATAGGTCACCAAGGAGAGACTTGATACCGTATGAGCATATTCAGGGGGAGGAGGTCCCCCTCAGACACAGACTTAGGGGAGGGGAGGGGAGTGGGGGGAAGTGGGAGGAAGGGAGGAATGGGAGGATACATGGGATGGGCTAACAACTGAGATGTAATATGAATAAATTAATAAAAAAAAGAAATCAATTATATTTAGCAGAAGAAAAAGAATAAAAAAAAATGAAGTAAGGAACCCCTCACTTTCCGCTTTATTATTACCCATCTCCAATCCATTAGCTATTGCAGTTCTATAATTGAAGACTATTTCAAAATGGTGCTGTCCTCCTCAAGCCTGTCCACAGATTATCCAAGCAGCAGTTAGTATCTACAGTGTTTTAGTCTGTAAGTCCCATAGTAGCCAGATTGACTCTTTGAAAACCTTTCACTGCAATTCAACTCGCATGACTAAAATTATCCATAAGAATTCTGCAAATTTATGAAATCTAACATTATAGCACAAAGAAGGCTATAAACAGAGAAGGCTGCCTTCTCCAACCTCACTAGACTGCAGCTATCTTCTACACTCCAGCTTTGTACAGTATTTCTTTGCACCTCAATCCAGGCGATGCTTTATTGCTCAGGACCTTTGCACATTCTATTTTTTTCTTCCATTCTGCCTGAGTCCTTAAATGCCTGTTGTGCTTCTACATTATTCAAGGATCAGATTAATATCATCCTGTCAAAAATTTCACTGGTTGTTATTGCTAAATAAATTTTTGGATTTGGAAAAAAAATCCTCTCACTCTGATCACTTCAATCTCTAATTTTCTTCTCTTCTCTCTTCCTCCATCCCCTTCTGTTGATTGTCACCACCCAGTAGTATGCAAGCCACTTGAGAGCAAGATTGCCACTAACCTTATTCATATCTACCCAGTACCTAGAACCATGGTTGCAATAGTTCATTCAGTAAAGGCTTGTTGAGTGGATAGATAGGCACATTACTAAATAACACAAATGCATAACATAAATGTCTATGAGATGTTGACTCTAGGAGTTTTACATAATTAACACATGTATTTATCAGTATGATGTGTAATTGCATTGTTTTATTTTTAAGACTGTAGATAACTGTTGTTATTCATTCAGGTAAAGTCCTACTGTACAGTAAATTGTGAAGGAGCCTAAAAGCCAGCTAGAAAGCAACTACTTAGTTTATGGGAACTGTCACTATAGCTATGGAATTGAAAAAAGCTGAGGCAGCAAAGTATCACTCATAATATGACCCTCTTATTAAGGAACAAGATCACATTGAATACAACTTGGAAAAACAAAGGTGAATGTTATCATGATTTTTTGTAGTGGTATTAAAAGTCATTTTCCTGTCCTTTTGCTTTATTTTTCAGATCACAGAAGTGTACTCAAAGTAAATATAGCCTAAATAGGCATTATTTATAATTAGGAAAATAAGCTATGAGAACAGTTATATTTGAAAGATTTTAAATAAATTTATTTCAATTATTTTTAGAATTATATATGTAAAGTACTGTATTTACAGCATTCACACCCCTCTCCTTCTTACAGCTCCTCCAATGTCTACCCACTTCTTTTCAAATTAATGATTACGTGTTGTGTGTTTTTGTGTGTGTGTGTGTACATATATGAGTGCATGTGCACATGTAAATGTAGCCTTCTGCATCCATTTAGTACCCATATATTTGCATTGGTTTGGGGCTGACTACTTCTATTTATCAAGGAACTCATTCATGGAGGAAACTAATTCTCCCTCTCTTAGTATTCATTAATTATCTTTACTATCTAGGGGTGGACTCTTATGATACTTCCCCCATCTACCTTGGCATGTCAGCTGGTATTTTTATTATGAAGTTCTTATTTAGGGTACCATATTTGGGGGAGTTCACGGGTGCAGCTTTCCTGTCATATATAGAAGATAGGATTACACAGCAGATGTCCTGGTCTCTGACTCTTACAATCTTCCTCCCCCCCTTCTATGATACTTTGTGAACATTGAGTGTGAGAACTGAACTGTAAGTGTTTCAATCAGTGCTGGGTACCCCATAGTCAGCTGTTCTATTGATTTTGACCAATTTTGGTTTTATATGACTGTCTCTGTCAAAAAGAGACTCATTTGAAGGGAGGTGAGAGCTATACTTACCTGTGGGTATATGATTAAATATTTAGAATGCAGTTTAAAAAAAAACTATACTGGTTTAGGAATATGGAAGTAGCAGGTTCTCCTCTAGAGTTTATGACCACCCTAGTCACAGAGAGTTGGATAATATGTTGATTGGTTTTTGACAAGTTGACAGAAACCTAGACACATCTGAGAAAAGAGAATCTTAATTGTGAAAATGTTACCAAATGATCAGCTCATAGGCAAGTCTATGGCTTATTGTCTTGATTAAGGATTGATGTGGGAGGTCTCTGCTCAAGCTGAGCAGTGCCATCCCTTGACATGTGATCCTGGGTTACATAAGAAAGAAGACTAAGCAGGTCATAGGGCAGCATTCTTCTATGGCCTTTGCTTCAGTTCCTGACTCCAGGTCTCTGGTTTGACTTCCTACCCTGACTTCCCTTCAGGATGGAATGTTACCTGGAAGTATAATATAAAATAAGACCTTTCCTCGTTCAGTTGCTTTTGGTCTTAGTGTTTTATCACAGCAATAGACACCCTAAGATAGCTTGGTATACAATACTAGACAAGAATTCCCTTTTCTTGAGAAGTTCGTAAGTCCAATTACACAACTGTTGGTTATCCTTAAGATATGCATGCCACTGCTGTGCCCTTGGGGATGGATGAGCTTGCCATGCTGGTTACTGTGATGACTCCTAGGCTTAAAGACTGAGTATGACTATTGATTGGGGTTTTTTTTTTTTCTCCTTAGCAACTTCACAAGGCCTTCCAGTACTATGATTGTTAGTCCTCAGGGAAGTTCCTGCTCAATTCCTCTAAGTTCTGTATCCAAAATCTGTGGTGTCTACAGCAGTATGTTCTTACCTTTAACTTCTTGGATGCAAGCAAAAGACATGGCAAGAGCCGATACTGCTTTGGAGGGCTACTGGAACTATTCTGACCAAAATGTAAAGAGAGGATTCTCATGCTCAGCAATGGAGTTTTATTAGTCTATGTCTTGCTGAGAGCACTATTACTCCAAGTAGCCTTATTACCTTAAGTAGTATTAACTTCATAAAAAATATATGTATAATATAAATTCTATATGATATATATGTATAGAGTTTGTATATATGCATAAACTTATATACAATATATTGAATAAATATAGAATAAAATAAGTATTTCTTTATGATCTTTTATCCCTCTTCTTCCTACTCCTCCTCCTTGTCATTTTCTTCTTCTCCTTCTCCTCTTCCTCCTCCTCCTTCTTCTTTTTCTTCTTCTTTTCCTTCTTCTTTTTGGTGGTGTTCAAGACAGGCTTTCTCTATGTATCCCAGGCTGACCTGGAACTCAATCTGTAGACCAAAACAGCCTCTAACTCAGAGATTCTTTTTCCACTACCTCCCAGATGCTCAGGTTAAAGGCATGTGCCACCACACTGGCTCTTTATGTCTTTTTAAATTTAAATTTAAATTTTAAATTTTAACATATACATTTATATTATTATACACACATATGTATGTATATGTATGTATACATGTGTACATGTATGTAGGTGTACATATGTATGTATACATGTGTACATGTATGTAGGTGTACATATGTATGTATATATACATATATAATAAACTGCATACAGCAAAAAGATCTTTATGGCTTTTTAAAACATCCTTAGTGCATTTGGAGTTTTAGTTAAAAAAGGAAAGAAAGAAAAAGAAAAAGTCTTGCCATAATGTAAGGGAGAAATAAAGCAAAATGAAGGAACATGTAACAATGAATGCAGAATGCCTAGGACTGTCTAGTTGTATTTTGTTTTGTTTGTTCCATGTTTCATCACCTCCATTTCCTCTTATGTGGCCACAAGTTCTCTGTTAGCTGTAAGGCAACACACTGTTGGCAAGGAACACAATCTCTCATCTATTTTTCTCCCTTCAAAGCTGAATGAGCTAAGGTACTGGGTTTGAGCTTGCTGTGATTATGGAATTTATATTCTTGGCATCAATGTCCAAGACCCCCAAAGGAAAAACAGTATTTGAGTCTGAGGAGCAGAGGCAGGATCTAAATAAACGTGAGCACTCATTGTCCCTTCTTCCTTTGACACTGCCAAGGTCTCAGCACACGGGTCAGAGAAAGTGAATCCTGTCTGTGTACCTATTCCATGAGAACCAAAGAAAGCTGTGCTTGCATGGTGGAACAGGCTTGCTAGAATGTCACTTCCATTGGATATACTCTCTCCCATATCCATGTATTTGTACAAATGCTCAGTTAAGTAAGAAATAGTTCAACAAGTGTTCTTGTTTTCACATCAATTTTATTTATTTTTAATTTTTTTTATTTTTAATTTGTTCAATTTACATCCTGGTTGTAGCCCCCTCCCTTGTTGCCTCCTGATCGTACCCTCCCTCCCTCCCCTTGTCCTCAGGAAGGGGAGCCCTCCTCCCCTAACATCTGACCTTATCTTATCAAGTCTCATCTGTACTACCTGTATCTTCTTCCTCTGTGGCCCTGCAAGGCCACCCCCCCCAGGAGAAGTGACCAATGTGGGGGCCAGAGTCCATGTCAGAAGTAGTCCCTACTTCCCATATTGGATTTTTTATGAAATCAGGCACATTTAGAGTGGTATGACCATAGGCCAAAAAGAGCTTTGAAAGTGTTGTTTTTTTTTCTTTATTTTTATATTCTATGCATCTTACCTTTTTCTTGCCTTTGCTCTCTTGGGCCCTGAACTAAGGACCCACTGGAGTTAGCATGGAATTCTAACCTACAGAACTATTAAATAATACATAGATGTTTAAGCTGTTTTTAAAAAAGCAAGTTAAAGATTAAAATTAATCCATCATTGAGCTAAGGGAGACCGCATAGTGAGTTTCAAATTGAGTTGGCTGACACTATCACTACTGTGTAGTGGGGTGATACAGAGTGTAAGGTAATGTGCAATCTTCAAGGGACTCAAGCTTTCTTGTTTTATTAACAAATGAAGCCTACCTCTCTAGGTTTAGTCTAAAAGGAAGTGTTATGCTCTTAGCTTGGCAAACTTCCTGTGGCAGCTTTGCTATTTCCATGGACTCCCACTGCCCCCAGTCTGCTACCCTGTAATTCTAGGCCATCTTCTCTTCTCAAGCGAAGCCCATCTGATTGCCTATCAAGGATGCATCTACACGTGTCGTGAGATACAAAGTTACATTTTTTTATTTCTCATTTATTTTGACATATTACTAAAAAATATCCGCTCATGAGTACACACGCTGGGGAGGGTCCAGTTTAAAACACAAACACTCCTACTAGGATTTTTGTGAACTGATTAAAAAATATAATCTGCCCCCTTTAAACAAATTTAACAGATTTAACAGATTGCAGTAGCGTGAGGGACTAGTCCAAGCAGAGACCCTGGCAGTCTCCGTGGCACATGCGAGTCACTTTCATATTAGGGAGTGATTGTATCGAAAGTTCATTTTCTAAATTTAGACAGTGCCGTAGGAATGAGTGGATCAGGCTAAGCAGCCAGAATTTGCAGCCTTCTTCATGCCCACATGAGGTCATCTGGCTCCATGTCGATACTTGTTTTCATTTGGACTCCAGAATTAATCATGACTTTGGCTAGGAAATCCAAAGAGCCATTGGAGAAAACATCAACACTGTCACAGAAAACCATTACCACTTAATAAGCTAGCTCTGACAGCCAGGCTTCTACTATACCACGAAGGAAATCTGCCCATGGAAGCCTCCTGTCAGACGGATTCCTAGCCAGTGCTCCTCTTTGGCACAGGTGCTCCCTCCAGTTTGGCTGTTCCTCTTCTACTGCGGTGTCTTGTCCTTGTCTGAGGATATCTTTCCCGAGGGTATAGGCTCATAAGTAGTACTGTATTGCTACTCTCTCTCCAGCTGCTCATCCACCTGCAGTGTTCCCACACACCATCCGCTTTCCCAGTGCTTCTGAACTCTAGTGACTGGCCAGGATGCAAGCAGTGAGTGGACATTTGTGACTGGCCAGGATGCAAGCAGTGAGTGGACATGTCTTTCTTCTGAAACTTCAGTTTTATGCTGGGTATAGTGGCTGGTTGAAGAAAGATGGATTTTACTGCAACTATCAGGCTTGCTTTTGTAGTGGCAAAGAGTGGATTAGGCCACAATCCAAGATTCTTGGCTCTACAAGACGAATCAATGGGTTCATGTACTGGCAGCCAAAGCTGGTGACCAGAGTTTGGATTCAGGGATCTGTAAGGTGGAGGGAGAGAGCTGACCCTGGCATGTTGTTCTTTCAACCAGTTACATGCACATAATTAGTAAATAAAAAGTATTAATAAAAGTTTTAAAAGTTTAAGATTCTGGTTCTCAGAATGTGCTTTGGGTAAGAAACAGGGGAAGGCAGCAGTAAGGGTGCTGTGTTTTCACTAGAGGCCTGTGAGAAGCAGGTGTCATTGCTCAGAATAGGACGAGCTCCAGATTCTTTCTGCCTGAGGCTGAGTCTCTCACCCTCCTCAAATCTTCAGACAGACAAGTCCACCGGAAGTCCTCAAAACAACTCGAAATTCTAGGCACATGAAAAAAGTAGAAGGAGAAAACAGCATAGCAATATACAATTCAGACTTCCAAGTTAAGTAAAAGAAATGGTATAAGTAAATACTGTTCTTCTAGCATGATAATTAAAATATTAAAATAAGTTCACCCCAAAGATACAAGGGGATCTGATGTAAATATTAAGATTAAAAAATAATGAGATTTACAATAAATAAAATGAAAGTCTAGAAATCATTTGAATATATGCAAATGAAATTTAAAAAGCAAGAAGTTAAGCCTGGAAAATAAAAGAAATTTGGTACAATGTGACTTCACAGAGCAATGGCATGGAAACATATTCTTCAGAGACTTCAAGTGTTCTTCTATGAACATTTGGAACATTCTAGAATCCTTATTTGTTGATGTTACAGCCTGAAAGAGTTGCTCATGATGTTCTTGTCTGTGTCTGTGTCTGTGAGTTACACTGGGTTAGCTACCATTCCTTCATGGATAAACCTAAACCTATTATTCTCTGTGCACTGAAGTTTGTGTTAGCTGTACTAGCCTTTCTTGTCCTATCATTAGAATCTTGTAGCTTTTATTTTATATATTTTTGTTTTTCCTCTGTACACTGAGTCCTACATGATGCCTTGGATATCACTTTCTTTTAAACTGCATTTAACACATTAAAAAACACATTGCTTACATTTTATTAGTAGTGTTTTCATATGCATAAATTAACTTTATATCTTCTCTTTTGCAGTTTTTATATCATCTTCCTTTCCAAACACATCACTTCCTACTTTCTAAGTTGGACACAGCAAACAAATAAAATGTATGCTATCATTTAAAACTAAGTCTGTATAGGGTTCTCTATGCTATCATTTCTACTGCTGGCTTCTACTCTTGGTACTTTCATTGATTTTGTGCTTCGGTGTCTTTGTTCCACTGAGCTATCATCCAAGATTTATGGTCAGTTTTGATTCATTCATGCATTTAGCAAGCATTTATTTTGTGTTTAAATAAGCATTGGGTATCAGGATACGATGGTGACCAAAATAAATGGAAGCCATTTTGCTCAGAGTTGATAGTCCAGTGGAGGTGGGTCAGTAAACAAATCATATGATAATACAATTAGTTAGGACTGTGCTCTATCAATGGATAAAAAATTATTCTGAGGGATGGACAGAAAGCTCACTGGTTAATCAGTGCTTATGAACGCTTGTTGCTCTTGCAGAACACTTGGCTTTGCTACCCAGCATTCTTATGGTCATTTACAACCATCCATGTTGTTGTTCTGGGAGGACATCTTGTACTGGCCTCTCCAATAAGTTTCCAAAGGATCCTCAGTTTCCATTACAAGCAGAGGACAATGTCTAGACATTGGATTGCTAGAATTCAGAGTGGATTCTTGCACTGGATACGTACTGATAAGTAAAACAAGAGATGGTAGGGTAGGAAAGAAGGAGAACAGAAGTCTGAGGCCCAGAAGAAGGTCATGCCAAAGGCTGGCTATTTCCAAAAATGAGCCGAATCATTTAAAGTGCATTGGACATAGAAGTTGCAGGTTTTGCCTTTGACACGTTCTGGCCACTGCATTGAAGATGGTCCTTGGGAGATAGAGGCAGAACAAGAGGACCTCTTGTCTGCCTTCTGACATTTCAGAGGTGCAATGACGATCACTGGGAAGGTGCACGGGACTTGTCTACAGAACTGGCACTCCACAAGCAGAACCATCAAAAGTAGACCCAATGAGAGAAGCATGGGAGAATGGTAAAGTAGAAGGATCCAGAGAGTCCTAGAAACCTACAAGAAGAACATTATGATAGGCAGATTTGCGCCCAGGGGTCCTGCTCAAACTATGGCACCAGCCAAGGACAATACGTGCAGTCAACTTCAAACCCCTACCCAGATCTAGCCAATGGACAGGACATTCTTCACAGTTGAGTGGAGAGTAAGGTCTGACTTTCTCACGTACTCTGGTGCCCCATATTTGACCATGACCCCTGGAGGGGGAGACCTGGTGGCACTCAGAGGAAGGACAGCAGGTTACCAAGAAGAGACTTGATACCCTATGAGCATATACAGGGGGAGGTAATCCCCCTCAGGAACAGTCATAGGGGAGGGGAGTAAGGGGAAAATGGGAGGGAGGGAGGAATGGGAGGATACAAGGGATGGGATAACAATTGAGATGTAATATGAACAAATTAACAAAAAATTTAATAAAAAAAGAAAAAAAGTAGATCCGAGGACTTTGACTCAGCAACTGTAAAGTAAAAAGTATCATTGTTGGACATGAAAGACAAGACAGAAAAGGCTCGAAGGAAGGCAACTCTCTTCAAGCAGAATATGAGATTGTTTATTTTGTAAACTTTTTATTTATTATAATTTATTCACATAACACCCCAATTGTTATCCCCTCGCTTATCTTCCCTTCCCCTACCTTTCTACCTCTTCTGACCTATTCCGCTCCCCTAGATCTCTGATGGGGGTGGGGCCTTCCTTCCCCACCTTCTGACCACAGCCTATCAGGTCTCACCAGGAAAGCCTGCACCCCCTTCCTCTGTGTGCCCTCAAGGCTGCTCTGCCAAGAGGCAGTGATCAAATCTCAAGCACAAGAGTCCATGTCAGATTCAGTCTTCTACCTCCATTCCCACCTCCACCATGGACAATGAGCTGTCCATTGGCTACATCTGAACAGGGGGTGTAGGTACTTGGTTGGGGTATTAGTTTCTGTAGGCCTCTCTGGGACCAGATCATCTGGCTTTTATGGTCTCCCTGGGGAGCTCCTGACTCCTAATGGTCCTTCCATCCCCCCATGTTTCCATACAGAGTCTGGCTGCTAGTCCCAGTATCGGTCCAGATCCCCCACTGGGTGGAGTCTCTCAGAGGACGTCTATGTTGGCCTAACATCCACTTATAAGTGAATGTATACCATTTGTATCTTTCTGGGTCTGGGTTACCTCACTCAGGATGATCATTTCAAGTTCTATCCATTTGCCTGCAAATTTCAAGATTTCCTTTTTTTGTTTTATTTTGTTTTGTTCTGTTTTTTGAGACAGGGTTTCTCTGTGTAGCCTTGGCTGTCCTAGACTCACTTTGTAGACCAGGCTGGCCTTAAACTCACAGTGATCTGCCTGCCTCTGCTTCCTGAGTGCTGGGATTAAAGGCATGCACCACCACACCTGGCAATTTCCTTGTTTTTAATAGCTGAATAGTATCCCATTGTGTGAATGTACCACTATTCATTATCCATTCTTTGGTTGAGAGACATCTAGGTTGATTCCAAATTCTGTCTATTATGAATAAAGCTGATATGAACATAGTTGAGTAAATGTGCTTGTATGGTGGAGCATCTTTCAGGTATATGTCCAGGAATGGTACAGCTGGCTCTTGAGGTAACACTATTCCTGATTTCCTGAAAAAATGCCAGATTGATTTCCAAAGTAAATTGCACTCCCACCAGCAACGGAGGAATCTTCCCCTTTCTCCACATCCTCGCTAGCGTGTGCTGTCACTTTACTTTTTTGATCTTAGTCATTCTGGCAGGTGTTTGAAGTCTCAGAGTCATTTTGATTTGCATTTCCTTGATGAGTGAGAACGTACATCATTTCTTTAAGTGTTTCTCAGCCATTCAATATGCCTCTGTTGAGAATTCTCCGTTTAGCTCCACACCCCATTTTTATTGGATTATATTTTGTTTGGTGGCATTCAATTTCTTGAGTTCTTTATATATTTTGGGTATTAGCCCTTTGTTAGATATAGGGTTGATGAAGATCTTTTCCTAGTCTGTACACTGTAGTTTTGTTCATTTGCCTTAAAGAAGCTTTTCAGTTCCATAAGTTCCCATATATTAATTGTTGATCTTAGAGCCTGAGCTATTGGTGGTCTGTTCATGAAGTTGTCTCCTGTGCCAATGAGTTCAAGGCCCTTCGTGAGATTGTTTCTTAAAGGCTACAGGTCCAGAGTATTTAAAACTGCCTGACTTGATGGATTTGTGAGACAGACAATGTGGATTTGTGTCAGAAGTCTTATAAAAATGGGGTAAGAGCACTTTGGACAGATTTGATACAATTTATTTGAGCATTAGGAGATTTATGGCTGAGGCAACCAGCCATAAAAGCTGAAAAGGAAAGTGAGTGTGATCAGGGGATTTGTGCTGAATTCAGAAACAGAGATAAGCCATTTCTGGGTGCACTGCAGCTCATCGCTGGCCTTGCAAGCTCTGCTATAAAGCTCTTAGAGGGAGCTTAGCTTGCAGTTCCTTCTCTTAAGCTGAAGTTTCAATCTTCTGCTTATATTTGTCCTCTGCTTGTGTAGGATATGAACATTCAAAAGATGAGTTTTGTATTGTTTAAATTTTTTTATATACAATATATTTGGGTTATATTCTTTGCCTTCTTTCTCCTCTTTTGACTCCTCCCAGATCCTCCCCACCTCTGTACCCACCTAACTTTTTATTCTTTTCTCTCAAAAAGAATACAAAGAATCAAAATCAAAATAAACAACAATAACAAAAAGACCAATAAAACTATGAATACCAAAATAAAATAACAAAAAATACACAAAATATTCATCATGTCTGTTTTGTATTTTCCAACTGATTCTGGGCACAAGTCCTGCCCTGGAGTGTGGGTTAGCTTCTCCAGTGAAGTGTACCCACCTCACTGGAGGAAAGTGATTTTTCCCTTTCCACAAAGGTATCAATTTCAAAAACCTTCTTGGTTTGGGTTTGGGATCTTGTATTCATTTCCCCATTCTCCATCCTAGGGTTAGTTTGAACCTGTGCCATCTCTTTGTCTGCTGCTACAATATCTGAGTACATATGTGCCCCAGTCTTGTTTGCTCTGTCTCAAATCCACTATTTCTTGATGTTTTCCATCACCTCTGGTTCTTACAGTCTTTCTGCCTTCTCTTCTGAATAGATTCCTGAGGCCCTGAGTGGAGGGGTCTCATGAAGACATTGTATTCAGAGATGAGTGTTCCGAGCTCTCTCTGGACACTGTTCAATTTTGTGTCTTTGTCTGAGCTATCAGTATAGCATTATGGGAAGGGCCTATCATTAGTGCTGCTCTGCTATAGGCTGCTACTGGGGCGCCTTCCGTGGGTCCAGAATAAACAGTTGACAAGATGCAGCAGAAGTAGGATAGTTCATGATGCACACTTCATGAAGAACAGAAAGCTGGAACAAAGGGAAGGCTTAGCAGCTCAACAACTTATGTACACAGATTTGGTACTTTTGTTACTTAGCCCAAGATCTTTGACTTGTTTTCCAGAAGCATCTGTTCTTTTAATGTTCCTTAGAAACTGACAATAGTCCATTATTCCTCTACTTAAGGAAAATAATTTTACATTTATCTTAAACATGGTAAAACTGGGCCAAAACACAATTGTTGTATTTTCAATAATTTGTTATAGTAAAAAATCCAACAAGTATTAAACCCAGAAGAAACACTGCTTACAAACAGAACTCCATAACAGACTCAAGAGTTTAAAGAGAGTAGTTAAGACTCTATACTTGCAACCAGACAGTAGAGATTCATAATCTTACTCTATCTTCTCTTTCAATATTATGTGTAATAGGTTACACAGTCTCTCCAAATCTCTTCTCAGGAGTGAAACAAGGTCAAAAGAAATAAATAAGACATATGAATGACTATTGTGCCTGGAAGGTAGTGAATACTGGTGCACTATTAGCCCCTATATTTGCATTTATATTTATCTACATAACTAAATTTAATATAAATATTACATAAAATATCTACATACAAATAGATAATATATGTAATATATTAAAAGATATATAATATTACATATTACATTACATATAATTAAATTCAATAAAAATAATAAGTTTTTATTTCTTCTACTGTTTTGACAAAGAACTACGGCTTATTGGCTTGCAACAACCCACATTTACTCTAAATTTTGTGTATTAAACATCTAACATAAGTCTCAGTGATGTTGTAATCAGGATAACGTTTCCGTTGATTTTTTTCAATCATGCATACCAGGTCACATTTACATTTACAGGTTCCTAAAACTAAGATATCGATGCCTTTTGGGGTCATTATTTTGCCTAAAACAGGAGGATTGTTAGTAAATATATCTAACAAAATGGCTGCAAACCATTGGCCATGTGTTACCATCATTATGCTATCTAAAGGCACAGAGCAAGAAACTGAAGCAATCTACAGTGCGTCTACCTGTCTCTAATATGAAACAAGTAGCCAGTCTTTGTGGGATAATCCTGTACTCCTAAGTATTTATAAGATGAGACAAGAAAGTCACAACTTCAGAACCAACCTGGACTAGAAAACTCAAGACCATCCTGGGAAACTCAGTGAGTTTCTGTTCTAAATAAAACATTATAAAAAGACTGGCCATGTAGTTCAATAGTAGAGCCCTTCCCAGGCACGTACAGTGTCTTAGTTTCAACCCCCCAGTACTGGATAGGAGATGGGGGGCAGCACATTTGTGTGGGGCTAGCCATCATCCTCAGGCATGATCTTCACAGCTCTCCCCCTCCTTATTCTTCGCTATAGGCCACACTTCAGTCTCTTTGATAGCTCTTTATTAAAATAATGGTTTGCAAACATTTGGACTTTAATTTCAGCTGTAAGTACCTCCCCCAACAGATAGAGTATAGCTCTCAAACTACAGCTAGTTAATTTGTATGATATATAGGTTAATTTTGACTCTTTCCATAAATATTTTATTTATTAGCATGAATATGTTCATTGGATATATTAGTTACTTTATATATTTTAAATAAAGTGTTGGGAGGGACATATGCTCAACCATGTTCATAGCAGCCTGATTCATAATAGTCAGAACCTGGAAACAGCCTAGATGTCCCTCAGTTGAAGAATGGGCAAGGAAATTGTGGTATATTTACACTATGGAATACAACTCAGCTATTAAAAACAAGGAAATCCCGAAATTTGTGAACAAATGGATGGAACTAGAAAAGATCATACTGAGTGAGTTAACTTAGAAGAAGAAAGACTCACATGGTATATACTCACTTATAATTGGGCACTAGCCCAAGAGGCATGTCCCATGAAGGTCTTCACTTACCAGGAGATTAGGATAGATGTGAGGACATGCTACTTGGATGCTAAGTAAGAGAAATATATGAAATGGGGAAATAGTGGAATCCAGGGATCTTAGAAAGCTACAAGAAGAGCATCATAACAGATGGATCAGGGCCCAGGGGTGAGTGAGATCTTATGATGAATGAGAAATAAACAACTTGGAAAAGCTTTTCTTTAAAAAACTAATGGTAAATATATTTTTAAACTCTCTCTCTCTCTCTTTTTCTCTCCTCCTTCAGTCAATATCATCATCTTCTAAATTGGAGAAAAATCAAAGTTGTCACACTAAAGTCAGGAAAAATCTTGGATTCTTTCCAGCTCATGAATATTTGACTTTCAAAACTAGAACTATTAAGTCAAACAAAGTAGTTATACGACTTATAAAAAGGAAAAATGTAAGCCGGGAGTGGTGGCACATGCCTTTTATCCTAGCACTTGGGAGGCAGAGGCAGGCGGATTGCTGTGAGTTCGAGGCCAGCCTGGTCTACAAAGCGAGTCCAGGACAGCCAAGGCTACACAGAGAAACCCTGTCTCAAAAAACCAAAAAAAAAAAAAAAAAAGAAAAGAAAAAATATATATTAACATGAGCTTATATGAGCAATGTAATAAAGAATGAACAGAAAACTACCAAAAACAAAATATAATTTGGCCAAGTCACAGGTTTTAATTTCTAATAACAAACTCATAATTTTTATTATTGAAAACAGCAGCCAGGTATAAGATGCATTAGTGATCACATGTCCACTCATTGCCACCTTTAAACAACAAGTGTATAAAGTTTCTGAGGAACCATATGTTCCTAAAGGAAAGGACAGTAGACGTACGTCACGAATAGAAAGCCCCACACACTGCCTAGAAGAGAACAGCACTCCTCAAAATCCATGGTCCCCACAATGTGGATATGGTCTTCATCACCACTAGTTCTCTAATTTAGAGAAATTAGAAAATAAAAGTGGTCTCTAGAAAGGAGGATTGCGTTGCATAAACAATAAGCCTCTAGAATTTAAAATGTGGTACAGTAACGACACAGGCAATCAACAGAAAACAGTTTTATATTATCATAAGTTAGACTGTGTTAACGAGTTATCTTATATCAAGGAGTGGGGATGATGCTGAGGTGGCTAGAAAACCTGAAGGCAATTCATCTATGTGGATTGTTTTCCTGATTCACAGAAATGTATAAAAGGAGCATGCTCTAATTATGGTAAAAAAAACAAAAACAAAAACAAACAAACAAAAAAACAAAAAAAACAAAACAACAACAACAACAACAACAACAAAAACCAAAGCTAAAACAGGATTAGAACTGCAGCAACCCCCAGCTCCAACAGCACAAACACCTGAAAAGGAATCTTTGGTGCACTTGCCCTGTCCTGGGCTTGGTAATAACCCCTCTGTTCTTTTGAAATGATTGTTTGAAGTAAGAGCGTCATAATGGATAAAAACATTAAGAACTGGCATTGGTAAAATTAGCTGTTTTATGCAATATACAGTGATCATGGATTTTTTTTCCTTCTCCAGCTCCTCCCACATCCTTCTGACATCTATGACAGAACAACTTTATGTTCTGTCTCTCTTTGGAAAAAAGAAAAAGACCAGAAACAAAACCAGCAGGAAAGTAATCATTACTATCAGCTAGGTACAAACTCTATGACCTATAACAGTGATTTCCCTGCAATTTTAAAACAAATGTTATGGTAGTAATCAACCACTTTTTGGTTGGATTTAAGGCCCATTCCATGAGATGGAATCCATGTCTGACACTGATAACATAGTCAAGAACCAGAGACTAGTACATCATAGGCCCAGAAGAAAACCTACTACTAAAGGGAAATAGCAATACAATGACTCTTACGACACATTTCAATACCTAAAGATCAAGGTCTCACTCAGCATTCATCAGAGAAGCTTCTTGTAGGAGATGGGAATTTAACAGGCTTCTTAAACATTAACAGTACTTGGGTCATTCAAATATATAGTCAAAAATCTCGGAATTTATACATACATCTTCCTTTCCAGTAGTTTATTGTGTAGATCTGTCCAGGATCTGTAGTAATGCATTGCTCAGGAAGGACATTGCTACTCAAAAAGTAGTCCCATGGGTGAGCATGGTTATTGTCACCTGAGACCCTTGTGGGTACATAAGGAGGTTGAGCCCAATGCCAGGACTGCTGGTTGAGAAAGGATGCTTTAAAAAGGCGTTCAGAGATCTCAGAAGTGATTTTAAGCTTAACAGGCAATGCCGTGGGTCTACCAGTCTTACAGTTGTGTGGGGAAGATACCGAGGGTGGGTTTGTGCTTCCTATTCTAAGTGGAGAATGCCTCCCATCATTCCTTATTAAGGATCATTTTTATTTTGTATAGACGTTACTTGCTCTGTTTAGGAAGAATCTCTTGATTAAATGGCAGTAGGAGTTTGTCTCTCTAATTTGTTTTTCTCAAGAATAGCTAACAGGTCCCCGTTTGCTGGATGTCACATGGGGAACAGCTTTTCTGCACAGTGCCTGTTTGCCATGCTGCTTCTGTCTTACCACAGTGCAACAACAAGGGGCCCAAACTGAATTTTACCTCCTTTTAGGGTTGCACATCATGGACGTTGTCACAGTTATAAAAATATGAGGTCTAGGGAAGGAGAATGGGGCAGAAGAGGAGGGAGGGTGGGAACGGGAAGATTATGAGCAAGGGGAAAACAGTCAGGATGTAATGTGAGTAAATAATGATAAATAAAAGAATTTAAGTAAGAAAAAAGTGAAAAAAGAAACAAACAAAAAAGAATAGTTAGCAGATCTAGTAGCTAGTGAACTAATACTTAATTCACACTCTGCCCATTGTTGACTACAAGACCTGAGAAATTTAACCCTGTCATCTCTTCTTTCCCCAAAGAAGAATAGAGATAATAAGAATGCCATCATTTGAGATCATATTATTATAATTATATAATTATAATCATTAATTTAATAACATAATTCTTGTAAAGCACTTATTAAAAACTCAAATGATTGACCATTATAAATTTTAATCATATTGGTACAATAACTACTTTGATCTTCAGATTAAATATATTTTCAGAGACATGTGCACTCCACATTAGAAAGAATACAGACAACCTCTTTCCATTTGCCTGCTTGCTTGCTAAGTGTTGGGAACTTTGCTTTAGTGTAGAGCCATGGGCACATAAGAGTACATGTGAACACAGACTTCATTTGTTTCCATCATTTATTTTACTCAAAAGCAAATTTCCCTTGAGTCAGTTAACACCAATATAAGTATTGTCTGCATCACACAGTGAGCCACTTGAATTGGTGAATAGCTAAGACCATAAAGGCTTTGGAAAGATCAGTCAGAAAATGATGGAAAAGTTACTCATTTCTTTCTGAGAAAGCATATTTGTTAAAATTACATGATCTATCCCTTTAGCATGTTAGCATTACAATTCTTCCTTGGTTTTGAACACAATCATGAAAGGGAGAGAAAAGAAATTCCCTGCAGCTTATTTCTCAAAATGTGAGACTGTACAAAGCCTGAAAGGCAACTGAGCATTAAAACCTCTCCCACAATCCTTGTTCAGCTCTGCTTTGTACCTCTCATAATTAGGGGTTAAGAATTTGATATGAGTTTTGTGCTTTTACATTCTTACTTAGATGAGCAGTCATAAGCATAAATATAAATGTAAAGATGAATACTAAACATAAATCTTAAAGATGAAGGTTTGTTGCAGTCAGATTTTATTGGGATTTTGCTGTCAATGTTTCCTATGTATATTTTTCTCACTTGCCTGATTTTATGGATTCAGTTTATTGTTCTTATGATCTCAAGGGATTTTTTTTTCTTCCTGTCAGAACACAAAATCCTAGATTTTCACACGTAAGTTAAAAAAAAAAACCACGCAGAGAGAAACACATTTTGCAGGGTATAGACATAATCTTTTTGCTAGGAATTCCTTTCAGATGTGACTAGCATTGGGATCATTTCCGGTTGTCAGGTAACACTGGCTTGCCAACAGAAAAGTTACGCTCAGGACAACTAAGAGGGAAGACACCCTGCAAATGGCAAGGGGGGGCGGTGGGGGCGGGAGGAGGGGGGATAGGCATGTGCTCCATAGGGCTGAACTTTCCTGGGTGCACTTCAGAAACCCATGCACTGCTAGAGATTTGTATGCCCTGGGGTGCTACCCACATTTTCCAGAATGAGAGCTCTGACCCCCTCCCCCAGTTTAAGCTCTTGGAACAGAGAAAAGAAGTCTGGGTCTTATTACTGTGTTGTTTTGTTTTTAATAAAACCATCCTACTTCCCACATTTCTCATTTATGATCTCTTTAAAAACAAAATAGCATTAAAATAAAGTCAGGAGGCAGACAATCAGAATATTCCCGTTAATTTACACAAACAAATGGCTAAGTACAAATGAAAATAATATCTTTGACATAAAAGCGATGAAGCCTTTTATCTTGATGTGGGATAACTGGGGTTGTCTGCTTATGAGGGGGTTTGGTGTGGCTTACCTAGGATGAGACACAGCATAAATGCCATTTTTTAAGTATGGTGAGTTTAAAATATGATTGCTTTTGTATGCATAGTCACTTTGGAGTGTCCTAGAGTGTTCAATTTTAGGGAGAAAGACACTGTCCTGTTTTACAGCCTGAAATACTCTCATCTTGATTACTCAAGCCACATCACGAGAAATACACTAGTAAAACACAATTCATAGCAATATACTAAGTAGATTAGAGGCAGGATGGCTCAGCAAGCACAGGGACTGGACACCAGAGCTGGATGACCTGAGTGTGACCACTGCGACCCAAATGTTATTACTTATCTCCATGTGCAGTCTTCTTAAGTACACACACAATACACATAAATAAATAATAAGTAAATGTAACCAGAATGGAAACAGCAAAACAAGCAAACAAAGCAAGACTGTTAAATGAGACTGCCCACAATTTCTTACACACTCAGACCTTTGGGTCTTTATTCCTCTCTCACGCAGAAACTTACTCAGATTTAATACAGCCATCACTCTATTCAGTGACCCTCGGTGAGACAGGGCTTCAAAAGTTGATACAGTAGCATTTGTTTTCAGTACAAAAGACTAACCTTTAGTTCCAGGGAGACATCTTGATATCCAAATAATCTCAGCCCTTTAAGAAAACTTTTGCAACCACTGCTTTCAAAGTTTGTTACTTCCCCTTTGGAAAATTTTAGAAACACTATTCGTATGAATTAAGCTGGTGGTTTATGCTAAAAATAGTAACAGCTAAGCCAGGTGAGACAAATAATGAGTATATCATCAGATAGATTTATGAGAAATAATTTAGAGTAAATGAGACAAACCTAGCCTTCTGTTGGTTTAGTGTATAGTGTCTATTTAAATAGTATATTAATCTACAAAATATACAAAGGTCATTAAATCTATTTAAATAGTTTTATGCATATTGTTATTTTAATTAAAAATGCAAATATTCTCAACATGCTGTTTTTCAAATTTCATAAAGTATTAGTTAGGAATAATTTTTCTCTACAATAAAGAGCTGATCTAGATTTTAAATGATTTGATTTAATTTTTTTAAATAAAAAAGCATTTCTAGATAAAATTTAGCTCCCTGTTCTTGGTTTAGTTGTATTAAAGGATGTTATGCTCATAACAGAAAAGTAGAACAAGGTAAAAATTATGTAGTCAAAAATAGCAAATATCAATTTTCCCGTGTTAAATTATTTGGGCTTCATAGCCAGCAACAAATCGAGAATCAAGCTACTTTGAGTGGATACCAACATATTATGTAGGCATTAGAAGATACATCCCTGCAAGATTTTATGGGGATGCTGGAAGTATCATGCATTCTAGTAGGCGTTCTTTCTTACATTAGTTGCTAAGTGTGGCCCCTGCACACCTTTCACAGCAAATACCCTCTATGGATGTCATGGGCTTCTCTAACGATATGTACCACTTCATATTCCCGCAAAGCCAAAACTACATTTAACTTTCCTTACCCTCCAGACTAAGACAATCTTAGAAAAGGAGCACCATATTAATTCATTATAATAAAAGTTATTTTTAACCTGCTGTCCTTCCTCTGACAGGTTACCCTATGAGCATCTACAGGGGGAGGTAATCCCCCTCAGGAACAGTCATAGGGGAGGGGAATAAGGGGAAAATGGGAGGGAGGGAAGAATGGGAGGATACAAGGGATGGGATAACCATTGAGATGTAACAAGAACAAATTAATAAAAAATAAAATAAAATGAAAAAAGTTATTTTTAAGAAACTTAAATGAAGCAGATATGAATTTGATAATCATTTGATTAGACACCTAGGACAGGAAGCTTATGTTCCCAGCATCTCCTCTT
The DNA here is from genome assembly GCF_964271855.1 of Acomys minous. NCBI lineage: Eukaryota > Metazoa > Chordata > Mammalia > Rodentia > Muridae > Acomys > Acomys minous. The sequence goes on from NC_140487.1 coordinate 44,971,137, forward strand.
CACACCCAACTACTAAGGAACTTTCAATCTATTTTATTATTCATAATAATTTATAATTATTTTGCAAGCCAAATTATATTTTAGATACTTGAGTAATCAAAATGTACATTGAATGGATAATATTTTATTATTGGTTTTATAAATGTTATTCAAATGTAGTCATTTTTTCCACTGTTTTCATTCTGATTAAGTGGGGCCGGGGGGGGGGGGAGGAAGGTAATTTTCATGGTCTGAATTAATGCTCAGTGGTAAGAGAGCTTGCTGTTATTCCAGAGGGTCCAGGTTTGGTTCCCAGCACCATGAGCACATGGTGGCTCATGATCTCCTGTAACCCCAGTTCCAGGGGATCAGGAGTCCTTTTTTTGGACTCTACAGGCATTACATATTACATACATGTGGTGTTCAGGCACACATGCAGGCAAAACACTCACATACATAACATTAAAAAAGTAAAGCTTTATCGTAGAAAGAAATTTCACTCAGAACACAGATACCTGCTTTTCTTTATTTCCTGTCTGCTTCTTTTTGCCTGGCATGCTTTCCTGAACTAGCATTGACATTACCATGTGTTTTCTATTGAACAGATACACATTTGACATTTCCAGATCCTCAGATGAGGCACACACAAAGGCAGCTTTTGTACTTGAGTCCAGCACCATTAATGGCATAACCTTCCATCCTAAGAGGCCAAAGATAGTTTCACTTAAAACTCAGTTAAACTAGTTACTCTAGTACTCTAGTGCTTTGAGGCCATTTTTAAAAGTGATGTTGAGATGTCTTCTATCTATGTGTGCATTTGAGATGGCTGTACATTTTATCTGTTACAACACTTGACACTAAAATGTTTCTCAGATAAATTAATAAAGTGCCTCCAAAAGCTACAAAATATGGCTGAGTTCTCTCTCTCTCTCTCTCTCTCTCTCTCTCTCTCTCTCTCTCTCTCTCTCTCTCCCTCCCTCCTGACTTTGCTTATCTTGAAGAATGAACTTGAACTCTAGAAGGCTCTAGCGCAATACTTTATGAGCTAAGTACAATTACTTAACATAACTTGATGGATCTCTGAGCATCAGTAGCAAAGAGTCCATCTGTGACAATATTTCTGGTTGTTCTGTATGTGTGAGGACACGAGGAATAAAACCATAGTGCCTCAGAGAAAGTGGTGGGGTTGGATAAAGAGAAAATTCCCATGTATTGTGACTATTCTTCATACAGGTAAAACTTTCTAAAAGTTTACCTATGATAAAATTGAACCAAAAAAAAAAAAAAAAAGAGTTAGAGAGAGCCTGTCCTCAATGATGAGGCAAACGCTTTAGAGGTTGCTGAAGCGAGGCAGGGCTTCAAGGCAGGGCCTGTAATTCATAGTGGGCAGCTTAGAGCAGCACAGCTGTTCCTAGAGTTTAGCCTAATATTCTCAATAATTGGTCAGTGTTTGCTGGTGACATCAGACTTTCCGCTTATTTTCTCCCTCATCCAATCCACTAGCGCTAATCTAGCCCCAAATGAGTTGCCCATTTTAGTGTATGGAGAATGGGGCACAAAAAGGGGAACCCCACTGGCAAGCACTGCAGTTTCTCACCCCCTAGTCTTCCCGGGTAATGAGGAAGGTTTTCAGGGGAAATCTTATGAAATCAACTTGTTTATTTGATTTTCCTCTTTGATTCAAGTAGAAACACTAAACCGAATTAATCTTACATAAATCCATTCTGCCACTTAATTTAAGCTGCAATCACTGTAACTTAAACGTATCTCTCTTAGTTGGAATATGTAGCAGTCCACATTCCTAATTGTTTAGCCTTACAATGGCTCACTAGTGTCCAAGATAGAGATTTTTTTTTTCAAAATTCTAGGAAATCTCAGAATCTCTTTCATTTCAATAACTCTTCTCCATTCCCCACTGGAAGATCCAGGTGCAATTAGCCTTGATCTTTCTGAAAAATTTCTGAAGGATAAACAAAACATTTGAGATCCTATGTTCTGCGGGTCGGTTCAGTATCTCCTACTGCATCCCGCAGAACTCCAGGATTATGGGCAAGGAGAGATACAAATGCTTTAAAGACATGATCCCAGTGGCCCCACAAGTCCCGCTGTCCAGGACCACGTGAGTATTCTCAAAAATAATAAAGCCAGGTGTGTCTGCTGTCTCCTTGTCCTGGAAGATGCATCTCTTCGCAGGGCCAGTCCAGAAAACGTATGCTTTTGCTCGTTAGTGGTACAGCATCATAGCTTTGCAAGTTAGCTGCTTCCACCTGCAACTGTTCTCATCATTTTTGAGCATTTCAAACTTCATTTTTTTTCATTATTTTTGAAGTATACTGGAGATTTTAACCAAGCATTAAAAAAAAAAAAACAGATTTGACACCTTATAGCCTTAAAAATGGGCTTAATATTCTAACAAGCAGAGACACCTTTTCCCCTCTGTAGTGCAGACTTGCCAAACTGACATTTCTGTGAGGAGTTTAGGCCAGCAACTAGCTGCATTTTGAGCAACTCCTGTAAAGCCTGGTGAGGATCTTTACACAAGGTTTATTTTTCTCAGAGTCAGCACACATATTTTCCCTGTTGTTATAATTTATTGAGTAATCATCATCTCTCTGTGAACGTGCACATGCGTGGCCACTTATTTCCCAAGAAAAGCCATGGCCTTTGAGAAAATGAAACTCAATGCCCACGTCTCCTATTAAGCTCTATACACTGATTCTGCAAAAACTACTTGAGCAGAAAATGCCATGCTTTGCACCATCAGTCAGGAAAGCACATCTCATGCCTTGGTTTCTCCCACACAGTTAATCTCAAGGGTGTTAGTGGAGGGATAAAAAACGCTAACAGATGGACAAGCTTTTGTTGCTGGTGTTTTTCTTTCTTTTAAAATGGGAGTGCATTGTAATCTATTGCAGAGAATTAAAAGGGGCGTGGAACAGCTAAGCACCCTTATCTCCCCCAGATGGGCTGTTAAGCATCCTTGCCTGTGCTTTTGTTTGCTAGTTCAGCTTTTCTTTTAGAGGTCACCAGCAGGTCATTTGCCAATTGCTGGCAGCCTGTGCTAGGTGCTTATCAATGGAGCCCTTCCCTGTTCACTTCAAACACAAATAAAAACTGGAAATACTTAAGCCAAAGGTAATATGACAACGAAGCAATCAAAATACTTTAAAGCACCTGGGGTTTGAAAAGCGCATCACCTTTTTTACATTTCACTCCTTTATTCTCTTTCTTGCTCTCAAGACACAAATTCATGTTTTAGCTTATACAACATACTTTAGGAGCTCTGTGCTGTTCTGACTGTGGTACACGACATAGATAGGGCATGGTTTATAACCCCTCTGCAGATATGCAACTCCTGGTAGGAGACCTAACTTGATTTTAATACCTGTTCGCGGAAATCAGAAGAGCGTTGCTGCCAGTGATGCCTACAGATGTGCGGTCCTGACATGCTCTGATGCCACTTGTTGTTGAGTAAATGTAAACACAGCCAGGACATCCTGCATTGCGTAAAACGATGCTGAGAGAGTCTGTTCTTGATGTGACAAATTGTTCTATACAAGGATAATTTAGAATACGGTAATACGCAGAGTTGGCTTGTTTTTGGATTGTTGCTTTCAAAAATTACAATTTTTATACCACCAGATGCCTTAAGGGAAAATGTGACAAGACCCACATTTTTGTCATATTCATTTTAATTTTGGCGAAAAAGGAAAAGACAAGTTCAGATGCTCTGAATTCTGTCTGTTCTCTACTATTTTTTGCGATAACTTTGAATCATTCTTTGGAGAACTACAACTTGCTGAGCATTGCAGTTGACCAGCAGACTCATCAGGAGCTACAGAAGAGACTTGAGTTTAAGTCTAGAAGCTCCTTTTCCCTTAATTTGACATTTTTTTTAAACTTTATTAATTTATTCTTGTTACATCTCAATGGTTATCCCATCCCTTGTATCCTCCCATTCTTCCCTCCCTCCCATTTTTCCCCTTATTCCCCTCCCCTATGACTGTTCCTGAGGGGGATTACCTCCCCCTGTATATGTTCATAGGGTATCAAGTCTCTTCTTGGTAACCTGCTGTCCTTCCTCTGAGTGCCACCAGGTCTCCCCCTCCAGAGGACATGGTCAAAGTTGAGGCACCAGAGTATGTGAGAAAGTCATATCCCACTCTCCACTCTACTGTGGAGAGTGTTCTGTCCATTGTCTAGATCTGGGTAGGGGTTTAAGGTTTACCGCCTATATTGTCCTTGGCTGGTGCCTTAGTTTGAGCGGGACCCCTGGGCCCAAATCTGCCTATCATAATGTTCTACTTGTAGGTTTCTAGGACCCTCTGGATCCTTCTACTTTGCCATTCTCACATGCTTCTCTCATCTAGAGTCCCACTAGAATGTCCTCCCCTCTGTCCCAGTTTCCTGGTAAGTGAAGGCTTTCGTGGGACATGCCCCTTGGGCTAATATGCAGATATAAGTGAGTATATACCATTTGAGTCTTTCTGCTTCTGGGTTAACTCACTCATTATGATCATTTCTAGCTCAATCCATTTATCCACAAATTTCGGGAATTCCTTGTTTTTAATAGCTGAATAGTATTCCATAGTGTATATGTACCACAGTTTTTTTTATCCATTCTTCTACTGATGGACACTTAGGCTGTTTCCATCTTCTGGCTATTATGAATTTGACTTTTTAAAAGGAAGCCAAATAAATTAAAGTTTCAGAGAAATAGAGCATATTTTCTTATTTTATGTAGAATAGCAAAGGTCATTGATTAATATCTATTAATCACTTACCATGTGCGAGGCAGTAAGTTAAAGGCCTCATTTATATATCACATTAAAAAAACCTACCTGTTATCTGCAGTACATGAATGGGATTAGGAACTGCTTCCAAGGGACAGAGCTAAATTTTAGAGGAGGGGCATTCTCTTAGCTTTGCCACAAAATAAATGAAAAGAGAAAATTTCTTCTTCCTTCAATACCAAACAATTTTTTTTAGCAAAACCTGAAAGCTACAGAATGCCTGACGTTTCAAGTGAGAAAGTAAGAATTCGTAGGTCAAAGACAATTCTTAGCTACGCACAGACCACTGTAACAAAGATACTTAAAATTTTCATTGTCTACAGCATAAAATGAAATTTCTGTTCCGGCCCAGATACTTGCACATACATTTTTATGTGGCTGAAACCAGTTTTGAATATGTTTTTCAAGCTTAGGAATGTGTGGTCATGGCTTTGAGGAGTGTGGTGGAGTGGCAGGAGGCACGGTATTCCTGATTACTCTGGAGAGAACCCTGGATGATGCTCACTCCTGGGCGGGGAGGGGAGTGTGGTGGAGTGGCAGGAGGCACGGTATTCCTGATTACTCTGGAGAGAACTCTGGATGATGCTCACTCCTGGGGGGGAGGGGAGGGTGTTTCCATCCTGCCAGTGCTCAACAATAAAGAGGAAAAGGTAAAGATATGCACGACAATAATTTTGTCTTTTAAAGTTATCATTTTCAAACTTCCCAGGCCTGGGATGTGCTTACCATATCTTATCTCTAAGATATTTTACTAGAAATTAGTAAAACACAGTAATCACTTCCCAACCTAATTCACAGGGTGTGATTGTATCTCCCACCCACTTAAATTTTTTCTTGGCTCTTCTAGGCCTTTAGAGTGTTAAGTTATGTTTTTTTTGTTTTTTGTTTTTTGTTTTTTTTTTGGTAACGCCAAGTCTTCCTGTCTAGCTCCTAGCTGCATGCCTACTTACACTCTGCCCTCAGGGTTAGCCCATCCACTTAACTACACATGGTGACCAGCAGTACCAGGAGGCCTGTGTCCTCTCAGGACATGGAGCTGTCCACAGGCTCATTCCACTCCATCGCACCTCAGATCTGAGCGCAGAAGCCAGCCAGCCTGTAAACAGCTTTTCAAGTCTTCTCACCTCACATTGGGCTACATTGCACCACATCATATGTATAAAAACTTGCCGCCTTTTCCACCATAGATTTCTAAAGACGGCCTGGCAAGGTTGCTTAATGCTTGAGAGCACTTGCTGATCATGCAGAAAACCTGGGTTCAGTTCCTATCCCACATGGCTGCTTACAACTGTCTATAATTCCAGTTCCAGTGGATGCAACACCTTCTTCAAAGGCTTTGTCATGCATACATACATACATACATAAGGCGTGCATGTAGTACATTACATAAATGCATGCGTACATACATATATAAAAGTATTCATATGCATAAAAGTCAATACATTTCTAAAAATTTCAAGAAAGGAAGAAAAATTTGACAACGTTTTTATCTGATATTTTTAAATTAAAAATTATTCTGGAGTTTAAATATCAATTAAATATACATGTTTTAACACAAATTAATTATTTTATATATTATTATAATATTGATCAATAGTATATATGATATTCCTATTTGTTTTATTAAAATATTAGATATGATAATACATAAATAATGGGATTCTCCACAATTCACAGTTTTCTATACTTCAATTTATTTATTATCAACTTCTCTTAGACACATTGATTGATTGCTTGAAACCAAAAGATCACTATCACCAGGAGCCAGGAACAACATCAAATTGTTCCTCAATAACTACAAAATGAATATAATAATTCTTTTATAATGATTCCCTGGCTTGCGTGCAAAAATGGAGTCTGTTAGCAACTGGTACACACTTCTTGCATCATACGGGCCTGCTGTTAATGGCTCATGACCTCTCCTTTCTGGGAGACTTTCCTATGGTTCATTAGATTTTACTTCAAGGGGGATTTTCTGCAAATGTAGAGGCTGACTCAGAACTCTGACTAACATGTGTTGTGAAAGTTGGAACCAATTCTGTGCTTTAATTCCTTCAAAGTTCTGCCAGAGATTGACAAAGCTGACTCTATAGCCTAAATGAGAGCACGTGGCCGCCCAGTCTCTTCGACGGCCAGGTTCCGTTCCCTTAGTCCCTGTTTTCCTTCTATCACTTTCCAAACAATGGATATGTTACCCAGTGTCTTCTTCATGCACTGATTCTCAGGACGAGTAAACAACAAGGATATGTTTTCTATCATTAAAAATTGACTAGATCGTGTTATATTTATTGAAAAGTTTGTGGTTGTGTTTTTCTTGAATTGCATTTCCTTTTTATGTGCAACTAAACTATTTTTCAATGAAGTTATTTTTGATATTATAGAACAATGGCATAGGGTGAAGTCCAAGATTAGGAGATCATTACCCTTACTAAGAAAAACACAGAAACCAAGTAGATTCACTATTAAGCAAACTTCAAAGGAAAATACCACTACTTCTCAAACACCCAAACATCTGAAAATGAAGAGGAAGAAATAGTGAAGCTCATTCTACCAAGCCAATTTTGCCCCATATTACTAAAACAAGAAAAGAGGCACCTATGCTCACTGCTGGTGTGATTTTTAAACTGGTGCAGGCACTATAGAAATCGGTATTGCAGTGTTTCAAGGAAATAAAAGTAACCTGTAGACAGGAGAACAAGGAAAGACTAAGTGAAGTAACAAACATTTGAATCAAGTGAATTGTTATTGTAATTCTGACTCTGCCATGCATTTTTCATTGCTTTTTTGTGGTGGATAAGTGCATTAAAATATACTTGATAATGGAAGAGTAAAATCCATATTGAAGCAAAATGGCTGTTCTAACTATGAAAGTTCATTGAGAAATATAGACTTTGAGCCTGGTTAATTTTGTAGCAAGATGGTTTTTATTTGCAAGTTCTTTATAATACTGTTTTCATTTCAAATGAAGCCTAAAAGTAGATGCACTATGTAATCAAAATGTGCCATTCCTGACTGTAGAAACAAACAAACAAACAAACAAAAAACCCATTAAATCTCACTACAGAGACACTTGCACATCTAAACTTATTGCTGCATGGTTTCCAACATCTAAGAAATGAAAACAACCTAGATTTCAATCAACAGATAAATGCATAAAGAAATATAATGATTGTTTACAGTGGAATTTTGTTTACCCATAAAGAAAAATGAAATCATGACATTTGCAAACAAATGGGTAGAACTAGAAATCACTATCTTAAGTGATAATAATCCAGATCCAGACAATTACCATATGATCCTATGTTTTCTGTCATATGTAGATCATAGATTTTAATTTATGAAAAACAACAATGCACTTTTATACGTTTTAGTTGTATGGCTATTGTTGGAGTATACTGGGATGTAACAGACCTAAAGTATTACTACATTGTGTATGGTCTAGATTTACTGCTACAGAAGTTTATTGACACCTATGTTTGTTGAAGGCTTTTTGTTAAGCCTTCAAGGGTACGCCATTTAAGAAGACTGCTGCACTAAATCAAAGCACAAGCCTAACCAACAGATGAGCACATTGCAACACATGATTGCAAAAACCAGAAAAAGCAAGACCATGAATTTCTGCCCAGTGTCATAACTCCTCAACTACTCAACTCACGATGCTTAAAGAGGTAAAATAACAGATGAAGATTTAAAATTTTTCTGGTATAGATGATCGATTACATGAATTGAGGATACCTACTAACAGATTAATCCACTATCTAGAGAGGAAAGTCGGCTGCATAGAAGACATAGCAAGCAATGGGAATGAAAAAGTCAGCAACAAGGCAGAAAAATGAAAGCAAGTAAACACATTAAAAAAATAGAACCATTGGAAACAAAAAATTCAATGAATCAAATGGAGAACACAAATGGAGGAGATAGAAGGCAAGTTGACCAAATAGTGTATTCAAATGACAAAGGAGGAAAAAATGAACATGACCACTTGCTCAGTAATTCTTAGATAGGATCAAAAGCCCAAATCCAAGAATCCATAGTGTAGAGGGGGCTGATACACACCAAAGGCATAAAGAAGATGTTCAATGAAGTTATAGTAGAAATTTTCCAAAACTCAGAGAAAGAAAAAGGCATTCAAATCAAAGAGACATTTGGGAATCCAAATAAACATGACCAAAGAAGACACTCTCTATGACACACTATTCTCAAGATATCACTAATACAAAGGAAAGAAACAATTTAAGCACTGTAAAGGAAAACTTTCTTATGAAATCAGGGACATCAATAAAAGATCAGATCTCTCATTAGCAACCTTCACAGCCATGAAAGCATGGAATTATATCTTTCAGGCTTGGAAAGAAAAAAAAAACCAAAAATTTTAGAAAGTGAAAAGAAAAGCACTCTTTTGAAATTGACGAAGAAATAAGGACATTTCAAAACAAACAAGCCAAAGCAATTCATGTCCATCATTGCAGCACTGCAGAATACACAAAATGAACACTGTACACAGAGGAGAGAGGTCATCTCATGCAGAAGGACACAAGGAAGAATCAATCTCATGAAAGGAATAACTGAGCAGAGGGTAGCCAGGAAAAACTCCATCATGCCCAACATAGCAAGCCAGCAAACCTCTAATGAGGGGCTGTGCTCTCAAGCTGCAAGCCAAAATAGACCGTTTCTCCCTACATTTGATTTTGTCAGGGCTATTTTAATCACATCAACAGAGAAGGTAATTCACAAAATTGGTATCCAAGAGTGGTTGTTTTGGGTGTAAATCTGACCATACGCGGTTCTTGGATTTTCTGGAAGCAATATGGAAGAGTTCATAGCTGTGGGTAGCAAACCCACTAGAGCCCTTCAAGCAGAATTTAGTGGTAGCACAAGAATGGTAACAAAGTGTGTACAGTGTAAGCCCAGCTCATGAGGTTGGAGAGAGGACCACTGACTCTAATCAGGAAATATGTTAATGTTTTAGCAAAAAGTACAGCAGTATTCTGCCTGTGTGCTGATAACTTGAGTGTGGTTGCAGTCGAAGGTAGCAGACTACTTTTTGGGGAGAGAAAATTTCAAGACAAGATAGCATTTGGATGTATTATGGATATTGTCACTGCTTTCATGAATCTCTATGGTAGATCAAAAAAAAGAAAAAGAAAAAGAAAAATGAAACATATACAGTTTGGCAAGGAAAAGAACACATGTACATTGAACCTTACAGAAAAGGCATGTGCCAAAGCAGCTAAAACAGTGGAGAGATCTGAATTTGTCTTAGTTTGCTTTTTGCTTACTGTAATAAATCACTAAGACCATTTCATTAGTTACTTTTCTATTGCTGTAATAAACACCCTGACCAAAGCAACTTATTCAAGGAGTTTAACTGAGCTTATGTTTGCAGATAGTTAGGAGTCTATGATGGTACAGTAAAGGCATGGCTAGAGCAACAACCTAGACATCACATCTACATGCACAAGCAAGATACACACACACACACACACACACACACACACACACACACACACACACACAGAAAGAGAGAGACAGACAGACAGACAGACAGAGACAGACAGAGACAGAGACAGACAAAGACAGGGACAGACAGAGACAGACAGAGAGACAGAAACAGAGAGACAAAGACAAGGCACAGAATCTTTTCAAGGGTTCAACTTTTCAAACATATGGTCCTATGGGAGCCATTCTTGTCCAAAACACTACAGGCATGGCAGGTTTGCTTGGCTTATGGGTTACAGCCCATAATTGAGAGAAGCTAAGCAAGAAGTGAAGCTGTAAATCTGGAGCCATGATCTTAATCAGAGCCATGGAGGAACACTGCTTACTGGCTTGCTTCCAATAAGCTGACTTTCTTAAACAACCCAGGACTACCTTCTCAGGCTTAGCACTGGCCACAGTGGTGGTGGTGGTCATGGGGCTAGGTCCTCTTCCATCAATTATAAAGTAAGAAAATGTCCCATAGATACGACCACAGGCCAATCAGATGGAGGGAATTTCTCAACTGAAGTTCTCTCTTCTCGGATGTCTCTAATTTATGTCAACTTGACAAAAACTAACCAGCTCAGTACCTTAAAAGAGAAAACTGGCACTCTGCACTGAGACCACAAGTATTCTGAGTGAAAGACTCTACCTGTCAAAGTCTCCACGTTGTAGCGATGCAAATTATTTGAAAGCAAGGACCCCAATCTCCATAGCTATAGCTGCTAAAGAGGAAAGCAGCAATGGAGGGGTGCATTCCCTAGGACAAGCATACAAAAGGTGGTGCAGCTGTGGCACAGGGATGCCGTGCTCCATCCCCAGCTGACAGCAGACTTTGACAGAGTGACCCACACGTTGTTGTGTCGAAGACATTTGGGAGACAAGATTGAGGAGGTCATGGAGTCTTGTACTGCTGTCCTTCCTCCCTGCAAGCAGGCCCCGAGACGATGCTGAGTGACGCTGCAAATGTGAAGTCTAAGAAGTGCTGGGGACCCCAAGATGTTGGAGCTGCTAGAACCGTGGGACATCAACTAAGAAAACCCATAACATTAATCCTAGCAGGGCCAAGAGAGAGGCTGTGTATACAGTAGGCAGTACAGCAGAAGAAGTGGAGTTATCTAAGCCTTTAGAAACCTGGGTGATTCTATTAAAACTCTAGATGTCACCCAGTGAGTGGCAGGATTTGGTGATTGCCCTGGTAGGTTCATTCAAAGTAAAACAAAAACATGCATCTGAGGAAAAAAAAAAGAGTACAATAGGCAAGACAAAAATTGATATACGCAATATTTTCAAAAAGATTCTAATAAGAATCCACCCACAATCACTAAAAGTAGGGAAGCACATGGAGTAGTGAATATAACAGAACACTTAGCAGTAAAACAAATGACAAATAGGGCGAGAGTGAAGAAATAAGCATGAGTCTTTAAAAACATTTTAAGTGAAATGGTTTAATGTAAAACTGTTCACACTGTGTTTACATATGAGATGTTCAAAAACGAGAATGATTCATGTTGGGCAAATCAGCAATAGAAACATACACAGGATGAGAACTGACTGGGACCAGGCTATGAGACAACTTTGTGAGATGGTGGAAAACTTGCCTTTACAGGTAGCAAAACATGGTAAGTTTGTACGATGAACACAGCATTTTATTGTCATAGGAATAGAAAAATTTTCTATACCAATAGAAAAGTAAGATGTCATTGAACTGACATTTTTAATGGCGTTCACATATATGAAGATTATAATAACTATCAATCTTGGTTAAAATTTTAAAAATATTTCATTAACCCCCTTTATCCAAAGGCATGGTTTTCCATTCTGACAGTGAAGTAAGTGATATAAAAAGTGTACAACTTTCCCCTTTCTGAATATAATTTTAAAATTTTTCAGTAGATATTATTTAATTTTTGTTTGTTTTTATTCAAATATTGTAACTAAGAGATATACTTCACACCCACTCAATGTCTTTCCCACCCACTTTCTTACTATTGTGATAGATCACTATAATCACTTGTTGCCTAAATATAAAGACCTGAGTTTGACTCCCTGAAACCCACGTAACAGCTGGCATGGCTGCCTGTAACCTATACCTGGAACCCCAGTGCTGGGACCAAAGTCAGGAGGATCCCAAGATCTCCCTGGCTTCCAGTCTGTACAAAAGACAGCGCAGGTGCAGTGAGAGACCCTGTCCCAAGGAAATGAAGCCGAAAAAGGCACCGTTTTCATTATGTGAGCCTTTTGTACCTGTGGGTTACCGGCCCCTTTGACTTCTGGGTCATTTGCCTGGGCCTGCCATAGAGCACTGGTTGGTCTCTGAACGCCTCCTTCGGTTCTGATGTTGAGTTTCACTGCTCCCCGACTCCCCAAGCACCGAACTCACTTCCTGTTCATTCCTCTTGCTTACACACTGGCTCCTGGTTTGTTTTGTAATTAGAAGTACGCCAGCATCTGTTGTTCCCGACTCAGTCTCTCTTTTCCCAGGAGCTCAGCCAAGGATGCATCAAGTTTGAGTTCTAATTTAGAATAAAACGCAGGATGGGTTCTGTTTTCAAGTTTGAGAACATTTGATCCTAAAATATTGATTTCTCTAGAATCTTTTCTTCAGTGGTAATTTGTGATGTCAGCGAATCTTGTCACGGTCATTATACGACAGATCTAATTTTCTAGAACTACTTTTTAAAAATCTCTTAAGTTTTCTGACTGTAGCAGGAGTTTCCTAGTGTAAGGCTTGAGCTTTTATACTGTCTAAGTTGAGAATGTTTCTGCAGTGGGTTACTCTTCTTGAACTTGGCATATTATGCTTTTTTTTGGCAGTTAGATTTTCCAACATAGGAAATAAATTTTGTTCTATCTATAGACAGCTAATACAGAGAATACTCTACTTGGATTAAATCTCCATGCATTTGACACAGAAATCATCACAGAGAACTATACAATGTTGGCAAGATAAAGTATGTTTACAATTTATAACTTGAAATTTACTTATCAATTATAAAATGAAAGATTTACAAGCAAAGTTGTCAAGGCTCACCAAAATCATTTAATCCATCATCTTCTCATTTATTTTTATCTTAATAACATGCTATTACATGAATATACCACATTTTACTTCTCTCCAGTATTTGATGGATATTTGAATTGTTTTAACTTTTTGACTATTAGCAATACACTGCTATAAACCTTCATGTATACATTTTGTGGGTGTACATTTTCAGTTCTTTGAGGATGTTCCTGAAAGTAGAATTGTTATGTAACAGTACAACAGTGCTTTATGTTTTGAGTGACCACCAAACTGTTCTGCCAAAGCTGCCTCTCATTCCACAATCCCGCCAAATCCTTCTGTTTCTAAGGGCTCTGGCTTTCACACAAAAACATTCAATCATTCTCCCAAGCCACACCATGAAAGTAAGCTATAGTTCAGAAACATTCTATTCCATTTACCATGCAAAGCCATTCTCTTGTGTTTGTAACTCTCAGCCCTAGTGTTCTCGTACATCTCCCATCTTCTGTCAGTCTTCCATTCTTCCTCTACCACTCACTTTTTCAATCTCATTAGAGTCTTGCTGAAGTCATGCTATGAAACCCTTCCCTTCGACCCCGTGTCACCAGAGATAAACCAATCGCTCATGAATCACCACATGAGTTAAGCACCATGGCTCTTTCCTGATCTGCCATGCCCTGTGCATGGACAGCCATAAATACAGATCCTATAGTGATTTATGAAAGTTGCTTCAAATGCAAAACAGAAAAAAGAGACAGACAGAAAGAAAGAGAGCAAGCAGCAGCTTCGGGGGGTGATGATGGGCATGACAATCTCTTATTCTTGAACTTAATTTATGCTTTCAAGTAATTAAAATGTCAACTAAAGACAATTGCCTAACAGTGCAAAGACTATTTCTACCCCTTGATTATAAAAATCCAACAGTTTGAACATTTCCACCATCTTTTCACTGGGTCCCCCTGTTTCCTCTTTCAGCTGAAATACATAGCATAGCATGGTATGCAGAAAAGGCAGTCAGAAAGGCTTGTACCCTCTTTCTTGTTCCTCTGATCTCTATACATATACCTATAGTATGTATACAGAGGTATGTTGTTTTCAATGGTTCATGTAATTGAATCCTACCACTTCTTCCTGCTAGTAATTCCACAGACTAGTAACTTGACAGATTACATTTCTTTGTGACTGATAGTTACACTACGTATGCATAGTTTATTTTCATTATGTTTTTAATCTTTTTTTATGCTAGAAATGACACATTCAGAATAATAGATTTAGCTAGTAGAGAGCCATGCCTTTGATTCTGTTTTTTTTTTTTTTCTTCTCTCACATGCCAGTTTTAGGACGGGAGCACCTAAGAACAAGTGGGCAGGTAAATACTGTGGAATTACATCAGGGTAAGGAGGTGACCTGAGGCTCCCATGTGACCCCTGCTAGCTCTCTGGGGTGGGGCAAACAATGGAACCCAACATTCCAGATGGGCCCAAGAGCTGCCATGCTCTCAGAAGGGAAGTTTCTATTCTAAGAGCTGTTTTTGTATAGGTGCTTTATGACAGTACATAAAAGATGAATATTTTGAACATAAGTTTGCAAGCCACACCCCCCCAAACCACATGTTCACTTTTAAGCTGTGCACACCTCATGCACGGTGCTCTTTGGTGTCAATTTGTTTGAGCAAATGTGTAGATTCTCATGCTACCCAGAAACTTCTACATTTCAAAGGCAAATGCTCTGTTTAAAAGTGTGTGTGTGTGTGTGTGTGTGTGTGTGTGTGTGTGTAGGTACAAGACTTTAGCGACTGTCATTTCTTGGTTACACTGAATTTTACACACAGTAAAATCTTCAGTAAAAATTCAGATTCCAGAAAGCTCATAGCTATGATTTGTGTTCCCAGGTAGCTCCATCGCCAAAGCTGTGGTACTAGAAAACAAAAATAAAAACAAACAAACAAACAAAAATTATCTGATCAAGAAGTGTTATTTGTGAAGAAGATCATTAAATAAGTTGCCAGCCTCTCAAGATGACAAGGTGTTATGTGACACTGAAGAAGAGCTTGAGAAAGCCATGTAGTATCAAGACCAAATGGACATTAATTAGAAAACTGTGCTTCGCTTCTGTCTTTTTATAACATGATTTGAAGTTAAATATTAATCTTTTATTTCTAACATTATGATGAGCTAGTCATCAGTTGAAAATTGAAATCTGGTTATTTAATTTACAAAGATGAGTACAGAAAATATAATTATATATTACATGTAATACATGCTGTGAGAGTGCCTATGATTAGTTTAATAAGAATTGGAATTAAAAGAGTTTTATTTTTAAATAACCATCTTTTTTTAGATATGCATATATCCTAATGCATGTGCTTCATAGTGTCCTGTGTTGCCTCTTCACAACACTCTTGCCTGTCAATCCACTTATGAGTGTTTGTTAGACGGGGAAATATTTATGCACAGTATAACATAAATCTGTCTGGTTCAAGACATTTATTTTGAATCTAAGAATGCTTTGCCTGGGTTTTTCTAAACATCTGCATGTTCTTCACCATCAAGCAAGAAGATTTCAGTTCTGAGTTCACTCATAAACACTTGTTTTTTATCCTTCTATTTCAGCCCTTTCCTTATTTAGTGCTGAGGATTTAATCAGGGTCTTGCACATGGCTAGGAAAAGCCCCCTCTTGTAAATTTAGGAGGGTAGCTTATAATGTATTAATGTACAATCAATTACCACTTACTTTATCTTCACTTTTTAAAGAATGATCTATAACACTGATAATACAAACACTCCTGGAGATGTCTGTTTAAAAGCATGAAAATTTTGTAACAAAGCTCATCAAAAGAAACATTATTTCAATACTCAATATTTATCAATTAATGTCCCCAATGTTTTTAACTTCTAAGGGTATAAACATTCTCACACTTGCCAGATTTTTTTAAGGCACAATTTATTCCTTTCTTTATTTGAAAACAGCTTCTGAGCATTCTAAATAGCAGTCGTGGTGGTGTACCACACTCAAAATGACGTGCAAAATGTGTGTTTTACAATAGCCACATTGTTAAAGGAGGAGGAAAAAAAGACCCATAACCTCACGTTTGGCCTATATATCATCAGTGAGTGTTACTCATGAAGGATTTGAACTCCCTACACACATGTGTCCTTTGCACCGTTGAAATGGATTCAGGCGGTTGGCATGGCTGTCTCGAGACTGGGTTTCTGTAAATAATTGATGGCGGTGGTCTCATTGCTCCATTGAACTTCTATCTGGATACACTCACATTGCATTTACAAGATGTTCATACAACGTCCTGGTCTGCACAACATGTGGCGAGTGTCTGGTAGGTTATTTTCCTAATATAAAACACTTTCACTTTCTCCAGTGACAGACTGCCTGAAATTAGTTGTTTTTTTTTTTAACACCTACTATGACTGAAAATGATGAGAAATTCATCTGTGGGCACAGCTGTGTGTAACAAGAACTACTAACCCTCTGCTAGTGAGGGAGGCAACTGCGACACTGTAAGAGCCAACAAGAAAACTACTTATTTGGGTACAAGAGAGAAATTCTACTTTTCAAAAAAATTTCCCAAAAAGTATAAAAGATTACTTTGCTGATACTTTTAAATCTATGTTAAAACTCTTTCCAAAGTGTATTGTTCCTATAGATTTTGAGTAATTACACTTAAAAAAAATGTATTCCTTGATAATTGCTGCAATATCCACCAAATGCCAGAAATGCTGCAAGCATAACATGCACCAGAGGAAAGCCGAGTGCATGCACCACTCACTGAAGACAGAAAAGGAGCTTTTGTGGGGGTGGCAATGCGACCTATTTATGTACACATGGCACGTGGCTCTAGTCATTGGGTACGCACTCTGGAAATCAGACCCACTGTCATCCGTTGATGACAACTACCTCCCCACAAAGCCTGCCAAAGGAACATAATGATCTGACTTTTAAAAGTTGTTAACAAGGTACAAAACATATGACAAAAGCAAGACTAACATCAAATAAGACCCTTAGAGTAAAATTTGGAAGATCTTTGAAAAATCAGAAATATGTTTAGTAAGATTCGGATGGGATGCTGGGCGTGGTGGCACACGTCTATAATCTCAGCACTCGGGAGGCAGAAGCAGGCTTGTGAGTTCGAGGCCAGCCTGGTCTACAAAGCAAGTCCAGGACAGTTAAGGCTACACAGAGAAACTTTGTCTCGAAAAACAAAAACAAAAACAAACAAACAAATAGAAAGATTCAGATGGAAAATAAGTTTGCGCTTTTGTTGGTGCATTAATGCATTTATTGAGAAGATTCTGACCTGACTAGTCTTCTCTAAAGAAAAAAAAAAACAACTCAGCACATTTCTACTTATTATTAGTAAGATTTGTTATCAAATATAAAGTAAAGCCAATATTGAAGTTTTGTGAAATGGCGTCGTATTTCACCGTATCACCTACACTATGAGTACACTGACGCACAAATGTGTAATAAAAGCTAGACTAATGGCACAGTGCCATAGTGTCACCTTTATTCAACAGTCACTTCCTGGAGCACGGAGTGAGTCTTCATTTTCAAGCATAGGCACAGGACATGATAGCGTAAATAAATTCCTATAGGAAAAACAAAACACAGGGCTACAGGAATGACTCAATGGTTAAGAATACACACTGGTCTTGGTAGCCTGCTATCCTTCCTCTGAGTGCCACTGATACCCTATGAGCATATATAGGGGGAGGAGGTCCCCCTCAGTAACAGTCATAGGGGAGGAGAGTAAGGGGGAAATGGGAGGGAGGGAGGAGTGGGAGGATACAAGGGATGGGATAACAATTGAGGTATAATATGAATAAGTGAATAAAATATATTTAAAAAAAGAATGCACACTGATCTTATAAAGGACCAGGATTCAGTTCTAAGCACCAACATAGCAGCTCACAACTGCCTGTCACTTCAGTTCTTCATGGGCTCTGCAAGCTTATGGGGTACATAAACAAATTCAAGTTCAAACATATAAACAAACAAGGAACCAAACAAAAATCTTTAAAAAGGCAAAACAAAATATACAGTAAAGTATACTATGGAAATTCTAGTATATTTTGCTTTATTTATTATCAACAACAGTTTAACCAAAATAGAATACAAGAAAGCTAAAAAAGGATTATTTAAATTTGTTCATATAAATGTAAGCGAAATGCTAATGCTCATCATTTACTCCTTCAATTTACTTATTATGCTGCACTTATTTTAATTAATTTTATTTAAATATTTTAAGTAATTTGGTTAGATCCCAGTTGATTTCACTACATGGCAATTTTAAATCCATTCTCATGACCTAAAAAATCTATTCTTGTCCATGTTGGCACATTAAGAACATTTCAAATTCAACTCAATATTACATATCACAAAATAAGCATACATGTACTTAATGGTCATCCCTATAGCAAACCTAATAATTATTAAGTTAAATTGTAAGATATTTCACTGAAATTTTAAAAAGGAATAATTACAATAAGAATTCTTAAAATTATTTTTGCCCCAATATAAAGAGAACATTGAATACAAACCTTCAAGTTAAAAAAAAAAATCTATCAAAGGACTAAAAAAATGGCCCAGGCATTAAGAGCACTAGACTCTTTTCCAGAGGACCTGGCTTTAATTCCCAGTACCCACATAATAGATCACAACCCTGTATCATGGCATTTTCAGGGACCAGAAGACCTCTTCTGTCCTCCATGGGCACCTGCACAAACGTGGTGCACATACTTACATGCAGACTGGCAACTAAGATAAGCCATTAGCTGAAGGGGGTTCCACACAAGCAAGCAGTTGTAAGAAAGTTAACTAGTATGGTCTAATCTTTGCTTCCTAGAATAGAGTTGAGTAGGTTTCCATGGGATTTTGCATCAAGGAGGTCATATTCCAGCAGATTCTGGTTAAGCCTGGAATGGCCTCAGCAAGAATACAAGATGGAGGAATCGCTGTACTGTTTTGCCCCCAGATGAAGGTACTCTACATTCCAGCCTGAAAAAAAAGAAAGAATGAAAGAGAGAGGGAAAGAAAGACAGAAAGAAAGAATACATATGTATTTAATTATTTAGTCTAGAATTGTGTTGTTTTTTTTTTAAATAGGTTTTGGAAGAATTGTCATATTTGAAGCTTAGAGGCAAGTTATTTATGACCAAAATATATGTGGACTGAGTAATAAAATAGAAGAGAGAGAGAGAGAGAGAGAGAGAGAGAGAGAGAGAGAGAGAGAGAGAGAGAGAGAGAGAAACAGTCACATACACACAGCGGGAGAGAAAAGACAAAGAGACAGGAAACGTGAGAAGGGGCTATATGAACTCCCATCTCCATTTCATTGTTTTTTCTCAGGCAAAACCAAGCTGCTTTCTGCCTCAGTTCCTACGCTGAATCCATCTTGCTGGTAATGAAGTAACAACCACTCAAGCGCCTGCGTATGTGACTGTTTCTTAGCTGTCAGCTTTCCTCTGTCTCTTGTTGGTTCTGCTCCATTGCTTGGACTGACCAGGTCTTTTCCAGCACGGACCCGTTTCTTTTCTCAGGCTGGAGCATTTCTTTCTAGCTGACCTGGAGCTGCAGGTCACTCTTCAGTGACAGGGTCCTGAGTGAGAAGGCAAGATAAAGAAGAAGAAAGGAAAGCTGGGGTCAGAAGGTCTTGCATAAGCTAATAACTTATGCCAGGCAAGTTTATTAAGAAGTACAGTACATTATATATTATCTGTTGGGGGAAGGTAATGGGATAGTCAGCAAAAAGTTGTCATAAAATGGCACATAGTCAGAAAGAACCTAATGTATCAATGAAAGAGAACACAGGCTGTCTCAAGGGCATTAGAAACCAAGCACACAATGGCCTCGGGACTGATAACCGTGGCTCCATGATTGGGAAGACATGAGTTCTCAGAACTTGAAGCCTCTGCTCTATCAAGGCTGTAGCTCCAGTTTTTACTGATTCTGTCAAGCATATTTCCTTCTCCATACATCAGGACCTCAGAGAAGCTTTGGGTCAATCGAGTCTTCAATAGTTTTCTCCTCCCTTTTTACATTTTGAGGACAGATGAGTTACTTGTGTCTGAATGTCAAAGAGATCCCTACACCACTTGAGGCAACAAATGCTCTCCAGCACTGCAAAAAGATCACCATGCAAGTATTTCAGTGATAATATTGAATCAGTGTTGAAGGGTGTTAAAGGAGATTGAGGCCCATAACTTGTTGTATAAGAGGCGTTGTGGAAGCAGCTGCAGATGCCACAGCAATGGCCACTACAATAATGCCAGTTAAAATCTGACCTTAAAAGCTTTGCTTTTTAATAAGAGCGTAATGAAGTTCAAAGAGAGCCTGTTGTCCCAAATCACAGGCCATTTATCATTAATATGCATGAGAACCATAACAAAAGAAGGCTGCCAAAGCAAGGGAAGGCTCTTATCAGCAGAGGAGAAGTTACATAATTAAAGAGGCTACAATTTGTACAAATACTTTTCAAATGTCCCCCATTTTCTCAAACTGAGGGTCTCTAAGAGAGTAACAAATACGGAAGGTTAACAGAAACAGTGAGGACAAATATAAAAATGCGTCCGTGTCATAACTTTTCTAAAAGTTCTATAAATGACCACATTGCCCAGGGCTATGGCTAACATACAGAGCTTTGGTTGAGGCATTCCTTCTGGAGATAATATCACAAGCCAATGAAGGGACACTAGGAAATTTTCCTTATCCAGACCAGGTGGGTGCCTCTAGGACAAGGTGACTAATACCTCAAATTGCCCACTCAGAGAGACAAAGTTGGTTCTTTGGTTTTGGTTTTGGTTTTTAAATTCATGGAACATCGGGAATCCATTTTGAAACCAGTGCGCAGCACTTTCAAAGCATATCTGGAAGTGTGCACCCAACAGAATACATGTGGATGGTTAGAAAGCAGAAAACTCAAGTGATAAATGAATTGATGATGATGAGAAACTGTACCTTCAATCACTCATGGACTCCAAAGTCATAGGCCTCATAGGTTACTCGGATGAGAGGGACAATCTACATGACCCATCAATGACAAACAAATAGGAGTAGTACATGACATCCCAAAAGAAAGAAGTACAGGCACCACATGACAAACACCCAGAAGATCAGCTGGGGCAATATGATACTGTAACCATTATGTCATCATTTAATAGCCAAGTATTTCATATAAACATTGATTTGTCACAAATGTATTTTATAATTGTTAATTTTAGGCTTTAGAATGTGAATCTTGAAAGCTTCAAGAAATACACCAGTTCCACAATTCTGAACCAAATTTGTAGCAAGCTTAAAGTAAATACTGACCAGGATGGATTTTGGTTAGGACCAGTCCCTTAAGTCTCATCCTTGATAAATCTTATATACCTTTTATCATTCTCTATATAGCTTAAATAAAAATTTTGGAACTTTATAGCTCATAAGACCTTTGCATTTTTATTTTGTAAGCATATACTTATCTAAGTCTTTAATCATAAAATCTTTTTGTTAAAATACTTTTTTATTTATATGTATAAACCCTTTCATCGAAATAATTTATGTATTTTCTCTGGATTACAAATAATTTTTATCTTATACCCTTAATAACATTTTTATGTTTAATTCCTTAAGGTCTTATAATAAAGCTAGCTCTCCTCTTCTTCCTATTTGTGAAGTGGTGAAAATGGAAGGCAAGGGATTGGAACAGACATGTTCTGCTGTGCTATTGGATGGCACCTTTCAACTTACTGCAAGAAAAAATAGAGCTCTTCTCAGAAGGGAGGGTTGAGGTAGAGATGGAAGCAGCTATAAAGTTACGTAGAATTTGGTTCACCACAGTGACATCCTAAAGGAAAGTTAGTATCAGGAAGCCATCACCATATGTGGAGCACACCAGAACTTCCCTCTGCCTGCTGGGCAAGTTTAGCCTGCTCCACAGCTGACCTGGTATACACACAAGATACACTGATTCCTCCTTGTAGCCAACCCACTCCAGCCTGTCTCCAGAAACTGTAAATGCCTGCCCCTTCTCCCCAGGGAAGGAAACCATCCCAAAGATTTAGGTTTGAATTTAAAGATTGTCATTCCATCTTTAATTGCTTTCATATCTTTCTTTAATGATTGGAGGTAGAACTGAGGCAAACTTTTTATTTCCACACTTTTTGTCTTTTGTGGAAAGGTTTTCAACATTCTTGGGAAAAGATCACAAATACAGCAGAAAAAAAATTGCCACTTCTTATCTTAGAAAGAAAGTGTCAATTTTCAGCAGCTGTGTAAAATAACATACTAATTTGTAGTATAAATCTTGACTGTTGATTGAGATAGAAGAACCTGTCCACTGTGAACAACACTATTCCCTCAGCTGGACCCTAAACTTTTACTGTTATCAACTCATTTGTCTTTAACCAAAGAATAAGTTTGCTGTATTTCCTGTGTTTAGTCTATTTTACAGTGAGCTGAGAGGAAGCTCTGCTCTTATCAGACGCCTGACTGATCTGAGACTGGAGATTCCATGCAGGCAATCCTCAGGAAGCCGAGCAAACAGTTGGTACAGACTGGCTTGGATTCTTAATTCTAGCACTAAGGTTTTCATCACTCAGTTTGCTCCCTTAACATAGAGAAAATAATTCTTGATTTAAAAATTGAACTTTTCTTCTCATTTATTTATAAACATGTAGCCTTGTTACTATCTTTACGTAGAAATTTGAACAGTACATTATGATTTATTCAAACCTGATTTTTTTTGTACCACATGTAGATATTGTATAGGACAATTGGAAAATAGTGGTAAACACTAAAGACTCATTGTCTTGAAGATTTTTTTCAGGAATGTTCAATCATAATTCTATATGCTAAGTATGTTTATTATAGGCAGATATAAGTTAGCACATATGCACACACACACACACACACACACACACACACACACACACACACACACACACAAAACAGAGGTGATGGGTATAGAATTAGTAGGTTGAATCTTTCTTATATTCTAAGCATTGCATATTTTTCATACAAAATCTCAATTTCATAAACATTCTGGAAATCTGAAAAATTGAGCTCAAGAAAATATTGACTCTTGGCTGAGATCATATACCCAGAAAATGGTATGGAATTCCAAGACAGACATACCTGACTTCAGGTTACCACGTTGAGAACAGACAATGGGGAAAGTCTGATCGTTTTCGAGTGCTAATGTCAGAGGATAGCTTACTATAGGCCACCTATGGAACGGACCAGAGGGCATGCACTGCAGGTTTAAAACTAAAGTCCTCTAGCTCTCCCCACATTTTAGAAAAGGGGATTCCAAGTGGTTTGTCTCTGAATGTGAGGAAGGGAAGGCTGTGGGAGCAGCACACCTATCAGTGAGGAGGTCAGGCTGCCTATAATCCAGGGCATGTCAACCAGCCTGGAAAGCCAGTTATAAACAAAAGGAATAAAGACAATAAGTTTTGGGAGGACATAGAGATAAGGAGTCACTACTCATTCTCGGCAGCAGTGCAAATTAGTACAGCCATGAGTGGAAATGACAGAAAGATTCCTCAAAGGAATAGAAACAAGTAAATTATGATTAGGAATCCCACTTGCCATACTTTTATTTTTGTTGTTGTGATAAGTGCCATGACTAAAAGTACCTGGGGGATAAAAGAGGCTTATTTCAATATCTTACAACTCTCAGGTCATAGTCCATCACTGAGAGAAGCCAAGACAGAAACCTGGGGAAGAATTAAAGCACGGATCTTGGAGGAACCCTGCTTACTTGCTTGCTCTCTATGGCTTGCTCAGCATGCTATCTTTTTTTTTTAAGATTTATTTATTATGTATATAAGCACTCTATCTGCATTCCAGAAGAGGGTGTCAGGTCCCAGTATAGATGGCTATGAGCCACCATGTGGGTGCTGGGAATTGAACTCAGGACCTTTGGAAGAGCAGCCACTCCTTTTAACCGCTGAGCCATCTCACCAGCCCCTTAGTATGCTATCTTATATCACCATAAACACCAGCCCAGCTGTGGTATCTCACACAGTAGGTTGGGCTTTGCCACAGTGATCATTAATCCGGGAAACAACACCTTTCCCAATAGCCTTAAATAATATAAAGTATCTTGGGGGTAACTCTATCCAAGCAAATGAAATAATAGAAAAATAAAAACTTCAAGACATTCAAGAAAGAAAGTGAAGAAGATATCAGAAGATGGAAAGCTCTTCCATGCTTATGGATCAGTAGAATTAATATAGTAAAATTGGCCATGCTACCAAAAGTAATCAATAGATTCAAAGCAATCCCCGTCAAAATTCTAAAACAATTTTTCACAGATCTGGAAAGGGTAATCTTCAGCTCCATAAGTAAATACAAAGAGGCCAGGACTGTTAAAATTATCCTAAATAATAAAAGAATTGTTGGAAGCCATCTCAGACTTCAAGTTGTACTAGAAAGCTATAGCAATAAAAATAGCATGGCATGGGCACAATGGCAAGCACTTTGAACAATGAAGTAGATTTGAAGACCCAGACTTAAATCCACACACCTGTGGACACCAGATATGTGATAAAGAAGCCAGAAATACATACAGGAAAAAAGATAGCATCTCCAACAATGTTGCTGGTCAAATTGGATGGGCACAAGTAGAAGATTGCAAATATATCCATCCATAGTATCACCCTGCATAAAACTCAACTCTAAGTAGATCACAGACCTCAATATAAAACTGAACTCACTGAACCTGATAGAAGATAAAGTGAGAAATAGCATTGCACTCATTGACACAGGAGAAGACTTTCTGAACAGAACACCAATAGCACAGGCACTAAAAGCCACAACTAACAAATAAGCCCTCATGAAACTGCAGAGCTTCTGCATGGCAAATGGCATTGTTATTTACACAAACAGACTTGTGAGAGAGCAGGTGATGTTTATCCCCTTAGAAGTCAAATCACTGTGTGGGGGAGCTTGGCTGTTACCAGCTGAAAAACATCCTTGAACAAATTCTGAAAGGAGATATAAAAAAACGAGCCAAAAACAGGAGGAGGGATGGTCTTTGGAGGTTTGGGATTAAGTGGCTATTCTTCGCTGGCTTTTGAGACACTCTTCAAGAGAACTGCTCTAGTGAAGGCTTTGGGGCTCGGGGCTTCAGCTGCTGCTCCAAGCCTCAGTGGAGGCCCTGGGTTCTGCGTGAGTCCAGGACAGCCAAGGCTGCACAGAGAAAGCCTGTCTCAAAAAAACAGAACAAAACAAAACAAAAAAAACTGACAAAAACAATTTTATGGTTGGGGAGTCACCATAACAGGAGAGACTGTATCAAAAGAGCAGTGCATGAGGAGGTTAAGAACCACTGCTCTGCATCCTGCCACTTAGTTTTAATCACCAACTTGATCTGACCTAGAATCACCTGGAAAAATAACTTCCTTTGGGAAAATACCTAGACCTGGCTGGTCTATGCACAAGTTTGTGGGGACTGCTAATTGATTGCTAACTGAACAAGAAGACCAACCTTGAATCCATCCTTTTCATGGCCTGGCTGGGCCATAGACAGTCTAAGAGTAGAAAAAGCAAAAACACGAGTAGGTAGTATATAAGTGTGCATTTATTTTCTCTTTGCTCTAAAATGGGACTGTGTTGTGACTAGCTACTTAAATGTCTTCCCTAAGTTTCCCCAAAACCTAGAATAGTAAGAAAAAAAATCAAATCCTTTCTTCCCTATGTTGTTTAAAACATTTTAAGTAAACTTCATTATAAGATTCTTGCTCTTGGTTGTGCCCACAGGTGTGGAAGATATGTCTATATTCCTGAAGACACCGTGCACTTCAGAAACAGGGTTCATAGGCCACTGAGCTGGAACTGATCTGATGCCCTCTCTCTGAGGAAGGTTCAATGCAAGCTCCAAAAAAGGGAGGAAACCAATAGTCTCTTCTATGAATCACGTCAACAACCAGCATGGTACAAGGGCACTGCGCATGCCACATACCTTCACAACAACCAGCTGCTCTCTAGCTAGATATAAGATTTGCTTAACAAGAAGGAACCAGTGTCTAGTACTGGAAACCTAGCTAACTAATCAGTGATAGAGAACTAATGGTTATAGATCAAGGCGAATTTACAGTCACCGATTTACTAAACCAGCATAGGCCCTACCAATTATCTATGAACATTTGTCCTTATACCCACAGATACGTGTAGTATTCACCCTTCATTAAGAAAATTTTCTTTGCTACAGACAGAGACTACTACAGAAAATCACAACCAATCAGTCTGGAGAGTTGTGGACCTAGTCCTAGTGGATAGATCTACACAGTAGTCTCACACCTAAAGCTCTGGAAACATCATAGAAGAGAGAATGGAAAGATTGTAAGAGCCGGAGAAGCTGGGAGTTTGCTATGAAATTGTGTCTTCTAGTAACATCCGAAGCTATATCCATAAAAGTCTCACCAACACGACTGCCCAAACTGAGTAAAGCTGGGAGTTCTCCCCAGGGAACAACATACCTATTGGCTGCCCAATGCCAAAGAGTTAGCCTTGAAAACATGTGTACAAGTGATACTATATACGTTATATTTAGTAACACACACACATGTGCGTGCACATGCATGGCCATACAAATGCAATAACAACCTATTTGTTGTCCAGTGCCAAACACTTAGGCTTGAAAACGTCTTAACAAGTAATCCTGTATAGGTTATATTTAAGAATACACACATACACACACACACACACACAGAGAGAGAGAGAGAGAGAGAGAGAGAGAGAGAGAGAGAGAGAAACAGAGAGAGAGAGAGAGAGAAACAGAGAGAGAGAGAGAAACAGAGAGAGAGAGAAACAGAGAAAGAAAAACAGAACAGAGAGACAGAGAGACAGAGAGACAGAGAGAGACAGAGAAAGACAGACAAAGAGACAGAGAGACAGAGAGAAGCCTGCACACACACACACACACACACACACACACACACACACACACACACACAAACGCAATAACAATTCCCTTTTTTTTTTTAAGACCCTGAATTTTAAGGAGAGCAGAGAGAAATAAATGGGAGAGTTTGGAGGGAAGAAAGGAGGGAAAGAAATTTTGTATTTAAGTTATAGTCTCAGAAATAAACAAAATCTTACAAATCAAAAACTCACACATCAAATTTAACCAGATTCATAGTGTATACATTTCAAAGAACTTCATTACAGTTAGCATAGCCATTTTAAACTATATTTTACTCGGCTCATGGGTGTATTTTTGTGCCCTTATTCACCGCCAAACGAAAAGGCCCTATGACAGAGTTATAATTAGAAACTCATTAGCTTTACTTCCTCTTTTGTAACTTGTGTGCATTAGTTGCATTCAGTCCTTCTTCATGCCCTAATATTTAGCCTTGCTTGTTCTCCTTTCTGTATGAAGTACTGTACCCACATGGGCATTTATTTGCAAATTTACATATATATATATGATTGGCTAGACCCCATTTTTGAGTGATAAGATACAGGGTCTTTTCTTTTAGAGATATTTGCCCTCACCCATTTAATATGGAGTTGATCCAGTTCTCTGAACATTTTGTAAGAAATTACATTTTTCTTTATGAATGAGTAATATCCCATTTTATATATTTTATAATCCCTTCATTTGTTGGTGGACAACTAAGTTGATTCCTAAGTTGCTATTTTCAGGATATTTTAATGCAACAATAGAAATATATCTAGAATAAAGTGTCTGCAAAAAAGGTTATTACCTTTCTCAGTAATGCGTTATTGTTCTATGACATACCAGAGCAGTTTAAATCGGTTCTTGTACAACTCAAGGCAAATTAACCATCAAGAATCCCAAGAAAAGAAAAATCTCTTCAAGCTAAAATAACAAATGACAAGGTCCAAGTGATGTTAATTGATGGTAACCTATTGTCTTAAATTTTTATAAAAAGAGAAGAACACTATAGTTCTTTCTTTTGGTGAACTTGCCTCAGAACTTATTTAGTTTCTACTCCAAACAGCTGTGTGGTAAGGCTATCTATGCATCTTTAATAACAGCCCCATCATAATAGCACTATTGCGCTGCCACTCACTGAACTACAGCCACGTACTCTTGCATCTTTCTTTCTTATATTACTTTTATATTAAAAATTCCACAATAATTTTATACAATCTTTACAAGCAAAATCCCAATTTTGAATATTTGAGAGTATTGGGAATGTGTTTCCCTGTCCTTGATAATGCTTATTAAAATATATTTTTCAAAATCTGTGAATGCATGGTTTACAGTGTGTATAACCTCACACACAGTCCTCCTCCAAGAGAATCTTTAAAGCAAGTTGTTTATTTAAAGCACTAGCCTGAAATTCTTCAGGGAGCTATTGCGATTATGCAAAGATAATGAGAATTCTTATGACTTTTTTATGACAACTGTTAAGGTGCTTAAGTGCAATTAAACTCATTCCATTTGCCATTCATTTGCCTTTTAATGGGAAAGCCACAGGGTGACCATGTGTTTCCATTGCGAAATTATAGCTCATTCCCTTTAGCACAGTTGAAGGATGTAATGTGCAAGGCACCTTCTTCTGAGCATGGGGAATGAGCACTCACCTAAGTGATGGGCAGATCACATTACTTGAGTTTCAGAAAAACTAAAATTCTCATTAAGAACCATGTTTGTACGTTTCCAGTTGTTTCAGCTCTGAGTTTATGGCCATTGGTACAAATGAATACAAATTTTAAGTAAAAGTGTAGACAAATTAAACATACAGATAATTATGTGATAATTACCTCAGGACATGTCAGGGAGTGGATGTGCAAGGGCTAAACAAGAAAGCCAGGGAGCTGGGACAGTACTGTATTAGGAAAAGAAAAGAGGGCGGATACCACTGTTCTTCTCCATTCTTGATCATTTATCAGCCCTTGGGCAAACTCATCCTATTCCTGAGCCCCATGAACTAGTCATAAAACAAAGCTGAGGGTGAAAGGATTCACAGTAGACGCAACCCAGCATGGAGCCGTGCTGTGTGGCTGACTCCTTCAGGGGGCTTCTTCTGTCCCTCAGCTTTGAAAGGACGGGTGAGGGAGATGCTGTGACTGTGTTGGCTTTGCATGGAATGCATTGCATGCATGTCCGTTCTCCTGCACAGGTTCCAGCGCCTTAGAAATCATGGCTAGCAGTGTGGTAAGGCCTCTCTACCCCCCAAATCACCAGTCCATTGCTAAAAAGAGGTTTCCATGAGTGCTATTCAATTGAGTTGTGATATTATCACCCAAGTAGATATGCCCGCATTGACTGCCGTCCACTTGGAAAATTCAGTCCACAGGCCAATAGGACACAGTAGGAAGTTATGGATTCTTTGTGGCTTCCTTACCAAACTACTAGGATTGCAGGGTTTAAACTAGCACAAATGTATTACCTCACATTTCTAAAGTTCAGACGTCTAATACATAGCGCTGGGGTTGTAACCCGGTGGTAGAGTGTTTGTGTCACATGCGTGCTGCCTTAGGCTCACTGCCCAGAACTGCCCCCAAGACCTAAACAACAACAAAGTTAAACTAGGAACATAAGTGTTTTACTGGACTGAGGTCAAGATATTAGTTCCTCTCTGCAGCCTCTGAAGCAAGTGTGTCTGTCTCTGAAGCAAGTGTGTCTGTGCTTCCCTACTTCCGTTTTCTGGCCTTTAGCAGCTTCCGGCTTCTTGGAGTACTTAATCTTCTACCCTCAAAAGCAGCAGCATTGAGGAGATTCTCTCAGGCTGATAGCTCTTCAGCTCTTTTACTGATAAAGATCCTAATTGATTGCGTCTACTTGAAAGTATCTTCTCATGGCAAAGACTCCTGAGCAAGCAGCTTGAGCCTACCAGCTCTTTGAATCCCCTTTTCCACACATCTCTAACCGGAAGGAGCTACCAGGATGTACTTATCTTCATGGGCCACAAATAATCTCACGCCCGGTGGGTTGGTAGGTCACACACACTGGCAGCCTTAAGAGCTGAAATGGCTTAGTGTCTTGGGGTATTGGAGCCCCAGGGGTTTCCACCTGGTCAGAGAGAGAAGCAGCATGCAGATCCTTGGCTGAATGACGGCTGCATCCCTGCAGGAGTGGTACATCCTCAAGAGTGGGGAAGGGAACACTCATAAGCTGGAGCAGTCTGACTGTGTATACAGCAGGCTCTACAAATGTGAGACAGGCACGCCCACGAGGGCGCCTTGCTTCCTCACTGGAGAGTGATGCAGCGTGGTGTTAGACTCCCACAAGACCAGAAGAAGAGTCAGCTTGAGGACATCTAGACATTGTGTCAGACGCGGAGTAAGAAGTCTTCTCCAACAGGAAAAGACAAATCATAGCTGTGGAAGCGGAAAAGGGCATCCACGTAGTGAAAGAGGCTGAGCGTAGGAAATAAGGAGTACACAGTGTCCACAACTTCACGTAGGAAATAAGGAGTACACAGTGTCCACAACTTCACAGAGCAGACCGTCTACCTCTTTCCCAAAAATACCCTGCCCTTTGCCGCAGGAAGTAGAGGTTCTTGCAGAGGATCTGACTCCTCCCGCCTTGCGGACTCTTAGACATCCCTCTCTTACCCTGTATTTGGCACTGTGCTCCGATTGACTTCACCTGCCAAAATCCAGCTCTTTTTCAATGCGTAGTGATTCCGGGGTTTTGTTCTAGACCCGCACCTGCTCTGTCTCTCTTGGAGTGGGACACTGGGGCCGTTTCTTTCTATTTTGGAAATGACAGCAATGTCCATTACCCAAACATTCTTCACAAGTCTACTTACTTGCTCATTTCAGCTAAGAGAGTAAACTAGTCTGTTACTCTGTCACAAACAGGGGCATGCTATTCAACATTATTTTAATGAGAAATATTGTCCTGATTTAGGGTATATGGCATGCTATTTGATTTATGAATACATTTTGGAATCGCTAAGTCAATACAATTACCTTACATATTTCTCCAAATGCTTCTCGTGGTCAGAGCCTTTAGAACTCACCGTAGCAATTTTCCAGGTTACAATACATTGTTCTTAACCCTATTAAGCCTGTGGCACCACTCATCCTTTGAATACATTGTGCTAATTACCATCATCCATTCTGTAGCTCTAGGTAAACTGCCATTTACTCTGTTTCTATGAGGGCTCGTTTGTTTGTTTGTTTGTTTTTGTTTAGATTATAATATAATCACATAATTTCTTCCTCCCTTTTGCTTGCGCTAAACCCTCTCATTTACCCATCCTTGCTCTCTTTCAAATCTCTCTCTGTCTCTCTCTCTGTCTCTCTTTCTCTCTCTCATGTATGTATATATGTATACATATGTACAGTATACATATAAAAGCCTAAATACATACATACAACCCATTTAGTCTATGTAATATGATAGTATGTATGTTTTCAATGTGGATTGATTCGTATTGAAGCAGTGGTGTGCTCTTCCGAGGAAATACTATTCTTCCACTCTCAACTCTGGATTTTTAAAAATATTTTATTTATTTATTTATTTTAAATTTTTTATTAATTTATTCTTGTTACATCTCAATGGTTATCCCATCCCTTGTATCCTCCCATTCTTCCCTCCCTCCCATTTTCTCCTTATTCCCCTCCCCTATGACTGTTCCTGAGGGGGATTACCTGCCCCTGTATATGCTCATAGGGTATCAAGTCTCTTCTTGGTAACCTGCTGTCCTTCCTCTGAGTGCCACCCGGTCTCCCCCTCCAGGGGACATGGTCAAATGTGAGGCACCAGAGTACGTGAGAAAGTCATATCCCACTCTCCACTCTACTGTGGAGAATGTTCTGACCATTGGCTAGATCTGGGTAGGGGTTTAAGGTTTACCACCTGCATTGTCCTTGGCTGGTGCCTTAGTTTGAGCAGGACCCCTGGGCCCAAATCTGCCTACCATAATGTTCTACTTGTAGGTTTCTAGAACCCTCTGGATCCTTCTACTTTGCTATTCTCCCGTGCTTCTCTCATCCAGAGTCTCAATGGGATGTCCTTCCCTCTGTCCCAGTTTCCTGGTAAGTGAAGGCTTTCGTGGGATATGCCCCTTGGGCTAGTATGCAGATATAAGTGAGTATATACCATTTGAGTCTTTCTGGTTCTGGCTTAACTCACTCATTATGATCATTTCTAGCTCAATCCATTTGTCCACAAATTTTGGGAATTCCTTGTTTTTAATAGCTGAGTAGTATTCCATAGTGTATATGTACCACAATTTCTTTATCCATTTTTCTACTGAGGGACACTTAGGCTGTTTCCATGATCTGGCTATTATGAGTAAGGCTGCTATGAACATGGTTGAGCAAATTTTCTTGTTGTGTATAAGACTGAGAACTTCCCCCTTCCATTTTTCCATGTCTATTATTGCTGTGCTTGCTCAGCTTGGGTTTTGGCAGTCATGTGTGGCATTGTATTAAATGAAATAAACCAAACAGAAAAAATACGCATTACTTCATATGTGATGTCTAAAATAGGCCACTTATGTTTGCTTTTTATTTGTTTTTTATGCCTATATTATCTTCCAATACACAGCCAAGAGAATATTTTGTATTAGCATTTTAAAAGCTCTTACTGAATTAAATGCTTCAAGAAACGAGAAAGCATTGTTTTCCATTAGTTCAAAGTTAACATCCCATGGTTTTATGTGTTTATTCTTTAGGAAGGAAATTGTCACTTTGTTTTAAAAGTTTAGAGATGCTATGCAAAAAATTAAACTCCAAAATGATTTGCCATAGAAGAAATTGACTGCATTGTTTTACGTTTTTGACTTAATTTTTATGAACACAATTTCAAAGATACTTTAAGACATAAAATAAAATTTTAGTTCACCATCAAGTTTGCAAACTTTATCTCTTGTTTTCTTTTCAGTCCTTGACATTAGCAATTAATCAGAGAGAAGTTGGTTTCGTTTACATACTAATACCACCCAAATATATAATGTCGCTATTACTTCTTAAAGAAGTATCCCAACACTACCATGAGATGCCTGGATGAACAGAGGTGAACACTATGAAGTGTTTCTCTACCAACAGAAACACTAGTGACAAAGCACTCAATTAATTTTTGTTGAAATTTTCTATCATTTCAGTTATCTTTATCCAGA
The DNA here is from genome assembly GCF_964271855.1 of Acomys minous. Taxonomy (NCBI): domain Eukaryota; kingdom Metazoa; phylum Chordata; class Mammalia; order Rodentia; family Muridae; genus Acomys; species Acomys minous. The sequence continues at coordinate 45,004,443 of NC_140487.1, forward strand.
TGATTAACTTAGCAACTGTGCACTAACTGGTAGATAGTCCAGGCATATCCATAGTCAGCTGTTTCATTAAAATTACCTTGTGGTAGCAGTGCTAAGAGGCACAGGGTCAGAGCACCAGCAACGTGCAGGCTCTGCCTATGAAACTTCACAGCTGGCTTTAATATTATAATTTAAGAGATCAGTAATTTATCATATGTAGCCTATCAAATGTGAAATGACAACATGAAGATTTTATTAGATCTACAAGATCTTCACAAATACAAAGCCAGCATGAGGACATAGGCCATACACAAGAGAGAGAGAGAGGGTATCCCTCTGAACCCAGATGTTAAATTAATAAATCACCATTATGACTTATTAGTTTTAAATAGTGATTGACAGGGACTGGTGAGAAATGGGGAGTGGTGAATTATTGTTTAAGGGATATATAATCATATTATTAAAAGATAAACGGAATTCTGGGGGTAGTAACAAGTGTACATTTACATATATAGTATTGTAACTTATAATAGTACACTTAAAATTATTACATTTTATTTTAGCATGCATATGTTTTTGTTATATTTTGCTATGGGGTCTGGAAAGGGGCCAAGCACTCCAGAGGGCTTCCTGGTCTTTCGGAGGTTGTTTCAAGTGCAGTTTCTAGGACCCTGCTCACTGTCAGCTGTAACTCCAGTTCCAGGGCATCTTATAGCGTCTTCTTGCCGCTGCACAGCTCATACGCAGATAAATTAAAACTTAAAATAAATAAATCTATCTTTTACTGTGGTAAAAGTTAGGTCCAAACCCAATTCCATGAATGGCATGAAAGCTAAAATTTCCTTAGATATTTCAGGCCAGGAAAAATGTGGCAGTGACCTAATTAATGGTGTTAATAGTAGAAAACCGATCCGCATGGAAACATGAAAGAATGAATTTTACAGACACCAGAGGAGACATTACTTCTCTGGACCTGGGCTGCAGTAACTGGCGAACACTGTGCCACAGAGCAGGGCCTTAAAAAAACACGTTTAGTCCAATGCTGTTGGTAACACACTCACACAAAGACCCCAAATCCCATAGTTCTGGTGTGCAGAGAGCTTTGCTCCTCACAGGAAAACACCAGCAAACAGATGAATATGGATTTTGTCAATGAAAGGAGACACAACTCTTTGAGACCACGCCCTACCCTAGTTCATTCATATTGCTCCTTCAGTTTTAGACCCATCATTAGGAACCAGTTTCTCTCTTTGATTATTTCAAACAAGACTTCACAAATATTAAAATTTACAACAAAAATCTCTCAAGTATGATGGCCCAGTGATAATACAATGACAGCTTTGGGAAGCTTTCTGGTTCCTATACAAGCAGACTCCCTTCCTCATAACCAAGGGAGTACGCATTGACAGTGGTCAAAAGCAATACATAGCACTAAACAAGTTTTAGAGTTTTATTTCAATTTTAAAGACACAGAAGTAGAGGTTCAATGTTTACTATTGTATTGTCCTTGGTTAGTGCAATAGTTTGAGCAGACCCTCCCCCTCACTGGACCCCAATCCACCCATCACAATGTTCTTCTTATAGGTTTCTAGGACACTCTGGGTCCTTCTATTTCCCCATCTCCTATATTTCTCTTACCTAGAGTCTCAGTAGGATGTCCTCACATCTATCCCAATCTCCTGGTAAGTGAAGACTTTCTTGGGATGTGCCTTTTGAGCTAGTGCCCAATTTTAAGTGAGTATATACCATGTGAGTCTTTCTGCTTTGAGGAGGTCCCCCTCGGTTCATAGACCTAGGGGAGGGGAATAGAGTGAAAGCAGGAGGGAGGGATAAATGGGAGGATACAAGTGATGGGATAACCATTGAGTTGTAATCCGAATAAATTAATAAAATTAAAATGTCATAAGTAAGGAAAATAAAAAATCCACTAGCTAAAGAACACACAGGCATCTCTAGACGGGAGCTCACACCCTCAGTGCTGGCAAGGCCCTCTCTCGCTCCAGAGGCCTTTCAAGCTGCAGCAGAATATTTCTCCCTCTGTTGGCCCATCTGATAAGTCCTAACAGCAAGTGCCTCTGTAAAAGCCTGTGGCTTGAAGATACGTGATGTAAGAAGTTAGGACATGCCTTGATGGGAAGATAGGAGTGGAGACCGGAATGCCTAGTAGGTAGCACGAACACCATCAGTTCTGGACCTTATTTCCTTTAAGTGCTGAGTCTATTCTTGCTGTTGTGGGCTTTCCATTTGAGGTTCTGGGAGAACTCAGGCATCTGGGGCTACTGTAAGAAAAACACCACAGACTGTGGATGGCGTATTGAACAGACAGCCCTCTGCCTTGATAAAGACATGTGCTCTCCCCCTGAACACCCTGCCTGACAGAACAAAAGTGGTCTCTTTCTTTTCTTTTAACAAAGTCTATCTTTGGGAGTACACTTTCCAGACCCCACATAAACTTAATATCCTCACAAAATACCACCCTGCTGTGACTTGGCATTTCAACACAGGAATCTGAGGTAGGAAGGGACATTCAGTCTATAGTAAACATTTCCATATCAGAGGTACTCACGGTCAGCTTCACAGATGCAGATGCATCACTCTTAACCTGGAACATGAGCATATAAAACACATGGAGTATGGAATAGGTGATTACATTAGTAATTTGACAAACACAAGTGCTAGAATTTTGAGTGGTATTACTTTTGTTAAATTTGTAATTAAATTTAAGTAAAATTTAAAACAACTTATTTGCTTTGTCTCAATAATTTATATAAATTTTGATAGAACTACTATTTAAGTAATTTAAGAAGTCAAAAGAAATGTTGTTTGTGAATATATGCAATATTTTAATGTTTTACTGGTACATAATAAATGTCTGGAAAGCATGGCTGCTGGCTCTGTAAGTTCAAACCAAATACACATGTCCCAGTTACCTAGAAACCTCAATACTTCCTCAGTGCTCTAGTAGTCCCTCAGATCAATAACTATTGCACCATTGAAATTCAGCCATCTTCTTAATGTCCTTAGTCATCAGAGAAATGCAAATCAAAGTGACCCTGAGATTCCATCTTACACCCATCAGAATGGCTAAGAACAAAAACTGAAGTGACAGCACATGCTGGTGAGGATGTGGAGAAAGGGGAACACTCTTTCATTGCTGGTGAGAGTGCAAACTTGTACAACCATTTTGGAAATCAATCTGGCACTTTCTCAGAAAACTGGGACTAGGGCTACCTCAAGACCCAGCTATTCCACTCCTTGGAATATACCCAAAATATGGTCCAGCACACAACAAGGTCATATGCTCAACCATGTTCATAGCAGCCTTATTTGTAATAGCCAGAACCTGGAAACCACCTAGATGTCCCTCAGTTGAAAAATGGATAAAGAAACTGTGGTACATTTACACTGTGGAATACTATTTAGCTATTAAAAACAAGGAAATCCTGAAATTTGCGGGCAAATGGATGAAACTAGAAATGATCATCCTGAGTGAGTTAACCCAAACCCAGAAAGACTCACATGGCATATACTCACTCATAATTGAACACTAGCCCAAAAGGCATGTCCCATGAAAGTTTTCATTTACCAGGAGATTGGGATAGATGTGGGGACTTCCTGTTGGTACTCTAGGTAGAGATGTATGGGAGAATGGGGAAATAGAAGGATCCAGATGGTCCTTGAAACCAATAAGAAGAACATCATGATGGGCAGATCTGGACCCAGGGGGGTCTACTCCAACTCTGTACCAACCAAGGACAATACATGCAGTAAACATTGAATCCCTATTCAGATCTAGCCAATGAACAGGACATTCTCCACAGTTGTGTGGAGAGGGGGAATTGACTCTGACATGAACTCTGGTGCTCTATATTTGACCACTTTCCCTTGGTGGGGAAGCCTGGTAGTACTCAGAGAAGGGATAAGCAGGCTACCAGGATGAGACTTGATAGCCTATGATCATATAGTGGAGGAGGAGGGTCCCTTTCTGTCACAGACCTAGAGGAGGGGAATAGGGTGAAAGAGGGAGGGAGGGAGGAATGGGAGGAGACAAGTGAGGGAATAACAATTAAAACACAATCTGAATAAATTAATTAAATTAAAAAAAAAGAAGTTCAGCCATCCCCCCCATGTACCCCATACCACTTGTTCCTAGACTGTATGTTCTGGCCATCCAGGTGCCATTCATCCCCACAGGAGACCTTTCTACAAGGCGCACCTGCCAGCCAGTGCGATTCAAAGAGGCCTCACGATTTTGCCTATGACCTTAGATTACTCATTTAACAGAAGAAAAGCCAACTCCTCCAGATTGTGTATATAACGCATGAAAATCCTGAGACCAGAATACATGTGTTCTACTGTTAAACTCAGAAATCTTTCCTCAATATTAGCGACGCACACCCTGGTTGCTGTTGTCCATGTTTTTTGACACAGGTCTCTCCTTTTGGCTTTGGTTTCTGAGGCAGGCTGGCCTGGATCTTGAGATCCTCCTCTTTTACCCCCTCAGTCCTGTGACAAGCGGCATGCACAACCACACTCGGCTTATCTCTATTTTAATACTGAGGGTTGACCCTAGGGAGCCTCATACATGTTAGCTCAGTGTACGTTACCACTGAGCTTTATCTTCAGCGTCATTTTAATACATTACAAATGTGGCCACTGCAAGCATACTTGAAAATTAGAGGCAGAATGATCAAGTTTGAGGTCAGTCATAGTGAATTTGGAGGCAGCATGGGCTATATATCATAGCTTTACGTATGAAAGGAAAGAAATGACTTCAAGGCTGTTAGTCATCTCTTTAAAATTCTAGAAAAGTACAAGTTCAAAGGTCCATGTAAGAAAACTCTTCCCTTCTTGTCTGACTGTAGTCAGTAATGACTGAGCCAGTTGACTAGTGAGTGTTTACTCTGTACACATGCCTTCCAGACCACCCAGACCACAGGCTAGAAATGACAGGATGAGGTATCTGCCCAGTAAACTGACATTGTCTGCAATGTTGTGTTTTAGTGTGAATTGTTAGTTTTACCATCTGTCCTTCTTTTTAACCACCAATCCCAGCATCCCCCTGAAAGGCTGCTCAGTGAGAGACACAAAACATTTCTGAGACCACTGGACTTGGTGATCCCATCCCACAGGAGATCCCAACTGTTCCTGTCTGCCAGAAGAAGGTAATGATGGGGTAGAAGACAGGCCCCCCAAATTATGACAGGTTGGCTGTGCCAACATGCAAAATACATTGAAATGCTTCAGATGCTTCTGGACCAGCCGTGGAAACACCACACACTGGCTTTCATCTGGAAACCACAACTGCTGCTTCTCAAAGAAGATTCAGTGGCCAAAGCTGCCAGTGGTAAGTTTCCACACAGCACACAGAATAAGTGAATGCAGCTTTTGCTATTGGAAAAGTTGGCTAACATCACTGACTCCCAACTGTGGGTAGAAACACACCATTGTCAGGATTCTCCCGGGAGGACTCTCATGCTTCTGCTTCAAAAAATTGCTGCTATTAATGTACCCAGTATGATTAACTGTCACGCCCACAACATCAGAGCAAGCTTGACAGACAGAATTCTTCTTTGGAAATAAGTAAATCGTTGTTGATGCCCCATGGCTGTTTCCATTCATTTCTATTCTCTGCAGTTCTGCAGATGTCTAGAGCTGGAAGGGTGCTTCTAGACTATTTAGACCCTGTGTAGCCTTGTGCTGTTCAGGAGAAAAGAGTCACAATGAGCAATGTTACTTAGTCAATTTCACAAAACATTCGGTACATTCACAGCCAGGACTTACTTTTCTTGTCAAAATATAGGCATCAAGGCACAGCTATGTACCCTTCAAACCTGGTGGTGTTCTCCATTCCGTCCAACTGGGAATTCTACCCACCCTGCCATGACTATGGTCACACTTAACAATAAACAGATAAAGGATAAAGAGTACTTGGTGTTTCTCATGTCACCTGCAAAAGTGTAATTCAACCTTTAGTCCTCAGGTTCTGGACTGCCAGTGGATCCCAAAGTGATGGTGATATATAATTTTTAACTTTCCGTACACTCCAACTTATCCAGATTATACAGGTCCTTCTGGTCCTGATGTGGTCCACAGCACCAGCATCCTGAAGAGTGTCCTAAGAGTCTGACAAGAACTCAAGACAGAACTGTGGTGGTCAGAATGAGAATGGACCCCACCAGTGCTTATATATTTAACTGTTTAGTGCCCAGGCAGTGGACTGCTTCAAAAAGGATTAAGAGGTATATTCTTGTTGAAGGAGGTGTGTCACTGGGGGTGGGTTTTAAGGTTTAGGCAAGCTCAGTCTCTCCTTGCCTGCTGCATGTAGATCAGATGAAAGCTTTCAACTACTGCTCCAGCACCATGCCTGCATGTCTGCTGTGATGATCATTGACTAACTCCTGAAAATGTAAACAAACCCAATTAAAGGCCTCATTTTAAAAGTTACCTTGGTCATGATGTCTCTCCACAGCAACAGAACAGTAACAAAGCAAGAACTAACTCCTGTAGAAGAAGTTCTGAAAAGTTCTAGTCTTTCTAGAACAATTTTCAAAGTTGCTCAGTTCCTCACAAACAAGACTTCTGGACACACCATTTTCTCTAAGTTCTATTTTCAATAAATTTTGTCATTATTGCTTCAATCTGTTTATTTTGCCTTGTATGAAATCCATTTGTTTCTTTTATTAATGCTATCTTGTTCTTTTTTTTTTCTTAAAGATTTCTACTAGTTAATGTAATAATCATTATTTTTATGCTGGTGGCTGTCTAGCAGATTTCCAAGTTTGTTTCCTGGCACGACAGAGAACTGAACCACGGGGAAAGCCAGAAGACCAAGGCACCAAGAAAATAAAAGTAACAACTTTATACATTCTGGGCGAGAGACGACTAAAGCTAGATGTCCCTTAAACAGACTCTGGCATATAGGGACCCTAGGCCCTCCACTTGCCCTGTTGGTCTTGTCTAGATGCCCCAGCCTGTACCTCCTTGCCATGTCTCCTCAGAGTCTTCTGGAAAAGGGAAGCTGCCATCTCAGCGTGCCTGCTTTTGCTTTCCTCACTTGCCTGTGCTCTTTTAACTCTGCTCCACATTAGCCTCAGATATGCATATCTAAAAACTGCTAGAAGTCTCATATAGATTTTTTGTTTGTTTGTTTTTCAAGACAGCGCTTGCTGGACTTATTTTGTAAAACCAGGCTGGCCTTGAACTCCAAACGATCCACCTGCCTCTGCCTCCCAAGTGCTAGGATTAAAGGCGTGCGCCACCATTGCCCAGCTTTCGTATAGGTTTTTCTTTCTAATCTGATGTTCGAAACACTAGACATTGGAATGGGAGATGGCTTAGCTGCTAAAGAGCTGGCAAAGCACGAGGCCCTGAGTTTGAATCTCCAGCACCCATGGAAACGTTGGGTTTAGCAGTGAGCACCTGTAACCCTGGCACTGGAGGATACCGGAAGTATATTCCTTGGCTCTCTCACCAACCAGTCTAGCAAAAGCAGTGAGCTCCAGGTGTAGCGAGATAGATACCCTGTCTCAAAAGAAAATAAGGTAGAGAGAAATAGAAGAAGACAGGCAACATAGTCAACCTCTCACCTTCACACATGCCTTCAGAAGTGAACAAACCTGACCTACGTGTGTGTACACATTCGTGCAGCACATATAACACACAGCACAATCACAAAGATTGAATATCTATAAAGAATTTAAAGGTAACTATTATATGAAGTCAGACCATCATGATTCATTGAACCTTGGATTATCTAATATTCTCTTTCCTTTCTCTCTCTCTCTCTCTCTCTCTCTCTCTCTCTCTCTCTCTCTCTCTCTCTGTGTGTGTGTGTATCTGATCTGTCTATCTGTCTTCTTCCATTTTGCTTTCCTTCCTTTCCTGCCTTCTTAGGTGACTATATAAAATATTTCTTTTATAATATGGACTATCCATAGCTTTTATTTATCTGTTTCCATAAACCATATTGGTACTTATTTTGGTGATTCAGAATTGGGAATTCAAAAATATGAACTACTGGGGCTGTCTGTAAAGGACAGTGAAGTTGGTTGATTAATAAATCCAGTAAAGGAGAAAACAATGAACATATTCTGGGATGAAGCACTGTTTAATTGTACAATGTGCAAATGTTTAGCATATATTTCTAAAATTTGAGAATATAAATAATCACCAAACATTTTCAAAGATCAGTGGCTCTGCACACACACTTAGATCATAAAATAAGAGCAAAGTCCAGTTATCTTTAAAAGACAGGATTCCCAAGGTCTAGCTATATAATAAACCTGATTTTCAATAAAGTGTTCTCCAGTTGTATCCTGCTCTTAGAAGACAGCATGCTGGCTACATTTTGTGTGGTTATAATGAACTTTAAAAGTAAGTTTCAAAAAGGAAGGAACTGAGGAAAGAAGTCTCTGAGATAGAAGTTTGCATGTTTGGTGGAAGTTAAAGCAGCTGTGTATGTCAGAGTAGAAATGACCATCAGCACTATATCACTCGAACACCATGTGGCATCTCAGCCGAAAGACTCTATTTACTTCACAGTGAGAGCAAGGACGTAAATAATGACTAGATGGTAGATGTATTTGTCACTGATCATCCACTTGGTGTTCAAGACCCCAGCTGCAGGTATTAGTCCCTACTAGAAGCAAATATTTATTTCAGGTTTATTTCTGGTGAATGAGAGCCTATGCTGTGAGTGTTTATGGTTCTTCACTTAAGGCTCAAGGTCACCATGATACACTGGGCTTTATTTAGTGTCCTAGAAATTTCTAGTTTTCCAAAAGACTTTACATGACTGCAGATAATGTGCCTTCTTACTATGAGTTGTCTACTACACGGGTATGGGAGACTACAGTCAGAGATAAATTAATAAAAGAAACTTGGTATTCATCTTGTGACATTTAGGGAAGAAACATTAATTTGGGGTGTTTTCAATTTGAGTCTATGCAGCAAAACCCTTTGAGCTAGCCATTCATGATTGAGCTAGTCTTTCATGATTTCTTTCAACAATAAATGGATTTGTGTGCAGGCTAATTTTAGAGACAACATTCTTCAGTTCAGTGGATATCACTCTATGATGGGCATTTAAAAAGGAAAAAAAGCTGTGTTTTGTTGCTGCAGACAATGTCTGCCCTGAGGTGTAGAGTTGCCGCACGGGGCTGAGTACTTCCAGGACTCAGGCTTTACTGAACATCTGCTTTTCACAACCTCATTATAAGGAGGAAAATCTAAGAGACAAAAAAAAAAAATTCAAAATCCCCAGGACAGAAAAGAAAATCCCCTTCTGTTCTCATCCATAAACCAGCAACAGATTTCAATGTGCGCCCTTCGGCCATGTGAGGGCTTTTAGCTCTCGTGTTCAACAAACTCTTTGGTGAAGCAGGATTTGGAGTGCAGGTGAGTGTAGTTTGAAGAATATTCTGTGAAAATCAGTTTCCCGAAGAGGAATACAGAAAGGGCCAACAGGATCAGACACCAAGCTCCACTCCCTCTCTTGAAGGTCACGCTCTGCTTTCTGTCTACCTAGTGTTGAGCACAGCCTCCTGCTATATAAGGAAAGACAGGAAATAGGATTGCCCAGACAGAAAAGGCTGCAGACAAAACATTGACTGAGTGTCAGAGCCAGCCAGAGGCAGGACGTCCTCCCACAGATGAGAGAAAAATGCCTCTCTGTGAATTCTAGGGGACTTGTCTTCTCCTCTTCCACAGATAATGAAAATATAAAGATAATGAAAAGTAACCCGCACTGTCTGTTCTGTGCTGCAAATAGTAAGTGCTTATGCAGGGCTTCTGAGACTAACCTTTCTTCCAGGAGACAAGCATCAAAGGCCTGTCTGAGTAAGTTACCAGGTATGTCTGAGTTTCTGGGTATCTAATTAGGGGAATTTTTCTTCCTTTGTATTTATATTTGTGGAGTCACTGTTCTAATGTTGTGTATGACCAAGACCTAGACAAAGAAAGGCTCATTTGGCATCCATCCCTTTGAATGTAGGTGTTCCTTAATTAACAATGGGTAACAAAGCCCTTACATATTAAAAATGTCTTCAAAGCACTTAATAAAACTCAACCCACCAAACAGCACCATTCATCCCAGCCTTCCATGAATGAGCTCAGGTTTTAATAAGCTTATGGCTAGTCAAAATCATTTACCACGAAGACTATTATGTAATAAAGTCTTGAGTATCCCATGTGATTTGTTGAATACTGTGCTGATTTGGAGACAGAACTGTTTGAATGTGTGTTCTTTCATGTTACAGTGAAGTTGCGATGTCCCAGGCTGAACTACAGTGAACCATGCTTGAACCATCTATACACATTTGCTTTCTATTTGGTTAGGAATATATATGTTTACAGCTTTATATGATAATTGTCAAACCACAACGATCAGTTATAGAATAATGCGCCATAAAAACAGAGAAGGAATTACAACACTACAGAATGTTGTGGTTGGAAGGGGCCTGACTCAGAAAGTAAGAAGATCACTTACTGCAAGAACAGAAGTTCCTGAGTTGACCCTGATTCCTATGACAAGCCCAGTGTGGTCTGTACCTGTGCTTACTACTCAACTGCCCTGTGAGTCAGGAGGGTGACTGGAACTTTCTGGCCACCATCCTAGCTCCAGGTTCAGTAAAACCTTTTCTCTAGGTAATTAGGTGGAGAAGGATAGGGCAGGATGTCTGATGTCCTCCACTGGCCTGTCTGGATACTCTGAGTCATCTATGGTGGGTGTTACTACACTTTCATCTTTTAAAATCTCTTCTGTACTCACTCACTTACTCAGTCACTCACTCACTAACTCACTCACTCACTCACTCACCCACTCACTCACCCAGATTCCCATTTCCTCTGAGAAAAGATTAAAATAAGGAAACCTACTGAATTATAAGAGCAGCTATCATGAATGACTGCAAAATCAAAGTGATTTTGTTTGTTTGTGTCTAGTTTTTTAAAACTAGACAATGTTCACACTCGAGTGAGCTCAAATCAATGGCTATAGGGACATGGGGACTAACTGGATAGCTGAGGCAAAAAAAAAAAAAAAAAAGTTGAATGTTGGTACACAACTAAAGGCAGATAGAAAAACATGAAAAATCTAAACTTCTTCACTCAGCATCTAATATTCAGCTCCACCACTAGACTACCATATTTTCATTTGATCAGCACCCCTATTTGCCCCCAAGGTTCAGTTATAACAGAGAAAACCTCCCAATGGATCAGGCCCTGTGCTTTGCTCTCTAAACTGCCTCAGTCATTATGTGGCACAGCAGCCATAGGACAGTGGCCGGTGCTCTTAGTGTTCGTGACTGGTGAGCAACATTGGATGATTCAAAGCTGTCCAAGAGCTCATACCCACCTGACTCTTTCTACACACTATACCTCTGGGAGGGCTGTACTGTTATCAGCAATAATAGAGAGGGGGTAATGGAGAATCCTAGAGGTTAGAAATCCACTTATCAACAAGAAACAAAGTTGCAGTTCAAATCTGTGACATCATGACCGGAAGTCCAGGCCAACTTTACAGATGTGTTTCCTCAACACTTAGGTAGCAATAGAGGTAGCGATTGTGTAGGGAGATAGAAATATGATTGACATATCGTACAGGAACCCTGCTGAGAAATAATAGACTACCAGATACTCTTTGTCCCATGTTTTGCCGTAAGCCTTTAACTGCTCTCACTCACTTTCCCATTCTCACACTCCCCCGCCCTACACTCCCCGTGCCTCTGTTTTTCTTTTCATTCTTCCTTGGTGAGTGACTACAGAAAATTAAAATACCATCTCCCTACTGCATGGGTAGACCACAGAATCTGACAAAGACAATTAAGAGCCCTCCTTTATCCTTGGAGAGCTTATTTTAAGACTAGTGCACACCACTCTGCTCTTGAGGAATTCCTGGCATGGCTGACGACATTCCAGAAATCTGGCATCTATGTAATAAAATCCTGAATATGGTATTAAAATGACAATATAGCTTACCTTTCAGGACATGGCTATGTGCAGTCACCCTGTTTAATCTGACCAAACCCCATGCTTTTATACTTGTTCTTGCTGCTATGTTATAGCTCACACACAAAGATATACTCATCCTATGCATGAAAGTCCAAACATGTCAATGAAAAATATCTAATGGTCTCCAAAAGTCTGAAAAAAAAAAAACAAAAATGTGCTGAAGAACAAAAGCAGTGAAGCACTAAGGACCAAGGTGTTGGAGACGGGATACTGGGGGCCTAGGTGATGAAGTAGATAGACTCAGTGGCAAGTGCTCACCTGGAAACCAAATGCTGAGAAAGACCCTGTGGATCTGGAGCTCAGAGCTGTGAGGATCAGGTGTCAGCCAGCGGCCACTACAGAGACTATTATCCGTGCAGCTCCAGACACGGAAGAAGTACAGGGTGGAGTCCAGGCCTCTAGGTCTGTCTAAATTCTGCTCCTAACCTTCAAGACCCACAGAGTCTCTGCACACAACTGAAGAAGTGATCTCTCCAATAGCAAAACATCTCTTGCCCTACTCATTCCTAAAAGAAAATCATGTCTAGTTGACTGGTGTCTAAAATGTGGGTTCTTCCTTCTGGTGTCTGAGGCCTTCTAGAATGGCCTAGTCCTTTTTCTCTGACTCTATAAGGTTGTATGTGTGCTTTTTGAAAAAAGAACAATTCTCCACATTCAACATCTATCCCATCATATTATCCCTGAGTTTATTTTTCTAAAGTAGTAATACATAGTTGCAAAATAAAGATTATATATATACATATGTGTATATATATGTATATGTATGTATGTATGTATGTATGTATGTATGTATGTATGTATGTATATATGGCTTTCATTTCCAAGGGGCTACAGCCATTTTGAACTACACAGTTGTGGAACAATTAAAATATATAGTTTCATGGAAAATAAGAAGCCAGTTCTTGGCCAATTAAAACTTACGTGATAACTAAATGTGTCTCTAAGTCTGAGAGAATTTAACTGCTAATGCAACCTTGTGACACCTTTTCTGATTTTCACAAGCCTGAGTGCTAGACTGATTCAAAGGGAAATTTTAAGTAAATCAACAAGGGGTTCTGGTTTGGGGTCCTGTGTGAGGGTGCACTTCCTGTGTATGAAGCTTACTATATATTCTACCACGGAAGCTTCTAAAGCAACAGTTCCCCAATTTGCCCTCTGAGCTGCAAAACCAGTTCTCAGCAGGAAAAGAAAAATCGCTCCTTACTCTTGAAAAGTGTCTCCTTTATGTGTGAAAACACTGAGGTGAAAATGTCTAAAACTTCACATTTCTTTGAGCCTGTGAAATCTAAAGGGATGTGAGATTTGCCCATGACCCAGATTGGAGTGATGGGTGCTTCTCCTGGCCATTGGAAAAGTCCTCCTGCTGTGCTTTCATTTTATTTTTAAAAGGCAAATATTGAAGATGTTCTTTCCTTTAAGATATAAAATTATTATCATTGTCCCTTGCAAAGGGAAAAAATCCTGAAGCTTAACCCTCAATTAGAAAAGTAAATGCTATGTGCCATCTTGCAGTTTCTAAAGCCTTAAATCCAATTTTTTGTGCTACTTCCAAGACCAACTTCTAAATAATAAGACTCTAAACACAAGCATTTTGCTTTGGGTTTCTAGTTTGTCTTCTACTAAGAATTTGCCTACATATCGAAGGTACGTTAATTTGTAATATAGTCAAGTTCTAGAGCCTTTTATTCACTCATTCAACCATATAGGTGCCTCCTGGCACCTGCTCTGTTTATTGTATAATGTTCATGTCATTTATGGGACAGTCCCAAGATTCATTATTCACGGTGACCAAGGCACCAGCCCAGATGCAAGCCAATCACTTGTTTGCAATGACGAGCAGCACAGGTCGGCTAGTGCTACCACAATTAAATGTTTCAATTTTCCTCCACCTTAAGTTGATGGTATCTGGTCCAAATTTTGTGTCATTTTGAAGATGCAAGATGGCCAACTATCATCTGGATCAAAGAGACACCTGACCAGCCAGTATGTGTTCCAAAATCTTGGAAGCTTATGTAGATAAGGATAGTATTAAAAATAAACTCAGTATAACCAGCCACAGAAAGTGGAACTAGCCAGGATCTTATCAAATAAAAACAAACTTAGTTGAATTTTTAAACTTTTAGAGGTTAAAAAATCTAAATAATCTAATAATGTCTATTAAAGCAGTCAATACTCCCTCTTTACTGATATTTTGTTTTTCATTTTGAGGTAAGTGGGTATTTAAAACTTGAAGCAGTTCTTGGCTTTCCAAGCTAGCCCCCACCCACCCACCAGCAGCCAATCAGAGCATATCCCTTCTTCAAAAGCAAGTAACTGGAGTTCTTGCTATCCATCCCCTACAATCTCCCATGATACCAAGAGAGGTATCTGAATGAGTGTTTCCTGGCTCATCACTGGAGGCATATCATTTCTTATTGTTCACAGAGAGTAAGTCTTATTCAGAATTCACTTTTTCAAATTTGTCCTATTCTATATGTGACTGTTTTAAACAAATCTCAATAACAATCACACATAGTAGGGAATAAACATATTTTTTGACTTTAGTTTTGTATATGAGTAATAAGCCTGAGCAAAAGTTGTGATCTGTTCATTATTATGTCTTACCATTAAGTTTTACAATTAAAAAAAAAATACACCGTGGTACACAGAACTGTAAGAGTTAGCCCTGAATTTGAATTGAATGAATTGATGACGCCTTGTATTACAAATTTATTGTAAAAGATATTGACTTTTGGTGTTGGAACTAATTCTAAGATACAGCATTCAATTAAAAACATTGCGCCTCTGTACATATTGATACTGCTACTTTGGAAAGGATAATTCTGTATTTACGGTGGAAAATGTTACAAAATGAAGTAAAACACATATAAATAGAAATAGAAACAAAACAAGTAAATTTGTTGACCTTCATGGTCAAAATCAGAAGAGATTTGGTATAAATTAAATCAAAGTATTTCCAAATTATGTGCCATAGTACAACATAGTTACTGCAGTGAATCAACTGCATAACTGGGAAAGAAATAGTCTGAAGTAATACTGCACCTGGAAACCAAAACCTGTCATCAGGATTTAATCTCTTTCTAAGGGTCACATTAAGTTCACCTAAATAATAACGTTTCCAGAGACTGTAGACAGTGTAGAATACTTACACACTCACAGAGAAATTGATGGAAATGTCAACTTGTGCAGGCCCATTGTTAGGTTATATGGACAAATTAAAATTTGTAAGCACAGATAATGACTGTGTTTTCCCCAAAATCAAGTGATTTTGAAGCCAATGCAGTCACAGGCTGCCACACTTTGTAGTTTACACAAATAAAGATCTCTATCAAAACCAGTATCTTGTCAGTGTGGATTGGATGGCAGCTTCCAACTCTGCACTGATGGCTTCTTAATACTTTGTATGAAATGTTAGAGAAATTCAAGCTTAAAAATTACTTGAAGAAATAAAACTCAAAGAAAGTAATGAAACATTTTAATATGGACTCAAAGGAACAATGGCAGTTACTTTATGCTACATTTCCTAGAAGCAACATGTCCAGGATCCAGGATGTGTCCAAAATATTAAGTTCAGAGGCACAGAAGAACTTGCACTGGAAGCAGAAAGGCTGTTCCTTTTCTATTCTCTAAGGAAGCTCTCCTGCAGAGCTTGCTCATTCATCTTCTAGTAATGTCATACCAAACAATTTGATGTTTACTAAATACTCTGCATCTGGGAAAAGCTGTTGGAATGCCTTTGGGAAGACCTTTTTGTTAGGAACTCCTATTCATGCTTCGAGATATTGCATGCCACCTTTTCCAACAGTACTATCCCAATTTCTCTTTCACATGAAGCTAGTAATAATCATCTTACTGGAAATTATCACTTTAAACACTTGCCAGTTAATGAAAAGAAGGTTTCTGAATTTTCAAGTAGAAAATAAACACTTTGGTTTATTTGTTTCCTAATAACTATGCTGATCATAACAACTGTCGAAGTATTTTAAGAATCATGGTTTAAATTACTCTATGTGCATTTTTGTGTATTCTAAGAAGATGTCTCTCTATGTGTATATTATATTCATATATATCTTATGCATATATCTTCATATATTTAGGCAAAGTTTGGGCCTTCATAAAAGCAATAACTTCAATAATTAATTCAGTTTCTTATCTTTTCTTACACATATTTTATTTGTTATTTCTATATTTAATTCCCTAGAAATGTTTATCACATCTATATGCTTTAATCTATTTATTCTTTTAACAGTGTTAAGAAAAAACAATTAAGAACACAAGAAGCTGTGGGAAAATGTCCACTGCTTTCATAAAACATATTTTTATGATTTCATAAAATATATTTTCATGCCTTTCTGCTTCACACTTTTGTCATCTAATTAAGTGTACTAAATAGCTTTTGTAAAATCATTTCTTCTCCAGGTTCTCAGACATTTTTAATGTGGCTCTGTTATTAATGTTTATAGAAATTCAGTGCTTTGAGGGATGCAGGCTAGTAATCTTCAGACGTTCACTCTGCCTCCTCTTCTGCAGATCCAGTGCCCAGGTCTCATCCGCAGCTCTGTAGCAGACCATCTGCTGTGGCTTCCTCTTCTGCTCTGCCCCCATCTCCAGAAAATCATGAAGATCTCCTCCTACAGCCTTCCTCACGACCCCATCCATCTTTGTCTCATCTTTCAACTCATACAGACATTCCCCGGGAACTCACTGGCCAAACAGTTCAGGGAAACTGGTAGGGCAAGAAAACAGACGGCGATCTTCAGATTTACACTGTCCCTCTTCTCCTCCAAATCCACTCAAGAAGTCTTATCCCTAGCTCTGTAGCAGCCTGACGGCCTTGAACTCTCTTTCATATCTGACCCCATTCTTAGGGGACTAAGAAACCCTAGTAACACACTGTGCTCTCCTCCCTCCTGCGGAACCCCTCATTCCTGTTACCATAGCTCACACTCATCTCTAAGTGCATGCCCCAGTATCAAGAAACACATTCTAATGAGAGTCCCTAGGGGCTGCACTTAGCAAGGAATCTCAGAAGCATTCCCTACCAGGCAACCCACATTGACTACTCTCCCCTAGGAACCAGAAAGAGCAACAGAAATAAAGGAACAAAACGACCACCCAAGAAAACAAGACCAGATATCAGCACCTAGAATTACATTTTCCCCCAAACCCAGATGTCTAGATGCCAGCATAAAACAGAGTCAATTAACATCCAGGAAAGCATGTCTCCACTAAAGCCAAGCAACCCTACCATAGTAGGCCCTGATCAATGCAACGTAGCTGAAGCACAAGAAAAACAATTTCCAAACAGTCTATATGAATATGTTAGAGGTTTTTAAAGAAGAAATGAATAAATCCATTAAAGATATCTATGAAAATACAAATATCCCAGCCCCCAGGCACTTTGCGGGATCAGCAACCATGCTGGCCAACAGAACCACAAATAGTCTGCCTGCCTGAGCACTGACCCTACTCAGTGCCTACCCAACCTACTGACAATTAACACTCCTCCCTATCACCATATCCTGGCTCCCAACTCCTACACACCACTAGAAAAGAGGCCACACCCACCCCAGAATTCTAGCACCCAACTAGGGTAGAAACCTCCTGAATGAGCAGAGGCCACGGAGCCATCAGAAGTCAAAATCCCAACTACTGTGTAGACTTTCTACTTTTTTTATATTTTATTAATTTAATCATATTACATCTCAGTTGTTATCCCATCCCTTGTATCTTCCCATTCCTCCCTCCCACTCACAGGCAACACCATGCAGAAAAGCAGAGAGTAAACAGAAACCAAGAAATAAAACACCTATACAACAGTGACAAATTTAGAAATCTGTACGTAGACCTATAATCACCCAAACCCAGATGCCTAGGTGCCACTGTAAGAACACAATCAATAACAACCATGGCAATACAGTGCCACCAGAGCCCAGATAGCCTACTACATGGCCTGAGTGTTCCAAAACAGCTGAAGCACAAGAAAAAGGTCTTAAAGCCAACTTTATGAAGATGATAAAGGTCCTTAAAGAGGAAATGAAAAAAATCCATTAAAGAAATTAAAGGAAAGTCAAAACAAAAATTGTAGCAAAGTGATAAATTCCTTAAAGAAAGCCAAGAAAATGAACAAACAAACAATTGAAGGAAATGAAGACCTGAAAATGGAAATAGGAGCAATAAAGAAAGCAAAACTGAAAAAATTCTGGAAACAGAAACTCTAGGTAAGCAAACAGAAACTATAGAAACAAGAAGCATCAACAACAGAACACAAGAGATGGAGAGAGAATCTCAGACATTGAAGACACAATAAGAGATACACCAGCCAAAAAAAATATTAAATCTAAAAAATTCTGGAATATTATCCAGGAAATCTGGGACACTATGAAAAGACCCAACCTAAGAATAGTAAAAATAGAAGACAAATAATCTCAGAAAATATTTTTAACAAAGTCAAAAGAAGAAATTTTTCCTAAGCTAAAGAGAACATGACTATAAATGTAAAAGAAGCATACAGAACACCAGATAGATTGGACGAGAAAAGAAAATCCTCTCTCCATATAGTAATCAAAATGCTAAGC
The DNA here is from genome assembly GCF_964271855.1 of Acomys minous. Lineage (NCBI taxonomy): Eukaryota > Metazoa > Chordata > Mammalia > Rodentia > Muridae > Acomys > Acomys minous. The sequence continues at coordinate 45,023,012 of NC_140487.1, forward strand.
ATGCAGAACAACAACAACAAAAAGAATATTAAAAACTTCAAGAGAAAGGGCCAAGTAACGTTCAAACACAAGCCTATTGGAAATATTACAGCCAATTTCTCAACAGAGACTCTAAAAGCTCAAAGCGTCTGGACAGATACTCTGCAGACTCTAAGAGACCACAGATGTCAGCCCAGACTACTATACCCAACAAAACTTTCAATCACCATGTATGGAAAAAACAAGATATTCCATATTAAAGTCACGTTTACCCAAGAAGAGTAGAGGGTATGAAACAATCAAACTGAGGGCTGAAATCAATAAAATATGAATAAAGAGAACGATACAAAGGATCAATGAAACAAAAAGTTGGTCTTTGATAAAATAAAGAATATAGGCAAACCCTCATCCTAACTAACTAAAAGACACACAGAGACAGAATACCCAAATTAACAAAATCAGAAAACAGAAAGAGCAACATAACGACAGACACCGATGAACTCCAAACAGCTATTAGGTCATACTTTAAATCTTATCCTCTACAAAATTGGAAAATCTAAAAGAAATGGACAATTTTATCGATTGATAGATACCGCTTACAAAGTCAAATTGAGATTAGATAAACAATTTAAATAGATCCATAACTCGTAAGGAAATAGAAGTAGTCATTATGAGTCTACTAATTTAAAAAGCCCAGGGCCAGACAGAGGACGGGTGAAGTACCACAAAGGGGCTTGTGTCTGTCAGGCACTACATTGGAGACAAAAAAGTGAGACATTATAACACATAGTGAGGAAAGCCAGAAAAATTAAAGGACATAATTTAAAAATCTGTATTATACCAAATAGAAAGCCTAAAAGAAATGGATGAATTTATTGATATATGTGACCAAAAATATTAAATCAGATGAAACAAACAATGTAACAGACAGACTCAGAACCCCTATTGAAATAGAAACAGCAATTAAAAAATCTCGTAGGCAAAATAGCTCAGGAACAAGACAGATTCTGCAAAGAAGTCAATGAGACCTTATAAACAAAACATTAATACTTCTCAAATTATTCCGTAAACCAGAACCTGATATTTTAAAATTCTTTTTATGAACCTATTGTTACCCAAATGCCAAAACCACACAAAGAACCAATGAAAAGGAAATTACTAATGTCTCTTATGAACATAGGTGTAAAAGCTCTCAATAAAATGCCTGTAAACTGAAATCAAGAACAAATCAAAAGATTATCTACTATGATGATAAGTTTACTTCATTCGAGAGATGTAGGGATAGTTCAATGTACATATGTTTTACACAAAAGAGATTAAAGACTCCAGTAGGAAGTGTCTATGTCTGATAAACACTATTAGCAAATTATGCGATACATAGTTAATACACAAAAACCAGTAGCCTTCCCTATACACAAATGACAGACTTCAAAAGAAATCAAAGATAAAATACTTTTTGCAATAACTTAAAAGATAGAAATAAACTGCATTGGGGTAGCTCTAATCAAGCAAATATATGATTTGTATAATAAAACTGCTAAGATGTTGCTATGTGACTGTATCTCCTAGTAGTGTTAGAAGTCTCACCAACATGGATGCCTAAACATGAACTGAACAAGGACAACAATAATAGAGAGGCCAAGATGGGCAGCGCCATCAGCCCTCATTTGAGGAGCCTCTTCTTATAGAAGATGGTCACTGAAAAAGAGAGTGGTAACTGGACAATGTGTAGTGGACTTTGGATCATTCAGAGGTAAATAGGCTGCTATCAGTAAAGCCCTCCCACCAAGACTCAGAGGCATATGTGTAAGAGGACACGGAAAGAGCGTCAGAGCAGAGGTGGCAGATGACTCCAAGAGCACAACATCTTTCAGACACAAGAGGAATGCTGTGCACGTGAACACCTAGACACAGTGACCTCACACACACAACACCTGCACAAAATCAAACCAGACAATGTCGCAGTGCTGGGAAAGGAGGACTCCACACCTAACCAAGAGGCTATTTAGAACTGATACCTACTGGGAAAGGGAAAGTCAATTTTCTTTATGAGAGTGTGACTAAGTATATAAAATACACTCCAGAGTAGGCCCAATGCCCAGAAATAGTTGAATAATAGAAAACTGACCCCATAGTTTTTGTTTGTTTGTTTTAGGTACTTTTTGTTTTGTTTGTATTCATTTATTTATTTATTTTTGCCTGATCAATTTTCTTGTTTCACTCTTTTGCTTTTTGTCATCTTTTTCTTGTTTGGTATTTTTTTATTTTGAGAGAGAAAGAACATGATGTTGATAAGGAAGTGGGAAGGATATGGGAGAAATTGGGGCAAGGGAAAGAATATGGTCAAAATCCATTATATGAAAAAATTTTAAAGAAAAAATTTAAAAGCTCTGAAACTAAGATTTAATCCTTATTGGAGACTCACTGAAAGGCCTAGTGTAATTCTGCAAAACAAGAGGGATTTTGTTAAATCATAATATTTAACTTTTATAGATAATAATTTTACTGATATCTTTAATAGCACCCTGTATTTAATATTCTGGCATGTTTTACTTTTTACTATAAATATTTATTTCTGGTTTGTGTGTAAATCCACAGGTCAGTCTTGTTATCTGTCATCATATAGGCTGCAAGTGATATTTCAACAGGAATTTGTAAGAATATTTGTCATTAAAATATTACACATAAAGGATATTTCGCAGAAACATAAAACCATTCTAAACTTACAAGGAACCACAAAAGCCATAATACTTAAAAGCAACTTTGAAGGAGAATAAAAAATTTGGGCCATTCCACTTTCTGACTTCAAATTACATTATAAACTTTAATAGTAACCAGAGTCCTGTGGAACTGGCATAAATAGATGCAGAGTGCTGAGACTAGAGGGCCCAGAAATGAAGCCACATGCCTACAGTTAGTGTTCAGACCAACTTCAGTAGTAAAGCGTTCATTTGGCCTATAGGTTGCCGTCGTCATCCAGGGAAGCTGAGTCAGGAAGATACTACGATTATCTAGAAACAATCTTTGGAATTTCTTCTTTTCTGTTTATCATAGTATATAATAAGCTAAACCAATGAATCCACATATTCAACCTACACAACACACTGTCCCACAATCTTCAACACGCCACCGGTATACTTGACTGCATTGTACCCATAGCTGAGGTTACCATTCTTTTTCTCCCAAACCTTCTTGGCACACAGGCTCCTGTCTTGGTAAGTAACTGTTCCCTAACAGTACAGGTCAAGTAGCCTTAATATTTATTTCTACTAATTTCTTGCTTCTTTTTTATACAGTCTCAATGTTGCTCTGGCTTGTCTAGAGGTCTATGTAGAGCAGGCTGGTCTTGAGCCCACAGATCTGTCTGACTCTGCCTTCTGAGTGCTGAGACTAACGGTATGTGCCACCATGCCAGACATAAGTTTAAGGGTTATCGTAAGTTCTTGTGTCTCTACCTGTACCTGACAATCCAGCTCTGACTCACAGAAATAGTTTTCATTCTTCCCCAACATTTTTTTTTTTTTTTTGCTGTTACTTTACTCCTGGCTCCAACAATTTCTTAACTTGACCCATTGCTATAGGATTTAATTATCTACCAGGTTACCTCCATCTGTAGAACTTGACATAACATAATCTGATTACATTATTTGTCCAAGACAATAAAACCCAAAACCTTAAGACTGCCTTCTACTTACAGGAAAAACATCTCTAAAAACTGTGCACACGACCGACCTGTCCATATTTATGTATGCCCTATGACCCTTGATCTCTTCACTTGGCACATAAAATTGCCTCTCACTGCACGTATAAGAAATCCTTTTGCAATTGACCGTCTTATAATACTTTTGCATCCATTCAAATTTTTCTTCTCTTGCTTGCATAACAAATTCCATATATATCAAGGGATGGGATAACAATTGAGATGTAATATGGATAAATTAATATATATAAAGAAAAAAAATTCCATATGTATGTCAAGGTGCAAACTTCTTCATGAAAATAAGGAGCCAAGTATAGATTTCCTTTTTTACATGTTTTAAGTATATAATAAATATAATAACTATTTTAAAACCTATTTATATATATTGTTTTGAATTTTAATTTATTATAAATTTATTCAGAATACACCCTGACTGTTATTGCCTCACTTGTGTCTTCCCATGCGCACCCTCCCTCCCTCTTCTGCCATGTTCCCCTCCCTTAGAGCTCTGACAGAAAGGGACCTCATCCCTCATCATTCAGCCACAGCATCCAGATAGCCTGCTTCCCCTTCCTCTGTGTGCCTCCAGGCCTCCCCACCAAGGAGAAGTGATCAACTCAGGGAGCACAGAGTTCATGTCAGAGGCAGTACCCTTTCTCCCCACATTCTGGAGAATGAGCTGTCCATTGACTGGATGTGAACAGGGTATCTAGGTTTACTGCATGCATTGTCCTTGGTTGGTGAAACAGTTTGTGTAGGACTCCTGGGTCCAGATCTTCCAACCTTAACACATTTTAAAAATGAAAGGACAGTTACTATTTTATTTATTTATCTATTTACTATTTATTTATTTATTTGCTTGTTTATTTATGCAACAATGTCTCACTACATATCCTTGGCGGCTTGGAACCCTCTGTGTAGAAAAGGGTGATCTTGAACTTACAGCGATCCACCTGCCTCTGCTTCTGGAGTGGGTGGGATAAAAGTGTGTACCACCTAGCCCAGCAACTAGCTATCTTTTTTTTCCAGCATATTTATGAAAAAATATTTTCTTCTTCTCTAATTAGTATTATATTTAACTAATAAAATAACAAAATCCAAAATATTCAATGACCTTTTATACACACACACACACACACACACACACACACACACACACACAAATATATATATGTATATATATATATATTTTTTTGGTGACATTTTAATTTTTATATTTTTGGCAATAAAGGCAGCATGGGTTGGCATTTATTCAGTGGTGGCCTTAAAGCACTCCCATCTCCTTTCAGCACTGTTGAGTGTTAATGAATCTAGAATACTGCAAACAAATGTTCTAATGACTTAAGAGTGATGTACAACAATAATATACTTATGTGTTTTATATTAGCATATATGTGAATATAAAATTTTTTGATGTGAATTTCCCCTTAATCTTGATATATGTTGTGGTTTTTCACTCATCCAGACAATTATGAACAAAGAAATATTAAATGATGTTTGATTGTTTTGTCATTGTTATAGAGCACACACTATAACACATATTCAGAATAGATTAGCATTTGATTTTAAAGTGCACCTTTTGGGCTAACAAGATGGCACAGTGAGTAAAGCACCTGCAACACAAGCCTGAGAATCCCTAGAACCCACATAAATGGAAAAATGACTTCTCACAATTATCTTCAGATCTCTCCATAAGTCATGGCATGTATGCATATGTCCACACACATAATAATGATGATAGTAGATATTTTTCAAGTGTGTTTCTATTGTGACATGTATTTAATGTGGAGCATTAAAGCCCAACATAGATTTATATTATTACCATTTGCTTTCTCATAATGCTAAGAAAAGTCGGTCTTTGCAATACATGCCATTCTCACTTACCTGCTATTTTGATATATTAGTGCTATTGGTACCAAGTTAATGGCCATGTCTGGAGCTAAACAGCTTTCTGGTGATGTTTGAAAGTGGACTGTGACATTCATAAGAAAAGACCATGAAAGACAAGCCTTTAGTTTGTCCTTCTCTTTTACAAAGATCAAAAGGAAATATCTCTTTTCAAGCTACAATATTTATGAGAAACAAATTTTAGTGTATGTACATCAAAAAGAAATATAAAAGCTAATATTTAGAATGGTCTGGCCTAAATCACTCTTAATTTTTAAACATGTCAGTGGTGGTATTAATAAGAAACATGACTTCTGTTGGAAAAATAGGTAAGTTGTATGTTACCAGTATATTTGCCTGCCTGCCATAATTTGTTCTTGCACATGAATAGTGGTCATAAAATATTAACTTCAATGCACCTATTACACCATGAATTTCATAGCTTTTCAATATTAAACACAGCATTTAAAAATGACAGTGTTCAATAACAAACTGAATGAAACATATTTACAACAAAAAAATTTTATTTCCCAGTGATTTTTAAGTACTCTCATATGCATGAGAATATCTACTGAGAAAAATTATTTTTATACTTTGACTTTTGGGGTTGATTTACCATGATCAATAATTATGGCTATGTATAAAATTACACCCAAATTTAGTGTAATAAGATGATATCTTCTTAGGCCCTAGGATTCTGTGGACAGCAGTTTAGGCAGGGCCTAGAAGACTGGCTAGCCCTGCCCCACAGGCTCTCTGGCTTCCCTGGGAGGATGTGAAGGCTAGGGCGTGACTTGACTGCCAGAACCATGTGGAAAGATCTTCACTCCCATGTGTTGAATGGCCAGTGTAGACTGTCCACTGAAATTACAGCTGGGATGTCAGCTATGAGATCTGTATATGACTTCCTGCTGTGATCTCTTCATGTGAGCTAGTATGGGCTTCTTTACAGGCACAGCTGTAGAACTCAAAAATCCAGAGTCCAAAGAGAATCAAGTAAACCAAGCAAATAAGCCTTTTAAGCTTAGTAGTCATACTTACATGAGAAAATAATCAAGTGCTTGTGGACTAGATAACATTTTCCAACTCAGCAAGGCTGCCTAATGAACCCCTCAAGCGACAGGACCTGTGAATATATTTGTTTAATATAGCAGAGCAAAATCTACAGATAAGAAGGCTCTTGGCATGGGGAGCTTGCCTTGAATTGTTTATGTGGGTAGTAATGTAATCACAAAGGTTCTAATAGGAAAAAGACAAGGGGTCAAAGGCCGAAGAAGAAAATGTGATGAAAACAGTGGTTAGAGCAACACACTTTTGACAAAGTGGAAGGGACTACTACAAAGAATAAATATCCCTAGATGCTACAAAACACAAGACTGCTTCTCCCCTCTATTTTACAGGGGAATACTGGGGTTATCCCAGGGAACCTAATTTGAACTCTGAAAGGCTGGGATTTAAGCTAATGAATTTGTGTTGTTTTAAGCTACCAAGGTTCTGGCGGGTTGTTCCAGACACAGTGGGGAAGGAATAAATTATTCTACTTGCATTTGACTGGTTATTTACAAGTCAAGATTCAAGGAGAAAAATACAGGTCCTATCTCTTAAAATAAGGAATGCCCAACCTTGAAACTATATTTTATAATTCTCATTAAAATAACATTGACCATGTATAATGTAAGCTTTAGACCACCAATCTTTTTTTTTAAAGATTTTAAAACTTATTTTATTATTTGCCTGTACATATGTTTGTATACCACATGCATACATGGTGCCCTCGTCTGTGTGGAGGCCAGAAAAGGCCATCAGATCCCATGGAACTGGAAGTTTAGTTTTAAGCTGTCATGTAGGTGCTGAGAATGGAACAAGTGTCCTCTGGAAGAGTAACATATGCTTTATTTGTTTGTTTTCTTTTTTTAAATTTTATTTTATTAATTTATTCATATTACTTCTCAATGGTTATCCCCTCCCTTGTATCCTCCCATTCCTCCCTCCGTCCCATTTTCCCCTTATTCCCCTCCCCTATGACTGTGACCCTGTATATGCTCATAGGGTATCAAGTCTCTTCTTGGTAGCCTGCTATCCTTCCTCTGAGTGCCACCAGGTCTCCCCATTCAGGAGATGTGTAGACCACCAATCTTGTTGTTATAAAATTGATATTAGAACTATTAAAATATATATACTCACTTATATCTGCATATTAGCTCAAGGGGCATGTCCCACGAAAGCCTTCACTTACCAGGGAACTGAGACAGAGGGGAGGACATTCTATTGGGACTCTAGATGAGAGAAGCATGGGAGAATGGCAAAGTAGAAGGATCCAGAGGGTCCTACAAACCTACAAGTAGAACATTATGATGAGCAGATTTGGGCTCAGGGATCCCGCTCAAACTAAGGCACCAGCCAAGGACAATACAGGCGGTAAACCTTAAACCCCTACCCAGATCAAGCCAATGGACAGAACACTCTCCACAGTAGAGTGGAGAGTGGGATATTACTTTCTCACATATTCTGGTGCCTCACCTTTGACCATGTCCCCTAGAGAGAGAGACCTGGTGGCACTCAGAGGAAGGACAGCAGGTTACCAAGAAGAGACTTGATACCCTATGATCATATAGAGGGGGAGGTAATCCCCCTCAGGAACAGTCATAGGGGAGGGGAATAAGGGGAAAATGGGAGGGAGGGAAGAATGGGAGGATACAAGGGATGGGATAACCATTGAGATGTAACAAGAATAAATTAATAAAGGAAAAAAATAAACTAGTTAACAATGCTAGCATGGGCTCTCGTATATCAATGTCATTTCTCTGGAGATGAGTCTAGGTACAACATTTCTTATAGAAGTCCCACAATCCAGAGCAGTGGTTCTCAAGTACATTTTGGAAATACTACATCTGGAAATCTGGATAATCTTTCTAGAAGAAAAAGAACTTTTATTTTCTCTAAACCTTGATTTTCTTAAGTATAAGAAGTTATGATAATTAGTAAATCAAAATCATGTTATTCCTGGTAAGATAATGATATAAAGCGCAGCATCTATTTAAGGCAGCCTCCTGGAGAGGACTGCTGCCAGTTGATTAGTTGACCAGGTGACCAGGTGACCAGTTGACCAGGTGCCCAGTTGACCAGGTGACCAGTTGACCAGACTGGTCTTTTCTCAGAAGTGCCACTACCAGTGATTTATTGAAGGGAGAGCCCTACACTTTTTTCTTTCCAAACATAAACGCATCCATAAGTCTAATATGTATAGCAATATGGAGGATAACGTGGATTATCTGATTCTATCACTGATTCTAGGATTGAGTTATAGGACTCATAAATAGAACAGGCTTCAGCTGGGAGATGACTCAAGGGGTAAAAGTGCTTATTGAGCAAGCTTAATAACCTGAGTTCAATCTGAAGGACCCACGTAAAGACTTGATGTGGAAGTGCACGTCTGTAATCCCAGAACTCTTATGGCAAAATGTAGAGGGACATAGGAGAATCACTTGGAAGCTTGCCTGTCAGCTGGAAGTTATCTTCCAACTTTCTTAGATGTGTGTGGCATGTTTGCTCTGTCTTTGTCTCTCTCTGTGTCTCTGTCTCTCTTTGTCTCTGTCTCTGTCTGTCTCTGTCTCTCTGTCTCTGTCTCTCTCTGTCTCTCTGTCTCTGTCTCTGTCTCTGTCTCTCTCTCTCTCTCTCTCTCTCTCTCTCACACACACACACACACACACACACACACACACACCTCCACCACCACAACCCACTCACACATATGCACACACTAAGTAGATATACTGCCCCAGCAGTGCAGTCTGGGAATTCCCACAGACTAGAGATTTCATGATCTCTGAGAAACTAGTACCAGGTTGTGTAATAGTGCGTTTGAAAGCTACAGCAACTGCACATATTGAAGAACAGAGAGCTATTTTCAATCTCCTGGAGACCTCAGAAAAGCACCCAGAGCCCAGCTACCCTGGTTTGCTTTTTTGTAACTGTGGTAAACAAGAATAGGCAGCCACGTACAGTGGTGAATACCTTTCATTCCTGCACTCAGGAGACAGAGGTAAGTTAAGAGTAATCGAATAAAAGCAAGCCTAAATCCAACAAGTAAATAACTTGGTGTCTTATGTCCAGGATTCACTTATAATTTTCTGAACTTCAAATAGTTTGGGTACTCCTATCTCTGGCTCTGCCAGAACAGTAGTTGTACTACAGTCCTGGTGTCTCTGGTACTTTGTATTCTGTGCTGCAACTGAGGTTGCACCCTCACTGATGGCCTATTTTGGCCATTTTTTCAAGGACTCCCACCATGTCACAAGGTGGCATGCCTCTAAATCTTTCAATGAGCCCTTTAAGTCTACAACTTCCATGCTACCCAAACCAGCAGCACCTCTGAGATTCTTACTATGTATTGCCAAGATCAGGTGCCAACTTGATGCAACCCTTGGTCTCCTCAGCTTCTGGGTGCTGACCCTGAAAAATTACTACTAGAGGATTTCATGTCAATGATATGGTGAAGTGCAAAGCACAGCTGATTCTTAGCCCTAGCTAACCAGAAACCATAGATTCTAAATTCAAAACACCATAGGAACATCTCTTATGGCGTCTTTGTTTGCCTTAGAAATTTCACAAGTTTGGCTCCCTTCATCTGCTTCTCTCTCAGCATTCTTTTAAGCTCCCATAGAACAGTTCATGAAGCTCTAAGCATACAATGGTTTTTCCAGCCCAAAGTTCCAAAGCTCTTCCTTAATCTCACTCCAAAATAACAGTATACCCAACACCTGGTACAAGTTATGGTATTGTTTGAGCTACATATATCTCCAGTCTATGCAAGCATTTTCTTAGCTGAGGATCCTCCTTTGCAGACAATCCTACCTTTTGTCAAGTTGACAAAAAGTCATCAGCATACCAGCACATCTTACATTGTAACATATATTAGCTGCTTTCTACTAGTCTGAGAGAGAAAGTGTTCGAAACAAATCGAGATTTCACAAGTCACTGTTGTGGCAATAATCAGCTATGCAGAGAAGGCCCCGACCAATTTACATGTTTATAGAGTAGAGGCTATGGCAGATGCACCCATACATGTTTACCAGTAGGTCTACAGAGATTACAAAAAAGGTCCTTGTAGCCTTCAAGATTTCTTAAAAGACATTAATGAGTTCACCATAAATGTTCTGGAAATAGCCAATACACATAGGCTGCTGTGCAAATATAATAATCAGTGTTAACTTTAGCAGGAAAAAACAACTATTACAACCCAGGAATGGGCGAATCAGCCAGCTTGGTGGGAATAGTGTTATGCCAACAAACCAGGTGCTAAATTTGATTAAAACTTGTACAATACCCGAAGGGTTCAATTTCAGGGTCGTTGAACCAGATGTAGCATATATCTATACTTTCAATCAAACAAGCAGTGGGTCTTCTGAGCAACAAGAGGCAATTAATTCTATCGTGGATGGTGTAATAGTCACTTTGCACCATAGATACCAAGTAGCCAGATCTCACTGGGTACCTAAGGTATTTCTAGCTGGATCTACTTTACAATTTGTTATGTCCAGCTGTGAGTGTTTGGCTGGCAACTTCCAGAAGTTAGGGTGCATATAGAAGGTTCCAACTGATCTCCTACTGAAAGTCACTGCTCTCCCGCTTCATGGTTCGCTCTTTATAAATTTAAATGCAGATAGATAATTGGTTAATAATTAATGTGGAAGGGCCCATCCTTGGGTAGGTGGTCCTGTGCTATATAAGAAAAAAGAAGTGAGCAAGGCAAGGGGAAAGAGCGAGTAAACAGGTTTCCTCCAGAACCTCTAATTCAGCTATGTTCCCATGTTTCTGTGTTGAGTTTCTACTCTGGTTTCCTTGATATTGAACTGCAATCTGTCAACAAAATAAATCCTTTCCTCCCCGATATTAATGTTATTTTAAAATAACTGTGCTTGTTTCTCTCTTAACCAGGCTATCACAACCATAATTGAGACTCTTTTATATTTACTTAATAACAATAAGCTTCACAACACAAAACTGAGCAGTTATTACTCTATTCTTAACCCTCTAAGCTAATTTGGCTTCTTCCCAGTGTACATCCCATAGATACTTGCACTTTGTAGCTTTCCTGCTCCAGCTCCTCTCTCCTGGTACTTCCTGGACCTCTCTAGTTGCTGACCCTACTTCTTCCTCCCCTGACTAGCAGGAAGTCCAGCCTTATTCTCTCCTCTGTTCAGTGATTGGCTGTAAGCTGCTTTATTGGCATACCAGGGGACAATTGGGGAAAACATTGTTTACACAACATTGAGAAAGTAGACTCTCTGAAGAAGGATTGCAACCAGATATTGGGGGAGGGGGTTTACAGAAATGAGCATTTGAATTACACAATAACCTAATGCCTATTCTCAAGGCCCTTTTGCTCAGGGTTTTATCATAGCAACAAAGGACTAAAAAGAACAAACAGTTTCAAATTTTAATTAGATTACTTTTCCCCCCAAATTAAGTGGTATTATTAATTCAGTAAAGCAATTAGTCACTGAAGACAATTTGTTAAACTATTGGGTTTGTTGTTGTTGTTGTTGTTGTTGATGCCTTTCATCTAGATTTGGAATACATGTCTTCAGGAAGATGATAATGATGGCACTCTGTGATTTATAGTGAAGCTTAGACATCATCAGAAATAGAAAAAAAAAACCTAACAAATAGAAAAAGGAGGAAGAGAATCTAATATATTTAAATCATAAGTAGAAGTCTATTTATTCAGTGACAGGAAGGCCACCACTAATGATTTCTCTAGACTATCAAACTAATCAATTCCCAGGAAGACAGCCTGATGTCACACACTCACCTGGGACACACAGCACAGTCTGTATGTCGGTGCCAGTTTGGAGAACATGGCCTTGTACTTCTCCTGTCTTTTGTACACTCCAAGGGTTCTGCTATAATCCAAAACGTATGAAAGCTATTTTCTACAGTTTAGGAGAACACTGCAAACAAGTAGAGAGGCCGTGCCTCTCCTTCAACATAAGGAGGTTTCAAGGGATGAATTGTGAGTGGGGTCAAAACACAATAAGTGATCACTTTCTTAAGTGACAGAAATATTTTTTGTAATTTCAGAGGATGTAAGTTTTAAATTAAGAAATAGGCAAATTCATCTCATTTTGTGGACTGTGAGAGTCTACTCTGTGCTTCTTATATAAAGTTTTCTTGATTATAGCCCATCTTTGTTACTTCTGTGCTTGTGAAAGTATCACCCTAATTTTTATCTTCATTACCAGTGTGTGTGTGTGTGTGTGTGTGTGTGTGTGTGTGTGTGTGTGTGTGTACATACATATGGGCATGCATCGTTTATGTGTCTTTTGAGACTATCTTCAATACTTCCTCTTTATAAGGATAGTTGGCACACTGGACTAGATCTCACCTTAATTTCTGAGCAAGGCCACATTCTGAGATATCAAGAGTTAGAATCTCAACACAATTCACTCCATAATATTCACCCAGAGTTACCAATGCTTTGAGTTAAGAAATTTATTATCTCTCATTGTTCCTGTAGTTAGGAACTTGAGAGTAATCTGAGTGTACAAAGATCTCTGTACACTGAAATCTGAGATTTCTGGAGTTTTCCAATATATGTTAGTTAGGGATAGATGCATCTAAAGGCTTGAACAAGGTTAAATGACCCTCTTGGTGATGACACCATTGCATGTATGCTGGTAGGAAATGTCAGTTTCTCCCCTCTGCCCTCAAGTTTGCTTCAATGTCCTAAGGATACGGTGAATCTCTCTTGTGTTCATGTTGACCTGGGTGCTATGCTTTCTCAAAAAGATAAAATAAAAAAATTTTAAAGGCTTGCTGTTTCATAAGTTATCTACCTGTTTTTATGGGGGAATCAGGTCCTGCAGCTTCCCGTGGACCACCTATCACCAGTATCATTTTAGTGATCTGTCTAATTGCAAAAGTCTTTGTAAGTCTTAACTATGCTGAACTAAATTTTGAGGAGGTCTTGTCAGGCTGCTCCTAAATAACTCTAGAAGGAACTATTATCTGTGAATCAGAACACTGTATTCAAATAAAATATTAAAATTATGAAATATGAGCTCATGTAGTGCTGGGCAATTCTTTCTAGGTAATTCAACTTGTCATTGATTTAGAATACTCTGATTAGTTTTAGGAATAAGGGTAGAAAGCTGGTCCTGGTTTTTTTGAACCAAAATAGGACCCAGCACTGAAATCTATGTGGAATTTTCTGTGTATCATTAAGGAATCGAGAAACTGTTTCCTATTGAGATGTATCTAAACCAAATTTAGGTAAAATGTAAGTCAATAAACTGGATAATAAACAGGATAAGTAGAGAAATAATTATTGATGAATTAGAAAACATAGAATTTATCATTTATTTCTTTAAACATTCTACATTGGTAAGCAGGCAAAGTGACTCAAATGTCATGACCTTCTGAAAAGTAATAGACTGTGCTGTGATGCCCCAAGCTATATGTAAGGCCATGTGTTTAATGTAAATCTTAACTGTATTCTGAACAAACCCACACTGGCACGTTTGCATCATGTTTGTCTTATTAATGCATCTTTAGGAAACATGTCCAATAAGCTGTATCTATACATATTTTCCTATATGCAGATCTGAAATAAAGTTCAAGAAATAGTAATTACATAAGTGAAACCAATTTTCTTGCAAAAAGAGTTCACAAACTCTGTGTACCCAGCAAAGAGCCAGAACTGAGTCTGTTGGCAAGAAAAAGAACGGTCTGTGCTGATGAAATAAACCACATTATTTAGAGCTGTTTAGTTTATGCTGTAAATGTGGACAGATAATGTGGGCTAGAAACATTACTGCCTCCACAGGCATATGGTAATTAGATCCACATTAAAGCCCTCCTGTTAATCACAGACACACACGTTTGCAGCTGATGGGGTACATCTCTCACACTGAGCTCATCAGCACATCTTTCTGAGTGTGTCTCCTACCTAGGGGGCTGGTGTGGCTCAGCTCAAATGACTCCTTCCTCCTGCAGCTCGCCATATAGAAGATTACAATGTAAACACAGAGGTAGAAGGGAAGTGCACCATTTCAGAGAAACAGCAGCTCTGGAAAGTAGTTGTTCTCCCTGAGGCTGGTCTGAAGTGGGCCACCTGAGCTTTGATTTGTCGTGACCAGTCCATGATACAAAGGTCCACAGCTGCACAGAGGTGCAGCCAAAACGCAAATGCAAAGCAGAGCAGGGGCGTTGGCCACTCCTCGAGATATCTTAAGTTTCTCCTGTACGTTACACTCCGAACTGTTTTTAAATATGCTTTTTAAAAGCTTTCCCCATAGTTGTAGATTATTCATACTTGCAGACAAAACCCAGAGAGAAGACACTGAAGGAATAGCTTGCTTAGAATCGATATTCAAACATTGGACAGTTAAAACGTTATACTTTCTCCATTAGACGTTCAGCCATATTCAGAGATGTACAACTAAAAAAAAAAAAATGCCCCATAACACCCAACTCACATCCTTCAGAAGGCAAAGTAAAATTCCATTTAAAAAAATTTGTAAAGCTCCCATGCAGCCGAAATCAAATCCTCTCTGCTGTAGCTTGCCATCTGAGGTCCCGGGGAGGCTCACCACATGTGTGCTCTATAACTGTTTGCATTTGGCACCCTTGTTTGCCTATGGTACATGGCAGCCTGATGGGAAGCCTGGCAAGGATTCTCCTGCCCTGCTGCCTCAGAGGATGATATCTTAATATGCTGTGCATAATACAAATAACCCTGAGCTCCACATGCTCTCACCAGTGTTCTAGGCTTCTCCTGCCTAAAGAATCAACTGAAGTCACATTTGGTGTGCTTATTTTGATGTTTGCCTTGATCCCTGTGGGGCTTAAAGAGATTAAGACCTTGTGATAGCCAGATTGTTGGTATTTAATGCTCCATTACTCAGCTTTCTGTGGGGCTCGGAGTCAGTTGGCAGCACAGTGCCTAGGAAGCAAGCCCAGCCCTGATGCTCTCCAGCAGGGAGTGTGTCAGGGTGACCTCGGAATGGGAAACATGTGCTTCCCAGGAAAGGTGGTGTGGAAATGTCCATACGTTAGTTAGGCATGTCTCGGTGTTCTGTTTTGCCTTTGGAGAATTATAGGCCAGATGATTCTCATGAGCACTGCCGTGCACCCTCTTCCATCCACGTGCTGGGAATAAATTTTCTGGCATTGTTGGGAGACAAGTCTCTCTCATTTCTGCATATCACAGGAACAGAAACAGTGATTCTCTTTGTTCTGGGATAATAGTTCAGGGATGTTTGTTTAGCATCCTTGGACCACTGTAATGATCTCCATCCAGAGTACAGAACAGGTTTGTTTGTTACCCAAAATAGTAGGCAGTGTCTCCCCTTGAGCTATGGCAGGCAGACTGGCTGCACATTATGAAATCTGGGTTTCTTGAAGCCCTGTGTTTCTCTTTGAGAGCACAGCCTGATACATTTGATGAAATAAGATCATTGTTTCATAGAAATTAGTCCCCAGGAGTCAGTGAAAAACTGGGGGAGCTGCTACGAGTAATAAAATGTCTTTTGCGCCAAACCAAGGAATTTCAGGTTTTCTTGCAGAATTCTAGTTGACAGGCAAGCAAACAGGGCAAAATCTTATACTTCTGTGTACTCAACAAAGTATTTAGTAAATATTGTTTTGCCAAATGCTTGCACATGTTTAAGTGTGTGTATTCTTTCATCTTTGAGTTCATGTGTACAGAACATACCTGTTATGTTATATGTAAACATGGGTTAGAACAATTTCTATAATTTGTTTTGTGGGAAGATCATTCATGACTTGAAAAGAGTGCTTAATTCTGTAGGAATTTGCTAGAAAGACAGAGCTCAGAACTATATTTCTTTTCTATAAGAAAACACATTTTTACCTTTATTTGGAGGGGCACTTATTACCAATCACAATAGCAACCATTAGTCCCTGAATGCCAAAGAAGAGGAAACAATTAACCTTTCTGGTAAAAGTAGACAACAAATAAATGCACCTTTATGTTGTGTATGGGCCACATTCTTGAAAGTGCCCCAGTCAAATACTCAAAATCAAATATTCTGTTAACAGCAACTCTTTCCTAGACGTGAGGGCAACATTAGCTTTAGCACATAGATTGTGGCCCGGAGTCTACAGCTACAGGTCTTGCTCACCTTCTGTTCATGTCATTTATGCAGTGCAATCGTTCCAGTGATGGGAACCTGGTGATTGGCACCAAGTTGCACCCGCCGGCAACCTTCCTTTCTCCATAGTGTAACTGCACTCATCCACAGTTGTATAAACAGTACTGACTTTGGTACTTGCTTGTATTTGGGAAAGGTTATTTTTGAAAGCAGTATGACAATTCTGTGTTAAGATGATGTCTTTAATCCTAGGTTATTAGATTAATTCAACCTTTTCTTTCATTTAACTATGACTTACATGATTCTTTATACTGCATTTTTGTTTCTAGGTTGAAGAGAGAAAATTTCGTAGTTACTGAAGTTAGGTATAAACACTACGAAAAAAATTCTAGAGCTCTTCTTTATGGACACTGAGAATCTCAGCAATTCCCAGTATTTAACTATGTATTTAAAAATCTATTGCAAACATGGAAAAAATCTAATTTGTAAGTGCCCTTGATCACTTAATTTGTTGAATGTGTAATGCTCAATTCTTCATAAAAATGCACATATTATATTAGTGTTGTATATTATAAAACATACAAAACTGAAGTTCAATAAAAAGTCTTATTTAGTAAAATTAGTGAATTCAGGTAGTCATGATCATTTCACGTTTCAGCACTGTTATCTCATCAGCATTCTTATCTTGTGGTGGCATTGGCAAGCAATAATAACAGGCATAGGAGGTAGAATAACCGTCTTCTATGTCGCCTGCTTTTTGCTTGCATTACTAATTTATTGTTAGCCTATGATTTTCTTTTTTTAAATATATTTTATTAATTTATTCATATTACATCTCAATTGTTATCCCATCCCTTGTATCTGCCAATTCCCCCCTCCCTCCCATTTTCCCTCCTACTCCCTCCCCTTTGACTGTGACTGAGGGGAACCTCCTCCCCAGTATATGCTCATAGGGTATCAAGTCTCTTCTTGGTAGCCTGCTATGAATTTAGGGTGTGGGTGTGTTCTGGGCATTAGAGCTCTGGCTCCTACGTCTCTGTGCTGTGATCTGAGGCTGTGGTGAGGTTGTAGTTCTGTTATATTTACTATACATTTACTTCTGTTTACATACTTGTGGTGTTTGAAAACATGGTGGTGGCTCCTATGATGCACAACAAATGCATTTTCAGAGAATCAAGTTTATCAGGATAGGATCCCTGTAGCTCATCTGACAGAATCTGTTGGATTTCTTCCTTTGCCCATGCCTTTTCCCACTCTGCTGAAAGAAGTCTGACATTTCAACCTTCTCTGTGGAAGGCTCTAGGTAGACATTTCTGTCTTGTTTTATTACAGGAAGAATAACTTCTGCAAGCTCGATTACACAGGTTACTTCATGGTGTTTTCCAGCATATCTGCTGGGTGACCCCAAAGCCAAAGGCACAAAGTACATGTCCACTTGCATCTGTTTCCTGTAAATGACATTATTTCAATCTTCTCTTCTTGGGGGCTGAACAAAGCTCCATCGTGTATATATGCATTCCTTTTATTTATTCATCTAGTAGTGGAAATTTAGTGTGGTCCCTTTGCTTGGATGCTGTGAACAAGCAAGAACATTCAAGTATTTCTGTAGCATGTTGACTTCCTGACTCATGTATATGACCAGAAGTGGTAGGTGACTTATAGACACACAAGAAGCGGTTGCTTAGTTGTGTTATTCGTCTACCTGTTACATGGTTTTTGTGTTTGCTTGCTTAGGAGAATACATTTTGGTTGCCATAGCAGCTGTGACACTTTCTATTTCTACCAGGAATGTATGGGGTTTTTTTTCTTTTCCCACATCCTTACCAGCACTTATTATATTTTCTCGATCATAGGCATTCTTCTTGTGGTAATATACAATATTAAAGAGTTTTAATTTTGATTTTCCTCTTAGCTAAGTGTAGTGAACACTTTTTGCTCATATTTATTGGTCACTTGTATTGTTTATTGAGAACCGTCTGCTCAATTTATTCATAAATTGAAATTTTTCTTCCAGTGTTTAATTGATTTAGTAGAAAATCTAAATATTAATCCCTTCAAAACCATGGTTGTTGAGGATTTTCTCTTACTCTGTAGACTTTCTCACCAATATGTTTATTGTTTTCTGTGCTCTGCAGTAACTTTGCAACTATGCAATTTCATATGTAAGTTCTTAGAATTATTGACTGCCATTGGAATATTTTTCAGAAATTTATCTATGCTAGTATCTTGGAGTATTTTCTCTGTTTTCATTTAACAGTTTCAAGGATCGTTCAATATATGCAAATCAGTAAATGTGGTGAAACATTAAAGTAGGTTTAAGGAAAGAAATCACACAATCATCTCAAAGGAACTTGAAGAAACAAGTAAAAGAATGTACATTGAGGATTTCCATCATGCCCCATGTGGGTGTGATGTTTGCTTAAGGACCTTGCTTTCTGGACAATAGATCTCTCTGGAGCAATCCTGTTAAGTACGAAGTGTGAGGGTGTGTGAGGCGGGCCGACTCGAGCCAAGCTGGGCATTCAGGCGCATGCGTGTCCCCTCCCCTCCCTCCATCACCCGCCTTCTAACACCTTCTTCAGTTGGTTCTCTCCTGAGTCAGCCACCTCCTCCTGAGCTGTGCCTCAGAGGTGGTGACTCAGGACAGGTGTCCTCCATACTAATTGGTCTGCCTGGGTGTAGTCTGAAAGAGCCAGTGATCTGAGAAGTCCCAGGTGCTTTACAGAGTAGCAGGAACGTCCTAAGCTATGGCTGCCGTTCGGAAGAAATTGGTGATCGTGGGCGATGGGGCTTGTGGAAAGACATGCTTGCTCATTGTCTTCAGCAAAGACCAATTTCCTGAGGTTTACGTGCCCACGGTGTTTGAGAACTATGTGGCTGATATCGAAGTGGACGGGAAACAAGTGGAGTTGGCCCTGTGGGACACAGCGGGACAAGAAGATTATGATCGCCTGAGGCCGCTCTCCTATCCGGACACAGATGTCCTCCTGATGTGTTTCTCCATTGGCAACCCTGATAGCTTCGGGAACATCCCACAGAAATGGACTCCAGAAGTCAAGCATTTCTGTCCCAACGTGCCCATCATCCTGGTTGGCAGTAAGAAGGATCTCCGGAGTGACATGCACACAAGACATGAGTTAGCCAAGAGAATGCAGGAGCCAGTCAAACGCGAACAAGGCCAAGATTTGGCGAACAGCATTGGCGCCTTTGGGTATGTGGAATGTTCAGCAAAGACCAAAGATGGAGTGAGGATGGTCTTTGAAATGGCCACAAGGGCTGCTCTGCAAGCGAATCGTGGGAGGAAAAAGACTGGGTGCTTCGTCTTGTGAAACCTTTGCGCAAACACAGCCCTGTAGCAGCTCATTTTCAAGTGCTATTTACTAATGTGATAGTGTAATTGCTAGCCTTTTTGTTTATTTCGATGTTTGAGATTACAAGTCAGAAGTCATCTTGCGACCACTGTTTAGAAGGCAGCCATGACTGCTAATGCTGCCCAATCTGTATGACCAACCAGGGGCCAGATGCCTCTCTAACAGCCCATCCTGCATTCTACCTGAAACACCAGGCACTAACTGAAACATAAACTATTTCTAGAAAGAGAAACGGTGACTTTGTTAATTAGACTGCAACTACTTCCTGATATACAACCTATCATCTGTGAGCCCGGAAGAACTCTGTCGAGTGGCCACTTGAGACTTTACTCCCTCACAACTGGGATTGCCATCTTCGTTTTTGTTGAAATCTTTCTCCATGGAGCTGTGGTAGAGCAACAGCTCTCTGGCTTCATGGTGGTTACCTTACAGTTACTCTGTTGTTGGTGCCACTTAGTGTATCTTACCAGAAACAACAACTACCCCAGACTAGATGTAGCATTTGGGGTATAATTGGATTGTCGGATGCTGATATTTGTCATTCCTACATCAAGTGTCCTGGTTGAGAGAAAGGATTGGGAAATAAAGTCAAACGGAAAATTAATTTTTATAATTTTCATTTTTTTCTTTTTCTGAGGAAATACAGCAATATCTCCCCATCACTACCACCACCACCATCACCACTTTTATCCCTTCACATTGTTGTGCCCCTTTGCAGAACTGGGCAAATCAAGTAGGAATCTGATGTCACACCTAAGGGAACAACTTCTTGCAGGTGACATCTCACCTGGTCTGCAGGGCTGGGTCTACACCAGAAGTACATCTCTGTTCTCCACACATTATCCAGGTTTCCTCGCTGGGTATCCACCTGCCCTTAGCGATGGCATGAGGTGTGAAAGTGGACACTTTCTCTTGGGTGACTGAGGGTCTTTACCAACTAAAAGAATAAATGCGTTTTTCTAAATGTATGCATGTGGATATGTGGGGGGGGGGAGGGCATATATGGCAAACTTACGCCCCAAGCCTACACTCAATGCATTCACACTAAAATAAAGAATGAGACTGGGTGCCCATCTCCTCCGTTCTTATTCAGGACAGTATTTGAAGTCTTAGAGCAATTGGCAAATGCAAATATAAAAAAGTATACAAGTTGGAAAGGATTTATGTTATCGATACTTCAGCCGACATGATCCTAAAAATTAAGAGATCTCAGTGGCTTCACAAGAAAAAAAAAGTCTTATATTTGTTAGGACTTTTAGTAAAGGAGCAGAACATGAAATCATCAGATTCAGTAGATTTAAGTCATCGGATGGCTCAGGAGGTAAGGACTTACCATGTCAGTCTGATGACTGGAGCGAAAATCTGGATGTAGTGGTGAGCATCTAAAAGCCCACCACTGTTGAGGTGATAAAGGGGAGGAGATAGAAGAATCTGCTAGAACGTCATGGAGCAGCTAGTCTGGCATCGGCAGTGCTGCAGAAATGATAAGAAACCTTGCCTAAATGGGCTCTCTCCTTCCCTCCCTCCCTCCCTCTCTCTCTCTCTCTCTCTCTCTCTCTCTCTCTCTCTCTCTCTCCCCCCACATATACACATACATGTAGAAAATTGCATTTATTATTTTAGTTGAAAAAAAAAACTAACACATACAGAAAAAACTCCAGTCACTCGAGAGTACTAATTCCAGTGCATTGTCCTATCACTTCCATTTTTGTACCATGACAGTCAATCATATTCAACAGACATACAAGCAGACACTTTAATAATAAAAAATTTTTGTGCCAATAGCACAAGATCAATTACAAGCCCAATCCACAACAGAAAAATAAACATTTTTAAAAAGGCAACACAATACCTAGGAGTAAATCTAGTAAAGGAAGTGCCTTAGCTCCTTTTATCTTACTTTGAAGAGCTATCAGGACTTAGGCAACTTATGAAAGAAAGCCTGTATTTAGCTTGCTTGCCGTTTCAGAGTGTGAGCTCATGAAAGCAGCAGGAGGCCATGGTGATGGAGCAGCAGCTGAGTGTTTACATCTCATCCACACCACAGAGGAGGCAGAGAGGTGTCAGCTTTTGCAACCTCAAAGCCCATGTCCAATGGCATGCCTTCCAACAAGGCCATACTTTCTAATCGTTACCAAATGCGTCTACCAATCTGGGGGCCGAACATTCAAACGTATGAGCATATTGGGCCATTCTCTTTCAAGCCACCGCAGGAAGTGAATGGTCCTTAAGGAAAACTTTAAAAAGACTGAAGAAAGTCGTTAAAGAAAATAAAAGAAATTGGGAAGCTTACTCTAATTCACCGGTTGGAAAAACTGATGATTATATAACAAAAACCAACGTATACATTCCATCCGATGCTCATCAAAATTCTAATGACAGTTTTCGAAGAACTAGAATACACAACCCTAAAATTTACGTGGAAGACAAAAGATGCCATGAAACCAAGGTAGTTGCTTCAAACTACGCAACAGAGCCATAGTAACTATATATGACACTAAAAAAACAGGCATATAAGCAGGGCGTGGTGGCGCACGCCTTTAATCCCAGCACTCAGGAGGCAGAGGCAGGCAGATCTTTGTGAGTTCGAGGCCAGCCTGGTCTGCAAAGTGAGTCCAGGATAGCCAAGACTACACAGAGAAAGCCTGTCTTGAAAAACCAAAAAAAGAAAAGAAAAAAAAAAAAAGAAAAGAAAAAAAAAAGAAAAGTGAAAAGAAGAAAACAGGCATATAAATCAGAATAATAGAATGGAAAATCCAGAAAGAAACCAAAGAGTTAATCTGATTAGCAACAAAAGTGTTCCAAAAAGCATATATAAAGCTGGACCTGGTCCAGGCTGTACTTCAGTGTCCTAGTCTAGTCTGGCCATCCCTGGCTGCTCCACAACTGATTTAACCAAAACCACAGGCCCCTCCCAGAGCACTTTCAAGCTCTCCACCCTGCCAGATCTGGCCTCCTACTCCAGGCTTAGACCAGTTTATACACCCTAGGGTACACACCCACTAGGCACTTCCCTCTTCCCAGCTGAGTTCCTTTCAACTAAGACATTTCCAACTGCTGGGCTCAATCCAGTTGCCTGTCCTCTTTTCTACTCCAACATGATCTATTCATATCAGGTAGAACTGACAAAAGGACTCCATATGCCCAAAGTTCATGGAAAAACACAAACAATATGAAATATCAAGCAAATATTTCCTCTCCAAAAACCTACCAGTTCCATAGGAAAGTTTTCCAGTGAGCATTACCGAAATGAACTCCAGGATGCTGAGTTTAAAACAGCAATCATTAGCTTCATCAAGGCATTCAAGGCATTTGGCATTTAAAGAAGACAGAAGGAAACAGCTCAGTGAAATCAAGACGAACTTAAGGACGATAAACATCCGAGTGAGGAAAGCAAAGCAAAGCAAAGCAAAACAAAACAAAACAACAACAACAACAACAACAACAAAACCACAGAAACATATGGCTGATGGATGACAGAGACAGTCCAGAACTAGAGAAGCAGAAATGAAGCTGGAATGGAGAAACACAATAACTCAACTAGTAAATTCAAAGGAAAACTTTATGAGTAGAATAGATCAAGTAGAAGACAGAATATCAGAAAATGATTTTTAAAAAAGCCAAGGATCTGTACTAAATAAACAAAGAACATGACAAATTATTTTGAAACATAGGAAAGAAACATACAGAAAAGTTCAGACACCGGGAAAAAAGACCAAATCCTTGAATTATAATCATTGATGAGGAAGAAGAATGTCAGTGACAGAGTTCAGATCTTCCAAAAGATCTTTGAAAAAAGCTTCTCCAAACCAAGAAACAACTTACTCAAACAGATAAAAGAAGCACACAGAACACCAAGTAGACAAGACTGGAAATGAAAATGCCCATGACATTATCAGGTAAAATACTAAGTGTACAGAACAAAGAAAGTATATTGAAGGCTGCAAGAGGAAAACACACACACACACACACACACACACACACACACAAGTGGCATATAAAGGAAAACTCATCAGAAAAAAAACAGCTGATTTTTCAATAGAAACTTTGAAAGCCAGAAGAGCCTGAAGTAATGCATTCCAAGTCCTACAAAACAATGACATCCTAGATTAATATACCCAGAAAAGCTATGCACCATTGGTGAAGGAGAAAGAAAAATGTTCAATAATATAAACAGCCTAAAAGAATTTATATGCATATAACTGCATCTGAAGAAAATACAGGAATCAGTATTTTGAGCTGAAGAGAATAAAAACCATAGCCAAAGGAGTGTGGAAAGAATTATAAAGCCATAATTATTAAAACACAAATAACTACTGAGAACTCAAACAACAACAACAAAAAACTACTACACAATGACCACAATTAACAATTGCCTTTCTATGATAACTTTAAATCCCAGGGGCCTCAATTCTCAAATCAAAAGACAAGGTCTTATTTAATGATCAAGAAACAAAGGCCACCTATTTGTTGTGCACAAGAAACACCTCCTGGTTTTAAACTAGACACTGCCTTTGAGTGAAAAGACTGACAAAAGCAAGCACACAAAGCTTTGTCTATGCATAAACCAAATATGTCTGTCAGATATATTGGTCAAGAAGGCTGAAGATGATGCTCCAACATTATAGAGAGTGTTGGGTGACTGTTCAGGCAGTAAACTGTCTCAGTAATCTTTTCACTTTGGAAGCTGCTAACCTGCATTCCAGATTCACTCAGGCATTTAAGTTTTATCCCTTCTCATGTCTGGGTTTGAAGACCAGAGAGTTTAGTCATTCAACTAAGCTTAGTAGGTAAGGGGTTAAAACATCAAGACAGATGTTTTAAGTTAATAGAGATGAAATATGATAGATATTGATCTCCATTTAGAAATTTAGAACCAACAAGATAGGAGAGATGTTTACTTCTAGTTTGCCAAATACAAACTGCCAAATCACTATGAATGTAGCATTTATATAATTCCTGATGGTCTTGTGGTTCTTCCTGCTGTATGTACTTTATTTTACTCATGTGTAATACGATGTTAAATAAGAAACATAATAAAATTTTTAAAAAATTTAAAAATCTATTGAAAATATGGAAAAGTCTAATTTGTAAGTGTTCTTGATCACTTAGTTTGTTGAATGTGTAATGCTCAATTCTTCACAAAAATATGTATATATCTTCTTATATTAATGTTGCATATTACAAAACATACAAAACTATGTATCTGAAAGGAGTTTGAAGTTCAATAAAACGTCGTAATTTAGTAAAAATAGTCTATTCAAGTAGTCATGATAATTTCATGTTATCTCATCAGCATTCTTATCTTGTGGTGGCATTGGCAAAGCAATTATCATAGCCGTAGTTGGCAGAATTACCATCTTCTATGTGGCCTGCTTTTGCTTACATTACTAGTTTATTGTTAGCTTATTATTTTCTTACAGAGGTTTTTAATTCATGAATTTAGGAGGTACAGTGATCAGAATTAGACATCAAAGCTATCTTTCAGATAGCTATGATGTCTAGCAATACCATGAAAGTAAGTGAAGATGCCACAGTCAGTCCCTCCAGATCCTGAGGGGTCACGTGATATACTATGTGTGACATCTGACAAATGGACTTATGATTGTGTAAGGAAACTAATGTCAGTTGCTGTCTGGAAGTTCATGAGTGTTCTTTCACTTTTACAGCTCAGAATGATCCTCTGGAAGAAACTGTATTGCCTCTATCTTGCAATTCCAGTTAAATGTGTCCTTAAATTGGTTCTTGTTCTACAAATCTGTGTTTTGAAAAGATTTATGCCTTACCGTGTGTGTGTGCAGGTCTTCATTACTTCAAGAAGCAAACTGGCCAGAGTTTACATCATCTTTTGAGGGACTGCATCATCATGGGGAAGGTACCTCTAAAATTATAGAAGTAACATGCCCTACTGCTTTGAACCAGAGAAAGGCATGCATACATCATTTCATTTCACTAAAACAGTCTATTCATTTGTACATTTGAAGCTTACAAATAAAACTTGCAGGAATCTGAGCTAGGGCAGATATCTATCTGCAAAATGCACCACACATGAACTAGCCCTCACACAACACATATGTATAGCAGGAAACCAAATAATGGTGCTTTCTGTGATGCCTTGTGATGCAGGCTTTGCCCTAAACCATCTTGATTTATCAAGTGGCCCTCTGAATAGCATCAGAACATGCATGAACTTAGTAGTTGCTGAGCAAAACTAACAGATTCTTCTAACTCCTCCCCCTTTATCAGCAAAGCAGTGCTGGGCTTTTAGATGCTCACCACTACATCAAGCCTTTTCCTCCAGTCATCCGGCTGACATGGTAAGTCTACTACCAACTGAAGCTTCGCAGGACTTGAATCTCCTGATCATTGCATGCTGACTTTCTTCTGCTACTTTACTAAAAGTGCCAACAAATATAAGAAAAACAATTTTTTTCTTGTGTTGCCACTGAGATCTCTTAAGTATAGCACTGTGTATTTGAAGTATTGATAACAGGAATCCTTTCTGATTTGCATGCTTTTTCAAATTTGCATTTGTCTACTGTTCCAAAACTTGAAATACTGTACTGAATAAGAACAGAGGAGATGGGTACCAGGTCTCATTCCTTATTTTAGAGCAAATGCATTGAGTGTAGGGTTGAGTGTAAGTTTGCCATATATGCCCTTCCCCCCACATACACACACATATCCACACGCATACATTTTGAACAATGCATTTATTCTTTTGGTTGGAAAAAACCTTTCAGTCACCCAAGACAAAGTGTCCACCTTCACACCCCATGCCATCCTTAAGGACAGGTTGATCCCAGGAGAGGCAACCTGTTCTCCACATTAGTGTGAAGAACAAACGTACTTCTAGTGTAGACCCAGCCCTGCAGACCAGGTGAGATGTCACCCGCAAGAAGTTGTTCCCTTAGGTGTGACATCAGATTCCTACTTGATTTGCCCAGTTCTGCAAAGGGGCACAACAATGTGAAGGGATAAAACTGGTGGTGGTGGTGGTGGTAGTGATGGGGAGATACGGCTGTATTTCCTCAGAAAAAGAAAAAAATGAAAATTATAAAAATTAATTTTCCGTTTGACTTTATTTCCCAATCCTTTCTCTCAACCAGGACACTTGATGTAGGAATGACAAATATCAGCATCAGACAATCCAATTATACCCCAAATGCTACATCTAGTCTGGGGTAGTTGTTGTTTCTGATAAGATACACTAAGTGGCACCAACAACAGAGTAACTGTAAGGTAACCACCATGAAGCCAGAGAGCTGTTGCTCTACCACAGCTCCATGGAGAAAGATTTCAACAAAAACGAAGATGGCAATCCCAGTTGTGAGGGAGTAAAGTCTCAAGTGGCCACTCAACAGAGTTCTTCCGGGCTCACAGATGATAGGTTGTATATCAGGAAGTAGTTGCAGTCTAATTAACAAAGTCACCGTTTCTCTTTCTAGAAATAGTAAATGTTTCAGTTAGTGCCTGGTGTTTCAGGTAGAATGCAGGTCGGGCTGTTAGAGAGGCATCTGGCCCCTGGTCGGTCATACAGATTGGGCAGCATTAGCAATCATGGCTGCCTTCTAAACAGTGGTCACAAGATGACTTCTGACTTGTAATCTCAAACATCGAAATAAACAAAAAGGCTAGCAATTATACTATCACATTAGTAAATAGCACTTGAAAATTAGCTGCTACAGGGCTGTGTTTGCGCAAAGGCTTCACAAGACAAAGCACCCAGTCTTTTTCTTCCCACGATTCGCTTGCAGAGCAGCCCTTGTGGCCATTTCAAAGACCATCCTCACTCCATTTTTGCTCTTTCCTGGATAGGAGAGCGGCCTCAGGCGATCATAATCTTCTTGTCCCGCTGTGTCCCACAGGGCCAACTCCACTTGTTTCCCGTCCACTTTGACATCAGCCACATAGTTCTCAAACACCGTGGGCATGAAAACCCCCGGAAATTGGTCTTTGCTGAAGACAATGAGCAAGCATGTCTTTCCACAAGCTCCATCGCTCACGATCACCAGTTTCTTCCGAACGGCGGCAGCCATTGCTTAGGACGTTCCTGCTACTCTGTAAAGCACCTGGGACTTCTCAGACCACAGGCTCTTCCAGACTATCCCCAGGCTGACCAATTAGTGTGGAGGACACCTGTCCTGAGTCACCACCTCTGAAGCACAGCTCAGGAGGAGGTGGCAGACTCAGGAGAGAACGAACTGAAGAAGGTGTTAGAAGGCGGATGATGGTGGGAGGGGAGGGGACACGCATGCGCCTGAATGAATGCCCAGCTTGTTTAGAGTCGACCAGCTGCACACACTCTCACACTTCACAGAACAACAGGATGGCTCCAGAGAGATCTATTGTCCAGAAAGCAAGGTACTTAAACAAACATTACACCCACATGCTACATGACGGGATTTCTCAAAGCACATGCTTTTACTTGTTTCTTCAAGGTACTCACCTCGTAGAAGGTGCTAAAGTTTGTGAAAGGCCTTCCTTTGAGATGACTGTGTCATTTCTGCCCTTTAATCTATTTT
This sequence comes from Acomys minous, assembly GCF_964271855.1. Lineage (NCBI taxonomy): Eukaryota > Metazoa > Chordata > Mammalia > Rodentia > Muridae > Acomys > Acomys minous. The sequence continues at coordinate 45,051,591 of NC_140487.1, forward strand.
TAAGGTTTCACCACATCTACTGACTTCTATATATTGAATGATCCTTGTATCCTTGGAGTGAAACCTCTTGGCTTAAGATTTGTGATAATTATTTTTTATATTTCTTGAACTCAGCTTGCAAGCAGTTTATTGAGGATTTTTTTTTCTTGCATAGAGGAAAATGATGACTGGGGTTTCTTTGTTATGTCCTTTCCTTTGGTATGGTAGAGTGTACTATTGGTTTCATAGAGTGAATTCAGCAGTGCTGCTTTCCTTTCTTCTACATAGAACAGTTGTGGATGCTTGGAGTCAACTCTGTTTTAATGGGTTGGAAGAATTCAGCAGGAAATACTGCCGTCCTGGGATTTTCTTTGTTGGAAGACTCATTACTGCTTCTGTTATATTCCTTGCTGAGGTGCATCTCTTTAATTTGCTCACACTTTCATTTTGACAGATTATACATAGAAACTTATCCATTTATTTTAGATTTTTCCATTTAAAAAATGTAAGTTTTCTGAATGATCCCTAACAGATCTCTGAATTTAATTGGAATCTCCTGTAGCATACCTATATTCATCTCTAGTTTTATTATTTTGTTTTCTCTTTTGTTTGGCTAATTTTGTTAATGCCTTGCCAATCTTGTTGATCTTTTCAAAGAACCAATTCCAGTTTTATTGATACTTTGTATTGACTTTTAGTCATTATTTTATCAATCCCTGCCTCTGTCTTTATTATTTCTTTCAATTTTTTTTAACTTTTTGTTTGGTGTGTTTTCCTGTAACCCTGAGCTGTTTCCTTCTGTCTTCTTTAAATGCCAAATGCCTTGAATGCTTTGATGAAGCTAATGATTGCGTTTTAAAACTCAGCGTCCTGGAGTTCATTTCAATAATGCTCATTGGAAAACTTTTCTATGGAACTGGTAGGTTTTTAGAGAGGAAATATTTGCTTGATATTTCATATTGTTAGTGTTTTTCCAATGAACTTTGGGCATATGGAATCCTTTTGTAAGTTCTACCTGATATGAATAGATCATGTTGGAGTAGAAGAGAGGACAGGCAACTGGATTGAGCCCAGCAGTTGGAAATGTCTTACTTGAACTCTGTTGGGAAGTGGGCTAGTGGGTGTGTACCCTAGGGTGTATATCCTGGTCTAAGCCCAGAGTAGGTGGGAAGATCCGGCAAGGTGGAGAGCTTGAAAGTGTTCTGGGAGGGGCCTGTGGTTTGGGGTATAGACAGGGTGAATCCTGTTGAAAGTTTAGAAATCAGTTGTGGAACAGGCAGGGATGGCCAGACTAGACCAGGACACCGGTAGTGGGGCCTGGACCCGGTCCAAATAGTTGGGGAGGATAAGATAGACACACCAGGCTACTAGGTAAGGATATGCAGGATTTGGCTGGGAAGAGGCTGAATGTGGTATATGAACATTATTCTTTCTAACCGTACTGGGGATTTAACCCAGGACCTAATGCATGCCACACAAGGGCTCTAGCACTGGGTTACAAACCTGGTCTTCCTATTACTTTCAGTTTCAGACAAGGTCTTGCCAGGGTGAAGTGGAATTCACTCTGTAACCTTGGCAGTCTTGAACTCAGCACCCATCTCTTTTAGTCACCCAAGCAGCTGGGATTACAGGCTTACCTCTGGGTCCAGAAAAAAGCGTTTCCTAAGCCAAAAATAACTAAGGCATAATACATGAGTTTTGATACTTTAAGTTATGCTTTCGAGCATTAGGTTTGGTTTCTCAGAGAGGTTGGGGTGCGACATATATTAAGTCTCACTGGATCTTGGTGGCGTTCCATTTTATATGACATGACCCAGAATAGGAAGAGAAGTGCATCAAATGCCCTGTGTGATTGCCAAGAGACCAATATGTCTTGGCCTTAGAGGCATTCTCTAGCCCTAAATATACTTAGATGAACATATGAAGTTTGAGGCCTAGGAGTAGTGACTATCATATTTCACTCAAATAATTTAAAGTATTCACATGAATTTTACTAAACACCTATACTAACTAAACTAAGGTAGAGCAAAATGCACACACTAAGCCTAGTAGTGTTCATATATATATATATATATATATATATATATATATATTATAGGTTTATGATTAAAATGCTTTAAGTGTCCTGCTTTTTACATGTGCTTCCTTTACATATACTTTGATGTATTTCCAAGCGTGTCGTGAGTTTTCACAAGCAATGCATCATTTTGTTGACAGAAGAGAGAGAGAGTATCTCTAGTACCAGCCCTCCCTCTTTCCAGATGTGCGGGAGTAGTAGAGCACGAAATCTAAGGCACTGTCAAAAGTGATCCCCCCAACACACACAGTTATAGGAAATAAGTTTCATGAAAGTAGCATTTTAATTATTCTGGGTAACCTCAACAATTAATTACCAGTGAAAACATTTATGTGGCAGCTGTTGGTCATGTATAAACAAACCAGGTCCTACACAGTGAATCACAATGGAAATAAAGACGGAAAGGAGAAGAAAGGGAGGGTAGTACATGCAAGAAGAATGGGGAAGGGGAATACAAGCCAATGCTCATGAAATAAACTCAGGATACACAGCTGTCATGAAACTGTGAGACTAGACATGCAAGCATACAAGGCTATCGGAACTTGCTCCAAATCTTTTAAAGCCCCTTAGCTGCAGGCCTCATCCATAGGGGCCTGAATGTCTGGTCGCTACCCGAGAAAGTTTCTGAGCCCAAAGCTTTCACAGAAGCAAAGATGAAAAGAACCTATCAAGCTGGAGCCCTTCAGTCCAGCTTCACTGTGCAACCCACAGACTATGACTATCCTTAGCTATGTTTAATTTCTCAATCAGCCTAAAGAATTCTCAACTTAAGTCATAGTATACAGAGGCTACAATAGCTGGAACTCTATATAAGCAATTGTCTTCTGAGTAAGGGCGGAACACATCAATAGTCTTCTAAGGTACTGGTTTGGTTCCAGTCTTTTGAGGATGGTGCTCTGGTAGGTCCTTCTCATGTATCAGCCTGCCACAGGGTGAGGACAGCAACCTTGCCCTCCCCTCTCCCCTCCTCCCCCCCCCCCCCCCCCCCCAGTTTACAGCAGCATGACGACACCAGGGTGTCAAGTGCTATTTCCTCAGCTGCCTTGTGAATCATGACCATGACCGTGAGATCACACCAATCTCGTGCTTGGTCTCCTTTCCAGTTTCACACCCATTCCATAATGAGGATCCAAAATCTCACCCAGCAAAGGGAGCATCTTAAGGACAAGCGGGCATGTTTAAACAGCACACACCACTGACCCTGAGAGCTGCTTTGACTCAAGCGATTGAGCACACTGATGAGGTGAGAAATAGTTCAGTTTTAGGCATACTGTGGAAACAAACAACACAGTGAAAAACAAGACTAAACTTTGCACAAAATACAGTCTATAATTTCAGATAGAAAACGGTACATAGCCATATCCAGATATCATCTGGGTCTATGTTAATAACCTATTTTAAATATTTGAAAATGCTGTATAATGTATTTTGATTATATTTACATCCTATTCTCCTAATGTCTCCCAGATCTACATCTACCTCCCCATCCCTTTCAACTTCATATCATCTTTTATTTTTATTTTATTTTTTTATCTTTTAAAAATAACCCAGTGGGTCCCGTTTGCACATTGCTCATGTGTCATGGGTAGGTCCATTCACTGGAGTACAGCTGACCTACTAGGGTCTACACCCTTAGAGAGAACTGATTATCATTCCTTTGCGAACCATGAATTGTCAGTAGGTCCTTAGCAGAGGTTGGATGCTGAAGACTTTCTTACATCTCTATGCTAGGATATGGCTACCTTTGTCTTGTGCAACAACCATAAGGGCAGGAAGTTCATGAGTGTAGTGGTCCTATCCTGCCCAAAAGGCACTGTTCCAGTCGTCCAGTCTTCCCCAGCTTTTGGTTCCTTACAAGTTATCTTAGGAACATTTCAAGCACATTATCTTCAAAGGCTTTAAATGTCTATAGTCAATCTCTGTATTTCTTGTTACTCTAAACTAAGATGCCTAAGTCCTTGGGTAACCATTATCCTAGCCCCTCACCGTCAAATGACTTCCTTTTAATTAATGTCCCTCTATTCAAAACAGGTTCTGACCACACAGGTCCATGATCTAGGCTTCTTTTTATTTTTCAGTATATGATCATTATTATAGTATATCATCAGGCCTTGCTCATTGTATCTGGCTGTCAAATAATTTGCTGAAATGAATTTAAACCATAACAATGAGAAGACTTATATTTTTACATTCCAGACTTCTAATTTTACAGGGTGACTGAGGATAATTCAAGAGTGTTCTGAGAATCACATCAGAAAGACAAGGCTCTGAGGACTGTTGTACCTGCACTGACAACTCATGCAGGCCAGGGTCATCTCCGCATAACTGAGTTGTTGATGGGCAAACGACTTTGATTCTACTTCTAACTGTGTATGATTATTATTGCTAGTTTCTAAGGATGGACTCTAAAACTCAGAAGAACCAGAATGATAAAAATTCAACATAGCAATTATTTTTGTGTGGTCTATATGAAGAATTTTGACACCATGAACACAAACAACTGAATGATGCATGCGAATTGTCTGTTCTGAGGATTCTTCAAAGTGGACAATATTCTATTAGAAACTTTAGTTCTCAAATATCTCTTAATCTTAAGGTAATTGTTAAATGGATCTATTAAATAGATTCCCAAGTCCTTGGGTAACCAACTCCTTATCTGTTTATCAAATATTTTCATGCCTGAGGTTTTGAAAACATATGGTACTATTTTATCTACAAAGAAGGACTTGGATGTCTGATTTCTGTCTGAGTTACTAAGAACCAACTGCAGTGTCCAGTATTTGCACATGAGTATCCCTCAACACACACACACACACACACACACACACACACACACACACACACACACACGTAACACAAATGCCTAATGTGGAAATATGTCAATAATCTTCATGAAAGGAAATCAAGAGCCATACCTCTGTATTTAGCTTTTAATCAGCCAGAACAAAAACACACAAACCTAAGGATTTTGTAATCTACAAAGTATTATTTTTTTCACTTGAATTTCTTTTTTGGTGAAAGTAAGATTTAAAAAAAAATCCATCTCTAAATTCCAAAGACAGGCAAATAAACACTGTGAGATCAATGCATTGCTGTTGGCTACTTCTGTTAAGCTGGTCAGGTGAGAAGACTCTGGGATTCATATTAGAAGCCCTTCCACCTGGTTTGGTTCCTTGACAGCTACCATTAGCTGTCAGCTACACCGTGGATATTGTCCATATGCACTTTGAGGTAGTCATTCCTAGTAAACTTCTTATGGCAAAAATGGCACTCTGCCATTGGGCGGTTGGGATTGTGAGTCATCTTGTGTCGGATGAGCATTTTCTTCAGGCTAAAAGCCAAGTCACAAACCTAGAAAAGAACCAGACACTCCATATTTATAATGACAAACCAGTCTGTCATGTACAAAATATACACTATGAAAATTCCTTCTATCAAGTATGTGCTAGTGGGCCTAAGGACAAACACTGCTCTCACAATAAATGGAATTTCACACTCAGAGATGTTAATTACAGTTCTCAAGTGTCACTTGCATTTAACTACATGGCTTACACCACCCTCAAGCAATTCTTTCCTTTCTCCAGCTCTGGACTTAAACAATGTCAGAGAAACAATTTCCTAGGAACATACCTTCCTTAGCATAATAAAGTGTATTTACAATTCACAACAACTCCTTAAGTGCTGTGATTTACAGCCTGGATGACATCTCTCCACAGGGCATAAATACACAAGACAGTTTTTATGTGATGTTTTCAATTTAGTTCCACTTGAGATGTGACTGGCTACCAAGGCTTTAAGAGTTATAGCCACTTGTGATGTGATTGGTTAGCAATGTTTTAAGCATTATAACCACTTGTGGTGTGACTGGTTAACAGTGCTATAAGCATTGCAATTCAAATTTACTACCCAGTATTCCATTTCCTTCTTTCTTCTTGCTTATATCTTGCTTAATTAAGTCATATAAGCAGTTTATTTCACATGAACTCCAGTACATTGCAGCCTGGCTTAACATCCCCATCAAACAACCAGGTAATAAAAAGTACACAGTAACAACATGTAAGTAAGGAGCAATAACTTAAGTCATAGAGGGCAGTCAAGTGAGATTCAAAGTCTGATGTTATGCAAAATTTCCATGACCACTTATAGTCTTCAAAGCACAGTTGTTTGAAAATAATATCTACTTCAATAGTACAGAAATAATGTAGGAACAAAAGGCATAATAAATACCAATCAAAGAAGACTTAAGAAAGCTGGAATTCTGAATGAGGCTTGGGAAGAAACTAAAGCAAATGAGAACTGTGTGCACTCTTCTTTATGGAGGAAGGAAAATTTTCTGTCACAGCAACTAGTAATGCAGAAACATATCAGACCTGAATGTGGCTGGAGCCATTGATGACGATGCATTTTGATTTATGCAGAAGTCCCTGGTACTTGAGGCACACTGCTTTCCAAGGAGGTCTGTCCTTGCCCAAACTTTGCTAGGCCCTCTTTAGCCTTTTTGTTGTGCTCAAATCTAGGCCTTTAAATGAAGGACATGTCCCTCTCTGTCCCATTTCAGATGATTTACCCACTAGGGCCATTTGGCCATCAGCTGGCAGAATGGCAGCTGGCAAAATCAACCTGTAAGGCCACCTGGCCAAGGACCAGGTAATTTACTGCAATGCTGTAACGGTTCTTGGAAGAAGCAAAGCCCCATGGGAAAGTATGGTGGTCTATGGGTTTTATCTATAAGAAGCCCCATAACATATTTCAGGGCTGCTCATCTGGGAAATTCCAGGGAGTGGTCCTGACCAACGTCCATCTCTTAGTATTTGATATTTAATAAATCTTACTTCAAATTTGTGGAATTGGTTTTTCTCTGGCAAATCTCAGGACTAACAGAGGACAGAGTCTTTGTAAACTGTGTTCACTCATGCCTCCTAAGTATTTGGTGAAGAGCCAGCATGGAATTTTACACGGGAAAGTATCCCTTTTAACTGCAGTTCCCTTGCCAGTGAAGTAACAATAATGGTGGATTCCTTGCAGGATTTAAGATCAAATGTAGTCTAAAGCTTATGCAAATTGGGTGTTATATTGTAGACACTAACTAAATGTTAAGCAAGTGGTGCCATCAGCACACTGGAAAGCAGTGACTAAGGAGGAGCTGCCACAAAGAGGGACTTGAAAGAGCATAGCTATCTGAGTGGTGGCCAGACATGCCTGGCAGGTGAAATTCTCTGCTGAATGTACTCAAAGCAGTCTTTATATATCCTTCACAGCATTTACCCTCAACCTATGGACCAATTTGTGTGATTATTCTAGATGTATTTCCTTACTATCATAAGGAACTTTAAGGCACATGTCATTAATCCATAAAATATTAGTTGAATTTATAAAAATAAAATAATGGTAGGTGATAGGAGAAAAGGGAAAAGATACACATAGGTATATACATATCTATCTATATATCTATAGATAGATAGATATACATATGTACATGTGGAGACTCTTGTGAGCAACATAAGTACCTCAAAATTGTGAATAGTTCAAAGAAATTAAAGCATGTTTTCATGGAAAGTACCTTCATGTGAAAGAAGTACCAACTTGTTTTATACTTGTTGATGATCATTTACAAGATAAATGTAGAATTACTTGTCATGTCCTATTTCTCTGGTCCTTTCTGTGAACCCAGTGACAAAGTGAAGAGAGCTCACCCACAGCACTTGTAGTGTCTTTTTTTTTTTTTACAAAGATAACGTTGAGTCAATTGCTTTCAACGGTGGAAACCTTCAGTTCTCTAGTTAGTGAGTATGGCCCTGCTCTCCACTCCTTCTCTTTGACCATGCTCCACCTCCTTCTCCACAGGATTCCTTACCCTCTGTAGCCTCCAACCAGGCTGTTTGCTCTCCTGAAATGCTCTTATCCCCATAGCTGACTCCTTATCATCTTTTACACTAAATAGGTAAATAAACACAGAGAAAATACAGAGATAACATAAACACAGATAACACTTTTCTAACTATTCCTTCAGAGTTGCCTGGTTTTGTACTTTTCCTTTGCAGTCTTTTTCATAAATGGTAATAAGTATTTATCAGTGTTTATCTACTTAACATTATATGCCTTAAGTGAGCTCTACACTGACAGAGGAGGTGCCATCTTGCTCACTTGTCCATTTTGTGCCACACATGGCTCTCACCATTAGCCAGGATGTCCTTTTAGTGATTTCTTCACATTGTTTCCTTACTTCCCATAGCTGCACCCCTGAGTAGCTATTAGTATGGTATCCTCTTTTTCACAGAGAGAAATGGAGGTTAACCAGATTTCCAGGGAAAAGAAAGTGATTTCTAGAATTGAAGCCAGACAATCTGCACTCAGTCTATACCTCTTCCCCAGGGCAAATCCCAGGATGAACTGAAGCTTCTCACGTTAAGTTGAGCATTGTGAACGGACTGTTCTTTCTCCTATTTGTCTGGCTCATACCATTTTAAGGAACAAGAGTGCCTTTGAGAATGTAAATAGGATGTCCAACTACTTGGGCTCACTGCAAGTCCATGTCTACAGTCCCCATTGGAAAGTCTCAGCAGTGGCAACCAGAATGTAAAGGAAGCTGAGCAAGATGATGAAGCTGTGGGTAACGGCTCAGAGAACCAAGGAAGGCCAGAGCATTGACACAGGAGAGGAGACTGTTCAGCGGAGCATTAGATGTCCCTGGAGAGCACCTGATGTCACACTTATGAGCCCAACTACATAGATGTGAAAAGATTTGCATTCACTAGCTTAAATATAGCCATTAGGGGAGTCTGAGGATGCTCAGAATAAATCAGTCCAATGCTTGGTCACTTACAGTCATGCTGAAAAGAAGAGAGGCCAGTAAGAGAGTTAACACTGCATAGCAGAGACCCATCCTTTTCCTCTTTTCCATCAGGGATTCCCAACTCTGTCCTGATTTGGTACAAATTCAAATACCAAAACTGGGAAAGCATTATTTTTCATGATTACTCCAAGATAGAGGTGGACTGATTTTGTTTTAGAATAAAGTGAAACAAGATGTTAAAAAGGAAGTTCTTTCAGAGTTGGGAATGGGGATTCTATATAAATGTTAGTTAAAAAAATACTTGATGAATGCATGTGCCACTTGATTTGGTAATAAAATGACAAAGGATAAACTATCTCTGGTAGTCAGTAGTCTAGGATAAATACTTGTAGGGACATTAATTCTGTGCCAAAAGAGGTACAGACATGAGCACATTCAATGGCTGGAAAAGATTGGGGTAACTGTTAAGAAGTGGGGCCACAAGACAGGGGTGTGGGAGGAAACACACGGTGGGGATGGAGGAGGGTTATCTCCTAGGAGGGGACAAGACTACAGAAGGAGACGACAGGCAGGGACCTGGAGCTGTGCCAACCCTGTTTACTTGAAGGAAGAATGGTTTAGAGGTTATTAGAGAAAAGGCTTGAAAAGAAGCTTGAGATGAAGGGTAGAAATGAACTCTGAGGACCTGAAGAAACCTAAAGGAGAGTGGCAATATATCGTGCATCCAGTAGGGACTTCCTGGAGCATTCTAATGAGGACTAAGACCAGTGGGTCAAAAGCTACAGCCAGGGAGGCCTATTCCACGTTCCTTTCTAAGCTGGTGATGATTTGGACGTGGCTTACGACAGTGGTTCACTCATTCAAGTATTGCTTCTTAAAAATACTTATAGCCTGTTTAGTTCCCTCAAGTAAATGAGTGGATTTTACTTCATAGTTTGTCAGATTATCAAAGTCACTTAAGAAAAAAAGGAATATAACAACAGTAACTCAACAGTCCTATGCGACATCAAGACATTGGATCAAATAAAAGTAATATGAACAAAGAAAGTTGAGAACTAATGGATCTTGCAGATGAATTCTGCCAAACAGACAGAGTGACTTCAAAACTTATCATCTGGAGTTAGCATACCTTGTCACCAAAGCCAGATGAAGATGGTAAAAGAAAGAAAAGTAGAGATCAACATTTTCATGGATCAAGATGCAAAAGTACACACACACACACACACACACACACACACACGCACACGCACACGCACACGCACACGCACACACACACACACACACACACACACACAAAACGATCACATTTAATGTAATCCTATTAAATGATTTTAAGTCTGCAGTTCTTGCAGGCAGGGTGCCTACCAGAGCTGTCCCTCTGAGAGGCTCCACCCAGCAGCGATTTGAAACAGATGCTGAGACTCACAGCCAAACATCGGGCAAAAATAGGGCGAAACATAGGGAGTCCAGTGGAAAACTGGGGAGAAGGATAAAAGGATCTAGAGCAGACAAGAGCTCCACGAGAAGAGACCAACAGAACCAACAAACCAGGGCCCAAAGGGGCTTGTGGAATCTGAGGCACCAAGCAAGGACCACGCATAGATTGGACCTAGGTCCTCTACATAGATGTAGCCAATGGGCAGCTTAGACTTTATGTGGGTCTGATAGTAAGGGGAGCAGGAGCTGCCTCTGACAGGGACTCTGTTGCCTGATTTTTGATCCCTTTCTCGTGGTGGAGCAGCCTCACCAGGCCACAGGGGAAGAGGACATGGTCAGTCTTGATGCAAATTGATGAGCTGAGGTGGGTGTGTAGGGGAGACTCCCCTTTTCTGAGGAATAGGGAAGCGGGTGAGGGAGGGGTTGAGACCGGGAGGAGAGGGGGGAGGGGACAAAGACTGGGATGGAAAGAGAATAAACAAGTAGATTAATAAAAAAAAGGAAACAGCCTAAAAATATGATTCTAAGCCATGACGAAGTAGGGTTTATTTCAAGACCACAATGGTAGTTCAAATAAGAAAACGAACAGGGACAAGAAAAAGGACAAAAGCGGTCATATGCATGCTGAAAAGGCATTTGATAAAATTTTAGAACTGTTTGTTGGTTTGAAAACAAACACCGAATAGAAAATTTCATCAACCTAATCGAGGGTATTCATTAAAAACTCATAATTAACACTGTATATGAGGTTTGAGGACTGAAAAAGAATGGATCCCTAACAGAAACCATATGAAAAATCTGTTTAAAACAGATCTAAGACCCCCAACTCACATCACACTGAAAAGGCTTCTCTCCCGTGTGCGTCCTCCTGTGCTCGTCCAAGCCTCGCTTCTGGCTGAAGGCCTTGCTGCACTCTGAGCACTGGTATGGCTTCTCCTGAAGGCAAGGGAAGAGAGCACCAAGGATGTCAGTGAACGAGTGACCGCCTGCTGAACCTCCGCAGAAAGGCGAGTGTTCCTCAAGATGTGCAGGTGCTGCAGCAAAGGCACAGGGTGAGGGGAGCGGTTTCAAAACCTCACAAGAAGTACTGATAATCTGTTTCTGGACATTGTCATCCTACTAGTTGAAAGTAAGTGACAAGGGCAAGACAGGGCTTGTCCTCCACTAAAACCTTGATCTGATCGGTGTGAGCCACATTTTAGTTATTTCTTTTAGCCTAGAGGCACCTTAGATTTTTACTGTGGATTTTGCGTATAGTCTCTTAAGAGACCTGAAGGCCCCTCAGCTAGATGATGCAATTACTATAACCTCCGGCTTGAATAGTTCAGCACCAAAATTTTCATGTAAATTTGAAAATAAATTTTACAAGTTAGAATTCACCTTTGATTGATGTATGTCTTAATCTTAATTACCAAATGTTTTTCTTCCTGGTATAGAATTCTTTTTATTAAATCGAAATAAATATTTCTGAGTGAGATTTACATTGGTTTTCTGGTATAGGCTCTTAAGTATGCATCTCCAAAGGGAGAAAGGGCCCAAATTAGTCACCTAATGCTCCCATTTAGAAAGATCCCACTCTATAGCATAACAGAAACCTCAGGGGAGCACATACTGCGATTTCCTGATCCCGCAGGTCTCCTAAATGACAGGCAGAAACGAATAGTTACAGACAACTGGACAAACCAAGACATCAGAGAAAAAGGTCACGCAGCCCTCTTCCTGCTAACAAGTTATTGTTCATAACCAGCCTCATCGTTAAAGCATCAACCTTCACTTGTCAAGCACAGGTAGAGAAGAGCCCAAGTGGCTGATGCTACAGGGTACCATACGCGATTCTAGGAGATATGTGGTCCCTACACCTTTCTCTGATAACTGTGAGGTGTCACTGTCCCTGAAACATTCCTGATGAGAGGTAGCCCTCCTCTTCCCCTGCGGCAAGAATCCACACACATGACCAAGGGTGCAAGAGAATTTAAAACTTCCTCTCTAATTCACTCTCCCTTAGGTTCTGCCAGGACCGTGGAAGTTAAGACAGTTACACAGAGACTGTCAACAAGGTACCATATTGCGGTAAAATCTTAGGAAGCTATAAGACCCGCTGGCTTCCATCAAGTTAACAGACTTGAGGCTGAGTGGTCCCTTACCTTCACAAGGATATAATTGAAGCAATTTACAGGCCCATGTGGCTGGAATGTGTAAGCACGTTCTCACACCATTTGCTATGATTTGGGTTAAGTCCTCCATAAGGGCCTGTGTGTTAAAGGCTTGGCTCCCTAGCCTGGTGCTGTGGCTCATGCCTGTGGTTCCAGCACTCGGGGAAGCAGAGGCAGGCGAATCTTTCTGAGTTCGAGGCTAGCCTGGTGGTCTACAGGGTGAGTCCAGGGCAGCCAAAGCCACATAGAGAAACCTTGTCTCGAAAAACCAAACCAAACAAATAAATAAAAATAAAGGCTTGGTCCCAATTGCTGGCACTACTTGGGGGCAGTGGTCGCTGGTGGAATGAACTGTAGGGCTCCTCTCTCTCTCTCTCTCTCTCTCTCTCTCTCTCTCTCTCTCTCTCTCTCTCTCTCTCTCCTCTTCCTCCCCTCTCCCTCCCCCCCCTCTGCTTCCCAGCCACCACTTGGTGAGCAGCAGCCTTCACCATGTCCTCCATGTGACAGGCAAAGCAGCAGGTCAATTGACTAAAAGCTGTAACACTGTAAGCCAGAATTAACCTTTTCTTCTTATGAGCTGATTCTCTCAGACATTTGTTAAAGTAACAGAAATACTCTTATGCTTGCCAATGTCCTGTCACTCTTAGATAAGAGCTTGTTCATGGCATGTCTCACAATAATTTCACTGTTTTTCTATTGTCCACCACGAGAACGTGAATACGAGAACACACTCTGATGCGACGGACTATTATGGGAATTGAATCTATTGTTGTCATGGAGTAATATGTAGAATAAATCACTCACTCTGACTCATTCGCTGGATTTAACTAGACACATGTTAGGTTCTTGACTTACGCTATTTCTGAATGATTACCCAGTCAAATTGAGAAATAGCCTGTCCTTTTTCACTGTAGTCTAGGAACCAATGCTAACTGGAGGCTAAACTCTGTAATCTATGAATGGCAGAATTAATCAACCATCCAATTAGTCCGCTCTAATCAAACAGCATTTGGCCGAACTCATTCAGAAGGTGGCTTTATCGAATTCTGTGCCAAGTACCTTGTGCACAGACAACACACCAGTTGTTAGTCATCGACGCCCCTCTACACAAACAGCTGACTGCAAACAGCTCTCAATGTCATTTATGAAGGGTATGGAGAAAGAGTTATGTTTTGATAAACCTTGTTGGGAACTTATTTGAAAAAGAAACTTAATGATGTTCTGTCTGTCTGTCTGTCTGTCTGTCTGTCCCTCCCTCCCTCCCTCCCTCCCTCCCTCCCTCCCTCCCTCCCTCCCTCCCTCCCTCCCTCCTCTCTCTCTCTCTCTCTCTCTCTCTCTCTCTCTCTCTCTTCCATCCCATTCACCCCCACCCCCTAACCCAAAGGCATGTTAGGATACCGATACTTATCTCCTGTTTCAAATTCATGTTATTTAATTTCTTCTTGTATAATTCAGTATTTTATATTTATTGATGCTTTCCCTGTCTAGTGTAGGAAAATGACAAATTTTCCTGCATAATCATGTCTTATAACTTTGGTTGTGTGTGATTATTTGCATGTATGCATCTTTGGTTAGGTGTGGGTGCAGATGTGTGGAGGCCAGAGCTTGATGTTAGTGTCTCTGAGTGCTCTCTACTGTATTTACTGAGTAAAGGTCCCCCTGTTGATTTGGAGCTCACAGATTGAGGCTAATCATCTTGCCAGTTTTCTCCTCCCTTATAAACTGGCTGTTAGGCCTGTCTGACTTTTTATGTGCCTGCTGGGGACCCACACTCTGATATTCACACTTGCATATCAAATGTTTTGTATATTGAGTTGTCTCTCAGCCCCAGTTCTTATTTCTAAACTTAAAGGATCATTTTAAATACTGGCTTGGCACAGTGCTACTCAGCTGTAATTTAGCACAGGGGAGGTAGACATAGGAGGATGTTCAGGTTCAATGTCATTCCCAGCTACAGAGAAAGTTGGAGAGCAGCTTGAACTACTTGAGACTGTTTCTGAGATAAAATAAAGTAAATAAAAAATTAAATCAACGAATAGTCAAGTAAGCAAAATATTTTTTATAAAGTGCCACAAAAAAATTGCCATGGCAATTATCTAGGCTAGTGAGATGGCTCAATGGTAAAGACACCTGTTTTTAGGCCTGGCAACCTATGTTTTGTCCCCAGAACACAACGAATTCCACATGTGCTTGCACACCATGATCAAGCATGTACACATATACACAAATATCAGTTTAAAATTCCCAGAGCATCGACTTGATGCAGATTTCTTAAACATGAAATTTCTGTGTACTCAGAAAATTTGCAGCTCCCCGTTCTTTCATCAGACTGCCTGTTGGTTAACCCTGTGGACAAACAGTGGCATGCGCGAAAGTGGATCTTTAAAGGATCTGGAGCAAATTCAAATTGAACTTTCTAATTTCATCTACAAAACATTGTATTACTGTTCAGGGTGAGATGTGGAGCCTGCAGTGTGTAGAACACATGCAACCAGGTTGATTCTTTCTACCTGAACCACAGCAAGACCCACCCCCAAATCCTTCTGCAGATACATTACAGAGAAGCCTAAACCTCCCACATTGGTTAGGGCAGGCTTCCTTAATTGAGGAATTATTGAAATATAGGGCCAGGTACTTCCTGGGTGAAGAGACCGTCCCCAGTATCCACTAGATGTCAGCAGCATACCCTTTGCCACCAAATCTATAGATACTGGCTCAAATCCCAGACAGAGGGCAAAACACAGAGGTTCTACAGTATGCTTTTTGCACTATGTATGTTAAAAGAGTCTGTTGTAGACTGTTGCAGAGCAGCCATTTAGAAAATGTAATAAAAGTCCAGTCACCGGAGAAGTTATGTGCCTGAACATAACTACAACACCAAAATAATGGGATGCGTCACTCAGGAGGCCTTCCCTGATCAAAGTGAGCCACCACTGCTTCTGGGCCACACCTTGAATTGCATGGGCTTAGAATAAAACTGCCTTTGCTGATAGGATGCCTATGACTCAATTTTATCAATTTCTAGGAAAATAAATCCTAAAGCAAATGGTATTTCCACTAGAATATACCCAAGACCTTGAATTTCATATGGTTGGGAAGTAAATAAGCCAGAACTACTCGTCTTACGTGACCGAGGGCGAGGGGTACATCACTTGATTCTCCGTGTTTCTGTAAGTTGAAATTTCACTTATAAAAATTAAAAGACTTAAAGGACTGTTTTAAAGTTAGCATAAAACTTGAAACATCACAACCTTCCTTCTTCCTAGGTCATGCCTTTTTCTATTGAGCAGAACCATTCTGGGCCTGGTAAACAGTTGATTTCGAAAACCTGACCGTGAATTTCCAGGGAGCCTATAGTGTGTAGACCATATGTAACTAGGTTGACTCTTTCCACCAGGATCATAGCAAGATCCAACTGGCAATTCTTCTGCAGGGCTGTTTGAGGGTGTCTGGAGTAAGGCCACTATGTGTGTCTCCCATGGCACTTCACACCCTAGCTCCTCTATAACCTGCAGTAACCCTGACCATTGACCACAAGACAGCCCTGACCAGGGCTCTTAGTGTTGCAGACTCAAACTCCAGTTTCTATAGTGAGCCTGATTGTGTGCTCAAAGCACTGGGTTTTACTGGGTTCCATAAAATATCAAATTTGAGCCGAATCAGAGCTGCGATTTAGAAGAGAGCTTGTGAGTGTGGCCCCTCTACTTTCTATTACACACGGCTAAGGGGCAGATCTATAGCCCGCAGGACAGCTGGCCATATATCTGACAGCTCTTCTTAATGGCCCCATTCGTGAGAGCACATGTCCCACCAGCTGCACACAATCAATATGTACTGAGCCTCCTTTTAACAAGCAGCCCTGCCGAGCAAGCTCTCACAGATGTTTACAGCTTCTCTGGGCTTTTACTCACCATCTTATTCTTTATAGCCAGTGTGGTCTTTCAACATATGACAAAACACACCCTTGGACTAGTAAACAAAGCACCTAAAAATTACAACTTACAGGGAAGCCTTTGAGAGCTAGGAGACTATTTAAACCAGGTTTCTACACAGCATATCCGTAATTGCTTCTGCATTGTAGCTAATGGAAAACACACTTCTTGTACACCAGGAGAATGAAATGCACAATCCACATACAGGAAACTAAAAATAAGCACAGTGAATGGAACCTAATTTTTATATAAAGGTGTTGTCAGGAGGCACCTGGTCCCTTCCTGACTAATTCCTTCTTGAGGTCCATGCAGTAAGTTGTAAAATGAGTGGGTAGCCTAAAAGCAAATCTGATTATATGCATAGAGGGGTTTCAGAAGCTTATCAGGCATGAAACAGGCAAGGCGTATCCAAACTAGTTCAAAATGTGCTTTGCTGGAGCTACATGCATGACTTCAGTCAGTCACTGGAGCAGTAAAACAAGCAGCAGCGAAGTACATACTCCCTTATTCTGTCCTGATCGGTGACCACTGCCTCACTGCGTTTCACCCTGCCTCGTCATTCAAGTGGCCTGGGAATCCTTTGAATAGCTACTGATGCCTGGAGCCCACTCCTAGGAGGCCCCATTCACTGACTTGGAGATGGCCAGGCTCTGGTGCTTTAAAAAATTCCCAAGATGAGCTGGGCATGGTGTCCCACGCCTATAATCCCAGCACTCGGGGAGGCAGATGCAGGTGGATCTCTGCAAGTCCAGGACACCCAACGCTATACAGAGAAACCCTGTCTTGGGGGAAAAAAAAAAAAAAGAAAGAAGTTCCCAAGATGATGTATGCAGCCAGAGGGGAGAACCTGAGATCTGGCCTCTGCTCTTCTGAGGCCGGTATCTGGAGAAGGCTCAGTGCACAGCAGCAGCAGTGATGATGAAGCTTGCTTGCCCCCTCCTGCTCTGATACTCGCCCCCACCAGTGCACTGCTTCTTTCTCTTCAGACTGCCTGCTTCATGCTAGCTAGCAAAGGGATAGAAACACTTTTTAAAATGCCGTTTCCCTTACATTGTTAGGCAGTGCTGGGAATTTGATATGGCTATTCTCCCTTTACAGAAGAAGAAACAGCTTAACATTACGCCCAAGCTCACACAGTCAGGAAAGAGAACAGAATTCAAAACCAGCCCCATTCTAAGACCCAAGCTCACTGTACTGCCGTGACTGCTGGCTGGCTCTGTCCCTGTGAGCAGAGCCCATTTCAGCTGAGTGCTCACTTTTACCTGGTTAGCTATCTGAAGGAGCTATTCTGAAGGAGGAGGATGCTCCCCAGCTCAACTAAGGCAGCTGGTTGAGGCTGAGCCTCAGTCCATACTTGTTTAAAAGTTGGAATCAACAGAAGAGCTCCAAAAATGCTGATGCCTGAAGTCCATACCCCAAGGAGATGCGATTTCATACTGAGGTCGGGTACCCCAGGCTTTGGCATTTTTAACGGACTGTTTGGGAATGGCTGAGCAAGGTCACGATTGACATTTGCACCATGGTTGTGGTTGAAGGGATGGCTTTAGGTGGGAGCATGTGAAGTGACAGGTTCCTACTGTGAGGAGATGCTGCCTGTGCTAGTAGAGTCAGATGCAGAGCCCAGGCAGAGATGAGGATGGTGAGAGACGTCTGAGGAACGGGGGCACCTGGTGGCCTTGTGCCACTCGTTAGCTGTGGGAAGTGCCATCTTAGGATCCCTACGGTTTGGGATAAAGTCATTCTATTCCCGCCACCTTCTTAGCCATCACACTCTTTCCTTATGACGAGAGTGCTAAGTGAGAAACTGGGGTAACGACCAACACAAATGTCCTCACCCTCCAGAGGAGCACAACAGATCTGCCAAGGGAAGAAAATCAAGGCATGCAGACTAGATGGAGGTGAAGGTAGGTTCTATTGTGATGTGACTTCAAATATGGGTGCTGGAGATATTGTGAGTCCATAGGCTTAAATCCTAGACCTTAAGAAAATAATAGTGTATCAAACATAGGAAACAGCAAAACACAAATTCTGCAATGAATTTGAGAGGCATTATGCAAGTGTGCAAATGACAGAAAGTGAGAATTCAACAGTCACAAACTCTCACATTTGAGAGTCATGTCCAACTGGTCCCTAGAGAAATGAATGGATTTAATTTGCCTGCTTCTAAAATCAGCGAGCATGGGGTCTGACAAATGTGATGATGGCAAATGTAATCTATTTCTCTGTAAAACCGTACAGCTTATTCAGTGGTCTGTAGGTGAAAGAAACGCAAAGGCTTACAGAGGAATATCTAATTCTAAAGAAATAACATACTTCTCGGCTTACTCCATTCTGAAAATGATATGAGCATAGCACAAAGGTGCTATTGCACATGTGACGAATTCATCCACCACCAACAGGGTATTCAAAGCAGCCAAGTTCATGTCAACAGGTAAAATGAAGCCATCAAGCAGTGGGCAAATGGCAGAGGAAGTCTTATCAATGTAAATTACATCTAGAGTCAACACCCTGCACAGATGTCAGGAAGCTAGTAGCAGAAATATATCCTTTTCAAGCCTCAGAAAATGCTGGGGAAAAAAGCCTAGCCTGTCTGTTTGTACAGGTGAGGATTCAGAGCTGACCTGGTATAGATCTTACCAGATCTGAATTAACATAAAATGCTTTGGAAAAAAAAGTATAAACAGACTTTAAAACTAAAAATATGGCATAAGATTACTGGAATAAGTGAAAGGGTTTCCATATACCATCTGAAAATAATTAATTTTTAAAGTCCAAGGGAAACTGTAGAACAACTTAAATTCCAAAAATTAGTGACTTCACTTTTTTTCTGTGTTCACCCAACACTTTTTGGTTTGTTAACTGGAAGTAAGTTTGAGCTCTAAGCTTTTTTTTCACAAATGTGGATTTGTGGACACGTTACATCATTTTTAGGAACATTACACAGAATCAGTCCAGCAGTCATGTGCTTTTCATTCCTCATGAACAGGTCTTAAGTTCACTTCTGGTAAACTAAGGATGGGCACTTCTCCCAACTTGCTTTTGGTGTCTCTGTCTCCTTATGAAGAGCACTCATTAATATACTTCAAAGACTACACTGGTGTGACCAACTGTCCGTATTTGCCCAGGACTAATCTGGATTTGACCCTATATTCTAAGATGCCTCATTTTTCCAGCAAAAGGGTCACAATTATATAGCAAGACACTGCCCAGACAACTTGTCTTCTCCTAGGTCAGGGATGACCAGCTGAAGTGATGTCCCACATAGACACATCTGGGGACTGTATGCATCATCCCTGTATTTTCATTCGGTTGTCACCTGGCACGCTAACATACTAAACAGAAAGGATTCTGTTAACATAACCTCTGCCATGCCCCAGCCTTTCATCCTATGGGAATACAGTTAGAGTCTGTAATCCTAATGACAGAAGGGACTGAAGAGATTTTTAGTTCCTTCCCCAAAGAATGGAGATGAGGCTGCATACTCCAGCTGATATCAATCCCAGTGCTGGAAGCACAGGGAAGAAGCTGGTAAAGTGAACTGTCAGTCGCTGGCTTGGGCATACAAAATGTATTTTCTTACAAGTAGGTGCTTCTGGTTCTTTTGTTTAAAGAACAATATTTGACAGAGAAAGCTATTTATGAACTTTCTAGATGACTAGAAATTGCTTAAGTCTTTTAGAAAGTGTTGGTAAAAGATTGACTTAGGTCAGTGTGTTCATTTTTAGTAAACTACAAGACATAGAGAACCCCATGGAACGGCATCTCAGATTTGAACTGTTCTTTTACACACAGATGCTGCTGCTTTAACTCTGTGTCTGCTGCTTGGTTTAGAGATACAGCCTCCGCATGGGGAATACTAACATATAAGAACCACCAGTCTCCTCACCTCCTGGTTACTGTACCCTTTCTTTTCTTTTGTTTTTGATTTTTCAAGACGGGGTTCCTCTGTGTAGCCTTGGTTGTCTTGGAATTCACTCTGTAGACCAGGCTGGACTTCAATCCACTGATCCTTCTGCCTCTGCCTCACGCATGCTGGGATTAAAGGCATGTCCGGGACCACGGCCACCCAGCCCCTGTCTTTTCATAACTGCAGTTGTGATTGATTGCTATTCCACTAGCCTCCAGGGATCCTCATGTTAAGTCATCATAAACAACTCACTTAGCAGAAGTATTAATATAATACTGATTTTGTACAGAGAAGGAAGACACCATGAGGCTTGAGAACTTACAGAGAATTCATTGAGCATGTTTCTCTTCTCTCTAAGTATTATACACCACCAGCCTCCAAAACAGGATACTATATCTGCAGGTACCAAATGGGAGCTAGGAGAGGAATCATCAGACCACCGAGACATTAAGCTCAGTATTACACGAAGAGAAACATTTAGCATCCAGGAGCCTCAGCAAAAGGCAGAGGTTAAGGGCTCAGTCACGTCTAGCCAATGGGGAAATCATAGTAGAATTTAATACTTTAAAAGTTCAAAATTTAGTCAGTGAGTCACATGTCACTTGGTGATAAATTGTCCAGCATGGTTAAAGACTGTTTCTAGGTGGAGTACCATTTTCTTGGTACTGACATGATCTCTGATTACATGTCCAACGACACATGCTCAGTCCCTCTAGTTTCTTGCCTCTATAGAGCCAAAGAAGAACAGTTGGTACAATGCAGCAACTTGTTAAGCTAGACATACGCTGTCCTGGCAAGCCAAGTGTAAAGGGAAGCAGCAGCAGGAAGTGGGACTCACAGAAAGGTGAGGGAGCACAGGTGCCTGTGCTCCTAACCCCATGAGCACAAACAGATGTGCAATGTAGCAACAACCCAGTTTTAGCTCCAGTGTAGCCAATCCAATGCAACAAAGTGGTTTCGGAGTCACTGCTGCAGCCTGCAGTGTATTATCATCTAGAGCTGCCAGGGACCTGGGCCATGTCTAGGGTCACACAGACTATAGGGGTGAGTATGAAGAGGTTCTTGGTAAATCTCAAGGTGGTCCTGATATTCAAGGAGGTTCTCAAATGTCTATCACTTCTGGCCAAGGCAGAAAAGAAACCCCGAGAGTTATCTGACAATGGCAGTATCTGTCTTGGTGACGACTAGTCCTCGCATGAATGGTTTCTGTCACCAGCAATTTGCCCTATGCTCAACTACTGACCCAGAGGTGAATGACTTCAGATCTGATTACCACTCTCCAGAGTGCTCCCAGCCACCATACACCGGCCTCCCACTTTATGATTTCCAGAACACCAACTCTGAAAGCAGCAATCTATTCATCTGTTATAATCCAGCATCATGGACACAAGTAGTCAGTTCCATCATAATCAGCATGAATCATAATTCCATTTAAAAACCCTTAGGAAAACAATGCATCTGTCTGGTATGACTTTAAAATATAAATAAATGACATTTAGTGATGAAAATGTGTTTGGAAATCTGTCCTCAATTCTGGTTCCTATTATCTCCATTTATAACCTTGAACATACATACACTGATATAAGAAACTAAATCACATTTGCAAACATTGTCTCTCGACTCCAAATCTTTATGATATGAAAAAGCTTTATTGGTTTCTTTAAGTGAATGCTTCCTGCTCCATCCCCACCCCCACCCCTCTCTCTCCCTCTCTCCCTCTCTCCTTCTCTCTCTCTCTCTCTCTCTCTCTCTCTCTCTCTCTCTCTCTCTCTCTCTCTCTCCATGTATGTATGTATGTATGCATGCATGTATGCATGTATTTTTGAGAGAATATACTACACTATAATTCAGGCTAACATGGAATTCACTATGTATGACAAGCTGGCCTAGAACTAGCAGCAATTCTGTCTTAACATCATTGGGGCTGGGATTACAGATGTGAGTATGCTGTGTGAATTCTCAACATTTGCAAATGAGGCAACATCTAACCTGATGCTTTACTAGGTTTACCTTGGTTGTCTCGATGAGACTTTTAACGTTGATATTTGAGTGTTCTCTAGAGAGGAACTGAGGTCACACGAACACATGGCATCTGAAATTCATATTTCCTATTAGAAAAACATGCCACATAGGAAATATGCATAGAGAGTATGATTTGACTAGGAATTCTCAAGTGTATGATTATAAGAGGGAACCTATAATTGAGAACAGAACTGGATAGATACTTTTCTGGACACCGTGTTTAAATACTCCTCAGAAGAAGTGCAACCTAAGCCTGCCCAGAAATGTTTGAAACTAGGCCCACAGCAGGAAATGGTTTCCTTGGTAATAAAAGATGACTGGCACGGATCTCACAGATTTGATCTATGTATGAAGTAAAGAAATAGAAAACCAGAATCTTAGCACAACTCAGGACTAGCAGTTCTTGCTTCTGCATGAATTAACAGGGTCAGTCAAATGCTGGATGAGTCATTTCTTCTCTTAAGTGTAAAAAAGGAAGGGTGATGCCTCCTCTGCTGAACAAATGAAGATATCCATATTTGTGTTTTAAGCTGAAGCCCAAATAGATTACCCAAAGCAGTGGTTCTCAATCTGTGGGCCATATATCAAGATATCCTGCATACCAGTTATTTACATTCATAACTAGCAAGATTACAGTTATGATGTAGCGATGAAATAATTTTTGTGGTTGGGGTTCACCACAACATGAGAAAATTTATTAAACTGACACAGTATTAGGAAGGTGGAAAAACCACTAACCTAAATTCTTAAGGTCTCAGAGATTTGTTTTGCTTTGTTTTGTTTTGTTTTCATGGAACTGAAATACTGCCAACAAAAAAACCAAGGCATTTTCTCAAACTCCACAATATCGATATGAAGCGCATGACAAATGGGTACGAGAGGTCTTTCAGCGGCTGGATCACAAGGCCACTTTCTGACTTTGATATCAACCTGGCCTATGACCTATTGCTATTATGGAGCTGAAGGAGAAACTGACCCTAACTCTAAAACACCGGTTTATATATTGGTTTATGTGTGGAATCCAGTACATTATAACACTGTGCTAATTATACAGATGTGAAAATTAACTTCACAGACAACATACCTAATTTCTCTTCTTGATGCTGATCACCTCTTGGTGACTCTGGATAAACTACATACTTTACCAATCCTGACAGCTTTCAATTTTAACAAGACATAGCATACCTGTGTCTTCTCACCTTTAGGTGTGGCACACAAGACCCCATGAAGGTTATGTATTTCTTATATTAACCAGATCTTGTCTATTTGTAATCACAACATGCCTATTAACAAACAATGCAATTCAAAACTGAAAAAAAGCCACACAGATTATGAAAATATAGTTAGATCATTTTACAAAAAAAAAGGGAAATTATGCATGAGCTTTAGTGCATCATTGCTTTTGGAATCTATTAATGGGAATTTTTATATAAAGATGTCTTCATTTCCAGATTCCTACGATACTTTAATAATTAGAGCTCTCTCAATAGAGTGAAAAATAAGTGAAATTCTGTTTATAAAAAATTAGTATAGAAAAATTCTATTTTTTTCTAAGAATAATGATTATTTCTTTAAAATAGCTCTATACTGCCTTTCTTAAAATAAAGGAAAACTCAGGCAGCAGGGACCACACTTTGCATCTCATCTTGAAGGATATTATTAGTGTCTAAAGATAATATGGTGGTGGGAAGGCAGCAATCATCATAAATGCTAAATATTTATAGAGTTTTATTTTAGCTAAATCACCAAGCTGCGATGCATAGAGTCTTTTGTTCATGCACTAGCTTCACAATAGTTAGTATGCATCCTTAAAACAGCTGGATAAATTGCTACATAGGGACCATATAGGGACATGAAGTTGTTCTATGACACAGGGCCTTAAAATAATGGATTTGGCTCACAACCATAGCTCCTGGAGTGTCCTTGTAGGGACCACAGGAACTGCAGAAGCACCTGGGCTAATGTGTTCCTGACACCTAAATATAGATTTCCATGCTTTATTGCCAGCTCAATAGATTTTTAGTGAGTTCCTGCAGTGAACTGAGCAGACAGTTAGGCCTGTCTGAATAGCAGAACATCTTTGCTCTGGGATTCCATAACCTGAGGGAGACAGTGACCTACTAAGGTCCATTCAGTAAAATGTGCAATATACAGTGATTGCTCATAGATAGTATCCTTATATACAGTGACTGCTCATAGAAAGTGTCCTTATTTATAGTGACTGACTGTTCATAGATAAAGCCCTTGACCAATGACTCAATGATTTAGAAATAAGAGAAGATGTGATTTAACTAAGCACAGGGCTTTGCTTGTTTGTCCTTAAAATGTTATTTTAAGATAGGAAAGCCAGCAAGAAAACACAGAAGGACATATCAGTTTAAAAAAAAACCCTGCAAAGGTCTAGAGATCTGGAGGAGGTTGTTAATTTGGGTAATGTAAAATATTTATTCTCTTCTCTACTTTTTTAAAATTTGTTTTTGTTTTTGTTTTTCAAGACAGGGTTTCTCTGTGTAGCCCTGACTATCCTAGAGTAGTTTGTAGACCAGGCTGGCCTCAACCTCACAGCGATCCACCTGCCTCTACCTCCCAAGTGCTGGGATTAAAGGCGTGCACCACCACTCTGGGCTTTATTCTCTTCCCCTTAATACTAGGGACACAGACTTTCTGTTGCCATGAAAAACCCAGAGTGGCAGGAAGTAACCATCACATTAGCTGGGACAGGAACTGACTACCCTTGGTGTTTCTGCTGAGGTCTTCAAGGCTGATCTTGGACTGTCTCAGGGTGAGGGTAGGATTTGAGTGAACTAAGAGGAGCAACTTGGCTGCGGGCCGAGCTGCACTTACCTGTGGGCATAAGGACACGCATTTGGAATGCACTCAGGGATTTCACTGCTTCAGGAAAGTAGCGTATTGGATTCTTCTGTAAGATCCATGACCTGGCTAGCCATAGGTAGTTTCCTGGATTTATAGTACCAGGCATGGTTTCCATCCTTTTGAGTAGACCTTAAATCCAACTGGGCAGCTGTTACTGTAGCAGGCTGCTCCCGCCAATATATAAGTAGCACTACTACACCATCAAGGATAGCTTTCCATTCTGATCATTGTTGCAGTTCATAGGTGTCACAGGACTGTTGGCTGCTTCCTTCCTCTGACTGCTTGCACATCACTTTCTGATATGATAAAGCTAGTTCTCAAGGAAGAGGAATTTGGGTCAGATCCAGTTCACATCCTCTTAGGTCCTGTGTTCAAGGAAAGTATTGTCTTCAGCAAGAGAGGCCTTCAGCTTCTTGAAGGCAACCAAGTGAAACAGCAATAGCCTATCTATATTGGTTTAGGAGTCTCTTGTACTCACC
This sequence comes from Acomys minous, assembly GCF_964271855.1. Classification (NCBI taxonomy): domain Eukaryota; kingdom Metazoa; phylum Chordata; class Mammalia; order Rodentia; family Muridae; genus Acomys; species Acomys minous. Next base: position 45,077,244 of record NC_140487.1, read on the forward strand.
TGACCAACTACTCAAATGGAGGCTTTGATGCCTTATATGGGAGGGGTTGTTAGATAGTTCGTTGCTCTTGGGGGAGGCATTATCATCCCAAGTGTTATAACTTCATTAAAAAATATAATGTATACATATACAATTTCATATATATGTATATACATACATGTAATCTTAGGTAAATATAAAATATGATTGCCTATGTCTGTTTCAAACATCCTTTGTGTTATTTATCCCTCTTATGTCTTATTTAAAGAGCTTCTTTTTGAAGCAGAAAGAAACCATTAGAGAACCCACAACTAGTCAAAATGCAGAGAACAAGTGACCATGGATGTCACACAACGCAGCCCTCATACCTAAGGCTCAGAGATATCACAGAAGACAGGGCCACATGACTGTGGGAGCCAGAGGTCCAAGGTATCTTCCACAAGATTGGGTCTTCTAGATATGACAAGAAAGCTACACCCGTACAATCTCAACAACATGGCTTCTTAAAAATGACCTGAGCAATGACATTCCAGCACAGATGGAGGAATTCTCATGGGGCCTCCTCTCTAGGTGAAGAGATGACTACTGACAGAGCGAGAGTTAGTCTTTTAAGTGATGCCTGTAAGTGGTTATCCAATACCAAGTAGTCAGGCCTAAAAACATGTGCACAAGTAGCACTAAATGGACTTAGTAGAGTGCATTTATTTGCATATATTTGTAATGATAATATTTTAAAAATAGTCCATGACTTTGAGAGGGGAATTTGGGGCCACACGACATGTTGTAGGGTGTAAAATTATGCAATTATATTTAATTTTTTGTTCTTAAGATTATATGTATATATTATTCAACTGTGGAGACTTCCTGATTAGACTATGGACATGCAAATACTTCTGAGTGCGTTCTTGATGAATATAATTGTTAATTCTTGTACATTTATTATAAAATATACTTGTTTATATCTAACATTAAATAATCATATGAATTGAATTGTGATGTATTTATTTTTGAAATTTTAGCTTTTATAGATTAATAAATATTTATAAAGTCTCTAATCTTCAAAGACAAGGCAAAGTTGTCATAGTAACAATAAATGTTAATTCCTAGCTATTAAATAGATCATGTGTATCCAATACCTTATATAATGAGACCAGATTCCTTAGTCAATAGTAACATTAATCTCTGAAGTAAGCAAATGCAAAAGTAGTATGTGACTCAAAATGACACATTTTAAAAATGGCATTAAAGCTTGAAATACCAAAATAATTAGAAAATGGTATAATATACCAGCTCTGACTTACACTTTTATTCTGCTGCCATTTATTTCAAACAAAATAATGCCACAGACAAGCTCACAGAAAGCAAGTTTCTTAATACAATTAGCTACATCATGTCACCAACACATTTTCCTTTAAATTCTCACTAGAAGAAGGGACAGGATCAGTTGCCACTAACGTGCCTCCAATGACTGCAGATTAAACTAATTATGATCAAGTCGCAATTTACTTGTAAAAATTGTAGACGTGCTATGCCCTGGTTGAGTTTTAAACGCCCTTGAAGGCAATGTTTGGAAGGGTGGACTGCTGGCTTCTAGGGGAACTGGGAGATGGAGGCCTGATGGAAGGAAGTCAAATCAGTGGCATGGTGCCCATTAGTAAGAGCCCAACCCCTACACTTACTTTCTCTCTCTCACCACTGGACATGCTCCGCACTATGATTTCCTGCCTCTCTAGACCTACAGCCACAGGGCCAAACCACCACATGCTTCAATCTCTGACAGACACCAGGAGCGAAGAGAAGTTTTTCTCCTTTTCAGTTGTTTATCTTAGGTATTTTGCCACAGCCATAAAAAGTATTGACTAACATGCGCTCTATGTTCCGTTCTTGTAGTACTAGCAATAACTGCAGCCTTAGAAAACTGAGTTACAGCGTTATTAGTTTCAACCGGTGAGACTACTTTTGTAATATAAAAAATAATGCAATATAAAAAATTTAAAGCAGCTCAAGCAAGGGAGAGTTGTTTGGGGGTGAACATCTGTTTTTATTTCAAGGACTTTTATTTCTAATAAGCAAGGGAATCCTAAGGCTTATGGCTTATCTTATTGCTTCATTCCTTCACTGGGAAACCAATAAAATCTTCTGTGGACTTAAAGTACTATAGAGTCAATATTGTCTTCCTGTCTTGGTACAGAAAGTTTCTACAGCCCTGCCGAACTTGCCCAGCCCCACACCTTGTACTCTACTTCTTCCCAGCATGCCATGCTCGCTCCTAGTTTGGGCTTTTCATCAGCCAACAAAACACAACTTAACATCACCGTAAATAGCTCTCAGTTCACGTAGCATGGCCTACACAACATAACATGCCTGCACACAGCACTCAGTTATGCAGCATGACCAATCCACCTTTGCTCCTTTTTCCTGAAAGCTTAGAAATTCCAAGCTGCCCACTCCTGATTGGCTCAGACACCCATTTCCAGGCACAAATAGTTTTCTTTACTATTTTACATACAGCCAACAGCCACTGTGAGTTACAGTAAATGCCTTAAATTTCCCTACCCATTGTTGATCAGACAGTCATTATAAGGAGACCCAAGGGTGGCCCTGAGGTAAAGTTAAAATATCTATACATAACATGTCAAAGAATTTAATGGAAAAGTTGGATCATATACACAGTGTTTGTTTCTATTGTAATGGAATGAAAAGTTACTGAAATGGTGGTGGTGGGGGTCTGGGAATTGAACTATCTGAAAGGTAAAAAATCAAAATGGAATTGAAACTAAAGCATGCTATGGCACCAGTGGAACATCATCTTCTTTGAGTTCAGCCTACGTGGTGAAAATAGCCCTGAGGAACTATGCTCATGGAGAACACTCCTCTAGAGTTCCGTAAAATGTCTTTTGGTTCTTAACAAGGATTTTTGCCTGTACGTGGTAATAATCTTATATGCTTTACAAAAATCGGATTTGTGTGCAGAGAATATTTGTAGATATTCAGTGCTTAAACAGGATTTCAAAAGAAAAGCTTCCTGAGATATCACATGCATGAAATGAGAAATAAAAGGATCTGAAGTGAAAAGCTGATGTGAGATTCTCCCTAAACCCCTGGGTGTTTCTTTTCGGCCAGTGGCTTGGATTTACTTTCCTTTTGTGCAGTGAGTGCTTGGGAACTCTTGGCATTGTGCTGGCTGGCCCTGCCGATATCTGTCAGGATGCTGGTTTTCAATTCTAAAAACAGCGAGACTTAAATGTAGAGTTTTTTTTTATTATTATTTATTTAGTTTGTTAATACATAGGAGAGCTTATCAAAGTCAAAATAGGAAAACATTTAATTGAATAAATCCAGGAAAAAAATGTAGTAGTTGTTACAGTTTGGACAGGGGCTCCAAAGCCTCTTGTGTTGCAGGCATGGTCCCCCAGCTGGCAGTGATGACAGGTGATAGGGTTACATGGTCATTAACTTCACCAGTGGGGGAGCCCATGGGCTGTGGTAGGTGACCTAGTGCACTCCTGTGGGGATGAGTCCCCAGCCCCTCCTCTGCCTCTCTCTGGCTGCCATGACATGGAAAGCCTTTTTTCCCCCTGTGCTCTTCCACCACATTGCTGCTGCTTTGCCTCAAGCTTGAAGTAGCAGACTCAATTGACCATAGACTAAAACCTGTGAGATCAGGAGTGACACCATGTCTTACCTCAAGTACCATGTCACAGTGATGGATAGACAAGAAGGCACACAGTAGGTAAGGAAGAAGCTTCTACTGATGCTTGTCTGTACCTTGGTTTCTTACTTCTCCAAAAAGTTTCATGGCTCTCTCAGCTTCTATGAGGCTTAAATGAGTTACAAGTTAATAAACCTGAAGGCTTGAAATTATCTCCGAGATATCTGATGGCATGGTTGGTTCAATTTGTATTTATTTGTATTTAATCACTAGTAGTGTTCTCGGTAGTAACTTACATTAAAGAATCAAGCCCACTGAATTAGAAATTACTATTTTCTTGAGAGCAACCAAAACAGTGTGCTTTTTTTCCCTGCAGCAATTTACAGAGCTTCTTCTATGGTGTGCCCATTCTGTCTGTAATCAGGGAAGCAACGTGATGTACACTGTGGTCAAAATCACTAGGTTCTAATGAAGAGAAGCAGGATGCTTTTTGCCTAGATATTGGCATCTTTATTGTCATTTTATGGCTACTATTATATAAACTTTTTGTTAGTGTCTGTGTGTGTGTGTGTGTGTGTGTGTGTGTGTGTGTGTGTGTGTGTGTCCTGTAGCACACATGTGGAAGTCAGAGAACATCTTGCTGGAGTCAGTTCACACTTTTCTTTGATGGGAGGGGAGCTTCATTTCATCTCCTACTTTACAGTCCATCAAGGGAAACCAGAACAAGAGCTCAAGGCAGGAACCTGGAAGCAGGAACTGAATCCAAGATCAGGAAGTGGCTCCACCTGGCTTGCTTAGGTACCTTTCTCATACAGACCAGGTTCACCTGCCTTGGGATGACAATGTCCACAGTGGGACTAATAAACAACCAAGAAAGCACTCCGCAGACGTGGTGACCAACAATTTGATGGAGGCAATTTCTCAATTGAAATTCCCTCTTCCCAAAAATATCTAGGTTTGCATCAAGTTGACGTACGCGAACTGGTGCAACCATTCTCTGAAAGTAACTCACCTTGTAAACAATATCCTTCACAAAACGGTTGCTAAAGTTAACAAAGGATCACTTGTCAACACATGGCATCCAGCACAAGTCATCCGCCTCCTCAGGATGTGCCTGTACCTGCTGAGCCATCTCACAGTCCTAAAATAATTCTTAAACTGGCTTATGATTGACTTAAGCCTTTTTTATTAATGCACATTGTGAAAATAAGTATCTTGAATATTATATATTTAAATTGTACTATAATAAATAATAATGCCTATTTAATCTTTTATACTTTACACTGTAGTGTGTACTTAGCTATCCCCCATGCCCCATTCACTCTTGTGCAAGGTGACCTCAGGCTCCTAGGTAGCTAAGAATGGCCTTGAAATCCGCATTCTCCTGCTACCTCTGCCACAGTATCAGGACTACAGGCACGTGTCCCTGAGCTGGAGAGTGAGCGAGTAACACGTCTGCACATAGGACAGGTGGCACATACCAATTTGAAAGCACATGAGACAGAAGCTTGCATCTGGAAAAGGCATACATAACAGTACCACAACAATCCAGTGAGATGCAGTAATACCTTGGAAAGAAAATGACACACTGCATGTGGTGCACCCTGTAATGCGTTCAGCTATATTCCCGCGCTTTGCAAACCTCCCTAAAATCTAAATCATTTTCACTCTTTCCTGTTAATGTCTTTGTCTGTAAGTATCACCCAGTGGCCAATGTTGACATACTTGCTGCTGTCAAGCATGTTCCTTACAAGTGATTATTCCGCAACATGAAAACTTCATTTCTAGGATTAAAATATTAACACTCGCTTTGCAATTTGTCATTGATAAATCCTGTAAATTGATTCGAAGCCTAAAATGAAGGACACTTTGGGGGTTTTGGGTTGTTTTTTCATTGAATTTTCTTTAGAAAAGTTTACCTTCAAACGTCCAATCTAGATGTTGACATAACTTCAGCTATGGCAGTTTTCTTCTTTTATGTGGATATTAAATATGCTTCTTTTAGAATAGGTACGGCTTCCGCATAATCTTATGATCAACGGAAATGAGACAGAATATTGTCTTACCCTGGTGTGAGTACGAATGTGCATCTTCAGTCCGTCATTTTTACTGAATCCTTTTTCACAGTAAGGGCATTGATAGGGACGCTCACCTACAAATAAAGGAAGCCTCCATGTCAGAGAAGCATAAAGCAGGAGTGCATGTGCAGTGCCACTGGTCCACGCAGGGTGTGCTGTCACAAAGGCAGTAAAGACACAGCTGGGCAGGCAGAAGCACCATACTACAGGAAGCACACTGAGGCGTTCCCTCCACCCCAATGAGCTGAACATCCGGAAACAAACAAGTAGCCCACAGGTTTACTGTATGTCCTAACATATGAAACCAATAGGATGCACTGATTTTAAGGTCGTATAAAGATATTTTCTATCAGTCTGTTGTGTACATGCTCTTCTTAATTGTGGAGATCTTTAACTTGATTTTTAAAATAACTTTGCTTATAAAGGATTCATATAAATTAATTTGGCTCACATATATGCATTTCAGAATAATAATATAAAACTGGTGCATGCTGAATAGAATCATTGGTATTTAAGCCACACAACAAACGAGCCACACTGTTTTCTTTATATAACCAAGTAACTCTAAATTGAGGCTGTAATTATTTAGAAAATGGAAAAGATGTTTTTCAAGACAAGCAAGACAACACATATAGTCTCTCAAAAACTAAACTTCTATTTAAAAATGACAAAATCTAATATATAAAAGGAATTCAAGGCTGTACTCATAAAAGCATAATTATTTACAATAATAACTTAGGTCCAAATCACCAGTTTTCTTCTTTCTTTCATGGAACAATAGACAAACATGACAAACATGACAAGATGCTAGAAACTTGCTATGGTCCAAGATTAGCAAAAGAAGTTTAAAAACTGTGCTCAGCAAGTTTAAGTCTTCTGTACTTCCTTGCCTCAGGGCCAGGCCTGTGAAGAGGAATCCTCTGCTCTTTTGCATTGAACCTGAGCAGCCCAGGAATCACTCCAATTACCCACCAGGGCAGCAAGCAGCTCTTTATTACTCAAGCTCACTATGTTTCCAGAAAAGGCCTCACTTCACCTCCCCCATCTCTACCCTGCTTCATGAGAAGAGACTTACAACCGACCCAACTCACACTGGGGCTGACCACATGAAACTACCATGTGGTGTCGGCCCCAGCAGAGTGGCATTTTCCATTTTTTAAAAATTATTAGACTGACAAGCATTCACTTATATCAAAAAGTATGGTTCAAATGTAGATCAAATCTCAGTGGTTTGACTGGCACCACAAAAATGGTTGCAACCAGCTATAAGAGGAAGACAATACAAACAGCAGTGTCAGCCCAAACGATCTAGATTTACCAGTTTTTTTTTTTTTTTTTTGTAAGCGAAATGCATCTTTTGCACTAGTCACTAGACCTGGAATACTTAAAGTAATAATTATGACTGTAAGGACACATGGCTTCTCATGGTAGAATAAGGGATTACTACTTCTAATTTTAACATTAAGATGATAATCATGTTCAAGTCTTTGATCCACTTGGGCTTGAGTTTGTTCAGGGCAATAAATATGGACCTATTTGCATTCCTCAACATAAAACCAGATACATTGATAGAAGATAAAGTGGGGAATAGCTTTGAACACATTGGCACAAGAGACAACTTCCTGAACAGAACACAAATAGCACAGGCATTAAGATCAACAATTAATGAATGAAACCCCATGAAACTGAAAAGTTTTTGTAAGGCAAAGGACACTGTCAATGGGACAAAATAGCAGCCTATAGAATGGGAAAAGATTTTCACCAACTCCACATCTGACAGAGGGCTAATTTCCACATATATACGGAACTTAAGAACTCAAGAAACTAGACATTAACAAACCAAACAATCCAATTTAAAAATGGGGTACAGACCTAAACAGAGAACTCTCAACAGAGGACACTCAAGTGCCCAAGAAGTATTTGAAGAAATGTTCAACATTCTTAGGCATCAGAGAAATGAAAATCAAAATGAGTCTGAGATTCTATCTTATACCTATCAAAATAGCTAAGATCAAAAACACTAGTGACAGCTCATGCCAGCAAGGATGTGGAGAAAGGGGAACAATCCTCCATTGCTGGTGGGAGTGCAAACTTGTACAGTCACTTTGGAAACCAATATGTCTTTCTCAGGAAACTTGGAATCCATCTACCTGAAGATCCAGCTATACCACTCCTGAGCATATACTCAAAGGATGTACCATCCTACCACAAGGACACTGATTCAACTGTGTTCATAGCAGCTTTATTTACCATAGTCAGAATCTGGAAACAACCTAGATGTTCCTCAGTGAAAGAATGAATAAAGAAAATGTGGTAATTTATACCATGGAGTATTACTCAGCTGTTAAAAAAATTACATCATGAAATTTGCCTGCAAATGGATGGAACTAGAAAAAAATCATCTTGAGTGAGGTAACCCAGACCCAGAAAAAGACAAACATGGTATGCACTCACTTATAAGTGGATATTAGCTATAAAGTAAAGGACAATTAGGCTACAATCCACAGACTCAGAAAAGCTAGGTAACAAGGAATGCTCAAGTGGGGATGCACAGATCTCCCTGGGGAAGGGAAATAGCATAGATATTACAAATGGAAAGGGGCAAGTGAGGACAGAACAGGAGGGACTGTGTGTGTGTGTGTGTGTGTGTGTGTGTGTGTGTGTGTGTGTGTGTGTGTGTGTGTGTTGGAATGGAGGGAAAAATACTGGAAGAGACAACTGGAATTTTGGGGCATTTTCAGAGTGAGATAGAAACCTAAGGCAATGGAAACTCCCAGGAATCTATGAGAATGACCCATAAAACTCCTAGTAATGAGTGGATAAGGAACGTGAACTGGCCATCCACTGTAACCAGGCAAGTCTTCCAGTGAAGGGATTGGGACACCAATGCAACCACAAAACCGTCAACCTACAATTTGTCTTGCCTGCAAGATGTGCTGGGATAAAGACTGCACAGCAACTGTTGGAGTAGACAACCAATGGCAGGGCCAACTTGAGACCCATGTCATAATAGGAAACCTATCCCTGACACTGCCTAGAGGGCCAGAAACCAGAGGCTGAATAGCTCAGAGATCTGGGGTAGAACCAAACACCCTTCCCAAAATGATTCTTAATGATATTCCACTACACTCATAGACAAGAGCTAACATAATCATCATCAGAGAAGATCCATCCAGCAATTGACGGAAACAGCTGAAGAGACCCACAGCCAAACATTAGGTGGATCTCTGTGATTCTGTGGAAGAGTGAGAAGAAGGACTGCAGGAGAAAGAAAGGTCAAGGACACCACACACACACACACACACACACACACACACACACACACACACACACACAAATCAACTAGGGGCTCATAGAGACTGACCAATAATCAGGGAGCCTGCATAGGTCTGAGATAGGTCTTCTGCATATATGTTATGGTGGTATAACTTGGTCTTCTTCAGAGACTCACAACAGTGGAAGCAGGGGCTTTCTCTGATGTGTTGGAGACCCTTTTCCTCCTACTGCGTTGCCTAGTCTGGCCTTAATATAAGGGGAGGTGCCTAATCCTACTGGAACTTGACATGCAGGGTTTGATATTCCTGGAAAGCCTGCCCTTTTCTGAATGAAAGTAGAGGAGGAGTGGACTGGGTGGGGGCTGGGAGAAGAGGGAGGGGAAACTGTGGTCTGCATGTAATATATGAGTGAATAAATTGACAATCATGTGGTCATCTTATTTCCTATATCTATTGAGCCTCAATCTCTCTCTCTCTCTTCCCCTCTCTCTCCTCTCTCTCTCTCTCCCCTCCCCTCCCCTCCCCTCCCCTTCTCTCTCTCTCTCTCTCTCTCTCTCTCTCTCTCTCTCTCTCTCTCTCTCTCAAAAGTGTATCTGTGTAGCCTTGGCTGTCCTGTACTCACTTTGTAGACACGGTTGGCCTCAAACTCACAGAAATCCACCTGCCTCTGCCTCCTAAGTGCTGTGATTAAAGGTGTGCGCCACCACGCCAGGTGAGCCTCAATCTCTTTACACCCACCTGCCTAACATTTGTATGTCTCACAAACAACTCAAATTCTGTATATCACTCTTAATTCATAAGCTTATCTTCTGTTCGCATGTGCTCTGAATGCACTGTCCTGATTAACTGTATAGATTTATTCAGTTATCAAACAACAACAAACTCTCATTCATCTGTACTATACAGCAAACCCTAAATAAGATATTATTCTTTCCATAAAAATGAACAGAAGTATGTGTAGATATGTAAAGTCATAGCTATGTTCATTTGGTTTATTTTGATAATTGTTTATTATTGTTATTGTTGCTGCTGTTGTTACTATTACTATTATCACTGTATGTCTTATAATAGTATGAATGACTTAAACACAAACAATAAAATTTATTAATAAGGAGAAACTTGGGAACTGTCCAAGATACCTCATTTTTACTCAGTTCTACATTGGTCCAGTATCTCCAGTCATAATGATGTGACTTCCTGACTCCTGGGATGCTATTAGAACATAAAGACAGTTAATAGCAGTATACTCATTGGGGTTTGGAATTTGGTCCACAGCCATTTATTGGGTTGTTAAGCATTTAAAATAACCATCCACATAAATGTAAGGACTGGAGAAAACAAAACACACTCACACTAATGGTCATCATACACCAAAAATTCAAATGAGTTCATCTTTTTCAACAGTTGAGTTTGAGTAACACCCACTCATCATCCTGAAAGAAAGCCCCGTAGATTCACTGATTCATTAATCACTCATTCGTTCATTATGTGGAACTGTTTCTCTGGGCAGATGTCCATGTTCTGCTTGGGGTAAAAAGACATCTACTCACATCTCTCCAAGATAATTAACACAGCTGGTGCTAAACAAATATCAAAAGAACCGGGAAGAGCCGTTGCATTATGTGTTTCTGGGATGGGGACATACTACCAAGACCAATCCAGGTGAGAGTGAGTGTCCAAAAGGGCAACTGGGACACAGTTACCATCTCATGTGCAATGGGTTGTTGTGCCTCTTTGTGCAGTTACACGTTACAAATCATGGTGCAATTAAGTCCAAGCACTCTGAAAGCAGAGGACTCTTTCAGAGCAATCCCAGGGCAGCTATCTTCCTCTATGTAGCATGACTGCCATGCTTCTTTAACAGGTGGGACATCCTCATGAACACAGGCACATCTCTCAAAAGGCAGATAGACTAGAAAAACATATTCTAATTCCCAATAGCAGGGCATCTGGGGTAGGATTTTAAACACTCTTTGGCGACTGCTGAGTGGCCTTTTCTGTGGGTAATAGACACCTGTGTAGGGAGAATTATAACAGGAAACGGACATGCAGATTATATCCCTTGCATTGGCTTTTGATGAAGAGCATAAGATGGCCATGTTGGCTGGCTTTTGCCTCCAGCCTACAGGATGAAAGGATGTGCCCACAACCATTTTTTGAGATCCTCAAGCCAGATGGTGAGGCACAAAAGAAGGTGGTAGAAGTGTTGTAAGATGCCCCTTGGGTGCATACTCCATTCATGAGAAGAAGGGAAATATCCATGATTCAGCGTGGAGACAGGGGCTTTAAAAATGGTCCAGTATAGGAAACTATTCTAAGTGAGAAATGCTCAGCAGCTGACCTGCTTGAATATGGGAAGACTTTACACAAGAAACAAGATGGCCTCTTCAGGCAAGTCTGTAACACTGTGGGGCACAGGGGGAGACGACATGAGTCCAGGAGTTCCATGAAAGTGGATCGGCTAAGTAACACAACCACCCTTTTCTCCTTGAAACAAAGGCTGCCTAACCTGGAGCAAATGAGGGGAATCGGACTTTGAGCTGCATGAACAGCAGGGACTGGAAGACAGCAGAGGAAGGATTGGCATCACTGAGATACTGGAGAATGACCGAGTTCGAGACTGATGACCAGCTCACTAGACCAGACAGGGCTGTGTTTGCACAGGGTTAAAGAGGTTGAGGGCTGGAGAGACGGCTCAGCAGTTAGGGCACTTGCTGTCCCTATAGAGGACTCAGGTTCAGTCCTTAGCACCTAGGTGGTGGCTTACAGGCCTTTTTGTTTTTGTGTTTTGTTTGTTTGTTTGGCTTATAGTTTTTAAATCATTTCCAGGAGATCCTACTACATTTCCATGAACATCAGGAAAACACACAATGTGTATACATGTATTCAGAGAGATTCCTCATATATTAAGATTAAAATACTTTTAAGAAGTTGATTGAATAGGGATGTTAGGACAGCTCCGAGGCTTTAGTGGCTTTGCTGAGACCCATGGTGAGAGGTAGTTTTATGATGCAGAAGAGACTTTGGCAGAGCTATGTGATTTAAACCAGCATGAATGGAAAGCACTAAAGCAATCGAGATGGGAGAGAAGGGAGAAGCCAATGAACAGGTCTCCCCAGGCTACTTGAAGAATGATGTGGTAATATCTGTGTCAGCTCAGCATTCCTAGGGGGAAATAGCAAAAATACAAATGCTATGCTAGTCAACTTTTGGAAAGCTTTGTAGCCTGAGTTCATAGAAGTCAGAAATGACAAAAATTGTACTGGCCAAAAAAAGTTAAGCTAGTCCAAGTGGTGGGCCATTATATCTCCCCCCTCTGCACGCCCCCTGTCCCCGAGTATGTTATGAGATTTTTCATCATTCTAAGAAAGTGTACTGAGGGTGGAGACTATTCCTCAAGCTGGGAATCCTTTCAATCCTTTCAATCCTCAGCCAGTGGAAAGATAGGTGTCATAGGTAGTAGCATGGAGTTTGCCAGAATCCAGAATCGGGGATCAGGCTCAGCAGCAAGTGTGCCATCCTACAGTATGTCCCTGCTCCTCCTTGGACAAGAGTAGGCCAAGCTGCCTAGAGCCAGCCCCAACAAGATCATCAGGGAAGGAGAGATATATAGTGGCCCTGGAGCAGCAGCAGCAGCTCCGAGAAAAGTGGGTAACTCATGGAAAAATGACTGTACGTTAAATAGGGCTGGATGGAGTAATCTCTCTTATCCATGGCAGTATATACAAAACTGCGCTTTTGAGAAAATAATTGATATAGGTACTTAGACCTTTTTGTGAGGTATCAGACCAGGCCAACGCTTCTTTTTTTAGGATCCATCCTAATGTTCAGCACCAGGCTCTGATAAACCTTTGAAAACTAGAGTATATAGTTGCCAAATAGTCAGATTATCTCCATTAATCTGCTAAACTCACTAGTCTCTCAGGTTAATCCTGCCTATCATCGGCTTAAAGAATACCACCAGCTGCTGTCCACACAGTAAGAAGCTGAAGACACTGGAGAGTCAACATGTTAAGAGTGATTAGTCTTTGCCCTACTTGTATACAGAAAACAAATGGCTACTCTTGGATTTTATTCAAATTAGAGACGATGCCTTAAATTATTGTGGAGACTATGACTTACAGGCTTATTTTTGTGTGCATATCAAAATATCATGCTATGAATGTGTATTGCCCTTCATTTTTGGTTAACTGCTAATATTAATCTTTCTTCCTTATTGGAAAGTGATTTTTATCCTCTATGAAATATAATATGTACCAAGGTAAAAGCATTGCTGCTTGCCATTATCTCAAAAAGATTTAGATATTGTCTGCCATTTTGGTTAAAAAAAAACACAATATACAAAGGAAAACAAGTTAGATTTAAAACTAGCAAAAAATCAAGTGCAGTTAGAAATTAATCTAAATTGAAACAATAGCTGGAATTTACAGAACTACTGGACACTGTTCTGTGGCTCAGAATACTTCTCCATATTTGGGGAGCTGGGGAGACAGCTCAGTTGGTGAAATGCTTGCTGTGCAAACACAAGGACATGAGCTGGGAACTCCCCTGAAGCAGGGAACTGTGTGAGCAGCAGCTGAAGAGGAAGAGCCAGGAAGATCCCTGGGGCGTACAGCCAAATCTGTGAACTCCAGGGTCATGGGAGAGTCTCTCAAAAACTAAGATGGAGAGTGAAAGAAAAAGACACCTGATATCAGTCACTGGTCTCCACATGCATACACATGAGCACATCTGTACATGATGCAGACTCTCTCTCTCTCTCTCTCTCTCTCTCTCACACACACACACATACACACACACACACACACATTCATGCACACACACACACACATGCACACAGACACACACACGCACACATACATACACACACATATACACACACATACACACACACACCACACATATACACACACACACCACACACATACACACATACACACACACACTGCTTCATATTTATAACCAATATTGCCACAAAATAAGACTGTGATCTAAGTATTCAAATCCCAAGTTTATAAATGAGAGAAATGGGGCAGAGAAAGTATTCGTACTTTTCTAAGACAATATAGCTATCAAATAATGGAGCTAGGACTGCAACGCAGCCTAGCACTCTGTGTAAAGGGTTTAAACTCTAAAGTTAACAACAAAAGCTGCTTCTGATCGATATAAGTGAGACGTTCTTTCTGGCTGTCAAATTCAGACATATTCATCAAAATATCTCATAAAAAGGGATGGATTAGAAATGTGTACATATCTTAAGACAAGTCAGAAGTAAGTGGGAATATAGATATACACTGAGCTGTGCCTTCAGAGTCACACCTCACCATAAGACTCAGCTATGACTGGACTTTATGAGCATAGTCGCAAAATCATATTCAGGCAGACACAATGCAACAAAACATTCCCCACTTAACTAAATTCTTTGCTTCTTTAAATTACGTTCTGACCATGGGTGGGATTAGAAGCTACTGTGTTTTCCTTGCACACGTCAAGGAATAAACAGAATCATGATGGTAATTATAAAAGGCTAATTTAAAACATGGCACGAAGTGATTATATCATGAAACTGATTTATTAATTTTATAGGTTTCTTTCTTTTTAACATACACCATGTTCAAGTTTATATGTTCAGCTTTAGGAAACAAACTATAAATAGATATAAAATATGTCAAGAACATCTAATGAGAAAATAAGCTCAGGGAAGAAATCAGCGGACAAGAAAGCAGGCAGGTGACAATCTCCAGCCAAAGCAACCGAAAGGTAAAGTCAGGAACTGGGTGGCACTGCCCTCCCATTATCTGAACACGCCTTTCTGACAACGCCTCGTTTTAGAAGTATGTGAGCCTCTTGGAATTGAAATAAGAGTCCCTAACTTCTCACTGCTGGCACAAGTGACCTGGAAACATTGGAATATTTGATTGGGAGCGTTGGAAGAGACTTTCAAAGGCATCAGGTGGAATGAAATGTAGCCACATGGGGCACCTTGTCCTGATCCAGGCTGACCCTGAAGTCACCCCGAACCCATCACAGCATAAAAGCACATTGATAACAAATAGCTACTACTAAAAGCACTAAGGACATTGACTCTCTTTTGCAGTGATATTGTTCTATGTAATATAATCTTAAGGTATTTTAGAACTCAAGGAATACCCAAGTATAAAACAACAATGCACTAAGACGGTGACAAAATTGTAAGAAACTTGAGAAGGAAAGTAGCATGAATCTTAGTGACGAAAAGGTCCTAAAGCAAGGGAATCACCGAGTAGCCACCATTTATTAAGTCCCTTGCTCAACAGCCAACATCTTGATCCAATACTTTTCCAAAGATCTAGGTTCACATAACACAAAATTGGTAAAGCAAAAATATTTCAAGCTACTTCAATCTTTATATTACTCCATGGATATGATACATCATATTAGAGTACAAATTATATTATATATATTTGTACATAGAGAGAGTAGAAATATATAAATATATATAGAGAGCTAATTGTTAGTTGATAAAATCATGGTCATGTCAATTACTGTTCTATTTTTTTCACAAGAATATACATCCTAGTTTTAGTAGATAGATATTATTCTATAGATAAATTAGGTAAAATAGTTAGATGAGGTCTTCAAAAGCCTCAGAGATCTACAGAATATGGCATTTAAAGATGCTTTTAATATTTTAAAGATTCTTTGACAACAAGACAGGTTAACTCCTGGTAACACCCAGCCTACCTCAAAGAGGATGATAAATATCAAAGAATCTCTTTATGGAGATGGCTTCAAATGTCCAGCCACTGGGGAAATGCCTTCATTTCTGCCACAATCAGAATTCTGCTTAAAAATGGGCAAGCTCAGAAGCAGGCATAGTCGATGGCCAAACTCTGTCAAGACAGAGTAAGCAATAGTTCCTCAATAGTTCCTGCCTCACAAATATGTCTGTCAGTTATATTGGGCCAGGAAGGCGAAGATGATGCCCCAATGTTATAGAGAGTTTTGGGTGACTGTCCAGGCAGCAAACTATCTCTGTTATTTTTTTTTTTCATTTGGGAAGCTGCTAACCTGCACTTCTGGTTTATTCAGGTAATTAAATTTTATTCCTTCTCAAGCCTCTGATGAGGTTAAAGACCAGATAGGTTAGTCTTTTTAATTAAGCTTAGTTGTTTAGGGGATAGAACGTTTTTAGGTCTAGAAAGATGCTTTAAGTTGATAGAGATGAGATATAATAGATATTGATTTGCATTCATAATTTTAGATTCAACAAGATAAGAAAGATGTTTTCTGGAAGGTTGACAAATGCAATTAGCCAAAATACCATGAATTTAACATTTATATGATTCCTGATTGTTTTGTGGTTCTTCTTACTGTATGTAGTTTATTTTATGTGTAATAATATCAGCGAATATGAAAAAAGAGTTCTAGGATAGCCTGAGCTGCATCAATAAGACTGTATCTCAATACATGTGTAATACACATAATAAAACAAAAATAATAGTAAGTGAAAAAATTACTCCATGAGTTTAACTCAAGAAGTCAATCTGACTTTTCTATTAGGAGGCTGAAAATAAAATTTAATTCAGGCTACTAAATGCACTGAGTGAATAGATTTAGTAATGATGAGCATAATTAACCATAAATATTATAATGTAGACAGAATGATTACAACAATAAGTTATATTATTACATTTTATCACAGTTTTTGTAAGTCTATAACTACTGTGCTTTCTAATGCTTTAATAAATAATGAAGAAAGCTTAATACATGATGTATATATATATAAGCTTTAAAAGATTTTTGAATAAGGTAAAATTAGGTCATTTCCAGAAGTGCATTTTAATGATTTCAAATTCCTTATTTGGTCACTTAGTATTGCTAAAAGAAAAAAATCTGTGCCATATTTTATAATGCTTATAAGTACTTAATAAAATGAAATGTAATATGAATGAATTAATAAATAGTAATAAAAATAAATAAGTTTTAAAAAAAGAAAATGAAAAGTGAGGACACAAAAAAACATCCAACCTAAAGTGGTAAAGTCTGAGTCACGTGTTTTCAAAAAGCCCAGTTAAAATAAAGTTGAAATAAGTAAGTGAAGTAATGTGTAAGTATTCTTGAGCCACACAGTTTTACCTTTTGCTTGGATTTTGGGAAGAAAAATAATTTTTTGAGATGGCAGTACTTTCTATATGAAAAATATAACCTTTCAAGGTTAGGGAAAGTTCTGGGTGAAAATACTGCTGGGATGGTTCCACATCGGTGAGTATGGAACTTGTATGCTACATCACAGCTCTACAAGAAGATTACATTCGTCTCTCACAAGTGTCAATGTATGACATCATTTTACTTTTGAAGACTAAAGAAATGATAATGGTTATAAAACATACAATGAATCTTTTTTAATGAGTGTTAAAGCTTATACATAGACACATACATGTATGCGTGCATATATATATATTAGAAGCACTGGCCAATCACTCTTTCAACTCTGCCACTTAATCCATTAGATTTAGGGAATATCTAATAAATTAGAAACACAGAGCTGAGAGACGAAATGCTACACTGACAAGTGGGAGCTGCCAGAGTTCATTCTTGACCCTTTCTTGTGAACTGAAAAACGTTTTTATCCTTCAGCCAAAGGAACCAAGAATCCCCACTGACCTTGCTGAGCCGCAGCCTGTTAATCTTAGAATGCCCCCAGTAATCAAATCTGCTAGAATGCTGGATCTCACAAGTCAAAGGGTACGTGTGAAGGAAAGACAGTGAAGTCCTGTGACGTTTACTCCTTGGACGCTTACAAAGACACTGTACTAAAGTGAGCAGTGACATACTAAAGTCAACTAAGACCTTCAGCACTTTTTCTTAAAATTATTTATTTATTTTTTATTTCATGTGCACTGGTGTTTTGCCTGCATATGTGTCTGTGTGAGGGTGTGAGCTACCATGTGGGTACTGGAAATTGAACCCAGGCCCTCTGAAAGAGCAACCAGTGCTTTTAACCACTGAACCATCTCTCCAGCCCCTAAGAATCTGTGCCACATGAATCAAGTCCAATAGATCTTTGTCAAAAGAGAAACAAAACAAAAACTCTCTGCGCTTTCTTCCTTAAAAGTTGTGTTCTGTTTTAAAGAATCTTCTGGACGCTGAATCCTTCTGTTATAGAAGCAAGTAGGATTCATTCTAACACAGGGAGAAAAAGATCCCTGTACTCACTACCTTTCCACTCAGAAGTAGTAATGGTAAAGAGGTGAAACAAACCATCAAAGTCACCGCCTTACAAAAACCAACAGCAACATTAAAAGGAGGTAGGAAATGGAAGACAAAAAAGAAGAGAAGGAGGAAAAGAGTTTAGAGTAAGGTTAATTATTAGGTAGGAAGGAGACATAACTATGTCCTTACAGTGCTTTGGGTCAAGCATCAATGTAAATGACCCCACCACTGTGATTGGCCTAATAATAAAATAAAAAAAAAAAAGCAGGATGCCTTAATGCAGTCCTGGTGTGAGTGCTGCAGAAGTCCGGGATGGCTTCACAGCAGCAGAGAGCTGCACAGTGAGCAGCAATGTTTGATATGTTCTGACCTGTCAAAGTTCCACACTGTTACAGTGAGGGGCAATGAAGGGGAAAGCAGTGTCCCTAGTTACTGATTTCATTTTATTCCTAGAAATCAGCTATTGGTGGGGGGATCCTTAGTCTTTTCACCTGGTACTTTTCCATTTTGAAAACTTTCAACCAGTTTTCTTTAAAATGGTATTTATGAGTGCTACCTTGGTGGTTGAGTGGGTTAAGCAGTTAAACCTCAGGTGCCCGTCGCACACAGAGGACCTTTTACAGATAGTACCAGTAGGAAGAATCAGAAGCTTTTAAATACTAAGAAACTGAGAAGTCATTTTTCCTATAAATCTGGATAAGCTATAAAACCTCCCAGAACCATGAAGCACAGTACAGAAACTGCAGAAAAACAATATGGGGAATTGTTCTTGAAGGATAATTCTAAAGAGCAGCAAGAAAACATTAAAGGCATCACATTTTCAGCCTCACTATATGCCTTGAAATGAAAGGACTTGGCTGTACTTCAGTGGTGATATATACACTTACAACACATGTGAAACTCTCGTACAACCATAATCTCCCAAAATCAAACATGATGCCGGCATCTTCCATGAAACACCGGAAGGTAGTGATGCTACCTAATGATGTAAAAGTAGACAAAGCTCTGGGACAGTCTTGATCAAACACTGGCCTAAGATACTGCTAGTTTTCAGGATCCCAGAATGAAGAAAGAAAGAAAATGTCACTGTTTTTCTTTCCTTGGATGAGGGGATGAAACAGGAGCCATGCCCATGCCTTTATAGCTCTTGCTAAACATTCTCTGGCTTGTTCAATTCATTTGTTTTGATCTAAACTCCTCTCCAAGCTGACTGATTCAAGCTGGCGTCATCTCTTGGCTTCTGACTGAATTTCTCTGCCTGGTCTCAAACTAATTCTAGCAGTATGTTTTAATTTTCTAATCTTTTTTCATTGTCTGGCTTGTTCTGTCTTCACCTGTGTCTAGTTTGTTCTCTCTGCAATCTATCTCTGTAAAGTCAGCCCCACAATCAACTCTCTGCAAACAAACAAACAAACAACAACAAAACCCTCTCCCCCCACCCCCTTGCCCTGCACTGCTCTTAAGTAGGCTGTCTTTTCTTTTCTCTTCTTGTGAAAATTAGGCATATACTATCTCTGACTCATTCTGGCAAATCTTTCTCTGGTTTGTCACTTTTTCTGCCCCTTGGCAGGGAGACTATGGGGGCACACAGAGGAAGGGGAAGCAGGCTATCCAGATGAGACACAGTAGATTGTGGTCAGATTGTGGCGGAGGAGCGCCCCCTGTCCCCATATCAGTGGTCTAGGGGAGGGGAGTAGGGCAGAAGAGGGAGGGTGGGTACAGGAAGATATAAGCAAGGGGATAACAATCAGGATGTAATAAGAATAAATTATAAGAAAGACAGATAAAGAAAGAAAGAAAGAAAGAAAGAAAGAAAGAAAGAAAGAAAGAAATCACCTTCAAACACGGCTGCTTCCTTCTATGAACTAACTTTACCTCATTGTTTAGGATTAAATGTGTGTCCAAAGGACACATCAGTGTTCCAGGCAGATCATACTGTAATCCAGGGCGTGTCTGTATTCCAGCCTGATCACATAGACCTAGAAAGCCTTTGGATGAGATCCTTTGCCAGAGCAGCCATGATGATGGATTAAAACTCCTCTACAGCGCACACCTGTGGTGGTGCATACCTGTAACCCCAAACTCGGGGAGGCAAAGGTATCTCTGTGAGTTCGAAGCTAGCTTGGTCTACAAAGCAAGTTCAGGACAGCCATGGATACATAGAGAAATGCTGTCTTGAAAAAACAAAACAAATTCCTCTACAGAAGATGGAGGGAGGGATGATGAAAGTGCACCTTACATGAATGCTGGAATATTGCAGATTGTTCATCTAGTTGAGTCTCTGTAAATACTACTAACTTACTTGGTGGCAATTCATAACACTATATTACAAACAAATGCCCCTGCATTACTCCCCTGTATCTCTTCTTATAGCCTATGTCACATCTTAACTTAATAAATGCTATTATGTGGACTTTAAAAATCATGGTCTTGGGGTTGGAAAGATGTCTCAGTGGTTAAGAGGACTTATTATACAATTAGGAGAAGTTGAGTTCACTTCCCAGCAGCTGAATCCTGAGCAGACATCTCATGACTCCTGGAACTCCAGCTCTGAGGATTCTGAAACCCTCTGACCTCTGTGAATGCCAGACCTGTATTCTTACCCTCCCATGTGCATACATTCCAATACAAACACACACAAACACACACACACACACATGCACACACACATATATGTCTTTAACAATTATAGTCTTTAATTTTTTAAAATAAATATAGATAAAAACACTATTAATGAAGGGCGGTGGCTTTTCAAAAAATATAATTTGAATTTTTAAAAGTTTTACTAGTTCGTTGCAATTACACATAACAAAACTATTGTAAATTGTAAAGTGGAATAGTAATCAGTAATGTATTCAGTTATAGTCTATATAAAAATAATATATATAGTATTATATAATTTGAGTAATAAAATTCCAATTTAGGACATGAAAAAATGTAAAAATGAAGTCAATCTCTGACTGGGCCCACATCAATAAAGAATTACTTAGAAAAACAAGGTTGAATAAATCCTTCTCAGTGGATGAGGTCATTTACTGCCTTTGAAGATGTGAAAGACAAGTTTAAGTTTCAGGTGCTTCTAATTTGTTCATTACTGTCTTCCATATCAGTTTTAATTATATATAGCTACTGGGTTTTTTAAAAAGTATAATGTTTGAATAACCATTTTAAACAGAATTTATCAAGAACGAGAGGAAAACAATGGCTGAAGCAAATAAAATCCAACTATAACAGAACACTCCTTTAATTCTAAGCTGATTACAGGTATTTATAAAAAATAAAATAAAAGCCTTCCTAAGACACTGATTTATTACCACATTCAAATAAGAGTGTGCACACAAGCAGAATGTCCAACACAGATGCTATCTATTAACACAGAGAATTAACTCTAGGCACGTAATTAACCCCCTGGCCCAAAGCTTTAAAAGAACCAAAAGAAACTCCTACAAGCTCTTTTATAATTTATGAACTAGTGGAATTTATGTCACAGTCTGTGGGTTCCCTTGCTGAATGAGCCTCAGCTTTCACTGACCCTGAGAAGCTATAAACCCACTGGAAAACGTGCTCTGCCATTCCAGCTGGCCTGCAGAATGCCATCTCCGTGGTCCCCTCATCGGATACTGCATGTTAAGTTACAGAGCTGCCTGCCAAGCCCAAACCTAAATGTTCACCTTCCCTAACAGTGTGTCCCCTCAGTCACTCCAGGCCAGCACCTATGTGACAGCAAACCCCAGCTGTAGCCTGTGCAGTGTCATCTATACATTCACTGACGGTGTATGGCTAGATAAACAAGTTAGGAAGGGAGGGGCCAAGAAGTGTACCCTTAAGTAAGCCTGACCTCCTGTGACTAAACACCTGCAGAAACACAACACAAAGCACCTCCTCATCACACTGCTCCGTCACGTTACCCTACACAGCAACCTTCACATGCATCCACAGCTGTTCTCTAAAAATCCACACGGCTGGATTATTGTCCAGTTTTTCCATGCAGATACATAGCTAGAGGGACAGCAGTTTGTCAAAGAGCACACAGACAAGCAATAAAGTTCAATCTGACGTCCCTGACCTGACTCGATGACTCATACTCTGGGTATACGGCAGATATTGAATAATACTACATTAGAAATGATTTTGAGGTGGGAAAGGATTTTCCTACATGGGGTTGTTTGGCCACAGGTGACAGACTGCAGACCTGCACCTTTCCAGTCAAGACTACTATTCTCAAGCAATGGATATGCTAAGAAGAAAATATCAGTGAATAGCACGTATGCTAAGTTCAAGCACAACAGTAAAAGTGGAGTGCAGGCCAAGGAATAAGAAATAAAAAGGCCAGCATGTTGACATATTACAAACAGCTACAGTCTTTGTTTACTTCTTAGATAACAACGGGAACCTGTAACACTACAAAGCACTGCCCTGTGCTGGGCCCTCCCTCCAGCGGAGCCTGCTGGCAGTTGAAACACTTCCCTTTTGAAACCTGTAAAAGCAGGTGTTAGCTGAGTAGCATTCCATAGTGTAAATGTACCACAGTTTCTTTATCCATTCTTCTACTGAGGGACACTTAGGCTGTTTCCAGGTTCTGGCTATTAGGAATAAGGCTGCTATGAATATGGTTGAGCAAATGTTCTTGTTGTGTGCTGGAGCATCTTCTGAGTATATTCCAAGGAGTGGAATAGCTGGGTCTTGTGGAAGCCCTATAAGAAGGTACGGGCATAATAACAGGCAGGTATAGAAAGAACAATACAGTCTTTTAATGAGACCATTGGGAAGTGTTTCTTCTTCAAGCATGTCTGTGGTGTAAGGAAGGGTCCTCAAATGTAAATACGTAAGTGTATTTAAACATTTACATAAATGTAAATAAACATATCAAAATAAAAAAAAAGCAGATGTTAGGACATGTCTACATGTTAGGGTTGTAACCACCAAAGTATAAGGGTGAATGACTTTAAAGATAAATACAATAACTTTAAAGGTATATATAATGTTTAATAGAAAGAACAAATCCCAAATTTTCAGAAACAAAACAGAACAAAAAACAAAGTTTCATCATTTTGTACCCGGGTTCCATAGAACGGTGGCAATGGGAACGTGGAGAAGACAGAGGAGAAAGATCACAATGGAAGAAAAGAGCTGATTGGTCAGCTAAGGTAGAAATACTAAATGAATGATTCTATTGAACCTAACGGTTGAGTATCATCGGTTTTTTTTTTTTTTTTTTTTTTTTGTCTTTTGAGACAGGGTTTCTCTGTGTAGCCTTGGCTGTCCTAGACTCGCTTTGTAGACCAGGCTGGCCTCGAACTCACAGCTATCCGCCTGCCTCTGCCTCCCGAGTGCTGGGATTAAAGGCGTGCGCCACCACGCCCGGCATGAGTATCATCGTTTTAATGTGGGAGTTGGGTGGGACGCTCTGGCAATGCATGTGGCACTGGTCTCAGAAAGCCCCTGGGTAGGGAACTTGAAAGCCGAGCTTGCAGCTTTTGTCATGGAGCATTTTTCTTATATAAAGCAAAGGGACTGATGACAAAGAGTGGGTATTAAAAACAGCTTTTTGGAGGACACTTCTTTAGTGTTTGAGTAAAGAATGGAGGTAGGAATGGCAATGTAGTCAGTGTGGCAGTTTCTCTTACACAATATCAGGAGAGAAACAGAAAAGCAAAGGGTACCTGTGAGTGGGCAAGCGGAAGAACTCAGCAATATGGCATTAACAAATGTGGAGACGTGCGGGACTCACAAAGACGCTTCCTGAAGGACCGACCAACGTATCCTGTTACAGAACCCTTCATGGGTGAAAAGTTCATCCCAAACACAGCACAGACTGATGGATTTTTATTTTTTTATTTTTATTTATTTTTATTTTTTATTTTTTGACTGATGGATTTTTAAAGTGATAGAACTGGAAAAGGTCAGAGATAATTTTAGGTTGCACATGATAGCAATCCTTTGCTAAAAGTCTGCTTCTTGATTTTTAGTCCAGTAGCAAAAAATACCTCAAATTATTTTATTAAGACTATTAAAACACTCTGTAGGATTGCTGCACATTCTGCAACTCCGACTACATTATGACAGGATGAATGAAGAAACAGATATGAAAATCTAGCTGTCTCTGCAGAAACCAGACAGTCAAGTTGAACAATGTCTTCATTCCCACTAATAGCTTGTGACTGGGAAACACAGTTATTTTCTATAAAAACATTTTAACCTGGAATGGACTTCCTATGTCATTTTCACCAAAATAAATATTTTTACATTTTCCAGCAAGATACCTTGCTTAAATTGTAAATGTGGACAACAGCTGTGGAGAGAAACAAGTGCTCCCTAGGGCCCTCCACAACTGTCAAGCATGAGCTGTTGAGGCAGCAGTGTGTGCACTGCTCAGCCAAGCACCATGCCTATGGAACTGTGTCGGTGCTCACTGTGACCAGTCACCATCTCACTTGGGAGTTTTTCACTGACCATCCAATAAACAGCATGGAATTCTTTTCAGCTGGCACCCTAGAGGGCAGCCAGAAATTGCAAAATAGCATTAAAAAGAGGTGAATGAAATCATATGATGTCACAGAGGAAAATGAAAATAAAGACAGAGAAAAATAATTTAGCAAATCCTCCAACAGTAGGAGCTCTGCTGCTCTTCTGACAGAGCACAGAGTACCCAGAAAGCCATGTCCACAGTGGGCCTAGCATTTGCTCTTGGGAGTAAGTGAATGCTCAGCTTTTGAGGATGAGATAAAATCCAGCTTATTCATCACACATGGAAAAGAAACCCATGTCAGGACTGCTGCAGCCAACCAGCCACCAGGAGACATCCTCAGCCACTCTGCAGGGGGCTATCCTTGAACAGACCTGTCATTCAAATGCCACAAAAGAGGGGTGGGGGGTGAACTCTGAAAGGAGTCTAAGTTTAAACAGAAAAATATGGTGATAAAAATATGCTTGCACAAACAAGAAGTTACACACTTGTTTGTGCACACACACACACACACACACACACACACACACACACACACACACTCACTGTACTCCTTTTCCTTCCCCTGGATGTGCATAAAAACCTGTCTATTACATAAATATATACACGAGCTCACCAAGGCTCAGTTTGGCCCAGAGTCAGATATATGGTAAACTATATCCAATGCAAAATGATTAGAATTTTAAAATATTCTTTATATTACACATATTACATATATGCCTAATATGAAGTATTTTTAGACAACAGGACAAACATGACATATTTGATACTTTACCACATACAATTCTTGAATTTCATAGAGATAATACTTAAAACCTTCAGAGCAATGTATAATGTGTGTAATTTATACTTCCCTAGTGTTTGTTCTTCCTGCAAGCAAAGTCAGATGAAAGCACACAAAGTTCACAAGGATGGAGTCATTAGGAATATTCAACTTCTGTTTGATTGGGTCTAGCTGTTCTGTGCTGGAATCTATGGTTTAATGTTTTCTGACCTCTCAAAGTCTCATGAGCCCAAGCTTGACTCAGTCATACAAGTATGCCATAGAGGTTATTCAGTAGATTACTCTGACATGCAGACAAAACTCACTTACTCTATAAGTCTCCTGCTTTCCTTCCACCTACAAATAGCACAGAGATACATCTGTGCAGACGTGCAAACTATAATAACTTTCTCAGTGTAGCAAAGCAATGTCTACTAAGTACGCCTGGCACAGAGAAGACAGCTATTTTCACTGCTGCCATTACCAGACCCAACTCCACATGGCTGCAGTTACACAGTAGGGAGAGATGGCCAAGGACATCTGTGCTACCCAACTAGAGGGCTGTTCCCTGGTCATCATGGCTTGCTGTCAGAGGGCAGTCAGCACGGCGCAGGCAGCTGCAAGCACTGTGCAGTGTGGCACCGCTCCCCCAATGGCTTTTTTCCTTTGGCTTCTCTCCTCTTTTGGCCACATTCTATTTCTCTGACCTCCTGTTCATTATCCTAAAAGCCTTGTTCTCTCTAGATAACTTCTCAGACAAACTCTATAATGTACTGGGCATCCACAGTGCTTGGTTTGTTGCCGGTTTACATATTTATATGAGTGATTATCCTAAGATCCTAAAATGAAGCCATCTCTTTTAGCATTGTCCACAAAGTTTTCAAACTATGCTCTAATACATGTTTGCTCCATGCATCCCTAACGTCTCAGTGTTGTCCATTCTTTGGTCTACTGAACCTAGTAAGTCTTCCTCCACAAAACAGTTTCTCCTCTAGTCACTGTGCTGCATGTGGGAAATGAGATTTTCTTTAAGTCACACATGGCTTTGAGCAGAAAGCTTCACCTACAAAATTCAATTAAATGCATCCTGCTTAGTGGGAAGATAACTCACGCAAGTGGAAAATCATTTAGGAAGCAGAAAGAGTGTAAAACTCACTTTGTCTTCCCAACAGATAAAACGAAGTCAAGTTTCTTTCGAGAGTATTTAGATATTCCCCATTGTCCAGTGGCCACCTTCTCTTTCACTGGAGAAATTGCAGAGGCAAAGTAATAGAGAGTCTGGGAGCCTTAAAACTCAACAGATATCACAGCATCCTCATTCCACACTGACTCAAACTACAGAATGTGAGCAGAAAGACAGGCATTTTTTATATTAAAAAAGGCGACCTTGGTGTAAGCTACAGGATGGATGAAGAGAAGGCCTCTGTCTCCTATAGAAAGTAGGAGCTGTCACTCCTTACTCTGTCCAACAGAACCATGTGTAGCACCCTTACATTTCACCTCAAACCTAAAAAGTATTTACATTTGAGTATTTTGTTCAATTTTGGAGAAAATTCAACTACTGAAATGCTTTTCAAGTAAAGAACCAGCTTTGATGATCCCCTACGAAGGCTAACTAGGATTGGGGACTCATTGGACAGTAGTGCTCTCTGTCCTAACTCTGACTTCCAGTATTTCAGCCCCAGGTCACTCTCCATACCTGTGTGGCTCCGGATGTGAACTCTCAGGGTCCCACTGCTGGCGAATTTCTGGCCACAATATGGGCAGACTTTCTCCTTTTCTCCTGTGTGTGTCTAAATGGGAATAAAAATGGCTGATGATAAATACAAAGACTTTGGTAAAGATGATTAAGTACCTCTGACAATAATAAATCTGTATTTTCCAGGATTATGTTTCATTAAAATGATTTAATGTCACAATGAGACTTTAAACAATTTATCATGGATAATCCCATGGGTTCAAAGATCCCTTAGAAGCATGCATTAGTGTTAATTTGAAAATAATTCTGCAGTTTACTGCTTAAGCCTTTATGGAGCCCTTGTCTAACTAAACGTGATTAAGTTATATAAAACCAGTGAGTGGAGCAAAACCACACAATCAAAATGGGGCCAGAGTTGCCCGTGACTGTTGCCAAGAGACATTTCCTTTGAATCATTTTCCAAATTCTTTGTACATATTTCACTCCGAAGGGCAGAATTAATCTCAAGAAAGTCATCTGTTACCTATGCTATGCTTTTCTGGACAGGTTTTACTACAAAACAGAAAGCATATGCATCTAGCTTGACCGTGCAAACCAGCAGGTGTTAACTGAGCAGTCAATTGGAAAGAGACTTTCTACCCTCCACATACTTATTATGTAGGCACAAAACAATTGTACCTGCAAAGGAGATAGAACACTAGCAAAACACAGTTTAAAGAAGCCAGTGAGTAGGGCTGGGAATACAACCCAGTGCTAGGATGCTTGCCTACCATGCAGGCGGCTCTGAGTTCAATCCCCACCAAATATATAAACAAACTAATGAAAATTACAAAACAAGACTGCTGACAGCTGACAGGAAGGAGGGATAGGCCTCAGAGACTCAACAGGAGACTAATTTTTTCCACCGCCATTAAAAAAAAAAACAAACCATCATTCCAGTGAGTGAGGAGTCAGAGAAATCTGTGAAGCAACTGGGGTTTTTCAAAGAGAGAGAAAAGCTGGGGGCTGCTGACTGTTGCAGAGATCAGAAACTGTTGCAGTTTCTTCAGGTATCTGTCTGTTTGGGTTTTTTTAAATATTGCTTTGAGACTATGTTCCAGAAGTAGCCTGAAATTTAGTAAAAGCAAGGAGTGTCAGATAATAGTTGACTATGGCCATACAGCTAGTTGTTTTAAGAGTTGTCTAGGAACTCAGTTAATTTTGCAGAAGAAGGGGAGGGAAGATTGTAGGATCTAGAAGAGCCAAGGAAACCACAAGAAAACCCACAGAATAAACAAACTTGAACTCAGTGGTTCACAGAGACTGAACCAACAATCAGGGAGCCTGAATGGTCTGACCCAGGCTCTCTGCATATGTTATATTGTGTAACTTGGTGTCATTGAGGGACCTCTAAGAGAACAAACAGGGCTGTTTCTGACACTTTTGCCTGCTTTGGGGACCCCTGTCCTCCTCTTAGGCTGCCTAATGCAGCCTTAATATGAGGGGAGGTGCCTAGTCATATTGCAACTTAATATGCCATTTTGGTTGCTATCTCTGGGAGGCCTGCCCTTTCCTGAAGGGAAACTAAGGAGGAGTGGATGAGGGAGGAAGAGGTGGAGGGAGGGGAAGGACTGGGAGGAGAGGAAGGAGAGAAAACTGCGATTTGGATGTGATATATGAGAGAATAAATTAATAATAAGAAGTCACCTAGGGGGTTAGTGATAAAGATCTCAATGGATGTGTGTAATGGCATTTCCAGACTATCTGTTCACGGAGCCTTTGGCACAATCCAGGGATTAATTCAAGTCTAATGGCTTTAGTAGTAGTGGGGAAAGGTAGGCTCTGTGTGCTTGGGAACATCTTCTGCCCTGGCTCTTCCTGTATTTTCCTGTACTGTTTCCTCTCTACAGTGTTTTATCTCCCACTTGCTCTCACCAACAACCTTGGAATCTTTAACTGCCTGTCATAAAATAGTTTTATTATTTTAAGTATATTCAAAATGCACTTATTATAAGGGTGTATACTTCTTTATGAAATACAAAAGTAAATCCTCAATTTGCTTGATCTACTGATCTATTACCATAATACAAAAAAGACAATCTCAAAATCACAAATGAAACCATTTCATGTGAACTACATTAGTATTTGTCAAAGCCCAGTTCTACAGCAGGGAATGCCCTGTGCCCTGGACTTCCTGTAAACACTTGAATTCTATAAAAGCGACCTGCCTGAGGAGCTATTCATATTTTCACAAGAAAACATCTGTATTAAGTGAAAATGGTCGAAAGTCAATGGAGTCACTATTTTCCAAGCCTACCTATCAGTAAAGCTAAGTGTTACACAAAATACACATATAACTTCGAGGTTTCATCTCATGGGAAAAATGTCTATTCTGAAAGACAAAGAAAACAGGTATTTTGGGGGGGATAGTTAGTATAATCATATATTTGTCATTGTCAGCAAGCATGTCATAAGTTAATATAAAACTGTGACATAACAGTCAGTATATATGCCCATAATCCATACCCTTACAGTGCAGTCTGCCTGGATGAAGCCCCCACTTGCCTTCTTGTGACTCCTGAGCACAGAAGGGGTAACGAAGGCCTTATTGCACAGCTCACATCGGTACTTCTTGTGTCTTTCGTGGACCACCTGCACATGAACATTTAACGTGTCCTTCCTTTTAAATGTGGCGTCACAATGATGACACTTGAATGTCCTCTCACCTTAAAATACAAGTCAACAGTCAAGCCACACGCACAGGATTTCAAATTTAATATAAACGTATATTTTAAAAATTATTAAAAAAAAGAAACAAATAAAATAAAACAACAACCAAGAACTGGAAAAAAATCAGAATTTCCTAATACTGATGTGTTACTTCTGTTAGATGCTCTGTCTAATTTCATCAGAACTTTCCAACACTAACACTTACAAGCTAGCCAGAGACCTGCCTTTTGATTTTCAGTGTAATTTCTAAAATAAGCAGATGGATTGTTGGCAGGTTAGCCCACAGGAAAGATGTGTGTGAAACAAGATCTAGTACTTTGTTCTCTGTGCTTTAGTCAGTCTGGTTTTCCTACCTTTAACTCGCTGTGTTCACTGTGAATCTGCACTTTACATGATGACTTCGCCCCTAAATTCTGGAGGTTGACTCTTCTGGCCTGATGCCACCACTGTAGCTTCAGAGAACCTCTTCTAATGTAGCTCATCACCATTATTTTTTTGTTTATGTGTTTTAAGACAGGGTTTTCTGTGTAGCCTTGGTTGTCCTGGAATTTGTAGACCAGGCTGGCTATGAACTCACGGCCATCTGCCTGCCTCTGTCTCCTGAGTTTTAGCCACAGAGCACACAGCACAGCCTCACAAGCCACTTCCTCTAAAGCAAAGCTGCTGAGAACCATAAAGGTAACATTGGAATTATCAGGTTATTGATGTTACAAATCTCTTGCTGTTGTGTGAAATAGAATTACAAAGCCAAATTCAGCCACATACGTCTGAACAGGATGAATGAAGTTCGCTTGTAGAAATGCCTATTCGAAATTCATCCCTCTCTAAAGTTATCTGATATAATAATTCCTGTGGTGGGGCAAAAAATTTCATTCTTTAAGAGGTTGTTCTTTATGGAAGGGGAAAGCTAGGCTGAGTGCCCTCCAGAGCTGCACAATAACAGACCTGGACCTGAAACACAGCCCATCTTTCTCCACATGAAGCAGCTTCCTTCCTCATGATCATCACCAACATGTACAAAACCTCAAGATTTCTATTATTTTTCATATTAGGCACTTAGCATGAGCAGAGACTGTTACCATTCTGTACAACCAACTGCCACATACTAGCATCTGGTATTTAATATTTAAGTAGCAGTAAGGGCTTTACATGTATAATTTTCTTAAAAGATATGTGTCTATTTAGAACATAATTTTAAAAATACCTCCACAAATATGCACATAATCAGAAATTTTACATGAAATAGGATAGGTGCCTGCCTATCAGACACCTGGATGCAATGGCTAGGATCCACTACTTGAAAGGCTGTACTCTGGATAGACTCCATACTCTTTATTTTTTCTTTGAAACAGTGTTGAGTTGGATGTGCACTGTGGCCCACTCCAACTTGAAGCCTGTGAGCTAATAAAATCCTGACCTGTGAGATAGCTCTCTGCTTTACAGAGATAGACATGTTCCCCTAATCATCATAGTTAAAAGGAAACGAAAGTCTATGCTTCAAAGCAAGGTTCAAAGTACGCTGAACGTAGGGCATCTTTTTATGTACAAATTATAAATACTGGGAAGAGAAGGTGTAAAGTATCTAATAAAATGATTAGTGGTACTGCAGGGAAATAAGGTAATCTGTCTCCTTTATGTTTTAATATTTTTCTTTCCTGAGACAGTGTTTCTCTGTGTAGCCTTGGCTGTCCTGGACTCACTTTGTAGACCAGGCTGGCCTCGAACTCAGTGATCCACCTTCCTCTGCCTCCCAAGTGCTGGGATTAAAGGCGTGCAGCACCATGCCCAGCTCTCCTTTATGTTTTAAAGAGATTATCTGACAATTCACCATGCATTTCTTGCATGTCTATTCTGGAACAGCCTAAGAACACAGTGGAAGTCACTCTGTCTGTCCTCAGCAGCCTGGACTGTGACTTACTGTTGTGGATTAACAGGTGCCTTTGCAGAGAAAAAGGCGTGCGGAACACGGCTTTACATTCATCACATTGGAACGGCCTCTCCTCGGAGTGGGTCTGCGGGAGGAAGACACCGAGTCAGGCAAAGGAGACTGAGCTCCTCCTCGTTATGGAAAGCAGAAGGCACGGGGTTTCTTCTCATAACTCTCTGGCTACTGAGGAAAGTCATACCCACATGCATTCACAAGGCTAACATGGCGAAGGAAACAGTTTAAAGGGACATGTTCTCCACTTTTGCCCTAACGTCACTGAGGCCTCAAGGCTGCTTGTGTTTAAATTACAACAGAGCATGGACTCATGGTTAACCTAAGGTAGCATTCTCAAAATACCTGATTTGTATCAAATGTCCTGCTAAATACAGGGACTGAGGAATTCCAAGAGCCAGGTTCCTGATTAAAATGCTATTGCCATCCCTCACAATAAATACATCTTTTGAATTGGGAAAAAAAAAATGCTACTGCCACCACTTGAAGAAAAAAAACTGAAGACTTGCCAGAGACGTGGATGTTGTTAAGGTCTGTGGGACGTGACAAACACACATTGAAATGGTCACAAAGAAGTTGAAGCCAATTTGGCAAAAACAGTGAATAAACTTTTATTTTCCACTGTGGATGGCCAGGTTGGATTATATTTCATGTGTATGTGTGTTCTGCCTGTGTGTGTACGACCTGTGCACCCTGGTCCCTGCAGAGAACAGAATAGAGCATCAGATCTGCTGGAAGTGGAGTTGCAGATGGTTATGAAGGAACCACCATGTGGGTGCTGGGCATGGAAACTAGGTCTTCCCTGTAGGAACAGCAGGTTTTCTTAACTGCTGAGCCTTCTCTCCAGCCCCAGATGAAAAAATTTAACAAGGCTCACAGTTTCAAAACGCTCAAAACTCAAACAATATTCTTCCATTACAACAAAATAAGCTATAGATCCAATGGATTTTTATCGCATTAGTACTAAACTGCAGGGGGGGGGGCAGTGGAGGAAGTTACTTTATTCACATCATGTTGACATAGGATTTCACAATCTGACGGGCATTTCAATATTGAAGGCGACAGAGTGTCACAGAGAACTGTGCTGTGACACAAGCATTATCATGACTCCGTTGTTGAAAACATGAAGTGGGGAGGAAACAAATACTCAAAGCCAGGATAAATTTAAGATGTTTAAATATATTATTTGGCCACAGAAATCCTAGAAGAAAATAAAACAGAGTCGGAGAACATTTCTTCTATTATATAACATCAACTGACATCATGAACACGGCATTCCAAACTGAATGGCAGACGCATGAAATGTTGAAATTGAAGGAGGTGTTTTCTACTCCTAGTTTTATTTTTTCCAATTATTTTTAATTAATGTACCATCACACCTTATATTAGCAAAGCTAAGCTGTTATTTTATGTCAAAATATTTTCTTTCAGAAAAACTTTCAGAATTTCAAAACTATTTCAGAACCAAAGGGTTCTCACACAACTAAAGCTGGGCCCATTACTCCCTACAGTAGGGGAGAAGCTACATGGATTTAGGATTTATTTATCCACGTCCTATTTTTCCGGGGCAGTCTTGCTATGCAAGTCAGGCTGGCCTTGAGCTATCAACCCTCAGCCTCTGTTTCAGAAAAGCTGAAATTGCAGATACACACCACCACATCTGGATCCACCTATTTTTTAAGTGAAGAATAATGCCTTAAATATCATAAAGAAAATGTGAGTGATTTTAAAATAATATTTGAGTGGGAAATGTTTTATAAGTATAATGGGAAACTAGATATTTAGATTTAAAAATAAATTTAAAATGGCAAAGGAGATGTTTTTCAATCACAAAATAAAATATTTGTGACATCAAGTAACAGCTTAACATTGCTAATATAATTTTAGTGGCACATTAATATGAAAAAAAGGAAAACCCTTAAATAAAAACTGGTAGAAGACACCTCCTATTTCATTTGGTAGGGTGTTTTGTATCAGGTCGATAGTGTACATTTTGCTTTTATGGGTCCATCCTATTTCTGCTTATGAGGATGCAGGGAGAACAAAAGCCACAGAAGGTGCTGCATCACAGGGCTGTTATCCTGCGTATGTGATAAACACACACACTGCATCAGGAAGTGACATGTGCTCTAGAGGAAAATGAAGAGGAGCGTAAGTCGTGCTCCAAAGGTTGGAAATATGTGGTCAAGAGAAGTCTAGCTAAGATGACATCTGAGAGAAGCCTTGCGCTCTGAGGGACCAAAGGATGGATACCTTGGTGACAAACACACTGGCCAGGGGAAAAGGCCAGATTGTTTTACTTTTCCTAAGGATATATAAATAAATGTTGATTCTCCCCCAGATGGAGAGTTATAACAGAACAAGGAGAGGTTTTAATCCAGGCGCTGCTTGGTGACTTAGTGAGATTATTGGGTTGCTTGCAGAAGTACAGGCAACTCAGACATACATCATCCAAAATCCTCTGGGTGACGTGGAGATGTTACACCAACTACAGGTCCTACCTAGTAAGCTGTTTGTCTTTCCCTCTTCAGTGACTGGAATTTCAGGGCGTGTTGATAGAACCCCCTGAGGCCTCCACTGAGAGTATGTGAATAGATGATTCTCACCGTGATCATGTATGGGTGGGCACAGCTGTTCTGCTTCAGTTGGCAACAATCACAGCTAACCAGGACGAAACCGCTACACCTCAGCCCACGTGGCCGGGCGGTAGGAATGAGGCAGAGAAGCGGGAAGATGCAGACACAGGCATGGGAGAAGAAAATGAGGAGAGACTAATTGCGAAGGGCAGGTTGGTCTAAAGGATTGTCGTTTCTGAGAGGTGGGTTTCTGACAGCTGAGTAGCTTATCTATGACTGTGTTGATTTGAGGCCTCAAAGAAATAAACTAGGAAAGAGGAGACAAGTCTGCAGAGGAATCCTTGCAGGAGTCCAGGGCAGCTGCTGTCCTGTAGGAAGAAACACGCCAAGTGTATGCACTTGGATATGAAGCGTGGCCTGTGCATCGGTAATGTGAGACGCCAAGTGAGAACACGTTTGGGTGAAACACATGGGGTCCAAGTGACTTTTACAGACACCCCTGGGCCATAAAAGATTTCAAACCTGGATTACTGTGTATAGAATGAATATTAAAAGGTATCAGTGCTACATATGGAATTAATATATAGTTAACAACAAATGCAGTGAATGAAAAATTAAAAGCAGTATTTGTTGTCCATGAGAGTGTCACACATGAAGAAGGTATGTATTATTTGGAGTTTTCCGGAGAAGGAAGAGTAAGGCAAACTCACATACTGTGACTAGAAAGGTAAAGTTTCTGGGTGGCATTGTGGCACACTGTCCTCAGATAGCAAAGTTCTTACCCCTCAACTGACCAATTTCCTTCACAAAATACACTTGAAAGGGTTAAGAAGAACAAAATTAAAACAAAAAGTTCTTGAATGGTTATAAAAACATATAAATAGGTTAATTAGATTATTAGAGATTATAAGTATTATAGATTATAATTGTATTTACACTTACATGTTTAGTTTATTTAATAAGGAAAATCATGCATACCTCTTAGACTGTCACATTATGGATAGAATACCATTTACTCACAAACAATGGAGTCTCTGGGAAGAGTTTTCATGGGCGAGTGAAAGAATTTGACAGCATGCTTGCTTTCTTGCTTCTTTCATTGGTATTTGATTTTTTACACAAAGAATGACACTATTTTTTTAATACTACAAAAAAACCCTTTGATTTAGTGATTTCAAATTTGAGCCAATAATTTCTTTAGCCTTCCAAAAATGCTATATTCCACTATCAATCTTTTTTTTTCAATATCTGGGACAATAATAAAGTTACAAAAATACATGTTTGTGGTAATCACAGATTGGCCTTGAGTAGCATATTTTAAGCAATAAGCTAACAAGACATAGCCAGATAGGTAAATAAGATACCAACATGACATCTGCATTGTTATGATTATAAACACTAGCAGTGAATCTGTGTTTAATTGACAGGAGGACCCTAAGTCCTGTATGAAATGAGTGTGTACAGTGTTCACATGTTGTAGATAGAGAATTTGTGTTCCTGATATATCTTGCAAGTATCAGATGAAATTAAACTTCCTAAAAGGTATTGTAACATTAAATTTTTCACCGATTTAATAATTGATTCTTGAGCTACATAATATTCTTTCTCCAGCTGCCAAGGCACTGATGTCACTAACATCTGCTAATGCAATAGATGAACTCGCCCTGAATAAACAGCATAAATTATCTTTTTA
This sequence comes from Acomys minous, assembly GCF_964271855.1. Taxonomy (NCBI): domain Eukaryota; kingdom Metazoa; phylum Chordata; class Mammalia; order Rodentia; family Muridae; genus Acomys; species Acomys minous. The sequence goes on from NC_140487.1 coordinate 45,113,268, forward strand.
GATACTAATTTTTGTATGGTCCAAGTCCAATTATTGTCAGTGAGGTAGAAAAGACATAAGACATGTGTTGCATTATCTATAACATCCATTAAAATTCTCAAAAATGCCTCAGGAGGGTAGATAATGTATAGTAAGATACCAAATTGGTATAATTCTAGCCATATACATCAAATACTAATTCCAGAGTAACAGAATAAAATTTCATCAGCTCCATTCATAGCTAAAATTTATAACTTTGCCTCCAAATAGTCTATATTGCTCCATAGTCATCGTACTTATTGCTGATGATATTTTACCTTTGGGACATATACCGTACAAGAAAATTTATATCGTACTTTCTCCTTCCAAAGCTCAAGGACCATAGCAGAAGTGATGGAAAGACTCTAAGAGCCAAGAGAGTGGATGACCAAAGGAAGCAGTGTTTTCCAGACATAGCAGGGCAGTTATACTTTTGAACTCACTGTTACGACAGCTGTACAGGACCTGCATAGGCTCAAGCTACACGAAAATCACAGCACAGAGAGTGGAGGTGAGCGTCAAGTCCCACCCCTAGCTAAGGACTAATTGGCAGTTGAGAACTGGTGGAAGAGGAAGAATTGTTCTTCTTTAAAGGTGTGACCTCTGATAAGTCAACTGAACTCCAGCAGAAAGCCACATATCCAAGACTGTATGGGCAGCGTATACTGTCCTTGACAGTCTAGATAAAAAAGAAATACACAAAATTGAGGGTAGGGAAGAGAGTGGACTCAGGAGGATCTAGGTAACAGGATGAATATGATGAAACTACAGTACAGGAAATTCTCAAAGAGCAAATAAAAATAAACACATTAAAGCTAGTTAAAAATAGAATGAATGTAGAGAAATAAAGAAAAAAAGGAACGAGCCTGTTATACAGACTCAAGCCTCTCATATGGGCATGCTAAACCCCCTGAGCTACAGACAAATCTGAAGCTGGTTCAGGTTTTATCTGAATGTTTACAAGATCTGTGGGCTAAATCTATGTAGCCAGATCTATAATTGGCTTCTTTAAAAGGTCTCTTCCTCCTCAGGTAAATACACTCAAACTAGAGTTATGATGGTAAGTTCAGTAGTGTAATGGGCAGCTCACTCCACACAGAAAAGAATAGGCAACACTAAAGACATTGCTCTGCAAAAATCATAGCATCAAATAGCCAAGCTAAGACACTCACTTTCTCATCTCTGGTTTTCTATATTCAAAAATCTTTACAAAGTGGGACCAAAAGTCTGTCAAGGTTTTATGTGAGGGGTAATATGGTTTAGCTCTGGCAAAAAGATCTGTTGGGGTTATTAGGATTTTAGACCTTCACGTATAGTAGTAATACAGTGTTAGATGAGGGAGCAAATGGTTATCTTTTGGAAAATAATACACGACATACAATAACTTGTTGGCAAGAACCCACACGGTTATCACCCAGGAAAACACTGGGATTTTGGGCTGTGTGTGTGTGTGTGTGTGTGTGTGTGTGTGTGTGTGTGTGTGTGTGTGTTTGGGAAGATTGAGGGTAAACACAACCTATGCAGTATAACTGACTACTAGACAGTCACAAAGGATTTCAGGTTTTATTCTCATGAGGTGTCTACTAAAGAAGAAAAAAATGGTGAGAAAAGTTTTAAATTTGATTACCAAAGAAATCATGTGCTTCTCTTTTCCCCAGTATTTTTCTCTTGTGGTTGTGGAAAGGTTAGGGCAGACACTGGGTCACGAGTGAGTAAAGATGAGAAGTTTCTCAATTAAGGTCCAAGAATAAAAGGATATTACTGACTTTCCATTGTGCCGTGATTCGAATATTCATCCGAGTAAGGAAAAGTTCAGAGAGATTAGGACATTATGCTAAATGAAATAAGGCATTGAAAGAAAATTACTGTCTAGAATCTAAAAATGTCAAACTCATAAAGCAGAGAGTACATGATGGTTGACAGGAGTACGGCTCGAAGAAAAGGTAACAGAGGGAGGAAAATGGGACGGTGCTCGTGAAAAGATCCACAGTTCTAATAACGAGTAAATTCTATAAATATGCAGTAATCTGACAGTAATATTGAGCTATATGTACTTATAATCACTCAAAGTATGTTTTTAACTTTTAATGTTCATTGATTAAAAAATAACATATATCGGTAATGTGCACAAATTATGTCCAATGCATCTCCGTCATGAACACCGTCAATTGAAAAGCAAGCTACATGTGTTATTTCTTCACTCACTTAAGAACAGTAGCAACCACGTGAGCAGGACGGGGGTTTCCAGTGGTGAGTGAGCCCCAGTCATGACCAGCACCTGCTGGACACTACTGTTTAAGATTCTGCCTGGCACTCATCGTTGTGAGCATCAAACTGTCGTCATCACCATCCCAGGAACTAGTGCGGGGTTTGTACAAACGAGAAGGAACAGGTAGCTGTGATGTATTTACTGAGTGGCTGTCTTAAAATCCCCACCTTAACAACTTCCTAACACAGTTTTAAGACTTTTTTTCCTTCTTGTTAAATTTACCCCATTTGTTCTGTTTTTGTAAATGAATTCATGTTCTTTTAGAGATACATTTTTCTTTGAAGTCTATCAAAATTTTACCACAACAAAGTTTGAACTACAGTGTCTTTCAAATGGTTGGACTGTGGCGCAAGACATATGTGTTATAAAACAAACAAACAAACAAACAAACAGTTAGAGACCATCCAGAGGCTCAGCAGATAAAAGTCAGGAACTGGCAAGCCTTACAGCCTGGATTCAATCTCTGGGACCCACATGAGAGACGGAAAAGACCAACCCCAGAAAGCTGTTCCCTGACCTCTACATGCATGCCATGGCATGCACACTACAACACAAATAAATAAATAAATAAATACATGTATGTAATTAACACTAAAATAAAATGAACATACATGTACAAGTCTATATTTCATTGAACCCTCTTCAACCTAAACTTCCAGTTCTACTTTGTAATGTCTATTCATGTCCTTGTATATAAGATTGAAGGCTAAAAAAACTGTCTGTTGTTCAGAGTTTGACTGCAAATGAATGAAATATGAGTGTAAGAGCCCAACAGAATTTTTCCATAAGTTGTGACTAGATTCCTACATACGTTTCTACAGTTCCATCCCTGGAAAATTGCACAAAGGAACATTAATAAATGGGCACATATCTGGCACCAAGGGGCTCTCGAGGACTTCCTTGGGGCTTTAGAAACTGTGGAGGACTCACTTCCATCATCAAGCAGACAGACATCCATCACAGAGCAAGAGGGGATCACCATATGCTCTCTCCAAAGTTGTGCTTTGCAGTAAGTTTGACAGGGAGCAAATGGAGAAAGATGATTAATTCATACTCTCTTTCACTGGTAGTTCTGAAGTGCCTGAGCAATTATGATTCAAATAATCCAAATCTAACTTTTAGCCAGTCCTCTTAACACAAGTCTGAATCAAATAAAATGAGTATAGGGAGGATGAGAAAATGAAAAAGCTAATGTGACTGGACCTAGAGAACTGATAATGAAACTCTTAACAGCACCACAATCCATCTGAAGTGAGATAAAGAAACGAATATGATAAAACATACATATGACAAATGCCAAAAGTCAAGAGAATATTTTATTCACATAAGAGAAAATCTGGACATGCTATATGTGAAGATCAGATTGACCCTTAATCATTTTCTTTTTCTGGTTTTCCTGGCATACCAATATTTTTAATTTCCTAGCTGACCATTAATGAGTAATTATGGACCAGCAGGTTGACTTAGTTTTCCATACGATTCCTGAATACTTTACCATTTTCATAAACACACCAACACACACGAGGATCACAACGCAGAAACACATGTGTCAGGGGCAGAAAGACTGAGCATGCTTTCCACTTTGGAAGTCATAGCCATCATGGTTTCTGTCCTCCCTAAGACATCATTATTACTTTCATATGATTTATGGCTGAAAAATATGAGGGCTAGTGCAAAGATCCCCTGCCAAATTCCCATATGGCATATAACATAAGCCAAACTGTGAAGAACTCCTAAATGTGGGCAGATCAGTTTCATCAAAGAAAGGATTAAGAGGGTTGCAGAGACTGAACAGGACACTTGCCAGATCCTTTTTTACAGTCCTGTAATTCCGAAGGGAAGACAATGACTGTCGCCCTTCCCTGGATGCAGTCCTTGAGTCAAATGTCAGGGTTTGAGGCAAGAAATCAGGCAGAGGCAATGTGAGGTGCTATCAACCTGCACTGTTCAGCTTTTTATGTATCTACCACTTCTTTTTGTTTCTTGGAAAGAAACTAAAATTGGTATCATTTTTTAATGCTTTCACAAGAGATAGCCATTTCCTGAAAGTCCTCATACATGATGAAGTCACTAAAACACCTAATAAACATTATAAGGATGAATAAATAATTCCCTTTAAAAAACTAATAAAAATACTTCCCCTAAAGTCAATAAACAAATGTTTCTGACATCATGTATGTTTTCACATATATTTATAGATATTGGTTGTTCAATGAAAATTTTCCTGAATTTGAACATGAATTATCTAGAAAATAAACAAGATGAGATTAAAGCTAGCATGTTCTAAAAGAAGAGTTAAAGCAGAGGTGACTTGTGAGAAACACAAACAAAAATACAGAGAAGAACTAAAAACATATAACCTGAAGAGGAAAAAAGGTAAAGAGCATCAGATAACAGAAAAGCTAGGCAGTGACCAGGCTTTGCTGCACAGCCTCAGAACCCACACTGCAACCCGGGAACCCACAGTAGAGGAATTTTAATCCAACAATATGGCTGCTCTGGCAAGGTATCACATCCAAAGAACTTTTGGGTCTATACGATCTGACTGGAATGCAGATATGCCCTTAGTACACACCTTTAATCCCAAACAATGTCAGTAAGGTTAGCTGTTGTTAGAAGGAAGCAGCCATGTTTGAAAGTGATGTCTCAGTGAGAGGCAGACAAAGTGATGAATCAGAGAAAGATTTGACTGAATAGGATATGTCCAACTCTCAAGAAAAGAGAGGGAAGAGAGGCAAGAAAGAACAGGAGGGGGGAAGCAGTTTTAGTAGGAGAGGTTTACAGAGACAGGTGGAAGAGAGAACAAGCTAGACACAGGTGAAGACATAAGGAGCCAGAGAGTGAGAAGGAGCCAGGAGATTAGAGCAGACTGCTGGAGTTAGTTTGAGGCCAAGCAGAGCAATTCAGTCAGAATCTGAGAGAAGCCCTTTGAGTCAGTCAGCTTTGAGAGGAGTTTGAGCCAGAACAGCTGAGTTGAACCAGGCAGAGTTCAGAAAAAGCTAGAAAGGGTACGATTCAGCATAAAGTCTCAGAGGCTGAAAACACTCTCGGCCTAGATTAGATGTATGGAAGCTACAAGCTTCCAGACAAGGCTCTGCTTTATCCTGAGTATAAAAACAAGAGAATCAGACAACCGTGGACTCAAGCGTTTGACACAAGCCCAGTAAACCTTCTGAGTAGGTAGACTGTCTCAGGCCATAGGAAGCTAACCCAAAGTGTAAAACACACTCGGAGGAAAGGACGGACCTAGCAAAAGGCACTACAAGAAACTGAGAGAAAAGGTGGTGTGAACAGAGCCTGGAAACACACAGAAAGAAGGGGGAGAATAGAGACGGCACCTGCTACAAGCACCTCAGCTTCCTCGGAGCTGATTAGCAGCTGAGAGGTACTTAACTCAGTCACACAAGGGGAGTGCGCAAGAGAGCAGATTTCAGAGAAGGGAGTCAAGAAGAGAAGCCAGAGGTCAGTGTCTAAGTGAGTGTTGGCAAAGCAGGAGCAGGATCATCTCTAGCTACCTTGTTCACTTCGGACTGAGCCCTCTCAGCACATCAGGAAATGGTAGACATTAATGAGCGTCTTTACCTTTTTGTGGTTCTTGTAAACATTTCTGTGAGCAAATCCCTTTCCACAGAGCTTGCACTGATAGGGTTTATCTTCACTGTGGATTACTTTGTGGGCACCCACTTGATCAAGCCTCTTGAATGACTTGTTACAGATCTCACAGTTATAAGGCCGCTTTTCTGTAAAGAATAAGCACAGACAATCTCATGTCTATATGAAGGTTGAGGACCAAGGGAAAGCATCCTTTCCTAAAATTACACCTCAGGCATAAACAAATTATAGCACTGTCAGACAAGCACAGAAAATATTCCACATAGTTCATCTGCGCTAGATCTGTGAGTATTCACAAATGACCATGAAAAGTATTGTTCTTCTGTAGAAGTACTTTGAAAGTTAAACCTTTGAAATAAAAAAAGTTTACATTCAAAGCACAAATTCTAGTTCTACATGAAAAGTGTGTTTATCAGTCTAGTCCTCAGTGCTGAGAGACCTGTCAGTGACAGATGGACTCACAGCCATCAGGAAGCCTCATGTGTCAGAGTTCCCACCTTCAGCAGCAGCCAAGAGTTTCGACAGGTTATAACATCCACACTTATGGAACAGGCATATAATATTATCAAGCATACAAACAACACGGTGCTCAACACAGGAAACACACCTGAAGCCCAGTAGCTTTCATTCATCAACATTAACTCACGAACACTTAATCTTCCTCCAAACCATGTGGATGTTCAAAACATTTACTTCAATATCCTCAAACTATAATCTTCCTAAATTTTATAAAAGGGTGCCATAAAATAAAATACTTTTCAATACAATTTTAATGTCTTCATAAGTAAAAAAAAAAAAAAACAAGAAACAAAAAATCCTATTGCTCAAAGTTGTTTAAATGAACTTATGCCTTAAGAAATTTTTCTCAAAATATTTCCATTTTTCTCTGTTTTATAAGTACCACAGATAGAATGCCAGAGTATCTATAATAGAAACAATAGTTTTTGAAGCCCTACCAAATGCCAGGCACTGTGCTAATATGTTATGTAAATGAGCTTATTAATTTTTGAAGTGTTTTTGACAAGTGCTTGGTGCCATGTCACAGATTAAAAAAATAATAATAATAAGGAAACCAAGGTTCCAAATTCAATGGTTATTTTTGAAGGCCTTTCATACCCTGTGGCCAAGCAACCTTTGAGTTACAAACAAATCCATTTCAAGACAATTAAGAACTTAGAAATCATTTGACTAAGCTAGAATTTATAGCCAGGGCTTCTGATTACTCTTACTCAGTTTCTTGAACAAGGCATGATAATCTTTTGCAATGATTTCTATATATGTAAGAAGTAGACACTTCACCTGAGTGAGTGATCATGTGACGTTTCAGCTGATTAGCAGAAATAAACTTTTTCATACATTCTTGACAATCAAATATCTCATGAATCTGAAAAATATTAAATTGACAGTTAAGCCAATTGTTAAAGGCTAATAAATTATAGAGGGCTGAAGCAAAAATGTAAGCATGTAGACAGTTGCTAATGCAGGCCTGGCACACCCCACTTCAAGTCAGCTTCACCTACACTGCAACTGTCATGACATACTACCTTGCTAATGCATCATTAACAAAAAATTATCACAATAAAGCATGAAGCATAGCTGCCTTGTTTGTGTGCAGTAAATATACAAACTTTAAAAGATGTTCACAACCAACATATGTTGACTTGTGTTATACATAAAATTTAGAGTGGGGAGTATGTTACCGTCTCTCTACCTGTAAAAGGAAGATATAATCATTAACACTTCAAACGTAAGAGTACAGAGCAAACTGTCAACCACAGTGCAGTCTGTATGATGCTGATCTGAAAGCACTAAGTTCACAATGAAGTCCCAAATGACAGGAGGACCACAATAAAAATGAAGGACTAGATAGAACAGCCCATACAAGCAATGACTGATCTCCCATCAAAGACAGGCAATGTGGCCAATAGTGGTATATTAATAATGGTGTGGTCAGGAATTCTTGGTGGAATAAATAGGTGACAGGAGCTTTAACATGGGGTGGGGATTCGAGGAATATATGAGATGTGAACGTGAAACTGTTTCACCATTGCAACTATTCTACCACATATGTGCGTTTCATGGCATCCTGGATACTTTAAGTATAGACGAATAAAATGTATTTTGAAAACAATGTATTCAGAACACAGCCTTAACACACAAGCTAATATAAATGTTACAATCGGGTACTGTATTAGTTCTTTTCTATCTCAAACCGTAAAGTAGTTGGGTCTGGAAAACAGCAGCCCAGTTTATCATCATGGGGAAGGTGTTCAGCTAAGAGGCAGACAGCATGAAGTCTGCCTTGGGAAGTGCTGTCCAGCCAGTGAGCAAGGGCATCAAACAATTGGCCGAAGAGTCAAAACTGGTTCTGTCTTCTATTGAAGGCACAATAATTAACCTTAGGCAAGCAAATCCTTTCTTCAGAGAGCCAAGACTGAGTCTGTCACTGCAAAATAACTAGATGCCATGGAGGAGATCAGCACGACTGGATCACGCATGAGTGGATCGCAGTGGCCATGGCAGGAAGAGTGGAAGAAGGAGAAGAGCTAGAGGCAAGAAGGCTAACACATCCAAGGGCTGTCAGCTGGCCTTGTTCTGTGCTGTGCCATGGTGGATCTAAGCCTGAAAACCCTCCTCTAAGTTCTTAACTATGGAGTGAGCCAGAATTCACTCGTGAGAACCTGGAGAGGGAGGAAAGCAGGCAGCCACTGAGAGACGTCAGTCCTGTGGGGTCTGACGCCTGTCTGTGCAGAGATTCAGCCACACTCCCCTCTGAGCTGAGGTGGATTGCAGTGTGGGGCCTGCGCAGCTGCTGGCGGGAGCACTAGGAACACAAGTGCCACAGGGCACAAAGGAAGGAAGGACAGCTTCTCCCCGGCAGGTGCCTGCGGGGGCTTCAGCTAAACACGGAAGGTTAGGAAATAAAGACAGGATATGTGATGTTGGATTTAAAGGTGGTAGGTGCAGATTTATATTCTTAAACAGTGCATGTAAAAGTTGGAATATATAATTTTATTATGATGACAAGATAGCTTAAAATGATAAATCTTTGATGTCATATAAAATGATTTTCACTGCAATATTCAATTTTTATTGGCATAAAAAGTTTAAAAATTAATCTATGGATAATATAACTGTAAAAATACTGCAAAAGACTCATATTTGTTCAATTTTTAAACATGAGACACTTTTCAAGGTTGAATTGATGCCTTTTGCATTAACTGTCTTATTTACTGTGGAAAATTAAGGCCATGGGTATTTTTGAAACTTCTAACAAAACATAACAGACAAATGACAGGCAATATTATGTAATTATGCCCAATGTTAAGAAAACATGTTTTGTTGAACTTCCAATTTTCTATGCTGATTTTCAGGGTGATAATTTACTACTTGAAGACCTAAATGAAATAATTTTAAATAAAAATAATAATGTACTTTATTACAATGCAAAATAGTATACTGTAGTATAAAAGACTCTACCATGCTGTAATTTAGTATTGTCATAATGCACCATCTACTGTCAAGGTGAATTACTGCAACTAAACTCTATTAGACATTAGGGAAGGCCAACTAAAATGACTGATATTTTTGAAGTTACTAAAATCTCCTCGATATTGAGAAGGGCTTTGAGGGAGTATTCTAGAATAGAGGCAAGTCTACTTGAACCAACAATTTATTAACATTCTGCAAATGTTCATAACTTGAAGGCCCAGCTGTACCTTCTATATTCCATAAACAGGCATACTTTTTTTTCCTACCAAGTTAATCTTTTATGGAGAAATTCTCTATATTATGAAAACATGGAAAATAGAGCATTACTCAAAAGAAGGCCCTATGGCTAAGTTCGCTAAACTACTTTGTTAAAATATCTTAAACCTCATAATCTAAAATTATATCGATCTAGGAAATTAGTCGTAGAAATACATACTTGAACAGATTTAATAATTTTGCCTCAGATTAAGTCTTTTCCAAAGTCCTAGCACTAAGAAGAGAGAAAAGGAACCTACAGGACTTTGAGAGACTCGGTGTATGCATGAAGTTCCATGGTCAACTTCCCAGAACCCACACAAAAGCTAATCTGCAACCCCAGAGCTCTTCTGATGGCATAAACGGCAGAGAAAAGAGAGAGCACGGAAGCTCCTGAGCCAGACAACCTGAAGTCGGCAGCAAAGAACAAGAGTCTGTTTCAATTAAGGTAGAAAGGTGAGGACCAACAACGGAGAACTGTCTTCGGTCTTCATACATGTGCGTGACACATGCATGCCTGCACTCACATGTATACACATGTACACATACACATACATATACAATTTAAAGGGTGGAACTAGACCCAAAGTATCTAGACTGACATTCTGCAGTTTCAGCACACATACTAAAGCCTGAATGCTATTAAGCAAAGGAGTCTGGCCCCTGTACAAGAAGACACCCAAATCCAAGAGGCCTGTTACATCTTCAAACAGCCTCATAAAATCACCAGCTGGGAACTGCGAAAACTAAAAGAATGAACAGAAAATTCTAACCAATTCAATATCCCTTTTCATAAATGAGAAATCTGGCCCAATTGTTATATGGAGAAATTACAGAAAAAGAAATGGTCTGTATTTGCAATCCATGATTTCTCTGGAATACGGAAAAAATCCAGGCGACAACCTTACACTTGTCAGCATGACAGTAACTATTCCATATGTCATAAGTTAAATCCACAGATTTTGTGGGCTAGTAGATGAAAGGTAATATGAGCATTAAGTCCTGCCAAATTATTATGTAATCAATCTATATGCATACAAATACATAAAAAGCATTTTACAAATCAAAAGAAAAGTAAAAATTCTTATCTCCTCCAAATATTGTCGCTGAAATTCTTTTTATGTTCTTAGATTTACTAAATATCTAATATATAAAATAAGGAGATACTGTGGATTCTATCATGACATAAAATCTAAATTCTATTTTCATTCCACCATATTCTCTATCAATTACTTACTAGTTGCTTGACTAGAGGCTTAATGTTTATATTAACCCCATACACAAATATAACAGTGATTCTTTTATACTTACTTCAAAATGTTAAGTATATTTTCTACTAATATAATAATTCAATTCTCTTACCTGTACTTGGACATACACAGCTATCTATACACATGCTTTGTTATTTTAATGTCAAGAAATGGAATGGAGGAACAGTAACTACATTAGTTTTAGTCTTATAAATTCATTCTGCTCTCATTTTATACCAAACTAAACTATCATATCTGTGCATTTTAATAAAAAGGAAACAAAGCTGTATGCTTTTAAATCACTGATTTATGTTTCCTGAGTAAACACCAACTGAAAAATCTTAAAACCATGGCAGGTGCTCTGTGGGAATCAGTTGGACATGACATTGGCAATGAAGAACCAGTCAGCTGACTGTGAACCACACAACTCAAACTCTTCTGCAGCTTGCTCTCCTCTGCACACTGGTCCTGACCTTAGAACGCACTGGCCCAGCTAGCAATCTGTCCTAGTATAACATGCACCAAGTGCAGGAGGCAGCTCACAACTGAAGGCTCTCACCCACCTTCCTGTGCTCCTGCAGGCTGGACACTGAGGTGCATCTTCTATTGCACACTGAGCACACGAGTTTTCTCTTGGGATCACCTAAGACAGGGATGAGACGGATTAACTGAGGTTGGCCCGGTATCCCCTCTTCATGATTTCATCGTCATCATTTAGAATTCTATGCTTTTTTACTCAAGTCTTTCTCTTCAAACTTGAAAGTCCCAGCTCATCAATTTCTATATATCAGATACATTTTTCACCTCTCTATCCTTTAAAATAGTCTTTAGAGAGAAAGTTTTCACAAACCATCAGAACAAAATTAAAATAAAAAATATGCTTTTTAAAGGAAAATGAATATGTTAACTCACAATTTGAACTTTTACCTTTCAGCAAGTGATTTCCTTTCACTCTTACTCATGAACTGTTTTTTTAGTACTAAATTCCTGTAGCGTTTGAGCCCAAACCCTATTAAGTAAGTGTTTATAAATAGTATAACGTAAAATCAACCACAATATTAGGTTGACAACCTACACTGTTAGACAATCAGACCAAAACTTAATTTTGTTTTTTTCTACAATGATTAGAGGGGCTCATTGCATATTTCAAACTTCACAACGATTAAAGAAAATACTCAAAATAATTTCAAAATGCAATTTCATAACCTTATCATCTGCACCAACATAAATATCCTCAAAATGATATTTTTATAATTATTGGTTTAAAGACTCCTGAAGTAAATATTTAGCATAATGTAGCAGTATGTACCCATCACTTCACCCGAACAAGGTGAAACCCATGCCAGTTCTCACCCCAACCTCAATGACAGGAGCCCATGACAAGAAGACTAATATCTCAGTGCCATGTGATTATATTGTAGAACTATGTTTATTAAAAAAAAAGCAAGCAAACATTTAGGAAAAGAAAGGTATCTATTTTCATCCCGATTTTCAAGATACCAAGATATTCACGGTAACAGCAGGTTGATGTCACCTGGTTAAAGCACTCTACAGACTATACAGGCAAGAAAACTTGGTTGGTGGTGACAACAGGGACTCAAAAGAGAAACTTCTTCCCACAGCAAAATGAACATCAGCTCGTATGTACTTGTTCATCAGTCTGTATGTATATTGCAGAAAGACCACTGAGAGAAAAACATTCTATCTTTTCCCACCCCCATTATTTGCAACTGTCCACCTTCCTGCCACAGTTCTTTGAAACAGGCCCTGACTTTCCCATAAGGCAGGTGAGAGGAGGAAAAAGAGAGAAAGAAGTTGACATCTCCACCCATTCATTTCACTTACCCCGCCACTCCTGCCTCTGCTCAGTACCAACCTCCCACCCCTACTCTCTCTTCTTTCTCCTCCTCACATCTCTTTGTCATCTTATACCTAGAATACTGGACTCATACAGAGAAATACAGAAATAGCTTATGAGGATGCAGAAAATGTTATTTCTCATAAACACAACCTTTCCTTAGCATCAACAGAATTTTGCTTTCCTATATTCAGGTGTACATGATATCAAACTTTCAGGAGAGCTGGGGATATGGTGATAGAACTTAGTGGCAGGGTGAGGTCCTGCGTTAAATCATCAGCACCAGAAAAACAAAACAAACAACAGCAACAAACTTCAGGAGCAGTGACGGAAGCAAGCGATGGTCAGGGAAGACATACAACCTTGTTCACCCACAAACCTACCTACCATATACTACTGTTTCTACCAAAAGGAAGTTTCACCCATGTTTAAATATTTAACTTGTCTCCCTTTGCTTCCTACAGGCCGGATCATGCGAGAAGGACATGCTTCATTATCATCCATATAGAAGTAACAAGGTTTCCTGGCTCCTCGGGTGCCTCTGCTGCTTTATACAGGGTTCCCAGACATTCCTGAGTGCTGCTCTCCTTGCTCTAATGGGAAGTGCTCTCGCCATCATCCTACTTTAGGGAAAGGAAGAGAAGCATAGAGATCCTGTGGATGGGAAGCTGAAGTCGTGTGCCAAACCAAGCGAGAGGTGTGCATGGAGCCCTGAGCTTCCACACCTTATCACAACCTGCAACATGGGGCAGTGACCATGGAACAAAATCTTTAGGTATGAATTGACTCCTGAAAAATCACCACAAATGCCCCCCCCCAAAAGCTGCAACAGAAAGCAACCCAAGGCCAATTACAAGAAGTCTCAAAAACTACACTACGAACACAGCAGGAAGACCATATGCCCAGTGATGAGGACAGAAAAGTTTCCAGAGTTGTAGCATCCATCTGGCTTTTTTTACTTAGCTCAGCAAAGTTGACTTTAAAACTGACATAAAAGTTTGGTTAAAAGACATCGCAGACAAAGATGGAGAATATTAAGAACATCATTTTAGCCAAAGCAGCATTAAAAAAGAAAAAAAAAAACTACGAAGGCAAATCTATCAAAAAGTTATGCCTGCTTCTGCCATCATATGAAAGGGAACCAGTGTACTTTAAATTCAGCAGGGGAAGCTGAATTTTCCATATACCAGCCATATGTTCTTCAAAAAGAAGGCCACAAAACAGTGCTGGGAAGTCTTAATGATTGGCACCCCTTGAAGGTTGGTTCACAGCGCTTCACCTCCTGTCACTAGAGCATTGCTCATGGCTCCCAGTGTGCAGGCTCAGTCAGTGAGGAAGTGAGGCCCGCAGCCGCACTCATGTTAACCTCCATCACCTTATGATTAATGTCAGTTATATTCAGGCCACAGAGGTCCCAAGTCATCAGTCACTCGTTTCACCTAGTTGTGAAAAGAGTTTCCCGTCTACCCAAAGGCACATGTCAACCCGCTACCCAGAAGTTAAGGGTAAAACAAAGACATGAGAAAAGGACATGCGCAGCATGGCACGATGGATTCCCTAGGTATCAAACTCCCTTACCAAACAGACGGTAAAGAAAAGAAAAGGTCCCACAGTGCAATAGGTATCCCAATCCAAAATATATTTATCCATAACCAAGAACGTACCAAGGACAAAATCCTAGGTGGCATTCAAGCATTATATTTGTTTTCTTGTTTGGCTAGTGATTACAAGGAGTCAAGCCAAGTGTCTGCTGAAAATTCAAATACTTTCAACTGCATGCCAAAATATGGCTAGGAACTCTCTCCAGTATATAAGAAATGCAAGCTCTAAAGTCACTAAAAATTTCCTGTAAAAATATTAAGGCAGAAGTACATCACTTCATGCTTTCAAAGTGAACCTACAAATTATCAATTTCAACAATGTATGAAAAAAATAAAGCTTATACACTAAAGCAGTGAAATGATCAAACAGTATACCTGCGTGACAAGAACAGCTAGGTGTGAGCCTGGATTGTGGCAATGATCAATTCGGACGTGGGAAAATGATAAATGCTGCTGAAATCAACTTGGAAAAACAGTGTTCAATGAAACACACAGAGAAGTAAGAGGTGCTTCTGTGGGATGAACAATGGGAAGCCAGCTCCCTCCTCACAAAAGAATTAAAAACAGAGCCTGTGGCCTGGGGAGGGGGAGCCAAGTTAGTAAAGACTGTCCAATGCCTCCTCACCAGTGTGGACATTCTCTTGGTGCCTTTTCAGGGCATCCTTGCTTTTCAGCCTCTTCCCACAGCTGTCGGCTTTGCACACAAACCTGGCATCCCCTCGGCAAGACTTCTGGTGCTGCTCAAAACTATAAGACAAGTAGCAAGGGGGCAAAAGAAATGATGAAGACATACCTACAGACTCAAACATCACAGCAGGCTTCTGTAACCCATGCCTCCTGGGACATGCTTCCTGCAGGAGCCCTGGGGATCATTTCCTGTATTCATTATGTAGGTGAGAAAGGTGCATTTAAATCCTTCAGTGTACTTAGTATAGTGCTGCCTCACTCCAAGTATGAAATTCTGTGTGCAAAAATGACCTGCAAATTTGTAAAGGCCATGTTATAACTAGACACTAAACCTCAGTGCTGAACTGAGAGAATTGCAAACAGAACACTGAGCACTCATGGAGAATCCTTCACGCTGATTACGGATGCTCAGGGAAGAACACTGAAGAGTCGGGGGAGGAAGCCAGGGTGTCCAGTCATGCTCCCATCCCCCTGCCACCCTACCTTGGTCTTCTCCATTTTTTAAAAAATAAAGATTTATTTATTATTTATACAGCATTCTGCTTGCATGTGTGCCTGCAGGCCAGAAGAGGGCACCAGATCGCATTATAGATGGTTGCCACACCATGTGGTTGCTGGGAATTGAACTCCGGACCTTTGGAAGAACAGCTCCATTTTTAATGGTACCCAATTTACCTCTAAGCTATAGCTCAAAATATAACACAGTGCAATAAATATACATATAAATGCTGACTAGAACACAAGCTAAAGTTCGTATTAAAAAAGCATATAACTATCAGTTGGGTATTTAAAGAAAAAGTTAATAAAAATATCTATATGTTTAACCCATCCTAAAGGCATCACTTTTTCAAAGATTTGTTACTTCAAGTAAAATTATTTTCATATTTCATAAGCAAAATCTGATAATATAATATATAGAAATCATATCCATACATACATAACAGATAGATAATACATAGATAGATAGATAGATAGATAGATAGACAGACAGACTGACAGGAAATGACATACTTTGGAGTCAAACTTTAAACAAAGAGGAAAACATTAAGCATGGAAGATGTTTTATCCAGTAAGATGACAGTTGGCTAAGTGTGGAAGTTTAGTGTCTGTACATTCTCTCACTGTTGGTAACTCTGCTATTACAAAGTGTTAGCATAGAGGCTAATGTTACCTGTTGTAAGGATACGTGATTAAGATAAGGTAAAAGGGAAATTCACGTTAAGTCACCACACTGCCACACACTGGTCCATTCACCTTCCATCCACTCTTCACAGCCACTGAGATGGGTGGTGCGTCCCATCCTTTCACTGTTGCTATGCTCGCGTCTTCAGTACTCGAGAGCAAGTCTAGCAAAGAACCTCAATGTACTGACTAAACTGTGCATATGTAAATTTCAGATTAGTAAACTGTTAAGCATGAAATTTAAGGGCAAGCACCAAGCAGACAGAGAAGGCCTAGCAATAAATAATAGTTACCTGGAAATCTCATGACCAGACCATTCAAAACTCACCAAGATACACTCAGAAAAGAGAAGCTCATGGCAAAGCGGGCTGACCTCCACTTTGCCTGCGCACGCTCTGGTACATACTCACACACAGAGACACACATTCAGACCTATAACAAGTGAAACGAACAATCCCAGTGTTTGTGCAGAAGCTGAAACACGCCGAGCATACGCACTGTCTCTGCAAGGCCTGCCTCACGGGGAATTTCTTCCCGCAGTTCTCGCATTTGAACTCTTTTTCCCCTGTGGGCTTCTGGTGCAAGGTGTGAAGGTGCTCAGAAAGGATCTCCTCGCTGGGAAAGCTCGATTCACACTGCGGACAGGCAAACTCCTCTTCACCGCCGAGGGGACCTGTGCGACGTTACAACACTGGAGGTCACAAGCTAGGAACTAGCTTTGGCCCCATTTCAAAATTAAACTACTTGCCTCTACTACAGTTATTTTTTTTTTTAAATATTTTCTAACAAATGTTAGCATTATCCACATTAAACAGAAAACAAAAAATGTTGTCAGAAAAAGTATTTTAAAAATAATTTTATCACATTTCACAGAAGTAATACAAAATCAGTTTTGACCTCCAGTTTCCTCTTTAATGTAATGCTTTGGGTCAGAAATTACATTAAATGCTGAACTGCAAAAGCAATTCTTTTCCTGGAAAATGGATCATTGTTAGTTCACTCCAAGCTTTACAAGGAGAAAAAGTCTAACAGACATAAAGTATCTTGAATTGTCGATGGGGAATCTCACTCATATTTGAAATAGGCACATCATGAAATCAATGCTGACTGTGGCAGGAACAGTGGGTGAGGCACTCCTGTTGCACAGGCCTGGCAGACCTTCACCCAAGTTCTTCAGAATGCCATTAAAGTTACATATTTTTGAGTTGTTTTCCAGTAAACTGAGAGTTAAAATCTAATAAATATGAAAAAATTAAAATAACCAATAATGCCACCCTGAAGACACAGCTGCTGCCTACCAAAGCTACGTGTGTTCAGTGTGTAAAAAGCAATGCCTGCAATCACACCTTATGAACACTCTTTCATGTTGCTCTTTTCATCACCTCTAATCTAAGTCATACTTAAAGTGCCATATTCATAAATTCAAACTCTGCACTGGTGAACATGTGAATGACGTATTTGTTTCTTTCTGGGGATTGTGTTTATTTTTCATATTGCTATTTACCTCAAATTTTCTGCAGGAGAAAAACACAGGCTCAATAATAACAGATTTTTTTCACAGCAGTTGACAACTAGCTAACATCTATCTCCTGAACTGCAAAGTTCACCTATGGTCACCTCAAGTTTTTGGTCCCTAAGCCAGGACTAAGTAGCAATCCTGCCAGGTCCCATGACCAAACAGAAATAGATCTCCTGAAGGTGCATATTACCAGAAGATCTCGGAAGAGAAGACCTCCAGGCACAGCAGGGCCACCATGTACATCTGTCTTCCTCACGTGTGCATGGCACGGATCCCCCAGCGCCTGAGCCACCTCCTTACTGCCCATTGGCAGAGCCAGCTCAGGAGAACACAGCCCTTTGCTGTGTGTTACTACAGTGACACCATGGACCAGGGCTGCCCCCCTTACCTTGGCCACCCTACAGGACACGTCTGTTACTCACCGCAAACAGTCTCTTCCTGCTATTCAGAAATGAAGAATAGTTTTGACAAAAGCTATTTTAACAATACCATATCATAATTATCCATGCATACCTCAAGTAAATCAAGCTACCTTCCTCCTCCACATCTCTTCCTTCAGATCACCAAGAGAAGACGCAGTACCTTTGCTTCCAGCTGCTGGCTGACCCTTAGAGTGGTCAACTTTGCTCTCTTTGGTCATGGTCAGAGCTTGCTGCTCTGCCTCCTCTGACTCCACATCACTGTCCAGGTAGCCAATCAGAAGCTCTGTATCTGTTTCAATATCATCAACCGCCAAGTAGAAAATATTTTCTCCTTCCTGAAACAAAGTTAGAAGAAATGTCAAGGCATCACCTTAAAGCTTCTGACATCACTTTAAGATCTATTAACTTAGTATGAGGTATTGATAATACACCTGTCAGCACCTGGGAATGGAACCAAACAAGCAGGAGTTCAAGGTTAGGCTCAGATACAAAGTAAGATCAAGGCCAGGCTAGGCTACGGGAGACTTTGTCTCAAAACACAAACAAGCAAACAAACAAGTAAGTATTATAATGAAATAACTTAGGACCATGGGCTTGTGGGACACATAGACTATGCAACCAAAGAAACCAGCTTGAAACTAGAGTGAAGTTGAGATGTGGCAGGAGTAAGGATTACTTCCTCCCTGTTCTGTGCCTGCATGCCCTGGGCACATAGGCCCGTAACCCCTCCCTTTGCAATTCTTCATGCAAATGACATACTCTCAGCACCTCAGCCCCAGACAACAATGTTCACTCACCCAAAAACCCCTACCCACTTCCCTATTGTCCACCAATAAAGAGAGCTGCATCACTGGAAGAGCTGTGTCGCTAAAAGGGCTGTAACACTAAAAGGAATCAGTATCAGAGGGATCTTTCTCCCTCCAGGCATTCACTGGCAGACTGAGATCCAGCCATCCACCTGGCTAAGCCTCGTTCATTCCGGTCCAGCATCTGTGTGCTTCGGTACCTAGATGCCCCAGGAGGAAGGAGCAGGACACAGGCCTCAGGCAGACATGGGCCCATTAAAAGTTACTAATAATTCTTTTTAATCTCTAGTTGAT
The DNA here is from genome assembly GCF_964271855.1 of Acomys minous. Lineage (NCBI taxonomy): Eukaryota > Metazoa > Chordata > Mammalia > Rodentia > Muridae > Acomys > Acomys minous. Next base: position 45,132,533 of record NC_140487.1, read on the forward strand.
CTGGATGCTGAGAACATTCAAGTCACCTGGCATCCAAAATACAACGATATACAAATTATTAAGAGGAGTGACTTCATACCAATTGTATTTGTGAAAAAAAAAAGTAAGTATGCATTAATGGTTTTTGTTCTGATCAGTATTACATATAAAATTAGAAGAGAAAATTTTCAAATTCTGACACAAACTAGACAGAACATAAACAAATTCTTTTCAGAAAGAACTTCTAGGGGTTGGAGAGATGGCTCTGTGGTTAAGAGCACTGCCTGTTCTTCCAAAGGACCCGGGTTCAGTTTTCAGCACCCACATGGGCAGCTCACAACTGTCCATAACTCCAAGATCTGACACCTTCACACCAATGCACATAGATTAAAACTAAATATATATATATGGAATTCCCAAAGAGCTGAACCAGAAATACCAAAGACTCTAGACTCAGGAACTCCAAGGTACTGACTGAGTGGTCCTGCACCTCATTTCTTTGGCCTTGCTTATCCTACAGAAATGACTGAAAGCAGAGGAAAAGATCAAAGGCAACCAATGGCTTTGGCTTTATTTATTTTTTTAAAGAAATTCTAGCAGGCAGCAACCAGTAACAGTTGAAATGATAGGTACGCTGGAGGACACTCAACCAGCAGCAGACACACAGGAGGAACACTGCTGAACTAAGGAATTCCCTAAGAATGTTCTCTCTTAGAATAAAATTGGTACATAATGCCTCCCTGGGCCTTGGGCCAATCTCCAGTCCTGGGGCTGCAAGGCTGGCTGTCGCAGGAGAAACTCCCAGAGTGAGTTTTCTCACATAACTGAGGAGCCTCCCTGAGACAATTCCTAGTTTGCTTGCTGAAGATAAACAGAGGAAATACACAGAATGAATTTATTTCCTCACGGACAAGATGAGGAAAGAGCAAGGGAAATAGGTTCCACTAAGGAATAAAATTCAATAAACTACAAAGCACAGAATGAAGCGTCCATCAGTTTGACAATCCGTTACACACTGAAGTTGAAGTGCACAGTGAGAAAGAGACAAAGGGGGAGGGAAAGAGGGGTGTGCAATGGCTGTTTGGATGCACTTGTGCAGCACACACAAGCAGAACCCCAGGAACTATTGAACAGTCCATGCACTTATCACTGTCAGGAACAGAAAGGGGCTACTCTGTACGGCCTTTCTTGAGCTCTCCAACTAACTCCTCCACCCCTGTTGCTATGTCAGCATATGCAACAAAAGCAACTTAAGGAAGAAGGCTTTATTTGAGAGTTTGATCCATCATGGTCTGGGAAGTCATGGCTCTGGGAGCAGGAAGCAGCTGGTCATACTGCAGCTGCAGTAAAGAAGCAGAGAGAGAGAGAGGGGCAAGGGGGAGGGGGAAGGGAGGAAGGGGAGGGGGAGAGAGAAGGAGAGGGAAGGAGAGAGAGAGAGAGAGAGAGAGAGAGAGAGAGAGAGAGAGAGAGAGAGAGAAGAGAAGAGAAGAGAAGAGAAGAGAAGAGAAGAGAAGAGGAGAGGAGGAGGAGGAGAGAAGAGAAGACTAGACTGTGCTCAGCTCCATTTCTTGTTTTTATTAGGTCAGATGGTGCCGACCCACGTTCAGAGTGAGTCTTCCCATAGGCCTCAATTAAGCCTTTCTCAAAGTACTCGCAGAGACACATGCAAAGGTTGAGTATCCTCTCATGTTGGCAATGATGATAATAAACACAGCATTTGAGAAAGGTCTCACTGTAGAGCCCCAGCTCACCTAATGCTATAATGACAGGCTATATGTTCAATATGAACTTGTGACAATTCTTCTGGCCCTGTTTCCCAAGTTCTAGGATTATAAAAGTGTACCTCCATGTCCAGTTATTTTTGTTTTTAAGTGTATTTTATAATTTAAAAAACAAAACATACATGTTAGAGTTCCCTGGAGAAAAACCAGAAAAGGCAATCATTATTCACCGATATGGGAGGGAAAACTCAGTCTGTGCTCAGTTGCAGTTGATGAGACCATGTTTCAGAACATCTACACCTCAAGGAAGAGTTATTTTTAATTAGGAAAATGCAGCAACTTGTATAAACCACTACTCTGGATGTAACAAGAACAAGGAAGCAAGAGGGCACAGGCCGTCAGTAGAAGAGACTAAAACAGAAGCAGCCCCTCAGAACCAGCCCTCAGAACCAGCCCTCAGAACCAGCCCTCAGAACCAGCCCTCAGAATCAGCCCTCAGAACCAGCCCTCAGAACCAGCCTTCAGAGCCAGCCTCTCAGAACCAGCCTCTCAGAACCAGCCCTCAGAATCAGCCCTCAGAACCAGCCTCTCAGAACCAGCCCCTCAGAACCAGCTCCTCCCAGTTCTCGTTTTTTTTTTTTTCCAAGCATGTTAGGACTCCTCTAATGGAGGCCTCAGACACAACCATAAATCTTAGTGCTTATCTGACCAACATCCATGAAAACTAATTGAAACCACTTTCTGGCACATCAGTCATTTCGTGATGGTTTGCATAGCAACAGATAATATTTCATTTTAAAACACGATAACGTTATATTAAACTATAACTTTGAGGGATGCATGCTTATTGGGAGGCTCTGTAATGAAAGCAGGGTTCAATATTTACTAGACTTCTAAAAAAAGCAATGGAAGCACTTCACAATCTGAAGTGCTAGGCGACATTACAGTATAAAGAAAAACACAGCTACAGGGGTAGCACGCATTTTATTAAGAAAGGAGAAATATCCTTCTGCATATAATTCATATCATTACCCAGGCCTAGAGTCTGTTTCTCTGCCTTTGTGACCAGGGTGTTAAGATCACATGCTTAAATCTCTTCCTTTCCTACCATATAGTGAGGATCTTGACTGTGTCCTCAAGGTCCACTTGTTGAAGGCTTGGTCTCTAACCAGTTATTGCTACTGAGAGAGAGTGGAGCCTTTGGGAGGTGAGGTCTAGTTGCAGGAATTGACTTAGGGTATATCCTCAATGTGACTACGTAGCTTCTGGACTCTTTTTTTTTTCCTTTGCTTTCCTCACATCATTCCTGACTATATCCTGCCTGACCACAGGTCACAAACAAAAGCCAACCAATCCAGAACTGAACATGCAAACCAAATAGGTACACTGTACTAATTTTTAATCATCACAATTCCTGTAACTTCCATCTTGGTATTATCCCCTTTGCAGAGCTCTGTCAGAATCTGTCATGTTACTAATTTCTGGAGCCTTGTGGAGCTGTTTTCTAACCTGTGTGTACACCCAATACCTGTCATCTCTTGCTCTGTGGTGCGAAGGGTGTAAAGAGCACAGATCTAGGAGCTAGAGAGATTATTGGGGCACACAGTGTTCTTCCAGAGGAATGGAACTGAGTTCCCCATACCCATGTGGGGCAGCTCAGACCCACCTGTAACTCCAGCTCCAGAGGATCTAATAACATTGGCCTCTACAGGCACTCGCACACACATAAGCACAGGCTCACATTCAGATGAAAAAACATACACAAAATGAAGAATGATAAAAAATATATTTTAAAGTGAGTATGGCTCTAACGTACTGGGACTCAACATTACCTCCCTACTAACAGGAGGCCATTTTGACATTCTGACCCTCATATTTGTTTCTATTTATTACACCCATTATTTCTGTTCATGACTTAGTCACATGAGCATAGTCCTCCTTGTAGGAATTTATTATCTTGGGGATTCACTTCCGTCAGCCTTAACTTTAGCGCCATGATATTGTTTATGGTCTACCTAAGGTTTTGGGTGACTATCTGGAGATTTATAAAGTTCTACAAGTCAGTACTCTGCTCAAAAGTCACTATTCTCAAACCATATACCATGGACCGCTCAGCTGTGACTCATCTCTTACATCATGGCTCATGGCGCCTCTTCTCATTTTGCTTGACTGTAGTCCCGCCTAAGGCTTGGCACATCGCTTCTCCATTTGGCCATCTACAATTTCAAAGTGTTGTAGCACCCTAAATGCCCAATCTGTTTCCAGAGTTAAATATCTAACAACCGGTTTTTTAAAGATTTATCAATCCCCACTGTTATGGAACGATAAAAATAAAGACAGATATTATAAAGATATAAAAGTCTAAACCAACAAGTGTGTACTGGCTCTATCAACTTGACCTGAAAGGAGGGAACGTCAACTGAAAATATGCCTCTGTAAGACTGGACTGCATGCAAAGCTGTAGGGCATTTTCTTAACTCGTGGTTAATATGGGAGGGCCAAGCTCACTGCATGTGATGCCTGGGCCAGTGGTCCTGGGTTCTAAAAGAAAGAGGCAGAACAAGCAGTGGGGAGCAAGCCAGTAAGTAGTACTTTATGGCCTGTGGATCAGCTCCTACCTCCAGGTTCCTGACCTGTTTGACCTGACCTCATCATATGCTTAGTAAACAGGAGTGTCAGCTATTTGTATTTATTCATTTAATTATGTGTATTTATCCTGTGTTGTGTGGAGCATGAACATGAGCATGTGCATGTGAGTGTCCACTGAAGCCAGAAATCCTGTCATCAGAGACATACAGGAAGTAAGGCTAGGCTAAGATGCCTCAGGGAAGGCCCCCAGGGCCTCCATCTAGGCCTCAGTTAGGGCCTGACTCCAGCTGGGATCAAGTACTGAAGAACAGGGCCTAGAAGGTACATAGCACATGCCACACAGTGGGTCTGGCACTCTGCCATATGCATCTTTACTTTGAATTAATAAGACAACAAAAGCAACAATGCCATTTAGGAAAATAGAAGAAGCTATAAAAATGGTTTGTGGCTCAATTTTCCAGTCTTAACCAATTTACAAACAAAAAACAACTACAATATTTGTTGTTAATGTTTTGAATCAGCATGTTCTCTATACATAAAAATCTGCTATTATATATGCATATACCCATATACCAAATAAGATGAGTCAATGCAGCAATTCTTAAAGTTAATTATTATTCTTTAATAAATCTGCTAAATCACGAAATATCTCCAACCATAAAGGGGGGAAACTCTTGTATTTGATGTTTTACCTGGAGGGCCTACAACTTTCTATATACTACACAACCTTGGCCTCATGTTATGGAGATATTTACCTTCCAGTTACGAGCATGTCTGTCCTTAAGATATACCATAGTAGGCTCTCAGATGTGCTGCATGGGAAGAACATTTACATAGGGATCTAAAGGCATTTCTTCTGTCTTTGCCTTGCTGCTCCTGGGCTGAGTCAATTGGGCAAGCCTCCTTTCCCCCCAGAACCTCTATTTCAGCTACAATGCAATGATGTGGGCTTATCTCTTCCTTTGTTAGGCTAGAGTCAGACACAAGCAAAAGGGAGCCTAGTCAATGGGGCAAAAGGAAAAGTGCTCATACAATTTTGTCTCTAAGACCCTGTCCCACTTAAGAAAGGTTGGTATAAATTAAGAAAACTACCTAAACAGGTTGCAATAAAAAACTGGAAAATGCATTCTTGCAAGACAGCTAGTTCTCTTCTCAAAACCACACAGAGCAATTTACACCATCATTTAATGAGTTCTTTTTAACCGTGACTACTATACTATGACAGTGGTTAGGACCAAGTTAACTTAAGATGCCTTTCTGTTAAAATCTTTATAATTCTATCACTTACTAAACAACTCTTTCCTTATCATTTGGGAGGTAAATCTGACTTGGAGGGCTGGAAATATTGTTCAGTGGCTAAGCAGCTGCTGCTCTTTCTGAAGGCTCCAATTCTATTCCCAGCATCCACATTAGCAGCTCATAACTGGAATCCAACACCCTCTTCTTGTCACCTTAAGTATACACACACACACACACACACACACACACACACACACACACACACACACACACACACCCCAAAACAAATAAATACATCTTCTAAAAAGAATCATGCTTTCCAAGTCCCTACCTCCTTTCAACACCAAACATTATATACAAACCTCAACTTTCCCTGACAATTTGTCTGCCATCCCAGGCCTCACTGGGATAGATTTCATGAACTCCGGCATGGGAGGTTTTCTTCTGCTATTTGGAAACAGCAAAAGTAACTCTATCTCCTTCCACAAGAAAATATGAATTCCCACTGTGTGAAAATAAACATAACTCCAGAGGAGGGCATGCGTGCTTTGGTACTTCAGCTGCGTCTGTCTGTGACATAACCTGGTTCTTGTTTACTTGTTGGCAGGCTGCTGTCCACATGTGGATGATATAAGGGAAACCATGATTATACACTTGGCAAAGGCACAATTATTCTATTGAAGAAGCAGTAAGCTGTGAAAATCCACACCAGCCAGCTGAATTGACCAGCAGGTAATCCAAACACAAGAAAAATCAGATCCAAAGCAAACCTTGGGCTTACAAAATTAATGCTTTACACTAGAGTAGAGAAATTTTTGAACTGATACTCTACCCAAAAGTTACTTGAATAAAAATGAAAGTTTTAAAAGGAAATAAGATAATAATATGTGACACTTACTATCATCTCACTTAACCCTTCTTTACTAACCTCCTGAATAAGTCTCAATCTGCATAGAAACATCATTTCTACAAGATGAGAAACATCAGGAAAAAATTTATGTAGTAAAAATGACATATATCTACAACATTACTCTAACAACAAAATATGTTTAAAATGAGATATAACTACTATCGATGAAGCATTTGAACCTACTCACTACAGCAAGCTGCCACATGACTCCAAACTCCCTAGAAGTTCCTGCACTCTAGACATGTGTTAGCAGATGGCATGCACTCACACATGGGATTCCAAATGGTAACAACATGAGCCACATCTAAGCAAAGGCTTTGAAAGTCTTCACTAATGTTTTTTGCCAGGAAAACACACAGCTGCAGTTAAAAAAAAAAAAAAAAAAAAAAAAAAAAACCTTTCCTTTGGATACCATGTGGGTGAAGCAGCCATACATATGCAAACAAGAATAAGACTTTATTTACTACTATACATTATTAGAGCTCAGCCAGACATAATGGTAACACTGTATTCAGGAATTCAAGACCAGCTTCAGCTGCAAAGCAACACCTCATCTGAAAAACTAAAGAAAAAACAAGCAGCTGTGATGATGCATACCTCATCCCAGGCATCCCGGGGTTGGGGAGCCAATTCACAGAAGGAGCACCTTGAGGGAGAGGCCAGTCTGGTCTATAGAAAACACCTAGCTGCAAAAACAAACAAGGTAGTTTTGGGCTATCTGTGACAGTGGTCTTCACAGTTAAAGTGACTGACACACTTACAACCAGATTAATAGTTTCAAAACTTTTAGATAAGAAAGAAAATAACTTAAAATCACAAGGTGACATAAGGCAAGAAAAGAATAAGTTGTGTTTAGAATGACGAAAAAGGCAGAGCAACCCCGTCTTTATGTCCAGGTCACCTTGAGCAGGCACAAGAAAAACAAAGGCTCAAACAAGTGCAAAGAAATCTGTTTCCTTTAGAATCCTGGCCTGTGATCAACCACACATCAGGGAACAGTTCACACTATCCTGGGGAACAGATGCAATCTTAAAAACTAAGCCTGTGAGCAGAGAGTCATCCCTTGCATATCCTTAAGCAAACACAGACAATCCTTTTCTGAGACTCACTAGGTGAGATTGTTGTGAGGTGAAAGAAAGGGAAGCGAACCACAGCTCTGCCTGCAGGAAAACAAAATCAAGTAGATACAACTACAGTTCACCTTTTTCTTGCATATAGTTTGTCAAACACTAAGAAATTTGAGAACAAAAATAGCACTACAAGGATAAGAAGCCCGGGGTGCCATGTCATATGTACACAAGCCCCGGCACAGGGCAGTGCTCTGCACAGACACTTCCAAACCTGAAGCTCCTTTAACTGACTCCACAGGTGGCTGGTGGATGTGGCTATAGTGATGCTGGGATGTTCTTCTCAGGCAGAACAGGTTCTCTGGTTGCCACATTATGTTTTCATACAGTAGCAAATTCTAACGTGAGATACTATACTGAGAATGAAAAAGCCTTTGGTCATGAACCAAAAATTCGATAAAGAAATGCATAATTATTTTTAGGTGAAAATAAAATACTTGAAATGTAAATCGCATAGCTTCCCTACAGGGCTGGCTTTGCACAGCTGATAAAATATCAAGCCGATATAAGTGAGTATATACCATTTAACTCTTTCTGCTTCTGGGTAAACTCACTCATTATGATCATTTCTAGTTCAATTCATTTGTCCACAAATTTCGGGAATTCCTTGTTTTTAAAAGCTGAGTAGTATTCCATAGTGTAAATGTACCACAGTTTCTTTATCCATTCTTCTACTGAGGGACACTTAGGCTGTTTCTATGTTCTGGCTATTATGAATAAGGCTGCTATGAACATGGTTGAGCAAATTTTCTTGTTGTGTGCTGGAGCATCTTCTGGGTATATTCCAAGGAGTGGAATAGCTGGGTCTTGAGGAAGCCCTATTCCCAGTTTTCTGAGATAGCCCCAGATAGATTTCCAAAGTGGCTTTACTAGTTTGCATTCCCACCAGCAATGAAGGAGTGTTCCTCTCTCCCCACATCCTCGCCAGCATGTGGTGTCGCTTGAATTTTTTATCTTAGCCATTCTGATGGGTGTAAGATGGAATCTCAGAGTTGTTTTGATTTGCATTTCCCTGATGACTAAGGAGGTTGAGCCATATCATATCATGAAAGAAGCGTTCCCACTACATAACCATACCAGAGGCCTGGGCAGCAGGTCCCAGGCTGCTCAGCTTTCTCTTACTACATCTGAATTGATTTACCTGAATCCTTGGCTTGTGGGAAACTCCATCAGGGAAGGGATTATATCTCAAGCTATGTGTGTTATCATTCCCAAGATACTTACTATTCCACATTGTACCAGCGTTATCTGAACTCAGGTTTCTCCTTCCTC